>NC_090446.1:262427288-265133461 GCF_031143425.1 Pleurodeles waltl | reverse complement strand
CACTGGTCAACACTGCAGCATACTGATTCCACACTGCTGGATCGATGCTCATGGAAGGAGGCGCTATGTCCTTGGGAAAAATATCTGGCACTCTGGTTTCACTCCCCAGAACAGGAACATTGTCGATGGAAAGCCTTCGACCACGCCTAGCTGAATTATTCCACATGTGGGTTCCAACGTGGACCTTCAAGAGAACAAACAAAATCTATTAGTTAAACATAACCTGACTCCCTTTTCAGAAGAGGAAATAAATACAGACTGAGGCAACCATTACCAAATTTCTCCATTTAGCACACGAGATAGACACCACCCACCAAAATCTCTCCAATGAAATCAACCATGTAACTAGAATAAAGGCATCTGGAAAGAAGATTTGGATGTATGCAAAGACATAAGGGCATTATGTCATGATTATACAATCATTATCACAGCATAATACCTTACAACAGACGAATTTACACCTGCACTAACCCTTAATCCATAAGAGACTGAGGAGCGCAGTAGGCTTTTTTAATCCACCTACCAGGGCACATATCTAAGCCTCAAAGTTCTTCACAGCATTTCCACAGGCAGACTTCTTCACAGTGAATGTGTACATGCCTTAGAACAGGGAAGGTCGATGACGCCTACTGAGGGGGTTCCACCAATGTTTATTAGTATATATATATACACACAAATAATTAAGCTAACTTTCTTCAATTTTCAGTTTTACAAAGTGCTATGAATTGAAGGAATTTCGAAATTTGAGAGAAAAATTCTCGTATCCTCAACATTGATTTATGAGAGCAGTACTGCATGTACACAACCAGAATATATTAGGGACAATGGGTGGACTCAAATGAATTCAGAAAAGTTCCCACATGCTCATTAATTAAGATTATATTATTTTTTTTAACATTGGTTTGTGAATGAATTAGTTAATCGTTTGTATATTTGATGAACTCTTCTCTATAAATTTTGTATTGCTTGAATGTTCGAATCTAACTTGTTTAAGACCGGGTACCTGTCGTCCAATAATGGAATCAGCTGGGGGAGTGAAATCCCTGAATTCCTGTAATGATTCAGTAGGAGTCCCCGGTCTTTCAAAGGTTAAGAACCGCTGCATCAGAACTCTTACAAGCACCACATGCAGTATGAAAACGCCACCCATCCACATCTTTGCCACCATGCATACACCAGCCTGTAATAAATCAGTCAAGAGGAAAGAAAAAAAAAAAAAAAAAAAAAAAAAAAAAAAAAGGACGGGGGGGGGGGGGGGGGGGGGAGAATCCTTGGAATCTGAAAGCGTGAAAAGCAACGTTACCTTTAGATTTCCTTTGGTGGTAAAAGCTCTCCCACATATTGTGCAGGCAAATGGCTTCTCTCCAGTATGAGTTCTTTCGTGAATCTGGAGAGCACTTGCAGATGAAAAATTCTTCCCACACGTATTGCAGATGTGTTGTTTAGCTGATCGACGAGGGGGCACCAGCAGCGGTGACAAGCGAGATGAATTTGTTGGCTGGCTATTCAAGCTAGAACGATCACCAAAAGGACGATCAGACCCGGGTTCCAATTTTATGAGTGCGGGAGGCATTTGAAGAAAGGAGCCAGGAGCACTGCTCCTCCCTGCAACAAGAAATCTCAGTTACAGGAGTACCCATACGAGTCATCTCATTCAAATGCTGTAAATAACCTCAAAGCATGTTCAAGGGTGTATTTAAAGAGAAGAAGAAATAAAGAAAAAAAAAAAAAAAAAAACACACACCACACACACACACACACGTGGATGGACTTTGCTAGAAAGCCAGTGGTTCTGAACTTGCAAGTCAATTATGCATCACTATTACCAAGTGACAAGAAAAAGAAGAGTTGTTTGAGACTTGACACACTACCTATGCGTGCTTCAAATCTGACTTGGCTGTTTAGGAAGGGACACTAACTTTCTTTTAAGTGGTACTTTCTTTTAAGTGTTGAGCCACTGCACAAATCCAGAAAACTCTTGAATGTAATTCAGGTGCTGAGATATAATAGCACTTAGAAAGGACGTTTGTCAATAAGGGGGGGGGGGGGGGGGGGCTTACAGTGCTAACTAAGCACTTCATGGATACAACAGTCTGACAAAGGGACTATTTTTAAAAGTGGATCATTGCAATTGGTAAGGCTCTCTACAGGGTAGTACACATCAGGAGTACATTCATCACCATATTAAAAAAAGACTGCAAGTAAAAACACACACACAGAGATAACATGTCAAACCACTAGGTATTTCATGGGGAACTCACCATAGTCTCCATTGGAGAAATACAATCCAGGTTCTTCTTTTATAACCCTCTTACTGACATTGGCAGATGTAAGATCCAATGCGCCTTCGTTATCTGGACACATGGAGTTATCCAAGGAATCATCCATTGAGTTATCCATGTGGTTTTCCATAGAAGAATCCATGTGGAAATCCACAGAGTGATCTGGTGCGCGGTCCAGAGAGTTCCCCAGAGGGAGGTCCAGAGAGCTCCCCAGAGGGCGACTGTCAGAGCTTAATTGTGCAGGAACACCAACCTCAAACTTGTGGCCATTAAATACAGCTGTTCTGGAGGTCATGCTTCCATGCTGGCTGCTGGGCGGTGAAGGCACAGGCAACGATGCGGAGTCAGATGCAGTTGGACTCTGGCCATTTTGAAACTCATGATCTCCCTCAAATGATAAAGAATCATTTGTTATACCATCACTATCTGGTGATCCAATCCCACTAGATTTGGCACTGTTTTGTCTTAGTAAGTTTAAGGATGTATTCACAATGTTTATTTGTTGCTGTAGCTCTGCGATACTCGACAAAACTGCCGGAGGGGTTTCTGTGCGAGCATCACTATTCGGACTTTGTGGCTTAGAAGCACGACTCTGAGCATCTGGAAAGTTGGGATCCTCTAGATCAAGCTCTTCTATGTGGTCATCTGTGAAACTGTTATTTAGGTCTCCAATCTTCTCACTGGAAAGGGTATGATCACAGTCTGTATTGTCACTTGCCCCTTCTGGGAGAGGTGTATTAGGAATTTGTCCACCCATGTGCATGCGGATATGCTGTTGTAGAACAACTGCATTTGTAAATTTTTTCTGGCAAATTGGGCAAGAATGTTGCATTTTTAAAGGGGTATTTGCACGGTGAACACCATAATGAGTTTTGAGATTACCTTTGGTTGAAAAAGCCCGCCCACATAGTTTGCACTTAAATGGCCTTTCTCCTGTGTGAATACGATAATGCATTTTTAGAGAACTTTGACAACTAAGCACCCGGTGGCATATCAAGCATTCATTAGGATCTCTTGTGGATCTGTCAATGTTTTCAACAAGCTTCTGCAGCTTTGATGTCTCAGATGCTTGATCGTTTGCATTAAATCCACTGAAAAGACCATTAGCTTGGGGTGGATTAAAGTTCTGCTGCTCAGTTGAAGAACGACTGCTGGCTGCACCAGATGACACACCTTCACTTCCAGAAGATGATCTAGACACCACATTGTTCGATTGTGAAGCCGCCAAAGAATCCTTCATACCTGCTATGAGTGGAGCATTCTGGGAAAGATTTAAACCAATGGGAAGAGGCAACATAGGTTTAATATCTGCAATTACATTGGACTCATCCATGGGCACAGACATTCCATAAGGTATGCCATTGGGGGTGGGAACACTATCAAGATGCTCAGGTACTGGGTACGGATTCATTCTAATATAGGGATATTTGTCTCTGTGGCGCTGAAAATGAACTTTAAGGTTGCCTTTAGTTGTAAAACGATTGCCACAAATATTACACTTGAAAGGTCTTTCACCAGTATGAGAACGAAGGTGTATTTGTAAAGCACTATCATTGCCAAAAACCTTACCACAAAACTTGCATTTATGTTTAAAAAAGGATTCATCTGTGTTAGGTTTCAGGTCAGACACACTTATGTTTGGAGGCTTGCCTTTTCGTGAAGAGTCTATAGTGGAGGGAATCGAAGAAAGTGGATTTTGAGACAGGACAGAGTTTGGTGACTGAGGTAGCGAAGAGTTTGGAAATCTTGCAACACTATTTTGTATAGTCCTGGTGGACTCTTGCTTGAACAATGATGAAGGAAGTCCAGCAGGCCGCGTACCAAGGGGTGGCACACTAGTGTTTGTAACTGGCACTTTTAACTGTCTTAAGGCTTCCAGTGATAGACTTTGGTTACCAGCTTTCTGTCCAATAAGAGCAACTGCTGCAGACAGCTGCTGAGACAGGTGAGCACCCAATGCTTTCAGTGGGTCAGAAGCCGCTGCAACAGATGGGTGTAAGGCATGAGGGGCCATCATTGCTATTTGGATGCGAATTTGCTCCGTCAGCTGAATCTGTTGAAGTTGCTGCTGTTGCAGGCACACAAGTTGTTCAAGGATCAGAGGAATTGCATTAAGACTCACTGCGGTGGTTGTGATTGCATCTGCTGTATGCTGATTCACCGCCACCTTTGTGCCTTGTATAGTCTGCAAAGTAACATTAGTATTCGGCACTTTTGGCTTCGGTAAGTGGCCGAGAGCAGGTGAAGATGGGTGGAATGTTGGCGACGCATTCCGATACAGGCCCCCTTCAGATGTAATTGGAGTGGGGGAAGATTCTTCTTTCACATTCGTCACAGCCCCATTGTAGCGCTCAGGCTGGACATCACTTGCACTTGGACTGTTCATACCATTATGCAAATGACTAGGAGAGGATTCTGGTAGGTCCTCAGTGCACAGCGTTCCTTCACGGCCATTGGTGATCAGCACAGGCGTGGTCCTGGTGCAACTTTTCTTATGCTGAATGAACTGGGATAGATCAAAGAACTCAGCAGAACACTTCTCACAGACAAGATTCTCTTCCATTCTGCACCTCTTGGAGCTCATTGTGCAATCGCTGCTCTCATCTGGTTCACCTGAAAGAAACAAAATGGAAATATCAGATAAAGTACACCAAAATTGAGACTTCAAAGCATGAGCTGACTTTCCATTTTGCGAAAGTCTTACTTAAATTACTAATTGAATTGCTAATCCAGAACACTATACACTTTGAACCTCCCACCGGTACCCACTGCCAACAAGCCTTTGCGGCTTCCACTACATAATTAGACAGCTTCACTGGGACCCACATGGTGCGGTCAGCCATTCATATCGTTTTATGAGCCTCTTCGAGACTGCATGGAACAGACACTGCCCCACCCCACTATCCCACCCCAAAAAATGTGACTTGCTCTGTATGCACAATGCTGTTGCTCAGGGGGTGTAGCCACTTTTTTTTTTTTTTTTTTTTTTTTTTAAACATAGCATCTGTCTTGTCAAATCCCCTTTTTCGTGGCTACTATCATTGCCCAGTATAGGGTTTGTGTGGTTTAAAAAGTTTGGAGTTGGGTAGCGTTGGCTGCAATAGTTGGCTCCTTTTAAATTTAAAGTTGAAACGAGGTAAGGTATTCATTTTAACAGGTTTTATGGGTATTTTTGTATTTGTACTCATCTCAAACATCTGTTGCTGGGCATGCTCATGGATTATTGCCCCGGCCTATATTTTTAGGAGGGACCTAGTGGTATGTGAAAAATAGTGTTTTTTGTGGACTGGATGTATTAGAAATGATAACCTTTTGATTTTATTGTGGTGCGTGGTTTGAGCTGCCTAATTGGCATGTGAGCAGACTGATAAAATGAAACGAAAAACGTAACATGCTCCGATTGTTCACTCACAAGATCCATGTTATAGTCACAGATGCATCCCTGGTAAACACAAATAAAAAGTCTCAAAATATGCGGCAAACAATTGGTTGACGTCTTCTGAGTGACGTAAAATGGGCGTTTTGCTGTTACTAACCCACATTTTTCCTAGTGGTTCGATGAAAAGCATATTTTGCGGTTTAGCTCACCATCCATTAACCCACCATGCCTTTAGTATTTTAAGCACTGCATTCCGTTACTTGTGTACTGCATTTATGGGATAAATGTCACCATAAAATGTTCAGAGCAGAGAGTAATAAAGAGATTCTTGGTTACCTTTGACGTAAGGCGTTGTGAGAGAAAAAAAAAAAAAGTGAGCCCCCCCCGCTCTTGACAGTATGTGGAGTATGTCCATTTTCCATGACCGAAAATGCATTAGGGGGGGGGGGGGGAACAGTAAGGCAGAGACAGTGCGCAGCACTTGTTTATAACAGTTGCATTGTATCGAGATGCAGCACAGCAGTGGCAGACGACCAGTGTGACATTGATTGTTTATGTGGGAGGGTAGGCGGGACTGCAATGAACAGAAAGAGAACCTGCCAGGCACTACCGAGTAGCCAGCACCTTACGACAGGGTTCCAAAGCCACCAGCCGCATCATGAATATTAAAACATGCAGAACCAACTAGTTAACAATCCACCAAGAACAATCTACTACCCGAGTGGTATTAAATAATCAGCAAATAATGGAAGTGTCCCAGAGGTACGTTTTGGGGACACGCAGCAGTCTATGGTCAAATAACTTTAGGATAGGTTTCAGTAGGTTTGTGGTACCCTCCCCTCCACACACAGTCCAATGCCCAACTCACTTTAACTGAAAATTGGTACAGCCTACACGTTGTGGGAGCAAGATTAGTGTTTCACCATCGCCTGTTGCACAAAAAGGTGCCCCAACATTCAACTTACAAGTGCCAACCATTTCATACGAGTACCGTACGCCCATTAAGTGTACACAAAATATTTAAAAAAAAAAAAAAAAAAAAAAACACACACACCACACACACTTGTGGATGCGCGCTTGTCCAAGAGTATGTATTTTCGCTTCACGTAATATTGCGACCCCCATAATAGAAGCCTATCTTCTCAACACAAAAACACAAATTTCTATCGAAAAACGGCCACGGTTGAAATAAAGGGTGCGTGAAAAAAAAAAGTGGGAGCGGGGGGGGGGGGGGGGGGGGGGGGGGCGGGCGAGGGCGCTAAAAATAAGTAAACAATTGGAAAGGCTCATGTTCTCAGTGATTGATAGTCACCCAAAACCTTCTGTTTTCTTCATCTATCCACTCAAGAGTCTGTGGAATGTTATCTCCCAGCATCTGATATCCAATAAGTCAAAAGAATGCAGTAAAACTCAGCAGGGCTTTCAAATGCACTCATAAACAAATAGGGAAAAAAAAAAAGAAAAAAAAAAAACCTAACCCACTATATAAAATTGCAAATTAGACTGGTGTTTACAGTTGGCTAACCAAGCACTACAGGCAAATTCTTAAGGAGAAGGAGACAAACACCATCCCAACAACTTCACTTAAGTTAGCTCGATTAATTTTTTACGTTAAAAAGGTACTAACCAGAAAGAGTTTTTAGCAATTTTTTCTCACTTTTGTTTCTACAACCGTGGTATGTTATAAGCTATGACAAAAGCAAATCTAAATACTTCCAGTGAGTCATTTGTTTAAATATAGCTGAATCCAAGCACAAAACGGTGACAGATTTAGTATGTGATCCTTCCACTAAAGCATCAAGTCAACGTATACCAGTCAGTATACAAACTCAGTATTTTCTTTCACTCTAAAATTTCCTAACCGTTCTAAAATAACCAGTGAAAAGTTGAGGGCAGAAATCAGAAAGAATTGAAAAAAAAAAAAAAAAAAAAAAAAAAAAAAAAAAAAAAAAGGAGGGATTGTATGTATTTATCAAGGAAATAAATTACCCCCCCCCCCCCTCCCACACTCCGTCGAACGAGTTTAAAAATCCCTTGCCGGATTAACCTTTCGCTACAGTTTTTAAATAGTTTCAAGAAACAAAGTTGCTAAACACCGTGTCAAATCTTTTCAGATTAGGGCAGCGATACCTGCTGGGCTTCGTGCTGAACACCGAGGCAACATCTGTTCAGAGGCGGCTGCCAAACAGAAGCAGTTTAACACGGGCACCTGGCCAAAGGATCATGCTCCGGTCCTCTCTGACGAGACTTCGTACTGGGTCAAGAAACGTGGAGAGGCTGTAGAACTGCGCACACAGTTGCGGTTGCCAGTCCCTAGCCAAGCCATTAAAGGACTTTTAAAATTGGGGTGACATCAGGGTTGAAAGATGAAACTGCTTCTCCAAGAAAACCATTTCAAAAGTTAGGCAAGTACAACACTAGCCCGGATACAATCCCATGGGTGTAATAATGCTCTAGAAAAAAAAAGTGGGTGGGGCTTACCACAGCACATGCAAACAATGCCCAAGGCACTCAAAACCACCCAATTCGCTTGTGCCCACTGTGCACAAATGTACAGAACTATTATCTAGCCACTGTAAATGGCGACAAGCGCGCCTAATTATACACATCTGTGACGAAATACGCGACCTAAAATCAATAAAGGTGCTTACAGACGAAACGTCTAGACCCAAAATTACGATCCTGCCAAAACACAATACCCGGTGGAACAGGGGCACTGGCGATACTAGGGCCAAGTATGTGGCTAGTTAAGAGTGTGCGCTGCCGTGCAGCACCTGCAGACGTCCTTTGGCAGCAGGCAGCACTCAGCGCCCCCCCCCCCCCCAACCACAACGCACTCAACACTAATATGGTGTTTAGGACGGGGCTAAACACCCCAACCCGCTGCCAAGGTCAACTGTGTGAGGACCTTAATTGTGAAATGCCTGACAGCAACTTACCACCCAGAGCATGCAGAAAGGGGGGTGGGTGGCAGCAATAGTCCTGTCAAAACATCGCACGCTGCTGCGAAACAGGAGAGCAGAGTGGTACAAGAAGGATTCTGTTACACGTGTTCGAGCATTCTAAACAGGCAACCATTAACACCCCCCCCTACACACACACACACACACACACGTCTGTACCGACAACAGCGCATGCCCAAATCGCCGGAGGCAACATAACACGATTGCTCCTCCGAGGGCCACTCTGCAGCAGAGATGCTTTTTCCATTGACTCTCCACCTGGTCTCCACCCCGTAGCTTCCGTCTTTCTGATCAGGTCCCACTCTTAGGCAGACTTAGACTGTCAGTGCCTCAATTGGGCAGGTACCGAGATCCTGCTACTCTTAAATATGAGAGGGAGTACAACATGTCTTCGGACAGGATGTATGTAGCCGTCTTTCAGCCTGCTGCCAGCGATCGTAAATGAAGTGCAACCCCACACCCCATTTGCCCAATATGCAGGTGACGCCGAGATTTTGCAACACAAAGGGTGCTGGTTTACAGCTGCTCAAGTCAGAAGGCCGAATTTGGCCTCGATGTGTAGTAGCTGGCAGTATCCCGGGACTACGAATCCCAGAATGCCAAGAAAAATCCTGGTCTGGTGCAGCAAGTAATACATGGACTTAGGAAACTAAGACAGCAGCTGTAAAGTTAACGGGGCTACCTTTAAAGTTACATTTTGTAGGGGTACAAATCCTTCGTTATTGACTAATGCAACAGCGCTTTTTATCGACATATGGACTAGTTGAAACTACGTGGCGTAGGCTGCGATTCGCACTCTAATGCACAAGCTCCTACCACTAAAAACATCAGTCGTGATCTATTCAAGAAGTCACCCGATCGAAGACCTTTAACAATATTTTAACAGTGCTACAACAGTTGTGCATGGTTGTAATGTGACCTGCTAGTAGAATTAAAATAGCCCCGACGATCATAACAAGAACCCCGCGCTTATATATGCAACCGACACTCACAAGTCACAGCTGCTATTTTAATTCAATCCATTTCTCTCGCTCTTTAAACAAAACAAACACAGGCAAAAACAGGGTCTCACACAACTGTGCTGGTAAAGTGCCTGCAACATCGGGAAACGTAAGACCCGCACACACAAAACTAAGTACCTACGACCATCGCTGATGTTGCACCTTCCACGATTAGCAGTAGCGTGGAAACTCTGCGTATGGCTAAAATTTGAAAACGTGTTTTTATTCAGCTTACTCGGAAATAGTGCTTGCACATAAAGCAGATTCAGTTTCCGTCAGAGGAGCCACTTACTAATTTACAAACCAGTTGACCAGCAAAGGTCACACAAGGAAACAATACGGATTTGTAAAAACACTAGCCACCAGGTGGCGCCAGTGCGCAATACTTTGCCCACGAACGAATCCATTAGATACAGCAATGAGCGAAAAAACGTTCCAAACGCAAAAAAAGGAAGGGAATCAACTAGTACTAAAGTAAAATAATAAAATGTATTAATTTTTTTTTTGTACAAAAAAGCAGGACAATAAGATTTTCGAGAACGAGTGGTACTCACAATGCCCCATTAAATATTACGTTGCTTTAATAAACGAATCCCGGTACCGCTCATTTGGTATGTTGAATAAGGTCGTGCATGCATGAGTTCGTGGTGGAGTAGATATGCAGCAATTCGCCTGTGGAGGTCCTGTACATGATATAGTTAACCAGTCGTCTTCGGCTACAAGAGGTGAATCTCCAACAGCGGTTTACTATTTACTGTTCAAAACCCATTAACCTCCCCAAGGTGACTCATTGAACACAAGCACAATCAACAACATATTTTTAATCGTGGGGCCATAACGTGCATAATGGCATTTCCGGTGACTCGCCTCTACTCCTTATCATTTTATGTAAAATTACAATCTGACGAAAATGGTCAATCATCCCAACGGAGAATAATACGAAAAACATTTCCGCTTTGCTGAATGAACTCCAGTGACCCTCCCCCCTCTCACCCCTAACCCTCCCCCCCCCCCCCCCCTTCCCCGCCTCCTGTAATCCCTGCCTACCCTTATGTTTTGCCATATTTTCCCAATCTCCGGCCACGAAACCGGTCCTAGCCTGAACCAACAAATCACAAAGCTCGGACTGACCACCTCTCCCAGATCCAACTAGTATGTGCTCAGTTTAACTCTTAAAACAATGGCATTACAAACACTTATCGCACACGTGCAAATGGTGCTTGTACGGTCCAGCACTGTAAGTGTGCTTAATACACAAACTAGCGGATGCAGTACGACATATCCAATTAACAATTATCAGACTACTTATGAAAATCCTTCCACGAAACTGCGCCTACTAGATGTTAATATTTATCTCTGGTGCCTCGAGTTGGATTTGTTGGCGCTACATAAATCCAGTTATACTGCTCCCATACGATTTACTAAAGGCACACACAGATGCAGTTAACAGTACAGCATATATGCAAGGTTAGATTCAATAAGTAGTTTGAACATAGGGCCGAATTATAGAAACTATGTGCAGAGTTCTCAAAGTCCAGCGTCGAAAAGGTACGTGTGCATTACAATAAAACTACGCAGTTATTATAAAACTATGACAACAGCCAGAATTAAATTAAAAACCAAAAGAAAAGGATCGCAATTAGTAAGAATTAACACCTTCCACACGCGCCCCCAGGATGGTACGAACTCTGACGGATGTCATCCACTGGCAATGTCCCAGGACCCCCGAGGAATCTCGATCCGGAGGCTATCCGCTCACCGGGGCTATTTTAGGAAGTCGGAAATCAAAGATGGCTGGAGGTCAGGGAAACGGAGGTCCTAGGGCGATGGTGGTCTGTGGGCGCCGAGAACCTGAGAAGGGAAACTGGCAAACGGAGGGGTGGGAATCTAGTATATCCCAACTACGACAAATTACAAACTAGGGGAGATGAAGGTGCTTGCTATGAGAACGCTTTAGCTCATCAGCTGCGAAGTTTACAAAATAAGCTAACAGTCCCGAGCGTGCCACCAGAAGCGCCGTGTCCACACGGACCCCGAGGTCAGAAGTCAGCGCCTGGGCACCGTGACAGACGCCAATGTGCCCTGATCAGAACAAGAAACTCACCAAACCCCTTCATCAAAAGAAATTACAATACTGAAAAAAATGCGGTCACTTTGAATTCCCTTATAAATAACATACAGCCATTCAGGCTTGTTTCTTATCACTCATTTTTTTTTTTACCGGTCATGATCAATAAAAGTACGCATTTACACTAAAAATAATCGTAAAATACGACATAGTGCACGGGTTAGTTGGGAGGTCATGATCCTGGAAACTCTCCAAACTCAATTAACTGTAAAAAGTAACTCCATGCCACCTGAATTCATCAGCAGCACCTAGCTGCGGCGCCCGTACTCACCCTTAGCGGCTGGCTCCGGTGCCTCGGAGTGCAGGTGCTGCGGCTTGGCCTGCTTGCGCCTGGACATGATGCTTCCAGCCACATCGGGAGCTGCCCCCCAGCAGCAGCACTGCCCCGGCTCACAGCCGCAGATTCCACGAGTTGGGAAGTCGCCCCTTTCACCGGGACCGCGCATGTCAGACTAATTATGATTATCAATAATGCATTGCGATTTATCACGGCTCCCTGACAGCTGATTGGCCTGGCTCCAGGAGCTTCCCTTGATTATTCAAAAGAGGTGCCATTCATGGATTCGCCGCAGGGAGTGCTGGGGACTGTAGTTGTTTCTGGGATGAAAGTGGACCCAGCGGCGTGTGAACTGCGAGCGCCCCCGGTCTGTACTAGAACCAGGGCGCGCGGACAGCGCGGTGGGCGGAAATCACACGGAGTCACCCCAGCAGGAAAAACTCTGCTTTCTTAAGGGGGGATTACATCCCGCCTCCCCCTCCCCAGCCAACCACCCCTTGCAATCAATTTATTGATTGGATTTTATGCTTGATTGGCTTTACGGGTCATAGATGAGAAACAACTTATTGAACTGTATTAACAATTTCCAATCCTGTAAAGCATTAAAGCACAGGTTAATGTAAGTACCACATGTTTAACTGCATTTCGGTATTATACAGTTTACTGTTTACATGTTTAAACCAACTTCAGCTCCTTTATATTAAAATTCTTCACATTGTCACACGGTTCTTTTTCGGTCGGCGTTCCAATCTAAAACATTTATGTATGTAAAGTAAACAATCTTACCAGTTAATTAATAAAGCAACACGATGTAGACAATATTTTAATATTCATTTGATATCACAGAGACTAAAACTGACAACACGGTTTACGTGCGAGATATTCAATTTCGTAATCGAGCAACTAGAGCTGAAATACAAGAATAAAATTCACACTTATTGTATCCTGCTGCCCATTCAGATATCGCCATCCATCAGGACGTATGGCGCCTGTTGCTCCCAGATAATAATATCATTATATGCCCAAAACTATACTTAAATACACCGTATCTTAGCCTGTTTCGGGGGAAAGCACTGCAGTGTAAGTTTAATATCAAAATAGCTTTGCATAAACTTACCTGTTGGCTCCTAGGAAACGGGTTCTGGGCTCACTCAGCCTGGAGCTCTACCATGGCCATCTATTCACTCTGTTATTTATTACAGTGCAGCACTGAACGGGAGGGGGGACATCCTCCCCTCCCCCACCGCCAGAGCGCTACAATTACAACCCGATTGTAAACAAGGTGCCGAGAACCGAGGCAGCTGAACTTTTTAACCGCTGAATCCTTAAAGCAGATTAACTAAGTATTACACGTTTGCATCTCTGCTGACGCCACGCCTCCATCAACAAGGGAGCACGTGCACTCTCAACGAAATATAACGGATAATGTATATTTTTTGTTTGCAGCAAAGGCGTGGTTTATCGATGAGAATTCATTGAAGCGGCAAACACGTACCACTAAAATGATGCGGATTCGAGTGGCGCTATAAAGCACAAACCATCAGGATTTCGCAGTAGTCTATGCGTCGTTCTCAGTAAAGTCGAACTGGGGAAGCATTTCAGAACATACAGTTGTTCAGGGACACGCCTTTCACACACGGACTGGAGGGGAGGGGCACAGACTTTGTTAGAACAATTGTGCAAAATCTCGCACAATTTGGTAAAAAGCGCTGAAAGGCGGTAGGTCCGGAGCCTGGGGAAGTGAAATGCGCTGTGTGTACAGTGAGTTGGTACCGGCGGCAGCCGGTTTCTTTCAGACAACAGCAAATGTGAAGGGGCTTGACTACACTAGATGAAAGCATATGGAGAAAAAAAAAATTACAGCAGTCATTTACTGAACGAACAATAGAAGAAGTGTCATAAAATAATAAAACAAAAAAAATTCCACGTCAATGAAAGCCCCAGTAGGAAATTAGAGTAACATGAGGTAAAGGGGACAACATTTCCAATGACGGAAAAACGCAGGAAAGAATAATGATTTAAAAAAAAATGAGGCCTCAAATGTCTGGAAAAGCACAAGTGTTTTACAAGAAGGTGATAATACCGATAAGACCCTTGGAAGTGATGAACGCAGAGCGTCTGCAATTATAAAAAACAATACCGGGAAAGCGCACTTAGGAGAGGAATATACATATAATATCACCAAAACTGTCCGTAGTTATAGTGTTAGATGTGTAAAAGGAAAGAGGTAACAACAAGCACAAGGAGAAATACTTTCTAACATCCTGTGACAAAACCATATGAGCTTCGTGTTTTGAACGGATGCAAACAAGGGAAATTACGTCACTTGACCTCTGCCCTTTGAGAATCTACAGGAAATGGCATCAAATGTGCAGAATCGCTGAGGCTATCCCAAATTACACTTCTGGAACCTTCGACGTCAAGATACATGTGAAAGAGGGAAGAGTAGTCGAGAATGTTAAGTAATTCTATGCCTACCACGCCATCTAATAAATGGCAAGATTGTTCTTCTAGGGAATTTGGTAAATTCCTAGGAAACATAACTCTGCCACTCTGCCCTTGCATCCCCAAATCATGTCATTCCCCTGAGTATTTACATCAGTTGAGGTGGTGGGCTCTTAGATGAGGTCATATGGCATTTATTCCCAAATAACTTAAGGGACAGTGCACCAGACCTCTGTATTTGTCTTTTTCTAGCACACAATCGCATCTCTTTAATAAACGCTGTACAGTACTCAGTAACGCTAGGTCATAAAAACTGAGTGGCCCTTGCTTTATGTAAACCATGGAAGTGTAGTGGAGGTAGGAAGTTGAGGGGTGAAGAGTGCGCGCCTCGCAATGCACAAACAGGGAAGATGTGGTAGTGGGCTGCACTGGTCTTAGTGACAACACCAAACACAGAAAAGGAGATGGGACGGTGCTTGGAACCAGTCTAACTGCTGCCAATCTTGGGGTGGGGGGTGGGGGAGGGAAGCATTCAACCATTCGTTCTTATGCCCACCATACCACCTCAAATGTGACTCAGACATATGCAAATCAGTCTTGGCCCTGCTCCATTGAGAACAGTTCAATCCAAACTGCCAACCCATATCCTCTTTGAACTGGAACACAAGCAAGCCAATGCCAGTTTTGCCCTGACTGGGGCTCTTTAGTTAGGTGTAGCTTGGCTCCAGTGCATTAGTGAGCAAAGGACCCACATCTGGGCATACCCATGGCCACTTAGGGGATTCCATCAAACAAACAAAAGTTGATGGGGGGGATGCTTGCAACAAGTCTATGCATTAGCAAACGCACAGGACAGCATTTCAAACCATCATTCTTATGCTCAACATGCTACATGAGATTGACTCAGCCATATGCCAAGCCAGGTCCTCTCTGATCTGGAACACAAAAACATTACCGGGTTCCTAACATACTCTAAGAGGGCTATTCAAAAAGGTAAATTTACATATATATATTTACTCATGCACAAATCTACTACTACATCTAGGCATAACTTTGTTATTATATGGCTAGTCAGCTTTGAGAGTGTCAAGTTACTCTTAGGTGCAGACTTACATGTCTGCACTCCCTGGTGGAGCTCCCTCCACCAAGATTCACTAGCATAAACTCACTACTGCTTACCTTTCACATGTAGGCTGAGGTAGCATGCATCAGGACGGAGATCTCCCTATTGGTAAAATATTGGAGATAAAATAATACAATGAAATATTTGAAACAATATTAAACATATAGCACATATTTTACTGTAAAATTGAAATGTTTATTTATTTCTTAAAGAGTTAAATATTAATTTATTTAATTAAATATAATTTAAAATTAATTATCACTTTTAACAAATGAAAAAATATATATGTTGTTTTAGATTCATAATCATTTTATTTTTTAACATCAATTCCAATAGGGTGTTATCTTATGTCCTTGCTTCCATTGTCTTCTATTGTAGTGTGTTGCATTATCTGTGAGTGTTCATGTGTGATGCTGGATTTACTCCAAAGTTGAGCTAGAGTACATTTACTGCTGCTTAGCACTCTTTTTGATGCTAACAAGTTTAGAAATGCAGTTTGGGAATATCAATGGGTTTACTGTTTTGCGGGAGAGTGTTTGTATTTGCATGTCCCTCCCTAAGTCACTCCTTACCTCACCCATAAATCCTTCTTTACCCAATAACCTCAAATTTAGTATTAGGTATTCCCCAATTTCGTGCCACTCCCCTAGTTTACTTCCACATTTACCCAATAAAATGTATACATAGGTGTGCATTGACCTCTGAACACATGGCAGAGACCTCTGCATAGAATCCATAGGAAAAGTGGAGGGTGCCATCAATAGGTTTCCAATTAGCATTTTGCTGTGTGTGAGCAGTACAACTGTAATGCTACTAAATGTACTACAAAGAGCTGTTTGGAAGCAGACCAGTCAGTGAGCAATCAGTGACAGAGTAAAGTGGTGCTGACCAAAATGCCTACCTCACACCAAACTACGGACACCATCACAACTCACGGAATCACAGGAAAAGCAAATAGTTCACTCTGAGGGCATTAGCAGCTTGATTTCCTCCATGGGCAAATGGACAAAATTCAATATACTAATATGATGCCCAATAAGTCTTTGACAATAAATTTGTCCATCGCACATACACTGTCATGGTGGCTTTAGGGGAACAAAGAGGCCATACTCAGAGCCACAAACTCCGATAGTAGATGTAAGCCCTCACTACAAACAATGGGCTTCTTACAAGCTATAAAAGGCTAGAAAACTGAGAAGAAAGACTAGGTGAGATCAAAGCCCTTCACCCACCTACGTTCCACTGACTGCTCCTCCTGCAGGAAAAACATTGCATGGAAGTGACGCTAGTGAAATAGCATCGAATAGACAGCCCCATTTTAAGGCAGCTCATCTACTGCTATTCCATTCTAGTTTGCTGTTCCCTTTAAGTCTGCTATGTGAATCATGGCAATCTACAACAGCAAAAGTGTGCAATTGTCCCATATGCACTGGGAGAACTCTCCCACCATGTGGGGGACATTAGTCATCTTTTCTGACGAAAGACCCTACTTTTGGGGTCTTTCTTCAGACTTACCATATTTGGTGAGAGGTCAGCAGAACTCCATTTATTGTAATCTCACATGAGGTGACTGCCACTATGGAGGCAAAGCTGCTTCAGTTGAAAAACACAAGATTCTGGGAGACAAACTATAAATATGATCTGCTCGATATGGCAAGGGCGTTTGAGGTGCCAAGTCCTCTGTTGCAGTTGTGCATCAGACAGCTTACCAGGTTGTATGTCAAAATACAGAGTACATTTTTGTTGACCTGCAATAATATATCCAGAATACCAACTATCAACAACTATGCAAGGTATATATAAGGAAGTGCAGCTTTAGTATTCTTATTTATTTCCCTGCTTATCTAGGCAACATTTATATCAGCATTTGGTAACAACATGAATTATTACAATCAGAAGCAAAAGTGTGCAATAATTCAGAAGGGTCCTATTTGTCATTAAGAAGACTGCAAAAAGGTTCCACTACCACAGATGTGGTACTAAATGTGCCTATCCTGTAGTTTCTCATTCTGTACATTCAGTATGCCCCTCCCTGATCTGGGCAGACCAGAGAGAGGAAGAGGGCATCACAATTACTATTAAGACTTCACCCAACCATTATTTTATGATCAGGAAGACAGTCACAGCCAGTAATTTTAGCAGGGACGAGACAGGGGGCCACACATGCACACATACACACTTACAAGCATGCATTCACACACGTGCACACACACACACATTCACCTCACTCACAAAAACACATACAGACATACATACATACATTCATACATACACACACCAAGCATAAAAAAACATAAAACTCAATTTCACTACAGCTCTCTGGGACGGAAGCCTCGGAGGTCACAGGAGGGTTAGGACTGCAGCCTTCTCTCTTTGGCTGAACTTAGTGTCAGTGAGAATGCTGACCCCCCCTACCCCACCCCACTCTGTGACGAGGTTTCACTGATTGACACTCAACCCTGAGCACTTCAGGGCTTAAAAATGAAGCCCCCAGGTCTGAAGCAATCAGTGGCAACGGGGCAGGGCCTCAAAGCAGTTTTGCCAGACTGAGGAGGTTATGCCCACAGATCTGTGAAATCCTCATCTGAGGAAAGTTCAGCTCAGCAGCCAGGTGCCTGCGTATTTTGCACATGTCTAGGTCCTGGCTACCTGACCTTTGTTGAGCCTGACAGAAAATGTTCTTGTTGGTGAAAAAGGTGGACAATGTGGCGCCATCACTCGTACGGACAGGCTGCATCTGCAGGAACAATAAGAGATATGGTTATTTAAATCCCACTTACCAGATCTAGACTGCAGAGCTTAGTTATTTGGGTTCCTGGAAGGCCTTTTCTTTTTTTCAAATAAGTAGCTTCACATTGCCATTTCACAGGTCTCTCACAATTCTTTGGGCTTCGTAAGTCAGTTGATATTTTTGCTACCATTAATCTCAGTCTATTTTTTGTGCCTTGATTATTTTTAAGCACCAAAACAATAAAGGTTGTCAATGTATTTCTTTGGAAACTACAACAAAAAGATATACAAAAGGAGAAACAGCACTGCCAAGAGAATATGTTTTGTTGTATTCCAGACAGGAAACTGGACTGTAACGTGCTCTCCAATGGAGTTAATTCCATCAATTTTTATAGATTTGTTTGGAACTATTTTAATATACCAATTTTACCAATATTCAAACAATGAGCCAGGCTTCATTTTAAATATCAGAGGTACCTTATGGATGTGCAATTCCAGCATTTCTGTATCCATCTTTTTGACCTTAATGCACACATCCCAGCCTTCATATGATAGGGTTTTTCTCTTTAGGAGCAGTTGTCCGTCAGCTGACCTACACAGCTAATAAAGTTCCATCATTCACTCAGAATATTTTTAAAGAGCTTCCTCTTGATCTCATGATAGAATGAATGGCACTTAATGATACACATGTCAGCACATTTTGGCAAGTGGTACTGTCACAGGGTGCAATCCCTGACATAGAAGGCAATGTTGGAGGGGCCTTGTACGAAGCAAGGCACCCCGGGGGTACACTGGAACTCCTATTACCCGAAAAGCATGAAAACATCTGGGTGGTGATGAGATTAGACAGTAGGAGCAGAAGCCGTGCAGCCGCCACTGGCAAGGAGGAGCAATCGTCCAGAGGCGAGAGAGAAAAGAAGGCACCAACAAAACAGGAGACACCAGCAGCCACGGTGACAGAAGCAGAGGGACCCGCCAAGCGGAGTAGGAGAGAGCAGAGTGGGACGAGAGCCCCGGGGAACAGAAAAGTATAGAGGGGGAGGAGATCCCAGAGGAGCAGGACAGTCCAGAGCGGGAGGAGAGGCAGACGGCAAACCACAGGAAGACTGCGGACTACCAGGAGAAGATGAAAGAAGACAGCGGACAATCAAAAAACCCTTATCCCAGCCACATTCCAGGAGGGATATGGCTAGCCAAGATATGGTAGTTGCTGAGGGGCGAATGTCATACAGAGGGTGGGAAACCATAATCGATGGTGTGGCTGGGGAGTGGGAGCCTTACACATTGTTGGTGCAAATGTGCATGCTGGAAGAGCACACAACTAACAACTATCCATTCAGTGCCATGCATTGAAGGTGGTGATTCTACAATTTAGTTCAGATACTTAACACAGTGCAAGCGTATACCGGCTGCACTGATTGGGCACTTCTTGAACCTCCACCCTCACTAGCACCCCCACCCTTAGCAAACCTGATAGAGAAAACACTTACCTGACCCCGACTTAGTTGTTCTTCTGAGGCATGACGAAGTGTAGAACTCCCCGGGGAACCCCCTTCACTCACCTAAAAGAAAGGAAGAGAAAGAAGCTAAGGTTGGGACAGAGAGAAAAACATGAAAGAAGATAAAGGAAATATTTGAAGGATAAAAGAGAAAAGTAATAAAAAGAAACAGTTTGTGAACCCTAAAGAGTCTCTGTCACCATCATTTATGCTAACCAAAATGCCAGACGGTCCCAGTCCGGTGGCAGGTCCGTAAAATGCCTTTTTCAGGACCAAAAAAGAGGGGCTCAATGCCAATAATTGATTGTTACCTTTCATTTGTTTCATGTCACAAATGTTCCATATATGATTACAAGTGAACCTGTCACCAGAAATAGATTAAACATTTCATCATCGAGTTCGATAGAACCTTATTTTGTTTGGTTTCCGATCCCTTCCCTATATTCTTTACTTGTACTTTTTCGATTTAACATGATTCATTTTAGAGTGGCGTTTCCGACAAAATCCATGTGGGAAAAAACATTACCGCCATGCCCTTGTGACAATTTTTCGAAACAAAGTACTTGTCACTTTATTTTATTTTGTACACTCTACTCAGCTCCTAGGGAAACCTTTTTATTACCTATTTTGCGTAATTTGCACACCCTTTCTTATAAAGAAGGATTGATTGGCATTCACAGCCTTTCATCCAAACAAATGTGCAGCTCTATTTTAAGTTTTATCAAATCCGCTATTACCATTAGGAATCGATATGAATTAGCAACGTGACTATTTATTAAGGGAATTCAAATACTGTTTTACTGTTGTACACGATTTTATAGTATTTATTATTATTATATATTGATTTAGTAGGCTTAAGTGGTATGTTTAGATTTTATAGACTTGCAGATCGAAGAGTCTTGCCTTTGAATTATGCAATAAGTACTGTATTTTTATGTATGTATGTGTACTTTTATGGTAATACGCCGAATAAAGTTATTTTGACTGACTGACTTGATTAAACATTACATCTAAAAAATCAGGGTACTTGATTGTTTTTTCAATACATAAATATGTGCATTTTTTCCAGATCCTTAAGACAACCCAATTATGGCCAATGTGTGCAAGCAACTGCATTAGTTATTTACCAGACTGAGTTGAACTTTGTTGTCAGGGCGTATCACCATTCAATGTAAATCAAAACTGTAGTACAGCATCTTAATATTAAAGACCAGATTTACAAGAAACTGGTGCAGGGTGGTGCTGCACCAAATTTAGCAGTATCGCACTGTGCCAGTTTTGAAGCACAGGAATGCGCCATATTTGCAAGAATACAGCTCACCCCTGCGTTTCACTCTGCACTGTCATTAAATTAAGCAGCCTGCACCAACACAGGCATCCTTGCACCATAGGCAAGGGTGTCTGCGTTGAGGGGTGTGATTGTTTATGTGCATGAAGGTGTCCCTTGCTGCACATAAACAATCATCCATGGCATTTTGCTTCTTCTACGCATGCTGCAGAATGCAGCACACATAGAAAAAGCAAAAAACAAGGAGGAATAAAAGTATTCCTCCTCGTTGTGCCATCCTAACGCAACCCCTGGGAACCAAGCCAAAAATCGTAAGATGTCTGTTGCAATGGAGTCGAATTCACTGTTGGGGGGGGGGGAAACAAAGTTAGAACATTGTGGAGGGATAATACTCACCTCTGTGTTTTTAATACAATTAAGACTTTCCTTCATAAATTACTAGGAAAATCTATATTTTATGTCAAGACTGGAGGCTCCTATTATGCTTTTTTAAAGCATATTAATAACAGTAGTAGAAGGATTAACAATAGGTTTGCAATAAAAAACTTTAAATACATTATCATTGGACCAATCTGCCGATCTAAGAATGTCCTCTAAGCGGAAGCCAGCCGAGAATGCTTTGGAAGCCATGGCTCCTCTGGCGTAATGGGCCCCGAAGGCAGAGGTGTCGATACCAGCGAGGGACATGACCCATTTGACCCAACAAGCTAGAGGAGGAGAGGACACTGGTTTGTAAGGTTTCCTAAAGGAAATAAGAAGTTGAGAAAGAGCGGACGTTCTTAGATCTGCAATTTTCTGTTCGTACATTTTAAGACATTGCTCAACGCACAGTTTGGGATAATCCGGAAAATAGGGGTAGAACACTGAGGAGAGATTTGTTTTAGTGTGACGGGATATGGTAAACAACACACCTGTAGGAGTAAATAGACAAAATGAAATGTCTAAAGCTCTAACATCAGACAATCTTTTGATTGAAACTAGACAAAGCAACATAGTTTTGCCGAAAGCATTTTCAGAGAAAGGAGAGAATTATCAGGCCATGACAAAAACAGGTGCAAAATGACATTAACATCCTACAGGCCTGTATTTGGGAAAGAGGGGGATTTGAAAATTTTACTCCCTTCAAAAGACGACAAACAAGAGGATGTTCTCCTACTGGGTTTTCCATTGACGTAAGAGTGGTTCAAAGAAATTGCTGACCTGTAAAGATTTATAGTACAAAAGGATTTTCCTTTGCTGGCTTCCGATGCAAGAAAATTGATAATAAAGATCACATCCGCTGAATTGGGATTGGTATGTTTTCCCAAGCACCAGCTATGCCATAAAGACCAAGATGACTTATAGGCTTTTGTGGTTCCTGGAGCCCAGAACTGGGTGATATATTTAGAAGCCTCAGCCGAAATGCTGGAGAGAGAATGGGAATTCCAGAAATCTTCCATGCAGAGAGAGTGAGAAGATTGTGTGGAATTAGTTTGTGAGGACGGTTGAGGGGGTCTAAAAGGAGATGGGGAAAAGAAGGAAGGAGAAAAGGAAAATCTTTGGATAGCTCTATAAGAATAGGGAACCAAACTTGGTAATGTCAGAAGGGAGCTATGAGAACCAGGGTTGCTTTTTGGTGTCAAACCTGCGCGAGTAACCTGCTGATCATAAGAAAGGGGGGAAAGCGTAATTCAGGGAAACAGACCAGTTCTGAGAAAAAGCATTGGAGGCAAGCGGTAAAGGATGCAGCTGCCAACTGTAAAATTAAGGGAGCTGGGAGTTGAGATGGGAGGCGAAAAAGATCTATTGACAGAGGCCCCCATTTGTCCTGGATGGACTGAAAGATCGAGGAATGGAGTTTCCAGTTGCTTGAATCCCGAAAAGGGCGAGAGTGCCAGTCCGTCACTGAATTGAGGTCGCTCGGAAGCTATTTTGTACAAACTGAAAGATGGTGTGAAAGGCAGTATTCCCAGAAGGTTTTGGCCATTATCACTAGGGGTTTGGATTTGGTACCCCCAAATGGGTTATATATCCAACTACTGAGATGTTGTCCATTCTGAGAAGAATAGCACAGCAAACTTTGTTCTTTGCAAGGCTTCTGATTGCAGAGGAGCCCGCAAGCATCTCTAAACAGTTGACATGCAATCTGGGCACCTCTAACAACCATGTACCTCCAGTCGAAATCGGACCACAGCGGTCTCCCCAAACCAAGAGGCTTGCATCTGATTCTAACACAAGATCTGGGGCTGATGGAAAAATTATTCTGCCATTCCAGGCATCTAAATGGAGAAGCCACCACTGAAGTTCTGCGCGAGAATCCTGATCCAATAAAACGGACTCTGTGTGAATAGGGATGGATAGATACGCATCTTGTAAATCTAAACGAACCATCCAGTCGTTTTGAAGATGGAGTCCCTGAGGTGCAGAATCATTTTCATCTTGAAATGACAATATACTACGACCTGATTGAATGACCTGAGATTGATTACTGGTCGCATCTTTTTGTTTTTCTTATGAATCAAAAAGATGGAGCTGGTAAAACCTGCGAGTCGGGAAGACAACGAGCCATGGCCTGTTTTTGGAGAAGAGACTGTACTTCTGATGAAATGAGGTCGAACATGTCTTTTGAGAACTTTGGGGAAGGAGGAAGGGAGGACTGAAAAGCTTCTGAATAGAGTTCCATAACATAACCTTGAACTATATTGAAAACTCAAGGGTCTGCTGTGATTGATAACCATTTTGTGAGACAAAATAGAAGACTGCCCCCAATGGGAGTAAGAAGGCCAGAATGTACACTCACCTGACTGGTTTGAGTACCCGGAACCTCTGAAGCCTCTGCCATGGGTATTCCTGCCTCTTTGCAGATAAAAGTGAGGCTTGTATTCTTGGTAGGAGCTATTGTAGGAGCCTCTGGAACCTTGGTTGTTGTAACCACGGAAGGCAAAGGGGTTCCTTCCTCTGCCAGCCTTGACAAAAACCCATTGGGAAAAAAGTTTTCTTGAGTGATTGATGAGCCTTATCAAGTGAGGCAAAAGAAGAGACATATTTACTGAGTTCTTTGACAAACAAATCTCAAAAAAGTAACCCATCCACTTTGACGCCAGGATCTACAGTGGCCAGATTGACTAATTTGGGATCCAGTTTGAGGAGGAGTCCTTTCCTACGTTCATACGTAATGGCAGAGTTAGCATTGCCTAGTAGACAAAATGAACATTGGACCCAAAGAGACAGTTCCTCAGGATCTATTGAAGAATTATCCAGTCTGGCCGATTACCCCAGATCAAAAATACATGGGAGAGGATCAACCGCATCCAAAAGTTGGTCCTGACAGGAGGACCAAGCTTTGTCTTGCAAGGGTCTTTGCCAAATTTGGAAAAGAATGTAACCAGTGCAGGGTCAATAGAAGGAGTGAGCGTAATTGTTTGAGATAAAGAAGGACGAGGGCATTCAGATCTTAATTTGGATCTTGTTTGTTTGTCCAGAGGAGTATGTAATCTGGAGGAAACATATTCCCCAACATGATCAGTGGGAAGCCACTCCATAGAATTAGGATGATGAATGTGAGTAGGGTCGAACATACGAACCCAATCGGAGTCAAACATAACAATAGGTTTAGGATCATCCTGATGAGAGATTTTTGATTTCTTTACTGGAGGAGCTAAAAGTCCACCATTGTCCTAGTCAGATGTATGATCATCTGAATCCACACTGACCAAGTCATCATCGGTATCTGGAATGGAGGAGACCAGAATAGGGAAAGAAATATGTTTAGTTTTTGATGAACATTTGGCTGAAATCTTCAGTTTTCATGAACATTATCCTCCTTAGAAGGAGGCCTGTGAGGAGCCGCGTCCTCTGCCTTGCGTGAGGAAACCTCACCAACCAATAGCGCCACCTTGTGTTTCTTAGGTTGAGCATTTACCGCAGAATGTGCCAACATTGTCTTAGACATAGGGCCTGATTACAACTTTGGTGGAGGTGTTAATCCGTCCCAAAAGTGACGGTAAAGTGATGGATATATACCACCAGCCGTATTACGAGCCCAGTATATCCTATGGAACTCGTAATACGGCTGGTGGTATATCCGTCACTTTTGGGACGGATTAACACCTCCTCCAAAGTTGTAATCAGGCCCATAATGTTAATAACAGAAGTTTCTAAGTTCTTTGTAATTTTATTGAATGAAGCAGAAACTGCCTGTTGTACAGAGGCTTGAATAAAAAATATTCAACTCCTCTTTAATATTGGTTTCCTCCTCCGTAGTCTCCTGAATTGAAGGAGAGCTATCAATCTCTATTCTGCCAAGTGTAGAATGAAAACTGCAGTGAAACTGGTGAACAAAAAGGGTTAAGAAACCCAGGGAAGTGTTTCTTTGAGGGGGCCCCCTATGGGCGTGTATTGGGGAAAGCCAAAGGAGGACGAGGGCGTGACAGCGAGCCCTGGTAATCAGGAAAGGAAGTGTCCGTCGATGTGAGGTTGTTGAACGAGGAAAACGAAAGCTAAAACGGAGAAAACCTGGCTCTGTCAAGACAAAAGTAAGGCGTTGCTTGACGTTCCTCAGACGGGACAGGAAATGGCAGCCGCTGTCTGAGGAACGGTTCAAACCGTCACAGTGATGTTGGCAAGCATGAGGGGAATGCGCTAGAGGCAGTGCGGAGATGTGCTGACTAGACAAGCCTCAAATCAGAGCAGTGCCAAGCGCCAGAAACCTGAAAACAATAAGGTAATTAAATAAATAAACAGGTATATATATAAAATTACTGAAATATGAAACCAAGCATGCGAAGTAGTACTTAACTTGACTGCGAGCAGCAAGAAAAGAGGGCTGTTTGCAGTCAAGTGATATCATTATAGGTGTATGCATTCATGATTGGTTGTATTTATTGAACTACCTTTTTCTTCCTGTTGGCGCTCTTCTCTTGCCACTTGGGATTTGTAGTTTTTATTGTTGACTGCTGCTGTTCAATTAAAGTAAGGAAAGATTAGCATAATAGGAGCCTCCGGTGTTGACATAAAATTAAATTTATATATTTATTTTAAATACAGAACTATGTTAAAAATGCTACAGGGTAATTTATATTGTTTTGTGATTGCCACGCTAATCTTTTGGCCACACCTGGAGTGAGACTCCATCCTTCAGGATTCTTTGGGCCTGAGGAGGCGGGGCACAGACACTACAAACCACTAAAAGGAGTAAAAGCCCCTAGCTTGGGACATTGTTTTCTGATTGCCCCATTGATTTTTTGGCCGCACCTGAAGTCGGACTTGTCCTACAGGATTCTTTGGGGCTTTGAAGGCAGGGCACAGACCGTACAATGTGCTAAAAGTGCTAAAAGGCCCTGAAGTATGGGACATTGTTTTCTAATTGCCCCACTGATCATTTGGCCACACCTCGAGTGGGACTTTGTCTGCCAGTATTCTTTGGGGCTCAGAAGGTGTGGCACAGACTGTACAATGCGCTAAAAGTGCTCAAAGGCCCCAGCAGCACAGGATGTGCATTGGACGTGCCTGGGAGCATGTCCGGGTGAGGACCGGGCCAAGAGCGAGCCCATCTGTGCCCATCAGGGGCCGGTAGAGGCTGGACTGGGCCACCCATTCTAACATCGGCACTGCTGGAATAAAGAAGCATCTTTGCCTGATTCCACTGTACTTTTTGGTTAGTAACTGACCTAGACGCGGGAGCCGTATTGTAATCCAACTGGGGTTGGTCTCTCTTTTTCCAGAACCTTCTACATCTAGCTAATTGCAACAGTGTGTGGGTACCCTCAGATCTTCTTGCACTTTTTTACCTGTGTCAGAATAGTTAAGAGAAAATGCCTGAGGGGGGGACCTTGAAACAAGTCTACCTGCAAATGAAAAGTAAGTATCACCACATGCTGGAAAGGGCAAGAGGGGTCGTAAGTACAGAAACTGAACTGCCAGAGAGGAGATCATCTTTAAATGATGTCACTGCGTTACCAACTACGCATCAGACAATATACAAACATCTACCACTGATTTGTGCCCTGAGTCAGATCTCACTTCCACCACTGTTGTGAATAGCCCCATATGAGTCCCAACTAGCATGATCCCCGTGGAAGAAGAAACCAACAACCTGTACCCTGGCTCCAGCTCAAAGCTCAAGAAAAAAGCTAAGGGGGTGAGCCAGGGTAAAACTACTAGTAGAGCCCAATGTCCTCAAAAACCTCACATAAGGAACAATTGGCTGAAATGGACTTCATTGTTGAAAGATGTTTCGATCACAGTAGGGACTTAATAAAACAGGAGTTCTCTCCCGCCCGCCTTGCCACCCTGAAGCACAAAACACAAATCAGTTGGCCCGAAATTCATAAGTAACCTCACAGAAAGTGTGTTCAGGAGGATGTGGTCTTAGTACAAGAGGAGCAGAAGTCCCAAACAACTAAGGCCTTAGATAATGCAACTAACCAACCCCATGCATATTATACCTCTACTACATCACAGGCCCCACTAAGTGGGGTGGCTATAGCTGACACAGAGTCACAAGAAAAAGGACATGTTAAGGCCTGAATTACGAGGGCTACTGTTGTTAGTAATCCATTCAATACCACTGGTTGCCTCACTGTTGGCAACCCGCAACCACCACCAGAATGTGCTTCTTACTCTATTATATTAAAGAATGTCCCTGTGTTACCCCCTTAAAATAGAGTAGACTAAATGGCCCTGAAAAATGAGTCAATCTTCTGGTTAAAAACCAACTCTGTCTGGAAGGGGGATTTTTCTTAGGAAGTCATGCATGTGAGGAAGTTGGCTTGGTTGGGCATTCATCAAAAGGAGACCCCAGGGGACTTTGTTATAATCAACTTCAGGAGACCCAGGATTGTGGGGCTGTTGTTGCAGCAACTCGCTCAGACGAACCCTTCCTTGACAAGATAAGGGTATTTGCATTTGGTTACCTTTAGAGACCATACACTTCCCTTAGTCCATCGGTATGATTACTTGATGAACAAATTCACCATAAATATGTGTCTGCCCGTGAGCCATTTGAGCAGGACCAAGTAGCTATCCAGACACAGGGTTGTTATTATCAAACTCCACTTACCACATCAAACAGATTCGCCCCATTGTCCGATTTATATTTAGAGGATTGACAGGAGGAACCTGAAGGGTCGGGAACTGCCCTAAGGTTTTGTTACCAGAGAAGAGTCAACAATGTGAATGGGAGAACTGGTGGAGGCTAGCACATCAATGAGCTATTTGATAATAAAATAATGGAATGTCGCTGGGGTTAGATGAGAGATAGACTAGGGAATCCTCATTGGCTGAAAATGAAAAAACTCAGCTCAGTTAATTTGTTTACAAGAAACGTGCCTCACAGATGACCTTTATGTAGATGGCTATATATTTGTACCCCAGCTACCCTCCAGGTTGTGACAAAGCAATGGGTGATCTAGCAATGCTCAGCTTTAGCCCCTGTTGTTATTAAGAAATCCTTCACTAGTTCTCCATATTACCAACTAGTGTTTTTACTTATTGACCAAAAACATGAGATAATTCTGACCAATTTTTATAATAATTTTTTTAATAGTACACGAGGTGCAGTAGTGCTGGAGGTATGGAAGCACTTGGATCAGTCAGAGAAGAATGCTTGTACTGATAATATGTATATATGGGCTGGGAAGTTTAATAGGAGCAAATGCCAACATTGGCCAAAGACTGTTATGGGAGAGAACAACTGCACTTTTTCCATGACACATATAGTGAATCCTTAAATGAAGTCATGTATAGTCTAAATTTGGAGCTGACTGAACAGGATAAGGAGGAATTCAGTGCCTTGCAACTTACATTTCATGGTAATGGCGGTAATTCTGTTATTGACTGTATTATAATCTATGTGAAGGCATCAAATTGGTTCAGATCCTTCAAGATAGAAACATCAGCCTTTAGTGATCATTCAGTCATTAAGCTCACTCTAACCATAATCTGCAACCAGGAAAAGGTTTTAAATTAGTACTCCCTAATGAAACCATGAGTAGAAACGGTGTCAGTCTGAAGTGGGTGGGTATAAATGAAGTCAGGCTGTTGAAGTAAGCCTCAGCAAGGCCTACTACTGCAAGGGGTTCACCCTTCTCTGCACAAAGTCCTCAGACCATATAGGAAGAAGTTGGCACAGAAACTGAAATAAAAGACAAAGGGGGTTATTCTAACTTTGGAGGAGTGTTAATCCGTCCCAAAAGTGACGGTAAAGTGACGGATATACCACCAGCCGTATTACGAGTTCCATAGGATATAATGGACTCGTAATACGGCTGGTGGTAAATCCGTCACTTTTCCGTCACTTTTGGTACGGATTAACACCTCCTCCAAAGTTAGAATAACCCCCAAAGTTTATTAAACCTCATGAGGTGGTACTACAGTTCAAACAGCACCCTTCGGTAATGTTTGAAGTAGCACACTGAACTGAGAGAGGATGGTCCTTTTATACCCAGGCAGGGGCTAAAAAGAGGTGGTACAATTATAGAAGCAAGACTTGCATACATGTAAGGTCATGTGGAAATGCACAGTCGACAGGTAGGAGGGGCTAACAGTTTTCAAGGACTAACAGCTGCAGACCTTACTGGGCATGTGCGAAAGTGGGAGATGCTAAATATAACTTGTCACTAGGCAGATTTTCAAGAGTAGTTAACAGAAAGGTAGGACAGAGCACATGGTGAGCACATGGCAGCATGTGGCAAAGAAAATGGCTGCCATGAATACAAAATGGATTCCGCAAAATGTTCACAATAGTTACTAAATACAAGATGTCTTCTGCCAATGCTTAATCTAATCGCTGCTAAACTACAACAAGGCTTCTAAATACTGTTGTTAGGGAAAACCAAGAAGCCTTTAATACCTGTACCCATTGGGGTGTGAACCACAATAACCTTTTGATGGCTTTTCAAAACATTCAGATAACTTCAGAGCACCCTATAAGAAATCCCATAGCACTGGTAAGCATTGCTCAGGAGCAAATGGGAATTTTAAGAAAAGTGTTACAAAAATCCCCCAGAGATAAAGGTGAGAGTAAAGAGTTAAGAAGGATTTATAAACTAGTTCTAAGGCAAGGCAAGGAAAAAAAGAATTACAAGAACAGGTGTGGGCAAACTTAGAATGTGCAGCTGACCTGTGGATTCCATTATGTTCTGGAAAACTGTTAACACCTCTTTTCTTAATGGCAAAATCCAGCCTCTAGTAGCACCAGGAGCCTGGATTCGCTATTTTGGAAGGATCTTTAATATGAATAGTATAGAAATAATTTGAAGCATAGACAGTTCACAGTTAACATCACCATTAATACCACTAAAGAGGATAAGAGTAGAAGAAGTTATCTTAGCCTTAGAAAATAGGACCCTTGGTGGACGCTGGGGCCTGATCGGGTCCCTCTAGACACCCTTAAAGCTGACATATCAATATGGGTACTTATATTACCTCAATTTTTTAATGGAGCAGAAAAAGGTTATTTATCTCCAACATGGCGTGAGCATTATTGTTCCCATATTTATAAAGGGGCATAGGGGTGATGAAAAGTGTTATTGCCAATATCTATATTAGATACCTCAGGTAAAACAATGGGTGGGGTGATTTTAGGTAGGTTAGGAATTTGGGCCCACGAAAACCACAAATTCACAATATGGATTTAGAAAAGATTTTGGTATGGTGAAGCAGTGCATCGACTTGAAAATAATAATTAGTAAGTACATCATGGCACAGCAGGGGCACATGCATCTCTGCTTTGCAGATTTGAGTAATGCCTTTGACTTAGTCAGCTACGCTAAACTGTGGCAGAGCCTAAAGGAACTGGGAGCCCCAGCAGATATTGTGTGCCATCTTTCACAGCTGTATGCCTCTCTTTCAGCTAGAGTATGCTTTGGGAAAAATGGGGAATGAGCAGATAAATTATGTGTGACAAGAGGAATTAGGCAGGGCTGTGGCCTTGCCCCGTTCCTGTTTTCACTGTATGTTAAGGGGGTGGAGGCTTTTCTCCAGAGGGTCAAAGCTGATGTACCCAGAGTTGGCACCCGCATTACTCCTATTCTATTGTACGCAGATGATGCAGTGTTGATGGCTAAGACAGCAAATGGCCAACAACTTATGATAGACAATTTTGTGGCATACATGTAGGTCAGAGATCTAAAACTTAACTTAACTAAAACATATACAATAGCTTGTGGTACAAGGAGAGAGAGGGGTAGAAGCATTGTGTTGCAGTACAGAAGCTCGAACAAGTGAGTACCTTTACCTACTTGGGAATATTTTCACAAGAGGGTTCTTTGGAACTCCACGTTAAATCTACAAATCTTACATTTCAAAGAGCATTTGATGCAGTATTTAGATTTGCACATAAACCTTACTCAACCCTCATAAGCAAAATGGTGATATTGTACAAAAGTAAATGTCTCCCAGTTGCATTTTATGGAACTACATTATGGGGTGTGACCAATAGCAAAATGATTCAGTAACATGGGAATTCTTTCCTTTGTAGGCTTTTGGCAGTCCCAAATTCAAACTCAACATATATTGTCCCTGAAGAGCTAGATGTTGTGCAGATTGAGGACTCAATCAAACTTAGTTTTGCAATCAAATGGTATTGCATGTGGGGTAAGATAGGCACGAAGTTTACCAGAGGCATTATAAGGGATTACTTAGAATTAGATCACTATGAATAAATCCCACTGTTGCGGTGCATAAGTAGTCTACTGCAGGACTTTGATAACCACCTAAGTATTTTGCCTCCCTCGAGTATCTTACAATATAGTAAAAAAGAACTAAGGGCAGCTTTTAAGAAGAATAGGGTGGAAGTTAGAGTGCCACGTGAAAGAGCTAAATTATCTGAGGACGGATTTTATAGGGGACAGTTGACACAAGGGATACAAACTTTCCTGATAAACGTGACCAAAATTCAGGACAGATGTTATCTAATCAGGCTTCATTTTCGGGTGCTCCATTACATGGTTACATTCCCTAAATCAGAGGCATGGTCAAGAAACTTGCATAAGTGTCTATGTGATGGAAAATCCAGTTAATTGACCATCCACTTAATGTTGTTTTGTAGACTTTACAAAGATATTAGATCATGTGTATTATGTCCACTATTTGTCAACAGGCAAGAGTTGTGTCTAACCCAGGAAATCTGGGCTGAAGAGGTGATCTATCTAGATGGGTTCACAACATATTTCTCTGCGGCCCAACCTGCATCAGGGGGTTTTGGTAGACTGAAAGGGGGTCTTTTGATCCTGTTGAATAAAAAATTAAAATACGATCACTCAGCACTATGCTTTAATTCACTTGACTTACTGGGTGTTCAACTTATATTTCAACCTGGTTTTCAAGTGATTTTGATCAATGTGTATGCAAGGTCTGTCTCACGAGGTATAGAGTCCAGGGTACTTGCCCAGTTAGCTGAATACATGGAGCACCTGCATCCATCAGGTTTTCTGGTGGTTGCGGGAGACATGAATTGTACTCTCGCAACCAACAATTTTACTAGTAATTTGATAACTGAGGAGGATGAACTTTGGGGTATTCCGCAACCAGAAGAGAATCCCCATTGTATTGGCTCTTGCGCTGGCTCGCAGTTGGCTTCCCTCTGTTTTAGAGTTGGACTAAGAGCAAGCAATGGCCGTACTAAATCCTATTTAAATCATGTTCCCACCTTCAAGCGTGGGTCCTCGTCCAGTACTATTGATTATTTCCTGGTGGATATAAGGCTTTGGTCAAGTTCCTTGGATATGATGGTAGAACCTTGTGATGATAGTGATCACAACCCCTTGTGTCTCACTTTAACTAGTTAAGCATTTAGCAGAGTTCAGAATGCTGAGACCACTGATGTTCCGAGTCCTCTTCTGAATCATAGACAAACCCGTGTTAGCTGGCCTAAAGTAGTGTCAAACCCATATCTGGTCAAGGAAATGTATTCAACCTTTTTAAAACTTTTTTCCAGCTTCAACGAGCCAGAGGTGGGTAATATTCCAATCCTCAGCATTCATGCAGAAATGGCAAGTATTTTACGGGGGTTTTTTTTTATAAGGAAACCACTTCCCGGCCATCCCCTGATAACACTCAATCCAAGGAATGGTTTAATAAGGACTGCATTCTTGCGAAGTCCAATCTAAAATTAGCTCTCAAAACGCACTCCCAGGGGGAGATTAGTAATTCTAGACTCATGTACAACAAGGCCCTGAAACTAGCGAAGAAAGATTGGGAACACAATACTTGGCAGAGGATGCTTGAAGCAATTAAGAACCATGATAACAGGTCCTTCTGGAGGCTGATGGCCAGTAGATACAGAGAGGGTAATGACACCATTAGTACGCATATCCAGCCTGAAAAATAGGGTGGCCCATTTCTCTGGGATTTACGCCTCACCTGCACAACAGGATCCGGTGTGCTATGGGGACGATGACTATAGAATTTCTGCTGATGGCTCTGTGGAGGACATTGTCTTCACTATAGCTGAAACCACAGCTGCCATCAATTCTTTGAGATCAGCCAGGGCACTCGGACCAGATAAGATACCAGGGGATTTGTTTAAATCTGAACCCGTCATCTGGGCTTGGCATATAAACACATTATCGAATGCCATAGCATCAGAAGGTCCTATCCCGGATACGTGGTTCGGGTGGAAATAATTCCTATATATAAAAAAGGTGACGTGGGTTCACCTGTTAATTACAGACCAATCAGTCTTATTGACAATATGCAAAAAATGTTTGCTAAGCAAGTCTTAGACAGGCTTATGGAATGGGCTCAAGACAACCAGGTATTATCACCTCTTCAGGCCGGTTTTCACCGAAAAAAACAGTGCCATGGGTCAGGTCTTTAGGCTACTCCTGCTATTCTGGAAATATGTCACTTTAGCAAAACAGAAATTGTATGTTGCTTTTGTGGATTTAAGATCTGCCTTTGACCTAGTCCCTAGAGGGAAGTTATGGGAAGTCCTGCATAAAATAAGTGCCCCGGAGAATTTAGTTAATCTAGTCCGGAGGATGCATGAGAATACCTATGCACGAGTGAGATGGGGCCATCAGGGTGAACTCACTGATCAAATAGACATTAGACGGAGTACGTCACGGCTGCGTCCTCGCCCCTACTCTTTTCTCCTTGTTTATTAATGAAGTGGTGCAAGTTGTATCTGATAGCCAAAACGATGCTCCTTCTTTGAATGGTCAAAAAATTCAGATTTTATTATTTGCTGACGATTCTCTTTTGATTTTCAAAACCCCTATGTCCCTTCAAGTCTTAGTTAATAGGTTTAGTGCTTTTTGTGCAGACCATGGACTAGAGCTTAATTCATGAATTTTAGTAGAGGCCCCACCAGAGGATGCACTATTTCACTTAATGAGGCTCCTTTAAGCAAGGTATGCTCTATTGATTACCTGGGGATAAGAATTAACAATAATATGCAATGGGAGGCCTAGCTCGATAAGAGCAGTGCACTTTTACACCTTAGATCTGGGGCTATTCTACGTTTTTATAATTCTACTACTGTGAAAGCTGTTTCTCCAGCCATAAATTTTTTTTTTACCAAAGGATCAGGGAGCGGTGTCTTATGGTGCCGAGATTTGGGGATTCTCTAATGTCAGCAAACTATCTGTAGGGGAAAATAACTTTACAAGATCTCTCCTTGAATGTCCTCAAAACACCCCTTTGATTCCAGTGTTCCTGGATCTCGGGTTTTCCCATGTTTCAGATGTAATAGCTTTAAGACCATTACTTTTTTGGGTGCGCATTTGGACTACCCCTGAACTAGTTGAATATAAGGAATCTTTACAAGACATCTTAGATAGACCAAATGCGCTTTCCATTCCCTGGCTTAAGCATGTCTCGGGGTGGTTTCACACCTTGGGACTTGGGGATTTCTGGAGACAACCTCATAATTTAAGGAGGGCCCAGAAGCAACACCTGAAGTCAGTCTATTGGTCTTATGTTATGAATAAGCAATTGTTATGCACTTCGTGTGGTCGATTGACAACACAATTTCTGGACTTCAAATGGTATCCTAAGTTTGAACCCTTTCTGGATTTAATTCCTGACCTACTAAGCAAAAGCCTGTATGCCCGCTTCAGGTGTGGGTGCATACCATTGAAATCACTAACTAGCACCTGGCGACCTGCCCCGATCACAGATTTATGCCCTAGTTGTAATTGCACCCCGGAAACTACAGTACATGTTATGTTTATTTGCCCAGTTTATGAGATTGCTCGGAGGAAGTGGATTTGCCCAGAATGTAGGAATATGGATTTGAGACACTGTAAAGTTGCACTAAGGCTGTTGACGAGAGCCACTTCTCCCTTTTTAATCTGTGCGGTCAGCAAGATCCTTGCGGCCGCATGGTATATACGTACTTGTTTTAAAAAAAAAAAAAAATGACTTGCCCTTAAATGATTATTGTTCTTAACTTATTATTTATTAACTATTTACCTAAGATTATGACTGTTATGACCTTTCTCTGGCTGATGGGGGAAAAGTTATATGAGATACTGAAAGTGTAAATAGGAAGCTGGCGAGACAGTTCCCTTTTCCCCGACAGGTGGCCAGTATATTTGTATGATTCTTGATTTTATTTTCCTTTTAGCTCTGTATTTATCATGTGTATTTTACTATTTTATTTATTGTGATTTTATTTTGCTTTGATGGTTAAATATGACCGAATAAAGCTTGTGTGATGATGATGATGTCCACTATTTGTATCACAGAGGCTGGTCCATTACCAGAAGGCTTTCAAATGTTTATGAAATCTGGCTAATGCTTATAGCTACTGTGCAACCTTGATCTATATTAAGCCCACAATCAGAAGACGGAAGGCACTCAATCACTTGGAACAGTTGCGTTATACACAAGATTAAATTGTGTTTCGGATTTATTATTGTCTTCGCTTAATTTGCACATCCAACCAGTAAATACCAGGAAGATTATTTGATCAAATGGAATTAGTGGGAATGTATGATAGTTTTAGAAACATAGACATTTTAAATTGCTCTTAGATTAATTTTATTATATCAGTTATGGTGTTAGATATTTTATACTGATTGGATTTATCAAATCTATCTGGCCTTATGTGAAACATTACAACCATAGCATTTTTGCACATTTGATACTTTTATTCTGTTATCAGTTGAGATGGGTTATGATCTTGTCTTTATAGCAGTAAATACTCTTAATATGGTGTGAGGGCGAAACCTTGGCAGTTGTCTTAACTCTCTTTTGACTTTGTATAAAGTTGTTGCACTTATGACTAATAATGTTTAAGGCTGTACCCAGGAAAATCTCCTTATATAATTAGGTGCTGCTATTTATTGTCTATCCTACTACCCTATATTGACAACCTGCACTTTATTTCACTGTTTTTACTTATGGTATGCTGAGAACACACACAATTCTTTTAAAGTGTTTGATGTTGTTTTGGTTTGCAGGCTTTTATGGATTTGTGAATGGTCAGAATACAGAAACTGAGTCTATACAACCTAAATTTGAATTAAATCTTTCGTTAATGAAAATATAATAATTGAAAGTAAATATGTTTTTCTGAAGTTTTAATTAAGAAATAAATCCCCATCTAAAGGTGGCAAGGAACGGGCAAAATGAACAACAGGTGAGAGGGTGGGAGGCAACGTGCAATAGGATGGTAAAAAAAACTTTGACGCAGCCAGCGCTGGGTGCGTCACAGCTGTTGTTTCTTATGGTGGGTGGGAAGGGCAACACAGACAGCAGTAGGGTGAGGTTGGGAGGAAAGAAGCAACACCCTTAACGGAAGTATGGAGATGAATTATGTGATCATGCATATGGGTTAATTGGGTAATTGGGAGTTTACAAATTTGTGAATAGGTTGAGGTGCACAAGACAACTATGCTGCATCTTATGGGTGTTGCCCAAGTGTCAGTGGACCAGTGTCTAATAAATACAATGGTAATTGAAAGTTCATTTCAGGCTCCTGCTGGTGCATCAGCATTATGTAGGAAGGCTCAGATTGGCAATGTTGAGCATTGTATTCACTTCTGCCTTCTCTCATTTATGATACAGATATATTGTGTGGCTTTCAGTTTTGTGAGTACTGAGGGACACCCAAGGTCCATTTAAATGGGGTAGCCAAGAAGACAGTGAGAGCCATGACAACTTTTTCAATTCTTGTAGTATGAGCCGTAGTAGGACACATTAATGGTCTGAATCTGAATCCACTCTCCACCAAATTTTGGGATCTCAAACATTTGCAAGCTTATTCAGTGGTGGTGACATCTTGATCTCGCAAATACACAGTATCACTGTGTATCTGAGTGACAAAGGCTCATTGTGCAATTTAGAATTATTAAACGTTTGTTATCATTCAAACATGTGTCTACCATGTTGTGGTATCATTTCTCTGTTGGATGACCACGCCTTATTTGCTTCTAGGTTCAGTCTCTTTGTACAATAATTGTGTGAAAGGATGTAAGGTTGTGCCCCCGTGACTAATATCTGATGTCCTTGTTGTTCAGTAACCTGGAAAGTGTAGGAGTTCTGGTGACCACTCATGAAAGTGCCAGGAAATCACTGTGGATCAATACACTGACGATACTCAACTCTACCTTCAGTCGAATCTGGGAGGTTGATTGCCTACATCAAACCCAATCCACTGAAAATAAAACCATGCTGCTCCACAGGAGGTATGGCTGAAAAAAGCTCTATGATGCAGCCAGCCAGCTGCTGTCCAACATGGCAAAAAATAACACTATTGACTGGCAATCAGTCCTACTCCAAGACTCAGAAAATTACCTCTAAGGGCTATTTTGAAGTCTAGGAAGTGAAAGCATGCTCAGATCACTGTTGAAAGTAAATTGTAATGAAGGGGTCTCAACAGATAAAATGATCGGAATCTATATGTAGCCTTGAATACCACCATCAGCAGTGCGTAGATGGTCCTATTTTTGAACAGAGACAGAAGGCTTGATGGAAATAAACATAAGTAAAAGTGTTTTCAAAAGTTGTATAAGGTTCTGGAGACAAAACTGAGAACATTATCCAGGGATGGAATGATTATTCACGGAGGCCCACTAGTAGACTATTACACTAGACTCATTTTCTAAACACCAATGCGATGTTTAGTACTTTGGATGTTTGGGATGAATAGATGGACTGGTCCATCATATATTTGGAATTTAGAAATACACTTCTGTGGCTATGAAGGTAATGAGAGATTCTGGGTGTGTTGATGGGTTAAAGAGAATGCTGATGTTACTGGCAGATGAGGCAAATGATAATGAGGCAGGAGAGAAGAGCATTGAGTGGGTGAGGCCCTCAGTGATGGAGAGGAAAGAAAAGTACAGGACTTAAGCCTTGGATAAGTTCAAGATGAGGCTTTATAGAGCCATCCAATGTGAAACACAGTGAGAAAGTTGTATAAACATTCTTGGAGAGTGCCAACAGCTCAAAATAGGAAAACGGTGTGTGTGTCATCAGCATAAAGGTAGCAAGACATAACCAAAATAGATGATATCACTGAGGTGTATGGTGTAGAAAGCTATGTAGGCCAAGTGACAGACCTCTATTAATATGTTCTAGGTATATGAAAAACAACATAGCATATAAATAGGACCTGTGTGTGCAGGACAGAGAATGATTTCAAGAAGGTATCAGTGCATTTTTAGAACATTGTAAAACCCATACAGAGATTTTTTGAAACTACTGATCTTTTTGTAGCCGCTGTTACAGGATATGGTACTCAGTTTCCTCATCCTGAAAGTGAAAAGCATACAGTGGGGCTGGCTGAGTACACTCTTAACCCAGGCCCATATGGAAGTCCCTAAAAGACCCCCTTGAACTGACCTTTCTTAAAAACATTTTTTTTTAAATTATTTTGTTGCAGATCTAGGAGTCAGGACCCACAGACCCGAGCAAGGCACCCTTGTTCCTCTGTAGCACAAAATAGGAACCATGATTTTGGGGCAAGCTTCTAAACCCCGTGAGAAAGAGATGTGGAAGCTTCACTGACTGGTGCAAGAAGAGAGGGCGAGAAAGTGAGAGTAAACATAATGAGCAGTTGTGCATTTGGTCTTTTATTGCTTCTAACAGATATTGATGACACCATAAACCAGAAGGCTAAGGGTCGAGTGGTTTGTAAATGTCACCTGAACCCAAAGAGACAATATAGGAACCCATTCCACAAGTTACCCACTTTGTATTTTTTATATTACATATTAATTTTGGTGCAATATCCATGAAACCAATTTTTCCAATTTGTCAAATGTTTATTAATATGAGTCAGTGAACTGTTAAACTACTGAACTATACTGTGTGCAAGTCCGGAGAAAATACAAGAGAAAAGCTTCAGTTAAGTAGTTATGAACACAGGGTTTCAGATAGAATAGGCTTTTCTTTCCTAAAAGAATCCTACATCTGCCAATAAAACGTCTTGAAGCTACTTCCAGCAAAGCTGAGCTAATAATTGACTCTGACTGCATTTAAAATTTGTAGGTGTTACTTGGCTTTTACAATTAAGCAATGAACAATTACTAAGCTCAGGGATGTTTGATGCTTCTCCTACAATGTGCAGCTATTAATGGGCCCTGATTGCAATATGAATGTTTTGGTTGTGTCTTACCTCAAATGAAGAGATTACTAATTCAACATCATGAAGCGGTGAAGTTCTGCAGAGGCTCTCATTATGATGTAATTTTGGTGATATATAGAAAATACTTGATGTGTTCCCTGAAATCTAGGTTATTTCACCACTGCATTTTGTGTATATATATTTTTTCTCCAAATGGCCCCTATCAGAGCGCGCTCCATTGAGTCGCTGATGGTGTCAGGGACGTGCCAACCCTGTGAATACTTTCTTCACCAAATGACACAAGGTCAAACACAGCACACACGAGGAACCTTGTGTTTGAAAATGTATTCTTCCAACAAAGATGAGTAACCCAAACTCCACCTAGTTTTTAATCTAATTATAAGCCTTGATTCTAACCGTCTCAACTTTAGAACTCTGTCACCTCCTCTCTCATGTTTTTTTACCACCGCTATACCAAAGAATCTCATGTGTAGCCAATCCGCTCCCACATGATTTTTCAAATGTTTGGTCATTGCATAATTGCTACCACCATTTTGAACTGCTCTTATGTGTTCTAAAATTTGTTTTCTTAAAGGACAATAGTACTGCCCACATACCTCATACCACAGAGACATTTATTCACACATTCTACAAAAGTAGTGTCACATGTGACCCTTTCATCAATTATGAAACCTCTGCCATGGGGATCTTCAATTATGTTGCTACCAATTCTACACCTCCTCTCACATTTGAAAAATCATGTGGTAGCGGATTGGCTACACATGAGATTCTTTGGTATAGCAGTGGTAAAAAAAACATGAGAGAGGAGGTGACAGAGTTCTAAAGTTGAGACAGTTAGAATCAAGGCTTATAATTAGATTAAAAACTAGGTGGAGTTTGGGTTACTCATCTTTGTTGGAAGAATACATTTTCAAACACAAGGTTCCCTGTGTGAGCCGTGTTTGACCTTGTGTCATTTCGTGGAGAAAGATATATATATCTATATATCTATATCTATATATATATATATATATATATATATATATATACAGAAAAAAACAAAGGTTGCAGGGACGTTATAGATAGGATTACGTTTTACCCATGCAAAACTATAGCAATTCAGCAGTTGTATTTATACTTATAGCTCTACTTATGTTAAGAAATTATAACTCGTGGCCTAAAGTTTGTTAACAGCACAAGCCATAGTTTCTTCAGATACAGTTAGGACCTAATTTCTATATCAAAAGTGTTTTTTTTTTACTTGGCCATATCTTTGGCGCCGCTTGACAAATCTTCACAAAACTTTCCAATAACATCTGCCAGTTCTGTCAGCTTCTGCCTGGAAGGTTACGGGGTGATCTGTTCGGGGGGGGCAGAGGAACAAGAGGGGGTCCCAAAACACGTTTTCCTATTCATTTTTCCATAAGGGATTTTGAGCAGCAATAGCTCCCAAACTACTGGACGGAATTACACCAAATTTGGCAGGAAGGTAGGTCCTGGTCCAGAAAGACTGATTTTTCTGACATGTTGGTATGTAGCTGGGCTTTTAACCAGGCCCACTGCACACCCATAACTATCACATGTTCATGGGCTTGCCCTTCAAAAATCCTGAATTTTGGTTTGTAAATGCTTTACGTTTGTCGCTCCTTGGGGTGGTTTAGTTACCGCCTTGGACATCACTCCTATTGCATGTCTAACTGGACTTTTGCTGATATCTTTGACTGTGAGTGAACTTCTTTTTCCTTTTTGTGTGGTGCTTCACACTGATGCAATGGCGCTTTGAATTGGCTCGCTTATGTGAAACTGTATTAGTTTTCATTTTCAATGTATGTGGCAAGAAAAGTCCAGTTATGAGTTTACAACCCTAATAGCTCTAACTCAAGCAAATGCGAGACCCATTGCATGGTAAATGCTTCTTTGTTTTCGTGTAATTCTTTTCAGTAGTTTTTGAGAAATTAGTAGAAAAACAAATTTGTATATCTAGGGATGTGAAGGATTCGCGACCCCTGAAGATCTTGTGAAGAGATCTGTCGTTGATGTATTGTTGGCCATCTTGAGACTTGGCTGAAACTGAATCCCCCCAAAAAGTTTTTTAGAAACCAAAAGGGGCCCGGGTACGAATAACCTGACCCCTTAGCTCTGGTGGTGGGGGTCTCCAAGGGACTCCCCAGGGCTAAAATTTTTTTTTTTAAATTGTTATAAATGGAGATGTGGTGGATCTGTGACTCCACTCGTAAAATAAAAACAACAAAAAAAGCGTGGTCTTCAGCACTTCATTAGACTAATGCCCCTGGGTGGGCTAAATCCTGAGGGTTTAAAAAAAAAAAAAAAAAAAAGCAGGGGGCCCCCTGGCCCCTCTCCTGATGCCCTGGGGACTGCCACCTCTCCAGGGGTTTTTATATAATATACAGTGGGGCTGTCTGGCCCACTCCTGCTACACCGGGGACCACCACCTCCCTGGGGCATTGTTTTAATATTATGTGGGGTGGCATGTGCAAAATATATTTGATTTGCAGGGGGCTGTGCGGCGACCCCGCTGCCCCGGGGACCACCCACCCGGGGCAACACTGTATTGTTAGTGGGAGGGGCGTGCTGCCCCCGAACTGCCCTGGGGACCACCACCCCACTGGGCAAATGTTAAAAAAAAGAGAGGGGGTACCTATGGACCTCAGCCCCCTGGGACATCACCTCCACAGGGCTAAGTAATTGCAGGAGGGTGGCAGTGCGGCCACCCTCATTGAGCCACGGATGATCCTGGGGACTGCCACCCCTAGGGCTGGCTCCTGTTATATCCTTGGGGTGCCAAACCGCTGGACATTGCTGTTTGCTGTGGCTTGGCTACAGCACTGCAGCTGCAGCTAATCCATAGCAAACACTTTGCTGTTTGACAACAGGACCTTTAAAGCAGGTCCTGCTGTCCAACAGCAAAGATGAAATGCTTCAGTAAGCAGGCTGCCTTAAGCCTTTCCCTGCAGTGCCAGGTAGCCCGTAAAGGGCAATTTAATTACAGAATGTAAAAAGAAATAAAAAAAAAAAAATATATATATATATATATATATATATATATATATATATATATATATATATATATATATCTATATATGAAGAGACCTCGGGGAGTCCTCAAGGGCTCCATCATGGTCCCAGATATCCTATAAAGGGCTTAAAAAAAAAAGTAAAACCACCATATCTCAGAGTGAAAGTCACAGACCTTCACAGTGAGCTATGGGGTGTTTGAGTCCAGCTGGACTAATTTCCATTTTTTTTGTTTTAACTAAAACAAAATATTATTCTCTTTTTTAAAATAATAAATATATATTATTTAATTCAACAAAACTATCTCTTCTAAATATATGAGCTACTAAACCCTAAAAAAACTCTCTCTTTCTCTCTCTCACTTTATTTTTCTCTTTCTGTTTCTCTTTCATTCAATTTTCCCACTCAGAAACCACCAGACCCACCTTACGCACCTACTTACAGTCCCACTCAGACACTCACGCACAAACTCACAGACCCACACAGACCCTCATGCACTTACTCACAGCCCCGGTCAGACCCTCATGCACCCACTCAGACAGTTATGCACCCACTCACACACCCATTCAGACTGTCACATACTGACACACCCACTAAAACACTGATGTATGCACTTTCACACCCAGACAGACATTCTGACAGCTACTCTTACCCCCACACACAGCCTCTCACACCTATTCTCACACCCAGAGAGGCCACGGACAACTTCCGTAGTGCATGCACAAAGGGCTGTGCACAGCATCGGGTTGCGTGGTTTGGGGGGTTGGCAGCAGGGACTGGCTCAAGGGCAGCCCCTGTGGGCAAACTCTACTGCGCACGGGAGAAGGTTGTGCATGGTTGGTTGCGTATAGGGGGTTGGTCTAAGGGCCTAGCCGCAGACTAGGCCCGGTGGCCAACTGCCACCATGGATGTCCAAAGTAATGAAAATTACTATAAGTTTTTTAAAAAACATAGAAATTCACTGGTGCACCTTTGCCATGCACAGCTAATTACTCCACATAATATATCATTCATGACCTATTCTATGCCATCTTTCATATTGTCACTGCAACATTTGTAATAAACTTATTGATGAGACAATTGTACATGGCGAAGGTGTGTATACTTGTACATCTAGGAAGTTGACGCCGGATCTACTAATTGAGCAAGTGAATTGTAAGCCTTAATCATTGTCATTCAGGCCTATAAAAATTGCATAAATTCTCCGTTGTTACCATTCCAGTTTATAAACAAGTCGATGTACCTGACCCATAGAATTATTTTCTCTAGAGCTGGATTGTTGTCGTGTACCTATGACACTCGTTCTCCCACCGTCCCATCATTAAATTTGCGTAGTTTGGGGAAAAGGAAAACCATGGCAGTTCTGCATTGTTGGGGGTAGATTTAATGGCTGAAGTGGAACACATTATTGGTTAGGCACATCTAGATCATGCTTAACAGCATCTTTGAATGTTGTAATTCTCCTATGTTTCATTGTCTGAGGAATATGCACATGCCTTTAAACCTACTTCATGCTTTATTGACGTGTATAGTGATACCACATCAATGACCACAAGTAGATATTTGTCATCTCAATCTATATTTGTCAGTATCTGCAGAAAGTCACTGGTGTCTGATATAGGAGCTCAAGTCATGGACAAGTGTGCCAAATAGTAGTCTACATAGATTGAGACCTTTTCAAAAAGAGAATTGCATGACAACACAATTGGTCTCCCGGGGATCACACAGGGTTTTATGTATCTTTGGCAAGAAATAAATTGTCAGAACAGTAGGTTGTTCATTCAACATACAGTTATACTCAAAAGTATAACTTGCAAAAAAGCTTACAAAAAGTGAGACTAAAACCTCGTGCTGAAACGTTTAACACTCAGAAGGAGAGACAGGTGATAATAAAAAGAGAGCAAGAAGCCACAAGGTTGACACTAACTTACAGGAAAGAAAGCACGAAAATTGTGAGTATTGTGTGGAAACACTGGCATTGAATATCAAAGAACCATGACATCAGCACACCTTTGGGCAAATATCCACAGGTAACACACAGTAAAGCAAAGTCACTCAAGGGCAAATTGGCAAAGCATCACTTTCAAGACCACCAGCCAAAGAACTGGTTGAAAGACCGACAAAGGAGGTTTATCAAATGCAGCAGTTGTAAAGCCTAAAAGATTGGAATGAATATGCAAACTGTCATGGATAGAGACTAAAAGATGATTCAGATTATGAACAGAATAGCTTGCCATTCACAATACGTAGTCTGTATAATCGAATGGGCCTGTGGTCTGCACTATGTTGTAAGTGCAACATGTATGTTAGGAAAAGAGGATATTGGAACATATACGAGCAGTTAAAGTTAAACATTGTGATCCAACACATGCAACAGCAAAACATTTAGCAGAATATCAAGACAATAACTGGAGAATAATGAGGTATTATGGATTGGACATGATCCTACCAAATGAACGTGGTGGCAATGAAACTCAAAAACGGAGACATCTGGAGTCTAAATATATCATCACACTGAGGACAAAGGTACTGAACAGTTTGAACAATGATGAAGAACTTTTTGTTCACCTATAAGATTAAGACACATTATCCATGACTATAGCGATGCAATAAACTGAGTTTGCATTTATGGAAAGAAGAGGAGGCATTGAGCATATGAGACATATTGCAAGCTAAAGATTAGATAAACATGTAGTTAGCCATTATAATTGCTCAATACATATTTATGCATGGAATAAGAGCAAGGTGAGAGAAACATGGGTGATTATGTGCCAACAGCCAAGTACTAGACAGGGAGAAAACTGGAAGACAAGGCATAAATACGCAGACAGGGTGTCATTGGTATTAGACTGTACGATATGATACTAGATCTCATGACTGTATTTCAGAACAATCACAACAGATAACACCTGCGTAACAATATTAAAATTCATATTATATCTATGTTTACTATATATGCAATCTACCTGCATTTTTTATCTGAGTTATGAAATGCTTGCAAATGCAGTTCCCAAATGAAATGCGATGACTTGGATAAGAATAATCAATGTAAGAAATATATTGTTTTAACGCAATGACTAAATCTCCCATAATGCCTCATAAGGTGTACTGAAGGGAATGATATAGAAGGGGATTAGAGGACGGACTCACCTTTGAGGTTGAAAAAGCATATATATACATATTGAAGTGACAAATCTTCACAAAATTTTCAAAAAATATTATGAAGCTTATGTCCGCTGCTGTCTGGAACGTTTTGGGGTGATCAGTCAAGCGGTGGCTGAGTATAAGGGGGACCCAAAATGTGTTTTCTCCATGCTAATTTCAATAGGGATTTTGAACAGGATTAGCCACTGGACCTATTTGGCAGAAAGCTAGCTCTTGGTTCAGAAAGCAACCTTTATGTGATTGGTGTAAATCTGTTCAGTAGTTTTCAAGTCATTAAATGAAAATCAAATTTGTATATATAGGGATGTGGATCCTCCTTGGATCCTCTGCAGATTCGGATGAAAAGCAAGGCCCTGAATGTCTGGCTGCAATCTGACAGAAAAGTTGCAACCCCCAATTTGTTTCTCGCATTGCCTCGGGGTGAGGAAAAAGTAGTGTAAAAACATGTAAGGGGTGAGGATAGAGGTATCCTGACCCCATAGGGACCCCTCATGGGCAAAAAATTGCCCTTTTCTTTCAGCTGATCCTCAGATTCAAGGATCCTCCTCGGTCCTTGGATCCTGGGGAAAAGCAAGGCGCTGATTGGCTTGCCGCAACTTGACACAAATATTAACTTGTGTGTTAAAAAAACCATAGTAATTCACTGAAAAAAACAAAGGTTACAAGAACATTATAGTTAGATTTATGTTTTACACATACAAAACTATACAAATTCAGCTGTTATAGTTATACTTACAGTTATACTTATCTGAAGAAACTTTAACTTGTGCTGGAAAGTAACTTTGGGCAATGAGTTATAGTTTCTTAACGTAAGTATAACTATAAGTATAACTGCTGATTTTGTATGCTTTTGTATGGGTAAAACATCAACCTAACTATAACACCCCTGTAACCTTTGTTATATTCAATATATATATATATATATATATATATATATATATATATATATATATATATATATATATATAAATTCACTTAAAAAAACAAAGTTTTCAGGGACGTTATAGGTATGTTCTATATTTACTCGCACAACACTATAGAAGGTATAGTTAGTTATTTCAAGTAAAAACTTACGCTCTATGGTAACTCTAACTTTGCACAGTTTTTTCTTCAATAATATAACTTTGAATGTTTCATTGACATTTTTTTGACGTTATAAAAGTTGTCATGAGTGCTGTAATATCTCAGGTAACTAGCAGTGCATGGCAAGTGCCTTTAAAGTTAAAAACATATTAAGCACTATGCCGCCTCATATTCTCCTAAGTACAATGTAATTCCAGCACTGATTTCGAAGGTTAATAACAATTGAACTACAAGTATCAGAATGCCCAGCCGGGCATAAAAGAACACACACAAGAAATGGATAAGATACTAAGCCATTGTGCTCAAGACTGGAATGGGAAAAATATGTTGGTGGAATTTTAATGAAATTTCTGATATTAAGTTAAGGAATCAAAGCCTGGCATGAAAGGACTTTTTAAGAATGTGAGTGCTACAGAGAAACAAGTGATACTAATCACTGCGTGTGAACAAGACATAGGAAGACTAATGACAGCCCGGTAAATGCAAAGAGTTCCTAAATGCCATGGGATTCTCTAGGTCATCGAGAAAAGCCTCAGGATGCACTGGGGTGAATTGGAGTGGGGTGGATTAAATTGGAGTGGGGTGGATTGAAATGGGATGGGGTGGATTGAATCAAGGGGTGGTGGGTTGGAATGGGATGGATTGGATTGGATTGGGTGGGGTGGATTGGAGTTGGGTGAATTGCATTGATGTGGGGTGGACTGGATTGACGTGTGGTGAATTGGATTGAGTCGGGTGGACTGGAGTGGGGTGGGGTGGATGTATTGGATTGGAGTGTGTGGACTAAACTGGGAAGGTATGGAGTGGATTGGATTGGGTTAGGGTGGATTGAAGCGGTGGGTTGCATTGAGGTGAGGTGGATTGGATTGTCGTGGGGTGGATTGGATTGGAGTGGGGTAGTTTGGATGGATTGGATTGGAGTGCGGTAGACTGAACTGGGATGGGGTGAGGGTGGACTGGAGTAGAGCGGGGTGGAGTGGGGTGGGGTGGATTGGAGTCGATTTGAATGGGTGGGGTGGGTTGAAGTGTGGTGGATTGGATTGAGTCGGGTGGACGTGGGGTGGGGTGGATGTATTGGATTGGAGTGTGTGGACTAAACTGGGAAGGTATGGAGTGGATTGGATTGGGTTAGGGTGGATTGAAGCAGTGGGTTGCATTGAGGTGAGGTGGATTGGATTGTCGTGGTGTGGATTGGATTGGAGTGGGGTAGTTTGGATGGATTGGATTGGAGTGTGGTAGACTGAACTGGGATGGGGTGAGGGTGGACTGGAGTAGAGCGGGGTGGAGTGGGGTGGATTGGAGTCGATTTGAATGGGTGGGGTGGATTGAAGTGTGGTGGATTGGATTAAAATGGAGTGGGATAGATTGGGGTATGGTGGACTGGAGTGGGGTGGATTAGATTGGAGTGGGGTGGCGTGGATTGTGGTGGGGTGGAGGGGACAGGGTAAATTGCATTGAGGTGGGGTGGATTTGGATGGCTAAGAGGAGAACTGGATTGATTGGGGTGGATTGGATTGGAGTGAGGTGGACTGGACAGGATGGACTTGAGTAGGGTGAATCAGATTGGGAGATCAGATTGGCGTGGATCGGATCGGGCAGGTGGATATGAGTGGAGTGCTTTGGAGTGAACTGGAGTGAGGTGGATTGGATTTAGTGAGATGGATTGGATTGAGTGGGGTGGATTGGGGTAGAATGGATTGAGTGGGGTGGATTGAATTGGATTGGCATGGACTAGATAATGGACGGGTGGATTGAATAGGGATGGGGTGAATTGAATTGGGTTGATGTGGATTGGATTGCGGTTGGGGGGATTTTGGTGGATTGGATTGGTGTGGGATGGATTTGTTTGATGTGGGGTGGATTGATTGAAATGTGGCATATTGGATTGGAGTGGGCTGGATTAAGGTGGTTTGGAGTGGGGTGGATTGGACTGGAGTAGGGATGGATTAAGGTGGACAGGAGTGTACTGTTGTGGGGTGGATTAAGGTGGATTGTACTGGAGTTGATGGATTGAGGTGGTGTGGGTAAACTGGATTGAGTGAGGTGGATAGGGTTGTGGAGGACTTGAATGAAATGGGTGGATCAGATTGGAGTGGAATTAGTTTGAGTGTGTGGAATTAATTTGACGGGTGGACTGGGTTGGACTAGATTAGAGTGGGATGGGTTGGATTGAAGTGGGTGGTTTGTGGTTAAAGTGGATTGGGGTGGGGTGGATTTGAGTAGGGTGGACTGAGAGTGGTGGGCTGGAGTGGAGTGGGGGTGAATTGGAGCAGAGTGGATTGGACTGAAGTGAGATTGATTAAAGTGGAGTGGGTTGGGTGAGGTGGGTAAATTGGATTGGGGTGAGGTGTATTGGAGTGGAGTGGGGTAGATTAGACTGTTAATTGGAATGGATTTGTTTGGTGTGGGGTGAATTGTATTTGTAAGGGGTGGATTGGACTGGATTGGATTGGAGTGGGGTGGGGTGGATTGTGGTGGATTGGAGTGGGGTGAATTGGGATGGAGCTTCGTGGGTTGGATTACGGTGAGGTGGATTGGAGTAGGGCGAATCAGAGTGGGACAATTTGTTTTGGATTGGGGTGGGTTGTTTGGGACTGTAGTGGGGCAGACTGGATTGGGGCAGTCTGGAGTGGGGCAGGTTGGAGTGGGTGGATTGTTTTGGATTGGAGCGTGGGAAATTGGAGTGGGGCAAGCTGAAATGGATTGAAGTGGGGAAACTTGTTTTGGATTGAAGTGGTGGAGATTGTTTTGGATTGGAGTGGGTCAGACTTTTTAGGACTGGAGTGGGGCAGAATATTTTGGATAAGAGTGGGCAGAATTTTTTGGAGTGAGGCAGGTTGTTTTGTGAGTGTGGTGGATTGGATTGGAGTGGAGCAGATTCAATTGATCTTGATTGGGTTGGATTGGATTGGAGTGGATTGAATTGGAGTGGGGTGGATTGGAGTGTATAATTTGGATGGTGTGGGGTGGATTGGATGGGGCAAGGTGGACTGAATTGTAGTGTGGAGGATTGCAGTGGGGCATATTGGAGTGGGGCAGATTGTTTTGGATTACAGTGTGGCAGATTGGAGTGGGCGGATGGGGGTCAGACCGATTGTTTTGGATTGCAGTTGGGCAAACTAAAATGGAGTGGGCAGATTTTATTGGATTGGAGTGGGGAGCATTGGAGTGGAGGAGATTGTTTTGGAGTGGAGTTGGGCAGATTGGAGTGAGGCGTATTGGAGTTGGGCAGGTGGGGGTAGAACAGATTGTGGGGTGAAATATTGTTTTGGAGTGCTGCAGCCTGATGGAGTGCAAAAGATTGAAGTGGGGCAGATTGTTTTGGATTGGAGTGGAGCAGAGTGTTTTGAATTGGAGTGGGGCAGATTAGATTGGCGTGGGTTGGGAGGATTGGATTGGGGTGAGTGGTTTGGATTGGAGTGGGGTGGGGTGGATTTGACTGAGTGGGGTGGAATGGAGTTGGGTGGATTGGTGTGTAGTGCACAATGATGTGTTAAAGCATCATTCCGGAAACAGCACCCACGAGCAAAAAAAAAAGAAAAAATGAGTCCAAAGTGAGAAAAGATGACTTGGCAAAATAAACAAAAGTTAGCTTCTGTATGCAGGGCACTAGAAGTTAAAAATAGCAAAATAGTACCTCAATCAAATTGGGAACAGCGGATGGAGACTGATAAAGTTGACTCCATCATTACTTGGTTCCTGCTCCACAGAGATGAACGGAAATGATGCAAGGTCTGCAGTGATGAATTACGAGGATGTAAAAAAGCCTGCCACGCAAGCCAATAAATGGTAAGTAGCGGACAGGCTCCTAGCACTTTACTGTAGACAACAGAGTCTTGCAAGCAAGACACACGCACTTGCACATGCATTGGCTGGCTTGACCCTCAAAACTATCCATTTTACAAACAGAATGTGTTTTTAAAAAAAACAAAGGGTGTTGTTATAAAAATGGACATTCTTAACCTTATAATTAAGGATCCTTCTCCTCTTTTTACTTCAGACAACTACAATAGTAAAGTTCAGTATTACAATTACTGTTTTTAATAAACATTTCCATATTTGAATAAAATACACTTTCAATCTAACAGCTCCAAGCTCAACCTTAATATAAAAAGTCATAACGGGGAATATTTAATGTGTATGTGGTCCTATATTACTCTCTGGTGATACTTACAATCCATTTGACCTTCACCTGCCCCCGTGAATGTTGTAAACACAACCTCTCGATTTCAACATTCCACCAAATTGCACAGTTATAGCTGATGTATACTCTCTAAATAAATACTCAATACGTGGTACATACATAATTTATGTTTAATTCCAAATGAATTATCAATTTGATTTCATAGCTTTTTCGCTGAATCCCTCACATCCGTGTTCTACCGACTCCACGACCCCCACCCTCGCGCCCTGACCCGCACTGTTTTTCTAAAGTAAGGGATTGCTGTAAAATGTGTATTTTCATCGGTCAGTTCATTCCTTCCGTTGTGCTTGTACATTGTCCCCGTGGTCAAATGGATTGTTTGACCTCGGCACACAAAGCCCACTGCTGCATTCATATGTAGTTAATTCGCATAAGTAAAGGAAAAAAGCACACCCTGGGAAGACCTACCAATGTAAACTGTGCCTAGTTGAATGCGTTAAACTAGCAGGAACACACCCTTGGCTCTCTGAAGTTCCATAAATATTCATTTACAGAAACATGAGTTAAATAACATCCGAATTTGGGTTTAAAAGCCGATGCTGCCCATAGTTACAAAGGTTAAAAAAGACATTCCTGAGGGGCACCAATCAGAAACGAAGAATGCTCGGTATGTGGGATTGGTAGATAAACAAACATGTGTATGGCTGTTTGTTAAAATGACCGAACGTTTCATGCAGAGCCCAGCAAAGCCCATCAAAGACAGCCATGGAGACCTCCCAGGGCAAGAGTAGGCTGCATTAAAACAGCTGATCCTTCCTGAAGTACAACCAAAAAAGATACAAGAACAAAAATAAAGTAGGCTTCATAGATTCTGTTACAGCGAGTCAACGTGTAAAATCTTGCCCTCTGGTTATTCTATATACTGTGTTTTTTTTATGGTGAGCTCCTATGTATAGTAAAAGAGGTATTGGATCTCTTTTAATTTTTATTTCTGCCTTCACGAACTAGTATATGTTAAATGGCGGGAAAATGGCCCCTACCAACATTAACTTTATTTTAATCAAATGCAATAGAAGGAGAAAGAAGACTATCTGATAGTCAATGGAAGCATTGCTGCCATACACGGATTGCAGGCTAGTTTTTTTGTAATACTCCAAATATATGGAAAACTAACAAGACAAAATCTCGAGAAACCAATGTCAACATGCTTGCAGCAATGCAAAATTGTCAGTAGCAAACCATGTTTGAACTGCACAATTCCGTTTTCCAAATTGTTGAAACTTTAGGGAGTCACAAAGTGATATATTGTGCTCCTCAGTGGCACGTGATTAATTGGGGTTGTAAACCACATTTCAATGAAATACAGTGGGCTATGCTGTCGCCCACGCCTGCTAGGATCCGGTGCAAACCACTTTCATAGAGACAGAGGCCCCGATTTACTATATCTTTTTGTGGGCACGTGCACGCATCTTTGGTGATGCTTTGCGGTGCGTCCAGGTCAACTTTCTGAAGCACAAGGTTGTCTTCAGCACTGCACCAAAATTTCTTATCCCCACATAACACCATCCCATCTGAAACCTACGCAGAGTACTTAGTGGGAAGAGAACAGTGCAGAATCCATACATTTTCACTCAAACACATTGGAAATAAAATAGTATGACCTGGCTTTGCATGAAATCATAATGCCAAAAGACACCAGGAGGAAACTTGTTAGAGCTATTAGCGTTGTAAACTCCTAACCGGACTTTTCTTGCCACATAAATTGAAAATTAAAAGTAAAACAGTTTCATATAAGCAAGCCGAATCACAGCGACACAGCCGCCATGAGCATCAGCCACCATGAGCATCAGTGTGAAGAGACACACAAAAGGAAAAAGAAGTTCACTCACAGTCACTTATCGGCAAAAGTGTAATTAGCTATGTAACAGGGGCGATGGCCAAAACAGTAACAAAACCTCCCCAAGGAGGGACAAACATAAACCGTTTACTAATATCAACAAATAATTTTTGAAGGGCAAGCCCACGAACGAGTGGTAGTGATGGGCATAAGATGGGCGTTGTTAAAAGCCCGGATACATACCAACACGTTGAAAAAGCAGCATTTGTGCGCTGCTATGCTTGACCTAAAAAGAAGCAAGTGAAATATGTCATGATAGTTCCATGTGTAACATTTGTGACTGTTGGAAAATTACACATTTTACTTGGGGTCCACTATCACAGAGGAAAAGTACAAATACAAAGTACAAAGTTCACACAAGGCCCCGATGAGTCGCAAATGCACTGCAGCACAATGCTCACCGAGCCGTAAATTTTGATTCATTTGTTACGAGCACAGCCTTTTACATAATTGCCACTCAACTCTGTAGATTTGGCATTGCACATTTTTCCTCATTTCACAGTGCAGCATTGCAAATTTTCATGCAGTGCTGCAATTTGGTAATTTAATTTATTTATTTAGATAGTTTTCTATAGCGCTGGCAAGACCTGAGGGTATCAGAGAGCTTTACAATAGTATAGGTAACCAAAAGAACAAGTTCAAAGAGACACATGTAGATTTCAAAGGGCCAAAAGAGATAAAGGGGGTCATTCTGACCTCGGCGGTAAAAGGCCCTTACCGCCGGTCAGAAGTCCGCCATTCTACCGCCACGGCCGCGGTAGACCGCCACGGTCATTCTGACCACCAACTGTGAAACCGCCAAAAATCCGACATCCAAGGAAGGCTACCACATCAGCGGGCCACGGAAAACTGGAGATGACCAAACCTCCACCGTCACGCCAACACAAACACGCCCATGCCATTCTGACCCACGAATCTACGCGGCGGTCTTTCAACCGCGGTATTCCATTGGCGGTACACACCGCCGCAGTCAAAATACACACCCAGCTCCAAAACACTGCCACATTGGACATTTTGAAATACGCACACCTGAGACACATACAAACAACGCTCCCACACATCCAATCAACTATAAAACACACACCCACATCACCCGCAAACCCCCACTAGTTGGAAATCGGAGCGAAGGCGAGAGCGAGAGAGATAGAGATAGCGAGCACAGCAATAGAAAACCCCAACACACACAGGAACACAACTTCATCACCCACACCACATCTACGCACACATCACCACATATCACCACGCACATCACCACAAACTCCACCCCACACCTCATCCACACCACCCCATGGCACCCCAAAGACACCCAAGGTTTTCGGACCAAGAACTCCGGGTCATGGTGGAGGAAATCATGAGGGTTGAGCCCCAGCTCTTCGGCACACAGGTGCAGCACACCACCATAGCAAGGAAGGCTGAGCTATGGCAAAGGATCGAAGACAGGGTCAACGCTGTGGGACAGCATCCCAGAAATCGGGAAGATATCAGAAAGCGATGGAACGACCTACGGGGGAAGGTGCGCTCCATGATCTCCAGGCACAACATCGCTGTGCAGAAGACTGGTGGCGGACCCCCACCCACCCCACCCCAATTCACAGCATGGGAGCAAGAGGTGGTAAACATCCTGCATCCTGATGGCCTCGCTGGAGTACACGGAGGAATGGACTCTGGTAAGTCAAATCTCAACTACTTCACCCCCCCCAACCACCAGCATGCCAACCACCCCCCCCCCTCCCTCACCCCCAATATCACCCCCCAGCACATAACCTCCCTGCCAATGTCTCACCAGCACAACCCACCCTAAACAACACCAACCCCTGAATGCCAACACAAACCATAGACAGCCACCACCAAAGCATGACCATTGCACATACCCATACACCCCCCCCCAAACCCTCACAACACCTCCCACAAGGGAATGCCAGCACTGGGGGACAAGGGCACTCAAAATGCACGCCATGGCACACACAGAAACAATAACCATACTCCTTCACCCCTGCAGGGCCCGAACGCCAACACACCGCCACGGAGGGTCCAGAGATGTCCATCCCACCCCCAGAACAGGCCCCCAGCGAGGACAGCAGCTCTGTCGACCTAGAACCTGACGACCAGCCCTGACCATCGGGGACCTCTGGACAGTCGGTTCCCCACACACAGACACAGGCCACAGCAGACCCAAACCCCTCTGGGAACACCAGCACAGCTCCCACCCAGCGGGCCCATGCCTCTGTCTCGCGGACGCGTCAATCAGCGATGTGTCCGCCACTACAGGGCACCCAGGCTGACCCAACACCCCAACAACAACAGAGACCTGGGGGCAGTGGTAGTGGGCACACCGTCCAGGGGACAGAGGCCCGGGGAAACAGGGCAACTGGGAGGGCTGCTGTGCGACAGGGGGGGGAGGGCAGGCCCAGGGAACCGACTCTCCAAGAGGCCCTCACCACCATCATGGGAGCATACCATCACTCCCAGGAGACGATGGCGACGGTACTGGCCAGGTTCACCGAGATCCAGGCACAGCAGGAGGAACGGTACATGGGGTTCAGCAATGAACTCCGGGACATCGCTACCGCTATGGGGACCATAGTCCAGGCCCTCAACCGGATAGAAACCACATTGCGGGACCATGTGGCACCGCAAAGGGCCCCTGTCACTAGCCAGGAACAGCCTACCACCTCCGCCGGCGCTAGTGGTCAGGAGGCCCCCACAGAACGACGGGCCACCAGAACCCCACCTCCTGCTGAAGAACAACCACCCCGCAAGAGGAACCTGAGATCTCAAAGGAAGACAGAGTAGGATGCCAAGACCCCCGCCAGCCTAATATCCCCCCGGATGTCATTCCACTGTCCCACAGTGTCACCCTGTCCAACCTTGAACTGCCCCTGCTCCATCCTTCCACAGCCATATGAACAATGCACCTGTGCGACCGAGAACTGGACTCTGCCATGGACATAACTCCACCCTCACCCATCACCGTTTTAATATCATGTACCAATATATAGCACTAAAAATAAATCACTCATTGCACATAAATCATTCTGGAGTCAGCCTGTATTAATTACAAATGTATAACACATTACTTATCAATAATGTTCTGTTATTTATGTGTGGACAACATACCGATGTCAATAAGCATTAGTCCATGGGCTAACCAAGCAGAAGTCACGCAGTGGGTCATACAGCACTGAAAAGGGAAGGGAAAAGTAAACTTCAGTTTAAAAGAACTGGGGGGAAATACACAAAGTAAAGATGCAGGGGGCATTCAGTAAATGTCAAATGGCGTGGGTGATTCCTACCTGCGTGCTACTGAAAATACTGTTGGATAACTCTGTCCCTGTTGTCTGGGTCGTCCTCTTCGTCTTCCTCCTCTTCACTCTCCGCAGGCTCCACAGCTGCTTCAACCCCACCATCTGGACCATCCTCCTGCTGGAAGGGCACCTGACGTCGCAATGCCAGATTGTGAAGCATACAGCAGGCCACGATGATCTGGCACACCTTCTTTGGTGAGTACATCAGGGATCCCCCTGTCATATGTAGGCACCTAAACCTGGCCTTCAGGAGGCCAAAGGTTCTTTCAATGATCCTCCTAGTTCGCCCATGGGCCTCATTGTACCGTTCCTCTGCCCTGGTCCGGGGATTCCTCACTGGGGTCAATAGCCAAGGCAGGTTTGGGTAACCAGAGTCACCAATTAGCCACACACGTTGTCTCTGTAGCTGTTCCATCACATAAGGGATGCTGCTATTTCGCATCACATACGCGTCATGCACTGACCCAGGGAACATGGCATTCACATGGGAGATGTACTGGTCAGCCAAACAGACCACCTGAACGTTCATCGAATGGTAACTTTTCCTGTTTCTGTACACCTGCTCATCGTCTTTTGGGGGTACTAAAGCCACATGGGTCCCATCAATGGCACCAATTATGTTGGGGATATGTCCAAGGGCATAAAAATCACCCTTCACAGTGGCGAAATCTACCTCCTCAGGGAATACAATGTAGCGCCGCATGTGTTTCGTCAGGGCAGACAACACTCTAGACAAGATTTTTGAAAACATAGGCTGAGACATTCCAGATGACATGGCCACTGTTGTCTGGAATGAGCCACTTGCCAGAAAATGGAGGACTGACAGAACCTGCACTAGAGGGGGAATTCCTGTGGGTTGGCGGATGGGGGACATCAGGGCTGGCTCCAGCTGGGCACACAGTTCATGTATAGTGGCTCGGTCAAGTCGGTATCGTAGTATGATGTGGCGTTCTTCCATTGTCGACAGGTCCACCAGCTGTCGGTACACGCGAGGATTCATCCTTCTCCTCGCAAGTCCCAGCGGACGGTGCCTAGGAAGGACAACATGGAGCACTGAGTCAAGCAAGTCACAGGTACGTTCACCACTGCATGCATAGCACACAATTATCTATGTATTGAAAGGCGTGTATGTGTGGCAATGCAAGGCCTAGGCCTGTGTGACGCAGTACAAATAATGCCATGTGGGCCCTTGAAATGGCGGCTGCCTGACCCGTGAAGTGGGACAATGGGATGTGAGGTCAATGCGCTGGCGTGGCACACCGTGGCGGTATGCGGTCGAAGACCGCTATACGAAGCCGCATTGGCTAACATTGAAGCCTATGGGTTTCAGGAGCCAATAATGAGGTGCGCCGGCGGTCGCGGTACGCACCGCCGCAGTACGCACCGCCGCGGGCGTGACCGCCATTTTCTATCTGCTTAATCACTCGAGACCTGATCTTCCACAGGAGAGGACCTATACTGCAAGTGCTGCTGTGACCTCGGTCTGGAAGTGACAATGGCTGCTGCGACTGGGGAAAGGGCCCCCGCCTTCAGTTCCGAAGAGTTGGAGAAGCTCGTGGACGGGGTCCTCCCCCAGTATGCGTTACTTTACGGTCCTCCAGACCAACAGGTAAGTACACTGGGTGCACATTGAATGGGCTATGCCTGTGTGGAGTGGGGTGGATGCTAAGTTGGTGGGGTGGGGGGCGAATGAGGAGTGCAACGCACGACAGATGAGAGCATGTGCCATATGGCAAGGTTGGGGAGGGGGGGCCAATTGCATCTAACATGCAGGAATATGATGATTTCTCCTTCCCACCCTGTACATGTCAAATAGGTCAGCGCCCATCAGAAAGTGGACATATGGCGTGCCATCGCCAAGGAAGTCCGGGCCCTGGGGGTCCACGTCAGATGGGGCACCCACTGCCGCAAGAGGTGGGAGGACATCCGCCGCGGGACCAGGAAGACCGCCGAGTCACTGCTGGGGATGGCCTCCCAACCTAGGAGGGGTGCCAGTCGTACCCTGACCCCCCTGATGTCCCGGATCCTGGCAGTGGCCTACCCTGATTTGGATGGGCGCTTGAGGACATCACAGCAGACACAAGGGGGTGAGTATCAGCACATTCTGCTATCTCTCTGCGCAGTGGAGGCGTCTGGGTGGGGGAGGAGGGTTGGGGGTGACATTAGGCCAGGGCGCTTTCTGTAGTGTAGTCCTCTCCTTTAGGCAAGGCCCTGTGCTCCCGGCCCCCACCTCTGTAGGGTGACAAGTACAGCTATCGATGGTCCAGCATCACACATGTGCGCCTTTGTCGTCTCTAGACCTGTTGTCCTAGTCAGAAGTACTGAGTAGTGTACCCCGAATGCGCGGCTTAGTGCATGAGGCTCCTGTGTCTGTCCTCTCTGCCAACGGTGTTGACATTGCATGCACTCAACCTGGTCTTCGTTTTTCTCCCCCCACCCTTCTTCTTCGTCTTCTTGTGCATCTGTGCATTACAATCATCAGGCGGAGGAGAATTGGCATCCGAGCACGAGGGAGCTGCAAGTTACCAAGGCCCCGGTGGGACCAGGAACAGACACCGAGGGCACAAGTGATCCGGAGGGCGAGGGGAGCACCACAACGGGGACCGGTGGTGACACCAGCGACAGCGACACGTCCTCGGATGGGAGCTCCCTAGCGGTGGCGGCAACATCCGGGCCCCCCGCCTCTACAGGTACAGCCGCCACCCAGCGCACCAGCCCCGCCCTCCCAGCAGCCCCTCAGCCTATGCTCCGTGCCCGCTTGCCCAGGAAGGCGGGCGTCTCCTTCGCCCCAGGCACCTCAGCCCCTGCCCCTGTTACCCCTGCTGCCCTCAGTGAGGAGGTCATTGACCTCCTGCAGACCATCATTGTTGGGCAGACTACCCTTTTGAATGCCATCCAGGGGGTAGAAAGGGAGGTGCATCGGAGCAATGCCTACCTGGAGGGCATTCATTTGGGTCAGGCTGCCCATCAACGATCGTTCAATGCTCTGGCCTCAGCACTGACGGCAGCCATTGTCCCTGTCTCCAGCCTCCCTCTTCTGACTGCCTCCAGCCTGTCTCTGTCTCCTGTTCCTCAGCCTATCCCATCCACACCATCAGACCAGCCTGCACACACCTCAACACCCAAGGGCAGCTCATCCAGACACAAGCACCACAGAACCCACAAGCATTCACGCAAGCAACACCCAGATGCAGACATTCCAACAGTCACTACCACCTCTGTGTCCCCCTCCTCCTCGTCTCCCTCCTCCCTCCCTGTGACGTCTACACTCACACCTGCATGCACACCACCATCAGCCAGTGCTTCCATCACCAGCACACCCTTCAGTCCAGTCCGCACACGTGCAGTCACCACCCCCACTACCATTTACACGTCCCCTGTGTCCTCTCCCACTGTGTCTGTCACCCCCTCTTCCAAGACACACAAACGCAGGCAGACACCCACCCAACAGCCATCCACCTCACGACAGCCTCCAGCACATGCACCTGCACCCAAAGACAGCACACCTGACTCTCCTACAACCACATCCTCTTCCTCCACTTCCATCTCCACTTCTCCTACCTTTTACCTTGGTCCTAAGAAAGTTTTCCTTGCTAATCTTGACCTCTTTCCCTCCACTGACCCACCCCCTCCATCTGCAAAGAGTCCCAAGAGCACCTCAGCCACCACCAGCCCAGCTTCGAGTGTCACTGTGGTGCATGGGTTCTGGAGCCCACACTTTGCCAGCAGTGACACTTCAATCAGCAGCAAGGGGACAGCCAGCCCCCCACCAGGCAAGAAGACCAGGAAGCTAAAGGGCCGCCATGAGAGGACTGACACGGCTGCCCCCAAGGAGCCAAGTTCGCCCACTTCACCAGCCACAACGTCTAGGGGAGGCAAGGGCCGAGAGCCCCATCAAAGGAGCGAAATGGCAGCAGGGCAGAAAAGTCAGCCAGCAGGAGCGCGGAGCAGGAGGGGCCCACAAGCCCCATCCCGGGTGTTAGGAAGGACAAAAGGGCCCAGGACTCCGTCACCGAAGGGTCCAGCAACAGCACGGTCGGAGGGCGACTGAGCAGGGAGTCCAGGCCAGGTCTGGCTCCCTTGACCTACTGGACGAGCACCGCTGAAGAGGGCCCCGCCGTGCAGAAGAGCACCGCTGAACAGGGCCCCGCCGTGCAGAAGAGCACCGCTGAAGAGGGCCCCGCCGTGCAGAAGAGCACCGCTGAAGAGGGCCCCGCCGTGCAGAAGAGCACCGCTGAAGAGGGCCCGCCGTGCAGAAGAGCACCGCTGAACAGGGCCCCGCCGTGCAGAAGAACACCGCTGAACAGGGCCCCGCCATCTCAAGCACCGCTCCGCTGGGCCCCGCCGTCTCAAGCACCGCTCCGCTGGGCCCTTCATCTCAAGCACCGCTCCACTGGGCACTGCCGTCTCAAGCACCGCTCCGCTGGGCCCTTCCTGTCAAGCACCGCTCCGCTGGGCCCTTCATCCCAAGCACCGCTCCGCTGGGCACCGCCGTCTCAAGCACCGCTCCGTTGGGCCCTTCCTGTCAAGCACTGCTCCGCTGGGCCCTTCATCTCAAGCACCGCTCCGCTGGGCCCTTCCTGTCAAGCACCGCTCCGCTGGGCACCGCCGTCTCAAGCACCGCTCCGCTGGGCCCCGCCGTCTCAAGCACCGCTCCGCTGGGCCCTTCATCTCAAGCACCGCTCCGCTGGGCACCGCCGTCTCAAGCACCGCTCCGCTGGGCCCTTCCTGTCAAGCACCGCTCCGCTGGGCCCTTCATCTGAAGCACCGCTCCGCTGGGCCCTTCCTGTCAAGCACCGCTCCGCTGGGCACCGCCGTCTCAAGCACCGCTCCGCTGGGCCCCGCCGTCTCAAGCACCGCTCCGCTGGGCCCTTCATCTCAAGCACCGCTCCGCTGGGCACCGCCGTCTCAAGCACCGCTCTGCTGGGCCCTTCCTGTCAAGCACCGCTCCGCTGGGCCCTTCCTGTCAAGCACCGCTCCGCTGGGCCCTTCATCCCAAGCACTGCTCCGCTGGGCCCTTCCTGTCAAGCACCGCTCCGCTGGGCACCGCCGTCTCAAGCACCGCTCCGCTGGGCCCCGCCGTCTCAAGCACCGCTCCGCTGGGCCCTTCATCTCAAGCACCGCTCCGCTGGGCACCGCCGTCTCAAGCACCGCTCTGCTGGGCCCTTCCTGTCAAGCACCGCTCCGCTGGGCCCTTCCTGTCAAGCACCGCTCCGCTGGGCCCTTCATCCCAAGCACTGCTCCGCTGGGCCCTTCCTGTCAAGCACCGCTCCGCTGGGCCCTTCCTGTCAAGCACCGCTCCGCTGGGCATCGCCGTCTCAAGCACCGCTCCACTGGGCCCCGCCGTCTCAAGCACCGCTCCGCTGGGCCCTTCCTGTCAAGCACCGCTCCGCTGGGCCCTTCATCCCAAGCACCGCTCCGCTGGGCCCTTCCTGTCAAGCACCGCTCCGCTGGGCCCTTCATCTCAAGCACCGCTCCGTTGGGCCCTTCCTGTCAAGCACCGCTCCGCTGGGCACCGCCATCTCAAGCACCACTCCGCTGGGCCCCGCCGTCTCAAGCACCGCTCCGCTGGGCCCTTCATCCCAAGCACCGCTCCGCTGGGCACTGCCATCTCAAGCACCGCTCCGCTGGGCCCTGCCGTCTCAAGCACCACTCCGCTGGGCCCTTCCTGTCAAGCACGGCTCCGCTGGGCCCTTCATCCCAAGCACTGCTCCGCTGGGCCCTTCCTGTCAAGCACCGCTCCGCTGGGCCCTTCCTGACAAGCACCGCTCCGCTGGGCACCGCCGTCTCAAGCACCGCTCCGCTGGGCCCCGCCGTCTCAAGCACCGCTCCGCTGGGCCCTTCATCTCAAGCACCGCTCCGCTGGGCACCGCCGTCTCAAGCACCGCTCTGCTGGGCCCTTCCTGTCAAGCACCGCTCCGCTGGGCCCTTCATCTCAAGCACCGCTCCGCTGGGCCCTTCATCTCAAGCACCGCTCCGCTGGGCACCGCCGTCTCAAGCACCGCTCTGCTGGGCCCTTCCTGTCAAGCACCGCTCCGCTGGGCCCTTCCTGTCAAGCACCGCTCCGCTGGGCCCTTCATCCCAAGCACTGCTCCGCTGGGCCCTTCCTGTCAAGCACCGCTCCGCTGGGCCCTTCCTGTCAAGCACCGCTGCGCTGGGCACCGCCGTCTCAAGCACCGCTCCGCTGGGCCCCGCCGTCTCAAGCACCGCTCCGCTGGGCCCTTCATCTCAAGCACCGCTCCGCTGGGCACCGCCGTCTCAAGCACCGCTCTGCTGGGCCCTTCCTGTCAAGCACCGCTCCGCTGGGCCCTTCATCTCAAGCACCGCTCCGCTGGGCCCTTCCTGTCAAGCACCGCTCCGCTGGGCACCACCGTCTCAAGCACCGCTCCGCTGGGCCCCGCCGTCTCAAGCACCGCTCCGCTGGGCCCTTCACCTCAAGCACCGCTCCGCTGGGCACCGCCGTCTCAAGCACCGCTCCGCTGGGCCCTTCCTGTCAAGCACCGCTCCGCTGGGCCCTTCATCTCAAGCACCGCTCCGCTGGGCCCTTCCTGTCAAGCACCGCTCCGCTGGGCACCGCCGTCTCAAGCACCGCTCCGCTGGGCCCCGCCGTCTCAAGCACCGCTCCGCTGGGCCCTTCATCCCAAGCACCGCTCCGCTGGGCACCGCCATCTCAAGCACCGCTCCACTGGGCCCCGCCGTCTCAAGCACCGCTCCGCTGGGCCCTTCCTGTCAAGCACCGCTCCGCTGGGCCCTTCATCCCAAGCACCGCTCCGCTGGGCCCTTCATCCCAAGCACCGCTCCGCTGGGCCCTTCCTGTCAAGCACCGCTCCGCTGGGCCCTTCATCTCAAGCACCGCTCCGCTGGGCCCTTCCTGTCAAGCACCGCTCCGCTGGGCACCGCCGTCTCAAGCACCGCTCTGCTGGGCCCCGCCGTCTCAAGCACCGCTCCGCTGGGCCCTTCATCTCAAGCACCGCTCCGCTGGGCACTGCCATCTCAAGCACCGCTCCGCTGGGCCCTGCCGTCTCAAGCACCACTCCGCTGGGCCCTTCCTGTCAAGCACGGCTCCGCTGGGCCCTTCATCCCAAGCACTGCTCCGCTGGGCCCTTCCTGTCAAGCACCGCTCCGCTGGGCCCTTCCTGACAAGCACCGCTCCGCTGGGCACCGCCGTCTCAAGCACCGCTCCGCTGGGCCCCGCCGTCTCAAGCTCCGCTGGGCCCTTCATCTCAAGCACCGCTCCGCTGGGCACCGCCGTCTCAAGCACCGCTCTGCTGGGCCCTTCCTGTCAAGCACCGCTCCGCTGGGCCCTTCATCTCAAGCACCGCTCCGCTGGACCCTTCCTGTCAAGCACCGCTCCGCTGGGCACCGCCGTCTCAAGCACCGCTCCGCTGGGCCCCACCGTCTCAAGCACCGCTCCGCTGGGCCCTTCATCCCAAGCACCGCTCCGCTGGGCACCGCCATCTCAAGCACCGCTCCGCTGGGCCCCGCCGTCTCAAGCACCGCTCCGCTGGGCCCTTCCTGTCAAGCACCGCTCCGCTGGGCCCTTCATCCCAAGCACCGCTCCGCTGGGCCCTTCCTGTCAAGCACCGCTCCGCTGGGCATCGCCGTCTCAAGCACCGCTCCGCTGGGCCCTTCCTGTCAAGCACTGTTAACGGTTCACTGTGCCCACCATGCCTCCTCCTTGACCAGTGGAGACTGTAATCCACCTGATGGACTGTGGCTTTGCACTCCCCAGGATTGATCAGTGGGCAACCCACCCACTGTAGAGATTGAGAGACTGTGGCTCTGCACTCCCCAGGATGGCCGAGTGGCCAAGCCACCCACTGTAGAGACTTGAGAGACTGTGGCTTTGCACTCCCCAGGATGGCTGAGTGGGCAACCCACCCACTGTAGAGACTTGAGAGACTGTGGCTTTGCACTTCCCAGGATGGCCAAGTGGGCATGGTGGCCCCTTCGTGGATCTGGCGTAGTGGAATCATGTGGCTGTGGTGCCCCCTCCTTCCCTTCCCCCTGAGGTGCCTGTAGTTTTTTCATCAGATGCCCCTGCAGTGTTCTCTCCAAAGGACTCAGGTCTCCTGTGTGGGCTTTGCCCTTGTGTTGCTACACTTTGGCCCACGGACACTTTGAATCTCGTTAGATGTGCAGGACTTATTGCCTCGGTTTTTCGTATGCACTGGATATTGAATTTGGATTTTTGATTTGTTATTGCTATTTGACCGTGACTTATCAGTGGTTTTTATTTCCCATAAATTTCGAGTCACTATTTAATCATGTCCTTGTTTTCTTTACGGGGGTTTGGGTGGTTTCACTGTGACTTGTTGCTCTGCATTGGTGTGTACATGGTTTGGGGGGGTGGGTGTATCGCGTATGTGTGTGCCCGTAACCTTTCGTCCTCCCCCCTCCCCTGTGTCGTAGGTGCAGTACTCACCGTTGTCGTCTGCGCCGGCGTTCGTACTCGTGGTAGATGAGCAGGTAGACGAGAGCAGGTAGGATGTTTAATTCGGGTTCCATGCTGTCCTCCTTCCTCGTGGAGTGCGTAGAGGTGCGCGTTTTCCCGTTCGTAGTCTGTTTCCGCCGTGTTTTTATCGGCGGTGCTCCCGCCCCGGAAAAGGTGGCGGATTGGCCGGTCATGATAGTGTGGGCGGTACATTGTCTGCCGCCTGGCTGTTGGCGGTGACCGCCGCGCTGTTTGTCGGTCCCGCTGTGGCGGTCGGAGTGTTAATGTGGCGGGGTGTGTTGGCGGTTCCCGCCAGGGCCAGAATTCCATTTTTTGGACCGCCGGCCTGTTGGCGGGTTGGCCGCCGCTTTATCACCGACCGCCAGGGTTAGAATCACCCCCAAAGTGCCAGCAGTGGTGGTGGTGGGGGGGGGGTTGGGAGATGGAGTGGCCAGTGACTCTTTTTTGATGTGATGGTTAGTTGAGGAGAAATTCTTTTAGCTGCTTCTTAAAGATCTGGAGGGAAGGGTGGGATCTGATGTGGACTGGTATGGAGTTCCAGATTGTGGGGGCGTTGCTTGAGAAGGAGCATGTCTGAGTTTTTTGCTTTTGGGTTTTGGGCAGGATGAGGAGAAAGGTGTTTGAGCTTCTTAGTGTTCTTGGTTGACCTGCTTTCAGGAGTTTATTGGTGAGGTATCCTGGTTTCCCGGTGTGAAGGGCTTTGTGGGTTAGGCAGGCAGTTCTGAACTTGCATCAGGCTTCAATTGGGAGCCATTTTAGTCTTTTCAGGGCAGGGGAGATGTGGTCATATTTTCTAATTACAGTCACCAGTCTGGTGGCTGCATGAAGGGAGGATCTCATGGGGGCAAGTTGGGATTTAGCTGTGCCGGTGAAGATGGAGATACCGTAGTCTAGTCTGGAGAGCACCAGTGCTTGTGTGGCCTGTTTTAGGTCGTCTTGGGGTATGAATGATATGATTTTGTTCAGCAGTTTTAGGCTGTGGAAAGCATTGTTGGAGTTATTCTTGATATGGTCCTGCATAGTGAGGTTGGTGTCCAGAGTGATTCCAAGTGACTTGACCATGTTCGTAGGGGTAAGATTGCTTTTGAGAGTGTCAATGGATTTAAGCCATTCTTGCATCTGGGGGAGCTGAATCGTTTTTGAAAGGAGAAGTTTTTCCGTCTTATCCTGGTTGAGTTTCAGGTGGTTGTGGGATAGCCAACATTGAGCTTCTTTAAGGGTGTTGTTCAGGCTGTGTATGTCTTCTATAGAGGATATTTCCATGTAGAGTTGAGTGTCGTCAGCGTAAAGGTGGAAGGGGATGTTGGCTCGGTTGAGGATGGTAGTGAGTTGGTCCATGTAGATGTTGAAGAGTGTGGGTGAGAGGATGGATCCTTGGGGGACTCCTCTGGTGATTATTGAGGTGACCGAGGTCCTGTTATTTATTTTTACTTGTTGCGTTCAATTTTGTAGGAAGGAAGAGAACTAGCGGAGGACTGTACCTTCTATGCCAATTCTCTTTTGGGGGGAGTCCAGTAGCAGCTTGTGGTCAACAGTGTTGAAGGCCGCCGTTAGGTCTAAGAGAATCAGAAGACAGCATCGGTCAGCGTCAATGGAGTTGCGAAGGTCATCTACTGTGTTGAGAATAGCTGTTTCTGTGCTACAACCTTTTCTGAAATCTGATTGTAGAGGGTTAAGAAGGTTGTTGTTATCCATCTGTTGGGTTAGTTGATAGAGAACACATCTCTCTAGAGTTTTGGCAAGGAAGGGTAGGTTGGAGACTGGTTTGTAGTTGTGAAGGTTGTTCGAGTCTGCTCCTGGTTTCTTTAGCATTGGTGTGATTTGACCCAGTTTGAGACGGTCAGGAATCACGCTGGTTTGCAGGGAGCTGTTGATGATTTTGGTCCAGACAGGGTTGAGGTACTGGTGGAGTTTTTTGCCAGGGAGGATGGGAGGTGGTCTGCCAGGTGAGAGGATGTTTTGGAGGTGGACAGAAGTTTGGAGATATCCATCGCCAGGAGTGGGTGGAAGGTCTCCCAGCTTCTGGGAGTTGACTTTTGTTTGTGGGTAGGGTAATAGTCTTCCATTCTAAATGGCGGGTTGTTAAAGGGGAGTAGGCAGTGGATATTTTTGTCTTTGCTAGGCGGAGTAGACTCTGTGTTTGGTAGAGTATCTGGTTCAAGGGAAAGCTCAATCTTGGTGATTTTTTCATTGAAGAAGTTAGCGAAATTATCACAGCTGTCTTTGGTTGTGGGTGGAGGTTTTTTTGGGGGGTTTAGTAGTTTGTTGATGTGGAAAAGCTCCTTTGGGCAGTTTCTGGCTCTGTCTAGAGCTTTGCGGAAGAAGGTGTTTTTTTCATTGGTTATGTGTTTTTTTAGTTTCTCTGTTTCCTTCTGAGTTGTTCAAGGTGCGCTGCGAAAGGGTCGGATCTCCAGAGTCTTTCGGCTGCTCTCAGTTTTCTTCTTTCTGAATTAAGATAATTGTTAAACCAGGCTCTAGATGGTGTGTTTCTCACTCTTTTCAGTTTCAAAGGGGCTTATTGGTCAAGTATGCCAGTATTAGTTGTGTTGTACTGGGTGGTTAGCTCAGTAGTTGAGAGGTTGGCAGATGAGGGCGGTAGTAGGGAGCTGACTTTTTCTTCAATGGTTGTTTATGGAATTTGATCAATGTTTCTTTTCCATTTGAATGTCTTTTGTGAGTGGTTTGTGTGTTGGGGAGTTTTATTAAGATGGAATAGAATAATGTGATGGTCTGACCAGTCGACAGGAAGAATATCGTCCATTGTGAGTGAATCTTTTTGAGCTATAATAGCATCTAGTGTAGCACCTTTGATGTGGGTTCATCCCTTGCAGTGCTGGGCAAGGTCTTTGCTATGTAGAAGGTCACTTAAGGATTGGATTAGACCATTATTATCATCGTTCAATTGGAGGTTGAGGTCACCCAAGGTGATGAAATTGGGGCATGTGAGTGAGCAGTGCGTTATTAGGTCAGCTAGGTGAACCCCAAAAGGGAGGGTGTTGACTGGTGGGTGGTAGAGTAGGTGAAAGGTTACATTGGAATTGCCACTCATTCTGATGGAGGTGTTGAGATGTTCAAAGGAGTTGTAACTGAATGTGTCTTTTATCTCTATTTTTATATTATTTTTGTGAATGATGGCAATGCCTCCCCCGTGGCAGTCTTTTCTGTTTTTGTTGGTAATTGAGAAACCTGGCGGAATGAGGGTATCCATGATCGGTTGTGAGTGTTCGGTCAGCCAAGTTTCTGTGAAGAAGGCAATTTGGTTAAGGATGGCATCAGCTAGATCCACACATGTTTGACTGCATATCTGCAGTTAATGATCAGGCAGCTGGTTTGCTGATTGACCTTGGGGTCTGGAGTGGAAGGGTTCAGGGGGATGTTGACAAGGTGAGCTGGAGTCCTGGGTGAGGTTGAAGGTGTGAGATTTCGGCCTAGACTCGTGATGACCTGGATATTGGATGGGAGGTTAGGTATGGACAAGGACGTATTGTAATATTGGGGGAGTTTTACTGCTTCATTGTGTGACAGGGAGAGGGCTGGTTTTGTGCGAGTGGATCTTAGGTGGGGCTCGTGTGTTGGGGGATTGAGGTTGTGATATGGCTGATTTTAGTGTGGGGAATATGGATTCAAAAGAGCGGAGGTTAGTGTCATTAGCTTGTATAATGATGGTCCGTTTCTGAAAATGGAGATGATGACATTACCCTGTAATGTGGGCAAGCTGGTGATCGTGAGTTTGCAGTCATATGGGCTGTTGGTGGATTTGGAGGTGTGGAGGTAGCTGGTAAGGAAAGTGTTCCATCTAGCTGGGCGTTTAGTGAAGAAGATAAGATCTGTCCTTTTTGGACCTTTATAGGCATTGTAGTAGGTGTCAGCAATTAGCAACTCAGGGTGTTGCCTGATCAGTTTGTGTTTAAGGTTTTTAAACGCTGTGGGGGAGAGGTTGTTGGGGGGATATGGAGAAGGAGTTGGGACCACAGGTTTTCAGAAAGGTAGAAATGGGAGTTAGTGGGTTCTGCAGGGTTCATCATTTTAGGATTTATAGTTGGGAGTGGAGGTTATTAGTAGGGCAGGTTGGAGGTTGGATGCGTTTTTAGTGTCTATCTGAGAGCGGTGGAGGAGGAATTAGGAGGTGGGGGGGAGTAGAGGGGGGAGAGGAGATAGGAATGGGAGGGACCAGAGTTAGTGGAGACTGCCAGGGGTGGGTCGGGCCCCTGTTGATTCCTAGGCTCTAGGGAGCACTGGGAGACCCGGGGACAGGATGAGGACCGACGGGTGTGGAGACGCCGCCCGTCACCCGTCTCCACCGCGGTAGTGGCCCTTTGAGCCTAAATAGCCTTCGGCTCAAGCACACATAACACACACCTGAAACCCTCAGTGATTCCTCGCAGGTCAGTGCCATGCGAGCCGGTCGCCGAGCTCTGGGGGCTGGAGGATGAATGTTGGATTGGTCCCCTGAGGGAGGGCGTCCTCCGATGTTGGAGCGCGGAGGAGGGCGTGCTCCCTGAAAGCGTCCTGGAGCCTACAGCGGAGTAGTGAGTGGCAGGCAGGGGCAGGAAAAAATCGACTGCCCTCCAGCCACTCCATGACGAGTTTGGGATGGGAGGATGCCCTCCTGGGGAGGGTGTCCTCTGGTGAAGGAGTGCAGAGGAGGGTGCACTTCCTGAAGTCTGGAGGCCTTCGGCGCATAGTGAGTGGTGGGAAGGGGCAAGGCAAAATCGAGTGCCCCCCAGCCACTCCGACATCAGTCCGCACTCTGCTTGTTGGGGAGGGGGGTGAGGAGCAGCCCACAGCAAAGAACGCGTGGAAGAGAGGGCCCCCTGAGCTGCCAGGAAGCCGGCAGTGGGTGACGGGAGGAAAGCAGCCGCTGGATTCCAGCGTGAATGGCTGCCCTTCAGCAAGGAGGCAAAGGCTGGGAGGCTTTCACCTCGCAATCGGGGTTCCGGATCCGGGACTCCAACCACGGCTGAGCAGCAGGCAGGTGGCTGAGAACTAGAGGAGGACTCGGGTGAGTCCGAAGGGTTCTCTTCTGATAAATCCAACTGTTTTCTATGTAGACAAGCTGTGCTCACTGTCGCTTCGGCAAAGGAGGAGCTTGCTTGTAGATTTCTTTATTATTTCTTTTAGTGTTCTTTAGTTGCTTTAGATGTCCTTGATAGGCATTTTGTTTGTTGTCTTGTCAATGCAGCGGATGCAGAGGAGGTCTAAGGGAAACCCCAGGATTTTCACTGATTGTGATCCCGTCCCTCAGGAGCGACGGGAGGTGCTTTCTTCCTCGCGGCCATCTTGTTATTCAGTAATCAATAGTTAGTCTAGGACAGAATGCCTCAACTTTAAGTATACATGGGGGAAAGGGGGAAGCACAACCTGAACAATGTTATCAAGGAGCTAATGAATGCTACAACTAATCTATATAAATATTTCAAATCCAAATAATTAGACAAGAAATCATGGCAATATTCATGGTGTTCGTATTGATGTTTGAGCACACTTAGGTAGGTTGAGGATCGTATGCTGAAACAGATCACCAATATCAACATTTCACAGAACATAATTTAAGAAAATGTATGGAACAGTTTATGGTGCAGTAAAAGTAGGTTTTAATAAACAGTAGTAAGCTAGACTAAAAAGTGGTGGTCAGTTCTAAAAGCAACTACAATTTAGAGAAAGAATGGACAGACAGAAAAGTCACTGAGACAAATGTGTAATAACTAAATTAATAATCAGATTATCATATTTGCTAGCCGAAAATCTGATCAAGAGAAAGCAAGAATGGTTTCTGAGTGTGCTGCATCTGATTGTTGCTGAGGGTGCTGTACTGGCTTAAGGTAGTTGTCTAGCTTAGATGCTGATTTGTAGATGCTGATTTGCTCAAGCCTATCTTGCTGCCCAACGTTTTAAGGTGGTAAAAGAAAAATTTAAAACAATAAGGACACATTTAAGTCATTTAAACCAGCACTGGATATATTTAAAAGCTATTGGGAAAATAAAAGACATGCAAGGCAGAATTCCAAAGAAAACAAAAGGGATCAAGTCATAAAGAATATACAGACATGGGTGAATATGAAAAGAAAGTCTGAAATGGGCACCGATCAATGTTTGGTTGCGCAATTGTGACCATGTAGAAATAATTATAAACGAAAACCAAGACTTAATTTTGACTATCGAAACCCAGTTGCATGAGGCCTCAAGTCCGGCCAATTCTCTTTGGCCATCGGCAGAAATATAACTTTCTTAGCACAGATAGAGTCATTGGTGGGGTGAGGAGGAATGATGGCAGTAAACTACAGAGTGGACATGAGGGATGATATTTACTTTTTGGTTGTATTTACTAAAATAGTTCTTGCTTACCTAAACCTAGGTCAGTTGCCTAATGATCATAGGCAAAGCCTGTGTCCCCCAAGTGTAACCTTTATTCATAAGATTGCCTTTAACAATATTAGCACGCTTTTTCTTCAATTAAATCGAAGAAGTTGAGGACTTTCCTGAAATTTGAAGTGTGGGTGGAGGATATTATTACTCTACCTCAAGTTTGAAAAAAGTGTGATCCAAGAAAAGGAATGAAGGAAATCTAAACAAATATAAAAAAGAAATCTGGCTATACTCTAAGAAATGAACAGGGAAGCATAGGATTCCAAATGCATTGTTTTTTCCAATTCTTTTCTTCCATCTATTTTGTGTTTCATCCATCTACCTAAAATCATTTGCACATCCAATGTACTTATATTATGTTATTTTGCAATACTATATTACCAACCAATGTTATTATGGTATTGCTGTGTATTCTTTAGTTTGACACCTTTCAGTTTGGATCTAAGAAGGCTATCTATTGAACTTGAGGAACTGTATTTTTTGCAACTTATGTAGTGTTGTCAGTCTTAGAGTTCAAAATGGTTTGTATAGTCTTGAAACAGATATCAGAATGTCATAAGTGCCTAATAAAATCGTCCTACTCCCGAGAAACAGAGAGAGTAGAAACAAAATTAACTTAACACATGATTCACCATAAAGGGATAATGAGCTTTCCAAATAATTCATAGGAGCCATGAACAAGGAGAGAAGGCAGGCTATTTTCTCACTGCACAAACTAGACATAAGGAGTCACAGATTCCAGTACGTTTATCTCTGTCACAGTACCCGCTCAGAAAAAATGGTCCACGGAACTCTTGTGTATGGCAGAAGGTTAGCGAATAATGTACAGGCACCTAGATCAGGTTGTCATGTTTGACAAAATATAGGGAGCTTTTTTGGAAAAAAAATATACAGATGGTTTAGCTAAATGATCATACTAATATCTTTAAAAGTCCTTCATTCCCTCCCACCCATACCCTCCACTTACTACACACTCTTTTTATCATTCTCATTATTGTCATTTCATATCTTTATCCACTCTTCCTCCTTCCATCAAACCTCTATTTGTCTCTGAGGATACACATTACAACGGATGTGAATCTCGGGTACAGCGTGTCTGGATATCCCGTCACCTTTTACATAGGGATTCAAGAGTTGTCCCATACTTGAGGACTTTCAACTCAGAAGGTAAAGGAAATGCCTTAGGTACCAAGTGGTATATATATTGGAGTATTAACTGGCCAGATATGTGTTATGCAATTACTGTTTATTATATTTTTTAATGGTGTAAGAGAACTTTAAATATAGTTTTACTGATGTCCTGTGAATTAGAGCTGTATCCAGAATTCGTCCTTGTGAGAACATACACATATATTAAGATTTATCTGATGGGACGCCAATCTGAATACCACCTCTGTACCTAGGTTAACACCAGGTTTGTGTGATTCTGTATTAAAAATCAACATAAGATAAATCTTTAAAAGAACAAAATGGTTTGTATGACAGTGTGAAAGAAAGGTGAGTGTGATCTTGGAAGATCTTTGTGGTGTTTTATCTGTATAATGGTTGTACTGAAGGACATTTCTATTTTTTCTTTCAACTGGGACATCGACCATCCATTGCTAAGCCTATACATTGTGTTTTCTATATATGCATCACAATCCACATCAATATCTTATGATGCATTATTGCTAGAATGTGGGTGTAATACTTTACTGGTTTTATTTGAATGTTGCTAGGATGCACGTTTGTGCATAAGAGCACTGTAAATTTGAACACACCATGCCTTCTTTTTTAGCCTTAGAGCGTTGTGTGCATAATAGTGAGACAGTTCAGTTCAGCATGTGCTGTATGGATGTGACCACTGGAGGTGAGATTGGATCAATGGTTTGATGTATTTTTGGGTAAAGCATGGTGTTGGATGTCTGATAAACTGCACAGGTGGTATATTAAAGCGGGGTTAGATGAGTTGGGAAATGACTGTCAATAATGCACTGATTGACAGGATGTGTGATGCTTCTTGGGTTACGTGGCATGGGGAAATATTTAAGATGTAGACAAGAGCTACTGTTTCTGCTTATGTGAAGTTCAGCATAAACTCATGGAGTAGAATCCAGATGAGCCGCAGTAAAGCACTTGTTCACTAACATCTCAACTAAGCTATCAATAACAAATGAGTTGCCATCATTGCTTCTTATACATCAGTGTTGGTGTAATTGCAACCAGTATTAGGTCAATTCTTTGTAACCTGCATGACTCATCAATAGCTAAGCAACCCTTGTAACAACTAATGCTGTCGTCATTGGAAACCAGATACTACGAGCATACTCAATTGCCATACCCCTTCGTTTTAGTTCTTTGATTTCAGATAGTACTAGGATCAAGCAGTCAAGGCTAACTCTTTGAGGCTTGTGTAGGACAGGTGGATTAGTTTATACAGCACTTATATCATCTGGAATAAATATGAGGTCCACATAGTGTCATTATTTTTTCTAAATCATTGGACTACTGTCATAAACTAACAATGCTCTGAAACTATAAAAATGTTTACTGCAAGAACGCTAAAACAGTCAGAATTATAGGCAGTAAATATATGCCCCGGTTTCCTGTTTATATTCATAAGGATTTAGCTCCCAATTACATTACAGGTGCTCATGATATCCCTTGAGTTAGTGAATTTGAATTGTTTTTTACTATCTCTAACTCTATGTGATGCAGCCAAGGAAGTAGATCAATTAAGCAGATTATTGTTAGTGAGTAATGATGCTATGCAAGACTTGATTGATAGCAACACAGCCAAATATGAATCTGTGAAGGATGTTGGGGCCAGGAGAGTTGGTTTCACAACCAGTCTAGGAGGGCTGCAAAATTGTTGAATACCAATTGGGAAACATTCATGGCATTCATAAGACTTAATATGTGAGTGGTAAGAAGGTCACTGTCTTTCAGGAACCTACTATCAGTTGAGGAAAATGTGAGCATTTGTCCAGCAGAGATGCACGTTCAACAGATTCATAGGTTGCTGATCCAAATGGACTTGCAGAAATGCTGACAAGTGGCATGAAAACCAAATCGGTCCCAGAGAAGGGGCACTGAGATGACAAAAGACCTTGGTGATAGGGGGTTCTCAGACCATGACTCTTCTCTCCACCCCCACAAATACCTACACAAGTAGCATACTCCACATAAATGCACAGATCAGTCACTAACACATGCCCACATTCTCACACATTCTCAATTTCCCGATATATGCCCTCTCAGACTTCCTTCCTCTCACACATTTTCTCACATTCTTTACTTTGACACACTCTCCCACTTCTTCCACCCACACTCCCCGTACTCACATCCACATTCTTCAAACCCACACTCCCATTCCTTACACTCACCCTCCACACACTGCTGTTCCTCAAACCTACAATTATAACACCCACACTCCCATTCATCACATTATTTCCTAGTAATCTTCACGCTTCTCTCGATTGGCATAACCTGCATGTTGGATTCTAGTACTGTGCCTTTTATTTCTATGTATTATCTTTTAACTGGGGCATGCGCCGCAAGTTGATTATGTAGATTCTGTTTGGAACTCTTGTGGAGAGACTGGATTGAGATGCCGGATTGTCCAGTTATGTACAGTGCTGTTCCCAATAAATCTGTGAAAGCTTTTAGTGTGTACTCATTACTTAACACTGCAGCCCTAGAGAACAAACGTTTTTCACTAGCCATACGTCTCACTCCTGTCCCCAGGCTGAAGTTGGTCCCTGGTGCCAGTGGCTGGGCTACCTGTAATCGACAACAGGCCCGGAGTCGATGGAATTGTGACTGATATGAACTGATTGCACACAAATATGAACTTGTACTATGAGAAAGATTTTATAATATTATAATACCATAGTTCAAGAAAAACATCTCTTATACATTTTGGCTTTTTGAAATGAATTGAATTTTTGCCGCCCTTTATTAGAATTGGAACGTAATTAAAAGCAGAACTCAATAATCCATAATCAGTAATATCAATTAAAACGCTTGCATAGTGGCAGTGTTCACAGTTACAGACACCAAGGGGTTGTTCATTAAGGCTGCTTACATGGGAATTGCAAAATACAACCAAAGGATTATTGCTCTGATGCAGTGGAACAATATATTTGTAGTATCTTCAATATGCGTCGGTAATCAATCACTCAAATGGTTACATTGAAAACGTTATTGGTACATTCATGCTCATTTAGCATATGTTTGCCTTACAGATATTGGCTGTGTGCTAATGTAAAAGTGTCCTTTGTTTTTGTTTACATTCGTACGCCATCTTGTTCTTCAGCTTCTTCTTCGGCAACAACAATATCACCCTCTTCATACTCTTCAATGTAAAAAATAAGTAAATATAGGACGATCAAAAAGATGGGGAGAAACAGAAAAACTTGCTCGATAAAAAAAGAAGGTACATCTGTGGTACTTGAGGAATTGAATCTGAACCTGTTGGAGACACAATGAACATAACATCTGTGTATGTTATCAACAAAATACTCCTAAAGTATTTTCCAGTGTTGTGCTGTTTCTGTGCAATAAAGTAACATGGTCACATTTGAAAAGTCATAGTTGGATTTAACGTGACATTTTAATTGCTAGCATAATACATTCCAGGCATAAAAGGAAAAGATAGAAGCATTGCCTACCTTCAGCAGAGACAGACTAAAGACAAGCATTGGCAAAGCCAGTAGGGCTTGCCTTGTAGACCTATTTGCTATGCCAATTATTTTTGCTAACGCTGTGCAGCAACAGCAAAATTCAAAATTCTAACTTTATGTATATAATGTATTGATGAGAGAAAGATTACATTTTCAGATGTAAAACAGTCCATTATGCATTCTACGTTAGGAGAAAGGACAAACACAATAAGCTAATGCAAAGAAAGTAAGGGCCTGATTAAGTTCTTGATGGTGTTATCGTGAGCCGCTTTGGGGGTGGATCCGAAAACACCATCAAGTCAATTGTGTTCCACTCGCTGTATTTTAATGTATTACAGCTAAGCCGAAGACCGCCATGATGGAGTGCCTTTCCTAGCCGTCAGGCAGGCGGGCACAGTCCGACCAGAGTTACATGTGTCAGCTGTGTAGGCAATGTCATACCGGTGGAATGCTGAGAGGGAGACTCTCGCTGGACACAATGGGCAAATGTCAACGGCACTGGCTATGGAATACAGGTAAGTCGCACACAAACTCTACCTCAGCCATATGTGTCCCCCTGCACAAGAAACGACTGAACACACCATATACACACCATCATCCATTGCCATTCCAACTCCACACAACCGTTGCATACCAAAAACATCCATTGCCGTACATCCATGACACAACACACACACACTATTGACACTGCACCCACACATGACACAACACACAACAACCAACACAACTACACGCTCAGCTACACAAACACACCCACATGAGCACACCTACACACATCACAACAACATCTGCCACATAACAACACTCACCTGAATGTTACACACACCAACAACAGTGATCCCACATGAAAGCGACACACAGACAGACACAACCACATCACCCACTACAACTCCCTTCACCTCAACCAGCCAATCCAATCACACATACACATAAACGTACTGACTAACATACACAACAAGTAGCACAACCTTATCAGTACAGGTCCTCTTGCAATACACACATGGACACAGTGACAAGTGTGATTGTACTGACATTGTCGTGCCACCATTCATTTGGCAATGAATGATGACACCACAATAACAGTTGTGTATGTGTGTGATATGCATCTTATACCAGTGTGTCCCCATCCATGTCTGACCCAAACGTGTTCCTGATATATGCATATCACAGTGATTTAAAAAAATGACTGTGACTTGTATATGTCTGCAGTGGTCCCGACCTCATGTGCAGTGCCCACTCAATGTACCCTTGCAATATGGTGTCCCTGGCTTCGAGTCTGTCTACAGGGGAGGGGGCTGTGTTTTCTCCGTAGGTCAGTGACAGAAGCAATGGCAGGTCTTGACCATCGTGTCCAGTCAAAAACGAAAGTGGATTTGTGAGAAAAGGTATGTTTTTACTTTATTTCCCCCCAATCTGCCAACTCAAGTATGGAGGTCGGCCTACTACTTTTTGCTTGACACATACAAATCTGCATGGTGGGAAAGGTAGCTGGGGATCCACTGGCAGACACTTTTCCCTATGGCACCAGCCACAAGAGGTGTTTCTTGGTGGAGACGGTGGGACAAACGGGAGTACCAAAATCTAAATCCGGCAGGCAGATCGTCATGGTGGCAGATTTGTTTTCAGTTGAAAACTGAACGGAGGGACCTTTAACACCAAGATCTAAATCAGGCCCTAAGTCTAACAGACTCCCGTGGGCTGATTCAACATGTGATTGACAATGCCTCAAGAAAATGACCAGTGGTTCTTACGCCAAAGAAGCCAATTGAGGAAGGAGGCTGAACCAAATTAGCTTTGAGTGTTCATTAAATACAATTTATGCCCAGGAATTATGAAAGTGTCATTACAGTTGAAGCCTTAAATTGGAACAATTGAAGGCAGGCAAGGAAAATGTCACTGACATGGTAGTCATGACAAGAGATGACAAGAAGGTAATTGATAATGACTTTTAGAGAACAGCATTCATAGTTTAGCAGATTAATAGTTTGAGAGGTTTGTGTGATAGATGTGAAGTAGGAAATCAGCCAAGGTGATAAAGCACTACTAAAAGAGGAAGCCAAGAGAATGCTTTCTTTTTGACAGAAATAGAGATGAGTGGGAATATCTTATGTTTTGTCTGTCGGTACAAAAAAGTGTGGATTAATTTCATTTTCTGATATTCATCTGAAGTGTAGTTATTAGCCAGAAAAATATGGTCAAAATAGTGTACTCTTATGTTCTGACTATGGGGGTCATTCTGACCCTGGTGGTAGACTACCGCCAGGCAAACGACCGCGGATGCACCGCCAACAGGCTGGCGGTGCATCCATGGGCATTCTGACCGTGGCGGTACCGCCGCGGTCAGAAACGGAAAACCGGCGGTGTCCCGCCGGTTTCCCGCTGCCCTGGGGAATCCTCCATGGCGGCGCTGCAGGCAGCGCTGCCATGGGGATTCCGACCCCCTTACCGCCAGCCTGGCTCTGGCGGTTTTGACCGCCAGAACCTGGCTGGTGGTAACGGGTGTCGCGGGGCCCCCTAACAGGGCCCCACCAAGATTTTCAGTGTCTGCCAAGCAGACACTGAAAATCGCGACGGGTGCAACTGCACCCGTCGCACCCCTTCCACTCCGCCGGCTCCATTCGGAGCCGGCATCCTCGTGGAAGGGGGTTTCCCGCTGGGCTGGCGGGCGGCCTCCTGGCGGTCGCCCGCCAGCCCAGCGGGAAACTCAGAATTACCGCGGCGGTCTTTTGACCGCGCAGCTGTATTCTGACGGCGGTACTTTGGCGGGCGGCCTCCGCCGCCCGCCAAGGTCAGAATGGGGCCCTATGTGTTGAGTGGAGCTGAACTCTTGGGTCGAAATACACTCTGCTCGATTAACAGTAGGCTGGACTTCCTGCACTTGGGTTTTATGACTATAGCAACACTAGATGCAAATTTACCAGCTGCCTTGCATACACTCCAATTTGGCACAAGGTAGAATGTAATGCTTCCCCTGCAGGAAGCATAGTTCCCTTCTCACTGCTACCCTCCACATGTCACTCCTCTCATGCCTGCCTCCTGGCACACAGCTACCATGCCAGAACAGATGCTAAATGTGTGAAATTTTTAACACTGACATTTTACAAATGAATATTCATGTATTCTGAATGTTAAATCTGCATAGAAAATAAATTAATGTAGAAAATTAATACACAAGTTTGAAAATGTGCCTACTTGAGTGACCACCAATAATCACAAAGTGTTCTTATTAACAGCATGTTAATGTAAAATGTTGAGCTTATGTTTGGATTGATGTAGTAGTATGTCATATTAATGGTTATGTATTATGTATTTGCTTTATTAATCATAGGCCTTAATTTAGCAAGGTCTTGGGCCTAGTTACATGGCCTCATGTCAAGTTGCATAACTCAGACGAAGTATAAAATGGCTGCTTAAAGAATGAAATTGTGATTTTCCACTGCGCTGACCAAATGCTACTAGCTGAAATTCTTTCCCATGAGAACTGCTTGCTAGAAAACGTTGTACTAGCTATAGATACTTTGTATAATTTAGTGTGTGTAAAGGCAAAGTTCCCAGGAGCGGACAATGGAAGCACTGACTGGCATATGAGACGATACAATATTGTTACCTGATGAGCACTACAACGGGAACATGAGAAGAGGAGCCAATCATCAACATGTGAATACTGGGTTTTGTAAATTCTTAGATTTGGGGTTCCACTCTCATGGCAATAAACGTAAACGTACGATTCTTTGACCCGTAGCAATGTGGGAAGTAGTTTTAGGGAATCTAACTTAGCCAGACTGCACCAAAAGGAGGGAGGCCATTCTCCCCGTTTTTCCTAATGGTTTTGAGGGGATAATTATTATTCTTTCTGAATTGCATGAAAAGACATTTCCCATCATGAACTTTAATGCTGGATTCTGATGCTTTGCTGACCGAACAAGAAGACCAATTGACGAAGACTGTTACCGTTTGCTGAACCATACTGAGGCAATGGTATAAGACAATGCTACTTGCTATTGTCTTTAGGTACCAATCACTAATTTTGATACAGCCATAGTTATATGTTTTTTTAATTTGTGTTGATTAAATTGTTATGCATGAAGCCCAAACATGCGATTCTAATCAGAAGGTTAGTTAGGATATTCACTGATGGTGCCTGCTAAAGATTAACAACAGTTGATGTCTTTTCTTTGCTGAATCTAAATGTATGCAATTTAGTTTGCACAGTTATTGCTGCTGTTGATTTGTACTGTAACTTTCGGTTGTGTAGTGGTCCAAGCTTTTATTAAATTGCGATTCTTTAGGAGATTTGGTCAAACAGTATTGTTTCTGTATGTTTATCATTTAATTTTGAGTCTAAGTTACATGATATTAGCATTGTTAATATAGGGAAATAAAATTCTAACTTTTACATAGAGGTGTGGTTATTCATGGCCAAGGGGTCATGGTGTGTGGAAATTATTGACTCCCAAGATTATTGATATTATTGATTGGTATTGCTATTGTTTTGTTTAGGATTGGTTCTTATGGTGGGAACTACTTTAAGCATTGTCAAAAAATCTATCGACCCTCTAAAGCGTCACCTTTTTTCTAACAATAAGAAACCAAATAAGATCAGACACGCTAACACATTAAACCCTACAGAATTGAGAAATTTGAGCTCTTTGGGGATGCTATCCGGAAACAGATATTCCGACAACCTGGTATCTCTGCACCTATACCCACCTGACTCAGCATCATGCTAGGGTCATCCCTCTACCATTCTTCCAGTGCTTTAAGACAGTTGCTCTCTAATGTTATTTTACTTCAATAGAAGTGGTCAGTACATCCCATTTAATATAAGCCTCTTTAAAATACATATTGCCCTTAACAAACATTACACAGGGCAATGACAGATTGATTAATGTTTAAAATGTGGATGCCTCCTGCAAAGTGGCTTCCCTTTCCAAGGAACGGGATTCAACAGATTAATAACTAACAGTGGTGACCACGAAAGCAGAAATGATTCCCCCAATTCAATGAAGATGAAACTCATTTGTGTGGGAAAAAGATGAGGCAGACTTTTTTATATGGGTATCTCTTCAGCTAGAGAGTCTGTGAAGTGAGTGGTGCATTACCCTTCATTCTCAGTGGACGTATCCTCAGGATAGGTCTTAGAATAAATAATGATCAATAAGCATACTAATCATTCTGTTGTCAGGTCTGATCACAATCAGTAAAGCTCACTATAAGAAACAAGCAACGACAAAGTAGGTAGGTCTAACTTATGGAACTTTGCGATTGTTTTAAGCAATGCTGTGCAGCATCCCAAATGCTGTACAGCATGGCTAGAGGAAGCAAATTAAAAAAAGGTGCTATGACACTGCAGTCACGTAATTTTGCAGACGTGATGCTGTGCAGTTTTTCTACATTAAGAAAAGGCCTTTGATGCGGATGCCCTTGTCATGTTTGTACTAGTGGAGAGGGGCGTAGTGTGCGCAGTGCAGGGCTTGCAGCCTGGCCCGAGGCAGTAATGATGGACGCCAACACAGGTTACTTTTGGAGGTCCAGCGTGACTGACTAGCCATGCCCAATACCCCTTTTATTAGCACTCCAGCGTGCACTGGAGTCAGCCATTTGAGCACACGATTGCAGAGGTCTACCATGAGACCACCTGCAACATTACATCAGTGGTACAGCATAATGTTGTAACTGCATGTGCCAGTTACTGACCTGAATTGGGTCCGTAACTAAAAAGAAAAGAAAATGTTAAAAAGCATTTTTTTATACAGCGGGCAGGGGAGTGGAGGCAAAATGTTGGAAGGTGGGGGCAATGGTGAAGAAACACAAGGTGAGGGTTGGGGTGAACAGCAAAGTAATATGGAGAAGGGTGGAAGGAGCAGACACAACATGGGATAGGTTGGGTGAACTGTGAAGGAACACATTGGATGCTGGGAATACCAAAGCAACACAGGAGGGGATGCAAAAGGGGGGAAGGGATAGAGGGAATGCAAAAGCAACAGAGGGGAGAGCAGGAGGGAAACAACACAGAGGTTGGTGGAGAGCGAAGATGAGGTTGCAGGTGCTTGGGAGTAATGGGGACAAGGACAAGTGCAAGAAGAAGAGTGTGTCAAAGTAGTTGGGCAATAGAAAGCAACACAGAGTGCAGAATGAAAGACGTACCCAGAGGAAAAGTAATGCTTGAAAGGCAAGCAATGGAAACAATGATGCAAGCCAGTCAAAGAGATTCTAAAGAGGTACTAGTCTAAGTGAGGGACAAACACGAGATTAACAAGATGGAACACAAATAAAAGTATGCAAATGAGAGTGACCAGGAAAGCCAACCACTGGCAAGCAACAGACAGATAAGAAGCCCGCGCTATGTTCTTGGTATCCACACTATGCCCTGAAACAGACGATGCATACACTATCTTGTAGGCTCGACTCACCAAATGAGAATATTACAGCAGCGGTAAAAAACGTAGAAATGACTTGAGCAAGAAAACAAGGACACAAAAGAAGAAATCAACTTAAGGAACAATCATTTAGAAAAGGCCACCACATATCCTCCAGTTAAGAAGGAGGACTGAATGACCATATACAGCTGCTGCGTCTGTGGAGTTTAGAGAAAGAAGGCTTGTCATTCCAAGTAAGGCAGTATTAGTAATAAATATTGAAAACCAGTGTAATCCCAAGCCCATTAGCTCTTCTTCCTTCCCAACCCCATCCTTCACCCATCCTCCACTAAAGCTTTGAAATAAAAAGACAGATTATGCTTACAAATATTGTTTGTTTGAAAAGTAAGGACCTGATTTAGAGTTTCAGGAAGTGCCAAGGTGCATAATATGCTTCTAGTAAGAGATTTGTAGTGAAGTAACCTTCTGCCCAACTCTAAAATCAGACCCCAAGTTATTGACATGTTCCTTGCATGATGGCGCCAATAGATCATTGTGGATATAGATTGTTAATTGAGAACAATTTATTTCTATGTTGGTTTTCCCTTATGGTGTCAGACACTTAAACAAGTATGTCATTTGAACTCGTCCTATCCAATGACTTTGCAAGATGATCCCACACCAATTCAACAAGTCAGGTAGTTAATATTTATGCTTGCACTTTTTATCTAACATTCCACCTGAAATATCAACCCTATGAAATAATTGCTTTAATCCATAGTGTAAAGTTTCTCATTCTTGCCCAATACGTTCCTGTAGAATTACATAGACGTTCACATTACAAGTCAAGAACTTAATGCCCCGTCCCCACAACAGTAGTAAACCAGCATATTGACCTTATTGATGGCCTCTAACATAGTTGTTGAAGGAACAGATCAGGTACGAAAATGAGATCACAGAAAATAACCCTAGCCCTCCAATAACTTTGAGATCTATTTGATAGTTCATAACTAGCTGCTTTCTTTGCCCCTAAACCCTACTGTAAAGAGACAATGAAAGAGGCACATGTGGAACAAATCATAGTTTCTGGAAATCCAATAGTCCAACATTCAAAAGTGCACTGCTGAACTATGTACCTGCGAAACCAGGCACAGCTTGAAATGAAATAAATGACTTCTTGCGATACCACTCAGGCACCCCATAAAACAAGCTGTAGGATACAAAACGAAAGTCATCCTCCATTATACGCTAGCCCAGATAGAAATGTTCCAGAGCGATAGATGTAATTGGTTGATCTCCACAGAAAGCTTATAGTTTGTGCAATGGGCAACATAAACTCAGAGACTGACACCACAACGCAGCAAGAAATAAAGACCAAAGACTGGTTACTCTGTCTGTCTCCGTCTGTCTGTCTCTCGCTCTCTCTCTCACACAAACACCCACACACACAAAACACAGAACACATTAAAATGAGAGACTATGTCCAGACTCGCTAATCCTGCATCCCTTACTTCAGGGTAGTTGGGAAACACTTACTCAAGGGTGTTTGTTTGAAATCCAGACAGGTCACGTAAGAATGAAAAAGGAAATTCCTTTATGGAAGAAAAAGCCTCACACACTTGTCATGTCATGCTTCATTATCTGCAACCTCCCCCCACCCTAATAGGACAGTGCCACCAATGTAGACTCAACCTCCTGAGTGTTTTTTAGCAAGATGACACTGGAAAGAGTTCTTCAATAAGTTATTACTGGACTTTCAGGGGGGGGGGGTCCAGAAAAGGCTATCGCCTTTAATTAAACAGGACTAGAGGCATGGTTAAAAGCAATGGGAATGGTTTTTAAGAATGGTGACTCGGACTATCATCTAGGCCAACATGTTTCTGTGCTAAAAACAGCCAAACAGTTCTCAGGTATTCATCAGGGCCACCAGATCTCTAATAAGCCAATTACATTACTAATCAGGTACATGCAAAAAAGACCGGGAGGTTCCTACCTGGTCCAATGTAAACCATTATCTAAAGATAATAAAAAACAAAGGAAACAGCAGATGTATATTAATATATGCGAAGTATCAAATAGCATGCAAAAGTACCGCCTTCTGGTGTTGCAAACTAGTGGCACTACAAAGACAAACCGCAAAACATGTGTGAGAAAAAGTGAGAACAACAAGACATAGTAGTACAAGCACATGCAGATGTCATGTACATGTCTAAATTAAACCTACCCTAATTGGTAGGGCGTAGTGCTCCCTGGTCTGGGAGGGGATGGTGCCCTCTGTAGTCACACACTGCACAAAAACATGATTAAAAGGGGAAACCATTCATTGAAGGTGACAAAGCATCTAAATTGTCACACTCACTGTGTCCCTATGATAGGGGAGATGTACATATGAACGTGAGAAACATAAGGAAGGAAAACAGTTTATAAGTTATTCCTGAGTATACGCTTAACCTTGGCAAAGTGACATGCTACATATGTGAGGAAGGCAACAGCTTAAGAGCTAAGCAAAGAGGATTTTAAAAGGTTCCAGAAATACCTCAAATAAATTATAATTGTGACACAGGCCAGCTTTGTTGGTTTTACAATCACTATTGATCGATTATATAATGTATATATATATGCACATATGCTGTTTTAGCAAAACAAGGAGAAAATATTAAAGTAAAATTATAAAGGTGATGGAGAGGCATTATGGAGAGGTTCTTTTTTTGGGGGGGGGGCAAAGGTCTATTGAATAAACTATGATTGTGATGTGGGCCACCTTGTCACTTTGGTGGGTGACATCATGTATGCATCTGGTCTCATAATACTTAGGTTAAGTTCGCAATACCGCCTGGAAAGAGTATTGTGTTTGAGGGAACACATATATATGGGAGGTAATGTGGCTAAGCTAGAAAACACAAAGACCCAATTAACTTAGTTATTAAACAGTAGTAGTTGCATCATCATAGGGGTAATGGGTGCACACCAGCACACCACCAGGCCAATCTTACTGGGCAGGCCATCTCAAAGATATATGTAGGGAAGTACATCATTGAATGCCTTTTACTTTAATGTGTATAATTCACAGATTCATCCATGTAGATCTGTGCAAGGCCTTTAGATCCATCTCTGTTCATAAAAGAGGAGGGGATTAGTCATATCTTTCCTTGTTGACAGTAGTCTTTCCAGCGCATATCATTCAAAAGCGTCAGCCTCATGCCCCATCTCAGTGTAATGTGTGGTTAGTTTAGTTGCGTTACTCTTACACATAATGGTACTCCTAAGCTCTATGATTATTGTGCTCAAGCTCCTGGTAATCATGCCAACGTACTGTAGCTTACAGGGGCAAATTATTATGTACACCATGTTGTTAGAGATACAGTTTGTCAGGCTCTGAAGTCACCACGGAGTTTAGAGGTCCAGATCACCTTTTTTGTTTTTCTTAGTGAAGGTGCACACGGTATATCTACCCCACGGAGAGTGGCGCAAGGGAGGTGGTAAATTCCAGAGGGTAGTTTGATTGTGACCACTGGCTGTAGATTTAGAGCGGGCATGCACCAAAATATCCTTAATATTTCTAGTTCGCCTGAATGCAAACATAGGTTTTTTTAAATCCATGCCTCCTTATTGAAGAACTTTCCAATTATTGTTAATAATCTTTTGAAATAAGTTTCATGAAGTGCTAAAGGTGGTCATGCATCTGAGTACGTCATCTTTTTCCTTTTCGTTCATCTGAAGCAAAAGGTCTGTATGAATATTAAGCCCTCTCTTTTTGGCTGTTATGATTAGTTGTGGTGGGTAACTCTTCTCAATAAATTTAGTTGTCAGTTTCTTGACGTTTATCTTATAATCTTCTTTCTTGGAGCAATTGAATCTAAAATGTAGGAGTTGTCTCACAGGAAGATTTTTGCATAGTGATCAAGGATGAAAACTTTCAAACTGAAGAAGATTTTTGCAGTCAGTCGGTTTGTAATAAACTTCTGTTTTGAGCTGTCTATTGTCTGCTCGTATAATGATGTCTATAAAAGGTAACTGCAGTCCTTCAATCATCATTGTAAATTTCAGGAAAGGATTCAAAGCATTAAGCCATTCTGCAAACACACAGGCTTCAGCCTGAGTGCCTGTTTCAAAATTAGCAAAACATCATCAATGTATCTTTTCCCCATCTTTATTTTTTTCAATAAAGGGTTGCAGGAGTGTATCACATGCTCAGTTTTAAAGGAGTGGACGTACAGGCAGGCCAAACTAGGGGCGAAGGCACTCCCCGTGGAAGTCCCGTGGACCTAGATATAGAAATCTCCCTCATACACTAAATAATTCCAAGTCAGGGCCAAGTGTGTCAGGTCCAGTGCAAATTCTCTTGGTAATATAGACGACCATCCAGTGTCATTTAGCATTTGTTAAATCACTTTAAGAGTTGCTTCCTGTGGGATACTAGTGTACAAGGATTCCACCTCTAAACTCATCAGCAGCTCTTTTTTGCTATCAAATGGTAGAGTTTTTCAGAAGGAGGAGGACATCCTCGGTATCTTGTAGAAAAGTTGAAATTTTTTGAACCAAAAGTCTTAAAAAACATCACAAAATTGTGACAAGGTTCAAGAATTGACCCACTTTCCAGGACAATTGGTCTCCAGGGAGGTGGAAACTTGTTCAAGTGCACTTTTGAGCGAATATAAAAATAGGATACCCTTGGCTGTTTTGGGGTCAAAATTTCTAATTCATGCTTGTTGATCCGCTCAAGGTATTTCTTTGTCAATCTCTTCCTGTATCTCTAGGGTAGGATCTTTCCTAAAACATGTTTTAGTTGCGTCCACCATCACCGATCTGTTTTACCATAACTTGCTAGTTATACTAAAGTATATGTAGTTTAAATAGTATATATGAACTTACTACAGGTATTCCATCATGCACAATGAAGGTTCTTCAGTGTGCCCCCCCTCCACTGCACGCCCATCCTTCTCCCCAAGAAAGCACATTTTTGGGAAATCAGTATCACAATCAACAGCTGGTTAGGGGTGGCAGGACATTAATATTGCTGAAGGTGCAATCTCTTTCAGGAACACTCAAAATACTCTTTTGTGTGCAATGAAAAGTGAATTGGGTTTTGCTATTGTGGCCCACATCTATGTACCAATATTTTCAAAATGATTCAAACTAAACGGGAGGGCTATATTAGTGTACACTGCCTGATATGCGGATGATGCGGAGTAAAAACATGTATTTAAAGCAGACTTGACCTCTACTTTGGTACAGATCTGATATAAATCTAGAAACAATTAACCGGAGAAAGCTGTCACAGGGCACCAGAAGGCTTGGTTTTAGTAATTTACTGAACACATTTGTATAATGAATTGTTAAGTATTTTTGGCAGGTTTTTTTTTCAATTTCACACATAAGAAGTCTTGTAGGTACTTTGTTTTAGTACAACCACTGAATAGAGTGGTGCTTTGGATAGAATTTCTGCTGTTAAAAATGTATGCCAGAGGCTGCCAGGCACGAGAGGAAAAAAAATGAAATCTTTTCCCAGAGACATTGATGTATAGTTCCCAAAACAAACCCACTTTTTGTGTGTTCATCTTTGGAAAATAAAACAAAATGCTAGATTGTCTGCTATGCTGTGACATGAAAAACTGGCTGGGAGTGTGCAGAAAATGCCTCTTGTAACCCGGTAGAAGCACTTTTGCAAAAATTCCCTACCTACCATATGGAAATCTGTAAATTTGTGGCCCAAATCAAATGATCAGCTTTCAGTTCATGATAGCATAAATCCTAAATGTGGTTTGAAAGTTTGTTCACCTTTTAATGTGGATGATAACCCGTTCAAATGTGTAATTCATATCTTCTTGCCGCTGTCACAGGTATCAATGACACTTGACTTGCTACAACAGAGGAGTAGGGCATGAGCTTCACACTGAACTTTGTTCCTGTGTTGAAAAACATGCAGCATGGCCTGGGCGCTTCTCATTTCCAACACTCTGGTTTTCCAAAGGATGTGAATCAAGAAATGACTGAGGTTGTGATTCACTGTTTTTGTGGATGTAGAATGGAGGCAGCGGCTGGAAGAAGAAGATCACAACATCATGAGATATTTAAAAAATCATTAATTCTCTAAAGAGGAGATTTTTCTGGTCTCTATACACCTGGCTGGTCAAGTTTCAAGTGACAAAGTGGCATTCTAAAGTTACCTTTGTAGGTATGATACAACAGCATGTGCAAATATACGGACTGCAAACCTATACAAGACAATACATATATATAAAAAAAAAAATAACTGAGCTCTGGTGGTATTCCGAACAGCAACATCTCCTAAAATGGAAACAGGGACAATTAAAGCATGAATGGACTTATGTTATAAAGTAGATAAAAGCAGAGTCCCAGCTAGAAATGATGGTTACAGATATTGTCAAAAACCAGGAAAAAGTATATTTACGGTTCCACTGTGTTGTGTAGTTTCAGATCATTTGGATCAAAGGGAAAATACTTAACCATTTGTGAGTATCAATAACATGGTGCCAGCAGTCAGTTAGCTTTGTCTGCAGTAGAAGAAGGGTCATTTGTCTACCTACAAGCTTAGTGTAGGTAAACAAAATCATTTTGACAAATCTTACTAGAGCATCTGAAACGTGAGTCATCAATAGAAATTTAAAAAATGCCACTCGTCAAAACAATTCAACCAGAAGGACAGCTTTCACGCTTATAGTGACCACCAAATAAAAAAACTGTGTTTCATCCTACCTGTCCCCTTTCATAGTATGTTTGTTTGACACAACATGTTAGCTCCATAAAATCACTCTTTCCTATTCACTTAAGGTTTCTGATAACAGGGACGAGCCCCTATAACGATTGTGGTACACCGAGTAGAAGTAGAGTCTTAAGAGTCAAAGATGGTTCTTCAAAGTGCAATCACTAAGATTCACCTTAGGCAGTGGCCTGCAGACTGTGTCAGAGGTAAATGTGACTTTTTACAGGAACAGAGATAGGACACGTGACAAAGAAAGTGACTGGCACAGCAGGAGGTTGCAGCCGACTGGAGAATAGCGAGGAGTAGTGGAGAATTTCAATTGTTGGTGATCTTCCTGGAGCTCAGTCACACAATTTCTATTCTCTTGCTTGAACTTATTCAGTGCACCCTTTTTGCTTTTCCATGCACTAAGGGGCTGTGAGGTCTTGGGCCAGTCTATGAACTTACATTCCAAATGCCTATTGGTATTCTCTTTCAAGTGTACAAAAGTAAACTCTTCGCTCTGAGCAGGCGTTAAAGGGGGGCACACCATTGTTTACAATGGGCCCCCTTGTACTGATCAGGGTTAGCGCCAAAAGTTTGGTGCTAACCCTGAACAGTACATCAGTAGCGTCAAACATTTTGATGCTATTGCCCCCTGCCCTCCAACTTGGTGCGCTGTATCCTGGATACAGCGCACACATGGTAGTGGTAGGAAGGTGCTAAGGGGTGCAATGAAAGTGGTGCTGCACTGAGTGCAGCACCACTTTCCTTAAATCTGTCCCTATGTCTATGATCAGAGTTAGTCAGAATAGAAAATAGAAATCAATACATTTCAGGAATGCAATTGCAGAGGTTGGTCGGATCCTCCTACAGCAGAGGTCTTTACAACTCAAAGAAATTACCTATAACCCATGGTGCTTAAAGTCTTGTTGATGCAGCAGTTGCACTTGGCAGCTCATTACCAAATATTCTTGCCTAAGGATTGACAATCCTTGCATCTGTTTGAGAATTAAATTACTGACCCATCGAGGGGCGCATCAGGCATAAATTGATACGTGATCAGATAGTTAGTTCTTTTCCACACCTAGGTGGATCCCAGTGTTCAAAATGTACTGATCCATAGCGAGGCTTCCCTATAGTAAAATAATGCTACTTGAAGAATTTATTTAAAGGCCTTGAAGATATTATCAGATTTATTGAATAGGATGGAAAGAATAGTTACATGGTTATCAAAGCCTTTTTCTTTTATTTCAAGTTATGTAACATGACCTACTTCTCCCTGGTCAAAATTAAGCATTTTTTTTGGAGGTTTGGCCTATTACTTTATCTGTAGGAACTGTGTGTAAGATATTTTCAACCAACTAATATAAACTCATACTATAAAAATTATTTAGATTATATTGTATAGCAGATGTCAATATCGATGGACATCACAGAAATGTTTGTCATGGTGGCGGTATCCAATGTCTCAAGGTAGAGAGGTAATAGTGCTGTTGATTGTGGTTTCCTTGACATTTGTCTGATAAAGGACACTTTCATTTTGACTGCACCTTTTTATCCTTCAATGTTTGGCAAGTGACATAGCCAAAATCTAAAACAGAAAAGTTAAAAAATATCCAAAAACGTCTATTTTTAATCATCGGTACAGTCATTCCAGTAAATTATCCTCATTCTTAATCTGTGATTTTAGCTCCCTCACCTATTTTATTCCCGACAAAATGACTTTGATGGGGATATGTATGTACAATTTCACAATCACTGAAACCAAGTATCCCAGCATCCTTATTCCAGAGCAGTTATAATCTTAAACTCTTGCTAACCCCCCTTAATCGTCACAACGACCTTAAGCATAATCACCAGAAGCACTATAAACACAACAGCAATCTCAAGAAATATTAGATAAAATATGCCTAACAGAATCCAATGTACAACGATATTCCCCAGTCCCCAAAAAAAGGATTTGTTACAGCGTTTCGTGTTTTACCAAGTTACATAGTGCATCAGCTGTCAATGTCATTGATGGGGATCATGTCAAGGTACTGTCTGCATCTCACACAACTGCTACAATACACCCATTGTAACCTTACCTCTGTGTTCCACTCCCTTCAGAGGAAACCTTGCGATTGTCAGAATGGAGAAGATGCCAGAGACTGCCACTACCTCTCTGGAGGGGTAGTGGCAGTGAGGACAACACCCCTGGATATCTGGACATTGATGAAGAACCTGGCCCATCTGGAACACCTGGGCAGTCAACAACTGTCAACTTCACCCTGTCCACATCAACTCCTCCCAGCCCTGTTGCTTCTGCATCACAGGCAACCACTCAACCCCCGCCCTGTGTCCCGAGGACTGTACCATCCCTTGTATGCCCCACAGTACAGGTACCTAAGTTTCACCTTGCCACCCATGACAATAATGGACCTGCCACCACTAGGAGTGGGCACACTGTGCCATGGGCACAGGCATGTGGGGGCAGGGATGCTATGGGCTAGAGGATGGGGTCACAAAGGGACACTACTGACCAGGAAACCATCTCCAAAGACGTGGCAGTCTACCAAAGTTCCCATGGCATGGTGGGCAAAATGATCGCCATTTTGGGGGAAATCCAAAAGCTGTAGAAGGACAACCACCAGGAAGACATGCAGCAGTGGCAGGCACAAAATGCCCACTTGGCTTCCATTGCAGGAGTGCTGAGAGACTTGAATACCTCACTGGGTAGGTCTTGTACCCAACATCTGGCCCCTTCCACTAGCAATGATACATCAAGCCCTGCTATATCTGTGGCTGCTAATGGAATGGAGGCCCTGCCAGGCGAAGGGCATGCCTTAGTCACCCCACCCTGTGTAGCTGAAGAACACCCCCAAACTTGGACGTCCACCCAGACATCCAGCAGGATGTACATGCACAGATGTGGCCACTGCCAGGAAGTAAACCTCTCCTGAACTGTTCCGCTTGTGTGCCACGTATTCACCCTGTTGACTATTCTGTAACCAATCTCAATTTTCCTATGGTGCAAGGACACTGGGCCTGTGTTCCCAAATGGTGTAGCAGCTACTCTGTTGATGTCATCCACCATAATTAAACCTGTCACAATTTTTTGTGTGTGTGTTTAATGTTTATGGTCACATATGTTTTTGTATTTCACAATAAATCAAACTTTAACACAGGTCCTGTTTATGTCTCATTTATGAAACAGGTACAATAGTTAGGCATGCCAACTCTAGACTGATCATGTCCCTCTGTATTGTACACCCATTTTTATGGACCTTATACATCGACACCATCTGCAGGAGATTGATTACAATTGGATTGTAACAGGACAGATACCAATTAGGTTGTAAACTACAACTACCCACAACCAGTGAAATATGTGCTAACAGCACAAAGAGCATGACTGAGAGTAGCATCAAGATATCTGCTAGATATCTGCTAAGGTTTAACACAAAGCTAAGCTACATGATACAGAATTTAGGGTCATGCCACTCTACCAATAAGGCAGGAGGCACACAGATTGGTTTGTGGTATCACCTAGCAATGTCTTATCACATTCCCATACAATAGCTTCCAAATATAAATATCCCATGGTGTAGACAGAGACCAGTAATGATCTACCCACACCTGGAAACTTTCACTTGCATTGGTCACATACCTGTAGGCTTGTCACACATGTATGTCAGTTCACAATGACATGTGCATTGGTCTGCAAAGTAGGAACGCAATGACAACTAGATTCAAGGTAGGATACATAAAACTGTTACCATTGTGCAGGGAGAGGCTTTGGTATGACATATACACAGGGGTCAGAGACATTTCAGACACTAATGACAGCTTTTGACAACCTCATTTACCCTACAGGTGACCTTGATGGGTAAACACTATTCCACCCCAGTGTCCCGACAGTCTAACAATTTCAGTCACACTCCACATGATCAGGACTCAAAGTACCTGGTATCAGCCAGGCCCACTTCTCATGTTTGTCTGCAATTCTCATCTGCTATTGGCACTATCTGTCATTTTCCAAGGTTGATCAGCCAAACAGGATCTACGGAAATCTCTGGTTGTAAGAGAAGAGGGATTGGACAGAGCAGAATACACTACTCAAATCAGAGAACACATGTCCAGAAGTGTAACTTTGCATCTGCTATTTCAGTACATGAGACTGTGGACCACTCTGTTCTGTACACAATGCAAATTTCAGTTTTCATGAAGAACTCACTCATTGGCATTGGAGCTATCTACAACCCCACTGAGGATGAAAGATAGGAGGTGACATGCTACCCCTCTACTTCAGGTTGCAAAATTGAACCACATTACATGTACGTCACATACCATTTCATCAGTCGGAATGCTGATTGATGAGATGTGCCCTAGAGACTTCTGCTTCATCTTCCTCTGTCTCTTCATCACTTGGGAAATCTGCATTTCCACCCACAGGTTTTGCTGGCCCCCCCTCATCTTGTATAAATGGTATCTGTCGTCTCAGGGCAAGATTGTGGAGCATGCAGCATGCAACTATTATTTGACATACCTTGTTGGGTAAGTAGAGGATGGCTCTTCCTGATACGTCCAAGCACCTAAATCTTGCCTTCATGAGCCCAACCGTCTGCTCAACAAACACTCTTTGTCCTCCCGTGGGCCTCATTGTAGCGGACTTACCCTGGCGTGGTTGGGTACCTCACTGGTGTCAACAACCAAAGACGGTTTGGATAGCTAGAGTCACCTGTGAGCAAACTGGTTAACAACACACACAAATATGTGGGACATGCAACATTGTGATGGCAGGAGACATATATTGCAAACACACATTCAGTTGTAACTTACCAACCAGCTAGGCCCTCTCTGTGTGGAGTCGTGACATCAGCAGTTGGACATAGCTGTTCAGCATGATGAAGGAATCATGGACTGTTCCTGGATACTTGGCACTTACTTATGAAATGTACTGGTCTGCCAGACACACCACCTGAACATTTATGGAGTGGTAGTTTTTCCTGTTCCTATACACGTGTTCATTGGCACTGGGGGGAACCCAAGCTACATGGGTTCCATTTATGGCTCCAACCACATGTGGAATGTGTCCCATAGCATAAATGTCTGGCTTCACATAAACCAAATCCACACGTTGGGGAAGCTGATTAAGCTACCCAGATGTTTCAACAATGCACACAGTACATCTGTCAAAACCAGACTGAACATGGGCTGAGACATTCCTGCAGTTAGGGCAACTGTATTCTGAAAGGTCCCAGTGGCCAGGAAGTGTAGCACTGATGAGATATGAACAATGTGAGGTATGCAATAGGGATTGCGAATGGCAGATCTGGCTCCAATTGGTCACAAAGATCCATAATAGTATGACGATTCAGCTGGTATGTCTAGATACATGTTGCTCCTCCATGGTGTTCAGGTCTACTAGTGGACTGTAAATTGGTGGTTGTCGTTCCCTCCTAATGGCATGAAAACTATGTGAAAATATTTCAAATTAGTATGCGACATGCAGCATGCAGACTTCTTGTAAAGTCAAATACAAAACTTGGTTGCAAACTCAGATATCTACAGTACAGCACATAGGTATGAACCAGAGGACACCCTCCTTGGTGCACATTCACCCAACTAACTATTGCACTACACATACAGATTCCCCTGTTACTGTAGATGATTGTAAGTCTAACTGATTTGACATGTCTTACACATATTGTTGCACATAATTAACTTTTTGGAAGTTGTACAGGTGTACATTGCAATCACTACATGTCATCCAGTAACACAGCATTTACTGCAATGATGCACACTTTGACAACTGAACATGAAGGCAGTTCTCACAGGTATAGTTAATGTCGCAGATGATAAAACTCTTCTATAAAAGTAATGTGCTCAAAACTGCAGCCGTCTGACCTGTTGTACTGGACACATGGACGTGACCTAAGTCTGCCTGCGGAAGACGTCATGGCGGTAGGCACAACCACCACAGAAATTACCATTGGAAGACATTACTGCCTTTGGTGGACTTAGGCCAATGGTGATGTCCACCTGTGATGACGGTCATTTACGTGACGGACATGACCGCCATCTTCTGCAGTATTGCTGCCAGCAAGACCTCCACTACCTGAGGTGCTGTCTACTGCCTCTGGGAGTTATCATGCCACGTCCTGCAGGTGATAGGGCCCCAGCCTTCACCCCTGAGGAGCTAGAAAGCTAGTGGAGGAGTTCCTACCCTTGTTTGAACAGCTAAATAGTGCACCAGAGGAAGAGGTGAGTCCAATGCAATACCAATGTGTGATAAGTGTGGTGAATGATGGTGTATCTGCCATGTGAAGTAGTGAAGGTGTTGTTGCATGCAGATGATAATTTGTAAATGTGTGTGAGTTGAGAGGATGGGAATGATTGCCTGCCTGGTGTCTCTGAAGTGTGCTGTCCACTACTATTGGTATGGTGAATGCTGACATGACTTTTTTGTTTTGTTTGTGTCATCCATGCAGGTCAATGCCCATCAGAAGAAAGGAACTTGGTGTGCCATCATCAAGCAAGTGTGGACTCTGGGGGTCCACAGCTGGTGAGCACCCACTTTAGGAAGAGGTGGGAGGATCTGAAATGCTGGGCACGGAAGACCACAGAGGCTCAGCTGGGGATGCCCTCCCAATGAGGGAGTGGTGCCTGTCGGACCTTGACCCCTCTAGTGGCCCACATTTTGGTGATGGCCTACCCTGAGGTGGATGGGAGTTTGAGGGCAGCACAGGAGCCACAATGGGATAAGTACTGACAGAACCCATGGACTTGCCACTGTTAGTTTAGTGTATGTTGTATAAGTATTGCAGCTGTGGTGATATGGTAAAGGCTACAGGTATGGTGACTCCTAGGAAGACATGGTAGTACAGTTGCCAACATACATGCACAAATGTGGCCATTGTAAAGTGCATGGGAATATGTTCTTCCCCTCTGTCTACCAAATAGTATTAATGCATGTGGAGATGCACATGTGAATGTGTCATATGTGTGACTTTAATCAGCCATACATATGTGTAACCTGCTGTGCCATCCTTCCCACCTAGTGTTCCCAAGTCTATGTACCCAAATGGTTAGTTGTGTAGCTCTTTGGTCTCTGACAACTCCTATTCCATTGGATCTGCTCTATGTGCAACATTGGGTCTGACAGATGTGTAACAGGGCCAAGTAATCCTGTGTCCTGTAATAGTTGGACACTTCATGTGAGGCTGTCATCCCAATCAGGCTTTTGGTATGGCCAAATTACTACACTCCCTATGAGGTGTCCTCATTGTCATGTCAGCTTCATACATTAAAAAATGTGAAGTTTGATAAGGGTGGACATCCTACAATGTGAATATCATGATGACAATATGACATTGAGATTTCATGGTATTATATTGACATGTGAACAAATACTTTTCTCCTAATGTATTTGTTGTAGAGAAGGTAAGTGGCTAGGCTGCTAATCCATTTACTTGTGTATATTGTCCATGCTACATAGGGCAATACCTACCTATATGAGAGCAACATATGCTATTTGCTACCTACATCATGTGTCAATTGATACTTCATGCCTGATTTGATGTTGAAGCCTCTATTTTTCCAGACTGACCTTAGCAAGTCTGAGGCTGTTTGAATAGAGTTGGGTACGGATCTGCACATTGCCGTTTAACTAAATGGTGTAGAAGGTGTCACATTTCATGTACACCTATTGGTGTTGTGGGATATGTTGTCATTCACTTTGCTTGACTCTAGGCGTATGTGTCATTCATCAGTACATTAGTAACCATTAGTATAAGAGTTAGTTCTGGACTAAGGTAGTAGGATTCACAGGTCTGGACAGTTGTTAGGGATGCAGGTGTTCAGATGTTGTCATGTAGAGGTTTCTAATCAACATGTATGGTGGGATGCTATGAGGCCTTCATGCACATTGTTTTGTTTCCATTGTATTGTTGGTGTTGTTATGCTCCCTGTTGTTGTCTGTGGATGTATCTTGTGTGCTAGGTAGGCCCCTATTGCAGTGCATAGAATTGTTGTCGATGTGAGATTGTATCAGTTTAGTGGGTGCAGAAACCCTTAAAGTATATTTTCCTAGTATTTAGACAGATATTTCAATTACATGCTGTCATTTTGTGATGCACACTGTATGGGACTGCCACATGTAGTGTCTTTATTTAAGGTGTTTGCCATTCTATGAGTTGTGTTCAGAATGATCAGTTAGGCATGTGATTGGAAATCAATTTGCTGTGTCGTATTTGAAGTTAGATTAAATTACTTTAATGGTACATGACTAGTGTTGGTGGACTGGGCAGGTGTGGAGTAGGAGTAGGAATGATGTTGTGCTATCTGTCAACTGCATTTACTTATGATGATGCATTTGAGTTACAGCTAAATTGATGGGACGGTGATGTAGTGGTCAGATGGTTGGCTTATATTGTTGGTGAGACTGGGATCTAATGTAAAGTTGGAATTATTATATTGTGACATGATGTGGGCAGTGAATGGTTTGTATCTGGGGCTTTATTTGACAAAGATGTTTTGTTAACAGCTGTGAATGTTGTAATGTATGTGTGTTTGAAGAATGTGATGAATCTCTCTCTATCTCTTTCTATGCATCAGCATTGGTAGGCAAAAGAGACAAGGCGCAGCTTAGTGGGTGAGCTGCCGGACACAGGACCTGGAGTGCTGACGCCAAAGACACAGAGGGATCCAGTGGCCCAGAGGATGAGGGGGGTGTCACGGGGAGACATATCCACATGTTCATCATTGGAATCCTCCTCCAGTGGACACTTCCTGGTGGTGGCGGAGCCATCTTTCACCACCCCAGCACCATCTCTGTCAGCCACCCCCCAAACTACCACTGCTCTCCCTGTAGCTCCCCACTAAGTTGGCTATGTCAGCTCTCCCAAAAGGGTGGGCGTCTCCTTTGCTGCAGGCACCTTTGCCTCTGTCAGCCCTGCTGGCCTCAGTCAGGAGGCTATTGACCTCTTGAGGTCGATCTCTGTGGGTCAGTCGACCATCGTGAATGCCATCCAGAGACTGGCAGGTCCAACAGAGTAATGAATTCCTGGAGGCATTTATGGTGCACTGGCTGGTCTACAGAGATCCTTTTAGGCTCTGGCCTCCACACTGATGTCAGCCAGCCACCCTTTGTCTTCCGTCCCCCCTTCTCCTTCCTCTTCCCGATCCCAAACCTCTCTTCCCCGACCCAGCCACAGCACACAGATAGACAAGCATGCATCCACCTCAACATCCAAGGGAAGCTCACACAAACACAAGCACCACAAGACACACCACCGGCATGCACACAAGCAACATACATCTGCACACACATCAACAGTCACAACTTGCCCTGACACCCCCACCACCTCCAGCATCAAAGACACAACACATGACACACCTGCAGACACCCCACCAACATTCACAGATCCAGCCAATCCACCTATCTTACCCACAGGCAGCACCACAGCAGACCCTCAGACATCAACCCAATTCACCACACCCACAGGCATCACAACCACTGACACGCCTACATGTAGCACATCCACCATACCTCCAGTCACCACCCGGACAGCCACCTACCCACCACGGTATCCCACAGCACCTCCACCCCCTCCTCAGTCTCCTACACATAATCGCCCTCACTCATCTACCCAACAGATAGCCACCACCCACAAGCATACCTCTCACACACACGTATCCAGGACAACCACAACAACATGTCAAACAACCACTCCCTCACCTTTCACTCCCAAAACTCCTTCTGATGACCATCCCAGGTTGTCCAAAAAAGTGTTCCTTTCATGTTTTGACCTTTTCCCTACTCCTCTTCCCCCAGTGAGACCCCTAATTGCTCGGTTTCCCTCCCTGACCCGTTCCTTCGTCCTCCAATGCCTCCCCAAGCCTTCCTCAAGTACCCATGCCCCTCCCCCACCAAGAAGACTGCCCCTTCCAAGAGAACCCAACCCTCCCCTAAGCCTAGACCTAAGCCACCCTCTCAAGCCCAATCCCAAGTGACCCCCTCCCAAACCGAAGCCCAACCACCCTCCCTAAATCCCTGAGGTGCCTGCCTGCCCCTTGATACCCATATCTGTGAAAGTTACATTGCAGTCAGGAGTCAAGTTCAGGGCACCAAAATGTGCAATAAGTGCATGTTGCACTATTTTAAATTGGACTGGTCTATGGCCTTGGAGATTATTAGTTAGTTCCAAATTTATATATGTATATATATATATATATATATATATATGGACCAACCAGTTCTTGGTTTTGACGTTACATATTTGTCCTGGATTTCTTTACTTATGGCATATTTGAAAATAGCAGACATTGGTTATGTGTGAGTATTTGTGTGTAAGTGGTGCTTGTGCTACCTGTTTTGTCTGGGCGACATGTGAGGTTGTGCGAAGTGCATTTGTTCCCCAGTGGTGGGTGTGTGTTGTGTGATAGGCAAGTGTATGTTGGGGACATGTTGTTGTTATGATATTGAGTGGTGTTTGTGTTGACATGTGTTTGTTGCAGTATTGTGTCGCTCTGTGTGCTTTGACTGTGTGTGTGTGTGTGTTTGGTGAATGGTATCTCAGATACATTGTGATGTGTGTTTGCTGAGTATGTCGAAAGCTGCATTGTATGGTTGTGTAATTGTGTGTGTTCATTCCCTGTTGGTGGTACGTTGTGCTGTACGTGAGATTTGTCAATGGTTAGTGTCTTTTGTGGGTGCTTGCCAATGCATTGATGGCGTTGTTGTTGTGGTGTTGTAGTATTGGTTGGTTTGTGGTGTTGTGAGTGACTGTGCCAGTGCTGTATTTCTGGGAGTAGGTGTGTGTTTTTGACATGTGTGTGTGAGATGGCCGTAGTTTGTGTACTGTGTATATGCATGTGTTATGTGGCTGTCTGTGAGTGTGCTTGTGTGTGTTAGTGTCAGGTTATGGATGTTTGTCTGTCTCGCCACTCGTTCCCAATTGGTATGTTGTGTATGTGTACGTACTTTGGAAATTTACAACAGTGACAGGTAATAGTGTGTACTTACGGTTGCTGTTGTTGTCTTTGGCATTGATTCCGAAGTCTTTGTGTGAATAGGAGCAGTGGGAAGACGTGTAGTTCTGGTTCTATGGTGGCTTTGGGTGAGTATGGCATCCTAAAGGTGAGTGTCTCCATTTATGCAGTTGGTTCCAGTCTGTGTTTCCATGGTGGTGCGACCGCGGCGGAAACCTTGGCAGTGTGCAACCTCGTAATCTGTCCGGCAGAAACATGGTCTCTGCTGGCCTGCAGGTGTCTATTATCATCCTTGGCGGCTAGACCCCACTGGTGGTGCTGGCGGTGCTTTGGCTGTATTCTGTTGAGAATGCTGCCATGACCATAATCAGGCGGTCTTCTCCTCCATCCTATTGGCCTTGCGACCACCTACATGGTGAGCCTGGGACCGCCAAAGTTTTAACGAGGCCCTAAGTGTAGTACCTATGGAGATAATAATTGTAGTGCCAGCATATCAGTCACTGTTTTGGTTCAGCAACCGTACTGATCATACATGACTTTATCAGTCAATTACATTAGTCTAGGTAGCATCCTTAGCATTATTGATTTGTTCATTGATTAAGAGTTGAACATAGCTTAGGGCCTCATTACGTGTTTTTGCGGAGGGGATTACTTTATCACAAATGTGACAGATATCCCGTCCACTGTATTACAAGTTTCATTATATCCTACAGAACTAGTATTATAGCGGATGAGATTTCCGTCACGTTTGTGATGGAGTAATCCCCTCCGCCAAAGGTCGTAATGAGGCCCTTAGTTTTTACTGTTTATTATGGTGTGTGACAAGAGTCTATATCTACTTTTGTACAGCATATTCTAGTACCATCCTAAGCTGAAGTACATACGATGTCATCATTTGAATGTTGCCTCTGGTGCAGAGGATAATTAGCATGCATGAGGGAGTTGGAACAAGATGTAGGAGATGGAAATTGACTAGAGAGGGCTGGGGGGCAGGAGTTGCAGTTGATATTAGTAAGGCTTATTGGAACCTTCTAAAAAGCAGCCACAAGTGAAAACGATATTTTGAGTTAGACACTGCCTTTTTTTTTCATTTATCCTGGTAGATGTCTGAGGTTCCCAAAAACCCATATTTGTTTAATGAACCAACCAACCTTCCTTAGTAATAAGGCTGCTGGGTGAGAGACAGACTTTGAGGTAAATAGCATATATGGTGAACTGCCAAGATTCACACTTTTGACAGCATTAAGGTAACAACGTTTCTATCCTTCAGTGTGCTCACAAAGTGTAGAGAAATAACGAGTGGTACTGGCAGAAAGTGATGTCTGAGTGTGATAGTAGATTATAGATTAGATGCTTGTTTTGCAGGATGTAGGAGCGCCTGAAATAAAGAAAGGTATAACATGGAATAGGGTTCAAGTCAAGTAGAATTTCCTCACCAATTCACAAAGCATGATGTGTGATTAAGTATTACAAAGTTACAAAGAATATTTTCAACAAAAGTTATTTTCATAATGTCCCAGCTTTCTTGAAGTCTCTGTCTAAACTGAGTTACATGTAAGGATACGTCAAGCAGGAAAAACATGCAAGTATTGTTTGGCCCAGTAGAGTTTGTGACCTGCATAAGTTTCAGATTCCTGTTAATATTCAGTAAACTGAAGAATAACACAGACCCTACGCAGATGGTTTGGACAGTTGTTCATTATACAAATGGCAGTGTTCACCCTATGGTCAATAATTATATATTTGCCTATCTTGTGGGTTAGTGATTAAGAACATCCTATAGAAGTTGGATTTGATAGGGAAATTGGAGACACAAGGTAATGTCTACAGAGAAAACTTAATTAACACAAAAAATGAGTAATACTTACACAAATGTAGCATTCAACTAATTCGGATTGACAGTCTTAGACATGTTTTTGAGAGCCTGAAATCTCAAGTTCTAATATACATATCAGTGTCATAAAATAAGATAGGAGCGAATATTGTATTTTAGCTAGCCTTCTTTTTTCAAGATTGCAAACTAAAGCACTTATTTACAGTTTAGCCGATTGGTACTCTGTCACAAATGTGATAAATAGCCTGTCTGCCTTATTAAAAGTTCACAGTATCCTAATGCACTTCTTAATTTGAATGTATTATAATTGATGGACCTGGCCTTTTTTTCAGGGTTGTCGCCAAACTTTTTGCTTTCTTCCTCCTAATTTTTCTGACCTGTTTTGTTGGCTTTAGGACTCTAGACACTTTACCACTCCTAACCAGTGCTAAAGTGCATATGTTCTCTGTCTAAAATGTATTGGTGCCCATGATTGACACATTTGATTTACTAGTAAGTCCCTTGTATAGTGCACCATGTGTGCCCAAGATTTGTAAATCAAATGCTACTAGTGGACCTACAGCACTGATTGTGCCACCCACATGAGTAGTCCTGCAAACATGTCTCATGCCTGCCATTGCAGTGCCTGTGTGTGCAGTTTTACACTGCCATCTCGCTCTGGCAAGTGCACCCATTGCCAGACCCAAACCTTCCTTTTTACTACATTGTCACCCCTAAAGGAGGCCCAAGTCAGCCCCATGGGCAGGGCGCAGTGTATTTAAAAGGTAGGACATGTACTGGTGTGTTTTACATGTCCTGATAATGAAATACTTCTAAAGTTGTTTTTCACTATTGCACAACCTATCTCTCCCATTGGGTAAAATGGGGATTGCCTTGAAATATCTTTTAAGTGTAATTTCCATTTGGGAGCAGATAGAGATGTGGAGTTGGGGTCTCCAAACGCACAATTTGAAAATACATCTTTTTGTGAAGTTGAGTTTTGAATTGTAAGTTTGAAAATGCCACTTTTAGAAAGTGGCCATTTTCTTGCTTAACCATTCTGTGCCTCTGCCTGCCTGCTGAATACACGTCTGAGTCAGGATGGCAGTTGGGCTGTTTGTAAATTCATTTCCAGACAGTCACACAAAGGGAGCTGAGCTGTGCCCTGCATTTCCTGGTGAGTCTTCCTCAACTAAATTGGTGGGAGGAGCTGACACTTGCACCTGAATAGAGCTGTTTCTGTCCTCACACATAGCAGTCTTGAACCCCCAAGATGGACAGAAATGGGTATAACTACTGGACCTCTGACACCACAAGAATCCTTCCGGACTGAGAACATTCCAGCAGGAAGAAGAGCTGGATGCTGTAGGAGGGACTGCCACTCAGCATGTTGCTTTGCTGTGCTGGCCTGCTATTTGCTGCTTCTGTGCTGAGAGAGATACAACTGGACTTTCCTTTCTACATCCTGCTTCCAAAGGTTCTCCAAGGGCTTGGACTGAGCTTTCCTCCTCTTAAGAAGTCTCATGGACATCAAAGACTTAGGTGGTCATTCCGACCCCGGCGGTGAAGGACCGCCGGGGCCGGGGTCGGCGGCAGTACCGCCAACAGGCTGGCGGTGCCCCGCAGGGCATTCTGACCGCGGCGGTTCGGCCGCGGTCAGAACAGGAAAACCGGCGGTGTCCCACCGGTTTTCCGCTGCCCTGGGAATCCCCCATGGCGGCGCAGCTTGCTGCGCTGCCATGGGGGATTCCGACCCCCTCACCGCCATCCTGTTCCTGGCGGTTCCGACCGCCAGGAGCAGGATGGCGGTGAGGGGTGTCGTGGGGCCCCTGGGGGCCCCTGCACTGCCCATGCCAATGGCATGGGCACTGCAGGGGCCCCTATAAGAGGGCCCCACTTTGTATTTCAGTGTCTGCTTTGCAGACACTGAAATACGCGACGGGTGCCACTGCACCCGTCGCACATCCTCCACTCCGCCGGCTCCATTCGGAGCCGGCATCCTCATGGAGGGGTGTTTCCCACTGGGCTGGCGGGCGGCCTTTTGGCGGTCGCCCGCCAGCCCAGTGGGAAACCCAGAATACCCGCGGCGGTCTTTTGACCGCGCAGCGGTATTCTGGCGGTTCCCTCCAGGCGGGCGGCTCCCGCTGCCCGCCGGGGTCAGAATGACCCCCTTAATCTGCCAGCACCTTGGCTCTCTGAGGGGGAGTTCTGACTCGCCAAGTGGTGGCCATTCCAGTCTCTGAGCCTTTGGGAATGAGTTCTGGTGCAACCAAGAAGAAACCAAATACATTGACTCCAAGGTGACTTCGGAACTGGTGTCGCTGTCCTACTCCACGCTGCTGACTGCACCGGAACTGTAGTCCCCGCTGTGTGCAATGACCACCACCGATACTGCATGCCCGATGCCCCCACAGCACCTTAAAAGTCTTGACACAGCGTGAGTCCAGAGTGCCATGTCACTGACACCCTTAACACCCAAATCTGCCGCGGCACATGTGGCCCTATGGTGTGATTACGACACCACAAAGTCAAATCCTCGCTTCTCATAAGAGACCGATGCCTCACCACCAACGCCACATCTCCTCCCCTGCAACCTTATGGGAACAACGCCTCACCTCCCTGCCTAGCAGTAAGGAACCAATGCCTCACCTCCACAGTAGCAGTAAGGAGCCAATGCTGCACGGTCTCCAACGCCTCACCTCGCTGACTCCATGCAACATCTTTGTTTCCTCATCATTTTCAAAGGTTCTGTACCTGGGGTCCTTGCGATTGCGTGACCAGCCCGTATTCCCTCATGAGTGGCACCTGATTATGGAGAACGACGCCATCAAAATGCCATGATAGCCCCCATTGGAGCTATTGTGTTTCTACACACCTTACAAAGATTTAGGGCCAGATGTAGCAAACAAAAAATTTGCGACTCGCATTTTGTGAGTTGATGCGACTCGCAAAATGCGAGTCGCAAATTGGAATGCAGGCAAAAAAAAGTGCCAAAATAGCGACTCGTACCCGGACTCGCAACGCAGTGTGCTAGTCCGCCGATTGCGAGGTCGCTTTTTGCAAGTGTGCAAAAAACGAACTCGCAATTAGCGAGTAGATGTCGCAAATTGCGATTAACTTGTAAATTGATTACAGGTGCAGCAGAACACTCCAGAAACCACTCCAGAACACTCTGGAAACACTTCCTGGCACATGATGATGACATCACAGCCAGGAAGTTTACTAATACACCTGGGAGGAGGGAGGACCACACCCTTTTATAACTGCCGAACTACACACAGGACAAACAGCAGCTGCCATGGAGGGAACACCAAGGAAGAGGAAGCTGAAATTCTCTGAGAGGGAGCTGGAGGTGCTGACAGAGGAATGCTGTCAGCACTATGATGACTTGTTTGGTAGATCAGCCCTCAATGTTCCTGAAGCCACCAAGAAACAGCTGTGGCAGGACATACAGGACAAGATAAATTCCCTGGGGGTGAGCCATAGGACCATAGACGACATAAAGAAAAGGTGGTATGACCTCCGCTCCCGGACCAAGGAGAGGGTGGCTGAAAGGCTCCGGGAGATGAGAGGCACAGGAGGGGGACCATCGTCTGTGCCACCACCCACACCCCTGGAAGAAAGGGTGGAGGAAACCTTGGAGCAGGAGGCAGTGTCTGGATTTGGGGACCTGGACACCTCAGAGCCCACCACATCAACCGGTGAGTACCATGTGATATGCCTGTACCCCTATCAATGCCATACCCCCACCCACCATGTACACAGGGGCATGCACAACCAAGATAGCTCCATTTCAGGGTAGCAAATGCCAGAATGATGCATTATGGGAAATGTAGTCAAGTAGGCAGTTCATAGGCAAATGTTTATTATGAAGTGTGCAATAGATAGTAGACACTGACAGTCTGTTCCCCATGTCCCACAGGTCTCCAACAAGACACCACCACTACTCCAAGCAGCCAGCCCCATGAGGACACCTCAGGACCCGCCAGCACCCCCACCTGCACGGTCAACAGCATCCCTGCAGTAGCCACACCTGCTGCAACAATATCACAAGAGGCTGCCCCAGCAACAGGCAGGAATGAGACAGGTGAAAGCACAGGGCAGCCACCGCTGCGCAGGCGTCGCAGGTCCATTACATCAGGGCTGCAGTCTGCATCCGGGCTACTTCCTCCCAGCACCAGTGAGGCACATCTGCTGCATGGTCAGCGCCTACAAAATCGAATATTAGGGAGGATTAGTGGTGTGCTGCACCGCTTCGTGCGCAATAACCATGCCAGCATGCAGCACCTGAACTCAAGGATGGACATGATCTGCAATAACACTGGGGACCTTGCCCTTGCCATGAGGGAACTGGCGGGAGGACTACTGGCCCAGGCCGAGGGTGGGTGGCGCAGGGACCATCAGCTCCTGCACAGACTGGACAGGATGGCCACATCCATCGGCAGGCTCGCCATGAACACCACAGGCCTGTCGAGGAGGACAGTTGGGCTGCAGGTGGAAATGGGCCATTTTGCTGGGGACGTGGCTAGGGGCCTGGGACGTCTGACCCACATCATAGACATGATGGAGACACGGAATATGTCGAGGGGAACAGGGGAAACACCCCAGGACAGTGAGGAGGGCTCGACAGTGAGCAGTGTCTCTGTCACTGACAGCAGGGTACTCAGGAGTAGCAGGCAGAGCACCACGGAAGCACCAGGGAGCAGCCAGGCTGGCAGGAGGGGCAGAAGGTCTTAGAGATCACCCTGGACCATAAGATGTGGCACATGACGTGAATGTGCCACATGCCTGGTTTGCATTTTCATGCCCATGGACAATCAGTACTTGTAAATAGTTTCATTAATGCACTAATAAAACAGTTATTTTTGTTCCACTTAACAAATGGAGTTTTTGGTCAATAGGTGAGTATGGTTGGAGTTCACACGTACCTTCCAAAATATTGTGTTGCGATGTGTTCCCGTCTCAGTCTGCCTTGATTAGCTATACTCCTATCCCCATGATGGCGATGTGGTTGTTCTTGCTCTTCATCATCAGGATCTGGGTCTGCAGGGGTGAGAGGTAGCCCACGTCGGGTGGCTATGTTGTGGAGGATGGCGCATGCGACCACAATTTTGAATGCGGTAATGGGAGTATATTGGAGGGCACCTCCACTGCGGTGGAGGCATCTGAATCTTGCTTTCAGGAGTCCGAAGGTGCACTCGATGAGGTTCCTGGTCCTCTTATGTGCATTGTTGTATTGCCTCTCTGAATCATTGCTGGGTGTTAAAAACGGAGTCATGATCCAAGGCCTAAGAGCATATGCACTGTCACCTGTTGGGCACAAAAAGTACACTGTTAGGAAGTCCAGATTGTCGTGCACAGTGACTTGTGTGTATGTCTGCAAGTGTCTTTAGCTCTACCTAGGAGGTAACCGTCTCCGAATTCCCCACATTCCAGGCGTTGATGTATCCCACTATGCCTAAACATGTGTGAGTCATGGGTACTGCCTGGAAACTTAGCTACAATGTCCGTGATGACATAATGGGCATCACAAACAACCTGAATATTGAGTGAGTGGGTACACTTTCTGTTGCAGAAAAGGTGTTCCAGATTTGCAGGGGGGCATATTTGAATGTGTGTCCTATCTACACACCCTATGACATGGAGAAAGTGGGCAATGCGGTAAAAGTCCAGCTTGGTGCTGTTCATTTCTGCCTCATTCCTTGGTAGGTATATGAAGTGAGAAATGTGCGTGACTAAGGCATCTAGGAATGCCCTGAGGAACCTTGACACTGCACTTTGGGATACCCCACCTGCCACAGCAATGACCCCCTGATAGCTCCCTGAGGCCAAGAGGTGCAGTGAGCATAGCACTTGCACATGCGTAGGGATGGCACAGCCACGCAGAGTCTGGTGTTCTAGCTGTGGTTTGAGTAAATCAATTAATTCTAGGATGGCTGCGCTGCTAAGGCGGTATTTATCGTATATCTCATCCTCAGTTTGCTGAAAAAGAGTCTGCCTTGTTCTATATATCTTCTCCTGTCTGTGGCCCCTCCTCCTCCTCTGCTGAGCTGCGTGGACTCTCCTTCTCACTGCTATCAGGTATAGCTCCGCCATCTTGGTGAACCCAGATGCCTTCTGGGTCTCCCTTTATACTTTGGTAATGGTTACCACCTGCTCTGAGTTAGTGGTAAATGGGACGTGCAAAATGGGCTTTTTGCGACTAGTCGCAATTTGCGAGTTGCAATTGCATAAGGTTTGCGACTTGCTATTTGCGGGTCGCAAAATGGGGTCGCAACTGTTGCGACTCGCAAACGGGTCCCATCACTTTTTGCAAGTCGGAAATGGGCTTTTTGCATCCCATTTCCGATTTTGCACTGTCGCAAATAGCGAATCGGCCCGTTTGCGACTCGCAAAACTTTGCTACATCTGGCCCTTACTTGTGTGTGTTGGATTTTTTATGTTTTAGTCTTGCTTTACTCAGATAAATGTTGGTTATTTTTCTAAACTAGTGTGGAGTACTTTGTTGTATTTTCACTGTGTTACAGTGTATGTGTACAAATACTTTATGCATTGCCTCTGAAATAAGCCAGACTGCACTTGGCAGGCTACCAAAGGGGTGAGCAGGGGTTATCTTAGCTGTGTGACTCTCTTACCCTGATCAGAGTGAGGGTCCCTACTTGACAAACAACTTCCAACTGGAGACCACATTTCTAACAATAATGAATTTGGAATTTTGAAGAGATCCACATGGCAAAAACAAATAAACAATCAATAATACATTTTTTATACAAATTTAGAAAACTTTAAAAAAATTGTAAACAATTCTGAAACATATGATTTCATTTTCAGGGTACATTAACAATTGAGAAGCACTCACCACAGGGAATGTATCATATCTAATACAGAATGGCTTCAAGATTTGACAATGCATGAAGTGCAGTGCTGAACAAGTAAAAACCACACTGTAAAAATCTTCAACCCATTATCACATAGATATCAGCGCTTATGACTAGAATTTGCTTTCTGCCAAACCCCTGTGACAATTTAGAGTGGTAATATATTAAATCTAATTAATAAGAAAAATCAATGTACTCCATGGTCTATAATACATATTTAACATAGTTGTGGATTTTTCTTAACACAGGAAGAGACAATAACATCACATTTCCCCTTTTGAACAAGATATTCACCATCATGTTCATATTGATCTTAGGCATGGAAAATGTTATTTAGACTTTCAGCTCTGGCATTGTCACAGTCTCCAGTTTTTGCTGAATATCAATGTGGGCCATGGCAAATAAAACATTTATGTGAAAAATACTGTCTTTTCTGTCCTCAACAAAGATCTCTAAATGCATAGGTAATTCTCTCTGAAGTGAACTAATCTATACCCCCTGTTTAGGACTGCAGCTAGGCACAGCAAAAGATTCTAGATAGACTGAGCTCCAGGCATGTGGCTTAGGGCGCTGATAAAGTATTTAAATAGCATAGTTTACAATGAATTATTCCCTCAATAGTATTTATAAATGACAGTTTTAAAATTTGATATTTTTGATTGAATACATGGAGCAAGAGGTGATTTTCAGTTGGTATAATATTAAATGATGCAAAAATGTCTACGCCGATGTTCATTGAAAAAAATCCTAAGACCATTTGCATTTGATGAGTCTTTCTTTTTCATGTAAGTTAGAAACAAACAATTTTTTTAAGTATAAATAAGACTTTACTGTTTCAAACATTTAATTTCCCAGACTCCATATATATTTATTTTTTTCAGATGATGTATTCCTTTAAATATGAGAACTGTACCTTTTGACATTTTTATCTTGCATAAATGCCCTTTCAGCATATTGCTTAAGACAGTCTAGACACTTTTGGAGGCCCCTCAGAGTAAGATTGAATATTAATATGTCATCTGTATTGAATAAACTTGACAAGTCCGATCTCCCACACTTGGGGCATCTCCATCAGACCTAGAGAAAATCTTAAGTAAATAATACATATAAAGTGAAAACATAAAGGTGCCAATAGGAACCCCTGTTTTAATCAGTTGTTAATACCAATTTTAGATTTTTTACAAATGACCGTAGTTTCCTCCCAGTGAAATGTGACACCAGGTAGAAGTGTGAGGATCTGCAATTAATCTCAATAAATTAGGAAGAACTCCCATGCTTTGCAACCCCTTCCAGGACATAGGCCTATTTGATTAACGTCAGTAGTAAAATCTTTAAATGCCACATAGATAAATTGGCCTCTAATAAGATTTCCCCACTGAATCAAATAAGGCTATTTGTCAATAACTATTTGGAAGACTGTGGGACGCCTTTTTATATCTCCCTGTCCAGGGTTTTGGAATTTCATCATGTCGTTAGCAGTGTCCATGATGATAATAGTGTTAAAAAAATTGAGATAGAAAAATGGATCAAGGGGTTGCTTCTTTTTCTTATAACATTGATCAGATTTCTTCTGGACCTATGCTGCCGGAAGAACTTGCTGTATAGATTAACTCCATAATTTCAACTGCAAAAAGGCAACCATATTAATTGTCAGTGTGAGGAAAGAGATGTTCAAAAGACATGGTGTAGGCAGAATCAACTGTTTATGGGTATATGTTTTTAGAAACATACCTTTTCCACACTTTATCAATAATCAAAATAGGTTTTAGCTATGTTCTATTCCCACAAGAATCTGCAATTATCTTCCAGAATCTTCATGCGTTCTTAGAAGTACCTGTCTTTCTAAATTCAAACCACTGTTAATATGCTTGGAGCTTTTTAATAACATTTTTATGTCTTGCTCTACTCCTTTTCATCAGGCTAATTACTTAACCTCTCATCTGAGAAAGATAGGGAAATTGCGTCCTAACATACAGAGTTGTATTACATTTTGAAGCTTTACATATTTGGGACATCCCTCCCACGAATGTCCTCATACATATGTTAAACTTTACATGCAGATTTTCCTCACGCACAGACAAGTTTGCAACAGTATTTTTCATCCTTTCACTTAGGTTTATATTTTATCTCTTTCTTAATGTATGAATTTTTGTTCTTCTGTTTGCAAGTGTTCTCTCAAAAATTCTAAAAGCTCCTACACACAATTATCAGCTTTATTACTGGCTGACAGAATAGCGCAGGAAATATTTAAAGCCTCTTCCCTTTCCATATCCGTAAACGTCTGCATAGTTTTATTACAGATCTTGGTATTAAAATCACCAACCATGATTACAAAAGAGCATTTATCCTTTTCAATAGTTTGTCCTACAAATGATATCAAAGTTGTTGTTCATAGTAAATTCACAGAACCAGAAGGAATACATACATTCACTAAAAGCAGCGTACGACATACAGTACCATGCTAAGTGATTTTTATGCATTGTGCCAAGTTTGAGCCATCAGGAAAACATTTATATAATCATAAATAGTTTGTGCTCAACAGAATTTCTGTTCCATCATTTGCATGCCCCTTCTTGGCTCCTCTGGCAAAACAACAACAAAATAATAATTATCAACTTCAAGAACATTTGACCACGACTAGTGCACTTGCAACAAAGTAGACGGATGTCTGCCACGTTTGTGAAGAAGTACCTAAACACTAAACTCTAAATCAGGCCCTTAGCTTTGTTTTGTGTCTTTTGTCCGGCATATGTATTGATACTATATATTAAGGGCTTGGCTACACTGGCCTTTGCTATTAGCGAGAGTGGATGTAGGAGATTGCATCTTGAAATACATTTTATTGATTGGTGTCTGTGCCTTGCCCTTCTCTTTTTTTTGCAATCACAGGTTACTCCGGCCTGAATCTTGACAGTTCTGCTACTGCCCCTACCCCATTGACAAAAGTTCAGGTTGCACTTAGAGTGGAGGTCTTCCCTAGGAACCCTTCTGTAGGTTATGCAGACTATGTAAAGCCTTCCATGAGGCATCTCGCCCAAGCCGTCAGACTTTGCCATGGTGAAGAAATCAGTTGTCTTTGCAGCCAAGACTAAGAAAAATTATCTTTTTTTATGTGGAATGCCAACAGCATTTAAAAACTGACAAACTCCTGCAGCTGATTGAATCTAAGAATGTGAGTGCAGCGCTTATCTCTGAGACCAAACTCCATAGAAGCTAGAAGCTCAATCAAGCAAATAATAGATAATACCTCAAAGACTTCTTGACTGGAGTCAAGGGTGGAGGAACAGCTGTCACCATCAGCACAAAAGCAAAGCATGAAGAGATTGCACTTCCACCAGTGGGGAGTGTTGATGCAACTGGTGTACAGATCCAGACATCTGTTTGATCTGTTTGATTTCCGCCTACTCACCCCCAAGCCAGCTATGCCCAAGTGACATAGATGCTTACTGGACTCCAGCTTCCTGACATTAATTGGAGGCAACATTAATGCAAGGTATCAGTGCTGGAATTCTCAGAATGCAAACAGCAAAGGACATGCTGTTCTTGCCCACTCAAGGTAGAAGGAGTTTGTAGTTGTTGGCCCTACACATCCTACATACTATCCATTCTCTGCAGGGCAGAAACCTGACATCCTGGATATCATTGCCATGAAGAACCTTTCACAGTCTATGGAACTGGAAACTTTAACAGCACTGATGTCTGACCATAACACGATATTGATCACCATGGGAGACATAATCGAAGACCAACAACAGTGCACCAGATACAGCTTCAAGAAGGTGGACTAGAACATCTACAAGAGAAACGTGGATGAATACTGGTCCATTGCACTGTATCAAAGACACCTGACCAGGTGGTTAGACATTGACCAAGTGGTTGACCACTACACAGCTGCAGTCCACACTGCTATCCAATGCAGCATTCAGAAACCTCAACGTTGTTCCATCTATGACATCCCGAATGACATCTAGCAATCAATAGCTGACAAAAACAGAGCACGAACAGAGTGGCAGAGGTTTTGTACCCCTGACCTGCTGGAAAAGTACAACTTGATGACAAAACTGCTAAAGAAACAAATAAGCCAGCACAGAGATGAAAAAATGGGAAGCAGCCACAGCTATCTTGAAGGACTCTTACAACTCTCTCTGGAGAATGAACGGATGCCTGACTAGAAAAAAAGAACCTACCAACCAATACAAACAAAGATTCACCTGGCATTCAGCATGCAGCAACAGAGATAGGCCAAAGGTCTTTGCTGACATGGCTTCAAGCCTAACCAGACCAGCAAACTGAGAGCAGAAGTAGAGCAAGAAGTCACCAAGTATCACTTGGAGAACCCACCTGAAACAGAAGCTGCAACTATTGAGGAATGCTCAAGTGATCAAGTAGGAAGTCTGGTAAAGAAACTGAAAAATGGCAAGCCTACAGGAAAAGATGGAATAACCAACCAAGCCATGAAGATGCTGCCAAATGCAGCAGATGATGAGATCTTCAATGCATGCATCAAGAACCAGTACTACCCTAAATCCTAGAAAGAAGCAAAAGTTGTTGTATTCCCTAGGGCTGGGAAGCCACTAAGAGGTCCTGCAAACTACCTTCCTATAATTCTGATATCTGCCATATCACTGCTATTCGAAAAGGTGATTCTTCCACATCTCAGCGACTTTGCACCAAGTGGAAACCTTCTTGCAAAAGAACAGTTTGGATTATGGAAAGAACACTCACAAATCATCAACTTCTCCAAACTGTGGACATTATTAACCATGGATTTAACATCAACAAATCAACTTGAGTTATCTTCCTGGATGTAGCCAAAGCGTTTGAACAAGTATGGCACAGAAGACTGATCTACAAGTTTATTAAGCTCACGTTTCCAAGCTACCTGGTAAACCTGCTGACTAGCTACCTGGCATAATGCATCTTTCACATGGCAGTACGAAAAGAATGTTCAACAGTATGCCCTATTCTCGCTGGAGTGCCTCAGGGATCAATTATTGGACCATTTCTCTTTAATCTGTTTACAAATTATATTTCCAGGGACTTAAAGAACACAGCTTTTGCTCTTTACATTGATGATGTTGCAGTCATCTCCCAATCTTTCAGTGAAAAAGAAGTGGCTAGGAACCTTGAAACATCCCTAAGCATGATCTCTGGATGGTACAGCGACTAACATATAATCCTCGATACAAGTAAACCACAGCAACATTATTCACCAGAGAGCAGATCACAAAGCATCCACCAATCCTCGTCAATGGAGAGGAGATAAAGTGGGGAAACAGCAGCTCCTACCCAGGGGAGACACTTGATTCCAAACTCAGCTGTAGAAATCACATTGAGCAGACTTGCCAGAAAGCATCAGCTAAACTGGCTCCATTGTACCCGCTTCTGAGTACTAAGTCGATGCCTATGCAGAGCAAGGTGCGCGCAATAACCGCAATTATTCAACCAACAATGACTTATTCTTCGCAGGTGTGCAACCATTGCTAGACGGAGCATGAGAATCCTCTGCAGACATTACAGAGCAATATCATATGGATAGAAGCAGGTGCTCCTTGTTTCTCAAAAACAGCAGACTTCACAAAAACAGCAGCGATCTAGATACCAAGTTGTTAGACGATCAACTCAGCAACCTCAACGAGATATTCTACAAAGGACTAGATCAAAAGGAAAACCCACTGATCAAGAAACTTGCTGACATTTCTGCAAACCCCTTTGACCACTGTCCACGGCCTGTCACACAGCTGACCATGTGAACCAACTTCATCTGTCTCGAAGTGTCACAGATCAATAAGAAAATAAAACAGTGACTTAAAAATCCAAAATGAATATGGAGTAATGAGGCTACAGCCTTGGTAATCAAAACACACCACTGGCTAGGAGAATCTGACAGCCAGAGAGAAGACGAAGATCTCTCGCTCAAGCTTTGAGATAAAGGATGACATGGTTAAGAAGATCTTCCTGTGGAGTCTTCTTGCTCTCCACCCTGAACTCTCACCTTTCCTCACTATCCTACTGTTATCCTCTGATGAATCCAAAGGTAGAGTACACCCATTTAAGCTGGATTTAAATATACTATGTAATAATTATTGTTTTCTGGCATAACAAGTGCCCCTAGAACTCGCACCTACTGCTCATGTGTGTATGACAGAAAGTTATTGGCTAGTGATTTTAGTCTGTTTCCACTGTTTTGGCCCCTCTCGCTCCTGGGTGGTCTCTGACCATAGCCCGACAGGAAACATCTTGTTCTGTTCTGCTCTTCAAACCTTGTAACTCATCCTATAGTGAACAATATATTCCAAAAGCCACCAGTATTCAGACATCCATCAAAACTTGGGCCCTTCTAAAATGACACACAGGTGACCCAAAATGGCAATGTTTGTATATACCTAATCATACATACGGATATTACTCTGGGGCCTCAACAAGACATACAAAAAGCTGAAATTGTACAATACCGTGAAGTACTTAGAACGTTATCCATCCATAAAGCTTGCATAGCAGCTAGAAGTAGATGGGAAACTAAATGATAGAATGGATTGCACAAATTAAGTCCCTAAAAACAAAAAAGATACCCAGTAATTTGGGTACAACATAGATTCATTTATGTGCTGAAGGAACTCCTCTTTAACTTGCAAGGTCTGTATTGTTTGTTTTTGCTGTTTTTTACAGCACGAAGTTATTGGAACGCTTTACATGCGCCTCAGTTACATAACACAAACACACATTATTTTATTTTAGATATATTTATCTATATTTGCTTTCAGGCAGGAGAAGATTAAATGTTCGCCCAGAATACCTAGTTATTGAGCAGACGCAGTGACTCGTTGCTGTTTCAAAAATAAAATATTATATATATTAAAGCACGTGGAGTTATCGCCGTTCTAGGATTTACCTCACTGCGTTTGTGGCTTCAGTAGTCCTACAGAGTTAAAGAAAACGTGGACACAAAAGTTTCTACTTGGGCTAGAACAGCCTCAGAACGTCGGGGATAAAAACTCGTATCTCCAGCCGTTCAACAACAAAGCCCGAATACTGGAAGTGTCTTTAGGGTGCAGTGTGTATGACTGGAGGAGCCTCAGATAAATAATAGTCGGCATTGTTCAGGTCCAGCTTAGGCCTGCTGGTAAGGCCCTCCGAGTGTGACTAATCAGCATTTTTTCTCACGTGTGGCTAAACTATGTCTCAGTAAACCTATCAGTTCCAAAGTGATTTTGTTATCCAGCGAATTGTCTGGAAATCTCTTTTTTAATCCTCACGGGACCCACAGAGACATGTTTAACAGCTTTCTTTGTTTGTTGTTTATGACTTATAGCCCGGGACTTTTTGACCTCTTCGCATTTGAAAGGATTTTTCGATGGCTCCCGCCCCAAGAACAATAAGTGATAGTATCACTGAGAGCCGCGAATTCCTGTGGAAGATGCCTCTGTTTTCGCCAATTTAAATGCAAAAAACAGACAGCTAGTTAAGCAATTAGCATGTCAATGCCGAAACATGCACGGGGCTTAACCCTGGAATTATTCACATGGAGAGAAAATCCCACATTTTTCATACAGTATTCTGTCTGTGGCCTTTTGTGTCGGCAGGTGGGGAGCTGAGTCAGTCCACTGATAATCAGCCTGCAGCTAAACTGGTGCCATAAGTATGTGACACATTAGCCGGAGCTCCCAGCTGCTTCCCCGTGGAAGGGACAGGGCCCCCTGTGGGACAGGAATTGCCGTTTCATGTTTTTGTAGCAAATACCCCTTCGTTGTTCGCGTTCAACATATTTTTAGGAGACTTTGATAACTATCATTTCTGGGAGTAAACTGCCGATCGTCGTTAAATTACTTCGTATATCGCTGAAATAAACACGTTAAGAAAAGTTAGCCTTTTGTAGTAAAGTGAACAATAATAAGTTTTGAATACACTCAGGCCCGTATTTATACTTTTTGAGCGTCGCATTTGCGTCATTTTGACGCAAAAGCGGCGCAGACTTACAAAATACAATTGGGGCATATTTATACTCCGTTTGCGCCGAATTTGCATCGTTTTTTTCGATGCAAATTCGGCGCAAAACTAACGCCATATTTATACTTTGACGTTAGACGCGTCTAGCGCCAAAGTATGGGCAAATAGCGTCATTTTTTTGCGTGAACGCCTTCCTTGCGTTAATGAGATGCAAGGAAGGCGTTCCCGTCTAAAAAAATGACGGCGACGCAAATGCGTCGTATTTATACTCCCGGGCAAAAATCACGCCCGGGAGTGGTCGGGTCAAAAAACCCCGCAATTGCGCCACATTTTAACGCCTGGGTCAGGGTAGGCGTTAAGGGGCCTGTGGGCTCAAAATGAGCCCACAGGTGCCCTCCCCTGCCCCCAGGGACCCCCCCTGCCACCCTTGCCCACCCCAGGAGGACACCCAAGGATGGAGGGACCCATCCCAGGGACATTCAGGTAAGTTCATAGGGGCCTTATTTGTGCCCCCCTACATGCCACTATGCCCAATGGCCATGCCCAGGGGACATAAGTCCCCTGGGCATGGCCATTGGGCAAGGGGGCATGACTCCTGTCTTTACTAAGACAGGAGTCATGTAAATGGCGTCTGGGCGTCGTTTAAAATGGCGCAAATCAGGTTAAGACGATTTTTTAGCGTCAACCTGACTTGCGCCATTTTTAAGACGCCCTAACGCCATTTTTCCCTACGCCGGCGCTGCCTGGTGTACGTGGTTTTTTTCCACGCACACCAGGCAGCGCCGGTCTGCTTGCGCCGGCTAACGCCATTCAATAAATACGGTGCCCGCATGGCGCTTCAGAATGGCGTTAGCCGGAGCAAACTTTTTTGACGCTAAACTGCGTTAGCGCAGTTTAGCGTCAAAAAGTATAAATACGGGCCAATTGTATTTTGTAAGTCTGCGCAGCTTTTGCATCAAAAAGCGGCGCAAATGCGGCGCTAAAAAGTATAAATACAGCCCTCAGAGTGGGGCATCGCACTGTTTCTCCGGGGAGGAGGGGTTCGAAGTGTTAAATGAACCCAGAGTGTTTGCAGCAAATTGAGAAAAAAATCTCAAAATATTCCACGTGTGGTGTGTTTTAATCGTCCAGCCCTACTGCACACTTTATGTTCCGGGACTACATTTCTTAAAATTATAGGTGCCAATATTCATCCAAAAATGGGACTGGTTGACCTTTATGCTTTATATACTTTTACAAGAAAGTTAATATAGCTAGTCAGCCCTGCTGTGGTCGTAACAGAAATCGAGAGTTAGCAAGTGTACAGATCCGTGGTCAGGAGATCACCAAGTCCAGGTATTTTGCTTCACATTCTTGGATCTGTAGTCTTGTGTGTCACATTATAAAATCAGGCTAGAGTCCGAGAATGGACATTAAACACTGAGAGGTACTCACAGACGGACCTAGGAATCCCTAACTACCCCCCATTCACACATCCTATGGGGGCCACACTTCCACTCTCCTGCACTAAGGGAGAAATGGAAAACTCATTTGGCCCCTCACACGCAGCTACTCGCAGTTTGTTTTCCCTACCACCATTTGCAACGCAGGCTATCAAATATCACGATGCAATATATACAAAAGGCCAGAGATCTCAGGCGTCGCAGTTCCATGCGTGGGTAGGCAGCCGTCCCAGGTATTGTTCCTGACGTTTTCGAATCTATAGACCCGTTTATTCAATTATAAAATCCGGATTAAATGTAAAAAAACAAAACATGGACTGGAAGAGCTCCGTGTGCACAGGCCTGGGAGCTCTGGAGAAATATGCTCAAGACACTCATCGCGCTGTTACACATTGTTTTTTTTATTTATTTATAAGGTACCGCAAACTTCGAACACGAAAGACATAGTTGAATATGACAAGCGGGCTGAACGAGAGGGCTAGCTGCGGAATTCCACATACGGGACTTGGAAGTGTGAAAGCCCCCTCCTGAAACTCTATTCGTTGTGCATTTTCCACAAACGATTCCTCCAATATGCGTCATGAAATAAATCGGATTCATCTAGTCTTATTTTGTTCGCCAACATACGTCCAACAAGGCCAACAGAAAGATGGCCAGTCAGTTAGCAAACCCGCGTTGTTAATGTTTGTCTGCTAGATTTGCATTTTTCTCAATTCCTCCTCTGGAAATAGCCGGTCTGTTTACTCATAGTTGATGTGCCTGGATGTTCTCACGGACGAGGTGTTAAAACAGCTGTGAAAAGCTGATCCAATAAGGGAAATTGGTCTGTGGGACATCCTGTGTTTCTACAGATCAGGTTATAAAAGCAGGAATGTGAACAACCCCCTCTGATATGTGGAGACAAACCAGGAAGATAACAACATAACTAAAATGGGCATCCTGAGTGAAAATGGCGTCCTGCTGTGGTAAAAACGCCCTCTAACTCTTGTTATCCGTTATTCTCTCTTCTCGGAGCGCCCTTCCTTAAGTAATGCATTTTATCTTCAAATTCTTACCTTGCCGCCAATCAGGTACTATATTTTGCTAAATAGCACCTGATTGGTTAAAGATGACACACGTTCCTTTTCTTTCTATTTTGTCTAAAAGATACTCTTCTTGACAGTATCCTTTCTCCAACTTATGTGCCTGGGACAGGTATTCAGGGGTTTAGTTTAAGGTCTTGTACTTGTCCTTACAGGTCGCAGTTGATTGGTTGACTAAAGAACTTGGGGCCAGATGTAGCAAGCCTTTTGCGCCTCGCAAACTGCGAAAAACGCAGTTTGCGAGGCGCAAAAGGCCTTACGCGATGCAGAGTCACATTTTGCGAGTCGTTACCGACTCGCAAAATGTGACTCTGACTCGCAAATAGGAAGCGGTGTTCCCTTCCTATTTGCGACCGCATCGCGATGCTGAGTTGCTTTGTGACCGCGAAAGCAGTCGCAAACCAACTCGCAGTTACCATCCACTTGAAATGGATGGTAACTCATTCGCAAAAGGGAAGGGGTCCCCATGGGACCCCTTCCCCTTTGTGAATGCCACAAAAAAGTATTTTTCAGAGCAGGCAGTGGTCCTTTGGACCACTGCCTACTCTGAAAAAAACGAAACTAAATGGTTTCGGTATTTTTTCTTTTTGCAGCTCGTTTTCCTTTAAGGAAAACGGGCTGCAAAAAGAAAGAAAAAAACTGCTTTATTTAAAAGCAGTCACAGACATGGTGGTCTGCTGTCTCCAGCAGGCCACCATCCCTGTGAGTGCCTAGACTCGCTATGGGGTCGCAAACTGCGACCCACCTCATTAATATTCATGAGGTGGGTCTTTGTGACCCCATAGCGAGTCGCAGAAGGTGTCTGAGACACCTTTCTGCATTTCATTTTGCGAGTTGCAAATTGCGAGTCGCTAGTACTCGCAATTTGCAATTTGCAAAATGAAACCTACCTACATCTGGCCCTTGAAGCGTTCTGATCAGGGGACTGGGAACCAACACCTGCCCCGGCAAAATTGTTAAAACCAGCACTGCTCCCTTCCTCCTCTGTCTCTCATTTCTCTCGTCTTTCTCATTCCTCGCTTGAATGAATGAACAAGCTATGTGGCAGGGTTATACATATTATTTGACAAAGTGTGGTACATTTGCTGGCACTATTGTTCTCATTAATTTCAGCTAGAAACTGTCTTGGTGAAATTCTGCAAAATTTGCAAATCGTGGCAAATGCTGTAAATCCGTAGCTATGCAGTAAGTTGCAGCCACAGAACTGCATAATTCTGCTGGCTTCGTCATTGCTCACTGTCTAATTCTAATTTGTGCTATTGTTATATGCACTTTGAAGAAAACTGCCTTTTCAAGCTAATTGACCCCCGCAAAAAATGTAATAAAAAACACACATATTGGGTGACTCTGTAATAAGGTAACATGGTCCTAGGTAATATGGTCCTATACTACTGCCTAGGCGCTCTAGTGACATTACAAACCACTTGCCCTTCAGCCTCATAGTTTATAATGTCACCATAACCCCTCACAGGCTATAGTGGACCACACCACACAGTTATCCGTTATATTTTATTTTATTTTCTATGGAGCGTTAGTGTTATAGTCTACCTCCATTGGTTTGAAATATACAAGTACACCCAACATATCTGGTAGCACATTCCTTTTAAATATATATATATATATATATATATATCCAAATACGAAAAATTTCTACAGTAAAGACGCACGCTCAGGAATTCAAAAAAGCTAATAGTGTTTATTAACACAACGCGTTTCGGCTGACAAGCAGCCTTGATCACGTGTATAGTTCAACCAATGCACACAAACTTTAAATACCCACCAGGTACAGGCATAGAAACAGGACTGCGTATTATCTTCTCTTGTAAATGTAGGTACAATTATGGAAGTAAATCAATGAGAAATAAATAAAGCTAATTAAATACATCTCTATATATAAAAAAGCATTTATCTCATAGATGACAAATTATTTGATTATAAAATCACAGAGACATAGCAAAACCAATTAAACTCTTTTGAATTGGAAGACATGAAGTGATTGGGAGTTTTTTCCACTTTGGAGGAATCACTTGTATTTGATATATATATATGTATATGGTACCATTTACATTTGGAGAAAATGGCTGAGAGGCGAGGAAAGCATGAAAAATTCATCAGAGAAATGTTCAATACAGATAGCAATGAAACTTTACAGATGACACGAGTGCAAGGAAATGTGAAGGGGAGTGATTTCAAATATTATTAAAAGATCTTGAAAAAGCACGCACTATGAAAATAAATAAATGGTGGGAGAGTGTAACTTTAATGAGGCACATAGAATGTAATCGAATTCCAAGGGGACTGAGAATATTGGTCTTTCCAATACTCAATGGTATGGACAATGTTTTATTGAAACAATGGCAAACAGACACAACAGAATGTTCAAATAAATGAATGAATACTGTCATTGTTCATGCTGAGAGAAGGCTTGCACAGGTTACAGAAAAAACAAGGAGCTAGAAAATGCACTGGAAAAATACAAAGAGACTGAGGGAGGAGCAAAAAGTTTTGAGGAACTTGAAAACAAACTGGATAAGCATAAAAAGGAAGTAAAACAGAAAAAGTTAAAAAAGTTTAATAGAAATGAGACTGACTACATCACAGGTAGGACTTATACGTTTGCTAGACAATTTGATGCAATGTATAGCTGACAAGTGATGGGTCAAGTCCAGGATGAGTTGGAGGTGCCATCCAGTGTGGAAAAGCTCGGAAGTGTGTTCAGGGAATGAAGGACCATCGATGACATAAACCAAGTTGGACTTTTCAGGAGAAATGAGACTGCTACAGATGTCAACTCGCAGGAAGGGCAGAGAAATGACAAAATTAGGAAACCAGATCAATCGAATAAAACAAGGCAGAGTAGGAAAAGGAAGAGGAAGCAGGGGCACAAATAAATAAAATCAGGTGTGGAGGATAATCTTGTAATCAATTTATCCTCTAAGATCTTCAATCACAAACAAATGGATCTTCTAAACAAAGGCTTGACATTTTGTCCAAGTGCCGGAATGGATTTAGCAACAGCAAGGATTGATCTATATAAGTATTGCAGGAAACTGAAACTGAAGAATACTTTGCAAATACATTGGTTGGAAGTAAGAACTTAGGAGTGCCCCAACCTATGTCGAGTTTGACGATGGATGACATAGCCCCAGTGCGAGATTTATGTTATTTGGAAGAGGAATAAAGCAAAATTTCCATTTTGAATGAGGACGATCTGTCTGATTGGCAATTTTGTGCAAAAATGAGAGTAGAAACTGATAGATCAATGGCAAGTGGATGCAAATTAAAATCTACATTTTGCCCATTGTTTCCACCGGGCAATAAAGTGGATTTGTTTCAGGAACTGACGGCAGAGGACCTCCGGGATATAATTAAAAAGGAGAACCGAAAGCACCATGTCCATTTGAATAACATGAAAGAAGATGATTGGTGGGCATTGAAAGGTTTACAGGAGGACAGTAATATTGTGACAAAAGCATGAGATAAAGGTGGAAACATAGTTGTAATGGACCGCAGCAAATATAGTCAAGAAATAAAGAGACAATTATCGGGTCAAGATAACTATGAAAGACTAAAAGAAGATCCTACAAAAGAAATTATGAGGGAATTTCATTAAAGACTGAATAGAGGCATGAATGGGATTGCTGGAAGATGAAGAGTTGATGTATTTAAAAAAGAGACACTCAAAAACACCTACAATATACATGCTACCAAAAATACACAAACGTATGAGCAATCCCCTGAAACCTCCAATAGTCAGCTCCTGTGACTCCTTACTGGAGAATGCATCAAGGTTTATAGATATTTTCTTATTTCCCTATGTGGCGGCACTTCCATCTTCCATTAGAGATTCCATGGATTTTTTAAATCGAATTAATGGCATACTGTGGAAGCAGAAACATATAATGGTAAAAGTGGATTTTGTGTCACTATACACCACAATAAAACTTGAGGATGGTTTAAAAGCCTGTGCATATTTCCTATACAGCAAATCATTGAGCTTACCGAAACACACACAAATTTAGCTAGAAATTATGACGTTTTGCCTCACTAACAACATCTTTAGTTTTGAAGGTGAATAATATATTCAAAAGAAAGGAACAGCCATGGGAACATCTTTCGCTTCTACCCATGCTAACCTTACAATGGGCCAATGGGAGACTGAAAGTGTGTGGACAGAAAAGAATGCTGAGGTCCTTAGCAAGGTCATCCTATGAGTCCAATTTATAGATGATTTATTCTTAACTGGGAGTGTGTCACGGGGTCCTTTCCTCGGGATCTGCATGTCGCTAGACAAAAGGCCCACCTCCCGGCGTCACCAACTCAGAAAGCTATTGTAGCACAGAGTTATGGTGAAACCAGTCGGGGAAAGGGAATTAGGGAAGGGAACAGCAGGGAGAGAGATCTGAAAAGGAAAGGTTTGTCAGGAATAAGGCCAGGCACGGTCCAGGTCTGGCCCGAAATTCCGCTGTGCAAATCTGCAGCGCTTTATGTGCACCACTGGTCATCCCCACTTGTTCCAAGCATGGCCATCAGCATCGTCTGCCCTGTGGTAAAGCTCACGTAGCTGCAGGTTCAGGGCATTGGTGGACAAGATGCACTTATCAGTACTATCCTATGAAGGGACTACATTTCCCATGTTTTTAGAGGTGGCGGCCATCTTGGGGTGTGGCAGGCCTATAAAGCCCAGCCACACCCAAGCACGTTGCTCACTATTTTGAAGACTTCGATGCAGCCAGACCTCGTGGAGGTTTCTATGGAGAAGTCCAAAGTTTCTGAATGGCAGAGTATCGTCTAACCAAAGTCCATGGCGCATTCTAAAAAGGAGTAGGTCGTACTTGTAGTGGTAGGGCCTTGCTGAATCCAAGTTTGGAGGAAGTTATTACTTCCAAAAGGTAACACGCTTTTATGCACAGTAATTCAAGGTGTTTCCGTTCACAGATGTAAAGCGCTCTTTTGCCTCAATAATTCAAAGCGTTTCAGTTCACAGAGATAACGCGCTTTGTGCACAAGTAATTCAAGGTGTTTCCATTCACAGATGTAAAGCGCTCTTTTGGCTCAGTAATTCAAAGCGTTTCAGTTCACAGAGGTAACGTGCCTTTGTGCACAAGTAATTCAATCAATCAATCAATAAGTACAAATATTTTAGAGTGCGCTACTCACCCGTGAGGGTCTCAAGGCGCTTGAGGGGGGGGAATAAGAGGGGGTTTACTGTTCGAACAGCCATGTCTTGAGTTTTTTTCTAAAGAGCAGGAGGTCTTTGGTTTTGTGGAGGTTGGTGGGGAGGGAGTTCCAGGTTTTGGGTGCGAGGTATGAGAAGGCCCTGCCTCCTGTGGTGGTTCGTTGGATGCGGGAGACTGTAGCTAGTGCGAGGTCGGCTGATTGGAAGTTGCGGGTGGGAGTGTGGAAGTTCACTCTTTCGTTGAGGTAGGTTGGGCCGGTGTTGTGGAGGGATTTGTGTGCATGGATGAGGATCTTGAAAGTGATTCTCTTGTCTATGGGGAGCCAGTGAAGCGATTTGAGGTGTGGTGAGATTTGTTCGTGGCGGGGGTGGTCGAGGACGAGGTGTGCGGCTGTGTTCTGGATTCTCTAGAGTTTGAGTTTGAGTGTGGTGCCGGCGTAGAGGGTGTTACGTAGTCTAGTCTGCTACTGATAAGTGCATGGGTGACTGTCTTCCTGGTATCTGAGGGAATCCATTTGAAGGATTTTTTCAGTATGCGGAGTGTGTGGAAGCAGGAGGAGGTTACTGTATTGATTTGCTGTGTCATGGAGAGGGAGGGGCCCAGGATGATGCTGAGGTTGCATGCGTGGTTTGCGGGGGTGGGTGCGGGGCCTAGGGCGGTGGGCCACCAGGAGTCGTCCCATATGGTTTTGTTGGGGCCGAAGATTATGATTTCGGTTTTGTTGGAGTTAAGCTTGAGGTGGTTTGCTGTCATCCAGTTGGCGGTGGTCGAGGAGAGCAGCATGTAGGTTGGTTTTGGAGGTGGTGGGGTTGCGGGTGAGGGAGAGGATGAGTTGGGTGTCGTCTGCGTAGGAGAGGATGGTGATTCCGTGTGGTCAGAGGATGTTGGCAAGGGGGGTCATGTTAATGTTGAAGAGTGTGGGGATGAGGAAGGACCCTTGGTGGACACCACAGATGATTTTGGTAGCGGTGGAGTGGAAGGGTGGAAGGCGGACTCTTTGGGTTCGGTCAGTGAGGAAGGAGGTGAGCCAGTCTAAGGCTTTGTGACAAATTCCTGTGTTGTGGAGGCGTGTGCAGAGTGTGTGGTGACAGACAGTGTCAAAGGCTGCGGAGAGGTCTAGGAGGATGAGTGCGACGGTCTCGCCTTTGTCGACTCTGGCTCTGATGTCGTCAGTACATGCGATGAGGGCAGTTTCCGTGCTGTGGTTCTTGTGGAACCCGGATTGGGAGGGGTCAAGTGTGTTGTTTTCCTCGAGAAAGTGGGATAGGCGGGCGTTGACTAGTTTCTCGGTGACCTTGGTGGTGAAAGGGAGAAGGGAGATGGGGCGGTAGTTGGAGAGGACCTCCGGGTTGGCTTTGTTTTTTTTAGGAGAGTAATGATTTCTGCGTGCTTCCAGGGGTCTGGGTAGGAGTCGGAGTTGAATGAGGAGTTGATTATGTCACGGAGTATGGGGGCGATGGTTGTGCTGGCTTTGTTGAAGATGCAATGAGGGCAGGGGTCGGAGGGGGATCCGGAGTGGATGGAATTCATGGCTTTTTCGGTTTCTTCCTATGTGTGGTAGGGGTCCAGGGGGTAAATGTGGTGGGGAGGTCATGAGTGGGGTTTGAGTTGGTCGAGTGGGGGTTGTGTGTGGTATGAAGCTGTTGTTAATGTCCAGGATTTTGTAGTGGAAGTGGTTGGAGAGGGCGTCACATAGGGGCTGTGTGTGTGTGTGGGGTCTATGTTGCTGGTTTTTGGTTTGGATAGATCTTTAATGATGGTGAAGAGTGCTGTTTAGGGAGTTGTTGTCAAGGCGTGTCTTGTAGTGAGCTCTTTGGTGGTGCGTATGAGTTGGTGGTGGGTGCGAATGGAAGTTTTGAGGGTGGAGAAGTTGGTTGTAGAGGGTTCTTGTTGCCAGATTTTCTCCGCTTGGCGGCATTTGTGCTTGGAGTCTTGGAGTTCAGGGGTGAACCAAGGGGCATCTTGATGTTGCGGGTGGCGATGTGTTTTCTGAGGGGGGGCTAATGTGTCTGCGCAGGTAGTGAAGCATTTAGAGAGATTGTGCTCTTCTGTGTTGGGGTCGTTGGTGTGGGGGAGAGAGGTTATTAGCCAGTTGGGAGTTCAGGCATTCTGTGAGGATCTTGTCCCACATGCAGTAGGGCATTGTGTGTTGATGGTGGTGTGTGGGGGGTTTGGTGAAGGAGAAGTGGACGCAGTGGTAGTCGGTCCAGTGGAGTTTGGTGGTGTGGGTGTAGGTTATGTGTTGGCTTGAGGTGAAAATTGTGTCAAGCGTGTGTCCTGCTGAGTGGGTGGGTGCTGTGACCAGTTGTTTGAGTCCGAGGTTGGTGAGGTTGTCTATGAGGGAGGCGGAGTTATGGTCTTTAAGGTTCTCTAAATGAAAGTTAAAAATCACCGAGGAGGATGTAGTCTGTGGAGGTGAGGGCGTGCGAGCTGATGGTGTCGGTGATGGTGTTGCAGAAGGCAGGGAGTGGTCCTGGTGGTCTGTAGATTAGTGTACCTCTGACGGTGGAGTTGTTGTTAATGTGGATTAGGAAGTGCATGTGTTCTGTGCTGTCAATAGTGTCTTGGGAGTTGGTGGTGACTTTAATGGTGTCTTTGTGTAGGATGGCAATGCAACCTCCTGGCTTGTTAAGGCTGTCTTTGCATTGGAGTTTGTATCCCATGGGTTGGTCCAGGTTTCCTTGAGGAAGACGATGTCAGGTGAGTGTGATGTGATAAGATCCCAGAGTTCTATGGCTTGTTTGTGAAGGGAGCAGGTGTTGAGGAGCAGGCAGTTGAGGTGGTTGTGGTGGGTGGTGTTGGTGTGTTGTATGATGGTGTTGTTGCGGGGTGTGTTCTGGTTGTGAGGTGGTATGCGGTGGGGTTGGTTGGTTGGCTTGGGGGTAGAGCAGGTGTATATTGCATTGGGGTATTGTGTTTGTTGGGGGTCGCTGTGGTTGGTGCGTGGTGTGAGGGATGTGGAGCAGGAGAAATGACAGATGTAGCAGGTGAAGGGGCCATGTGTGTGTGGGGCTGGAAAGAGTGCAGGTGGGGCGAGAGCCTGGATTGACTGAGTGGAGGGTGAGAGGGGAGTAGAGTTGTCTGGGGGGACCAGGGGGACTGGCGCTGGGCGCGGTCCAGGCACGGATGGGCGCAGACGGGTTTGCCTCTGGTGCCTGCGGTGCACCAACGGTGCGCCCGCTGTGCGCGTCCACGCAGTGGCCGCCATTAAGAGGGTGGAGTGGGAGGGTGGAGCAGCTGGGAGGAGGGAAGGGGCCAATGGGTGTGTGTGGGGGGCGGGGCCGCAGGGGAGGCAGCGGCAGGAAGTTGGAGGGCTAAAAGAAACGGCCGGGGAGCGAGGAGAGAGAAGAGTGCGGGGGACAGGGGGTCAGAGAGCGCAGAGGGGCAGAAAAAAGGAAAAAAAAACAGGCTAACAAAACAGGCTGAACAACTGCATGGATTACAAATTATACAAATATACCAAAATATAAAGGCATAAAAACGGAATGCAGAGGAAACAGAAATAGACAAAACAGGCTGAACAACGGCACAGATTACAAATTATACAAATATACCAAAATACAAAGGCATGAAAACGGAATGCAGAGGAAACAGAAATAGACACAAGAAACACTTACACGGTCGTCGTAGATTGGAGATGTCTACCACTAGGCACCAGGGATGAGGTGCAGGCGGGGCCTGCGGGTGGAGGAGGGCCTCAAACTGCTGTCCATGTGGCAGTAGGGGGGTCAGGAGCACGGGGGCAGGCTGGTGGAGCCGAGTGGACTCCTGGCCAGAACCAGGTCAGGGAGTCACACGAGACTCCGCACAGCGGCCGCCATTAAGAGGGTGGGGGCAGGGGGGAGCAGCTTTGAGGAGGGAGGGGGCCAATGGGTGTGTGCGGGGGCGGGGCCGCAGGGGAGGCAGCGGCAGGGAGCTGGAGGGCTGAAAGAAACAGGCGGGGGAGGGAGAGCGAGGCGAGAGAAGAGCACGGGGGCTTGGGGTCAGAGAGCGCGGAGCGGAGGGGCAGAGAAAGGAAGAAAAACAGGCTTAGAAAACAGGTTGAACAACGGCGCAGATTACAAATTATACAAATATACCAAAATACAAAGGCATAAAAACGGAATGCAGAGGAAACAGAAATAGACACAAGAAACACTTACACGGTCGTCGGAGATCGGAGACGCCTACCACTAGGCACCAGGGATGAGGCGCAGGTGGGGGCCTGCGGGTGGAGGAGGGCCTCGAACTGCTGTCCAGGTGGCAGTAGGGGATCAAGAGCACAGGGGCTGGCTAGTGGAGCCAAGTGGACTCCTGGCCAGAACCAGGTCAGGGAGAAAGGTGTTTCCGTTCACAAATGTAAAGCGCTCTTTTGGCACAGTAATTCAAAGCGCTGCAGTTCTCAGATGTAAAGCGCTCTTGGCATGATAATTCAGGCGCTTCAGTTCTCAGATGTAAAGTGCTCTTGGCTTGATAATTCAGGTGCTTCAGTTCCTAGATGTAAAGCGCTCTTGGCATGATAATTCAGGCGCTCCAGTTCTTAGATGTAAAGTGCTCTTGACATGATAATTCGGGTGCCTGAGTTCCCAGATATAAAGCACTTCAATTCACAGGAGGAAAAGGTCCTTGGCACAATAATCGAAGTGATTTAGAGTACTTGAGTAAAAGCGCTTCCTGGTGTTATTAAGTAAGGAGCTTTAGGTTTAATGAGTAAAACCATTTTGGCATTTATTATTCTGAATGTGGAAATATTGTTGGAGATAAACAAATCAAAGTTTTCATTGTTCTTTGAATAACTTAAGATATGAAAAGCATATTTAGGTCTTTGAGATTTTCTAAGTCATGATCAAAGGTTTATGTTGTGAATACATAAATGTTATAAGATTGCTATTCTGTGTATAATCATAGTTCAACGTTCTTGACATCTCTTGAATCTGAGGTTGAGTTTTACAAGGGGCTTCACCCTCATTTTAGAAGAGGTCTCCACCTGATATCTCGGAGACACATTTAGCCAGGAGTCCATAAATGATTTACATTTCTATGAATGAGTAAATGCATGTTGTTCTAACCTTTCCTTTTCAGATCTCTCTCCCTGCTGTTCCCTTCCCTAATTCCCTTCCCCCGACTGGCTTCACCATAACTCTGTGCTATAATAGCTTTCTGAGTTGGTGACGCTGGGAGGTGGGCCTTTTGTCCAGTGACGTGCAGATCCAGAGGAAAGGATCCTGTGACAGAATAGTGAGCCCACAAGTTTCATACTTTCCTCTTGGTCTGTACGGGAGCTGTGCAAAATGGCCACCCTAGACACCCTTATTCAAGTAGTAACTCAGATGCAAAGGGATTTGACAGACTCTAAAAATGTTACAGCTGATTTAGTGAATAAAGTAACTCAGTTACAGTGTAAAGTAGATGGTTCTGAATCTGAGTCTCGTCCTACTGCTCCCGCATCTACTAACATAGCTGTGAATGTGCAGACACAGATTCCTTTAACTGCACCAGAGAGGTTTTCTGGGGATCCCAATAAGGTTAAATTTTTTTTGACACAGGTGGAATTACATTTTACATGTCGGCCTAGTGCTTTTCCGGATGCACAATCTAGAATTGCATTCCTTATATCATACCTGAATGGTGATGCAGCTACTTGGGCAGTACCATTAGTCCGATTAGACAGTCCTCTTTTATACAACTGGTATCGCTTTGTAGAAGAATTCATAAAGGTTTTTGACAGTCGTGCAATCACTATGACTGCAGACAAAGAGTTATTAGAATTACGTCAAGGAAATAAAGACCTGATAACGTATTTGTCCAACTTCAACCGGTTAGTGGTGGAAACTGCTTGGCCTGAGGAAAAATGGTCAGCAGTATGTTATCAGGGCTAAAAGACAAACTAAAAGATGTATTGGCCCAAGTTGAACCACAGCCAGAAACTTGTACTGATTTAATTAATCTAACCCTACCGATAGATCACAGACTTTCTGAAAGAAAAGGAGCAAGGAAAAAATGGGAAAAAACAAATTGGCGAATGGAAAGATCCAGACACTTTCAATTGTCTTCAGATTCTATGATAGAACCGATGTATATCGGAACTGTTCGCCCACCACTGACCAAAGAGGAGAAAGACATGCAACGAAAACATGGTCAGTGTTTGTATTTTGGAAAAAAGGGTAATTTTTTTAGAGAGTGCCAAAAGAAACCCAGAGGCAAGATTGATCCAACAGTTGTGATAGCAGTTGCTTTAGAAAATTCACAGGAAAACTAAAGTGCCCAAGAGAAAATGAAGGGGGCCTCTTGGGCAAATTGACAATCCCTTCAGTGTGCTCTTGCACAAATTGTTATGTCAAACATTTCCAAATCTTAGTACAAATAACTGTGCGGGGAAAAATACATAATGTTCAAGTTCTAATTGATTCAGGGGCAACAGGAAATTTTGTGGTCCAAAAAACTGCACTAGACCTGCATATACCCAGTGTCAAGAAAAAGGTTCCAGAAGTCGTGTATGCAGTTGATGGAAGTGAGTATGCAGGAGGCTCCGTTACTAACCAAACCTCATGAATACAAATGATTTGTAAAGTTGAGAAGAATCAGAGCCACTATGAGATAATTTGTTTTGATATAATCCAAGCACCTCAATATGGTTTTATCCTAGGAATGCCGTGGTAAATGTTACATAATCCATGCATAGACTGGCGCAACCAGGTTTTGTGTTTTTCTTCTTCTTGTGCAAATAAATGTTTTCAATCAAAACGAAAACAAAGAAGGAAATCTTCAACACTCCATAGCTACTGCAGTTGAGAAGGCAATTGAATTTACCATCACAGTATGCTGAATATACCGAGGTTTTCAGTGAAAAGAAAGCAAGCTCATTACCACCTCATAGACCGTACCATTGTCAGATCGATCTTGTACCTGGTGCCAATATACCAAATTGTAGGATCTATGCACTATCAGAGAAAGAAAATCAAGTCCTACGAGAATACCTTGATCAGTGTTTAGCCAACAAGTTAATCCGGTCATCACGATCTCCAGCGGCTTCTCCACTATTTTTTGTACCTAAAGCAAATGGCGATTTGAGACCTCGCATTGATTTTAGAGCAATCAATAAGATCACAGTTAAGAATGAATATCCACTACCTCTCATACCAGTCTTGTTAGACCAGGTAAAATCCGCCGTCATCTATACTAAACTTGACTTACGAGGTCCTTATCACCTAGTTCGAATTCGAGAGGGAGATGAGTGGAAAATGGCTTTTAAGACTCAAAATGTCCTTTTTGAGTATTTAGTGATGCCGTTTGGTCTGTGTAAAGCCCCAGCAGCATTTCAATATTTCTTAAATGATGTTCTGAGAAAATATCTAGACATCTTTGTCATCGTTTACATTGATGATATTTTGATTTATTCAAACTCTGAAGATATACATGAAGAACATGTTAAAAAAGTGTTAAAAACTCTACAAAAACATAATTTGTTTTGTAAACTAAGTAAATGTGAATTCCATACCAAAGAAGTTGAATTTCTAGGAGTCATTCACCTGATGGCATGCAAATGACTGAAAGAAAAATTCAAGCTGTATCCGAATGGCCCACACCGAAATTAGTGCATGATATTCAATGTTTTTTGGCTTTTGCAAATTTTTATCGACGTTTCATCCATCACTTCTCTCAAAAAGTGGCTCCAATCACCAAGTTGTTAAGAAAAAAGGCTGTCTTCAACTGGTTCCAAGAGACAGAAAAAGCATTTCAAGATTTAAAAAGGCTTTTACTACCGCTCCCATTCTAGCTCACCCTAATGTGGAAGAACCATTCATTGTGGAAGCTGATGCATCTGATATTGCCGATGGGGCCATCCTGTCTCAACATCATGGAGAAACTTGACAATTGCACCCCATAGTATGTGCATCAAGAAAATTGAATGAAGCGGAACAGAATTAGACCATAACAGAAAAAAGAATTACTAGCAATTCGTAATGCTTTTAAAGAATGGAGACATTATCTGTTGGGAGCGAAACACACCATAACTGTATATTCTGATCATAGATATTTACAATTTATGAGTTCTGCCAGGCTACTAACTCCAAGACAACTAAGATGGATGCTCTTCTTTGCAGAATTTGATTTTATAGTGACTTTTAGACCAGGAATAGATAATCGTAAGGCCGATGCATTATCTAGACAAGATTCTTCAATCACACCTACTGAACAAAAACCCATGCCTATTTTAACACCTTCAAAGGTGTTGTGTTTAGTAGCTGCTGAGATTTTTTTTTAATCTCATTCGTTATCATTTTCACATCACTAAGTGGCAAGAATGGTTACAAGACACCAAGAGGTCTATTCAATAAGGCTTACCTCTACATGAATCTTGAGTATTTCTGCCTATTGAAGTGTTAAGAGAGACAGCTTTTCATTGGTTACACAAGAATCCTCTGGCAGGTCACCCTCAGTCCTCAAAAAAACAAAAGAACTCATGAAAAGGTGTTTTTGGTGGCCTACATTCGTTCATGAGCTTAAACAAATGCTACAATCATGTGAAGTATGTGCAAGATGCAAAAGCGAACATAGCAAGCCCAAAGGTCTATTGATACCTCTACCGGTTCCCAATCATCCATGGGAACATATCTCTATGGATTTTAGACACTGATCTTCCGCAAATAAAACAATTTACAACTATTCTAGTAGAAATAGACAGTCTTACCAAATATGCACATTTCGTAGCCTGTAAAGGACTCCCAACTTCCGACACCTTAGTGACTATCATCTTAAAAAATATAGTTCGGCTTCACGGACTTCCAAGAATATCCTCTCTGATAGAGAAACACAATTTTCTGCACGTTTTTGGCAACAATGGTGCAAGGCTCTACAAAATAATTCAACATTATCTACTAGTTATAATCCACAAATGGATGGTAAACAGAGAGACTAAACCAAACTCTGAAACAATATTTACGATGTTATGCAACAAATTCTCTGACAACCTGGCTGGATCTTTTATGGCTTGCAGAACTGGCTTATAATAACTCTCACCACTCTTCAATAAACTCAGCTCCTTTCTATGGTTTATATGGACGTCATCCGCATAATTTTGCCAGTTACGTTACCTACATCTACTCGAACCACTCCAGCAGTCAAGGACATGCTAACACACATGCAAAAGATACATGCACAACTACAAGAAAGTCTTTGTCAAGCAAAGAAAAAATATAAAATGCAATATGACAAAAAACAGCATCCCAGTCCTCAGTATACAACCAAAGATAGAGTTTGGTTGTCCACAAAAGACATTGTATTCAAAACAAAAATATGTTTCATCAAAATTCATAGGGCCCTATGAAGTAATACGACAAGTGAACCCAGTAACATATAAGCTAAAATTACCGTTGTCTTTGAAAATTCATCCAGTGTTTCACACTTCGCTTCTTAAACCAGCTTCGCCCTTATGCGTCACACAACCTGCTCCTCTGTTAGTTCAGGGTCATTGGGAGTATGAGGTGCGATCTATTCTAGACTCTAAATTTAGGGGTTCCTCCCTTTGGTACTTGGTGTCCTGGAAAGGATACGGACCGGAAAATGACTCTTGGGAACCTGCAAGACATGTCCATGCACGTTTGGTGCGATGATTTCACCTCCTCCATCCTAATAAACCTTGCCCTGGATTGCGCTTGGGAGAGGGGTGTAATGTCAGGAATAAGGCCAGGTGCGGTCCAGGTCTCGCCCGAAATTCTGCTGCACAACTCTGCGGCACTTTATGCACACCACTGGTCATCCCCGCTTGTTCCAAGAATGCCCATCAGCATCGTCTGCCCTGTGGTAAAGCTCACATAACTGCAGGTTCAAGCCATTGCTGGACAGGATGTACTTATCAGTGCTATTCTATGAAGGGACTACATTTCCCATGTTTTTAGAGGCGGCAGCCCAGCCACACCTAAGCACGTTGCTCACTATTTTGAAGACTTCGATGCAGCCAGACCTCGTGGAGGTTTCTCTGGAGAAGTCCAGAGTTTCTGAATGGCAGAGTATCATCTAACCAAAGTCCATGGCACATTCTAAAAACAAGAAGGTCGTACTCCTAGCGGTAAGGCCTTGCTGAATCCAAGTTTGGAGGAAGTTATTACTTCCAAAAGGTAACACACTTTTAGGCACATTAATTCGGGGTGTTTCCGTTCACAGATGTAAAGCGCTCTTTTGGCTCAGTAATTCAAAGCATTTCAGTTCACAGAGTTAACGCGCTTTGTGCACAAGTAACTCAAGGTGTTTCCATTCACAGAAGTAAAGCGCTCTACTGGCTCAGTTAGAGGGAAAGTAAAGCAACTGATTGATGATATGATTTCCAAAGGTATCATTGAGCCCACAGAAAGCTCTGAGTTGATTTCTCCGGTGGTCATTACTAAGAAAACAGATGGAAGTCTGAGATTCTGTGTGGACTTACGCAGTGTCAACCACAACATCGTAGCAGATACCTTTCTTTTACTGAATATCAATGAAATGTTGTTGTTGTTAAAGTTTTTTTGTTTTTTTTAGCAAACTTGACCTCAAGTGTGCATATCATCAAATTAAGTTGAATCCGGATTCAAAAAAACTCACAGCATTTATAACTTCGGAGGGGACTTTCCAATTCAACAGGATGCCTTTTGGGTTGTCTTCGGCTGCAAGTGTGTTCCAGAGGTTGTTGTCAGTTGTGTTTAAAGGGGTAAAAAATGTTGTATTCTTTCAAGATGATATTCTTGTGTTTGGAGGCACAATACATGGCCATAATGTAGCATTGAAATGTGTGTTGGATATACTTAAATCTGCGGGACTAAACCTCAAGAAAGAGAAGGGTACATTTTTGGTGGAAGAGATTGAATATTTGGGAAATACAGGGTGTGAAACCAAAGAAAGATTTGTTAAGATCCATCAGAGATGCTCCTCCACCAAACAACAAAGATCAGTTAAGGTTGTTTGTGGGCCTTATAGAGTACTATTCGAAATTCATTCAGAACTTTCAGATAAAAGTGATGTTTTGAGAAAATTACTGAAGAAAAACATAAGTTTCCTTTGGGGTGTTGCACAAGATAGGTGTTTCAATTCTATAAAAAATGAATTGTACAATGCTGGTGTCCTGGTGCCTTCTGATGTGACTCGTAGATCTATCATCACCATGGATGCAAGTGCTGTAGATTTGGGTGCAGTACTATCCCAACATCATGCTGGTGGAGAAAAGACAGTAGAATTTGCTTCCAGGACTCTATCCCCCAGTGAAAGAAATTATTCTGTCATTGAGAGAGAGGCCTTGGCAACTGCTTGGGCGCTAGGGTACTTTCACACCTTTATTTGGGGAACAACAATTGTACTACGCACGGATCATAAACCATTAATTAAGGTGTTAGCACCTGGTGGTGCGAGAAAAGGTCCAGCCAGGTTAACTAGATTAGCCTCAAGATTGCAAGAATACATGTATGTGGTGGAACACATTTCTGGTTGGAGTAACTTGCAAGCTGATTGTTTGTCTTGGTTGCCAGTTCAGGATTTGTGTGAAACTGATGTAGAGAAAGTTGGAGTAGATGTTGTTGTCACAAGCATTGAAGATGTTTTTGAGAGTATGCGTGGGGCCCTTTCTAAGGATACGTGGTTGACAAGTTTGAAGGATGATGTAGATTTGGGTGAAGTAGTTGATTTAGTGAAGTGCGGTGCTAAAAGGGAGAGTTGTGTAAGCACATCTGCGCGACCTTATTTGAAGGTGTTGGATGAACTAACTCTGTGTGAAGATGAGATATAAATGAGAGGTGAAAAATGTATTCCTCCGTTGTGTTTGCGTTTGGACTTGTTCAGGCTAACGCAAGAAGGACATTTGGGTCAGACGTTAACTACGAAAAGGTTGAGAGAACATTTTTGTGGCCAGGCATGGACAGTGACGTTGAAACTTGGGTGGAGAAGTGCAGGGTGTGCAAGGACAGTGAGAAAAGGTTGAAGGTTGCCAGTCAATCCTTTGGTGGTGTTATTGAGAATCCTGGTATGGTGTGGCATAGTGTGTGTGTTGATTTTATAGGACCATTAGCACAAGCTGGGGGTCCGTTGAGGTTTGCAATGGTATTGGTGGATGTCCATTCCAAGTGGTGGGTGGTGAAATTGTGAGATTACCACAAGATCTACTATCAAAGTTTTGGAAACGATTTTTAGGGATGAGGGCTACCCTTACAAGATTATCATGGATGATGGTGCCCAGTTGGTTTCAACAGAAATTAAAGATTTCATGTTGAGGGCAGGAATTAAGCACTGTTGCACAAGTTTGTATAATACCCGAGCCAATGGCATTGTAGAGAGGGCAAATTGTTTGGTAAAGGGGGCGATTCAAATGGCTTTGGTTAGCGGCAACAGCGTTGAATCAGTGGTATCGGACATGGCTTGTGCTCATCGCACTACAAGGAACAGTGTGACGGGTGAAGTCCCTTTTGAATTAATGAGAGGAAGAAGGGCTGGGACAAGAGTATTTCCGGCATGGATGAGGACTATGTTGGATAATTGTCTACTTGATGGAAAGGATGGTGTTGAGAATGGGAACGTGGAAAGGAAGTATAAGAAAAACAACAATGGTTGGTCTGGGGTGAGTAATCCTAACAGGATCCAGAGAGGTGATTGGGTGAAAATTCAAGTCAAAGTAGGTATGTGGAAGAAGTTTCGTAGCCCGTTCAAAGTACAAGAGGTGCATCGTTTCTTTGTAGTGTTGGAGAATGGTGAAAGGTGGAACTTGAGGAAAGTGGCTAAATATGGCGATGCAAATTCTATAAAGGTGGGAGAGAAATATTGTTTTGCAAATGTTCAGAGCAGTAGTGAGGAGTATGGCTGAAGTAGTTATATGTTAATGGATGATGATTCGTTGATTCATAATAATGTGGATGGTAGAGTTGATGAAGAGCGTGCTTGTCGTTTAAGAGAGAGAGAAGATGAAAACTATACATTATTACGAAGAACTCAAAGGAATCACAGAGCTCCTGCCTATTTAAAGGACTATGTAAGATGATATTTCTCTATTTATGGTGTTGTTCCTAATGTTCATCCCAAGTTACTTAGCTTTATTTTTATATTATTATTATTTTTTTTATTTCTTTTGAGGGTGGTGTTTTGTTTTTTGTTGTTTAAAGGGGAAAGATGTGTTGTAATGGTTTGACTGAGGGAATGTGGAATTCAGAGTGTTGATGTGAGTGGGGTTAATTTTCCTGGCAGTTGCTCAGACTGGATGGTGAAGGGAAGCAGCACGCAGCCGTATCTCATCAATAAACCATTCTTGAACACAGATTTATGCTTGGCGAGCTTATTTCTTCCAACAGTCACAGCAGTCTTTTACCATGGATAATCAATGTACCCATGAGTTTAAGAGAGCAGTCTGCTGTATGGATCCTCCACTGTTCTAACAAATCAGAGTCCATATCACCAAAAGTTAGTAATATTAAAATATGTAAACCACGTGGTACCCTACCATTTTCTATATATTTGGTTAGTGAGGTCATCTCCCACCACTTTTTAAACTCTAAAATGTGATATTTTTCTAGCTCATGGATGATGTTAGATGTAATGCGAGTATGGGTACCATGGGGTATATGTGCCCCCCGGGTTTCGTCAAAAAGTTTGGCTGCTGATTGTTCCCATAATAATCTGCGCTCAGCCGTGGTGATATCCAAAACAAGGCACACAGAGTTCTACCGGAAACCAGTCAAATAAGTCAATCATGCAAGTTCAATCTGTTGAAACTGAAACTGAAAGACATGTTGGATCAACCAGAATCAAAAGAAGACAGAGTTATAAAAGTATTTGATATATTCATGAAAAAGCAGAGGAAAAGCAGTCCTCAGCATCCATCATTAATACTCGGGTCCATTATTCAAATATATAGATGTTTATTCGACAAACCGGACTTCAAACACCATTAACTGGCATGTCTGGACTGTGCGCCACCAATCAAAGGAGCCACCACCCGAGACACACGAGACACACGACAAGAGAGAACCTCTTAACTAAGGGTGCGCTCCGACCTCCCCAGATAAGGAACAATCTTACCACGGTTCAGTGGCATGTATTCCGCGTGCAATATTGATTTATATATATGTATATATACTGCACAACACACCTCCACTGCTGGACTCTCGTTTAAAATGTTTTAATGTGACTATGTGTGTATCTATGTCTATCTTTATAATATAGGTATAAACACACATACATACAAAGTCGGATTTAAATATTTTGAGCAAACAACACTGCTTTGGGTAAACTAACTTGAGTAGCAAAGTGCAGTGCCTGTTTTTCTGTATGTCTTCCTTTCACATTCAACAGCTGTGGCAGTGGAGCCCAAGTTGGGCCCACATAAAAATAGACCTTTGGCAAAAGTCCTTCCTGGCTTCCTTTCAGAGATGCATGTGTGGGTTGATAGTTGATAAAAGAAGACTCATTAAAGGATTATGTTTGGACACCCACAGAGGCTGCATCTCAGAAACTCTGATGAAGGCAGGTGGGTTGACATACCAGTGATCATCTGATAGTGAAAAAGCCAATTTTTAAGTGAAGGATTGTACAGACATACCAGACAAGAGAGAGTAGCTGGGCACAGAAATATTCGTTGGACATAGCCGGAAGATTAAACCAAAATTATGTATAATTCAAAATAGGGGCAGTAGGAAAGCGCTGTGTAGTGAGCAACTTGCCTTTGAGAATTCCAATTTCCCATGCCTTGTCAACATTGTGCAGAGTTCTGTACCATAAAGCCTGCAGTATCCAGTGGCATAGTGAAATTTGAGGGGGACTCCCTGCAAAGTGCATAGAGGGCCCCCTTCCAACCCCACTGACCCAGTCAGGAGCTCCCAGGACCAAGGCTGCCACCTGTGCACAGTGATGGCCAGCGTGAGACACATGAATGCTGCTGGTGAGGGGGCACCCTGCACCTTGGAGGCTGGACAGAATAGTATTGCACTGGGACATACTTTGAGATTTAAGACTTCATACCTGGAATAAAAGCGACCTACCTGTTACCAACACTTCTAAGAGTGCCGTTATGAAATAAGTGCTCATAACACACTGATGCCTGTGAAAAACCTGCTACATTGATCATTGTTTTTGTTGTAAATATTGCTATGAATGAATGGTTGTAGTAGGGGTAAATAAGAGAATGAAATGCAGGCTCAGCATTTCTTTCCAAATTCCAGGTATTTCGAGGAACAGGACCACTACTTCACTCCAGCTCATCACAGCACAAAATGAGTTTCCATACAGATTCTAGAACTCTATTGTTGACATATTTACATTCCAAATTAAAACTACATATTGAACTACATTACCCATAGAACACCATCTCCCCCTTTCATACTAAACTAAACAAAATCTAAATATATAATTTATATGCAACAATAATACAAAATCAATTTGTGGTAAATACAAAATTAAAATCTGGCACAGTCTTTTAATATAACTGGAGTGGATCTATTCCTGCAACTTCTGGTAAATTTACCCCCATCACTGATTTCTGTATTATATTGTCGTGAATGAGAATAACCCCCACCAGCTGCATGAATTGGTTGGTACCTTTTCTACACTGTTGGATTGTGAAAATTCACCCAGATGACACCAATATGTTTCCAGTGTTTCTCCTATTTTATTGGCTGTTCCATTATCCTTGGTTTCATTCTGAATTTCGATTTTGTAAGATACCTGCCTGTTCATTAATGATTTTAATTGGGACATTCTTGTTCCATCACCCCTTGTTTTTAAGCTAATAGCACAGTTTGCACACTGTTGGAATGTGAAAATCCACCCTGATGATACTAATCTGTTTCCGTGTTTCTCCCATATGTTATATGTTTCTCCCATAGGCTGTTTCATTATCATTGGTTTCATTGTGCATTTTGTTTTTATTATAATACCTGCCTGTTAATCAGTGATTTTAATTAGGGCATTCCTTTCCACCATGCCTTGTTTTTAAGAAAGGCTGAACGTCTGCATACTCTCTCCACCACAGTGGGCAGAGTAAATTTGGATTCTTCTTTGGTAACGCTCATCGGTTTCTTGACTAAAACCCAATAACCAGGTTTCAGTATCAGTTCTTGTACATTTATTTTCTCATCATGATATAGTTTGCTGGTGCTTTGTTTGTTTCTCACATGCATGCATATGCTCTTGAGATTAATTTTAGCTGAAAGTATATTATTCCTGCAAGTTTTTTCATCAAGCTACGCTGGATTATTATCGAAAATAGTTTTTTCCCCTAAGCAGAACAAACGATGCCGCATTCGTAGTACTAAGAGAAGTGATGTTTTAACTCTACACTTTCTGCTGTAAATACTTGGCTACTTCCAGTTTATTAGAAATTGCTGTTTGAACACGTTCCTTCAGAAAATGGTTGGCTCTCTCAACCAGTCAGTTTGAAGAAGGACTGTTAAGTGTCACTTTGAGTTGTTTCATCAAATATCATACATGTTGTTGCTTCTAAGTATGCACCCCAGTTTTTGTCTCCAAGTGGTGCTGGATTCGAAGGTGAATTGTCAAAAGCTTCTTGACCCGTCTTAGCCATTGATTGAATAATAGCGCTGCTCTAAGAAAAGAATAATACTTTGAAGCATCTATTTCAACTAAATAATTTTACAAAATTCTTTACCGTTTTTTCCAAGAAATGGTATCTGGTGTCTGCAAAAAGGTAGAGGTTACACAACATGTTGAGAAGAAGCCACAGAAACGTATCTCAATATTAAAATTAGGAATAAATAAATACAAGATAAAACATTTTTCACTTAACTAAATTTTGTGCACCAAGTAAATAATAGAGTTCATCTTGAGGATTGGTGAGCCTGTCACACTGAGGACAGGTAATGAATATACTACTCCTGAAGGAAATTAGGCATGAAGGGTGCCAGTCACCTTGAAGACAGGCAATAAATATAATTTAAACCTGAATTAAATCCAGCATGAGGTGTACCTGTCACCGAAAGAACTGGTATGTTGTCTAGTAAGGAGCAAAAGTGTGTAACAGATGCTAGATCAAAAGTGCCAATAAACGATGTGCGCCTAGAAACATAGTAATGGTGTGCACACCACCCTAGCATTGAAGTATTGCTGCACCAAAATAGCCGCCAAAAGACATGCATCTTCCAAAGGTTATGGGCCTTGTTTTAAAAACATAAGAGACGTGATGACGTCATCTGAGTGACAAGCGCATAAGCTGGGGTCTTCAGGAACGCACAGATACTTTAAACAGTGCCGTAGCTAGAGTGTCAGGAACATGTTAAAAATTTGCTCTGGATTTTAAATAACGCAGGTAATCAGTGCTTAATTTGTGCTTGTTGTTTCTGGTGCAAAGCACTGCCACTTATTTTTGAGGGCTGGGGCTTTTCTTCTGCCTCAAGCATTTGCTGCGAGCAAAAGACACATATGGGAAAGACGGAGGAAGAGAAAAACGAAACAGCATCACAAAGGAAGAAAGCAGAAAGCTGCAAGAGTGAGCTGAAGAGACAGGGAGTGGCTATATATGGATTCAAGAGGCCCAAGATGGCTTCAGGATTACCCTGCCTCAGTATTCTGTGTGCGCACATTTAATTGCAGCAGCTGCGTGTTTAAGTGGAGGGCTTTGGGCACCGGCACCTTTTTATTTACAAATTAAGCACTGCAGGTAATCAAACGCACACATCAGCAAAAGCTGGCAAAACACTACGAAACCAGTCAATGGGTCTCAGTAGCTTGCTCTTCTTAGCAATAGATTGTCCCTCGTCGCCAAATTAATATAGTAAGGATGAATAAGAGAATTAAAGTGAGGTTCAGCATTTCTTTCCAAATTCCATGTTTAATATGAGGAACAGGACCCATGACTTCACTCCAGCTCATCACAGCATAAAGTAAAGTCAGTTTCCATAAGCATTCTAGAACTCTATTGTTGACATAGCTGTGACATATTTACATTCCAAATTAAAACTACATATTGAACTACAATACCCCTACAAAAATGGTGCAGTAAAACTTTCAGGAAAAAGAAAAATATATATTTTCAACCATTCTGAATCACATTTAAGAACTGTTAAAACATTTTGAGCATTTGAATTTTGTGCATTATTAACAACGTGCAGAATGTAGTTTTACTCTCAATTAGACATGTACACACTAAGAGTGTTCCATTATTTTTTTAACTGTTTTCTTATGACATGTTGAAGTGTGTTTTCCAGACCCTGGTTAACTATGCCTCAATTTAAGCCTGGTGACCATGTTTAAACAAATGGATGCTTTCCTGCCTTCCCCCGGCACATTTTACTGTTCATTATCCATGCAGCACCCGGTGAAGCCTGTTGTGATTGGTTTACTTTCAACATGCTGGTTGTCTCCTGGGAGACTAGGGAGCATTCTGGAAGGTAAGCTGGGATAAAAGGTTATTCTTACCTAGAAATTTACATGAATGGACTGGCTGTGTTGTGCTCCAAATAAAGGCACATTTTCTTCTTCATGGTGGACACATCTCCACAATTTGGTGACAGACATTAAGGAGGTGAACCTACATGGGAAAAGAGCAGGCTTGACCAATAGCAGGTACTCATCCTGCGTTACCATTGTGGCAGCATTGGATCAGCAGTGGGACTTAATACTGAATTGTAATCAGTGTTGTGAATTTGTGGAGAGGGAGGCAAGTGCTACAAGCACGCTGTTTAGAGCAGAATGGGAATGTTCATAGTGGTACTCAGGAACATTTGAATCGCCCCACAAGACTAAGAAGAGAAGCTGACCAACCCGAAAGGATTAAGGATTATGTTATGGGGTAATACCATCATTTTTCTTATGCTTGTTTGACATGTTCATTTTAAGCATACTTATTACATTTGTTTATTTGAAGCTTTGCAAAGATTATTATTCCCTAGTGTTAATATTTTTTTTTCATTATTGTTCCTGTTCTTAGAGGAAGAAGTGAAGACAAAACCATCGAGGGTCCCTGGTTTGATAAAGTAGCTCATCCATAAATAAATACTAGAAAAGCAAAAAATATATACAGAGCTACTTTTAAATTACACTCCAAGGATGTATATAGAAAACCACAAAGATATAAGTATAGTCAATATATATTTAAAACGTATGCCAGACACTCATTATCTTACAAATCCCAACTTAGAATGTGCTAGACAGCACTATATTTATATTAGTTCAATGGATTAAACAATATGCCATTAGATCAATCTTATATTTCATTGATATGTTTATTATATATTATCACAAATGACATGAATACATCAAACACAATAATATACAAAGAATAACTAAAGACAATACAGAACAATACGGACCAATATAACACCCCACATGAAACTATAAACAGCCATAACACTTATACCTCATTCATACTCAAGTAAAACCAGACTCAACCCTATGATCTTAGAAACCTATACATTATATAAATTCTAATATGAAATTTATCCTTGAATCAAATACATATATACACATAAAAATTATATTACAATAGATTCACTGATCTTACATGATAGAGAACACCAATATGATAGAACAGTGTTGAAAAATCAATACAGCAGGCTTTCAGAACCCGTAGCCACGCGTGTTTCGATATTCCTCTCATTGGGAGGCCACCTTCATCAGGGCAGTTCCAATCCAAGAATTCACATGGGGGAAAACACCACAGAAGGGATAGGCGTACTGAGCTACATGCCAATTCTTTTAGGTACAATCACATCTGTAGAAGACATCTGATCGACAAAAAAACAACAGACGTCCTTAGAACTAGAACGGCCCCACATCCTCGAATCCTAAATATATCTCAATATAACACCAATGCGTGTTGAAAACAAAAATAATTGAAGATGAAAACTAGTAATAAAGAATAAAAACGTGGAAAAAAAATAAATAAAAATGACAAAAAACTAATTAGGAATTAGAGATTCGAAAAGATAAAAGAAAAGTTTTCACCACATGTGATTCTAATAAACATGTGCCTAAAACATGCAACACCCAGATAAATTCCACCATATCTTCCCAAGTGGGGTGTAAACTATTATGCCCATTAACCAACGTATCCTATTTTTCATCATTAAAATGCATTTACCTTTCAGATGAATATTAAGGGGGCTCACAGAAGGAGACAGTTCTCAATGGGGGTATATCTGAGTCCAAACCCTCTCTTAGGAGTACCAAAGGCTGCAAAGACCGGTTACCTATAGAACACTAATGCAAGGTAACTACATAGTGAAAAGCTACTGTCAATGAATCTTGTTTCCCATCCCATATGCACTTAATACTACCTCTGAGTGCAATAGCTGCTCTAGAAATTTGGCTCCTTTAAATATATAAGTCCTTTGATTTGTCATTCAAGGCCATCAGGATGATAGACATGTCCACTGCAGCAGAAACATAAAACAACAGATGGTAACTGTCTACGAGGGGTGATAGAGTTGCAAAAACATCTATATAAGAGTTACAGCATCTGTTGACCCAAGAAACTCGCTGAGTAACTACATTAGCTAAACATTTTAAGCCAGTTATTATATACAGCTAACTGAATACTGGCCCTTGTGAGGAGATCCCTCCTTACTTCACTTACCTGATAAGCAGCTCAGAATTTCACGTATTACATTCCTGGCGCATTCTTCGTGTGGGTTTGACCTGATTTAAAGTTCAGGTCACATGGTATGTGATCGTCATGGGTCTACGTATTGCGCGCATAAGGAGTGGATGCACCGCAACGACGAACTTACAGTGGTCACCATCTTAGATGGGGATTGCGAGCCCTGCGTTCTAAAAGATTCAAATATATTTTTGGAATGAGGAACAAACACTATCTCATAAGAAGAGAATAAGGGAACAAAAGTTCAAGAATAAAGTTTTTTAAGTTCCATTGCCCTACTCAAAAGAGGAATGTCACATTATAGATAAATTATAACCCTAGGCAGGAAATAGGCATATTGCGGTTGCCATCTTAGGAGGGGCAAAACTAGGGTGCATTCTATAATGTAGACAGAGGCAACGGTTTTTCTTACCGAAAACTTCACATTAATGGACTATGTTGTGCTCAGACTCTATGGTGGACTCATCTCTACAATGCACTGTTTGGTTATTTCCACTAGAATTGTTATTACTGTTTGTTGTAACGGTTGGAAGAATAAGACTCAACCAGCATAACTTGATGTCCAAGAAAGGTTTATTCCGAGAGATACAGCTCTGTGCGGCTTCCCTTCACCAGCCAGTCGGAGCAACTGTCAGGAAAGGGAACCCTGCGCACACTCCAAGTTCCAAATTCACTGAATCTAAATAATACAACACATCTTTCCCCTTTACACAACAACAAAAAACACAATACCACCCCAAAAGAAATACAAGATAAGAAAGAAAGAACAGAAACCAATAAAATAAAAATATGATAAGGATATAAAGATAACATTAAACAATGCAAGGTGTTCATTAAGAACAACTCCATATATAGAAAAATAGTATCTTACATAGTCCCCCAAGTAGACCGGAGTTCTGCGATTCCTTTGAGTCCTTCGTAAAGACGTATATTTTCCATCATCTCTCTCTCCTAAATGACAAGCCTGCCCTCTTTCAACTCCACCATCCACTTTGTTATGAATCAGCGAATCATCATCCATACTCATATAACTACTACAGCCATACTCCTCACTACTAATCTGAACATTTGCAAAACAATTTTTCTCACCCACCTGTATCGGATTTGCATCACTATATTTTGCCACTTTCCTCAGGTTCCACTTCTCACCATTCTCCAAAACTACAAAGACACGATGCACCTCCTTTACCTTGAACGGTCCACAAAACTTCTGCCACATACCAGCTTTGGCTCTAATTTTCACCCAATCACCTTTCTGGATTCTGCTAGGACTTCTCACCCCTAGTACAACCATTTATGTTTTTGTTATACTTTCTTCTCACGTCCCCATTCTCAACACCATCCTTTCCAGCAAGTACACAATTGTCCAACAAAGTCCTCATCCACGCTGGAAATTCTCTTGTCCCAGCCTTTCTTCCTCTCATTAATTCAAAAGGGACCTCACCCGTCACACCGTTTCTCGTGGTAAGATAAGCCCAAACCATGTCCAATACCATTGTTTCAACACTATTACCACTAACCAAAGCCATTTCAATCGCCCCCTTTACCAAACGATTTGCCCTCTATACAATGCCATTGGCACAGGGATTGTACAAACTTGTGCGAGAGTGTTTGATTCCTGTCTGCAACAAAATATCTTTCATCTCTGTTGAGACCAATTGGGTACCATTATCCGTGATAACCTTGTAAGGATAGCCCTCATCCCTAAAAATTGTTTCCAAGACTTTGATAGTAGATCTTGTGGTAATTTCCTTCATAAATTTCACTACCAACCACTTGGAATAGACATCTACCAGCACCATTGCAAACCTCAATAGACTGCCCATTTGTGCTAAAGGTCCTATGAAATCAACGCACACGTTATGCCACACCATACCAGGATTCTCTAAAGCACAACCAAAGTATTGACTGGCAAGCTTCAACCTTTTCTCACTGCCCTTGCACACCCTGCACTTCTCGACCCAGGTCTCAACGTCACTGTCCATGCCTGGCCACCAAAAATGTTCACTCAACCTTTTTTTGTTGTTAAAGTCTGACCCAAATGTCCTTCATGTGTTAACTTGAATATGTCTAAGCGCAGAGACAACGGAGGGCAATGCTCTGCACACGCGTAGATCGATGGCACGAGCCGTACCTCAAAGCTGGTGCCTCGTTGCCAAATACATGTTGTTACAGTTGGAAGAATAAGACTCAACCAGCAGAACTTGATGTCCAAGAAAGGTTTATTCCGAGAGATACAGCTGTGTGTGGCTTCCCTTCACCAGCCAGTCGGAGCAACTGTCAGGAAAGGGAACCCTGCGCACACCGACACTCCAAGTTCCAAATTCACTGAATCAAAACAATACAACACTGTTCTTGATTAATATCCTCAACTTGGTCACAAAATATTAACTATTTGAAAGATCCCTCCATTAGCTCACTGTACCCTATCCATCCATTATAGTTTGCTGTTGTTTATATATCTACTTTGTTCTACTATCTCTTAAAGACATTAGCACTGAGTGGGCAGAATTGAAATTCATCTAGTGGGATAGTAGTGGGTGGGTGCTAAGGTAACGTGACATTTAATAAATCTGTTTTCTGAGAAAGTAACATTCTGATCATACCACGAAGATTTAGCAGTTTTAGGGCCAGATGTATCAAACCTTTTTGCGTTCGCAAACAGTGCGAATCACAGAATTGGGCCGTTTGCGAAAGCAGAAACGTGGTCTGCGATGCATGAAAGACATTTGCAGGCCAAAAACAAGGAATCGCAAAACCTTTTGCGAAGCAACATGGTTTTACGTTTCTAATTTTGCGTCTCGCAATTGGCGACATGAAATACCAAATCGCTATTAGCATTTTGCAAATTGCGAGTCGGAATAGCGACTCACAAATGCAGATTCGGTATTTCACGTCGGAAATTGCGAGGTGCAAAATGCGACACGCAAAACCATGTCCCAATTCGATGGATCAAAAATTTGCAAATTGCGATTTTTTTTGCAGAATGGCCTTTTGCACATGCAAATTACCATGGAGTGAAACCAGGTAGTAACCAGGTGCAACCTATATAAAGAGGCCCAGAATGCCTCAGACTCTTTTCCACAACGGCTGCACTCTACGTCATGGCGAGGAGAATGAGGATCTTGGCAGGTTTAAGGAGAGGGAGTAGGAGACAGGAGCGCATTTTCAGAATGCGTATTACCCTTTTTGACCAGACTGAGGAGGAAATATATGATAAGTACAGGTTGAACTCAGCCATGATACTTGACCTGATAGCTGAGCTACAATCCATACTGCAGCACACAACACGTAGGACTAATAGCATACCCACCCCTGTGCAGGTATTATGCTCCCTGCACCTACTTGCCTCAGGGAGAAATCAAGGGGTCATAGCAGCAGCTGGAGGAGTATCACAGAGTGCCCTCTCTAGATTTTTCAATGCATTTCTTAACGCCATGCTGAGTAGGATACACCAGTACATCCGATTCCCCCACACCCCACAGAAAATACAGCAGACAAAAATCGATTTCTACCAGATAGCACAGTTCCCCCACGTCCTAGGTGCCATAGATGGGACACATGTTGCAATCTGTCCACTATTGGCCACAGAGTATGTGTACCGCAATCGTAAATACCAACATTCCATGAATATACAGGTGATTTGCAATGCCTCTTACATCATAACTGATCTTGTGGCCAGGTACCCAGGGAGCACACATGATTCGTACATCTTTCGCCACAGCGGGATTCACACAAGACTGGTAGCTGGGGAGTTTGGTGAAGGATATCTACTAGGTATTGTCCCTCTGTACACTGGTGCATTGATGGCAGTGTGACGTCAGATGGCTCAGATACTCATTATACCCTCTGTTCCTTCCAGGAGACAGTGCCTACGCAGTGCGCACCTACATGATGACGCCCTACCTAAATCCTACAACACCAGCTGAACGGAGATACAATCCAGCACACAGGGCAACCCGCAATGTGGTGGAGTGCACCTTTGGCCTGCTGAAGAGTCGCTTCCGGTGCATCCACAAAAGTGGAGGGGCACTACAGTACAGCCAGGACACAACCTGTAGAATAGTGGCCACATGTGCGATCCTGCACAATATAGCTACCACCAGGGGCATACCTGTGGAAATATCTGATCCAGACTCAGATGAGGATGAGGATCCCGTACCACCCTTACAGCCAGCAGACAGGACCAGTGCAGCAGAGGGCAGGCAAAGGTGTGCTGACATCATGCACAACCATTTCAGATGTAAGTAATAACAACACAACTTCACTGACATGCGTTCAAGTAGTTAGTACCTTTATTACCTTAACTTTAGGTAACATAAGTGTCACTAGGAAAAAATAATAAACACCTGTGTCATAAAAGAAACATTTACAGTGTCTCACTATTGTCTTCATAGTTCACTGTAAAACAAAATATGCAGTCAGTCCCCTGGGGCCATCAAAGTCACTTTTTACGGCCACGCAATCCACTCGAGTGTGCAGTAGCCTTGCCGGCACCTCTGGTATCTGCCTCAGTGGCAGTGCTGTGCCTGGCACTGCGACGCCTAGGATCTGTCGTGGGCACCGCTAGATGACTTCTCAGTCTCCCCAGTCCAAGTTCACTGGGCGTAGCACTGCGGTTACCCAACATAGTATCCAGAACATTTGTAATCTGGACCAGTCCCTGGCCTACATCCCGACTGCTGTGTGCTGCCTCCACCTGTGCAGCCACAGCACACCGCGATATGAGGGCAGTAGATGTTGCAAGGTGATTGACAGATCTACAAAATCCACTAAACATCCCCATGAATCGCCTCTCATGCCTGCGGTGGCTGACTCTCTCATGCCTTATCTCTGTACAGAGCTCCATCACTGCATTGGTCAGTTCCCTAGTGTTCTCCGCAGCTGTGATCTGTCCCTCATGCAGCTTGCAAATGTTTGAATTAAGGCACTCCAACTGCTTATGCAGCCCCCCACGTTGGCATTGTGTGCCTGCATCTGCCTGTGCATTGCCGTCATCTTATTATGCAGGCGCTGCACTTTAAGCATAGAGGATTCCAGGCCACCGAAGAATGATGGGCCCTCACCTACTTCCACGTGCTGTGTGCCAGCCACCTGAGGCCTCCTGTGGGGTGTTGAGCGACGCTGGGGCTGGGATTCCTGCCTTACGGTGGATCTTGCTTCAGGGGATGGAGTGTGGCCTTCATCCCGCATGTCATCCGAGTCCTGGCTCAAATCTGGGAGAGGTACAGCCCTTGCCCTGCGTCTGATTGGCGCGGTACTCACTGACTCACTGGTGTTGGAATCTGATGGAGGCTGTGTCTCAGCATCCCCCACAATGGCACATGCTGAGGCTGCTGGGCCTGGGCCATCTGCAACGACAATGTGCAGCATGTCATTTATGTATGTATCACCAAATGTTGCACAATGGTAATAAATGTACAGTTACATCATATCACTATGTAGTGGTTGTTGTGTTCTTCTGGGTGTCGCTCTACTTAATTACATTCTATGCGCTACTTTCAGCTCTGGGTTGTGAACTACCACTCCCATAAGGCTTTGTTGTGCCGCTTCTAAGATGTGGAATGGACTACTTTTCACAATGCTTTGCAATAATTGCTAATTCCTAAGGTGCATTTGTACATACACATATGGGATTACATTTCATTGTTGCACTTACGTTTACTGGTGCTTGGTGTGCCGGACGTGTCTATGTCAGTGACCCCACTGACAGCTTCTGGGAGCAGTGTCGACTCCACCAGGTCTTCCATGGGGGTGAAGGGTGTCTGGGTGGATGGTCCGCCTCCTGTGCTCCTTGCCTCCTGTAGTCTGGTGGCCACCCTCTCCTTGGCACGGGAATGCAGGCCGTACCACCTCTTTCTAATCTCCTCCACTGAGCGCTGCGCAACCCCCACTGCGCAGATTTTGGTCTGTATGTCCGCCCAGAGATTGCACTTCTCACTCTCTGGGACCTGGAGTGAGCTCTTCCCAAACAGCCGGTCATGGCTCCTCACCACCTCCTCAGTGAGCACCTCCAGTTCCTGCTCACTGAACTTCAGTTTTCTCTTCCTCTCTCCCTTCTCCTTTCCATTAGCAGAATTGGCCATGCTGATTGTGAAGTCCTGCCTTGCTTACAGACTTGCTCCTTGTGGCTGGGCTGTCTCTCTCTCACTGCTCCTTTGGGTGCAGTACCTGGAAACAGCCTGGGATGACTCACTTCCTGCTTGTGATGTCATCAGGCTCCGCCAGGTGTGCGTTTTCGCAATTTGTGATTTTCAAATACCGAATCGCAATTTTTTTTTCGATTCAGTATTTGGGCTCGCAAATTGCATTAGCGATTTTTAAGAAATTGCTATTTCCAAATCGCTATTATATTACATTGCATTTTGTGGCTCATAAATAGCGATTTCTTAAAAATCGCTATTTGTATTTCGCAAAGGGTTTTTTTCATACATCTGGCCCTTAGTGATTTAATATGTGAAAATAGTGTATATAAGCCCTAGATTTTGGGGAAGAGACAGAGCTTTCCTGAGTTTTATTAGAGATGCTGTCCGTTTCTGTGCTGATTTTTCTGCCCACTTGGGCTTTATAATAAAAGCCTTCTATTTCTTCTGCTTATTTAGAACTCAGTTACTGAGTGGAACCCTTTACTTAATTGACTATATTTCTGATATTTCGATATATTTGGTGATGCCTTATCATAGGAACACATAGCCTCATGAAAATTAAGTTAAACACAGTCTCGGATTCATCAATCAATGAGAGTTCTGTTGAAGTAAGTATTTGGGGTGCAAGAATTGCGGGCGGACCCCATGCCTACAATATTTAGGGCTTTTGTTTCATATTGGAGTCAAAATCCCTTTCCCAAACCATAAACTCGGGGTGATGGTACCAACTGACCAAAGGTTTTACAGGCTCGAATTTCTGAATGCAGCAGTCGACAATAAACATTTTTGCAGCTTTTTTTAAAATAATGTTTTCTTGACATTTGTGAATTATACATGGATCAGACTCTAGCCTATTGTTAACTTACTACATTAGGGAATTCATAAACAAACCAACCCAAAGGGACGTGAGGCCGAACAAATGATGGATGTGTGCAATATACAAGTCGGAAAGCTTAACTAAACTTATTGTAAAGGTATGTGCCCAGATGTGACATAACATTGAAGCAACTCATTTAATGTGTGCATACATTTCAATTCAAGTACATATCAGGGATAGCAGAAGTGACATCATGCACACTCCGACGTCCGATGACATCACAAAGTTGACTGATTATCCCACCAAACATTCTACTCTAGAATTCTGTTTGCTGCTGAGGGGCTATGGTAAATATAAATAATGGTGACTAGAGTAAGCTCATGGGCTCTATGAGGCCTATTTAATTTCTGTTTCTCCTGCTGGCTTCATTACCAACTGCTGACATTAGTGATAGCAAGAACAGTGCCTTAGGTACCAAAAAGTAAGCCAGGTATAGAACTGGCTACCCCATGAGCCCCTAAGTAAAGTCAATATATTTGTACCCGAATAGAGAACATATTAGTATTAAGTATTTGATGTGAATATAACTGAAAAATAAAAAATACAATTATCAGCACACAAAAGCATATCTGTTTTTATACTAGTTTGTGAAATATAACAAGCGAAAGGTAAAAATGGTTCTCAATGATAGACTTTGAGTGAAAATGCTAATATTGCAGTAGTGCAAATCAGTGATTGAAAGCTGTAAATGTGAAACAACAACTATATGATTACTTGCATACATTCACCTGTACTCCATAGGACATCTTACTGATATGGGGAATATTCTGTGTAGGTTCTGATATGAACTGACAGGAAGACTAGATAAAACAAACACACTTTTAGTTGTAGAAGCAGCACAATTGCCAGGAAACCTATGACATTTCCCCTTACAAAATAAATTCTATGTGGCAGTGACTTGAATGTGTCAAAAACCATTTCTGACAAATAATGATGTTGTCTTCACCCACCTTACCTATAAATGTAGACCTGAGATCCCAGGGTCCATTGGCCATCAGGGTAGTGTTCTGACAGCAGACTTCCCAGGGAAAGATGATGAGGCTGAGGCACTCTAATGTGGTGTCATAATGGCATTATTCTGACATAACAAGGATGTAGTGAATAGTCAATGAAGCAAGCTTGTTGATTTTATGGCAAGAACTTGGGATCCTTAATGCATAGGTCTTTCTCTAAACTCCATCAGTAAAATTAACCCAACACACTATTCCTGAACTAACAGGAATGCATTACTTATATGCCCTAAAAAGCTCCAGTCAACATTATGGCCTTAGAGAATATCTCATGAAAGTAGATCACAGAGACTGCATAGCTACCTGGTAATTTACCCCCCCCCCCCAAAAAAAAAAAAAAAAAAAAAAGAAAGAAATCCTTATATGTGGATCAGGGTAAAATTCAGATCCAGCCTTTTCATGGTGAGAGGACTGCCCTCAACCACCATAATGGAAGTGGAAAAAAACGATGGCTGATCCAACACCTCAGTCTCTGACTACATACTCAAATTAACCAAATGACCAAAGGTGCTTTCTTCTAGATGAGATCAATACAATGTACTTAGCCTTATGCGGGTCTTTCCAGCACAATAAAGGCTTTAGTAGCCCTAGTGCTTTCATTTCTTGATTATGCCAATGGCATCTACATTGGACTCCCTAGAGATCTAATCGACACGCTGCAAACATTCCAGAAAGTTGCTGCCAGACATTTCCTAAACCCAAACAGATGGGTCAACACTCCCTCCCCCTTCTCCCTATACTAGTTATCAGTATCAATAAGATTGCCCTTCAAAATGCTCTGCATTGCTCACCAGGCGAACCACAGAACAGGGAAATCTTTGTACAACTGAAATTCACTCTGTATGGTCAATGGAGAAGTCTCAAATCCAGAATGATATTTGTTATGATCATTCCCCCATTCAGAAACTTGTATTAGTGGACCTCATTCCATGAGCAGATAAGCACCTCTGGAAATGGATCCAAAGAGAATAGAGTTCGTTAGATGGTCATTCTGCAACCAACATTCTTCCAACATGCATTGCAAATGGGCATCTACTTACTTGATCAACCAGAATGCACCTTTGGGTCCTTGTAAGGGGAATGTGCTATACAATTTATACAATATAATTGGGTTTTGTAATGATTTGTGTCCACGGCAAATATAGTATTGATAAAACGTACATACTGAGCAATAACAGACACCCTCATATGTTGATGAAGTGATGTTTAGTATGCCTGAAATGGGCTCACGTGGGTTGTGGGCGGATGTTTCCAAGGAACTCTAGTACTAAGCGGGTACTCTGGTACTAAGATCTGTGAGCTATTGATCAGATACACTTAGAATATGTCGAGTATAACGGGATGTGTCTCTTTTCTGCTAGATGCATTCTCCGGGACAACTCAGCAGGTGGAAGCTGCTATTACAGTTCTTTTTCCATCAAATTTCTGCATTTTACCTTATTTTGCAGGGCAGTATTGAGTGCTCAAGAGTTAATATACAGATATGACAACCAAAGTTGTGATAAACACCTTTCCACGCCTTTTCCTAGTTTGTAAATTAGTCTGTTGGCTCACACTTGTATTTTAAATGTTAAGCCTCTGGCTGGCTGCATAATTGGGGTAAACATCTACAAGGGTCCCCTCATGTGCCACTTTCTAAAAATGATGTTCGCTTCAACAAACCCATGTCCACTTACCAGTTCATTCTAACAGCTCTCTAATGTCCCCCTGATCCAAATAGCTCTATATGTATATTTTCCACTGGCCTGTCGCGTCTGTTGTATAATATCTTAATTATTACCAGACTCGTTTGTTTCCTGATGAGTTTCAACATCCACAGTTTCTCCAAGCACCTCACCCAAAAACACTTCTTTTGAATACACCAAAACTGCTCATTTGTTAAGTTCTAGTGGTTCTGCTCTTTTGTACGGAGTTCTTGCTAAAATGTTCACTTGTTTCTCATGGAATAAGTAAATAAATCATGAATACATTGGTGACTTTCCGCCACCGACCAGAAACGACGTTTGGTACAAATAACTACCAGAAAAGGCAATTAGCAAAAAAATAATTTTAAAAGCTATTCTTGAGATCATGGTATTTGAAACTTGAACAACTGGCTCTTTTAAGTTCTGTAGATAGGGTCTTGAACAATTTAATTTCGTGTATGATTAATGCTGAAAGTGCACACTATGCCTGTTTTTTCTTAACATCGTCCTCTACAGCCACATTGACTGAATATTTCTGAATTATACCAGGTTGTGATTCATCTTTCAAGCTTTCCTGGAATCAACATATAATCATTGTATTGGTTTTCCTATTTTACTCTACACAGGGGTCGTGGATGATTTTCCTGAAATTCACTATGTCCATAACTATATCAAATTGTGTTGATATCAACAGTGACCAGGAAATGGATTGCCTAACCGCAGGAAGGACCAACAGCTGAATGAAAAATAGCTCTCAGTGACTTTAAGGTGTGTAGACAATGGAAACTACAGTAAAACATGTTCAAAGGGTAATTATGGTCACAAAATTTTCGACTTCAAAGGGCCTCTCTGCTGCACTTTGCATGAACTCCATTTTCTACACAACCCATTGAAGATCCTGTGATTAAGAGTATTGTAGCTGCCTAACTGGAGGGTAACATGTCTCAATTCGTTGATGTTTTATGCGATTTAGAAAGAAATAGCAACAAAACGTGAGGCTTTCGTGTGGGTAAAGAGACATGAAATATATAGCTTTTCTGCTGTGGTAATTTGTGAAAAATTCCTTTTGGCTTCTCCCCGAGTAGGGGGACCATATTTTTAAAACAGAAACCTAGGACAGGTCACAAATAAAGAAGCAGGGTTACAAGTTGGCAGCGAACCTCAAAAGGATATGGGCACCAACACCCACACGTAGAGGAATGATAGTAAAGGTACGTCATACATAGAAGAAAGTCCACCTATAAGCCAATTAAAAAGACAGGTGATTTAGCCATTGTGCACTGAGTTTCATTTGAACAACTTCACACTAGCTCAAGGAAAAATATTTTTCTGGGGTAAATCCACTGAAAAATAATTACTACTTAAAGAGCCCTCAAGAGGCAATGGAGCATATTAGGTACCACCATGCAGTGCTGGGCAAATTCATTTGATATATAATGAGTGGCATGCTACAGTGGTTCATGGTGCACATTTAAATGTGATAGGTTAACAGCTCTCAATAGGTAGCAACTAGGAATAGTCTTTGTTAGAAGCAGCTGCACCTGGCTTTCCCTTTAGTGCTTTTTTGCTATTCATAGTCTCCGATCTTGGAGCTAGTGTTGGGAAGAGAAAGAAAACAGGGCTCTATTTTATGTAGTTTCCAGCCCTTGCCAAAACTCGGAGTGTAATGAGAGGAAGATCTGGTCCAACACATGGCCTCCCTTACTTGAACTACATTGAAAAAAAGTGTGAAGTTCCGTGTGGATGGTGGTCCAACTGTAAAGAAATTCTACCATTGGGCAGTACAGGTTGCAAGGGAGATCCTTTTCAGAGTGGACTGATACTCACCCACTGAAGTGGCATGCTTCATTATCAAGTTGTGCTCCTCATTGGGTGGGCAGTGCAATACCAAAAGGGCTGCGCAGTGGTGGGTGCTTTGGTGGAGGTATTTTCTCTGTGTTTATGATGGCTCAACCTGAAAAAGACGTGTACTTTACTCTTTGGAGCAGGTGAATTAATGGTAGATTGGGAAGGAAGGTAAAATTAACAATGGCTATCCCATATATAATTTTATTTCTGGTGGTTATCCATGTTAGGGTTTAAAACAGAAGCATAAACTTATGGACTATCAATGGTTCCAGTGTTCAGTAGTGGGATGGACATGTTTCATGCCCTCAACATCCGGAAGGGGGCAGTTCACCAGGACCTTGTATAACCCTAATCTACTTAGTAGATGATGCCCAGATGTGTATTTCGTGCTCACTGTGCTGTTCTAAACAAGTTATACATCACTGATGAGTCTCAGTGAGGGAGAAACTGGTCTTGGGTTGCTTATTTTCTGGTTCAGCAGGGTCGAGACTGATTTGCGAATGGCTTGGTTCAAACTGAGGTGGCATATTTGAAGAAAAACAATGGACTGAAATGTGGCCCCAAGTGATTCCCAGTGGCTGAGATTAATTCAAGCAAACCATCCATAACCTTGTTGAATGCACATAAGATCATATTTGGAATGTCAGCCTTACTACGTAATAAAAGCTACATATGATAGGTATGTATGATATACTGGGGAGTATCACATCAACAATCTACTTACAAGCTCCTATTCTGTTATTGATTCAGAATGGGTGGTTTTCTGATTAGTAGGGTGATTCTTGTAAGTTACTTTCACTTTGTCAGTAGCATTGTGTGCCAGAGTGGACAGTTTCTGGGACCAACATGGTAGCAGGAAACATGAATATATTTCCAGGTGCCCATGTACCGAGGGGCCTGAGAAATGGATGCCAGATCTGCTCCCGCTGTTTTTATTATTTTATTTGTCACTTCGACTTGCATAAATTCATCGACAAGACAATACAAATAAAAACATTGGTTTAAAAAAAAGAGTATAAAACTACAAAAGCGATAAAAGCAATAAAACAAGTATAAACATTTTAACAAATGCTTTTCTAAGAATTGGTTCATACCTGAATACATGAAAATCATCGGGTTCAAGGTTTGAGATAAGATAGCCAATAAGAGCTGAAGTTAAAAAACTATGATCCTCATTACGACTTCGGCAGTCTATTCATAAGGCCGCTGTAGCTATGGGCGGCGAAATACCCCCCAGTGATGGTGGTCTTAAGACTGTCCTATTACGACTGATTTGGGAATTCTGCCCAAAATCGGGCAGAATTCCGACACCAGTCATGCTGGTGGTCGGCGGTGAAGAGGCGTTACCACTGCCGGCACTGCCATTCCAAACGGATGCAGCACGCCGTATTTAGGACCCGTAATACGGCGTGGTGGTGTCCTGAAGGCGAGGCATTGCCAGCGGTGGAAGCGCCGGGAACCATTCCCTCCCAGACAACCTCCTTAATTGAGGAGGTAAGTGGATCGTCTGACAGGAGAGTGGGGGTTTGTGGTTGTCCGGGTGGGAGTGCATGTGTGAATGTCATAAATGCAGGGTAGAGGGGTTGTTTGTGGGGATGTGTCTGCGTGTGTGAGTGACTGTGGACATGGTGAGGGGGTATGTGAGTGTTTGTGGATGGTGGGAGTTGTGTGAATGTTTGTGGATGGGGAGGGGGTGAGTGCGTGAGTTGGGTGTGAGTGATTGAGTGTGTGAGTGCGATTGAGTGGATGGAAGGGGTGAATGTGTGTATGTGTGGGCATGTGTATGTAAGTAGACAGGGGGAGGGGATGAGTGTTTGTGTGAGTGGACGGGGAAGAGGGTGAGTGTTTGTGTGAGTGGAGAGGGGATGAGGGTGCGTGTGTGTGTGAGAAAATGGGGAGAGTCAGTGCGTGTGTCAGTGGACGGGGAGAGTGGGTGAGTGAGTGTATGCGGTGCAGGGGGGAGGGAGGGGTGAATGTATGTGCTGGTGGAGAGGGGAGTGAATGTATGTATGCGCTGGAAGGGGCGTGAATGGATGCATGCGGGTGAGGGGGAGAAGGGCGTGAATGTGGGTATGCGCTGGAGGGGGGAGTGAATGCGTGCGTGCGTGAGTGCAGTGTTTGTGCATGTTTGTTAGTGTGAATGGGGATGTATGACACAAGTGCGTTGGTGACTGGAGGTGTGTTTGTGTGTGGGAGTATGTAGGTGCATGTGTGCGAGTATCTCGCCATGTGTACAAGTGTATCCTGGCAACAGGAATGCTTATTCCTTCACCAGGATGCAAGATCACCAGCATTTTCTGGTGGTGCGACTGCCAGAAAAATGCTTGCGGTCTCCTGTGTCGTAATACTGCTAGCATGCTCATGTCTATCCCGGTGGACCACAGAAAGAGATGGGATGGGCAGAGTATTGGTGGTCTTCACTGTCAAGTAAAATGGTTGTGCAAAGATACGAAATGTGCAAAAAATCTCAAATATATCCTGTGACTGAGCAATAAACTACCTCTGATCTTAAATGTAAATTTCACAGGACTGTTCTGGAATAAAAACTTAGCAATTCAGAATATAAAAAGTGTGGAGTGTTACTTTTTACCAAGACATTTTTATCTTATAAACCAGGCTGCTTGCAGAAAACTGGAAACACAGAGCACAATCATTAGGTTTGTATCTGATTTGCAAATTCTCATGGCCTCCCTGTAGTGTCTGGTGCTGACTTTTAAGCAAAGTGGTTTAATCCATTTTATTAGAAGGTTGTTATACGCAGGGCAAAATAAAAGAACATGCTTTGCGTTTTTGCAGCATGAATTACACATTGGGCATGTGACATGACTTGCCATTGGGTTAGACTAGATGCTAGTAAAAGAGGTCAACGGGAGGGTGCTCATCCTTACTTGGATATAAAGCTATCTCCCGAGCGGTGTTCGCAAAAGATCTATGTGGTTCTCAAAATTATAATCTGTTTTACGGTTCAAGAAGGAATCAGTTATGAAAGATGATGCTCCGCCACTTATCTCCTGCGTAACTTGCCAGGTCTTTTTAACTGTCAAGGATGCACTTCAGGTGTTCATAGATGGATCAAACCAAAAGCTGCCCAGTCCTAAGTTAATTAGTGACCTATTGATGTATTTTATCCAGAGCATATTTAGGGCCTGAGGTCTATGTATTACATCACTTGCATCTGCTCTATAGTGCACCAGCTCTTCAATCGACCAAAGTCTAATCCAATATAGGCGTAAACAAAAAAGGACTGGGCAAGCTTACAGTTTGTTGGTAAAATGAATGATCATTGTACTAGCAGCACCTATTGCAACGCAGGATGGATAGGGAGGCAGAGCAGGCTGCGGCTCCTGGTGGGAATTGATGTGGTAGATACCGGAGCAAATGACCTGTCTCTTCCTAAGCAACTTCCATCTTTGTAGCACCAACAAGAGATTGTCTAAAGCTTGAGCAAAGAAACAACAGAAGTAGGCTGTTGCTCTCTGAAAGTGGTTCTGGAGGACACCCTGAGTCCGCTCAGAAGTCACATATAAGCCTCCTCATGTTATTGTGTGTGAAGATCATCCAGACAATCTTTGAGGGGAAGCAAAACTCCATCCAGTCAACATTATGGCCTTGGACAAGATCCCATGAAAGTAGTCCACAGAGACTGCATAGCTACCTGGTAATTTACCCCCCCCCAATATAAGAAATGTAGGGCCCAGGACACACTCCTGGCGCAATCCTTTATGTATTTCAGTTTTACTCATGAGTTCACCTTCTGGGCTGCTGAGAACCTTGGCATAGTTATCTATGTGTAAGCGTGTGATGAAAGAGACAAAATCAAGGATTGCCATATCAGATAGCACTTACCAGAGCTTAGCCTTAGGCACCAAAACAAATGCAGCATTTAAATCCACGAAGACGACATAGAGACTGCTTTTGCCTATGTTCACCATTTTCTACCTAATCAGCTGGAACAAAAAACGTGATCAACACTGCTTGTTTTTTGTCAAAAACAGGCCAAGAGTTCAGTTAGAATAGAGTTGTCAGACATCCAGGCTGTAAGCATGTCCAGGATTTGTTTGTAAAATATTCTCTGCAAGTTGCCTATTAAGGTGATGGGGTGGTATTTGCTTGGGTCATTACGTGATCCCGTCTTAAAGATAGGGACTATCTCAGCACCCCTCCATGTCTCGGGGCTTCTCTGAAGAATTGCATTACTTAGAATGTTAATATATGGTAACCATAGATCAAAATTAGAGCAATAAAGGTTAGTTAGTATTTTGTCAGGGCCGGAACTATTTCTGCTTTCTGGGGCTTCAGCACTGCATTAGTGTCGGCAGGGGAAAAGGTTAGAGTATGTTCAATGCTGATTAAGGATCAGCCAGTATGTTTGGAATTGTTGGAAGGGGAAGAAAGCCTCTCATTTTCACAAGAATGAAGTGCTCCACAGTGTCACATTAACTAGCTAGCATGTGAGCCTCTGGCTTTTTTATAGCCCATCTTATCCTTGTGCCTAATCAAATGTCAAAAAAGCTTGGAGTCTTTAATCTTGGCCGCTTCACGTGATTTACCCATGGCAGACTTTATCCATGCTTTCTTGGCAACCTGGATTGTTACCCTATAACAGCCTCTGACTTCCCTTACAGCTCCTCTTCAACTGACCTGACAGCTCTCATAAGGACTTACTACTTAAGCAAACAGTCTGCATCAAACCACTTGTTATTTTTCGGTTGGTTATCTTTCCTAAGCCTGGGTTTAACAAAGGACCCTCTGATTTCCCAGAGGAGTGCATTATGAATCTCCATGATGCTACTAGGGCTAGTCATATGGGTTTGAAAGAGGTCAGGGGCAGTGAAGGAACTGGAAAAAATAAAACCTATGGGGTCACCATTACACTCTAGAGAGGACCATCTAACATTTCTCAAATTGTAAATATATAAAGAAATCATTGCTGTCCATGTCAAAATCTATACGCAAGGTGTTTGTTATTGGCCCCTCCAAGAGGAGGACTAATGGATTGTGCTCACTCTGTATTCTAGGTGCCACATAGAAGTCAACAAGCTCATTCCACAGTTCTTAATTTATGAAGAAGTAGTCTAAGTGGTTTCTGTGACTTCCCCTCCTAAATGTGGGAAAATAGTTCACTAATTTTACAATTTAATGTCATTTACCTGCACGGATACCATGGGAGAACATTACATCAACCACTTGAAAGACTATCTTTGTCAGATATTTAAGTGGGGTAGTAGCAATTGCTGGGATACCTCAATGAGCATCCTCTTTGCTACCAATATCATAAATTATTGGGGAAGGTTCAAAACAAACATTCAAGTCTTTCCTAACAGACTTTAGAAAATGGTCCAAAAAACACAATGTGAGAGATTCTCTATGACTGTTGAAAGTTCTATTGTAAACATTTACCAAGAGTAAATCTTTAGCCTTTATGCAGGGTTACATCCAAAATCAGTAAATAATGACATGGGGAAGAAATCTCTTTAAACGACCATAGCTTGAAAATGTTTATATCAGGGCCTAAATGCACAGGAAGTGATCCAGGTTTCCTGGTTGAAACAAATGCCAAAACTATCAATGGAAAAGCCCCAATCACTATCAAGTAGTGTCGTTTTTAGTCCAGCCACATTCCAGGTGACAACCTTCAGATTTCATGGCTTTAAGACTTCAGAGTCCTTTTGTTGTCCAAAAGTGTTCTAAGTGCAGACTGTAGTTGGGAAAGAATGTACAGGGTTTTCTGTCTGCATGCGCGGCTGGCAGGAAGATATTTAGCAGAAACTGGGGGTTCATCTTGATGTGTTATACAGCGTTCCACTACAGTAGAGTTCCCAAACGACTGGAGATATAGGTCCAATTTGCACTTCATCATGCCTTCAAGCATCACACTTTAAGTTTCAAGCTTTTGGAACATCTGAATTGCTGGTGTTAGTAGTCATTTTTTTAATATTCAACGCACCCACAGGGTTGGTGACTATTGCCTCCAATTGTTTCCCCTCTCTTTCTGGTGGGTCCACCAAGGCTAAGCTGATTGGTGGAGCAGGCTTAGATTGGATCTCTGTCCCCAGTGAAGAATCAGATCTAAAGCTGAGTGAGAGAATGTCATTTGCAATTAAAGTACTGGTCAGGGTGATTTTAATTTATTCCCAATTGATGCCTGGGTGGAGGTAACATTTTTCACTCACTAAAAAGTCACAGATCACGAGTAGCAATGTCACACATTCCCAATCCAGTGAATTACTTTATTGATTAATGATTCCATATCTTCAAGTGTTTTTGATTCTGGGGTAGCTCAGGGACATTAATTGTAACATCTATCCTTTCTCCAAAACAGGGGGATGGAACAATGATTTGGAAGAAGGTAAGTTCTGAGAAAATGGTATCCCATATGGCTCACAATGAACGCTCCTCGGAGGGCAAAACGTTTTGGAATCATTCCCCATAATTTGAGGATTCACTGGCGTATTTCTGACACTAAAGCCTATCGGTCCTTTTGAGGCACTCATCGGATATAGATATCTTCTTGACACATATGGCTGAAAAGTAGAAGAGTTCCCAGATTGTGAAGGAGGTACTACAGGAATAACTGACTAATAGAAACTTAAGGACTGTCATCAGGCCAAGAGTTTGGCTTTAAATAGGTGCTTCTACACAGTCATAGGTCACAGTCATAGGTCACAGGCAGATGGTTCTCTACACTTCAGGCACCTTTAATGGGCAAGGGAATGTGTCATTGCTTATTGATGTCACCACACCCAGTAGTTTGGTAACCACAGATTTAAGATCATTTATCTCTGGCTGCAATTGCTGTATTAAGGCGTCTTTAGATCCATAAACGATACCGGGGTTTAGGTGAGCTGGGGGTTCGGTTTGCAACTGTGAGTCTCTCAGAACTGGCTTGTCCATAGGATAGGGCAGATGATCTGTTGGATCAAATGGTGCAAAATTGTTGCTGCACGGGATGTATGGAGCTGGTGTCGGAGTTAACCCTATAACACTGGTGGAACTAGAATTCCCCAAATTAGAAGTATTAGGGCGATTTCCCCCCGCAACAACAATGTTTTCTTTTTTTGAAACATCTTTGTCATTTTCTCAGGGCCACAAAACCCCTTTGATGCAGGAGATTGGCTATCCCTCAACATTGATTCTACTTCCCTTAGTAAATTGTCTAGGTCAGTTATAACACAGTTCTCCAACAAATCATTTGCTGCCCTCTTGTGTCTCTTTGCCCCTTTCGGAATAAATGATGCCTTTCTCTTGCCCATCCTACAGTGGATACGTTGTAAAACATCTTCCCAGCCAAATGTCTTGATATCATTTTTTAAACTGGTTAATGGATCAAGATAAAATCACCAAAGTAACAAAAGTGCAGGTGAGCGTTCATCAAGGGTTTAACAATATGTAGAAACTTTTGAGTCTCTTACCTGTTCTGAAAGGGAGCAAATCAATGAAGGGCATGGAAACTCACCAGAGTGCAAACCAGCAGGCCAAAGGGGGTAGCCCAGCCCAGCCTCTTCCAGCTGATGACAGGCGAAGACGGGCCCGCTCTTGGCCAGGTCATATCCGGGCATGGCCCAGCACTGCGGGGGGCTTAGAGTCCTTATATGTGCCCGCCCGGTACTGATGTGAAGCAGCTATGGCCTTGCTTGGCTGGATCCTTATGAGCAATATAGGTTAGGGCCCTCACATTGACTAATACAGTGTTTTGCGTTGCCGGACGGCTTAGGGTCCTTATATGCACCAGCCCGGCACTGACTTAAAGCAGCTGTGGCCTCACTGTACGGATCCTTATTGACAATAGGCCCACAGGCTAGAAGAGTCCCCGCTGTTTAAATGTGCACTTTGGCTCAGATCTTTCATTTGTTCAACACATCCTAACAGCTCTAATGAATACCACACTTAAATTCCTAATGCTAAAACGTATTCTACTTTTTCAGTTAAAACACCTCATGGACCTTAATAAAGTTTTGTTACTATCCCACCTCAAACAGTACAGCTCAAGCTATGTTAGAGCACCCAAAAAAGATATTCAAACAAATTTGCAATCATTACATCAACATGAAAACCAAGCAGTGAGACTATGACTCAGCCTGAAAAATATCATTGTACATTGTCAATATCTAAATGAACTCGAAAGATTAACAGTAGCTCAAGGAACAAAATTAAAGCTTCTGAGTTTAGTCTACAAATCACGGAAATACATTAGCCCAATCTAGCTTCAGAAGGAAAAAGCACACTGAAACCTGAGAAGCAGCAAAGCCAGATGTGACATGTGAACAAGGTTCAATTTGATTAGTTAAGACACCAAAACAATTTGGGTAATGGAAGCACATTCTATACACTGAGATCTGAGGAACCAAAGGAAACCCTGTCCACCTTTGGAACAAGCTTAAAGAAGTGCTTCTTCATTGATGCCTTCTCTCGTCTGCGCAACTCTCCGGGATCTCCACCCTCTCTCCCTCAAGTATGCCAGGGCCCACAGGAAAAGGTAGTTCCACCTTTTCTGATACTGGAACCAAAGACAATGATGGGTAGTTGACCCATGGGCTTCACCAGCACCTAATGCACCAGACTGAGTTTTATAGGGTGGACTAAAATCTCTGAACGTATTACTACTGAGAAGTGTCTTCTCGCCACATGCCGACGTTATACAAAACAAATACCTATTTATGGACAATTGACACATTACATGCGATGAATAGCATATGATCAGTGATTTAGCCATCAATTATTGTTAAAGGGGCTGCATACATTCTTTTTGATTCGTGGTGGTAGGTTTCCTGGAAGTCTTACTAAACAGTGGAACAATATTTGTTGAAGCTACCAACATAATACTTTTCTTTTTTAAGACCACTATGCTATGAGGTAGATTGTCTTCACGTCCAAGGACACAAGGAAAGTTCGACAAGATGTGAAGGAACCACACCGTCCTCTTGTCCAGGAGTGTATCACCTTCCTCTTTTCCTTGAGTTACAGCATATTTGTCAAGTAGCTTTCCTGAAACTTTTTTATTACTTAGAGTTTTACTCTAAACGTAATATGATTACTTAGTTGGGTGGTATTTCTCAAGAAGAGCGATTGTTATTAATGTTTTTCACTGAAGCCACTTTTTGACCCCTGGTCAAAGGAAGCCATAGATTATAGGGCTGCCTTACATATCCGTATATCTCCGCTGTGCGGCCTCAGTGACTTTCAAGGTACTGTATTACGTCTGGATTTAATTTGGTCAATTCCTGCATTGTATTACCCTTTTCTAAAGGTCACAGCTGAAGCCTAGAGGTCATTTAGTAACTTGGAAGTTTGATCCTCTGTGACGTCTCCGGTTCCCAAAGTCACCTCTGCAATATTGAGAGGTTATTGGAATATCCCGGATTAACTGACTTAGATTGCAAAATTATCCTCCATTTTAATGTAAAAATGTTGCCGGGAGGCAAGACCTCCCACCACCTGCTCTTGATAATAATGCCTGCCCAACCAACCAGAAAGTTGCAGTAGGGATTCACGTTTTCTTCTTGTTGTCCGAACACATTTCAACAGAAAAGGCATATTCCTGTTCGTTTTATTTTACATTTGTTTCTGCATTTTTTTTAAATAGAAGCCTATTCGATAATTTTGTTTAAAACAACAGGACAACTGATTAACAGGAAAGTGACTTTATGTGTGTTTTGCAGTCTTAAAGTTACCTCTGCAATATCGAAAGCTACCATTTTCCAAACGGGTATGGTCGGTCCCTTTCATCTTTCCGAGGCAGATAAAATTAATTAGTGCTTGCTCAGTAATAGTGCGTGGCGTCACTCTGAAGGGCTCTGTTGTCTTGGGATCTGACATATAAAAACATATAATTAAGCTGTGGGTTGGACCTGCTGTTTACAAAGAAAGCTGAGCGTCCACTTCTACTGCAGCCAATAGCAAAACAATAAAATGTGTATTCTCTGAGAGAGCATTTTTTTTAGGTAACGCTGTTATTAAAATAGATGTTCATCAAATATGCACCAAATTATAATATTCTTAGCGGTATTTAAACCCAAAGTATGTTAAAGTATTTGTGACACGGTCACAATGTAACATCAGAGCCTTTGCGGGTTTTTTTTTATCTCAGGCTTGCCAGGCAGTGACAAGTGTCTTTGCGAAAGAAGTATTGTGGAACATAGAGGGGCTCGCAGCACTCCCATTGCTTACATTGATTAGCTTTATTGTCTCTCTCATCTGCCTTCAGTGGCTTGTATTGCCCATCTTGTTTCTCTTCCTTCCCCTAGCATTGCTAATTTATTCTTTTTGTTTCCGCCCACCTGTGTTGCTTCCCCACCTACTTTGAAAAAAATAGTTTTGATAATTTTTCTCTTTTTATTTAGAATTTACCTCAGATCAGTATATAAAAAGAAAAAAACACCCGTCATTTTATAGGTGCATTAGTGCGAGGTGTGCCAGCACAAAAAGTACCTCTGTCAGCTGCCTCACAATTTTCCCAAAAAATATTTTTAGCTATGCTTCACAGGGTCCCTGATGTTGTACAACATCGCTAAAAACCACTGGCAAAGGCAATAGGTCCTAAAGGCGAGACCTTATTAGCTTTACCAATTCCTGATTACTATTCTTGTACGATGATCCATATTGACAGAACACATACAGACACACACACACACACACAACACAGGGCACCTATCCAGAATAAAGATATCCTTGAAACCACGCTCTGACAAAGCAATAGTTTGGGCTTTTATAAAGCCGGAAAGGGATTTGAGAGCAGGATTGAGATCAAGCTCATAGGGGCTTAACCATAGAAGGCATGTTTCCTTCTTTTGTCTTTCTTGCACTTATTGACTTTGAACCTGGGGAGATAATGGCTATTTGTGTTTCAGTGGCCTCCTGAGATGGTATGTTTTTCTGCAGCCATAAAGGATTAAAAGGATGTCTCCAGTTTTAGAACTGATGCACACTTGGAGTGCTAGGGATGACCACTATAGAGCAATTTGGGCATAGATTATTTGATTAAGCTTGTGCACACTCTTTAATGCAGCCATCACTGAGTCAGTGATCCAGTGAGTCCTTTGTTGTCAGAGTTCAAGTGGTTGAGGATCAGAGGTTGAACTTTATTTCTCAATTCTGCTTCAGGTACCTTCAGTTTTATTTTTCAGAGAAATGCTAGAAAATACTATGTTATACAGGCCTCTTTAGTGATGTAAATCTTAAAATTGAAATTGCTTTTGAAGAGCATCTAAGGAATTGACACTGTCAGAGAGTTTGTTTATTAAGACTATAAGAAATTGAATTATTATTTGGGGTGGGTGACTTCCCACCTCAAAGTCCCAATCCATCACAAGACTACATTTCTAATGCCCCCCAGGACATCAGGGGATGCACTTAGAGACTCACAGGGTGTCAGCCAGAGACCAACAGCACGGACAAGTCCAGTTCCAAACCGGAAAGGGAGGCTGTACTTTTGTTGACTGCACCGGCTAAACCTGGTGGATACCAAAGGAGAGGGACTGTGTCTGATGTGTCCTACTTGAGGAGAAGTCATCTCCAGAGCCCATTCAAAGCCAAGAGACTCTACGGGCCAGTGAGTTGACCTCCTGTTCACAGCATAGAGATTCAACAGCAGTGAAGCCTGCTGGGCCAGTTGGTATCCCAAAATCTTCAACCTGCTGCCAACCGCTGCTGTGCAGCACTAGGGATCAGGACACATGCTCCACGTTTCACCAAGTTCGCTGATTTTCAGAGTGTCATTAGAGTGGAGCCCCAGAGGATGAATTATCACCTGGGAGGAATGGACTGTGAACGAGATACTGGGCGACTGGTAGTCCAGTGGTGACTGTACTTCTTCTAGCCCTAAGCGGACTTTGAGGAACGTCGACCCTGTGACCAGGACCACCACACCCTCTTCGTTGATTGACGAGTACTCATAGCAAGACCCCTGTCAACTGCATAGCATCCACAGCATCCTTTGAGCATCTTCAACATCCTTCATACCTTGCACCAGGACCACTTCCATAGGAAAGCCCTGCAAAGGATAAAAGTGCCTGAAACTAACTTAAGACTACTTCCCCTGCTGAAGAAATTGTTTCTGAGGACCTTGCTGGTCCACCTGACTGGCTTCCTACTGGAGTTGGTCGCTTAAAGAGGCTCGAAGTGACCACATTCCAACTAGCCCAAATCTTTTAGTGAAAAGGTTTCTAAGTGTCCAATTTGTTGCTTGTTTGTGCTTGTTCATGAAATAACATAATTTACTATACCTTGTACATTCTATATCTTTGGAAGCCTCTGCTGAATCTTTCTTATTGTGCTGCCTTAAAATACATACAAATGCAGTCTGTTTTTATAAATTGGTGTTGGATTTCTTCAGTCTTGTATATTTTTTCTTCAATTGTTTTGGTGCAGTTAAAATGCTTTACACTTGTTCCTTAGTGTAAGTCCTACTGCTCAGAACAACAGTCACCAAGGGTTGAACTGAATGTTTGCCAAATGAAACCTGAGGTCCTAAAGGGGTTGGCAAGTCCATTACCCAGTGAGGTCGCTCAACCAAACCATATAATACACCCTATTTTCTCACACCCTTCTTATGGACAATAAGGCCTACAAAGGAGTGACATACATATTTAAAAAGAGGATTTTGATCCGTCAAAAGGGGTTATTTTGACCGGTTCAACTTGCAGCTTAAAACTGCAACAGGCAGCCTACAGGTGGTTTGCTTGCCATCATGTTTTCACTGCCACTGTAGTGGATGGCAGAATAGGGGCTTTGGTGATACTTAGCTTACAGGCCCTGGGTACTCTTTGTACTACATACCAGAGTGTTACAGTCTTACAGGTAAATTAAACATGCCAATCAGGTTAAATCTAATTTCACCATGCTTTAAGTGGTAGCACAGGCACTTCAACACTGGTTAGCAGAGGTAATATGCACAATATGCACAGAGTTCTACAGCCAGCAAGAATGTAGCCGTAAGCAAAAGGTGAAAAATCAGGGGTGACCCTGCAGAAAGGGCAAAAGTACTACCCGATATGTTCATGCTGTCGTTTGATGTTGGGGATGAGTGTCTTAGTTAAATTGACACTGAAGTAGGAGCTTAACATCAATGTGTGGACAAGGCAACTAAATTGCTTATGGTGCTTGACTGATAAGGATTTCAAAGGAGCTGACAACAGGGGCAATAATGGGGCATGGGATGTCCAGGTAAAGGGTGAGTATGCCTGTGAGGGGGTTGTTACTTGGCATACATTGTAGTTACCAGAAGTTTCTGGGAGAAGAATGTGGCAAGTTGGAAGAACTGTAGTTGGTTGACTAGGAGGGAGGCAATTGTATAGATTTTGAAGTCAGCAAATTCTGTATAGGTACTGGATGATCATCAGTGAGTGCTAATCAACAGTATCAAAGGCTAGGAGAGACGTGTAGCACTAAGCATGACTTGCTTTAGTGGGAGAACTGTAGGGTGTCACCCCCACTTTGATGGTTGTTGTTTCAGTGCAATATCTTGACTTGATTAAAGTCTGATATGATGTGGTTGCCAATCTTTTCAGTGAATGCACGCCACTGCTTTCGAATTATGCGAGGTAAGGAAGGGTTGCAATGTGCCTGTAGTTGCTGGTATGTCAGGATCCATTTGTTTTTTTTCAGAAATTAAATGATCTGTCCTGATTGTCTTGGAAAAAAATTCTGTGTGAGGGTGACATTTGTTATGTTAAGGTAGGTTTCGCTTGTTTCTTGGAGATTAACTTTACGACGCTTGATTGGTAGAATGCAGTGGCATTGTTGTGGAAGGTCAGTTATGGTAAATGTCTTACATGTGTTGCACTTGGATAGATCATGTAATGGTATAGAAAGGATTGTAAACACGTTTGGCAAAGTTTCTTACATTTGTATTAATTTTGTGTATGCAAAACCCAGGGGTCATGCAGCAGTTTAGGAAAACCTCAGGCATCACTACTCCAATATGACTACTCACCTTCCAGTATCATTGCTGGACGTCTTCACAATTAGTTGATTTTTGATGGCTGAAAGATTGGCTTCCTTGCAAGAGGTGGTGAACTCTCACAAACACAGAGATTACGCTTTCTGAGGGTGCTGGTCGGCCCCTTCTGTGCTACGAGATAGCACTCATCTCCCTTAAGGCAGCAGAGTGGCATCTCCTAGCACTTTTCCTGCCAGTCAGACTGGCAGAAAGCTCTAGTTCAAGGTTTCCACTGGTCAACCAGGCCAGGCCGACGGAAACCCTGTAATGGGGAAGGGGGATGCCACCACCATGAAGGTGGCATCCTCCCTGCATGTTTAGTAGTCCCCAGTCCTGGCCACAACAGGCAGAATATCTGCAGAGCTTCTCCACACTGACACACAGCTTTAGTTTGACAATTTGGGGGTCCTAAGCTCCTCTTTTTGTAATTGATTCCTAGACACACTTATGATTTATTGTCTCGGTCTCTGCCTCTGTCTTTTGGGATCTGGGGGTTGCCCACTTATAAGTAGCCAATCCATTCTTGTACTTTTCCTCCAGAGAGCAGTGTATCACAGCAAGACAGTCTCCAATCTTTAGAACCTCAAACACAAGCCAAGAGAGTGACTAGAGGTTCATATGTGGATGTCAGCCTCAGTGATATGTGCATCAAAAGGTTACCAAATGGTCTCAGCCATCCTCTTTATGATTCTCTCATCAGTGTCATCTCCTTCCTCAGATGTGCCTAAGACCCTTTGACCAATGACCTACTTTCAGAATCAAAGAGCCCCTATTGATGTGCACCAAGGAATGTAGCACTTCTTTTTTTCCAATATGTGTCCCACCCAGCTCTCAGGATTGCAGCAATCTAAACATATGTCTGGGGGTCACCCTCCACCCCTACCTCCAGCAAGCCATGAGTTTTCCAAAAATGCACCCCAGTGTACATGTGTTGTGTTGACTGCAAGCACACACACATGCACACCCATCTCTGCACAAACAGAAACACACATACAGCCTCTAATGTACTGTACTCTTGCATGGGCATCCATTCATCCCAGCGCAGTCACGCAACTCCATGTGCTATCTTCTACATGCTGTACCAGCTCACAGACCCGCATTTATCCCCATGTGTACATGTAAACATGTGCGCTATTTCCTGATGCACTGTATCTTCTCAAAAGTACATGTTTATCGTGGTATGCACACACAACCACAAGTACTGTTTTCTGATGCACTGTACCTTCTCATAGGCACGTATGTAGCACAGGGCAGATTCACAACCATGTGCACTATTTCCTGATGCACTGCATCTTCTCCCAGGCACATATCTATCCCAGAATCCACATGTAACAATTCATGCTATTTCCTGATATACTGTACCTTATCAAAAGCACAGATACATCCCAAAACTTCACAAAATCCAGTGCAGGACAACAGTGTGTTAAGCACACAATGGCAGATCATTTCCAGAGTGGCCAGGATCAACTTCCATAACACAGGTAACATGGCCTGAGAACTCTATTGATCATTAAAGCTTAACATATGGTATGATGCTACCACTGCACTGATGCTACTTATCTCCCAGGGAAATCAGTAGTCTTCCATCACTTGAAGGTAGTGCTTTGGGTGCCTAAACAAACCACAGTCCACGACACAGGCCAAAGTCATAGTGCATACTATGACCCATGTTCTCTCATGGACAAAAATTGTTACCAAGCATCCTGAGATCTCTGCAGCTGGGGCACTCAGGGCAGGGGTACACATCCATTGCCATGCATTTATTTTTTCAGTCCCAACAACCACCCTTTCATCACTTTACTTTCATGTCCCCGAGAAACCTAAAATCACCTTTACATGCCTTTAACTCTCCCCACCCTAAGCTCTAAGATCATTATTATCTTCGTTTAGCCACCTTAAACTATAAAATCACTTTTACCTCCTTTTAGCTCAACAAGCCCTTTAAAAAAACCTACCTTCCTTTACTGTTACCCACCCCTAAACCCTAAAATCATTCTTACCACTCCTTACCTCTACCTTCCTGAGAACCCTAAAATGACCCTTTCATCCTTCACCCCTACTCACCCCAGAACCATAAAATCACCCTTACCGCCCTTTATCTCTACCCACCCGGAACATTAAAATCAACTTTACCTCCTTTTACCTCTACCGATCCCTGCATCCTAAGGAGACCCTTACCTCCCTATTTGTCTACCAGCCCCCAACCCTAAAATCAACTTTACCTCCCTCAACCTCTAACCACCGAACCCAATAATCACCCTTACATCCCCTTACCTCTACCCACTCCCTAACCCTAAAATAACACTTATCCCCTTTCCCCTACTCAGCCCTGAACTCTAAAATCATCCTTACCTCAGTTTACCTCTACCAGCCCTGAACACTATACTCACCCAAAGCTCCCTTTATCTATTACCACTTCTGAACTCTAAAAACACCCCAATCTCCCTTTAACTCCACCTGCATCTAAACCTTAAAGTAACCCTTAACTCCCATTACTTCTACCCATTCCTAATCCCTAATATAACTTGTGTACATTACATAAAATTATGTTATTTGAAAACAATACCTGCTTGGTAAAGTACTGTGTGGCGAAGGTGCTGCGTGGTAAAGGCTGTTTCCCTTCAGACATCCTGCCTTCCCTTAAACACTCCCCTGCCTTCCCTCTAGCCCCTTAAAGGTTTTGGGGACACTGTTGGTTGTTTTCTGAGTTTAGCAGCCCTCTTTGACAGTTTGCCCCTTCCCTCCCCCTACACTGTATACTTTAGATCTCTCCTGAAACAGTGCATGGACTGTAGCTTGCGAGACATTTTGTACAATGAAAGCCTATATTAAAGTGCATTCACTATAGACTACTAATGTAATGTGATGTGGTATAGATATTTTAATAAAAGTTTAGTCATTTATTTCGATTTCATATGTTTCTTATGATGTTAAGAAATTGTTTTCGTAGAAATGGTAAAGAATTTCTGGAATAATATGGTTTAAATAATGTGTGATAATGTTGAAAATGTAGCTCACCATCGTTCCTACTGAAATGTATTAAGTTATTTTACTTTTGAATATTATTACAACATGAATATTGACTAGATGTACTGTATTAAAGATGAAGTCATAATTGCAACGTTTATATGTATTCTGCTTAAACGTGATAGAGCGTACCATCTTAATTTTTATTCTATTTTAGCTTAGCCATGTTGATTTACTAGGCCTCAGTCTCATAGAAATGTGTGAGAAACTGATTTCCATTCTTGATAACATGTAATTTCTTTCAGCCTTCGTTCACATGTAATGTCAGTTTGGAAACAGGTGTGCTATTGTTTTATTCATAGAGAGCCTAAGAGCTTAATATTGAAACTGGAACATTGAGAGAAATGAGAATATAGACATTATACATTGGTTGCAAAGTCGGGCAGGAGACCAAAAGATGGATGCCTTCACATGTCGGTCCTGGAATTTAGTCCTGATGTTGCCGATGTCTGTCATATGATGTGTTATAATCGGACAAATAAATCTTCGGACTCATATGGTGTGATGTACGGACAAATCATCATTCACTGTGGACTTTAATTTACTGCTTCCAGTTGGATGCAGGGAACTTCTTCTTTGGGCTTTGAGAGGTACAGACTTCTTTGGCCTTACCCCGCACTTTCTCAAATGCTTAGCTGAGAAGACTTAGGGACTGATTGAAACTTTGGAGGAGGGGATTACTCCGTCACAAACATGACGGTTATCCTGTCCGCTGTATTATGATTCCATTATGTCCTACGGATATCGTAATATGGCAGGCAGGATATCTGTCATGTTTGTGATGGGGTAACCTGTCCACCAAACTCCAAATCAGGGCCTTACACTTTTTCCTGACCCAGGAGAAGACTCTTGACCAAGCTTCTGAAACGCTGATACCCTCCCTTTTTGTCTACTTTTTATCAACTTTCTTTAGTTTTATTCTGCCCCACATGTCATTTTTCTGAATTCATGTTGTCCTTTGTTTCCTTTTTACTTTTTGTTCCCATGCTTTGTAGCCCAGCACAGGAAAAATTGGAAACTTTGCACCTTCAAGGGATTCCCATTGCTTAGGGAAACCAATTAGATAATTGTGATGTATGTAAATGCTTAGAAGAAATGATCAACGGTTATTTTTTGAACATCAAGTTCTGGAGCTTTTGTTCTGATTTGCGCTGATAGAATGTTTAGTCTGTTGGAGGATAATCAAGCTTCGGTTGTTCTAATGTGTAGGACATCCAATAGTAATTTTGTATCTTTATAGTCTTGTTTTGAGAATTGCCTCTATTAACCTGAGTTCGAGCTTGTAATAAAACACCTTAACTTTATTTCCAACTTGGATTTTCTCTGTGTAACCAAATTGGTCATATTGTATATTAAATGTTGATTGACTGTGTTGATGATTTTCTCTTACTCCTCAGCTATGGTGAAAAGATCTGTCAACCTTGTTTAGAGCATACCTGAAATGCTCCACCAAATTGCTTCTTTGTCACTTTCATTTCCATGCCTCTCTTAGATCAACAATTGCCTGCTTCACTTCCTCTTCTTGTGTTTGTCCCTATCTTGGCTCATGACGTAAGTAATGCTTCACTTGCCCAGTGTCCTTCTGACTGCTCGTCACTTTCAGAGGTACTTTTTTATCCTTTTACTTCCACATCCTTCCTCCTTCCCCTCTCCTACATTGTTGCTTGCCCCGATGCTCCATCACCTTCATGAGCTATTGCTTGTCCGGTTCAGGGTCCCCTCCCCTTTTGTTGCTTGCCCCTCCTGTCCCTCTAGAAATAAAAGTGCCCAAAGGTTTTGCCAATGGGTTTCAAGATGCTACAAAGATGCAGACTGTTCTGTGCTCCCTGCTCTGCATGACCTTTTTGGTGCTGGCTCCATGGCAAAACTTAATCTCAGAGGTAAGGTAATGAAACAAGTGAGTTTTCTTCTTTTAATGCCTTTTGTGTATTTGTGAGTTTCAGACATCACAGCCATTCAGTGATCCTTCTCGCTTTTGACAACTTAAAAAGTCTTTTAAGTAGATGGCAGCTGCAACTCCCATTTAAGGATGGCAGCTATCATTTATTTTTATTATTGCTTATTTTGTGTTTTGCCCAACGCCTTCAGCTTTGGCTCACATTTCCTGTCCCCATGCATAAATGTTTATTTTGACTTGTTGTTGGTTTACGTTTGTTGACAAGGTGTTAAGGTCATTCCTGTTTTTTTTTGTAAAGGCAGAGAATAATCCCATACTGAGAAAACAGATCACTTCCCCTCGTGATAAGCACTGACCACGTCATAACGCTTTTTTCCTAACTTTCAGCTATGCCACACAGCAGCCATGCTGCTGTACAATATGGCTAAAATACATTGACAAAGCCAATAGCTCTATCATAGGTGATTCATGATGGCTTTGTCAAGGATTATTAACTTCACTGTATTTTTTTCTGCTGTTGCGTTCCCTATATAAAACTTTCGATATGCTCTCTGATTAGGCAAACCTGGATAAAGTTGCAGATTTATAGTCACCTCGAGTACACTGCAGGCTAAAAAACATAGTAATCGCCTTTATTTGCTAATCTTGCTTCATTCTTTATTTGTGTGTGACTTGGCAATGATATATTGATTTTGTGAACTTTTCCCCATCCACTCCCCCGCACATACAGATCCAAGACAGATAGAAATTACTAACAGAGATGAGCAATATAGGATTTTGTTTTAAAAAAATACTATCCGCTTTTGAGAAACAAAGAGTAGAGCATAAAACGCGTCAGAAAGATCAATACAGCAAAGAAAACATAGTTTGTTTTTTGTGACACACATGGCCTAAACACAAATGACACAACTTAAATGGTGTCCTCATCCTGGTCACTGGTTACAATCGGGAACCAAAGGATACTGCCACATTTTCAGCACAATTGGAAATAAAACAAACGTGGATAAATTACTCGTCTTCATACCAGGTCATTCTCTAAAGTTCTTCCGATGGCAGTACAACTTCACTATATAAAATATGTTTTCCCTATGACCTAAATGTGATTCTATGAAGATGCCATTATGCTTTGCAACTAGAATCACTATACTGAGACATGGAATATAGAAAAACCGGGTTATAATTTTCACATTATCCGACATAATATTTTACCGTATAATGTATCCGTTTTATGGGGACACACATAATAAGAAATAAGAGGTATATGGAGATTTAAGTTGTATGTCATTAAAAAAAATATCTGATTCAATGCCACAAATATGCCCTGTCGTGCTCTAATACACCCCGACCTGCACTATTAAAATGTGCAGTGGTATTTACACCATGGGGATCAATGTGTCATTGGGCTCAGATGTCACTCTGATATGTGGCCAAAGTAGAACAAAGTTCGATTAGCTAATGATTGCAGATGTCTGAGTCACAAAACGTATCTGCTAGGACACATAGTGTTGCTGGTTGGTCCCTCATAGTTTCTGTGGTCTATTTCCTTTCCATACATGATGCCATATACTGTAAGCTTTTTATAAGCTGTATTTTCCCGGGTGTGTATCATCTATCTGATTTCTGTGCAATGACGGAAGAAGAGGGGGAGGAAGCAGAGGAATTTCTGAACAGGAAAGAAAATGCAATTACTAAATCACCATAGCTGCGAACAGATAGATGACGTCGTCAATTCAACTTTCTTATACAAGGCAAAATCCACGTAGTGTGTGTACACTACAGGTCTCATTCTGAGTTCAGTGTCCCCCACTTCTCTTGCTGGAGTGAGCAGGTTGTACTGACTGGCATAATGTTGCTTTATGTCTGGCTTGCATACTGTGTATCTTTGCCTGCCACTCTCCTCAAATGCTTCAGCAGTATGGCCAAGACCCATTACCACTTGGGCCCGCGTCACAATTAGCCTGTCAAACTGATGTAGTCAGCAACAGGAGGAGTTGGAGTCTTAAGGTAAAATATAGTTGGCAAAGTGAGGAAAACCCAGGAGAATCAGGAATTTGAATCACAGATTCCCCCAATACGTCCTAATTTCTAAGGGGACCCGAGGCCCACATGTATTAACCTTTCACTCCGTTCCCCAGAGCTACGGATAACAGGGGCAGTCATAACTCCCTGGAAGCTGAGGTGCCGGACAGTACATATGGACCACCGTTGGGAAGCGGGGGAAGGGGGGTTGTTGGGGATGGAGTTGGTGGCGTTTGTGGGGGGCGATAATGCTATCAGCCCAAAACCCGAGGAATTTGGAATGAGCTATAGGTGAGAGTTACTGGAATACTGACAAAGAGGAACACAACAAATAAATATTGACAATTGAGGAGATTTAACAAGTAGAACGAGGAAAGAATCTGGCCCAGTAGACTTTCCTAAGCTTTCTAAGTCCAAAAAAGCAGCACAAAAAAGCTCAGAGGAACACACGTGAGCAGAAGTAGATATGGATGTATTGAGATCTAAGTGCTTAGAAGAGAAGGGAATATGTTCAGTGTTAAAAGTCTAACCACTTTCAGAAGCGATGAAAAGGCCCATGGGAGAATGTAAACAAATGAGGCTAATGCTCCTTAGTTCTTTAAGAGGCCCTCAGGCGTATCATACGAAATGGAGGAGGGTCATGAGGAAGGTTCTTTATTTTAATGTATTTAACAATTTTATATAGAGCTGACTGCATCAAATGAGTTTAGCACAGAAAGAACATAACATCAAATCAAATGGTTGTATGACATTACAATGAATGCCTTTACCATGCATGCCTGTAGTATGCAAGTCTTTATAATATATATATATATATATGTATATATGTATATATATATATATATATATACATATATATATACACACACACACACACATATTCACTGAAAAAAACAAAGTTTACATGGATGTTATAGTTAGGTTCTGAATTTACAAAACCTTATAGATTCAGCATTTATAGTTAGAGTTATTTTAAGTATCTATAACTCATACACTAAGGTAACTCTAACTTGCGCCCTTGCCATGTACATTTTTCGTATCAGTAATTTTATTGGAAATGTTGCAGTGATGATATCAAATATTCCATACAAGATCTCATCAATTACATAATATGTGGAGCAATTAGCTGTGCATGGCGAAGGTGCGAGTTATAGTAAATTCAGAACCTAACTATAGCTTTTTTGTAACCTTTGTTTTTTTTTAGTGGATTTCTATGTTTTTTTAATGGTAAAGCAATTTTAATTACTATACTTTATTCCAACCACCGCAGCGAACGGCCTTTGCCTATACACAGAAGGGGTTGGTACCAAGGCCTGGCCTGCAGCCAGGCCTTGCTGCAAAGCCCTTTATAACCAAACAACCCGATGCCACACACGTCCTTTGGTTGTGGGCAACACAGGTTGGCCAGAGGGCCTGTCTCTGTTAGTGGATCTGTGAGTGGATGAGTGAGAGTTTGAGTGGGTCTGAAAGTGGGTGTGTGAGTCTGAGTGGATGTGAGGGGCTGCATGAGTGTCTGAGTGGGTGTGTGAGTGGACGCATGAGTCTCTGAGTGCATGTTTGAGTGAATTAATTAGTGTATGAATGAGTCAGTCTTCCAAATTTCCATATTCCTGAATAATTCACAAAAATTTGTGAATTTTCCAGAATACCACACATGGTGACCAAAATTATTTTAAACCCATAATTTGCACCCAAAACACACCAATATCACACCCTTGGGGATCAGGGTACCTTCACCCTGACCCCTTATGCCACTTTCCATTTTGATTTTCACGCCGTGGGACTGTGTCCCTGTGAAATAAAATGGTGGTTGCAACTTTGTAGTCAGGTTGCGGTCAGCCAATTGCATTGCTTCTTTTCGGATGCGTATTCACTAAATATTCGCATAATTTCATGAATGTTTCGCGGCCAAAGATATACAAATGTATTTTCCATTCAACAGAATTACACCAAATTTGGCAGAAAGATAGCCTACGGTATGCTGATTGTGCTTTCGTTTATTTAGTGTAAATCCGTTCAGTAGTTTTGAGATATTAAAGGGAAAACAACTTGTATATCTCTGGCCGTGACAACTTCAGATGATTAAGAACTCATGCATGACAAATACACAGCTCTGATTGACTGCCAACACTTCAAACCAGGAAGTGTTGGCAGCCATCTTGGGACTTGAGATCAGCAGAGTCCCCAAAAAAAAAGCAAAAAAAAAAAGGGCCACAGTAGGGACCCCTTGACCCCTTAGCTCTGGTGATGTTGTCCCAGATGGGCAACCCAGAGCTAAAAATCATTTTTTAAAAATGTTTGGCTGCGATTCGCGGTGAGTTTGCAGATGCAGCAATTTTTTTTTTTTTAAACTAGTGCTTGTTTTCTCTAGCAAGTAATGTGGAGGGCGATACCTGACCCCCTGCAACCCGGGAGACCACAACCTCCCCGGGCACTTTAAAAATGTAGTGCAGTGGGGCCGCATGCTCCCACGCAGCCCCAGGGACTGCCACCTTCTTGGGGCACTTTTAAAAATGGGTGCAAGGGGGTGTGCGATCCCCCGCGCCCTGGGGACTACCACCTTCCCGGGGCTATTCATTTAGGGGGGGTGTGCAGCCCATCAAGGAGCCAATGATGGCCCTGGGGACTATCTCAATCCAGGGCCGGCTTCTGCAATGTCCAGGGGTGCCAAACCCTGGCACATAACTGTTTGCTGTCATTTAGCTGCAGCTTTACAGATGCCTCCAAGTCACAGCAAATACTCTGCTCACAGCGAGGGAGAGCTGCCAAACAGCTCTCCCCGCTGTGAGCAGAGGTTTCTTCTGTCTCCCTGCCTGCAAAGATGCACGTAGGGAGACAGAGGAAACTATTGCTGTCAAAGAGAAGGAGCTACTCTAGCAGCTCCCTCTCTGTGACAACAATGGTGACTCCCGCAGGAGCGACAGCTGGGACCTTGGAGGCCTTCAGGCTCTCCCCATGGTCCCCAACATTGTGACTGGATAGCCTGGGGGGCACCCAGGTCATATGGTCTGGCCCCAGGGGATGGGGACCCATGGGTGAGATCAGCCCTGGGGAGGAGGCTTGTGCAGCCCCCCCAAAAACAATAATAAATATGCCATGCCCTGGGTGATGGAGCCCACAGGACCAAGATTGCCTCGGGATGTGGGCTGTGTGGTCCCTGTCCCCTACAAAAATATGCATTTAGGCTACGCCTCAGTGGATGGGGTCCTGGGGCCCTGAGGCCAAGATTGGCCTGGGAAGGGGCCCGCACAGCCCCCTCCCCAAAAAATATTAAATGTTTAGGCTGGGCCTCAGGGGATCCCACGTGGTCCGTCCTCCCCAGGCTGATCTTGGTCCCTGGGGCCAAGATCAGCCTGGGGAGGAGGGGCCACGTGGGGTTGGGTTGCGATGGGGGTAGCTGCAGGGACTGACCACATGCCAGGCCCTGCGGCAAACCAGGGCTGCGCACGGGCAAAGGCCGTATGCAGGGTTGGGTTGTTAAAGGGGTTGACCAATGGGTCTGGCCACAGACCAGGCCTTGAGGCCAATTCCTCCTACTCATGGCCTTTGGCCATGCACAATGCAGGGTTGGGTTGGGTTGTTATAGGGGTTGGCTGCAGAGCCTGGCCACAGACCAGGCCCTGCGGCCAACGCCCACTGCGCACGGCCAAAGGCTGTGCTCAGGGTGGGGTTGGGTTGTTATAAGGGTTGGCCGCAGGGCCTGGTCGCCAGGCTCTATGGCCAACCGCCGCTGTGCGTGGCCAAAGTTCATGCGCAGCAGTGGTTGGATTCAGGTATAGTGATGAAAATGACTTTAAATTTTAAAAAAGTCGAAATTCACTGAAAAAAAACAAAGGTTACAGGGACATTATAGTTAGGAAATGGAATTAAAAAGATCTTAGGGTTTCACTGAAAAAACAAAGATTACAGGGACATTATAGTTAGGTTCTGAATTTACTCATTCAAAACCCTAGAAATTCAGCAGTTATAGTTAGAATTCTTTCAAGTAACTATAACTCGCGCCCTAAGGTAACTATGACTCACGCCCTTGCCATGCACTTCTGATCACTGCAGATATTACAGCAATCATGACAACTTCTATAACGTCCTTAAAATTGTAAATGAAACATTAGCAGTCAAGCAATCAATCAATTAGTAACTTTATTCGGATGCGTTTTGGCATCCATAAAAGTGCACAGAAAAGCATACAATAACAATCATAACAGCTACCAAAACTAAAATATGAAGATATAAAACAGTAAAACAATAACATACAGTATCTAAAACTGTATAGACCTGCTGTCAAATTTATGAAGAAGAAGCTGTACATCGTGGGAGCACTCCCAGGAAGTGGTAGCATCCATATTAGGACTTGGGACTTAGTCCTGAGTTCTACAAAAAAAGTAAAACAAGACACAAGGGGCAGCATATGGATACTATGAGCCCTTAGGCCTGGTAGTGGAGTCCCAGAGGGACCCAGCCCGTGACAAAAATGTTTATTTATTAAATGTTGTTGTGAATTCACAGGGGATATCCCATGCTTGTTTTGTCAAGTCCCCTAGGTGTGACAAGTCTTAGGGGGCAAACATATTTATCATTTCGAGGAGGGGGGCACACGCCGAATTTGGTCCAGGAGACCCCATCCCCAATGTCCCCGCTGCTTGTCAAAAGAGGGAGGGTGCATGTGGCCCCATCACTGGGCCCATTTCAACCCCGGAGATCCAATCCCAATGTTTGTAAATAGAACAAAAGCTAAACAGATATTTTGGCAGAGTTGTGAATCTCTGTCCAAATATTTTCAACTTTATTCATGAATAGGACCTCCTATGTATTGAAGAACTGTGTGAAAGTCTTTCCTGTGGAAGATTCACAGAGTACTATGAAGTAGCCTAGCAAGGCAGTGGCAAAAGATTATTAACTCTTCTGATCAGAAGGGTAAGTAATATCATTCAGTAGTCACCTGGTTGAAGACATGGACTGTAGTGGAGCAATCAAACCACTGGCTTTGGTGAAAAGGTCTGGTTCTGAGCTTCTTTTATATAGTTATGTTAGATGGAGCTATAAGTGGTCCACAATGAGCACCCTTGAGTGTAGGAAGATATCTCCTGCTGAATTTTTTGTCTATGATGAGTTGTATGGAGTTTAAGTTTAAGTTTGCTAACTATATGCTGCTAGGTGAGTAAAAAGGAACAAAGAACTTTGCAAGTCATCCCACTGAGCACCCAGGTAAAAATCCTCATGATTAGTAGTGCCCCTTGTCAGTTATAACAATTATCTTGCCTGATAAAATCTGACACTGAAGTGTTCGGAATTTATTGAATGCAATAATTATCACTGACTTTTTAGGGAACATCATACAGATATTGGTTCTTAGTGTTCCAAAAGCTGCATGTCTAGGTAAATACTAGGCCTTTTCCCCCTGTTAAATTTCAGAAGGTTTGACCTGCAGAAATTTGAAGAAGGGAACAAACTTTATTGCAAGAGGGGATTACTGTATGATAGCCCACCACTTATAATTATGAGCCCTGCACAAAAAGTTATTTATGCTGGATTGCAATAAATTAGGCTGCTTGTAATCAGGGCCAAAGACTCCTAATGTGGGATCTTTCTTTTATTGGGAAAGTGTGTAGAGACTTTAGCATACATGTGATATATTTATGGAGTTATGGTATGAACAGAAGGCACATTACAGTTTTGACAGTCTGAGATTGTGTGATTTCTTGCAGGTATGTGCGTGCTATCTATGGAAAAATTGACTGGAAGCTCTGGGTGAATTTATAGGATGTAAAAAATGAAAGACCTTATTAAGAAGTCTGTTGTAAAGCTAACATGGATCTAGCATTTACTTGTGGTGTAAAAGAGTGCTTGCTGTCTAACAACATACCCAGGTTGTATATTTTGTCTGTGAGTGGTGGAGGTCATTACTCTGACTAGGCAATAGTACTGAGGGAGGGTGTGCAAGGCTATGATGTTTCAGTTTTTGTGGAACTGTGTCTGTGTCCTGCAACGCTGATTGTAACTGACGGTACCCACTGCAAACACTGACCAGAGTAGCCACTGACTACCCTATTACTCACAAAAAAGGACTCACAAAACGGAGAGGTGAACAGGTTATGCCTTTATAGCGATTTTGAATTCGCTTGATGTACTGTGATCAGGCACCTTTTGTTGTCTAGTTGCTCTTTAAGACGTTTTGATCAGATACATGACACAAGTGTAATGCACAATTTATATCATATTGAAATGTGGGACAGGCCTTCCATCAATCACTAAATCTTTCTTATTTTTTTATTCTTAAAACCATAAAAGACAGAGCAACACACTCATGAAATTAAAGTAAACGTACACAAAGATAAAGTCTATTTATGCTAAGTCGTATGATGAGTACTGTTTTACCAGCTATTGTGTTCTATTGCTGAAAGTGTATCTTTGCAATAGGATCGTCACATTGTTAAGGGATTTTTCACCGTGTTTCACAGTTATATTCCTAATCGCAAAGCCACTGGAAAACTGGCATTTGAAGAGTTGCTAAAATATTTTGGTGCAAGCCACTGGAAATCTGGCATTTGAAGAGTTGGTAAAATATTTTGGTGCCCATACCTCCAGACAAAAAAGACATCAAAGCTCGATTTTCTAACTGTTGCTCTACTGTTAGTAAAATGCCAAAATACGCTAAAATCTAAAGTTCCTCATATTGTTATGGTATTGAACTAAACTGTCAGTTACTTGATAGTACTTCTGCTTCTTTCTGGTACACAAACACAATTACCTAAAGCAGTTCATTCTCAAGTCATACATCATGGATAGCTACAGGTTTGTTTGCCTGTTTCTACCACCTGCAATAGATTTGGACATTGTGTTTATTTTATCTTCTTGATTTAAAAATTGGATTTGCTTGATAAGTGGCAATGCTTTACTTTCTCGGGCGACAAATGCCAACGCGGCCTGATTCAGAACTCTTTCCACAGATGTTGGCCAGCCTCAGTCAACATTCTCACGGGAGGGTAATTAAAAGTCTTCACAGGGGATGGAAGAAAATAAAGAAACTATTTTTGGAAGAATACATTTAATGGAACACCAAAGCACCATGAACAACATAATGGTTTAAACAACTCTGGCAAATAAGTAGGTGTTGGAGGGACAAGGGGGATAAATTACACCGCAATTCATATTTCCCAGTTGGGCCCTACAGGTACAAATATGCACTCTGGTATGGTAACTGATTTAGACAAATTACGGGCAAGGGAATAGGACATGTTCGGCCTTGCACAAAATGTTATTCGATATTGTTGGATTATGAAATATGATGCATACATCTTTACAATCTATGAGAGTATTTGTAGTAAGCAAAACACTAATCTTTGTTTGGAAAGATGTCCCTCACTTGTACATGTCTTATTAATACTCAATAACAATAGTGAGAAAGTCCTGGTCACCTCTCTAATGACATCACAAGATATACCAGAACAAAATTGTTTGCTTAGATCTATTCATGGTTCATAAATCTAATACTAAAAAGTCACGGTTCATAAATCTAATACTAAAAATGTGGGCATGACAAAATCATCGAGGGTGTGGCCAGTTGAAAAGTGAAGTGACAGTGAAGTGCTAGGGCTTCCCAGGATGAATGAGCCTTGTAATGAAAGCATATTTGCAAAACATAAGAGTACTATGTTTCAACTGAAACAATATTTAGCACCATTGAAGGTTTGATCTTAGTTGTAATATTGATTTATCAATGGCAAGTAGTTTAAATGAAATGTATTGGTGTTTTGAAACTCCCATGAGTCAATTCGGAGCTCTTCATCAGGATAGTATATTGGAGACAATTAGTGATACCCCTTGTCTGTAAGAATTATTAAGCATGTTCAATCCTAATAAATGCTCATTAAATGCAAGAAGACCTGAATTGTGCCTCACCTGGGGGCCAACTATTGTGTGTCAGGGATTAAGCCCAACACAGCAAAGCCATTCGCTAGGTAGTGGTAATGCTGTGGGAATATTACACCTCCTTCTGAGTGTCCCGGTAAGCTTTTTGGGACAAAGTAAGAGTAGTTCGCTAGCCCCATCGGGATTACGACATGTGGTGTTCACTCAAGTAGTTTGGCTGCTAAAAGTAGCCTAGTTCTACATGTGAAATTATTAGAAAATGCTGGATTAGATATTCGTGGATCTTAACAAGAGTCCCTGAAACAATGTAGTCTGATCATCTAGAATTTTGATGAAAGTGTTTCACTGCCAATACTCAGTAGGGTGCTTGATCTCCATGTTGGCAAAAAATGTAAACAGTGTGCAGGGAAACAAATAGACCCATAAGCCCCTCACCGTCAATAAAAGATTTATGGATGACTGGGCCCCCAGGCATGTTCACAGACTTCAGAACCCAAAGGAGAGCAGTAGACTATGACACATTCAGTGGTCACAGTCCACAAAGAGAGTTAACAAACCCAAACAGATTTATACCTCTTCACATGTTATACAGTGTTGCTGCCGGGGAAACTATGCCTTGCAACCAACCCACTCACACGCAGCTGGATAACTATAAATTGTATAACTTTTTTGAAAAACGTAAAGCCAGATTAGGAATTATATTTCCTGTGGTGGTCATCCACTAAACACACTGCAGTTCTGTTGTACTTTGGCTCCAGCTATGCACAGTGAGGATTGTCCCTTGTGTAAACAAAACCCACTGTGCATGGCTGTAGGTGGTAGAGTGTTAAATAAACCCTGGCACTGTACTCTCTTGTGGACACACTGTCTGACCACTGCATTCAACTTTGCATGCTGGACATAATGCACTCATACAGCAATAACTCATTGCATCTAACAATTGAGGAATGCACTCTGAGTGAACATAAGCATGTGAGGTACAAATTGGGTGTGGGGACTAGTCTTTCTCTGGTCCTTGCCTCCCACCACATGTGGATATAAACACACTGCGCAAATCCTCTGGAAGGGGTTATTGCCTTTGGCCATACTCTATCCCAAGTCCCCATGTGGACACCAATTGCACATAGCCCTTGGCCTTACACAGTGGGGTATCCCCTGACTTGCTAAAATCCACATTGTATGCTCTTTAGTCGAGCACAATAGGGACTGAGAGAAGAAAATACTTGCTTTGAGTTGTCAGCACAATCACCATAAACAATGTTCCATGGAATGGTACACCCTCTGAACTAAACACTCCAGCAGGGAGCATGAAGGCATAAATACACAAACTGCATTTGCGGCATAACCTACAGAGGATAAAATTACTTGAATTTCAACAAAGATTTATGTGAGAAGAAAATGGTTACATAATAATTGCTGATTCGAAATGTAGCAAATTCCTGAGGTAGCAACAGGTCTTATGAAACACATTTTACCTAGAAACACCTGTCCTGAACTTCCAGATCTCACGACATCATATGGTTTGCATAGTTAGCTGATAACGAATAGCAACTTTAAATTCTATTTTTTTTAATTTCTGAATGTAAAATAGAAGTGAAAGGAAACCACTATTTTACTAGACAATGGAAACCACATTGGTATCCATCAAGGGTTATGTGGTGAACTAACTGCTTTATTGTGACAGCCGATGGTCTGTCACCTAGGGTTTTCCGCATCTGCTATACTGCTTTATTTAATGACATTCACCATATTCCTCTTTTCCTGCAGAGGCACAGCACCAATGTATTTAGAGGCAACATGGCTGCCAAATTGACAACAAATTCAGCCTCTCTCACTCAAGACTGAAAGAAATACATAGGACAGAAAGAGCAGCAGCAGGGTCAGAAGTCACATGGTGGGGAGGGGATGGTGACAGGGAGAGTTCAACAACAGGATACAACAAGTGATTCACCCACTATTGTTTTAGTGGAAAGGTGGATGTGTAGAAAGGCATAGAGTAGGTGGATTTTACTTTTATTGCTATGTTCACATGGCACTTTAGAAACTTTTACTTTTATTGATATATTCAATATGCCTTTGAAATTAATCATGTTTTTGTTTCATAGTATTTTTTTCTCGCTGTGCAATACGTTTCCGTTAAATGTGTTATTTTGTGTCACTGCACATGCTCATAGGAATTATTTTTCTAAATGCAATTCTTTGTAGCTGTTACCTTTGTTAACTTGATAGCTTATTTTACGTGTCATGCCTTGAGTTTCAGAATTTTGTAAATGCATGTCTATGAATGAAATACTATTCCCTCTTTTAGGACCTACCATTACATTACGTACCCAGGATTCCATCAATATTCCTCCATACTAAAAATATCTGTTTTTGCTTATGTAGCTACTGTGTTTTTATTTACAGCTGTTTATTCTTTCAAAGAATTACTTATCTATTATATGCAAACCCGTGGTGCAGGGGATGTAACTGATTTGTTGAAAGCACGCGTAAATTACTGGGAATCATAGTAAATATGGGTAGATAGTCACCCTCTGTGGATTTCTCATTTAAAATGAGTTGCAGTACTTCAGAGATCCCTTTGCTTTTGATCCCTGAAGAGGAAGTATACAAACCACCATTGTGGTACATTTTAGGTTATCAATCAAGCAAATGCCAGGCTCTACCCACAGCATTATGAGTCAAGACTGGAGTGGCACATGGCATGTTTGTAAAGCCGGAAGGAACATTCATGTGTGCAGAAACAGCACCCATTTTGTCTGTTTTATAAGAATAGAAGTCTTGACATTCGATGGCAGAAGCACAAAATTCCATGGTTCTTTTTAATCTAGAACTATAGCTCAAACCTTCAAACATGCACCTCTTCTTGTCGCCACATACCAGAACGGAAACCTTCTCTTCTGCTCTCTGTAAGAATTATTAATGAATGCAACAAGTAAGGAATTTGCGCAGTACTTTGGGAAAACATGTGATGGACTACAGAGAAATGTAATAGCTCACTATGGGCTAATTCATGGCTTCGTAGGATGTAAGGCCCACCCAAATTTAGGAGCATATTTACAAGCTCCTTGCTCTCCCTGTAAGTCACTTTTTGTGACTGACGAGCGGCGCATAGTGCAGGCCGATACCTTCATGGCTATGTAGATATGGTATAGTGCAACGCAGAGCAAGCTGCTGAGTTGCCTTACATTGCAACAGGGAGGAATACCATGGGTGTTGTGGTGGGTGTTCCCATGAAATGTCCATGGGCTCTGACACATTCCCAGATTTACAAGAGTCTGTAAACCTCGGAATGCGTCAAAACTGACATCTCCCCTGGACAAGTGCAAAGAGAAGAAATATCTTAATTTCACCTCGTTGTTTCCTCTTTCTATGTGTGCTGAATTCTGCAGCACTCATAGAAAGAGTAAAATGCCTCCTATGATTGTTTTTGTGCAGGAAGGTGTCCCTTTCTGTACAAAAACAATCCTGCTAACAACGCAGACACCCTTGCACCATGGTGGAAGGGTGCCTGCGTTGGCACCGGGCAGCAATTAGTGTGCCAGCGCAGGGGTAGGGGTAAAAGGACAGAAATGCACCATATCTTGTAAATATTGTGCATTTCTGTCCTTTCCATGTGGCGCAAGGCAGCACAGCAAGGTCACTTGTTGCGCTGCCTAGCCCCAGAGGACTTGCAAATATGCCCCTTTCTTTTCACGTGGCTGATTCTCAGGGGCATATTTACAAGCCCCTTGTGCTGCCAATGCCTCACTTTTTGTGAAGCACCGGTGATGCATAGTGCAGGCTCATATAAAGTCCTTCTGAGCCCACAGGTCCCTTAACGCCTGCCCTGACCAGGCGCTAAAAAACGGCGCAAAAGCGGCCGGACGTCATTTTTTTTGACCCGCCCACTCCCGGGCGTGAATTTTGCCCGGGAGTGTAAATACGGCGCACATGCCTCGGAGTAAATTTTTTAGACGGGAACGCCTACCTTGCATATCATTAACGCAAAGTATGTGTCCACGCTAAAAAATGACGCAAACTCCATGGACTTTGGCGCTAGACGCGTCTAACGCCAAAGTATAAATATGGAGTTAGTTTTGCGTCGGAATTGCGTCAAAAAAACCGACGCAATTCCGGTGCAGACAGAGTATAAATATGCCCCTAAATGTATTATTGTGCATTAAGGCCTTAACGTGATTAGGCTTGAAGAAGAAATTAATTTTACTGTAGTAATGGAAAATCACTTGTTAATTCTGTCCCCTCTAAGCTGAATTCTTTCCCTAGGTTGAATGTCCTATTACAATGTAGACAGGAGACATGTTTTAGATGCAATAATATAACATTATTCTACTTGTGGAACAGAACAAGAACATGAGAAAGGAACTGCAAGTGACAAATAGTTAGAGAATGTAATGTTTTGTTAGTCACATGTAAAGTTACCAGATGACAACAAACTTTTGCTGAGATGATTCTTGAAAGTATCAGAATTTGGTGGTGCCATCACTTACCATTGGATGCTGAAATCAACGTTCAGAGTGTGCCCACCTGAAGGACCAATGAATGAGTTGTGCATATTTTAATTAGTGCAGAACTTTGAGTCTAGACTCAGGCTCACCTCTGCCCCCAGTGCCGTTTCGAACCTTGTTAGAATTTGTTCGAGTCTGCTCTCACATTTCTTAGCTATGTTCTCAGATCGGTTTTCTCATCACAGTCATAATTGCCCAATGCTGTTTCAGTACGAGCAAGGCCAACTAATTCTGAACTTCTGATCTGTCCTATGAGTAGCTTGTGTTCTGCACTGTCCTGATGCTGCTATCAACTGACGCTGGTAGAAGGTGACTGTTCCTGTGAAATCATTCTTTCTGCTCCCCCATGAGGAGAGGTATAACTAAATGTGGCTTCTTGGTGTTTCTTTTAGCTTGTACACTTACACCAGCATATTTCCAGAGTTAGTTGCCCATGTTAAATAATTTTTCCAAATTATGTTTGTCCTTCTTTGATTTACTGATGTCACCATCATCTGTTTTGAAGTCTTATAATAATGTTCATATTGTGCTGTTGTTAATCTTTATCATTTGTTTGGAATGTTTAACAGTATTAATGTTTAGTAGGTTGAATCTTTTCAGACGTTTTGTTCAGCCTCTGGTTTTCATGTATGTTTATAACTTCGTTTTGCACACCATTTATGTGACCTTGATTCTGGGATTGTAACTTCATTCGGTTTGAAGGCTAATGTTTGGTTAAATTGTTATGGTGTCTAGAATTGTTTATGGTATAATCTCATTGATTTGTGATTGAATGATTCTGACTACTACACTCTTCAAGCCCAAAGATTCAGTCAACATCAGAGGGCGAGATTGGTGATGGTGTCTCACCCGAGCACTGGTGGTTGTTGAGCCCGGAACTGGGGAGTAGAAATTTTCTGGGGCTCCAGTGCTCCAGGAGTTTTCGTAGCAGAGCTATGGTTATGTCTTGTGAGGAGGAGAGTCAGAATTTTCCTACATTGTGAGTTGTTCTTGGTGTAGTGTCAAAGTTGATGAAATCTGAGCATTGTGTTACAAGTGTACGGTATGTGTTCTGAGTAGGGTTTGCGCTTGCAATGATTAGGCAAATCAAGGTGAAGTGTGATGTACGAGTGAAATAGGGAGTTTGCATACTCCAAGTAAGAGAGTGGGGAGTTGGTGTCCTCAAGTAACTGCTGCGCTTTGTGCTCAAAAGTAGCCCAAGTGGTTGTAGTTGTAACAGGTCCTGTGAGGCCAAAACTCTGGAGTATTGTACAAGTATATGGAGACACTTGATTAATTTATTGTCTGAAGGTAAGGTGTTGGTCGATTCAGCGCTGTTGACAATACCAGTAGTATTTTCCCTTGCGTGTGTGTGTTGTGGGTTGGTATTAGGGTGAATCCTGAGTGCACATGGAGGATCCGTATCAATCAGAGTGAGATTTGTGGATCAAATCTTACTTGCATTTGTGAGAAAGTCATAGCCGGAAGAGTAGCTGTTTCTGCGAAAGACCACAGTCTAATTTGTTTTACAGCTTTCAAAGTGTTTGAGTCCTACCTGTAGTGAGAAGACAGGTTTTGGTTTGGTGCTCGCATTATATGCATTTAGGTTTGCTTGAGAGGTGTATGAGACGGCTCTGAAGTGAGTCGCAGCTGCTGAGCAGAATAAGTGTGACGTCATTTGGGTCTGCGCTGGGACAGGTCGGTTGGCGAGAAAAGCCACGCATGGATTATTGGACAGGACTGCACTGCTGTAGGTTGAGAACAGCTCATAAATAGGATTTGGGGATTGAAAATGACTTCCTGGTTTCATAGATTTTGTGTTTGTAAATTAGATTTGAGTAAAAATGAAGTTTTTCAAAGCTTTAAAGAGTGTGTTGAGAGGAGATTGTTGTATTCTAATTAGGGAGGGTGAGCCTACTCCACCTGAGGGTACACCAGCATTCAAGGTAATGGAGGAGAGAGGCATTTCAGCATGCCTTTGGGTGAATCAATGGTGCAAAATAACTGAGAAGGAAGGCACCGTAGCTTTCTCTAGTTATGGACCCTATAATCTGAGAATTGTGGAGAATCTGAGGAGGGTATTGTATGAGTCAATGCCAACTCTAGACCTGTACTATTTGAAGCACTTGCTATTTGGGAATTAGTTGCGAAACGAAAAGAGGCTCAGAAATTTGAAAGAAGAATGAGGAATGCAAAAAATACACTCTCAGGGCAGAGAATGTGGAGAGGAGCTACGTTACCTGCAGTGAAGCTATTTCCAACAATTACTCAAGAAGTTGATGGAAGTGTTAAGCCCAAAAAGAAATCTGAGGAAAATACAGAACAAGAATTGGGTGAAAGTAAAAAGGTAGTAGATGTTGAGAGTGAATCAGATGATGAGTTTATAACTCAGTTGTTGCCAAATCGCCCCCACCATATACTGCAGTTGAATCAGTAAATCATAATGTAGTCCTGAGTGTTGCCAAGCTCCAGTTGCATAGAGCCAGGGTCAGATAGTTCCAAACATACCTACTGCCAATGTTGCACTGGTGCCAGCGATTTATCCAACAGTTCCAATGCTAACACAGTTTAAATGTTCCAGTTCCAGCAATGCCTCAGCCAATTGCAGGAATGACTCAGTATGAGTCCAAACTTAATGTACACACACCTGCACAAGTCATGAACCAGACACCGAAAATGTCTCTGTATATCCCAGTAATTACACCACAGAATATTGCCCCGAGTCAGTCAAATCAAGGTTTTGGTACAGCATTATCTGGCCAAAGTAAAGGACTAATATTCCAGCAAAGTCAGATGAATTTGTAAGGACCAGAAGGATTAAACGTTCCTACAACTATATGTTCAGTAGTCCCATTGTATGCCCAGGGTAACAATGAGAATGATCCCCAGATTCCAAATCCAGGATCAGCAATGAATTCACCTTTTGGAACTAATGCAGAAATGGAGATACTGAGCACCACTGTGCCAGCCATGACCCCTATGAATTCTTTTGGTGCAAACCAGACACATAATGGAATTGATCCACTAATTGACATGACATGTCCTGTATGCCCAATGGGATCATCTGTGATGACTCAAGAGCAGATTATGAGAGCCCCATGCAATGTAACACAGTTTGTTCCCCAAAACAAGGGAAATAACATTAGTTTACAAGAATTGACAGCCCAACAAATGACTGAATGGTTAGACAATTTGAGCAGAACGTCTGCTTCTGTGAAAATGTCAGAGGTAGAAAAGACAATAAACATGGCGAGATTTAATTTGGATTTAAATGAGATGTTTCAGGGAACACTCAAATTGAATAGATTGGATTCTTCCAATGAAAATGAATTGAGCTTTATGTGCAAGGATGTTACTCTTCGAGCAGGCCATGTTTATGAGAAATTAGCTAATTTGGCTAAAAAATAGGAAATCGAAGCAAATAAATCTAAACAGTTGAAGAGGAGTTACAAATTAGACTTTGATTTGAGAGATATTGCAAACACGAAATCACCTGGAATGAAAATTCACATTAAGGAGCTGATCCAGAGCATTCAAACATTGGGAGCGTTAGGTAAACGGGAAGGCAGATGGGCATAGAAAAGAGATTAAAAAAAGAAAAAGCTGACTGCATCTTCAAATGATGTACAGCAAGCTGAAGGAGCTGTAAAAATTATGCGATTGAGTGAAATTCCAGGAGGGAATTTTGTTCATGTCCCTTGGAGTAGAAGTGACATACTGTCATTTATAAATGATTACCCAAAGTTGAGGGAGAAACCAGTGGAATAGTACCAGCAAACAGAGAGGTTTGTCAAGCTTGCGAAGTGTTTGTTGGAAGATCTGAACACTTTATTTGAGATTGTGGTTCCAGCAGATTTGTGGGTTAAGTGCGAGAGGAGTGTTGATTAGCCGAGTTGTGAGCCGCCAAAGGATACAGTAACAGGTGTGCCTTCTGACGAGGTGATGCAAAACTATTATAAGGTGATTGAATTTCTGAAAACCAAAGTTTAACCCAGAGATATTGAGTCATTTTGCATTTAGGTTTGTTCAAGGATTGAAGCCAATCAGTGGTAATATGATTAAGAATCATTTGACTTGTTGTCAAGGTAAGCTGATTGATGTAGTGCTGCAATACGCAAAATACCTTAGTGATGAGATTGATGTGAAGCAGAAAAGGTTGAAGGAAAAGGCAATGGTGATGCAGATCAAGTCTGCCCAGGCAGCAGGTATGCAGGGGCCAAAGGGAGTGATGAATGTAGGAGGAATGCAGGGAACATAGCAGCAGGGAAATATGGTACCTCAGTTTAGAGGTAGAGGCTGTAGGATTCGAGTAGATGCAAATGCGAATGTGGCTGAAATTGAGAACATGAAGAAAATGCTTCCTTATCATGCGTGTGGCAACGTCGGACATTGGAAATGGGAGTGTATCTTTAATAATGTAAATAATTTGGCGCAAGGTGGTGGTGTTGCGCAGATGGTTGACAACATACAGTTTTAAAATCAGAGAGTTCAAAGGCTCTGAAATCAAAGTGTGAATGTTCCTAATGGAGCAGTCCAAATGCAGATTCCCCAGCAACAAGTACAGTTTCCCCAGCAGCAAATCCAAGTTCTGCAGCAAATGCAGATACCACAAGCTCTGATGGCACAGCAACAGGTAAGAATTCCTCAGCAGAACGTGAACCAAAGAACAAATTCAAACGTAAATAAGTTAATCACACAATACCTATTGATTGATTTCAGTGATGATGAGAAGAGTTAAGAATGCATGAGTGAGAATTCGGAGGATGAGGAATTTGAGTTGGCTGCCTCATTGGAGGTAGAGCAGCGTGGTCCTTATGTGAATGCAAGTGTTATGGGCCATGATGGTTCATTCCTGGTTGACACAGGAGCAACACATTCCACTGTCAAATCTGCAGAAATCCCTAATGTGCCCTTTTCAGGAACAACAGTTCAGGTCGTAGGAGTAGCAAACCAGCATTTGGTAAACCCCATCACAGAGCCCATTCCAGTTAAGATAGGAACCTTTGAGGGTCTACACAGATTTGTGGTTTGTGATTCAAGTCCTGTGAGGCTGATAGGAAGAGTCTTGCTATGCAAATTAAAATGTTCCATCTCCTGCACACAAGAAGGGACAGCAATTCAGACTAATAGCGATGATGAGACCTCTAGTAAAACTGATTAAGTGTATCCTCTCATTACATTGTTTTCCACCATGACAGATAAGGATTTGCCTGATGAATTACAGGAGACAGTAATGCTGATAGTTTGGGATCTCTCTGGAAAAGATATCAGACTAATTTGACGTGTTAACCAGTCAAAATGACTGTAAAGCCAAATGCAGTTTTCCCAGAAAGCCACAGTAACGCATGACACCAGAAGTGATTGAAAGTATTACCCCAGTAATTGCAGCAGAGAGTGTTGAAAGAAGTGATGGGCAGCTCATGTAATTCACCAATTATGGGATTGAGAAAGCCAAGTGGGAAATATTGCACAGTTCAGGAATTGAGAAAGGTGAACAAAATTGTAGTATCCTGTTGTCCCGTAGTGCCAAATCCAGCAAATGATTTTATTTCAAATTCCATGTGAAGCTGAATGGTTTTAGTAATTAACTGCAAGTAACAAATAATTAGAGAATGTAATGCTTTGTTAGTCACATGTAAAGTTACTCAATGGCAATGCACTATTGCTGAGAAGGTTCTTGAAAGTATGAGAATTTGGTGGTGCCATCGCTTACCACTGGATGCAGAGTGTTCCCACCTGAAGGACCAATGAATGAATTGTGCATATTTTAATTAGTGAAGAACTTTGAATCTAGATTCAGACTCACCCCTGCCCCGGTGCCGTGAAGAACTTTGAGTCTAGACTCAGCCTCACCCCTGCCCCGGTGCCGTTTAGAACCGTGTTAGAGTTTGTCTGTGTCTGTCTGAGTCTGCTCTCACATTCCTGCTCTAGTCCTCTAATGAGTTTTCTCATTATAGTCATAATTGCCCAATGCGGTTTCAGTACTTATAAGGCCAACTGATTCTCAACTGCTGATTTGTCCTAGGTGCAGCTCGTGATCTGCACTGTCTTGACACTGCTATCAACTGACTCTGGTGGAAGATGACTGTTCCTGTGTCATCATCCTGTCTGCTGTACCACAAGGACAGGTATAACTAAATGTGGTTTCTTGTTTTTAATTTCAGCTTAGACACTTATACCAGCATATTTTCAGAGTTAGTTGCCCTAGTTAAATCCTTTTTCCTATTTTGTTTTTGTCCTTTCATTTTTGATTTTGTTCGCATGTGTTAGCCCATTCCCACACAGGCAAGTCTCAGTTCTGTTTAGAATTAGATAAATCCCAGGTCAGAAATTGACTGTAAAACTGCATTTTGATGATTTACTGATGTCACTATCATCTGTTTTGAAGTCTAATAATAGTGTTCATATTGTGTTGTTGCTAAGCTATATAATTCTTTTGGAGTGTAGTAATATTTAGTAGGTTGAATCTTTTCAGACATGTTGGTCAGCCTATGGTTTTCATGTATGTTTTTGACTTAGTTTTGCGCACCATTTATGTGACATTGATTATGGGATTGTAATAAAGCTTTGAAACTTCCTTTGGTTTGGAGATTTATTTACTGTTAAATTGTGATGGTGTCTGGAATTGTTTATGGTATAATGTAATTGATGTGTGATTGAATAGTTCTGACTACTACACTCTTTGCCAAGTCCAAAGATTCAGTCAACTTCAGAAGGTGAGATTTGTAATGGTGTTTCACCCGAGCGTTGGTGGTTGTTCAGCCTGGAACTGGAGAGTATAAATTTTCTGGGGCCCCTATGCTCCAGCACAGGTTACTAAACACTAGTCGCAGAATACTGGTCGCAATTTGCAACCATTAGTTTTGCGACCCATACCGTATTTTGTGAACTGATTAATGTGCTGAAGTCCTCCACCACAGGAGGTGAGGCCAGAACTGCCACTCTCATAAAAGGTTAGCGTGCCACGTGTCAAAGAATAATTAAGAACCAAAATCTGCAATGAAGGTCCGGTTATGATTGCTAGCCCCAAGAAAAAATGTGTAATGGATGCCTGGAGAGAGGAAAGTATGCAGTGGCGACTGGCTTGCTTATGCAATTGAGTGCAAGAATGTGCCAAATGGGATGCATTATGAACCTCTCTGTAGTGGAGTCCTAGTTAGGTTTTTAGTCTCTAATGATTGACATTTAGGATTGTTTCTTCTGTGGAAGCAAAGTTAGTTTTGTGCCTGCAAGCTATGTATGGGATAAAGCAACCAGGCAATGTACATAGGGAGTAAGTGGCACAAGATAAGAAATAGAGTTGTACACAGAATGATAAACACTAGATCAGGTGCATGCATCACACTTCCTAGTGATTCTTCTTGCGCATGGAAAGTTTTGGGGTGATCTATCAAGCGGGTGCCAAAAAAAAGGGGGGTCAAAAAAAGTGTGTGTCCCATGTTAATTCACATAGGAGTTTTGAACACAACTACACCCCGAACCACTGGATGGAATTATAAAAAGATTGAAAGAAAGCTAGATTTTGTGCCACAGATTGTGCTTATTCTTATTTGGTGTCAATCTGTTAAGTAGTTTAGGAGAAATAAATGGAAATCCAAATTTGTATATCTAGACGGGGCCTAAGCACAGCTGTCATGGTGAGATCTAATTGGCTGTCAGCACTTTAACCAGGGAGTCCTGGCAGCAATTTTGGACCAATATACAAGTTAGCGCCCCATTGAAATGCATTGTAATGATTGGCAGGTTTTGAGGGTCACACAAAGGAAAATATATAATGGGTGATACATTTTTGTTACAATATAAATCATTTGTGATGGTACCATACTAATTTTAGGAACTGTGGTGTGTTCTAGTGATTTTACCCTGCTGGGATTTCGTGAATCATGTTTGAGAGAAAACTGTAAATTCACACTATCTTTCTCAGCCATATGAGAATGAAGTCTGACATTATCAGTAAAACATGTACTTACAACAGGAGCAGGCTGTCAGTTGATTCCCTTGTGTTCTACTGCAGCCTCCCAGAGTGTCCTAAAGAACAACAAGAGCGCTAACAGTCTTTGTTATAACAAAAGTGTGGTACACCTGAAGCCATCTCGATTCAGTCAAACTGATAAAACTTAAAACATTTAATTTAGAAAGGAAAAAATGTTGGGGACCATGGGGAGAGCCTAAAGGCCTCCATGGTCTCAGCTGCCTCTCCACCTCCTGTGTGAGCCAGCATTGCTGTCACAGAGAGGGAGCTGCCAAAGCAGCTCTCTCTCAGTGAGTGCCATTGTTTCCTCTGTCTCCCTCTGCATCTTTGCAGGCAGAGAGACAGAGGAAACCTACGCTTGAAGTGAGGGAGAGCTGTTTGACAGCCCTCCCTCTCTGCAAGAGGGATGTTTGCTGTGGCTGAGCAGCAGCTGTCAAAGCTGCAGCCAAGCCACAGCAAACAGTTATGTCTCAAGGGTTGGCATCCGGGACACAGCAGGAGCCGGCCCTGGGGGTGACGGTCCCCAGGGACATCAGTGGCTTCACTGGGGGTGGGGGGGCACGTGGCCACCCTCCAATAAAAAGAGCTCCAGGGAGGTGGTGGTCCCTGGGCCGTGGGGGTCTGAAGCAGACCCCCTTTCTATTTTTTTCAGCTGAAGCCGAGTCTCAAGATGGCTGCTAATACTTCCTTGTTGAAGTCTTGGAAGTCAATCTGATCTCAGCATGAGACCGGGAGTCTTTGCATCCCGATATATACAAATTTGAGTTTTCTTTAATATCTCAAAAACTACTGAGCTGATTTACACCAAATAACAAGAAGGTTTCTTTCTGTACTAACAGCTAACTTTCTGCCAAATTTGGTGTAAATCCGTCCCGTAGTTTAGCCACTATTCCAGTTACAAAATCCTAATGGGAATTAACAATGAGAAAACATGTTTTGGGACACTCCCCCTTGATAGATCACCCCAAAACTTTCTAGATAGCAGCTAGCGTGAGGCCACATTTTTTGGAAAGTTTTGTGAAGATTCGTCAACCGGCGCCAAAGATATAGGCAAGTAAAAAAAATGCTTTTTCTATAGAAATGCCACTTTTTCTATATATATATATTTATCTGTTGTATAACTCTGTAAGAAGGGCCAAGGAAGAAGACCGTGAAGGTTGAAACGCGTTGCCCTATGTTCTGTTTTATGGATTTTTGAAATAAATGAAGGCCATTGTTTTGCAAGGAGTGCCAGATTTTGAATTGTTTTTGGCGTGGATTTGAAATGGGTCCTGTGCCCATTGACTGAGCACCAACCTCGATAGGCGAGCCCTGGAAGAAACACAGGATTCCCTCTTTGATGATGATATATATATATATATATATATATATATATATATATATATATATATATATATAAATAAAAATATATATAAATATATATATATATATATATATACACATACATATAACCATATATATATATATATATATATATATAATCTTCAACAGATGGAAGGATAACCATCTGACGGCTGCACCGATCCCGTTAGTCAGATCCCAATTATTGAAGCAACATCGTATGGAGCAAGAGCCAATTCAGTTCATTGAATTTATTTCTTATAAGGGTAACACAGAGTTCTGAAGTAAGATGGCAACGCGTTTCGGCAGAACGCCTTCTACTGGACAAAAAGTATATATACTTACAAACTTACAATTATGTTGTAAAGCCTTTTGTGGCAAAGTCTTGCATGGTAAAGGAAATGTGTGGTAAAGGCATTGCATGGTAATAGACGTGTGGTAAAGGCATGTGTTGGCATAGTGTAATGACATGCGTAGTTCCATCATACGTCTGTTGCAGGGAGTGGGAGACAATATGATTGTGTACACAATAGAGACCCAATAAAGATCATGTGCTTGGTGGAGTCTACTTTGAGGCCTACATAGGAATGTGTTTGCATGAAGGTCCTTCTAGAAAATCTCATTGGTGCACATTTAGGAGTAAGTCTACCTTATGGGCAGTTGGGATGTAAACTGAAGTAGATGTACTATTAGAATTGTGTTTGCAATGGGAGATGTCAGATTGAATTTTTATTGAAGGCTCAGTTATGATTGTTTCTGCAGAAGATGGACAATTAAGATTATACCTGAAGTGGAAGTCCAAATAGGATTATGTCTTCACTGGAGGCTCAAATTGTATAGTATCTAGAATGCAGGTCCATTCAGGACCGTGTTTGCACTTGAATCTCAGTTAGGATTGTATCTAAATGGAGGACCTGATAGATTATGTCTACCATGATGCCCAAATGGGGTTAGGTGTGCTACGCAGGCTAAGTTAGCAGGATGGCTGCAGTGGAGGTCTAGTTATAATTCATCTTGAAAGTATCATTTTGCCTTCTTAATATAAAATTGATATGGTTCGTAGTACTCTATGTCCTTTTCCTGATACATGCTGCATGTATATTTACAATGTACAGTAGAATTGGCTTTATTAGTATGACAAAAGAAATACATTAGAAGTACACAGCTAACGTAAAATTGAGGATACTCCAGCATCGGAGAGCTATTGAAAACAAGGTTTATATCCATCCAATAGCAAAACATTTTATAGAAAACTATGGGGCAAAACAACTAAGTTGAGATGCAGTGGACTTAATAATATTAAAAAAGATGAAAGGGGTGACACTCATGAGAAGAAATTACGTTGAAATGTGTCCAAATTAATTTACTCATAGAAACAGGTGTCCCTTGGGGGCATTATATGGATATGGGACTTCATGTTCACTTATATTTCAGGCACCCAAAGAATACAACCAAAAGCTAATGTAAATTCAAAGAAATATGCATAGGAGGGGAGAAATTAATCCCTATTACTTTGAAGATATTTACACAGCATGAACATCAATCATCAGTGAATATTTAGGCAAAATAGATAAAAAGAATCAGATACTGTCTAATGAACAACTGGCATGATATATGTTGGCTATTCTGGTAAACTAGGTCTAATACAAAACAGAAAACAAATGGAATCAACACACATAATGATTGTGATTAAAACTGTTAGAGGGGATACTAATCCAAGATCTTGGGTGATGTAAACTATATGTGATTGTCGAATGGATCAAAGAAAAATAAAGCTGCATTAATGGAGTGACTTTAATTCTAAAATGAAATGCAAGCAGTGCCTCCAGTTGGAGATTCACAGATATTGAGATTGTCAGACATCAATAAAACTGTTAGTGAGCCCCATGAACTGAGTTCATACAATACTTGTTCCTGAAAATAGTTAGAATCCAAATGTGTCTAAGAAGGATACATTATACAGCATACACATTGAAACAAATGAAATCTATGATTGTCCAATGATAATTAGCAAGCAGAGGATTATCATATATGTAATTATAATGAATCCTAAGGACCACAACGCCCAAGGGCCGGCTCCCTCTCTCCTGAGGTGCCCACCTTCAGGAGATAGCAGTTTGCTTTCGCTTGGAGGGAGTTTTGACCGCTCCTGCCAAGCAAGAGCAAACTGTATGACTTCTCCCAGCGGGCAGGTGCAGGTAACTGCTGCCGCTCACTGGGAGTGGAATTTTCATCTGTTTTTCTTCCCCCTCTCAAGTGGGCAGGAAAACGGCTTAAAGGATTTCTCCAACACACATTGAGCAGCATTTTTAGCTGCTCACTATGTGCAGGAACAATGCTGGCTCCCACTTGAGGTGGGGAGCCGACAGGGACCGTAAGGGCCCTAAGGCTACACCTGCGGTCGCCAGGAGACTTTGGGGGCTTGCCCAAAGCAAAGCAAGCATGTTGTCACTGCAGTGCCACCTTGAAAAGTTATATAAAATTCTTGATGGGTGAACTGTTGCTCTTTTTCAGACAATATCTTATATAGTGACTGTGACAAATGGGTTCTTTCTTGTCATCTTCTGTTGAGATCAAAGCTTGTTGTTATCCATTTTAACCACTACGATTATGCAAAATGACCTAGAAGCCCATCTGTTTGCCCCCCCCACCTATACGTTAGTGATAAGCAACTTCTTTCCAACTTCTTCCAGGATGATAGACAGATTACCAAAAGGCCCTTCAGCACGTATCCCGCCAATTTTGGAGATGCGTTCTTGAAGCAGAGGTATATGAGCGCATCTCCACCACACAAAGAAGCACTTACTACATATAATAAAGAGCAATTACCCTTGTTTGGTGGAGATTCAAGTCTTTGTATTCTTATTGTCTTCTCTACGCAATTTTAGTTATAGCAGATTACTGTATGAAAACACTGGAGGAACAATCACATTGCCAAAATTACAGACACACAATGTCACTGGAGAGATTACTTTGTGGTCCTTTACTTAGCTGTAGAGTAGGAGATGCATTATACATTTACCCAACAAGGTAGCACTTACTAATTAGCCAGTAGAAAGTACCAGTCATGACTCGCAACAATGAGAAGGGGTGGGGTGGCGCGAACACGCGGGGTGTAAATAAAAAGAAAATGTAAAAAAGAAAAAGAAAAACACTTACCTCCTCCGCTGCACGCCACTCCTCTGTCCCTCGTCGCTGCTGTAGGCAAAGGCTCCCAGCTTGCCCTTGTGTCCAATCCTGCCGCTGCTCAAAGCAGCGTCAGGATTGGGAGCTCCAAGCAGACTGGGAGCCTGTGCTGTCACGTTTTCAGGCAGGTCTCATCAGGACTCTGGTTGGGGCACCCTCTTGAGGTCACAGAATATCTACCAAGGAGGTAGTGTAACGAAGCAGAAGAGCAGCTAAAGGCATACACAGGGAAAGGACAGCTATGGTAAGGCACAGAAAATAGGAAAGTGAAGGGCGAGCAACCTTAGTGTGAACAGACAAGGAACGGATCAGTAATGGACAAACGCACTGGGGTTATCACTAAGGTTGTACACAGGGCACAGAACTTCCCACAGCAATATGGAACGTCAATGCCTCTGTGCATATTACTCTTACTGATAGTCACCCCGCAAGCCCCATAGAAAGGAGGCAGCTGAAGTGTTTCTGTCTCTGGACCCTTAGCGCACAAACAAGGATTGTACATACATACACAAGACTAGCCCTTGTGGGTACAGCTGGAAACACAGTGGCAATTCCTGGAAAACAGCAATAGCACACTGTCACTGTCAGGCACTGAAGACTACATACAACACTAGACAATGGATGGGGGCTGGAGTTGCCTCCTGGAAACCAGGAGCCAACCCCAGTAGAAAGGAAAACACTTATACACAGGTGAAGACTGATAGTACACTTACCAGACACAATAACCAGAGAGGAAACAGAAAGAGAAGGAACAAACTAGGAGGCAACGGCAGGAACAGGCAACAGGCTCAGGCTGATGCAAAGGCAGGAACAGGACTGAAAAAACAGGGAGCAGGTTCTGGCTGGAACAAGCAGGAACAGGACTCGGAAACAGTTGGCAGGCTCTGGCTGGAACAAGCAAGAACAGAACTGGAATACAGGGAGCTGGAACAAGCAGGAACAGAACTGGGAAACAGAGAGTAGACTCTGGCTGGAACAAGCAAGAACAGGACTGGAATACAGGGAGCTGGAACAAGCAGGAACGGGACTGGGAAACAGAGGGCAGGTTCAGGCTGAAACAAGGCAGGAACAAGACTGGAAAACAGGGAGCAGGCCCTGGCTGAAACAAGCAGGAACAGGGCTGAGAAACAGGGAGCAGACTCTGGCAGAAACAAGCAGGAACAAGGCTGACGAGCGGAGAGCCGGTTCAGGATGAAGCAGAACAGGAACATGACTGGAACACAATCCAACAAGGGGTCTGGTAGACAAAGGAATCGAACTCCAATGCACGATGAGGAGCTTCAGGAAATGGCAACTTATAAGCAGTTCAGGCAGCAGCAAGCCCAGGGCAGAGTCACATGGCTGGGCTGCACAAGAGTAATCACAGGTGTGTGCAGTTCCGGTCTTACACAAGTCCTGGAGGAGAGAATTCAGTAATAAGGTACAACCGGACTTTTCCCATAGGAAGCAATGGACAGAAGTTTACTGACTACCAGGCAGTGCATCATGGGACCTGAAGTCCAAGGGAGCAAATGTAGTTCTTGTATAGCATGCCATATCGAAAAGGGAAGCAAACAGAAGTCAGAAAGGGACTCTGAGTGAATGCTAATGATATTTCCCAGCCTACAAATAGTCTGTTTACAGCGCCCCTAGAGATGGTATGGCAGAGTCGTAACATGTGCAGGCTTGCCGGGCTTGAGAGAGCCTACTGCACATGTGTGTTTGGCTGGCCCAAGATGGCTAGACAAACATATGTGCACAGGGAGGGGAGTGCCGAGCACTGCCCCTCGCTGCACTTCACCCCTGTGGCCTTGCTCCTTAAAAAGGAAAGGATAATAAACTAACTTTATTATCCTTTTCTTTTAAAGGTTTTGCTGCAGCCGCTGCTGGCGGGGAGGTGACCCTCCTCCGCCCTAATGGAGGAATTGCCCCTGGAAAGTACTCCAGTTGAATAGACATTCTGAACAAAACTGTGGCCACTTTTTAGATAAATAAGTAGGTCAGGATGGATCAATCAATCAGGAATTTGTAAAGCGCGCTACTCACCCATAACGGTCTCAAGGCTGAGGAGGTGGGGGAAGTGCTACTACTGATCAAACAGATGCTGGTACCTATGCTCATTTCACAGAAATTAAACCTCAACCCCCCTTAGGGTGCCTAGGGGGGCTGGCCACAGGGTTTGGCTGCAGACCAGCCCTGCAGCCAACCCCCACCTCGCATGGCCGATGGCCGTGAGTGGCACTGGGTTGGATGCCTATGGGGGAGTAGGCTGCATGCAAAGCAACTGCGGCCAACCCCGCCGTGCATGGCCAAAGGCTGGGCATGGAATGGGGTTGGTTGCCTACAGGGGTTGGCCCTCTTTGGCCAGGCCCTGTAGCCAACCTGTGCTGAGCTCGCCGTGGAGTGGGGTTAAATTCCTGTGTGGGGTCGACATTGGCCAGGCCCTTCAGCTAACCCTCTGCTGTGTCAAAATAAAACATAGGAATTCACTGAAAAAAATAACAAAAGTTACAAGGATGTTATAGTTAGTTTTGAATTAACACACAAAAAAGCATAGACATTCAGCTGTTATAGTTAGAGGTATTTCAAGTAATTATAACTCGTGCCCCAAGGTAACTATAACCTGCTCCCTCGCCAAGCACAGCTAATTATCCCACGTATTACATCAATGATGACATCTTCTGTGGCATCATTGGTATTATCACTGCAACATTTGCAATAAAATTATTGATGACCAAAAGACTGCATGGCGGGCATGAGTTAAGGTTACCTCAGGGCATGAGTTAAGTTTCATGAAATAACTCTAACTCTAGCAGCTGAATTTCTAAGGTTTGTGCATGCAAATTCAGAATATAACTCTAATGTCCCTGTAACCTTTGGTTTTTTCAGTGATTTTTTTCCTTAGCACAAGTGGCTTTTCGCCTGCCTGGTTCATTCCTCCGTCTGTTATTGTGTTATACAGATTTCTGTACCACACGCTCCTGCACGCAGCATGGGGCAGTGGGTGAGCCCACTTCAGCCATTGGCCAACTTCATTGTATATGATTACATTCAGTCCTTTCGCAAGGAGCACATTTGCACACAAAATAGTTTCCTTCAGGGACTACTATGGTCAGTTGTTCTTTCTGAGACCAAAAAAATATTTTTACATTTAGCCAATGTTCTTTGTATGTCAGCGATCGCCCAGCTGCTTTCCCACTAATAAAGTTTTACAAAAACCATGGCAAAACAAAATAAGCATTAAAAAAGCCAAAAGGCAGACAGCCAACACCAGACCTATTGGTTTTGCTGATAATGGCTTCAAACTTTTTTGAGCTTTTATTATTAAGGAATACAATTGTATTATACTATTTACCATCAATTCCATCTATCCCTTGAATATTTTTTTGCTACTGAGACTGTGACTCACTGGAACTAAAATATATATTTTGCATTTCAAGTTCCAATTCAGGGGTTTGTGGCTCCAGCCATATCTTGGTATTCTCCTTGGTGTGGTTAAAAAACTGAGGAAATTAGTAGAAAACAATTCATAGGACACTTAGGGGTTGTAATGTTTGTAATGTTTCTTGCATTACACGATCCATTAAGGACTGAGCACAGTGCTTTTTTTTGTTGCTTTTTTTGTGTCTGAATGCTTATGGAAAAAAACCAAAAGCAGTTTTATAGAATTGTAAGTGAGCTTAGTTACCGCCCCGAAAATAAGCCCTATGCGTAGTTACGTTTAAATACAGGAAGGAAACAGCCTATGGCGTTGGTTCTAATTTCTACTTTAAAAAAACACAGTTGGTTATGTTGAGACAGCACTGTTCCTTGGTGACAACAGATAAGATATTTACCCTGGGGCGCTTCAGTGCCACGGGTTAGAGTCAAATAAGGGCGGCAATTTAAATACCAAGTAACACTGGCGTCCAGTCAGACATTCTTTCATAGAAGGTCTGAAAAGACTTTGTTTTAATGCATTTAAGATAGCTGTTATACGAAAATCTTCCTCGTAGGATAACACCGCTACAAATATTTCAGAATGCTCGCTTGTATTTAAAATCAGTCATTGTGGGTATAAAGCCTAAAGTGTATTTCACCCACCGACTGTCTGTCCACATCTATACATCCCAGCTGCTCATTGTGAGCTGTAAGATGATACAGGCTTTTCCTATCTATACCGCGCATATACAGTGGGCAGAAGATAAACAGTAAAACAAAGGGCCCTGGGACAGGGGATTAGCAAAGCACCTAATTTAATTTAACATACAATGGAAGACTTTGGAAGGCATGCAATTTTTTACGCAACTCTGCTGGGAGTTCTGGTCTTTCAATGAGATGTTATCAGCTGTTCTTGGGCTACAAAGTTAGATATCAATTAAATATTTGAAATGCTGACAGGGACTCTGGTATCACTAAAACTGGTTAGAGGTATGCATTATTGAAAACGTGACAGGTTCCCTGAAACAGATAGGTCCACGCCCAGGTCTGCAGAGGCGAGTATGCCACAAGCTGATTTCATGGTGTTTTCTGTTTGCAGCAAAACTAAGATGTTAGCACCCGAGGGTAATTGTGCTAGCCGAAGATGCCTTAATTAATAAAAGTGAGCACACGCTGTAATTTCAAGTATCTCCTGCCACCCCTCCTCCAGATTCTGATTGCAGGGGGCTGTTTATCCAATTAACTCGGTGTTTGTTTTGATTTGAATCGAGCAAATGAATGCCGATCTCTGACGCCATTTCATGTCTGTTTTTTTAAATACATTTAGTGACATGAGACTGGAGGTTATCGGGTAAGTTTAAAGAAAAAAAGAAAATAAACAGCTTGAAAAAGACCTCAGATTGTACAATTGTAAAGTAGAAATAAAAGTTAATAATTTATGGATTCTGAAAAACAGTTTGCCAGTTTTATGAATTGCGAGCAAGTAGGGGTGTGTTAAATTGCAAGGTCTATAAACTCTCAATTTGATGATTATTATTTAAAAAAAATCAACTTTGCAAAGTGAGAACCACGCCAAGTTTGAACAAACGTGCGTTTATGGCAAAGAGAAAGTTACAGCTGCTGCAAGTGACCTGGCCACAGGTGGGCTGCGTCTGTACGTTGGTTGTCTCCCATACCGGCATGTTTTGTGACAACCATAGTGCACTTCGAGGCATGTCTCCGGTCTCACCACTCTGGACGTAGTCCATGAGACATTCCTTAAATATGCCCATTGGCCAGTTCTCTTGTCCAAGGACCAAGCCACATAGCTGCACATGGGCCACTACGCTTGCTTTCCCCCGTGCTTTTTCCTGAGGGATAGCGCCCACCCTCTTCACATCATACATGGTCGGAGATTCAGTGCTTTTCTTCCCCGTTCACAGGATGTCCCTACTTTCACGCAGATAACATCCTTTAACTGGAAAACAGTACAGTTGTACAGGCCTGTGAGTGGGGAGATTTTGTTTTCTAGAAGTCGGGTAATGTTGAAAAATTGCGCCTGCCGGGCAGAGGCAATGGTCTAATAATCACCTGATTTATGGATGAAAGTCCAACTCCAGTGATAAGCCCTGAAGGCCAGTCACACAAAAGCTATACGCAGAACTAAAAACAGACTAACAGGTTTATTTAGCCCCTACCAATATGATCGTATATAGAACCATCAAGTGCAAATAACATTTCCACAGGAGGTTTAAACAGCTTTAGCATCTATCCCATTTTGAGCAAAGAATTGGTGAGAAAGGGTTTATTTAGTGGTAAGTGGGATATCCTAGTAGAAGATTTTCATTTATTCTTTTTTAGCATTTTGACAGGAAACTATTTTCAGAAACAACTATGCAACTCTCACTGTGGAACAATTAAAGAACGAAGTTGCAAAAGACCTCTATGGGAGAGTGCTGGTGGGCTACTATCTATCTATCTATCTATCTATCTATCTATCTATCTATCTATCTATCTATCTATCTATCTATTGTATTTAAGACATGATTAATTAAAACCGTTCAGCATTGAGATAAAGGGTTTATCAACGCCTCGCCCGGGGTTAGTAAGCGCTATATAAATACTATTACAATTACAATATAAGGAGCAATAAAATAATATTTAACATTACAATAAAACCATCAAGTTTGTAATGAATATTAACCAGTTAAACCATATAATAACATAAAAACGGAATTAAAATGTACTCAACAAAAATAAAGCCTTTGTCTTTCTAAAATCAGTGTCGCTTGCTCTGAGTATCAATCAAGTTTACATAGGCTGCATTGCATATGTTGTGTAATGCGTTCTAAATTTAGAGTAATACATAAAAAGCGTATATCTAGTACAGGCAGCGATAGAAAAAATATAATATTGAGGTTGACATACATGTCAAGTTACAGAAAACAAAGTACATAGGGGTGGGAGCCAAGTAAGATGGCCGCCTATACATTTCCCCGCAAGCTCCCACATAAACTAAGATGATCCTGCCTTAATCCTTCATGCAGTTTGGCCTACACCTGTTCCTGCCCCCCCCTTGGCCTAGGGATGATCCAAGCGAGTCTGAGTGTACAGCTCGGTTGGCGGCCTACCGGCCGTTGCGGCCTCGGGCCCGAGCAGCCACGCAGGAAACTGATTGTGGTGCGGCTGACCTGCCATTCAGAGTCCGAGAGGGGTGGCCTGGTTTCTGGTGACCCCGCTGATCCTGTGGGCCCAGGCAAGGGCATGGAGAGTTCTCTCTGGCGTCGGGCAGCTCGACGGCTGGTTGGCTGAACGATCGGCTTGGACCCACGTCCAGCTGCCAGTTTGCATCCCTGGTCCTTTTGTCCTCTGTATTCAGCCTGGATCGGCAGACAGCGCCCAGAGTGTCTCCAGAGCCCTTATACTCCTGCTTTGCCTCGAGGAGCCTGGTGGGGTGAAGTGGCCATCCTTTGGGAGCTGGAGAGGAGTGGCAGCCCAGCTTTGGAGTAGGTCAGACTAGGAGAGGTGACATGGGTGCTGGGTGGGTCGGAGGCCCAGTTAGGCCCTGAGGAGAGCTATGCTCGAGCCTATCCTTGTAATGCACAAGCCCCCTGGAGTGATGACGGCTGACCGGCCCCTTACTTGGATTTGCTGGGTGAATGAATGCACTGCTGAGATCAAGGCGACGGGCAAGGGGCAACTGCGATGGAGGCAGGACCATATGGCGTTGGCGCAGGGGGCCACGACCAGCACAACACACCTGGAAGCTGCACGGAGGGTGATTTCTCTTAACCCCTTTCACTATAGCTGGGATATAGGTTTTGTTCTGCCCTAGGTCACTTTTTTTGGTTTTGGGAAATGGGGTGGCTGTTTTCAGCCCCAACCAGGTCCACAGCGGGGGTGCCCAGTTGGAGGGTGGAGTTTTTTTTAACGCAATTGACTGAAGCTCTTTGGTTTGATGGGATATGCTTTGCTCTTGTGTATTGTTGTGAAATTCAGAAATTCAGACAGTCTCACCCTATAGATAGGAACTGAGGAAAGGCTCTGTTCTTAGGTCACAGAGGGGGTGGAACATGGAATAGTTATACCTTATCACATCCATAACGGTACAGGTGAATAAACTGATGTCCTGGAACGTACACAGAATAGCCCAAAGGGAAAAAAAGCAATGCGTGTATTCATACTTGAGGAGATATAAAGTCTCTTTCAACCTCCTACAAGAGGCTCACATATGGGACACCTGTATTCCTTGTCTTCGTAAACGTTGGAGTAGGCAGCTGTATGCAACGTCTTTTTCAGGCCTTCGCCAGAGGGGTTCTGATCTGGGTGGCCCCAGAGGTCCCATTTATACACTGCCACCATGTCCTAGACCCAGAGGGGCACTTCATTATACTACATGGAGTTCTGGATGGTAGGAAGCTCCGCCTTATTAACATTTATGTCCCCAACTAAGATCCTCCAGAATTTTATGCTACGGTGGTCCAGGCCGCTGCCCCATATTTGGGGGCTGAGGTGATCATGGCAGGAAACTATCATTGTGTATTGGACAGTAATAGAGACCATCATCCCCCATGACAGCACACCAAACCTCATATGATGACAGCAATACACGGTCTCATGAGGGAGTTTCATCTATGTTACCTCTGGCGTGCCCGCAACACTGATGTTCAACAATTCTCCTGCTACACCCCAGCTATGGGAACACATAGTAGATCGGATTATGGCCTAATATGGGACTCCTTAGCTCCCTGGGTCCATCGTGTTTCCTATTTGCCCAAGGTACTTGTCTGATCACTCCCCGGTCCTGTTTGAGGTGGGATGATTAGAAGGCAGCTTCAAAATACCAACCTTGAGGCTCTGTGCCACAGCCCTAACTGATCCACCCTTTGAATACACGATTAGGGAAGCCCTGACCCACTATTTCCAGGAGAACTAGGTTCCTCCTCTAGCAAAGTAAATGATTGGGACGCAATGAAATCAGTATTCCAAGGGGGTCTTTCTCAAGACCACTTCTGGAGTAAAGAGCCAACTTGAGAGAGAGATTACTCAGAATGAACAGACCCTCTGTACTATTGAAAGGGATCTTCCCTCGCACCCGGAGCGCCTAGAAAATTGGCAGGAAGCGTGTAGGTCCTTATTAGATGACTGGCACTGTCTGGAAAAATATACTTTCTCAGCCTAGCACCAGAGGCTTCATGCAGAAGGGGACAAAGCAAGTGCTATGCTTGTCAGACTAATAGCGCAAGAGAACTCCAGAGTTCCAATCCCGTCCCTCCACACCAGGGCGAGTCTCTCTGTTTATACCCCAACAGCAATCAACGCCACCTTCTGAGATCACCTGAGTGAGGTGGTTGCGGTTCGAAACCATCCCCACCCAATAACATAACAGACCATCTTCTTGATATGCCATTACCTACTTTGCCTGCAGAAGTTAGGGGGCAGCCTTTGAGAGCCCTCTCACGTGAGGGGAGCTCCTTGGGGCTGTACGTGCAATTAAAACTGCCAAGACTCCAGGGAATGACAGCTTCCTGGTGGAATTTTGTGTAAAATATTCAGACATTCTCATTGCATTTACAAGCTCTTGGAGGTCTTTCAGGAGGCTCTTCAGAGCGGGGTTCTTCCACCAATGCTTAGAGAAGCCGTGGTGGTGATGATACATAAACCGGGCATTGACCCTTCTATGCTGTTGGCATACCGTCCCATCTCTCTACTCAACATGGATGTTAAAATCCTAAGTAGTGTCCTTTCCAATCACCTCCATTCTCACCTCGAGTCCCTAATACACCCAGACCAATTAAGATTCATCCCTCAGAGAAACATGCTACACAATTTGAGACAACTTGCGCATGTATACCAAACCTGCAACGCATTAACGAAGACCTTGCCCTGGCTTTCCTAGCTAACGAACAAGTGTTCAACTCTTAAACTGGTCATATCTTTGGCAGGTCCTGGGGGGGATGGGATTGGTCCCCAAGTTTATCTGATCGGTCTAATTATTATCTATGAATTCATATGCTATAGTGCGGACTGGGGGACTGATCTCTGACCCACATCGGTTGGATAGGGGGACCAGACAGGGTTGCCCACCTCTCGCCAATTCTGTTTGTGTTGTCAATGGAACCCCTGTTGATTCATTTGCACCAAGTACTGCACCCTGGGGGAATTGTATAGGGAGCCACCATGCACATGGTTTGATTTTAGGCAGATGATGCTTTAATCTATCTCCGGAATCTGCCTATCTCTGTCCCAATGCTCATAGGGACAATGCAGGAATTCTGAACGGTTTCCAGGTTGCATGGTAACCCTTCTAAATCTAGTCTGTATCCTCTGGGCGCCTTAGCGAGTTTTGAGGCCAAAGACCTTCCTTGCAAAGGAATTCCCTGGCAGACTCAAGATGTCCAGTACCTGGGTATACATCCGCCCCTTATGGAGACAGAATTCTTAGTACTCAACCTAGCCAGGGTTCTCATGGGCCTTTAGTCATCAGTCTGTTTCTGGTGAGACCTACCCCTTTCTCTCATGCGTACATTGGCAATAGCGAAAATGATCATTTTTCCACGTTGTCTGTATGCCCTTCAGGGCACCTTTTTTTAAATCCCTAGGCACTTCTTCCACCAACTGGATGGTTTGTCGACTGACCTATTGTGGGCAGATAGGCATAAACATGTCAGCATTTCTACCCTTAGAAGGCCCTAGGCTTGGGTGGGATTATGGTCCCCCATCTGGAACTGTACTATATGGCGACTCATCTGCAGCATTGCATTTCCTGGTTAGATGAGTGGGACTAGTGGGAGGTATGTCTTCTGGAGGGTACCTATGGGGATATGCTGCTTTCTGCCATGTTGATGGTCGGCTCAAGAATTCCCCAGTATACACCCTACATAATCCATTTAGTGGCCGAGATGTGGGAAGATGTAGTGAAGAGGGTGCTTCAGAAAACCCTATATGCCCCAGAACTCCCTATGTGGATCTTACAACCCTTTAAGAAAATACAGGTTTCCATTTTGGCAAACAATGCCGGAGGGAGGGAGGTGTTTGACATTGGGGGATCGATACCCTGTGGGTCGATTCATCTCCGATGCTGAAGCGATACACACTTTTACCTTAGGTTCAGGTTAATTTCTACAGTATCAGAAAATTTCAGCCACAGCCCGTGAAATATGGCCTACATTCCCCAATGCTCCACCTACCTCAACCACCTTCACCTGGTTACACACTTATATTGAGAATTGCTTGCGGACCTCCCTCACTGCCTGCTTCCAGTCTAAGCCAGACATCAGGAAACAATACTCGAGGACTTGTCGGACAGGGACTGGGAGCGTATATGTAACGGGGTCTGCACAGCAAGTACTAATGCTTGCTTTAAACTGACGCAGTATACTTCGTTCACCAAATATATCTCTCCCCCAACTGTTGAGTAGGATTTACCCCACACACCCGACATGTGCCCCCTTTGTCAGACTCCAAAGGCACATTTTATGCATGTGGTGTGGAACTGTAGCACCCTTTTCCCCTTACTGGACCACCACAATTTTAGACAGCCTTCAAAAAGCCACAGGTTGGACAGTGGCACCTGATGTAAAGCACATACTTTTAGGCCTCCTCCCTTCCCCGTTGAAGAAGAAACTTAGTAGGAAGTTCCCTGTGTTGGGCTTGAAACAGCTAAGCATCGCATAGCCATTAAATGGTTGAGCCCCACCCCGAACTCGCCTGGCTCAGGGATACCATAGTGAGGGCCAAGCAGAAGAAAGCAGAATGAAGCAAGTGCACACTGACTATACACTTGCAGATGACCCCATGGCATGGGCAACCTTAAAGACTGTAATGTTACAGAATAACCTGGATGTTGGATATTAGGACTCACATTAACCTGTTTCTATGAAGTTCCATGATACCAATTGATGTGTTTTACAAAATGTGTATGTATAAAAAATATCTTCTCAAGAGCAGAGGGGTGAGTGGAAGGTTGTATAAGTTGATATGATCTTATTGATGAATTGTATACTTTGCTAATGTCACTGATGTCTTAATCCTTATGCTGAAAGTTGTAGAATATCACCAAAGATTATTTAAAAAAACACAGTCCATACATTAAAAAGAAAAAACACCCTGTAAGCTGAAGATTGTCACTGTTCAAACATGCTCAAAGTAGTTCAGCACACCTCCTAATCCCTAGGAACACTAGGCATGATGGAATATGGAGGCTCATACTTATAATGGAACAAGTAAAACTACAAGTCTCAACATGCTTTTGACGGAAACAGGAGGTCTAGCAAGAGACTCCCCTAATGACTATTCAGAGCAAAGGGTGCTATGTTTGGGACATGTGATGTCAGTCGAGGCCTCCAGAATTCAGGGGTGAATTTTGTGGGGTGTGTGTAAGACTTTCAGGAAGCAGGGATCCCCAAGTTACTAACACAATATGATGGTCCCTGAAGTTCTACTAATCTGGGAGACAGCTCAGGCAGCAATCATAGAGGGTAAAGTGCACCTGGCAGGATATCTTATTGGGTTTATAGAAGAAACATTCTGCATCAAAACCTAGATCACTAAAAATGTTCCAGTCTGTAAACCTAAAACCCGGGTAGGCCAAAATGTGCCACTGTGTCTGCTTGCTCCACCATAATGGTTCTCCCAATACCGGATCAGTCACAATTTACCCTGTCAAAAGCATTGCTGTTCCCTGACCTCAACCAGGCAGAAGATCTGAGAAGTTAGCATAAGGGACATCTGGCAATTTTTAGGGGCTGCATTTAGTATTTGCAAAATCCTACCAACCTTCATAATCTGGTCAAGACTGCAGTTTAAACCATGGAGTGGGTAATTTCCATGGAGCACTTGCCATGCAACCTGACCTGGAGATGACATCACTGCTCCAATAGTGAATCAGAGGTCATGCCACAGTAATGGTCGGTCTGCAATGAACAGTACCAGCAGTGGAAATTAACGTTTACCAAGGGTTTTAGCATTCCTGCCTTTAAATGGCCACACTTCAGAGAACCTTATTTATCTATCTAAATGTAATGTTTTGTTCTTCTGGCATGTATGTCAATTTTAATCATAAAATATTGACACATTGAACTATATGATTCTCAGATGATTTATCCTCCACAAATCCAATAGTCATTCTTACTTAAGACTCCATATAATGAATATGATAAATTCCAGGTCAAGAAATGTAAAAAGTAAATCCTTCATTTTTCACTTTTATTTTTGACAAATTCTCAAAATACTCCCTCCAACATTTATCTATCTATCTATCTATCTATCTATCTATCTATCTATCTATCTATCTATCTATCTATCTATCTATCTATCTATCTATCTATCTATTCTAACTATCTGTCTATCTATCAAACAAGAGAGGGGGTGTAGTTGTGCATGTTTATAATCTGTATATACATTACCCAGTGTCAGTTGCCACTGTGTAGTTATAATTAGGACTGTGTTTCCATGGAAAATTGATTTTGTGATTTTCGAATAACTTTAGCCATGTTCCAAAACAAAGCCTCATCCCCTGCTTCTTCCTGGAAAACTTCAAGTGATCCATCAAGCAGGGACAGAGAAAAAGTGAGGGGTCCAAAAACACATTTTTCCCATGCAAGTTCCTGTAGGAAAATTTGACACAGGTACTTGCACCAAATTTGGTAGACAGCTTGCTCTTGATCCATAAAGAATGTTTTTTGTTATTTGGTGGAAATCTGTTCAGTAGTTTTTGAGAAATTATGATTCAAAATATTTGTTTATTTCACAGATGGAGAGAGAGAAAGAGGAAAAGAGGGAGACCTGAGAGTGTAGATCTATGTAAGGTCTACATCTACTATCCATTGATTTTCCTTCAAATAATCTAGCAGTTGGCACTCAGCACAATATACGAAATCGGTGTACAACTACTGTTGAAAGTTTAGATGCATATGTAACTGTCAGTTATTGTGTGTGTTCTAATCAATGCAAAACACATTTGCAGTGTCATAGATAGGGGAATCGACAAGCGTTTAGCTACCCTCCACCTCTCCACACTTGCAAGAGGTTGGGCCATTTTCAGGTTTTCAGGACAGCATTGTAAAATGAAAGTGCAGTGCTTTGCTACATACTGGATGTGCCCTGCACCTAACCAGTGCACTCATATGCTTAGATATCATTAGTGCAGTAGATTGCATGTCAAATTATGGAGGACAGTAATGTTCAACCTACACATTAATTGTCTCCAAAATACTGACTGCCACTATACGCTCAGCATAAGCATGCAAATGCATATATATTCCTGTTTTAACCACACATCTACTTAAAATCATGATATAGCATCATGTAATGCAGATCAATATTTTGAAGTCATCATATAGTTCAATAGTAAAAACTCAATATTTGGGTAAAATGCTATGCAGGAGGTTATGTGGATCCCAGTCCCGAGGTTTGAGAGCCCCATTGAGTCCCAAATGAGGCCTTATTGTTTTACTCAGCCTAAAGTCAGCGACGGTATTTTCATTTTCTTTGCTCGCATGAAGCCTCAATGCACCCCTGCTAGACCAACCTGTGTAATGCATGCTAAATGTTTACTCTACAGTTACAAGAACTCGTTTTGACTCCCCTCTGAAGCCTAATGTCCTACGTAGTTTTGACCAATGCTGTTGGCCTAATGTGCTCACAAAAGAACCTTTTGCATTTATTTTTTTGGAAGATTTCCATTCAGAGAACACTGTACAAAATCTTGACCATTTTTACAAGTGTCCAATTTTGTTATTTCCTCCAGTATCGTGCTACCAGACCAACAAGGATCCCCACAATGATCTTTTAGATCATTTTTTTTTTAGCCCTTTGAGTTTTGTGGACCCCCACCGAATCATTACTGGAATCTGTGCACCCAAACGGAGTCAGTATTAGAAATCAGGGACCCCCAAACTGCAGGAAAGGACACTTTTCTATGATTTTAACCAACAATACACACAAATGCAAAACCATGTATACCCCAAACAAATGCTCAAATACTGAAATGTTTTGTTGAATTTGCAATCAAATGTAGAAAATGTTTTCACATTTCCAATTTTGCATATTTGTATATATTGTGTTAAATTTAATTCATTAATTTTAATATCATTCAATTTAGTAAAATAGTGGTGGACCCCCTGGGTAGGCGTTGGGGATCCCCAGGCTTCCTCGAACCATAGTTCAAGAACCACTGTTTTACATACTTACCTAGACCTTTCTTGCTCCCCACAAACCAAGCCATTATGATACTCTACACCATCGGTCCCATCGTGTAAACATTAAGAGAACGGTGCCACGACACAAATGCCGCCAGCAGACAGAATTTCTATCTGCTGTTGGTATCTGTGTGGTGCCATCGTTCTCCCACTTTGTCATTCACAGAATCTGCGTCTTTTGAAGTTTAAACGATCGGGCAATTTCCTACATTCTTCTTTGGACTTATTTTTCATTTTACCATCGATTGACGTACTGCAGAAAAAAAAAGTAAACTTGCTAGCACCGAATGTTTTAACGTCTCTTATTTGTCAGTTCACGCATATTAAAAAACTTCACACGTTGACGGCCTGTGAAGTGGTTGTGTATTTGTCATTGCCATGAATAACTGTGAGTCCCCAGATGAAACGGTATTTACAAAGAAATACCATTACATCAACAATGATAGGGTTTACTGCCCGAATGACTCGGTTATAAATCAAGCTCTCTGTAAGTGCAATAAAACTATTGTTTAGTCTGAATGTATCATACCACACACCCCAGGTTTCTGTGTTTTTTATCTTATGGCAGCCATAAACTGTCTAGACATACAATTAGCAAGCCGGTGTCCTACTTCACATGCTTTCAGTGGCATCCAGGACCAATCTGCAGGAGAAGACACAGGGCCTCCGTTCACCACTGTGAGCAGAGAGGGGTTTGAACACTTTTTCATAACATATTAATACAGTCAAGGTAAGAAATACGCGTGAAAAATAAGTTTATTTAGAAAGAGAGTTCAAATTTAGCAAATGTATAAATAGGAATTACGTTATTTTAGTCAACTATTAGTTGGGGTTATGAAAGTAATAACTTGTCAAGGTCTGTACCTGAGATATATACAAGTGTGTCAAGAGGTCTCTGTATTTTTTCTTAGTTTATACTGTTTAATATTAATATTAACTGACTTCCACATTGATGTCTGTGTACTGAGGTGGCCCAGTGAACTAAGCAATTGCTGTTAACATCTTGAGTGATACACAGGTCACATGTTCGGTCCACTGCATGGTCAGCTACAGCTTTCATTCTTCAAAAATCAATACTACGAGAATTCATAAATTAGGTAATAATGACATCAACTATTTGTAACACTTAAAACTGACAGAAAAATGCCATAGTAAGAGCTACATAAACAAGCAATGACAAAGCCAAAAGGCTTCACGTTTCTGACAAATTGGCTATGCAAAGCTTTTTGGCAATGCCATGCATCATCAGGAAAAAAGGTGCAACGATGCAAAGATATGCATATGCACCGTGATGAAAAAAAAATAAAACATAATTAAGGACAATGAGTTAAAGTAGAGCAGTGGAGGAAAGCAATGGGGAATGTGGAGTGGGTATAGGGGCAATGGATGAGCTTGAGCTGGAGGGTGAAAACGCATCTGAACTATTGTCTTTATTCTCTCTGGTTCTGACAAATCTTTTTAGGAGTTGAGAGAGGTAAGGAGAAACAAACCAACACTTTTAATTAATTAAGAGTGTAACACGTTTGGTCACACATTAAATCTCAGAGGCAGAAGTTCAAGTTCAAACGTTTTCTTACAAATTCAAGGGCAGGCTTATGTAAATTAGTCTCAGAAGCATACTATATAAGTACAGAATCACCAAAGACACATTGAAGTGTTGAATCAGAATAAAGTGTACAAGGCATAAGGCATACAAGTACTCCTGTGGTAGCAATACAAAAGATAGGAACCAGCACAAACAGCACTTGGTGTTCAGAATCCAGAATTGTTCCTCCTCTCTTGGGATTTGAAAGCTAATTACATCTAAATATTCTAATTAAGCTGTGGGGAAAACAAAAGATTTATCCGGAATTTCCGGAAACGGGTAATAGTAAAAAATGTCAGCATTACAGAAACCGCAGTAGACATTCTGCAAGAGAGATGTGCGTAGCACGAAGCCACACCTCCAAAGTAAGAATAAAGAGATTCTTACCCATCTAAGTGTCAAGTGGATCCACTCTAGTCAAAGGGTAGAAAGGGTCTGCCTCACCTAACTTACTGAACACCACTTTAGTCTTTGCAGCATCTATGAGAATCCAGATAATAATCATCAGTAATTTTCCATCCTCCCTGCACAGTTTGGAATTTGCAACTCCAATCAGACGTTCATCCCGTGAACCAAACATCAGAACAATCTTGGGTACTTCCTGTGTCCAGGAGTTCACAAAGGAGTTCTTCTCTCTCATGCATCTGTTAATGCTTCCAGCCTTTGGCAACATGGCCTCCCATACCCCCTTTATCTAAAATATACAACATTCATTTAATTAACTGTAGACTTCTGCGGAAACGTTTCAAATAAAGAAAATGCAACACGAGCAAAACTCCACGTTGAAGGTTAAGCATAGAAAAAACATATCAGGCCTCCCACTTAAGTCATTTTAACAAACAATTCAATGCACATTCCAATTCATTGCCATTCATGCATTTCTCCTCATGAGTATAATAAATGGCAAATACTGTGATTAACGTTTAGCTATAATACTGTAATTTTAATACAATGAATATAAATGCATATATGTATTATATTTCAGTTGATTAATGTAATAATCAAAAAATGCATATAACTTTCTACATTTCTACTTATGAGTACACCTTGAATAATATGATTTTGAATCACCGCTTTCACATTAATACATTAGAGTACGCGCTACATATGTTGTTGATTACAGTTTCATGACACTTCTCGAATTAATAATGGCAAGTTATGTTCTTTCAAGCTGGTGAGTAAAGCAAAGGATGTGTGGGGCAGGAGGGGGCAACATGGAGCTTGTGGAGTAGGGGTATGTAGTACTGGACAGTGAAAGTAAATGGAAGCAAGGACAAACTGGGGGTGGAGGGAGGAGGGAGCAACACATAGTGTGAGGGGCAAGTATTTCGGGGGGAGACATGAGGGAGAGAGCAAGAAAACACACATTCTTAGGGAGCGCTTAACAAAAAAGAAAAAAGTAGTTCCCTGAAAGTAAGTACTTGAAGCATTCAAGTCATCCAATCACAAGGGTGATAAATAAATTAAGCTACAGTGATGGAAGCGCACAAAAAAAAGAAGAAAAGCCATTAAACAAGAAGTAAGCAAATGAGCGAGACAACAAAGCCAAACAATTGTAGGAGAAGGGCTGGCTGTTAGCCCATGGTAACTTTGTGGTGTGGTCCACAAGAAGTCTTTAAAAAATAGGCAGCTAAAAGTTGTGTGGAGGCAAGAGGCAAAAAAAAGTAAGTTATATTTCTTCCACAGTGCGGGTCACATTTTGCTTGTAATTTTGGCTTGTACATCTTCAAACTGTGGGGAATCTTGTTCAAATTGTGTGTTGTTGTCCATTTTGGGAACACAAATTGAATCTGGTTGCAGATGTGTCACATTCTAGTTAGTACACCCTTCATAAACAGTAATTAATAGGTATACAATTTGCACACACAATTTGTGTTAGCAATATACTCAGGATTTGGGTGTTTAGAACTGCTTTTTAGGTTTTAATGTAGTGGTGATGTTAACTTGTAACCATTCAAATGTATTAGTTTGCCCATGATGATACAATAATTCCTGTGTTTCTTTTGCACATTTCTCTATTTAACCCCTTGGATTTCCTTGGACGAAACGGTTACGCCCTCGGCAGCACCGATCAGGTGCAAGGACTTAATCGTTACATCCTGCACTTGGCCTTTGGGGGAAGCACTTTTGTTCCCTCAAGGGGCTCCCACCCCCCTCTCATGGGCAGGGATGGAAGGGAAATCCCTTCCTCATCGACCCCAGGCCCCCGCTCCCATCTAATGACGTCAGTGCGCAATTGTGCGCTGACATCATTAGAGGTCGATGGACGCGCTGGAAGCCAATTGCTTCCAGCATGTCCAGGAGGGAAGAGGTCAGTTTTTCCCTCAGGCGGGGGGGGGGGGGAATTCCTCTAAAAGAGACATTGGGGAAAGGAAATGGTTTTCCTAAATGTCTCTTTCAGCATTCCTGCTGCCCGATCACAATGCGATCAGGCTTTAGGAATGCCCACTGGACACCAGGGATTTTGTTTTTGTTTGTTTTTAGTCTGGTTCATATGTGGAACAGCAGCCCCTTTGGCAAGGGTCGCTCCCTTTAGGGGGCCAGCTTGTTTTATGCCATTTCTGCCCCTTTTGGGTTCAGATCAGCTGATTATTTTTAGGCCGATCTGCCCCCAAGGGAGGCAGAAGCCACAGCAACGCCAGGGATTTTTGCTCTTTGTTTTTTTTGTGTGGGGGCCGCCCCTTGGACAAGGGTCACACCCCCTAAGGGGGCCCTATTTTATAGGGCCCATCTACCCCCAAGGAGGGCAGAAACCACCTAGTGCCAGGGATCTTGGGTATGTGTGCTTTGTGTGGGGAGTGTGCCCCCCTGGGCAAGGGTCGCTCCCCAAAGGGGGCCAATATTCTTTACACCATTTCAGCCCCCTCTTGGGGGCATATCGGCCAATTATTTTTAGGCCCATAGTCACTAAGGTGACAAGGATTTTTAAAGTTTAGATTTTTTTGTGTGGGACACAACTCTTGGCCATTTCTGCCCCTCTTGGGGGCAGATCGGCCTATTTTTTTTAGGCCCACAACTTAGTGCCAGGGATCTTGTGTGTGTGTGTTTTGTGTGGGGGGTGGCTCCTTGGGCAAGGGTTGCTTCCCAAGGGGCGACCAATGGTATTTACACCACTTCTGCTCCCCTTTTTGGGAAATCGGCGTAGTTTGTTTAGGCCCATCTGCCCCCAATGGGGGCAGAAACCACTAGACACCAGGGAAAATTTCTAAATGTTTGATGGCGGGGTATTTGTCAACTGGCAAAGTATTTGCATTTGTGATTATAACAGTTTATTTCTCCTTTTTGTTCTAGTTCAAAGCTTTTGCTTCTTTTGCTGTGGCTCCTTGTGGTTTTGGCAGGGGTTGACCTGCAGTTTGCGTAGTTGCATGTTTTAGGTAAGAAAAAGCTATTTACCTCAAAGGAGTATTGTTGCCATGCACGAATGACATTTTTGTAAGTGGTGTACTAAAGGCAGGATGGTGTTTGAAATTGTCCTTCGATTTGTGCACAATCATATTTGTTTTGTCTTATGTCTAATTTTCTTTTATTTATTTTTAATTTTTAGTGGGATATCATTGGTGATTGCTGTGTCTGTGCAGAGTAGTTGCTGGTTAGTCTAACTTTTGCAGGCAAGTGAGTGATATAGTATTTGAGTACACAACTCTTTGTGATAAAGCCACACTTTGTTTATTACTTATTTGAGACAGTGCTGGTTGTTGTTACTTTTTTTTAGAAAGAATCATGGCTATCCACAGGGTGACATCTCAGCAGGTTGTTGGTATGCTTTTTGAGTTGTCTTGGGATCATGATTATCAGACTGACTCTGCATCTGAGGCAGAAGAGGAAGAGAGAGATTCTGGCAGTGAATTTTCTGTCCGAGAGGAATCTTCTGATGAGGAAGCCACTCCCAGTGCAGATGAAGGGCCTGTTTTAGAGGAGGACACTGATTTGCCAATAGTGCAGCAGCCTGGGGCTGAGAGGTTTCCATTGGAAGAACGGAACTCAGGGTGGCCCCAAAAATGGAGCAGCCACAGTTCCCTGCCTTTACTGGTCTCCCAGGGTGTAGAGTGAATGTGGAAAACGTTTTGCCTGTCAATTTCTTTGAGTTGTTTATGGACGATGTATTTTTGGAAGAGTTTGTTGAGCAGACTAATTTGTATGCGGAGCAGTATTCGAGGGACAACGCTGACAGACTTAGGCCACTGTTTAGAGCTTGCCAGTGGATTCCCAAGAAATAAGTGTGGACGAGTCTTTGGCCCTGTTCCAGGTTTGTTTGGTTTTTAGGCAGTATATTCTAACAAGAGGGCACGGTATGGAATTAAATTGCATATGCTGTCTGACAGTAGTAGAGGATATGTATATAATTTCTGGGTCTACACTGGTAGGGATGTCAGGACTGACCGCCTGGTTGTCCGCCCACTTTTGGAGTTAGTGAGAAAATTGTGTGGACTCTTAGTAGACGACTGTTTAACAAAGGTCACCATTTGTATGCAGATAAATTCTACATTGGAGTGCATTTGTTCAAGGAATTGTTCAGAGTGGACACTGTTGCTTGTGGCACAATCCGCTCTAACTGGAAAGGCCATGCCAGGGGTCTTGTCTGTAAAAGATTTGAGAAGGGACAGTGCAGTCCCGTGCGGAATGATGATCTGATAGCTCTGAAATTTCAGACAGGAGGGATGTTTACAAGCTAACTACCATTCCACGAAGAGAGTACTTCATCTGTGGCTGTTGGTTGCTGCAGTGCACAAACCTGTGTGCATTTTAGACCACAATGAGCACATGGGTGGTGTTGATAGAGTAGATCAGAGGTTGGAACTTCACACTGCTGTTCGCAAGTCTTATGTGTGGTATAAAAAGTTGGCCATCCATTTGTTTAGCAACTTTAATGCTTTTATTGTGTTCAAGGATTGTTCCCCCGAGTTAAGGACGAAATTTGTTAAATTTCAGGAGTCAGTGATAGAGTGCCTTGTTGTAGTGGAACATGCAAAAGTTCCTAGAGTAGCAGTGGTAGATGAAGTGGCTAGATTAAAAGATCGCCACTTTTCTGATCAGATTCCTCCAACCCCCAAAAAAGACTTTCCCGCTAAGAAATGTAGAGTGTGTGCCTGAAGAGGTATCTGGAGGGAGACTCGTATGTATTGCCCCAGTTGTCCTTTAAAGCCTGGGCTGTGTGTGGCCGGCAGTTTCAGGAGCTAGCCCACCAAAAATAATTTTTGGGAACTACCGTGAGTGTAAAACGCCTGGTTTATATTTTCATATATTCAGTTTCACAGTTGGCATTACTGTCATGTATTTAGTTACAGCTTTTGTGTTTGTAGTTTTATACTTCTTTAGAAGTAGTTAGTGGTTTCTTTGTTGTTTAAAAAGAAAAGTGATGGCGGTGTGTTTGAAGTGGCGCTTGGCTGAGAAGTCTGGGTAAGAAAATGTTGGGGGATCCATGCAAGCCACACCTCCATGGACTCCTCAGGGTGTTTAGTTTTCAAAAATATCTGGATTTGGTGGGTATCCCTAGATGACCGCCGCACTCGGGACCAAAAACGAATGTGCCCCCCCCCCCCAGGAAAAACAGGTAGTTTTGTAATAGATCATTTTGATGTGTCCATGTTGTGTTTTGGGGCATTTCCTAACGCGGGCACTGGGTCTACCCACATAAGTGAGGTACCATTTTTATTGGGAAACCTGGGGGAATGCTGAGCAGAGGTACGTTTGTGGCTTCCCTCAGATTCCAGAACTTTCCATCAATTAAATATGAAGAAAACGTGTTTTTTCCCACATTTTGAGGTTTGCAAAGGATTCTGGGTAACAGAACCTGGTGACAGCCCCACAAGTCACCCCATTCTGAATTCCCCTAGGTGTCTAGTTTAAAAAAAAATGATAGGTTTGCTAGGTTTCCCTAGGTACTGGCTCAGCTACAGGGCCAAAATCCACAGCCAGGCACTTTGCAAAAAACATGTCAGTTTTCTTTGGGAAAATGTTATGTGTGCACCTTGTGTTTTGGAGCATTTCCTGTCACGAGGCCTACCCACACAAGTAAGGTACCATTTTTATCAGGAGACAAGGGGGAACGCTGGGTAGAAGGAAGTTTGTGGCTCCTCTCAGATTCCAGAACTTTCCATCACTGAAATGTGAGGAAAAAGTGTTTTTATTGCCAAATTTTGAGGTTTGAAAAAATATTCTGGGTAATAGAACGTGGTGAGAGCCCCTCAAGTCACCCTGGATTTCCATAGGTGTCTAGTTTTTAAAAATGCACAGGTTTTGTAGGATTCCCTAGGTGCTGGTTGAGCTAGAGACCAAAATTCATAGCTAGGCACTTTCCAAAAAACACGTCAAATTTCAATGTAAAAATGTGATGTGTCCTTGTTGTGTTTCCTATCGTGGGCATTTCACCTACTCACGCAAGTGAGGTACCATTTTTATCAGGAGACTTGGGGGAACACAGAATAGAATTTGTGTTATTGCCCCTTGTCTTTCTCTACATATCTTCCTTCCAAAATGTAAGACAGTGTGTAAAAAGGAAGCCTATATTGAGAAATGCCCTGTAATTCACATGCTTGTATGGGGACCCAGGAATTCAGAGATGTGCAAATAACCACTGCTTCTTCATCACCTTATCTTCTGCCCATTTTGGAAATACAAAGTTTTCCTTGATACCTATTTTTCACTCTTTATGTTTCACCAAATGAATTGCTGTATATCCGGTATACAATGAAAACCCATTGCAAGGTGCAGCTCCTTTATGAGCTCTGGGTAGCTAGGGTTCTTGATGAACCTACAAGCCCTATATGTCCCTGCAACCAGAAGTGTCCAGCAGTAAAATGCAAAAATGTTGTTGAAAAATGTGGTTTTCTGATTCAAGTCTGCCTATTCCTGAAAGCTGGGAAGATGGTAATTGTAGCACAGCAAACCCTTTGTTGATGCCATTTTCGTGGAAAAAAACAAATGCTTTCTTCTGCAGCACTAAACAAACTTTTAGATGTATTTTGGCTAATTTCTTGGTCTCCTCCAGGGGAACCCACAAACTCTGGGTACCTCTAGAATCCCTAGGATGTTGGTTAAAAAAGATGCAATTTTGGAGTGGGTAGCTTATGTGGACAAAAAGTTATTAGAGTCTACGTGCGAACTGCCCAAAATAGCCAAAAAAGGCCTGGCACCTGAGGGGGAAAAGGCCTGGCAGCGAAGAGGTTAATTTTAAGGTAAAATAATAAAACTGCAAGTCTGCAATGTACTAAGTCATCTGAAGATACATACCCGCGAACACTAGACCCAAATGTTGCACATATATAAACAACATCAGCCCTCATTATCCCTTTCACTTAAGCTGTTACTCTGAGGAGTGCAACAGTTTCCACCATGTGCATCAGCAATTAAGAGGGTTTCAAATGATGCCCATATGTCCATCGGGCAGGAGGTTCCAGAAGTTTAGCATGTACTTCTGATTGGTCGTTGCAATATACTAGATCTGTCAGCCATTGCTTACGAGTTAGAGTTCGATCATGACTCTAATGCTTAGCTAACAATCTCTTGTTGAGCAGTAGAGCTGTTGCAATAAATTTCCAGTCCATGTAGGTAAGAGCGCTATCTGTGGTGTTAATTCAAAAGTGACATCTATGATTTGGTTTAATATGTTTATTGTATAGTGCCATAAGGATTGTCCTTCTCTGCATGGCAAAGCTAGGTGCAGGAATATTTCTTCAGGGGCTCCACATAGTTCATGGGGGTGATCTGCCCTCAGGCCCTATTTGTACAGTGTCAGTTGAGTGTAATATATGTGATTTGTCAGTTGAGTGTAATTTACGTGATGTAGGTCTCTAAAGTGTGTTAACTATAATCTGCTGCTAGGTATAAGCTCACCTGTCTGGGATCAAGCTACATGTCCCTGTACATGATAGTCATGCATTTTTTAGATGTTTTCAGATTCTGGATAAAATATGATAGACCTAACTGGACCACTTCCATCCTTCAAAGGCTGCTTTTATTTTAGTTGAAATTCTTTCAAAGATAGTTTTAGAGTGAATACAGAAGATACTTTTTCTGATGACATGTAATCTCAGTATGCAAAACTGTAGAGAGAAACAACATTCTTTGCATGTGAGATAGTGCTATATTAGGTATTTTTGATAAGCACTAGAATCAGACAAACGTTTTGTTTTTGCCCACTGGAAAGCTACCTCTGGACCACAGCTTTCCCAAGAGCAGCTGATCAGCTCAAAGGCATGAAATGTAAAGTAATGGCTGAGCACATATATTGGGAATTATGGAGAGCTTTAGGTTGGGTTGCACACAAAGCCAGCAGAAACCTCAAGATCATAGCATTTGCAATAGTATACGAGTAAGTAATGCACTGCCAATGCTGGAGAGAATGAGTATACAGGGTAAATAATGCATGCCTACATTTAGAAATTCTTTTAAATTTGTTAGCAAGGGTGTGCTGAATATTTTCTTTCCTGAGGGCAGATTTTGGTGGATGGAAAGAATGAAGAGTGGGTCTACAGTGTCTGTTGTTCAAGGTGAGGGCGTTTCCAAGCTAAGCCCTTTTCCTGTCACTAATTGCTATTTCAGGAAGGTTAATGACAGCAGGTGGGTTGATCTCACACGTTGTTGTGTCCACATTATGTGTAAAATTGCTTGGAGCCAGTCTCAGTGCTCCCTGCACTGAGTGAGAAGCATCACTTTGCACAAAGAAAGACAACCTCAGATGGATACTTTAAAAACTAGACTGGTTCCACAACCTCTCAGTAAAACAGTGCTGTTGGGCCAGCAGATTATGTGCATGCTATAGAGAGTTGTTTATCACTATGCTAATCTCCTAGCAATTCTGAGTAATGTATCCACGTGGAACTGATAATATGTTCGCCATTGACATGGGGTTGAAAAATCTCCCTCACAGGAGATTAAATCATTCTCATCTAAAGTGGGATTTCGGTTTTGCTAAAAAAAACAGCTTTCCCCTTGCCATGGTGTAGGAGGCTGGCCTGGCTTATAGTGGGTGCCTTGTGGTACTTACACCTTGTGCCAGGTCCAGCTATCCCTTATTAGTAGATTAGTAGTGTTCTAGCAGCTTAGGCTGTTAGAGGTGGCTATGGCAAAGCAGCTTAGGCTGAACTAGGAGACATGCAAAGCTCCTACTATACCACTTATACTGTATTATATAGCACAATATCATAAGAAAACACAATACTCAGAGTTACCAAAAATAAAGGTACTTATTTTAGTGAAAATATGCCAAAAGTATCTCAGAGGATACCCTTACTTAGGAGGTAAGTAATAAACACAAATGATATGTACACAGACCCAAAACAGGTAAGTAACAGTAAGAAAAGTAGTGCAAACAATGTAGAGGCACAATAGGATGCAATAGGTAGACATAGGCCTAGGGGAAACACAAACCATATACTCCAAAAGTGGAATGCGAATCACGAATGCACCCCAGGCCTATGGGAGGTTGTAGAGGGTCACTGGGACTGTGAGAAAACAGTAAGGGTGTCCAAAATACCCCACACCAAGACCCTGAAAAGTAGGAGTAAAGTTACCCTACTACCCCAGAAAGACAGTATAGCCGTGATAGGGGATTCTGCAAGAACCACAACTGCTACCAAAGCACTGAAGATGGATTCCTGGACCTGAGGACCTGTAAAAGAAGGTGACTAAGTCCAAGAGTCACGCAAGTGCCCAGGGGGGCAGGAGCCCACTAAACCCCAGATGAAGGTGCAAAGGGCTGCTTCCAGGTGGAAGAAGCCAAAGATTCTGAAACAACGGATGGTGCCAGGAACTTTTCCCCTTTGGTGAGAAGATGTCCCACGGTGTGCTGGAGGTTGAAAAAGTGTTTCCACGCAGAAATACCACAAACAAGCCTTGCTAGCTGCAAGAGTTGCGTTGAGGATTTTGGGTGCTGCTGGAGCCCAGGAAGGACCAGGATGTCGCCCCTTGGAGGAAAAGACAGAGGGGGCGCTCAGCAACTCAGAGAGCCCCCGCAGAAGCAGGCAGCACCTGCAGAAGTACTGGAACAGGCACTTAGAATATCTGAGGACAGTGGTCAACTCAGAGTCACAAAGGAGGGTTCCACGACGTCGGAGTCCAACTCAGCGAGTTGGGCAATGCAGGACGGAGTGCTGGGGACCCAGGCTAGGCTGTGCACAAAGGAAGTCCTGGAAAAGTGCACAGAAGCTGGAGCAGCTGCAAATCACGTAGTACACAGGTTTCCTGTCTGGCGTGGGGAGGCAAGGACTTACCTCCACCAAATTTGGACAGAAGGGCCACTGGACAGTGAGAGACACTTGGACCCAGCTCCTGTGTTCCAGGGACCACGCTCATCAGGATGAGAGGGGACCCAGAGGTCCGGTGGTGCAGAAGTTTGGTGCCTGCGTTGGCAGGGTGAAAATTCTGTCGTTCCACAGGAGATTCTTTCTTGGCTTCCAGTGCAGGGTGAAGGCAGACAGCCCTCAGAGCGTGCACCACCAGGAAACAGTCGAGAAAACTGTCAGGATGAGGCACTACAATGTTGCTGGTAGTCATCTTGCTACTTTGTTGCGGTTTTGCAGGCGTCCTGGAGCAGTCAGCGATCGAGCCTTGGCAGAAGTCGAAGAGGGAAGTGCAGAGGAACTCTGGTGAGCTCTTGCATTCGTTATCTGAGGAATAGCCCAGAGGAGAGACCCTAAATAGCCAAAAAAGGAGGTTTGGCTACTAAGAAAGGAGGCTTGACTACTGAAAGAGGTAGGCACCTATCAGGAGGGGTCTCTGATGTTACCTGCTGGCACTGGCCACTCAGAGTTGTACATTGTGCCCTAACACCTCTGAATCCAAGATGACAGAGGTCTGGGACACACTGGAGGAGCTCTGGGCACCTCCCCTGGGAGGTGCAGGTCAGGGGAGTGGTCACTCCCCTTTCCTTTGTCCAGTTTCACGCCAGAGCAGGGCTGGGGGATCCCTGAACCGGTGTAGACTGGCTTATGCAGAGATGGGCACCATCTGTGCACATCAAAGCATTTCCAGAGGCTGGGGGAGGCTACTCCTCCCCAGCCCTTCACACCTATTTCCAAAGGGAGAGGGTGCAACACCCTCTCTCAGAGGAAATCCTTTGTTCTGCCTTCCCGGGACTGGGCTGCCCAGGCCCCAGGGGGGCAGAAACCTGTCTGAGGGGTTGGCAGCAGCAGCTGCAGTGGAGACACCGGAAAGGCAGTTTGGCAGTACCCGGGTTCTATGCTAGAGACCCGGGGATGCATGGAATTGTCCCCCCAATACCAGAATGGTACATGGCCATGTTCGGAGTTACCATTGTGACGCTACATATAGGTAGTGACCTATATGTAGTGCACACCTGTAATAGTGTCCCTGCACTCACAAAGTCTGGGGAATTTGCCCTGAACAATGTGGGGGCACCTTGGCTAGTGCCAGGGTGCCAACACACTACGGGGGTCATTTGGGCCGGGGATGCGGGAGCACCGCCAACAGGCTGGCGGTGCCCCGCAGGGCATTCTGACCGCGGCGGTTTGGCCGCGGTCAGAACAGAAAAACCGGCGGTCATCCGCCGGTTTTCCGATGCCCTCAGGAATCCTCCATGGCGGCGCAGCTTGCTGCGCCGCCATGGGGATTCCGACACCCCATACCGCCATCCTGTTCCTGGCGGTTCGCCCGCCAGGAACAGGATGGCGGTATGAGGTCTCGTGGGGCCCCTGGGGGCCCCTGCAGTGCCCATGCCAATAGCATGGGCACTGCAGGGGCCCCCGTAAGAGGGCTCCACAAAGAATTTCAGTGTCTGCTCAGCAGACACTGAAATTCGCGACGGGTGCAACTGCACCCGTCGCACCTTCCCACTCCGCCGGCTCCATTCGGAGCCAGCTTCCTCGTGGGAAGGGATTTCCCGCTGGGCTGGCGGGCGGCCTTCTGGCGGTCGCCCGCCAGCCCAGCGGGAAAGCCAGAATGGCCTCCGCGGTCTTTCGACCGCGGAGCGGCCATATGGCGGTTCCCTCCAGGCGGGCGGCTCCCGTCGCCCGCCGGGGTCTGAATGACCCCCTAAGTAACTTGGCACCTAACCTTCACCAAGTGAGGGTTAAACATATAGGTGACTCACAAGTTACTTATGTGCAGTGAAAAATAGCTGTGAAATAACGTGGACGTTATTTCACTTGGGCTGCAGTGGCAGTCCTGTGTAAGAATTGTCTGAGCTCCCTATGGGTGGCAAAAGAAATGCTGCAGCCCATAGGGATCTTCTGGAACCCCAATTCCCTGGGTACCTAGGTACCATATACAAGGGAATTATAAGGGTGTTCCAGTGTGCCAATGAGAATTGGTAAAATTAGTCACTAGCCTGCAGTGACAATTTTAAAGCAAAGAGAGAGCATAAGCACTGAGGTTCTGGTTAGCAGAGCCTCTGTGATACAGTTAGGCACCACACAGGGAACACATACAGGGCATACATTATGAGCACTGGGGTCCTGCCTGGCAGGATCCCAGTGACACATGGGCAAAAACAAACATACATACAGTGAAAATGGGGGTAACATGCCAGGCAAGATGGTACTTTCCTAAACATGGGAATTTTCCCCCAAGGCTTGGGTGTCAATTTGTAGTGTTCACTGCTCATGCCCATTCTAAATAGGGTGGAAGGACAAATGGCAAATCTTCCAGTGGCTCATTATGTTCTATGGGGCCATTGGAGGTGTATGTCGGCAGAGACAGAGTTGTCTGTGTCGTTGACATTGTGAAGGTCTTCCCCCCTCTAAATGAGAGGAGCACACCTTCAGTTTGGAAGACAGGGTACTCTATTGCCTTTTCAATGAAGTACCATCTTCACCAAACTCTAAATCAGGCACTTACTCTCCTTTTTTATCTTCAAATGGAAGTGGTTCCTAGGGCCAAACTGCTATAATTCATGACACTAATTGTTGTGTAAAACATTAACATTTATCTGGTGTCTGAACCAATAATCATTTTGTTTTGTGTGTTTTATCCCATCCCACAACTCTCTGTCTCCACTTCATTTGTGTGTTTTACTTCCTGATCCATTAACCAATCACTCCATGTTTGTCTTTTGCTAAAATCAGCAAAACTCTTCTTCAATACAAACTCACTGTTCCTTGTTAAGATTTTGAAACATCTCTGTGGTTGATAATAGTTTATTTTAGAAAAGTCATTCCATGAAACCTCAAACACCCTCTCCTGCCCATTTAACTAATCACACACACACATGCTGTCTGCATGCTTACTAATATTACAAATGTGTGGAAGGGAGTTATCATATAGTGCAGAATATTATTCTTGTCAATGTGATCAGCAGAAATTGCACTTCAGGTCTCTTTATATGGAGATTCCAATCCTGAACCCAACAGCCAGACTTAAACAGAACCTTTCTATCATCCTACACTATGAACACTATGTTCAGGGGCAGGTGTGCTGTTTAGGGCTGGGTGTGCTCCACTACGAGGCAAGGTTTATGCTGAGAGGAGAAGGTGACCCCAGACACATCCATTATGCTGGACATGGTGTATTTTCTATGGGGGTGCTCTTAGGGCAGATGAATGAGACAGCACCTTCCAGACTAGACATTGAGTGGGCAACATACATGACATTGAATATGCTAATGGTTACTGAAATGTCTCTATATTAATTGCCTTGTTATATGTTTTAAGTTGGTGGGGTGTTTACATAACATTTGCTGTCATATATATTGTTTATGGTGCATATAATTTGCATAAACTAACAATACTTTATAGCATAGTATTAAGTATGGTGTAGTGGGTACATATAAAGAGGCTCTTATTTGTCATGCTGTGTTTACTTTTTTACTGTATAAAGAATCTTTGAAAGAGTTTCTTTCAACAGGTTTACATCCACGATTTGCATGCAACATTTCCCAACTGGTTATAACCCTTAAAATCCTGCTAGAAAAATTGGCCTTCCATCACTTATGTTTTTAAAATCATCTTCTGCTTCTTTCTACCTTCAGTCTCCCTCTTCTGTATACAAGTCACCCCAAAACTCTCATGCCTAATTGCCTTAAAGCTCTTTGGAAACCATAACCATATCTATTAATTCCAGCTAGGAATTGTGTCTTACCTAGCTCTCCTCTAATGATCAAGTCTGTCGACAATTATCGCAAAGAAACTGGCATGAATGCATGGAATGAGCTTGCAAAACTAACCTCAACAACCAGATGACTGACCACTAATTTGGCTCCTGAGTAGCGTGCTACGCGCTACAAATCTCTTTGATGCCTCATCAGGGGTAGTAAGTGTTATACAAATACAATTTATAAATATAATTATAACTAGAATGGGCTCTCGGTTCCCCTTTCTACCAAAAGTGGTGGACAGATTTAAGTACCAAATGCCCATTCACTGGGTGGTAGAGATAGACCAGGTGTTAATATCATATTCTATAACTTGATTGTTTACAGCTTTTCCTCAATTACAAAAATCATGAAGGAGATTTTGGTGAGATAGAATAACCTAGTACTAAAGAGCAGCTGAACTGCAATACCAAATGGCAGGGCCTTTTCAATAGTCAAAGTTCTGAACAAACTTGAGCTGGCCACAGTTTAGATAGGGAAGAGCAACCGTCTGGGTAAATTGTAGTTAGTAAATATGCCACAAATATAAAATCATTTCACTAAAGTAAGAATTAGCACATGAAAAGAACATATCTGTACTGATAGTTGAAAAGGTTGCTCTTGAAGTACAATGAGCAGATTGTGTAAAATGGGTCAGTTTCATGTTTTTGTCCTGCACTTTAGCTTCGCTCAATTGATTTGCGATGAAAGGATAAATTTTAACTGTCGGAACCATGGAATTCAAAAACAGCTGGATAATTTATTAAACTAATGAAATGCATTTTTTCCATAAGAGCAAGCTTAAACCATTCCTAACCAATAGCCATCTAATGCCAGTCTTAAAATTGCATTTTTGTAAAAGACCAAGTCAAAGACCTTGCTGTATACCTAGAACTGGTTTGCTATATCTGGTTGGTTTCTTTTTTGTAACATCCGTACTTGCTTTTTATTTTTCCAGTTCTCCCTGAACATTGCTAGTAATTACTTCAACCAAAAGAAAATTCTAATAGGGCGTTTGGGTTGGAAGCCACAGGGTCGTGATTAGCAAAGCACTTGAAAACTGATTGTGATGTGGTCACAGACCTTCAATTCTGAAGAGATTTACAAATAGGCCTGTAATTGGTTGCAGAAAAAAAACAAAATCAACGCTGCACCAATCATATGTGCACACTTCTTGAAAGGTATTGATGTATTGACTGAGCAACAAAAAATACAAACGTGTTCAACAAGCGCAAATAGTCTTTGTTTATTATTGCTTCGAATCAGTAGAGAGGGCTGGAATTAGCCAAGGCCTTTTTTAATTAAGCAATATATATGCTACATATACTTACATGGGGCTTTTAGTAAGTCATCCCCATCCATTGGTTATGTGTAGTGTTATTCATATTTTATCTCTGCCCACCATAATATGCAGCATGGGGCAAATGGTCAGCCCACTTCAGCAACTGAGTTAGCTGTGAGTGAAGGCATTCTGCTCTTCCACAATGTGCACATCTGCAAAATATGTAGCAGTCTTGAATCCACGATCTTCTGGTGCAATGCATGCTTCTACCTACAATATATATATGAAAATATAGTAGCAATTAGACAATCCTTGTTTTCATGCCATGGATGCCTTCATATAACAAAAACCATCCACATAAAAAAATGGCAAAGCCAAAAGGTCAGCAGCCAATGTCAGACCTATTGGATTAGCAATGATTGTTTTCTGAAATGAGGCTCTATTGTTGGACTCATCTGCATAGTAGACATAACTACCTGTTCAAGTTTAAGTTCAAATTCACTTTATTTGATTAATCATTGTGAATCATGAAAGCACATACAATAGGTGAATCGTTAAGATCAACTACTAACATCAAGTCATCCATTTAAAAGCATATAAAACACCCGCTAAAACCCATGATTTATAAAACCAAACAGTATCATTCTCTAAAAGTTTTAGGTATAGGAAGGCTCGCCTAACCTGTCTAAATCCCAAAGACAACAATAATGGTAAATATACTTAAATCTCAAATTGGAAAACTTCAGACAAATAAAAACAATGTGCAAATGTCTAGTGCAGCAAGTGCAAGTTGTGGTCATTTGTGCAGGAATGGTTTGCAACTGGTCTGATACTGTGCCTTCATTGAAAAGGGGCTTGTTTACTACATTCCAAAAGGAGAAGCTCTCTCCTCTCTCACTTGCAACCACTAACTCTTCCCACTCCTCCATTCTGAGGCCCTCCTTGCGAATCATACAAGCTCGATCATAAGTCTTTCTGGCCTCCTTCACTAACACCCTATCCCTCAGGTTATGATGTAAGGCCTTCATTAAATCCTTATGCACTGAAGAGTAATGCTTAACAAACCACTTAGGGCTGGGATATCCCCCCTTTTTTTTATTTCTTCAAAAGGGCCGCGCTCTCTGACTTGCTAATGTTGAAAAAAGAGTCTAATATGATCTGATCAGGGGTATCAATCAATAAACAATTATCAAAATCAGTTTGGCATGTCTGAATCAAGTCCCTTAAAAAGTCTTCTAGGACAATTGTTCCCCATTTAAGCCTACAACATTGTTCTTGTAACTTCAAAGGCTCCGTACATAAGGTGACATCCTCCCCCGTTCATCACGCCATATGAACTGTGCCACTAGTGGGTTATGATTGCTACTACTGTTCCATTTGGCAGTAAAACTGCCAAGCTGGTATAACAGCACTGCTGAGACCAACATAAAATCTATGACTGAGCTACACCCTCTCCCCTTAATAGCTGGTACCATATCAGGAGAAGCATAACTGGATTTGGTCAGAAAGTTCAAAAGATTAAATTCTGCCACCAAAATATTGAGCGCATCCCTCTGCCGGGAATGCCCAAAATGGACCTGCTCAACTTTTTCCCAAACTGTTGCCTTCTCCTGCTCTAAAATGCCACCAGAACAAGGGCATAAATTGAAATCTCCTGCTAATATTATCCAAGGGGAGAAATATCTCTCCCGAAAAAAAACTTAGAAACTTCAGACTCTATTGCTTCCCCGTGAAGAGGGTGAATTATATATGATGATCACAAGGACCATTATGCATAAAAAACTGTAACATTTACCTCACAGTCAGAGTCTAAAACTGATCTAATCCCTGACACATTCCAAATAGTAATCCTGAGCTGGGTCAGGTGTCTGCAAGTTAGCTCTTTCTCACTTAAACCTGTCTCCCCACTATCAGTGGTTACTAGAAGTCAGTACTAAACATCAAGGACTGACTTAGTATCAAACATATTACTAAGCTGGACCTGCAGATTCATACCCAAATGGGGCTGAATGGTACTCTTCACCTTCTGTCCTGCACCGTCTAACGTTCCTGGAATCCTAATACATTTCCTGTGGGATAGAAAAACCCCAGTCCCCCTCAAGGAATCATGACTACATGTAATTTGGGACAGTGTTTTCAATCGCTCATACAAATAGGAAGCTATCATAGCTTAATGATTCCCACATGTCATGGGTATCTCCTATGTAGGCAATCACGCTTTCCATGCTGGATCCATGCTTACAACATCAACAAAGAACCTACAAGCTCCAGAATGCAACATTCTAAAGAGCCAAGACTGGGTGAAGGTATCAGATGACAAGGGGCCACTTGACAATAACAATAGAAATAGAAGCACATTATATTTAGTTTGGTCCAGCAATTAGTATCTATAGGTTCTGAGCATCAGAACAGCCTGTAGCATTGAGACTCCTGGAGGCAACAAATCACTCTCAACTCCTGCTTCAGACAGGCTGGAGGAGGCCTGCTTTGTCATCACATTCCCTTTCCCTTTATGGACCATAGGTAACAGCTGGCCTCATTGCTGAACTTTTTGCCAACAACACAATGGATCTGACTGGAAATCTGTCGTAATGGGGAGATTAACTTAGTGCACCCAATAAATATTGACATGCTGGGTGCACTGCTTACCACGCATGATAAATAGCTCCCATTCAAAGCTTTACTCACGAAAAACACGAATGAAAAGCAAATTTGGCACTTTCCATGTCTCAAAATTGACCTTGGAGAATTGCAGGGGTCATTGAATGCCACCTAGTTTATAATTTTCATCCCTGCACAATGTCTGTATAATACAAGGTAAGGTTTCAATGTAGACAGTTAGAATCGCTCTGTGCGCTTCCTTCTACATCATGAAAAAACAGTTTCAGTGATTATGTTTGCAAACTCCTAGTGAATTCAATAAAAGCTTCAAAGACGTTACATAGAGTAGCAGCTAAAAATCTCAACCTTTTTGTCAATATTAAAAAGACTACCACACAAGATTCACAGTTAATGAGACCTGTAAGCATGACCCATATGGAGCTGCAGGTGATTCACCTGGAGTCCCGTTGCAGTTCGAATTGTTCCTACCTAGCTCTCATGACTGAGAACTATTTATTTTTTAAAGAAATGGCCTCTAATACGAATCCCCCATTAATTCGTTGAGGAGATTCCAAAGCTGAAATGAATTATTTCGGCCGGTATCTCCTTGTGATTTAACAGGTTTCATGAGTTAAGCTAGCACCCAAGGAATAGGGAATAACCTGTAAGACTTGAGAATACTGTTTTTTGTACATATTTTCTCTGCTTCCAGGCAGGTTAATACAGATATTTACCACGTGCTTTGAGTAGGTGGTAAATATCTGTGGTGGGCCTGTGCAGATCAGGTGGTGCTAGATGGTGGTTGAGGTGTTCCTGCGGAGGGTTGGGAGGCTGTGCACTCTCTGGAACGAGCATTGTCTGCTTCCTTCCACATAATCCCTGCCCCATGCCCAGCAACATTCTGGGTTTCGATAGGGACCTAGTATAACTGGTTTGATGTTTCTGGACTATGAAATTGTGGGTCTGGAACAACCAAACCACCCAGAGCTTTCTCGATCAGTATCCCCTCAAGGGATACCATGATGACAAGGCATAACAGAGGCTATTGAGTCTGGTATTTTTTAGTGAAAATGCCACTTATTCTTGGTATCTAAGAATTAAGTATGACTGAACTTCAATGCTTTGTTAGTAGTTGACAATTATGAGCTTAAAATGTTTGGTTAACATTCATTGTGCGGTCGTTCAAAGTCAAGACATGCCTATTCAGTGTACACTAGCCCGATACACATCAGCATACTACAACATGTTTGGGAATCTGCCAGTGCACATAGCACAGAGGCAATCATTCACCTTCCATGCTCATTCTGATATGCAGCTTGGCTTGTTTAAAGGTCCACTTCAATTCATGAGGTAGCAGCTTGTTGCAACATTTTGTCACAGTCCAGTCTGAACTTCATGCACAATGAAAGAGGCATGTCACATGAAAGTGCATTCTCTGGCAACAAATTGATGTCACTGGACCCACTAAATTACTTTAATGAGATATCGTGAAGACCTATGTTGATGGCCCTATACATTTACATGCCCTTCAGTGCACTATGTCTTATATCATCCTACAGTGCTGCCTATCGCCTGTAAGTATATGATGCAACACTGTGAGAACCAACCACAATATCTTCAGGTACATCATGTTCTTCCAAAATACCCTTCAACGAGACACAGCAACACTAAGCACTGTATACGTATCATTTTATTACACATTTATTAAACACTACATGTATGGTTTTACTAAAGGGAGAGAGAGAGAGAAGGAGAGTGAAGACATGAGAGGTCAATAACTCTTAAATTGATCAGATCATTTTTTCTACAAGCAAATTAGTTTTAAATATATGCCTTTTAAGGCACCATAAGCAAGCAAAGGAGAATGGGTAAAAGTCTATTTTTCTGAAAACAAATTCCATCATTTATTATGTATAGTAAACCCTATCTTGCCATTTTGAATTTATCGAAAAGATGAATGCTTAATAGCCTGCTGGATTAACTCCAAGGCAATTAGTGCTGCTCGCTGGGATTAGTTTTAAGTGCTGATATAGTGCCAGTTTCCATGGTAGTGCTTTATAGATTATGCAGAGGACTTTAGGAGCCACCCATGCCTTATTTACTATCCACCACAGATCAATTAAATACGGTGTAAGTTCTACTTTCTGTATGATGGAATTCTCAAAATGGAATAGAAGACTTTGGGCCGGATTTAAATGTTGCCAGAAAGTTTCCTCCCCACCAACATTATGGTCCACCTGCTCAATTTACAATCAGGCAGATCACAGGTTTGACGACGACGATGTAGACTATTCCACCTGTGCTGTGATCAAACCCCTCTGAGGGCCCAACAGGTTTGGCTGTATGTCTGCCCACCAAATTTAAATGAATTTCCCATTCCAAGGTTCTCTCACCAAAAACAGGAATGAAATGCAGAATTCAATGCCCGTCACTACCAGGAAAAACCTGGCAGTAAGGGGCATTGAAAAGGGCCTAATTCTACACTTGCCAAGGGAGGAAACTTCCATTTTGGGAGGGATTTGTTTTTATTTTGGGATTTTCTTTTTGAAAATAAAGAAAATATTGTACGTTTTTGGTACATCCATCAAACGTACAATGCATTGAAAGGAATCTCTGTGACTGTAGTCCCTGCCAATGTTAGGAATGTCCACTGGGCTGGCAGGCAGCTCTAAATTTGGAGGGCAGCACCTCCGTCAGGGCTGCGGAGTCATACATTCCATCACACTGGTACAGAAAGAGGCCACCTACCAATTTTTAAATCAGGCTTTTATTTTGTTTAATACGAGAATCTAGTAAATGTACTCATTGGTAATGTTAAGTATGTAGCCCTTCAGCTTCAATTGCTCATCAATACTGAAATGATTTGGCTGGATTTGTCAGCTTAGGAAAGGATCCAAGAAGCTCTGAAAAACATTCTTGTTTTTGAAAATTTTCATTAGTGTTTTATATTTACAGTAGCTGGAATTCAGGCTTTCTTGGTTTTAGTGAAAGGCTGCTATCCAGTTTTTGACAGAGAAGCTGGATTTTATCTTCATAGTGTTGGATTGTGGTGGTGTTGTCACCTAGCATTAGTTCTTCCAGCTGCTGCATATAAATAATTGAACAATGGGGTGTTGAGGAACTCAACATGAGAGATAAAGGGTAGTGTAACTCAAAGATTCTTTCTGCAAAAATTTAGATCTACCTGTGAAAAATGAAGCATATCCATTCAGTACACTGCCTCATCAAACATTTGTGTGTCCGAAAAGCATTCACCAACAAGAATGGACAAAGCCCTGTTCGTTCCACTTGGATCTTCTGTCTGAATTATGACTGATGTTTGTACAGAAGTTTATTATTACATATATTATCTTTTAAGTTCAATTCATGTAGATAATTTGGTAACTTATCCTAGTCACTTTGGAATTGTGTCTTTTATGAAGTAGATGCTCTGTTTTCAGATTGACTGCCTTCAGTAGATCTTAAATGTAACCTTTTTTCAGTTGAAAAACTGCCTGCCATTGGTACTGTATGGATGTTCTTAAGAGTGTGCAGACCATGAGCTGGACCCCAACCCACCCAGTGCATATTAAATGATTTTATGGACCTGTGAAGACCAGGTGAGGTAGCATCTGGTTTCTGCAATGGCTGTAGAGCACATTTTGTTCTATTTAAATTATGTTTGAATCCACACAGAGGCTTCTCGCAGGTGTTTAGGGGCCAGATAGGAGACTTTGTTCAGTGCAAGTCAGACTGTATACCTCAATGCATCTTCTCTATGAGAAATGTTTTCCAGAAGGCATACCTTTTTTATTTGACATGTAAATTAATCTTATATGTGCCAAAGTTTTATTAAACACTTCGGAACAACATGATATGTTTTCACTGTAAAGTATGTCCCGCTTCTGCCCAGCGTTTACTATTTAATCCATTAGTAATGGTGTGTGTGATTTCCACCCACCTTTGGAGCCAGACTTATCAAGATTTTGCGTCACCCTTGTGCCATGCAAGGGGGTGCAAGGGCGACGCAAAACCTAAGTGAGATTTATCAAGCTGCAGCAGGCCACCTTGCATGGCCCTGCATGGCTTGATAAATGTAAAGGAATGCAAGTCAGAGCAAATCACTTCTTGCGCTATTCTGCACCAGGAAGACATTCCATGGGTGGAGCTTGGGTGTTCCTGAGCAGCTTCCAATAGGTTTTGGTGCACTCCCAGATTTTCAATTAGTGGTAGTATTATCTTTATTTTTCCTTGTTTTTTCCTTTTTCTACATGTGCTGCATTGCACAGCACATGCAGAAAGAGGAAAATGCCTCTCAGGATTATTTTTATGCAGGAAGGTGTCTCTTCCTGCACAAAAACAATCCTGCCTACAACACAGGCACTCTTGCGCTATGCCGTAATAATAATAATAATAATAATAATATAATGGTAAATACAGAACATTCCTGCCTTTTCCCTTTAACACAGTGCAGAAAGGTGGCTTGCTGCATTGTGCTGCATGAAAGAATGGCAAATCTGACACTGAGAGTTTGTATCTTCTCTTGAGATAAGCCCTGTTTATTTGCCTAGCCTGTAAAAGACACCCCCTCATTTAAATGAGCCTGAACAACAAATGATTTTCCAACTCTCAATTTGCCTTTCTTTAGGATCGGGAATAACATTCTTAATTTTAACTCCTGGAACCAAGGATATAACAGTGGCCTACATCCTAGTCCCATGGACAGCAACACATAAGCGCTCAGTCCATAAACACTTCGCATTGCAAATTCACTGACAGTAACAAAAGGGGATGCTGGTGCTTGGATAGGAAGGCACCAACATAGACCCTCAAAAAAGGTGACACTGGTCAGTGAACACCATAACTGACTGACACACGGATGAGAAACTCAGACACTGGAAAGGAAACTAGCACGTTAATAATACTGAAGTCAGGACTGTGCCCTTCAGGTAGTTCACAGTGGTTCACAGTCATTTCGAATGTAGAAGTTGTCATTTAAATGAAAAATACCTTAACATATCAGATAGCATCCAGGGTACCCAAGCACCCTTCTTCTCAAGGGAGTTTCTCTTGGAATGATCCGGGTCCTTTTCTTTTCTCCTCTATGCCAGTATTTCCCTTGCGGTCTTGAATTTTGTGATGGTTTGCACTGAAAATGTGTTTGAATTATGGAGGGGATTTGGCATCCCAATTAAAAAAGAACTTAAAAAAGAATGGTCCCTTTTCAAATTTGTGAGAAACTATACAAATGTAAACACTGAGGGGCATATTTTCAAAGAGTTCCTGCAACGCTGTGCAGTGTGTATAGTTGCGGCGCTGCATTGCATGAAATGCAGAGAGATTAACTGTACCATAATGTCAAAAAATAGCGCAGTTCAGCTCTCGCCATGCACTGACACACATGCGGCTGCCTAGCACCATTACAGGCACCCTTGCACCATAGTGCAAGAGTGTCTGTGTTAGCTCACAATAGTTTTTGTGCAGGAAGGGGTTACCTCCTGCACAAAATCTATCCTTTGAGGCCATTTCCTCTTTACATGTATGCTGCAGAATGCGGAACACATGCAAAGAGGTGATGGTCAGGAGAAAAATAGGTAATTCTCCTCATTACACCAGCCTCAGTCAAGCCTTTGTAGATATGGATTTGCATCAAAATCAATGGGTAGATGCATGACAACGCCCATGCACTACCCACGGAATTCCTACCTCTTGCAAATTAACTCCAGGCAGGTCAGTGCAGTCCTCTGGGTTCCTTTTTTTTAAAATCAATGCAAATAACTATTTGCACTGCATTGTAAATACCACAAAGGATTTTGCATCAGGTCTACTTCAAAAAGGTGGCACAAGTCCAATAGCATCTTTGGAAATCTGGCCCAGAGCATTAAATACGTTTAGTTTATTTGTTTGCCCAATATCAAAGGGAGCACTTTACGCCACATGCTGGATCTTTGTCTGACATACTCCACATGGGTCATAACGCCATAATTCTCTGGCATATATAACCCCAGTGAGTGAATGTGATGCACACGTTTGAGCAGTGACCCTAATTAAGCAACCACCACGATGTTTGTTGGAGAGAGAAAAATTAACCATTCGCTTTTAAATTTACTGGATGGTTCATTCCACATATGCTTTGGTTAGCAGTACTTTACCGTTTGATTTCTGTGGACCCCACTTAATCATTTTCGGAACCCAGTGACCCCCACTGATTCCTTATGGGAATTTGGGGACCCCTCCCCCCCCACTGAGTCATTATTGGAATGGAGGGACCAGGCTAAGCATTTTCAATGATTTAAATTCCATAACAATGTACAAAAATACCGAATTCAGACTGTCTACAGTGAAATGATCGTGATACCCCTCGAAAACACCTAAATATAGGGGGAATTATATCTAACAATGTACTGTACAACTTTTGAGTCACTGGGTGTTGTCGTTGGGTAGTCATGACTTATTCAAGTGTTTCTAACTTGATGTCACTGTTGATCATTTGTTTAAAAAAAATAACAAATATTTTTTTAAATACAGAATTCACCCACAAAATATGCATATGATGAAATATTTTATTCCAATTCACAAATATTTTAAAACATCAACATTGTAAAATTAATGGGACGGTTGCAGCTTTTCTGAATTCAATTGAGGCTACCCATTGCCCATACTATATTATGTTTGATTCATCTGCACTGGCTCCGCAAATCAATTTGGCAATACCAGCTTCATTTTTAGTCTCCATTTTCAAATTTCCTCACATTTACAGAATGTTTTGATGTTTTGAATGTGCTTCTTTATTTATGTAGAATGTATTAATTTGTTAATATTATTTAATTTTCTTAGCAGTGGCAGACCCCCTGAGAATGCTTTGCAGACCCCTAGGAGTCTTCAGACTACATGTTAAGAACCACTGTCTTAGGCCTTATAATGGATACAATCCACAAATGCAAATATTTGAATGTCGTCACCACTTTCCTTGTGCCCCTGACAGAATTTCTACGATGTTTATAATATCATAACATTTGACTTGTCTATGTTACCACTATGTGTCACACTACTGTTTAAAGGCTGCAATAATTTCCAGTGGTGGTACAATTGTTGCCACCAGGAACACTTCATCAACAAATATGAATCATAATCTGTTTATTCTTTAATGAAAGTATGTCCAACTCAGAAATATCCAGTAGCTTATAAACCTCCATCGACAACAGGTGGAGTAGTTGGTTACAAGACTTATTGTAAAGTTATTTAGGGCTCCGTCAGTGGGTAAGAAACTGCTTTAGAAATGGCACATACAATACCTCATTCAAGTATGAGATACATAAACATAGCTTCAGACCTTGTTTTTTTAATTGGTGGCAATGGAAGATCTTCAAATTGTGAGGGAACCTGTTAAGTCAGTAGGAGAGCCCACTTAAGGCATGGCCTCTAATGCAGTGGAGAATGTATGTTGTGGAGACAATTCCACCATAAACTGGTGAATTTCCAATGACTGCTATCCTTTAAATTAGATGTGTGGGAAATTAATTTAATCTACTTTTGCATAATTATGCAAAATTCCACAAAAGGACTCAAAATTCGTAAAATTAGGCCCAATGCAATACAGGCACTTAGCGATACTACTTAGTGCAAAATGTGGTGCTATGGAAAAGCACAACATAACACAAGCAATGAAAACAGCAGCCGTTTGCGTTGTGGTCGTTTGCTTTGTTATCATGCTGCCCTATAAAGTTTTTCTGTGAACGTGGTGGAATTACACCACTTTGTAAAATGGCATAATTTTGTGAATTTCATGTCAGAAGCATAACATGAAATTATGCAAGATTACAGGAGGGCAGTGTAAAAGTAAGTTCGCCCAAGCCTACTTTATATAAGCCCCTTAATTGCTTTACCAATACAAAGCCATAGGATAAAAGATTTCATGTATGAGGCTTCCTGATAGTGGGGGACAGTGCAGTAGTTGGAGCGTAAAATGTAGTCATGTTTTTAGTGCGCCAGACCTCAGCATTAAGTGATATTTATATTCACATTTAAAAACCTGACATAGAGAAAAAGCTGCATTGACACGTATTTTAAGTGTTCATGTTTTATATTTAATGGTGGACATTGTGCCTACCAGAACTGACAATGTGCTAACAAGATTTGAAATAATGTTGAAGTATATTGTAATCATTAGAGTGATTCCTATTAGAAAGGGAGTTGATTTTTAATGTTTAATGTTATGTATTAGTATAAAGTGACGCACAGAAAAATAAATGCACATCTCTCTCATACTTAATGTGATGCTTTAACAAAGACTGCAATTATTAATGAAATGCTTTTACATATTCTAATGATATACTATGAATGCTGAATTCAAAAGTTTACATACTAAGTCAGTTTTATTAATGACAATATTAATTCATTATATTTCTTGTGCTATTATAACTAAGCCTAAAGTCTTTGTATCTGCAGTCATACAAAATTGTTGAATCATTTCTTTTTCTTTAATATGAATGTTTCCATTATGTTGCTTCTTATGAGTAGTAAAGCGCTCTATTGTTTTATGTGTTAGATTTGTTTCCCAATAACCTTGACTCTGGTACACTGAGACCTGCAGATTGAAAGCTAAAGCAGCACCATTGTTCAACTGAACTTTCCTAATGTGAACTGTAGAAATTGTCTTGCACCATGAAAAGGAATGTGGATTGCAACAGGTGATGTACAAAATTGTTATGCTAATGGATTCACACAGAAAGGAGAGATTACTTCTCACCAAACCAGGGAAAGTAACGTGATGTTGCAAACTTGAGTTGTGCTAATAATCCAATTGGACGTTGCACCTTTTGAGGAATGTGGACTCATCATACTGACCAATAGAACTGTTTTGAGTATTTCTAACTAGGGTAGGACATTCTAAGTTTGAGGGAGTCCCCTTTAGAATCTTGTTCTGTTAACTTGCTCCTTGGATGTTTCCTTATTTTCACGTGTTTCCTTATGTGTTCTGCACTTTCCCCTGATGGTGCTTCTAATGGACTGACTCTAGGAGAGGTATATTCTAATGCAATGTTATTTTCCCCTGACCTGCTTTCCTTAGTAGAAGTTAGAATGCTGACACCTGCCTAGTTTATGTTTCAGAGTTTAACTTAGCCAGAGATAGTTGATTTTCCAAATTATTTTTGTCTTTCTTTTTGACTTTTGCCTGAATTTGTTAGCCAGTTCCCAAACATGCTTGTTCTAATTTGGTTAGCAGCAAGGAGAACCTGCTGTCCAAATCCGGATTTATAAATCTTTGCAATCTGATTTGGGTAATGTAGTCACAGTCTGATTCTAAGCATGTTTATGTCCCCAAGTTATTGCTTTATTAATATGCATTATACTTCTTGAATGTTTAATGGTGTTGATGTTGAGTATATTAAACTTGTTTTGTCGATTTGGCCAATTTATTGTGTTTATTTACCTTTACAGTTTGATTTTGCTCACTATTTACATAACTTTGTCTTTGTGGTTAGAAAATAAAGCTTTAAAACTTTTATTGATTAGAGTATTGTTCTCTGACTACATGGGTCATGGTGTTTAAATTGGTTGTTTGGGTTTGACTTGTGTATGGTTACCACACTCTTCACTGGGTCAAAAGATCCCATGGACCTCTGGGAAGTGTTTTCCAATCCTGTGAAGGATGAAAAAACACGTTAGCAAATCTGAGGCTGGTGGGTGAGACGAGTCGGGAATCTATGTTTTAGTGAACCTAGGAAAACATTCAAATGTAACACAAATGCGTGGTGAAAAAATATTTAAATATGGTCCAGTTTTTAATGGAAAATGGTCATATTCATATTTTGTATCTGTTGCATCAATGTACTGAATTAATTAAAATGTTTAAGTCGTAATTAAGTGTAAAACCAATAAACATGCCCCAGAGATAATAAAAAACCGAAAAGCTATATGATTTCCTTTCGGTGATCATTGTATACTCTGGATGCCTCTTTCATCGCCAGGTAGTTGTTTTCCAGTGAAATAAAAACATATTCTGAGTGGCTGAAGCTCCACGGTGAAGGTTCTGAATAATGAATGATCCATTCAACCGTAAATAACCTGTACTGAACACAAAGTGCTGCGTGGCACACATTATGTACATTTCACTCAATACATATCGGTCGTCCTATACATTTTAAGAACGCTATAAGAGAGTCCTGAACTGTTACCAAGACAACAAGGGAAGCCGGGAGCGTACGTGTCCACGACTTTGAAAGAGCAGCGACGTATGTACGGAAAATGGAAATACTTCTCTCTTGTAAACAGACAGTAAAGAGACTGGGAATTGCGGTCGGATTTTGTGAGTGGTGAAGCGAGAAAACACATGAATGAAAATTACAATCCGACCGCGATAAATATGTGTAATGTAGCCAACATTTGGAGATTCTAGTACCGTAACTTAAAACCGTATTGCTGTTATCGTGCGTCTCAGACCAAAACAACGGGTTCCGCTTGGGAATGACAATAAAGGGAAATATTACTGCTGCCGTTTAGCAGCCACCATCCTTGCATTGTGACTATCAATTTGGCTCTTAAATATTAGTTTTGCAACTATCTGAGAATGGGCAGAAAGGTCGCATCGCAAATTGCATCCGTATTTGCAAACCAGTGTTCAATTTGCAAATTCAAACCGGGGTTAGAATATCGGGCCCAAAATGTTTTCTTTGGTATGATCTTCTTTGCTAATATTGAACACCTGAGAACACAACAGATTACCTCAGACAAATCATGTCTTTAGGTGGCTGTCTGAGAGATGTCAACAGCACTCACCATTATGAAGCAACCAGTGCTTAATTAAAGCCTGTGGTTGCCAGGGCACACGGACACTTATTTTTGGGGACCAGTATTAAAGTGTTTTTCTAATGTGCAAATTTAGGCAAGAAATTATTTAAGTGAATTTGTGATTTTAACGCATATGGTTCTAACTAATGAAGATGTACTTGAAACAACTTTATTAAGTGGGGTAGAGGTATAATTAATAATGCAGTTTAGCTATGCCACGTTTTAGTTTTAGACTCTATTATAGTACAAGCATTGGCAGAGCCAATAGGCCTTCTTTGTAATGTGTTTTTGCCATGGTGTACACCAGTGTGACTGCTGTTCAGCACTGCTAATAGTTAGTGGTGTGGAGTGTCATAGAGTGGAGTAGAGGAGTAGAGTGTTGAAGAGTGGATTTGTTGGAGTAGAGTGTCGTAGAGTGTAGTAGGACGAGTAGAGTATTGTGGAGCAGAGTAGAGGGGAGTGGAGTTCAGTGGTGGAAAGTGACAATGAGTGCAGTGTTGTGGAGTGCAATGGGGTGGAGTGAGTGGATTGAAGATGTAGGTTGGATTGGAGTAGAGTAGGGTGGACTAGGTTGGACTGGGTGGACTGGATGGGGTGAACTGGATTGGAGTGGGGTGGATTAAAATGGAGTGAGGTGGATTGGATTGGGGTGGATTGGAGTGGGGTAGATTAGATTGGATTGGGGTGGGTGGACTGAATTGGAGTGATAGGACTGAGGATGGGTGGATTGTATTGGAGTGGAGTGGGGTGGACTGGACAGGAGTGGGGTGGATTGGCTGGGATTGGGTTGGATTGGGGTTGGTGGACTGGATAGATCGAATTGGAGTGGAGTGGGTGGGGTAGGTGGGTAGACTCGGGTGGATCAGAGTAGATTGGATTAGAGTGGAGTGGGGTGGATGGGAGTGGAGTGGGGTGGAATAGAGTGGGGTGGATTAGAATAGAGTGAGGTTCATTGAAATGGTGTGGGGTGGATTGGATTGGGGTGAGGTGGATTTGGGTGGGGCGTGGTGGACTGGATTGGGGTGGTGTGCAGTGAACTGGAGTGGGGTGGATTGGATTGGGTGGGCAGAGTTGACTCTGATAGGTAGGATTTGGGGTGGGTTGGATGGATTGGGTTGGGTGGACTGGAGTGAAGTGGGGTGGACTGGAACGGAAAGGTATGGATTGTCTGGGAGGGATCGGATTGGAGTGAGGTGGACTGGATAGATTGAGCTGTATTGGGGTGGGCTAAACTGGGGTGGGCTGAATTAGATTTGTGTAGAGTCGGGTGGGTCAGCATAGATTGGAGTGGGGTGGATTGGAGTGGGGTGGGTTTGATTGGATGGGGTGGATTGGATTGGGATGGGGTGAGTTGGACTGGATTGGATTTAGGGTGAGGAGGTTGGATTTGGGTAGAGTGGATTGGTGTGGGAGTGGGGTAGATTAGAGTGTGTGGATTGGGGTGGGGTAGATTGGGATGGGGTGGATGGCACTTAGGTGGGTGGATTGGAGTGGGATGAATTGGATTGGGTGGGGTAGATTAGATGGGTTTGATTGGACTGCAGTGCATTGGACTGGGGAGGGAGAGGTGGGCTAGAGTGGGGTGGACTGGAGTAAAATGGGTGGACTGGAGTGGTCTGGAATGGAGTGGGATGGAATGGATTGGATTGGAGTGGGGTGGACAGAAGTGGAGGGGATTAGATTGCAGTGGAGTGGATTAGAGTGAGGTGGATTGATTTGAGTGCTGCGGATTGGATTGGGGTGGTATGGATTGGGGTGGAGTGGACTGAGTTGGGTGGGGTCAATTGGATTGTGTGAGGTGGACTAGATCGAGGTGAATTGGATTGGATTGAGGTGGACTGGATTGTATTAAAGTGGATTGGATTGGATTGGGGTTATGTGGATTGGATTGGGGTGATGTGGATTGGATTGAGGTGGATTGGAGTGGGGTGTATTGGACCAAAATGGGTGGCTTTCTTGGAGTGGGGTGGATTTTTTGGAATGGGGTGGGGTGGAATGAAGTGGAGTGGGGTGCATTGGATTGGTGTGGATTGGTTTTGAGTGGAGCGGACTGAGTTTGAGTGGACTGGATTTGAGTGGGGTGGATTGTGGTGGGTTGGAATGGAGTGAAGTGGTGTGGATTGGAGTGGGTTAACTGGACTGGCGTGGTGTGGTTTGGATTGGAGTGAGGTGAGGGATCGGATTGGAATGGGTGAATTGGATTGGGGTGGATTGGATTTGAGATAGGTGGATTGGATTGGAGTGGGGTGGGGTAGATTGGACTGGAGTGGAGTGGGGGGACTGGAGTTGGTGAATTGGAGTGTGTAGGGTAGATTGGACTGAAGTGGGTGGATTGGATTGAATGGGGTGGATTAAGGTGGTTTGGAGAGGGTTGGATTGGATTGGAGTGGGTGGATTAAGGTGGATTGGTTTAGCGTGGGATGGATTAGTGTGGGATGGGTAGATTGAATTGTAGTGGAGTGGATTGGGTTGTGGTGAACTGGACTGGAGTTGATTGGATCAGAGTGGACTGGGTTGGATTGGAATGGGTCATATTAGATTAGAGTCGGTGAGTTGGATTGGAATGGGGTGGATTATCTGGAGTTGGTTGTATTGAAGTGGGGAGGACTGTACTAGAGTGGGTTGGATTGGAATGGGGTGCATTGGACTGGAGTTGGGTGGATTGGACTGGAGTGGGGTGAGTTTATTTGGATTAGGATGGATAGTGGTAGAGTGGAGTGGAGTGGATTGGGTTGAGGTGGCTTGGATTGGAGTGGTGTAGATTGGATTGGGGTAGACTGGTGTGGGGTGGATTGGAATGGAGTTGATTGTGATGGACTGGCATAAGAGTGGATTGGAGTAAGAGTGCATTGGTTTGGAGTGGAGTGAATTGGGATGGATGGGGTGGATTGGATTGGGTTGAGGTGGATTGGATTGGAGTTGCGCAAACTGGCCTGGGACAGACTGTTTTGGATTGAGTGGGGCAGATTGGAGTGGGACAGATTGTTTTATATTGGAGTAGGACAGATTGGGATAGGCAGATTGTTTTGGACTAGGATGGGGCAGATTGTTTTGCATTGGATTAGGCCAGATTGGTTTGGATTGTAGTGGGGCACACTGCAGTGGGGTAGGTTATTTTGGATTGGATTCAGGCAGAATGGAGTGGGGCAGATTGTTTTAGATTGGACTGGGGCAGAATGGAGTGGGGCAGATTGTTTTGAAGTGAGACAAAGTGTTTTAGATTGGAATGGTGCAGAGTGTTTTGGATTGGAGAGGGGCGGATTGTTTTGGATTGTAAAATTGTTTTGGATTGGAATGGGTGGATTCTTTTGGATTGGAGTGGGGGTGTTCTTTGGGACTGGAGTAGGGCAGATTCTTTTGAGTTGGAGTACGACAGATTATTTTTGATTGGAGTTGGGCAGATTGTTTTTGGATTGAATGAGGCCAATTCTTGAGTATTGGGGTGGGGCATATTGGGGCAGGGCAGATTATTTTGCATTGGAATAGGGTGGATTGGGTTGCAGTGGGTTGGATTGGTGTGGGTGCATTTGACTAAAGTGGGTTGGACTGGAGTTGAGTGGGTTGGATTGGAGTGGAGAGTGGTGGACTGGATTGGAGTGTGTTAGAAATTGGGTCTCTAGTTGTCAGAGGTATGCGCCCTGTCCAAGTAGGGACCACAATCCTAGGCAGAGTAAGTCACAACACAACCCAAATTATCCAGTGCTCACCCTCTGTTAGCTTGGCACAGAGCAGGAAGGCTTAATTTAGAAGGCTATGTGTAAAGTATTTGTGCAATAAATCATACAGTAATACAATGAAAACACCACAAAATATACACCACACAGGTTTAGAAAAATAGATAATATTTATCTAAATAAAATAAGGTCAAAACAACAAAAATCCAATAAGCACAAATTGAAATATCACTTTTAAAAGGTTTAAAAAAGAGTCTCAATCCATAGACATCAATAATTGTTTCTTTGCAACACACAGTACCTGGGATGAATCAAAAATAACAATGCGCGTGGACCACAGAGGAGGAGATGTGTGGAAAAATAAGGTGTTGCGTTGGATTTTCCAGCGCTGAACAGACAATGCGTCATTCATTTTCACACTGCAAAGTGATGCGTCGAATTTCAGGAGCGCAGCCTTGGCTCCTTACTGCGATGCGGGGATATTTTGACACCCAGGGATGATGCGTTGAAAATCCTTGATGCGCTGGTAGAAGGAGCAGGCACTGCATCAATCCGGTAGGCGATGCGGTAAAATTTGGGTTTGCAGTGGGACAGGTTGAAGTGGGGCAGATTGTTTTGAACTAGAGTGAGGCAGGTTGGAGTGGGGGCAGACAGTTGTAGACTGGAGTGGGACAGAATGGAGTTTGGTGGATTGGAGTGGTGCAGACTGTGGTGGTTTGGAGTCTGTCGGGTCATCGTGCGGGTAGGTTGGAATGGGGAAAATTGTTTTGAATTGGAGTGGGGAATTTTGGAGTGTGGCAGGCTGTCTTGGATTGGAGTGTGACAGATTGCTGTGGATTGGAGTGAGGTGATTGTTTTGGACTGGAGTGGGACAGATTGTTTTGGATTGGAGTGGGGCAGGTAAGAGTGGGTTGGGTGTATTGATGTCTGTGGATTGGTTTGGGGTGAGTGGTTTGGATTATAGTGGTTTTGATTGGAGTGGAGAGGATTGGATTTGTCTGGGGTGGATTGCATTGAGTGGTGTGGATTGGTGTGGGGTGAGGTGTGGTCGATTAGCGTTGAATGGAGTGGGGCTGATTGGATTGCAGAGGGGTGGATTGGGGTGAACTGCAGCATTATTTTTTAAAGCATAATTTTGGACCTGCACACAAGAAAAAAAGGAATGTCGCTTTGGAATACTTTGAACAAGTTAATCATCTTTTGAGAACAGCATCCGCAAGCAAGTACAAAAGGAAATATGAGTGCAAAATTAGAAAAGAAGACTTGGAAACTTGGAAAACTAAAAGAAAAGAGTTGACTATAGAAAATAAAATGTTGCAATTTTGTTTGCCTGTTGAGCACATCTTTGCCCGTCACACGACTTCTGTTAGCATGGAGTTAAAAAGAACAAAATAGTACCTCAGTCACGTCAGGAGCAGTGGAGGCACTGCTTAAGTTGAATCAATCAGAGCTTGGTCCAACTCCACAGAGAGGAACAGAAATGATGATATTTCTGCAGTGACCAGTTACGAGGCTGTAAAGAAGAGTGCCACGCAAGCCAACAAATGGTTAGCAACAGGCAGGCTCCTAGCCCTTTTTTGTTCACAAGAGTGTCTTGAAAGCAAGATGCATGCTATCGCAGGCCCGGCCCTAAAAATGGATAAGGTTACTGATGTTCCACCCGCCTTGCTCCCGCTCATTCACCCTCCCAATCAGAGACCCGCTGCAAGTATTCTCTCTTCATAGTTTCTGCACTGCACATGGTGCATAAATTCTGATTGTCATTAGAAAGCTTGCATTGTGTATCCTATGTACAATTTTGAAGAATTTATACTGGAAGTTTTGATCTATGTCTGCAGAAGAACATAATTCTATTAGCTTTTGTTTGAGAAATGTTTCATACTGTATATCTTTATTAGGGTTTATAAGGAGTTAAGTGGAAGCTTTTCTATTACCTTAAGAAATGGTTTAGTGCTAAGAGTTTTAATTATGCAGCTGCCTTTGATATGCCAATGTGACCTAACCATGATCATGCTGAATCTGCAGTTTTGCTTATTGTTTATGCATAAAATGTGTATAAAAATCCCTAGTTGTAAAGGTTCATGGCTGACTCCTTATTTGTCTCCAGAGACTCTTTCCAATAATTTTGAGACTTTCTCCTTCTCACTGTTGATGCTGTCAGTACTCTTTATCAATCAATTAATCAATCAGGATTTACAAAGCGCTGCTAATTACCCAATGGGGTATCCATGTGCTTGCAGGTCCAGGAGGCTTATTCGAACAGCTGGGTCTTGAGGTCCATTTGGAATTCCAGAAGTGAGGTAATGGTCCTGAGGTGCTTGGGGTAGCTGTTTCACATTTTTGCTGCTATGTGAGAGAAGGAGCTTCCTCCACTTCTGCATCGATAGATGCAGGGAGTATGGGCAAGTGAAACGGAGGCAGTGTGTAGACTTCTGGATGGTTGGTAGGAGTTCAGGTGGTTGCGTAAGTAGGTGGGTCCTTTGTTGTGTAAAGCCTTGTGTGCATGGGTCAGAAGTTTGAATTAGCATCTCTTCTGTACAGCGAGCCAGTGGTTTGACACTTAGAATCTGGAGAGATTTACTTGCTTAAATAGTGATTGTTGCTATGAGTTTATGATTCTGTGTTCTGCATCTGAGCCTTCATGCAAAACTATACATTTCTCTGTCATGTTTATATTAGCAATTCTGTAATAAATTTTTTAAACGTAGGGCCATATGTGTAAAATATTTTGAGGTCAAAAAGGGCATGAACCACAGAATCAGACCATTTGCAACCGCAAAAAAGCGTTTTCTAATGTACAAAAGGCAAATTGTGATGTATTAACTTGTTAGTGAATCGCTATTTGGCTTTGCGAATTAGTATTTGGAAGGAGCTTGTCTATGAATTTCCTTTCCAAATACTTATTTACAATGGTATACATCAATGTTTTGCAACCAAATTCAGGTCACAAAATATTAATATTTTATCAACACCTCAAAGGAGGTGGTAACCCATTTGGAAATGGGAATGGGTCTGAAAGGAACCCTTTCCCTTTGAAAATGTAAACAAATATATCTTTCTCTCATAAAAATTGAAACTTAAAAGTTTAATTTTCTTTTTTTGAAACGCCTTTAAGGAAAATGAGCTGCATTAAAAGAAAAGGATTGCTTTACTGAAAAGCAATCACAGACATGTGATGGCTTTCATTCCTAAGGGGTTGCAAACTGCAATTTATCTCATTAATATTCATGAGAAAAGGTTGATTTGCGGGCCAGTATGAATCGCTAATTACAAGTTGTAAATGTTCTTACATTATGAATTGCAATTTCTTACCTGCAATTTGGTGTGGATCGCAATTTGAAAATCACAATTTCTACTTTTTGTACATCTGGCCCTTATTCCTGATCTAGAACTCAGTTGTTGGGTGGTTCCAGTTTCTTTTCAAATTTTACTCTGCTGGCTAATGGGTTTGATGCTAAGCAAAGGTGGTGTTGCTAGATCTACAAGAACTGTACCTAAGGCATAAAATGGGGTGCTTAAAAATATTGGGGTTCAGTAAATTATTGGGTTCCAACTCCCACACCAGCGCTTATTTTTTTTCAAATCTGACATTGACCTAGAGCAAGAGAGGGAAAAAATCACAAAGGGAAAAAAAGGAGGAAGAGAAAGAATGGAAAACAATTACAAAGTCAGATATCAGGAACCTGTAAGAGTGAGGTAAAGGGACAGGTTGTGTCTGGTAGTGGATTAAAGAATCAATGAGATGGAGTTAAGGCTACACAGCCTTGGTATTTGGCACACATACATTTAATTGCACCAGCCAAAGGCTTCTTGGCAGAGCTTTGTGCACCAGCACTCATTCTTTTAAAAATTAGGGACCGAAAGTAGCAGACTTGAATCTACATGTTAGAGAAAATTCTGTGCACCCACCTAACATAGGTTGGTTATATGTCATAATTGTCATTTACAAAAATGTCATCCTAAAGTGTTTAGATTTTCTAGTAATACTTTCACTTGGGCGATATTTTAGTGAAATGTATAGAGTACCCAATATTTCTATCTGGAGCTATTCTGCCCGTGATGTGGTAGTACCACATTGTTAGACCTGGCTTCCTTCGGGTGGTCTTACTCCAGACTTTTTGCCTTCACCTCCTGTTTTGTTGTTGTATCTTTTTGTTGGCCTTAGGACTCTGAGCACTTTACCACTGCTAAGCAGTGATAAAGTGCATGTGATTCTCCCCTAAAACATAGTAACATTGGTGTATGTAGTAAGTACTCTGATCACAGGATGAAGATAAGTATTGATTTATTATTAGAGGCTACAGGGTTATGGAGCAGCACAGCCAGCGAACATCCAGAGCATCTTCAGTTCATACAATAACTGTCCATCACTTCCAATATCATCATTCTAAGAATGTTCCTACTCACAGCCCAGCACCAGAATGTATTACATCATCACAGTACTACAGTGTATTCAAAATTGCCATATATAATTTACATGTAAGTCCCTTGTAAAGTGGTATACCATATACCCAGGCCCTGTAAAATGAATGTTACTAGTGGGCTTGCAGCACTGGTTGTGCCATCCACTTAAGTATCCCTGTAAACATGTCTCAGGCCTGCCACTGCAGAGCCCGTGTGTGCAGTCTCACGTGACCCCAACTTAGCATTTAAAAGTGAAAGGCAGGATATGTACTTTTAATTTTGTCATGTCCTGGTGATGAGAAAAACACAAAGTGGTTTTTCAGTAATGTGAGGCCTGCCCCTCTCATAGGCCTGTATTGGAAATTCCTTAAAATACTTATACTTTTACTATAATTCCCGATTTAGGAAGAGTAGCTACATCATGTTTAGTATCATTGGAATGGAAATAATAAATACTCTTTACTGGTAAGGTCCGATTTATTATTACTATTTTAGAAGTGTCACTTTTAGCATGTGTGCATTTATCTGCACTCCATGCTATGTGACCCCACAGTTTATCTCCAATACACGTCTGACCTAGGCTAGGTGACAGATGCACTTGTGCATTCCCTATTGACACCCACAACACCAGATACTCAACTGCATCAGCATTCATCTGCATACTGATGTGGCCTGGTTTGTAGTGGGTACTAAGGTACTTACACCTTTTACCAGGTCCAGTTATCCCTTATTAGTGAAATGTAGTCAGTGTCTAGAAGCCAGGCTCTCTAGAGGTAGCCGTACGCAGAGTAGCCAGGGATGAACTAGGAGACATGCAAAGCTCTTGCAATACCACTGTAGTCACACAGTACTCACACACATGAAAGACAATACTTAGTGTTACAAAAATAAAGGTACATTATTTTAGTGACACAATGGCAAAAAAACTTTAGAGTCTATACTCCCTTAGGAGGTAAGTAAATTACACAATATATACACTAGTAACCAAAAACAGGTAAGTAAATAGTCAGAAAATAGTGCAAACAGTGAAAATCACAATAGGCTGCAATGGGCCTAGGGGAAAAGAAACATAAACCATTAACTAAAATAGTGGAATGCGAAAGTCGGTTTCCCACCTAGGCAAGTGTAGTGTGTAGAGGGGTGCTGGAAGTGTAGGAAAACAGGTAAGTAAAATACCTCACCCCAGAGCCCAGGAAAGCAGAAGTAAAACACAGCAAGTTTCCTAAAACACACTAGAAGTCGTGATAGAAGACAATGCAAGAACCAGAAGAGACTGCAAGACACCAACAATGGATTCCTGGACCTGAAGACCTGTGGAAGAAGGGAACCTAGTCCAAGGAGCACTAAAGAGTCCAGGGAGAACAGGATCCCCTGCTAACCCGGATAAAGGTGTAAAAGAAGAACCACCGGTGAGAAGACAAAGTCAGTATTGCACCAAAGAAGACAGATGTGGGTTCCTGGTTGGTGCAGAAGATGTCCCACGCCGGGTGGATGAATGCAGTCTGGTTTGCTTCGCTGGATTCCACAAACGAGCCTTGGCTCACGCAAAACACGCGGTTGGCAGAAAATGGTGCTGCCCAGGACCAGGGGGGATCTGGTGGTCGCTACCCAGGAAGAAGAGACAGTGGGGGCTCTCAGCAACTCAGAGAGCCCACAGAAGACCAGGTAGCATGCACAGAAGTCCCACAGCACAGGGACAAAGGAGGTGCAAATGGAGGCCCACGCAGCATGACACAAAAGATTCCCACGCGTCCATAGAACCACTCAGGAAGCTGTGCGTCACAGGATGGAGTGCTGGGGGCCTAAGCTGTGCTGTGCACGAAGAACTCCTTGGAAGGTCGCACACAAGCCTTGGCAACTGCAAGTCACGCGGTGCAGTGGGGTACTGTCTTGCGTGGGGAGGCAAGATCTTACCTCCAGCAAAGTTGGACATCTGGACAGTGGGACTGTCGGAGTCACTTTAGTCCACCACTCGGGTTGCTAGATCCATGCCTGCCACCTGGAGAGGGGACCCAAGCCACCGGTCATCGCTGAAGAGAGGTGCCTGCCAAAGCAGAGAAGTGACTCCGTCACCCCACGGGAGATTCCTTCCGTTCTTCTGGTGCAGGCTGAAGACAGGCAGTCCTCGGAGGATGCACGACCTGGAAACTGTTCCAGTTGCTGGCAGAAGCTGAAGATACAATGTTGCAGAAGTCGTCTTAGCTTCTTTTTTGCAGTTTTGTAGAATCAAACATTTTCTAGCTTACGCAACAAGAATTTTCAATTCTATTAAGGACACAGAGGCAAGGATTATGCTATCTCACTCTTTACTGTCAACACACAGCAGCCAATAGAAAAACAGAACTACATTTCCCAATATTAAAACAGCCTCGGTATGACCCCCAATAAGGTCCCACCATCTGCTATATATGTCCTTAACACAATAGTCTTTCCACTTTCTTTGCTTAAAACCCAGCAACCAAAGACGAACCATCAGCCAAGTGAATTAGTATCGTCGAACCACGGAAGTTTCTCCAAACGCGGGAGATGAACAGCACAACGGTGCAACTTAATTGGAACAGCTCTCCAAGAAGAACTCAGTCAAGTCTCAGTGGAACTCTTTCACGTAGCTTTCTCGTCTGAAACAGAAAAACGTTACGTAATACCATATCTTAATAAATCCAATAACCTTACAAAGGGTGGGTCACATTATTATAAATCAATGTAGTCGGCATAAATACAACTTTACATTAAATTGTTATCAAAACACAGGTGGGATAATCCTCGCCTCCGTGTCCTTAATAAAATTGAAAATTCTTGTTGCGTAAGCTAGAAAATGTTTAATTCTATGTCAGGACCGGAGGCTTCGGATTCTGCTAGTTTAAAGCTGAGCAATTACTCCAGAAGCTACATCCACAGTAGGTTTATGATAAAATAACTTAAAAGTAGAATCTGAAGACCAATCAGCCGCAGTCATAATGTCTTCAAGTCTAGAACCCAAATTAAAAGCTTTAGAAGCCATAGCTCCTCTAACAGAATGGGCACCAAAAACAGAGATGTCAATTCCTGCCTCCTGCAACAGCCATCTGACCCATCTAGCTAAGGTGGCTGAAGACACAGGTCCAAAAGGTTTCTGCAAAGAGATCAACAATTGTCCAAAATGGTCTCTTCTCAATTCTCGAGTAACATCTTCATAAACTTTCAAAGAATTCACAACACAAAGTTTAGAATTATCCCTAAAACTTGGATAAGAAATACATGTAGAATGTGATTTAGTTTGTTTAGAAATCCGAAAAGAAACTCCCGTAGGAGTAAATACTCTACCTGTGATATCCAGGGCTTTAACGTCTGATACTCTTCGGCATGAAATCAAAAACAAAGTAGCATAGTTAACTTATCTGATAACTGTTTTCTTGATAGACCCTCATTAGCTGGCCAAGAAACCAGGAACTTCAAGATAATATTTACATGAATACTTGGGTAGAGGAGGACGTACTAAATGTATACCACGTAAAAGTTTACATATCAAAGGATGTTCTCCAATAGGCTTACCCTCAACTCGAGGATGTTTAGCCGAAATGACAGAACAAAAATGATTAATCCTTCTATAGGCAAACCCTTGCGCTGCTAACTGGGCCAAAAAATTAGCAATCATTTGCACTGGTACCTCCAAGGGATCCACACTCCCCTGACTGCACCAATCCAACCATCGCTTCCATGCGGAGGCAAATTTCTTATGTGTACTAGGTGCCAAGGATTGAGAGAGGAAGAACCTAGTGTCTTCCGAAACTTCAGAGACTTGCTCTGGGAGCCTGAAATTATTCAGGCCATGAGTGACAACTTGCCCTCCAGAGCAAGAGGGTGAGGATGTCCCAGTGGGTCCAATAAAAGATCTATTGAATTCAGAATTTGTACCAGAGCCGCACAACACAGGGACAATGCAACTGGGAACCAAGATTGGGCTTTCCAGCATGGAATTACCAAAATCATCTCTACACTCTGTTGAAGGACCAGGGAGAGAACCTGGTGAATCATCGAAAAAGGAGGAAACGCATAACTCAGTTCCCCCGTCCAGGATTGTAGGAAGGCGTCTGACCCTAGGGCCATCAGGTCTAGTCTCCAACTGTAAAATCGTGGAAGATGAGTGTTCAGATGGGGTGCAAACAGGTCCACCATGCAAGGACCCCAAAGATGGTTTAGAAATTGAAAACCTCTGGGATGCAATCTCCAATCACTGGCATCTAGGAGATACCGAGAATTCCAGTCTGCTATTACATTCACCTTGCCTGGAATGTACTCCGCTGTGATCGAGATTTGGTGAGCCAGGCAAAAATGCCAAAAATCTTTTGCGATCGCCGCTAACATCTTGGATCTCGTCCCCCCCAGCTTGTTGATATATCTCACTGCTGAAATGTTTTCCATTTTTAGTAGGATACAACAATTTGACTTGAGAGGGGACACAGAGTCTTCACAGCAAACGAGCCCGCCAGGAGTTCTAGACAATTGATATGCAACCGGAGTTCCTCCGGGGACCATGACCCCCTGTCTCTATCTGGCCACATCTGGCTCCCCAGCCCCATCTGCTTTCATCCGATTTTATGACCACCTCTGGAACAGAGGCAAAAATTGCTCTGCCGTTCCAAGTATCCATGTGGGCTAACCACCATTGGAGCTCCGTCCTGGCTTCCTGAGATAAGACTATCAGTTCTGAATAAGCAAGCCCCTTTCGAAGATGCATAATCTTCAACCTCTGAAGAGCTCGATAATGTAGAGGGCCCGGAAATATGGCCTGAATGGATGAAGCTAGGAGGCCCACCAGAGGGGCAAGAACCCTCAAGGAAATCGAAGGAGCAGACAATGCTCCCCTCAACTCCTTCTTGATCGCCAGTCTCTTGGTCAAAGGAAGTTTCAATTGAGATGAGATGGAGTCTATCCTGAAACCTAGAAACTCTGGGCCTCATTATGACCCTGGCGGGCGGCGGAGGCCGCCCGCCAGGATGCCGCCCTCCATAATACCGCTCCGCGGTCAGAAGACCGCGGAGGGTATTATGAGTTTTTCCCTGGGCTGGCGGGCGGTCTCCAAAAGACCGCCCGCCAGCCCAGGGAAAAACTCCCTTCCCACGAGGATGCCGGCTCGTAATCGAGCCGGCGGAGTGGGAAGGTGCGACGGGTGCTACTGCACCCGTCGCGTATTTCACTGTCTGCTATGCAGACAGTGAAATACTAGCGGACCCTCTTACGGGGGCCCCTGCAGTGCCCATGCCATTGGCATGGGCACTGCAGGGGCCCCCAGGGGCCCCACGACAATCCCTACCGCCATCCTGTTCCTGGCGGGCGAGCCGCCAGGAACAGGATGGCAGTAGGGATTGTCAGAATCCCCTCGGCGGCGCAGCGAGCTGCGCCGCCTTGGAGGATTCTTACGGGCAGTGGAAAACCGGCGGGAGACCGCCGGTTTTCCCGTTCTGACCGCGGCCAAAGTGCTGCGGTCAGAATGCCCAAGGGAGCACCGCCGGCCTGTCGGCGGTGCTCCCGCCCCCGTTGGCCCTGGCGGTTCTCTACCGCCAGGGTCATAATGAGGCCCTCTATCTTTTGAGAAGGATCTAACTGGGACTTTTCTGCATTTATAATGAAGCCCAGATCCTCAAGCAATTGAATCGTCCAGGAGAGGTGGAGAAGAACAAGGCGTTTCTCCTGCACCATGATGAGAATGTCATCGAGGTACACTATGAGATGCACTCCTTTCTCTCTGAGCCACTGTATGACCGGACGCATGGCTTTGGTGAAGCACCAAGGGGCGGAAGACAGACCGAAGGGAAGAGCTGTGAACTCATAGCAATTGCAAGTCTAGGATCTTCGTGAGGGGACGAGAAATGTCCAGTAATTTGTCCTGACTTCCTCTCCAAGCCCTATCAATGCCTTTTTTAGGATCCTAAGCATACTTTTTTAGAAAAGTAACCATATGGGGGTCTAGCTCACAGGTATCCACTAACTTACCGGCTAGGGCAGGCAGATGGCATTCAGAACGCAATGTACTGCGAATGTATTTTTCAAAGCTCTTCCGAAGTCTACACTCGACATACAAAGCCACTTCTTGACAAGGTGTTCATTCAGTTGATCTGGGATGTATCAAAGCCTCAGGGTCAAAGAGCAAATTCTTACTAGACTGAGAGCTCAAAGGATCCTCAGCATGACACGTCTTGCATTTGCATTTGCCTTGCGTTTTGTCAGGGGACGATTTATCGCCAGAATCAGAAGAATTGGAGTCAACAGAGGAGTTTGGATTAGTCCGAGAGGACTGAGTATCTTTGTGGCTTCTTGAGGATTCATATTCATGATCATTTAAGATCGCATTCATTGACTGATCCAAAGGGTCACACGAAGATGACTGGCCAGGCTCATTTATATTGACCTCTGTGGGGTTGGGGTTCCCCGAGCCTGCGCCAAAACACCTCCGCCAAAATGCCTGACCCCATCATTGAAAATGGGTTGTGCAAAAGGGCACAAAGTTTCACCAAGGCCTTATTTACAGAATCTTGCACGTGGAAGTCAAGGGCTTCCACAGGCGCTCCTCCATATGCTGATCATATTGACCAGCTTCATAAACCCCAAATTGATCATCATCCTGATAATGTGACATATTGGTATTTGCTTGCAAATATATTTAAGAGGTCCCAAGTACAATAGTAATCAGGGAGGGGGGAAAAAACACCCAGGTGCACAAAAAAAAACGGTAGGAAGTTCACCCAGCCGGTATTCTTAATAAAGCACAATTAATGCAGAGGAGGCGGCACTAAAAACCCCCTATAGCAGAATAATAACATATTATTCCAGCCCCTCCGGGCGTAAACGGGGGGCACGCAAACCCAAATCCTTCGGAGCTCCGTAATGAACAACAATGAACTGAACTTGAAGTAGAAGCTCATGCGCGAAGTTCAAAACAGAAAGAGGACTGCGCTGAAGGAAGCGCAGCCGCCCCAGCACTCCTCACTGGCATAATAAAGAGCCGATAGAGGAATACAAATAACGTGAAACAGTAATAAAATCCAGAACTTCGCGAGCGCGCGCGACTTAGACCGGAACTAAGGTGCCTGAAGGCAAAAATGCCGCGCCACAGAGGAAAATCACAATGTAATACCAGAAAGGAAAATGAAAGGACTTAGCTCTGTGTGTTGAGCAGCAAAGAAAGAGGAAAGACTATTGTGTTAAGGACATATATAGTAGATGGTGTGCTCTGATTGGGGGTCATAACGAGGCTGTTTTAATATTAGGAAATGTAGTTCTGTTTTTCTATTGGCTGCTGTGTGTTGACAGTAAAGAGTGAGATAGCATATTCCGAAGCCTCCGGCCCAGAATTCCTGGAGCAGTTAGCGGTTGATCCATCGGTAGACAATGAAGTAAAGGATGCAGAGGATTTCTGCTTGAGTCTTGCAATCCAAATCCGCAGAAACACCAAGAGAAGAGACCCTAAATAGCCCTGAGAGGGGGATTGGTCACCTAACCAGGTAAGCACCTGTCAGGAGGGTTCTCTGACGTCACCTGCTGGCACTGACCACTCAGATGCTCCCAGAGTGCCCCACCACCTTGGAATCCAAGATGGCAAAACTCACGGACACTCTGGAGGAGCTCTGGGCCCCACCTCTGGGGTGGTGATGGACAGGGGAGTGGTAACTCCCCTTTCCTTTGTCCAGTTTTGTGTCAGAGCAGGGACTGGGGGTCCCTGAACCGGTGTAGACTGGATTATGCAAGGAGGGCACCATCTGTGCCTTTCAAAGCATTTCCAGAGGCTCTGGGAGGATACCCTCCATGCCTGTAACACCTATTTCCAAAGGGAGAGGGTGTAACATCCCTCTCCTAAAGGAAAAGCATTGTTCTGCCTTCCTGGGATTGAGCTGCTCAAGCCACAGGAGGGCAGATGCCCGTCTGTGAGTTGGCAGCAGCTCGGGCTGCAGTGTAAACCTCAGAAGGCTTGTATCGCAGTATTGGGGGTCCACTATGGAGCCCCCCAGAGTGCATGGAATTGTGCGGGCAATACTGGAATCAGTATTGGGGTACCAGTCCCAGTTGTTATACACCTTACTTGGCCATATTCGGAGTTACCATTGTCAAGCTGTGCACAGGTATTGAACTATGTACAGTGCACACATAAAATGGCGTCCCCGCACTCACGAAGTCTGGGAAAATGGGCCTGGACGATGTGGGGCACCTCTGCTAGTGCAGTGGTGCCTTCACACCCAGGTAATTTGCACCCAGCCTTCAGGGTTGGAAGACCTGATATATTGGTGACTTATAAGTGACCTGGTGCAGTGAAAATGGCTGTGAAATAGAGCATGCACTATTTCGAACAGGCTGCAATGGCAGTCCTGTAGAAGCCTTTGTATGGGCTCCTTATGGATGGAAAAAAGAAATGCTGCAGCCCATAAGGATCCCCTGGACCCCCAATGCCCTGGTTACCTATGTACCATATACTAGGGACTTATAAGTAAATTGCAAATTGCAAATTTGGAGTGAAATACTGAGTCACTGGTATGTAGTGACAAATTTAGAAACAGAGAGAGCATGAGAACTGGAGTTCTAATTAGCAGGACTCCAGTCACAATTTAGAAGGCAGTGAAACACTCTGACAAGCAGGCCATAAACCATAAGCACTGGGGTCCTGACTAGCAGGATCCAAGTGACACAGTCAAAAACACACTGACATCAGGCAGAAATTGGGGGAAACATGCCGAAATGAGGGTACCTTCCTACAGAAGGGCTCACACTTACACCTCAAATGATAATGACCGGAGTCCACACAAAGGGGGTGATTACCTCCCACTGATAGTCCGGAGCCAGGGCTGACTTGAAAGGGGGACCTGTGCACTTCATAGAAATTCTTTCTATTCATCCCCATATCAAATCCACTTTCTACCATAAGTACTGGGCCCCTGTCCCACTCAAATCAGTACACTTCTGGACTCAAGAAACTGCTGCTGCAGTAACAACTGCTATGTGCCAGGACTGCCACGCTGCCAGGATTGACTGTTCCCAGGTACGGCTGCCCTAAACTGCTGTTCCATCCTGTTGCCCACTGATCTCTCCCCGGCAGCCCAGGACTCATCCAACTACCCCAGAGTGACTCTGAGCTGCTTTGCTAGTCTTCGCCGCCCACTTTCTTCAATCACCCTTAGCAGCCTTGCTGGACTTCACCACCGCTTTCTTCAATCACCCTGAATGGTTCAGCTAAGCTTCGTCACGTGCTTTCTTCAATCACCCTGAATGGCTTTGCTAGACATCAGTGTTTGCTCTCTTCAATCACCCTGAGCAGCCCTGTTGGACGTCGCCGCAACTTTCTTCAATCACCCTGAGCAGCTCTGCTAAGCTTCACCTCTGACTTTCTTCAATCACCCTGAGCGACTTTGCTAAACTTTACTGCCTCCTTTCCTCAATCATCCTGAGCGGCCTTGCTGGACTTCGATGCTGCTTTATTCAGTCAACCTAAGCGGCTCTGCTGAACTTTGCCTCCCACTTTCTTCAACCACCCTGAGCATTTTTTCTGGATTTTGCCTTCCGCTTGCATCCACAACCCCGAGCAGCTTTCCTAAACTTGCCCACCTGCTTTGACCAACAACCTCAAGTGGCTTTTCTAAACTTGGCCACCCACTTGTGCCAAAGGTCTCAAGCAGCTTTATACGCTTTGCGTCCGCTCAGTCCCTGAGGCCTATGATTGCAACAGCGACTTCTTCCGTGTTGACACCGGCCTCCGTTTCACAGTTCCCCAGCAGTCCCCATCTGCTTTCATTGTGACCTCGCCTGAGGACCTACACCCAGACACTCTACAAGGAGAGAGCTGTATGGGCATTACTTTAATCTGTGGAGACAACACGCATTTGTTCCAACGAATCTCCGTCACCACCTCTTCTACCCCATAATCTTCTATCAACCTTGCTTTACTTAACCCTGCAAAGTGTATAATTAATAATTGATTAATTGAACCTCTGTCGTTGTGATCTTGATTTATGCAGATGAACAAGCGCAATTTCTCTACATTTCTGTGGAGTCTTTTTGAGGTGTGCCTCCTGTGATTATTGTTTGTGTGTTGCACAAACACTTTAAACATTGTCTTCTAAGTCAAGTCTGCTTGCTCTGCGGCAAGCTACCAGAGAGTGAGCAGAGGTTAATTTAGGTTGTGTATTTTGACTTACTCTGACTAGTACTGTGGTCCCAGACAAGGAGGGCACCTGTACAAGTATGGAGAGCAGTTTCCAGGGAAAAATAGACATTACATGAATAGCAAATCACTGCATCGCCTCCATTTACAAGGAATAAAATGAACATAGTTTATTACAAATACTGATATAGAGCCAAAACACAATAATATATCAACATAATATCTTTTATCACAAAGATTTCATATCTGATCTCCTAATATTACATAAACATATTATAAATGAAACACGTATCACATGCACCCCACTTCAATCAGGCAAACAACTACCAAACCAACATGCACTCACAAACACATCCCAATCAACAATTAAATAATATTACCAATCATTAACACAAAACTGTAGATATAAGAACTGAAGCATAGAGACAATTTAAGTATCAACCAAATCACAATCCATGGATAATGCAATTATTCATCACATTCACATGGGGCACCATCAAGGGATATTGGTCTCACTTCTTCTAGATTTAGTAAAAAATCACCAAGGTACATCCTTAAATAATCAAGGGTGCAGACACAGTTCAGTGTTGGTACCACAACTTGGTGTTGGTGCCGACGCGCATTTTGGTGGAATACCGCAGAATTGCGGGGACCATCTTTCTCAGGGTGTGACATTTAAAATGGAGAGAGCAGGACCCCAGATCGTTGGTGAAAAAAATCAGTGCTATTACATAGAGTGAAAAGTATAAAGAGAGCTCGCACACAATGGAATAAAGTACGGGAAATATTGCGCTCTGATTTCAAATAGAAAGAAAGGCTGCCATACTAATCCAATAAAAATGAATAGATATTCACTTAGGTATGGGGCACAAGACTGGACACTTGGGGGAGAACAACAGTGAATGTCACAGCCACCTCAACACAGTGGGTCTCCTCCTCCATTAACCAGAATACTGCAGGTCAAACAAAGCAGCTTTCTACCTGTACTTTGTTTGACCGGTGTTATTCTAGTCAAGACTTACAAACTACAGACATTGAAAACAGCAAATAACCAAAGCAGGTACTTACATTAAAGTTTGAATCCAAGTGGCATCCAACAGCACCGGTTTTAGCGCTGGTGGCGCTCTGTGCAACAGTCTTTTTTGGCGCCCTCCCCCACCCCATGACCCCACCTCTGATCCCTTCACTACCACCAAGCAAAAGTGCCCTCATTGCTCCCTAGCCCAGCTTACATACATTTTATTTGTTTTAAAGACCTTGTAAAGGCTGGCTTTACTAATCCAATTAGTTATCCACAAAAAATATAGTTATGTTCTTTACAGCAGGCATATTAACCCTCTGCACTACTTTATGTCGAGTCAAAACTGTCCAACACAAAGCGCCCATCTCTCTCTCTCTCTCTGGCAAGACAAATAATCACAAAAGTTATCTTGACATTTTAATTGCTTCCTGGAGGCTAGACGCACACTCAACTTTTCAGCAGGTGCTTTTAAATTGCAAATTTCCTAAAGTCACTGCTAAAGACAAGCCCCCCCCCCGAAATCAGCGCCCCCCATCTAGGTCAGCACCAGGTGCAATTCAGATTGCAGCGTAAGGTGGGAGGAGTATGACTACTTTTATTCAGTCTACTTCTGTTATAGGGAATAGTACTGTTTCCTCACAGCATCCTCTGCCTATGTCAGGAATGCAGGAGCAGAAATTAAAGTGCCTTCTAATACAGTTGTAATAGGTGGGTGTACACCAAAATCCACATCACAGCCCACAATTACTCCTCCTATGACCATTAGCGGCTTTCAAAAGATTTTGGGGGGATCCTCAGAAGTCACTGAATTCTTAACACAATGTGACCTTCATTTCCTGCACAGGCCCACTGCTTTTCCCACAGCTGAATCTTGTGTTGCCTGTATGTTATCATATTTGTTGTTTAAGGTCATGGCCTGGTCCATGCCACTGGTAGACTAGGACAGTCTGATGGTATACTGCTTTTCCTAGTTTAAGAGTGAAATTCAATGTTCGTTTGAATTGTGCATTGTTACTGAGTTGGTAGACACCAAGGCCCAGATGTAATAAGGGCTTGAATTACCCTTGCATCATGTAGGGTGACACGAGGGCAAACCAAGCCCAAGTAAGTCAGCTCCTATGCCATGCTGTCTTATCCAGGTGACTGGTTGACACCTGTTCGGTATAAGTCAATAAGGATGCTCAATGAAGGACCACACGGCAATTATGAATACAATTTAGCTTTACTCGAATTTCAGGTAAATGTAGGCATTTAGCACATTAACAATAGTGGAATCAGAATAGCAATGAAAAGCATCTATTTATATATAAGTACACTACAAAGAGCATCTATGTAGACATATTAGCAAAGAGTTCATTGACAGATATAAGCTTGGAATAACTGTATACCAAAATGTGTTACACTACGATGTTCAGGAAGTAAAATATAAACGAGTTGAATACTTCAGATAAGTTTAGATTTACTGCACACCAAAGTGCATGTTTCAATTACTGCAGCAGGCTCACACTACGATGTTTAGAAAGCAAAATATAAACGAGCTGAATACTTCAGATTATAAACACAGTACAAGCATAATAATCAATCATAATAATAGAGCAGAGAAACAAAGGCCTTTCATCCCTGTGTGGAACTTAACTTAGTCCAAGAAATGCAGGGAAGCCCTCTACCGCCTGCTTGGACCTCTCTCCCCCTCAAGCATCACGGTCTCTGAACAGCAAAACAGGGAGGCAGTGCTGGGCCATGGCAGCTTTCACAACCCCATCTGCGAGCTTCAAATCCCTCACCTACATTTCAGTGCTTAAATAACTTGAAGCTTGGATTCCATCTCTTTCTGGCATTTTCTAGCTATGTTATCAGCAGTTGGCTGCTCTGCCCTTACCCAGGCTTTGTTTTCATTCCATCTTCTCCCTGTACTCTCGTTCTCAAGGTTGAGACGGAGTCTTCTACACAAACAAGCTTGAAAATAATATCATGAAGTTTTCCACGTTATTAGGGGGTTTCAGCAGGCATCACGCTCATCTACACTGCTCAAGCTAATTAAACCTTCGCGTCACAATGTCTTCCTCACCTTTCCCTATACTGATCACATGCAGAGCCTTCTTACAAGTCTTTCTGTGTCATAGGAAATCTTGAATAACACCAGGCAGTGCAAGCTGCTGCCTTGCATTACTCTGTCCTAGGAAGGCGTTCCATGGGTGGAACGTGAATGTATGCATCCATCTAATGCTTTTGCTGCATTCCCAGATTTACTAACAATAGTAAACTGAGGAATTCGTCAACATGCAATGCCTTCCTAGGGGAGGTGTAACAAGAAGGAATATTTTTTATTTCTCCACGTTGTTTCCTCTTTCTACATGTGCTGCCTTCTGCAGCACACATAGAAAGAGGTAAAAGCCTCAGGGGATTGTTTTTGTGCAGGAAGGTGTCCCTTCACAGCATAGTGCAGCAAGTTCCCATGCTGCTTTGCACTCCACCAACTGTTAGTAAATCTGCCCCCTAGTTGGTGGAATTACAACAGGGGGGAAAAGAGCTTATTACTTATTTAATTCAGTTTAACTGTTTCGTTTTAAAGTCAAACTGGCCACAAGAGAAGAGTTGAGTACTGTTTTATAAAGGTTTTCCAGGTGAGTTGAAGGATGCCAAAGCTGAGGCTCCACACCATCCAACAAACTGTGAGTAGAAGAAGGGAGAAAATGGCTTTTCCTTGAAATTAAACAAAAATATACATTTATCTCAAGATAGATATTCTTATTGTCGGAAGCAACACAAATGGAGATGTTAGAGCTTCATCTATCCAAGATAGAAAGAAACAAAAGAGGATGTGAACATCTCCATCTTTGCAATGGGTCTAACAAACCCTTATCAAACAATGGCCCAAAAGATGTCAAACAATGGCCAAAAAAAAACAACAAAGCTTAGAATTATCCACTCAAATGATATCAGGAAATAAGCCAGCTCAGCATCCACTGTGAGTCACACGTTGAGCTTCCCATCCAAGATATCTTACACCACACCACTATCTACAGATATGGCTTCTGTATGTGACTCTCCATAACTTCAAATAACTGTATCCTTATTTATCAGACAAGGAGTCTAATGGCCCCCTTGCCATAGGAGACAACCCCTGTGGCAATAGGGGCATTACTTTTATTTTCAAAAAGGATATCCCACTTCAGGATATTCCTCATGAAAATAAAAAAAAAGGTTTGATGGATGGCTCCTTCATGGTTTCGGAGCTGTGTCAAACCTAAAAAAGGACTACGAGGAACCACTGTCACAGCAGTTCCTGCCAATGCTTCAGAAATTACTGCCGAGCCACCATGCCACTTCAGTTTGGATCTAGCCATATTTAAATCAGTCTTTAACTTGCTCCTATAGGAACATTCCACCCCGAACTTCCAGACCAGGTCATCACTAAACTAGAACACAAATGACACCAGACTGTTTTTGCCCTGATTGTGGCTCTTCGGTCATGTGTAGCTTGGTTCCAGGGGCACAGTGAGTTTGGCACCCTTGTCTGGGCATAGCCTTTGGCCACTTATGATTTTACATAAAACACACAAAAGGGAATAAGAGGAATACTTGCAATAAGCCTAACCACTGCCAATCTCATGAGATAGCAATCCAATTCATTGTTCTTTTGCCCTCCATGCCTCAGTTTGGACTGAGATTCACTAGCTGTCCATATCTATATTCAAAGCACATTGCATCATCCACAGAGCCTTCTAATGAAATGGACCATTATACCTAGAAAATAATGTAAACTATTCAGAGAAAATAGGACAGCACTCCAAGCTAGCACCACAAAATCACCATACCATCTTAAAATAAGAACTCCATAGGAGGCTCTGTTTTCTTGGTACAAGCTGCAAACTCTGAAACTCATTGTCTGCCAAGATTTAAACCATCCATGAGCATTTAAAGTTCAGAAAAGGCGTGAAAACATAGTTGTGGCAAAAAAATGACATCAATTGCTAACCATGAGAGAGAACCGAGAACAATAATTCTTCTACTGTTGTAAGCACAGTTGAGGGCTATCGAACAGTTTAGCACAGCACACCATAGCAAGAGCACTGACACAGGCATGTAACCCAAACTGGACAGCTCCACCCAACATAACCTCACAATGACCTCACAATGTGGATGGAGTATTGTTACTATACCTCTCCAATAAACACTACAAGTACCCACTGCCACTCTACAGTGAAGACCCGCAACATGCTATCTACCCTGCCTTCTACCTCTAACATCAAGATGGAGGACACTTAATCCTATTATCAATTTGATTTAATACACGTCACTATATTGTATAGCAAATAATTACATGATACATCATTGTTAACGGAAAAGGCGTGTAATGTATTAAAAAACTTGTGTACCTTTACTGGCATCTGGATGGTACAGATTCAGGCTATACATGTATTCATAAATAACTACTCATTAATAAAAAGACAGGTAGGCTGAGGCCACAAAGACCTGTCACAAAGTGTTGTTCCACAGATAACTAACATAGTCCACCTACCATGTCCAAAATAGTCACATTTCTAAGCATTATCAAAATAGATGACAATAATGTAGTCCATCTTGCAAATGACATTTCACAATGGCAATCACATAAAGGAGGACTGCAATGTGGTCTTTCCAGGCAGATCTCTGTACCCCCTACATGCAGTGCTTAATTTGGGCTGGTGGTTGCATGTGGGGCCCACCTGCACTCAATATTTGGGATAGACACTTATTTTTCCTCAAGCAAAAAAAACAAACAGTGGGAAAGAAAGGGGAAGGTGAAGGGCAGAAAAGCATTGATGAAAGGAGAAATCAGGGCTGAAAAAGAACAAGCAAGAGTGAGATAAAGAGACATGGAGGGTCTGCTGGTCGATTCAAGAGGCTTGAGGTAGAGTCAAGACTATGCAGCTTTGGTATTTGACATCCCTGACATTTAATAGCACCAGCTTTGAGATTCTTAACAAAACATTGGGCTCTGACCTTTATTTGTTTACAAATTAAGCACAGTCCACACTCCATACGATCAGAGAGTGAATGACTTTGTGCCCATAAAATCTGTTTGCCGAGTTAAAAGGTAAAGTATCAACACAGTAAAGGGACCTGCAAAGCTAATCAGAGTTATCAGGACAGCGCATATTATAAAAATGAATGTCTACCTTCACACTTCTTCTTCCATCACACCACTACGTGCTGCAACCCATAACATGATACCTGCACCTCAGTAGTCATTTGACATGAAAACACTTCCAACATAGGGACACAACAAAGACAACTCTCTTTCATCCATTCACCCACATGGTGTAGTGTGCTACCTATATGGACAAGCATATTAGTGCCCCACACAGGGGTAATACACAAAATCCATATACCCTACTCCAGTACAATACAATAGTTTGTTAGGTCTCACTCTATGACCAACTTTTGACTGTCTGTTGTCAAAAAGATCTTTTTTGGACAGTGCTAAAACTTACAGTTGTCTTTTGGCCAGCACCCGGATTACATTTGGTTGGTTATCTTGTTAATCACATTTGCTTTCTTCTTATTTGAAGGTTTCTCTTCCGATTATTCATCCACTACAGCATAGTTTCTTTAACATCGTTTTGATTGGGTGACTTGCATCCTTCTGTTCTTTTTTTTTTAAAGTAACTTTTGTTCACATTCAAACTTAAAAAAAATTATGTACTGCTCCAAACTAGCATCTGACATTTTTCAACAGTGAATAGAAAAAAAATGTGGTTGTGTCATGCTGTATGCCTACACCTACGAGGTGATGCATGTATGTGCATATATCATCACGCTAGGATGCTGTAGAGTCATGACGCATACACATACATGCAATTTATGACGCATGCACACACACAAGTCAGCACACTTCTTTCTTTTTTTGTTTTTGGTGCTGCCCAGCATCTGCACAAAGTATTTCTTATGTTAATGATGCTGAAAAGCCTTGACAAAAAAGCACCAGCACAACACAAAACAAAAATATCGAAATGGATATATGTGCCTGTGGTCATCTGAATTGTTCCCTATCTTATTGGAAAAGAAATGTTGATCTACTTTTGCCAGTGGCGCAGTAAGGTTCTCATGCGCTTAATGCTAAGAAGGAAAACGGTACCCCATCTCTTGCTTTGGGAGGATGAAACGGATATAATTGGGTGCCCTGGGCCCCTTACCTATTGGGGCCCCCAGGTTCATTCTGCCTGAGGACCTATTGATTGCTACGCTCTACACCTTTATGCCAATCACATAGCCAGATACAGATTCAAAAATAATCAGATTTTGCAGTAATTAATGTACGGTATATATTTTACTTGGCCAGAATCAGGTTCTTGCCTAGGCTACCCAGTGTTGTTGTGGTCAAAGAGTTCCAATCTTCTTTTATGAAGGACTAGAGGGGTGATTTCATATAAGGTCGAGCATCTTGAAAGAGAAGTGTAGATTCAGTCGGATGACTTCAGAGATTCATGTAAACAGGATTTTACCATGATCACCCTAAGGCCCATATTTATACTTTTTTTTAGCATCGCGTTCGCGTAGTTTTTTTGACGCAAAATCGGCACAAACTTACAAAACACAACTGTATTGTAAGTTTGCACCGATTTGGCGTAAAAAAATTACGCAAATGCAGCACTTAAAAAGTAGGAACATGGGCCTAAATACTAAGTACAAAACAACACAATTCTCGGACCTCAAAGGGTGGCACAGAGTGATAGCTTCTCTCTTCTGCCTGTAGCACTAATGTGATAAAAGTTTTACTGACGTGTTAGGAGACATAGTTCAAAACTGCTGTTCACCAGATGTTGGACAGTAAATACACATAAAAGATCAGTCGAAACTGGGCCCCGATATCCAATGGTTTACAAATATCTTCTTTTGGAAAATTGTGCTACAACCAAATGGAGAAAAAAATCTTTATTAATGGCATTTCATCATGATGGTTTCTACTGAAGAAGCTTGAAATAAGTGACCTGAAAAGTGTGCGTCATCTCATAGGAAACACATATGTGATTTCCGTTTCTATCCATTTATAGTTCTTTGTACCAGCATGGGCTGGGTTTTGACCTAAAGTCTTAGCTCAGGGTACTGGAGTATCCCAGAGGGCAAGGACTATATTTTTAGGATTTGCCTGAGATAGCACTGTCAGCTAATTATTTTGTTGACCAACAAAAAGCTTTAAATGGCTCAAATCCTGCCCTTTACCTACCATGACTTACCATTGGTAGGCTTGGATGTCACTCTTGTTTCCCTGCCTCCTGTTGGTCACCGCCTCCTTGTCGCTTCCCATATCCTGCTATGTCTTCAAGTGTTTGTTCCTGCTGTGGGGCATGGCCAAGCATAGTTTCCTGCCCGAGGCCAGTGCCCTTCCACTGGCTGCACGCTCCTGCAGGTTCTTTTTTAAAATTTACATGTGTCACCAATGCCTCCCTCCTGCGGCTGTCTATGCACTTGCCCCTCACCAACAGCCCACTCTCCTTTCAGTTGGTGTTTCTGCCCTCTACCCCACATCTCCCTCATGTTGTTTGCTCCTCTGCCCTCCTCCCAAACCCAAATACCTCTCGTGGATGCAAGGGCTGTGCGGCTCGCGGGCGTCACAGGGGGTAGGGCGGGGCATGGGGTTGGGGAGACATTAAAAACTTTTCTTGTATTTTTCTTTAGAAACGTACCTCTTCTCCGTGCGATGCTCCTCTCATCTCCTCCGTCGCTGCGCGTACAGGCTCCCGGCCTGCCCTGTGGCCAATCCTGATGCTGCCCAGAGCAGTGTTAGGATTGGCTGGGAGAGGCCAGCGAGGGCACTCCCAGGCAGACTGGAAGTCAGACTGGGAGCCTGTGCAGGCTCTCTCCAGCTTGGCAACTGTATTGCCGGGCTGGAGAGAGCCCTGTGCGCATGCCCGAGATGGACGGCCAAACATACATGCGCAGTGAAGAGGGTGCACAGTGCACTCCCCTCACTACTTGTCACCCCATATGCTCCCTCCTTTAACAAGGAAAGGATAATAAATGCAGTTTATTATCCTTTCCTTGTTAAAGAATTTGCAGCAGTTGCTTATGGCTGGGAGGGTGACGCTCCTCCGCCCAAGCAGAGGAGCCAATTGCACAACAGCCAGGTTTGTTGTGCAACATGGCTTAAAGGGAAAAAAGCGTTATGACATGGTCAACACTGACTGCGTCATGTTTTTTTTTTTTTTACTTTTTGATGTTGTGTAGCAGCCTATGCTGCTCTTGCAATTTGTCTACAAAAAAATTACAAATACAGTAGATCAGGCATAGACAAATCCTATTGGCTTTACCAATGCTTGAACAGTCATTTAGCTGCTTCTATGAGCTTTTATACACTGGATCAGGGCAGATTAATGGGCCAAATTCACGAAACTTTCTGAAAGAGTAGGTGAGTAGGTGCAATATACTCAGGGAAACTTACGCCTGAGTTCTTATTTTGTTACGACTCAGTTAAATGTAGCTCACAAGAACTCACAGTTATTGAGGTCCACACATTTTCAGCTAAACAAGGAAAGACATCCTGAAAGTCACTTTCTACCTACATTTACTACAGAACATTCTATACCTAGAGGTTTTCTTTGTTTTTAGGACATCCACCTATATTTTCCAAACTTACAACAGTGAATCAAAACTATACAGCTATATATAACTTTTTCTGGACAACTCATAAACATACAACTGAAAACAAATTTCTTTGGTGCACTTGTGAACGAGAGAACACACTTGGAGCTATTATTTCTTCTCTCTAGTGAAGCTTTTGATATTATTCATTTATAAATACCTGTTGTAGCTATTTGATAGTTTGGAAGGAATTTAGGGCCAGATGTAGGAAAAAATCAAATTGCGACTTGCAATTTGCGAGTCTGTGCGACTCGCAAATTGCAAGTCGCAATTTGACATGCAGAAAGGTGTCTCAGACACCTTCTGCAACTCGCAATGGGGTCGCAAAGACCCACCTCATAAATATTTATGAGGTGGGTCGCAGTTTGCGACCCCATTGCGAGTATAGGCACTCGCTAACATGGAGGCCTGCTGACGTCAGCAGGCCTCCATGTTAGCGACCTGCCTTTTAAATAAAGGTTTTTTTTTTTTTTTAAGTGCAGCCCGTTTTCCTCACAGGAAAACGAGCTGCATTTCAAAAACATCCGAAACCTTTTGTTTCGGTTTTTTCAGGGCAGAGAGTGGTCCCTTGGACCACTCCCTGCCCTGAAAAAATAATTTGGGGTCCATTCACAAAGGGGAAGGGGTCCCGTGGGGACCCCTTCCCGTTTGCGAGTGGGTTACCATCCACTTCAAGTGGATGGTAACTGCGACTCCATTTGCGACCGCGTACGCGGTCGCAAATGGAGTTGCATACCACTCCGACTCGCAAATAGGAAGGGAACACCCCTTCCTATTTGCGAGTCGCAAATGCATATTGCGAGTCGGTAACGACTCGCAATATGCATTTGTGCATTGCAAACCCACGTTTGCGACTCGCAAACGGCGATTTTCGCCGTTTGCGACTCGCAAAAGGGTTGCTACATCTGGCCCTTAGTATTGCATCACACCATAAATAACCTCTGCCTCTTCCTTGCTCGATAGTCTATGTTGTTCAGTGAGTGGCATTTTTTCTAACTGCTCCTCTTCCTTTGGTCAAAACTCATGCTCCATAGCTTTAAACTGCTATGTTTCCCCAGTAAAGAAGTTCTTCCTTGGTTTTTGCTTGGTCACTTTGTTATGGATTTTGCAAGCCTGGCATTGAAAGAAAACTGTTTCCAGTTTGAACAGACCCTCTGCCTTCAAACCCAAAATACTTTTATGGGTAGCACCTTTGCCTCCAGTTTGGCCTGTCTCTACATGTACCACTTTGAGAAAATGTTTATCCTGCCAGAAGCCAGTTCTTTTAAAACTGAGTTGCATCTATGGCGGCAGTAGGTTGATGACATCTTAATTGCATGGTAAGATTCTAAAGACCAAGCGGTGAAGTTCACAACTTGGATCAACTCTGTTGACCCTTATTTGAAATTTACATATACTATCTCCACTGAAGGGATGCACTTCCTAACTCATATGATTACGATTGAGGATGGTATCTTAAAAACAAGGACTTTTCATAAAAAGATCATAATTGCCTTTTTGTTTATAAGAGTCATCATCCAACGGCCTTACACATGATTTTACCTTACTGACAATTTTTCTGCCTTCAGATAAACTGCAGTAACCTAAATGATTGTGAATATCAGTCAGTGGATCTGGCAAATAACTATGAAATTGGAACTACCTTGGAAAGATTATACAAAGGGCATATAAGAGGGCTAAGAATAATAAAAAGGCTGCTTTACTAGAGAGTATACCTAAGAACCTACAACCAAAATGGACTTGTGGTACTACCTTCACCCCTGAATCAAACAAGACCACACAAATCATCATAAAAGGTGGTGTATTTGGATCTGGGAAGTTATCTATCCAGGCTCCCCTTTTTTTTGCAAAAGATCTATCAATGTGTGAGACATTTTGGTTCACATGAGACCTGTTAACAAAGGCATAGACAGTAAGATTATACATGTGTGGGGCCTCTCCCTTGCCCCGGCCATTATCCTTGTGGGCAGAGTAACTTATACAATCTTACAGAACAAATGGAAGAGATTGACAGTGGTTTACAAGAGAAATGACACCTAACCAGTCACACAAACTGTGACACGAAGTACTGTATTTACCTAATCACATGCCCATGCTTGCTCTGTTATTTGGGAGTGAAAACAAGACCTGTCAAAATAACGTTAAATGAGTACAGAAGCAACATTTGATGTGTACAGGCCACCACAAATGTATCTAGCCACTGTGGGGAGGCTGCTAGCATACAAGACAAGGAATACCTACCTGAACTTCCTTGCTGCGCCACACCATCTGGGATACCTGAAAAGGAAACAAAATCAAAAGAAGGGCTGTTATCTCCACAGATAGGTTAGAAGAAAGACAGCAGGAAGTAGACACAGGAAATAAAGGAGAGGAGCTGAGGAGGTGGAGAGGAAAATGCCCAAAGAAGAGTGCAAAATGGAGTTGCTGAGCCAGAGGAAATTCACAATTCCAACAAAAACCGGGAGATTAAAAACAGCAGCCAAGAAAGGAACCAAGGACGATTTTCTTACGGGCCCCTTCCAGAGTAGCCACTTGACTCGTCATGCTCAAAGAGGAGAGTGGCAAACCCAGATATGTCAGAAGGTTTCCAGGTGGAAGGGGAAGAAGAGGATCACATATAAAGGAACTAGCAGGTTATGGTCAATACGCACTCATTAATAAATCAAATGTAAATGTTTCTTTTTAGCATGCAAATCTGCTATCCTGAATCTTGCTTTTTGTGCTGTGTAAAATGTAATTTGGAAAGAGATTTCTTTTCCTCCTGATAACGCGTCCCTTTATGATAATTTATTACACATCAGGACTCGTTTTAGGCTAATTAATCTTTTGACCCAGTTGAGAGACACCTTAGGACGAGATAGCTAATCAATATGTCAATCAATACATCAATAATGTCATCGATATTTATCACAACAATACATTTCACTTTAGTCAAAGACATTAATCACTTTCAAGACACTACCATGACCTTGCAGTCATGAATAACCACACCAGTTTAGTAGAATTTTATGAGTTTTATTCCCTATTAGTTACAATTCTAAAAGCAGATGCGTTAATCTCAAAACCAAGAAACATAATAGCATGGTCACGATATGGCAACTTTGATAAGATTTCATCAAGGCGAGAATCACAAACATCAAAAAATAACACGGCGTAAACATAGATCAATTTAGCAGAGTGTCAATAACATGTCAGTTCAACAAAGCATAGTTTTGGTCGTTTGTCTATTTGCGTCAATTTGGTGAACACCTGTCCTAATCGCTAATTAGCATTGGCATGTTGGGCTTAATGCAAAACAATTTAGAACACCAATTTGGAAAACCTCTAACTATGGTCCCTGTCAAAAGTAAGCAGTTGGTACCTAGAAAGGAAAAGCAGACAGACAAATCACAATAGTATTGTCATAGTTACCCTCCAAGGTTTAGGTCAGCACTCAGGTAAAGTCTTCATTTTCAGGACATCAGTTTAATCACCATCAGTCTAAATTCAGCTCCAGGGCAAAAGGGCACTTCCCTCATAAGGAGGTAAAGTGTAAATGGGCAATCTAAGGGCGAGGATGGTTTCAAGTAAACCAACAAGTCACCGAACAGAGTGACAAAGTTTCTGGATAAAATCAATAGCATTCCCTAACCCACCTAAATGGCTCCCCGTGTCATGGGTTTTTATCCCTTTTTCGTTGTACATTCCCCTAAAATTCTATTGTATCTTAGTTATACCCCACTGTCTTTACCCAATAAAAATATGGATTATGTCACTAATCTTTCACCCCATATTATTTTACAAGCTTTTCATTGGATCTCATGATTGACGTCTTCGGAGGAAGCACGTCCGGTATGATTTCATCCTTCTGTAATTCCTTCCACATCTTTTGGCCAGTAGCTCCATTGTCTTCACCGATTTAAACGACCTTGTACAATACATTATTCTACACTGTTGCATTTTTGCCTAATATTTCTTACAAGCAATGGGGATTTCATGGGAACGGATCTACTATGGTTATGTTCAGCTTCTAGTTTGAAGAAAACAAGGGGTCATGTCCTTTTATGAGTCAGCACACTGCAAGATAGGAAAAATACGTTTAATATGAGAGCCAGGCAGCTAAGCTCCGACTCATACTAACTTAAGGCCTACGAGGATTTCAGCACAAATTCAATAATGTAATCATTAATAATTAGTATAAAACTTATCCTTTATAGTAATTCATTACATTAGTCATTTTTATTAGTCCACGTATACATTGGTGGCCACTCCCCGTGGTCACATTTCAGGTGCACGTTTAAACAAAATTCATTAATACAATTACTTAAGCGGCATTATCACACATTGGTTCATAAGCATTTTATGTTAAAATAGATTATATAAGCTACGCTCTCCCACTCCTTTCATAGACCTACTTATGCACTATATGTCTAGTCTCAGCAATAAAGCTTATGACCTCTCATCCAGAAAGGAGCAGACTACTGAAAGAACCTTGATTTCTAGTGATGATAAGGTCACCTCAATATAAGGAAAGGGAAAAGACTCAACTAAAAAATAGCCAAGAAAATGCTGCATAGTGAAAGCAGAAAGAGGAAGTATGAAAACAGTGATACCAGGAAAAGACAGAAAACTTTGTTTTGAAAGGGGAACCAGAAGACAGCTCTAAAAGACTTATATAAAAACAGAAAGACCAGATTTTTTTATGCAAAAGAACACTCACCTGTGGTCTTTCGTTTGTTTTGTTGAGGCTCCAGGACAGGTGGATTCCTGTAAAAGAGAAGAGAAAAAGTTATCAATCCAATCGCCTCAGGAAAGAAGGAAGAGAAGATAAGAAACAATGACTTAAGTGGGTATAATCAACTATCATTTAAATTTCTAATTTATTTCTTTTTGTGGTTGTCCCTAGTAAAAGGCTCAAATATAACACTTCAAACAAGGTGTCCACCTTATCTTGGAAACTGCCCAACTAACAGCCATTTTATGGTATTCCCATATTGCTCAGACAATATCTTTTGGATGATCCTTGAAACCTTGAACAACAATGGCCACGTTGAGGAGAGCCTTTTTCAGAAGAAACAGAGATGGGTCTTTTGACTGCATACAGTACTGTCAGACTGAATGATGAGCTACCCTGACACTCCTTGCAAACAAATGAATACTGTTGTTTGTTTATGCCATTCCTTTTATATTAACATGCTGATAGCGGTATTACCACATAATGAATCCTGTATCGTGTAAAACCTTTCTTTTCCTTTAGCTAGATGTACCTGCAACCCCAATATCTGATTGATAACTTATTTTTAGAGAAATTCTTTCATGTTTTCATAATATTGAGTTTCATGACCTGGGAGGACCACTGGCAATTCAGTATAGTGCAGGAATCTCTCGTTTGAATGCATTAAATGACACAGAGATAATAATTCCCCCCCTACACCATCAATCCATCCCTCACCTGCCCCCTTTCCCCAGCTATCTCTCCTCCCCTCGAATCTTTGGGGGTTATGGTTAATATTCTTTGAGAGTTCCGCAGATCAGATGTTTAACAGTGATATTGTTATCTCTGCTCTGTGTGAGATTTAATCAAATACTATGTGGAGATTTTTTACTTACCCTGACTACTAGATTGGGGTTTCTTTGTGCAGGAATCTCTCTCAAATAATGTTTGAGTGGTATACTAGGAACATGGAGCAGCTTAACAGTGTGGGTTGAGGTCTAGCTTTTCCTCCTTTCTTGACATCTTGCACATCGACGCAATGATGTCAGTGTCCTGCCCCACATTACTCGAGTAAAAACAGCATTTTGCATGGAATCCATTGACTCCATGACCATGGTATATTGGTAACCTAACATGTTAGAACCCTCAACGCTACAAGTAAGTGCAAATTTGGCTACGATAACAGTGTGTCCAATTTCTCACTCTTTGATCTGACTTGTGCCCCCTCCCCGCCCATAGGGAGTTACTAGAGTTCGATCTGTCCATGGGTTCCCAAGTGGCCTTTTGTCAAAACTGACACGGGTGAGACTTTCTTTTAGAAACACGGGGTGTGAGTTGGAGAGGAAGGATTGGTTTACTTTATAAGAACGTTTCTAATTGGCACAACATTTCACAATAACAAACTTAACACAATATAAACAAAAGAATATCGGTTTGCACAGAAAGTGAATAGCACTCCTGATTTGTGCATGAATTCCAGCATGCTGTGTGTCACTGATAATGAACGCAAAGCATTATTTTTTTTAATTTTACATGTTCTGTGCACATATTTGTTTTCTTCTTGATTTAACATGGCAGCATAGGCGGCCTCCTGAATAGAGGTGACAACCAGCAGGTATATTGTGTGATGTGTACATAAAATACATTATTCTTTTAGTTCCCCTTACATTTAAAATCCAGAGAAACGTCATGCAGATTAGCAATTTTTACTTGATTGTGATGAATTGCCATTGATCCTTTTGGGTCAACCATTTTCTGCCCTTTAGGAACACTGACATCCATAAAGGCCGCACTTTGTTTTTAACCTTAACAAATATTCCCAAAATTAAAGAGGATTTTTCAAGGGTATCTTTAGTAAATGTTAAGCTTGTTTTCACACTTGTGCTGGCCAGTCTATTTGACAATACCGCGGCTAGATAGACCTGGCTTCTGTTGGCTTTTTGGAAAAAGATCTCCTGCAAAGAGCCCCCTCGTGGGACCCGCTGGGTATTTCAGTGCCAGTCCAAAGAGGAGCACAGCCCAATGATGAAGCATGCCACCACTTGGTGGGTGAGGGTTTGTGCTTCACAACCATGTTGCCTATAATCATAACAACTGAAAGAGACAAATTGTGTAAAGGCCACGTTCTATTTAGTGTGATGTGATTTTTTTCTCTCCTCATAACTGCACACTTTTTTTATTGTTAGTCCACATACAAACACCATGTGCTACAAGCCCTAATACTGACCCTCTCTACCCATCAATTCCTGGTCTTGCAACTACACCTTACTTAGTTTTGAGTATTACTTTGTGCTTTGATGTTCTATTATAAACCCAATGATTAATTTTGTGAGTATTTGCTGGTGGTGGGCACCGGTACTCATTGTTGGGCTTATTTTTCACTATTAAATTGACTCAAAGCAAGAGAAAGAAAGGCAAAACATGGAGCTAGGAGGAATATGCGATATGAAAACACTGAATAGGAAGAAAGCAGGGACGCAAATAACTTGTAAGAGTAAGATAAAAGGTAGTAAGAATATGGTGGTGGATGAAAAGGGTGTGGGGCAGAATCAAGACTAGACAGCCTTGATATTGGCCTGTCTCAGCATTATGCAATACCTCTGCTGGCGTCTAGGATTAACTTTGGTCACTTGCATTTATTCTCTTACAAATTAAGCACTACCTTAATCATGCACACTTCTTTCTCTTACAACTGAACCTCATGGGATTTTCGGCTCACTTTGGGCTTTGATGTTCCTATTTCATATCATCTTAATTTAACAGAAAGGAAGGCTATCTGAGAACACTCACTGTCGCTTTATATAACGCATCCTTGAAATATTTGGCGCCTGTACACTATTCATCTGAACTTTGGTCCATCTAGGGGAAGTTGTTTAAGCCCAACCTTACTTTATTTCTTTCAGTGGCTAGATATTAAACGTGATAGCTGATCCAGTAAATGCATCCAAAGGGTTTGAATGTACAGGAGCGAGACAAAAGCCTAAAACTACAAAACAATTACAAGTTAGCAAATCATAAGAAAATGATAACCATTAAAACATATACAGCAATTAAAAATGTGCTCATCTAAGGAATAACTGGATCACAGTAATGTAATATTTGCAACGCTAACGTTTGACCCGTTGTGCATTTGTTCTTTTTTTTTTTTTTTTAGAAAAGAGTTGTATTAATAAGTAAGAGTTCCCACCCGCTCTGTAGGAAGCCCAGATTGAGGGCAAAAATGAAAAAAGAACCAGGAAGTTTCAAACAACTAAGTGACACCTGCGCGATAGCTCTGTGGCTATTTTTACATTGAAGGACATTACTAGGATAAATTGTATCAGCATGGAAGGCCCTGGTGTAAACCTCATTGTTCCTGACAGTCTGTCTCTTTTTTCTTTTTTTCGTATAGCTTTATTTGGTTTTGAAGATTTGCTTCCAGTAACTAATATGTTCCCACTGTTAATGGTTTGTTATTGTGAACGTTTTTAACTTCCTTGCTTCACCATGGAAGTGCTTGAAACGTTATCTCAGCGGAAGAATTAGTTAACAGCCACGTACATGGTGTACGTGGCTGTTAACTAATTTTTAACACGCTGCACCCGTTCACGTTGTGTCATCCTCCTTGCATCTGTTGATGTCAAAAATACACGCTATTAACAAACATTCCTCCCGAGTGCAACGAGAGACTTGCGAGATGGATTCAGCGCTTCGGAATAAGTTGATGCTTCTAAATATTTGTACTTTTTTTTAACCAAATACTGCCCAGGCGCGAAGGCCGCTGGACGTCCTTGAAATAAACATCCTCTGTCTCTGGGGCTGTGTCTCAGGAAAGGATTGCATTAAACACCATAAATTGTCCTTGCTGGCGCCCCCATACACACACACACATTTAGCACGCCCGCACACGGCGGCAGCAACAATAGCAAGGGGGGTGCCTCTCAACACATCATTAAGACTGTTTTACGAAATGCAAATACAGCAAAGACGCCTCAAAGACCGTCTCATCTCTATGCAGAATGGCTCAGTATGGCATAGAAATAGGGTGCCATAAAATGCAAATGCCACCAAAAGCCCGTTCTCGCCATCTTTGTTCACCTTCTTATTAGAAGTTCGAAAAACCCGAGAACGGCAGAAGATGGATGGGCGAATTATCTTAAGATCTGAAGAAACCTTTCTCGCTGAAAAGTGTTAAAATTGAATTGGTTGGTTGCTTTTTAGTGATATATAAATGTGTATCCACAAGCTGGCACACATACATACACACACGCATCAGTCAATCAATCAGTAGCTTTATAGAGCGCTATTTGTCACCCGTGAGGGTTTCCAGGAGCTGGATAGATAGATAGATAGATAGATAGATAGATAGATAGATAGATAGATAGATAGATAGATAGATAGATAGATAGATTGATTAATTACATTGTTTACTTTTATCCACTTTGACGGGTAGGACAAGGGTGCCTGATGCGTGATGACAGGGTAGCACGAAAACGGAAGAAGCAGGCAGGATGCCATTAACTTTGAACAGACACGCTATGTTTTTTTTTTTTTAAAGCTATGCTTTAGTTTTCCAAATAAAGGCCAATAGTTTAATTAGTGAGGCAGGATGCTAGCAGTAAAACAGAAACGGCTTCTTAGATATGCAGATGTTCGAGGGAGTATCTTTAGAATTGTCCCCAGAAAAACTGAGAATTAGTCTCTTCCATTTCAGCACCTGATTTTCTTTTGTTGTTTGCATTTAATATATCGAGTATTTCAGTATTGGGCCACTGAAGTAGCGGAGGTAAACCAGCTGCGAATCTGATAGATTAGATGTGAACATTATATGATTGAACTTGACACACATGCCATGTCATAAAAAATCATACATTATATAATTTATTTCAATATAAATTGCGTATTTCAAGTAACGTCCATAATAAAAAAGGACAGTCCATACTAACTTCATATCATACTCCAACACAGATATACGCATGTATATTAAATGTAAGACATATTTCAGAGTAAGTGAACAGCATGGTAATTACAGTTGCATTCGTTAATTCGCAGAAATTAATGTTTGTGTTATTGCAAATCACTTTAGCTCGCTTTGAGGAATCTGCACGACATTTACTGATAGAAATGGGTTCATTAGGGCTAACCCTGTTAAAGTTGCCCCAAAATAGTAATTTCTCCCTCATAGTCGCATGGAGATTTTCTTTCCCACTACAGCAAGACCTAGTGGTCAGAATTACAGAAAGCTTTGCTGGAGGAATGTGTAATGGAAAGTGTGCTCCCGCAGGGCTCTCCAATACCTTCGGGTCGAGTCTCTGCTACATCAAACTGCAAAAAAAAACTAAACATGAAGACAGAGGTTGAAACAGACTAGGCCTGGTTTTATTTTGTGTAAATAAGGTGAGTATTTTTAGAACACTGAAAATAAAAAAAATGCAGTGATATTTCGACAGTGTTGTTTTTTATAAATACATTCAAATGGAAAATGAAACCCAATTGGCCAACCAGTTGTTGTGCCAATCGGGGTCTTCATGTTTTGTAAACTAAGGAAGTCAGGAAATATTTGATCATCTTTAAGTATTGGAAGCAAGAGGTTCACAAACCCCAGGGTATTGTGTGCGGTTGAATTTCGGAAATAAATTCATGGTAGTACCTGTCGGCATCTCCTGAGGTGCAAGGGCATAGTGTACTTGAGGTGGACTAAAGGTGGAAGGGCATGCCATCTACCCAGAATTGGCCACACAATGTACCCAAAGGCTGTTGGGTACTGACAAATGCCACGATTTCTGGGCTTCGGGTGGCTGGTTCATTCACGCTGGGTGTGGACTTTCGCAACATTTATGAGCCATGCCCCGCCAGCTGTGGGAACCACACGGAAGACTGTAGCCAAAGGAGAGGCCCTGTACCCAGAGTTTTTTGGGCACGGTGATTGTGTCTAGTGGACTCGGGGATGTAGGGGCATTGAGCAGCTTCAGTGAAATTATTGTCGATGTCAATAGTGATTTAATATCTAATGTCACTAGTGAAGTTCTTTTTGTTGGATTTATTGAATGTGGATTCAGTGCATGTAAGTACAGCAGAGGAACAAGAGTACAGAGACAAAACAAGCAGAGTACCACATTAGCAAAGCTATTAATGCAGAAAGTTGATGTGCTACAAGAGCTTACTAGCAATCATAAGGCAGAATACAGCAGATGTATGGTTCATCCACTCATAAATGCAAGAGGGTGCTGGAAAGATGTAGCATGCATCTCTGTTTCTTATAGGGTGTGTGGCTACTGGGGGAAGGCCCGAGTTGGGCAGCAGGTGATCGATTGTTTTAGGAGGGTGACCGTGAGGGTCGAATCTATTGTGATTGGGAACTTGGGGTGTCTCAAGTTTCAGCCAAAGGTGTGAGTGATGCCAAGTAGGAGACTAGGACGGGGGAAAATATCAACAGGCAGGGATCCCTAGAGTACAAAGTCCCAATATACGGTGAGTTCTTCTTGACAGTACATCACATCCTTTAACCAGCTGTCTATTGAGGTGCAGGGCGACGCCCCCAGTGAATTACAATTATGAGCTTCGCTAGGAGGAGTAGTATTGCTGTCAGTTACTGAACTCCCTTAGGAACGTCTTTGACATACGCCAAGAAGGCTACAAATGGGTACCTTTCGGACAATGACCAGTGATCGAGGCGAAAGCCTTGTATACATGTGTCCAAAAAGGTTACTCGTTAAGTTATTAACAATGTCATGTAATAATGCATTTTTGTTCTAGCACTTCAAACCACTTCTCATGACACCATACCCTGTGGCCATCTCCCCACTGCACATAGCTGAAGGCCATGCACAGCTGAAGGTTGACCGCCTGCTTTGCTTTGTGCACAGCCAAAGGCTACCCACTGTGGGTTTGTGTCAGGGCCTGGCCGACAGCCAGACCTTGTGGCATATCCCCACTACACATGGCTGAAGGTCATACACAGCGAGCAAGTTTGCTCTATATAAAAATTAAAAAAAACAAAAACTCATTGAAATAAAGATTAAATAGACTACATAGTTAGATATCATAATAGGTTCTTATCCTACATTTAAAAAAAACAGAAATTCAGTGAAAAACAAAGGTTAAAGTCATGTTATACTTATATAAGGCAATACGATATTAGCTTATGTTAACACAAACCTAGAAATTCATACCAAGTTTATAGCTACTTATAGTTCGATGTTGAAATAAGAAAAAAAAAGTTTTTAAAAAAACACACTATAATTTACTTTGCTAACCATAATTTGTGTTCATCCATGCACTCCACATGTTGCACCCCTCATGACTTTTTAAATGACATAATTGAAACATCACTGATGACATTTCAAATGAAATCATTGAAGGCATCAGTGGTAACATCATCCAGTCATTCTGTCAGTGTCCTACACAGTTAGTGAACTCGAAGTAAGTTAACAAGGTACATCAAAGGCCAATTCTTTTGATCACCAATCAAAGCATGATGTACATAACCTTTGAAATCATGCTGGACAATAAGCATATCTTTCAAGTTGTCCACTTATAGTGGATGTTATACTTTTTTTAGGTCGAGCGTTAGCGTTCGGCCTGCTGTATACTAAAGTATACAATAGAGTGAGTTACAGCATTCTGATTTGTTAGTTGCAGTGTCCTTCAAAAATCCTTGCTTGCTAGTGGTCAGTTTGCCTCTTTGTCCTGCCTTTTTTCACTTTGGGAGCAGCACAAAATACTGTGTAATTACGCTATGTCCTGTTTATCTCTTCTGTAAGGGACTTTTTTTTGGCATTTGCCTATTTCACCTCAACAGTGTGGGTGCTTGTTCAGACCCTCCTCCCCACCAGCTCCCTCTGTAAACATAAACCAACAGCAGAGGGGGCTTTTCCAGGGCCAGCTCGCCCTTGCCCTCTTTATGTTGTTGTTTTCAGTCTGTGTGGCAATAAAAGTCCAGTCAGTAATTTACAACGCTATGAGCTCTAACTCGAGCAAACAAGAGACTATTGCATTCCAAATGCTTGTTAAATATATTCTTCCAACTAACAAACAAAATGTATTCACAAGCTTTAATGGAGGCACCACATTTTTTCTTCTTGAATACCCAGTGAATTGTTTTTGCATTATTATCATTTTAACTGGATCACCATTGTAAGAGCTTAACATGGCTCACAATTTTAAGTCAAGACGTTGACAGGTATACATTTGCCACTAAAAACGTGACTCTCACCATGCTCTTTGAATAGTTCTCTTCAATTTGGTAAAATGCACCACACACCTTTTTGAGGTATGGCCTATAAACCTAAAGGCGTTGCAAAAAAACACCTCTAAGTGGGACACCCATGTTTTGTTTTTATAGAATAATCTCAAATGCATTATATTTTTTGCAAAGTTCTTAAAGTGAACATCCACACATAATAAACATCCTTAGTACATAGAATGTGTCTATAGCACTATATTACAAACAGGCATTTGTTCAGATATACACTGGTCGATAATCTATTGCCAACATAAGCTTTGGGATTGTGCTCAGATTTTTGCAGTAGGCTTTGGCAGTAAGGAATTTTCTACTTTGTGACACTAATCTGCAAACCATGTTACATGCACTCAGCCTTTACTTTGTTTTATATGGAGGAGTGAATTCACCCCAAATTTTAGTGATTTGCGAACAGTGCACCATATACTTTAAACAAGCACAACCACACTTTGCTCCAAGAAATTATACTATTACAATGCTATATACCTACTTGTATTTACGCATGAACTCTACGCTTTATATCACTATGGTGTTATCAGTGAGGCCATCGCTGATGTCATCAATTAAATAATTTGTGATGTCATCAATGATGTTATCAATTATATCACTTAACTTGTCACTAGTGATGTAATAAATGAGGTCATAAGCAGTGTATGGGAGGGGCATAAGTAAAATGAAACAGATGAATTTCAGAGTATTTTTTGGTTTTAAAACATTTGTTTTTTTTCTCATATCAAAACCTAACATCAATGTCACTCTAATCTTTGTTTTTTTTCCAGTGAATTTCTTTTTTTTAGTATATTCTAAATTGTTCCAGTGCTCAACATTGCGCAGCGAGGTTGGCCACTGTTTCCAGCCCCTGTGCCCAACTCTCTATGATCACCTAACTCTCCATATTTGTTCAACCCTTCGGCTATGCCCAACACTTCATGGGCACCCAACCCGGCTGTGTACAGTCCTCAGCCTCCAACCACTTATGTGCACAACTACACAGTAAGAGTTGCCTGCAGAGCCAGGCCCTGTGGCCAATCCTGTTTGAGCTGCCAAATCCCAGTGTGTACAGAATGTGCAATGGTGTTCGGCTGCAGCCCTTCTCTCTTTTATTTATTTTGAGGAGGACCTATGTGACCAGCACAAATCTAGAGTTTCAAGCATGGGTCCCGTGGGTCCAAAGGGCCAGAAGGATCTGCCCTGAGCCCACAGGGTCAGCAACAATTTCAGCAATTTTTTACAATATTATTTTCAAAAAGAGAGGTTCTTTGGGACCCCACAAGTTCCTGGGAGTGAAGGTGTACTCACTCTGCCCCCTTATACATTTGACTTAATTGGCTGGGTCCATCTCCAAGAGCCCTGTAATGACTGCCTAAATCCAAAAGGGGTCCATAGCCTACAGAGTGACAGCAGTATGGTCTAGTACCCCAGTCGCCGTCATACAACAAATAACACTCCACAGGTCATTGACCAGCCAGTGATTTTCCTTATAAAAAGGAAAAGTACTTTATTGAACACAGACTACTAAAAACTCTGAATGAATAAATAGATATGACTTCTGGGCAGTGGGATACCTATGCTGATATTCACTCACAAATCACAACCCAGGGCATAAACATATTGTACTGAGGTATATGTATAAAAAGTCAGCAATACTGGCTTTGTCATGGTTTCACTGCACTCACACAAATAAAGACATGGCAATAAAATGCAATGCTAGTAATGTTAAAAACGTTCATAATGGTGCCACTACACATAATCATTGAAATGAAACATTTGATTGCTTACACAGTGGCGGCTGGCAATTACAAAGAGTTGTGGGGGAAAAATGGCCGGTCCTGGCCCGCTATAGTGCAGCGAAAGTCTTGGAGTTTGCAGTGCTCTATCAACAACTAATAAAGCAGTCTTAATGTGACTGAGAATATTAAATCAGAAAGTATCATTACATCATCTGTAAGTTTGAGCAACATCTTTGGTGAGTCGGTGCATACCTGTAAGGTAATGGTAAAAGAGGGCACTTCAGTGAAAGCATCAATGCACAAGAGTCTGCTTGATCCCTACAGATGACGTTACGTTCTTAGTAGCATGTCTCTAACGGTCTGAGCCAGAAGGAAGTGGTTTCTAAGCACTTTATACCCTTACAACTTTTTTCCGATTCGCCATTACTACAAATAGTACATGTGTATTTCTGGGTTAGGAGGAACACACATTGGTTCTTTTATCAACGTGATACACATGTATGAAGAGAGAACATATGTATTTTCATTGTTACTTTTATTGCTCAAAGTATCTCCATCTATACTGTATCCCTACTTGAATCCTGAGGGTGGAAGTATAATAAGATAAGAAATAGACTGTCTGAAAATGAAGGCCCAAAGTGGTTTTATTCATCCTCAGTAAGGGTTGGGAGTAGAACTTGTGAGAACTTACCATCAGCGAGGCCTAGCCATTGTTTCCATTCCTAGCCTGCTCCGGGCACGAAGACTGTCTATAGTATTCTGCCTTACCCGGACCTTTCTTCAACACTACTGCTGTCCAGTGGCTGAACCACGATTTTGTGCCCCCCCCCCCCAGAAGGCTTCTGAAGATTAATTCAGAAACTTTCTTGTTTTGTTTTAATTTGAGTAGTGCAAGTCCTGAGGCTGGACAATATTTGGTTGCATAGCATTTTCTGTGGCGACTCACCACTTCCAAACGCTGGCACCCTAGGCTTTAAGATGAATTACCCAGGCGGGTAGGCAAAGGAATTTGCCTAAGGTCATTCATGGTGTCAGTTCAGAAAACCTTGGCTTCTTGTCGCAAAGGAAAAACATTTCCAAGCACTACTTTGCATTTTCATGTTGCTGTTGCCATTTTGTGATGCAATTGTTGTAACTTGTAAGATGCAGATAAGTGCTCTAGAAAACGGCAGGTATTTTAGTTGTAGAACCTCAAACCTCATCCATCAATCAGATCGATTACTAGTTATTAATTTTTCAGTCTTTAAATATTTCTCTAGCCTAAAGTTTCCCTTGAGATTCTCCGAACGAGGTTAACCTCAGTTAATGCCCCCTCTGAGGTAGACTTCGGGGTGGCGTGCGTGGTGCCTGGGAGTGATAACAAATAAAATAAATATTCACTAACCTTGCTTGGCAGTTGCTGCACAACACGTCAAATGTCCTCCTCTCTCCAGCCCCTGTCCTTCTTCTCTGTCACCTGCAGGATCCAGCCAACTCCCCAAACCAATCCTGGTGCTGCCATCATGCTTGTCACCAGCATGAGAGAAGCGCTAAGATTGGAGGGAGCGGCCTCTCTCAGTGCTCTGAAGAGCACTGGAGGCCGGTGCTTTCTCCAACCCAGCTGTCTGACGGCTGGGTTACAGAGGTTTAAAATGTGCATGTCTGGCTGGCCATAGCAAGACGCCCGTCCAAAGAGACATGCCCACTTTAAGCCTAAGTGCACAGCCCACCACTCTTCCCTGCTGCAGTAATGGCCCCACCCCGTCGTGACACTCTGTTTAGGACGCTGTAGTGAATAAAATGGTAATAAATTAACTTTATTACCATTTTATTTTTCCTATCTGGAGCTTTTCTAGGGGCATTTTTGTTAGTGGGGCGATGCTTCTCCTGTATAATGGAGGAGCCGCTCATGTGCTTACATGATTACTATTAATAAAGAACTTAACTATTTAAAACCATATGAGTCTGACTTTTTTTCAGTTTTATACTGATGCCAAAACCATTCCAGGACCACCAACTGGAGTGCCTACACTCAGGAGCCTACACATCTGAAAATCAGTACATCGGGGAGTGCTACAAAAATAATGAAGACGTCTCCTCATCTAGTGGCCATTTTCAAAACAATGTTAAGAGCTCCTGTGGGATCTGCTGAACATCTTGCCGTCACCAAAATGCACAGGTCATCATTGGTAGTGACACTGCAATTCTTATGCAAACACAACGGATGATGGATGGAATGCAGAAGAGATAAAACATTCACCCCCAGTCACAGATCTGGGTTTAATTCATCAGCTTTCTTGCTTGCCATGCCATTTCAGTTTGGACCCAGCCATATGCAAATCAGTCTTGACCCTGTTCCCCATGGGTACAGTCCAGCCAGAACTGCCAGGCCAAGTCCTCCCTGAACCAGAAACAAGCATCCTAGGATCAGTTTCAGGGTATCACCCTTCATCAACTAGGCTAGCTTGAATCTGGTGGCATAGCAAGCATGGAACCCATGTCTGGGCGTACCCTTCCCACTTGGGGTGACAAATGCAAAAACAACAGATGATGGATGGAATACATAACATATCAAACATTTACCCCCAGTCACAGATCTGGGTTTAATCCATCAGTTTTTTTGCTTGCCATGCCATTCCAGTTTGGACCCAGCTATATGCAAATTAGTCTTGACCCTGTTCCCCATGGGGACAGTCCAGCCCGAACTGCCAGGCCAAGTCCTGCATGAACCAGAAACAAGCATAGAGCAACATTCTAAACAGGATGTTAGTAGCTCGTGTCTGGGCTGCTGCACCTGGTGGTGCCAACTGCCCAGTCTGAGGCCACCATAGAAGGAATATGCAAAATCAAAATTCTGAGCCCTCATAGGTGCTTATGGGTTGTTTCTTGCAGGGCCTGTTACAATCCCTTTAATATGACAACAGGCCGCAGAAACTTTCCATTTTTTCACTCTGTATTTTTTGGATATGGCCATGTGCGGTGACTTAATTTTAATTCCTCGGCTGCCCAGCCTCAAGCAGGCACTGGGTGCAGCCTTAGATGGAGAATATTGAGAAGCCCACTGCCTCCATGGCATCTGCCAGCTTCCTGCTCGTACTACAGCTTGTTTATACTGTGCAGGAACCAGCTTCTTCGCCCTGCTCTCCTACCCACAGCAATCAACCCATTTTGGAGCAGGAGGTACACTGCTGCCTGTGGGCTTGCGGGTGGCTATCCATGGCGGTCTGCTCCTGGAAAGCATGCTGTATTTTTCGGGGCACTGACTTCTCCAGGTATATTTTATGTCACAAGCATGGTGGCACTAACACTGCTTTTTTGTTTCTGGGCACGCAGGATCCCAGGGACCATTTCACGTCAGCCTCTGGGACAACAGTGGTCCCTGGGGGCACAGGTAGAGGTTCGGGGGCTCTCTGTTACTTGCTCTGAGCCCCGAGGTTTTAGCCCTCCCTGGGGTAAACTGGAAAATGTGGCAGAGTGCTACCCACCCAATTTCTTAGCTGGTGCCTCAGGGGAACCAAAATTCTCCCCATAATTTCTCCAGACAGTTTTGATGTTACATTGCTCTTTGTGCGCATCCCTAACCACTGGGAGTATTTTCTTCAATCCTCCAAACTTTTTCTTTCAGGAGCAAAATTTTACTTCAGTTCTGTAATGAATTCCACAACATACTGTTGATGTTGTGGATAGCCAATCAGGATCGACCACTTCCCATTAAATGGGCCAACCAGTGAGGGTTAACCCTTTATGTCCATTTTGAGCACCTTTTCAAACCCTGATTTCTTAGAAATGGCTGAATGGATTAATGGATTTGCATATATATATATAAGCATTTCATGTCGTATTATTACTATTTTTAGTTACCATGTTGCTTTAAGAAAATCACTTGTATATAAATGGGGCAAAAATGGCGGCCCCCACAGGTTGAGAAAGGCGGAGACGCCGAAACGCGTTCCTGTTTGGTCGTATTAAACCTTATTTTGCACATTCACGGAGTGGCGGTTGCCTTATTGAGGAATAAGGTGTTGTGTTTATGTTAGACGCAGTGGAGCGCGTCGTATCCAGGCACCATTGGCGGTCAGGAGTGGCAAGGGAATTGCCGTACTCAAGTGTTTGTATATATATATATATATATACATATATATATATATATATATATATATATATATATATATATATATATATATGTTACGGTTATGAATTAAAACTGAAAAACTGTTGATATTTGCAAGCTATTGTCACCTCCGCTATCAATAAATTGCACGGCAGCAATGCAAACCGTGCCTCACACACCAAATGCAGTGCTTAGGAACTGACAGTATGATAACTAATAACACTTAAACTTACAACATAATTAAATAACAAAACATACTCAAACCATTAGATAATAATTATTTCAGTTACCTCTTTCACACTGTTAATGGTAATGTGATAAGTATTCTCATCTATAAAATTATCTCCAACATTTGTAATTACATTTGTCACATCAAGGGTGAGGTCATGACCATTGCATTTAGTGTGTGAGTTATGGTTTATACATGGTGCTGGTCCAACCCGGTGTTGGTGCTAACCCTACTGCACTTGGCCTTTGACCATGCACATGAGGCTGTGCCCTGTTCTAGAGCCTATGCCATGTCATCAGGCATCCTGGTGGAGGCGGACCTCCTTTTACTTTTGTTTCTTTGACCCTCTCTAACCAGACAGATTCTGAGGCCATTGCTGGAACTCCCTTGAGTCTGCAAATCCAGCCCAGTCCAACGGTGGTCTATTTTAATGTAGAGTTTAGATGTTTTCTCATTTTCCTCAACTCAAATCTGCAATTATGAAATATTTGGAATGTTTTCCCTTTAGGTAAAACTTAACATCTTCTGTAAGACTTATTGTTACTAATTGTTTACATAAAACATACATAAACTCGGCTTTCACTCCAACCACAGGAGCACATTTGTCTCACAAAATAGGTTGTTTAATGTGTCATTCTGCCTCTTAAGAAGTGCTTGCCCTGTAATAAATAAGGGGCTCCATTACCTCGAAAAAGCAGTCTTCAAAATCACACATTAAATTATTTTGGTCACACATGGATTGTGTTCAAAAAGCAATCCTTTCTGTTTCGTTTTTTCACTGTAGCAGACTTTAAAAAAAGGTTTTAGCAAGAACATGAGCTTTGCAGATAACAACTGTTCTTAAGCACTGAGAATCTTATACTAGCAAATCGAATAGGTGTGAATTTAATATACCAGCTCAGGCATGCACAAATGCTGTTTGCTAATTTTTGCTTTTAAAAGCCAGATCTATTTGGTTTTGCCAATGCTCGTTCTCTAAACGGTGCCCATTTACTTTGCCACCAGTTATTTCTGGCGCTATAGCCACGTTACGAAAAGCTTACTCAACTCCTTGCTTCACGTTAAGGTCCATATTTACAAGGAGCTTGTGCCGTTGCAGCATAATTTTTTTGACGCAGCACAGGCTGCTGAGCCATATTTACAAGGCCATGCAAAGTCACTTTGCGTGGCTTTACATGGCCTTGTAGATATGGAGTAAGGTAATGCAGCGCAAGTCACTGCATTGCCTTTCTTTGCGTCAGGTAGGGGTTTCCATGGGTGTTTGGTGGGTGTTTCCACGTAACATTACTGGATTTTGGCACCTTACCAGATTTACAAGTTTTTGAAAACCAGGGAATGTGTCAAAATCGATGCCACCCCAGGTGTGACAAAAGACTGACGTAATGGGGAGAAATATCTTTATTTCTCCCTGTTTTTAGGTCAAGCATAGCAGCATGCAAGCACTGCTTTTCCGAAGTGTTGGTGCATATCTGGGCTTTTATCCACACCCATCACTATCACTTGTTCATGGGCTTGCCTTTCAAAAATCCTTTGTTTTCGTTGGTAACTGCTTTACGTTTGTACCTCCTTAGGGCGGTTTTGTTACCGCCTTGGCCATTGACGCTGTGACATGGATAGTTGCACGTTTGCCGATAACTTTGAGTCCGAGCGAACTTCTTTTTCCTTTTGTCTCTATCCTTTGCGCTCACTGCGGCGCTTTGAATCGGCTTGCTTATGTCAACTGTTTTACTTTTTCTTTTCAGTAAGTGTGGCAAGAAAGTTCCAGTTAGAAATGTACAACACTCATAGCTCTAACCTGAGCACACGCGAGACATTGCATTGCAAATGCTTGTTTCCTTATTCTATGTGTACTGCATTCTGCAGCACACATAGAAAGAGTAAAGCGCCTCCATTGATTGTTATTGTGCAGAAAGGTGCCCCTTCCTGCACAAAAACAATCACCCCCACACCAAAGGCACCTTTGCACCATGGTGCAAAGGTGCCTGAGCTGGCGAATGGCAGCTAGATCTGCGCCAGCGCAGGCGGCAGGGGAGGACAGAACTGCGCACTATCTTGTAAATACGGCTAATTTCACCCCTTTTCCGGTAGCAGGGCGGCGGTGCAAGGGACTTGCTGCGCCGCCTTGCGCCACGGGAACTTGTAACTATGCTCCTAAATATTTTAGCATGAAAGCAGAGTCGCCCTTCCATTGTTTGCAAGAAAATGAACTACTCTTTCCACAGCGCACGACCAGAAGAATTAAATTCCAGGCACCTTCAGCTCCCTCCACGGGGAGCAGGATGGGAAGCAAAGTGGCACTTTGGAACTTCTAGTGTCATCGAAAAGCCGCGCATCACGGGTGGTTAAGGCTCCTCTTTGCATTATGGGTAAAGCCAAGTAGCGTGGTGCAATTGTGTTGATAGTCCACACTGGAATAAATCGAATTGTTTATTTGGCCTTAGAAAACCGTCCACTATCTGACCCCTCTGTCTCACACCCTTCCACGGACCGCATTTTTTAAATGTAATTAATACCGTTTTGCTGGCACCCTGCCCCGGAGTTGAATTAAAGAACAAAGTTTGCGGGATGGGGGCGTTAATGCCGAACCATATGGGATGCTACATGGTAAGAAATATGCTTTATGGCCCCCCGCTTGAAGGTTTACAAGCAATCTTCTTGAAGTTTTAATGGTTGCTTCGGTGATTAATCCTGTCCCGAGAGCCATTGCCGACCGAGGCACCGAGTTCGCAAGCTTTTCCTTTCTTTTATTGCCTCGGGCTTTAATCTTTCCTGCAGTGCTGCGCCCAACCTCCCATCTATGACCTCATTATTGCCAACACAAAGAAAATATAGCCGTTCTCGTGTCTTTCCTGTAAGAACTTAAACACTGTCTCAAACTTCATATCTAGACAGCATGACGAGTTTGGAAATGTTGGCGGGAAATGAGAAGCTCTGCTTTCTTTAAGTCCCATAAACTATATGTTGAGCAAAGTAGTTGGAATTTCGCGTCCACGAGATAATCACGCACCCGAGTTACACTTGGGCATGTTTTTCAAGATATATTATTCACTATGTACATTACTGCCGCATAATTCACCCCTTTTGCGCTATAATATCCGTTGTTTTTTTCAGACAGGTTTAAGATTTCACGTGACCTTTGTATATTTAGAAATGAAGTAGCAGAGTTAAAAAAAAAAAAAGATTACGCTTTTAACACGTTTAAAGATTTTAGTGCTTTTAAATTCCGAGCCTTTTAGAATAGAAGTGCTTAGTTCGGTGGTTTTCCGATTTACTTTTTATTTTGATTTACAAACAATTAAATAATCAAGTATTTGTTTTTAAAGTGCCTAACATTATTAATATTGCGTATGCTGCAGGGCCGGGCTTGTCGTGGGATGACTGACTGGTGCCAAAATTGTTGTCAATTGATACAAATGCGCCAATTACTCAGTGATCATTTTAATTACTCTTAAATTACTCAGTGATCATTTTAATTACTCTTACTTTGCACTGTTGCATTACATTTGTACCAGCCAGCCAGAGCATAAAGGAAATTACAGTTTAGTCCCGTCTTCCCATGGCATTATCTTCATGCAGGTGGCAGGGAATCAATCAATCAATCAATCAAAAAAATTTGTGGAGCTCGCTACTCACCCGTGAGGGTCTCAAGGCACTGGGGGGGGAGGGGGGGGGGGGGGGAGAATCAGAGGGGGTGCAGGGAGGGTCACTGATCGAACAACCATGTCTTGAGGTTCTTTCTGAAGACCAGGAGGTCTTTGGTTTTGCGAAGGTCGGTGGGGAGGGAGTTCCAGGTTTTGGGGGCGAGGTAGGAGAAAGACCTGCCTCCTGTGGTGGTGCATTGGATGCGGGGGACTGTGGTTAGGGCGAGGTCGGCTGATTGGAGGTTGCATGTGGGAGTGTGGAAGTTAACTCTTTCGTTGAGGTAGGTTGGGCCGGTGTTGTGGAGGGATTTGTGTGCGTGGATGAGGATCTTTAATGTGATTCTCTTGTCTATGGGGAGCCAGTGAAGGGATTTGAGGTGTGGTGAGATTCGTTCGTGGCAGTGGAGGCCAAGGACGAGGCGTGCATCTGTGTTCTGGATTCTCTGGAGTTTGCGTTTGAGTTTGAGTGTGGTGCCGGCGTAGAGGGTGTTACCGTAGTCCAGTCTGCTGCTGATGAGTGCGTGGGTGACTGTCTTTCTGGTTTCTGGGGGAATACATTTGAAGGATTTTTTTAGAGTGCGGAGTGTGTGGAAGCAGGAGGAGGTTAGAGCATTGATTTGCTGTGTCATGGAGAGGGAGGGGTCAAGGATGATGCCTAGGTTGCATGCGTGGTTTGCGGGGGTGGGTGCGGGGCCTAGGGCGGTGGGCCACCAGGAGTCGTCCCATGTGGTTTTGTTGGGGCCGAAGATGATGATCTCAGTTTTGTTTGAGTTGAGCTTGACGTGGTTAGTGGTCATCCAGTTGGCGGTGTCGAGGAGAGCTGCATGTAGGTTGGTTTTGGCGGTGGTGGGGTTGCGGGTGAGGGAGAGGATGAGTTGGGTGTCATCTGCATAGGAGAGGATAGTGATTCCGTGTGCTCGGAGGATGTTGGCTAGGGGGATCATGTAGATGTTGAAGAGTGTGGGGCTGAGGGTGGACCCTTGGGGGACTCCGCAGGTGATCTTGGTGGTGTTGGAGTGGAAGGGCGGAAAGCGGACTCTCTGGGTCCGGTCGGTGAGGAAGGAGGTGAGCCAGTCTAAGGCTTTGTGGCGAATTCCTATGTTGTGGAGGCGTGTGCGGAGTGTGTGGTGGCAGACGATGTCGAAGGCTGCGGAGAGGTCTAGGAGGATGAGTGCGACGGTCTCGCCTTTGTCAACTTTGGTCCTGATGTCGTCAGTGCATGCGATGAGGGCGGTTTCCGTGCTGTGGTTTTTGCGGAACCCGGATTGTGAGGGGTCAAGAGTGTTGTTTGCTTCGAGGAAGTGGGGTAGGCGGGTGTTGACTAATTTGTCTGCAACCTTGGTGGGGAAAGGGAGGAGGGAGATGGGGCGGTAGTTGGATAGGATCTCCGGGTCAGCGTGTCTTTTTTTAGGAGAGCAGTGATTTTCGCGTGCTTCCTGGGGTCTGGGTAGGTGGCGGAGTCGAAAGAGGAGTTGATTATGTTGTAGAGTATGGGGGCGATGGTTGGGCTAGCTTTGTTGTAGATGCGGTGTTGGCAGGGGTCAGAGGGGGAACCGGAGTGGATGTAGTTCATGTTTTTTTCGGTTTCTTCGTGTGTGGTGGGGGTCCATGTGGAGAGTGTGGTGGGGGGGTCATGAGTGGGGGTTGGGTTGGGTGAGTGATGGGTGTGTGTGGTGGGTGTGCGTGGTATGAAGCTGTTGTGGATGTCCAGGATTTTGTGGAGGAAGTGGTTGGAAAGGGCATCACATAGGGGCTGTGTGTGTGTGGGGTCTATGTTGCTGGCTTTGGCAAGTTCATTGATGATGGTGAAGAGTTCTTTGCTGTTTTGAGAGTTGTTGTCAAGGCGTGTCTTGTAGTGATCTCTTTTGGCGGTGCGTATGAGTTGGTGATGGGTGCGAATGGTCGTTTTGAGGGTGGAGAAGTTGGTTGTGGAAAGTTCTAGTTGCCATTTTTTCACAGCTTGGCGGCATTTGCGCTTGGAGTTCAGGGGTGAACCATGGGGCGTTCTTGATATTGCGGGTGGCGATGTGTTTTCTGAGGGGGCTAGTGTGTCTGCGCAGGTAGTGATCCATTTGGAGACGTTGTGTGCTCCTGTGTTGGGGTCATTGGCGTGGGGGGGTTATGTACCAGTTGGGAGTTTAGTAGTTCTGTGGGGATCTTGTCCCACATGCGGTAGGGTGTGGTGTGTTGATGGTAGTGTGGGGGGTTTGGTGAAGGAGAAGTGGACGCAGTGGTGGTCAGTCCAGAGGAGTTCGGTGGTGTGGGTGTAGGCTATGTGTTGGCTTGCGGTGAAAATTGCGTCGAGCATGTGTCCTCCTGAGTGGGTGGGTGCGGTGGCCAGTTGTTTGAGTCCGAGGTTGGTGAGGTTGTCTATGAGGGAGGTAGTGCGGTGGTCTTATGAGTTTTCTAAGTGAAAGTTGAAATCACCGAGAATGATGTAGTCTGTGGAGGTGAGGGCGTGCGAGCTGATGCTGTCGGCGATGGTGTCGCAGAAGGCGGGCCGTGGTCCGGGTGGTCTGTAGATTAGTGTACCTCTGAGGGTGTAGTTGTTGTTAATGTGGATGAGGAAGTGCATGTGTTCAGTGTTGTCGATAGTGTCTTGGGAGCTGGTGGTGACTTTGATGGTGTCTCTGTGTAGGATGATGATGCCACCGCCTGGCCTGTTGAAGCGGTCTTTGTGTTGGAGTTTGTATCCCTTGGGGGTGGCTATGGCTATGTCGGGTTCTGAGGAGGGGTTGGTCCAGGTTTCCGTGAGGAAGGTGATGTCAGGTGAGTGTGATGTGATGAGGTCCCAGAGTTCTATGGCATGCTTGTGAAGGGAACGGATGTTGAGGAGCAGGCAGTTGAGGTGGTTGTGGTGGGTGGCATTGTTGTGGTAAGTGAGGGTGTTGTTGCGGGGTGTGTTCTGGTTGTGGGCTGATGTGCTGCGGGGTTGGTTGGTGGGGGCAGGGTGTGTGAGTCTTGTGTTGGGGGTGTTGTGTTTGTTGAAGGTGGGGTCGCTATGGTTGGTGTGTGGTGTGAGGGATGAGGAGCAGGAGAAGTGACAGGTGTGGCAGGTGAAGGGTCCATGAGTGTGTGTGGGGCTAGATAGGGTGCATGTGGGGCGGGGGCCTGTGTTGAGAGAGTGGAGGGTGAGGGGGGAGTAGGTGTGTTTGAGAGGGCCAGGGGGACTGGCGCTGGGCGGGTCTTGGCACGGACGGGCACAGACGGGCTTGCCTTTGGCGCGCCTTTGGTGCCCCAGCAGTGCGGCCGCGCCGCAGCTGCCATAAGAGGAGGAGAGGGTGGGAGTGGCAGCTGGGAGGAGGGAGGGCTTGGCAAATGAGAGGGCTGGGGGGTGGGGCCGCAGGGGGCGGGAAAATCAGGCAAACAAGACGGTGAGGAGAAGGGGGGAGGCAGGAGGGGCCGCAGGGGGCGCAGCGGCGGGAAAATCAGGCAAACAGGACAGTGAGGAGAAGGGGGAGGTGGGAGGGGCCGCAGGGGACGCAGCGGCGGGGAAAACAGTAAAATCAGGCGAACAGGATGGTGAGGAGAAGGGGGAGGCGGGAGGGGCCGCAGGGGGCGCAGCGGCAGGAAAATCAGGCAAACAGGACGGTGAGGAGAAGGGGGGGAGGCGGGAGGGGCCGCAGGGGACGCAGCGGCAGGAAAATCAGGCAAACAGGACGGTGAGGAGAAGGGGGGGAGGCGGGAGGGGCCGCAGGGGACGCAGCAGCGGGGAAAACAGGAAAATCAGGTGAACAGGACGGTGAGGAGAAGGGGGGAGGTGGGAGGGGCTGCAGGGGGCGCAGTGGCAGGAAAATCAGGCAAACAGGACAGTGAGGAGAAGGGGGGAGGCGGGAGGGGGCGCAGCGGCTGGAAAATCAGGCAAACAGGAGGGTGAGGAGAAGGGGGAGGTGGGAGGGGCCGCAGCGGCAGGAAAATCAGGCAAACAGGACGGTGAGGAGAAGGGGGGAGGCGGGAGGGGCCGCAGGGGACACAGCGGCGGGAAAATCTGGCAAACAGGAGGGTGAGGAGAAGGGGGGAGGTGGGAGGGGCTGCAGGGGACGCAGCTGCGGGGAAAACAGGAAAATCAGGTGAACAGGACGGTGAGGAGAAGGGGGGAGGCGGGAGGGGCCACAGGGGATGCAGCGGAGGGAAAATCAGGCAAACAGAGACGGTGAGGAGTTGGCGTGGATTGCGGAGCGGGGAGCGACCTGCCTGCAGAAGCTGGGTCAAAGGTTGCTCCCTGTTACCGCTCCTTTAGTAACAACGTGAATTCCTGTAGAATTCTAACCTTGAAAAGCCCATTGCATAGTCCCTCTTCTATGGCTACTGCACCAGCTATTCCTCGATTTTCTCTGTCTTTAAAATCCCCAAACCATTTTGCACGCAGCCTGAGGCTATAAGGCCCGGAATGGCAGCAGGCAAGGTAAAGTGAGAGGGAGGGGGGGTCATTGGACTGTGGTAAAGTAGACTTGGATTGAATTAGTGTTATCTGCAGAAAGTCAGAGCATCACCACCTTGTCTCATCTTCCTTGACAGTGGTTACCACGTGAGAATAGAACAAACATTGGGAAAGTGCATATATTGGGGGAGGACATACTTACTTTTTAACTCCAGTCTAACAAACATTGCAAAAATTGCTTACCTTGGGAAGGGCAAAATACTAGGCTAATGTAAGTGTTACAAACATTGGAGAAAGTGCACAAATTGACAGGATCAGATTTATGATTCTAACTTCAATCCAACACACTTTGGGGAAGTGCATACACTAATGGGTTCATATACAACATGCACAAACAAAATACATAAACCTGTTGGCTGCTAACCATTCTTCACTATGCTAAAACATTTTTTGAATGAGTGGCATCCATTGTGCTTAAACCGTTATCGCTTTTTTTCCACACAGGGTACCCATGCCAATTTGCATCTGTTTTTTCCAACACCCTGGGTATTTTAAATTTACCCAGAATTTGTAGATTCCTCTTGAGGGAACTGAGTAAATATCTAAATTATAGCTAAATTTAGATTTTTTTGGGGTGGGGGAGAATGCAAAGAAAGTGCTTTGCTAGAAAGCATATTGTTTTTGGTGAGTGTGCTAGGACTACCATCTTGCCAGCTTCTGAGAACAAGCAAAGTTGCATCAAAAATTAAATGACCACGATTTTTTCATTTTCTAATAGATAGTCAATTTTTTCCTAATTGTTGTGGTTACCACCTACTTGCAGTTTGTGGTAGAAACAGGTGTGAAACTCAGGGGTGATCCAAGAAATGTATGGATTTCTGAAAAGTAGTACCAATTCTGAATTCAGCAAGGGGTCATTTGTGTAGATCCCCCAAGGTTTTGACTTTTTTTGCAATGTGGGTAGCTGTGAATTTTGGGCCTGGGATTGCCCATCACCCATAGCAACCTGCCAATCCCAGACATTTATGAAAACTAGACACCCAGGCGAGTCCAGAGTGATGTGACCTGTGTTAAAGCAGAAATCTCTGCTATATTTTAGTCATGGCAGACAAGATTGCAGATTTCATACTCTGAGTCGATGAACCGTCCGCTGTAAAGAAAAGGAAATACATCACAACAATTAAAGTAGCATATCATAATCAATTCAAACATCAATAATCACACCAGTTTATTAAGAAGTTAAAGGTTTTTTTTTTCCCCTACATTAACAATGATAAAGCCACAAAAATAATTCTCAAACTCAAATGATACATGTATAGGAACAATAAGGGCTGATTTAGTTGGCGTATTAATCTAAGCTTAATCAATGCAAATAGACATAATACCTCTATGGATAATACACAAAATCATAGCAATAGAATCTGAGCAAGAGAAATTGAATACATTGAAATAACAAAACAAAAGGAATCAATGACCATCCGTGTGTATGAGAGTAACACCTCACTAACCACTAATTAGCATTAACTGATGGACTTCATGTAAAATAATTTAGTAACATTAATTTAGAAAACATCTAGTTAGGGCGCTATCAAAAATAGGAGCAGTATTAAAATATTATCAGTTGGTACCTGAAAAACAAAAGGCAAATAACAATACACAGTTCATACATTTACCCAATCTCTAAGGTATTCAGCAACATCGTCTACTTCACCAGGGGGGCAGGAACATCATACATCAGCATCAGAACAGGAACAAGGTAAGGGGATATAGTTTAGAGTTTGGACTATAAAGTTACTAAACCATTAGAGCACTTGTTCAGTAACGATCAGACATAGTAAGCTTAGAAAATAATAAAACACCTGAATGTCAGTAGACTAACTGGAAAAGCATGAAATGTCAAAGTGACAGATCATAAGAAGTAAGATCTCTGGAACTCAGGATACAAGTCAGTTCACTGACGAAAGAAATGACACCCGAATCAATGGTGAATGAACATTAAATTAAACTTGTTAAACTCTTGTGATTGGTTAAAACATAAGGTGGGAAAATTATGTCCAATGAGAACATTAACATATATCAAAATTATATAAAATGTTAGCTCTAAGCTCTTCTATTTGCTGTTGTTCCATTTACGAAACTCAAACTGATACACTTGTATCTTGTACAGCCTCTTCTCCATTACATCTGTGGATCCATTGTTCGACACCTTCCGAATACGCTGGTACAGGATAGTAATTACAAAATGTGGAAATTTTTTCTCATTGCTCCATTTTCCTCAAGGGGAAAATATAAGTTAGAAACATAACTACAAGCAAATATGGGAATACCATGAATGAAGTCTGTTAGGCTACAGAAATGCAGTTAGGAAACAGAATACACTAGAAACATTTAATACTGATAACATTGCACAGTGACCTTGCAGCTGTTGCTTTCTAGCAGAGGCCATGAAATACTAATTTTATTTCAGCATTTATTTTAGCAAAGAACACACTCTTAAAGAGACAGAATATTTTCATCACAGTTCTAACTTAGCATTAGAAAACAAATGCAGGCCTTTTCGTTTTTATGACAGCCATTAAGTAGGTCACAATTCTTGTAAACACAAACATTTTAATCAAATTAATTCATACGTTAGCATATAAGTATAATTACGTATAGAAAAAAAAAAATAACAATAAAATCTGAGCTCTCACACCTGCATCAATATTGCGGGGGTTGTCTACCTAGAAAACCTTGAAAACATCAAACTTTGCTTAAAATACACATTTTCCTCTCATTTCTATGAGGGAAAGATCAGTACTCTGCAGGGATCTACACATTTCCTACCACCCGTTGCTTCCACATGTCTCCCAATAAACATGGTACTCCACTTGTGTGGTAGACCTAACACCCACAACAGGAAAAGGCCCAAGATGCAACATGGACACATCTAATTTTTCCATTCAGAACCAACCCTTTTTGTGGGTAGATGGATGTTGATTTTGGGCCTTGGCCACCACTGAAGGTGTCCGGAGCTGTGTATCACAGAAACAGTGATAAAAATGTGTATTTTTAGCCAGATTTTAGGTTTGAAGGGCTTTGTCATTAAGAAAATGTAATGGGATCCCACCCAAGCCACACTACCCTGGGCTTCCCCTGCTGTCTAGTTTTCATAAATGTCTGAGCTTGGTCAGTTTTCTTGCAGGCCATCCACTACTCAAAAACAGTCTCATACAGGTTGGTTTTAGCACCTGCCGTACTGCTAAGGACAAAGTGCAAATCCTAATAACAGTATCAAAATATTAAACCCATTACTACTAGAGGTAACCCGTAAAGTCTCAAGGCAAGAGCCACTTTATGTTCTATTCATATGCCTGTAACATGCCACAAATAATGCCATTTATACCACCAGCCATGGGTCACAAAAAATGCTCATATCAACATATCACTGTCACTCAAGGGCTGATCACATTCATATGCCTCATGGTCAAAACACTAATCACACCATCATCCACCCATCCAACTTGACACCCATTGTAGTGTTTGTTAAGAATTTTAGTGAATATGTTATGGTTTCCTTTTACTTCAGTGTGCTTCTGACCTTGTCCATTTGTATGCTAAGTCTTATCCTCTAGTTGGAGGCTGGGGTTATTTGACCTCCACAGACATGTTTTCAAAAGTTTAGGTTCTTGAGAGGTAGAATTAATGCTCTTTGACTCTGTCTTCTCATTGGTTTACAAGTTCACTCAGGTATTACCAGAAAAAGACTGATTCACAATGTGGAGTTAAAAAGGCAACTGTACATGAGATAAACTTCCCAAAAGGTGTGCCTTTTCATGTTTCGAGGTCTAGATTTATGTTCGTAGATGCACAGTAAAGTAAGAGATAAAAAGCAATTCGAATGCTAGGACTAACCTAATGTATCATTGTAACTTTGGGCTGTTCTTCACTACCAATTAATCCTCTGAACTTGTTCTGTCATTCAAGAGTGTGTAGGAGTTTCTTGTTTTCAGCCTTTTCCCTTCTGTATATGAATGATACATGTTCTACTTAAATTCACAATCTGGATGAAATCAGAGAAAAGATCCTTCTGATCCTTGTGCACTTATTTTGCAATTACAAAACTTTTTGTTTTCACTGGGCACGAAATATGCAATGTTGTAATTGTACATATTTACACTCACTGACTTGAATTTACATCTTTTGGGAAGCTAAGATTCTCTATAAACCAAGATTTTCCATCTATTACTCATTGTCCTCTGTCTCAAATACCATGTTTGACTCTGGGTGTGAAGATTGAAAACTGTCATGCCTTATTGTTATCCTTTCCCGGAAGTCCATCATAGGAAATCAAAAAACTTCTTGTTTTCAGGACCATCTGAAGCCCATCACTAAATATGATACTGATTCCAGAGTATCAGAGGTTGTGGTATACATGGATGGCAATGCCATGGTCTTTCAAATGGTGCACATTTATCTGGGAGCACAGGGCTCTGACCTGGCTAGTATGCCCTATTATGGAGTATGTGCTGCCCTCAGGATAGACTGCAACTTGCGCTAGATATGGAGGAAAGTGCATTACTGAAAGATTGTCTCGTTGTTGGATGCAGCAGGCCCGCCTTTCAGACTGTAGGCAGCAATGCAGTGTGCATTTCAAAGCAGGACAGAGATCCTTGTGAAGATGGGTGCAGTGAATGACTGCACCTCCTACAGGAAGCTACCTATACAGCAGTCCATAGGACTCTTTTCCCCCATTTCAAGGGACCCCTTTGCGAATACCCTTTCAGGCACACAGTTAGTATGCCCCCGACAACTTCTTTTCCTCTTCATGTGTTTATAATTCAGCGTGGGCACAGTCAAAGTGATCCCTCACTTGCAAGGGACCCCCTCCCCCAATGAAAATGAGGGAACACCCCATGGAGGATGCACTGATGCATAGGTAGCACTGATGTGATCTGTATTACAGAAGGGGGTGCAAAAGCGTCTACAGCCCTTTCTGTAATACCAAAAAGGCTCTGGGGAGCACATGGCAGGCACAAATATCAGTTGAGCACTTTGTGTAATATGGCCCCAGAGGCTGCATCATAAAGTGCTGTGCTGGCTTGGCGTAGACTGTGATTATATGATTTTCCCCTTTGGAACAGCACCAAGGAATCACACAACACTACATTCATGTCACACAAACAAACTGTGTTCAAAACCACGTTTTACCCTTAAGTGAGTACTACAAGGAATGAAGAAAATACATATGGCTTTAATTTACATATTTATATATAAATATATATATATATGTAACCTTTGTTTTTTTAAAGTGAATTATGAATATATATATATATATATATTCATAATTCAATTTAAAAAACAAAGGTTACATAGACGTTATAGTTAGGCTTTCATTTTAAACGTACAAAACCATAGAAATAACTATAACCTGCGCCCTCGCCATGCACATTTTTTTCATAAAAATTTTTACTCCGAGATTATCAATGATGTTATCAAAGGTGTCATTAGTGCCATCATTTGTGGGATAATTGGCAATGCATGGCAAGGGCGCTAGTTATATTTACCTTAGGCACGAGTTATAGTTTCTTGAGATAACTCTAACTATAATAGGTGAATTTCTATGGTTTTGTACATTTAAAATGTGAGCCTAACTATAACGTCCCTGTAACATTTTTTTTTGTCAGTGCATTTCTCTGTTTTTTAAATTCTATTTCCTAATTATAATGTCTCTGTAACCTTTGAGTTTTTCAGGGAATTTCTATGTTTTTTTTAAGGTAAAGTAGTTTTCATTACTATAAGTTTATCCAACAACCACCGAGCATGGCTTTTGGCCGTGCACGACAGCAGTTGGCCACAGACCCTAGGCCCCGTGTAACAACCCAACCCCGCACTGCACACGGCCTTCGGCTGTGCAAAGCGGTGGTTGGCTACAGGGCCTGGCCTGCGGGCAACCCCGATAACCACCCAATCTCGTGTTGTGCAGCCATGCATCCTCCCTCCCCTGGCTGATCTCGGCCCGGGCCCCCATTCCTGGAAACACTGCCTAAATATATATTTTTTTGGCAGAGGGGACCACGTGGCCCACTCCGAAAGGGCTGATCTTGGCTACAGATCTTGGCTAACCAGGTCGCCATGCGACCTGGGTACCCTGCAGGGCACTCAGTGACAATGTTGAGGACCGGTGGGGCGAGCCTGAAGGCCCCCACAGTCCTAGCCCCCTCCCCACCTCCTGCGAGAACTGGCATTGTTCTCTCTCTCTCTGAGAGCTGTGTTTCCTCTATTTCCCTGCCTGCATCTCCGCAGGCAGGGAAACAGAGGAAACCTCCACTCGCATGGAGCTCACTTCACCTGAGCAGAGTGTTTGCTCCAACTTGGTGGGAGCTGTCACCTCCCGCCAAGTCACAGCAAACAGCTATGTCCCAGAGATGGCCACCCTAGGACATAGCAGGAGTCCGCCCTGGGGGGTGGTGGTCCCCAGGTACATTAATGGCTCCTTTGGGGGGGTGGCGCCTCTCCATCCTGGTAGCCCCAGGGAGGTTGTGGTCCCCGGGGCAGGAGGGCCACAATGGGCCCTTCTATCTGTCCATTAGAGTTGGTGATCCTTGGGGCTGCAAGGGTGCTGTGCAACACCCGTATTAAATTTTAAATATCTGCCTGGGGAAGTTTTGGTTCCTGTGGCTGCAGGGGGCAGGGTGGCCCCTCTGCATTTCTTTAAACACATTCAGCCCTAGGAGGTGGTGGTTCCCAGGGCTGCAGGGGAGCAGGGGAGCCACCTGCATTTCTTTACAAACATACTGCCCTGGGGAGGTGGCGGTCCCCGGGGGTTGTGGGGGGGCAGGCAGCCCCACACTTTCAAATTTCCAATGCCACTGGGACCTGGGACAACAGGGTCCCATTTAAACAAGTTTGAGTCCAGAATTGTTTTTTATTTTTTTATTTTGCTGAGATTCGGCCAGAACTCTGCCAACATTTAAAAAAAAATGCTTTTTTGCTCTAGAGGGTCCCTCTGGGATCCCAGCACCAGAGCTAAGGGGTCAGGGTGTACCTACCCTGGCCCCTTTTCTTTTTTTAAATCCTTTTTTCTGGGACACTCGCTGAAGTGTTGGCAGCCAATCAGATCCCAGCACAAGATGGGGAGGTTTCGCAGAGCGTTTATGTCCCTATACATGCAAATTAATTTTTTTCTTTAATCATTCAAAAACTATTGAATTAATTTACACCAAATCACTTTCTGGACCAAGAGCTACCTTCTTTCAAATTTGGTGTAATTCCATCCAGTGGTTTGGGCTGTAGACCTGTTGAAAGTCCCTATGGGAATTAACATTGGAAATGCACCTTTTTTGACACTCCCTTTTTCCAGGCCCACACTTGACGGATCACCCTGAAACTATCCAGACAGCAGGTGATGTGACTGTCAATTTTTTTGGGATAATTTTGTGAAGATTTGTCAAGTGGCACCAAAGATATAGGCAAGACACTTCACCGACTGGACGATATCGCCACAACCGGAAGTCGTAGCTGGACCCGACGACACACCAACGACAGCATGGACGAGACTTGCAAGTGTGCCCACATTGGTTGCACAGAGCCCTCCGGTGGCCGAGTTGTGCTAATACCCCAAGTACTGGACAGTGCACATCGGACAACTTCAACAACAGCTCCCCCAGAGGTGCAACTGGACTGGAGGAGGCCCTAGTCGAGGGACCTCAGTAACATCCTGGCCCTCCTGCCAGAGCAACAGAGACATCCTGCAGGACCTCAAGAAGAAGTCTGGCCTCCAGCTTCAAAGGGCCCCTTTACAGACAGCATCTAAGACCTCCAAATCGCCCATCACCTGACTGCCCTGAGCCTTGCATCGCGGGGCCTGCTATGTGCTCCGGGTCCCCAACCCCTTACAACTTCAACAGCCAAAGGGGACCCCAAGGCACCATCTTAAAACCTGCAAATCAGCTCCTTTTCCAAGTGTCCATCCAGATGGCCCTTTGCCTGTGCCAAGAACCGCATGTTCGTTGCTCCCAGCGGAACTGGGCATAGCAAGAGACTCTGCAGCTGGCATAAGGTACCCACCGACTGCTGCAACCACCCTGCAGAAGAAGAGCCTGGTAACTCTACTGTACGATTTTTAATGAATTTTTAAGGTGGCTGTGCATTGATTCCAATGCTGCGTAATTATGCACAGAAAGACTAACTTTGTCAAAAAAAATCTTAAGATCTTGGCCTTGAAATGTATTTAAAAGTCTGAAGTATTTTTTATAAATTCTGGCCTTGAGTTATTCATTGAGTGTGTGTGGTGCATCGTTGGATTTGTGAGTACAGCAAATATTTAGCACATCTCCTGGATTAGCCTAACTGCCCACCCAGCTACAATACAAATTTGAGCATTAGGTGATCTAATTTTACCTCTGGAAACCAATGTGTGGTTGCCTAGACCCCCTGTATAGTGTGCTTAGTTTTGCACACTACATAGAGGGCCAGCTTCTGACATACACGCCACTATACATCACACTCCCACACAATCCACGATCCATTGCAACAAAACTGCAATACTGAGAAACAGAGAGCAGACACATACACAGAGAGAGCACCCTAACACTATAGGCACACACACATCACATGCATCACACACCAGCTAAATGAAAACAATACACACATTCCACGACAATCATCCATCCCTCACAAAGCACCACCCACACCTCATCAATCACCCAACACTGCACCCTTTCAAACACAACACCCCCTCGCCACACCGTCAACAGAATCACAACCATCTCCCCACAAAAGCACCCACAATTCACCAAAGATGCGTTGAGGGTCACAGTGGATGAAATTGTCAGGGTACAGCCACAAATGTTTGGAGCACCGGTCCTGCAAACCTCAATTGCCAGGAAAATGGAGTTATGGCAAAGAATAGTCAACAGGGTCAACTCAGTGGGCAGCAGTCCACTCACAAGGGATGACATCAGGAAGGGATATGACCTACGGGGCAAGGTGCATTACATGGCATCGAGACACCAGATAGCTGTGCAGAAGACTGGTGGTGGGCTGCCACTACCTCCCCCACAGTTTACATATTGGGAGGAGAAGGTCTTGGATATACTGCATCTGGAGAGCCTGACTGGAAGACCTGGGGGACTGGAGTCTGGTAAGTACCCACAATATCAATGTCACACAACTGTTGTGTCCTGCATGCTTCCTCACCACCCAGATACCCCCGTAATTCACTGAATGTCCCACTACACCTACCTGCCAATCACCCAATGCCCCTCTCCTGCATGCCACCACCCCACACAGCACTCCTGCCCACACAGCCCTTGGCAAGGGCACAGATACCACAGGCTAATCCTATCACTACAACTCCCACAATGCACCAACTAATTAATGTGAAAATCTGCAATGTGCACATCACGTCACATTTCATGCTTGTATGACTACTGTACTACCTACACCAACTAGAATGTACGACTGAGGACCAGTACATGGCAATGACAGCAACGCAATGGCACACCACAATAGCAAGCAAGGCAGAACACAACTGCAACTCAGTAACAATCCCAAATGGAGACTGATCCATATCCCCAAGCCTGTAATGGACTGACCAGGGGTTGAAAAGTAAGATGCCAGACAACATGCACATGTACAAGATCCAGAAACAGGAATATTACACTTGCATACCCACATTCTGTGTTCCCAGTGGGACATCACAATGCTATGTGCAGTCAGATTGTGTGACAACTACCAAGCCTGACTACTCACTAGGTAGCAGAGTTGAATAGTCAAATCAAGTATCAGATAGCATCAGAAGCCATCAGCAGTGTCATATGTACAAATCATTGATGACAGCACCCAGCATGCAATATGGTACTCATGTCACAAACTTGTATGTACTACCAGGCTATGCTGTGCAGCATCTGTCACTGTCATTGCAGGGAATCATGGTAAGCCACTGTCTGCATCTCACAAAGAGGGAACCAATCACACTTTCTTACCTATACTTTGTGTCTCACTCCATCCACAGATAACTCTGTCATTACCACCATGGAGGGGATACCAGACACTGCCAGCCCTCCCCAGGATGAAGGCCCCAGTGAGGACAATACGCCTGGATGTCTGGATGATGACCTACCTGGCCCATTCAGGACATTTGGTCACTCAACGATTCCAGCCTCACCTTGCCCACATCAATCCCTTCCACCCCTGTTGCTCCGACATCATAGCAAAGCAAGCGCCCTCAAACCTGTGTCCCATGGACTGTTTAATCTAGTATGTGCACCATAGGACAGGGACCTGATTTGGACCTTCACACCCCAGACAATGATGGTCCTGCTAACAATAGGAGTGGGCACACCTTGCCAGAGACACAGGCATCTGGGGGCAAGGGGCGTGGGAGGGATGCTGTGGGCCAGAGGGTGGGGCACCCAAGGGACTCCACTGACCAGGATACCATCTATCAAGTCCTGGGAGCATACAAAACCTCCCAGGACAAGATGAGCCAGATCATCACCATGTTGGGGGGAAATCAAAGGCTGCAGAGGGAATACCACCAGGAGGTCATGCAGCAGTGACAGACAAACAATGCTACCATGGTCTCCATAGCAGGGGTGCTGAGTGACATGACCAGCACCTTGCCTGGTGTAGTAACCCACCATCAGACCCTTTCCACTAGCAACATGACATCTGCCCCCTCTACATCAGCTGCAGCTATTGGAATGGAGGCCCTTCCAGGGGAACCCCAAGCCTCAGACACCCCTCCCTCTAGCTGGTGAACCCCCCGCAAACGTGGACATCCATCCAGACATACGGCTGGAGCAGATGCTGAGACCAAACCCGCTGCCAGGAATTGAACCTCTCCTGCCTTGTCAACCTTGTGTGCCACTCATATACCCTGTTGACTATTCTGAGACAGAACTCCATTTTCCCATGGTACAAGGACACTGGACCTGTGTGACCAAATGTTGTAGCAGCTACTCTGATCAATTCATCTACCATGACTCCACTCATCACCTGTGTGTGTTGTTCACATTTATTTCACTTGCCACAAAACTTAAATTCACAATAAATCACTTATGGACACAGCTACTGTATATGTTTGATTAATGATACAACAATTGTCCTTCTTCCCAACTGTGGTCTGATAATGCCCCCCTGATTCGAACTGGCAGTGTAATGGCCATCAGATTGAGGCAAACGCAGCAGGACACACATGACAACGGTAATGTCACTGGATAGACGTCAGAGTGTTAAGTTGAAATCCACAGTAACACCAGGCTATAGTCCGTTGAGCCATCCACAATTAGAGCAAGACCGAGAGTATCATCAAAATGGAAGGTATGATGAGACAGTAAGCATCCAAATCCCCTTCTGCTACTATGATCTCCCTAATCCCTTTCCACAGACTCTTCCTGCCTCCATCTCTCCTTTATTCATCCGAAGCCTCACCCTATTACTATAAACTTCCAATGAACACTTCTGGATTCTTCCCTCCTCTATCCCTCCATTATGCTAGTCAATCCAACTAACAAACTCACATATCCTTTGCTCAAATTAACTCATACTAATACTGTACTCATATTTCCCTATACTAATTCCTCTTGGGTTCCAGAGTTGTGTGCTACTCGCCGAAAAGCACTTTGATGCTTGGTCAGGGGTAGAAAGCGCTATATAAGTACAACTACAATTACATATATAGGTAATCGACTCTGTGCCTATTGTAGTATAACTCTGATTCATGGGCACCCAGATTGGATCTATGCAGCACCAGGCTCAGGCCCTTCACAAGATCCATTTAACAGGCTATCTGTCATATACACCTCACAGAACTGTACTCAATCACCCATGACTACTGACAATGTATGCCTCAAGCCTTAGGTAGCAGACCCACAGATGAAATTCACATCCAGTGGGTAGGAGGAGATGGGAATTGGAAAATGCAAGACATCCAGCTCAAAACTGGTCAGCCCATGAGAGAAGTGAAAGTTGGAATCAGTTGCTACAACACATGTTAGAGGTGAACCACTAATACTGTACACCTTACATTCTATCTGTCTACTTCCTCAACTCACACATAGGCATTGGACATCATTACACCATCACATATGCCATCAGCTATCCACTTCTGATTGGGCACAGACAAGACTTGAAAAGGCCCACCTTACATACTTGTATGTACCTGGAAGTACTGATTGATGAACTCAGTCCTACAGTCAGCTGCTCCTTCTTCCTTTGGCTCTTCATCACTTTCCACATCACCATGTGCAGCCACAGATACTGCTGCCTCACCGTCATCAGCTAGCAATGGTATCTGATGCCACAGGGCTAGATTGTAGAGCATGCAGCAGGCAACAATGATTTGGCAAACCTTGCGGAGCGAGTAGAGGAGGGCACCTCCAGATAGGTCCAGGCACCTGAAGCTTGGCCTTCAGGAGGCCAAAAGTTGTTTGATTACAGGCCTTGTTTTCCTGTGGGCCATATTGAAACAGAGTTCTCCTGGCAAGGCTGGATACCTCACAGGTGTCAACTGCTAAGGAAGGTTTGGATAGTCAGAGTCACCTATGAACACTATGGTAGAGCTATTTAAATTGAAGGTTCAGCGAGTGGGCATATTGTGATGACAGGACACATTACATACAAACACATTACAGTGCATGCTTATCAACCAGCCAGTCCCTCTTTGTGTGTAGTCTGACAGTTGGAAGTGACCTAAGTCTGTCATGTCGGTAGGCGGTCACAACCACCATGCAATTTGTCATAGGTTAATCTTGATGCCCATGGAGGACTGGGCCAATGGCGATGACCGATGGCAGTGATGGTCCTGTACGTGGCACCTGTGACTGCCATTTTCTGCAGTCTTGCACACTTGACTCCTGACATTGTTGCTAGCAAGACCTCCACTGAGTGAGCTGCTGTCTACTGCCTCTGGGAGCAATCATACCTCGTCCTGCAGGTGATAGGGCCCCTGCCTTCACACAAAAAAGAGGGAGATGCTGGTGGAGGAGGTCCTACCCCTGTATGAACAGCTATATGAGGCACCAGAGGAACAGATGACTCCAATGCCCCAGCCATGTGTGATTGGTGTTGTGTGTGACGGTGAGTCGGCCATGTGAACGGTAGTTGGCGTAGATGCATGCACATACCGTACAGGCGTGTGTGCTGAGAGGATGGGTATGTGTGCTCACTTGCTGTTACAGTTGTGTAGTGTAAACTCCTGTTGGTATGGGACATGTGTACTTTACTTATTGCTTTTTTCTGTGTCATCCATGCATTTGAACGCCCATCAGAAGAAGGGGGCTGGTGTGCCATTGCCAAGCAAGTACGGACCCTGGGGGCCCACAGCCAGCAGAGCACCCATTCTCGGAAGTGGTGGGAGGAGCTGAGACACTGAGCCCGTAAAACTGTGGAGGCCCAGCTGGGGATTTTATCTCAGCGAGGGAGGCTGCCCATCAGACCCTGACCCCCCTAAAGGCTTGCATTTCGGCAGTGGCTTACCCTCAGAATGATGGGCATTTGAAGGCAGCACTGCAGCTACAAGGGAGTAGGCACTGTTTGTTTCCTGGTACTTGGCTCTCGCAATGACCCCCTAGGTCTTAATTGTAACTACCTAGTGGCGACCACCAATAGGTAATATATATATATATATATATATATATATATATATATATATATATATATATATATACATATATATATATATATATACATATATATATATATATATATATAGAGAGAGAGAGAGGGAGAGAAAAACAAAGGTTGCAGGGACGTTATATTTAGGGTCTGAATTTACTCGTACGAAACCACTGAAATTCAGCAGTTATAGTAGAGTTCTTTCAAATAACTATAACATGCGCCATTGCCATGCACAGTGTTCTTATCAATAATGTTATTGCAAATGTGGCATTTATATCAAAGATGCCATACAAGATATCATCAATGACATAATATGTGGAGTAATTAGCTGTGCATGGCGAAGGCGTGAGTTATAGTTACCTCAGGGTGCGAGTTATAGTTACTTGAAAGAACTCTAACTATAACTGCTGAATTTCTGTGGTTTTGTACGAGTAAATTCAGAACCTAATTATAAAGTCCCTGTAACTCTTGTTTTTTTCACTAAATTTCTATATTTTTTAGAGTAAAGTAATTATATTTACTATATGTTATTCCAACACCCACTGTGCATGGCCTTTGGCTGTGCACAGCAGGGGTTGGTTGCAAGGACTGACTTTACAGCCAAGCCCTTATAACCATCCAACTCTGCGCCACACATAGCTTTTGGCCGTGTGCAGCGCAGGTTGGCCACAGGGCCTGTCTCTGTCAGTGGATGTGTAACTGGGGGCAGGCGTGTCTGAGTGGGTCTGAAAGTGGGTGTGTGAGTCTATGAGTGGGTCTGAGTGGGTGCATGAGTGTCTGAGTGGCTGCATGAGAGGGCGCCTGAGCCTCTGAGTGCATGTATGAGTGAATGAATTAGTGTATGAATGAGTCTGCGGCTATTCTTTCAAAATTCTCCATAATTGTGAATATTTTGCGAATAATGCATGGAAATTTGTGAAAATTAGCTAAGTTTTACAAATATCACACACTGTGGCACAAAATTATATTAAACTTATAATTTGCCCTTAAAACACACCTATATCACACCCCTGTGTTCGTGGCACCCTCACACTGACCCCTTATGCCACTTTCAATTTGAATTTTCAGCCTTGGGGACCGTGTCCCATGAAATAAAATGGCGGTCACATCTTTGTAGTCAACTTGTGGTCAGCCAATTTCAGCACTTCTTTTTGCATGCGTATTCCAAAATTTACAAATTTCGTGGATTACTCGGGACCAGAGGTAAACAAATTGATTTGCCATTAAATATCTTCTAAACTACTGACCGGATTTACACCAAATAACGAAAAGCACAAATTTGTGTGCCAGCAGCTAGCTTTCTTTAAAATTTGGTGTAATTTTGAATAGTGGTTCGGGCTGTAAACATGTTGACAAGTCCTATGGGAATTAACATCGGAAACAAACAGATTTTTTAGACCCCTTTTTTTCGGCCCCCCTTGACGGATCACCCCAAAACTTCCAGTGTGCAACAAGAATCAGTGGGCCACTTTTTCTTTTTTAATTTTTCATTAAGAGTCATCAAACAGTGCCAAAGATAGAGGCAAGTAAAAAAAAGATTTTTTATGGAAACATGGTCCTAACTATAACTACTTACTGGTGGAAAAAACAAAGGTTACAAGGACTTTATAGTTAGGTTGATGTTTTACCTGTACAAAACCATAGAAATTCAGCAGTTATAGTTATAGTTATACTTATGTTAAGAAACTATAACTCGTGGCCTAAAGTTTCTTTCAGGCACAAGTTATAGTTTCTTCAGATAAGTATAATTATAAGTATAATATAACTGCTGAATTTCTATGGTTTTGTATGAGTAAAACGTCAACCTAACTATAACATCCCTGTAACCTTTGTTTTTTTCAGTCATTTTCTATGTTTTTTAGTGCACATGTTAATATTTGTGTCAGGCTGTGGCAAGACAATCAGGGCCTCGCTTTTCCCTAGGATCTGAGGAGGATCCTTGAATCCGCTGATAGGCTGAAAACAATGGGCCATTTTTTGCCCATGAGGGGACCCTAAGGGATCCCTCCGGGTGTCCTATGTGGTCAGGATACATGTATCCTGACCACTTATGTTTTTACACTGTTCCCATCACCTCCCCACCCCAAGCCAATGCGAGAAACAAAATAGTGCCCACAACGTTTCTGCCAGGTTTTGGAAAGTCGATCAGGGCCTTGCTTTTCCTCCGAATCCACAGAGGATCCGACGAGGATCCAAGGAGGATCCGTATCCCTATATATACAAATTTGGTTTTCATTTAATAACCAGAAAATTACTGAACAGATTTACATCAAATAACAAAAAAGCCTCTTACTAGACCACAAGCTACCTTCCTGATAAATTTGGCGTAATTCCGTCCAGTGGTTTCAGCACTATCGCTGTTCAAAATCCCAAAGTTAAAATGAATGAGGAAACGCAATTCGGGAACATCCTTTTTCTCGGCCCCTGCTTGACGGATCATTCTGAAACTTTCCAGACAGCAGCTGAAGTGACCATCATTGTTTTTTGTAAAATTTTGTGGAGATTCATTAATCTACGCCAAAGTTATTAGCAAAACAAAGAACGCTTTTTTTCCATAGAAAATAGGTTTTATATATATATATATATATATATATATATATATATATATATATATATATATATATATATATATATATAAAATAGATATACTTGAAACAAAATCCAGAATACGGAAGCTGTAACAATGGTCCCAGCCAGGCTCTGGAGCTCCCAAACATATAGTAAATTTTCCTCTTGATTAAAGGAAAATTGGGACACCTCCAAGCTGCTGATAATAGTTTAAAGTTTATTTGGAAAAAAGACTCCCCTCCAACATGTTTCGGCCGTAGCCTTGGCTACGGATGGAGTGTGTGTGAGAATCACAACCGTAAATATCATAAAACATAAAAGATGGACAAACATCAAAATCTCCATGCAAGCACTCTCATAATGGTGGCCATCTTGGAATGGTGTAGTATTTCTAATTCTCTATATTTATGTTCTTCATTTCATACATGAAACAATATACATATATGTCTTCTCTTATTATTGATATATAACAGTATATTATCATATATCTCCATTTATTAATATCAACATTCAATACACCCATTTTTTCTTTTATTATTTAAATATCATAATATATTGTTATATATCCTAGTTTAATAATACTATTATATATATTTTCTTGTTGTGTAAACCAGATTGAGTGTACCCATATTTATATCTACCCTGTTGTACCGTTTCTCATATTTACTAATATTACATGTATATATAAACAGTTTCAAAAGTAACCAAACATGCCCCAGTGGGAAAAAGTATATCAATACTATAATCAATGATCCATTCTTCAGTTTTTATATTCAACAGGGTGTCCCTAAATCTTTGAATACATTTCTACTGGAATACCAAAGTTCATAACTTGTCTCTCATTTCATCATATGAAATACTTTTATTCTTATTGTCCACACTTCTCTATCGCAATTAGGAATAATTTCACCTAATTCTAAATAATTTATAAAAAACAATTGTGGAATCAACAAATGCCCACAAACCAAAAATAATCTAAATCAAATAATATAATGGTCATACAAAAGACGCCTGTATAGTCATAAATCCTATTCTCCTATCCTAAATGTATACACATTTCTTCAATGGAATTTAACCCTAAGGGATCAAAGTGTATTGAATTCAATTATGTATTTGAATTCCAAAATCCGTAACTCACATTCTCTATCTCCTCCTCAATAATTCATTTTCACCTAGTCAATTCTCATTTCCAAAATGTTTGTCATAAAAGTGTCTTGCCACAGGGTAGTTTTTATCATAGTTTCTGATAGCTCTTCTGTGTTCGAATACCCTTTTCTTTGCACTATGAATTGTACTACCCACATATATCTTCTCACAACGGCATATTAGACAGTATACACAGTATGTTGTTTTGCAATTAAGATGTCCTTTGATAGCATGTTCTTTCTTCATACTCATCTCTTCTGTATTTTTATTTTTTATTTTCACTGTTCCTGCATGCTTTGTATTGCTTACAACAATAAAAGTCTGATGCCAACATAGTTATAGGTTCTTGCTCGCACGTTACAAAATTATGACACAGAACCTCGCTCAAGGATCTATTCTTTTTTAAAGTGGTCTGTGGTGAATCTTGTATGAATTTGCATAGCACTGAATCTGTCTGTAAAATGTGCCAGCATCTGTTTAAAATATCCTTAACATTATATATATATAAATATATATATATATATATATATATATATATATATATATATATATATATATATATATATATATTCTTTTTTTGGGGCATCATATATTTGGCATCAAAACATCATCAATAGATTAAAAACACATAAGCACCACAACAAATGCTAAAAATTGAAAAGCATAACATCAAAACAATAATACAAGGGATAACAGTTAAGAAATATCAAGGCATAGATGCCAATATTATGTTCTACTCCTTTATTGCCCTAATACAAAACAGCAAAAAATTACTTAGAATGAGAATAGAACATTGTTAAAATTCTAGATCGTCTTAGAACACGCATAATAACATTGAACACGCAGCCACCTTCCTTCTTTTGTTGCTGCTCATACACAGATAAGTCCTATTTCAAGTTACTTCTGAGGTGTATGAAAATAAGGGGTTTAATTGGATGGATAAGCAATATAGGTTAGAAGAAGTTTGATAAGAAAGTATGTTGTTTGTTGAGATAGTTTTAGTATGTGGTTTGATGAGATTATTTAAGATATGACAATATGTAACTTTAAAACAAAATGACGTGATTTCAAGTATGGGTTTTATTATGTATAAACAGCTTCACAGCGTGGGGAGTAAGAGTCATTCGGTGTGAGGTCAGGGAAAGCTAAATAGATTGGCTATGATACAAGAAAGGATGGAGTTTGATATTTAGCGCAGTGTTTTTCCATTTGGTATATATTGTAATTTGAGGACTTTATGCAGAGGCTGGGTTATGTAGTTTTTAAACAAAAAATTGGGTAGGCGCAAAGAAGGAAAGTTTTTTTTTGTGGATTGATTTGAAGGAAGTGAACATTTCTTGTTCGCCAGTGGTGGCTGTTGTTTTAAAAAAAAAATGCACTTAAAGGCTTGTTTCATGACGTGGTGCGCATGAGAGGGGTGCGTGAGGACAGGCCACGAGCAGGCCATTCGGAATCTTACTGCAGAAATAATACCTCAAATGCAAGTCAAAGAGATCAGAGTGCCTTGTGTTTGGAATTGTAATTGTGGTTGGATGAAGCCGCTGTCCACGTTGCGTGCGGTATCCATGCAAAAGGATTGGGATATTCAGGATAAAGGTGCTGAAAGGCTTAGTCGGCTGTATTTTGGGACATTACATTTACATGGTGAGCTGACTGCCTTGTCACATGGGGAATAGTTTGAATATCTGTGTTGGATAGCGAGGATGTTGGGACTTTTATCAGCATCAATTCAGGTGATTTTTGAAGCAACCCTGCATTAGAGGGCTCTTTAAAGATTGAAGGGTTATCATTTACGTTTGGGAGCAAAATATTTGCAAAGGACTGCGTGGAGACAGGAAGCAATGCAGGCGGTGAATTGGTGGTTGATGAACATGGAGGCGTGGAGTTGAAAGGCCATTTTGGGGAGGTCCGAGAGGTGGTGTCTGTACGGTTGGAGCGCAAAGTGCAGATCAATGAAAATAGGGGGCCATTGGTTAGAGAAAAAAAAGGAGATGCATATCAATGGTTTGGAGTTACTGGCAGGGTTGTTCGCAGTGCACAGGTTTGTAAAGAACCAGGTGAAGTGTTTTGTGCTGCTGAAAATGGACAATATTTCAGCAGTCCGCTATGTTAACAATTTGAGAGGCCCATGATTGAGGGGGTTAGCAGAGCTGGCAAAGGGGTTCTAAAGTTACTGATTGGATGGGGAGATTATGGTACAGGCTCAACATATTCCAAGGAAGAGCAATGAAGAGGCAGATTGGAATTTGAGGAATTTAAAGTATGAAAGCAATTGGAAGTTGAACAGGGAGGTGTTTTTAAGTTTGGACAGGAGATGGGGGCCATTAGAGGTGGATCTATTCTTATACAGGTTGAATGCACAGCTACAAAAGTTTTACAGTTGGAGATCGGATCCGTAGGCATTCAGGGTAGATGCCTTTCTTCATTGTATGCGTTTCCTTCCTTCTCATTGATTCAACGAGTGCTCATGAAGGTCAGGAAAGAGAAGGCGGAGTTGGTGTTATAATCTGTTTTGGCAGCCACAGGTGTGGTTCCCAGATGTGATGAGTCTGTTTATAGATGATCCAGTGTTATTACCTTGTTTTCCACAGTTACTAATGGATGCCCTGGGGAGTTACCATGAGTTGCTAACAGGAGGTCAGTTGGTTCTGATGGGATGGTTGATTTCAGGAGAGTATGGCAGTTTATTGGAAGAGTTTAAAGAGATTATTAGGGAATCATGGGCACCAGGAACAATGAAGGCATACAGGGCAGCATGGAGAAGATGGTTTGGTTGTTGTGCTGCAAGGACTTTGGATCCCATATCAGCACCTGTTGTAGAAGTGGTGAATCATTTGGTGGAATTGTTTAGGAAAGGTTTCGCATAAAACTCAGTGAACTTGAGCACGTCAGCTATTTCAACTGGGCTTGAATTGGTGAATGGAATTCTGGCTGGCCAACATGCTTTGGTTAAAAGAAGAGTAAAGAAGGTGCTATTGGCGGTTCCCCGTACGGCAAATTATGCATCTTTATGGGATGTGTTGCAGGTGTTAAAGGAAGTAGAAGGAGGGGGAAGTAATGAGTTGATGTCATTAAAGTTTTCACGGAAGCTTGTGATATTGTGGTTTGGTGTCCTTTATGGGGTTTTCGATATAAGAGCTTTGGATGTGATTGCTAGAAGCTTCCAGCCGAGGGTGTGTGTGTTTTGAGTTACGAAAATGCACCAAAACTATGCCTATGATGATTTTCTATCCAAGGATGTCAGGGCATGATCTGCTGTCCATGGTGTGATGTCTGAAACAGTATGAGGAAAGTACTGTGGTGTTGAGAGAGCAAGGAAGATTCACACTTGCTAATTTCTTATAGGCAGTATTTCAGAGCAGTATCTGCACTTTTTTTGGCAAGGTGGGTAAAGGAGATAATGAAGTTAGCAGGAGTTGATGTGTGTGTGTTTGGGGTACATTCAGCAAGAGGTGCAATGGCAAGTAAAGCTTTGGTAACAGGCAGTAGTCTAAGTAGTAATATGAAGGCAGCAGATTGGTCAAAGGAGTCAACGTTTAACAGTTTCCACTTTAAACCTGTGGAAAATGCTGTACAGAGAGTAATGGATGAGCTTTGAACATGCATAATATTGGCCTCCCCGTAAAACCCAAGGCGGACCCAAAGGACCTCAAGAACTTCCAGCCTATCTCCCTGCTCCCCTTCCCAGCAAAAGTCATCGAGAAGGCTGTCAAAGAGACAACTAACCTGCTTCCTCGAGGAGAACTGCACCCTGGACCCTTCCCAATCCGAATTCCGCAGCAACCACAGTACTAAAACTGCCCTCATCGCCGCCACTGGCGACATCAGAACCATACTGGACAACGGCGAAACAGTGGCCCTCCACCTCCTGGAACTCTCGGGCACTTTCGACACTGTCTGCCACCACACCCTACGCACACACCTCAGCAATGCAGGAATCCGCGACAGAGCCCTGGACTGGGTCACCTCCTATCTCAATGGCAGACCCAGAGAGTCCGCCTCCTCCCATTCTGCTTGGAAACCACCAAAATAATCTGCAGCGTACCTCAGGGTTCGTCCCTCAGCCCAACCCTCTTCAACATCTACATGGCCCTGCTCGCTAACATCGCCTGATCCCACAACCTCAACATCATCTCATACGCCGATAACACCAAGCTGATCCTCTACCGCACCAAGGACTCCGCCAAGACCTACCTCCATGAATGAATGAAGGCCATCGCCGAATGGATGAAGAGCAGCTGCCTCAAACTCAATTCCGACATGACGGAAGTCTTCATCTTCGGCTCCACCTCCTCTGCATGGGATGACTCCTGGGAGCCTGCCACTCTTGGAGCCGCTCCGACTCCCACCGACCACACACTCAACCTAGGATTCATCTTGGACTCCTCATTATCCATGACCCAGCAAGTCAACGCCATCTCCTCCTACGTCAACATCCTCTGTATGCTCAGAAAGATCTACAAATGGATACCCACCAAAACCAGAAGAACATTCACCCAAGCCCTCGTAAGAAGCAAACTGGATTACAGCAATGCCCTCTATGCAGGAACCACAGTCAAACTCCAGAAGAGGCTGCAACGCATGCAGTACGCCTCCACACGCCACATCCTGGACGCCCCCCACCACTTCCACATCACCTGAAAAACCTGCACTGGCTCCCACTCAACAAGAGAATCACATTCAAATTCATCACCCACGCTCACAAAGCACTGAACAACACCGGACCAGAATACCTCAACAGACAGCTCTCCTTCTACGCCCCGACCTAACATCTCCGCTCCCGCTCCAACGACCTCGCCCTTGCAACCGTCCCATGCGTCTGCAGTACTACAACCAGTGGTAGATCATTCTCGCCGCCAAAGAGTGGAACACTCTTCCCACCCACCTGCGCCAGAGCAAAGACCTCTTTACCTTCAGGAAACTTCTCAAGACCTGGATGTTCGACCAGTAGCAGCACCTACTTCCCCTTCTTGTCCCCCTCCTCAGAACCTTAAGACCCTCACGGGTGAGTAGTGCTATTTACAAATTCCTGATAGATTGATTGATTGTATGATGTCTGGTATAAGATTTGTACTGGTAAAGTACCCTCTTAGCAACAAATCCTACATCTAGACATATTCTGAAAATTCCACGCACTGTGTGTGAACTGTGCATAGCACTAAATATGCAAATGGTGGAATGTCTGAAAATGAAAACCATTCTCCTTGTTAGAGCTTGTTAGGATTTATTTGTTGATTGGAATTTGCAACAAGAACTATTGATGCTTGCACACATCAGAGTCTGGAAACACTTCTGAGACAATTGTGATTGCAAGGTGGAGACAGAGTGGGCGAACAAAGGGATGTGGGAGGAAAAAAGGGTTCTATTGGGATGGAGAGGGCACAGAATGCACATGGATTGCTGAATCCTGAAGAGCCAATAATGTATAGTCCACATTCCTGGAGTAATACCGGCCCCCTAATATACCTCTGTGAACAAAACAGTTGTCCAGAGATTTTCATTTTTTATTTGTGTTTTTGGATCATTAGAGAAGTAATTCAGCTTGGGTAGACATTGGTGATCTGGGCCGAATTTTCTGGATGACATTTTTAAAAATGGCAGGTGTGTTGCAGTAATGATGTATATTTCAGGAACCATGAGACCTACATGCTTCATTTTGGTGTCAAAACATAGGGGGTCATTACAACTCTGGCGGACGGTGTTAAAGGTGCGGCAATACCGCAAACAGGCCGGCGGACAAAAAAAGGGAATTATGACCCTGGCGGAAACCGCAAACAAAGACAGGCGGAAGACAATGTACCGCCCATAGTATCACAACACACCAATCCGCCACCTTTTCCGGGGCGGATTCACTGTGGATAAAAACACGGCAGAAACAGTTACTGCAATGGGAAAACGCTCACCTGAACACATCCCACGAGGAAGGAGGACTCCATGGAGCCGGAATTACACATTCTACCGGCCCTTGTATTCCTACTCATCTACGAAGACCAACGCCGGCGCGGGCGAAGACAACGGTGAGTACTGCACCTACGACATAGGGGAGGGGGGAGGCAAAAGTTAGGGGGACACACACGAAACACCACCACCCCCACCCTCGCATATTTCAACACACACACCAATGCATGTACAAAAATCACAGTAACAGCCCACAATCCCCCCGGAAGAATGCAAAGACAAAACGAAATCAGTTCAAACATTGTAATGTATCAATACACATGTTTCAAAAATATACAGATATATTATAAAATCATTCAGAAATATATACATTACGAGAAGTAGTGCAGATATGCACATCTCAATGTCCGTGCACCATTAGTCCAAAAATGCATGGGCAAGGCCCACAAAAGATACCTGTCCACAATCAGAGAGAACACTGCCAGGGCATCAGATAGAAATACTACAGGCACCTCAGGGGGAAGGGAAGGGGGGGCACCTCAGCCGGATGAGTGCAAAGCCAGATCCACGACAGGGCTCCATGCCCATTGATGTATCCTGGGAGTGCAAAGCCACAGTCTCTCAAGTCTCTACAGTGGGTGGTTTGCCCACTGCTTTATCCTGGGGAGTGCAAAGCCACAGTCTCTCAAGTCTCTACAGTGGGTGGGTTGCCCACTGTTCCATCCTGGGGAGTGCAAAGCCACAGTCTCGCAAGTCTCTACAGTGGGTGGGTTGCCCACTGCTCCATCCTGGGGAGTACAAAGCCACAGTCTCTCAAGTCTCTACAGTGGGTGGGTTGCCCACTGTTCCATCCTGGGGAGTGCAAAGTCACAGTCTCTCAAGTCTCTACAGTGGGTGGCTTGCCCACTGCACCATCCTGGGGAGTGCAAAGCCACAGTCTCTCAAGTCTCTACAGTGGGTGGGTTGCCCACTGTTACATCCTGGGGAGTGCAAAGCCACAGTCTCTCAAGTCTCTACAGTGGGTGGCTTGCCCACTGTACCATCCTGGGGAGTGCAAAGCCACAGTTTCGCAAGTAGATAACAGCCTCCACTGGCTCTGGAGGGGGACTGGTGCCCAGACTGGATTAGTCTCCCTGTGAAATTTCCTATTCCGTCACTGTCCCAGCTGCACATGGGATAACGATGCTTGATGTGGCGGTCTTTTCATTCTTCCCCGGTGCATGCCCTGTTCAGCGGTGCTTTGCCATGGCGGTCTATGGACTGTTCAGCGGTGCTTTGCCATGGCGGTTCAGGACTGTTCAGCAGTGCTTTGCCATGGCGGTCTCTGGACTGTTCAGCGGTGCTTTGCCATGGCGGTTCAGTACTGTTCAGCAGTGCTTTGCCATGGCAGTCTATGGACTGTTCAGCGGTGCTTTGCCATGGCGGTCTATGGACTGTTCAGCTGTGCTTTGCCATGGCGGTTCAGGGCTGTTCAGCGGTGCTTTGCCATGGCGGTCTATGGACTGTTCAGCTGTGCTTTGCCATGGCGGTTCAGGACTGTTCAGCGGTGCTTTGCCATGGCGGTCTCTGGACTGTTCAGCGGTGCTTTGCCATGGCGGTCTCTGGACTGTTCAGTGGTGCTTTGCCATGGCAGTCTCTGGACTGTTCAGCGGTGCTTTGCCAAGGCAGTCTCTGCACTGTTCAGCGGTGCTTTGCCATGGCGGTTCTGGAACGGGCATTGGAGTGTGGCATGACGTTCCCTGGACTGGGCATTGGTGTGTGGCATGACGTTCCCTTGACTGGGCATTGGTGTGTGGCATGACGTTCCCTCATAGCCCAGCGGGGCTGTGGCAGCGGAGGCCCTCCTGGGCACTGACTCCGGCGGTGGCGGTGGTCTCCTGACCAGTGAAGATACTTGGGCCCTCCTGGGCAATGACTCCGGTGGTGGTCTCCTGACCAGTGACGATACTTGGGCCCTCCTGGGCAATGACTCCGGCGGTGGTCTCCTGACCAGTGACGATACTTGGGCCCTCCTGGGCAATGACTCTGGCGGTGGTCTCCGGACCAGTGACGATACTTGGGCCCTCCTGGGCAATGACTCCGGCGGTGGTCTCCTGACCAGTGACAATACTTGGGCCCTCCTGGGCACTGACTCCGGCGGTGGCGGTGGACTCCTGACCAGTGACGATACTTGGGCCCTCCTGGGCAATGACTCTGGCGGTGGTCTCCGGACCAGTGATGATACTTGGGCCCTCCTGGGCAATGACTCTGGCGGTGGTCTCCGGACCAGTGACGACGGTGCTGGCGGTGGCGTCCCGACCGCCGGGAAGGATGCCGCCCTTCTCCGCCGTGATGCTCACAACAGGCTGTGCAGACTTCCTCTGGCCGTTCCCCACCTTTGGAGGAGTCACAGCTGACTCTGCAATCCCCCTGGGACCCTTGTGAGTTGTTTTGCCTCCAGGAGTCTTCACAGGGTCCCGTCGGCCACTTTCCAATTTCAGAGCCTTTACAGGGGGTGGGCTGCCAGTGCCTTGGCTCCGGGTCATACTGCCTGCCCTGGTGGCCAGTACACTCCACACACCTTGAACAAGCACCACTGGTATTGGAGGCTTTTTGGGTGAGGCGCTACGACGGGACTGATGAATTGGAGGGGGGGTGGGGGCAAAAAGTTCAACTTTACAGAGGGACAGTTTCTGACGAACACTGGGATGGGTAGTTGGAGGGGGTCTGGGAGTGGAGGAAGAGGAGGTGGTTGTAGGAGGTGTAACTTTAGGTGTTTTGGGTGCAGGTACTGGAGGCTGTCGTGAGGTGGATGGATGTTGGGTGTGTGGGTGCCCGCGTTTGTGTACTTTGGGAGGGGCCGTCACAGACACACTGGGAGAGGACACAGGGGACATGTAAATGGGAGTGGAGGTGGTGAGTGCAGGTGAGCGGGGTGTGGTGCGAGTCCTGGTGCCTGTAGATTTAGTGCATGCAGGTGAGAGTGTAGACGACACTGGGAGGGAGGAGGGAGAAGAGGACAAGGTGAACACAGTGGAGGCAGTGGATGTTGCTGTGTCTGCATGTGGCTGATGCTTGTGTGTGCCTGTGGGTTGTGTGGTGCCTATGTTTGCCTGAGCTTCCCTTGTGTGTTGACTTGTGTGCATGCTGGTCTGTAGGTGTGCTTTGGATGGGCTGGGGTACAGGGGATTGGGTCTGGGTGGAGGAGGTTGGAGGGGGGAGGCTAGACACAGGGACAATGGCTGCCATCAGTGCTGAGGTCAGAGATTGCAGGGTTCGCTGAAGGACAGCCTGACCAGAATGAATGCCCTCCAGGAATGCATTACTGTGTTGCAACTCCCTTTCTACCCCCTGGATGGCATTCACAATGGTAGACTGCCCAACAGTGAGGGACCTGAGGAGGTCAATGGCCTCCTCACTGAGGGCAGCAGGGGTGACTGGGGCAGGGCCTGAGGTGCCTGGGGCGAAGGTGATGCCCACCCTCCTGGGTGAGCGGGCACGGGGCGAACGCTGTGGGGCTGCTGGGAGGGCGGTGCTGGTATGGGGGGTGGCGGCTGTACCTGTAGAAGTGGGGCGCACAGATGGTGCCACCACCACAAGGGAGCTCACATCGGTGGACGAGTCCGTGTCGCTGCTTGGTGATCCGGTCACCGACGTGAAGCTCCCCTCGCCCTCCGTCCCACTGGTGCATTCTGAGTCCGTGGTGTGGCCCTCCATGGCCATGTGGGATGCAGCTCCCTCGTGCTCCGGTGCCACTATACCTCCGCCTGATGATGCTGATGCACAAAAGAACAGGGAGACCACAAAAAGGGGGGGGGGGAGACAGAAGATAGACAGGTTAAGTGCATGGCATACCTCTACCGTTGGCGGACAACACAGACACAGCAGCCCCCTGCACTACGCCGTGCTCCTGGCCTCTGCAGATGCAATTTCTGGGATCTGGCCTACATGGCTATGGTGGACATCTGCACACATGGATGCCACAGGGGCAGCTATACCTGTACTTGGCACTCTACTGCGGTGGGGTGGAGTGCCACATGGCCTGCATTACGGAGGGGCCTAGTCTACGTTTTTCTGCCTGACCTAGGTACACCCACAGGCCTCCTCCCCCACTCAGACCCCTACACTGCGCGCAAAGTCCACAGATTGAGAGTGTACTCACCCCCTTGTGTCTGCTGTGATGCCCTGAAGCGCCCATCCAACTCCGGGTATGCCACCGCCAGGATCCGGAACAGCAGGGGGGTCATGGTGCGACGGGCACCCCTCCCACGTTGGGAGGCCATCCCCAGCTGAGCCTCCGCCGTCTTCTTGCTCCAGCGGCGAATGTCCTCCCATCTTTTCCGGCAGTGGGTGCCCCATCTCTGGTGGACCCCCAGGGTCCATACGTCCTTGGCAATGGGACGCCAAATGTCCTTCTTCTGGTGGGCGCTGACGTACATGACATGCACAAGGGAAGAAGAGAAGTCATTGCCAACTGCACCGTCGATGTGAGTGTCCCCCCTCCCTACCCTAGCCATGTGGCACATTCATTCACATGCATTAATGTTCCCTGAACTCTGCCCCCTTCCCTCTTACAACCAGCCCTCTCCACCCAGGCCTAGCCCATACAACTTGCTCCCTGTGTACTCACCTGTTGGTCTGGAGGACCGTAGAGTAGCGTGTAGTGGGGGAGGACCCTGTCTACCAGTTTCTCCACTTCCTGAGCAGTGAAGGCAGGGGCCCTTTCCCCAGATGCAGCAGCCATTGTCTCTTCCAGACCGAGGTCACAGCAGCACTTGCAGTGTAGGTCCTCTCCTGTCGAAGATCAGGTATCTAGTGATTGAACAGATAGAAAATGGCGGTCACGTCCGCGGCGGTGACGTCCGCGGTGGTGCGTATCATCACTGCCGGCGCACCTGTTCATTGGCTCCTGGGCCCCATAGGGTCCTATGTTAACCAATGCAGCATTGTGCCGCGGTCTACGACCGCCTACCGCGACGGTGTGCAATGCCAACGCAGTTACCCCACAATCCCATTGTCCCAGTTTAGAGGTCAGGCAGCCGCCATTTCAGGGGCCCACATGGCTTCATTTACTTCTGCGTCACACATAGCTAGGCCTACACTCAACACACATACAGGAAGGGTTTTGTGTTTGGTGTCGTCTTCTGTGTAACTGTGGGTACATACCTTGAAACAAATTGACTTGATCGTCGCTGTTGTCCTTCCTAGGCACCGTCAGCTGGGACATTTGAGAAGATGGCGGAATCGTCCGGTGTACTGACCGCTGGCGGACCTGTTGACAATGGAGGAGCGACATTTACTCGTCACCTACAGGTTTGACCGTGCCACAATCCAGGAATTATGTACCCAGTTGGAGCCAGACCTGATGTCACCAATCCGCCATCCCACTGGCATCCCCCCTGACGTGCAGGTGCTGTCAGTTCTCCATTACCTTGCAAGTGGGTCATTTCAGACAATAGTGGCCAATGCATCAGGGATGTCCCAGCCTATGTTTTCCAATGTATTGTCCAGAGTGTTGTCTGCTCTGCTGAAACACGTAAGGAGATACATCATTTTCCCTGAGGTGGAAGATTTGGCTACAGTGAAAGGTGACTTCTATGCCCTTGGACATATCCCCAACGTCATAGGTGCCATTGATGGGACCCATGTAGCTCTGGTCCCCCCCCACAGGAGTGAACAGGTGTACAGGAACAGGAAGAGTTATCATTTGATGAATGTACAGATGGTCTGTTTGGGAGACCAGTACATCTCCCAGGTTAATGCTATGTTCCCTGGCTCAGTGCATGACGCCTACATCCTGCGGAATAGCAGCATCCCTGATATGATGGGTCAACTCCAGAGGCACAGTGTGTGGCTATTAGGGGACTCTGGTTACCCCAACCTGTCCTGGCTATTGACCCCAGTGAGGAATCCCAGGACCAGGGCAGAGGAACGCTACAATGAGGCCCATGGGCCGACTAGGAGGGTGATCGAACGCACTTTCGGCCTCCTGAAGGCCAGGTTCAGGTGCCTCCATATGACAGGTGGTTCCCTATTCTACTCACCAAGGAAGGTGTGGCAGATCATCATCTCCTGCTCGATACTTCACAATCTTGCTTTGCGACGCCAGGTGCCTTTTCTGCAGGAGGATGGTCCAGATGGCGGTGTTGTGGCAGCTGTGGAGCCTGTGGAGCCTGTGGACAGTGATGAGGAGGAAGCTGAGGAAGAAGACAACGACAACAGGGAGTCAGTCATACAGCAATATTTCCAGTGACACACAGGTGAGAACATTTTCATTTTTACCATTACATTCACTGTCACACGTCCTCCTCTATCCTGTGTGTAATTTCATGGGATTATTTGGTAACTGAGTTGTTTCTTTCCATTACGGTTTCACAGGTGTGGTTACCAATGTGTGTCATCTGCTTGCATCCTTCAAGGACTTGTGATGTGTAACATTGGTATGTTGCCTTTACATCTAACAACGCATTTTGACACTGTCATAGACATTACATTTTACCAAATCATAGACTGACTCCAGATTGTTTTGTGTTTTAAGGGTGTTTATTGGAGTGCTAAAAAATGGAAGGGGGTTTTAAAATGGTGATGGGTGATGGCGAAGGAATGTCCATGCTAGAGTCCAGTCTATTAGTCTCACAGGTGCACTGCCCATATGGGCATAGGAAGTGGAGCTGGGGCAGTTTAAGTATTGGCAGGGTAACAAAGTGGGACAGTGGGGGGACAATCAGGGTGTCTCATTTCCTGGCGGGGGTCTTGCCATCTTGCTCTGTCCTGTTCCTGGATCTCAGGGACCGCTTGCGGGGTGGTTGTCCATCTGCAGGGGGTGGGGTGCTGGTGTGGTGGTCCTGTGGCGGGCCGTCCTGTCCACTAGCACCGGCGGAGGTGGTGGGCAGTTCATCGTCCTGGCTAGTGTCAGGGGCCCCTTGTAGTGCCACGGTGTCCCTCATGGTCTGCTGTATGTCCTTCAGCACCCCTTCGATAGTGCCCAAGGCGGAGCTGATGGTCCTGAGCTCCTCCCTGAACCCCAAATACTGGTCCTCCTGCAGGAGCTGGGTCTACTGAAACTTGACCATGACCGTTGCCATCGTCTCCTGGGAGTGGTGGTATGCTCCCATGATGGAGGATAGGGCTTCATGGAGAGTAGGTTCCCCTGTGTTCCTGTGCCTCCGTCCCCTGGACCGTGTTCCCATTACCACTGCCCCCAGGTCCCTGTTGTTGTTGGGGTGGTGGGTTATCCTGGGTTCCCTGTAGTGGTGGACACACCGCTGATTGACCTGTCCTGGGTACGGAGGTTTGGGCCCGCTGGGTGGGTGCTGTGCTGGTGTAACCAGAGGGTGGAAGGTCAGTGTTGGGCTGTGCCTGTGCAAGGGGAACCGACTGTCCCGAAGCCCACGATGGTCCGGGCTGGTCATCAGGCTCCAGTAGGGCAGAGCTGCTATCGTCACTGTGGGCCTCTTCTGTGGGTGGAGTGGAGTTGTCTGGACCCTCCGGTGTGGTGACGGTCCGTCGTGATCCTGCAGGGGCATAAGAGCATGATTATTGCATGTGTGTGTGTGATGGTGTGCAATGGGTGGGTGTTTGTGTACCCCAGTGCAAGCATTCCTGTGTGGGGGCTTGTGTGATGATGGTTAGGGGGTTGTTCTGGGTATGTGCAGTGGCCATGCTTTGGTGATGGGTGTCCATGCTTAGTTGTGTCATGCAGAGCTTGGTGTTGGGATGTGTAGTTTGTGTTATTAGTACATTAGTGAGGAGTTGGGGTGATAGGGGAGGGTGTGAGGGTGGGGGTGTGTGATAGCATGCAGGTAGGGTGGGGGATATGATAGTTAAGATTTGACTTACCAGTGTCCATTCCTCCACCGACTCCTCCAAGGCCCTCAGGATGCATGATGGTCAAGACTTGCTCCTCCCATGTTGTTAGTTGTGGGGGAGGAGGTGGGGGTCCGCCGCCAGTCCGCTGAACCACGATGTTGTGCCTGGAGACCGTTGAACGCACCTTCCCCCGTAGGTCGTTCCACCTCTTCCTGATGTCCTCCCGATTTCTTGGGTGCTGTCCCACAGCGTTGATCCTGTCCACTATTCTTCGCCATAGCTCCATCTTCCTGGCTATGGATGTGTGCTGCACCTGTGAGCCAAATAGCTGTGGCTCTACCCGGACAATTTCCTCCACCATGACCATGAGCTCCTCCTCGGAAAAGCGGGGGTGTCTTTGGCGTGCCATGGGGTGGTGTGTGTGATGTGTGGGGCGGTGTGAGTGTTGATGTGTGTGGTGATGTGTAGTGGTGTGTGGTGTTTTGTGCGTGGATGTTGTGTGGGTGATGGTGTTGTGTGCCTCTGTATGGTGGGGTTGTCTTTGCTGTGCTGTCTCTCTGGCCTTCGCCTAAATTTCTGGTCGTAGGAGTTTGTGGGTGATGTGGGTGTGTGTTTTATATTGTATTGGGTGTGTGGGAGTGGTGTTTGTATGTGTATCAGGTGTGTGTATTTGGAATTGTCCAATGTGGCGGTGTTTTTGAGATGTTTGTGTATTTTGAGCGCGGCGGTGTGTACCGCCAATAGAATACCGCGGTTGAAAGACCGCTGTGTGGATTCGTGGGTCGTAATAGCATGGGCGTGTTTCTGTTGGCGTGGAGGTGGAGGAATTGTTTTCGCCAGTTTAACACTGACCTTTGGTATGGCGGAGTTGTGTGGGTGTCTGAGTTTCCGCGGATTCCGAGATGTGTGTCATAATAGCTGTGGCGGGATTCCGCGGCCCCGGCGGTGTATTGGCTGTCTTCTGCACGGCGGTAAGCGGCTTTTACCGCCAATGTTGTAATGACCCCCATAGATTTTCCAAAATGGGGACTATAATAGAGGAAGAAGAGAAATATAAAAACATGAAACAAATAATAATGTTTTTTAATCCTTGTATGTATACACCAAACAATGTTTATGATCGGAATATGAAAAACAATATTTATCACTTCTGTTTTAGACATATTTTCATAGTTCACTTTATTTGTTTGGGCAATTGCTCGTGGTACATTTTCATAATGTTGAACAAGTTCAAGCAAGTACATGTACATGTAGGTTCTTTGGGTAGGGGATTTAGAAATGTTGTAGGTTTTAGCACCCCATCAGTATCTCCTCAACCAAATTCACATGGATCTTTCTCTATATGTGAATGATCAAAAACATTTACACATCTTCTGATCAAGTAAAATGCCCTTTTAATGTGTCCATGCACAGAATACAATGTTAGTGGAAGGTATATAGCAGGACTGAACTCTTGAACTCACCGTACCGAAGATCATCCAATGTGTGACAGTCAGAACTTTTCCATTCATGACAAGGTATTTTTTTTACATCTTTAAAGTCACATTCTTCTTCTGCCTCAGCCAATCCTTTTAGAAACTTCACAGGTTCAGCAGTTAAAACTCAAATTTTGCTCATAGTGTCATCACCCGTAAGAATATCTGCCTTGATAAGAACACTGGGCATCTTTGGGTCAAGTTTTTTGTAGAGAATATGAAGTGGGATTAAATGTCTTTTCTCACCTGTTCCATAGCATATCCATATCTCTGACAATCCTTGACAAATCTAAGTAGCACAATAATAACAGGTTGATTTGACAGTACAACAGCCCACTTAACATGTGGCACAACACGAAGGCCGATTTCCTCCAACTTGCTGTTAAGTTCTTGAACAATATGGCCTGTACCTTTTGAACATATCCCTTGCAGGCACCAACTTCTCATTGGCAATCATTCCACTTGCAATAATTGGAAATTCAGTGTTCACTGAAGTATCAGCAATGTTTTGGTGAGTCAACATCTTCAAGTTGATCCTGTTCGATGATGATGACCAGAATTTATCAAGCTACAAAGGTTAAGGAGTTGAATATTAGATGCAGGCACAATTGTTCCACTTGTAGACATTCATCTGATTCGTTCACATTCTTTGATGGATAGTTCAAGATAACTGTCAAAGACAATGTGCAGTTCTTGCAAGGTGCACACTGACTTTGATATCTGTAGAGCAATCTGAAAAACCTCTCTGAAATTTTGCAAGGATGAAATCTTGACCATTCGCAATTGTGATATATAGTTCAGAACAACAGCAGTTTTCAATGAGGACACCTTTTTGAATTTAAATTCTTCAGGTGAAAGTTTTTTTTCGAGCTCTTGTATGAGTTTGTGCTTCACTGGTTTGGTTGCAACATCTCCATCAAATAATTGCTTATTGGAAGAAGATAATGCAACAGAATGTCCTTGATAAATTCACACCTTCATTTTGCTACATCCATCTCTCTATGTGCCTGCGAAAGTTGTTTTTTTGTAACCTGCTTTGTATTGGCTGGTTGGACGAAACTCTTACTATGGCAATTAAAGCATGGTAGTTTAGCTTTAGTGATTATGTCATACAACTTTTTCTCTCTCAATATAAATCCCCCTTGCTTCAGTTCTACATATAGTTTTGATCCATGTTCCAGGACATCTAGTAGACGTGTTTTTTATATTGTTATCCACATATTGTTTGGTCACAAAGTTGTGCAGTCACATAGGATCAGTCATTTCAAAGGGGTTTCCTTGTTGGTGCATGAAATGAAGAAGGCTGTCAACATATTTATTAAAACATTGCCCTCTCCCACAAGTTTGTAGGGGGGAGGGAGGCGTGGCTAAGCAGCCAAAGATGGCAAATGCATGTACGAGTCACTCTGCTGTGGTCCACTAATTTCTCGCTATATCGAGCAGTGGGGGGGGGGCTCATTGTGTGCCCAAAACAGGCTGAATTGATCGCTGTGGCCCACCTATGGCCCCAGGTCCAGTTTAAAGTGGCAGAGTTGCCAAGCGTGGACATCTGCGGTATCTGGGCCTGTGGCTTGGAGCTAAATGGCTCGTAGATTGCCAGGGGATGACTGCGGATGGCTAACATTGATACAGGGTGCTACTGCGAGCGACGACACGGGGGGTGCTGCAGTCTCTGGCAAGGTGCAGAGGAAATTGGCTGTTCCCCATATTCCTGGGTTTCCCGCATCTCTGGAGCGGTGTTGTACCACCCACTGCTGGTGATGCTGGGCCCTCCAGGTGAAGAGCTACTGGCCAGCCGACTCCCCTTCACCATTTTCTCCTGCGCGAGGCAGTGTGATTGTGCGCTGCCCGTGCATGATGACTGAGAAGCAATAGTAGGGACAATAAAGTGAATGGGGAGGCCCTCGGAATGTGGACCCTCCACCAACACTACCTGCAATGGCACTGTTGCAGATTGGAGCGACTCTCAGGTTAACCCCCTTGAGACTCAGATGACCGTTATAAGCCAGCCTTCTACGCTCCCGAAGGGGTGGCAGTCGGCCTACTGCACTGATCCCTGGAAGATGAGGCGGCCAATAGAGGTGAGTGCCACTGTGACCCAGTGCTAACAGCGAGGAGTGCCTGTACACGACTGCCCCAAGACTTGTTTAACACTAAATTACCATCTGAAGCCATTCGCTGCCTTGGAACTCCCCCCCCATTAAGACTGGAACCAGTAAAGGTATACCTACCATACCTGGCTGGTAAAGCCAACTACTGCAGCCTGCTCTACTGTTTGTGCATGACACAGTGCACCAGACGACAGCGAGCCTCACTCCGAACACCCTGGACAGAAAGCAGTGATTTGAAACACACTTTGACGATAACTGTCCGGGAGCTCTGGCTATAGTGGCCATGGACCTGGCCTGTAACAATTAAATGAGACACTGAGCACCTGGCTCAAACAATCTATTCAGTGAGCACAGAAGCACACACCACGCTTAAGCAGGTCTTCCTAACTCCCTTGCAGGCCTCTGATAGTCATACTTACATAAGCACGGGGACTGGTACCTACCTTTATAAGAGAACACTTGGAGGTGATGAACTTGGTGAAGTCCCGAATCAGACAGTCTCAAGCTCCCCTTGAAAACACAGAGCCCCAAGCTCATAAAACGGAAATGCCTGGGGGAATGGACAATATATTGTCTTTTATGCAACTTCAATTTGATAAAATGCTGACGGCTATAGTGGACACTAAGGGGGTCATTCTGACCCTGGCGGTAAAAGGCTCTTACCGCCGGTCACAAGACCGCCATCATACCGCCGCGGTAAACCGCCACGGTCATTCTGACCCACAACTGCCAAACCGCCAAAAACCCGACATCCACTGAAGCCCGCCTCATCAGCGGTCAGCGATAAACTGGAGATGACCAAACCTCCACCGTCACGCCAACACAAACACGCCCATGCCATTACGACCCACGAATCCACGCGGCGGTCTTTCAACCGCGGTATTCCATTGGCGGTACACACCGCCACGCTCAAAATACACACACCTTTATAAAACACAGCCATATTGGACAAATCGAAATACACACTCCTGATACACATACAAACAACACACCCACACACCCATCACCATATAAAACACACACCCACATCACCCACAAACCCCCACAAATCGAAATTCAGAGACAAGGTGCAATACACAGAGAGAGAGCACAGGGAACGCAAAGCACAACACACACAGGAACCCAACATCATCACCCACACCACATCTACGCACAAAACACCACACACCACCACACTCATCACCACAAACACCACCCCACACCTCATCCACACCACCCCATGGCACCCCAAAGACACCCCAGGTTCTCGGACCAAGAACTCAGGGTCATGGTGGAGGAAATAATCAGGGTAGAGCCCCAGCTCTTCGGCACACAGGTGCAGCACACCACAATAGCCAGGAAGGCGGAGCTATGGCAAAGGATCGTCGACAGGGTCAACGCTGTGGGACAGCATCCCAGAAATCGGGAAGACATCCGAAAGCGCTGGAACGACCTACGGGAGAAGGTGCGGTCGATGGTGTCAAGACACAACATCGCTGTGCAGAAGACTGGCGACGGACCCCCACCCACTCCACCCGAATTCACAGCATGGGAGCAAGAGGTCTTGAACATCCTGCATCCTGAGGGCCTCACTGGAGTAGGCGGAGGAATGGACTCTGGTAAGTCTAATCTCAACTACTTCACCCCCCCCAACCACCAGCATGCCAACCCACACCCCCACCCTCACCCCTAACCCCCCAGCACACATACTCCCTGTTAATGTCTCACCAGCACAACCCACCCAACCCAACCCCTGAATGCCAACACAAACCATGGACACCCATCACCTAAGCATGACCACTGCACATACCCATCCCCCCCCACAAACCACCCTCACAACTCCTCCCACATGGGACGGCCAGCACTGGGGGACAAGGGCACCCACAAATCGCACGCCATGGCACACACAAAATCAATAACCATACTATTTTACCCCTGCAGGGCCCGAACGCCAACACACCGGCCAGGAGGGTCCAGATTTGTCCATCCCACCCCCAGAACAGGCCCCCAGTGATGACAGCAGCTCTGTCGACCTAGAACCTGATGACCAGCCCGGACCATCGGGGACCTCTGGACAGTCGGTTACCCTCAGTCAGCCACAGCAGACCTACCCCCCTCAGGAAACACCAGCACAGCACCCACCCAGCGGGCCCATGCTTCTGTCTCCAGGACAGGTCAAGCAGCGGTGTGTCTACCAGTACAGGGCACCCAGGGTAACCCACAGCCCCAACAACAACAGGGACCTGGGGGCACTGGTTGTGGGCACACCGTTCAGGGGACATAGGCCCAGGAACAAAGAGGAACTGGGAGGGCTGCTGTGCGACAGAGGGAGGACAGGCCTAGGGAACCCACTGTCCAAGAGGCCCTCACCACCATCATGGGAGCGTACCACCACTCCCAAGAGACGATGGCGACGGTCCTGGCCAGGTTCCAGGAGATCCAGGCCATGCAGGAGGGCCAGTACATGGGGTTCCGGGAAGAACTGCGCAGCATCAGTTCCGCTATGGGTACAATCGTGGTGGCACTCAACCAGATTGTCACCACATTGCGGGACCATGTGGCCCCCCAAAGGGCCCCTGCCACTAGCATGGAGGAAGAACAGCCCACCACCTCCGCCGGCGCTAGTGGTCAGGAGGCCCCGACACAAGAGCAACAGCCCTCCCGGACCCCACCCCCTGTAGAACAAGAACCACCCTGCAAGAAAGGCCTGAGATCGAGGAAGAAGACAGAGTAGGATGTCAAGACCCCCGCCATGCACGGAAACCCCCGGATGTCATCCCACTGTCCCACTTGTTCACCCTGTCCAACCTTGAACTGCCCCTGCTCCACCTTCCACAGGCATATGGACAATGGACCTGTAGGAACGACAGTCTGGACACTTCCATGGACATGCCTCCACCATCACCCATCACCCTTTTTGAACTATACACCTATTTGAAAACTTCAATAAACACAATTATTGCACAAAAACCAACTGGATTCTGCTATCTATTTATTTTAACCAAATGTATTAGATATAACCAACAAAACATTTCTATTTACATTGTGATGACAACATACCAGTGTCACACAGCGGTAGTCCATGGGGAAAAAAACCAGAGGGCACTCCGTGGGGATCAGATCACTGAAATAGGAAGTGATATACACAACTAAGTTACCATACATTGGGGTGAAATGTCAGACAGTAGAGAGCCACTACAGTTACAGATATAATACAATGCAGGAGTAGATTATTACCTGTGTGTCACTGGAAATACTGCAGTATCACTCTGTCCCTGTTGTCTGTGTCGTCCTCTTCGTCTTCCTCCTCTTCACTCTCCGCAGGCTCCACAGCGGCCACAACACCACCATCTGGACCATCCTCCTGCAGGAAAGGCACCTGGCGTCGCAAAGCCAGGTTGTGAAGCATGCAGCAGGCCACGATGATATGACACACCTTCCTTGGTGAGTACATTAGGGATCCACCAGTCATATGCAGGCACCTAAACCTGGCCATCAGGAGGCCGAAGGTCCGCTCAATCACCCTCCTGGTACGCCCATGGGCCTCATTGTACCGTTCCTCTGCCCTGGTCCTGGGATTCCTCACTGGGGTCAATAGCCAAGGCAGGTTTGGGTAACCAGAGTCACCAATTAGACACACACGGTGTCTCTGTAGCAGTTCCATCACATAAGGGATGCTGCTATTTCGCATGATGTACGCGTCATGCACTGACCCTGGGAACTTGGCATTTAAATGGGAGATGTACTGGTCAGCCAAACAGACCACATGGACATTCATCGAATGATAATTTTTTCGGTTCCTGTACACCTGCTCATCGTCTTTTGGGGGAACCAAAGCCACATGGGTACCATCAATGGCACCAATGATATTGGGAATGTGTCCAAGGGCATAGAAATCACCCTTCACTGTAGGCAAGTCACCCACCTCAGGGAAAATGATGTAGCTCCGCATGTATTTCATCAGGGCAGACACCACTCTGGACAACACCTTTGAAAACATAGGCTGAGACATCCCAGATGAAATGGCCACGGTAGTTTGAAATGATCCACTGGCAAAAAAATGCAGTACTGACAGCACCTGCACTAGAGGCGGAATCCCTGTGGGTTGGCGGATGGGTGACATCAGGTCTGGCTCCAGCTGTGCACACAGTTCCTGTATAGTGGCACGGTTGAGTCTGTAGGTGAGTATGACGTGTCTTTCTTCCATTGTCGACAGGTCCACCAGCGGTCTGTACACGGGAAGATTCCTCCGTCTCCTCGCAAGTCCCAGCGGACGATGCCTAGGAAGGACAACATGGAGCACAGAGTCAAGCAACCCACAGGTAAGTGCCCACAGCATGCACAGTACACGAATCTCTCGGGATTGAATGGCTAGTATGATTGTCGGTGCAAGGCCTAGCCATGTGTGACGCAGTAGGAATTAAGCCATGTGGGACCTTGAAATGGCGGCTGCCTGACCTGTGAAGTGTGACAATGTGAAGTGAGGTCATTGCGCAAGCGTGGCACACCGTGGCGGTCGCAGTCCGCGGCGCAAAGCCGCATTGGACAACATTGAACCCTATGGGTTTCAGGAGCCAATGGCGTTGAGCGCTGGCGGTCGGGTACGCACCGCCGCGGCCGTAACCGCCATTTTCTCTCTGCTTGATCACACGAGACCTGAGCATCCACAGGAGAGGACCTATACTGCAAGTGCTGCTGTGACCTCGGTCTGGAAGTGACAATGGCTGCTGCGACTGGGGAAAGGGCCCTCGCCTTCAGTTCCGAGGAGTTGGAGAAGCTCGTGGACGGGGTCCTCCCCCAGTATGCGCTACTCTACGGGCCTCCAGACCAACAGGTGAGTACACGGGGGCAATGCATAGTGCCCAATGCCTGGGCTGAGTGGGGAGGATGTACGATGGAGGGGAGGGCAGCGAATGACGAATGCATGGCACGACAGATGAGAGCATGTGCCACATGGCAAGGTTGGGGAGGGGGGGCCACTCACATCGAGCATGCAGAAAAGTGATGATGTTTCTCTTCCCCCCCTGTACATGTCACATAGGTCAGCGCCCATCAGAAGATTGACATTTGGCGTGCCATCGCCAAGGATGTCCGGGCCCTGGGGGTCCACAACAGAAGGGGCACCCACTGCCGCAAGAGGTGGGAGGACATCCGCCGCGGGAGCAGGAAGACCGCGGAGGCTCTGCTGGGGATGGCCTCCCAACCTAGGAGGGGTGCCAGTCGTACCTTGACACCCCTGATGTCCCGGATCCTGGCGGTGGCCTACCCCAATTTAGATGGGTGCTTGAGGACATCACAGCAGACACAAGGGGGTGAGTACCAGCACATTCAGCTATTTTGCGCGCAGTGGAGGTGCCTGGGTGGGGGAGGAGGGCTGTGGGTATCCCTAGGCCAAGGCGATTTCTGTAGGATAGGCCCGTCCGTGAGGTATGGTCCTGTGCCCCCGCCCCCCACCTCTGTAGGGTGCCTAGTAACGTGATTCATGGACCAGTGTATACTGTGTGGGCAGTTGTCGCCCATAGGCTTGTAGGGCATGTCCCAGTGAATGAGTAGTGTACCCCAAGTGCGCAGCGTAGTGCACGGGGCTTCTGTGTCTGTCCTCTCCGCCAACGGTGTCCCCAATGCATGCACCCAACTTGTCTTTATGTTTTCCACCCCCCCCCCCATTTTCTTTGTTTTTCTGTGAATGTGTGCATTAGCATCATCAGGCGGAGGAGAAGTGGCATCGGCGCAAGAGGGAGCTGCATCTCACATGGCCCCGGAGGGCCATGCAACGGACTCCGACATGACCAGTGAGACGGAGGGCAAGGGGGGCTCCACCACGGGGACCCGTGGAGACGTCAGCGACACCGACGCATCCTCGGAAGGGAGCTCCCTTGCGGTGGCGGCAACATCCGTGCCCACCGATCCTACAGGTACAGCCGCCACCCAGCGCACCAGCTACGCCCTCCCAGCAGCCCCTCGGCCTTCGGCCCGTGCCCGCAAGGCCAGGAAGCCGGCCATCTCCTTCGCCCCAGGCACCTCAGGCCCTGCCCCAGTCACCCCTGCTGCCCTCAGTGAGGAGGTCATTGACCTCCTGAGGACCATCATTGTTGGGCAGTCTACCCTTTTGAATGCCATCCAGTGTGTGGAGAGGGAGGTGCATCAAAGCAATGCATACCTGGAGGGCCTTCATTCGGGTCAGGCTGCCCATCAACAATCGATCAACGCTCTGGCCTCAGCACTGACGGCAGCGATTGTCCCTGTCTCCAGCCTCCCTCTTCTGACTCCCTCCACCCAGTCCCACTCCCCTGTTCCTCTGCCTATCCCATCCACACCTACAGACCATCCTGCACACACCTCAACACCCAAGGGCAGCTCATCCAGACATAAGCACCACAGGACACACAAGCATTCACCCAAGCAACATCCAGATGCAGACATGCCAACAGTCACTACCTCCTCTGTGTCCCCCACCTCCTCGTCTCCCTCCTCCCTCCCTGTGACGTCTCCACACACACCTGCAAGCACACCACCATCAGCCATTGCACCCATCACCAGCACACCCTCCAGACCAGTCCGCACACGTGCAGTCACCACCCCCACTGCCATGTACACGTCCCCTGTGTCCTCTCCCAGTGTGTCTGTCACCCCCGCTTCCCAACCACACAAACGCAGGCAGGCACCCAAACAACAGCCATCCACCTCACGTCAGCCTCCTGCCCAAGCACCTGCACCCAAAGACAGCACACTTGACTCACCTACAACCACATCCTCTTCCTCCACTCCCATACCCACTCCAGCTACCCTTCCCATGGCTCCAAAGAAAATTTTCCTCTCTAAAGTGGACCTCTTTTCCTCACCTGACCCACCCCCTCCATCCCGTAAGAGTTCCACAAACATCTCAGCAACCACCAGCCCAGCAACTCCCAAGAACATCGTGCCTGGTTTTTGGAGTCCGCCCTTTCCTTGGGCTGGGACATCGTCCAGCAGCAAAGGCACAGCCAGCCCCCCCCCTGGGAATAGGAGCAAAAAACTGAAGGGCAGGCGCGACCGGCCTGATACGCCTGCCCCCAAGGAGTGTAGCCTTGCACCGTCACCTGCCACATCGGGTAAGGGAGCCAAGGGCCACGGACAGTCTGCCAAGGAGGGCAAGGGCAGCAAGGAGCAAAAGGCAGGGAGCAGCCGACCTGGCCATGAGGGCCCCACCAGCCCCATTCCAGGGGTATCGGAGGAGACCCAGGGCCCCAGGACTCCATCACAGGAGGGCCCCGCAACGGAAAGGTCCGATGCAGACTGAGCGGCAAGTATTGGCCAGGTGTGGTTCACTGGAAACACAAGACAGGCACCGCTGAACAGGGCCCCGCCGTCTCAAGCACCGCTGAACAGGGCCCCACCGTGAGAAGCACCGGTGAACAGGGCCCCGCCGTGACCAGAACCGCTGAACAGGGCCCCGCCGTGAGAAGCACCGCTGAACAGGGCCCCGCCGTGAGAAGCACAGCTGAACAGGGCCCCGCCGTGACCAGAACCGCTGAACAGGGCCACGCCGTGAGAAGCCCCGCTGAACAGGGCCCCGCCGTGAGAAGCACCGCTGAACAGGGCCCTTCCTGTCAAGCACCGCTCCGCTGGGCACCGCCGTCTCAAGCACCGCTCCGCTGGGCCCTTCATCTCAAGCACCGCTCCGCTGGGCCCTTCCTGTCAAGCACCGCTCCGCTGGGCCCTTCATCTCAAGCACCGCTCCGCTGGGCCCTTCATCTCAAGCACCGCTCCGCTGGGCCCTTCATCTCAAGCACCGCTCCGCTGGGCCCTTCCTGTCAAGCACCGCTCCGCTGGGCCCTTCATCTCAAGCACCGCTCCGCTGGGCCCTTCCTGTCAAGCACCGCTCCGCTGGGCCCTTCATCTCAAGCACCGCTCCGCTGGGCACCGCCGTCTCAAGCACCGCTCCGCTGGGCCCTTCCTGTCAAGCACCGCTCCGCTGGGCCCTACCTGTCAAGCACCGCTCCGTTGGGCCCTTCATCTCAAGCACCGCTCCGCTGGGCCCTTCATCTCAAGCACCACTCCGCTGGGCCCTTCCTGTCAAGCACCGCTCCGCTGGGCACCGCCGTATCAAGCACCGCTCCGCTGGGCCCTTCCTGTCAAGCACCGCTCCGCTGGGCCCTTCATCTCAAGCACCGCTCCGCTGGGCCCTTCCTGTCAAGCACCGCTCCGCTGGGCCCTTCCTGTCAAGCACCGCTCCGCTGGTCCCTTCCTGTCAAGCACCGCTCCGCTGGGCCCTTCCTGGCAAGCACCGCTGCGCTGGGCACCGCCGTCTCAAGCACCGCTCCGCTGGGCCCTTCCTGTCAAGCACCGCTCCGCTGGGCCCTTCCTGTCAAGCACCGCTCCGCTGGGCACCGCCGTCTCAAGCACCGCTCCGCTGAGCCCTTCCTGTCAAGCACCGCTCCGCTGGGCCCTTCCTGTCAAGCACCGCTCCTCTGGGCCCTTCATCTGAAGCACCGCTGGCCCATTGGCAGTCCTGGTTCTGTGTCGGGCAGGCCTTCACGACGCACTCTGCCCACCATGCCTCCTCCATGACCAGTGGTCTCTGTAATCCACCTGATGGACTGTGGCTTTGCACTCCCAAGGATGTAACAGTGGGCAATCCACCCACTGTAGAGACTTGTGAGACTGTGGCTTTGCACTCCCCACGATGGCACAGTGGGCATGGAGGGCCTTCGTGGATCTGGCGTCGAGGACTCATGTGGCTGAGGTGCCCCCCTTCCCTTCACCCTGAGGTGCCTGTTTTTTATTTTAGTGATGCCCCAGCAGTGTTCTCTCCAATGGACTCGATCTCGTGTGTGGGCTTTGCCCATGTGTTGCTGCAAATTGGCCCACGGACATTTGGACTTTGAAAGACTGGGCCGGACTTTTGCTACTTGTATGGATATAGTTCTAGATGTGTATTAATTCTTCATATATTGCTAAGGTCGCTATACTTTATTGTTGCAATAATATAGTTCTACTTTTACATTCATTGCCTTTTGTCTTTGTTTGGGGGGGGGGTTGGGGCTGTCACTCTGACTTTTTTATCTGCATAGGTGTGTAGGTACTTCGGTGGGGGTGAGGGTGGGGGTGGGTGTGTGGCGTATGTGTGTGCCCGTAACCTTTCCTCCTCCCCCCTCCCCTGTGTCGTAGGTGCAGTACTCACCGTTGTCGTCTGCGGCGAGGTTCGTGATCCTGGAAGAAGAGCAGGAAGGCAATGGCTGGGAGGATGTGGAGTTCGGGTTCCATGCTGTTCCGATTCCGCGTGGAGTGTGTCGAGGTAAGCGTTTTCCATTGGAGATGTCTGTTTCCGCCGTGTTTTTATCGGCGGGGCTCCCGCCCCGGAAAAGGTGGCGGATTGGTGAGTCGTGATAGGGTGGGCGGTACATTGTCTGCCGCCTGCCTGTTGGCGGTGACCGCTGCGCTGTTTGTTTGTACCGCCGTGGCGGTCGGAGTGTTAATGCGGCGGCCTGTGTTGGCGGTTCCCGCCAGGGTCAGAATTCAATTTTTTAGGCCGCCGCTTTAACACTGACCGCCAGGGTCAGAATGACCCCCTAAATCTGCCCTTCAGCAAGATATCAACGCCATGTCAGTAGGCCTGGGACTACTGCATGCAGAACACCATAAACTGTCCGTCAGAGTACATTAAGTAGAGAAGGGGGTATGAAAAGGTTTGCCAAGCATAAAAAGATCTTGAATGACAGGTAGAGTCTTTGGCAGACAGAGTACACATTCTGGAGCACCAGTTGGAAGATTTGGAAGGCTGACACAGATTAAACAAGATTTGCACAGTGGGCCTTCCAGAAGGCACCAAAGGGTATGATATGGTGACTTATCTTGATGATATGGTGACTTATCTTGTGAATTGGATTAAATCAATCATAGCTCTGACCCACCTCACTCTCTTTTTTGGGATGGAACAAGACCATAGAGTACAAGCTCCTGGCAGGCAACCACACACAGTGGTTGCTAAACTGCTCCACTTCCAAGACAGGGACACTCTGCTGTGATGCACTTGATTGGAAGGCCCTGACCAAGTGAGGACTGGCAGCTGCGCTCCAAGCTAAAAGAACTTCTAACACTTAAGTGAAATAAATGCTCAGGGACAAAGGTATTCAATGTTCCCCACCAAATTAAAACTCATCGTGGATGATAAGACACACTTTTGTGAAAACCCTGAAGAAGCATAAAACAAGCGGATAAAGAGAAAACTGCAGCTCTCCTGACAGTGGCGGACCTGGCTGTGCAGCATGGCTCAGACCGTGATTTGGGAACAGACTCCAACAAGACGGTAATGGATTCTGACACAGAGCGATCAGCCATATGGTAGTAACCCTGTGAATGGTTGACAAATTTATTTGATACTCTTTACAGCTGTGGCCCAGCACGGGGTTACACTCTCTGATACAACACAACTCTACTTAAGTGCCCAGGCATATCCTAGTCTAATGGGCAGTGGACCTGAGGATGGGTATTACAGTACAGATACTCTTAACACCCCAACCCTTACATGGGAAACGAACGAGCCCTGCCTGGCCACCACCGAAGAGTGGTGGAGATCGGACCGGGCTCCAGAAACTTGAATACCCTATGCACTGGTTGCAAGCATACCCACTGGGCCAGACTAACATCATGATCAGCGAACTATTCACGCCTCACTCCCACCACCTTACTTCTTCCTAGGGTATGGTGGATCTATGCTTTTGGCTTTGTTTTCTTTCTGGAACGTATTATGTTTGGGCAGAATGCGGTTGCCATTCAGTCCTGGGGAGAGCATTTGGGGATTTGATTGTTTTTTCCTTGTTAGGGCTCTCTGGGATTGAGGTAGATGGACACATGACAAACCAGAATGTTTGGTACGTGTGGCACCCATGGAATAGCGATACATGCCGCTCCTAAGTTGATGGTGGATACGCCACAGATCCTACAGTGTATAACATGGAATGTCCAGGAGATGGGATCCGCTGTGAAACATCATTAGATCTACCATTACCTGGGACGTAAGGGGGCACATATAGCGATGTTGCAGGAAACCCATATTATGCAGGTAGAGATTGATCGCCTGCAACACCTATGGCGTGGTCAGCTTTATGCAACCTCCTATTCTGCATACACAGGAGGGGTACTGATATGGGCAGGCCTGGAGTCCATTTCTAACTTATAAAGGGACTGGTCAACAGAGATGGGAGATACATACTGATTCATGGCAGATTAATGGGTAAAGGGGTGATACTTGGGTTTATCTATGTACCAAATCATGATCAACTGGAATTCCTCCAATCCCTATTGTCACCACCGGGACTGATGTTACATGGGGACCTCTTGCTGAGAGGTGATTTTAATTGTGTGGGTGATGTTCTTTTGGACCGTTCCATCTCCCTCCAGCGGGCCCTGGCCCATAAACTTGCTGTGGGGTTTAGTGAATGGACCTATTGCTACTACTCACACATCCATGGTCTACACACCAGAATAGATGGAATGTTTTGCTCTGGGAGGTTAAGCAATCATGTGAAATCCACTGAATACCTGTGGTGCACTCTCTCAGATCATAGCCCTCTTCTTTTAACCTTCCACCCCCTAACCGATAGACCTGTGACTCCCCAATGGTGATGGCAACCTGCCACACTGGAGGATAATAGTTATAGAGAACTATTACACACTGCTATAGTGGAGTACTTTGAGCTAAACCAAGGGTCTGCCTCGCCTTCCCTGATAGAGTGGGAAGCCTTCAAGGTTGTGGTATGAGGACAATGCCTAAACCCGACTGTGGGTTTTAGCCGAGAATTACACAAAGAACTGCACACATTACAAACCTTTAATCACACACTGTAGAGTGACAAACAAACAGACCTCTCCATTAGCTTAAAACTCTGCGGAGCCCATAAACAGCACTATGACGTTTTGCACAGACTGAAATGCATTGACTACAGGACTTATATATCTAGGGCACACAATTAGGAAGGCAAGTCAGGATGGCCTCTGGTGTAACTTATTCACCCTGCCGGGGGATCACACATTCATGCCCCAGGTACCATTAATGATGAATTCTGGAGCTACTACAATACCCTTTATGGATTCCCAGATACTCTACCTGCCAAGTTACAAACGTGCTTCCTTGCACGTTTACAGCTACTGAAACTGCCCCCTGCAGCTAAGGAAATTTTTAATGGGTCCATAACGTCTCGGGAGATCAAACAGGTGGTCACGGAGATGGCTCAGGAAAAACACCAGGCCCGGGCTGCCTCCTGGCCTAATTCTTTTGAATCTATATAGATATTTTAGCCCTGAGATTATCCCTGATGGACGAGTTGCTTTGTCTAAAATGGTAGTTCTCTCTTGCCTTTTGTATTATTTTGTAAACCTTCAAATAAATATCTCTGTCACTTGGTTCAAACAAGTAGATTTACTGCTGCGAGATATGATGTGGGACGGAGGTAGACACAGGGTTCACTTAAGACTTTACGGTGCCTACTAGATGAAGGGGGCTTATGGGTGTCAGACTTTGAGCTACATTACTTGGCTGCAGAATTGCAGTGGATCTCGAAGTGGATTGATGATTCACACAGTAGCTCTTTAGATCATATACCCTTTGTTCCTTACCAAGACCTTATACTGCCGAAGTTACTCAGTTGGGATGTAAATATTCTGCATCCCACCATTTTACTGAAGGTGACATTGCATAGCTGGAAATGATGCCAAGTAAGAAATCGAAAGGTGATTACATACGCCCCCAGGGACCCAATGGTTGGTCTCCCACATCGTACACTGGTTACTCTGTTTACCACAGCTAATTTGTCTGCTTGGACAACCACAGGATTTGAATCAGTAAGGGATTGTTTCCAAATGGGGATGCTCATGCCCTTGGGTGACCTTATGGAACAATATGTATTACCCTTGGTCAAATTTTTAATTACGAAGCTTTGCGTCAAACGTTTGCAGACCTGTGGCATTGTAGATGGGAAAAGCCTAAGGTACATGATACCCTACGTTACTGCTGACGATGGTTACCTCACACCAACAAGTCACTTGTTTTTATAGAGCATATAGAGCATTAAGCAACATGGAACACCAACCTTTGGCTGCCTTGAGAGCTAAATGGGCTAATATCCATGGGAAGGAGTTTACTGACAGAGAATGGAACAAAATAGTAGCATATCCCAAAATGATCCCGTAACACTAGGCTCAAATATACTCAATGTAACTTCCTTTACATGACCAACCTTACCCCACATAGACTCCAGTGGTATATGAAAATGATGCAGGGTGCTCCACAGCTGGATGCATATTTTTCCAACATGACTTGGAGCTGCCCCGTCCTCAGGGTATTCTGGACAGCAGTTTTGAGAACATTGCACCATCACTCTTGGGTGCAATATCCTACATGATATAGAGGTTGGCCTATTGGGTACTTTCCTGAGGCCTAAAAAAATTAGGGTGGGATCTAAGTTTCTAGACCTGGCACTGGCTCTAGCCAAGTGCCATATTGCGATGACCTGGAAATCGATAATGGTTCTTTATATGATGAGTGGGTACAAGATGTTACAGTGGGCGGAAGCTGAGGAAAGGGCACTTCAGTTTGAGGATAGATGATAAATCAGAAAGCACCCTATGGCAGATTTATGGAGCGAGAGATTGGGAACCTTATTAAACCCAAATAATAGTACTCTGTCAGAACAGGGAAGTGATAATGATACAGAACTCTAACACCACAGGGACACACTGAACAAGAGACCAGACATAGATGATACAGAGAATCTTGATGCCAAGAACCCTACTAGCCATTACCACTTAGTGCCTGACGCACGACCATACTACAACCCTGAAAATGACACTCTGCCTGATACACAGAAAGACTAAAGCGGGATACCTCCGGCAGATGCTGCTTCCCTTGGTGGGCTGCTGGTAAACTACCATAATGTTGATTTCTGCCTTAACACGAGATACCCTATAGTTGGTTATAAAGCTGCTCAATTTTCTTTCATTCATTTCATTTCAGTTGAAATGGCACCAACCTTTAGTTTATTTTACCCCTTCATCACAATGAGCTCCTTTCACTACACAACAATAGCCCTCCCCATATGCAGTTTGTAGTGACAGATTGCTGTGAAAACAATCCAATGTCAGATATTGTCACCCCTACAGTTGGAATTGGGCACACAACATATAATGGATTGCATTGACACTCTTTGATGTACTTGTTTTGCCACATTAGTGTGCTTAATGCAGCTGCATAAATACTGTACAAATCCTACTATATACCTATCCCGTATGGGTGAAACATGATGAAGGAAAATTGTTAATGTATAGAAAAGAGAAATGCCAATAAAGAAATATTTTTTAAAACGTTTGTGGTGAGGAACAGTTTCACAATGGTCCATTAATTTTGAATCTCTCAAAAAACATTGCATATAGAAAGGACTTCAAGGTACAATATCTGGCATTGAGCAACATATTCAGTCTTACGTGTCTGACCAACATTCCCTTGGAGTTTTTCTGTGATCTCTGGATTGTCTGTCCTAATTTCATATCTGGAGCCACACCATTGACCCTTGTCTGTCTTTCACCACAAAATGTCTTTGGGTGAATTTTCTGTAGAGGTTTGATTTTCCACCTCTAGCTTCTTTACTGTTTCCAAATACCAGGGCCGATATCTCAGGCAGTTTATGCATTAAAAATCGTGAAACACAGTAATGAGTTACTCCACAGTCTTCCACGTGCAGCTCCAATCAGCCTCACAATCAGCATGTAACAAGATTTTCACTAGAGCCACCATGTGTAAAACATTTCCCAGTACTTGCAAAGTTCTGACTTTTCTTCACATTCTTTGACAAACTCTACAAATTGGGTTTTCAGGATTTCAAATTTTGAACAGAGTATATTCAAAATTGCACGGTTTTGCATTATGTCTTTTGAATGAAGCACGCCATGTGCCTTGTTCACTTCTGAGATAAAATATGCAGAGCCAAATTTGTCATTCTTGTTCCAGAAAGCATTCTAACACAATGTTTCTGTTACCTCAGAAATGATGAGCATCCCTCATAACTAATGAACATAATGAGTTCTGCTCAGTATTGACTGGACAGTTTTGCTTTCAAAGATTTCAGCCTCAATAAATGCATCATCTATTCCACATCTACTGAGATAACTTGCTACACACCACAACACAACTTTTGTCATGTGGAAAACACCCACCATTGGATGAAGATTTTCAAATTCCACTGGATTGCTCATAAACATGTCAGCTACAATATGGAAGACACCTTCATCATAGATAATTGGCCGGATAGGCTGGTCTTCAAGGTGAGCATGCACATTTCGGAACTATTTTAGATCTGTGTATGCTGTTGCGTAGTTTGTGACTGGAGGTGGTATTACTAGTAAAAACCCAGCCTTCTTCAGTGGGAAGGTATTCTGGGAGATCAGAGCATGAATTCCAGCCAACAGAGGAACTGGCTTTTCTCATCCTTCAGTCTGCACCGAATAAGCAATATGATAAATTCTGTTAAATCTGCTTTGTGGACCGCAGCATTAGGAAGAAGATCCATGTCATCAGCCACTTTGAAACTTTCTGGTAGACTGGTATGTATTGATGGTTTGTAGTGATTTGGCACATGATGGCAAGCTCGTTCGGTTATACGTTTTCAGCTTTGTTTGTTAATGCCTTAAGCTGACACAGCTTGTTTTCAAGCACCTACTTGATTGGTACAGCCTTCAAAAAGCACCATGACAGTATCATGTGTGCTGGACTTTCCAGACAAAGAAGAGCTGTATGCAAAATCAAAATTAACCAGAGCAGCAATTGTAAATGCTTTCCTGGTAAAGTGACTTGGAAGTGGTGTGCTGACGGATTCACAAGATTTTACAGCATGAGATGCTAACAAGTTCCTGCTCAGCGCTATGTCATTATAACTTGTTGATACACCAATCCTTTTCATTGAAGTGATTAGCTCTCTAGTTTTTCACTTGTCATAGACTGCGTTGGCAGTCATCATGTGAAGCAGAGTTTTCTTTTTGCTGTGATGTAATTCATAAAACATGATTTGGAAACAATAGTGTATCTGCACAGCATAATCTTGTCCGTTCATGGGATTGTCTTCTACTTCTTCCCTTATATCTTCAAAGCCATCATCAATATTGTCGTCTTCTGTTCCGAAATCAAGAACTTTAGTTTGCATCAGTTTTGCATTGCTGATATTAAATAATGATGTAAAAATGTTAAGACAACATCAGGCATTCTTGTTGACTCCCATGATTTGCGGAGCTCTGAGGCATTACAAAATTTGTCAGTAAGTCAAAAATATAAGGGGCATATTTATACTTGTTTTGTGTCGAATTTGCGTCATTTTTTTAATGCAAATTCGATGGAAATCTAACTCCATATTTATGCTTTGGTGCTAGACCCGTCTCGCACCAAATTTATGGAGTTAAATAATTTTTGGGATGTGGAAACCTACTTTGCGTCAATGAGATGCAAAGTAGGCGTGCCCGTGCAAAAAGTGACTCTATGTCCTTAGTGGCATATTTAACCCCCCGTGCTAAAATCACACATGGGGGAGAGGAAGGGGTCAAATAATGGTGCAAAGCTTGCTTTGCACCATTATTTAACTTCTGGGTTAGGGCAGGCGTTAGGGGACCTGTGGGCCTATTTCCATGGTGGAACACCATTGAATAAGCCCACAGGTGCCCTCACACCACACCAGAGGGACAGCGGAGGAGGGGGGGACCCCATCATAGGTAAGTATAGGTAAGTACAGGTAAGTATTTTCTTTTTTAAGTGCCATTGGGGGCCCTGAAATGGGTCCCCCTACATGACCCTGGGTGCAATGGCCATGCCCCGGGGACCCTGGTTCCCTGTGCTTGCCAATTGGGTGGTGAGCATGACTCCTGTCTTTGCTAAGACAGGAGTCATGTGGTATGGATGGTTTTAGGTGAGAACATGACAGTAGGCTGGTTAGAATAATTTTTTTTACTCTAACCTACCTAATGTCATTTTTTGGTGCAAAGCCCCTTCTTCCATACCGCCAGCCCCACCCGGCTAACGTCATTTTTTTAATGCTAGTCTACCCTTTGCACCGGCTTGCACCATTCCATAAATATGGTGCCTGGCTGGTGCTCAGAAATGGTGCAAGCCGGTGCTAAATCTTTTGGTGCAAAACTGCATTAGTGCTGTTTTGCACCTACATCTTTCAGGACGTCTCTTAAAATGGTTCCTGCTGATTTTACTGCCTCCTGTGATCTTATTTTGGCAACAAGAACTTAAGAAGCCAGATCAGCTGAGAACACCATAATTGGCTCATTCTTTTTGTTAGACTGACAAAAACTAATTCTGTAACTGTAGAGTCTCACCAGAAAAATCTTAATTTAATTTATTATGGATCAATACAATTTCGTCAATGTTGATCATTATTTCTCTAATCTCACTGAGTGTTTACCCATAGCCAGTACTCAAGAATTACTTAAAAAATGAATTTGCCTTTTCAAAGGGTACAAAGTTAACTGAAAGATGGTAGTTACGTTGCTGCTGGGAGCTTATTGTACATTCATATTTGTTAATGCATGCATGCAGTTGTGGCAGGCATACAGATCCGCTGGAAATACATTCACCTCTCTGTTTAGATCAGCTGTTTGGCTGAAAACTTAGGGGGTCATTACAACCCTGGCGGACGGTGTTAAAGATGCAGTAATACCGCAAACAGGCCGGCGGAGAAAAAAAGGGAATTATGACCGTGGCGGAAACCGCCAACATAGATAGCCACTTTAACACTCCGACCGCCACGGCGGTACAGACAAGCAGCGCGGCGGTCACCGCCAACAGACAGGCGGGAGACAATGTACCGCCCACACTATTACAACAGGCCAATCCGCCACCTTTTCCGGGGTGGATTCACTGTGGTTAAAAACACGGCGGAAACAGCTTTTGCAATGGGAAAACACTCACCTTAACACACGCCATGAGGAAGGAGGGCACCATGGAGCCCGAACTCCAAATACTCCCTGCGCTTGTCTACCTGGTCTTCTACGAACATTGGCAATGGCGGTGACGAAGACAACGGTGAGTACTGCACCTACGACATAGGGGAGGGGGGAGGCAAAAGTCAGGGGGACACAAACGCAACACCCCCACCCCACCCCGAACCTCACCCACTACAACACACACATTAATGCATATCCAAACATCACAGTAACAACCCACAACCCCCCCGGAAGAATGGAAAGACAAAAGGGAATCAGTATAACTATTGTAATGAATTAAAATACAGTAAGCTCATATAAACAGAAATATATACACATTCCAACTATATACATCACGATTAGTAGTGCAGGTATGCACAATTCAATGTCCGTGGACCACTGGGCCCAAAATGCATGGGCGAGGCCCACACTAGATACCTGTCCACAAACGGAGAGACCACTGCAGGGGCATCAGATAGTAATACAACAGGCACCTCAGGGGGAAGGGAAGGGGGGGCACCTCAGCCGGATGAGTGCAAAGCCAGATCCACGACAGGGCTCCATGCCCATTGATGTATCCTGGGGAGTGCAAAGCCACAGTCTCTCAAGTCTCTACAGTGGGTGGGTTGCCCACTGCACCATCCTGGGGAGTGCAAAGCCACAGTCTCTCAAGTCTCTACAGTGGGTGGTTTGCCCACTGTACCATCCTGGGAAGTGCAAAGCCACAGTCTCTCAAATCACGACAGTGGGTGGTTTGCCCACTGTACCATCCTGGGGAGTGCAAAGCCACAGTCTCTCAAGTCTCTACCGTGGGTGGTTTGCCCACTGTTACATCCTGGGGAGTGCAAAGCCACAGTCTCTCAAGTCTCTACAGTGGGTGATTTGCCCACTGTACCATCCTGGGGAGTGCAAAGCCACAGTCTCTCAAGTGGATGCAGTTCTCCACTGGTTCTGGAGGGGGACTGGTGCCCAGAGTGCTTCATCCTGTGAAGGATTCAGGTAGTGGATGCAGTTCTCCACTGGTTCTGGAGGGGGACTGGTTCCCAGAGTGCTTCATCCTGTGAAGGATTCAGGTAGTGGATGCAGTTCTCCACTGGTTCTGGAGGGGGACTGGTGCCCAGAGTGCATCACACTCCTCGTGACGGTTCCAGTTCCGTCACTGTCCCAGCCTCACATGGGCTAACGATGCTTGCCATGGCGGTCTTTGCCCTATTCAGCGGTGCTTGAGTTGGCTGTCTCTGCCCTGTTCAGCGGTGCTTGCCTTGTTCAGCGGTGTTTGACTTTGCTGTCTGTGACCTGTGCAGCGGTGCTTGCCCTGTTCAGCGGTGCCTGCCATGGCGGTCTTTGCCCTGTTCAGCGGTGCTTGATTTAGCCGTTTCTGACCTGTTCAGCGGTGCTTGCCATGGCAGTCTTTGCCCTGTTCAGCGGTTCTTGACTTTGCTGTCTGTGACCTGTGCAGCGGTCCTTGCCCTGTTCAGCGGTGCCTGCCATGGCGGTCTTTGCCCTGTTCAGCGGTTCTTGACTTTGCTGTCTCTGACCTGTTCAGCGGTGCTTGCCATGGCGGTCTTTGCCCTGTTCAGAGGTGCTTGCCCTGTTCAGCGGTACTTGCCATGGCGGTCTTTGCCCTGTTCAGTGGTGCTTGCCCTGTTCAGCGGTGCTTGCCATGGCGGTCTTTGCACTGTTCAGCGGTGCTTGACTTTGCTGTCTCTGACCTGTTTAGCGGTGCTTGCCCTGTTCAGCGGTGCTTGCCATGGCGGTCTTTGCCCTGTTCAGCAGTGCTTGACTTTGCTGTCCCTGACCTGTTTAGCGGTGCTTGCCATGGTGGTCTTTGCCCTGTTCAGCGGTGCTTGCCATGGCGGTCTTTGCCCTGTTCAGCGGTGCTTGACTTTGCTGTCTCTGACCTTTTCATCGGTGCTTGCCATGGCGGTCTTTGTCCTGTTCAGCGGTGCTTGCCCTGTTCAGCGGTGCTTGCCATGGCGGTCTTTGCCCTGTTCAGCGGTGCTTGCCCTGTTCAGCGGTGCTTGACTTTGCTGTCTGTGACCTGTGCAGCGGTGTGTGGTATGACGGTCCCTCAGTGTCCAGCGGGGCTGTGGGTGCCGGGGCCCTCCACGGCACTGCCGCTGGTCTCCGGACCAGTGACGACAGTGCTGCCCTCCAGGGCACTGACTCTGGCGGTGGTCTCCAGACCAGTGATGATAGTGCTGCCCTCCAGGGCACTGGCTCTGGCGGTGGTCTCCAGACCAGTGACGATGGTGCTGCCCTCCAGGGCACTGACTCTGGCGGTGGTCTCCGGACCAGTGACGACGGTGCTGCCCTCCAGGGCACTGACTCTGGTAGTGGTCTCCGGACCAGTGACGACAGTGCTGCCCTCCAGGGCACTGACTATGGTGGTGGTCTCCGGACCAGTGACGACAGTGCTGCCCTCCAGGTCACTGACTCTGGCGGTGGTCTCCGGACCAGTGACGATGGGGCTGGCGGTGGAGTCCTGGCCAGCGGGGAGGATGGCGGCCTTCTCCACTGTGCTGTTCCTCCCAGACTTTGGAGACTTCTTCTGCCCCTTCACCACCTTGGGAGGGGCACAGCTGACTCGACACTCCCCCCGGGACCCTTGTGGGCGGCTTTGCCGGCAGGAGTCTTCACCCTCTCCCGTCGGGCACTGTCCAACTTCTGGTGCTTTACAGGGGGTGGACTGGCAGTGCCTTGGCTCCGTGTCACACTGGCTGCCCTGGTGGCCGGTGCACTCCACATACCTCTAACACGCACCACTGGTACCGGACTTTTTTTGGCTGAGGTGCTAGTACGGGACCTATGAATTGGAGGGGTGGGAGTGGTGGGACAGAGGTCAAGGTTGCTCAGGAAAAGTTTCTGACGAACACTGGGATGGGTAGCTGGAGGGGGTCTGGGAGTGGAGGAAGAGGAGGTAGTTGTAGGAGGTGTAACTTTAGATGAGTTGGGTGCAGGTTCTGGAGGCTGTCGTGAGGTGGATGGATGTTGGGTGTGTGGGTGTCCGCGTTTGTGTACTTTGGTAGGGGGCGTTACAGACACACTGGGAGAGGACACAGGGGACGTGTAAATGGTACTGGGGGTTGTGAGTGCAGGTGAGCGGGGTGTGGTGCTGGGTGTTCTGGTGCAAGTCCTAGTGGCTGTAGTGGTAGTGCATGCAGGTGAGAGTGTAGACGACACTGGGAGGGAGGAGGTAGACGACGACGAGGGGGACACATTGGAGGCAGTGGATGTTGCTGTGTCTGTATGTGGGTGATGCTTGTGTGAGTGCCTGTGGGATGTGTGGTGCCTATGTTTGCCTGAGCTGCCCTTGTGTGTTGAGGTGTGTGCAGGCTGGTCTGATGGTGTGCTTGGGATAGGCTGGGGTACAGGGGATTGGGTCTGGGTGGAGGAAGTTGGAGGGGGGAGGCTAGACACAGGGACAATGGCTGCCATCAGTGCTGAGGCCAGAGATTTCAGGGTTCGATGATGGGCAGCCTGACCAGAATGAATGCCCTCCAGGAATGCATTTGTTTGTTGCAACTCCCTTTCTACACCCTGGATGGCATTCACAATGGTAGACTGCCCAACAGTGAGTGACCTGAGGAGGTCAATGGCCTCCTCACTGAGGGCAGCAGGGTGACAGGGGCAGGGGCTGAGGTGCCTGGGGCGAAGGTGATGCCCACCCTCCTGGGTGAGCGGGCACGGAGCGAAGGCTGAGGGGCTGCTGGGAGGGCGGTGCTGGTAGGGGGGGTGGCGGCTGTACCTGTAGAAGTGGGGCGCACAGATGGTGCCGCCACCACAAGGGAGCTCCCATCGGAGGAAGAGTCTGTGTCGCTGTTTGCTGATCCGGTCACCGACGTGAAGCTCCCCTTGCCCTCCGTTCCACTGGTGTATTCTGTGTCCGTGGTGTGGCCCTCCATGGCCATGTGGGACGCAGACCCCTTGTGCTCCGGTGCCACTGTACCTCCGCCTGATGATGCTGGCGCACAACAGAACAGGGAGACCACAAAAAAGGGGTGGGGAAACAGAAGAAAGACAGGTTGAGTGCATGGCTTACAGCTACCGTTGGCGGACAATACAGACACAGCAGCCCACTGCACTACGCCGTGCTCTTGGCCTCTACAGATGCAATTCCTGGGATATTGCCTACATGGCTATGAGTGTCATCTACCCATATAGATGACACAGGGGCATGTATACCTGTACTTGGCACTCTACAGAGGTGGGGTGGAGTGGCACATGACCTGGATTCCGGAGGGGCCTAGCCTACGGAACTCGCCCTGGCCTAGGGAAACCCACAGCCCTCCTCCCCACCCAGACACCTCCACTGCACGCAAAGTCATGAGAATGTGAGTATACTCACCCCCTTGTGTCTACTGTGATGCCCTCATGCGCCCATCCAACTCAGGGAAGGCCACCGCCAGGATCTGGAACATCAGGGGGGTCATGGTGCGACGGGCACCCCTCCCACGTTGGGAGGCCATCCCCAGCTGAGCCTCCGCCATCTTCTTGCTTCAGCAGCGAATGTCCTCCCATCTTTTACGGCAGTGGGTGCTCCGTCTCTAGTGGACCCCCAGGGTCCGGACGACCTTGGTGATGGCACGCCAAATATCCTTCTTCTGGTGGGCGCTGACCTACATGACATGTACAGGGGAAGAAGAGAAGTCATTAGCAACAGCACCATCAAAGTGAGTGGCCCACATCCCTGCCCTTGCCATGTGGCACATGCAATCACACTTCAACATGCTCGTAGGACTCTGCCCCCTTCCTACTGACATCCAGCCCTCTCCACCCAGGCATAGCCCATACAACGTGCTCTCTGTGTACTTACCTGTTGGTCTGGAGGACCGTAGAGTAGCGTGTACTGGGGGAGGACCCCATCCACGAGCTTCTCCAACTCCTGTGCATTGAAGGCAGGGGCCCTTTCCCCAGATGCACGAACCATTGTCTCTTCCAGACCGAGGTCACAGCAGCACTTGCAGTGTAGGTCCTCTCCTGTCGAAGATCAGGTATCGAGTGATCGAACAGATAGAAAATGGCGGTGACGTCCGCGGCGGTGACGTCCGCGGCGGTGCGTATCATCACCGCCGGCGCACTTCGTCATTGGCTCCTGGGACCCATAGGGTCCAATGTTAACCAATGCAGCATTGCGCCGCTGTCTTTGACCGCCTACTGCGACGGTGTACAACGTCAGCGCAGTTACCTCACATCCCATTGTCCCACTTTAGAGGTCAAGCAGCCACCATTTCAGGGGCCCACATGGCTTCATTTACAACTGCGTCACACATACCTAGGCCTACACTCAACACACATACAGGAAGGATATTGTATTTAGTGTCGTGTCCTGTGTAGCTGTGGGTACATACCTCAGGATTTGTTGACTCTGTGGTCGCTGCTGTCCTTCCTAGGCACCGTCAGCTGGGACATGTGAGGAGATGGCGGAATCCTCCGGTGTACCGACCGCTGGTGGACCTGTTAACAATGGAGGAGCGACATTTAATTATCACCTACAGGTTTGACTGTGCCACAATCCAGGAACTGTGTACCCAGTTGGAGACAGACCTGATGTCACCAATCCGCCATCCCACAGGAATCCCCCTCAAGTGCAGGTGCTATCAGTGCTCCATTTCCTAGCAAGTGGGTCATTTCAGACAACAGTGGCCATGGCATCAGGGATGTCCCAGCCTATGTTTTCCAACGTGTGCCCTGCTGAAACACATGAGGAGCTACATCGTTTTCCCTCAGGTGGAGGATTTGGCGACAGTTAAAGGTGACTTCTATGCCCTGGGACATATCCCTAACATCATAGGTGCCATTGATGGGACCCATGTGGCTCTGGTCCCCCCCCACAGGAGTGAACAGGTGTTGACTCCAGTGAGGAATCCCAGGACCAGGGCAGAGGAACGCTACAATGAGGCCCATGGGCGGACTAGGTGGGTGATCGAACGCACATTCGGCCTCCTGAAGGCCAGGTTCAGGTGCCTCCATATGACAGGTGGTTACCTATTCTACTCACCAAGGAAGGTGTGCCAGATCATCATCGCCTGCTCGATGCTTCACAATCTTGCTTTGCGACGCCAGGTGCCTTTTCTGCAGGAGGATGGTCCAGATGACGGTGTTGTGGCAGCTGTGGAGCCTGTGGACAGTGATGAGGAGGAAGCAGAGGAAGAAGACATTGATAACAGGGACTCTGTCATACAGCAATATTTCCAGTGACACACAGGTGAGAACAATTATTTTATTAATACATTCACTTTCACACTTCTACCTCTATCCTGTCTGTCTATTTGAAGTAGTATCTGCTAACTGAGTGATACATTTCCATTACGGTTTCACAGGTGTGGTTACCAACGTGTGTCATCTGCTTGCATCCTTCATGGACTTGTGATGTGTGACATAGGTATGTTGACATTACTATTGAGTACGGATTTTGTCACTGTCATAGCTAATACACATTTTCAAAATCACAGACTGACTCCAGATTGTTTTGTGGTTCAAGGGTGTTTATTGAAGTGCTAATTATTGGAGGGGGTGGCAAAATGGTGATGGGTGATGGTGGAGGAATGTCCATGGCAGAGCCAGTCTATAAGTCTCACAGGTGCATTGCCCATATGGGCATAGGAAGTGGAGCTGGGGCAGTTCCAATCTGGACAGGGAAACATAGTGGGACAGTGGGAGGACAATCAGGGTGGTCTCATTTTCTGGTGGGGGTCTTGCCATCTTGCTCTGTCCTGTTCCTAGATCTCAGGGACCGCTTGCGGGGTGGTTCTCCGTCTGCAGGGGGTGGGGTGCTGGTGTGGTGGTCTTGTGGCGGGCCGTCCTGTCCACTAGCGCCGGCGGAGGTGGTGGGCAGTTCATCATCCATGCTAGTGTCAGGGGCCCCTTGGAGTGCCACGGTGTCCCTCATGGTCTTTTGTATGTCCTTCAGCACCCCTACGATGGTGGCCAGGGCGGTGCTGATGGTTCTGACCTCGTCCCTGAACCCCAAATACTGTTCGTCCTGCATGCGCTGGGTCTCCTAAAACTTGGCCAGGACCATAGCCATCGTCTCCTGGGAGTGGTGGTATGCTCCCAAGATGGAGGAGAGGGCCTCGTGGAGAGTGGGTTCCCTTGGCCTGTCCGCCCCCTGTCGCACGGCAGCCCTCCCAGTTCCCCTGTGTTCCTGTTCCTCCGTCCCCTGGACCGTGTGCCCACTACCACTGCCCCCAGGTCCCTGTTGTTGTTGGGGTGGTGGGTTATCCTGGGTTCCCTGTAGTGGTGGACACACAGCTGACTGACGTGTCCTGGGTACGGAGGTATGGGCCCACTGGGTGGGTGCTGTGCTGGTGTTACCAGAGGGTGGAAGGTCAGTGTTGGGCTGTGCCTGTGCGAGGGGAACCGACTGTCCTGAGGCCCACGATGGTCCGGGCTGGTCATCTGGATCCAGTTGGACAGAGCTGCTGTCATCACTGTGGGCCTCTTCTGGGGGTGGAGTGGACATGTCTGGACCCTCCTGTGTGGTGACGTTACGTAGTGGCCCTGCAGGGGTATAAAAGCATGATTATTGTATGTGTGTGTGTCATGGTGTGCAATGGGTGGGTGTGCGTGTACCCCAGTGCAAGCATTCCTGTGTGGACGCTTGTGTGATGATGGTTGGGGGGTGTTATGGGTATGTGCAGTGGGCATGCTTTAGTGATGGGTGTCTATGCTTATTTGTGTCATACAGGGCTTGGTGTTGGGATGGGTGGTTTGTGTTATAAGTACATTAGTGAGGAGTTGGAGTGTTAGGGGAGGGGGTGAGGGTGGGGGTGTGTGATAGCATGCAGGTAGGGTGGGGGATATGATAGTTAAGATTTGACTTACCAGTGTCCATTCCTCCACCGACTCCTCCAAGGCCCTCAGGATGCATAATGGTCAAGACCTGCTCCTCCCATGTTGTTAGTTGTGGGGGAGGAGGTGGGGGTCCGCCGCCAGTCCGCTGAATCGCGATGTTGTGCCTGGAGACCACTGAACGCACCTTCCCCCGTATGTCGTTCCACCTCTTCCTGATGTCCTCCCGATTCTTGGGTGCTGTCCCACTGCGTTTACCCTGTCGACAATGCTTCGCCGTAGCTCCATCTTCCTGGCTATGGAGGTGTGCTGCACCTGTGATCCAAATAGCTGTGGCTCTACCCGTACGATTTCCTCCACCATGACCCTGAGCTCCCCCTCGGAAAACCTGGGGTGTCTTTGGCCTGCCATGGAGTGTTGTAGGTGATGTGTGGGGTGGTGTATGTGGTGATGAGTGTGGTGATGTGTTGTGGTGTGTGGAATATTGTGCGTGGATGTTGTGTGGGTGATGGTGTTTTGTGCCTCTGTGTGGTGGGGTTCTCTATTGCTGTGCTCTCTCTCTGTCGCCTTCGTCTCTGATTTTTGGTCGTAGGGGTTTGTGGGTGATGTGGGTGTGTGGTTTATATTGTGTTGGGTGTGTGGGAGTGTTGTTTGTATGTGTATCAGGTGTGTGTATTTTGAATTGTCCAATGTGGCGGTGTTTTGGAGATGTGTGTGTATTTTGAACGCGGCTGTTTGTACCGCCAATGGAATACCGTGTTGAAAGACCGCCACGTGGATTCGTGGGTCGTAATGGCATGGGCGTGTTTCTGTTGGCGTGACGGTGGAGGTTTTGTTTTCACCAGTTTATCACTGACCTTTGGTGTGGCGGACTTGTGTGGGTGTCTGAATTTCGGCGGATTCCGAGATGTGGGTCATAATAGCTGGCGGTGTATTGGCGGTCTTCTGCACGGCGGTGAGTGGCTTTTACCGCCAATGTTGTAATGACCTTCTTAATCTTGGGAGAAACTAGCTGCAGATAAAAACATGTTTGTACTTTGAGACTCAAATACTCTGTATTTTGTTCTTTCATCAATCTCTTTGGCCCCCGTTCTGGCTAAACCACAGATAACACATTGAATATCCTCTGTTTTCTGATCAGAGGATGATGAGGGGTAGCCATCGATCTTCTAAGAGGATGGCCATTGGGTTTGGTTGTTGCTTTCTCAGAATTCTTGTTGTGATTCACTGGTTATTGCTATTTTTTGACAAATATTTTTCCAGGCTTTTTCCATTGTATACAACTTGTAGCACTTATTGTTACAATGATAAAATAGTTGATCCTCTTCACCCATCAGTTTCAGTCATTTGTGAACTTTGTTGTGCTGTATTTCTGTAGCATCTCAAACTCTCTCCTGTACATCCACAGTTGATGACATCTTCTCTCTTGGATTAGTTTGACATATCACACATTTTTCTTTGTTGAAGGAATCCTCAAATGTTGTAGTTAGCAACACTGTCAGGAGGTAAAGATCCTCTGCTACCAGCTGCTTTGCTAGAGTTGCCATTTTGGAAAGTGGCAGAAGGGTTGCTCTGAGGAGTTATTGTCTGTCTTTATAAGACTACTTGACCCCCAAAACCTAAGTTTTGACCCCAAAATGAAGTATATAGATCTGATGGTTCCTCAAATATTACATCATCACTGCAACACATCCGCCATTTTTTAAAATGTCATCCAGAAAGAATCGACCTATATAAGCAAAGTCTACTCACGTTAAACCTTTTCTCTAATGGTACAAAAACACAAATCAAAAATGAAAATCTCTGGACAATAATTTTTGATTGGAGGTATATAAAGGGGCCAGGACTAGTGTGTCTAGCATGAACATCCCCTTCATACAGATACATACCATACCTACTGGTGACGATGAGTAGAAGCCAATCCCAGCAAAGTGTGACACCGTCACCAGCTGCAGCCACATGAACTACTCATAATAAGAGGCTAACACACCCTTGTGCATACACCAAAGGAAGTCCAGCAAACACATTACATGGTAGACAGGGCAATTATCATGCACCCAACTGAGAGTGTGCGCATTACCAAGCAGATCTATATTGCCAATGCTACCCTAGTAGGAGGCATTAACAAGCTCCAGCCGGAACACAAATGCAACTGACAGCAGCAAGGAGACCTTACATGATCATGTCTAAGAATGCACAATATCCGAGGCAGGAAGAGACCCAAGCAGCAGCATTCACAGGATCTGACCACTGGACATGCCTTGATAGAACCTAGGCTCTCAAGAAATAGAGGGTGGGCAGCAATCTTAATAACAGCATAGAAAGAGGACAAACATGCAACAGCCATATTGTCTAGATAAACCAAGGCAAGTAGAAGACTAGGGCCCCAGTAAGGCAGCAGCAATCTCGAGGTGAGGCAGCTTGGCAGTAAATGTTAGCAAACCCAAGACACAAAGAAGAGACTGGTGCAACATAAAGCAGCAGTCATTTCAAAGTCAAGCAGCCTGCTTCATGCACAAATGACCGCAGAAAACCAATGAAGCCCAACCAAATAGGCAAAGGAACAATTCTCCCTACACATGCAGTGGGTACTGAAGAAGCCGGGAAGACAAAGAAAGAAAAGGAACAAAGACAGTGAATCAAATCATTGGAACAAAGCCAACAATGTCCACTGAGTGAAAACTGACCAAAAGCTTAATATCATTCCTCAGATCATAGGAACAGTTCATGATAATTCCAGTCAACTGCAATGGTCCCAAATACTTAATGGCTGCATGACTTTGATGACTTCATATAAGCATCCAGAGAAAAGAAGACAAAAAAATGTTACTCATTCTGAAAACCCTACCCAACATAGATGTATGATGAGTCATCAAAATACTGCTACTGATACAGAACACCACCTATCAAGATGTATGTGCTGCACTAAATTCCATAATTCCCAAAATGTGGTGCGGAGCTAAAATAACTTCAAACTGGCAGAAAGATCAGTCGGAGAATGAATTCTTAACCCAACTACACAGTCTAGTCTTACACTCTCATTTTGATATATACTTATACACAGCTGTGATTCACCTAATCAGAGCCACTCCAGCCCCCATCTACTCCACCTTAGACAAAATTTGAAAGAGGACATGAGTACCTGACTACATCAAAGCCAAAGCAATTAAAACCTAATTGAGGAAGGCATAAAAAAGAGAACAGGTGTTCCAGTTAGTTATGGGACCAGATGAAGAAGAGTCTGTTAACCACCCATTAGAGACATTGATCAAGAGAGCAGAATGCAACCCAAAATAAACACAAGCACAAAACATAATACAACATATGAGAATGTTATATAGGTGATCAAGAATACCCACATGAAGAAACATGTCCTGCAATTGCCCAAAAGTGGCTGAAATGCCAGAAAGGAAACCATTTTGAGCGCATGTGCAAGGGCAGAAGGAATGGAGAAACATGTTCATTGAGCGCCATAAATCATAGCACCATGCATGAGCAGTAGGAGACAAAAGCCACTGCTCATGCCGATCTACCACAGAATTGCATTGGAGGTCATCTGAACCATCATGCTCAGTGCATCATAATCGTATTCATGCAAAAGCAATGAATGCCTATTTATGATTACTGATGAACAACTCTCGGAGAAGAAATACTTGCACATAACTCTCAAAATGGGAGGTCTTGTAACTCCATGTATCATAGACTGTGGGGTATTGTTGGGCTACATTAGGGCACTGAGCACAAGCAGATGAACCCAAGACCCAAATTAGAAAAGGCAAGAACAAAGATCTACATGCTGAGGGACAGCAAGCCACAGACTGCCTTGGGAAACATAGGACAAATTTAACTTACAAGGAACACTCTGTAGAAGCTCCTATCCACGTTGTGGACTACAGAACACCTTTGAGTAGCTTTAGAAGTCTACTGACTGTGAAACAGCTCAAGCTTGCTTGTATCCTATGTTGAACCCAGAGGACCCACACCATGGTTCTCACCACTAATGATAGTCCAGAAGAGAAGCACAGGTGAAAAGGTTTTCATTTGGGCTGACATGGGGATCCCAAAGACAGCTATGGAGAAAGAAAGAAACCCTGGCCTTCACATGAAGGACATGATCGCCTCATTAAAAGGAGCTAGAACTTTCTTTAAACAAAACCTAAACCATGGAGACCACCAGCTGGAACTATAAAAGGACTCGAGGCACATCATCACATTCACCACTCACCCTGGGCTGTTCCAGTACATAAGACTGAACTACCCCTCAGCAGCAGAGATCTTCTAAGGATAAGTCAGGGAGGTAATCAGATCAGTGAACAACACTCATAACTACAGTAATGAGCAGGAAAAGGCATTGCACAGGGTCTGCAAGCACTAAAGTAAGCCAGCCTAACCTTCAATGCAAAAAGTGTGAATTTCACAAGAGCCAACTCAAATTCTTTGGGGACAGGTTCTCATAAAAAGATATGCACCTCATCCCAAGAAAATTGAAGCCCTCAGTGACGCAGTTAATCTTAACAAACATCAGAACTATGCAATCCATTTTAGAGATGGCAACCTACTTTTCAGTGGAGTAACAAAACTTAAGTGTCTCCCCCTTGCACAGTACATGGATTTCCTTCCCCCCGGACACACTCAGAAGCTCTCTGGCCAAGGTACTGTGCTGAGGGGGTTCCCTTGAGCTCGGGACCCCCTCCAGGGGCTGCAGGGGCCTTTGTTATGCCTCTGATACTGCTCCAGATACATCAGAGTTTATTCCAATATCATCTGCCTACTACAAGAATTTGCAAAACGATGATGGTCATCCTAGTGGATGTGGGAATGTGAACAAATATTCCATACCATTAAATGAGGAATGGTACCCCGAAACCACTCCCTGGATGCTTGTTTCCAGACCAGGGAGGACCTGACTTGGCAGCTCGGGCTAGACTGTTCCAATGGGGAACAGGGTCAAGATTGATTTGCATAGGCTGGGGTGGAGTGATAGGCAAAAAATTATTGATTAAACCCAGATCTTTGTGACAGGGGGTGAATGTTTGAATTGTTCTGCATTCCATCCATCATCTGTTCTTTTTGCTATTGTCGCCCTAAGTGGCAAGGGTATGCCCAGACGTCGGTCCCATGCTTACTGTGCCACTGGATTCAAGCTAGTCTGGTTGATGAAGGGTGGTACCCAGAAACCGTTCCCAGGATGCTTGTTTCCAGTCGAGGTAGTACCTGGCTTTGCAGTTCGGATTGGACTGTACCCATGGGGAGCAGGGTCAAGACTGATTTGTATATGGCCGGGTCTAATATATTTCTCAGTTGTCACAGTTACTCTCAATATAGTCTCTTCCTTAAACATGTATACCCTGTCTACGTACTAATGTATCTATATCTTTATTACTTTACTCCTACTGTAGAAGAAAAAAGGTTTTTAACTCTATCCAGTGCACTACTCTATGTCTCACCCTATACCTCTTTCAGTATATCCTCTACCCCCACTCTCAGACTCGTTCCACATCCCAAACCTCATTCTACTACTATGATCTCCAATATAACCCTTTCTAGACTCTTCTCTCCTCTATCCCTCCTCGTATCACCCTAAACCTCATTTTACTACTATGATCTCTCAAATAACCGTTTCTAAATTCTTTCCTCGTGTATCCCTTCTTTGACATATCTCAAGCCTCATTTTACAAGTATAATCTCCCTAATCCATTTCTAGAGACTCTTCCCTCTTCCGTCTTTCCATTTTTTACGAATCCCAAACCTCATCCTACTACTAACATCTCCCAAATAACACTTTCTAGACTCTTCCTTCTTCTATCTCTCCATTATCCTGTTCAATCCAACTAATAGACACTTACATATCCCTATAGTAATTTACCACTTATCTTTTTTGGGTTCCAGAGTAGCGTGCTACATGTCAAAATGCACTTTGATGCCTTGTAGGGGTAGTAAGCGCTATATAAATACAATTACAATGTACAGTATACTGTATTGTACTCAATACAAAGGACAATGCAATCAAAGACATCAGCACCTCTGGTAAATTGTGTCACTCTTCTGAGGGAAAACAATAGTCCTCAGTTTGAAAAGGTAACCCCTAAATGTAGGGCTTCATCTTATATAGTAGAACATGCCCTCACCGGGATGATGAAACCCAAAATACACTCAGAGGATGTTCGAAGGTAATCCAAACATTATTCTTTGAGTAGTTATGGCCACCAGCAGTAACTGATGTTGTCTAAACCCTATTTAATTGTCAGTCCTAGGTGTCAAAGCACTAAGTTTGACGGTACAGATCTCCTGTCCTGGTAAACGCCCAATTCTTTTTCAGTGGGTTAACCTAGGGGTTTGGACCAATTTCCCCCAAAAAACAAGAATACATTTCCAAATGATAGTGTGACCCACTCAGAGAATCAATGCTGTCAAAATTCCATCAGTTTGAAGTCAAGCGTGAAATCATTCCAGCGTTATTTTCAAATAGGTTTCATTTATTTATAACAAAACTTGAATGTCGTGGCATTCCACATTAAAGATCTTGAAGCTTAGAGATGAAGACACAAACATAAAAGTCATAGACATATAATGAAAAACAGACGACATGTGTTTCACCCCTTTTGTTTGGTTGGATAACTCAGGGCTTTTTCAAGGCAAAAGATACATTCTTGGTGGAACTTCCATTTTTCAATTAGTGCAGTCAGTCAGAATAGTAAGGTTACGGAGTAAAGTCTATTCTATCTGGTGCGGCGTTTTAGTCTGATGGAATTTTGATAACGTTGATTCTCTGAGTGGGTTACACTATCATTTGGAACCCTATTTAATTGTGTTGCCCCATTTACCTATAGTTCTTCCCAAAACAAATCCATCAGCTAAACTGGCTAGGTCACAGCAAGCAGCACAGAATACCCAAAGCTCCCTGAAATGCGAATCTTCTATCATCAAAATGCCATGTAATTCCCTAATATTGGGAAGAACAAAATAATAGGCACCACATCTATTCTTAACATGGCAGGTGTGTGCTTTGATTATTTTTCATTGACTATGTGCCTAGATGTAGAGAATGGGGCAGCCACCAACGATGAATGTATACCAACTGCCTCACTCCCCCAAAGATGAGGCAAGGGGTGTGTTACAAAACAGGAAGGTAATCTGCAATACTCATCCTATGAAGGCCAATCCAAAGCTACATTTTAACCGACAATACAGTCAAAAGGGATAGTTTGTTATTGTAATTAGGGGGAACAATTTACATTTGCTATGTGAGATGCAGATTTGATGCACATTTTTTTAATTGATTGACTAACCTGTGATCCTCTGGTCCAGAGGGAGTGATACATGACGACTTATCCACCAGTGCTTAACTGAGCTCTCTTGAATGGGCGAAATCTACACCCTCTCAGAGACAGTGCCAAGGTAAAAGGGGGAATGGTATTGAGAAAAAGATAAGATACTTTTGTGGAACTGCTAAGTGCCTTCACTCAGCTTCACAGTCTGACTAGATGAAGTGTTTCTTCACCACACACCCTTTCCATCATTCTCATGTGTTAAGGCCTGGAATACCGAACTGACTATCAGTACGATTTTGTTTACCAAATATCTTTAATTTCAGTCCTAAACATATTTTGCATATCACTACATATACTCAGTGAATTAGGTTCTGTATTTGGACATGACTTTAAATAACAGAATCAAACACTCTAGCTTATAAACAGTCATTACAATATTCCTGTGCAATGTTCCAAGTCTTATGTGGTACGTTTTTAACAATGATTATGAGCTTTGGCTCTCAGGTTTGCAAGCACAATGTTTGCAACAATGTCTTAAGATAAGACACAATGGTGATCATTCTGACTTCGGCAGTCTTTTCCTATGACAGCCGAATCCGTGGGTGCCAGAAGACCACCAGTGCTGGCAGTCTTATGACCGCCATATTACGAGTACTGAAGGATTCCTGCCACAATTTGGGCAGAAATCCCCCAGTAGTTGTGCTGGCGGTTGGAGGCACAGAGGCGGTTCCACCACCGGCCCGTCCCACCAAAAGGACTCCACCAGCCGTATTAGGATCTGTAATACGGCCTGGTGGTGTCCTGATGGCGGGATGCTGACGGCAGTGGGAGCGCTGTATCCCATCCCCTCAGGCAGGAGCACCTCGTCTGACGAGGTAAGTGTCCTCCACAAGGGGAGGGGGGTGTGGTGTATGAATGGATGTGTGTGAGGGTGTGTATGTGTGTCATTAATGGGGGAGGCAGGGGGATTTTTTGTGAGTGTGTGTGTGTTTGTGCGTAAATGTGGTGATGGCGAAGAGTGTGTGGGTGAATGTGAATGCTGGGTTGGGGTGCATGCATGTAGACAGGGGTGGGGGTTGTGTGTGTATGTATTTTGAGGAAAGGACGGGGTAGGGCAATGGAGTGTGTATTTGTGTCAATGTGGTGAATGTAGTGAGTGTGTGTGTGTGAGTGGGGGTGTTGTGCGTGTATGTATGTATGTGTGTATGGATTTGGGGATGTTGCGTATGTGGGCACGTGAGTGTAAGGGTGTTGTGAGTGTGAGTGAGTGAGTGTCAGGGTGTGCTTGTGTGTGGGGGTGGGGGGTCACTACTGGGAGCGAGATAGTGGGGGGTTACTGGGTGGTTTGAGGAGGTGGGGGGTGGGAATGTTGTAAGGGAAGGGGGTGGGAGAGTCGTCTACTGGTGAAAGGAATGCAAATTCCTGTTGATGGTAGCCTTTCCGCTAGGGATTTTGTGGTGGTGCTACCGCCACAATATCCCTAGTGAAAAGGGGCTCGTGATACTGCTGCCGGTATTGGGTGGACCGCCGGGTCGGAGATGCTTATCTCTGGCCCACCGGTCTGACCGCCCTTGCGGTAAGCACAGGAAAGTGATGTTTTGGCTGAGGCCAAACCGTCACACTCGTAATGTGGTGGTCTTCACCACTGGCCCATCGGGGCTGGAACGGCCACCTTGGCCCTTGCGGTCTTCAGACTGCCAGGGTCGGATGACCACCAATGTCTCCTGGTACTTCCTATTTAAACACAGTTTTTGGGCTAAGTCTCTGTACATTGGAAAAAAAGTTCCTTTAAATCAAAATTGTGCTTGCTCATGCTTTCGCTTATCTTGGTTTAGGGAATCATTGTCCTAACCTTCCTCCTTTTTTGATAAACACACTTTTATTGAATTTTGCACTTATGAAACAAAGTAAAATTGATACCATACCAAAGATATAAGATCGCTTGCAATAACATTCCATCTCTGTTCCCACCTCCCAATCTTCTCCCCTGCCCCATTAAATTAGTCATCAATGGCGGACACATCATACAATTTAGTAAATAAGCCATCATTTCCCACCATTTACTGCAAATATTTAAGAACTTTTGAGGACAACCACAGGCCTTGTCATTCGGTTCCTCCTGTCCAGCACGCCAATCCATGTCAGAGCACAGTTGTCAGGGGGATGGGGCATTTCCAGGATTGTGCAATGTCTCTTTTTGTCACAAGGGCTACTAGGCCCCCACGGAAGCCTTCAAGATCCTCGATTAAGCCCAGCAACACCAGCTTGGGAGTCAGGAGAATCTGAACATTTAGAACTGCAGATAGAGTGCCACTAATTCTAGTCCAGTATTGAGCAATAATACATGTCTCACTCCATTCTTATTACAATTTGGATCCCTAGGCATTTGAAGTTAGCTGTCTAGTGGAGATGCTGTCTCTTCAAGCACTGGAGGCACTGTCGCCCCAAGACAGGACATGTAAGGATTTCTCTTTATTAAGGTGGAGGCCAGAGGAGTACAAGTCCAAGGGCCAATGGGCCAGAGGTACCAAGGTCCCCAATATAGAGAAGGACATAATTCACATAAAACTCAATTTTATCCTCAGGGACCCCTTTCCACCGTCAGCCCCCATCTGCGCATCAAATCTAATTAATTCTGCCAGAGGCTCTATGGTGAGAGAAGAGGGAACAGGGGGCATCGCTAGTGAGTGCACCCTTTAATTGAAAATTTGTCAGATAGTACTCCATTGATCATAACCCGTGTGGTCGGGTGGAAGTGAAGAAGGGACACCTTGGCTCAAAACTGGGTGACAAATCCCATCCGAGCAAGCATCATCTTTAGATATCCCCAGTCAACTGTATCAAATGCTTTTTAAAAATTGACCAAATGGAGGGCCATTTCTGCAGGAAGGTCATCTGTATACCAAAGGGGAACCTGTAGACACTGAATGCAGTGTCTTGTACTACGATTAGACATAAAGGTACATTGGTCCGGATGGACTAGAAGCCCACACCGTCTGGAGCTGATCGCCACGATTTTAGCATAGAACTTGATATCAGTGTTGATGAGAGTGATGGCGTGATATGCCCCACAGTCAGCTGACTGTTGATCAGTCTTGGGGATAACAACTATGGTCGCTAAGTCAATTTCTTGTGGAAAGGACCCTATTTGTATTGCTTCAGTGTAGAGCAAGGGCAGGTGTGAGGATAAGATGTCACAAAAGTTAGAGTAGTATTCAAGAGGAAACTCATCTGGGCCTAGGGTCTTCCTGGGTTTTAAGTCCCGGATAGCCGTTTGGATTTCCTCAGCTGTAAGAGGTGCATCCAAAGACGCCTGTTGGGCACTGGTGAGAGTCAGGAGGGGAATGTCTGCCAGCAGTGGTTGAGCGCAATTCGTCAGAGGGCGTGGATGGCAGGGGTATAGATTTCTTTAATAGGCAGTAAAGGCAGTCGCAATGTCCATTGGTGATGTAGCCACGGCATCAAATTGCGTCTGCATGGCGAGAACAAAGCACAACATGAGGTTTTTGGTGGCTAGCCGATAGAGGAGGATGCTGCTTTTGTTACCATGTTTGCACACACATTGCATAGCTGCTCGCCAACATTTACAGGGCTCACAGGAGACCATGTGGCGAAGCGTTGTTCTGTCTAATTCAAGTTGCTGAGTCAATGCCTTGGTTGCCTGAAATGAAAGTGAGGTTTCAGTAGTAAGTATGAAAAGATCGGTAATATCGTATTGCCTTTTCTTCTCCCTATGCCCCAAGTACCCCTTCATTCCCCCTGGAGTATCGATTTACCCACTCCGATATGATGCCCCGCTATAAACCCCGCCTTTGTTTGTGTCAAAATATGATTGAAGCTCCTTGGCTGGGTGGGTAACTAATTTGTCATCCATGGGGAGTCATGAATTAAGTCGCCACATTGGGTGCCTGTGGGGAGCCGGTGAGCCAAGTCAGAGGATCTGTTGCGAGTGATCAATTATACGACAAGGAAGCATGGGGGCCCGAAATGTAGCTGGAAGGTCAGTGGCTGGAAGAAGAATGTAATCGATACAGGACATAGTACAGGTACATTTTAGAGTGTGTGTGTGTAAGCAGTGGTTTGGGGATTCAATACTCTCCAGGCATCACATAGTCCAAGTGAGGACAGCCAGTGAGGAAAGGAACACGAATGTTAGCAATGATCATGAATGACTGGGCCATAAATGTAAGAGGTCATGTCAGCCACTAAATTTAAATCTCCCCCAAGGATCAAAGTACAGTGCGGCAATGTTGCTGTCAATCGGATCAGGCCTTGAAATGCATGCTTATGTAGTTGAGGGGGATGTAAATGCTGAAGAGGGCATTAGGTTTCCCTCCCAGTGGACCCATCATCCCTACATATATGCCCTGAAGATTGTCAAATTTTTGGGTTACCACCAGGGAAGGGATTTATGAAGGAGGATTGCTGTACTTCTAGAGTCCCGGGCAAAGTGAGAATTGAATGCCGAGTTACAACCGAACTTGCATAAGAAGAGGCAGTGAGTGCCCAGAAGATGTGTATATTGCAAGAGAACAATGCTGGGGTGGTGGCACTGGAGAGATTTAATGACAGTGGTGTGTTTAATATGATCTAACAGACTGTTTACGTTCCAGGAGAGAAGGGTACACCTCATTTGAGATTGGTGGTGGTTATGAGATCGTGGATTAGGGAAACAGAAGTGTGGTCACAGACCACATAGGTCATTAATCTTCTCCTGTGTTTTGCAGGTTCCTCCTGGCTTTTGATGCATTGAGGTTTTGGAAGATCTTTAACACTGGTGGCTGACCGACACCAACCACCAGGGCTGTACTGGAATGATCTTCATGTAAGCTGAAAGCAAGCAGCTGATTCTCCAAGCAGAGTTGATTGCCAAGCAGGTTTGCTGCTGCAAGGGTGTGCCTAAAATAACTATTGGATGCTAGATGTCCCTCAAGACTTTGATGGGATGTCCTAGAAGCTATCAGATAGTTCCAGAAGCTTTTACATTATTCTAGAAGCTTCCAGAATGTGTACGATGCTGCAATTGGCAGGAGCATAGTGGAAGCTTCTGGAGCGAGCATGAGGTCACAAATGCAGTTTAGTGGATTGTGCCCAAGTATCTTTAATTTACACATTGCTGCACAGAAAAGAGTTCATGCATTTAACATATAGTATTAAGGCTGCCATGCATTCGCTAGCCCGGGAATGTAATGCTTTTTCCATGCCTGCATTTTTTTACTCCAACTATTTGTGGTGCAAATCCAACTGAAGTGACTGAGCAACACAAAATGTTTAATAATAGCCAAGGTTTTTTGGACGCTCATGCCAGCCTAATATTTTATGAAATTTAGGCTCATAAGCCATGAAATGTATCAGATTCATCACACGCTTCCCTGGAGTAAGACAGGAGAATACTGTGGTCACCAAGACAAATCCAAGGGATGCTGAACCTCTTTTACTTATAGTCTACTGCTAGCAGATTAGAGCATTGGTCTCTCAGGAGCAGTGCGGAATATTATTCACAGGAAGTAATTCTGAATGTAACAAATTATTACAAGGTCCCAGGTACATCTACTATAAAGTCTATTGTAATAAACATATTTAAGGACAGCTAAAGGTCCTGTAGGATATGGCTACCGGCCAAGGAGTGGGATAATGGTTATCCAGAGGGAAGCCAAGCCATTTATAGCAAGAAAAGCTCCTGATACAGGCTAGTAATGGCTGTCTGATTCTGTCATTCGAGTCAATATTCTGTTGCAGCACCATGTTTCCGACTAAATTGGTAGGAGAAGACTACTACATGAAAGTTCTGCCATTTTCAGCAAATGTTTTTTCATTTGCCTGGAAATGCTAGCCAATGACTGGGATGTCATCTTTGTTTTTCACATGCCATAGTCTGCCGTCAAGAAGCATGGTGTTTGAACATCCCACTTTCTCCGAAATTTAAATAATTTGCCGTCTATGCAATTAAACAATCACAAAGGGCAGCGCATCAAACCTCAAACATCATACACCTCCACAGAGTTTATTCTAAAGGATGACCATCCTAAACGTCAGTCACAGCAAACTGGAGGCAGAGGAGGTGATTGCTCAAAGTTTATATTGGGATATTCCACAAAATTCAATCCCTCACCAAGGCAAAGATAAACTCAGCTGTTGACAGTTCATCTCTCCATACGCTTTTGGTTTTCGAACATTAAACGGCTGGTTCCATTCAATTATCTAATTTGGTACACCTATGAGTCAACACATAGGCCCTCCTTATGAGATGGCCAAAACTGCGGTGCGGATATACTGGTTGCTGGAATCTATGTTACCTGCTGGTACTGCTGCACCAAAGTCTGGCCTTAATGAGTTATCTCCCCGAAATGAGGAATACCTGTGCAGACACAGTGTAACTAAGTGGTTTACTAGAAAGTGTATCCTGCTTTTGGACAAAAATCCCCAATATTTTTAGCTTTTCTGAGAAAGGAAATTTTAGTGGAGTGTCGGGCCACAAATAGGATGAGCAAAAGATGCCGAGCACCCTTCTGTCTGTCCAGGAGGAACACTGCCAACTCCCACTGACTGCCGCAGGGAGTTGTTAAGGGCTGGGCAATGCTGCTGCCTGCAGCCCCATCCCTGCAGCTCCCTGGAGAGGCCTGTAGTCTCTGGGCCTGGAATTATTTGGTGTGGATTTTTTAGACCCAAAAGTTCCAGGCCTGGACACATTGTAATTGCGATCCTAAGGATTTCACTTGAGCTTCTCTTTCAGGTGAAATAGCTTAACTCATAATGAGGCCATAGAGTAGCTGCCTAGGAATACACTCTAGTATCTATGGCATTGTTCTCTTGTTGTTGAGATTTTAAAATCAATGATAGTCTGGAAAGTGGCAAATCTCTGCAAGAGTTTATTTCGGAAACCTTAGCCTCTCGGACTAATGCAGCCCCTGAGCCCAGCAGAACTGTCGGTCTTCAGAAGGTGAAGGGTGTAAGATAAAAAAGGTCTAAGAGTGTAAAATTCACACTGTGGAAATATCTGTCTGTGCTCAACAGCAAATAAGCAATTGTTATTTTCTTTAGCCATTGATCACAATAAAGGTACACTCTGGACCTTGGTAAGCAATTAGAAGAAATAAATATTGTATTTTTTATACATATCTGGAGCTGAGGTCCCTGCAACCTAAGGTGGAGTCATTAGCATCCAAAGAATTAGTTTACCTTTAGGGAAAACCTCTGTTATTAAACTCATCCTATTCTAGCACAAGCTTTAGCAATGTCAATAGGTCCGGCTTATGAATGCCTTGTCAAGTCAGACCTAAAAAAAAACATGTACATTAATGATTGCCTCCTCCTATCTGTGCTGCTGCCACAGAAAAACGCCATAAATTATCTAGTTATCTAAGAAACTTTTGTAGCAGGGTAATCACATGAGTGTGCCCCTTAAAGTTCAAGCTCAGGCAGCTGGATAAATAAACAAAATTAAGTTTGCTGTGTTCAAGTCAAGCACTTTTTTTGTGGAAGTACACAACATCTGCCCAATCAAACATTTACTCCTGGCTTCCAACATGTGGGCAGATCTAAAGCCCCTCTCCTGGTAGGTGTCACATAATTGGTTTGCGACAGCTGCACTGTCAAACCAGACCTTAAGAAGGGTGTGAAATTTTTATTGGCAAATTATTTGGTTGGCTTGAAATCACATGATACAATTTAATTAGGAGATTGATTATGTAACCTGACTGTTGTGACATACCAGTCCAAATCCAGTTAGACTTTTTTATTTTGCTGCAAACTTTGGTGCAACAAGATAGCTTGCTGCTCTTCCAGTGGTCACAAAAGTGCAAAATAGGCATTTTGCGTTGATAACCATTAGCCATGACCCTTGTTTTAATATGTTTTAAACAGCAATTACCTTTAAATTCCTTTCGTTTGAACTGGATTATATGATATGTGTTGCCAAGAAACAATCTCTACTGTTGGTCTAATCTCATTCCAAATACCACATGTAAGATTACACTTTGGGTGATTTGTTGCAGGAAAAGTCTGTCAAAAATGGAAATATTAGTCAAGATCAACTACCTTCTGATCCCTTGAGGAATTTAGGAAAAGTATGGTCAGTATTATATGGTGCGGACAGTATTGCAATATGAAGAATATGTTATTTAACATAATCTTTCAGGAGATGAAAGGGCAAATTCACGCAACAAACCACAGCATCTAAAGTTTTTGTGGTGCATTGCATAAAAGGGTGAGAAAAAGAAAGCACAATGGGCCAGATTTACAAGAAATTGGTACGCCATTATGCTGTCGTCGCCACAGCCCCACCTAACGACACCATGTGTGCACTATATTTATAATATGGTGCACCTTGGTGGTCGTTAGGTCAATAGCGTCATGATTTTTGGTGCTATTGTGGCAATTTGCTCAAGGAGCATCAAAAGTGTAGACGCTAGCGGAGCAAAGGGCAAGGATGTCCATAGGTTAATATGGGTGTGTCATTTTAACACCTGCTCAGAGCAGACATTAAAAATGACACCAAAAATGGCACAGTGAAATCTGGTAGATTTCACTGTGCCATTTTTGCGGGCCTCTTAACAGCAGGACCCCTCCTCTGCATACATTATGCTTGACGCAGGGATAATGTTGCACAAGGGGTAGCAAAGTGGAGAAATGCATGCATTGCTCCACTTTATAAATATGGTGTGGCAGAAATTGCCTCCTTGACCCACATTAGCATTAAAAAAATGATGCTAGTGTGGTGCAAGAAGGCGCTAAGACATTGTAAATTTGGCCCAATATCTGTTTCTCTCACCTTGGACTGGTGCACTTTAAGCTTCCTTCAGCCTATGCACCATAGTGCAATCGTGAGTGCATGATGAATAGCTTAGGTTTTGTACTAGAAGCGTAAACCTCCAGTACAAAATATTGTGCCTTGATATCGTTTAGCACTGTTTAAAATTATTATGTGCACTGTATAGTTCTGAAGAAATGCAAAGTCAGAAAAGGTTTGAGAAAAGAAAATCTTTATCTAACATTTCTGCCCTCTTCATGATGAAATAAATGCTTGGTGAAAATCCCTGTCTACCACTGTTATTAGATAGTTGTTAGAAATAGGGTTTTTGGTTGGCTTGGATATGCATCTAAGCCAAGCAGAACCCACTACTCTACTCAGGGTACGTAAGTTACACACCAAAGGCATAACCTGTGCTCATTCCTTTGGTAGCTTGCCTCAGAGCAGGCATCCTCAGCCCCAGAGGCAATGTGTAAAGCGTTTGCGCAGCACACTCACACCAGTGACACAATAATTACACAAGAAAAGAGACTCCACAAGGTGGTATAAAAATATAGTTCATTGTATAACATAGACAAAAAACTACATGATTCAGAAATACTATGGGGCAGATTTAAGGAAAGTGGCGCTGCACCCAGTGCAGGGCCACTTTCCATGCGCTCATTAGCACCCCCCACCCCCACCCCCACCAAGTGTGTGCTGTATTTAAAATACGGCACACCATGGCGTAGGGTAATTTTGTTTTACGCTATGGATGTACTCTGCAGGAGGAGTGCCACAATTTTGGCACTACACTCTCAGAGCACTTAGTGGCCCATTCTAATTAATGGTATGCCCCTTTTAACGCCTGCTCTGAGATCTCTTAGATTAGATCTCTTAGATTTCCTTGCACCAGTTTTTCAGCCCCCCCTAACGGGGGAACGCCTCCTTTTCATACATTATGCCAGGCGCAGGCACAATGTGGCACAAAGGCTTTACGAAGTGGCATAATGCATGCATTGCACAACTTTGTAATAAAGGTGCTCCAGCTAGGTGTTTTAACGGGCCATACATGCAAGTAGCTAGTGGTTTTATCAAGTTTATGAGAGCAGTATGTAAAAAGTTGGAAATAATAAATTTCCGGACCTAAAACCTAGTTCAGCTTTAATCTGCTAGAAGGCCCCACTCACTTTGATTTAACTCTCTTAATTTCTGTATGAAAGGCAGGAGGTGAGACCATTAGTGTTTATAACCTCTCTTAAATATAATGTTTTTATGCTAACCTGGGATCGACCCGCATTTTAATTAATTGTTGCAGTGGTTTTTATTAATCTATAAATACAATACATTCTTTCAGTCATTTGCTATTTTTCACAAACTGAGATTCAAACTCACCTTCTCATATAAAAAGGAGGACGATATTACTAAAGAACCCTCAATTGGACTTATTGAAATACTGAGAATTCCCTTTTCTTGAGAAAATCTACTTAATATCCTTCTACTTGTGAGACAGAGGTATAGGTGTAAGTAACTTCTGATGGATGTGATTGAAGAAAAGAGTTTGATGATGTTTTTAAAGGATCAGCATTATTTGTAAAGATATTGTATATACTGCAGTGATTTTGGAACAAGGATGGATTTCACCACAGCGGTTTAATAGTTTCATCTTTTGAATATTTGCTATTTCACTTGTAGAAGAACTAATGGCCTGATTTACAACTCAGGGGATGGCATGCAATCTGGCACTGACAGACTAGTGCTCACCATATCTAAAGATTGGTGCCAGAGGTGATCTGTGTGCCTTCACATGAAATGCCATCACAGCAGTTCCCCTGAAGGCGCTGAACATTTGGTGGTCAGCTGCCATTTGTAAGTCAACGGTCCATTTCACTGTTTTGTTTTTAAAAAACAAACACCCGGAGCAGGAGTTTGTTATTGAAAAACAAATAACTCGTGAGCCAACAATCTAGGAGTTTCCTTCAAGGATGTGTCATTTTTCTCTGTTTTTCTATTTGGGGCTGCTATGGTGTTGCTGACTGCAGTGACAGGCACCAAAAACATACATTAGACCATATGCTATAAGTAGGTCCTGCGATCTGAAATATTTACTCCGAAGCCGCCGCTGTTTTGAGCTTTCGAAGTAAGTTTTCCAACAGCAGAGACTGAGGGGAAAGTGCTGTTGTAAAAATAACAGTCCACCTGACTCATAATAGGACTAGCGGACTGAGAAATTGATGGACATGGTACCCTGTCTGCCAAACTCTATTGTGGGTGCTATTAATTTGTTTTTGTTTTATTGTTATATAGTCTGTGCCATGGCTCGTTGGGTTTCATGGCGAATCTCCCTTTTTATTAACACTGCCCACCATACTGCATTACATTGTGCTTTGATTAACTTTTTTCAAAGAAGGAAATTGGGAAGGCATCAATGAAACCAATAGGAAAACCGCAAAGCCTCCTATCTCCGTTCATCTTGTTCTGCCATGAAGATGTAGGTCACTGATGTGCTGCAAGACAGCTAGAGGGATATCAGGGACCTTTGATTCATGCATTAGAGTAGAGAGTGAACAAAAGGTCACGGTACTCCTGCCTTTGGCTGTGGTCATTGCAATCTGCCACGGTCTAGGTTTCTTGAGAGAATGCCATGAACTCTGTGAGTCTGTCAGTGCCAATACCAGCCCCTCCAGGGGGTGATGGAGGAGTACACCTGCAGCGCGTTCTTGATTCCACGTAACGAGGATTCATCGATGCTTGTCAGTTATATTGTTTAAAACGAAATTGCTGAAAGTCCACAGTTGCACGAGGTGTGGCTTAGGTGTTAGAGTCAGTGCACATGTGGTTTGACTCAGCCCAAACTTACAGGCTTTTTGGGAATTTGGGGAAATGATGTTTCATTAGATTTTGGAGATGAGAAGCTCTTGATAGATCCGTGTCAATGTTAGGGGGGGGATTATGGAACCCTGGGCATACCAACAGGTGACCATGTTATCCTATTTATTTGTACTTTGACCATATAGGCATTAATAGTAAGAGCTTGGCAAAGTGAAAAACAGCTGCATTAGAGTGGATGGACAGCATATGTCACCAAGTTAGAACATTTAAAGAAAGATACCTGCCTGCAGAATGGTCTGATGAGTTTCGGTTGCCTTTGTCGTGAGTGGGGTCGTATAGAAATACATGAAAAAATGGACAGTCTATTGGGTGGGAAATATGTGCAGCCACTAAATGGGCTTGACCAGTATGAAAGAGAGAGAGAAGGGGGGAGGTGATGACTCCATACTCTCTTGATATGAATGAGGACACTGCCTTTCATTTTGCTATACGGTTTCTCTCTCCAACTTCATATATCTTCATTCTGTCTATTATTTTATTGGGCTTTATCTGTCTATTTTTTTTATTTGGCTTTATTTCTTGCACTGGCAGGTGTGTATTGTAGATTGCCTACTTTTCCCTATAGTTCTGTTAACCTGAAATCAAAACAATTTTCAGCTTACATATTTTAATAGTTTTTTGAGTTGCACTGCACCTGGTGTACAACAGCAATACAGCCCAACACCACAATGACTTTTCCAGAGCTCACAAAATATATTTCCGAGGGGGTTATATTACTAAAAAATATACTTTGATATACTTAGCTGCAGTGTTCCTCTATAACAGAATATTTGCTTAGAGCATATAAGCACAATTGCCCAATAAAAAATACAGCTTCGCCATAAAGGTTTCAGAGATTTTGATTCAATCAATTTGCTCCACTGTGCCTGCCAAGACTTCACCATACATCTTGTATTTATATATGCAACTGTCATATATTTGTTTATTAAATGTCATGGCTGTAACTCACACTTTGTCTTAGGCTAAAAACTGTATTATTACACTTGATTCTAATGACATCATCCATGAGTACCGCATCTCTCTTCACTTTATAACTACAATAAATCCTAGATAGGAACAGCTGAACTCATTTTAGTGTTTGTTCATTATTTTTCTACCTTTTTTCCGATAGGACAGCCTGGCACCTAGCCCATTTTATAGGACTCTAAGACTCTAACATATATATATACATATCCAACCTCGGCCTCTCGGTGCATACAAAACACCACTCACTCCACGTGCAGTGCTGATATCTATTACACTTGTAGAGGACTTATCAACGCGTTTTGGTACTTGCAGCACTGCAATCACCCCAGAGTAATGAAACTTCTTTCAACTCACAGAGAAGCCGAGGTTGGATTAAAAGCAGTGCACGGCGTAGCTCTGCTCATGGCACCGCCGGCGGTCAGGAGCCCACAGGTAATACATATATATTTATCACTCATTGGTGCTCACCACTGGGTAGTTATAGTTAGGTCTGCATTTCCATAGGGAAAGCATTTTTTAGTTTACATATAACTTATAACTTTGGCTTGGTGTGACAAACAGTTTCATCTACCTCAGCTCCTTCCTGGAATGTTGCAGGTTGATCTGTCAAGCAGGGGCCGAGAAAAAGGGCGGATCCCAAAATGCATTTTCCTCATTCATTTTTCCATGGGAAAAGTGTACAGCGATACTGCCAAAAGGCTGAACAGAATTACACCAAATTGGCTGGTTGCCTGCAAAATAAAGGGGAGGATGCATGGCCTCACTCCCCCAGCCTTGAAAGGCCCTGTGGACCCCATCCTCTGGGGTTAATATTATAATAAATAGGAGGGGGCGAGGGCCCCCCTCCCTGAGCCTGAAAAGGCCCCAGGGGCCCTATCCTCCGGGGCTGAATACAATTTTAAAGAGGAGGTGGCACACAGCCCGCCGCTCTGAGCCTGATAAGGCCTCGGAACCCCATCTCCTCCATCAAGTAATGGGACAACAATAAATAAATGAGGCCAATTATCTTCTAAGGCTAATATAGGCTTGATGGCACATCAGCTATTAGACATCTCTATGCAAGGAACAACAATTACAAGAAGGTCATAGTGGATGAAACCTTGTTCCTCTAATATAATAATTGCCCCTTTTTCCAGGTGGACACCCTCTTATTTGAACATAGAATCTAGGCTTGTTAACTCATTTCCCAGTGACTGTCTAAGGGAAATTATAACAGACAGTTATGACGGGCCACCAGTCGTAACAATATCTACAAGGAGGATTTGTACATCTGTGTACTGAAACATGGAGGTTCTTAACCTCGATGAACTTGATAGAAGTGTGCAGAAAGTTATAAGTATTTACTGCAAAATCTGTGCACAGGAAACATGGCTACATAGGCCAATTTCTGAATAGGTGTTAACCCAAAATCATGGGGTCTGTGTTAAATATTTAGAGGGAGTCATCAAGCATCGTCACCCATGCAAAATGGGTTAACCTTAAGTATATCACTATCCCCACAAAAAATATTAGTTTGTGCAGACAGTGTAGGTTTGACTTACCATCCATATCTGTGGCTCACAATGTAAAATTTGAAGGCTTCTGACCAGTTGTCTGATGCCCGGTGAGGCCTCCTGCACCTCAGTTGCTATAGTGGTGTGTGTTATGTTCCTTGAACCTACACATGTGATGACATCCATTAAGCTTGCCCAATCTAAGGTATACTTTTGCAAATTCGAAATAATTTGAGCCAGATTCATAGATGACTGAACCATAAGTCGTAGCTAATTTCTCTCCTCAAATTTCAACTGTTAGAACTGCCATCACAGGAAGAAGGAATGTACCGAAGGTAAGGAGGGAAGCTGGACAAAAAGGAGTGAACCAAAAGTGGAATACAGGACAAATCAATAGGCTAAACATGTACCTCACAAATTTCCCGACAAGTATAATGTGTAATGATACCTCATACTTATTGGAAAACGAATTGTTGTTTGCTTCAATTAGACTTCCTTCAACACCCTGAGCTTCTTGGATTCACATACAACCAAACACTACCTCTTTACCAGACACTGGACTTTGTTCATTGTTACTACCTATATTCATCTTCAAAATCTTTCTCACCCAAGTGGAAAGTAGAGTATTGAGAGTGAAATCTGTCTGGGGCACTGGCATTTTAATTCTAAATTGTATTTATGTAGAACTTACTACACCTGACAAAAGTGTTGAAGCTCTTTGCAGCGAGTGGCATTCTACTCCGGATCACAAGATGAGGTTAGTAGATTAGTAATATTTATGCTTTTGTTCATTAGTTGTGTTAGGTTTGTGCTCTTAATTTCCAGTGTGTTTAGTAGAGCTTATAATAGGATGATGGGAATGGATCTGAAAGGGGAAATAGTTGTTTGTGTAAGTAGAGGTTGTATGTGCTCATTAGTTAACTGAGATGGCTAAAGAAAGACGGGGAAAGTTTGAGATGATGTTTGGGGTTTCAATGTAGACAGAAAGGTTTGGGATGAATCAGAGAGAGGAGGGATGGGACAATGGTTGAAAAATGGGTTTTAATCAAAAACATGAAATAATCTTCTATGCACATATATGCACAAGAGATTTGGTAAGTTTTTACTGGCTAGAGAAAATCCTGCCATACAAATACCGATATATGCATAGAAGCAGCAATATTTACAAGGTCAGATGTGCACATTTATCTTGTGGTGAAGTATGCAAAATTTAGATTACACTTTTTTAAAATCAGTTCAATTAAATTCGATTCAGATAAATTCAAGCATTCAAGCAGTGCTTGATTTGTGAAAAAAAAACATGCAGGATCCAAACATTTCTTGTTAGGGTCTGCCTGACGAATACCAGGGTATCCAGATATCAAAGCTGTCTAGTTTCAATTTCACCTCATCCCTCTTTCTTTCCCGACATACACTTTCACACTCTTGCAGGTTCTTTTTCATCCGTGACTTCCCCTTTTTTCTCTGTTTTACCATCTTGCTGTTTCTCCTTATTTTTTCCCTTTCTCCCTCTCACTCTGTTGCTCTAAGTTAAAGTCTGATGATGAAAAATAAGTTCCAGTCTCGACCAAGCATTGGCAAAGCCAAGAGGCTTCACCTGTGTGAAATCTACTAGCTTAGTCAGTGTTTTTTTACACGTCACACAGCAGTTTAGTGGTGTGCAACATGGCTTAAAGTAAAAAAAAAAAAAAACACAAAATAACGCTATGTCGCAGTCAATGCTGGTGAGGGAGTGGGACACGACTGTAGAGACATGCACTCTTGAAGAAGGCATGTTAAAATTTTTAATAAAAAGGTACCCGGAAGGGGCCTGTGACCAGTGGAAAGACACCGGCTACAGACGGGGAAACTGTACTCGATCAGAAAATTTAATGACTCCAGTGGCCTTTCCTATAGCATAGTAACAAAGTATATGGCCTTGCCTCACCCTAACATGGAGACATTGTATTGTTATTGCATGCATATCACGCTTACTACCCCAGACGTGGAGATGATAATTTCTAGCAATGTTACTGCAGATTTCCGCAAACAGACAAATCAGCCACACTCTCTTGCACAAGTTATTCAGTTACAGTGGGAGATTCTTTTCTTCATAGTTCGCTCATTGCCGGCTACCCTCAGATAAACGTTGAAACTTGTGTGTTCGAGTCCTACAATTTACATCACTCAGTTGTTTAGAGATATTTCTAGGACTGGCTTTAGATCGAATGGTAGAGACCTCGATCAGGCACGTCATCAACCAGATACTCGAACAGAAAGTGAATATTGTATCTAATAAAAATTAGGGACTGAGTTTAATTAATTTAAAGATATTTTGCTAAACGGCGTAATTGGGGGCAGATTTAAGAAAAGTGACGCTGCACCCAGTGCAGCACCACTTTTCCTGCGCCCCTTAGCGCCCCCCTACTACCACCATGTATGTGCCGTATTTAAAATACAGAGCACCATGGCGCAGGGTAGGGGGAAATAGCGTAATGTTTTGTTTACGCTATCGAACTACTCTGCAGGAGTCCCAATATAAATAATGGTATGCCCACTTTTAGCGCCTCTCCTAGATTTCCTTGTGCCATTTTTTTGGGCCCCCTAATGGGGGAATGCCCCCTTTTAAACACTATGCCTGGCACAAGCATAATGTGGCGCATGGGTTTACAAAGTGGTGCAATGCGTGCATTGTGGCACTTTGTAAATATGGAGCAGGGAAAATGTTACTTTAGCGTCGCCCTAGAGTAAACAAAATCATACAATGGCAGCGCTAAGGTGGCACTAGGGGCTCTTAAATATGCCCCCTTATATTTTTAAAACAAACATAACAAAATTATTAAGGTACCAAGTGAAAGTCCAACAAGATCTGGCTTCCAATTATTCAACCATTATTTCTGTTGAGTCAGTCTTATTGTAGACTGACTTTGGAGAACCTGTGCATTAAAATGAAGCAACTTTGAATCAATAATGCCTGCTAACTTACTTCAGGCGAAAGTCTAGACTACGCAACCTTTCCACGTCTAATGGGTGAAATACCACTTTAAGCAAATCAGTGTCTGACAGTGAACCCAGTCATGTCTAGGAGTAGGGCTGATTGGACTGCACCGTTCTCTCTCTACTATATTGAAGCTCTTCTACTCCGGTCATGAAACTTCCCTCCCAAGAACACACCCCATCTTTACTAACCTTAGATGGTGCACGCATTGCACAGCATTCATAGCATTAGGGAAGTAGAGAAAAGGTGCACTGAGATATCGTAGCCGTGCTTTTGATGCACCACAAAGCTGCAGGCCCTACCTTCTGTTCTGTTATGCAGTATGACTTACCTTGCACTAGAACGGGGGCTGTTCACTTCAGTTAAATGAGCCTGTGCGCATCAAAATGATTCTGTGGATGGTTACCTGCAATGGCCAATTACGAAGTCTTTCATTGCATAAACGTGTACTGTACAGATACATTTTGACTTGTTACGTGTGCAACACCATCTATGGAATATTCATTAGTAACTGCCATCCTACCCATAGCCACCATTGATGGCATCTTCCACTAGGGAACAACATGTTGCATACCTGAGCTTCAGGTTCCAAAACTGAATTACAAATTTCAAACTACAAGCCCCAGAATACATTTATTGATGGCTAAAAACGCAGGTTCAGTAAAAGCGGTCAAACAGCAGGATGGGCAATTGGTGGCACAGCCTGTTCAATTCCAAATACATGAGTCAAGTGAAAATAATGGCGTTTTGCAGCACTCAAGGTCCCCACGCTGAGCATTACACCAGCTCTCCTTGCAAGAGAAGAAACCAACAGAACAGATTCTTATGATATGGGGCTGTGTCTCATAAACATCAATGCGAGAATTAAGACACATCCCCGACAAAAATGTCAAAATAGGTCCGTGCAGCAGTCATGGTGGGAAACCAAATGTGTTTTGAAGCTCTACTATAGAAGCACATATCAGCAGGTAAAGCTATCACTCATAGCACTTCTCTGTTAAGAAATTGCTCTCCGACAGACAAAAATGGGCATGAACTGTTTTTTTAAATTACCACTTACTTTAGCCATAGTATGAAGTTATTTCTCATTTAGCTGTTACATTCAATGTATTGCTATACTCAGAATCTACAGTGGGGTCATATCAATCAATCAATGACTTGTAAAGTACAATTTATCACCCGTGGAGCCTCAAGGCGCTGTTGCAGGCTTGTTGCTCACTCAAAAGGCTTGTTGCTCACTCAAAAAGCCGGGTCATGTGATCCTTCCTGAACGGCTTCAGCGAGGTGGCCTGTCTGATGTTAAATGGCAGTGTGTTCCATGTCCTGGCTTTGAGATAAGAGAAGGATCTTCCTCCAGCTGTGCTCTTCCTGATTCTGGGGATGGTGGCGAGGGTGAGTTGGGAGGATCGGAGCTAATGATGAGGGTGTAGAAGGTCAGGCAGTGGTTGAAGTAGACTTGTCCTATGTTGTGCAGTGCCTTGTAGGTGTGCATCAGTAGCTTGTAGGTCATGTGTTTGTTGACCGGGAGCCAGTGTAGGTCTCTCAGGTGGGCGGAGATGTGGCTGTGGATGTCCAGGATGACTCTGGCTGCTGCGGTCTGGATCCTCTGTAGTCTTGTTTGGAGCTTATTTGTGATGCCAGCGTGGAGTGCGTTGCCGTAGTCTGGTTTGCTCCTGACAAGCGCGTGAGTGACCGTCATTTTTGTCTCGGTGGGGATCCACTTGAAAATCTTCCGCAGTAGGCGCAGGGCATGGGAGCAAGATGATGAGACTGCATTGACTAGGTGGGTCGTGGAGAGCGTGGAGTCCAGGATGATGCACAGGTTGCATGGGTGGTCGGTGGGGTGGGGGCATTTCCTAGCGCGGTTGGCCACTGGCAGTCATCCCAGGCAGAGGGGGTGGAGCCGATTACGAGGATATGTGTCTTGTATGAGCTGAGTTTGGGGCAGCTGGTTTCCATACAGGCAGTGACTGCTCTCATTCCGTCATGGAAGTTTCTATTGGCTGTTGATGGGTCATCGGTCAAGGAGAGGATCAGTTGGGTATCGTCTGTGTAGGATACGATGTTTAGGCTGTGCTGTCTGATGATTTTAGTGAGCAGAGACATGTAGATGTTGAAGATGGTCGGGCTTAGTGAGGATCCCTGGGGTACTCCACAGCATGTTTTTTAGGGTGCCGAGGTGAACGTCGGGATTCTGACACTCTGGGTTCTTCCAGTGAGGAAGGGTCAAATCCATTCCAGTGCTTTACCATGGATGTGGCGGCGTGGAGTTTGGTGCAGAGGGTAGAGTGGGAGACTGTGTTGAACACGGTGGGGAGGTCGAGGAGGATGAGTGCGACGGTGTCTCCATGGTCCAGTATTGCGCAGATGTCATCAGTGGCTGCGAGGAGGACTGTTTCGGTTCTGTGGTTGCTCCTGAATCTGTACTGGGCCGGATTTAGGACCTGCTTTGCTTCAAGGAACTCAGTGAGTTGCATGTTGATGGCCTTTTCAGTTACCTTGGCTGGGAAGGGAGCAGAGAGATGGGTCTGTAATTCTTCAAATTCCTTGAGTTGGAGGAAGGTTTCTTTAGGAGTGGGTTGATCTCTGCATGCTTCCAGTCAGAAGGAAAGGTCGCTGGTTTGATGGAATGGTTGATAGTCCAGCAGAGCTCTGGTGCGATGGTGGTGCTGGCCAGGTTGAAAATGTGATGTGGGCACGGTCTGAGGATGCCCCTGAGTGTATGGACTTCAAGAGAGTTTGGGTGCCTTCTGTGGAGATAAGGGCTCATGGGGTCTGTGCTCATGCTAGTGGGCGGTGGGGGCAAGCTTTGGTTCTTGAATCCTTTGTATATGTCCTAGATGTTCTCGTGAAAAAAGGTGGCAAGGTCGTCACTGAGGTCTTTAGAGAGGGGGATGTCTGAGGTGTCAGCTCTGGGGTCAATTCCTTGACTATGGTGAAGCGCTCCTTGCTGTTGTGTACATTGGTGCTGATGCATTCTTGGAAGGCAGCTTTCTTGGAGGCTCTGATGAGCTGGTGGTGCATGGTGACTACGATTTTGTAGGCTGTGTGGTCTTCAGTTGTTTTGCTGTTTCTCCACTTTAGTTCCAGTTTTCTGCAGATGTGTGTAGACTCTTGGAGTTCTGTCGTGAACCAGCTTGGTTTCTTGTTGTACTGGTTTCTGGGGGGTTTTCTGAGGGGGGCTATGCTGTTATCGCATTCTGTGTTCCAGCAGTGCAGGTTGCGTGCTGAGTCATTCGTGGCATCCGGGGGGGAGTGGCTGTGCGTGTCGATGAGCTGTGCTTCGGTGACTTTGCCCCAGCTTCTGCCAGGAGACTGGGCATGGTGGTGTGCGGTGGTCTTCGTGAAGGCAAAATGGACACATCGGTGGTCATTCCACTGGTGTTCGGAGGTGTGAGAGATGGTGATGCTGTTTCCTGCCGAGAAAACGGGGTTGAAGGTGTGACCTGCTGCATGATTAGAGAGGATGACTAACTGCTTGAGACAAAGGGTTGCAAGGTTGTCCAAGAGGGTTGTGGTGTTTGAGTCGTGGTGGTTGTCGAGGTGGAAGTTGAGGTCTCCGAGTAGGATGTAGTCGGTGGAGGTGAGTGCATGGGGGGCGACGAGATCAGCGATGGTTTTGCTAAACTGAGGTATCAACAAAGGCACATCATTTGAGCTCAGAAAAGTAAAACACAACCCTCACACAAACCATGTCTTAAAGGGCAATGCTACTAAATTATGTTACACTTTAAAAAACACATTCTAGAGGAATTAGCAGACTGGGCAAATAGGCATTTGATACATACGCACCTGTCATAGTTGGAGTTGTTTCCTCACTCACATGACAAATAAAGTTTTGAGCGGGTAAATCCTAATTAACTCTTTACCGTGCTTAACTATTCTGTGGTATTACTGCTGGCTTACTGACATCACTAATGTGGTTGTTTTTTGAGTTGCGCTGCACCTGGTGTACAATAGCAATACAGCCCAACACCACAATGACACTGTGACTTTTTCAGAACTTACAAAATATATTTCTGAAGGGGTTATATTACCAAAAAATATACTTTGATATACTTAGCTGCAGAGTTCCTCTATAACAGAATATTTGCTTAGTGCATATAAGCACAATTGCCCAATAAAAAATACAGCTTCGCCATAAAGGTTTCAGAGATTTTGATTCAATCAATTTGCTCCACTGTGCCTGCCAAGACTTCACCATACATCTTGTATTTATATACGCAACTGTCATATATTTGTTTATTAAATGTCATGGCTGCAACTCACACTTTGTCTTAGGCTACAAACTGTATTATTACACTTGATTCTAATGACATCATCCATGAGTACCGCATCTCTATTCACTTTATAACTACAATAAATCCTAGATAGGAACAGCTGAACTCATTTTAGTGTTTGTTGTTCATTATTTTTCTACCTTTTTTCCGATAGGACAGCCTGGCACCTAGCCCATTTTATAGGACTCTAAGAGTCTAACATATATATATACATATACATATCCAACCTCAGCCTCTCGGTGCATACAAAACACCACTCACTCCACGTGCAGTGCTGATATCTATTACATTTGTAGAGGACTTATCAACGCGTTTTGGTACTTGCAGCACTTCAATCACCCCAGAGTAATGAAACTTCTTTCAACTCACAGAGAAGCCGAGGTTGGATTAAAAGCAGTGCACGGCGTAGCTCTGCTCATGGCACCGCCGGCGGTCAGGAGCCCACAGGTAATACATTTATATTTATCACTTAGTGGTGCTCACCACTGGGTAGTTATAGTTAGGTCTGCATTTCCATAGGGAAAGCATTTTTTAGTTTACATATAACTTATAACTTTGGCTTGGTGTGACAAACAGTTTCATCTACCTCAGCTCTTTCCTGGAATGTTGCAGGGTGATCTGTCAAGCAGGGGCCGAGAAAAAGGGCGGATCCCAAAATGCATTTTCCTCATTCATTTTTCCATAGGAAAAGTGAAAAGCGATACCGCAAAAAGGCTGAACAGAATTACACCAAATTGGCTGGTTGCCTGCAAAATAAAGGGGAGGGTGCATGGGCTCACTCCCCCAGCCTTGAAAGGCCCTGTGAACCCCATCCTCTGGGGTTAATATTATCATAAATAGGAGGGGGTGAGGGCCCCCCTCCCTGAGCTTGAAAATGCCCCAGGGGCCCTATCATCCGGGGCTGAATACAATTTTGAAGAGGAGGTGGCACACAGCCGGCCTCCCTGAGCATGATAAAGCCTCAGAACCCCATCTCCTCCATAAAGTAATAGGACAACAATAAAAAAATGAGGCCAATTATCTTCTAAGGCTAATATAGGCTTGATGGCACATCAGCTATTAGACATCTCTATGCAAGGAACAACAATTACAAGAAGGTCATAGTGGATGAAACCTTGTTCCTCTAATATAATAATTGCCCCTTTTTGCAGGTGGACACCCTCTTATTTGAACATAGAATCTAGGCTTGTTAACTCATTTCCCAGTGACTGTCTAAGGGAAATTATAGCAGACAGTTATGACGGGTCACCAGTCGTAACAATATCTACAAGGAGGATTTGTACATCTGTGTACTGAAACATGGAGGTTCTTAACCTCGATGAACTTGATAGAAGTGTGCAGAAAGTTATAAGTATTTACTGCAAAATCTGTGCACAGGAAACATGGCTACATAGGCCAATTTCTGAATAGCTGTTAACCCAAAATCATGGGGTCTGTGTTAAATATTTAGAGGGAGTCATCAAGCATCATCACCCATGCAAAATGGTTTAACCTTAAGTATGTCACTATCCCCACAAAAAATATTAGTTTGTGCAGACAGTGTAGGTTTGACTTACCATCCATATCTGTGGCTCACAATGTAAAATTTGAAGGCTTCTGACCAGTTGTCTGATGCCCTGGTGAGGCCTCCTGCACCTCAGTTGCTATAGTGGTGTGTGTTATGTTCCTTGAACCTACACATGTGATGACATCCATTAAGCTTGCCCAATCTAAGGTATACTTTTGCAAATTCGAAATAATTTGAGCCAGATTCATAGATGACTGAACCATAAGTCGTAGCTAATTTCTCTCCTCAAATTTCAACTGTTAGAACTGCCATCACAGTAAGAAGGAATGTACCGAAGGTAAGGAGGGAAGCTGGACAAAAAGGAGTGAACCAAAAGTGGAATACAGGACAAATCAATAGGCTAAACATGTACCTCACAAATTTCCCGACAAGTATAATGTGTAATGATACCTCATACTTATTGGAAAACGAATTGTTGTTTGCTATAATTAGACTTCCTTCAACACCCTGAGCTTCTTGGATTCACATACAACCAAACACTACCTCTTTACCAGACACTGGACTTTGTTCATTGTTACTACCTATATTCATCTTCAAAATATTTCTCACACAAGTGGAAAGTAGAGTATTGAGAGTGAAATCTGTCTGGGGCACTGGCATTTTAATTCTAAATTGTATTTATGTAGAACTTACTACACCTGACAAAAGTGTTGAAGCTCTTTGCAGCGAGTGGCATTCTACTCCGGATCACAAGATGAAGTTAGTAGATTAGTAATATTTATGCTTTTGTTCATTAGTTGTGTTAGGTTTGTGCTCTTGATTTCCAGTGTGTTTAGTAGAGCTTATAATAGGATGATGGGAATGGATCTGAAAGGGGAAATAGTTGTTTGTGTAAGTAGAGGTTCAATGTGCTCATTCGTTAACTGAGATGGCTAAAGAAAGACGGGGAAAGTTTGAGATGATGTTTGGGGTTTCAATGTAGACAGAAAGGTTTGGGATGAATCAGAGAGAGGAGGGATGGGACAATGGTTGAAAAATGGGTTTTAATCAAAAACATGAAATAATCTTCTATGCACATATATGCACAAGAGATTTGGTAAGTTTTTACTGGCTAGAGAAAATCCTGCCATATAAATACCGATATATGCATAGAAGCAGCAATATTTACAAGGTCAGATGTGCACATTTATCTTGTGGTGAAGTATGCAAATTTTAGATTACACTTTTTTAAAATCAGTTCAATTAAATTCGATTCAGATAAATTCAAGCATTCAAGCAGTGCTTGATTTGTGAAACAAAACCATGCAGGATCCAAACATTTCTTGTTAGGGTCTGCCTGACGAATACCAGGGTATCCAGATATCAAAGCTGTCTAGTTTCAATTTCACCTCATCCCTCTTTCTTTCCCGACATACACTTTCACACTCTTGCAGGTTCTTTTTCATCCGTGACTTCCCCTTTTTTCTCTGTTTTACCATCTTGCTGTTTCTCCTTATTTTTTCCCTTTCTCCCTCTCACTCTGTTGCTCTAAGTTAAAGTCTGATGATGAAAAATAAGAGCCAGTCTCGACCAAGCATTGGCAAAGCCAAGAGGCTTCACCTGTGTGAAATCTACTGGCTTAGTCAGTGTTTTTTTTACACGTCACACAGCAGTTTAGTGGTGTGCAACATGGCTTAAAGTAAAAAAAAAAAAAAAAAACACCCAAAAAAACGCTATGTCGCAGTCAATGCTGGTGAGGGAGTGGGACACGACTGTAGAGACATGCACTCTTGAAGAAGGCATGTTAACAATTTTAATAAAAAGGTACCCGGAAGGGGCCTGTGACCAGTGGAAAGACACCGGCTACAGACGGGGAAACTGTACTCGATCAGAAAATTGAATGACTCCAGTGGCCTTTCCTATAGCATAGTAACAAAGTATATGACCTTGCCTCACCCTAATATGGAGACATTGTATTGTTATTGCATGCATATCACGCTTACTACCCCAGACGTGGAGATGATCATTTCTAGCAATGTTACTGCAGATTTCCGCAAACAGACAAATCAGCCACACTCTCTTGCACAAGTTATTCAGTTAAAGTGGGAGATTATTTTCTTCATAGTTCGCTCATTGCCGGCTACGCTCAGATAAACGTTGAAACTTGTATGTTCGAGTCCTACAATTTACATCACTCAGTTGTTTAGAGATATTTCTAGGACTGGCTTTAGATCGAATGGTAGAGACCTCGATCAGTCACGTCATCAACCAGATACTCGAACAGAAAGTGAATATTGTATCTAATAAAAATTAGGGACTGAGTTTAATTAATTTAAAGACATTTTGCTAAACGGCGTATTTGGGGGCAGATTTAAGAAAAGTGACGCTGCACCCAGTGCAGCGCCACTTTTCCTGCGCCCCTTAGCGCCCCCCCTACTACCACCATGTATGCGCCGTATTTAAAATACAGAGCACCATGGCGCAGGGTAGGGGGCAATAGCGTAATGTTTTGTTTACGCTATCGAACTACTCTGCAGGAGTCCCAATATAAATAATGGTATGCCCACTTTTAGCGCCTCTCCTAGATTTCCTTGTGCCTTTTTTTGGGCCCCCTAATGGGGGAATGCCCCTTTTCAAACACTATGCCTGTCACAAGCATAATGTGGCGCATGGGTTTACAAAGTGGTGCAATGCGTGCATTGTGGCACTTTGTAAATATGGAGCAGGGAAAATGCTACTTTAGCGTCGCCCTAGAGTAAACAAAATCATACAATGGCAGCACTAAGGTGGCACTAGGGGCTCTTAAATATGCCCCCTTATGTTTTTAAAACAAACATAACAAGATTATTAAGGTACCAAGTGAAAGTCCAACAAGATCTGGCTTCCAATTATTCAACCATTATTTCTGTTGAGTCAGTCTTATTGTAGACTGACTTTGGAGAACCTGTGCATTAAAATGAAGCAACTTTGAATCAATACTGCCTGCTAACTTCCTTCAGGCGAAAGTCTAGACTACGCAACCTTTCCACGTCTAATGGGTGAAATACCACTTTAAGCAAATCAGTGTCTGACAGTGAACCCAGTCATGTCTAGGAGTAGGGCTGATTAGAATGCACCGTTCTCTCTCTACTATATTGAAGCTCTTCTACTCCGGTCATGAAACTTCCCTCCCAAGAACACACCCCATCTTTACTAACCTTAGATGGTGCACGCATTGCACAGCATTCATAGCATTAGGGAAGTAGAGAAAAGGTGCACTGAGATATCGTAGCCGTGCTTTTGATGCACCACAAAGCTGTAGGCCCTACCTTCAGTTCTGTTATGCAGTATGACTTACCTTGCACTAGAACGGGGGCTGTTCACTTCAGTTAAATGAGCCTGTGCACATCAAAATGATTCTGTGGATGGTTACCTGCAATGGCCAATTACGAAGTTTTTCATTGCATAAACATGTACTTTACAGATACATTTTGACTTGTGACATGTGCAACACCATCTATGGAGTATTCATTAGTAACTGCCATCCTACCCATAGCCACCATTGATGGCATCTTCCACTAGGGAACAACATGTTGCATACCTGAGCTTCAGGTTCCAAAACTGAATTACAAATTTCAAACTACAAGCCCCAGAATACATTTATTGATGGCTAAAAACGCAGGTTCAGTAAAAGCGGTCAAACAGCAGGATGGGCAATTGGTGGCACAGCCTGTTCAATTCCAAATACATGAGTCAAGTGAAAATAATGGCGTTTTGCAGCACTCAAGGTACCCACGCTGAGCATGACACCAGCTCTCCTTGCAAGAGAAGAAACCAACAGAACAGATTCTTATGATATGGGGCTGTGTCTCTTAAACATCAATGCGAGAATTAAGACACATCCCCGAGAAAAATGTCAAAATAGGTCCGTGCAGTAGTCTTGGTTTGAAACCAAATGTGTTTTGAAGCTCTACTATAGAAGCACATACCAGCAGGTAAAGCAATCACTCATAGCGCTTCTCTGTTAAGAAATTGCGCTCCGACTGACAAAAATGGGCATGAACTGTTTTTTTAAATTACCACTTACCTTAGCCATAGTATGAAGTTATTTCTCATTTAGCTGTTACATTCAATGTATTGGTATACTCAGGATCTACAGTGGGGTCATATCAATCAATCAATGACTTGTAAAGCACAGCTTATCACCCGTGGAGCCTCAAGGCAATGATGCGGGCTTGTTGCTCACTCAAAAAGCCGGGTCATGAGATCCTTCCTGAACTGCTTCAGCGAGGTGGCCTGTCTGATGTTAAATGGCAGTGTGTTCCATGTCCTGGCTGTGAGATAAGAGAAGGATCTGCCTCCAGCTGTGCTCTTCCTGATTCTGGGGATGGTGGCGAGGGTGAGTTGGGAATATCGGAGCTGATGATGAGGGTGTAGAAGGTCAGGCAGTGGTTGAAGTAGACTTGTCCTATGTTGTGCAGTGCCTTATAGGTGTGCGTCAGTAGCTTGTAGGTCATGCGTTTGTTGACTGGGAGCCCGTGCAGGTCTGGATCCTCTGTAGTCTTGTTTGGAGCTTCTTTGTGATGCCGGAGTGGAGTGCTTTGCCGTAGTCTAGTTTGCTACCTGACAAGCGCGTGGGTGACCGTCATTCTTGTCTTGTTGGGGATCCACTTGAAAATCTTCCGAAGTAGGTGCAGGGCATGGGAGCAAGATGATGAGACTGCATTGACTAGGTGGGTCGTGGAGAGCGTGGAGTCCAGGATGATGCCCAGGTTGCATGTGTGGTCTGTGGGGTGGGGGCATTTCCTAGCGCGGTTGGCCACCAGCAGTCATCCCAGGCAGAGGGGGTGGAGCCGATTACGATGATCTCTGTCTTGTCTGAGCTGAGTTTGGGGCAGCTGATTTCCATACAGGCAGTGACTGCCCTCTTTCCATCATGGAAATTTCTCTTGGCTGTTGATGAGTCATTGGTCAAGCAGAAGATCAGTAGGGTATTGTCAGTGTAGGATACGATGTTTAGGCTGTGCTGTCTGATTATTTTAGTGAGCGGAGCCACGTAGATGTTGAAGATGGTCGGGCTTAGTGAGGATCCCTGTGGTACTCCACAGCATGTTTTTTTGGGTGCTGAGGTGAACGTTGGGAGTCTGACACTCTGGGTGCTTCCAGTGAGGAAGGGTCAAATCCATTCCAGTGCTTTACCGTGGATGTGGTGGCATGGACTCTGGTGCAGAGGGTAGAGTGGGAGACTGTGTTGAACACAGTGGGGAGGTCGAGGAGGATGAGTGCGACGGTGTGTCCATGGTCCAGAATTGGGCAGATGTCATCGGTGGCTGCGAGGAGGACTTTTTCGGTTCTGTGGTTGCTCATGAATCCTTACTGGGACGGATATAGGACCTGTTTGGCTGGGAAGGGAGCAGAGAGATGGGTCTGTAATTCTTCAAATTCCTTAAGTTGGAGGAGGGTTTTTTAGGAGTGGGTTGATCTCTGCTTGCTTCCAGTCGGAAGGAAAGGTCGCTGGTTCGATGGAACAGTTGATAGTCCAGCAGAGCTCTGGTGCGATGGTGGCACTGGCGGTTGAAAATGTGATGTGAACACAGGTCTGAGGGTGCCCCTGAGCGGATGGACTTCATGAGTTTTTGTGTGTCTTCTGTGGAGATAGGGGCTCATGGGGCCTGTGCTCATGCTGGTGGGCGGTGGGGGCAAGCTTTGGTTCTTGAATCCTTTGTATATGTCCTGGATGTTCTGGTGAAAAAAGGTGGCAAGGCCGTCACTGAGGTCTTTAGAGGGGGGATGTCTGAGGTGCCAGTTCTGTGGGTCAATTCCTTGACTATAGTGAAGCGCTCCTTGCTGTTGTGTACATTGGTGCTGATGCATTCTTGGAAGGCAGATTTCTTCGAGGCTCTTATGAGCTGGTGGTGCATGGTGAGTACGATTTTGTAGGCTGTGTGGTGTTCAGTTGTTTTGCTGTTTCTCCACTTTATTTCAAGTTTTCTGCAGATGTGTTTAGACTCTTGGACTTCTGTCGTGAACCAGCTTGGTTTCTTGTTGTGCTGGTTTCTGGTGGGTTTTCTGAGGGGGCTATGCTGTTATCGCACTCTGTGATCCAGCAGTGCAGGTTGCGTGCTGAGTCATTCGTGACATCCGGGGGGGGGGAGTGGCTGTGCGTGTCGATGAGCTGTGCTTCGGTGACTTTGCCCCAGCTTCTGCCAGGAGACGGGGCATGGTGGTCATTCCACTGGTGTTCAGAGGTGTGAGAGATGGTGATGCTGTTTCCTGCAGATAAAACAGGGGTGAAGGTGTGACCTACTGCATGAGTGGAGAGGATGACTAACTGCTTGAGACAAAGGGTTGCAAGGTTGTCCAAGAGGGTTGTGGTGTTTGAGTCGTGGTGGTTGTCGAGGTGGAAGTTGAGGTCTCCGAGTAGGATGTAATCGGTGGAGGTGAGTGCGTGGGTGGCGACGAGATCAGCGATGGTTTTGCTAAACTGAGGTATCAACAAAGGCACATCATTTGAGCTCAGAAAAGTAAAACATAACCCTCACACAAACCATGTCTTAAAGGGCAATGCTACTAAATTATGTTACAGTTTAAATAACACATTCTAGAGGAATTAGCAGACTGGGCAAATAGGCATTTGATACATACGCACCTGGCATAGTTGGAGCTGTTTCCTCACTCACATGACAAATAAAGTTTTGAGCGGGTAAATCCTAATTAACTCTTTACCTTGCTTAACTATTCTGTGTAGTATTACTGCTGGCTTACTGACATCGCTTTTGTGGTTGTAGTGTTATGTTGGCGTATACGTGTAAAGGTTTCAGCAACTGGTTGTGTATTGGGTGAGCACCCACTCAAAGTGCACTAAAACTTTAAACCCCAGACCCTCAAACATGCGGGACACGTGGGAAGAAACAGCAGGAGGGGGAGGTGGGAGGGAGCACCAACAATAGTCAGTGGCTTGGGGTAGGGTGGCGAATGCAAGACGAAGGTGTGGGACATGACAGCATAGGCGTGCACCCTCAAAGAGGGCTTGTCCAAAAATGTTTTAAAAGTACCTGGAAAAAGTCTGTGGCCTATGGAAGAACACTGGCCACAGACAGGAAACTGCACTTAGTCCAAGCTTCAAAGAAGACACACGCTGAAGACTCGACACTGAAGCCCCTGGGGGAAGCAGGAAGGAGCGTGAGGTGGTGACCAATCAGAATCAAGGAAGCAACAGCGCTGCGGGAGGCAGCCAAAGGTAAGTACTGGTAGGTAGTGAGCAGGCCCAAGCACCTTTTAAGTTTTCACGACAGCGCAAACACTGTGCAGGCAAAACCTAAAAATGAGTGGCTGTATCAAAAAAGACTACCAACGGCACACATTAAGCACTTCAGAGAAGGCTAGATGGATATAAAGGAATATTGTGCCATTCAAGACAAAACATCACTAGTGTAGTCCCAGATATAAGATAGAAAACATATAATACATGAATTAATACATAAGTTCAAGTAAGGATATATACTGAGATTTTCATAGTCTTAGCTGGCAGGAAGGTAGCTTTGTTTTGAACTAGGCTGCAGACAGGCTCGGTTTACTACCAACTAAAGAGAAATGTCTAGCTTCCTTTGGGGCTATATACAAGAACAAAAGTTACCAGATATGGCACAAGAGAACAAGTAGAGTTGGCTCTCGCGGTCCCCATTTAAACAGTTTTTTTACTGCTCTAATTTCTACTGCTTCTAAACTTACATTGAACAGCTGACATGTACTTATCTCAAAAGTAGAAATGTGCCACAGCTGTTAGAAAAATCTATGTGAATGGCAAAATGGCAACAGTTGTAATCCACATAGCAGTAACTAATATAACCTCTAAAGAAGATAGATGTGATTGTGCCAAATAAATCCAAGGCAACAAAAGACAAATTATAGTATGCCAATCACCTATTGACATGGCCGAAATGTACAGATTCAACACTAAAACTGTCTAGATGTTTGTATCTCTAGTCATGTGTCTAACACATTCTATACATGTGAAGTTCCTCAAAAAACTGAAGAAACAAATTAATAATTTCTACCATTGGATAAAACTGATTTATCTAACGCAGCACTTACACATGGAGTAGACAGTACTATCGTACAAAATGTTATTTGATTTGCAGCACAATATGAGAATAGAAAGTTGTGTTTATTTTTATTTATATTTTTCTGCAGAAAAATCTTTAAAAAGTGGTTTAATGTGGCTTTTAAAAAAAAGAAAATAGGAGTAAACCTACGCCATCACATTTTGTTCCTCAACTTTCAAGGTGTTATCCCACTCATTTACAAAGCAATTTTAAAGTTTTCAACAACTCTGTTTAAGCAGCACGTGTCCCTTTAAGGACATGAGGGGCATTTGGAAATGCAAACGCAGTGAAAAGGCCTACTGTCCCTTTTAGCTCATTGTCCTTGGCCACCATCACTGCATTCTTCGGCATTCACAGAGGGGCACACATATTACTATGCCTAAGTATTATTCATTAAGCTGATGGCTTTACAACTTCCTTCAGATTGATAATTTGCAAAGCGACTTCATTGTATATGGGTTACATCAGGCCTGGTTCTAGCCGGTGGACCAGTTCCACCCAATCATGATGTTTGGCCCTCCCAGTCACAGTATAAATGCCAATGAAAAATGCACCTCTTAATTTATCCTGTGCCATTGCCAAACGTTGGGGTGTGTTCCAGTTCCTGTTTACTGTTATTGGAATTGCATGATTGGGTCATGGTCTCAGTCTCTGAGCAGGCGTTAAAAGTGCAGTAAAAAATGGAGCAAGGAAATCTCATACATTTCCTTGTGCCATTTTTTCGGCCCCCTAATGGGGAATGCCCCCTTTGAATACATTAGGCTTGGTGCAAGCGCAATGTAGTGCAGAGGGTTACAGAGTGGCGCAATGCATGCATTGCGCCACTCTGTAAATATGGCGCAGGATTTCAGCCTCGTTGGGCCACATTAACACAAAAAATGACATTAGTATGGTGCAAGGTGGTGCTAGGAGATTATAAATATGCCCCTTGGTCTTTGTCTCCACACACATCTGCAGGTATATTAATGGCATGGCAAGGGGAGTAAATCCATTCCTCGCTTCGGGCACGGACGGGGTGATTTTTATTTACACATGTTCTATTTTTGTTGGCTCCAGAAAAAGTTTTACTACCGTTTGGGAGTCCACCCTGTTGCGCCTGCTATTCTGTACAGAATGGACTCCAACTTTGCTCTCCCAACCCAGAGGACAGAAATTAATCCTGCTACAGCCATGCACCTTTCCTGAGCCCTACAGCTACTGTTTTATCAGATCGTGATGTGAGGCAAAGTTAGATTTAAAGATGAAAGCAGGTAAGTACATGTTACAGGGACATACCTAAGTGGGCGTGTGTGGGGTGGGCTGACACCTTTTCCACAGAAAATATACTGTTTATTCACATATTTAAGGTTCTGCAAAGGCTCTGACATGATCCATAATTAAAGGTTAATGTAAAAAGGCTTTGTTTTCATTTTAACCATCCCCTTTCTGATTTTGTTTACTTTAATTATCAAAGGGGTGTATGTACAATTGTGACTGTGGCTGCAGTTTGGTATTTACTGCTCCTATAACCCATCTCTTAAGAGATTCATTACCTCAGGGTGTATTATATTGTTTGACAATGGGGAAGGTGAGTGACATTCTAGTTATGTCCTAAATTTACAATGACAACCTTTTTCTGGTGCAAGCATTAAGCTACTCCTCTGTTGTTCTTGGGTGGATGTATACGACATATATGCTGGCTGCCTATAACCCACTGGCCAATTTTATTCATTGAATTGCTCCTTCGTTGCTGGACACAAATCCATTTATCTACCTCCGTATAACAAGCTCATGCCCATGCTATAACTTCCTCTTCCTCCTGCGTAGAGCCTAGGCAGATCTACCATGGCTGCCTGCACCTGGTGCACTCCTTTGGATCACTTGCCATCACTGCTGATTGACCTCAACATTATTTGCCATGTCAGGCATGTATACAATACATGCCAGCAGAATGCTTGCCTTTCAATCTGGGGGATTATACAGAGCTATACCAGGACTGTTGTTATCGACAGCATGTTGTTTATCACTCATCTGTTTTAGCTAGGTGGATCCTAATGTGACCCTCTCAATCCAATATTGGATGTATTCCATCTCTCACTCCTTCCTGCTATTATGCATCTAGTTAATTGCAGCCAAGTTTCCCAAGTCAGTCCCATGTTTCTTCTTAGAATTGTGGGGCTTGTAGTTCTAGTTTTACAGTGTGTTAAATAGGAATACAAGTTCCAGAATTTTAATTTAGGATGGACCTGGGAAACCTGGGAGCCATGCTACTTGCAGAGTAAAAAATAAAAATAAGAGCATCACTCTAGACACTCAGGCTCAATACTGTAACACTCACCATGTAGGTCATACTGCAATGCATCACTCTTTCAACTAAGCACACCCTCAGACAGGATAACTTTGAAAAACGTATGAAAATGAAAATAAAATTGAACAAACATACCTCAGACAGATTCAGTCCCCATGAACCACACAGAGACACATGCAGCTCAATTGGCCTACAAATGCTAAATTGAAATGCCTTGGATCAAGGGAGACATTTGAAATGGGTCCAATGTATAGCACATTCAGTTAATTACCAAAGCAGCATAGCACTCTTATTCGGGGATTCATAATTCAAGACTTTTATGTTAAAAGCAATGTACAGATATTGGCTATTTCTTTCAAGTAACCCTCTACATGCTCTGTATGAACACAGAATCTATCATTCATACCAGGCATGTTTGGAAGTAGATATGATGTAATCTAGGGTTTGTACTCTCCCTCTAGAGGTGACAAAAATTAGGCCCACCATCGTCCACCCTAATGCACCCTTGAACCATCGAGATAAAAATTTCTGGTACCGGGCCTGGGTCACATCATAAATTGAATACCTGTTCATTGACCAATTGGGGGCAATTTGTACATTCTTATTTGCTTATTAGGCCCAAAGCACTTGGCGCTAATGATATCCCTGGTGTGTTCATGTACATTTATGCTGCAGTAACAACATTATCTGTAGGACACTTTACATTCTGGCTGAAATCAAACTTTTCTCTCTATTGAACTTCTGTTGTTAGATCCACACAAAACAATAAAAATACATTGTTTTATGTTGAGTGATGAAATATTGGGAGATTTTTTTAAATTGCTCTCTGTATTATATTTTACAGAACTTTTCATTTTTATTGCTCTTTGTTTGCGAATCTGACCACCACAAGCTGATACCTTTCTTTCGGTTTAGGGTTTACATATTTTGACCTTTAAATTGGTGAGGATTTTTAGATTGAGTGCACAAGTGCTCTGACGTGTTGAAATCTATCTGTGGGCATTTAACCATACCCACCGCACGACCATCACTATCACTTGTTCGTGGGCTTGCCTCTCGAAAATCCTTTGTTATCACTGGTAAATTATTTACGTTTGTCCCTCCTTGGGGCAGTTTTGTTACCACCTTGTCCATCGACCCTGTTACATGGTTTATTGCACGTTTGCTGATACGTTTGACTGCAAGCAAACTTCTTTTGAGTCTCTCTTTCATGCTCCCGCTCATGGTGGCCCTGGCGCTTTAAATTGGCTCACTTATGTCAACTGTTTTACTTTTAATTTTCAATTTATGTGGCAAGAAAAGTCCAGTTAAGAATTTACAACGCTAATAGCTCTAACTCCTTGCATTTCAAATGCTTGCTTTGTTTATGTGCTCTCAAACTCTGCTTCACTTCACTGATTATGTTATTCACATCTGTCTCTACATGTTGTGGCAGATAACAGATGCCTCTCCTGAGTCTTTCATCGTTTCTTCTTCCCAGTATACAATAGGGAGAAATTTCACACTTCCTTTTCACTACTGAGTCTAACAGTCCCAGCTGCTCAGATTTTAGCATCATACATTATAATGAGGTTTTATGTGCATCAATCTCGATACCATACTGGGCACTAAAGAACACAAGAACGCCCACGTTCCGAGTGGTAACATCACTCGGTTGTCACACTTTTGGTGCAAGTGTGGAGAGCAGCTGGTCAGCCATCCTGCGATATGTCCCATGATTTTATCTCATTCAGGGGCAGATTGTGTTGACAACAAAGCTCCTGTGTTTCCTGCAAAGCTTTTATTTTGTTTGGTTTAGAGAACAGTATGGTGAATAATAAACCACAATAAGATTTGAGGAATTTAAAAATGAAAAAGAATATTTATTTTCACCCACGGTACCCCACAAAAAAAGTTTTCCAAACCTATTCTAAAAGGACAGACCTGACTAAAATCATGAGTTTGCTTTTTCTCTTAAACATAGCTGTCCTGTGCGTTTTCATAAAAAATTAATGACATTTTTAATGAAGCATTACTACTAGAAACGATTTACAGAGTGATAAGGAATATATTACATCATTGGTGGTAAAACTGTTACATAGGTCAGGGGTGGATGTAATTGGCGACGAATAGAAAAATGCAACGAATGTATGTTATATAAAATTTAGAATTCACATCTTCAAAGGTTAAAAGAGAAATTATATTGCACATGCTTTGAATTTGAGGGACATGGAGATGAAGCTCCAAGATGAAAATCCAGATATACAAGTTTATTTGTAAACTGTATACTCCTTTGACCTGATATAGATTTACATAGAGTTCAGAGATTAAGATATACAGAGTCCATTGAGGCGCACCATGGGTCTAAAAAGACGAATTTGTTTTCAAATTTAGGAATAAAATACGTGTGTAGGTGGAAGAAAGCACACAATAAGCAAAGACACAAAGGACACACTTAGTGGGTACGCGCAGGGACTGATACACAAACTAGCCAACCCCCGCCCCACCCCACACCCACACACACCCTCGCGCGTGAACACACACACACTCACAAACACACTGTGGGGGTGATTCTAACATTGGCGGGCGGCCCCCTCCAAAATACCGCTCCGCGGTCAAAAGACCGCTGAGGGTATTTTGGGATTTGCCCTGGGCTGGCGGGTGGCCGCCAAAAGGCCGCCCGCCAGCCCAGGGCAAATCGACCTTCCCACGAGGACGCCGGCTCCGAATGGAGCCGGCGTAGTGGGAAGGTGCGACGGGTGCAGTTGCACCCGTCGCGTATTTCAGTGTCTGCTTTGCAGACACTGAAATACTTTGCAGGGCCCTCTTACGGGGGCCCCTGCAGTGCCCATCCCCGTGGCACCCCCTACCGCCATCCTGTTCCTGGCGGGAGACCCGCCAGGAACAGGATGGCGGTAGGGGGTGTCAGAATCCCCATGGCTGCGGAGCGCGCTCCGCAGCCATGGAGGATTCTGTAGGGCAGTGGTAAACCGGCGGCAGACCGCCGGTTTACCCTTTCTGGCCGCGGCCGAACCGCCGCGGTCAGAATGCCCTTGGGAGCACCGCCAGCCTGTTGGCGGTGCTCCCGTGGTCGGTGACCCTGGCGGTCACCGGCCGCCAGGGTCAGAATGACCCCTTGTGTTTGTCCCCTGGCTCTCTGGTACATCACTTTAAACTGCTTTATCACATCATTGCTATATCACACCCTTAATTTTAAATTATCTTCGAAAACGAAATTAGCATCATTTGAATGAAGCTGTGGGTCGAGTCTGCACTTCCATGTGATTTCACTATTTTTGTTGGTAAAAAACATCAGTTTGGATGTTTCAATAACAAAAGTGAAGTCACCAACTCTTTCAAATACACCCTGCCAAAATGTTCTCTAGGGCCCCTTTTCCATTTGATCTTATTTTGCACAAGTTGGGTCTGACAACCAGCATTTGCAATTTTTACCCCGCTGGACCCCAATACAGAAAAGTATAAAGTACAGGAGAGGTTTCCTATGACTGAACCTATATTATTCTCTAGTCCTGGTCAATAACGTTGTTTGCATGTGTAAATTCAACTTGCACACACAAATGGCTTTATATATAATTATGAGGAAATGACAAAAGGTGAATTTGCACACATAGACACTTCTACCAATGTATTATACTACCCCAGTATGTTATAATGTTCCCAGTGGGTAAATCCACTATTTGGTTTGGGTGATTTGGTGTTCTCTGATGGAGATATTCGGAAAAAGCTTAGAAAAGTCTGAGATTTGACCTTGTCAAGAGCAAGAGTAAAACCAATTCCATGGTGGCAATACATTTTTTTTGGGGGGTGGGAAGGTTTAGGAGGGTGAAGGAAGTATTTTCTGTGCATATGGAGAAAGAAATAAAATAATCGTGCCACTGCTCCAGTACGAAGACATGTTCGCAGGTGTAAATTTACACTACATGCAATTAACCTTGCAGCACTGCCTCTGCATTGACATGATCAGGAATTCACAAAACAATTACAAGATCACTCCTTGAAACTTGGGACTTTTACCTCTGGTATCCCTGTGTGACTTGCAGACATGTGTAAGTATGTGCTTGTGCGGGGTATTAAACCTTCTAGTGGTGATTTATAAATGTCTCCATGTTGAAGATTCATTTACTCTTTTATTCCTGACACGAATTCTGAGCTGCTTGAGTTTGTTTACATTCCACTAGTAACCAGAGTCATGGTTAAATATACAACGCAGTAACACAGAAGCCTCGATTGCAATTTTCGTAGTTCTGTATCTTAAATGATAGTGGACCCAAGTTCTTAATTCCTTCATAAAGAAGAGCCACCACTGTCATCAGTGACATTCTATGTCTGACTGCACTTGTGAGTATATCTGGCTATTAAAGAAGGCAGCACCACCATATGTTTATGACATTTAACAGCATATTTTACTAAGTGCTGAAAGCAAGTTCAAAATGCCAAAAATGAAGAAAGAATGTATGCAAAATATCTATAATTCTATAAAATATCCTATCCTATTGAATTAGCACCTTTTATTTGCGCAGATGTATAAATACAGTACACAAAGTAATTCAATACCCAGAGCAAGTGTGTTAGGTATTTTTAGGCCTGAACTTTACACCAGGCTCAATATGAAGTTTCAAGTGTCCTTGGGATGACACCAGCATCTGGTGCACAGCATGGTTCAGCCATTGCACCATGGACAACACAGTAGCGTAACAAAGGCCTCCGCAGCCCCCGCAGTGTGCGGGGGGGCGAGCTCCAGGGGGCCCCATCAGCACAGCACACTGTGCAGGCCCCCGACTGGGTCCAAGGGGGAGGGGGCCCTCTACAGGTACTTTGCCAGGTCCCCCTTATGTTTCAGTTGGGACAACCCCCATCTGTGTAGCTGCACTCCGAGCTAAAAATGAAAGTAGGGAAATACTTTTGTTTTGCAGTTCGATAGTAGGGAAATCCTAAAAGAGTTGGAGAGCAATCCTCAAGTTGCAGTGCAAGTGTTTTATTCTAGATGACCATTCTTTATAACCAAGGGCAAACCCAAACCCAAAGGACCAGTGGTGCTAAGTGCTGATGATAAAGTGCCATGACTGCCTATATAGTAGAACATGCAATAACTTGCCATCCATACAATTATATAAAGATACGTTTTGTTATTCCACTATAGAAAGCGTTAAACTTAGGACATCGAATGATTCTGGAGGCAAATTGTAAAGAAATTAGACACAGTGACAAGAACCGGATATTCTACTCTGCTAATCGTATTAGAATGTCATTTCTCGTTGGGCATTTTGGCTACATGGGGCATAATCAAATGTTTAAGGCTTACGATTTTCAAAGGATGTGAGTGTGGCTAAAATTAAATACTAGCCTCCAGGACTGTGCACTTTCTTGAGGACACAGCCAGAGTTACACAAACCTCCGGTATTATCACCAATGGTCCTTGCTCATGTACAGTACAAAGGGGCCTAGATTTACTAAGGATTGTGCAGAGGCTCACAGGGCACAACACGTTTGTGTTGTGCCCGTGGGCTTTTATAGTTGTTAATAAACTGACCAGGTATACATTCCAAGTCTTCCACTTTACAGGTCTCAGAACAGCACCCACTTTCTCATTTGACTTTTCCTTTGTAATAGTACAGTACTGTTCATCAAACGAGTGTGTTTGTGTCCTAAATAAGTATTTTGATTTATGTGCATCTTTGTTGATAATATTTTTATAAGTATTACTTCCTTCCGAAACGAAATCCCCTAAACACTCCTTAATATATATATTTTTAAAGTTTGTTTTACTTTTGTAGAAAAGGAAATATTTAGCTGTAGGATATAATGGCAAATGTGGCACCTTTAGACTACTATTTCATGTCCATATTGTTTTGCTGACTTGGATCTATTTTCTTTGTATTATTGTTAGGTTGATTTATTGGTGTTAGAAGAATGATAGTGCACTCACTTTTGCATTTTCTTAGTTTTCCATTCTGCTTGCTGCCATGACTTCTCATGGCAGTTATCCAGCTTTGCATTTAAAGTGGTAATTCATTATAATTTTCAAATAAATAATAAGCATTGATAAACTAACTACATGAGTAACTTGCATACATTAGCAATTTGTGAGTCAGCTCTTGGAAGTAAGCCACTTGCTAAAATGTATTATAAACGTAGGGTTGGTGAATATTTTAAAGTAAAAACAAAGTTTAGCAAAATAGTGCCTCGGTGTGTTGCTATATCATTATATAGGGTCTTCAGGTCTTGGTGGCGGTCCTGGCACTATGTGTCATAAATCAATACAAATAAAAACCAACAAATAATAAAGAAATGGGTACATGGTATGATCAGTCGTACAGAGCATTTCTGCCATCTATATGGATCTCTCAACTGCCTAAGGTCAAATCAGCACGGTCCTGGGCTTCCTCAATGGATGGATCCAGTAAGTTATGTTATGCAAGGTCTGTTCAAAGGTGGCTTCGTTTAGTGGTTAGCGGTGATTCCGGTTGTTTTAGTGGAATATCTTTTATAATTCTGGTTGTTTCCATGTACCAGTTTTGTCTGCATTTGAACAGGTTTTATGTTGTGTCATTTTCTTCTGAGCAAATGAGCCCCATGGCTTTCTTTCTCTTATGTGTATCATGTACTTGTTTTCCGTTGTCTGGAAGGCTGTTCCGAGGAATATTGTAAACTATGCGGCTTGGATGATGTGTGTGTTTGTACTTGAGCAAAGAGAACAGATGATTCACCCCTCAGTCACAAAGATCTGGGTTTAATCCATTGTTTTTTTTTCCCCACAACGCCACCCCAGTTTCAACCTAGTCATATGCAAGTCAGTCTCGACCTTGTTCCCCATGGGAACAAACCAGCCCAAACTGCCACACCAGGTCCTCCCTGGCCCGGAAACAAGCATCCTGGGACCGGTTTTGGAGTACCTCCCCATATCGGCCAGGCTAGTTTGAATCCAGTGGTGCAGTGAGCACAGGGCCCATACCTAGGTATATCCTTCCCACTTAGGGTGACTAAAGCAAAAAGAACACATGATGGACGGAATGCTGAACAATGCAAACATCCACCCCCAGTCACAAAGATCGGGGTTTAATCCATTGTTTTTTTGGCCACTACGCCACCCCAGTTTCCTCCCAGCCATATGCAAGTCAGTCTTGACCCTGTTCCCAATGAGAACAGTCAAGCCAGAACTGACAAGCCAGGTCCTCACTGGACCGGAAACAAGCATCCTGTGACCGGTTTTAGGGTATCACCCCTCATCAGCCAGGTTAGCTTGGATCCAGCGGTGCGGTGAGCACGGGACCCATGTCTGGGTATACCCTTCCCACTTAAGGCAACAAAAGCAAAAAGAACACATGATGGACGGAATGCTGACCAATGAAAACATTCACCCCAGTCACAAAGATTGGGGTTTAATCCATTGTTTTTTTGCCCAACATGATCGATCTGTTCTTTTTGCTTTTGTCCCCCTAAGAAGGAAGGGTATGCTCAGGCGTGGGTCCAGTGCTCACTGCGCCACTGGATTCAGGCTAGCCTGGCTGAGGAGGGGTGATACCCCGAAACAGGACCGAGGATGCTTGTGTCCGGTCCAGGTTGGACCTGGCTTGGCAGTTTAGGCTGGACTGTTCCATGGGGAACAGGGTCAAGAATGATTTGCATATGTCTGGGCCCAAACTGGGGTGGCGTGGTGGGTAAAAGTACGATGGATTAACCCCCGATCTTTGTGACTGGGAGTGAACGTTTGCATTGTTCAGCATTCCGTCCATCATCTGTTCCTTTTATTTCTGTACAGGAAGCCAGTGGAGTTCCCTGAGGTAGGAGGTCATGTGAGTTTGTCTAGGAAGATCCAGAACAAGTCTGGCTGAGGAGTTCTGAATGGTCCATAATCATTGGAGGAGTGACCTGTGATCCCTGAGTAGAGAGCGTTGCCGTAGTCAAGTCAGCTGGAGATGATTGCCAGAGTGACGGTGCGTTTTGAGCTTTGGGGTAGTCATTTGAATATCTTACTAAGCATGTGGAGGAGTAGGTTCGAGGTCTGAGGGCCACCAGGATGCGTCGTATTGAGAGATTTTGTTTCTGGAGATCGTTACCTCTGTCTTGTTGGTGTTGAGTTTCAGGCAATTATCCTTCATCCAGTTGGCGATGTCTGTTATGCAGTTGTGGAAATTGCCTTGGTGTTGGTTGTGTCTTCGGAGAGGATGATTAGTGTTTTGTGGGTGTAGGAAAAGAAGATGAGTCTGTTTTTTTTTACGATACTGGCTAGAGGTGTAATATAAGTGTTGAAGGAGTGTGGCTGAGCAAGGATCCTTAGGGTACTACATAGATGATTTCCTTGGGTTCTGTGGTGAAGGTAGGAAGGTGGACTTTTTACATTTGTCTGATGAGGGAAAAAGCAATCCATCTGAGAGTGACTCATTGGATCCCTATGTTGTGCAGCCTTGTGATGAGTGTGTTTTGGGAGACCATATTGAAGGCTGATGAAAAGTCTAGGAGGATCAGAGACGCAGTCACATCAGGCTCAGGCGGCATCAGTAGCCTCGACGAGGGCTGTTTTGGTGTTGTGGTTGCTGCTGAATCCAGATTGGGAGAAGTTGAGTAGGTAGTTCCAGTCCAGATGTGAGTAGAGTTGTTGCTTGATGGTTTTTTTCTAAAACTTTGGCCAGAAGTAAGGAGATCAGATGGTAGTTGTTGAGTTTGCTGTGGTCTGCCTCTGGTTTCTTTAGTAGGGCTTTGATATCTGCAAGTTTTCAAGCATTGGGGAAGGTGCCAGTAGTAATTGAGGCGTTGAACGAGGTGGTGAGTATGTGGCTGATTTTGGCTTCGCCTAGGTTGAAGGTGTAGTGAGTGCATTGATTGGTTGGAACCAAGTTTATGAAGGACGCGGTGTCTATCTCTCAAAGATGACCAACAATCATAGACTCAGTCATATTCAACAAATACTAACTTAATTGTCTTTAAAGTGTCCAAAAACCCCGAGTTAACATCTCTGAAGCATGTCTAAAAAATACAGATCGACATAACTCAAAGTTGTTCTACAACAAAAGATCATTGTCTAAAAAAGATGTCTCAGAAGCACAGAAGGGCACCTCTTAATCCTTTTGTATTAACAACATTTACACAGACCAATAAATAATTGTGGAGCTATCAACTATAAACAGAATGCCTGACAAAAACTTGCTTTTTGTTGTAGTATTTTAACATTTGAGACCACTATGCAGAGTGAAGAAATTAGTAAGGAATGCAAAGGCTAGACCTAAAATTTCCACAAACATTTTGACTACTTCACAGGCCTTTTATTTAAGTAGAGCAATAATAGGGGATATTGCAAAAGGAGGCTTATCGGTCATCGGTGCATGACAAGTCCTCTGCATGGAGACGGTTCAGTTGCTCACAGCTTGCTAGCAGAGAAAAATCTATTTATGACATTTGGTGTATAAAGGTTTGCTGGAAACTTTGGCCCAGATTTAAGAAGGCGTGGAGCCTCCTTGCGCCACAACAATGTCATTTTTTTACGCTAATGTGGCCCAACAAAGCCATAATCACCACGCCATATCTACAAAGTGGAGCAATGCATGCAGTGTACCATTTTGTAACTCCTTGCGCCACATTTTACCTATGCCAGCCATATTGAATGCAAGGGGGACGTTCCCCTTGTAGGGGAACCCCAAAATGGCCCAGTGGAATCTACGAGATTCCACCGCATTATTTTTTGCAGCTACTCTTAGCGCCTGCACAGAGCAGGTGTTAAAAGGGAGCACACCATTGGTTTCAATGGGCCCCTATGTACTGTGCAGGATTAGCGCTAAAATTTTGGCACGAATTCAACACAGTACATCAATAGTATAAAAAATTCTGACGCTATTGTCCCTACCCTGCGCCATGGTGCATTGTATATTAAATACGAAACACACATAGTGGTGGTAGGGAGGCGCTAAGTGGTGCAAGAAAAGTAGCGCTGCATTGGATGCAGCACCACTTTTCTTGAATCAGGCCCTTTGTGGGAAATTTCTCCCAGGATTTGGTCAATGATAAGACACATTAAATGGAGGACAAATGTCAGCAAAATAGCATAATGTAAATGCGGATGTTTTCACCAAATATAAGTATAGTGTCCCTTGTATTTTGGGAAATTCTGTAAGCATGTAGGTGCTGACAATGTACTCGTACATTGAAGGTAAATTCCCAGTTTCAAAATTTGATGGCCCAAGTTGATGGAAAGGTATTCCCTATGTTCGGATGTAAGATTTTATCTTCCATGACCATAAGCAGTTGTTTTCGGAAAAAAAATAAACTTTTTGCACACACACACCCAAGAAACCTTAAAAGATATTTTAATTACGATTCAAATGGATTAAATAAACGTTTACACCTTGGGAAAGAAAGCAAAGGATACTTATTCAAACTGTAATAATATTCATGATTGAGGATAACATTTTCTATCTTTACATGGGGAAGGTTATATCTATTTTGAGGTACTATACAAATAAAAGCTCATATTGTATAAATGTACTAAAGTGTCCATGTGGTATAAATTACATATGCCAGACTAATTGGAAACCACCAATGAGACAGGAAGAGCAAAGATCAAATATATGGACTAAAACTGAAGCATCTGCTATGGCTAATCATTTTGAAACGCATAACACATTGTAGCAGAAACCAGATTATAAATAGTGGTTATGGTATCTCGTTGCAATGGGGAATACATCTTAAGTCAAGTGAAACGTATATAATAAACTAACTTGACACACTAAGGGGCATATTTAGACTCAGTTTGAACTGAATTTGTGTCATTATTTTGATGCAAATTCAGTGCAAACCTAACTCCTTATTTATATTTTGACATAAGACACGGCCAACTTCAAAATATAGGAGTTTGCACCATTTTTTGGATTCGTGCACCTACTTTGCATCAATGAGATGCAAGGTAGTTCGTTCCCAACTAAAAAATTGTGCCATCCCCATTGCCCCATATTTATCCCCCATGCTAAACTGACACACGGGTGGGAGGAGGGGCTAAATAACTTGGCACTATTATTTAATGCCTGGGTCAGATGAGGCGATAGGGGACTTGTGGACCCATTTCCTTGGTTAAACACCATGTGGGACCCTATCCCAGGTACGTAGGGTAAGTTTTGGTAAGTATTTGTTAACTTTTTTTTAAAGTGCCATCGAGGGCCCAACTTTGGGGCCCCCTGCATGGCACAGGGTGCAGTGACCGTGCCCAGGGCACACTTGTGCCCTGTGCTGGCCATTGGTGTGGTGGGCATGACTCCTATCTTGCCTAAAACAGGAGTCATATTTATGATGGTTGTGCGCCAAGGTAATGGCGCCAGTCTGGTTAGAGGCATTTTTTGCCTCTAACCAGGCTAGTGTAATTTTTTGATGCACAACCGCCCCTCCTTCCCTACCACCACCACAACCTGGCTAGCATCTTTTTTTAAGATGCTACTCCACGTTTAGTGCCAGCTTGCGCCATTCCTTTAATATGGCACCCGGCTGCCGCTGTGGAAAGGCGCAAGGCCAGGCTATACTTTTTGCAGCAAATCTGCATTTGCCCAGTTTTGCGGCAAAAAGTATAAATCAAGCCCTAAGTCAATAAGGACTACATTGAAATTAAAATTGTATGTGTTTGTGTGTTTTTAAATACATTTCAATCATAAACTGAGCAATATTAAGGTAACTTATTTCACTAGGAATTATTTAGAATTTCAGGAAAGCTGTTTTGTTCTATTTGTTAAATGTTATAGTTCAAGATAAGAAGAGTATTAAAATAAATTGAGTTTTTTAACTCCATAAAGACATTCATATAACGTTGGAATATTAAGAAAAGAAAAAGACTTTTATGAGCAAATACGGTTGAAAGAACAACTAGGAAGAATTGAAAATAAAGATGGTTAGAGCTTTCAGTCATCATAGTTTTGTATAGAGGTGGGTGTGGCAGCATATTAACAGGGAGAGACAAGTCAAAGCTGATCCAAGGTTCTGGCTTTAGGGGTGAACTATGGGGCCCAGGTTTACAAACCTGTCACACAATGTTGCGCAGCTCCCATTGTTGCTGGGCTGTGCTGCATGACAGAGAGAGAAGAAGAAAGTGCCATAGCTACAAAGATTTGGCACTATCCAATTCTCTCCATAACGTTGATGCAGAATTCTGCTATGCATACACCTTTGCACCATAATGCAAGGGTGTCTGCGTGAAAATGTAGGAGAAATAACAGCATTTCTCCTTTCTAATGTCTGCTTTCAAATGTGGTTAATCTTTAGTGCAAAACCATACTATTGTTAGTAGATAGGGTTTTGCATTAAAAAACATGGGTGGTTGCACAGGAACACCCATGTACCATCCATGTTATTTCCTCTTGATGCAAAGTAATGCAAAGCAGCGCTTTGCTCTGGATTGTGTTGCTTTTCCTTACAAACCAAAGTAAATACCAATTGCGCAGGTTTATAAATCCCCAAAGAGATTTTGCGTCAGGTCTACATTGAAAAAGGAATGCAAACTTTGTGCAAATCCTTTGTAAATCTAGGCCTCAGAGAACAAACCTGAGCATCAGGGTGTTGTGGAAGCAGGAAAACACCTGATAAGACCTATCCCTGAGATGTATTAAGGTATATGTGGTAGGGTAAGGAAGAGAGATGATAATGGGGAAGGGGAGGTGAAGCACATTAAGATCGCAGAGCAGTAGATTTTGAAGGAAGCTTCCAAAGGTGGTTTTGAGTGAGAGGAGGGATGAGAAGGGATGGGACGGGATGGGGCTTGCACATGACACTACGAGGAGGTAGGAGGAAAGCTACTAGATGACAAATCAACTAGGAAGGGGTTCATAAGCAATACTGTGTGTCCATACAATGTGCCCTGCGCAATGCTAATTATTAGGTCTTTCAATGTTGTTTACTTAAACTTAAAGGGCTGAATGAATGAACCATTTAACTCTTTATTTCCCTACACACAGTAAAACGTTTGAGGGGGATACTTGCATTGTTCAGGAGATACATCAACTAAGCAAAGACAGATGAAGAATCCAATAAAGGCCATTCTTGACATAATTTGCTTTGGTTTAATACAAGAAGACATTAGCCGGAGACCACTTCACCCTGTACGTGGGCGGTGCCAAATAATCATATGGACATTATGGGTTGACAGATACTATTGAATAGCTAGTTAAGGAGGAGGGAGATATCAATTGTCTCGTTTTTATGCCTACTCAGGACAGTTACGCTTTTTGGGAGCTGCACTTCAAAAACTACTGGCATTGACTGTGGTCCACTACTGTTGGGGGGGGTGAGTGGATCTAGTTATTGATAGAAAACGAGGCAAGATGGGCCAGAAATGTGGGGGCACGGCTACATTTGCTAGAGAAAGAAAGCAATGACTACAGATGTTTGCTTAGTAGACATATGGAGGAAGAAAAGCCCACCGTGGGAGACTAGTCACCTTAGTCTTCGGTATGTAAATCATAGGCACGGTTAGACATCCTTCTCCATGACCCCACATTCTTACGCTTGACAGAGCATGTAGAACATGGGTCCATGTTTTTTTTTACCATGCCTCTGTGATGACTGATTAAGTGTGCAAACGGAAGCAGCAAAACACTCACAAACCTGGTGCTAAACAATGCAATCTGCTGAGACCCAGCTGCAATACTGAAGGTCACTAAACAAATTACTGAGTACCTGTGGTCAAATGATACACTGATCTAGGCACGACTGGGATACAAAGAGCTGGTATGGTGTGCATCTCATAGAAAGTGTGGTGTGATGGTTAAACTGTTAAGGGGATCTGAATGTGACAGACTCCCACAAGCACATCTGATCATGAAAACAACTTAGACAACACAATTTCAATGAAGCAGAATACTCCGAATCCTGAACTGATTGATCTTCCATGGTATCTGCAAGAACAGAGCATGAATTCACAGAAATGTGGTCTATCTTATGAGACTTCTTGGGTAAGGTCTGTGGGCTATTGGCTTGCCCTGCAGATTAAGTTATGGGGCGGTTCCACTCAAAGGAACGTTGAGGGGGCCCATTTACTTGCCCTGGGGTCCTAAAAGGACCTGCAGATTATGTAAAGGGGAGGTTCAACTCAAAGGAACGTTTAGAAGGCAGAAAATAACATTCACGCTGATTGTTCAGAGTCGAGATGGAATGAAGACTCACATTACACTTTCACCATATGTATGAAATAGAATTACCAGGTGGGAGGTATGAGAAGTGGGACTGAAGTTTCTTCTTCATTTAAGTTTTCTCTTTGTAACTGCCTCCTCTTCATGAAAATTTAAAAAAGTTAATGAATCATAAATGCCCTAAACATTTGGATTAGTCATAACATGTGCAAGAGGGTACAATAATGAGTAACCTTGCTATGGCTGAATATGATAATTACCTGTTTTGTCCTTTCCAAAACAAGTGGAACATATGAATCTTGATCTGTGTTATTTACAGATTTTATTTTGGGACAAGCAGCAGGAATGGTATTACAAATTAGGCTGTAGCAAGTCTAAGCTTACATAAAATGTCTGGTGTGTGTAGGGGGAAAGTGAAAATGCGTTGATAATTGGTATGCACAATAGAAAAAACTACATTTCATACGTTTTTTACACCTTTTTGGTGAAATGTTTTAAGAAATTGTTTCAATTCTACTACTAAGGGCGGCAAAACCCTAAGGTTAATGTTGACTTTCACAAAATGCATTGTTGAGACAAACACTAGCATTCCTTCAATGCCTATTTTGTTTTTTGTTTGAAGTCCCTATCATTATAAAACACATACATTCAGCAAATGCTGTAATGAAGATCTTCTGTCCCTTGCAGACCTTCATCTTTGACTTTGCATTCTTTTTCAGTGGGATTTACAGAGGGCTGCTTCATTAATATTAATGGAGCAGGATTCTGCAAATCCTACTGAGTGGTCATTTCGCAATACAACAGAGTAGTACATTCATTGAATCACAAACAAAGAACTGGTCAGAAAGAAGTATGTGCACAAAAGCACCTGATTTGTAATACAGTTAATTGCCTTGAACAGTCTGTGATATTTGAGGCACATCATGGATAGTGCAGACTGATGTATGTCCCTGCCTCAGTACTGATCCATGTCAAGGACTGGGCACTGCAAAGGTCTGTAAAGTTGACTTCTTGATTGCCTGAGGAACGGATGTTTTCTCCCATGAACACAGTGCTCCCATACACTTGAACCTTTAACTGCTGTCCCCCATCCCAGTGCTTAGCCCTTTTATGGCTATATGGGGTAGTTGGCGGTTAGGGCTCCATAACTTTTTTTCCACATAAGGCATCCATGCCAAATGTGACCTTTTTCCCAACATCCTAGGAATTCCAAAGGTACACATGGTTTGTGTATTTCTCTGGAGGGGATTGAAAAAATAGACAAAATATAGCTGAATTGTGATTTGTTTTGGTCAAAATAGGGAAAAGGTGCTCTGGATAAAAGTAGCTTTTGTTTCCTAAAAATAGCATCTTCTAAGGTTGTACTGTGGTAAAGTCAAAATCTTCCCAGCATTTAGGAACATGCTGAGCTGAATAATAAAATATTTTTTTTACCATAGTTTTGGAGTTTTTCAAAGAGGTAATCCATTTTACTATATTGTAAGCTCTCAACCTACTTCCAGTCTTTGGTGGAAACCAGTGTGAAACCCATGGTTGATCCAGGAAAGCTACTGATTTCTGGAAAGTAGACAAAAGTTTGATTTCAGTAAGTGCTCATATATGTGAAACTCTCAAGGTTTTCCCAAAGAAACTAACTGTTGAAATAAAGAAATATTGAAAATGAGTAGGACAAAACAACTTTTTGTGACAGCGTTTTCATCTTTAACTTTTCATCACAATGGCCAATTTACAGGAGCAATACACTATTACGTCCACCCTACCTTTGTGCTTGCAAAGATATATAAGGTTTGTAGGTTGTCCAAGAACCCAAGGTACCCAAAGCCAACAACCTAGTTGCACCGTACAATGGTTTTTCATTGTGTACAGAGTAGTGACCAATTTATATGTTGAGATATGTAGAGAGAAAAATGGGTGACAAGGAAACCTATATATTTCATAAATGGGCACAAGATATGGAAGTTAGGAGCTGTTGTTACTTGTACATCTCTTAATCTGTGGGTACACGTGTTAGCCTATGATTTAGAGGGTATTTTCCAAAATGTCTTCTTTTTTCCACAACAGCTTACATTTTGAAAGCACAATGCAGTGAAATCCAATTGGTGATAGCAAATGTTCTACTGTTTTATGCTCCTGCGTTTCTTCTGAAAAAATACTTGTGTGGATATACATAGTGCATGTGACAAGAAATGGCCCAAAACACAATATTGATGCATCATATGTTTCTACTGAAACTGGACCGTTTTTTTCCAATGTCAGTAGCTGTGGATTTCGGGCCCTATCTCAGCCAGCACCTAAGAAAACCTGCCAAACATGAACATGTCTGTAAACTAGACACCTGGAGGAATCCAGGGTGGGGTGACTTGTGTGGCTCTCACTTTTTCTTTACTGGAATCCAGTGCTAACCTCAAACTTCGACTAAAAAACACGTTTTCCTCTACTTTCTGTAATAAAATTTTATGGAATCTGCAGGGAGCTACAAACTTCCTCCCAGCCAGTACCCCTCCAAGTCTCTTAATAGAAATGGTTTATCACTTGTGTGGGTAAGCATAGTTCCTGTGGCAGAAGATGTCCCAAAATGTAACATGGATACATCTCATTTTTCCACTCAAAACTGACCCTTTTTTTGCAAAGTGGGTAGCTGTGGATTTTGGGCCATAGCTCCTCGGGAAACTTAATAAACTTAGCAATTTTTGAAAAGTAGACACTTGGTAATCCAAGGTGGGGTGACTTGAATGGCTGTCACCATTTTTTTTAAATCTGGAAATCCTTGTAAACGTCACTCTTTGACTAAAAAAAATTTATTTTCTCAAATTTCTGTGATGGAAAGTTCTAGAATCTGTGGGGAGCCACAAACTTCCTTCCATCTAGCATTCTCCCAAGCCTCCTGATAAAAAGCCTGTGTGGTTAGGCATAGTGCCCAGTACAGTAAACGGCTCAAAGTGCGACATGGATACATCACATTTTCCCACTGAAAAATGACACTTTTTTCCAGTGTGGATAGCTGTGGATTTTGGGACCTAGCTCAGCGGGCATATAGGGAAATATAACAAACATGCATATTTTTGAAAACTACACTCTTGGTGTAAACCAAGTTGGGGTGTCTTGCATGACTCTCACTTAGTTTTTTAATCAAGAATCCATTGCAAAACTCAAACTTAGACTAAAAAACACATTTCTGTGATGGAAAGTCCTAAAATCTGTGAGGAGCCACAGGCTTCCTTCCATCCATATTTCCCCTAAGTCTTCTGATAAAAATAGTATCTCAGTTGTGTTGGTACACCTAGTTCCCGCAACAAGAAAAGGCCCAAAATGTTACATGGACACATCACATTTTTTCACTTAAAGCTGACCCTTTTTTTGAAAGCGAATAGCTGTGGATTTTAGGCTCTGGTTCACCCTGCACCTAAGGAAATGTATCAAACTTGCACATTTTTGAAACTTTGACACCTGGCAGAATCATTGTGGGGTGACTTGTATGCCTTTCACCAGGTTTGTTACCCCAAAATCCCTTGCAATCATCAAACTCTGAGTAAAAAACACATTTTCCACACATATCTGTGATGGAAAGTTCTGGAATCTACGGAAAGCCATGATTTTTCTACCACCTTGAGTCCTCACATGTTCCCTGATAAGAACAGTGCCCCATTTGTGTGGGTGGTCCAAGACACCACGGCTCAAAAGGCCCTAAAATGCAACGTTGATAGATAAGCAGTAGGGTGATCTGTGATATTTTAGGCCGTACTGTGGTGCACCCATGCAAACCTACAAACCACAGACATTTTTGAAAACTAGACAACCAGGTAATTCTTGGGTGGGTTGCCTTGCATGGATCCCTTGAGGTTTTCTCACGCAGAAAGCTCTGCAAACCTCAAACCTTTCCTGAAATCACAGATTTTTCTTACATTTTTCTGATGAAAACATCTGGAATGTGCAGGAAATCACAAACTTCCTACCAGCCAGCATTACCCCAAATGTGCCGATTAAAATGATGCACCACTTGTGAAGCTGGGCCTAGTGCCTGTGACAGGAATGGATCAAACGAAGGTCAATGGGAGCCCTTGTGAGGGGACTCCTAATGACCTCGGTTTGATCTACTGCACAGTCACAAATATTGTTGTCCTGCAAGTTCAAACAAGACCTAACAGATATCTTAGAGTACTACCCTTTCATTGTGAAATGTAAGGCCAATTGGTGAAGGCAGTTTATAATTAGGCCTCTCGGTTTCAAGGTATTGATTATTTTTAACATCTGTATTTATCCATATTTATTTTTTGGCCATCGAATTGGTATTTGTCTATATTTATTTTGTGTATTGAGAATAAATGGAGTCATAGAATCGTACATTTTCACATTTATTTAACTGATTACATACATTCATAATTTGATGCCTGTTAAATTAAGCAAATAAATATAACAAAATTTTCCGCCCACAGGTAAATATTACTATTACAGTATACTTCATATATATGTTAACATATGCTCATATTTAAGGAAATCTCATCCTGGTTTTAACTTCCCTTGCCATCTATCTGCTCAGCTGTTGGCCTGAAATTCACAAAAGACAGCATGGCGAGTCATTCACAAGAAGGACAATTTTCTGTATTTTCCATTTTTAGTAATGAGTACAGACAGTAAGCACATTGTTTTCTGTCTGCAGTTATCTATAAAAATCAGTTAGAGCTGAAAACTGAGAGCTTTATATATAGTATATGAACAATAGGATGACATGTTGAGCACGGTGCCAATAGGGAAGTATGACAAATAACATACAGCTCCCCGTTTGGTAATAAATAAAGAAATAAGATAATTAGGCAGCAGAGCAGACACTTAACTTACTAGTGTGTACCATCCAAACTCTGTGTGGATCTAGTCTGTGTTGTGGTGCCCTGGTAAGAACAGAAGTTGATGTTGTAGGAGATGATAATTGGGATATCGATGCAGGACCTTAAAAAGGTTAAAACAACAATTTTAGTATAATATAGTGTAACAGTATAAAATACAACATTACATCTGACTACAGTTAAAAGACGTTGCAATACACATAGTGAAACATAGACCCTCATTATAACATTGGCGGCAAATGCCGCCTACCACTACTGCGACGGGCGCCAACATACTGTCGCCATGGCTACCAACCGCCCACCAAAATATGACGGTAGCCAGAATTCTGCCAGAAGGTTGGCGGAATTCCGGCTACAGTCATGGCGGCAAGGTGGCGCTGCTGCCAGCAGCAGTCGCACGCCAGTAGAACGCCGCCGGCCATATCATGTCTCATGATAGGGCCTGGCAGTGTTCTGCTGGCAGACGCTGATGCTGGCAGCATCACCGCGTCCCGTCTCCTACCGGAGGACCCCCTGCAAGCAGGTAAGTCGGGTTCTCCAACAGGGGTGGGGGGTATTGTATGTGTGTGTGGGGGTGTGTGTGACTGTGTTTGTGTGCGTGCATGCGGGTGTGAAGCTTGTGGAATGCATGTGTGCATGAATGGGTGTGAGTGTATGTTGTGTCATTTGATTGTTTGTGTGCTGGTATGTATGTTTGTGAATGTTGCTGTGTGTGTGTATGGATGTATGCATGCGTGGGTGAACGTGAGTATGCATGTGTGTATGAGTGTATGTATGTGCATGTAGGTGTGTGTATGTCAGCGGTATGGAGGGGGCGGGGGAGAGTGGGGGAGGACTCTGGGGAGGGGGAGGGGAAGGGGGAGGGGGAGGGGGAAGTGGAGGGGGAAGTGGAGGGGGCAGGGGTGACCCCTATCAGTTTTAGGGAAGGAATTCCCTGGCACTGATAGTGGTGCCTGCCGCCATGGTTTTCGTGGCAGTACAGAAGCCACGGAAATCATGGTGGTGGGTGGAGTCATAATGCCATGGGCAGTCTCCAGCCCGGCGTTCGTTACCGCCGTGGCGGTCGGTGTGTTAAATTGTGGTTTGGCTTTAGCCAAACCGCCAATGTCATAATAGTGACGATATGTACCCCCAGCCTGTTGGCGGAACTAACGTCACTATTAGACCGACCGTCGGGGTCGTAATGACCCCCATAGTGTTAGGATTCAACAGAACAAGAGATGAAAATCATTTACAGCGTGTTAGTTAAATTGTCGGCATAGCTACATACCTGTATCTAAGTGGGTTATATTGCAAGATCTACCCTGTGTGTTGGCCTGTTGCAGTTGCAATGACTTCTTCCAGCTGAATCAACTAATCGATGTGAAAGAGTTGCTTTATGAAAGAGTATTGAAAATCAACATTAACACAACATGTATGAAATGATAGGGCTTGTGTTAAAGGGTGTTTAGGTGGGGTACATATTCGATGTGGGACTAACAATATGAGTGAAGGACAGATGTGGATAATGCCTGTAGGTTTGGTTTAAGAGAGGCAGAGAGAGTTGGGGGATGGGATATTATCTTACCTGGCACCACATTAGTGTTGGTGGTGCTGCGAAGAAGCAGTTTATAGAGCAGGTGGGGTGCACAGAGGTGGGGAAAGCTTTCGCAAGAGGGGTGAGATGGAGATGGGATCCAGTTGGTACTAAAGGAGGAACTTCAGCCAACTGAATGTTGGAGCATATCTCCTTCACCCATTTCTTCTCATCTTACCATTTATTTTTAATACTCCCTATTGTGCAGGCCTCCTTCCTCAGTGCAGTCATAGAATCTGTGACTTCCTGCCATAAGGCTGCCTCCTGGATTCTACTGAGGGTGAATAGAGGCAGCTTCTACAGGAGTTTGAAGTACTTACCCCCAATTTCCACAATAAGGGCTGTCTCCTCCCCAGTGAAATTTATCTTCCTCTTGAAGTGAGTGTTGGTCTGCATGGCTATTCCTGAAGGAGTGAACTGCAGGATACAGACAATGAAGAAGAAAAAAGTCGATCCTATGGTGTAGGCCATATTTTTGTTGTTGTAAGGGAATTTGTGTCAGGTGTGTCTTATTTCTTTGAGGTGTATAGATTGTTCATATCACTTCCATGCCAAGATCTCACATCCCCTATCATGAAGAGGTTTCCACCCTGCGTGTGGATGTTCTACCTCAAGTAAGGAGGTTACCTATTCACTATCATCCAGAGGTCAACACCTGAGTGCGGAATTGCTACCACGAGTGTGGAGGTCCCGCCATACATAAAATGTAGGCATAAATTAGTTGTAGTGACTACACAGTTGTAAGTTGTGGATATTTTGACTCCACTCCCTAAACTGTGGCATGGAGTCAAAATAGCCACAAGTAACAACTTTACTACTTTTAACTATTCATTTACCAGTGCAATGTTGTTTGAGAGTGTAGAAGTAAATGTCCCCGCCCCGTAAACTGTGACTGGAAGTGTAAAGTTAAGTCATTTACATTTGTTAATAGCCCCTTTGATGTTCAAACTGCAATGAGGAGCAAAATATTTTCAAACATTGATTATTTACTTATTAAATTTTTTATTATACAATTTTGTAGATTTCTTTGTGTCTCATTTTGGTTACCACAGGGTGCCGAAAATTGTCAAGAAATGAGGTGATAGCCCAATGTTGTTTTATCAATTTCAATTACAAAAGGGTAAAGTTGATGGCTGTACGTCAGTTGGCTGAGATAAGGTAGAGGAACTATTCACCTCAGTCCATATCAAATCAGGGTCTTACTGGCTGTTTGAAAATTCGAGTACCTATGTCTGACCGAATCGGAGTTAATCCTATAAGCATTTGGGGAAAGGTTTGAAAAGTGCTGCAGTGTTTTCATTTCTACAGAGACTCGGGAACAGGGCACATAGCATTCATAGAGTTGGTAACTTTTTGGAAGCGTTCGTAACCTTGTTTGCAGCTTTATACCGTGGTAAACAACGGAAGGCCTCTACTATTAGTAGCCCATGAAAGTAGATGATTTGCCCTTAACCTTGAAGTTTTTATTTTGAGGCAATTTTATATAGTACGAACTCGCTCCGAATTTATTGGAGTGCTGTGCATGAGCACCAGTGTTATTGATCAAGGTCCCATTCATATTTTAGGCACTGGGAAATTACGTGATTTACCGAGGATGTGGAACCAACGCCGAGACTACAGCCTGATTCCCCAGTTCGGAAGTTGGCAGCTCTGGCCATAGCGCCTAACCCTCTGCTGATATCAGGAAGACCAGCTATTTTGAGGTCATATAACATCTGTCTCCTTATGAGTTGGACCATGAAGGTCCTCTGTGGAATGAGCAATTAGTGGGAAATCAGTAATTCTGGCTCTGATACCTCCAAAAAATCTTAATTTGGCCTGATGCATTCTCCCATTTTGCCTCAGTCTTTCGAACTTTCAACAGCCTAAATTTCCGGGGAAAAGTAAACAGTTCAGCAGTGTTCATGCGCACCTCATAATTCTCATGGTACCGGTAATTAATGTCAGTTCTATAGAAAAATCTGTACAAAAAAAAGAAAGAAAGAAAGAAAAATAAAATAAAATATATATATATATATATATATATATATATATATATATATATATATATATATATATATATAAACTAAATCAAACATAGCGATTGCCAATAAAAAGTGGGGCGTATTATGCGGTCATGTGCAGCACCCTAACTTTGGAACGTTAGTAAATCATTCTTCTTGGTACAAGTAAGTTATAGTTTATAATTTTAATGAAATCATATTCTCAGAATTCATAAAACCATTAAGTTGCTTCTTGTGAAGAGAAGAACTGCCAGCTTTCACCACTCAATGCCAACATTTCAAAGAAATGAGAAAGTGTTTTCCGGATGTGTAAATCTTTCATTTGTGTTTATTGTAAAGAAAGTTCCATATGAATCATGAAGAATTACATAACGATTTTGACAAGGTAAATGAACCTTGCGAAAAAAGGTTAATTCGGCAGAGGTGCAAGAGGAGGAAGACAGCAGTCTATAGGCCGTTGACGCGGATTAAGCAATTACCATCTCCTTCTGCAGGCTTGAAACTCAAAAGATAGAAAAATTGGGTACCCAGAACTGTCGGTGACAAAATCCACTGTGATTAAAGCCTACAATTTAAGACTGCTGTGTCATTTTGTGTTACCCTCCTGACGACTTTTGGGTCACATTTAAGAGCTTAAATTCGTTTTATCCAAGTCTATTAGAACTTTAAAATCAATACGGCACCCTGGTTTTCATTTAGATCTGCTGACTGTGGTAATTCACTCATTTCTAAATCTGTTCTTTTTTTTGTCTAGCTTCTTATATAGATTATTGCATCTGAAACTATTTTTTCTGTCGATTGGAATTCAGGGAGGAGTTTGGAGCGCAATGTGTTGTACTAAAAAATGTCATCAAGATGCTATAAACCCTTAGCACCAGGTTCTATGTGGTGGTATTGGCATGTGCAAAACAGTGCCCTTGGAGAAGGGACATGTGCAATAATGGATGCAAACACTATTTGTGCATTAGGGGCATATTTACAAGCCCGTAGCGCCTTCCTGTATCACATTAGCATCATTTTTCGATGCTAATGTGGCGTTAGGAAGGCTTTCTTGCCACGCCATATTTACCTGCCTATTTATATGCTCGCACTGCACCACTTTGCACCCCCTTGCGCCAGGCATAATATATGCAAGGGTGGGAAGTTCTGGCATCGGGAGGCCCGCAAATATGGTGCAGTGAAATCTACAAGATTTCACTGTGCCATTTTTGACATAATTTGGCATCATTGTTAACGCCTGTCTAAAGCTGGTGTTAAAATGACACACACAAAGAAACCTCTGGGCCTCCTTGCACTTTACTGCACTAGTGCCAACATTTTTAATGCTGGTGTAGCAAAGCATCACAATAGCGTAAAAAATTTGGACTCAATTGGCCTAACGACTGCTATGGTGCGCCATTTTGTAAGTATTGCACACCAATAGTGTCGTTAGGCGAGGCGAAGCGAGAAAACTGGCGTATCATGCTTGATGCGCCAGTTACTTGTAAATATGCCCCTTAAAATCCATTTATTTAGCTACATGTGTACATTGTGCACAAATAAAACCTATGTACTGATGGAAATATTACTTTCACTGGGGTGCATTTACACTAGTAATTGTTCTGTTGATTGGGGTAATAGGAGTAAACATTTTTTGTATCTTTTATTGCACCTTTGTTGTGTTTAGATTCACTAACATATTACAAAATCTGATTGAGGTAGCACATTTTGCAATCATCATGTAACGGGTGCAAAGTGACAACATCAGCACAAAAACAATCTGTGCAGGGGTCTAAATTTTGCCTTTTTATGGAACAACACATTTTCAGATGCTAACCACCAAGCATCACTGCACAAACATGATTTTGTATCATTATCAATGTGAAGCTGTTCATCTACTGGGAGATAGTAATAGTACATCTTCATCCTGATAGTGTCACTCCCCTTACTTGAGTGGACCCTGACTGGAGTTATGGATAGTAAGTCTGCCCTCTTACAATGTCTGGTACATTCCCTATTTTGGCCCTTTCTGGCGTTATGAATAGAAAAACTGCAGTCTCACACTGTTCAGCACCTTCCCTACATTTTCCCTAACTGGAGTTAAGAATAGGAAATCTGCCCCCTCACAGCGTCCAGCACATACCCCGGTTTGGTAATAATTTAATAGTTTCACTGGATATTTAACTTACCTCTTGGTTCAAATTTTAGAAGGTTGTGAAATTAGTAGGCTTTCTAAAAATAATATTTTTCTTCAGAAATATTGTCTAAAATTTAAAAAATTTAAAATGAAAGATTATATATCTATTGTTTGAAATACGTATTTGTTATAATAACATCAATTTACACATATAAACACTTATACTGATATACAAAGGGCAGTATTACAGAAACAGTCACACTGTCCTCCTCTCAGCAGTGCCTCTGGGCAGTCTGAATAGTATTCTGCTCTAAATCGTGGATGGCCACTTTAATATATTTTCAAAAACTTACCACAATTTTCTACAAAATAACCGTTGTAATCTTTTTTTAATGCTAATAAATTAGTGTCTGAAAGTATATTGTAATTGAAATTGATTTGTGTCATGTTTTTGATCTTCTTCAGTATGTATGCCTGCCAACTTGGTTAGGGGCAAATGTACTGGTTTTATAGGATGTATTTATAAAGTCATGCAAGGTTCCACAATTTGACCTTTGCTTGACTTTATAAATAATATTGTACTCTTTCCATTTCCTTGCATTTTCCTTCGTTATGTTATGTGGTGCAAATGTAATTTTTGAAAACAAATTGTGTTACACAAGTATATGTGTAACTTCATGTAATGCTCATAGTGTTAGGTACATTGAAAAATTCCTGAATTTTACAAATGTATTTCTTATAATTATATTGCCTTTTCAATCAATCAATCAATAGTTTATTCGGTCCAAATTTAGGCCATTTTTAAAAGTAAACATACATACATAGAAATAAAAACCATAAACCAATGTATAGTAAAAGAAAGGATAAGAAGGGGTCGTATAGCTAAAATATTTCCATAAATAGTTGTAAAAAGAAGAATACTCAGGGTGGTCTCCGGATCTTGCCCTGTACATAATGCTGGACACTAAAATAATACTAATCAATTATTAAAAAGATAAAAACTGTTCTAGAACCAATCTAATCGATTATTAAAAAGATAAAAACTGTTCTAAGACCAATCACTATATAAAATCAGACATTAAAACTCCAGAAAATAGCACAGATTAAAAAAAAAGAAAGTTAAGAGGTCGGGCCATAAGGAATGGTACCCATGATTGGTGAGTTCTATTAAATAGATTGGTCAGAATAGGATATAACTTAGCATTTATAAAATTATATAGTTGTGGTAACCCACTAAACAGCATACTCGGGGATACAATCTAATATCCATGATAGGTCTCGGTTTTCGTTAGAGTCCCAGACTAATATGATCGAATGCTGGTTTACTGGCTGCTAGACCGCTCTTCAACTGATGGATTGGGATCTGAAATAATCCTGCTGCGAATTTTCCATGCTGCTGCCAAATATTTGGAAACAGAGCACACTGTCAGTATGGAAGTATCATATTTACATATTCTGAGTACACTATTGCGAGATGGCGAGGGCAGTGTTCTGCACAGAGGGGTAATCCACTTCCCTCGAGGACATTTATACAGAGGGCAAAAAAATTGAACGTGTTCATAAGTTTCCTTACATAGGTGACAGTTTATACATTTGTCCGATGGAGAACTGTTAGTCGACCAGCCGGCCGTGAAACTGTTGACTGCCAATGTTCCGTACCTAAGTTGGAGTAATAAGGAGCGAGCGTGGGCTGGTATAGGGAGGTCCAGGAAGCTTTCAGACAGAGGAACATGCTTTACCAGCAGGAACTCTGCTGTCAGCCGACCTGAACTATTTGAGCCGAGGGATTCCTCATAGATCTTTTCCCAATAGTGGTCTTTGATCAGGCGTTTAGCATTGCCAGGAATCATCTCGGGATTCTCCCAATAATGGGATAGACTCAGTTTGGTCCATGCTGCTTTCATCTCCCTAAGCCATATATTGCCTTTTACATTTTATTTAATTAAAAAATAATATTCCAGCTAAAAAAAACGTATTTTAAAGGTATGCTTGGTAAGGGATCTATTGTAAACATATGCCTGTTACAGGTACTTTCAGTGGTACTCTAAGTGTATGTGTGGTAAAGACTTGTGTTGTGAAGACATGTGTGGTAAGGCATGTGTGGTAAAGACTGTGTGATAAAGGCATGCTTTGTCTTGCCATGCAATAGTTCAAACTCAAATGTCTATAGAGAATGCATTAGATCACTAAGCCGCCATACTTGACTGGCGGCATTGGTTCCTAACTTTGATAACTATTTTGAGGGTTTATTTTTTGGAAGAGTTCTTTTATACCTTTACATTTTTATTGTCCAGGGTATAGAGACATTCTTATTGTTAAAAAGGGGATAACAAATGTAATTTATTGTTAGAGCAGATTTCACCTTTCACAACACTACAGGGTAAGTTTATTAGTTTTCATGCAATGCACTGCAGAAGCCAAAGTTACTGCTGCGATGCATAAAAGGAAGAGAGCAGGCAGCACCATATATACTTAGATAGGGAGTTGCTGCTCCCTCCCCGAGCACTGGTTCTTGTTGTGGCTGCCTAGTACTATGCACGCCTCTGCACCAAAGTGCAAATGTGCTGCATGTCTATCATAGGATTTGTACTGGAATGGTAGCTATTTAGTACAAAATGCTATGCTTAGACTTACTTTCAAACTTTTGCCGCATTGAATGTGTGCTGTCCATACAGAACACACACAAATTTAGAAAAGTTTGGGGAAAGCTTTTTCTCCTTCTTTGCGCCTACTTCAAGGAGGTATCATTTGTGGCCAGAAGCATAGTTCACAGACATTATTTCACAGAGTTTTGCATCAAAAACCATGGGTCATAACATGGGTACTGCTATGTCCCATCTAAAGTAGCACATAGCATACCGTAACACTTCTATTACCTTTAAAAAACTTTCCAGGGCAAACGTTTTGTGATAGAAAGTAAATCCCAGATCAACACTGTAGATTAGTTTGCATCACCTTTGGTGACATACTTTGCACTCACGCAAATGCTTGATGAATGTGACCCTACTTCCTGTAGTTAAGTATTGGTTTCCATACATAACATTGTCATAGATTTTCCCGAGCAATCTCTTATCTTGTGACAGCTAGGAAAAACACATTGAATACTAAGAAAAAAAGTAACAAAACGAGACGAAATGCACAAGACCAATGAGAAACGAAAAGATAAAGTAATGCCTTGCCACCTATTAGTGAACTCCAAGCAAGATAACAAGCATTTTTGGTAACAAGGTCAGACTGGCAAGACTGGGCATCAGGATATCCCCGGGAGGCTGGAAGGTTGGGGGCCATTTTGGCTACCGGGGTGATGGTTTTGTAGCAGTGCAACTGTTTTAAAAGGACTGCAGAGTTCCTTGTATATCAATCAGTTTTCAGGCAATGATAAAAGTGCCAGGATAACTCTGGTACCTGCTGGAGCGAGATTGGAGTTTGACTCATCCAAGGTAGCGCAGAGGGTTACTATGCCTGCTGCAAAGAATATGTACTATGAAGATCACTGAACTGTATTTTATGTGCAGTGCTCAGTGGGATACTGCTTTTGTCAAGGAGATCTTTTTGTTACTGTGCAGTTCATAAGTTACAATCATCATCTAGCACAGTGAACTAGGAACTACTATCAAAGAGCTGCATGCAAACTGCATGGTACAGATTAGAAAGTTATGTTTTTTTCCAGTCTTTGATTATCCTTATTTAGCTAAAAAGGGTTTTCGTGGGTAGAAATAAATTGTTTTCAATAAAGTCATCCCTAACCACTGTGCTACGTTCTGAATCCTTAGTTTTTTCTTCCCCAGATCAAACACTCTTAAAAAATGCCTACCAGTATGGATGACATGTGAATCCTACACTGTATAATCCATTTCGTCTTATGTAACATTTTGTATACACTGATTTACACACGTATGATTTATTGTTTCTGTATGTGTGTGTGATGTAAAGTGCTCCAACACCCTATGCTGTTAAGAGAGGTGCAATAAAACAAATGAAATACATGTGAGACAGGGACTAGAGTCATTGTTAGAGGTTGATGATGATAAAATCATTTGAAGAACACCAATAAAGATTGCTGTATCCCAGTTTACAGTAAGGTCACCACTCACTATGCTTCAAAAACGAATTCTATTGAAAATACATTGAAAAATGTGTTGTAGAATGCACTATTTTGCCATTTTTCCAAACTTTTCTTGTTTGGTTAGATACAAAATGGGCTCCCTTTGTGGTGAATGCTTTGTACAAGATCTGGTGAAACTAATAAGAGAGAAACGCACGTGCAGGCGAGCATGGCAAGCTAACGACGCTCACTCCAGATGAACTAGTTCAGTTAAAGGCTGCAGCAGCGCTAATTGAGCACCATATTGTGATCACTCATATCGAAGTTAATGCAGCGTTACGGCTCAGGTTCCATTGTTAGCACTGGCTCTTCCTGGCCATTAGCATGAGCTATTGGCTGATTCACATGTCTGATAACATATGGTCTTTTGTACCCCAATTTATCTGATGATCAAGCGGTGAAAATGTGCGCTTGTAGAAATTTAGTTTGCACAAAAACGCTTACTGCATTTCTGGATAATTTTGCATGTTTTAAAATAGCTAAAGGCCTAACACACATAGCTCAAAAATCTCCGGGGGCAGAGTGAAAGCCAGCTGCATCAGGACTAAAATTAACGAAGATATTTTAACCCTGGAATCATTGCCCACTTAAAGCAAAAGATTCCGGTGAAAACTGGCCTAGCCGCTGGGGAAAACATGCGGATTAAGCTGAGAAAACACTAGTTTCTGCATTTAAATACCCACTATTCTACGGTCTGTAGAAATTCCCTCTCCCCTTGGGCACAAGTTGGGGGTGGACATGGGTGGAAAGACTCTCCACAACTAATATTGGAGATTGGACTGCGTTTATCAAACCTTAGGCAGGAGGCAGCTGAGAGGCTCACCCTGTGCCCCTTCACTGCAGTTATTCTCCATTTAGAAATATTGCAGGCATGTAAAGGGGCCTCAGGAGTTTGGGAACCGCCTTCCCACTTGCAGCATCCTGTTAATGTGTGAAAGGCCAAGTTGGGTGAGGGAGATGTTTGAATCTCATATTTGGAACTATCTGAGAAACTCACAGCATTAACCCCTTACCCTCCTAAAGAACACCTAGCACATCTTGATTACGCTCTAAACAGGTATAATAGCAAGTTACACAGTTCTCCTCACACACAGCTATTTATGAGCTCCATTAACAACTCAGGAGTGGAAAACAACACGATTTACAAAAAAACACAAACCATAAGAATTACTTTCCTTTTTCTTTGTGATTATGCTAAATGATTGTATAGGTTCAATTATAAGCGGGGATTATAGGGATTTTATATGCTAAGTAGTCCCCCTAATATTTTTCCAAGGGCTTGTACTTTCCAGTCTAACCCCTGGAATTACTGATATCCCTAATTCTGAGTGAGACTTCTAAACTGAATACTGGACCGCGCGTAATGAGGCAACTAATGTATGAAGATGTTATAGGCAGTAAATCTGCATTCAGTAACCTGCACTGCTCAGGAAGTGCAAAGTGCAATAAAGGCTTATGCAAGTCTAACATAGATTAAGATATACGTGTGAGAAAGTTAGAGGAGGCCATTGTGAGGGGGTAGTGCTTCATGGATAGCACTTACTGAAACCCATTCATGCCCCCCCCAAACACAAAGAAAAGCTTCTGAGGCTGCTACGGATGTTCAGGTGACAAACACCTTGATGGACATTAACAGTACACCCTCACCACACACAACCTCACCCATTCAGTGCAGGGGGTTCCAGCTCACTTGGTGTCAACTGTAATACTGACTCACCAGTTGACCACGAAAAGAGATTTGATGTCATGTGACACAAGATGGCACTGTGTGTGATGGCAGGATTGGGGTTGCAGGCATCATGAGTAACAGCCTACTGTCACAATGAAACCTTATGGAAAATGGAAACAGAGCCTTGTTACCTTATGGCGATTTACATTGAGTCCTGCCACATAACGTGATGCCTGATCAGCTACCTCGTGTCTAAGAATTGTCTGTGAACACAAGAACCTATTTTTTCTCAAATTATGCAACTTTGGGCTATAAGAAAACAGGATCTTTACAGGATTTTCCCTAACGTTTGGAGCTACCTAGGACCACTAGCTGCTGGTTTTCGACTTTGAGAGTGCACTGAGGCCTGCTGTCCAGAACTCAGTGCCAGTATTCTTTCCTTTTTCAAAAGTAATGTTAAATTGGATACTCCCAACTGGCATGTGCTGACTAACCTATAAGTCCCTAGTATATGGTTCCCTGGTACCAAGGTCATGTAAGGCTGGCTGTCCAGACAGGAGCTGCAGCACTGGTTGTGCCACTCTGTGTGTGAGGAAGTGAAAAAAACGGCTTTCAGCTGCCATTTCAGACTGAAGAGGCTGGGGATGCACTGCACATCTGACTTTGCCATTACCACTAATGTCAAAGTCACCTTAAGTCCCTTAACTATATATGTAAGTCTCCTCTAAGGCAGGCCTAATGGAGCCCTGTGGCAAAGAGCTGTATACTTTTAAGATAGACATATATTTTCTGATTTGTCTATGCAGCAAAGCCCTAAAATGTCGATGTTTGCTGAGGATGGTTAAGTAGCCGTATAAGGTAATTGCAGAGTAAATGGTTGGCACTTCATGCACTTAACCTCTGACAGAGGCTACCTAACCCTGCCATATAAGGTACCAAATTAAAGGGGGCATCAAATGCGACTCAATGGGGCAGTCTACAGTTATGTCCACTTTGATGCTGGCCACTGTTGTGAAAGTTTCAATACTCTGACCTACCTAATCCAGTGATTTCAGAGAGGCACAGGGGCTGGCATAGGTTTCTGCCTGCCTAGGGAGGCATGTCAATGATTCCCAGGCTGAGAACAAAGGCTGTTGATGCACTGAAGGTGTGACTGCCACCCACTGGATGGGCTGCAAAGGGTTCTATCCAAAGCGGAAGAAATCAAAGGGTGATGCCGCATTTGAAGGGTTGCTGTGAGATAATTCCCGAGCAGGAAGCCATTTGTTTCCCCTAGACAGTATAGATCCAGGGTTAAAGGAGGGGAAACCGGTTTTAGAACTAGTTTTCTATGGGTGCGTAGCCCATGTTAGCCACGCTCCCCAGGAGTGGGCTACCAAGTTCCTCACACTCGAGGAAGACCTCAGCCATGTTGAATGTGGTGTGCAAAGTGCACTCTGGGATAGCCAGATGCAACACATTACCAGAACTGTGTCACCAGGTAGGAGGGGACCTACTAGACCATTGGTTAGTGACCGCTTTGTCCTCTTTGGCCACTTTACTGAGATATAATGGGCACCCCTGGCACCCAAGAAGTTAATACTTGCTGGATTTGGTTCAAGGACAAGAAGAAGACCACTCTGCACACTTTTGAATCGCATAGAGAGAGGCTGCAGTGCTGGAGCTACTGCACCTGCTGCGCTCTGGGCCAGTTGAATTTGGACCCTGTTGTGCATGCCTGGCCTAGGGAAAAGTTAATTCCTGTCCCCAATCCACTGCAAGTGCTCCAAGGATCAGGTGGCTTGTCCCCTGGAACCCACTCCAGGGACACAGGGGTGAAAAGAAACATTGCTTAAGTTTCGCTGCTACCAGTCGCTGAGTGCCCCAACAGAGGAATGTGGGATAGCCAATGTCAGCATCCGAGGCTGCTGGAACTGGGAGGACTGTCAGAGACCAGATTCTTTGGACTACAAGGGCACTAGCCCCCATGGAAGGTTTGCACTGGAACCGCTGTGTTGCAAGAACGAAAGGTCTGCACCAACAGCCCTTTGACCCATGCATAGAGGACCTGTTGAGACCCCAGGATCCATGGCAGGAGTCACCCCCACTCTCCTGTGGACTGAGGACTCGATCATCCCCTTGGACTGCACAGCATCTGGATCTTCCATTGTGCATCCCTAAGCCTACATTCCTCAGCATCAGGACTCCATAGAAGTCAATGGAAGCTGTCCTGTAAAGTTTTGAACTTACTTCAAAGATGCTCTGTTGGCCAGGTAACTGTCCAAAGTTTCCTTTCTAGACTCCTAGACCTCTGCCTGTCAGATTTGGTCACCCAAGTTGGGTCAGAGTCGCCGAACTCAGTGAAACAAACTTGTACAACTTTTTAGAGTTCTGACTTGCCAATGCTCGCTGGCGCTTGATGTTAATATTTTTAAATGCTTTGAAACTTCAGATTTCTGGAACCCTCTGGTAGAATGTAGTCATCAAGGACTCTAAACATTCACTAAAATATGTTCTCTTGATATAACTTGTTGTCTTGTCTCTTTCTTGTTTGGTGACCTTCTTATTGTGTTGTATGGTGTTGTTAAACGCTTTACACCTTGGTTCCTTTGCTACGCCTTGCTGCTCAGCGCCATAGCTAGTAAAGGGTTGAGCTGAGGGTTGAGCAAATAACCCTGACTAGAACCAAAAACATAAATGTGAGTGTACTGCACAACAAAGCCCAAGCCTCTCCCTATAGTACACCCATTATCTTAAATGGCCAATATGTATTTGAATGGAGGAGTTAGAGAATGTGTGTAGATTATCTCAGCGTTGGGACTGAGATTTAAATAGGTGCTTCACATGCTTCTGTATGGAATGCAAGAGAACAATTTGAACATAGTTCATGGGAAACCTGCTCACTATTACATTTTACATTGGAAAGATAGAGTTGGGTGAGTCAGAGTTGGACATGAAAGGTACGATTGAGTCATTCCAGCTATCATTACAGGTGCAGAAGAAATCCTGATTTAATTGGTTATAGGCCTGGGAATATGAGATTTATGGGAACAGAGTATTCCTATTTTTTCCCCACACACACTTCAGAAGGAGAGACTAGGCCAGATGTGGATGGGAGAAGGTCCTGGAATGAAGGAAAACATGGGATAATTTGTCCCCAGACACTGATTTCTGTAGGTACCCTCAGTTGTGGCTCACGCTAATTAGAAGGTGCGGGCGGTATGCACGCAAGGTGGGGGAGAAGAATTAAATTAAATAAAAAAATAATGTAAAAAAACACTTACCTCTGCTCCTGCGCCCCTCCTGTGCCTCCTCCCATCTCACTGCAGTCAGGCACAGGCTCCCAGTCTGCCCTGTGCCAATCCTGAGACTGTTTAGAGCAGCCTCAGGATTGGCTGGGAGTCTGTGCAGGGTCTCTCCAGGCCAGCACCTTTGTTGCTGGGCTGGAGAGAGTGCTGTGTGCATGTGTGTTTGGCGAGCCCTAGACGGCCGGCCAAACACTCATGCACTCTTAGGAGGAGTACTGTGCACTCCCCCTCTTTGTTCGTCACCCCTGTGGCCCTGCCCGTTTTCCCAAATAATGATCATAAACACAGTTTATGATAATTTTTTGGGAAAAGGTTTGCAGTTGCTGCTGCTGGCGGGTGGAGCGACGCTCCTCCGCCCTTATAGAGGAGCTCCCCCTGGGTATCTCAGTTCCTCACTGTTAGAATTTTGGTCTGTAGTTGGCAGAGGTATGCACCATTTATAAGTAAAGGACACATCCCAGTCAACGTAACTCATAACACAACCTAATTTATCCTGTTCTTACCCTCTGGCAGCTTGGTACAGAACAGGCAGGCCTAATTTAGAAGGCAATGTGTAAAGCGTTTGTGCAATAACTCATACAGTAACACAGTACAACGCCACAAAAAGACCCCGCAGAAGGTTAGAAAAATTGAGAATCTTTATAGGGATAAGATAAGGAAAAATGATAAAAATCCCACCAGTATGGTTTCAGATATGAAGTTTGAAAGTATGCAGATATAAATATAGTGGTAGAGCAATCCTCGGGAAAAAGAGCTTCTAATCCCACAGTGGATCGCTGTTGGTTTGCAAAAGTTCCTCTGTAGTGATGTGCCCAATCAGCACTCGTTTGGGAGTCGGCACAGGTCTTTTGGGACCGGAGTGTGCAGCACAGTGCAATTGTCAGTGCGCGTGTCAGGCGCGTTCATGGACCTCACAGGTTGAGGTTTGATACCTTTGTTCTGGAGTTGTTAAATGCTTTACACTTTGCTCCTTTGGTAAGCCTTGCTGCTCTGCGCCATAGCTAGTAAAGAGTTGAGCTGAGGCTTGAGCAAATAACCCTGACTAGAACCAAGAACATAAATATGAGTGTACTGCATGACAAAGCCCCAGCCTTGCCATATAGTACATCCATTTTCTTAAATGGGCAATATTTATTTTAATGGAGGAGTTAGTGAATGTGTGTAGATTATGTCAGCCTGGGGACTGATATGAAGTTTGAAAGTATGCAGATATAAATATAGTGGTAGAGCAATCCTCAGGAAAAAGAGCTTCTAATCCCACAGTGGATCGCTGTTGGTTTGCAAAAGTTCCTCTGTAGTGATGTGCCCAATCAGCGCTCGTTTGGGAGTCGGCACAGGTCTTTTGGGACCGGAGTGTGCAGCACTGTGCAATTGTCAGTGCGCGTGTCAGGTGCGTTCAAGGACCTCACAGGTTGAGGTTTGATACCTTTGTTCTGGAGTTGTTAAATGCTTTACACTTTGTTCCTTTGCTAAGCCTTGCTGGTCTGCGCCATAGCTAGTAAAGAGTTGAGCTGAGGGTTGAGCAAATAACCCTGAGTAGAACCAAGAATATAAATGCGAGTGTACTGCACGACAAAGCCCCATCCTTTCCATATAGTACATCCATTTTCTTAAATGGGCAATATTTATTTTAATGGAGGAGTTAGTGAATGTGTGTAGATTATGTCAGCCTGGGGACTGATATGAAGTTTGAAAGTATGCAGATATAAATATAGTGGTAGAGCAATCCTCAGGAAAAAGAGCTTCTAATCCCACAGTGGATCGCTGTTGGTTTGCAAAAGTTCCTCTGTAGTGATGTGCCCAATCAGCGCTCGTTTGGGAGTCGGCACAGGTCTTTTGGGACCGGAGTGTGCAGCACTGTGCAATTGTCAGTGCGTGTGTCAGGTGCGTTCAAGGACCTCACAGGTTGAGGTTTGATACCTTTGTTCTGGAGTTGTTAAATGCTTTACACTTTGTTCCTTTGCTAAGCCTTGCTGGTCTGCGCCATGGCTAGTAAAGTGTTGAGCTGAGGGTTGAGCACATAACCCTGAGTAGAACCAAGAATATAAATGCGAATGTACTGCACGACAAAGCCCCAGCCTTTCCATATAGTACATCAATTTTCTTAAATGGGCAATATTTATTTTAATGGAGGAGTTAGTGAATGTGTGTAGATTATGTCAGCCTGGGGACTGAGATTTAAATAAGTGCTTCAGATGCTTCTGTATAGAATGCAAGAGAACAATATTTACACAGTTCATGGGAAACCTGCTCACTATTACATTTTACATTGGAAAGATAGGGTTGGGTGAGTCAGAGTTGGATATGGAAGTGTGACTGAGTCATTCTAGTTGTCATTATAGGTGCAGAAGAAATCCTGATTTAATTGTTATAGGCCTGGGAATATGAGATTTAGGGGACCAGAGTATTCCAATTTTTTTCGTACACACACTTCAGGAGGAAAGACTAGGCCAAATGTGGATGGGAAATGGTCCTGGAATGAAGGAAAACATGGGATATTTTGTCCCCAGACACTGATTTCTGTAGGTATCCCCAGTTACAGCCCACGCTAATTAGAAGGTGCGGGGCAGTGTGCATGCGAGGTGGGGGAGAAGAATTAAATTTAATGAGAAATAATGGAAAAAAACACTTACCTCTGCTCCCGCGCCCCTCCTGTGCATTCTCCCATCTTGCTGCAGTCAGGCACAGGCTCCCAGCCTGCCCTGTGCCAATCCTGAGGGCTACTTAGAGCAGCATCAGGATTGGCTGGGAGCGCCAAGCCAGGACTCTTCCAGGAAGACTGGGAGTCTGTGCAGGCTCTGTTGCTGGCCTGGAGAATGCCCTTTGTGCATGTTTGTATGGCGAGCCCTAGACGGCTGGCCAAACACTCATGCGCTCTTAGGCTCTTTGCTCGTCACCCCAATGGCCACACCCCTTTTCCCAAAATTGATAATAAACACAGTTTATGATTGTTTTTTGGGAAAAGATTTGCAGATGCTGCTGCTGGCGGGTGGGTGACGCTCCTCCGCCCTTAGGGAGAAGCTGCCCCTGGGTATCTCAGTTCCTCACTGTTAGAATTTTGGTCTCTAGTTGGCAGAGGTGTGCACCATTTATAAGTAGGGACCACAATCCTAGTCAGTGTAAGTCATAACACAACCTAAATTATCCTGTTCTCACCCTTTGACAGCTTGGTACAGAGCAGGCAGGCTTAATTTAGAAGGTAATGTGTAAAGCGTTTGTGTAATACCTCATACAGTAACGCAGTGCGATGCCACAAAAAGACCTCACAGAAGGTTAGAAAAATGGAGAATCTTTATTGGGGTAAGAGAGTAAAAAATGATGATCCCAAGAGTATGGTTTCTGATATGAACTTTGAAAGTATGCAGATATAAATATAGTGGTAGAGCAATCCCAGGGAAAAAGGGCTTCTAATACCACGGTGGATCGTTGAAGGTTTGCAAAAGTTCCTCTGTAGTAATGTGCGCAATCGGCAGTCGTTTGGGAGTCAGCACAGGTCTTTTGGGACCGGAGTGTGCAGCACAGGGCAATTGTCAGTGTGCGTGTCGGGCGCGTTCATGGACCTCGCAGGTTGAGGTTCGATACCGTTGTTCTGGAGGCTCTGCGGTATGGAGAGGTGAAGCAGGGGTGAGTCACACCGGGCAGTCCATAAAGAGTCCTAGTCAGCCCGGGGTGAGCACAGCACACCTGCACAGTTGACCATCTCCCAGTGGGCAGCAAACGGCATCGAAAACGTATAAATTTTCATAGCAACCAGCGTGGCCATGCCCGCAGGGGTTTCCCTTGGCTCAGCAGCACCTAACCACACAGCAGAGAGCTTGGTATCTAAGTTACAGGTGGTTTGTTTTTCGCCATTTGATGATTAGGCACACACTACTTAAGGGAAGCATGCAGTGCTCTATCTTCACTTCAGACAGAGCGCGTAGGCTGTGGGGAGTCCCATGGCAATGGGGAAGCCTTTGATAGCTCTGGGGCTTCAGAAACAGAGGCTAACAAGCAAGCCCTTGGAGATCACTCTGGGAGGAAAGGCAGAGTCCTTCTAGCAGGGTCAGAGGGCGGCAGACAGCAGGGCAACAAGCAGGAAAGCACTCCTCCTAGCAAAGCAGTCCAGTTGAGTCCTTTGACGAGCAAAGCAGTCTTTCTGACAGAGGTTCAGTTCCAGAGTGTCTGATTTGATGGGGTCAGAGACCCAGTATGTATACGCACATGTGCCTTTGAAGTGGGGGAGACTTCAAAGAGTGGTTTTAAAGTGCACCAGTTCCCCTTTCAGCCCGGTCCTGTCTGCCAGGAGATCTGTGTGTGTGTGGGGGGGTTACCAGTCCTTTGTGTGGGGTCAGACCACCACCCTATGAGGTGTAAATGAGAGACCCTTCACCCTTCCTGCCCGGGGGGACCATCAGTAAGCAGATGATTGCAGATGCAGTTGAGTGTCCTGTGTTTATGCGTGTCTGGATGGAATGCACAAGGAAGCTATCACCCAGCACAGGCCAGACATGGATTGGAGACAGGCAGCAATGCACATGGAGCAGTAATAGCAGAAGAATGCCTACTTTCTAAAAGTGACATCTCTAAAATAGTAATGTTAAATCTGAATTTACCAGTAAAGCAGATTTATGATTACCATTCCAAAGTGATGAAGCATGATGTATCTACTCCTTTCTGATCAGGAATTACAGCTTAAAAGTATAATAAGGTATTCCCAATGCTGGCCCATGAGAGGGACAGGCTTAACATTACTGAAAAATGACTTTCAGTGGTTTTCACTACTAGGACATGTAAAACTTTAAAATACAGGTCCTGCCTTTTACGTACACTGCACCCTCCGCTGTGGGTCACATAAGGTCTACTTTAGGGATGATTTACATGTAGTAAAAGGAGAGTTTAAGGCTTGGCAAAGGGTTTTAAATGCCAACTCGAGGTGGCAGTAAAACTGCACAGACACACACCGTGCAATGTCAGGCCTGAGACATGGCTAAGGGGATATTTATGTGGATGGCACAATGAATGCTGCAGGTCCACTAGTAACATTTAATTTACAGGCCCAGGGCACATATAATGCACTTTACTAGAGACCTGTAGGTACATTAAATATGCCAGTGGGATAGGAGCTATGTTACCTTGTTTAGGGGAGAGAGCACAAACACTTCATCACTGGTCTGCAGTGTCCTAAAACCAGCAAAAATTAGATCAGAAAAAATGTAGGGAGGCAGGCAAAACATTGGGGAAGACCACCATAAGGCTGTTAAGTCTAACACTCACTATAATTGTGCATCAGAATTACTGCTTCCCAAGGTATCAGAACATTGGGAGTTTGGAGGAACTCACCGTCCTCAGTGGTCTTAGTGACAAAAAGACTTATTTAAATTTTTGGCAGGTGACCTTCTTGCCCACCAAGTCAGTGGATAGATTTACACAACTTCCAAAACAAAGACTGCTTACTATACATAGGGATCTCTGCCAGGCAATCTGGCATCTCAAGGTTCCGAAATGTGAGTTTCTTTCTGAAAAAACAGAAATAACACATAGCTGTCCTGCTCTGGAAATTTCTTTGGTTTCCTGTTAAGGTATGTGGATGCAGACTCCACAATAAATAATTCTGTGCACTAATCGATACTAAAGGTCACAAATGCAATGCGCCTTCTCATATTTTCAGGTTTGCATATTATTATGCCTCCTTTAGGAAAAAACTCCATGCCCTGAAAGGTACTAAACAAAGTAAGGTAATGTGACAATGATATAAATGAAGGCAAAATACAAAAGTAATTGTTCTCATTGAGAGCTGCCTTCTTGGTTTGAGGCTAGCAAGTCTTTCCATGAGTTCTGAAACATCAGTAAGACTGGCAGTAATGAAGGCCAAAGTATGCGGAGGAGACATCACAGTAGAAACTTTAATTGCAAATGCTGAAAAGCAGTCCAGAAGCGAAAACTCGACAAAGCTAATATAGTCAGCTCTATCCAATGGTGTGATGATTTGGGTTGAAATGAATGAACCAGCACTATTTGTGTTCATGTGTAGGTGGGGGGATTGGTGCTAAACGTTTGTATGCCTGCCTGTCCATTTTATTTGAACCGGTTAGTGCTTACTTCTGATGAGTGTCCAGCCCTAGTTTATCTTTAAAATGAGCATAGCATTGTTGGGTGAGTGTAAGCACATGTGTGAATCTAGCACTTTGATTACCAGCATAGCTAGAGACTGTCACTTGGAGTGCCCACAAGAATGAGGACAGGATGACAAGGATGACAACGAAGGCCCTATCAGGACTACTCAGTACCTTGTGGAACATACAGCTATTTGATGCTAATGGATGGGATATTAGGTTCAGCAAAATATTATTATTTTGAATTGAAGCCTTAAAATTCAGGCTACCTGAAGAGAAGAAACATGCTAGGTGAGAGTACTTTATTTAAGAGAGAAACTATAATTAAAATTCTTGGTACTGTGAAGCAAACAGATGTACATTTCCAGTACGACCTCACAGTCCCATGCATTTAGATTGAGAGAAACAAAAATATTCAATGTGTTAACTGATGCCCCGCTAAACCAAACAGCATTATCCAAGGTCTTAAGAAGGATCGCAAAAAGTCCATACTCAGTTTTCTCACCTTCTGCAATCTGGAGCAATTGGTGTTAAGCACTATCTAAAACTGAATATTTGTATTTATTTCTGTTAACACCACATGGCCCCAGATCCAGGTCTGATATAGCTCCAGTTTTCAAAAAAACCTTTTCACTCTGGGGATCATTATATCCTAATGATGATACAGATATGTTAATTAAAAATGATTAATGAGTGTTTATGCATTTTGAAGAATAATAATAAGATGTAGAAGAAAATTAATGTAGAGAAATAATGTGCACGTTTGAAAATGTGCCCACGGAGAGTGGCCACCAGAATTCACGAGTTATACTAAAATTATAAAAAATGCATGAGATATTGAAAATACGTAATAATAATGTAGTAATATGTCATATTGAAATGTATAACATATGTTTTGCATTATATGGTAGAGTTAACTTAGACAAAGCTGTGGCCTAGTTTTACCAGGCCTCATGCGGAAGCTGAATAATCGTGCAATGTAGAAGACCTGATTTGTTGAACTGACCATGAACAATTTATGTTAACAAAATTTGCTCAGACAGGAGATGAGGGAATCAAATTTGTATCAAACCCGGTGTAAAGCAGATAAGCTATACTTTCCCAGGACTCGAACAATAGAGACACTGACTGGAGAAGAATATACAACATTTTTGATACCTGATGAGCCGGATGATGAGGACATCGTACAGTGAACCAATCGACAACCTGTGGGCGAGGAAATAATAGAACTCCTAGATTTGTAAAATAAAAGACATTGGCTAGCGTCACATATGGTGATTAATTGACCAGTTAGGTTTTGGGGGATGAGCTGGGTAACTTTAATATAATGTTGTGACAAAGGGAGAAAACTCAGATCTAGCGAGAGAACCATTGGAGAGAATAGATGTTCGAGGTTAGGCATGGACGTTCGAAGAGATTTCAGATTCTGTCTCTTGAGAGCCTGATGCATTGCTGATCAACTGATGATCTGAAGATGAAGACTGACATTGTTGCTGATCCATACTGTGAATAGATAGCTATCACAATGTGACTGATTGACTTCTGTGCCTTTTCTTTCTAGGTACCACCTGCGCTGTTTTATAATTTTTCTCTTAGCTAGATGTTTTTTTAAATTCATGTTCTAAACTGTTTTCGCATGAAGTCACACATGCCAATGCTAATCTGGGTTAGGTAGGGTTACTATTCTGAGATGTTGACATATATGATGACAAATGATTGATGGACTGATATGCTGAACTCTGCTATTCATGTTAACACATTCTTCTTTATTGGCTTATGTTGAGGCATTAGAACGCATGTTTTCTGAAGTTCCGATTAGGTTATATTATTGGTGGTCATTAATGAATTAATTTTGAGTGAATTGAATAAAGATTTGAATTAACCTTATGACCTAGTATTGTAACAAGTAGGGAAATAAAATTGATAAAACGTATAATTGAGTTGTGGTTATTTAAGAGATGTTGGCGCTATTCACTGATGACTGATGTTTTTGCTTATCGACTACTGATTGTGTATTGATTATTGATGGTTAGTGGTTTCACCATAGCTAGGACACTCCATGGAAATCAAAAGGTTAATCGACCTATACGCGTCCCCTTGTAAGTTTACTTACTAAGGACCAGGCGCGCTAACAGTTTTTGCTAGCAGCTTGATGGTTAGTTTCTTGGGGAACTGGTTATGTGGTGACCAATGGTTATGGTGGTAGTTTAAATTAGGGTTAGTTATTCATTTTATGAGGTTTGAATCTTGTTTTCTGAAATGGCAATTGTAGCAAAGATGATGTCCCCTTAAGCCCAGAAATGACTTTCCCAGATCCTGAATCCTGCGAGTAAAGTTGGGTATGTTCTCGGCGTCTTTGTGATAGTGTGAAAGTGGTAGGTTGCGCTTGCAAAGGCTCATACAGACCGCAGGTAAATTGTAATGTATGTGAGGGAAGTAGGGAGTCCACGTACTCCAGTTGAGGTTTCGCAGGAGTGTGCGTACTCCGCAGTATGAGAGTAGTGAAGTCGTCGAACTTCATATGTGTGTGGCATTTTGCGCTAACAAATTGTCCACGTGGTTGTTGGTGATGGACGGACCCTGCGTGGTCTAAGACTCCGGAGTATATTGACAAGTGTAGGAGACACTTGGGTTATGTGTTGTAATCTGTCTGGTTTAATAGGTTGATTGGGCGTGGTCAACAAGTTGGTGAGTAAGTTAAGTGAGTAAGGAAAATTTTGACTGAGATTTGGCGAGTCCTATGTGCACCAGGACAGACCCATTGATCAGTTGAGAGTGAAATTTGCGGGTCAAATTTTGCTTGCGAATATGGGAGACTGAGAAAGAGGAATTGCTGCATGAGCGAAAGGGCCATTAGTGAAGATCCGTAAGGTCTCCGAAGCGATATTGTACCTTCCTGTAGTAAACCAGATGATTTGTTTTCGGTTATTAGTTTTTGATTAGTGCTCGCAATACTTTTGCATTAGTTCCGTGTGAGTTGAAGATTAGGAGGACAACCCGCAAGACTTTGTCAGCCGCAGTGTGTGAGTGTGATGTCAGAGTGAGCCGCTCTGGGATAGGTTGGTTAGTGAGAAGAGTCACAAGCGGATTGGCAGCCATCCGTAAAAGGCAATTAGTTGAGAAAGCATGTGAAGGGAATCTTGGGAGTAAAAGTCATTTCCTAATTGAATCGAATAAATACAACAGAGAAAGATTCAGTTTTTCAAAGTGTTTAGGAGTGCCATAAAGGGCGATAGTTACATTAAGGCTACAGTGGGGGAGCCTTCGCCACCGGTAAATTCTCCAGCATTTATTTTGATGAAGGAGTGAGGTGCTGCGCCATGCCTTTTGTTAAAGCTGTGGTGAAAATTGACAGAGAAAAAGAGAGCTTTAGAGTTTCCAGAGCATGGAACGTTTAATTTGAGAATTTCGGATCAGTTACGAATGACATTATATGAGACAAAGCCACTTCTGAGGCCATCACAGTTTGAGGCATTAGCGGTTTGGGAGCTCATAGCAAGACAGCAGCAAGAAATGAAATTTCAGAGGAGAATAAGGAAGGTAGAGAAATCTTTAGCAGAAGCAAGATGGGACTGGGGACAGAAGAAGTGGAGAATGTTGACATTACAGGGTGTTAAGTTGTTTCCTCCTATTACAGAGGAAGATGAGTCAGACGAGAAAGAGGATACTAGCAAGAGTGATAGGAGATCGTCAGGAGGTAAGAAGAAGAAAAAGACTTCTGTGGAAGAAGAAGAAGATTCAGATATTGAGGATCTTATTACACAAGTGTGGAGGGATTGACCTCCACCCTATGCTATACATGAAGGGGGTCCAAATACTAGTTCTGCTCCAACTGCCTCAGCTCAAGTGTCAGGGACAGTGGGTCCAGTACAGACAGATAATGGACAATTACAAGGGGTAGTGCAGAGTGCTCCTAATGCAGTGACTACTTCAGTAGTCCAAGCGCAGATGCACCCACCACCGGTACATAGAATTTATCCAGAGATACCAGTTCTCTAGACAACTTCGAATATAGTGGGTCCCACGGAGGAAGTGGTTCTGAGGCCGATGCTAGAACAGACTGAGCCGACTCCAATGTTGTTGCCTCAGGCACAGCCATAGTGTTTACCGAAGTTCATTCCAATGACAGGGACACAGTTAGATGTGACACCAGTGTTGAATCAGAGTATGGGAGTAGCCCTTCCACAAAATGCAGGTGTCAGAGCGGCACCAGATTCAATATCACTGCTGATTACTGTTGGTCCAGCGGTGCCATTGTTTGTGCAGAATAAGGCGATTGCAGGAGAACAGGGTGAGATGTCACAAAGCCTCGTGAGGAGGAGGATGAAAGAACATGTACAGGTAATATCATCTAAGGTGCAAACCTTTGATGGACCTAGGCCATTAATGGACCTTAGTCCACTTGTTGCACTTCCAGATGCCATAAATTGCCTGAGTGTAGGTCAGAGCTTGAAGCTTTTGACACCGCAAACTCCAGGTGCAGTGGTACTTCAGGTTCCATTGCCGAACGCAAGTAATATTTCATTACAGGGATTACCAGCACAGAAGTTAAATGAGTGGTTAGACAGTCTGAATTTTCCACGAAACACATTCAAGAGTGAAGAGCAATTTGAGTAAGGCTAGCTACAGAAATAACTGAATTGGTCGAGAGATCTATAGGAGTGAATTGGTTAGAATCCTTTACAGAAGAAGCGCTGAGATACTTGTGTCCGAGAAATATGAGGGAAGTGGGCAAGATACATCAGAAATTGGCAGACTTGACAGATAAACATAACATAGAAATTGAGAAAAGAAAGCACTTGAAATGAAGCTGCAGGTTAGATTTTGAGGCAAAGGATTTTGAGCACATGAGGTCAGCTAGGATGAAAGCACAACTCAAAGTATTATTACAGAGTGCTCAGATTTGGGGAGCATTAGAAAAGTGGGAAGGCAGATGGGCAAAGGAGAAGGATAAATGGAACGGGATTCGGGAGGCGTGGCCTGAGCGTCAAGATGGCGGCCGCACTTCGATAGTGCTCTGGACCCCTCCATCATCCGCTCAAACCACTTGCTGAATTAGACCTGCAGCAACCTTAAAATTTACTCCTATAAGCCCCCCAGCAGGCGCAGTGCAAAAGGCGACATCCGCGGCGGCTGTGGTGCCCCGAGAAGGTTGAGGGCCTTGCCCGACCGCAGAGATGAATATGGCGATGAGGGCCGACTCAAACAGCGGAGGTGCGCGTCTGCCGCCGGATCCAGGCGGAGCCCCCTGGAGTGGGCCTCTGATGGGGGAGACTGCCAGCTGATGCCCGAGGAGCAGACGCGGCACCTGGCCGTCTCCGGGCCCGCAAAGGAACAATCCCCTTGGCGGCCACCCGGTGCCTCGGGGCTCTCTCCTGCGGCCCAGGGGCCGCGAGGGATTAATCACTGGTCGGCCCAGCGGAGGGAGCGAGCTGGCCCGAGAGGTGCGCTCCCCCGATGGGGACCCTGGGAGGGGTGTCTCGCCCGCACGGTTGAACACATTTGCTGGTCCCACTTGAGGCCCGGGGAAAAGAGGTGGCAGCCTGATGCGGCCGGCACCAGCGGCGGGGCACGCCTTGTGGAGAGATTGCCCTGGTAAAGACGGCCCTCCGCTGGGGAGTGTGGGGGCTTGGACCACCCGAATTAGAAGATTCAGACGAATGAAGCTTCCCCTACTGGAGCCACTCCACTTGAGAAACACGGGACACTGGATGGCGGCGCAGAATCGGTCGGTCGATTGAGTGGTTCCCTGGTGCCCCCCCATGTGAACACAGGACACAAGAAATCCGGACACAGGTGAGGACTGGGCCGCCCTGAATCTGAGGTGCGGGGATGCAGCTAGCGGCCATTTGAGTGAACAGACAATCGCTGACCTGGAGTCCGGACTTTGACTGGTCTCGGAGACGGAGGAACGGGTCTCCCCTCGAACTGAGTGATCCCCCTGGAGTGCCTGGAGTTGTCTCTGGGTGCGGGGGCCTACCTGAGCCTGGGTAACACCCCGGGGGCGCGGGGAACTCTGCAGCCCGTTGGCGACCCCTGGCGGGGCGGTACCAGTGACTGTGCTCTTGGGGGTGAGGGGGCCCCCGCGTGGCGGCCTTCCGTTCTGGCTGGGGGACCATCTGCCCCCCGGGCCCGATCGAGCCCCTGGTGCCCACTGGCGACAGAGACCAAAAGCCTTAATTCTCCGACCGGACTGAGCAGGCTGCCAACACCTCACAGGATTATGGGGAAGGACAAAGCTTCAAAGCACTCATCGGCTTCGCAGCCGAAGATCGACAAATTCACTGCACTGGCAGCCTCACGGGGCGGTGGAGACACCCCTATCGAGAGCCACACCTCACCAGACGGAGTAAATGCCATCTTACAGGCAATCCAGACCTCACAACTTGCAGTGGAGACTAAGATTGGGGAGGTGAAGGAAGACGTGGGCCTCATAAGACAAGATCTCAGAAATGCTGTGGGACGTATCACCGCTGACCTCAGGACCAAAGTAACCCAACTACTGTCCCGCACTGGAGAGCTACACCAACGTGCTGAGGATGCCAAAAATCGCTCCTGGCGCAATAACCTCCGCTTCATTGGTTTTCCGGAGGGTGCGGAGGAAAACAAAACACTTGATTAGGTCCTGGATGCCAGAGAATGCACTCTCGCCGTGGTTCGCGATCGAACGGGCACACAGGGCCTTGGGCCCGCGTCCCCTCCTGGTGGTCCCTGAAGACCCCTCATTGCACGGTTCCTCAACTTTAAAGATCGAGACAGTATCCTGAGGAAAGCCACACGTGCCACTAATCTCTGCTGGAACAACGACAAGATCTTAATATTCCCCAATTACACCAGGGAGGTCTAAGCCTGAAGGCGGTCATTTGAACAGGTCAAACAAAAGCTCCGGGCGATGCAACTCCCCAATATGGTCCTGTTCCCGGCACGCCTAAAAGTTATCATGGCAGGCAAAACATTCTTCTTCAACGCGCCGGAAGTGGCATGGGACTGGCTGACAGAGGAGGGCGTTTGGAGCCGGATGGGTCCCTCGGCCGTGGGCGCCCCCGGTCCTGGATCTTCATTCCCCGGAACGGATATCGGCAAAGGACGATCTGAGCCAGTCCCCCATACTTGGATAGGCTTTAACTGATGACACGCAGCGCCTCTGTGGAAGGCACTCAGCCTCAAGGGTTGCCATCTGATCTGCATTGAAATTCTCACACAGCTAATTGCCACTGCCCGCTACTGGCTGATTCACCACATTTAACTCTCATCATCTAACACTTTAATAATCCGCCTGAATGGAGGGGTCCATCACTTCACTGTAGAGACAGCCGACCTGGCCACGTTACCTAGTTGGGGTAGTTGGGCGACAGATGCTTTTAGGGTCGAAGTATAGGGAGGGGGGGAGTTGGGGGGTATGAAGTTAACAAAGGGACTTAGAGGCGTTACTTGGTTAAGTTTCCTTTTCCTTAGCCCTGTTTTTTGTTTTCATTATTGTTATTGTTTGCCTGGGACAACTGAACCTGGGCCCCACCATCGGTTCCCAATATCACAACACGTCGACACAATGGATAAGTGGCCCACACTCACTCAAGTACTGTCGTGGAACGTAAACGGCCTGCTAGATAAAATTAAGAGGTCTGCAGTATTTATTACTCTCCCCCCTCAGTGGTCCTGTTGCAGGAAACCCACCTCCTAGGTACCCTCTGCCCTCTGTTGATACGGGGGGCTAAGACAAAGTATACCATGCCGGTTTCGCTCGCGGATCAAGGGGAGTAGCCATTCTCCTTCACCGCTCACTGCCAATAGTTGTCACATCTGCTAGGTCTGACCCACAGGGGAGGTTTGTGACGGTGTCTGGATCACTTCACGGATCCTCGTGTAATTTTGTCTGCGCATATGCCCCCCCTCCAGCCGGCTTCGACAATTTCTTAGCCGCACTTCGCCGTGCCTTGATTGACCTTCCCCAGGGTGCCACTATAGTGGGTGGATCCTTCATTAGACGTTTCAGGGACAATATCGACCTCCCGAGCAGTAAGGGCAGCAAGCTTGCGTAAATGGGCGGATGGCCTTGGCATGTGTGAAGTATGGAGAACTTGGCACCCCAGAACGAAACAATACACTCACACTTCAGCGGCCCACCAATCGCATGCTAGAATTGACCTTATATGTATGCTGGCCCAGGATGTACCTAATGTTACTGGCACAGAGATCTTGCCCCGGGTGGTTTCTGATCACTCACCACTACGAATCAGACTAGGCAGCCTAAACTCAACCCAACGTCCGCTGTGGCGTCTTAATGCTTAGCACCTGCAAGAAGACGAGTACACCCAAGATATCAGAGACCATCTTGTCTAATATTTTGAGCATAACTTGGGCACAGTGCGATCCCCAGGCACAATTTGGGTGGCGTGTAAGGCCACCCTTCGAGGTTACACCAAACATCTTGTTTGTATCTGGGAACGCGCCAGGGACGAACAATTGTCAGCTCTAGAAGCCACGGCACTGCGGCTCGAATGCCAATGCTCGGGTGATATGTCCACCCCTATACTAAGACAACTCACTAGGACTATGGAGGAGATTAAACATCTAACCCTCGAATCTGCAAAACGCATCCGGAGAGCGAAAACTGCCCATATATACGGCTGGGGAGACAAAAATGGAAAGCTCCTACATTGGCTAGCCACATGACCCCTAGCTGATAGAGTCATTCCTGAAATCCTGGATGCGTCGGGTGCACTCGTCAATTCCCCATGTGATATCGCACAGACCTTTGCTTCCCATTATGGGCGGCTGTACGCGGAACACCCAAGACCCCCAGCCGAAAGAGAGTTTCCTCTTTTGGGGGACGTGGTGCTCCCCCAAATCTCACATGCAGCGAGAGAGGCCTGAGACGCAGATATAACCCTCGCAGAAGTAAAAGGGGCGATAACCAGCCTCTCAACAGGTAAAACCCCCAGTCCAGACGGCTTTCCGCCAGAGCTCTATCATCATTGTAGCGAGATATTAAGCCCTCACCTCCTTAACATGTACGAGGAAGCTTAAAAGGAAGGCCATTTTCCCTTTGAGATAGACCAGGCCACTATTCTAGTAATCCCCAAAACCCAGCCCCCGTCCTGTAACTGCTCAGCATACCGGCCGATCTCCCTTCTTAATACCGAAATCAAAGTATTGTCAACGATACTAGCTACCAGATTGAAACCTGCTCTCCCCACGTTGGTGCACCCCGACCAGTGCGGGTTCATGCCCTCACGCAGCACTAGACACTGCATTAGACGGCTGCACTCGGCTCTAGCACATCGGGGGTCCCTGTATCGGTCCCCGCTAGCCCTTCTTCTACTAGACTTCGAAAAAGCTTTTGATACAGTAGATTGGTCCTACTTGGAACAAGTTCTCCGGCGCAATGGGATTGGACCAAAGTTCAGAGGCCTCGTTAAATTACTTTACTCCAATCCGATAGCATGTGTACAAGTAAACGGAGTGGTCTCCGACTCGTTTCCGATACGTCGTGGCACACGCCAGGGATGCCCCCTATCCCCGTTGCTTTTTGCACTCGTGATAGAACCATTGGCGAAACTACTGCCGGAAGACCCCCTGATGGAGGGTTGGGCGTGGCCTGAAGGCCCAGAGGATAGAGTGTCTCTTTATGCGGACGATGTCCTCATTTACATTTCAAATCCGACCACAAGTGGTCCACGGATCATTGAACTCCTAGACCTCTTCTTCCAGGCCTCGGGCCCGGCTTTAAACCCCAGCAAGTCCCTCCTGGTCCCCCTACACCCATCCAGAGAGTGTATCGACTGACAAAATAACATCCCAATCCGTAGGAATAATTTCATGTATCGGGGCATACACATAGCCTTGCTGCCCGAACAGGCATGGAGCTAAACGTTACGCCGGTCACCAAAAAAGTCAAAGTTGACCTCCAAAAATGGAAGGCCCTGCCCCTCAACTTGCTGGGCAGAATAGCCCTCTACAAAATGATGATACTCCCTAGATTCCTATACCTCCTGCAGAACTTTCCACATCCTATCCCCTGAAAGTGGTTTGTCGAAATGGACACAGTGGAGCGCCGATTCCTGTGGTTCGGCTCCCGACCTAGACTGGCCGTAGCTACTTGTGAGAGGGATACCTATGATGGAGGGTTGGGCACGTCCAGTATCTACCTCTACTATCTAGCCATTCAACTCTTGGTGATTAATGACTGGCTGGGAGGTGGATGGTCCGATCCTGCTTATAGGCGCGAACTCCAGACTTTCGGCACTCTGGAGTTATTGATGCCCTATACGGGGGCTGGGTCCCCCGCGACACCCCTGGACGTCACGAGGGTTGTGCTGCCGGGTTGGCGCGCAGCCCAAAGAGTAACGGGCTGGGAGGGACGCCTCACCCGGCAGACTCCTCTGTGGTGAGGAACTCACCTACGTGAGGTCTCAACGCTAGAGGGATTCCAAAAATGGGACAACATCGGGATAACCACTGTAGGGGACGTCTGGGGCGAGTCACATATGTGGTCCTTTACAGACTTCCAAAACACTTACTCCCTACACAAAACTCAATTCCACAAATATTTACAACTCAGACACGCGCTTCTGGTACATGTCAAACCGGGGGACACGGTCCCTGAAAGTAGCCCTGTAGAAGCGAAGATCCTGATGGGTGAACTGGGCAAAAAAGGGGTCTCTCAACTTTACCGCTCTCTGCTCTCCAACACCGCCCCCTCCCATGGGGGTCTTCGCCGGAGGTGGGAGGGCTGGGTGGGCCCAATTGAAGAGACAGATTGGATTGATGCATTAATGGCCCCTAAGACCCTATCAATGTCATCCCGATTCCGAGCATTACAAACATTCTTCCTTCACACAGCCTACCTCTCGCCTTTTAGACTTTCCAGGGCTAACCTGCGACTGTCCTCTGATTGTCCTCGATGTTCCACCCCTGATGCTGACTTCTTCCACAAGGTCTGTGTATGCCCCATTATTTTGACCTACTGGAGGGCAGTGGTGAGTGAAATCCCGAAGGTCCTACACACGGAGGTGGACGCTGCCCCCCTCCCCCTTCTCCTGGGGGTGATGGGGGAGATGGACTTAATCAGAGCGGACCGTATCTTTGTTGGAGTGGCTTGTCTGGTGGCAAAGAGGGACATTATGACCGAATGGAAGGCGGTAACGGCCCCCTCATTGTATAAATAGAGACAGGGTGTTGATTGGTGCGCACTATGTGAGAAGCCCGTGTATGAGGCAAGGGGATGCCCAAGCAAATATGGCAAGATCTGGGGGAAATGGGGGTGCATGCAAAACGCCTAGCCGAGGGTGTGGTGGAATCCCTTTCTTACAGGCTAACAGGACTGGGACAGCCCCCAATCGGGGGCCCCCTTGGCCTCGCCTCCCCATGTATTACGATTAAACCTCTTTGACCTGGTATCACACAGTCGAACAGTTCCACGTGTTTAACGCACACATAAAACTTAACCACGCAAGATCCAGATCATCGATCACTCTTCGGTTAGTCCTAAAATCACCTTATATTATTTACCATATTTTGTTTTACTTTACGTTATAACACTTAGGGGGTCATTCTGACCTCGGCGGTAAAAGGCGCTTACCGCCGGTCAGAAGACCGCCATAACACCGCCGCGGTAAACCGCCACAGTCATTCTGACCCACAACAGCCAAACCGCCAAAAACCCGACATCCACAAAAGTCCGCCACACCAACGGCCAGCGAAAAACTGGCGATGACCAAACCTCCACCGTCACACCAACACAAATACACCCATTCCATTCCGACCCACGAATCCACGCGGCGGTCTTTCAACCGCGGTATTCCAAAATACACACACAGCTCCAAAACACAGCCACATTGGTCATTTTGAAACACACACACCTGATACACATACATACACCACTCCCACACACCCAACACAATATAAAACACACACCCACATCACCCACAAACCCTTACGACCACCATTTATTGACTAAGGCCAGAGAGAGACACCACCAGCTACTACAGAGCATACACAGGCACATAACACCATCACTCATACAACATCCACGCACAAAACACCACACTCATCACCACAAACGCCACCCCACACCTCATCCACACCACCCCATGGCACCCCAAAGACACCCCAGGTTTTCAGACGCTGAACTCAGGGTCATGGTGGAGGAAATAGTTTGGGTAGAGCCCCAGATCTTCGGGACACAGGTGCAGAACACCACCATTGCCAGGAAGGTGGAGCTATGGCAAAGAATAGTGGACAGGGTCAACGCTGTGGGACAGCATCCACAAAATCGGGACGACATCAGGAAGCGGTGGAACGACCTACGGGGGAAGGTGCATTCCATGGTATCCAGACATAACATCGCGGTGCAGAAGACTGGCGGCGGACCCCCACCTCAACCCCCAGAATTTACAACATGGGAGGAACAGGTCTTGGCGATCCTGCATCCTGAGGGCCTCGCAGGAGTAGGTGGAGGAATGGACTCTGGTAAGTCTAATCTCAACTACTTCATCCCCCCCCACCCACCGGCATGCCAAATCAAACCCCCACCCTCATCCCCCGCCCCCATCACACATCCTCCTTGCTAATGTCTCACCATCACAACCCACCCATCCCAACACCAAGCCCTGCATGCGACCACAAATCATGGACACCCATCACCTAAGCATGCCCACTGCACATACCCCCCCCCCCAAACCACCGTCACAACAGCCCCCACAAGGGAATGCCAGCACTGGGGTACACGGGCACCCACCCATTGCACGCTATGGCACACACAGAAGCAATAACCATACTCTTATACCCCTGCAGGACCCGAACGCCACGACACCGCCCAGGAGGGTCCAGAAATGTCCATTCCACCCCCAGAAGAGGCCCACAATGATGACAGCAGCTCTGTCTCCCTGGACCCAGATGACCAGCCCGGCCCATCGGGGACCTCGGGACAGTCGGTTCCCCTCAGACAGCCACAGGCCACAGCAGACCTACCCCCCTCTGGGAACACCAGCAGAGCACCCACCCAGCGGGCCCATGCCTCTGTCTCCAGGTCACGTCAATCAGCGGTGTGTCCACCACTACAGGGCACCCAGGTTAACCCACCACCCCAACGACAACAGGGACCTGGGGGCAGTGGTAGTGGGCACACGGTCCAGGGGACAGAGGCACAGGAACACAGGGGAACTGGGAGGGCTGCTGTGCGAAAGGGGGAGGACAGGCCCAGGGAACCCACTCTCCACGAGGCCCTCTCCTACATCATGGGAGCATACCACCACTCCCAGGAGACGATGGCGACGGTCGTGGCCAGGTTCCAGGAGATCCAGGTACTGCAGGAGGAACAGTTTCTGGGGTTCAGGGAAGAACTCAGAAACATCAGTTCCGCAATGGGCACCATCGTTGTGGCACTCAATCAGATTGTCAGCACATTGCGGGACCATTTGGCACCACAAAGGGCCCCTGTCACTAGCATGGACCAAGAACAGGCTACCACATCCGCCGGCGCTAGTGGACAGGAGGCCCCGACACAAGAACAGGCCACCAGAACTCCACCCCCTGCAAAAGGACAACCACCCCGCAAGCGGGGCCTGAGATCTAGGAAGAAGACAGAGTATGATGCCAAGACCCCCGCCAGGAAACGATACCCCCTGATTGTCATCCCACTGTCCCACATTGTCACCCTGTCCAACCTTTAACTGCCCCTGCTCCACCTTCCACAGGCATATGGACAATGCACCTGTGAGACCGAAAATCTGGACTCTGCCATGGACATTCCTCCACCATCACCCATCACCGAATTGCAACCATTTCCCAAAATTGAACACTTTAATAAACACACTTATTGCACAAAAATAATCTGGAGTCTGCCTGTATTTTTGAACAAATGTATTACACAGAACCGTGCCTAAATGTACAATTACATTGTGATGACAACATACCACTGTCACACAGCTGTAGTCCATGGGGAAACAAAGCTGATGTCACGGAGTGGGGCCCACATCTCTGAAATTGGAAGGGAAAGTCACAACTCAGTCAACATACACTGGGGGGAAACTCAGACAGTAGAGAGGCAGGAGACTTTAAGTAAATGTAAAATGCCGGGGTTGATTCTTACCTGTATGTCACTGAAATTACTGCTGTATTACTGTGTCCCTGTTGTCTGTGTCGTCCTCTTCGTCTTCCTCCTCTTCACTCTCCGCAGGATCCACAGCTGCCACAACCCCACCATCTGGACCATCCTCCTGCAGGAAAGGCACCTGGCGTCGCAAAGCCAGGTTGTGAAGCATACAGCAGGCCACGATGATCTGGCACACTTTCTTTGGTGAGTACATTAGGGATCCACCTGTCATATGCAGGCACCTAAACCTGGCCTTCAGGAGGCCGAACGTCCGCTCTATCACCCTCCTAGTCCGCCCATGGGCCTCATTGTACCGTTCCTCTGCCCTGGTCCTGGGATTCCTCACTGGGGTCAGTAGCCAGGACAGGTTGGGGTAACCAGAGTCACCAATTAGCCACACACGGTGTCTCTGAAGTAGTTCCATCACGTAAGGGATGCTGCTATTTCGCATTATGTAGGCGTCATGCACTGACCCAGGGAACTTGGCATTAACATGGGAGATGTACTGGTCAGCCAAACAGACCATCTGGACATTCATGGAATGATAACTCTTCCTGTTCCTGTACACCTGTTCACTCCTACTGGGGGGGACCAAAGCAACATGTGTCCCATCAATTGCACCAATGATGTTGGGAATATGTCCAAGCGCATAGAAATCACTGTAGCCAAATCGCCCACCTCAGGGAAAACAATGTAGCTCCGCATGTATTTCAGCAGGGCATACAACACTCTGGACAACACCTTGGAAAACATGGGCTGAGACATCCCTGATGATATGGCCACTGTTGTTTGAAATGACCCACTTGCCAAAAAATGGAGTACTGACAGAACCTGCACTAGAGGGGGGATCCCTGTGGGTTGGCGGATGGGTGACATCAGGTCTGGCTCCAGCTGGGCACGCAGTTCCTGTATAGTGGCTCTGTCAAGCCTGTATGTCAGTATGACATGTCTTTCTTCCATTGTCGACAGGTCCACCAGCGGTCTGTACACGGGAAGATTCCTCCATCTCCTCGCAAGTCCCAGCGGACGGTGCCTAGGAAGGACAACAGCGAGCACAGAGTCAAGCAACCCACAGGTACGTTCCCACAGCTTGCACGTAACACGATTCTCAATGCATTGAATGGCTTGTATGAGTGTTGAGGCAAGGCCTAGGTATGTGTGATGCAGTAGAAATTAAGCCATGGGGGCCCTTGAAATGGCGGCTGCCTGACCTGTGAAGTGCGACATTGGGATCTGAGGTCAATGCGCTGGCGTGGCACACCATGGCGGTAGGCGGTCGAAGACCGCGGCGCATAGCCGCATTGGTTAACATTGAACCCTATGGGTTTCAGGAGCCAATGAGGATGTGCGCCGGCAGTCGCGGTACGCACCGCCGCGGTACGCACCGTCGCGGCCGTGACCGCCATTTTCTATCTGCTTAATCACTCGATAACTGATCATCCACAGGAGAGGACCTATACTGCAAGTGCTGCTGTGACCTCGGTTTGGAAGAGACAATGGCTGCTGCGACTGGGGAAAGGGCCCCTGTCTTCACTTCTGAAGAATTGGAGAAACTCGTGGATGGGGTCCTCCCCCAGTATGCGCTACTCTACGGTCCTCCAGACCAACAGGTAAGTACACTGGGACCATGCTTTGTGGCCAATGCCTGGGTTGAGTGGGGTGAATGAAAGATGGTGGGGAGGGGAGCGAATGAGGCATGCATCAAACGAAAGATTTGAGCATGTGCCACATGGCAAGGGTGGGGATGGGGGGCCACTCACATCGAGCATGCAGAAGGTGATGTCTTTTTATTTTTTCTCCCCCTGCACATGTCACATAAGTTAACGCCCATCAGAAAATCGACATTTGGCGTGCCATCGCCAAGGACGTCCTCCCCCAGTATGCGCTACTCTACGGTCCTCCAGACCAACAGGTAAGTACACTGGGACCATGCTTTGTGGCCAATGCCTGGGTTGAGTGGGGTGAATGAACGATGGTGCGGAGGGGAGCGTATGAGGCATGCATCAAACGACAGATGAGAGCATGTGCCACATGGCAAGGGTGGGGATGGGGGGACACTCACATCGAGCATGCAGAAAATGATGATATTTTATTTTCTCTCCCTGTACGTGTCACATAGGTCAGCGCCCATCAGAAAGTCGACATTTGGCGTGCCATCGCCAAGGACGTCCGGACCCTGGGGGTCCACAACAGACGGGGCACCCACTGCCGCAAGAGGTGGGAGGACATCCGCCGCGGGAGCAGGAAGACCGCGGAGGCTCTGCTGGGGATGGCCTCCCAACGTAGGAGGGGTGCCAGTCGTCAATTGACCCCCCTGATGTCCCGGATCCTGGCGGTGGCCTACCCCGATTTGGATGGGCGGGAGAGGACATCACAGCAGAAACAAGGGGGTGAGTACAAGCACATTCTGCTGATTTTGTGCACATTGGAGGTGTCTGGGTGGGGGAGGAGGGCTGTGGGTATCCCTAGGCCAGGGCGATTTCTGTAGGCTAGGCCCCTCCGTTAGGCATGGCCCTGTATCCCCGCCTCCCACCTCTGTAGGTTGCCTAGTACAGCTAATCATGGCCCTGTGTCACCTATGTGTGGAGTTGTCATCCATAGGCTTGTAGGCCATGTCCCACGGATTGAGTAGTGTACCCCAATTGCACCGCGTAGTGCAGGGGGCTTCTGTGTCTGTCCTCTCCGCCAACGGTGTCGCCAATGCATGCACTCAACATGTCTTTGTTTCTCCACCCCCCCCCCCCCTTTTTTTGTGGTCTTCCTGTTCATGTGTGCATTAGCATGGAGGGCCATGCAACTGACTCTGAGTTCACCAGTGAGACGGCGGACGAGGGGAGCTCCACAGCGGGGACACGTGGTGACACCAGCGACACAGACACGTCCTCGGAAGGGAGCTCCCTTGTGGTGGCGGCAACATCCGTGCCCACCGCAACAACAGGTACAGCCGCCACCCAGGGCGCCAGTTCCGCCCTCCCAGCAGCCCCTCAGCCTTTGCCCCGTGCCCGCTCACCCAGGAAGGTGGGCCTCTCCTTCGCCCCAGGCACCTCAGGCCCTGCCCCAGTTCCCCCTGCTGCCCTCAGTGAGGATGTCATTGACCTCCTCAGGACGCTCATTGTTGGGCAGTCAACCCTTTTGAATGCCATCCAGGGTGTAGAAAGGGAGGTGCACCGGAATAATGCATACCTGGTGGGCATTCATTCGGGTCAGGCTGCCCATCAGCGATCGTTCAACGCTCTGGCCTCAGCACTGACGGCAGCCATTGTCCCTGTCTCCTGCCTCCCTCCTCCAACTTCCTCAACCCAGGCCCACTCCCCTGTACCTCTGCCTAACCCAGACACACCATCAGACCAGCCTGCACACACCTCAACACCCAAGAGAAGCTCATCCAGACATAAGCACCACACATCACACAGGCATTCACCTAAGCAACATTCACATGCAGACATGCCAACAGCCACTGCCTCCTCTGTGTCCCCCTCCTCCTCGTCTCCCTCCTCCCTCCCTCCCTGTTACGTCTACATTCACACTTGCATGCACAACATCTTCAGCCACTACGTCCATCACCAGCACACCCACCAGAACACTCTGCACACGTGCAGTCACCACCCCCACTACCATTTACACGTCCCCTGTGTCCTCCTCCAGTGTGTCTGTCACCCCCTCTTCCAAAACCACACAAACGCAGGCAGCCACCCACCCAACAGCCATCCACCTCACGACAGCCTCCAGCACAAGCACCTGCACCCAAAGACACCAGACTTCACTCTCCTACAACCACATCCTCTTCCTCCACTCCCATACCCACTACAACTACCCGTCCCTGTCTTACCAAATTGATTTTCCTTTCCAACCTTGACCTCTTTCCATCAACTGACCCACCCCCTCCATCTCATAAGGCACCAATCAGCACCTCAGCCACCACAAAACCTGGACCTACTAAAACAGTGGTCCAAGAATTTTGGAGTCCACCACCTTCAAGCCCAGCTACTTCGCCTGGGAGTAAAGAGACGGACAGCCCACCCCCTGCAAAGAAAACAAAGAAAGCCAGTGCTCGGCGCGAGAGGCCAAAGAAAGCAGGCTCCACAAGCACGACCTTGGCACCGTCAGGGAGTGGGGTGCCACCTGGCACACCGGCAAAGAGAGCTAAGGGCCACAGAAGAGCAGGGAAGGGTGGCAAGGGCAGCACGCCCGACAAGTCCAGCACCAGCCAAGCTGCACAGGAGGGCACCAACCAAGCTGCCCAGGAGGACCCCAGCCAAGCTGCCCAGGAGGACCCCAGCCAAGCTGCCCAGGAGGGCACCAGCCAAGCTGCCCAGGAGGACCCCAGCCAAGCTGCCCAGGAGGACACCAGCCAAGCTGCCCAGGAGGACCCCAGCCAAGCTGCCCAGGAGGACCCCAGCCAAGTTGCCCAGGAGGTCACCAGCCAAGCTGCCCAGGAGGACACCAGCCAAGCTGCCCAGGAGGGCACCAGCCAAGCTTCCCAGGAGGACCCCAGCCAAGCTGGCCAAGAGGGCACCAGCCAAGCTGCCCAGGAGGGCACCAGCCAAGCTGCCCAGGAGGGCCCCGCCAGCCACAGCCCAGCTGGTCAATGAAGGAGCGCCAGCCACAGCCCAGCTGGTCAATGAAGGAGCGCCAGCCACAGCCCAGCTGGGCAATGAAGGAGCGCCAACTCAAGCAACGCTGAACATGGCAAAGACTGCCAAGGCAGGCACTGCTGAACAGGGCCCTTCAAGGCAAGAACCGCTGAACAGGGCCCTTCAAGGCAAGAACCGCTGAACAGGGCACCGCCATGGCAAGAACCGCTGAACAGGGCCCTTCAAGGCAAGAACCGCTGAACAGGGCCCTTCAAGGCAAGAACCGTTGAACAGGGCCCTTCAAGGCAAGAACCGCTGAACAGGGCACCGCCATGGCAAGAACCGCTGAACAGGGCCCTTCAAGGCAAGAACCGCTGAACAGGGCACCGCCATGGCAAGAACCACTGAACAGGGCCCTTCAAGGCAAGAACCGCTGAACAGGGCCCTTCAAGGCAAGTACCGCTGAACAGGGCACGACCATGGCAAGAACCGCTGAACAGGGCCCTTCAAGGCAAGAACCGCTGAACAGGGCCCTTCAAGGCAAGAACCACTGAACAGGGCACCGCCATGGCAAGAACCGCTGAACAGGGCCCTTCAAGGCAAGAACCGCTGAACAGGGGACCGCCATGGCAAGAACCGCTGAACAGGGCCCTTCAAGGCAAGAACCGCTGAACAGGGCCCTTCAAGGCAAGAACCGCTGAACAGGGCACCGCCATGGCAAGAACCGCTGAACAGGGCCCTTCATCTCAAGCACCGCTCCGCTGGGCCCTTTCACTCAAGCACCGCTCCGCTGGGCACTGCCGTCTCAAGCACCGCTGAACTGGGCCCTTCATCTCAAGCACCGCTGAACTGGGCACCGCCGTCTCAAGCACCGCTGAACTGGCCCCTTTATCTCAAGCACCGCTCCGCTGGGCCCTTCAACTAAGCACCGCTCCGCTGGGCACCGCCGTCTCAAGCACCGCTGGCCCATTGGCAGAAGGGGCAGGCCCGCATCTGTGTCGGGCAGGGCTGCACGAAGCACTCTGGGCACCATGCCTCCTCCAGAACCAGTGGAGTCTGTAATCCACTTGAGGGACTGTGGCTTTGCACTCCCCAGGATGTAACAGTGGGCAAACCACCCACTGTAGAGACTTGAGAGACTGTGGCTTTGCACTCCCCAGGATGGCACAGTGGGCAAACCACCCACTGTAGAGACTTGTGAGACTGTGGCTTTGCACTCCCCAGGATTGAACAGTGGGCATGGAGGCCCATCGTGGATCTGGCGTCGTGGACTCATCTGGCTGAGGTGCCCCCACTTCCCTTCCCCCTGAGGTGCCTGTAGTTTTGCTATCTGATGCCCCTGCAGTGTTCGCTCCATTGGGGCCAGGTATCGTGTGTGGGCTTTGCCCATGTGTTTAGGCCCATTGGCCCACGAACAATGGCTGATACCCAATTTGGACTGGACATTTTACATATGTATATATATTTATAGATGTTTGATATATTTTTTTACTTAGCCGTACAATACACTTCAAATTTCATGATCATTAATTTGTGTCTTTGCATTCTTCCGGGAGGTTTGGGGGTGTCACTCTGAGTTGTTGCTCTGCATTGATGTGTATGTAGTTGTGGGTGAGGGTGAGGGTGGGTGTGTCGCGTGTGTGTGTCCCCGTAATCTTTTGCCTCCCCCCTCCCCTGTGTCGTAGGTGCAGTACTCACCGTTGTCTTCTGCGGCGGCGTTCGTGCTCCTGGTAGAGGAGCAGGAAGACAATAGCTGGTAGGATGTGTAGTTCGGGTTCCATGCTGTCTAGATTCCTCGTGGAGTGTGTAGAGGTGAGCGTTTTCCGTTCGTTATGGCTGTTTCCGCCGTGTTTTTATCGGCGGGGCTACCGCCCCGGAAAAGGTGGCGGATTGGTGGGTTGTGATAGGGTGGGCGGTACATTGACTCTCGCCTGTCTGTTGGCGGTGACCGCCGCGCTGTTTGTTTGTCCCGCCGTGGCGGTCGGAGTGTTAATGTGGCGGTCTCTGTTGGCGGTTCCCGCCAGGGTCAGAATTCCATTTTTTTTACCGCCTGCCTATTGGCGGGTTGGCCGCCGCTTTAACACCGACCGCCAGGGTTGGAATGACCCCCTTAATGTTTGAACATTCGTTTATGACACACCATCCTTGTTAATCCTATGATTCGTTAATGCAGTATTTGTGTACCTTATGTTTTCTGCCTGTTTAAAAGCAATAAAAAATATCTTTATTTTTAAAAAGATGGAACGAGATTCACAGGAAGGGTCTGAAAGTGTTCAGAAAGAAAAGGATCCAGTAAAAAATATTACCAATGAGAGAAATTCCAAGAGGGCAATTCGTTCATGTTCCCTGGCACAGGAGTGATATTCTGTCATTCACAAATGATTATCCAACACTGAGAGAGAAACCGGTTGAGTGGTACCAGCAGACAGATAGATATGTGAAGCTTTCAAAATGTCTGTGGGAAGACTTGAATACTCTGTTGGAGATAGTAGTGCCAGCTGATTTGTGGGCTGAGTGCAAGAGAGCAGTAGATTGGCAAACAAGTGAACCAGAAAGGGATAGAGTTACAGGTTCACCGTCACATGAAGTGATGAAACATTTTTATAAGGTGATTGAATTCCTGAAGACTCCTGAGAATCTCACCTAAAAACATTGATTGACAGAGAATTGACAGGACAGTGCAGGAAGTAAAGGCGTTGATACACACTTATTATGAGAGATTGTTGAAGGCGTTCAAGGAGTGAGTACAGTGGTAAGGAATCGATTGAGCCAAAAGACATGTTGCACTTTGTGTTCAGGTTCGCAGAGGATTGAGACCTGAAATAGATCAGATGATTAAGAGTCATTTGATTTGCTGGCAAGCGAAGCCGATTGATGAGGTATTGCAGTATGGAAATACTGTAGTGAGGAGATTGAGTTGAAGCAGGAAAAGCTGAAGGAGAAGGCGATGGTGATGCAAATCAAGGCAGCACAAACAGGAGTGCAGGGAGCTTTAGTGCAACAGATACCGCAGCAGCAGGGAACTGTCATGTTCCAACCCCAAGCGAGATGTAGGGGTCACGGAATCAACATGAATCATGGTCCGGATTTGAGCATTGTATTGGTTCAAAATGATGTGCAAGGGATGAAAAAGATGTTACTGTGTCATCTTTGCGGAAACGTGGGACACTGGAAGCGGGAGTGTCAGATGATGGTGCAGGATGGTGTTGTTCAGTAAAGTGATGATGTCAATACATTTCAAACTGTAAAAGTCCCTAGAATGAGAGGACTTAATCAGAATTTTCAGAATAAGATGAATCAAATGCAGAATTTTCAACCTATGCAACAGGTGCAAATGCCACGTGCACAAATGACATAGTTGCAACCAATGCAACAGCAGGTGCCTATTGTCCCTAGCCTGCAAATGCAAATACCTCAAACACCAATGGAACAGCAACAGATGATGCTTACTCAGCAGGTCACAGGTCAGAGACAAGACAGAAGTAGTAACGCAGTGCACCAGTTCCCATAACATAGTGAGAATAGAATGAACAACGAATGGATGTGTGAGAGTTCGGATGAGGAGCCACGCATGTTTGCAGCATCCCTATAGGCTGATCAGAGAGGACCTTTTGTAAAGGGAAAGGTGATGGGTCATAGGGTCTCATTGCTAGTGGACACAGGAGCTACACGTTCTACAGTAAGAATTGCAGAAGTGCCAAACTTACCTCTTTCAGGCAGAACAGTGCAGGTTGTAGGGGTAGTGAATAGACAGTTGATAAACCCGATCACAGATCCAGTACAGGTTGAGATTGTCAACTTCCAGGGACTGCATAAGTTTGTAGTCTGTGATTCAAGTCCAGTATCTCTACTGGGAAGGGACTTGTTGTGCAAGACCAGATGTTTGATTAGTTGTTCAACTGCTTGAATAGAGGTCAATACGAATAGTGATGATGAGGAAGAACAAGCTCATGAAATTGAGAATGAAACCATTAACGAAGAGTACCCATTAATTGAGTTTTTCCCGATGTTTACTGTGAAAGAATTGCATGCAGACTTGCAGGGAACAGTACAGGAGAACATGTGCGACTTGACGGGTAAAGAAGTGGGTTTGATCAAGGGAGTGGAACTGATTAAGATCTCTTTGAAGCCGAATGCAGTGTTTCCGCTGCTTCCACAGTATAACATGGCACAGGATGTTGTGATGAAAGTGGCACAGATAATTGGAGATTTTCTGAAACAAGGGGTTTTGAAAGAAGTGTTGAGCAGTCGATGTAATTCACCGATAATGGGCCTAAAGAAGCCTTGTGGGAAAGTGCGAATTGTGCAAGACTTGCGAAAAGTGAATGACCTGGTGGTCAAGTGTTGTCCTGTAGTGCCGACCCCAGCAGTAATATTGTTACAGATTCCATGCGATGCAGAGTGGTTCACAGTGGTTGATTTGTCACAAGCTTTCTTTTCTGTGCCTCTCCATGAGGATAGTCAGTTTCTTTTTAGTTTCAAATTTCTAGACAGAGTCTACAGCTGGTGCAGGCTTCTTCAAGGGTACACGGAATCACAGTCACTGTTCAATCAGATCTTGAAAAAGAATCTGGAGTCATTGGAACTACCGTACCAATCGACTGTGGTGCAATACCTTGACAACTTATTGATTGCGTCCAAAACAAGGGACTAGTGTAAGTACGACTCGATTGCCCTGTTGAATCATTTGGGAAACTTCAGACATAAAGTGTCACCTTTGAAATTGCAGTACTGTCAGAAGTCAGTAAAATATCTGGGACACCAAATTTAGAAATGGTCAAGGAGAATTTCCAGAGAAAGGATTACAATGATATTGCAGAGAAGTCCCCTGACTTCGCAGACAGATGTCAGAATGTTTCTGGGAATGGTAGGTTATTGTCAGTGCATTCCAAATTTTGCTGAAATTGCCAAACCATTGCAGCAGCTGACACATAAGGAGGTTGCAGATCCCATTACTTTAGATCAGGATCAGATGAAAGTGTTCACTGAGTTGAGAGGGAGTTTGTGCAGAGCTCCAACGTTGGGAATGCCTGATTACATGAAGCAATTCATATTATTTTGTCATGAACATGATGCTTGTTCTTTGTCTGTCTTGATACAGGTCCATGGAGGTGCTTATCACCCAGAAGCCTATTTTTCAGCTATCTTGGACCCAGTTGTAGCAGCCTTACCAGGTTGTTTGCGTGTGGTTGCTGCAGTTGTCAAAGCCTATCACAGTGTGAGGGAGTGGTGATGGGATACCCATTGACGGTAATGGTACAGCACTCTGTTGAGATTTTACTGACAAGGATGAAAACACAGTATTTGACTGTGCCAGACTAACAAGGTATGAGACGAGCATTCTAGGTGCTCCAAATGTAACATTGAAAAGATGAGTAGTGCTGAACCCGGCAACATTGCTTCCAAGTGATACTGTTGAAATTGAAAAGGAGGAAGACATTGAGCATGATTGTCTTGACGTAACTGAATTGTGCACGGAACCCAGACCAAATATCAGAGATACACGATTGGAAGAAAATGACCAAATTGCCTTTGTCTATGGCTCATGTCTCAGAGATGGTACAGGAACCTTGAGAGCTGGATATGCTGTACGCACGATTACAGGTACTTTAGAAGTTTCTTGGCTTCGAGGTGTATATTCTGCACAAGTAGCAGAATTGGTAGCTCTTACTAGAGCATGCCACGTATCTGCAAGATTGAGAGTTACCATCTACACAGATAGCCAATATGGATTTGGAATTGTTCATGATTTTGGACAATTGTGGTCGCAAAGAGGTTTCCTGACCTCTACAGGTTCACCAGTAAGAAATGGCTACAGAATAAAGGAATTGCTGTATGCAATACAGCTGTATATCATTCAAAGACAAGTGGGAACTGATGTCAGAAGAAGATAACCTATGTACAAGTTTTGCATTAAAAGTGATCAATACTTTGGAAGAAATAAAAACACTGCAAAGAAATGTTGACAAAGAATAGAAACCACTGGTCCAAATTAAAATGTGTCCAATGAGATTTGGGTTTCTGAGGAGGGTCAGATGGTCCTGCCCAATAGTTTATTGTCACAAATGGCCCGTTACTACCATGGCCACGCACACATTGGGAGGGATGCCATGGTTCGATTGTTCAAGATTGACTGGTTTAATACCAACTTTAGGCAGGCAGCAGAGCCAGTATGTCATTGCTGTATAATTTGTCAGCACCTTAACGTGGGAAAAGGGACAGTGGTGAATTTGAGCCACATTGGAAGAGCAGGAGGACCATTCAGCAGAATGTTATTGGATTTCATTGAGATGCCTGCGTGTGGAGATTTGAAGTATGTGTTGGTGATTGTGTGCATATTTAGTCACTGGATTGAAGCGTACCCCACAAGAAGGAATGACAGTCTCTCAGTAGCAAAGTTGCTGCTTAGGGAGTTGATACCGCGTTTCGGGTTTCCGATCTCTTTAGAATCAGATAGGGGAATTCACTTCAACAACAAGGTGATTAAACTCTTATGTACAGCACTAAACATTGAGCAGAAGTTGCATTGTAGTTACTGTCCTGAAGCATCAGGACTAGTGGAACAGATGAATGGTGCCTTGAAATCAAGAATTGCCAAAATGTGTGCAGCTATGAATCTGAAATGGCCAGATGCATTGCCTTTGGTATTGATGTCAATGAGAAATGCACCTGACAGGAAGACAGGGCTGTCGCCCCACAAGATCCCCATGGGCAGAGCAATGAGATTACCAGCAGTTCCAGCCAATTCACTTGTAAATATTACAGATGATATGGTGTTAGACTACTGCAAGGGTCTGGCTGATATGGTTTGCTCTTTCTCTCAGCAGGTGCAGGCCACCACCCTGCCACCCATCCATGATCCAGGTCACAGTCTGAGAGCCTGAGACTAGGTCGTTGTCCGAAAACTTGTGCGCAAGATGTGTTTAGAGCCACATTGGAGAGGGCCTTACCAGGTGGTCCTAACGACTATGACAGCTGTGAAGTGTGCAGGACTCCCTAACTGGATACACACGAGTCATACAAGGAAGGTGGCATGTCCACAGGATCATGAAGAAGTGTTGTTGAGAGCACCAACAAGAGTGAAACAGGTTGCTGCATCTGAGCCAGAAAAAGAACCAAGAGGGTCTGAAATTGAACAAATTGCTAAAGATCATTCTATTTCCCCTTACAGGAGGGTGCGGAAGAATCAATGTCAACTGATACAGCGGGAGAGCCTAGCACAGAAGGGGTTCTCCCAGAAGCAGACGGTGTTGAAAAGCAAATAGAGCAAGTGCCAGACCAAGAGTGGGAAAGAGTTGAGACGGATCAAAGTCAAGGTGATCCAACTCCTCTGGAGCCCGTTGCAGGTCTGTCAAGAGAAAACACCATAGAGAAAGAAAAGGAGAAGAGTCCAATTCTGATGAGAATACTACAGAAGGATTGAGAAAAGGAAATAGTTGGCCTGAGTCACAAGTAGGGAAAAGAAAGGAATTGGTCATAAATGAAACAATGGAGGAAGAAGTAGATACTACGAGAAAAGAAGAATTGAGTGAAGGAGAACTAAGTGGTGATCGAAAGTTGAAAAGAAAGAGAATAGCAAATCGACATTATGCAGGTCCTGAATGGGCGTATGCAACTAATAATGAATGGCAACATGAGCTTATGTTCTTTTGTTTTGATAGAGAGATTCAGAGTCAGCACTTTGATGCAACCTGAAGGGAAACAAGAAGCTGAATTGTTGAGCTAATCTGAAATACCTTAAGGAGACTGTTGAAAATATCTGAAAGAAACATTGATAACCTGATTTGACATAAACCCAGATGTGACAAGCTGCAAATCGATTTTGACAAGGAGAAGGGTTCCTGTAAGTGAAACTGAACTTTGAGAGAATAATGTTTTCCTTATTTTTGATTTTACTGCACTTTATATAAGAGTTACTTCTGCTTTCTGATTCTTTACAGATCATGGCTGTTTTTGTTTATAGTGGTGATTGTGGGAATGTCTGTTCTTGATGTGAAAAGAGCCAATTGTGCTTCTGCTTTCGAGACTACTACACTAACAGCTTTAGAAAGGTTTAAGTTAGATGAGAAGTATTTGCATGACTATACGAATGCTCAAGGAGAGCTTTCTTCTATTGTTTTCTATCGTTTGTTGAGTGATTATTTTGAGACGATGGATACAAGGGATTGTCTTGTGTGTACCCAAAGTCCTTCGTCAGTAGAAGGGGTTACGTACCATAGTCTTCCGCTAAGTTACCGAATAAGCTGTAGTTTACTACTAACAAGGTTCTATAATCAAGAGTATATACAGTATTTTCACTCTAATTATGATTTAGTGTTTTAATTTGTTCCTATTGTTAGATATCTGAGTAGAGTAGCTAAGGATCACGATATAGTATTAGTTAGAGGAACCGCATATGCACATAGAAACAATCTTACATGTTTACTTACACCTTTAGAAAAGAGCTTCATAGCGCATACTGATGACAGGAGAAAAACATTAAAGAAAAATTTGAAAAAGGCTTAGGGAAAAGAACTTATAACAATGATTATGCTTATACTGCAATTAAAAAGCAAGGGAAATTAGCGTTAGATGCATTACATGTAGGGAAGCTTTGTATATATAGGCCAAAATCACGCACTGACACTTTATTTGTGAGTGAATGTAGGCATGTGTTTTTGTTTCAGAGTAAATGAAATTTTATGTTGAATGGTCAGGACCCTGCGATTCCTAGGATCTATTATATTTGTGGACTTAATGCTTATTACCGTCTTCCAAGAGGATGGTATGGGACATGTTATTTGGGAATAGTTTTCCCAAAGATTTATCAGATAGATGACTTAAAGAAGTTTCCGAAATTGACTGAATTACATCATAAGCGACAGAGGAGGGAAACCTCTTATGCTATTGTGGGAGATATATTTGGTGCTGTGATTCCTTCAATTAGAGTCATCCTGAATTCGATCAAGATACGAAAGTTTTCTACTATTGTGGATAACATGCTGACAAACTTTATAGGGGCCATATTCCTGATAGATACAGAATTAGCTGCAGATAGAGCTATGAAGCTTCAGAGTCGCCTTGCTTTAGACATCCTTTTAGCGAAGGAAGGCAGAGTCTGTAAAATGATTTACTCTAGGCAATGTTGTTCTTATATTCCAGATAATAGTAAGGAGATAAGAGACTTACTTACTAACCTGACTAACTCGAGTAAGGATTTGAAAGAATTGAAGGAAAGGTGTCTGGGAAAAGATTGGGAAAGGGTTTGCTTCAGTGGGAAATTGGCTTAGTAACATTTGGAATGAGGTATTATTAAAAATCATTCAGGGAATATTAATTGTGATTGCTTGCATATTAGGATTATGGGGTTCATGTAAATTGTGTCAAAAGATTAAATTGAAAAGGTCTAAAAATAATCAGAGGAGGGAAGAACGAAACAGGGAAAGAATTTATAGAGAAGATTCGAGAAGGAGACAAAACACTGAGGATAGTGAATTATAAAAATAATTATGGAAAAGGTGATGTGACATATTTAGTCATCAGAGGAGAGATTCCTGACGCAGATATGTTAATTAAAAGTTATTAATGAGTGTTTATGCATGTTGAATAATAATAATATGATGGAGAAGAAAATTAATGTAGAGAAATAATGTGCACGTATGATAATGTGCCCACGGAGATTGGCCACCAGAATGCACGAGTTATACTAAAATGATTAAAAATGCATGAACTATTGAAAATGGGTAATAATAATGTAATAATATGTCATATTGAAATGTATAACGTATGTTTTGCATTATATGGTAGAGTTAGCTTAGCCGAAGTTGTGGCCTAGTTTTTCCAGGCCTCATGCAGAAGCTGAATAATCGTGCAATGTAGAAGAGCTGATGCGTTGAACTGACCATCAACCATTTATGTTAATAAAATTTGCTTAGCTAGAATATTCTGCAATGAACCGACGGACAGAAGATGAGGGAATCAAATTTGTATCAAACCTGGTGTAAAGCAGACGAGATGTACTTTCTGAGGACTCAAACAATAGGGACACTGAAAGGAGAAGAACATGCAAAATTTTCGATACCTGATGATCCGGATGATGAGGACATCGTACAGTGAACCAATCGACAACCTGAAAGCAATGAAATATTAGAACTCATATATTTGTAAAATAAAAGACATTGGCTAGCGTCACATATGGTGGTTAATTGACCAGTTAGGTTTTGGGGAATAGGCTGGGTAACTTTAATATAATGTTGTGACAAAGGGAGAAAACTTCAGATCTAGAGAGAGAACCGTTGGAGAGAATAGATGTTCGAGGTTAGGCATGGACATTCGCAGAGATTTGAGATTCTGTCATTGGGCTCATGCTCTTGAGACCCTGATGCGTTGCTGATCGATTGATGACCTGAAGACGAAGACTGACTTTGTTGCTGATCCATACCATGGATAGGTAGCTATGACAATGTGACTGATTGACTTTTGTGTCTTTTCTTTCTAGGTACCAACTGTGCTGTTTTATAGTTTTTATCTTAGCTAGGTGTTTTTCTAAATTCATGTTCTAAACTGTTTTCGCATGAAGTCCCACATGCCAATGCTAACCTGGGTTAGGTAGGGTTACTATTCTGAGACGTTGACATACATGATAACAAATGATTGATGGACTGATTTGCTAAACACTGCTATTCATGTTAACACATTCTTCTTTATTGGCTTATGTTGAGGCATTAGAATGCATGTTTTCTGAAGTTCTGATTGGGTTATGTTATTGGTGGTCACTAATTAATTAATTTTGAGTGAATTGAATAAAGATTTGAATTAACCTTATGACCAAGTATTGTAACAAGTAGGGAAATAAAATGGATAAAATGTATAATTGAGTTGTGGTTATTTATGAGATGTTGACGCTATTCACCGATGATGAATGTTTTTGCTTACTGACTACTGATTGTGTATTGATTATTGATGGTCATTGGTTACACCAGAGCTAGGATACTCCATGCGAATCTAAAGGTTAATTGACCTATACGCATCCCCCAGTAAGTTTACTTATTAAGGACAAGGCATGCTAACACTAACAACAGTGTGAACTCATGGACATAAGATGTACTTCTTATTGATTCAACATAAAGTCAATACTTAGACTTGTTGGATAAATGCAGGTGTGGGTGGACATGGAGTCTGTTAAGTAAGGAGTTCTCCTATAGAGGATTGAATGATTTAAAAACAGGTTGTACTTGTTTCATAGATATACGTTTTTGGAGGCTTTACAAAAAATTAACTCTGTGCTTCTAAAGAAAGAATTCTTGGTCTCTTCAGGTGGTTGGCTAAAGGGTGGGAGAAGGTGCTCGCTGTTGCCTTTCATTTGACTCAAGCCTGCTATGTTTTACCCTCCTTCCAATTTCAATTGTTATTATATTAAAACATTTTATTTATCCATTTATTCAGATTAAGGCAGAGAACCAAAGACTATATTCATCCCACTGAGCTCTTACTCATGGTTCAATATTTGCTGAGCACCATGCTACTGTCCACAGAAAGTACTTTGGTTCATAGTCAGAGGTATGAAGCATTACCTAAACGTAATAGAAACCAATGCAACAGAAGACAAGGGTCTTCTCCTTCAGTTACGTTTCTGGTTCTTTTTCTGGCAGGTGCAAAGAACCTCCAAGAGGAGTATAAGTGTTACAGAGATACTTAAATTAAAATATTCATGTGATGGCTACCTCAGAACAAGCGTTGTCAAAGCCAATAGGTCTTGTCTGTTTAATGTTAATTCAGGGCTTTTGTCTGTGCTAATGTTTGTCTGTAAAGTATTGTGTGAAAAAATCAAAATACTGGAGGAAAAGCTGACATGCATCTTATGGTATCTTACAATTGTACTTTGAATGCAATGCTTTGTAACTTTATAAATGGGTTGGTTTATTTCTGAACTACTTTTCAATCAGGAAATTTTGTGCAGAATTTAAAAAGAAAATGTTTGCCAAGCCGTAATCTACTTTTCAGAGGGTTCAATCATTTGGTATTCCGCAGTAGCCAAGGGAGCAGATTTATGGGACTCCATAACTGTCATGCCAAGTACATTTGCTGCGTCAGAGGCCAGCCGAGTGAGTGTAGCAGATGACCCCTACCCCCAGCAACAGAAAAGCTTTATGTGCAAAAGCTTGTGCTTTCATGCACTATGCGAAATGCAGAAGTAAATAAATTCTGCTCTTAAGCTATACACCAGTAAAAAACATCCCTTTGCTGTGCTTTTACCGATAACCTGGGAGGGGACAGCAAGGCAATTATTTGAGAGATAAACATGCAACATGATGTAGCTAGATAACGTGCACTCTCTTGGTGTACTCAATGATAAAATAATAAAGTAGTTCCTTAAATGAGAGCAGAGGAAGGATACCTGAAGGATATCTGATTATAAGAGTCGTAAATAGGATGTGCTCCAATGATGGGGCCAACAGAAGAAAAGAAAGGCAATCCATTGAATAAGAATCAAGTAAATGAGAGTGGCAATGAAGGCAATCATCGGTAAGGAATGAGCAGGATCTAAACGCACTGTAAGGTCACAATAGGTCTTTGCACACATACAGCTTACGCTATCTGGAATGCCAGACCTAAAAATTGTGATTATTTCCAACATAATCTTCGGTGTTCAATAAGAAGGAAATAAATAATGCAGACCATTGGGAATGCAGTTTGTTAAAAATATATCGGGCTAAACAGGACCACAACTAAGTTAAGCCACGGACAAGAAAGGACAACTGTAAGTAGAGTATTAATACTCTGCAACAGATGATGCGCTGAGGAGCTTTGTGCCTAATTTGAGATTATATACTGCGTCCTGAGTTTGAGCATTAAAAGTGGGGACCCGACTTTCTTCAAACAAAGGCCTGAGGGAAGTCGATATTCCTTTGTGCCTTGCTAGAAGCATCAAGAGTACTGAGACTGTCTTGGCAATTGTGAGTAAATATACCTGACCACACAGAACGCTTCTGGCTTTGAGCCATCATAAATCTATGCTAATATAATAAAAGATTGGACTTCATTTGTTTTTGTTTAGCTCATGGAAATAGTAGCAATGCACAATTGTGTGTAATTTAAGACTGTGACTGCCTCAGAGAGGACAAGTCAAATAGTTTGTAAAGTTAAATCGTAAACTTCATGCATGTGTGCACAAGCGCAAACACACTCAATCAAATACACACCTGGAGAGTTTTTCCACGTTTTAGCATCAAAGAAACAGTGTGGAAGAACTATAATCTACTGGTTGATTTAGCTGACTAATTCATTCCATCCTTTTATCATTAAGTCACAACACCCCCTGGCAGTTTTGGGAAACTCTTCACTCGTGTACATTTCTGGGAAGTGATCCAGCCACATTCAATGCCACTCTGTGATTTGTTTCAGCAGTGTAGCAAAGTGATTCATAGGAGAAAATTACATTCGACGCAGAGTTGTAAAGTCCATGATTTTGGGAAGAACCTACGTGCTCATTAAAACTGAAAACGCAACACTTTAAAAAGCATTCTTTTTTTCCGCCATTAGAAATACATATTATTTATACGTGTGTTTATACTATTTGGTTTAAATATATATAACATGCGTGCCATTTGATGGTAAAGTATAGCAAAAGGTAGACATACATCTAGACTCAGAGTTAAATCAAAGAATAACCTCTTGTGATTGCTTCTGCCAACCTAGATTCCAGCCAGATGTCTAAGGCTGGCTACTCGCCACACAGTATCCCTCCAACTGGTAACATACTAGTGGTTTGGGGAACGACACTCCCTCCACAAGGCGCTGTAACAACTTCTACTGTCAACTGGTCAATCTTTACAGTCTCTTCCGGTCCTTTTCAGTGTGACACACAGTGCACATCAAATGGATAACATACCATAACATGACCAATGCATAATTTGTGCCAGTGGTTGCAGTGAATAGGCTTGACACTCATTTTTAGGGACTGAGTTTTATCCTGTCTCTTAGGAAGGGAGAGAAAAACAGACAAAGTCGAAAGAAAAAGGAAGAGAAACCAAGGTAGGAAAACAGTTTCACAGTGGATAAGCAGAGACGAAGTGTGTGATGGTAGAAGAAAGGGGCATGAAGTGGATTCAAGATTAAATGCCTTTATGTTTCGGCAAATCTGAAGCGCTGATGGTGGTCTCCTATGAAAAACCATTACGAAACATAGTATAACTCACAACACTGGGATAGAATCGCATATTCAGAAACCCATCCCAATTTGTGTGGGAGATTAATTTTGTGCTGTGCCAAGTTGTGGAATGTGTATGTGGTTTCATGCGTCAGATTGTGTAATGTCTGAAATGCCTATTGTGACACACAGTGGCATGTCTTGATTAGTTAATGACAGTTGTGGGATCCCTTTTGGTTAATGTGACACTTTGTTGAATGTTTGAAATTCCTATTGATTAAACCTCTAGGCAGTTCAGCTGTTTGATGCAACAGCTTGTGTGACATTTTATATGACCAGCGCAACGGTTTAATCACTAATCCAAATTACCAGTGACATTTTTCGGTGTGGTAGGCAAACCTTTGGAGTCATTACACCAACAGTCTCTATGCTCCACTTAGAGCATATCACGTAAAATGCTACAAATTACATAATAGAGTGGGTAAGTTCACCACCGGTCTAAGTAAGACCCAACTACTTTTGTAATCAAAACCTTACATTTGTTTTAGGTCAGATACATGGTGCCATTCTTAACAATATAGTTGTAACCCAAATATGTATTTGAGTTTCTAAACAGCTTTTGAATATGGCAGTAATAACTACCAGTAATAAATTCCATTGCAGCCTCACATATTACCACTATATTTAAATGCCAGGAATGCACATAATCGGACAAAAGTATTTCAAGATAAGAACATGATGTACTTCTCGGGTAGAATTCTTGTTTCAGCTAACTCGGGACTGTAGGTGGTTCCTCACTCCACTTGTACAGAAATCAGGGAAGAGTGTTTATCTGACCAAATGTGGCTATGTATTTTGAAAACAAGTCCTGAAATTATTACATTTTCAATTGTTGGTCATACAGATCTAACTCTGTGGAGTTCAGATGCATTTTGTTGTATATTTGCCCTGATTGTGAACTATTTTAGCATTTTTTCACACTTATTTTAATACAAATGTAGGGAAGGTTTAAGGTGTATTAAAATGTTATGGGGATAACTGTTCTGACATTTATAGACAATGCTTCTCTGAAAGTTTTTTGTATGCAGTTAGTAGTTAAAATGTTATTTTTAGCTCTTGGAACTGTTAAAGCGTCCCTTTATGAGAATTTATTACACATCAGGACTCGTTTTAGGCCAATGAATCTTTTGACCCAGTTGAGAGACACCTTACGACGAGATAGCTAATCAATATGTCTGTCAGTACGTCAATAATGTTATCAATATTTATTACAACAATGCATTTCACTTTAGTCAGAGACATTAATCAGCTCAAGACACCACTGTGACCTTACAGTCATGAATAACCACACCAGTTTAGTAGAATTTTGCGAGTTTTATTCCCTATTAGGTACAATTCTAAAAACAGGTGTGTTAATCTCAAAACCAAGAAACACAATAGCATAGTCACAATATGGCAACTCTGATAAATTTCATCAAGGCAAGAATAACAAACATCAGAACATAACACGGCGTGAACATAGATCAATTTTGGCAGAGTGTCATTAACGCGTTAGTTCAACAAAACATAGATTCAGTCATTTGTCTATTTGCGTCAGTTTAGTGATCACCTGTCCTAACCACTGATTAGCATTGGCATGTTGGGCTTCATGCAAAACAATTTAGAACACCAATTTGGAAAACATCTAGCTATGGTCTCTGTCAAAAGTAAGCATTTGGTACCTAGAAAGGAAAAGCAAACAGACAAATCACAATTTCATTGTCATAGTTACCCTCCAAAGTTTGGGTCAGCATTCAGGTTCAGTCTTCGTCTTCAGGACATCAGTTGATTCGCCATCAGTCAAAACTCAGCTCACGAAAAAAGGGCACTTCCCTCATAAGGAAGTAAAGTGTAAATGGGCAATCTAAGGAAAAGGATGGTTTAAATAAAACCATATAAGTCACCAAACAGAGTGACAGAGTTTCTGGATAAAATCGATAGCATTCCCTAACACCTCTCTGTGGCTCCCCGTGTCATGGGTTTTTATCCCTTCTTCATTGTACATTCCCCTAAAATCTAATTGGTCAAGGGGTTGCACCCCACTATCTCTACCCAATTGAGAAACGGATTATGTCATTAATCTTTCACCCCACATTAGTTCTCAGAATTTTATTGGTCCATATGATTGACGTCTTCAGAGGTAGCACGTCCGGTATGATTTCATCCTTCTGTAATTCTTTGCACACCTGGCTTTACTCCCTTTAGACTACAGGTGGTTCAGACTTCACCACAGCCACAGTCACTTAGTGCCAGGACACCTTATAGGTTACACAGCGCTTTAGAAAACGGATTTACATTACATTCTGTAATGGTCCTCTTCATCAAATATTGTATAATTTTCCTGTTATCAGAAATATCTGATGTATAATCTTAGAGCTGGGGCAAATACTTTGCAGGGTCATGCTTTATTATGAAACACATCAGCATGTGAGTAGAGGGATTTAATTGAGGAATAAATGGGATAGACTTTATGGCCTGTATTGACATGGTCTGGTACACTTTTTCACTGTTGATTCTGGATTACGTGAATTGAAATTGTGGTGTTGTAATTTTGCACTGATAGTTGCATCAGATACATGTAAACCCTACATTTCTGTCTAACAACCAGGCCAAAAATAACATTTTGCCTTGACTTTCAGTCTAAACATCAGAGGACAACTGTGCAAGATAAATCTATGTAATATAGAAATGCTGTATTTTAGTGTATTAGGGCATTGCTTTCTTTCCTACTACCACTATGTGAAGTTCTGAAGCACTTATTCCAATGGGTAGCATGCTGTAGTGTGTTTACCTTTGCTTTCAGCCAATGCAGGAAGTAGTTCCATGTTGTGTGTGATGGCCACCATGGTGCGGTTAACATGTTATGGGAAAATAGTGGAGTGGTGAATGAGGAATTGTGAGAGGTAGGCACAGGCTGAAGACTGGAATATTGCAGATTAGGCAAGCTACGAAATTAATGGGCTTTACGTTCTTAAAAGTCAAATATAAAATAAACTCAAGTGAATGATATAGTTAGAGACAGCTTTCTGAAGTGTTTCACACTTTACAGACTTTGATGCCAGGTAGCATTTTTAATATCCAAACCTCTATAGTTGGGGCAGGTAGTTTTCAGCCTCCTTTCGAACTTGACAGGAAAGATGACCTATTATAAATGGTGGTGACTTCTGATTCAAATTGAGTCAAGAGTTAGGAGAAGATATAAAGGGGCATATTTACAAAGAACTGGTGCAGCACAGTGCTGCATGAAAATTGGCAGCTCTGCATCAGTTCTGAAACGCAGTGATGCATTGTATCTACAGAAAAATCTGGTGAATCCCTGTGTTTCCCCCTGCGCCAGCGCTAAATTAGTAGCCTAGCACCAACGCAGCCAGCCTTGCTCCAATGTGCAAGGATGGTTTGCGTTGCTGGGGTGATTGTGTTTGTGCAGGAAGGGACACTGTAGGAGGCTGGACTGGCTTGTAGTGAGTACCAAGGGGTACTTGCACCTTGCACCAGGCCCAGTTATCCCTTATTAGTGTATAGGGTGTCTAGCAGCTTAGGCTGATAGATAATGGTAGCTTAGCAGAGCAGCTTAGGCTGAACTAGGAGACGTGTGAAGCTACTACAGTACCACTTAGTGTCATATGCACAATATCATAAGAAAACACAATACACAGTTATACTAAAAATAAAGGTACTTTATTTTTATGACAATATGCCAAAGTATCTTAGAGTGTACCCTCAGTGAGAGGATAGGAAATATACACAAGATATATATACACAATAGCAAAAATATGCAGTATAGTCTTAGAAAACAGTGCAAACAATGTATAGTTACAATAGGATGCAATGGGGAAACATAGGGATAGGGGCAACACAAACCATATACTCCAAAAGTGGAATGCGAACCACGAATGGACCCCAAACCTATGTGACCTTGTAGAGGGTCGCTGGGACTATTAGAAAATAGTGAGAGTTAGAAAAATAACCCTCCCCAAGACCCTGAAAAGTGAGTGCAAAGTGCACCAAAGTTCCCCTAAGGACAAAATAGTCGTGTTAGAGGGAGAATGCAAGGAAAACACAAATCAGCAATGCAACAACGATGGATTCCTGTCTGAAGGTACCTGTGGAACAAGGGGACCAAGTCCAAAAGTCACAAGCAGCTCGGAGATGGGCAGATGCCCAAGAAATGCCAGCGGTTGGTGCAAAGAAGCTCTTACTAGGCTGAAGAACTGTGAATACTGCAGGAACGACAAGGGCTAGAGACTTCCCCTTTGGAGGATGGATCCCCCACGCCTTGGAGAGTCGTGCAGAAGTGTTTTCCCGCCGGATGGACGCCAACAAGCCTTGCTACACGCAAATCGTGCGTTTGGCGTTTTTGGACGCTGCTGGGGCCCAGGAGGGACCAGGAGGTCGCAAATTGGACCTGCAGAGAGAGGGGACGTCGAGCAAGGCAAAGAGCCCTCACTGAAGCAGGTAGCACCCGGAGAAGTGCCAGAAACAGGCACTACGAGGATGCGTGAAACGGTGCTCGCCGAAGTTGCACAAAGGAGTCCCACGTCGCCGGAGACCAACTTAGAAAGTCGTGCAATGCAGGTTAGAGTGCCGTGGACCCAGGCTTGGCTGTGCACGAAGGATTTCCGCCGGAAGTGCACAGGGGCCGGAGTAGCTTGCAAAGTCGCGGTTCCCAGCAATGCAGCCCAGCGAGGTGAGGCAAGGACTTACCTCCACCAAACTTGGGCTGAAGAGTCACTGGACTGTGGGGGTCACTTGGACGGTGTCGCTGGATTCGAGGGACCTCGCTCGTCGTGCTGAGAGGAGACCCAAGGGACCGGAGATGCAGCTTTTTGGTGCCTGCGGTTGCAGGGGGAAGATTCCGTCGACCCACGGGAGATTTCTTCGGAGCTTCTGGTGCAGAGAGGAGGCAGACTACCCCCACAGCATGCACAAGCAGGAAAACAGTCGAGAAGGCGGCAGGATCAGCGTTACAGAGTTGCAGTAGTCGTCTTTGCTACTATGTTGCAGGTTTGCAGGCTTCCAGCGCGGTCAGCGGTCGATTCCTTATCAGAAGGTGAAGAGGGAGATGCAGAGGAACTCGGCTGAGCTCATGCATTCGTTATCTGCCGTTTCCCCAGAGACAGAGACCCTAAATAGCCAGAAAAGAGGGTTTGGCTACCTAGGAGAGAGGAAAGGCTACTAACACCTGAAGGAGCCTATCACAAGGAGTCTCTGACGTCACCTGGTGGCACTGGCCACTCAGAGCAGTCCAGTGTGCCAGCAGCACCTCTGTTTCCAAGATGGCAGAGGTCTGGAGCACACTGGAGGAGCTCTGGACACCTCCCAGGGGAGGTGCAGGTCAGGGGAGTGGTCACTCCCCTTTCCTTTGTCCAGTTTCGCGCCAGAGCAGGGGCTAAGGGGTCCCTGAACCGGTGTAGACTGGCTTATGCAGAATTGGGCACATCTGTGCCCAACAAAGCATTTCCAGAGGCTGGGGGAGGCTACTCCTCCCCTGCCTTCACACCATTTTCCAAAGGGAGAGGGTGTCACACCCTCTCTCACAGGAAGTTCTTTGTTCTGCCATCCTGGGCCAGGCCTGGCTGGACCCCAGGAGGGCAGCTGCCTGTCTGAGGGGTTGGCAGCAGCAGCAGCTGCAGAGAAACCCCAGGAAGGGTAGTCTGGCAGTACCAGGGTCTGTGCTACAGACCACTGGGATCATGGACTTGTACCAACAATGCCAGGATGGCATAGAGGGGGCAATTCCATGATCATAGACATGTTACATGGCCATATTCGGAGTTACCATGGTGAAGCCACATATAGGTAGTGACCTATATGTAGTGCACGCGTGTAATGGTGTCCCCGCACTCACAAAGTTCAGTGAATTGGCTCTGAACAATGTGGGGGCACCTTGGCTAGTGCCAGGGTGCCCTCACACTAAGTAACTTTGCACCTAACCTTTACCAGGTAAAGGTTAGACATATAGGTGACTTATAAGTTACTTAAGTGCAGTGAAAAATGGCTGTGAAATAACGTGGACGTTATTTCACTCAGGCTGCAGTGGCAGGCCTGTGTAAGAATTGTCAGAGCTCCCTATGGGTGGCAAAAGAAATGCTGCAGCCCATAGGGATCTCCTGGAACCCCAATACCCTGGGTACCTCAGTACCATATACTAGGGAATTATAAGGGTGTTCCAGTAAGCCAATGTAAATTGGTAAAAATGGTCACTAGCCTGTTAGTGACAATTTGAAAGTAATGAGAGAGCATAACCACTGAGGTTCTGGTTAGCAGAGCCTCAGTGAGACAGTTAGGCACCACACAGGGAACACATACATGCACACCTATGAGCACTGGGGTCCTGTGTGACAGGGTCCCAGTGACACATACATATAGGCCTCAACCTTATGAGCACTGGGGTCCTGACTAGCAGGATCCCAGTGACACATAACAAACATACTGAAAACATAGTGTTTTCACTATGAGCACTGAGGCCTGGCTATCAGGATCCCAGTGAGACAGTGAAAACAGTGACAAACACCCTGACATACACTCACAAACAGGCCAAAAGTGGGGGTAACAAGGCTAGAAAGAGGCTACCTTCTCACACAACCCCCCCCAAACGAAGGACAATAAGGCTAACCTTGGCCAGTTGAGACTTTATTGTCTAAGTGGTGATAAGTAGAGAGTAGCTCTGCAATAGACTGGTTACTCCCTTTATCATCCACTATATGGTTACTTCCCTGTGGGGATGTAAACCACCCTGTTTGAAGTTTTTTAGCTAAGCAACAATGTGAAGATGTATTTTCAGAGTTTCTATCAGTAAGTTTTAGTTTAGAGCAGTGGGAATTGTCCACTGAACCTATTTGTAGTGATGGAAATGCCAGACAGGGATGCTGTCTCAGAAAAGCCATAGCTGGGCAAAAACTTTGTCCATCTGGCTGGAAGAGAGAACAGGGATGCTGTTTCTCTTGAGTTGGAGCAGGGCAGGGATGCTGTCCTATGAGCTCCACACTAGGGCAGGGATGCTGTCCTAAGTGTTGTGAGGTAGTGCAGGGTTTCTGCACTAAAGTTTCTCTGGGAGGGTTGGAGGGATGCTCCATGTTAACTAAAATGGTGCTGTTTTTCTCACCAATGTTAGTTATCCCACAGAGAGGTACTTCCACCTCAGGGAGTCCAGCTTTGCCAGCTGATGATTCCCTTGGAACAGGTGCCACCCCAGGAGAGGTTTCTCCCACCACAGGAATAGTATCCTGAATGGTAGGGTGGTTAGGGGATACTGTGATACCCTTTTTACCTGTTGATGGAGAGGGATCCTGAGTTTTCAGGCCTTCTCTCCTTTGCTTTTTCATTTCACTTGAAATGAGAGGGAACAATTCCTCAGGGATGCCCAGCATGGCTGCATGGGCATAAAACTCTACATCAGCCCAACCTGAGGCCTCTAGGTCATTACCTAAGAGACAGTCTACAGGTAAGCTAGGTGATACCACCACCTGCTTAGGGCCAGTAACTCCACCCCAACTAAACTTAATTATAGCTAAGGGAAGAAACTTAGTGGAGTTATGGACATCAATAATCTTATACTGTTGTCCAATGATGTGTTGTTCAGGAGGCACTAGGTTTTCAGTCACCAAAGTGAAACTGGCACCTGTGTCCCTGTAGGCCAAGGCCTCAACACCATTTATTGAAACTGTCTGCCTGTACTTATCCATTGTAAGGGGACAAGCAGCCAGTGTGGCAAGGCCAGTGCCACTAGGTGTGACAGAAACTGTCTTGGGACTGATTACATCAGTTTCCACTATGGACCCATAAGTGAACCCAACTACACCCTTTGCTTGACTGTTGCCAGCAGTCCCACCACTAGTACCACTACTGCTAGGGGCACTAGAGCTTGATGTATTAGTGGTGGTAGGCTCAGGGGGTTTACCTGGACAGGACTTATCCCCTGGCCTATGACCTCTGTTTTTACACACAAAGCACCAGGGCTTTTTAATGTGTGCAGGTTGGGAAGAAGAGGAAGAATTTGTTTTATCCCCACCCTCTGAAGAGTGTTTAAGATTTGAAGTGGGATCTTTGGTTTTACCCTTATCCCCATGCTTATCTTGAGATTTTTCACCATCTTTCTTCTTATTGCCATCTTTGTCACCCCCTGTATGAACTTTTCTGTTCACCCTTGTTCTGACCCATTTGTCTGCCTTCTTTCCCAATTCTTGGGGAGAGGTCAGATCAGAGTCTACCAGGTACTGGTGCAACAAATCAGACACATAATTATTAAGTATATGCTCTCTCAGGATTGTGTTATACAGGCTTTCATAATCAGTAACTTTACTGCCATGTAACCACCCCTCCAAGGCCTTCACTGAATGGTCAATGAAATCAACCCAGTCTTGTGAAGACTCCTTTTTGGTCTCTCTGAACTTTATCCTGTACTGTTCAGTGGTTAAGCCATAACCATCCAGGAGTGCATTCTTAAGAACTGTAAAATTCTTGGCATCATTTTCTTTCACAGTAAGGAGTCTATCCCTACCCTTTCCACTAAATGATAGCCATAGGATAGCAGCCCACTGCCTTTGAGGGACATCCTGTACAACACAGGCCCTCTCAAGTGCAGCAAACCACTTGTTAATGTCATCCCCCTCCTTATAAGGGGGAACTATCTTATGCAGATTCCTGGAATCATGCTCTTTTGCAGGATGACTATGGGGAATACTGCTGCTGCCACCATGGGTATCTAAACCCATCTTCTGTCTTTCCCTCTCTATTTCTAAAGACTGTCTATCCAAATCCAGCTGTTGCTTCTTGAGCTTCAGTCTGGTTTGCTCCACTCTCAATCTATTGAGCTCCCTTTCTAACAATCTGTCATCAGGGTGGGTGGGAGGGACATTTCTAGATACAGAGGTATGATGGGAATGAACAGAAGGAGACCTGTCCCTTACAGAGGGCACCCTAACAGCTTGGCTACCAGTATAATGTGAGAGCACATCATCAGTATGATGTGATTCAACCTCTGTACCAACTATGCTAGACTGTCTAGTAATGGGCAGGCTGAGAAGTTTCTTTCCTGAACCTTTTCCTGGGGGAGTCCCTGGATCAGATTGAGAACCATTAGCTACTTTTTCTACAGATTGGGCACTTATGGCCTTATCCTGTACTCTAAGCATATTAATTAACAGTTCTAAGGAAGGATTCTTCCCTACACTCAAACCTCTCTCTATGCAGAGACTCCTTGCTCCTTTCCAGCTAAGGTGATCATATGCAAGTTTGGACAGTTCAACATTTTGGCCTGTGCCAGACATTTTTAGAGAGAGTTAAAGTGATAGACAAAGAGAAAAAAGTTTTCAGAACTTTTTTTTAAAGACAGAAAAAAACTTTTTAAACTTTTAAGAACTTTTTGAAAGTTTAGTAGTACTTTTCAGCACTTAGAAAAGAGTGAAAAGAGGAAATGCAAAACTTTTTGGCTATGTGTATATACACTGACCTTGTTTTGTATATTTTTCTCTTATGAAAAGTACAATGACAAGAGTGGTAAGTAGTCTCAAGCACTTATCCCACCGCTGCCACCAATGTAGGAGGCTGGACTGGCTTGTAGTGAGTACCAAGGGGTACTTGCACCTTGCACCAGGCCCAGTTATCCCTTATTAGTGTATAGGGTGTCTAGCAGCTTAGGCTGATAGATAATGGTAGCTTAGCAGAGCAGCTTAGGCTGAACTAGGAGACGTGTGAAGCTACTACAGTACCACTTAGTGTCATATGCACAATATCATAAGAAAACACAATACACAGTTATACTAAAAATAAAGGTACTTTATTTTTATGACAATATGCCAAAGTATCTTAGAGTGTACCCTCAGTGAGAGGATAGGAAATATACACAAGATATATATACACAATAGCAAAAATATGCAGTATAGTCTTAGAAAACAGTGCAAACAATGTATAGTTACAATAGGATGCAATGGGGAAACATAGGGATAGGGGCAACACAAACCATATACTCCAAAAGTGGAATGCGAACCACGAATGGACCCCAAACCTATGTGACCTTGTAGAGGGTCGCTGGGACTATTAGAAAATAGTGAGAGTTAGAAAAATAACCCTCCCCAAGACCCTGAAAAGTGAGTGCAAAGTGCACCAAAGTTCCCCTAAGGACAAAATAGTCGTGTTAGAGGGAGAATGCAAGGAAAACACAAATCAGCAATGCAACAACGATGGATTCCTGTCTGAAGGTACCTGTGGAACAAGGGGACCAAGTCCAAAAGTCACAAGCAGCTCGGAGATGGGCAGATGCCCAAGAAATGCCAGCGGTTGGTGCAAAGAAGCTCTTACTAGGCTGAAGAACTGTGAATACTGCAGGAACGACAAGGGCTAGAGACTTCCCCTTTGGAGGATGGATCCCCCACGCCTTGGAGAGTCGTGCAGAAGTGTTTTCCCGCCGGATGGACGCCAACAAGCCTTGCTACACGCAAATCGTGCGTTTTGCGTTTTTGGACGCTGCTGGGGCCCAGGAGGGACCAGGAGGTCGCAAATTGGACCTGCAGAGAGAGGGGACGTCGAGCAAGGCAAAGAGCCCTCACTGAAGCAGGTAGCATCCGGAGAAGTGCCAGAAACAGGCACTACGAGGATGCGTGAAACGGTGCTCGCCGAAGTTGCACAAAGGAGTCCCACGTCGCCGGAGACCAACTTAGAAAGTCGTGCAATGCAGGTTAGAGTGCCGTGGACCCAGGCTTGGCTGTGCACGAAGGATTTCCGCCGGAAGTGCACAGGGGCCGGAGTAGCTTGCAAAGTCGCGGTTCCCAGCAATGCAGCCCAGCGAGGTGAGGCAAGGACTTACCTCCACCAAACTTGGGCTGAAGAGTCACTGGACTGTGGGGGTCACTTGGACGGTGTCGCTGGATTCGAGGGACCTCGCTCGTCGTGCTGAGAGGAGACCCAAGGGACCGGAGATGCAGCTTTTTGGTGCCTGCGGTTGCAGGGGGAAGATTCCGTCGACCCACGGGAGATTTCTTCGGAGCTTCTGGTGCAGAGAGGAGGCAGACTACCCCCACAGCATGCACAAGCAGGAAAACAGTCGAGAAGGCGGCAGGATCAGCGTTACAGAGTTGCAGTAGTCGTCTTTGCTACTATGTTGCAGGTTTGCAGGCTTCCAGCGCGGTCAGCGGTCGATTCCTTATCAGAAGGTGAAGAGGGAGATGCAGAGGAACTCGGCTGAGCTCATGCATTCGTTATCTGCCGTTTCCCCAGAGACAGAGACCCTAAATAGCCAGAAAAGAGGGTTTGGCTACCTAGGAGAGAGGAAAGGCTACTAACACCTGAAGGAGCCTATCACAAGGAGTCTCTGACGTCACCTGGTGGCACTGGCCACTCAGAGCAGTCCAGTGTGCCAGCAGCACCTCTGTTTCCAAGATGGCAGAGGTCTGGAGCACACTGGAGGAGCTCTGGACACCTCCCAGGGGAGGTGCAGGTCAGGGGAGTGGTCACTCCCCTTTCCTTTGTCCAGTTTCGCGCCAGAGCAGGGGCTAAGGGGTCCCTGAACCGGTGTAGACTGGCTTATGCAGAATTGGGCACATCTGTGCCCAACAAAGCATTTCCAGAGGCTGGGGGAGGCTACTCCTCCCCTGCCTTCACACCATTTTCCAAAGGGAGAGGGTGTCACACCCTCTCTCAGAGGAAGTTCTTTGTTCTGCCATCCTGGGCCAGGCCTGGCTGGACCCCAGGAGGGCAGCTGCCTGTCTGAGGGGTTGGCAGCAGCAGCAGCTGCAGAGAAACCCCAGGAAGGGTAGTCTGGCAGTACCAGGGTCTGTGCTACAGACCACTGGGATCATGGACTTGTACCAACAATGCCAGGATGGCATAGAGGGGGCAATTCCATGATCATAGACATGTTACATGGCCATATTCGGAGTTACCATGGTGAAGCCACATATAGGTAGTGACCTATATGTAGTGCACGCGTGTAATGGTGTCCCCGCACTCACAAAGTTCAATGAATTGGCTCTGAACAATGTGGGGGCACCTTGGCTAGTGCCAGGGTGCCCTCACACTAAGTAACTTTGCACCTAACCTTTACCAGGTAAAGGTTAGACATATAGGTGACTTATAAGTTACTTAAGTGCAGTGAAAAATGGCTGTGAAATAACGTGGACGTTATTTCACTCAGGCTGCAGTGGCAGGCCTGTGTAAGAATTGTCAGAGCTCCCTATGGGTGGCAAAAGAAATGCTGCAGCCCATAGGGATCTCCTGGAACCCCAATACCCTGGGTACCTCAGTACCATATACTAGGGAATTATAAGGGTGTTCCAGTAAGCCAATGTAAATTGGTAAAAATGGTCACTAGCCTGTTAGTGACAATTTGAAAGTAATGAGAGAGCATAACCACTGAGGTTCTGGTTAGCAGAGCCTCAGTGAGACAGTTAGGCACCACACAGGGAACACATACATGCACACCTATGAGCACTGGGGTCCTGTGTGACAGGGTCCCAGTGACACATACATATAGGCCTCAACCTTATGAGCACTGGGGTCCTGACTAGCAGGATCCCAGTGACACATAACAAACATACTGAAAACATAGTGTTTTCACTATGAGCACTGAGGCCTGGCTATCAGGATCCCAGTGAGACAGTGAAAACAGTGACAAACACCCTGACATACACTCACAAACAGGCCAAAAGTGGGGGTAACAAGGCTAGAAAGAGGCTACCTTCTCACAGACACCTTTTTGCACAAAAAACAATCTTCAATGGCGAATGAAAGCATTTCCCCTTGTTGTGCCTTGATAACGCCACCCCTGGAGTGGCGTTAGATTTTGGCACTTCCATATATTTACAATTTCTTGTAAATCTGGGGCAACATCAACATGCAATGGATGCTGGTGTGGAACACCCATGCTCATTGCACGCCCATTCCAAGCAAAGAGCTGCGTGTGAAGGGGCTGTATTTATAAGATGGCGATAAGCCACAAAAAGTGGCTTAATGCTGTCTTGTAAGTACGGCGCAGTGCACAGTGCTGCTGGAGCATCACAATAAGTGATGCTCTAGTGGCGCTTAGGGCTTGTAAATATGCCCCAAAGATTCCATGCTTTTCTACTGATAAGGCCTTAGTAAACCAAAATATGATCTGTGGTTGCTTGTTCCCATCTTGTGGGGACCTGGCCGGGAGGTTTTGGCTAGATTGATCATATTGGATGAAGACCAATACTGATTTGCATATGGCTTGTCTTTAGCATAGTGGGCTATTAACAATGGACTGGAATATGCTCCTTCTGGATTGGTAGTGGCTCAGATTAATATGAGCATCCCTTCCATCAGATTGTGTTTGTTGCAATGGATGACCTAAGTGTGATTTGTGTGCCCAGACGCTGGTCCTGTGCTTATTGTGCCACAGGATTTAAGCTATACATCAGTGACAAGGCCGAAGTAGGCTGAAACCAATCAGCAGGTGCTTCTGTTTACATCTGGAGTAGAGCTGGCCTCACAGTTGATGCGAGATTGTCCCTACTGGAATGGGATTTTTGCATAAGGATGGTTTCTTTCTCAAGTGGCATAGTGGATGAAAATTCATGAACTCAAATGTGCACCAATTGTTCGCCTGCGGCTAAAATTAAATCAAGCATTGCTATTTGTTGCAGTAGAATCCCCAAGTGTTACCAGCATTACCAGATGTGGGTTCTGCTTACGGTACTACAGGCCTCAAGTTATACCTCACTGATGAGCCTTAAGTGCAGTCGCGGCTCGTGGGGGTGTACATAAAAAATAAATACAAAAATAAAAACAAAAACACTTACCTCCTCTGCACACGCCGCTCCTCTGTTCCTCGTTGCTCCAGAATGCAGGCACAGACTCCCAGCCTGTCTGCGGCCAATCCTGATGCTGCTCAAGCAGCATCAGGATAGGCTGGGAGCGCCTAGCCCGGGTGCCGTTAGGCAGACTGGGGGCCTGTGCAGACTCTCTGCGCATGTGTGTTTGGCCGGTCCAAGACAGCCAGCCAAACATACATGCGCAGTGAGGGGGAGTGCTCAGCACTCCCCATCGCTGCTCGTCACCCCCATGGCCCCAAACCTTTAAAAGAAAAGGATAATAAACAGAGTTTATTATCCTTTTCTTTTAAAATTTTCGCAGCTGCCACTGCTGGCGGAGGGGGGGAGCGACGCTTCTCCACCCTAATGGAGGAGCAGCCCCTGCTTAAGTGGCTGACACAATTGGGGATTTTGTGCGTTCCCTTCAAGAGGGGATTCTAAAAGCACTATATCAATGGCAGCAGGACCAAGACAGAATTGCATGTGGTTGATATAGTGAACAAAAAACAATGGACTGGAATGAGGCCCTGAGCGGTTTCCAGTGGCTGAGATTCATTCAAGCATTGCTTCCATCACTTTATATTTGTTTTAAAAGAATAAAAAAGCAATAATTGCCTTTGTCCAGATTTCCTTGTGGACGAATATTAGGAAGGAAATGCTTCTCAAAAATATTGAAAAAGAATTTGAATGAAAGTAGCATAGGAAATTCACTAATGGCTTTGCTGTGCTCTGCACCTCTATTTTGACTCAAACCTATACTTTGTAAAGCCAGTTTTATGTGCAACCAGCAAAACCGAAATAGCAGAATAACTGATGTTCTGGCAGACTTCCTGAGCAGCTGTATACATTAGCGGTGGTTCAACAATGTCTGTGAGGTCTTCCAAACAAATGATAACATTACTACCACCCTAACTTGTCTTCTATTATTGATAATACACAACTGCAGAATTTCCCTATAACGGAACACAGAATCAGGACTTCCACAAAGGTGTGTTATGAAGTCTGTGCGCTGGGTGGAAGTTCAGGAGGGTCCCAACAATCATTTGGGTAACTCTTGCCAAGGACAGTTTTAGGGGGCCAAAGTTCACCCAAATCCTCCCATCCAGAAGTCCCACGAGTCCCTGCCAGAAAGCCTGCAGTTGTGAATTTCACCAAATAGCCCTCAGCAAATGCTACTGGGCAAGCCTACAATCGTACACTGTGGATGGAGTAGCTTTAAGAAAGTGTGGTTGCACTACTGAGGCGTGCTGCTTTTAAATTGGCTAGATGAAGTACTCAATGCATGGAGTGCACCTAAATATGTACTGTGCTCTTCAACATAACATGCCTTTTTGTTGTGCAACTGATCAATGGACAAGATTCTCACCAAGGGAAAAATACCCAGTTCTTTGCAGAGGATTGGCTCATACTTTAAATCGTGGTCATCTGTAGTACTTATTCAATGTCTATCACTGTGACTGCAGTGGCACTTAGTTCTTAATATATGATGACTGCATTATGTGAAAAACATATTCTAAATCACTTCATAGAGTTTGATGCCAAGAAAAAAACATCAAAGTAGTGTTAAAATAATATATCACACTTTCAGATAAAGCACTAATAAATATTCATATCTGTCTTCTTTCTTTTTGTCTTCTCGCATAAATTTGCCTTTCCTTCACATGAAGTATAAACTTCTAGGCATTTAAGTTCCAAGAGGTGGTTTGTTAAACAGTGAATAAAATTGCTTACAGACTTTGGGCCGTATTTATAGGCCCCTAGCACCACAGCAGCGTCACTTTTTGTGACGTTCCTGTGGTGCTAAGTACAGCGCCATATTTACAAGGTGGCGTTAAGCCACTTTTTGTGGCTTAATGCCTCCTTGTAAATACGGCCCCTTTTCACGCAGCACTGTGCGTGGAAGGGGCTTGCAATGGTTGTTGCTGTGGGTGTGCCACAGCAACACCCATTGCATTTTGACACTCCCTCAGATTTATGAAATTTCGTAAACCTGAGGCAGTGCCAAAATCTAACGCCACCTCCAAGGGTGGCTTTAGCAGGGCGCAACGAGGAGGAACACTTTTATTCCTCCTCATTTTTTGCTTTTTCTATGCGTGCTACATTCTGCCGCACGCATAGAAAAAGCAAAATGCCAGAAATGATTGTTTATGTGTGGGAAGGTGTCCCTTCCTGCACATAAACAACCATTTGAAAATGACGCTTTGGGCCTGGCAGCTAAATTTAGCGCCAGGGCAGGGGGAAACGCAGGGGGAAACGCTGGGGTGCACCATATTGCCTTTAATACAGCGCACTGCGTTTCTAAAGTGATGCTTTTCTTTAAATCTGGCCTTTTGTACTTTAGGCTTCTGAGTTTATGGAAAATAGCTCTTGAAGAAGAGGTGAGAGTAAAAATAAAGAAATAAGGAAAGAGAAAGACATATGGAAAAAAGAAAAAACAAGAAACTCAGAAAAATATAGAAGATGATAAATACAGATATATAAATTTACAAGATCTACATTTCCTGTAAGTGACCACAAGCACCATATTTCACAGAATTTATTGTCACGAGCAGCTCCGAGTGATATCATAAATCTCACTTTAACTTATATGTACATGTTCCCAAATCTTTGAAGAAACATACAAATTCAAGAAATGTTTGTACCATCTCTGAGTGTAAACACATTAATGTCTTTACGGTCCAAAACATAGCATAGGAGTGCTGGAATATTAATCATTTGACTTGATCATAAAATAAAAAAGACGCTTTGCGATCGCGATAAAAAACATATTTTATTGTGATCCTTTGGTAGATGTACTCCACGGGGTTAATTGAAGATGGCTTTGTACAACAAATGGAAACTGGATTTAGTATCCGTTGTATGTGTGGTTTTATCTCGATGCCTCGCCTTGCGCTCCTTTACAGATATGGCAGGTTTGTGATGTGTTATTGCACAACCACACTAACTGACAACAAAAAACAGTGGTTCTGGAAGCTGGGCGAGAGCGCTGGAGATTTTCTCTAACCTCGAAGCATTCATACCGCTGATGAAGATGCTATCTCTTTGTGTCCGTTTCAGACATGGGTGTCTCTTGTAAAGTGATGAAGAGATAGAGAGAAGGTGTGGTACGGAACGATAAAATCATGAGGCTTTCAGGGCCACAGGCAAACCGGCTCTGAACGTTTTCTGTCAAGATGGTGCAGGTGTGTGGCATACAAGAAAACAATGGCTTGGACACGGTGCCTTTCAAGTGGTAACAACTGCGTCGTTAGAGATAGAAGTGTATTCACTGGTGAATATGACAACATAACCAGAGCAGCGAGAAAACAAATCAACACACTGTGGCCCAAATTTAAGAGGGCCTAGCACCTCCTTGCGCCACATAGTCATCATTTATGAAGCCAATGTGGGTCAACGATGGCAAATTTGCTGCACCATATTTTCAAAGTGTCGCAATGCATGGATTGCACCACTTTGTAACCCCTTTAACCACATTATGCCTGCATAAGGCATAATGTATGCAAGGGGGCGCTCCCCCGATGGGTGACCGCAAACATGGCGCAGTGGAATTTATGAGATTCCACAGCGCCATGTTTAGAAGCTATTTTTAACGCCTTCACAGGGCAGGCTTTATAATGGACCCCTTTGTATCTTGCAGAATTTTGGCGATAATCCTGCCATGTACTACAACAGCGTAATTTTTTTTTACGCTATTGTCCCTAATCTATGCCATGATTTATACAGTGCACACGTGATGGCGTTAGGGGTTGCTGATAGGCACAAGAAGCAGCACCACTTTTCTTCAATTTGGGGCTGTGTATTTTCACTCTTTGGCATCTTGCCACTGAATAACAGATATATTTATTTTTACCTAACTCAATGGCACTCATTTTATTGCCTCGACGTTCGTAAACATCATGATTTTCCAGCTTTTACGACAAAGCCACAGCAAAAATATTTATCAGCCTTAATTGTCTTGCATCTTTAGTTTTTTAGGGTTTTTCATACATTTTATTTTGTTATTTTGCTGTTTTTCTTTGGAGCATGATATTGGTAGAGTTTATGTATTACATTTGTTGTCATGGGGGCGTCTGTGGTTGTGTTGGCGGTTGCTTACAGGTATGATTTTTTTTGTATTGGTATATTGTGATGTGTGTATTGGAGTATGATGTTGGTTTTGTGGATATATGATAGTTGTTATGTTGGCCACTAATACTGACAGTGATGGTGTGTTCGGCAATAATACTCTCAGCAGTGTTGTTATTTGAATTTTAATACCTTAGGAGATGTCCACTTAGATGTTGCAGGAGATCCACCTGCTTTAAAAAGGCTGCGCCTCCCTGATAAGATATGCATACGCAGCCATCTGGAGGTTTATCAGATCATGCCCAAGCTACCGATGATCACGCCCCCACAGAACTATGCAAAGGATGAAACGTTGGGTGGTTGTGTGGTTCCTGAAGACAAAGGCCCTCATTAGGGGTTTGTCAAAATAGGCTGGAGTACTTACGACATATGCTAGATATGATAATGCTAGGATGAGGTGTATACCGCGGCAAGTAAATGTATCCTATTTTGAGTTTTCAAAAGGAAAATGCAGTATAATATGCAAGGTTTTAATACACTCAATTCTGAAATATTTGTCTTTTTTCTTCACCTTTCTCCCAATATAGTTTGACAAGTTTGACCTGCCGGAATCTGAGAAAAAAATGTAAGTATGTGATAATTATCTAATATTACACAACTTGTAATCCAAGTCCTGTGCATCAGAATTTAGTTCTCAACTCCTAAAGAGGGCCTAATGTTTATTTGGTTATAGATAATGATCTAGGGCAGCACTTGCATGAGAAGTCAAAGCTCTACTTTATACTTAAAGGGCACACGTGCCATACACCACGTTGTGGGAGGCATACTAAACAGTTATCTTGAGAAGAGAAGTGACTGGCCTCAATCAAATGAAGATGGAAGGAATCCATAGCGAGGCTGAAAACACAATTGGACATTCTAAAAAAGAACACCGTTCACACACAACTAGACAATTTTTTTGCCAAACGGAATCTTTCTTCCTGACATTGGGCCTAATTTAGGACCTCTTTTATGAGGCCCTTGCGCACTGTAGCGTCACATTTAACAACGCTCCGGTGGCACATTGTCTGCACCATATTTACAAGACAGCGTTAAGCCAGTCTTTGCACTCTTTGTGGATAATGCCGCCTTGTAAATACGGCACCTCACATGCATCACTTTGTGTGAAGGGGGCATGCAATGGGTGTTGCTGTGAGCGCTTCACTGTTTCACAGTGTTAATATGGCGCAACGAGGAAAAATACTTTTATTCCTCCTCCTCGTTTTTGCATTTTCTATGTGTGCTGCTGCATTCTGCAGCACACATAGAAAGAGCAAAACACCATCAATACTTTTTTATGTGCTGGAAGGTGTTCCTTCCGGCACATAAACAATCATTAAATAATGATGATTTGCTACTTCTGTGTGTGCTGCATTCGGCAGCACACATGAAAGTTACAAATCAGCATTACTGATTGTTTATGTGCTGGAAGGGACACCTTCCAGCACATAAACAATCGTTCCCTGCATTGGCGCTAGCCAGCTAATTTTAGCGCCATCACTAGGAGAAACACATATGGCACATTCCTGTATTTCTGAAGGGACGCAACTCAGTGCTGCCAATTTTGGCACAGCGCCGGGCTGCACCACTTTCTTGTAAATGAGGTCCTTAGAGCTTGCGGGTGGGGTTACTCGGTCACAAATGTGATGGATATCCTGTCAGCCGTATTACGATTCTATTATATCCTACGGAAATCTTTATATGGCGGACGGAATATCTGTCACATATGTGACAGACTAAACTGTCCTCCAAACTCTAAATCATGCCCTTTGAGACAAACAGTTCAAGGCACAGCAATAACAGACTGGGTTGTCCAAGAAAGCAGAGTGTATGTATTGGCCAAAAACTAGGTAATCTCACACACTGGTTTGCAACCAAGGCTGAGCATTGCTAAAGCATTTCATAAACAAGCATTGACAAAGCCAATAATTTGCACTTCTGGGAGAGATATTGGGTTTGTCTATTTCTTTTTAGTCCTATTGTACAGTACACAGCTGCTGTGCAGCATAGCTGCATATTAGGAAAAAAAGTGATAGGACGCAGCAAGCGTGTCTGTGATAGACAGTATGGGATTATTCTCTGTTTTGCAAAAAAAAGCTGTTCCGTTATCTTACGTCTGAGGTGAAGTTTGCAGTGTTTGCCTGCATGAATACAGCACCAAAAAGATCATGCAGAGCAGAGGGCAGTGCCGTTTGCATCTTTGTAGCATCTTGACACCTGTTGGTGTCGCTTTTGCACACTTTTTTATCTGGCGGGACAGAAGGGTGCAGAGGGAGAGGTGTGTGGATGTGCATGGCAAGCAATAATGGGGGAGGAGCAGACTGGACAAGCAATAATGCAGGAGGACGTTGAAGATCAAGCTAAACAACAATGCAGGAGGGAGAAGGCAGGAAATAGGTCAAGTAAAAGGAAAAAAGTACTTCTTAAAATGGTGAGCAGAGTAAGGACACTGGGCAAAGGGACTGGTCCTTGGGCCATGCTCCAAGGTAGGGACAAAAACACAAAGAGGAAGTAAATTTGGCACCTGCTGACCAAAAATATGCAAGGAAACGGGAGTGGCAATGAAGTCAATCAATGGTTACCAGTGGGTGGGCTCTAAGCTCCTTAAGTCATTTTAAGTAAACAAAATGCATTGCAAGTGACAGCATATGTACCTCAATGACAGCACGTTCAATCAATGGAAGGACAGCAATTAAGCTGAAGCAATCAGTAATTGCTTCATGCTACAGTCGAACGATGAGGAAGTGAAGCCAGCATATGCTGGCCAATTAGAAGGCAACAAATAACAGTGTCAATGAAGCCAATGTATTTTAAGCTATAGTTGGAATGAAAGCACCTCAAATGGGAGAGTGCATGCAGCACATGCGCTGTCACAGGCGAGTCCTAAAAATCAGAATATTTAGCAAGAGGTTGCCACACAGACGCTTCAAAATCTTGAAACATTGAATCAAACATTTTGGTCTTGATATTTAAATTCATATGTTTTTGTCATTGTCTGATTGACTGCAAGACAAATAGTCATTCTTATCTACATATGTGAAATCTGATCTATGTGCATGGGGGAGGGGCACATCCCTGTTTTGCTTTGCTGTATTGTTTTGCTGCAATTAAAAATAAGAAACTGAGTTACAAAAAAGCCTTCCGGAGGTGTAGACCCTTTTCAGGGCCTGCAGATCCATCTCCTGGGTACTGTGTTACAGCAAAGTCTAGCAAATGGAGCCCGGGCCTATGAAACACACTGCTGGCCTGCTGGAACTCTGACCAGAGCTGGGGAACCCTGTCAAGGCCTCAGGATACCTGCCCTTCGCCCTTCGTGTCACAATGGGCAACAAATGGAACTGAGGGCAAAGGAGAAAGCTCAAGAGAAATGCACTATGAGCATGCCAGGGCTTTGACTGGGACCTTACAGCTCACAACTCTACTGGAACTGGGCAATCCTCCTCAAGCGTGCAGAACCCTCTCCTAGGCACTTTCTGACACCATGTGCTGGAGAATGAAGTTCCGGCCCAGGGGCCCACACTCTGGGCCTTCTAAAGCTCTGACAGGGAGACCCAGTTAAAACTATTCATCCCCAGAGAAGGGGAAGAATCTAGTCTACGTGTGAGAAGGGTATGTTCGGAAGCTTGGGCCCAATTGTAGGGTCCTGGCACCCAGGCCCTGGACCTGCACCCCATGCTCACTGCATCACTGACTGGCAACCCAGTCAGAGTTTACAGTCTTGCCACATCAGGGGAGCTCTCTTTGGGCTTGTGAAACATCATCCTGAGCACTTTGTGCCAGTACAGGCCAGAGAAAGGAGCCCACGTCAAGGACCTAACAGAGCTCTGATAGGGGACCCGGTGGCAGCTTTAAATCTTGCCCGAGAAGGGGAAAAAACTCTCTAATCTGCAGAAGTGTTTCTTTGATAGCCTGAAGACCAACAGCCAGTGCCTGAACCACAAGATCCACGGCTTGCATCCCAGGCATGCTCCAGCTCTTAGTGGGATCAGTCACAGCTTTCAAGCCTACAGGAGCTTGTGAGCCTTCCCTGGGCCTGCGAGTCCCCATCCAGGGTTTGCAAAAAGGCCTCTGGTTAGTGGATGAGCCTGACAGTCCAGATGGAGCTTAAAGTCAACCTTGTTGCACATTCTTGACTTTGAGAAGGATCTTGTTTATGCAGAAGACCGTTTCTCATTGTGAACGGTGGCTAGAGTTTTTTGTAATCTGGGTACCTGGGAAGACACAGAGAGCATTTGAGTTGAGACATCTAACCACATGTAGGGCTGGATGAAATTTGAATTACACTTGGTAAATTAGCATCATTTTGGTAATTTCATTTTAATCTTGTTATGTGAAGTTCCCAAAATTACACTACTGTGCCATATTATGTAAAATATTATCACAAAACTCACAAGGAACAGCACAAACAGCAGAGTGTGATTGGGTGTTTTTTATGGTGGTGTATTTGCACTTTTTTTCGCGTGCAAATGCATCCTCACACCGAAGGTGGAGGTGAGGATACGTTTTATGCTAGAGTACAGTGCCAAATGCCAGTTTTACACTTCACATAATCATGTGTAAATTCATATAAGTTACCCAAAGTTTTGCGTAATTATACAAAACCAAATTCTTGGCTGTGAGAAAATTTCAAAACAACCTTTATTGAGAATTCCAGAGTGTCTTGGAATTCTGAACTCCGACACACAAATCATGTGTTCTTTTTGTATACGAAATGTCACTAATCTCATTGGTGTGACAAACTTTGCACACCCGAATGTGTGATACAAATCTCATGCTTACCCCTATTCAAAACGGTAATATCTATAATGTAGATGGGCTTCATTTACTTGAGTATTGTGTGTTAAGTGCAAAAATACTTCTAAACCTTGTCTTGTGGTCTCTACCACACATCTATAAATGATACAGATGCATATCTTAATATTCCTAATTCATAGACAAATCTTATTCTTTTATACCAAGAAATAGAAAAAATGTATTCTTCTTCAAATGAAGATCTACTTCATTAGAGCCTGTTTCACTTCTCAGATTGCCAAAATTTGATAATTGGTGAATAGCAAAACCACCCAGAATATCAGTAGACTTGTGGCACAGCACTGACAGCCACTGGGACAGTGTTTCAAAAAATTATAGAGAAAATAAAAGAAAATATAATGCTGAAATAATCTGCAATGCTAATAATGCTTAAAACATGAATAAATGCAATCATTGGAATAGCAACCATACTTAAATGTGCTAGGCTTTAAATATTTTTTCAGTGACATGTTATAGTTAACTAAGCGAAGAAAGTTGTGGAGAAGTTACACAGCCTTATCTGTGACCTTTTGAAAGACTTGTTCTTCATAGTGAACAGTTGTGCACAAATGTTTTCCTTTTCTTTATATGGATGTTTTGACTTCTAAAAAGACCACTGTTAGCTGATGAATAGACTTGTTATTTAGAAGGGTAGATATCAATTTTATAAACAGGAATATAGCCTTATATGAGAGGATGAATCATGGGAATCATAGGAACTCGAGTGAGTTAGTTACAAGATAAGATATAGTTGTGGTCTTAGAAGTAGCTGTCTGAAAATGATTGTGTTCCTGTGAGAAGACAGGGAGTGAATTTGTTCCCAAGGGTGCAATGAAAGCTGATTGGTCAACTGAAGAAAAAAGAAACCACCTGAATTTGCAGCATTAATTTGGTGTGTCTATAATAAGGTGCGTTCATAGAGTAGGTTACCTTATTCAATTATTACCTTTCTTTGCCATACATTGTTTGGGGACTCTACTGAGTTTTTTTTTAACCTCTCTTCATGTGAAGTTCTGCTCTGATTGATTACTGAAATATTGAGCTGATTGTGTTGCCGAAGCTTTATGCTTTACGATTTCACCCAAATGCAGAAGTGTTATAGGTTTCTAAAACTGACACCCTTATATCTCTCTCATGCTTAGAATAGGGAATCTTTCCTTTTTGGAACATGATTAATGTATTTATTATGATTTACTGATTACTTATTTTGATTATTGACAAAACTAATGACTGATATTGATGAATTTATATGATGATGCGACTAGAGATGATATACTAATAGATATGAATAATAAAACCCTTTAACTCATACCAAACTCTCATTATTGTCTGAAAGAGACTAGAGATTGTGATGATACGTTAATGTGATGTACAGCTCCCGTTTAATCTCACCAATGTCAAAGATCCATCGACCTATGGAAGTGGGGGTTAGCCCAGTTGAACCGGAAACCAAAAATTTCAGTGAAATAACCCTTTTCAAGCACCACTCAGAGTGAGAATTCTTTGTTAGTCCACAATGATAAACAATCTATTGTAGTTAATGCATTCATGATATAGTCAGCAGAAGAGGTGAATTTTTTGTCTCATGATTTTACATTGTTTTGGTGCTGTTGTAGGCGCCAACAACATAGAAATAGTCTGCATAAGTCCAAGTGCATCAAGGCCTAAATGCTGCAAAAACGCCCGAGCTGCATTTGGAATTATGTGGACATTTTATCAATTTTTTAAGTGATGCTGGTGGGTTTAGGGCTGCTCTGACCAATGGCTAAATGAGTGTTGTAAGGGAGGTTTATGTGACACAGTTTTTTGTTGTCATTGCCAGCGAACTTGCTTGGCTCTCAATGCAATTACCAATCAGGCCAAAGACAGATGTCCACTCTGCTGCACTTGCGTATTTGTAGGGAGGTGTAGAGCCTATGTAGGGTGGCAAAGAACAGAATTCTATCTCACCTCATACAATTGGCTGTGTGGGCTATTACTCCACCTAAGGGCGGCATTGCAATGTATAAGGGGCTATTTTACAACTCAAAAGTACTGTGAATAATCACATATTGCAATATCTAACTCATAAATACATTGTGTACAGAAAACAATAATCTTTTGTATCATTTTTCACTGCAGCTGTCTTTTTAATATTTTTGAGAATTCAATATTCAAGCCAGATCTATTGGTTTGATAAATGCTTGTAGTAAGATGCTACGGCCCACTGTGTCACATCCTACAGAAATATCCAATGCTCACTGGTGGTTTCCAGTTAGAGTAAAAAAATAGGTGATCCTTCTCAAGGGTCTGAATATAAATTTCTGTTGTGGCAGTTATGTTATAACGTTCCATTTAAGTGTGTAGCTAGAATAAAAAAATAGGTCTTTATGCTTGTGGAATTACAAGAGGGTTCTGCGGAAGTGGAGTGATTATTGTCTGCGTCAAATTATGAGACATTATTGTCTTGGGATAGCACTGCTCACCAGACCAGTATTTTGAAGTAGCCAAAAAATGGAGCAAGCACCCTGTCGATTAAATACTTGATAAATGAAGAATAGCAAAATCTAGAGCAGGGTATGCAGTGGGTTTCACATGTGTTTGCCTGTGGAACAATCAAATTTTGTTTCTAATAGAGAATTTATTTTGTTCGTTCACCAATTGTTGTTGTACAATATTGCTGTACATTCCCTTTGCTCATAATGTATTTAGCGACGATTCACAAAATAGTTTATGACTGCAGGAAACAGTACTACAGGAGTTCTCAGTTACATTCTCGTAATGTCATTGTGAATCAACCCCGAAACTTCCTATTAGCAAAAGTGCAAAAAGTGCACAGTCCTTTCTTTTAAACTAATTGTATGAATAATTCATGAGAATTCCCACATATTCTCATTTTATATTTTGTGGGGCCAATTTACATTGCAAGCAAGAGTATGTAAAAGTGTACTATACGATGTATTACTTCACATAGTGTGCAGTGCCTTTGTGAATAGGCTCAATTAAATTGCTCATATATACATTCCTGAATGTGCACAAACTGGGGCCTATTCACAAAGGTCAATACACATGCATATTTGCTCACATGTATATTTACTAATACACCCAAGTGAAACTCTATGGCCCGTATTTATACTTTTTTTGCGCCGCATTTGCGTTGTTTTTTGACGCAAAAACGGCGCAAACTTGCAAAATACCATTGTGGCCCGTATTTATACTTTTTTACGCTAAACTGCGCTAACGCAGTTTAGCGTCAAAAAGTTTAGCGCCGGCTAACGCCATTCTGAAGCGCCATGCGGGTGCCGTATTTATTGAATGGCGTTAGCCGGCGCTAACAGACCGGCGCTGCCTGGTGTGCGTGGAAAAAAACCACGTACACCAGGCAGCGCCGGCGTAGGGAAAAATGGCGTTAGGGCGTCTTAAAATGGGGCAAGTCAGGTTGACGCAAAAAAATCGCCTCCACCCGATTTGCGCCATTTTTAACGACGCCCAGATGCCATTTACATGACTCCTGTCTTAGTAAAGACAGGAGTCATGCCCCCTTGCCCAATGGCCATGCCCAGGGGACTTCTGTCCCCTGGGCATGGTCATTGGGCATTGTGGCATGTAGGGGGGCACAAATCAGGCCCCCCTATGCCAAAAAAAATTATAAAAAAAATAAAAAATTATACTTACCTGAACTTACCTGAATGTCCCTGGGATGGGTCCCTCCATCCTTGGGTGTCCTCCTGGGGTGGGCAAGGGTGGCAGGGGGGGTCCCTGGGGGCATGGGAGGGCAGCTGTGGGCTCATTTTGAGCCCACAGGTCCCTTAACGCCTGCCCTGACCCAGGCGTTAAAAAGAGGCGCAAATGCAGGGTTTTTTGCCCCGCCCACTCCCGGGCGTGATTTTTGCCCGGGAGTATAAATACGACGCATTTGTGTCGCAGTCATTTTTTTGGACGGGAACGCCTACCTTGCATCTCATTAACGCAAGGAAGGCGTTCACGCAAAAAAATGACGCTCATTCCTCATACTTTGGCGCTAGACGCGTCTAACGCCAAAGTATAAATATGGCGTTAGTTTTGCGCCGAATTTGCGTCGAATAAAACGACGCAAATTTGGCACAAACGGAGTATAAATATGCCCCTGTATTTTGTAGGTTTGCGCCGTTTTGCGTCAAAAAGCGGCGCAAATGCGGCGCTAAAAAAAGTATAAATACGGGCCTATATCTTTGTGCTACTCATCTTTTCTGAATTTAAATTTTACACATACATCTAAATATACTTGTCTTCCCTCCCTCAAATGAATGAGTGAAGTCTCCTACAAAGAAGATTTATAAGTGCAAAGTTACTACTAATACCTTTACACACAGATGGAGTCACACACTGCGGTCGAGGTGTCCCTATGGAACAGCTAGGAAAACATATTATTGTGTATATAATACTAAGATTATTGTAATGCAAAAATAAATGAAAATGAATGCTAAATATTCATTTATTTTACCAAGAACTCATCAAATAAAATATGTGTTAATTAATTAAACTACAGATAATATTATTGCTAACATTACTTTTAGCTATTAAGTAAAGCTTGTTAAAATTATATGTTTAATTTAATTTGTTTTTATTTTTTAATGTAAAAGTATAGATGTTTAATTTACATTTATTTTAAAAATGTTTATTATTCATGTTTAAAATAATAAAATAATTACTCAACAATTATATATGTTTAACTTTAATATATATCCATAGTTTCGATATCAAAATGACTAAATTAATTTAACATTATTTCCTATGGGTATTATTTTATTTCACTGATATTATCATTTTCTGTGGGGGTAGGTTGCATCAACTGTAAGGGACCACGACATTTTGCTTGGATTACTCTAAGGTGGAGTTGTTTCACATCTATACTTCTTTTGACACTTTTAGGGTTTTATTAGCTATAGAAGGCTCAGTAGGTTGACAAGGGATAGTAACTGTGCAGAACTGCAACTCTTATTACATCAAAGCACTAAGCCTGCATTAGTGACCTGTAAAAAAAACCATACTCTTACAATCAAGCACAACCTACAACAGATTTACCAGCCTTGTAAGCTGTTTATAAATACACCCCTTACAACCAAGACAATCTGCAATAGGTTTACTCTTGATATTAATCTGTATATAGACTGATAGTCATACATCCAAGACAACCTACGATAAGTTTACCAGTGGCAGTAACCTGTATATAATCCGACACCCTTACAGCCAAGCAGAAACGACAATTTGTTTACCAGTGGTGCGCAACCTTTATTTAATACCAGGGAACTTGTAATCTCCCTACAATGTATTGTAATTTATTTTCTTAGTATAGGCTCATTCTGATGAGAAAATGTGCCTCTAAAAAGAAAATTACACACCCAGTTGCTTGTATTAAGCTATTACAAGTGACTCATGTCATAGTGCTCAAGGGGCACAGTGACCTTTATTCAGCTTGAAGGAAGTTGGTGCCCGTAAGCCTGAGTGTAGCAGCAGTTTTGTAGGTCTCCTGATGCAGCACATGCACTGTCGGATTCAACATTCTTTTGTTTTTTTAAAACAAATCTCTAAGAAGAAGCTTTTAGCCCACCCATTACTCACCATTGGTTGCCTTCATCATCACCTCTCATTTCCTTGCTTCTTATTGGTCAGCATGGCAATTACGCTTTCTTCTTTTTCATGCATTTCTCCCTTTGATGGAACATGGACCAAGTACTGATTAATTGCTTTATATGCCTCCTTCCGTTGTTCATGCTCGGATTGAGATACTAGTTTTTGTCTTTGTGAATGTGTTTAAGCCCTGTTGCATAGCAGCACTGCTGCTGTGCAGCATGGCTGAAAGTAAACAAAAAGGCGCTATGATGCCATCTATGCTCGCCATGTCATTGCATTTTGTTCTGTACTTTCAGCCATGATGTACAGCAGATGAGCTACTGTACAACTTGGCTATAACACATTGACAAAGCCAATAGCTCTTGCATAGGTGAGACTTTATGTTTTGCCAAGGATTGTTAAAATAAACTGTCATCTCCCAGAAACACCATTTGGTGCTAGGATCACACTTCACTCATTCTCTCTAGGAAGAGATGAGGTCTACGTATAGCAGCCTGCAGGAATGCGAAACCTGGTCCATCTAAGAAACAAACAAAATGTATTTCATGGGATAGGGCCAAAGGAACTTGTTTTTTTACTCCTCTACCTTTCATCCATTAAAGTAATGAGTTTTGTTTGTTGGATGAGCCAGCACTGCTAATTCTTGGAGGCTGCATGTCATGTGCTATACCATCTGTAGCCTGAAGCAGATTGTATTCTGGGAAATGTTGATTTGTTTCAAAATTGAAAATCCAAACATGCAAAGTGGTTTGAGCTAAAAAGGCATGATCAGAAGAAGGTGTCACACATAACACATGGTCACTTGTTGGTCACTTAATGTATTTGCAGAAGGAAGGAGCGAAGCCTGCATATTATATGGGATACGGTACCTCCTTACTATACATTATAAGAATATTGCAAGTCACCTCAGAGTTCCGTAACCAATAAAGACACTTGTCCTGAAGCCTCGGGCCTCTTCATGGTCAATGAACTCCTCTGTGACTTTCAATATCCTTATAATGTACAGAAGGGATTATTTAATCCCATTTATAAACCCACACTCATACAACCAAAAACAATCTACAATGATTCATGTGTGGTGGTTGCCTTTATATAATCCCACACTCTTACAATCAAGTACAATGCACAACGAGTTGACCATTGGTGTTAACCTGTAAATAAACCTAGGTTATGTAAGTGTGGAAGAAGACATGGGTAGGCTACATGGAGGTAAGAATAAGGCCTTAAAAGCAAAAGAGATTAAATTAGTTGAATTGGAACATGTATGCTCTCATTTTCCTCAGCCCCAAGTGGATTCGTTTTTACATGTATCTTAAAACTGTCATGCATAGCCTACAAAAATCATTGGCATACTTTCTTGTGCACTTGCTGTTCACATGCTGCTAGCTTCCTCTGCTTACCCCTAGCAACAACCCTTTCTTTGTTTCAGTTCTCTTGTGTGCTGTTTTATGACGTCTTTGCTTTCTTTGCATCCCTTGCAATCAATCAAAATATTATGCCCTAGATTTATGAATAAATCACGCAATGCAGGACAACAAGTGAAGTTGCTGTGTTGTGTATGGGTAAGAGCAGAATAATGTCATATCTACATAGGTGTGGTACTGCTTTCTCCCTGGTTGGGGCACTTCATGCTGCCATGTGCAAATGCAGACACCTTTGCACCATAGACAGTGGTGTCTGCTTTGTGGTCAGCAAAGTTTTTGTGCACAAAAACATGTAGAAAGGAAATTTACTCCGTTTTATGTGTGCGAGAGAATGCAGCACACATGCAGAGGAGAAATAAAAATATTTCTCCTCGTTATGCCAGCCTCTGGAAGGCTCAGGCTTTTGGTGAATAAATCGATGTCTACAAGATTTTGTAGAAATTAATTTGTATCAAAATCCATGGGTAGATGCACAAGAACCCCTAAACACTACCCATCTCCTTAATGCAAAGTAACACAAAGCAGTACATCGCGCTGTGTTGTGTTACTTTGTGTTACACTCCAATGCAAATTGTGAATGCTTTGGATTGTAAGTACAAATCCAATACTTTGCATCAAGTCAGCTTTAACAAAGTAACCACACTTGACGCAAAGTGATGAGCTTTAGAGGATAGACAAAACAGCACTTCACAATCTTTGAGCTGTTTATCCTTGGGGCCCTCGACTCATTGCATGTTTGGAAACAAGTGATCATGAAAATGATAAAACGCTGCTCTGAATGATCCCAACGGAATGGTTACATTTATCACCTTTAATGTGGTCTGTCAACATTCTTATTCAGCCCAACATGGTACGATGAGGCAAATAAAGACTGAAAAGGAGCTTTTCATTTTCCAAAACTGTGCAATAAAAAAGGCATTTAAACTGCACATCTCATAAATCGAACCTCACAAGGGAGGCAACTGGGAACAGACAAAATACAGTAAAACCTTTTAATGATCGACTGGATAATAAAGAGGATGACAAGGAATGCTTTGGTCCAGCAATGTGGATGATTCATATATATATATATATATATTTTATGCTACATAAAAATACACACACACACACACACATTTCTTCCACAGTATCAACGCGTTTCTGCCCAAGGCCGTGTTGGGCGAAGCCAGCAATTAAAATTTGAATCGCAACCTCCGTGGTGTCCAGCCGTATCTGTAGTTGCAGGATACTGTATATGATTTGTGATGGGCAGCTGGACCTGTGCTGGTACTGCTGTTGTACCTGCAGAAATCAGTGTAGATTTATTTATTTATTTTTGATTTTCCATTCCATTAAAGAAAAAACAGCATACTTTGGTTATAGCACATCCCAGAAGTAGAGATACCCATGGCATCAACAGTAACAGATGCAAAATTCACTGATGTGGTGTTCATCCATAACCTAAGATGGCCCCTGAGGCAAGAATCTTTTTAAGGGCAGGTCTGTGGCTGATGTTATTGCAATTTTGTAGTCTCTACATGACAAAGCCCACAGGTGTCTCATCTTGTTTTTATTCCAAGGGTATACAAACTCTGATGTTTAACAGAGGAAAGAGGTCTGAAGATAATGCAACCACTTAAAAGTCCCACTCATTTTATAGTCACAATATAATTTGAAGTTCAGAACGAAAGATGTGCGCTCAAGAAATAATAACTTGTCCTTCAAAAGACTCAAATACTTTTCGTGTGTTCATTGGCACATGCGTTCCAGTTGTGCTCAGCTATGAGCCATGAAGGTTTTGTCTAGAGTTGTGATACATCACATGTACTTCTTTTGCATGATGGATTTTTAATCACAATATTTTATCATCATATCGCTATCTGAAATGAAGGGGATGCAAAAGGCTGCCGCTGCTGCACTGAATGCATGGATTCTCCTTATGGAAATGTTTTGAGAGGACAGCACAAGCGTGGCAAGTATATTTAAAGAAACAGTCGTGTCTGAACTAATGTGAACTAATGCAGCCTACAATGCCCTTCTGTGAAATGTATTATCGGTGACCTAGACAGAGTATTACGCAAATGCATAGTTCACTGCAAGAGCCTAAGTATGGTCTCACGTATTTTAATTGGGTCCGGCATCCCAGATGGCATAAAAGACGTGTGGACTTTCTAAAACGATTCAAAATGAAAACAACAAAAAAACACGTTTATAAAGGCAACTGCTTATTACTATAAAAAGTAAAGAAACTAAATAGATTTCAGGTAAAGACTTATGTACTAATATTCCAAGGGCAAGATCTACTAATATATTTCGCAGTCACAATTAACAAAATCACAGGGTTTTCAACTAACTACAAAATGACATGTTAGTATTCACTAACCCCCGTTTCTGGTACAGGAAAGCCCTAACCAAATCATCAAAGGGGTTTTGAGACTATTCTGAATCACAATTTGGAATTTTGTGATAGGGGAGTCCACTCTTCATTCTAAATCACAATGAGATGTATCAATGGTTTATCACTGCAGTTTTGCTACAACAATGGAGATGCTACCAACTTCTCAAATGAGGTGGTAACAGATTTGCATAGTGGCTGGTGTCCCAATTGCACTGCATCCAACAGCTTCAGTTTAGAATCAAGGGGCATATTTATACTCCGTTTGCGCCGAATTAGCGGCGTTTTTTTCGACGCAAATTTGGCGCAAAACTAACGCCATATTTATACTTTGGCGTTAGACGCATCTAGCGCCAAAGTATGAGGAAAGAGCGTCATTTTTTTGGGTGAACGCCTTCCTTGCGTTAATCAGATGCAAGGTAGGCGTTCCCGTCTAAAAAAATGACTGCGACGCAAATGCGTCGTATTTATACTCCCGGGCAAAAATCACTCCCGGGAGTGGGCGGGGCTAAAAACCCCGCATTTGCGCCGGATTTTAGCGCCTGGGTCAGGGCAGGCGTTAAGGGACCTGTGGGCTCAAAATGAGCCCACAGCTGCCCTCCCATGCCCCCAGGGACCCCCCTGCCACCCTTGCCCACCCCAGGAGGACACCCAAGGATGGAGGGACCCACCCCAGGGACATTCAGGTAAGTACAGGTAAGTATAATTTTTTTTTTTTATATATTTTTTTTTGGCATAGGGGGGCCTGATTTGTGCCCCCCTACATGCCACAATGCCCATTGACCATGCCCATGGGACAGAAGTCCCCTGGGCATGGCCATTGGGAAAGGGGGCATGACTCCTGTCTTTACTAAGACAGGAGTCATGCAAATGGCGTCTGGGCTTCGTTAAAATGGCGCAAATCGGGTGGAGGCGAATTTTTTGCGTCAACCTGACTTGCACCATTTTTATGACGCCCTAACGTCATTTTTCCCTACGCCAGCACTGCCTGGTGTACGTGGTTTTTTTCCACGCACACCAGGCAGCGCCGGTCTGCTTGCGCCGGCTAACGCCATTCAATAAATACGGTGCCCGCATGGCGCTTCAGAATGGCGTTAGCCGGCGCTAAACTTTTTGACGCTAAACTGCGTTAGCGCAGTTTAGCGTCAAAAAGTATAAATACGGGCCCAAGTTTCCCAGATACAGGGTAAATATGAACCACTTGAGGCTTGATTGGGGTCAGTGTTAGAAGTAGCTCTTGTTCAACACATTTTTAGGTTTTTTAGTTCCTGCATAAGTTTTGACTTTTTCTGTCAACTTGAGTTCGCGCTGTAGTCAAGTCTTCTTTAGAGAATCTTATACCTCTTTTCCGATTGGGCACATAGCACCCTTTAGCTCCCAGGAGATCTTTGGAAAGCAACTACAGCTGACACGTAAATCTACTACAATGGCATCTAATTTAACTGCCCATCTCAGTAAGTCCTTAGATACAATTTCAACAGGTTTGACCTACCATAATCTATTAGTGGAAAACTGTGAGGGTGTGGACAATTAATTGAATAGTTACCAAGCATTTGTACACGGATCACAATGGAGCCCTGAATGTGTAATGAGGGCCACAGATTTCCAATTGACCACTGCGTACATTATATGGACAGAGTACATTATGGTGCTGGCTTTTTGGAGCCCAAAGCAAGAGTGCAACACCATTTACAGTTGAAAGTATTTGTTCTGTCTTTGGTCTCTAATTGGACAAATAGCCTTAAAAATGTCTTCAATTGGGAATACCACCTTCTTGGCAGAACCTACAGTTTGCAACTCTTTTCTGCTGCTTCTGTAAACTGAGGCCAAACTTATTATTTTCTGAAAATGTGTTTTTAAGGATGGTGATGAGGTCAACACCAAGTTAATGGTCAATCTATTTCCACTGTGGCCATCTATCTTTGACTGAAAACTTACTATTAGGCTACGCTTTGTCACATGGACAAAGACTTATCTGAGACATTGCCCTGGCTCACCCCGAACAAGATAGAAACAAGATAGGGATTTTTTTAAGGGTGTCCATTATGACAGACTCTGGCCATTTAACCAGGAATCTCCCGTGCGATAGAGGGCATGGCCAGAGAGCGGAAAATGGCTCTTCTAGAGCATTCTGGGGTAGTGAAGAGGAGTTCCAGACAGACTTGTCGGACAAGTGGAGACATGCCAGAGATCCATGCCTGAGGAGGGATTCCTGAGGTGCTTGGAGCTGAGGATTGAAATATTGCTTCAGACTGACAAGGACATGTAGAAGTAAGCCATCCTAATTCACTATCAATGCAAAGAAGAAATCTGCTGATCGGATGACATTGCCAGCCACGCTCCTGAAGGAGCATGGCTCTCGCAGGTGCATGCAAGGGTGCGGGCTTGGGGAAAGGGGAAACAAACTTCGCATTGAACTGGTGTAGAGACGAAGTGAGTGGCGACTGTGTTCAGCCATTATTTTAGCACATAAAGGGGGTCATTCTGACCCTGGCGGTAACTATCGCCATGGCGGAGGTCGGCGGTAGCACCGCCAACAGGCTGGCGGTGCACCGCTGGGCATTCTGACCGCGGCGGTTCAGCCGCGGCCAGAAACGGAAAGTCGGTGGTGTACCGCCGACTTCCCGCTGCCCTTGAGAATCCTCCATGGCGGCGGATCGCGCTCCGCCGCCATGGGGATTCTGACACCCCCTACCGCCATCCGGTTCCTGGTGTGTCTCCCACCAGGAACAGGATGGCGGTAGGGGGTGCCGCGGGGCCCCTGGGGGCCCCTGCAGTGCCCATGCCAATGGCATGGGCACTGCAGGGGCCCCCGTAAGAGGGCCCCACGAAGAATTTCAGTGTCTGCTTTGCAGACACTGAAATTCGCGACGGGTGCAACTGCACCCGTCGCACCTTCCCACTCCGCCGGCTCCATTCTGAGCCGGCGTCCTCGTGGGAAGGGTGTTTCCCGCTGGGCTGGCGGGCGGACTTTCGGCGGTCGCCCGCCAGCCCAGTGGGAAAGCCAGAATGACCGCCGCGGTCTTTTGACCGCGGAGCGGTCTTTCGGCGGGAACCGTTTGGCGGGCGGCGACCGCCGTCCGCCGCGGTCAGAATCACCCCCAAAGTTCTGAGTTGTTTTTTCCTCTTTTCTTATCCCACTCTTATGTTTTTTTATACATGGGTGATTGGGCAGTCTATGACTGGAGCACGCTGTCATGCTCCTCAACAGGGTAATCGTGCTATTCAGGACCCTCTTTATAGTGGCATTTGTACCCCTGTGTGAGGTACACTGGAGAGCACTTTCTGTATTTCCATAACTCATGTATGAGGTACACTAGAGAGGACTTTCTCTACCTCTATAGCACCCTGTTAAATGTGCACTGGGCAGTAATGAGTCTTTAAGTGAATTGATCACTGGAACAAAGTACTTACCTGTCATTTTCTCCTGTGTTATCGAGGGTACTGGGAGGCACCAGCCCAATAGTATTGTCCCAAAGAAGGAAGACCCAAGCAGAAGAAATGACGTTACCTCACCTGACCGAATCTCTTACTGACCCTACTACATAAATAAATCACTGGTGTTAGCTGAACTCCAAGCTTGTAGAGATTCATTTGAATATTAGAGTAAGGCGATATGCAAAATGCTGACAGTCAGGTTATACGTGTCTAAATAAATAATAGTATCTACTTTTATAGAGTTATATAACAGAGCAGTCATACATTACATAGTAAAATTGCTTTGGCTCTCACAAAATAAGTTATTTGTATTCAGTTGTCAAAAATAACCAACCCTTGCCTTCATGCTTGAGATATTACTGTGTGGCTAACATACTTAATATGGTTCAAAAAACCGTGGTAGTGGAAAAGAGTATGTTCACAAAATAGAAAACTGTGTCATTTAAAATGGCTCCTTTGAATATGCAAAATGTTATGCACACCAGCAGTAAGTTGTTACCTTAATTTTCACCTATAGACAATGGCAAGGTTGTAAGTGATCTTTCCCTTTGGCAACATATCACAGATTCACAGAGCATTGTGCTGCGGTTGTTCACCGTTCTGTGTCCATTTCACCCCTGACAAGATAGGGATTGTGCACGTTATTAACATGTGATAATCAGGTTTTCGTTATAGGTTTGACCGACAACACCAAAAGTTATCAATTATGAGCTATATCCCCAGAATGGGGAATAACCACACAGACTGTGGATTACAGGTCCTTTTCCTGTGGAATTCTGATCGTTCACTCCTATTAGGAGAGGACAGGAAATTTCAGCGGAATGACTGCTGAAGGGTGAGGGGTACTGTAGGTCCAGGGCTTTGCACTAGCAGGACTGGTGGAGAAGGAGTGGAGGCACAGGGGAAGGCCTAAGCCTGATAGAAAGGATGTCGTATCCTTTAGGTTTCAGGATGGGGGTAGGCTTGCCCCTGACCACAACCACAGCCCCTCCTCTATCTCTAAAGTGTTTATATTTAGCATGCATCTGCACAAAGTGAAAATGGACCTTTTGTCTCTGCACCTACAATTATCAGCTCAACCACCTGCAGACCTAGTAATTCTGTGCCCAGAGACACCAGGCTCCTCATAATGGCAGACAGTGGTATCCTCAAATGGAATCCTCAAACAGGATCCCACTACAGGCATATCATAAAGAAGGCCTACATCCCCTCCGGCTTCCTATATGCCTTGTTAAGCAGTGCTCATGACCTAATCCCCACAACACATATTTTGTGGCAGCAAATGAATATGCAGAAGGTGGGCATCCAACCATCTGATGCATATTCATCAGGGGGTTGACTCATTATGGACTACACAATCTTCAGATGCAAAAGGGGTGAATCTCCTTTAAATCAGGAACTAGTACATTGTGTATTTATTTCTGAATATTATGATCCAATATTATATTCCATGTGAATTAAGTTTTGAGAGTAACCATCTTTCCTACTAACATATCCTAACATTGATGTTTCTAACGTGAGTCTTATTCCAACATCTCTCACAGTTGTGGCACATTCTACACTGAAGCACTTCGCAGCCATTACCAGTGGGGTATACACAGTGCTTAACTTGAGCCGGTGGTTTCTGATGCTCGTCACCGGAACTTAATTGTCAATACTGGCTCTTATCACAGTCTGCCACATGATTATGCTGTTTCCCTACTTTCGAGGTGAGCACAACAACAGTTGTTTATTGAATCTTTATACATCAAAAGTGACAAATAACTGCAGCTAAAGCCATTCTCAAAGTTTTTCGGGCCTGGAATTGTCTGAATTGTCACTCTTGTAAGAGTGTGATGGTTGGTTGTTGTGTTGGAACTGACAATTGCAGCACTAGCAGGGGGACTAGGTTGTGTAAGGTGCAGTGGCTGACTGACAAGGGTTCCTGGCACTTATTATTTTACAAATTAAGCACTGAATACATGCCAATTGGGCAATTAGAAGCTGGTAAGATGGATTAGCAAGTTAATGGTCATCACTGACAGTGGTTGTATCCTAAAGATCAGACGTTTGAGTTGCGTCAAGGCCAACTGTACTTTCCTCTTCCAAGATCAGTAAATTGAGAACCCCTAACGTGTGTTATATTAACATGAGATATTTACTGGAGCAGAGGTGTAAATTCATATACGAAAAACAGTTATTGGCTTTTTATAATCAGCATTACTGATTCTTCTCCTTCTAAAAACATTGCTCATACTGATTTATTTGAAAATGACAGCACTTAGCTAACTGAGCCTTAGGTATTAATGATCCTGAATTTAGCTGTGTGGTGCTTGGGGGTAGATATTACTTTTCATGACAAGAACGCCCAAAATGATTTGAACCAGCACTCACCATGTCTATTTTTTCACAACTTTAACAGTTTACTGCTCTCTCACAGTCCTTAGTGCAGTTCCCAGCATCAAATATTTTAGGACGTCATCTACAATGGAGAATGAGGTCACAGAAAACAAATGCCCTCTGAGCTACTTCACCATTTGTCTAGGATGGTCATAGCATGGGCCATATCCTTTGGAGACTGGGAGGTTAAGGCTAAGGCCCGGAGTCTGCAGTCCTAGGTTCTTGAAGGCTATACTCTTCTATGAACTAGGACATGGCACTCATCACTAGGGGACTTCTTGCTATGAATGGATTCAGCGGCTATGACAATCACGAATTTGCAAGGCAACTCTGTAAAATAAGGGATTTATCACAAGTTAGCACCCTCCTTTGCATAATTTTTTGATGCAAAAGTGGTGCAACCTTACAAAATATGTTATTTTGTAAGTTTGCACCGCTTTTACGTAAAAAAATGACGCAGGGGTGGCGCTAAGTTTTCATAAATCATGCCCTAAGTGCTCATGTCTAAAATGTCTATGCTTGAACTGCACATCACTAGTTCTGTTCCTCATAGGGCCTTGGCAGCTTTTCCATGGTTGCTAAACTGAACACCATTCATTTTGATAGTAAAGAAACATCTCAGCTTTTAGGAACAGCAAAACCAAGTTACCAAATACCAGAATGAGTGCCTGTAACCAACGCACTGCTCAGAAGAGAGAGACTGGTGCTATTAAATGTCCCAATATTGATATCAAGGCGCATTGTCCTGAATCCACCTCATGCTTCTTAATCCAGACACTCACTGCCCCTTTATCTTACTCTTGCAGGATCCTTTTATCCCTTGTTGATGTTTTTACTTCTTCTCTTTCTTCTTTGTTCCTGATTGTGTGTGTTTCCCCTCTCTTGTTCTTGAGGAATGTCTGATAGGGAAAAATAAATGCAGTTGGACCCCACCAGCCCAAAAAAACATGAGCGCCGGAGGGCTTCATCGGAGCACAAATTACGCACTGCCAAACACCATGTAGAAACCAAAAAATTATACAATGAAAATCATCTTAGCTTGCTCATCGAGTTCCACAGCATTTGCTTTTTCTGCAAGACCTCTTTTGTTTTCAGCTGTTGCCTCAGTAGTGTCAGTGCTATTATATGACAAAAAGTCCGGAGATAATGTTAAAAATAAGTCTACTTTTCCAGAATTCACAATGTATTTGGTTCCACATATCAGCCTGACATTCAAATACTCACAGTTCTGATATATCTTCCAGTGGAGGTCTTCATAATTCATCCATTTTGATTCACATTCCACTTTTTGTACAGTATCATCTTTTCCAAGTGATCATGTCCTCCCCTCAACTCTCCATTTCTCTACATTGTGAGCCGTGTGGTCTTTTGATTAGTCTTCGAGTAGCCAGGAGCCCCAAAAACAACACGTTAATGACAATCAAACATTTGGGATAATAAAGTTTCAAGTGACCTGTGAGGGCAGAAATTATATTGATAGCCTGATTTTTCAGTAAGTGATCCGCCAATTTAACCTAGACTCATCAGCAAAAATACTCATATTTTTGATAGTCAACAAAGAAACGCTCCTGTGGCCCTAACTGCACTTTGTACTTTAGACTATTTTGATTGCTACCAAGAAACCATGAGTGAACCTTACTTGAATTGGAGAACAGTCAAAAGTGTAATAACGTGGATGTTGAATATTTAAACCTCAAAAGAGTAGCTCTTTCTGGTTTTCCTTGTATTTTCATGAAAAAGGCATGATCAAGTGAGCTGTCTAGAACAATTCTATAAACTCTGGAGATGTTCTTCTTTTTAAAAAGGTTGAATAATCTGCCTGGATTCAATATTGTCTCGTACAATTCTAACATATCCAGTAGCCTATTCCTGAGCTGCAGATATTTAAACAAGCCTTGGCAAAGCCAGTAGGTTTCACCCTTGTGACCTCTTGGCTTTCCAATGGTTTTTAGCCATGCTGCACAGCATCCTCGATGACCAAGGTAAAACCAAAAAAAAAAACCTATTATATCATCCGCCCTGTTTAATTTTGAACACCCACAAGTTTTGATGCAAAGCCTGATATACAATTAGACAAAGAGTAGCTTTTGCATAAAAAATGACTACATATTGGAAGGAGGGGTAAACAAAGTTATTTGTATTCATTTCTCTAAGACAATACATTGCATGTGTGCTGCTGTGCACAGTAAACGTCCAGTGCATGAGAACCATCAGTGTTTTCTATGTTTTGGAATTTCTACTGGAGTATACTTCCAGTACAAATCAGCATACCCACTGCTGCCCCATGGTGCGTCTGTGCATTGTGCAAACAGCTGGGCATATTTATAATGCTTTTGTCACCATTGTGCCACACAAGGAGGCGCAAGGTTGAGGTAAAACCCAGAATGACATTTACCAAGCCACGCAAGGCCACCTTGCGTGGCTTGGTGTAATGCAAGGCCGTGCAGGTCACTGCCTTGTTTTGCTCTTCCCGAGCGAGGTTTTCCATGGGTAGAGCGTGGGTGTTCTCACGCATTCACCCATGGGTTTTGGTGCATTCCCAGATTTACCATTACTGGAAGACCTGGGCATGCGTCTGCTAGCACAGGTGTTTTAGTAAAAAGTATTAATGAGTGCTCATGTATCATGAGAAATGGATTTGTGTAGAAAATGTAATAACGTAGAAAAATAATGCACTCATATGAAAATGTGATCACAATGAGTGGCCGCCAGAGTTCAAGAAGTGTACTTACTAATGGTTTATCAATATGAAATGTTGAGTCTATGTTAGATTAATATAGTAATAGGCCATATGAAGGGTTGTGCATTATGTATTAGCTTTATTAACTATAGGCCTAACTTAGCAGAGGTCTTGGCCTAGTTGCACAGCCTCATGTCAAGCTGTATTTCTTAACGTTTAATAAAATGGCTATTCAGAGAGAATAAACTGTGATTTTCCACTGTACTCTCTAAATGTGCTTGTAGCTAAAAGTCTTTCTCATGAGAACTGATTGCTAGAAGATGCTGTTCTTGCTAAATGTAACAGTATGAGTTTAATATGTGTAAGACTGACTTTCTTAGGAGAAGAACAATGAAGACACTGACTGGAATATAAGCTGCAACAATATTGTTACCTGATGAGCTGGATGATGAGGTCATCGCAAGAGAAGCCAATCTGCGACATGTGAACGGAGTAGTGGTAGAATTTATAGATTTGAAGCTTTCTTTTATTGGACAAAATGTGTGAACATCCGATCCCTTGACCAATGGGGACTTGGGAAGTAGTTTTAGAAAATAACGTAGCCGGACTGCACCAAGGGAAGAGAGACTTTTGCTCAATTTCTTGCTAGCCGAAAGGTCGTTACTTTCTTGAGCGTCCTGACAAGAGACATGCTTAACTTTATTGCTTAAAGTCTTTGCGTTTTCTGAACTTTGATGCTGACTACTGATGCCTTGCTGACCGATAGATGTCCTGCTGACAAAAACCATCTTAGCTTGCCGATCCTAATTGAGGAGAGGTGTATGAATTCTAAATGTGACTTGCAATGTATGTTTGCTTTTTATTTCTAGGTACCAACCGCACTGTTTTGATAGAGCCATAGTTAGACGTTTTCCAAATTTGTATTTGCTAAATTGTTTTGCATGAGCCCAACATGCTGATGCTAATCTGGTGTTAGTTAAGGATTCTCCTTAATGAAAGTCTTTAATAGAGAATAACGTTTGATGTCTTTTCTTTGCTGAATCAAAATGAATGTGATATTGTTTGCATAATTATTCTTGTATTGATTTGCACTGTAACCTTATAATGTGTAATAGTTCAAGCTTTATTTAGCTTACGTTTCTTTCTGCGTTTGGGACAGCCAATGTTGTTTCTGTATGTGTATCATTTGATTTTGAGATTGATTTACATGACCTTAGCATTGTTAATATTGGGAAATAAATATTCTAACTTTTACTAAAGGTGTGGTTATTCATGACTGAAAGGTCATGGTGTGTGACAATTACTGACTCCATTGATTACTAGTGCTATTGGTTATCGTTGATTACTGAGATTATTGATTATTTATTGATTATTGGTCTGCATGTACTGGAGTAATGGTGGGAACATCTTAATTGCAAGTCAAAAGGTTCATCGATCTATCTGCGTCCCCTTGTAAATTTACTTATTAGGTCTGACACTCTAACACGTCAAAAGGCCACGCCTTTCCCTGGGAGGCGTAACAAGGAGAAATATGGTTATTTCTCCTTGCTTTTTTCCTCTTTCTGCGTGTGCTGCATTCTGCAGCCTACATAGAAAGAGGCAAAAGCCTGAATGGATTGTTTTTGTGCAGGAAGGTGTGCCTACCAGTGCAAAAACAATCCTGCCTACAATGCAGGTACCCTTGCATAATGTTGCATGGGTGCCCGAGTTGGCACAATGGAGCAGTTTGTGTGCCAGTGCAGGCAGAGAGCAGGAATACCCTGTATAATGTTAAATTGAGCGCATTCCTGCCCGCTCCCTTTCGTACAGCACAGCAAGGTGGTTTGCTGAGTTTGTGTTGCATGAATATTCAATAATATGCCCATTATGTTTCTAGCTACATTCATGGGGATGACAGCTGCAGCCTGCCAATCTTAGGCCCATATTTATCAATATTTCATGCAACACAATGCAGCAAGCCACCTTGCTGCAGTGTACTACATGAAAGGGAGAGGGTAAGAATGTGCCACTTAGAAAGAGGAAACAATGAAGAGAAATAAAGGTATTTCTCCTCTGTTGGGGAGGCATACAGTTCTGATGCATTCCTAGGTCTACCAGTGTATGTGAATCTGGGAATGTGTCAGAATGCATGGGTGGATGCGTGGAAAGGCTCCAGCTCTTCCCCAGGCACTTTTCCCTGACTCAAAGTAATGCAAGGCAGTGATTTGAGCTACCTTGCGTTACTCTAGATTTATCAATCCACACAGGGCCATGCAAAGTGTCCTTGCGTGGCTTGATAAATGTCATTTAGATTTTGCAACACCCTTGCACCCTCATGTGTCATTCATAAATATGGGTGCAGTCCATATGACTCTACTCTCTGTTCCCCCATTTGTAATGCAGCACATCGGGGTGCTGCAGAGTGTTGACTGAAACAATAGCAGTTCTGGGCCTAAATCTTCAGTCACAAAGATCACAAAGGTCAGCCAAATACTACTCCTCTCTGTTCCCTAGAGATTGCAGTATTATCCCTTAATGGGTGAGCTCATGACACTTGCACACTATCACCATGTTTGCCAATGCACCGTACATTCCTATATAAGAATAACAAATTCTGATAATTTTTTTGAAAAATGTAGGGTGTCCAACCTTAAACAGATATAATTTCAACCCATTTGGCTCCACTATGGTCTTCAATCGTCTATAATCCATGTTGCTTACAATTTCTGGATAAACAAGTCTAGGGAATATCTGGGGGAGTCTGCAATATATAATACATTTTCATATTTTACTATGCTTGGCTGCTACATAACAAAGTGTAGCTTACATTTTCATGACTAGCCTAACTCTTTTTGCGGACCATATGAACTTATAGCTCGGCCTTCTCAAATCAGTGGAAATTGTCTTTGCTGAGAAACACTAATATCTCTGTGAAAACCTAATATGAAACAGGTTGGAGAGGTCTACAGTGGAGCCAGTGCCCAAAAAGCTGGTCTGACAGGTCGGAGTTTTTGATTGGTTGTCTGTGGCCTGTTTTATGATCTGGTGGGTAGTATTTACTGTTTATTTCTCTGATGTTACCACAAACATTGCCTACAGGAGGCACACATTCCATAGATTGCAAAATACCTATACAGTAAGTATTTACAAGTTCAAAACTGACTCGATTTGCAAATGTTGGCCATTTTTGTTGCTATATGATTCCTGATAGGGGGGCAATTTTATGTTGTTGCCGGGCCTATTTGCTGTCCTAGTCTGACCCTGATATGAAACCAAAATGCACATTGACGCAAATTGTTCATTTCAATTAAGCTTATCAGCCCTGTGAATGTGAACTACGTTTGCAGCTTCCCGGATCTGCAAATTGACTAATGCGTTTGGAACAATTTACAATTTAATTAATGGAGTTCAGTTGAATAAGTATTGATGATTAATGTACACGTGTACTCGCACATAATATTTGTGCGAGTAGTTTAAGGGGGTTCCGAAATACACACCTCAGTATGATATTCAAAAAAGCTAAAACATATGTATAATAATGTTATGCTCAAATTGAAAGAATCAGTTTTGAGACGAGTAGGTTTAATGTTAGCTTACCCTAAGAATTTTTAATTTAATTTAGAAAACTAAGAGTGATTACACTGTAAACTCGTTTTACATCTTCTCGATACAACACGCTGAAATCCGAGCTTTAGAACACGACAAATAAATACTTCCAGATGAACACAAAGGTTACGGCGCATGCTCAATGACCACCGAGGTGGACGTTCTGTTAGGAACAAAACACACTGGCTACTTGGGGGTCAGAATAAAGCCACCGTGCTTTTCTCGTAAACGACACTTTATTACAGCGAAGCATGAAAACGTGTAATCTTTAATGAGAACCCTATGCTGATTTCACTACTAAAACATTTGGTGCCCGTGTCAGGGGGAAAAGGATAACATCCAGTAAAACTGAAGGTTTTTATTATCACATCGTAAATGGACAAATGGCATCTGCCAATACAAAGGAGCTCGTGGGGTGCAGGGAGGAAGTGCCGTTATTACACACAGGGTGTTGCTGCCGAGGTGACAAACAGCATATTTACCGAGGTGTCAGTTATAGGCCCCCTCCTCCGCGTCTTTTTGGGCCTCTTTCACTTTGATACACAAAAACACTGCTGTAAATTTCGTTTTAGCTAACCAACTGCGGCCCAGTTGAAAAAAACACAAAACCCTTCTGGTATTTGTGGCGCATGAAAGGGAATCAGCAAACTTTAAGATTGGAAACTAAAATTGATATCACCAGAATTTATATATAAAAAAAACATGCCCTGCCTTGAAAGCTATTAGACTTTCCGCTCATCCTCAATGACTTCCTCAAATTTCAAAGACATCTATTGGCTGCAAAACATATTTTTCGATACACTGAAGTTGTATTACCTGTTTTGCAATTTCCGGAGCTGGCAATGTTTGGCAGGGGGAGAGTGGAGATGGTAATATTGTGATGCGCCATTAAAAAACAGTAATATAAACACTAATACAAACTCAATAGAAGGTATCACACAGTTCCATAAATATATTATCTAATGTGCGTGTGTCTATGTTTATGTTGGGCTGTGAGTGCGTCTTTTCCTGCATGTCAAACGGCTGGGGCCTAGTAGATAGATTACAAAATCAGACTGCGAAGAGTGGGAGTCTGTAATTGGGACCCCCCCAGACTGCAGTTACTTTCAACACCAAACATACTTGCACAATTACTTAATGCACTTTTATAGCGCTGTTGTTAATTTTCTTACAAGCATTATTAAAGATGCACAGAAACATACATGCCAATATGTTGTACCTACAAAGAGAAATTTTGAAAAAAAAAACCTGGACTTCATTTTTCCCGTGGACAGACATTTGAGCAAACGCAATTTCAGGCGGAAGACAGCTAAAATGAAACCTTTTTTTTTGGCTTAAAAATCGGGAATCTCCCGCCTGAATCGGGTCTGCTGGCATGTGTGCAGAAAGTATCTTTTTATTGTTGTGCACCCATACAAACTTTATGTTTCAGAAACTTTTGTTCAATGCCTTAGGGCAACCGCCATATCCGTATCTCATAACACCCTGAAGGCATAATGAAATGGGGAGATGCTTTACATTTTTTTACAAATTTGCTTAAAGTGAAAATTTGCCTCGAATATCTGAAAGCTGAAAATCTAAAAATGTATGTGGCTGAGGTCTGGTCAACCCATTACGCACTATTAGTACAAATGTCTGGATTATGAAAGAAACAATGCTTATCGGGCAGGTGTGATTTGATGGCAGAAATCAAGCCCACGGCTAGTTGGAAAGTATAACAATTGTATACTTTCTATTTCTGCATAGGGTATCTACTGCATAAAGCCAGACATCACTCTTCCTCATTGTCTGATTGGGGGAACGCATTGAACATGACGTTTGTCAGATGGCCAGCAATTGTTCCTCAAAATAAGATAGTTATTTTAAGTCTACTTACAACCTACACATATCCCAGCCTAGGCTTGACCCGCATGTGTTTTCTCCAGCATCATCTAAGTTTAATGAGGCATCGGTGACTTGTTAATGGGTGTGAGATGCTCATAGGAGATCGTCATTCATGGCGTTTCAAAAGTAACAGAAAGATAAATGTTGGATTAGGCTATCTAACTTTTGCCACAGGTTATCACTGCTTGGGTGTATGGACACATATAATAAATATATATTTTTCATCTACACATCTGAGGTTGGTAACACTGGCTGCAAGAGCGTCCCTACCTCAATTGAGTATCCAGGTGAATGCATTGGGCATTATGCTTCTCTGAGTTTCAGCAGTTTGTTTTCCCAAAGCACCGTAATTTCCCCCAGACTCCCTCATGCAAAGTCTTAGCCCACTTGTGCCTTTTGATGGCGTTCAGTAAATTTCAAAAGCAACTAGGAGCAATATGTCGGTTTAGGATACCAATCTTTTTGTCGCACGCGTCGCCCCCAGATCATATGTACACCTATCACAACAATATTTTTCAACATATACTCAGCCTAAGGCTTCTATAGCTGGAGCAAGACCTACTGTGTCCTGATTTGCTTCACAGTGCAACAGGTCAACTATGACTTTCATTAGATTTTCAGCATTTTTTCCCAAAACATGCTAATCCCCTCCAGTCTTCTTCATGAAGGAACATACCCCAGCTAAGGCTTGACCAGCAGCTGTGTTCCACTGGGCTCGTAGTTAAAGGTACCATACATGCATTGACTTTTAATGTTTCAGAGCAGGGATCTTCCCAGACTGCACCAGGGAATTATTAGATTAGAGGAGCTCCTAGAAGGGATTACAGTAGTATTTGTACCTGGGGATAGCCAGCACCAAGAGAAATGTGTTTACCCCAGGGATTTCTGAAATCCTGAGACTCATATGAAACTAAGGTGATATGGTGTGCGTAAATCCTGGTACATTTTACTGCAAATGTCAATTTGTGGTTTACATGCATACCAAATGTCTTCACTTTTCTGTGGCAGAAAACTTCAGGACTTCTGACAAATGGCACAATCATACCATCCAATGTTCCAAAACATCTTCCAGGAAACGCAATACCCATGTGTGCATAGACCTATTGCACTGGACTTGAATAATTCAAAATCTTGACCAAAAGAAGACTACATTAAGACTAATTTGATTTCACACAGGCAGAGTTTTGGCTAGTTTCTGTACATTATGATATTTCTCTCATAAATGTGAGGTAGTGCTTTTACAACTAGACATTTGGGAAGAATGGGTGGGAGTATTGGTGATGTGCCCCCAAAATTGTGGAACCTTCTCTCACGGAAATATGAGATGAAGAAATTACATTTTATGAACCAAAGTTGACTTTTGCTGGGTGTTGGATGAGAAAAAATTGCAAACCTACACCACCTAGGACTCCATCCTGAAGCCCAGTTTTCAGAAATGCCTGGAGTTAAAAGTCTCTTCTTGACACCACCCCAAATGACACCAGCCCAAATACTGCATCTACCCACATATGCAAAATCTACCTAATTCCAAGCTTCTTATGCTTTCCACAGTAATGATCTTGAGCCTTTCTTGTCCCAGACAATACCCACTCTTATAGGGTACAATTTTTATTGAGAGCTGTTATTGTGTGTGATAACAGCATGGTAGGCAATTCCTCTACATGTTGGCTTCCTATTGTAAGTCAGTGTCCACAAAAATAGTTTTTGAAAATGCTTCCTCAGTGCCACCTGCCATTATGTGAAATCCAAAATGTTTAGTATTTCAAGTGATCGCTATTTCTAAATTGAGATTAATCGGTACGTTGCAAAACTACCAAGCTTTTATTCAACTCCAAATTCTGCTTACTAAATTTTTCATTATCAAGTGATCCATGGTGATAAAAAACATGGCATTTCATGGCTCAATAGTTGGCTCTGGTTCATGGACTTTTGAGAAAACCACTAATACTGTATCTCTACAACCATAAAAGGGCAATGGAATTAATAGAATATTACATTTGTGGCCAACCTTCACTTCAAAAAGTTACAGATCAAACTCTTATTACCTATTTATCATTTCCCCACTTAGATTTATTAGTTTTAGATTTAATCAATTAGTTACTTTGTGATGTCTGTGAGCAATGTACAGGAATAATCCAAAGCTGAATTTTGATTTGTGGCTACTTATCAGCAATCCCACAGTTTAATGCACAAAAATTGGAAAAGCTGTTTTCTTTATTTACGAAAACATCCAAACCACATCTGGATCCCATCTGGGAAACAGACTTACAGCTTCTTCCTCTCACAATACTTGTCAAAGTGTATTGGTACTGTACCAATGCATATGTGTAATAAATTTAATATTTAGTAAGGCAAATTGATCGAACTTCACATTGCCATTGTAAAAGTTCATCATCTTTTGGCGAATGTTCAAAAAACATTTACTGTTTGAATGCTACTGAAGAAGCATAACTTGGCTGCATCATTATGCTTCTTAAAACATGAAAAGAACGTGTGGTTATTTTTCTTTTTTTAACGTGTAAAACAAATTGTTAGAGTAGTGCACTAAAATATATTGGTAAAAAGTGCACAATGAAGGTTAACATTTCACGTAAGCTGCATTTAATACTCATCTGCAAGAATGCCAATGTTATAGTATTTTAGAAATATTATTCTTTATAATCATTTTATATGGAACAAGTTAGACATTTACAACATATTTGAACTAAAAGTATAGTCATGTTCATTTTAGTTGGTCAGAGTGAAGGCCACATTCTTTTTTTATGTTCTAATCTTCAACATGAAAGCTTGTTTTTCCAAAGATGCAGGTGCTGAAATTAACAAGGAGATCATTGTGCATGAGAGAAAAGAGAGTCTAACCGTTCTCCTATATTCCTTTAGTATTAGAATAGTTTAGAAGCCAAATTCAATGATTTGGCAAGAGAACTTAATTTTACAATCCAGACACCACATACTTTTCCTGATTTTCAGCATTGCTGCTATTGAAATCTGGGGCCAGATTTACAAGGCCGTAGCGCCTCCTTGGGCCACATTAGCATCAGTTTTTTAATGCTATTGTGGCTCAAGGAGGCAATTTTCTCAGCGCCATATTAACAAAGTGCCACAATGCATTCATTGTGCCACTTTGAGACCCCTTGCACCACATTATGTCTGTGTCAGGCATAATGTATGCAAGGTGGCGTTCCGGCTTTAGGAGGCCCACAAAAATGGTACAGTGAAATCTACAAGATTACACTACGTCATTTTTGGCCTTGTTTTAAATGCCTGCTCAAGGTAGGTGTTAAAGTGACACACCCATTTTAATCAATGGGACTCTTTGCACTTTGCTGCACTAACGTAAAACATTTTGACGCTAATGCAGCAAAGCACCACATAGACATAACAAATGTTTACCCTATTGTCCTAACGTGCACAATTGTGTGCCATATTGTAATTACAGCGCAACCATTGTCATTAATTGGTGGTAGGGGCACGCAAGAAGAATGGTGCATTGGGACCGATGAACCACTTTCTTGTAAATTTGGCCCTTGGTCTTTTATATATGTTGCTTTGATTTAACATTGTGCGATGCCTTAATTCTCCATTGGTAATTCTGTATATCTATATTATGGTTTTGAGACTCACCTATGTAACTTTGGCTTCGAGGCTGTAATAAAGCCCTATGAAACTTTAACTTTGACTCTGAGGTTTAATGTGTGACTATTGAGTTACACAGTAATGGTTTTGAATAATCTGGTAAAACTATCCCTTCACCCCTCGGACAGTGAAGAAAAGATTCATCGGACCCCAGATAAAAAGATAGGACCCTGTGCTGGATCATGGTGAGCTTGTTGTCAATAGTGATTCTGAGGTTTTTGAATTTCTGGAAGTTGGTTCTGGTGGTGAAGGAGTCACCAGTGAGTGAGAGGATGTGTTGAGTGTCGTCTGCTTAGGAAATTATGTTGAGACCGTGGGATCTGACAATGTTGGCCAGACGGGTCCTTTGGGGATACTGCAGGTGATCCTTTTGGTTCTTCTGGTGAGGAAGGAGGGGATCCATCTGAGTGTGTCCCCTTTGATGCTGATGTGGGGAAGTATTTAGATCAGCATGTGGTGGGATACAGTGTTGAAGGCTGTTGAGTGTTTGAGGAGGATCAAAGCTGCTGTTTCTCCTCTGTCGAGGAGGGTTCAAATGTTGTCGGTGGCTGCGATCAGGACAGTTTCAATATAGTAGTACTGTACAAATCTAGCTCCATGGAGCAGCCCAGGATTCTGTGAAAAACAGCATTGCACAAGAGGTTCAGTTAAGACCAGACTACAGCAGCAGGTGCTATATAGTGCATATAGTGGTAACATATTCGAGTATTGCAAGACCCACACATATTTACACAGGTAGACATATTTACAGTTTGAGATATGTGTTGATAAAATGATTTGCCCACAGTTACACTACTTTTAGACAAATACTGAAGTAAAAATTAGAAGCTAGGTTTCTGGCTTGCACAGCCAGGAAGCATAGTGCATTTTTAAGTTGTGAAGTAATTTCTCTTCACCACGCACAAACAAAACTGTACTTAGCCCCTAATTCGAGCTGTGGAAGAAAGTTGAGACCAATGAAGCCAAGTAGAGGGAACTGCAGCAAAAATGACGTGGCCAACATGATCACTTGTGCTAATAGAGCAGTTTTTGAGCTGCCTATCATAATCCACCACAGTTTTCATCCCACTCACTGTTGACTTCTGGTTCATGGGGGAACCTGGGCTGTGTTACGGGAAACAGCAGCAATTTATATGGACAGTACCATCTAGTGACAAGACAACGATAAGATTATGACCTCAAATAAAAGCAGAATCGAACAGTAATCCCCAGCTGGATCCTGATTCTCCCATTTATAACTGGCCGGGTGTTCTAGAATCTGGATTTCTTGACGTCAGGAACACTGGACTCAGGCCCAAATTTATTCTTTTCGGTTCAAAACTGCAGAAACGCAGTTTTGCACCGAAAAGTATAGCGCCGGCTTGCGCCATTCCTGAGCGCCTGCCGGGAGCCAAATTAATGGAATGGCACAAGCCGTTGCTCAGCTTTGGCTAGCGTCAATTAAAATTATGCTAGCCAGGTTGGGGTGGCGGTAGGGAGGGAAGAGGTTGTGCTCCAAAAAATGCTGCTAGTCTGGTTAGAGGCAAAAAAAATGCCTCTAACCAGACTAGTGCCATTTCCTGGCGCACAACCACCAAAAACTTGACACCTGTCTTAATAGTGACAGGAGTCATGACTACCACCACAATGGTCAGCATAGGGGACAAACATACTTACCAATACTTACCCTACCTACCTGGGATTGGGACCCCAACCCTTGGTGTCCCTCTGGTGAGAGTGGGGGTGTTCCTACGGCTTGGGGAGAGCACCTGTGGACCCATTCCATGGTGTTTAATCATGGAAATGGGTTCACAGGTCCCCTAAAGCCTTGTCTGACCCAGGAGTTAAATAATGGTGTTAAGCAAGCTTAGAAGTGTTATTTAGCCCCGCCTCCCACCTGTGCATCATTTTAGCATGAGAGGATACATATGGTGATATGAGGATAGCACAATTTTTTGGATGGGAATGCCTACCTTGCATCTCATTGACGCAAGCTAGTTTCATGCATCCAAAAAATGGTGGAAACTCCAATATTTTGATGCTAGACGTGTCTAGCATCAAAATATAAACATGGAGTTAAGTGTGCGCTGCATTTGCAATAAAAAATGATGCATTCCATTAATTTGGCACCCGGCTGGTGCTCAAGAATGGCAGTTGCACCAAAAAGTATAAATTTGGGCCTAAGTATGCAAAAGAAAATGGGGTAAATGTAACAAACAGTAATAATAACATCTAGAGGTAACAGAATTGTTATTCTGCTTTTAAGGGGCAGCAGAGGGCAGTGAACTCTTCAGTGAGATTTTCAACGCATAAAGGCACAGCAGAAATCTATCTCAAGAGTGGATGGATGGTAAAGGTTGCCATGTACAATATTCTGGGAAACTGAGGAAAGGAAAAGTCTAGGCTCAAAAATGAATACCCTTGAAGTGGTCTTCTACTTGGGCAGTGCTAACAAACACATTGTTTCTAGAACGGGATACAAACAAACCAAACCAAAAGATTTTTGCAAGAGGCCCTCAAACCCAAATTTAAAATGCAGATCGGCCTGGGGAGCTTCTTTTTGGGCCAATTTGCTCATGAGGGAATCAAACTCTTGTGAGAGCGAGTGCTGTAATTGGCTTCCAGCAACATGAGAAAAATGTTTCTGGCAGCAATTACAGGACTCAGTGACATAGGGGAATATTTAAGAGCACCTAGCGTCATTTTAACACTACATTAGTATCATTTTTATGGAGCTAATGAGGTGTTAGAAGTCCAAAAACACAGCGCCATGTTTAAAAAGTGGCACAATGTATGCATTGCACCTGCTTGTAATCCTTTGCGCTACATTATGCCTGCGCCAGGTGGTGTTGTATCACCTTCTAGAAACAATTTATGTTTTCATGATTCTTAAGATCAGTAAATTGTACAGGATGATTAGCCTAACTAGCATTACCAAACGTTATCTAGTATCATTATTTTGCATAAGTGATGCAGGCATAGATCTCCAGAAAATATTGTTAATCAGAAGTAATATCAAAGGAGGTTCCAGGAAGGGGTTTTAACCAGGGTTTCTTGAAAGCTGAGGGAAAAATTACGAAACACAGAAAAGGCATTCTTGCTGCAGTACTGGAAACTGTTCACCCCACAAATTATATATTTATTAGGAAAGTAGTAAACAGTGAGCACTCAAGAGGTATTCTGCAAATAGAGATCTTATAAACAGCATTATATCATCACAGTGACACTCAATAACGTATTTAAATAGTACCTACAATTCTGCCAGTGTTATTAAATGACATGTCAAATATCCAGAACGTCTTCATTTTCCTGTTTGAAAGGCAAACAGCTAAATGTTACACAACAGTATTTTCTGGAAAACGGATTGATTTTAACATTAAAACTAAAAGCAAATAGAGTGGATAGGCCACACAAAAAAAACAATGTATGAAGGAAGAAAACCTTTGTCTTTCCTAAGCTGGGCAATACGGAAAACATTATGTGAATATCCCATCTACCATCAGCTGGACAGACCTGAAACAGCATCAAGGGGCATTCTTCGATTCTTATAGTAAATTGAATGCAGGCATCACGTGTACATCAACGTGACTGTTGAAAGCAAAGTAGGTGTGATTATCCTATTGCAGCAACATCTGGGAATTGTCAGCTTGAAAATAGAGTGCTGGGAGAAAATCTAGCAAATCTCTAAACTGACACCAATACATTTCTTTGTCAAAAACCCTAATAGTCCTATGCACCACATGCTTTTTGTTGCTTTAAAATGGAACGGTCAGGGAAAATGTGGTTAGGGATGGGGCCATGTCATGATCTTTGATGCACAGATGGCTGAAGAAGCTGGACAATGACCATTACAAGTGAGAAAGTGATCTGTTAGATCAATGCATCAATAAATGAATTGCCAATGAACAACCCAGCTTCCTCGCCTATCATTTGTTGACTTTATACTTGTCTTTGACCATGTACAGCACTACACTGCCTTTCGGCCAGGTCGCCATTAAAGAAATACAATATACAAACATATTACATTCAATGCACAACTTAATGGCATCCAGTTCCTCAAACTTGCAAGATTAGTTGCTCTTACTAGAATATGAACTCATGATTCAGACAATTTTGTTTAGACCAAAAGTCTAAGTTTACGACTTTTCGGTATTCACAAAGATAAGTTATAAGTAGTATCTTAATGTCCGCACTCGGGCGGAATCTCGTGATGCAGAGAGTACACTCTAGGTGTGGAGATTACACTCTGGGTGCGGAGTGGAACCTCTGCACTTCGGGCAGAGATTCTGCCCCGAGTGCGGATATAAAGGTACTACTCGTAACTTACCTTTGTGAATACTGAAAAGTCATAAACTTAGACTTTTGATCTAAACTTACCTTTATCAATCAGGCCCAGTGTATGGAACTTTTAGTATTTGAGACTGTATTGTTGTAGTACTGATGCAAGACTGAATCCTGATTCTTATCCCTACTATAAGACCAATCAAAGGCTTTGTCATTCAAGCATCTTTATCAATTCCAACTATAATACATACAAAGCTGTAGTCGAAGGTGCTAATGAAAATTACTGGACAAGAAGAACATTTGGGAGAGAGTACATGCATACAATTTTAAGCCTTGAAGAAGTGGAAACTAAATTTACTATACATTAAATTATTGTTTCTTTATTTATAAGGAACTTGGAAATAGACAATGTGTACAAGGAATTAATTTGTTTTGTATTGAGTCAATGGACTCAGATTAAATCAATACATGTAATTATTATTATCGACTTTGTATTAATTAAAGCGCAATGTATTATTTTATGGACAGTAGTCTTATGACTGTTGATGAATACTCCCCAAAATCACACAATTTAATTTTTGAGTTATTTTCTGCATTTCATTTTTAAATTATATAGCTTGAACCTTGCTACAAAGTAAAGGAGGTCTGTATCAAGACAGTATTAATCATCCCTTCTTAATCAACACTGTTGGGACGGGAATGTTCCCTGTATGCTATAAACTCACACCATTCTAGCATGTGCACAAAGGCCTAGGCCTGCCCTTGACTTACAAATAGTCGTTGACCTGTCCTGGACCTAAAGGGGTACACCAAACAGATAAGGACAGTAGTTCTATTTGTAGTAACAAAAAAAACTATTTTCCCTGTCACGGTTTCCTGCGTATAGCACAATGTGTTTTTTTGTGATAATAGTATGACAAGAACTTTTTACCTGTGTCATGTGAATGGGAGTCTAAAGAACCATGCACCAATATTTCCACTGCTAACAGTGAACCGAAATCCTAATGCCAAGATCCAGTGCTCCTGGTTGAGTGCATCTATTCTAGTAAAGCTTGGTATGCATTAGTTCAGTGAACCACAGAGACACTGTCTGCAGGATCCATTTTGGAAGCAGCTGGCCTGTGCCTGCACACAAGAGAGAGTTGCTGCTGCTTTCTTAAACAGTGGAAGTGTAGTGCTTACATTCCTTAGACTGAAGAGAGGGAACACAGGTCCTGCAGGGAGGAAGATGAAAAAGGCTTCCCCTTAGAAATTCAATTAGGTCCATTCTGAAACCGAGGGCTGAAGATCAGTTTTCCAGAGATTAAAATTTGGTTGATGGCAGAGTTGATCATTGTGACTAAATTTTCTGTGTCATGCTGAAGGGGAACAGCCTTTTGTCCCTTCTCCTGATCACTATCAAGTGTAGCTGTTGATAGTCAGGTGCAAACTACTCATGCCTCTTTGTGCCTCTGATGTGGGTGCTCCAACAGGAGATGCCCCCGCTGTGAAGGGTATCACTCATGACAAAGACTGAGGCTGGAGGCTAGCCTGTGAAGGCCACACTAAATGGGAACTGACCCAACTGGTTCTGTAAAAGAAGAGAACCCACGCCCCCTGTCTTGTAAAGCTCAATAAAAGTGAGATCTGTTGAACCACTCATTGTTACATTTCCACATTTTCTCTGACTATGGAAGTGGTACTCCAAAGAGTACCAAGAGGACTACTGCACAACCAGCGCTTATGTTTACCTGCCAGACAGCTTCTCAGAAGTGCGTGCACATCACCTGGTGTTCAATATTGAGGAAGAACTACTTGACTTACCCTTATGATGTGCCGCACAATCTCAGACACCCCAAAAGTAAATACTGCATATCTGTGGTGCTCACCCAGCATACCCATTGTGTGTGGTTAGACCTGGCACAGACCGTCAAGGATGCTAAGTGGACTAACTTGCTCAACGAGCAGGGCAATTGCTGTCAGTAACAATGTGCTGAATTAGCACCTGGCACTGAGGTGCTAACGACCCCAGCACCCCATTGGACTGCTGACATTGTGCTCCCAACAGCGTCTACAAGTCCCCATTTGTCACTGGGGTCCGTGCCAAGAGAAGAAGACTACTGAAATGCCTCCACTCAGAGGTTCCAGCACAACTGACAGCATACTCATAAGAGGGTTTGGGCCCACTAGCAGTAAAAAACTTCCGGAGCCCAGAAGAGGGCCCATGGCAGAAGCTGCAGCTCCTGCTGCCACCATCTGAAGACTCGCCACATAGCCTGCAGCCACCCCGCCTGAGCAGGACTGGCACAAGCAATGCACATAGTCCTTAGCACCAGTGGTAAGCTTGCCTGCATGCAAAGGCCCATCACGCTTTTACACAACCAAGAGTTAGGAATAGGTGAGTGGGTGAGTGACTATTTAATGTTTCCTCCTTCCCAGAAGTGACTGTGCGCTAAGAGAGGGGAAGGAGCACTGTAATTTAGCTAGAGACCACACCACTAGAATCCAAAGACCATAAAGCAAAGAGAGAAGGATGGGGAGCTGCCTGCAAGAAGCCCTACCTTGACCACTTGGGATTTGCACCAGAGTATCGGATAAATAGTCCATTATTTTTGTGTGTAGGATATGTGTTTATGTACAATATAGTACTTGTCTTTTTCAAAAGTGAAACACTGTGTTGGATTGTTATCTTTTTGTGTTCTTGGATGTGGTGTTCAGTGCTGAGCCTACGTACTCCTATGCTAACCTCCCTGAGAAGCATGTGATTGATCGCCATCACTGAGAGTTAAGTCCTGAATAGGTTGTACTTTGCCCACTTTGCAGAGTGTATAATATGGACCTCTGTATGAAAAAGGCAATCAACGGCAGGCCTCATGGCTCAGGCTCAGTAGCCTCTGTCTTCCTCTTGTCCCCTAAACAGGGTCAGGCAGACCTTAGTTTGTGCTAGTGGTTGCCAGTGAGGGGCACAGCATTTATTTTTGGGAACCTTCCATATCAGATATTTACTGAGTGCAAGAGAGGGAAAAACACACACCGATGATGAAGACGGAGGAAGAAAAAGATGGCAAAACCACTACAAACCAAAAGCGTGAACCAGCAAGAGCGAGAAAAATGTGCAGGCAGTGCCTGTTATTGGACTGGCCTTGGCATTCAACACATTGACATTAATTGCATCGGCTCCCAGATTCAGTTTAGAGCAGATCTTCAGGCACTAACACTTTCCCTTTTACAAATTAAGCACTGAGACAGACCATATAATAAAGGCACCCTAAAAACTAATAAGTCTGAGCAGGCATATCATAGATTAAACTCTCTTTTTGTCTGTTTTTAGTTTCTTATCTACTATGGCTCACAGAGTCCTAATGGTGGTTGTAGGTGGCATGCCCCGCTGTACACATTAATGACAAATAAGACAAATAAGACAATAATACCAAATTAACTGTAACTAAATACAACTGATTATTGGAAAAAAATCATTACCCAACCACAAACAAATTAACCTTTGTTAACTTACTACAACAAGCACTTTGTCTAAATAACGCAAGTAGATGGAAGTAGTGAGAGCACTGTAAAAATTGCACTAAACACTTTGTCCCATATTTAAGAGGGCCTAGTGCTTCCCTGTGTCACATTAGCACCATTTTTTATGATGCTAATGGGGCCAACGAGGCCAAATGTGCCGCACCATATCTACAAAGTGGTGCAATGCATGCATTGCTCCACTTTGTAACCCCTTTGTAACCCCTTACTCCACATTATGCCTGCACCAGGCACAATGTATAAAAGGGGGCCCTACATCATTAGGGGGACCGCAAAAATGGTGCAGTGGAATCAAAGAGATTCCACTGCTCCATTTTTAGTGGCTATTTTTAATGCCTGCACAGAGCAGACGTTAAAAGGGAGCATACCATTGTTTTCAATGGCCTCTTATGCACTCTGCAGGGCCAGTACATCAATAACATCAAAAATGTTGATGCTATTGCTCCTACCCTGTGCCTTAGTGCGCCATATATTAAATATGGCGCACACATGGTGCCGGTAGGGGGCCTAAGGGGCACAAGAAAAATGGCGCTGCATTGGTATGTTCATTGTACTCTAATCATCCGAGCCCAGAAAAAAAGACAGTTTAATAGGAAGAGCCAGGACAGGACTGAAAGGTGATTGCTCCATGCTTGGCTGAATAGATATTTTGTCATTAATTGTACTCTTTTTTGTCAAAGCTTGAAATGCAGCCTTCTCTTCCAGACATTGCCAATCGATGTCAGAATGTTTGTGTTTTTTCTCAAAGGGACAGTGTCATAAAGCCCTGAATTGAAGCCAGAGCATGCAATCATGTTAGTCTATTATACTCCAAACCAGGGCATCAACATTCTTTTGTCTTTTTTTAATGCAGATTGAAGCAAGAGCGAGTGATGGCCCTCGATAAGCCGCTTCTAGTAACAGCCACTATCACTATGGGCAGAGACAGAAATAATCAAAACCACAAGGTCAATCAATACATCATTCCACTGCAAACACAAACCACTGACCCGGGCTGTGTGAGTGGGATCCAGGCAGATACCACAATCCCTGGCATATAGTTTGAAGTTTGTTTTCTGAAAAAAAGCATGATTTCATTCGAATCCAAATCAATGTGCTATGCAGAAATATTTTATTTTTTCTAAAATAAATAAATTACAAGCACATTTTATCAACAGACGCAAAGTTAGTCTGCAATTAGCCTTCCACTTTGTCTGAAAGACTCAAAGTCTGACAATAGCAGATTAGTATTAAAACCCATTTCAAACACGATTCAATTCAAATGATTCTCCAAGTTAGGGGGTGGAGTCCAGGCAACTCCCCACCTCCGACTTGTCCAAAGGCAAGTGGTGACAAAAAAAGATTTCCCCATTCGTCTGTGTCCTGCGCAATGCCATTATAAATGTCATTGTATGTTCTGGAATAAATTAAAATAACAAAACATTCAGAGATGTCACCTGTATCTCACAGATTGTTTATAGTTCTGGTGTAATAAAAATTGTTTTAACTCCAGGTTCAAATCTAGCAGTCTTTTCAAACAATCAGTATGTTTAGCATGTGGATCACATATGGTGGTTCCAGACCAGAGTCTAATGCTCCTGTGGCTAGTGGAAAGCTAAGGGATCTCCTCTGTCCCCTATGCGGTCCTCTGCCTAATGTTCCCACACATTGTCTTGGCTGTTATTGGGCACCAGGACCCTCCTATGCATATGGTGTTGCTTCAGGGTTCCTGGTGTAGCTGACGTTTATCAGAGGAAATCCTGGTGAGCTGAGATTTTCGGTGATACAAGATGGTTTTGTAGAGCGGAGACCAATGGCCTTTATAAACCTTAAACTGATTGGGTAAAAACAAGATTGTCTTAGCTTGCATAGGTCACTGATGATGCAGAACAAGAGCACCATCATGATGTTCGAACATTAATATTTCAATAAATATAAATAGAGAGCATACGGACTAGTGGCTTTAAGGAATATTTTTTTACATATATGTTATTGCTTTTTATGACCAAAGAAAAAAACAGAGCAAGCAAACAAAAGTTAGAACAATAGGGATATATTTACAGTACAGTCTTGGACCTGTGCGCCATGAGAAGTTAATCATCACACACACCTGGAATAAAAAAGCTTTTGCAATGCAATAGGTCTCACATTTGCTTGAGTTAGAGCTATTGGCATTGTTAATTTATAACTGGACTTTTCTTGCCACATAAATTGGTTACCCTGTCTCATAGTTTCGTCTTCTCCTGCCATATAATTCCAGTGGCCCTGTATATAACGAAAGCACTTCCATTTACCTTCTTCCTCTCTCCGCAGCAAAATATGAAAATGTTGCGATTTAGCATCCTAATTTGAATATGCATACTAATCCTAATAGAACACCACTTTCACCACCCCACCATCAAAGTTCCTGGCTGGCTAACACAAGTACTAAAAAAAAAGACACAAAACAGCCACAGAGGAGAAAACAAACTAGAACGGTCACCCAAACATTTCAAGAGTGTTCAAACAGTCATAGTGTAATAATGATGTTAATTGTACCTGAATTATGGAGAGATTATTAAAACATATACAATTATCATATAAGCCTTTATTGGAAATAAACTTTTGACATTAGACTGTAACAGTCCCTAGAGAGCATCATAACAAAAATATAATTTGTAAGAAACATGGTCATGTAACCATTCTGTTAGCCCCAAAGGGGATAACCCCCTGAAAAAAACAGGAGAAAGTAATGCAGTGTAACCATATACTTAAGGGCATATTTAAACTCTGACTTTGAATTAGCGTCAATTTTATTGATGCTGATTCAGCGGAATCTTAACTTCATATTTACATTTTGGTGCTGGACATGTCTAGCAAAAAATGACTTTTAGGCCCTAGCGCCTTATATATCCTCCAATGCAAAAATGGTGCACGGGAGGGAGGCGGGCCTAAATAATGACGCTAAGCATGCTTAGCACCATTATTTAACACCTGGGTCAGGACAAGCATTAAGGGACTTGTGGGCCCATTTCCATGGTGGAACACCATGGAATATGTCCACAGGTGCCCTCCCCAGGTCCCAGGGACACCCCCACTGACACCAAAGGGACAGCGGAGGATGGGGGTCCCCATCCCAGGTAAGTATAGGTAAGTAGAGGTAAGTGTTTTGCTTTATTTTTTAAAGTGCCATTGGGGGCCCTGAAATGCCCCCCTACATGGCACTGGGTGCAGTAGCCATGCCCAGGGGACCCTTGTCCCCTGTGCAGGCAATTAGGGTGGTGGGCATGACTCCTGTCTTTGAAAAGACAGGAGTCATGTGGCATGGCATGTGGCATTTTTAATGAGTCTAACCAGCTTAACGTCATTTTCTGGTGCAAAACCCCCTTCTTCCATACCGCCACCGCACCCGGCTAACGACAATTAGTTTTTTACACCAGCCCACCCTCTGTGCCATATTGCACTATTCCATTAATATGGTGACCGGCTGGCATCCTGGAATGGCGCACGCCAGCACTATACTCTTTGACGCAAAACTGCGTTAGTGCAGTTTTGCGTCAAAAAGTATAAATCAGGGGCTTAGTCCCTAGAGAGCATTTTAGATGCTAGCTGGCCTACTGCAATAATATTACAAGCAAGACCTCTAAAACAAAATTCTCCCAGCTACAAAACAAAAGTTGTAGCCATGAGAAAGCTTAAAAGACACTGAATAGTGGAAGGGGTTATTATTTTGGGGTTGCCACTAACCAGTGTGGGGACCCAGAGATGATGTAGACAGAAAAAGCGTTTTAAAGGAGGTCCCATTGTCCCAGAACCACCCCAGGCTGAGTTGTGAGCAAAAATGTTTTGTAAACGTAATGCCCAGCAAAGCATTATGGGGTGAGTTTTTGTGCCACAAACATTATAGTATGTTGACTGCAATGCTGAGAACAGCCTCTAAAGGAGATCACAATAAAAATAGCATTTGGAACATTTGGAAGAAACATGGTTATGTAACCATACAGTCAGCCGTTAGAGAGCATAACCACAGGAAAAACAAATGGGAGAAAGTAATGCAGTGCAAGCATATATTTAACCCCTAGAAAGCATAGTGCACTATACATTTTCAAAACTCACAAGACTATTGCAATGATATTACAACCAAAACCCACAAAACATAGCTTTTGTCAGCTATAAAAACAAAACGAAAGCTCCAGTTATGACAAAGCTTGAAAAGACAAAGAATGGTGGTAGGGGTTATTATTTTGGAGTCCCCACTAGCATAGTGTGGGAACACAGAGATGAAGTAGACATAAAGAACACATAGGGGGTGATTCTGGCCGCGGCGGACGGCGGTCGCCGCCCGCCAAGCGGTTCCCGCCGAAAGACCGCGGCGGTCATTCTGGCTTTCCCACTGGGCCGGCGGGCGACCGCCGAAAGTCCGCCCGCCAGCCCAGTGGGAAACACCCTTCCCACGAGGACGCCGGCTCAGAATGGAGCCGGCGGAGTGGGAAGGTGCGACGGGTGCAGTTGCACCCGTCGCGAATTTCAGTGTCTGCAAAGCAGACACTGAAATTCTTCGTGGGGCCCTCTTACGGGGGCCCCTGCAGTGCCCATGCCATTGGCATGGGCACTGCAGGGGCCCCCAGGGGCTCCGCGGCACCCCCTACCGCCATCCTGTTCCTGGCGGGTCTGGCGGTAGGGGGTGTCAGAATCCCCATGGCGGCGGAGCGGATTCTCAAGGGCAGCGGGAAGTCGGCGGTACACCGCCGACTTTCCGTTTCTGGCCGCGGCTGAACCGCCGCGGTCAGAATGCCCAGCGGTGCACCGCCAGCCTGTTGGCAGTGCTACCGCCGACCTCCGCCATGGCGGTAATTACCGCCAGGGTCAGAATGACCCCCATAGTGGTTAATGTTTTGAAGGTGGTCCCATTGTCCTGGGGCCACCACAGGCTGAGTTATGAGCAAAAATGTTTTATAAAAGTAATGCCCTGCAAAGCATTATGGGACAAGTTTCTGTGTCACAAATGTTTTAGTATGTTGATATGACCGTAATGCCTAGAACAGCCACTGGAGAACACTACAATGAAAATAGAATTTATGAAGCATGGTCATGTTACTATATAGTTAGCCCCCAGAGAACATAACCACACAAAAAAAAATGGCAAAAAATAATGTAGTGTAACCATATATTTAGCTCCTCCAGAACATATTACATTATATGTTTTCAAGGATACCAGGCCTATAACAATGATATTACAAAGCAGGGCTTTAAAATACAAGCTATTCTCTGAAGTAAAACATAGTTCCAGCCATGAGAGCACTTAAAATACACTGAATAGTGGGAGGGATTATTATTCTGGAGTCCCCACTAACCTAGCAGGGGAAACAATACATTACATAAACAGAAAGAGTGTGTCGTGGTGAACATTTAGGTGGTGGTCCCATTGTCCTAGGGCCACCACAGGCTGAGTTAAGAGCAAAAATGTTTTGTAAAAGTAATGCCCTGCAAAATATTATGGGGTGATTTTCCAGAGTGCAGTAAATATTATAGTATCCGCTCTCCAGCTGTGCCGGGACAGCCACTTTCGCTTTGAGGGTTTCTGTTTTACGTGAAACATTTACCAATTTCAAATGTTTTAAGGGGAGAGCCACAAGAAATTACTCTGATTATGTAACTGTTAACAATGTGACCAGTGCTCCAATACCACCGATTGAGTTCATGCTGTTGTGCCTGTTCGCACCGTGAGTGTCATGGCCGCCATGCAGCACAAAGGGGAGAGACAAAAGAAAACATAGTTCGCCCACACTGAAGTATATTGTCAAACGTGCAATAATCCATGTAAATGGGGAAGTGTGAAAGGCATGACAAAAACAGCCTCAAGGAGGGACAAACATAAAACATTTACCAATGGCATTAACTGATTTTTGAAACGCAGTCTGAGGAACAAATAAAAGTGATAGGCATGAGATGGGCATGGTTAAAAGCCCACAATACTTAACAACAGGTCAAAGGCTTGCGATCTCGACCTAAAAAGGAAAAGCAAAGACAAAGGGAGCAGAGGCAATAAACAGAAATATTAATACAAGGTAGGTGCACAAATATTGATTAAAAGTTCATCAGCGGCATTTAGTGTTGCGGTGCCCCTAAGGACAGTGTAATAATGCCACTAGTCATCCTTAGGGGTGAGGCAGAGGGCTAATGGAGGAGTTTGGTCCAGTATGCTATGCTGTTCCACCCACCAGCACCTAAAGGGGCAGAAAGTCAGGGGGATACAACAGGTTATGTGCATGCCATCTGCAATCATCTGTAACCAATCAGATCCTTCTGTAATTTGTCATTATTAATACCTCTTTCATATGTAATTACTCAGCCAACATCCACTGTTTCCTTCAAGTCCTTGAACTGTCCTTGAAAGTTGGGATGCTTCTAACAGAGCCATTTGATAGCTATCATACTGGTAGCCCCATGACTGAATTCCTTCCATTTCAACTTAAAAACATCCATGTCTGTCTCAGTTTTGCAGAAGTGGGGTAATCCCTACACAGGCCTCAAAGAGGATTAGATGGTCATTTTATGCATCAGTGGCAGCATCTGTTTTCACTGTTGTGAAGCTACACTGATAAGGTATATAACCCTGACATCCTGTGGAGTATGGATAAACAGTGATTTGCCTAAATCCTGACTCAATGATCCAGCCACTAGTAAGTCTCTGTCAATATGTGACTTATTATAAAACCAGCTCACTACAAACTGCAACCAAGCAGCTAGATAGTAACATTGATCATCTGGCAACCGAAGTCCACATACTTCTTGTATTCAATGTTTTCAGGTGCACTTGACTCTCCCTGGCCCCTCATGCAAAATGGTTCAAACCTCTATCTATGATTTTGAATACTGACCTACAGTATGTCGTCGTGCAGCCCTGGAAGATGTCATAAAAGTAATCCAGAAACTTTACATAAACTTGGCAACTCCCTTCCCAATTTAAATTTTCCAAGTGAGTGGTATGAATAACTAATACTATTGCTTCACACAGAATCACACAATTCAATCAGCATTTGAGAGTTGTGTCATCTCTTGTCATACCAATTTCAGCAGATGCAACAACATAAGTGACCAACCGTGTAAAGAGTGGACAGCCCCTCTGGATGCCTCATTCGAGCTTCCAGCTGCCAGATATCATGGCATTTATTCTAACATGGGTCATAGTTTCTTTGTAAGGGAACCAAATCAACCTGAGGAACCTTCGGCTATGTTCAGGTGTTGAATAAACTAGAAAAGTGTTTTGTAAGACTTTTCTGCATCCAGAGAAGTAAAGACAAGATCCTCACATAGGCCCTCATTATGACATTGGCGGTAAATGCCGCCTACCGCCATGGCGACGGCCGCCAACATACCATCGCCATGGCTACCAGCCGCCAACCGCATCTGTCGACGTTCATGGTGGCGGTCGGCGGTAAGTTGGCGCTGCTGCCAGCAGCAGCGCCACGCCAGTAGAATGCTGCCGACTGTATCATGTCCCAGCTACGGCCTGGTGGTGTTCTGCTGGGGGACACTGCTGCTGGCAGCAGCGTTGCATCCCATCTCCTGCCGGAGGCCCCCCTGCAAGCACGTAAGTCGGGTTCTCCAACAGAGGAGGGGGGTGGGGTGTGTTGTGTGTGTGACTGTGTGGGGGTGGGGGTGACTGTGTTTCTGTGCATGCATGCGGGTGTGCGGCATGTGGAATGCATGTGTGCATGAATGGGTGTGAGTGTACATGTATGTTGTATCATGTGATTGCGTGTGTGCTAGTACGTATGTTTGTGAGTGTTGCTGTGTTTGTGTATGAATGTATGTATGCGTGGGTGAATGTGGGTATGCATGTGTGTATAAGTGTGTATGTATGTGTGTGTATGTGTATGCATGTGGAGGGTCGGGAGGGGGAGGGGGTGGAGGAGGACTCTGGGGAGGGGCAGAGGGGGTGGGGGAGACCCCTATCAGTGCCAGGGAAAGAATTCCCTGGCACTGATAGTACCTACCGCCATGGTTTTTTCGTGGTGGTACAGAAGCTACGAAAATCATAGCGGTGGGCGGGGTTATAATGCCATAGGCGGCCCCCTGACGGCCGCCAGGCTGGAGACTGCAGTCTTCAGCCCAGCAGTCATTACCGCCGTGGCGGTCGGTGTGTTAAATTGGTGGTTTGACTTTGGCCAAACCGCCAATGTCATAATAGTGGTGGTGTGAACTGCCAGCCTGTGGCGGTACTAACGCTACTATTACACCGACCGCCGGGGTCGTAATGACCCCCATAGTTTAAAACATACATATGGAATACGATATAGCATTCATTTAATTTACTAGTTTTTGACCTTACAGTTATCCACGTGGTAACTGTTTAGTTGTATTTGTATTTGGTCTCCTTTTACTGCATGACTTGCATTCCTTAAAGTAGATAGAACCTCAATTATTCACCATTGCATTTTGAAATTTTGAATTTTTTAATCAGGATCAATTCCCTTTAGCCTCTGTAATACCATACGTTAATACAAACCCTGATCTATATTACATATACCGTCACCATTTTTTTTATGATCACATAACTTTTATCGACCCCCTTAGTTTGAGACCAAATGTACCACTGAAAAAGGCATATTCACTCGCTCATTGGGCATGTTAGACATATTGCTACTGTAAACCTAAACAGAACACACAAAATAATTCAGAGTACTTTCTGGGGGGTGGGACAATACTATAATTTCAAATGATTGTGAAGGATTAAATGCAAAACGAATTCCCTCCTAACTGCTTTCTTATTAGCTGCCAAACAGCATGAGAGGACATCTTAAAAAAATGCTTGGTTTTTGTGACTATATATAATCAATTGTGCTTATGAGACCTGGAAGTGGGCCTGGAAGTGGATCCTATCCTTGTTTCGGTTATGCAACCTCTTATTATTATTTGTAGACGCTATATTGTGTGAAATATGTGTAGCAAAACTACTTGTCCCACATTGATGTACACTAATGTTACCTATTGTGGTCTTGTGCATCAGGCCATTTATTACACAGCTAAAGTCCTCAGCACCTTTGAATTACTGCAGCCAAATACTGAGCACAAAGCTCAAATGGATTGGGATAAAAGGAAGCATCATCAATATTCATGCATGTACATTAAGAGCACAACTTACCCCATTCTGAAATCATACCAGCATATCTGCACTCCTTGGGGTTCCCAGGACCACACATACTGCCACCCCCTTAGAGTAAGATGCACACTCTACATGATAGAGGTGACCACTCTCTGCTTATGGGTTTTCACACTTTCCTCTTTTACCAAGTATATTTCATGAAGGAGAGCTGGACTGATGTGATGCTGCTTAAGGTGCAGCTCATCCAATCATTATTTGGGGTGATAATTCAGTCCCCTGACATTCCAGGGTAGAATTTGCAGTTCTTTAGACCTAAATATCTAGAAATAGGGTACCTCTCGCCTTTGTGGTCATATTCTCCTACTTATCCCCAGTAACTTGACCTTCATGGCCAGATAGTGCTGTCTAACATTTACAATATATAAACTCCCAACTAAAAGGCAGGAGACTTAACCCTTGTAGGGCATGATCTAGAAGGGAATTCTTACACAACAGGAAGCTAATGCCACCCAAACACAAATAAACTTGACCTTAAACCACAGCTGGAGAAGGCAGTTCTTTGTGAAAGAAAATATGCTCTATTGCAATGATCTTCGTGTTAACTCCCAGCTGAATGGCAGGTTAGTTCTGACCATGCCTAAGCCTGTGTTCCACAAAATAGAACTGAATACTGCATATGCAAAACACTAATGGCTAAATTTACAAGGCTCTAGCACCTCTTAGCGTAATTTTTATGGTAATATGGAGTTACCATTCTCCTTCACCATATTTACAAAGTGATACAATGCTTGCATTGCCACACTTTGTAACCCCTTGTGCCACAGTATGCTTGCACCAGACATAATATACGCAAGGGGGGATGTTCCGGCGCAGGGAGGTCCGTAAAAATGGTGAAGTGAAATTACAACATTTCACTGCACCATTTTTAGCATAATTTCTAATGCCTGCTCATACCAGGCGTTAAAATGATGCAAAAGGCCAGGGCACTCGTGTGAAATAAGATAAGAGTGTGTGCAGTTAGGTTCTTGGTCTTCGGAGAATCAATATATAATCCAAACAGAGTTCAAGTTCAGTGTCTTTATACTTGTGCAAGATTTTTATACATGTTCATCACATCAGAAAGATTCCATATGTGGTCATCACAACAACATCCAACAGCCAACACGTGTTTCGTCTCCGAGAAATTAATCTCATTGACTTCCTCAGGGCAAAGTATAAGTAAGGTGTTAACATGAATAAATGGCTTATCCTAATCAAGTAAAACTCTTCAAGATAATGTACGATCAATAGAGAAAGAGTAGTGGGAATGCTCGGTGTACACTGCCTGTGATTCAAGTTTTATTTTTGTTTTCTGAAGTTCTTGAACCACTGTATCATGTTGGGTCACCTGGTCAGATGTTTCCTTTGTTGAGGTCTTCAGGAGAGACCCCCGTTCTTATTTATATCTTATGATGGCCTGTTCAGACCACCTAACTCAATAATTACTCATTAGTACTTGTTTCCAGTAAGTATCTGAGACCTTATTACACTTATTGCCTCAGAGTCACAACCAGTGTGCGGGGTTACTTTCTGTGTCTCCCGTAGCACTTTGGTTTTTCATAAGGGACAGCAGAAGCTTCAGTAGCTCTTTCTGGAATACATATCCCTCTGGCACTACAAGTGAGCCTGCACTATCTCAAAGTGGTGTTCTCTCATTTGCATGCGAGCATTGCTCCATGCAAGTGAATAAATACTTTACCTCTGCGCCCTTCCTGTACTACAGGGGACCATATGGACTCTCTCAACATCCCATGTGCAGACTGTTGCAGTAACACCCTGCACCTGTCTTCAGGAGGGTTCCTGCCTGCACAGTGATAAGCGGACCAGAGGGTTCAAACTGTCAGACTGCCTTTCACTAATGTCCTTCCCAAGGGCAGGCAGATGTTCGCTATTGCACTGGTTTCAACATATTAAGGGGGTCATTCCGACCCCGGCGGTAGCACCGCCAACAGGCTGGCGGTGCTCCGCCGGGCATTCTGACCGCGGCGGTACAGCCGCGGCCAGAAACGGAAAGTCGCCGTGTACCGCCGACTTTCCGCTGCCCATGGGAATCAGCCATGGGGATTCCCATGGGGATTCCGACCCCCTCACCGCCATCCTGTTCCTGGCGGTTTCGACCGCCAGGAACAGGATGGCGGTGAGGGGTGTCGTGGAGCCCCTGGGGGCCCCTGCAGTGCCCATGCCAGTGGCATGGGCACTGCAGGGGCCCCGTAAGAGGGCCCCACTTTGAATTTCAGTGTCTGCTCAGCAGACACTGAAATTCGCGACGGGTTGCACTGCACCCGTCGCACACCTTCCACTCCGCCGGCTCCATTCGGTCGCCCGCCAGCCCAGTGGGAAACCCAGAATGACCGCGGTACGGTCTTCTGGCGGTCCCAGCCAGGCCGGCGGCTACCGCCGCTGGCCGGGGTCAGAATGACACCCTAAATGTAGTAGGGCACACTGTCCAGTTTGCATCTAATGGACCCATTTAAAAGTGCATCATTGTGCATACAGGGACAGTGCATCCCATATATAATGTGTGCTCTGTTTTCTCCAATTACATCCCGTCCATATTCTATGGAGTGCATTTGAATTGCAGACCCCTTAGATCCTAAAACAGTTGACAACTGCATTAAAGAAAATGTGCACCGGCCCATGTTTGCAAGCACGTTCTTGAATGCAGGTGTCTATGCCTAAGTTTTCAATACATATCTGAGCCCATCAAAGAGAATCAAATAACCAGAGGTTGTGCTGAGGTTGACCCTGAGGGCAAGGAACATCAACCTAGTTGTTGCACATCATAGTTCTATAACATCCAAGCAGGAATTAGCCCACTAGTGAAGGTAACGAAGGGCGCCACTTACTATGTCTCTCTAGAGTTTGTTATTCCACGTTCCAGTCATCGTTGTACTACTTTCTGATTAGGGTTCAGCAGAAGGAGAGCGCAGATCCGTGGTGCGCCACTGCACAAGGTCTTCTACCTCATTAGTGCTCAAGAGTGTATATTCTCAGCGTTGTCCGCAACACCTTGATGTTTATTTTTACAGTCTGTGTTCCTGTATCATAAAGGGAGTTTAACAGCCTCTTATGTGCATCCGAAAAAGAAAGAACAGTGGATCACAGTCACTCACCTCTTCCCTTACAAACTGTACCTCTCAGTGTGCCACACACAGATGTTTCACCAGCCTGGTCCTTGTGTCTTCAAGGGCGCAAGACAATCATAATGTTTTTTTTTTTTAATCTGGGCATTTCATGCCATTCATTACTGCCTATTGTGAAGGAGGAAGTCAGAAGATGGCGAAGAAGTAATCTACAGGATAGATAAAAGGCAGCCCTTTGCACCTTGAATAAATGAGAAATGAAATGGTTCAAGAACAACATCATTTCAAATACTAGCCTTTAAGTACTAGTATTATAATACAACCAATGTGTTCCCACAGTTACCTACCTCACAAATACCTTGGTGTGCTCTACTCCCTACTTGGAATACCATTCGCCATTCTAGAGTTAGGGCTGAAGTTTGCTGAAGTCTTTAGGTTCATGTAGGATGGCAACTGAGTGTAACTGGATCCCAAGAGTAAGAACATAATAAAAGGACACATTCTAGCTCTCTCATCACATATCATACTTGTAGGGCATTTCCTAGAAAGGCAAGACGTACATTTCTTAGTTGAAGAGGGTAACCGTTAAAACTTGTTTAATGTGGGAATGCTAGGATTATCACCCACCAAGGAAGAGGTGTCATTGCAGTCATCATAACCCTGGGCACTCAACCGTACAAATTGGGACACCACATCCACACTCTCTAAGTTCATCAGCCACCCAATTCCACAGCCTAGCCAGCACCTGCTGAACTTTAACTTTGGAGAACTAATCACATCAACCTATCCCTTTTCTTGCCATACTTACTGCCAGTGTGGAACACATTGTGGTGTTTGGTTTCAGACAGGTGGAGTTTACTGATGGAGGCTAAGAGCAATGAAGGAGCACACCTCTGGGTTCTGTTGCTAGTGGATGGAGTGACCCTGCTGCAGGTCTAAAACAAACTGCTCAGGTTTTTTCAAGGTGACCTATTAAAGTATATGCCTGTGCACCTGTTCAGGTTTTTGAGTGGTTCTGAAGCCAATTGCCAGTCAGTTACCAGTGACTGGTACAAACCAATACCCCTCGCTGTTCCCCTATTCTCCATTTTTGCCAAACACTTGATGCAGAGTTGGATGGCAGGTATAACTGTTGCATTCATCTGTCACTTCCATGTCACTCTCTTTCTTTCAGTACCCCCCATTTCATGTGTACGTGAGTGCACAATTATGACTTTTAAAGCACATTGAGAAAGTCACATTGCTATTTTTCGCAGTGAACATATGTGTATATGTAACCCCGGGGAGCGCCACCTCCTCGGGGTGATGGAGAAAATATGTGCGGGGGAGGCACGCACCTCTGGGCGGCTTTAATCAACATAAATGCGAGGGAGGGATTGCTCATCCTCCACGCAGCCCCGGAGACCACCACCTCTCCAAGGCTTTAAACAATTAAAATGCTATGATAAAAATAATGATATGGGGTTAATTTGGGAACCCTATAGCCCCGGGGACCATCACCTCCCCGGGGCATTGTTCGTAGGAGGAGGGCTGTGCGGTCCCCCTCAAGGAGTCCCTGATGGCCCTGGGGACTGCCATCCCCCAGGACCATCTCCTTCTACATCCCGGGTTGACCACCCCTGGGACATAGTTTTTTGCTTTTGCCTGGTCGCTCCCACCAAGCAAAAGAAAGCATAACTCTGCTTTTTGACAGCAAAACTAGTCAAACAGGTCCCACTGTCAGAAAGCGGAATTTTCCTCTGTCTTCACTACATGCAGATATGGGTGCAGGGAAGACTTATGAAAACATTGCTCCAGCAAGCAGGGAGCTTCTATTAAAAGCAGCTCCTTGCTTGCTGGAACAATGCCAGCTCATGCAGGAGGCGGGAGCCAGCTGGGACCGTGGGGGAGGCCTTGAGGCCCCCCCCGCTGCCCGAGATAGCCGGTAAAGGGCAAAAAATAAAAAAAAATTACAAATTTGGGAGGTACTGTGGGGGAGGCCTTGAGGCTACCCCGCCATCCCCGCCGTCCCAGATAGCCGGTAAAGGGCACCAAATGAATAGATACATTTAAAAAAAATTGGCCTGATGGTCCTGGTGTCAGATCCTCACACTGGAGGTTGAGGTTCTACTCCAGGCATGTCCATGATCATTTCCCTTCTTTAACTTTTTTTAATCTTCAAATGTTTAAGGCTCATACTGAAAGATGATATCACACGTTTTAGTTGACCAACACATTTTTCTTTTCAATTTGTCCAGAAATATCTAATTCTAAGAATATCATCCATCGAAGCCTAAAAACTCTCTGTAACTCTCTCCCTCACTCTCTCTCTTTAAATCTCTTTCTCCTACTCACACATGCACTCAGACCCTTACGCTCTCACTCACAGACCCATTCAGACACTCCTGCACCCACTCGGACCCTCATGCAACCACTCACAGACCCACTCAGACACTCACGCACTCACTCACAGACCCATTCAGACTCTCACACACCCACTTATAGACCCACAGACACCCTCATGGACCCACTTACAGACCTGCACAGACACTGACACACTCACTAAAACACTGATGCACGCACTAAGACACTGATGCACACGCTTTCACACCCAGAGACTCTCACAGCCATTCTCACCCCCAGATGCACCCTCTTACACCAATTGTCACACCAGGAGGGATAGGCTGTGGCCAACTCCTGCTGCGCACAACCAAAGGGCCGTGTGCAGAGTAAGAGTTGGCCGCAGGGGCTGGCTGCAGCTACAGTTATTACGACCCACAGCCCCGAATCCGCCAAAATCCAGACACCCACACAAGTCCGCCACACCAAAGGTCAGTGATAAACATATAAGTCACCTTTCACTCTAGGCAAATCCTCCACCTGAGGGAAAACAATGTAGCTGCGCATGTGTTTCAGCAGGGCAGACAACCCTCTGGACAACACGTTTGAGAACATAGGCTGGGACATCCCTGATGCAATGGCCACTGTAGTTTGAAAAGACCCACTTGCCAGGAAATGGAGTACTGACAGGACCTGCACCAGAGGGGGGATACCTGCGGAATGGTGGATTGCTGACATCAGGTCTGGCTCCAACTGGGCACACAGTTCATGGATTGTTGCACGATCAAGTATGTAGGTGACTATTACGTGTCTCTCTTCCATTGTCGACAGGTCCACCAGCAGTCTGTACACCGGAGGATGCCGCCATCTCATCATCTGCCCCAGCGGACACGCCCTATGGACGAGAACAGCAAGCAGAGAGTCAGCCAACACTGAGGTATTACTAAAAGTCATTAGCAAACATTAGTAAATCCGCAATGTGCCTGTTACTGTGTGTATGCAAGGCCTAAATAGGTGTGACGCAGTTTTTATTAATACCATGTGGCCCCCTGAAATAGCGGCTGCCTGACCTGTAAGGTGGGACAAGGGAATATGAGGTAACTGCGCTGGCGTTCTACACCGTTGCGGTAGGCGGTCGAAGACCGCAGCGCAATCCTGCATTGGTTAACATTGGACCCTATGGGTCCCAGGAGCCACTGACGATGCACCCCGGCGGTGCCGGTACGCACTGCCGTGGATGTGACCGCCATTTTCTGTCTGTTCACTCACTTGATACCTGACCTTTGACAGGAGAGGACCTACACTGCAAGTGCTGCTGTGACCTCAGTCTGGAAGCGACGATGGCTTATGTGTCTGGGGAAAGGGCCCCTGCCTTCACTTCAGAGGAGTTGGAGAAGTTAATGGATGGGGTCCTCCCCCCGTACACGCTACTCTACGGTCCTCCAGACAAACAGGTGAGTACACTGTGAGCATGCTGCATGGGCAATGCCTGTTTGGAGTGGTGTGGATGGAAGATACGGGAGGACTGAGGCCTGCATGAGCGGACGGTGCGTGTATGTGCGTCAGGGCAAGGGTGGGAACGTGGGCCAATGACTATGACGGTCCGGACGGTTAAAGTTTTTCCTATTCCCCTGTTCTATTCCTGTAGGTCAGTGCCCACCAGAAGAAGGATATTTGGCGTGCCATCGTCTAGAGCGTCCAGACCCTGGGGGTCCACCACAGACGGAGCACCCACTGCCAGAAAAGATGGGAGGACATTCGCCGCTGAGCAAGAAGACGGCGGAGGCCCAGCTGGGGATGGCCTCCCAACGTGGGAGGGGTGCCCTTCGTACCATGACCCCCTGATGTTCCGGATCCTGTCGGTGACGTATCCGGAGTTGGATGGGTGCTTGAGGGCATCACAGCAGCCACAAGGGGGTGAGTACCGTCACATCCATCTGACTCTGCGCACATTATGAGGTGTGTGGGTGGGGGAGGTGGGCAGTGGGTTACCCTAGGCCAGGGCGAGCTTTGTAGACAAGGACCCTTTGTGAGGCAGGCTATGTGGCACCCCAACCCCACCAGTGGTAAGAGCCATCTACACCTAGTCAGGCTCCTGTGACTTCCATGTGTGCAGCAATCGGGCATAGGCCTTGTACCCCATGGGAATGTGATTAATCTAGGAACTATAAGTGCATGGCGTATTGCAGAGGGCTGCTGTGTCTGTAGTGTCCACCAACGGTAGTGGTATTGCATGCACTGAACATGTCTTTCTTCTGTCTTCCCCCCTATTTGTGGTCTCCCTGTTCTTGTGTGCAATAGAATCAACAGGCAGAGGAGCAGTGGCACCGGAGCATGAGGGAGCTGCATCCCACTTGGCCCTGGAGGGCGAGACAACGGAGTCTGAAGCCACCAGTGGGACGGAGGGTGAGGGAAGCTCCACGGCGGGGACAGGAGGTGACTTCAGCGACAGCGACTCCTCTTCTGATGAGAGCTCCCTTGCGGTGGCGGGCCCCTCTGTGCCCCCCGCATCAACAGGTACATCTGCCACCCCCCCTACCAGCACCGCCCTCCCAGCAGCCCCTTAGGGTGTGTCCCGTGGCCACTCACCCAGGAGGGTGGGCATCTCCTTTGCCCCAGGCACCTCAGGACCTGCCCCAGTCAGCCCTGCTGCCCTCAGTGAGGAGGCTATTGACCTCCTGAAATCCCTCACTGTTGGGCAATCTACCATTGTGAATGCCGTCCAGGGTGTTGAGAGGCATTTGCAACAAACAAATGCATACCTGGAGGGCATTCATTCTGGCCAGGCAGCCCAACAGAGAGCATTTCAGGCTCTGGCCTCAGCACTGATGGCAGTCATTGTCCCTGTGTCCAGCCTCCCCCTCCAACTTCCTCCACCCAGACCCAACCCCCTGTACCTCAGCCTATCCCAAGCACACCATCAGATCAGCATGCATACACCTCAACACACAAGGGTGGCTCTGGCAAACATAAGCACCGCACATCCCACAGGCACTCACACAAGCATCATACCCATGCACACATACCAATATCCACTGCCTCCACTGTGTCCCCCACCTCCACGTCTCCCTCCTCCCTCCCTGTCTCATCTCGACTCACACATGCATGCACCACATCTTCAGCCACTACCTCCATCACCAGCACACCCATCACCACATACCGCTCACGTGCACTCACCACCCCCACTACTATTCACACATCCCCTGTGTCCTCTACCAGTGTGTCTGTGATCCCTCCTCCCAAAGTACACAAACGCAGCCACACACCCACCCAACAGCCATTCACCTCACAACAGCCACCACATCACCGGGCACAGTGGTGCCACAGAGCGAGGGCAAGGACATTCCGCCACCTGCAAAAGTAAAAAAGTTGCCCACATCCCGGAGGGAGAAGGCGAAAACACCTGCCACCAAAGGCTCAGGGAAAACAAAAGGGGATAGTGGCAAGACAGCTGCGCCACCATCCAAGGTAGGGAAGGGACAGAAAATCAAGGGAAGGTCGGGAGAGGGCATGGTGGCACCGACAATGGGACCAGTGTCACAAGTTCTGTCCACGTCGACGCCAACCTGTACGGCGGAGAAGACCGCCACCTGCCTCACCATCTGCACTGCCACATGCACCGCCACCAGCACCGCAGTCACTGAGCCCGCCACCAGCACTGCCGCCACTGAGCCCACCACCAGCACCGCCGCCACAGAATCCGCCACAAGCACCGCTGCCACAGAGTCCACCACAAGCACCGCTGCCACAGAGTCTGCCGCCAGCACCGCTGCCACAGAGTCCGCCACCAGCACTGATGCCACAGAGCCCGCCACCAGTACCGCCGCTACTGACACCGCTGCAATCACCGCCACTGGCCCTGCGACATCCTGAGCCAGTGGCACCACCGCAGACATGGCTGCCATCCCCAGTGGTCAGTCGTCCGAGTGTGGTGGTCAGTTCCAGGAGCCTGGGGAGCTTCCATGTTGCACCACCTTCAGTGGAGTATCACATCCACTACCTCTGTCCTTGGCAGGTTGGAGCACTCTGGGCACAAAGCCCCCTCCAGAACCAGTGGCAAAAGGCATCCACTACCTCTGTCCTTACCAGGATGAAGCACTCTGGGCACAAAGCCCCCTCCAGAAGTATGGGAGAAAGGCATCCACTACCTCTGTCCTTGGCAGGATGAAGCACTCTGGGCACAAAACCCCCTCCAGAACCAGTGGAGAAAGGCCTCCACCTGAGAGACTGTGGTTTTGCACTCCCCAGGATAAAGCAGTGGGCAAACCACCCACTGGAAAGACTTGAGAGACTGTGGCTTTGAACTCCCCAGGATACAGCAGTGGGAAAACCACCCACTGAAAAGACTTGAGAGACTGTGGCTTTGCACTCCCCAGGATACAGCAGTGGGCAAACCACCCACTGGAAAGACTTGAGAGACTGTGGCTTTGCACTCCCCAGGATAAAGCAGTGGGCAAACCACCCACTGGAAAGACTTGAGAGACTGTGGCTTTGAACTCCCCAGGATACAGCAGTGGGGAAACCACCCATTGGAAAGACTTGAGAGTCTGTGGCTTTGCACTCCCGAGGATAAAGCAGTGGGCAAACCACCCACTGGAAAAACTTGAGAGACTGTGGCTATGCACTCCCCAGGATACAGCTGTGGGCATGGAGCTCCCTCGTGGAGCAGTGGCATCGTGCACTCATCCGGCTGAGGTGCCCCCCCTTCCCTTCAAACTGAGGTGCCTGTTTCATTTCGATCTGATGCCCCTGCAGTGTTCTCTCCATTTGAAGTCTGGAATCGAGTGTGGACCTCGCCCATGCATTTTGGGCCCAGTGGTCCACGGACAATACTTGGTGCACTATCCAGACTTGTGTAGTTGGTGTACATAATTGAATATACTGTATTTCGAGTTTTGACTACTGTTTTTTTCATGATTACAATCGTTCAACTCATTTCCTTTTGTCCTTGCGTTCTTCCAGGGTGGGGGGGTGTAAATGTAATGTTGTAGCATGTATTTGTGTGTATATTGTTGTGGGTGAGGGTGGGGGTGGGGGTTTTACGCGTTGCATGTGTGTGTCACTCTCTTTTCCCTCCCCCTCCCCTGTGTTGCAGGTGCAGTACTCACCGTAGTCGTCGCCGCCGTCTTTGGTGCTCCTGGTAGAGGAGCAGGAATACCATCGCAGGGAGTATTTGGAGTTCTGGCTCCATGGTGTCCTGGTTACTCGTGGGGTGTGGAGTGGTGAGTGTTTTCCCTTCCAAGTCCTGTTTCTGTTGTGTTTTTGTCGCATTGGTTCCGCCCCGGAGAAGGTGGCGAATTGGCCTCTCACACTAGTGTGGGCGGCACATTGTCTTCCGCCTGTCTGTTGGCGGTGACCGCTGTGCTGTTTGTTTCTACCGCTGTGGAGGTCAGAGTGTTAAAGTGGCTGTCTATGTTGGCGGTTTCCGCCACGGTCGCGATTCCATTTTTTTTTTCGCCGGCTTGTTGGCGGTATTACCGCCGCTTTAACACCGACCGCCAGGGTTGTAATGAGGGCCTATATGTTAAAACCCATAGAAATTCATTAAAAAAACAAAGGTTACAGAGACGTTCTAGTTAGGAACTAGAATGTAAAAAAACATAGAAATTCACAGAAAAAAACAAAGGTAACATATATATATATATTCATTTTCCTTAGTCAGTTTTCACGAGCCAGTAGGTAGGTGTTGCTAGTTCCTGCAGTGATCCATTCAATTTTTCTCTATGACCTCCTCCTCTTCCTCAAAACACTGCTCTCCTCTGCCCATACTATATATCCATACTATATATCCCTTCTAAACTTGTTTGTCCTTTTCCCCTTTCTCTCTCCTAAACCCCCTTTTTTACCCCTTTTACTTAATTTCCTTTTTCTCTTTCGGTGCCTGGCCATTCTTCCCCTCCTTCTCTTTTTCCAAAACTCTTCAGTTTCCCTGAACTCACTTTTTATTGAGTCCCCTATCACTTTCCCAACCTCTTTGTGTCTCTTTTGTTCACCTCTGATTTCCTGTTCTTCATCCCCATGTCTTCTACTTCTTCGCCCCTTTTCAGCTTGATCCAACTCTTTCTTTCCACCCTCCTTCTCCTTATGACCTATCTCCTAGACCTCTTCATTTCTTTCATAACCCTTATCTCCTCCCCCTATCTATCTTTTTATAAGTCCCACAAGTCTTCCTCTTTGCTGTCTTTCCACTGCATTCTATTATTTTATTTTGCACGTTGCTTACTTTTTAATGTCTCTCCCCACATTTTCAAAGTACTTTTCTTTTTTCCCACCATCTAATTTTTCCTTGTTAATCGGGCACCTGTTTCTCTCGTTTCTCATCTCCTTTCCCCTTTGCTGTGTTCACATTTTCTTTGTCGTTACACCGGACTTTTCCCCCTTCTTTCCCTCATCCTCTCTCTTTTTCCCTTCACTCTCCATCCCCAATCCTCTATCTCTTGCACCGTACCCTCTGCTTACTTCCATTTGAAGATCCCTACTGAGAGGACAGCTGATGAGATGCATGGCATTCTTAGATTGACTCCATAAATGGTGGCATTTTTCAGAGGCTGCCTTGTTCAGTGAAGTTGCCTGACCTATTTACCAGACACTTAATCATTGGGACTTTTTAAAGTTTTACCACACCAACATAGAAGGAACCAGCCGAAGCCAGAATATAATAAAGAGTTTGTGCTCGTGACATGCTCATGAACAATTAACAATAGAACTTCACAAAATGTTTCTTTCCAAAGCTGACCATGTGCAAATAATAAGAGCAGATCATTAATTTTCCATAATGAAAGGGCACCGAGTATGTCATGTGAGCCCTGCTTTTTCCACCCAAGGTACACACTAATCTTGATGAGTTAATCAGAAAAACATAATTTGCATAGCCTAGCCGTACATATGTTATGGGTCACTAGAATCAAGGCCAACTAATTAATGCACAGGAACCTTCTGTTTTTTAAAAAAGGTAAAATAAAAATACATGTTGTTTCATTTGTAAATACTCAGAATTAACAATTGATTTTCTTTTTTAGCTGTAAGGTACGATGTAAAAAATAAGTTAGTAACTGGAAAAGGTGCATTATTAATGAAGGAATAACCAAGTATACTTTTCAAATTAAATTCCTCCGTTTCTGTCGACGATAATTTAACGACGCCAGAATAAGAAGGATCACTAATCGAAGTTAGTGATATTAGTTAGGGTTTCTAAGCAATATGACTTGAACCAAAAGTGAAAAAGAAAAGAAATGCAAATAAAACAAGCCAAGACAAGTGACAAAAAACAAAATTGAAAGAAACAAAACGTAAAATGTCCATCCACTGAAAAAACTGTGTTAGCACAAATAAGGGAAACAGGAGAAAAAGAAAAAAGAAAAGTCATATGTATTGCATTTTTAAACCTGATGCAAAGTTTGTGTTGCCTATGAAAAGGTGCCGTTTTATTGAATAATCATGGTCTTACATCTTAGAGAACCAACGTCCAAATCAAAATGTAGTGGTCTGTGTGTTAAATCTTCACAGAAATTTGGAACACATGTGTTCAGATTGCTCATCTCAAGACCCCAAGGGGACATTATGATTTATGTGGTACGGAGAAGGTCTTAACTTGGTGGCCATGCGTCAGAGTGAGTCTGAGTTCTAACGCTTGTGGTTACCTTTTCAGTGTTGCTAACCAACCAGCCTTCAATGTATTACTGCAAATCTATTCTTTCTCCCAAGGTAAGCTTTGCTACAAATCTTTGTGAATTGGACCGAAAAATGTTTCCATACCTCAAAATTGATGTTTTTGCCCCAGAGTAGTAATCATGGAAAGTTGCACCACACTCTACTTGCAGATGCCTGTGGCACAATTATTATTTCATCATGCTTTTGGAGTATCCATTGTGGTTAAGTAGCTTTTTAAAGATTATAGCACAACCCTGGGTGTATCTCAGCTTGAATCTTCGCATAAAACAAGGTTGTTTTGGTGCATATTATTCTCCCATTATGTCAGTGCTGCTGACATATGAATCGTTTCTCCACCTCAAGATGTTCCCGCAATAAAATGCCTCAAAATTCAATTATCACCCATGAAGAAATGCTGAGATTGAATATCAAACAATCACAACATAAGAACCGGCATTAAACCAATGGCAATCTTGGCAATGGACAATTCTTCATATACAGTGGTTCTCATTGGTATCATTCACGTCTCCAATAATGAGCCCAAAGCACTATCTGAAATTAATGCCAAACAATTAAATTAAGTCACCAGCAAGACTTTTAATATAAAGAGGAATTTGTATTCAACAGTAATCAACAGTCAACATTGATTTAGCGTCAAAATAACGACATAAATGTGGTGTATCCCAGTGAGCAAAGAAACCACAACCAAATGTATCAGAGGGAGAGTGACTGTGAAGTGACAAAATGCATTTTCCCAGATATACGTATCTCTCACGCAAAGCAGAGCAGCACTCAAAGTTGCTGTGCTGTGTTGCGTGACAGGGTGAGAATGGGAAAGCACCTTATCTACAGAGATGTGTCATTCTCCTCCTCTCTCCCTAGTGCTGGCACACAATCAGGCTGCTGAGCTCCACACACACACCTTTGAACCACACATTTTTTCTGGAATGGTACACTTCCAGTACAAAATACTATGCTTAGGCTCACTTTAAAACCTTTCCTTCTTTTAGTGTGCTGTGCAGCACACAAGCACAGTGGGGAAAATTAGGAGAAATAAAAGCATTTCTCCTGTTTTTTAATGTGTGCTTTCAAGTGGCATCAATTTTCCGGTAAACACCCTGCCCACTATTGTTAGTAGATATGGCTTTGTATCAAAAACATGGGTGGTTACACAGGAATGCCCATGTATCAGCCATGGAATGCCCCCGTGATGCACAGTAATGCAAAGCAGTGCTTTGCACTGGTTTGTGTTACTTTTTCTTATAAACCAACGCCAATCCCAGTTTGTGTTGGTTTGCAAGTCATTAAAAGAATTTTGCTTTGGGTCTGTATTATAAAAGTAAGGGAAACCCAAAGCACAACCTTCATAAATGCAGCCCTTTGTGTGTTTATAATAAACAACAAACACAATTTCAACTAATATGCCAAGCCCTGTCTGACTTAATTTGGATTTACACCTGCAGTACATGAAATATTCCCTTATGTCCAAACTGAAAGGATTCTTCTAATTGTTGAGCCCTTAGGATTGCTACCTGAGGTACCTATTTCAGTAGGAACCCCTAGGGTATGTGTAGTATTTCCTGTCATTCCAGGTTTATACAAAAGAACTACAGCACCAATGGCGTTGCATCTGGGTTGTTCAATACAGATACATTTTGAAAGACTGTCATTCCTGAATCCTCTCCCATTAAAATAGAACTTACATCTACTGGTGCTGTAGGCACATCAGAATTCCCATTCATATTTACATTATTCACTTCTCCTGCTTAGGTTACATTATATGGGGGTGGACAATTTAACAATAATTAATATATGAAATTCTCATCTGAATCACTATCATTGTCCTCCCTTCCATTCTCAGTATCATGTATCTCTTCTTTCTTTTCCTTTCGTTTACCTTTTCCCTCTTACTCTTTTTTCAATGTAGGATGCAAACTAGTTCCCTCGATCACATCAGTTCTCCATGTCTTTTGTCCTGCATCCCACGTAGCATCTGTACAAGTGCGTATTGCTTTCTTGACCCTTATTGGTATTTTTAATTCTGTTTCTGATGAGCTATATGTTCCCAAGCATTAAGTGCTCCATACTGTGCAGGTCTAGAAGGTGGTTTCATGTCATACAGCAGCCTTCTTAAATGTTTAATGATCCTCAAATTATGTGTGCCATAGAGTGGAAAGGTCAGTGCACCCTCTTTCTCAGTGATCTTATGCCATTGTTCAAGCCAAATACATGGTTAGATACCAACATTTATCACCATTTTATGACCTAGCATACCTTTAAGAGGTGCCTCTATTCCCATTCTAACAGGTATAGTCACATCTCCTTTTATTAGACTTTGCAGTGCTTTAAAGTATCTCATTTAAATCAAAATGTGCAAATTTCACAAATAGTATTCCGCTCAAACTAGGAACTGACAATTCACTCACAATTCTGTGTTCAGCGTCCACAACCAATACAAGTGCAATTCTCTGTGACACGTTCAACAAATACCAGTGCTGGTCTACACCAACCAACCAATACCAGCTGGGCACCCTGCGAAGTCAGTGTCACTCTTTGCAGCAGCTCACCCTCCTTTGTAATTTTTCATTACCACACTCTCTCTCAGCAATCTATGCACAAAGCAAATGCAAGCAATTTCAACAACTAACTTTGTCCTGTCCTCTAAAGAAATTAAGTATTCAAGCACTTCAAGAAACGGTCTGGAGAAGCACTCTCTGACGTACCCTGGATCACACTCTAATGAAACCTCAACCAGCTGACTCTCATTCGGATTGCTATAGTTCCTCCCTGTGCAATGAGATTCACTATACCAACCACACCACACATCACGTAAAAATAAGGCTCATATCCAATGATGCTGTCGACGACGTCTCTTGAATTTCTCCACAATACAGCAGACAACTACAACACAGTGTATTCTACACTTTTCTGATATCCTGGAATCTTAGGCCACAACTGACCTGGTAACCATTTACCTTCTTTGCTTTGAGTGGTACATTCACACAACAACTTAAAATATCGCTGCAGGACACCACACAATCTCTGCAAAACACTGAAAGCTAAGCAATCTCAATGCCAAACCCTATTAAAACTCACACCTCCATTCTTACAACTCATTCCTGAATCTCTGGAGTCCATTAATCCTCTGAAAGAACCACAAGCTTTTGACATTTGGGCTAGGTTTGGGCTATTTCTGAATTGGACACCCAAACTTTCTCGCTTCGCTGATAAGCCATCCAACAATGCTACCAGTTTGATGGAGCACTCAACTTTGGTTACCTGATGGACCTTTCTTGTCGAGAGGCAATGGAAGTTAGCATTAATCAAAACAATTTCCACTTAACAATGTAACATATTAGGCTACACAATGAGGACCAGGAATCAAGAATAAAGTTAAGGAGTTTTTTTTTTACAAGTTAACAGTCAGGTTAATATAAATCAGTCTCAAAAACATGCTATAGAGATACAGAATTATAACAGGATAACTAAATGTCCTGAAGAGGTGTAGGCGAATTAGCATAAGGCAAAACAGAAGTTCAGTTACAGCAATACGGAAAATTAGCATGAAAATCTGATGCTCAGAGAAAAGTCTTCCATCTTCTTTCATTAACATGGGTAATATCTAAAGTCATCTGTCTTAGGATCTATATTAATCTAAATAAGTACATCAGGAAAAATCTCAATAGTCAGGGAAAATGTCGAAGAAGGAGAGGAATGTTATGTGTACCTGTATATCAGGTTTTCAGAAGCTTTGTCAAGAGTCTTCTAAAGAAAAATAAATATTAGCTCAAGCGGCAAAAAAGAGAGAAAGCATAGAGAGCCCCGAATAAATACTCTCTCTCATTCACTTGTAAGGGCACTAGTTATTACCACACAAATCTTCCAAGCAACCCCCTCATTCACAGCATCAGGGATTCAATTGTCCTCTCCATTCTCACATTGTGAACTGCAGCATTTTCGGATTCTTTCAGATCAATCCTGTGAACAATGTCGGTCTTGGTCACCTGTGACTTCGCTACATTACTGAATAGAGACTGTCAGTTAACACTCTGTTTCTCCATGTTTCTCATCAAGGTCTCTTTCTCAGGCTTTCTATCCCTACAACAGTGTAACATCTATTCTTCCGCTAACAATTCATGTGTACATTCCTGAAAAGGAAAAGACATACAAGCAGAAATAGAAATTAACACTTCGGGGGTGATTCTGCCGCCCGCCAAAGTTCCCCCAACAGAATACCGCTACGCGGTCAGAAGACCGCCGCGGTTATTCTGTGTTTCCCGCTGGGCTGGCGGGCGACCGCCAGAAGGCCACCTGCCAGCCCAGCGGGAAACCCCTTCCCACGAGGAAGCCGGCTCCGAATGGAGCCGGCGGAGTGGGAAGGGTGCGACGGGTGCAGTAGCACCCGTTGCGATTTTCAGTGTCTGCATGGCAGACACTGAAAATCTTTTAGGGGCCCTCTTACGGGGGCCCCTGCAGTGCCCATGCCATTGGCATGGGCACTGCAGGGGCCCCCAGAGGCCCCACGACACCCCTCACCGCCATCCTGTTCCTGGCGGTCACAACCGTCAGGAACAGGATGGCGGTGAGGGGGTCGGAATCCCCATGGAGGATTCCTCAGGGCCGCGGAAAACCGGCGGGAGACCGCCGGTTTTCCGTTTCTGACCGCGGCCATACCGCCGCGGTCAGAATGCCCTTGGGAGCACCGCCAGCCTGTTGGCGGTGCTCCCGCGGTCATTGACCCTGGCGGTCAATGACCTCCAGGGTCAGAATGACCCCCTTCATGTCGAAAGAAATTCAGACATGGTCATGTCAAGTGTAAACGTATAATTCAATTGTGCACATTTGATACGTGTCAGTTATGCAAATAGAACTACAAATATATGAAAATGTCAGTACATGAATTCAAATGAAACTCATATTACAGTTTTAGATAAAAAGAAATGCAATTTTGAATACACATCTATAATTGCAACTGAGAACTACACTTCAAATGCAAATGTGAAAACATTGCACACATTTACATGAACTCTTCTTGTTTTCAATGTAAATTCATTCAATAATGTGAGGTTAGTTTCCATTTCGTTTCACATGACTACATTCCATTTGATAAGGTTAAGGTGCACAGAGTATACAATTTTCCAGTTTTACAGTGAACGAAGCCTAGTATCGAATTCAAGTGCAAGACTTTACATAAATTACGTTAGAACTCACAAAGTATGTAGCTAAATGCACATATATTGCTATATGTGACATGCAATGGTGGAGCCAAAATTATGCTGCTCCAACTCCAACACACCCTCATGAGCCCTACCAAGAATGCTGCACACCATATTCACCATGATTGTGTTCATATCAGAGGAACAACAGGTACTGGAGATACCCTAACCCATCAAATGTTCAAAGAAGAGAATCCCAAATCCATGAAAATATAGGATGAGTTCTGACTAATAAATGAGGGGAGAATAAATCCAAAAATCTATAAAACAGCGAAAAAGATGAACCACAGACAGTCTCTTTTACCAAGGGGTAAGTTTAATATTCTACATTCATAGTCATTCAGCACTGTGGCTTTTTTACATTGATGTAATGATAATTGCAATAAAAGTGCAAAGGCCTAGAAGGCAGGGGACTGTGTCAATTAAATTTAATTTGGTACTGATTATATTGGTATCAGGCATCAATGGATGGGTATTCAGGGTCTGGGGCAGTAGGAAAGTGGGGTATTATGCAGTGAGGCTGGTTAGGTCTCACTAAGCAATAGTCTCACAGTACTCCAAACTGGATTCTTTAGATTCACACAAATAAATCCCTAGTTCAGTCCTGGTAGTGAGCACAGAGCAATCAGGCTTTATCAGAGGAGATGTGTTAATCATGTGAGAGCACCACCATGGTCAATGAGTAAATGACACAACTCGGAAGAAAGTCAACACCAATTTATAAAAATAGAGCAGACGTTATATAAATTTAGACACCAAAACAAATGCAGTCAGATAACTATAACCAAAGTTATGGATTTTTGAAGGAAAAATAAATCAGTGCAATACACAGGTTTCAAATTATAGCGTTGTGGTCAACGGAGAAAACGGCTAGTTACAATCGATCACTTGCAGGTCGAGTCAAGTGTAAGAAACTGGGGGTTGAGTTGATGCAAGTCTTAGGACCAAGTCTCGAGTCAGTTCAATTTTACCTGGCTTGTGGGGCCTGGTGCAGAGTTGTCCGGGCTGCCCATAACTGAAGAGGGAGCCACAGGAGTGCTGATCTTACCACTGAGACAGTGCTGGCGAGGAAACGGATGCAAACGTTTGACAATTCCACTAAAGTGGTGAGCTGAAGGTGCTGTGGGCTTCGTTTGAGGTGCAGAGTCAAACAAATTCAGTGGCAGCCAGAGTGGCCACCAGAAAGTATTGGCAGTGGTAAGCTCAGCTCTGGGTTTCCTCAATGTCCTGGAGTCAGGAGGAAAACGGTAGCCACCTGAAACTTGCTGGAGGTCAGACCCACATTTCTCACAATGTACTTGACCATTTACTTTTGGGTGATCCCTCAGCAAGCCGATGGCCAGTGATTCCTTGGTTTCGGGAGTGTTTCGTGCATGCGTGCTGCAGGGGACTAGTGCCCTTAGCCTAAGGGAGTTTAATGGAGTTCTGGAGTTGCCTTTGGTGCTCAGAGAAATTCCTCTTGCTTTGGAAATGGTCTCTACTCCGGGAAGAGTCGCAGTCATGCAGTTACAGGGTTGTTGCCACGTGTGCAAAGTATTGCACCTTTGCTTGTGCAGGTCCTGAAGTTGCAGACTCCGGTCTCTTCTTTGTCTTTCCTTGGAAGTCGAATCAGATCTGAGTTTCTGGTGCCAGGGATGCCCCTTTAATCCTAGAATCGGGGGCGTTAGGGGTGTGGGTGAAAATAGCCAATGGGCTACTAGCCCCAGTGGCAAATTTGCAGCTGAGGTGACCACATCCAGGGGTGTGTGCCACATTTTCTACCCAAAACCCTCTACTCTACCATTTTTAAAAATGTCAGAACCCGTCCTTGGCTTTACAGACCAGGTAGCCCATCCTAGGGGTGTGGCTAGCCTTCTGAAGGTGTACACCTCTTGACTACCTAATTTTCCTGCAAGTCCAGGTGCAAATGTGCCGGTGGCAGGGGGATGGCGCTGTCCTCCTCAGGGAGGTCACCCGATTGCATATCTGCGACAATGTGGTCTTCGAAGCTCACCCCTTGATGTGCAACTTCACTAGCCATTCTGTCAGGGAGGGATGATCCCTGGCAGTTGATCAGATTTCTGTCTTGGCAGCAGCAGCTGCAGACTGCCATCCAGGGCACAGCAAAGGCTAGGGCAATCAGGTGGGCAACCTCTAAGGTAGCCACCCAGGCTCATGTCGTATTAAATCTGACTTTGGAATAAATTCAGGTTTACTGAGAAAAGTCTTTGATAACAAACATGATATATTTCCATGGTGCCATGATGGAGTTGGCGATCCTGTTAGCCTATGGCTCCCTGACCACTTATAGTAGTCCTTAATGGAAAGATGCCTCTATAGGGACATATAAGCTAGCACTCATAGGTCCACACCTTTAATATAATGCACCCTGCCTTATGGGCTATGGAGGCCTACCTTGGGGGTGACTGGCATATTAAAAAAAGTGCTTTGGCCTTGCCACACATGGTGAGGGCAACGTCGAATTGGAGCAGTTTGCACTGCTCCTGCAGTCTGTGATGGTAGGCCTGCTGTCATCTGTTTACTTGTGTCACTCAGGGTGGCACAAACAGTGCTTTAGGCCCTGGTGACATCTTTAGGTCCCATGCCCGCCCTAGGTACCACTGGTACCATTTACTAGGGACTTAACGTCCTTGTCAATTGGGGATACCAATTCAAGGACATCATATTTAGGGAGAAAGCACCGGGGCCTGGCAAGCAGGCTTCAGTGCACTTTTTATAAACCAGTAGCTAGTAGTTCAAATGAGGGCAAAACGTGGGGTGAAACCTGCAAAAAGCCTGTTTTCCGACAGGAGCCATTTGGCCAGTATCAAGAGACAAGTAGAGAGCTGGGAACATCTTTAGATACAGATTTTCATCTTACATCCTTGGCCAGGAAGAATGAAGTTTGTATCTAAACCTATCATCCTCAGGTACCACTTATTTGAGGCCCGAGCTGTCTTAAGTACTGGAAGTGGGGATTGCCTGGACAAGTGATTGAGGGCTATAATCTGGACAATCACAAACAGGTCAAGATCAGGACATACCTACATAATGACTGCTATGTCAATTCTCTGTTCCTTGTAATCTTGCATTAGAACTTTAATCTTGTGATTCAGAGTATTGTGCTTGTTTCAAGCAATGTGCTGAAGGTTTTAGTTCTTTTGCATAATACTGCAACCCACCATGGCACATTTACACTATTCTTCTGACCCATGTATTCCATTCCTGTGATGCATACCCTGGTTCTATTCTTTTGTGCCACACATACTTGCTCTGACCCTGTGCTTCAGGCCAAACCCTTCAACTCTGTTGCAGGCCTCACTGTTCTCTCAATTCTCTCTCACTTTTTTCAACAGGCTCTGGAACTGTGTTGTATTTTACATCAATTGGTACTCTTTTCCCTCTTTTTAGTAGGCCATATTTTCACATCCTGCCACTGTCGCCTGGTGTTGCGGGCGAGACGGCTTTTGTGTGATGATGACACCGTGATATCATGCTGAGACAGGTGGGTTTGGCACAGATTGGGAGGCGAGTATACTTTGGTCTGTGCAAGGATGGAAGATTCACTTTATGGAGGCTGCATTGCCCACCTTCACCGAGTTGAAGCGTCAGGTGGAGTAAAAGGCTATTGCAACACTTATGTCCTGATTAGGAGTGTGACATAAGTGGGGCCTGGATGAGTCATAGTGTATTACAGTGTACATGGCTGAAGTGTATCCAGTGAGACACTGTGCAGAGAGCACTTAAGACCAGGGGGCATACACTTCATGTGATCCATCCTATGATTAATCATAAAGCTGCCTTGTTACAGTCTGACCTGAAATCTCTGTCTGATGACAGTATTAGATGGAAATGATTATACTCATGGCATCAGTAATTCTGCCTGGAAGATGATGGAAAGTGGACTGACTGGTTCGCAGAAAGGAGTGGCAATCATCATCAACCACTGCTACAAATTAATCACAGCAGAAACACCAACACATGATTTGTTCTAAAATGCAGTCCAACAGTTCTGCAATCCATTAAGAAGCATGAATCACCAGTTTCTTTTGGGATTTCTAGTCCGGTCACTTACCTTGGCCTGCATCAAAGTGATGCAATCTGTTGGGTTGTTATGAGGGGAGTTGCAGAGAGATGCAGGATGGAAGAATTGGTGCAGAGGTTGAATTTGCATGCATTGTCAGTAGAAAGGAGGCATGTGTCATGTCCCAACCCCCAGCAAAGCCACCATTCTAAAGGAACCAAACCCTCTGACAACTCTAACATCATCATATGTTCAAGGAGATAATGCTAGGTAACTCAATTCTCTAATCCACCCGAGGCAAACTGTTTGTGGACCTCAATATCAGTCCAAGCAACAGAAGTGGACTTGCTACTGACTAGTGAGGCTAAAAGGAGACCGTGTATGAGCAGCAGCTTTCATTAGAGCTAGTCCGTCAATTTTGCAAGAGTTCCCAGTCACGTAGGAACAGCTGTCATATTGGATACAGCTTACTATTCAAGCAGTGACCATTCCTCAAATCCTCTCTTAGTATTGAGGAGTTCAAGATGAAATGTTCTCCTCTTCAGCGCCATCATTGTTTACCAATGAACGCGCTGTTCTGGCATCCTAGAATCATCACTGAGCCTAGTATCAATCTTCAGGGGGCACTCAGTATTAGAAAAAAGAAAGAAAAAGACCAAAGAAGTAAGATAAGACCTCAAAGGTTAAAGTACAGGTTTTAACTATTTAACATCATACTTACCTTAAAGCTAAGAACACTTTTTCGTGATCATTGTGTCTCGGAATTTGTTATGTACTCATGCCTTTTTCTGAAAGTAGAAAAATGAATTTAGAGCTTTGGCCAACATTGAACATCCAAGCTACTGCCGATCACAGAACTATATACATGCTGCTATATCTTTTCAATAATGAGCAGAGTAACTAGAAGGGATGTCAATTTCAAGCAAAAAAGATATTTAAGAGTACCTACATTATACCTCTCTTAACCAGTGATAAAGGGAATATATTAGACAGATGCACTGAAGGAATGACATTTGTATGAAATTGCTCAAGATTAGGTATCTAACTATGATCTAATCTTTTATGTTGCACATCCAAGAGAACACAAGGATTCATATCTTGAGTTCCTAGCTTCAAACCACAATAGCCATTTATGCCAGTAAACTGATGGTACTGCACAAATTGATATCTCTCTTCATCTTGACATTTGCCTTAGCCGGCCTCCTTGTTTATGGTTTCTGTGTTCCTATCATGGAGCTCGAAGGCTAGCGGAGGGAGTTGGGATCCATACAGCTTCTGCACAACCAAAGATACCAATACAGTTAGAGCATTTACTCATGATAGTGTGATCCCTGTTGGAGCAAATGTGAATGTTCCTGTATCACAGGTTCAGTAAAACAGGCACTGCACTTCCTCTAACGCACTTCAAACTGTATCATACCTCACCTGAGAATCTATGCCTGGGATCCAACCTGCCATCAGACCTCCTTTCCAAGCGGCCATTTAGTGCTCCAGCACCATGACAACATTCCATAACTGTATCAGGCATGAACATTCTTAGGCTTTCCTTAAAATGTCACAATATTGTTGCAGCACTGTCCTGCAAAACTATTGCAGTGTCTGGGTTTGGGCAGAAGATTTTCTCCACTTTGAATGTATGGATTGTTTCAGTCTCTGTAACTGCTTTTACCATACCCTCTTACAAAAGGGATTAGATGGTTATTTTTTTTAGAACTGGTTATAGACTACAACAATAATTAACAGAGGAATAGCCTGAAGGCACAATCATAAAGTTTAGATTCCCCTTCTTTTGTAAGACTAAGAGACAGTGCATTGGAAGAATGTCTGTTACTTGAGTGCAACCTGTGTGCTCTACCAAGCCACAGGTTTGCATGATGAATAAATGTGAACTCTGCCACCCTAATAGTTAAGGCCCAACTTGAGGAGATGAGCAAATGCCAAAGAAGGGAGCCCTAGTGTGTATACCTTGGACCATAAAAATTATTGGTTTCTTGCTGGTTGAATGAATATGATGCATACTAGGAAACTGTGTCTGTGTGGCTTTGAGTAATTTACATGTGACAGTATGTCACTTTGGGTCTCCTTCCCACGGTTATCTCTTCCCTAGATCAGGAGTGGCTCAAAAAGGTGCCTGAGAATGTAAAATACATGTTCCCTGAGCTGCTTGGGGCAGTCCTTCTGGACTAGTTCCTTTGGGTGAAGAATCCTGGGTCCAGCTCTGGCAAGCTAATGCTAAAGATGCTGAGTAGTTATTGTCATTGGAGATTGAAGCAGAAGGAAACAAGGAGTAGTAAGTAAATAATTAAGTTAGCCTAATGTTAATGCCATCGTGAATGTCAATTTTACTCATTTATGACTGAGAGGCCTGCTCACTTATTTTCTTGTTGTTTTGCATGAGATCTTTATTTTTCTTTCCATTGCACATTCTGTATTTTTCCAGAAAGTTTATATTAGCTAGCGAATAGGCACTTGTTCTGTATTAAACAACTGATAATGAGGTTCTGGCTGGGAGGAGAGGAAGATTCCAGGAAGTACAGCTAGTGGAAAGAACTGTCTAAGACACATAATTGTGTCCATTGCAACAACTCAAGGACATAGTTATGTTTGCACCTTTGTCATAGTCTGAGAAATATGGAAGTTTACCCATTGACAGAGTTTGGAGAAAAATGATTGGCCCATGAAGGTGGGACCAAGCTGAAATATTGTAACTAGTGTTTTGTTGAATTTTTATCAGTGTGTATTCCTTAGACTAGTGAGAAGAGAGCTCACACAGACTCCCTTAAGGAGATGCTGGCTGATTTTGAGCTGAGAAGACCACTCTTGCCTGTGATAATCTCCACATCCTGAGTGCTAAGGCTTCATGCCTATGCATTCTTATTCTCTCATCAGAAATCATTATTTGGTTTTCTGAAGCTGACACCTTACCTTATTTGCTTAAAACTAATGCAATGCTTGCCGTATCCTTTCTTTAATTTAGATCAGGGTTTTCCTTTATGAAACACACTTGTTGCATATTCTGCATTCTATTTGTATTTCCTACTACTGATCTATATTACCCTATTTTGAAATATCAAATTCTAGACCATTTAAATCTGTAATAATGATGACTGAATTTGGAAAACATAATTAATTAATGATCTGTTTTGAACTAACTTGTTAAAAAATCCCTTTTATATCACTTCTCTTCTCTTTGTCATTTCATGTGACATCCCAATTGGGCTTCACTGCCTACAGAAATTACATGTAAATGATAGCTCCCTAGCCACTCTCCTCGTCGGCTAACAACGTTCTATACAACTATGGAGGGGTTTGTATGATGAATATAACTGACATTTGAAATACAAGAATCTCCGCTCCAGCAGGTGGGAACAGAGTGAAGGTTATGTCAAAGAAAAAAGGAGTTAGAACAATACAGAAAATCTAGATTGATTAAACTTGCCCCAGTTTAATATTACCCATGTCCGAAAAGTCCATGGCCCAACTTTGCAGATTGAAGGGATTTCAACAATTCCAAAGGAGGGGGGGAAGAAATTAGTATTCATGAGATTGTGTGTCACAAATGTTAATCTTGACCTTACAATGTTATTTGGAAATTGTATGTTTTGTTTTATGGTGATACCTATGGTTTAGTTGTGTAAATGTGTGTATGCATTTTATGTTGAGAAGCTGAAGCTGTTATCGGGCTTGTTGCAGTCCACACTCCTGGGATATTAGGGGAATATTGTGGGTTAACTTGGCTGCTAAGGTTTGTGGTGTTGGTTTACACACTTGAGCTAGGGAATCCTAAGTAATTGTTGTGAGTGTACTAATAGTGATTGGTGTTAGTAGACCCTACAGCACAAAGGCAAAGCTGCATTAGTCAGGGTGATGTCAGCTGTGTGAGTGTGGAAGTTGGAAAGTGCTATTTATGGCTAATTCTTTTATGAGTGTTTACTTCTTTAGGGGAGCAAACAAGAGATATTTTTATTGTACTTGCTTAAAGTTTGGAAAGAAGTTGATGATTGAAAGGAATTGTAAAAGAGGGTGAACCACTACAAGGAGTAAGATCTGCGTCAGGGGATACTGTGTTGGGATAGGTCAACTAATGCAAAGTGTCACGCTGGAATCATTTGGTGTGTCATCAAGTGTTGCACTGTAATAGGTCCATGAAAAAAACGATTACACTGAGACCGGGTGCAAATATCTATCTGTATCGAATTGTGATTTGGATGATGACACTGAATATATTTTTAATTGAAATTAGTTCATTTTGGTTGCTGAACTATTGTAACCATGAAATGTTTAGGAGCACTTAGAGATTTGATGAGGGGTGATGTGTGACTTCCTGTGCATGAGGGCGAAGAAGCTCCCCCTGAATGTACGCCAGGTCATTGTATGGTGACAAATATAGGGCTTCACATGCGTTTGTGGCTTAGTTATTGACAGAGGATCACTGAGAAAGAATAAGGTTTCCAAAATATGGCACATTTAACCTGAGAGCTATTGAAAATGTGAAGGGAGTATTATATGACATGAAACCACCTCCTAGACCTGCACAATATGAAACTGCAAATGCTTGGGAACATGCGGTACGTGATTACGCTGATGCCAAATGGGACAAAAAAAACAAAAGTGAAGGAAATATATAGATGAGGGAGCTAGAATGTATCCCTCCATTAGCAACAGTGAAGCCTCAGAAGAATTGTAAATGGTGGAATGAAGATGCAGATGCTGAAGAAAAATCTAGTACTGATAGTGACTCTGGTGATGACCTCTTAGATGCTTTGTAATCTTGACGTCCACTCCCTTATGTGGTGCCGTCCCCAGATGGTGCTACAACATCTAGTGGTACTGTTGCTACGGCCCCTGTTAACCTGAATGCTGTTCAGATTAGAAGACCACTTTAAAATCTTTCAGATGTAGCTGCACCCACTGAGACAACTACTACTGTAGTTGTCCATGTTGTTCTGCTTCTGTTGTGACTGTTCGTGCACTAATGTCACACATCATATCAGCCCAGACTTTAGCTATTCCTCTTGTGTCTACACCAGTAACCATTGCCCCAAATTCTGCTGTTCCCGGAGCTGTATATGGAGTGCCACACCAGGATGTACCCCAACATTGCAGGATTCACAGATTATTGCTCGGAGCCCACCACAAAATGTCCAATCCCTATGAGAAGGTAGAAAACTTGTTTTTATGGCTCCAGTTGCTCAGGGGGATAGGACCTTTTGATAATGAGATGTTGCCCCTGTGGTCTGAGGAGTCTCCAGACAATAGAGGGATGGGAGGGGTTGAATCACCATCCATGAGTCAGAGAAAGATTAGACTCTTAGATGTGCCAACGCTGAAGTTGGAATTGGAAGAATTACTGGGTAATGTTTAGACATCTCACATCTAAATCAATACCAGGAAAACAAGCTGTTCGTTCTGAGTAAAGAGATTACTAGATGTGCGACTGTGAGAAATGGTAAATTAAAAGACTTGCAGGTAAATATGATGTAGCTGAAGTAATAAGGCATAAAAATACCAAAATGTACTGCAGGAAAATCTTCTTTATTTCTTCAGGTAAGAGAATATGAAACTCCAGCCACTCCTGCTCAGCTCCCTCTCCAACCGCCTAGCATCTCACCAGCATTCCAGCCAGAACAATTGCTGGAGCAGGGGCAGATGGAACATACCACAATACATAATACAGATAAACTGAAGAGCAGAGGGAGAAAAGGTAAAATAACATAAGACATAAAAGAAATGCTAAATACAATAAACAATACCACACTGCCTTTCCCCTTCAAACAATATGAATATGTACATTATTTAATTTTAACAATCCTATTGAGATTCCAGATACATCCATCATCCAGCTTGACAGCTCCATTGAATATTTTAATAACATTAAAAATTATACTAAATTGAGACTGTCCGCCACTAAGTTTCCCTGGCAACTTGACTTTGACCAAATCACCCACAGCAACCCGTGTCTCTTTCACAGATTTCCTCACATCATACACCTGCTTTCTTTTTTCCTGACAACTCAAGTGTTTGTTCACAGCTGAATCTCTCCGATCCTCATAGTTGAGTTGTTCCTTAGTATAACTTTTGATCCACGGAGGATCTACCACTGTGTGAGGAATACGTTTCTTGAACATGACAAATGGGGATTGGCCTGTGCTAGAGTGAGGTGTGAACCTATATTCTTCAACCTTACTCTTGATCATGCTGTCCCAATCACACCCCAAATGATTTGCCAACTGTATAGTTTCTTTTAACGTCCTGTTGAAGCGTTCCACCATGCCATTGGTTTCTGGATGGTATAAGGCACATTTTTTGTGTGCAATACCTCTTTTCCTCAAAAACTCACACATAAGCTTAGACGTGAATTGAACGCCATTATCTGTCAAAATACATCTAGGGCTTCCCTCTCTGCTAAACACATCCGTCAGAAATTCTACCACTCTCATAGAAGACACCTCTGAGGAGATCATAATTTCCGGCCACCTAGATAACTCATCCATGAGAACCACCACGTATTTTGAATGAGATCTATGATTTAACGGGCCCAAAATGTCAATAGAGACCGATTCCCACACTTCACTGGGAATTTCCTTTAGTATCATAAGTTGTGTTCTAATTTTCAATGACTTATCCGCCACATTGCATTCCAAACAATCTCCTTTCAATCGGCAAATCCATGCCTGGCCACCAATACACCCCCCTTAGCCTCTCTTTAGTTTTGCAAATGCCGTGATGACCGCTGTGAGCAAGGTCCATAATGCGCTCCATAACTTACTTGGAGGAATCAACCTTCCCCCCCTTAGAACCACATCGTTCTGAATAGACAATTCGTGCCAAATTTTCTCATCATTCTCTCCTAAATTCTCCGCATGACCTAAGGTCCTTCCAGCCGAAAGTAAGTCCCTGATACAGGACAAATCAATATCATCATCCACTTCTTGTATCCACTCATCCTCAGTAATACACCCACTCGTAACAACACAGACTTTAACCTCCTCATCCACCCACCAAGAATTAACGGTATCACCTTCACTCAACTCTGGTTTCCTCAGTCTGGCTAAGCAGTCTGCAGCTTTATTCTCACATCCCGGAACATACCTCACGTTAAAATGGTAGTCCTGTAGCCAACTATCCACTTACAAATGTGATCTGAAACATTATCTAGCCCTTTTTTCTCGAAAATGTCCCATAGGGGCTTATGATCCATGCACACTTCAAACCTAGTCCCCCATAGAAATTGTTTAAATTTCCTTATGGCCCAAAAAATGGCCAAAGCCTCCTTCTCTATCGTAGAGTATTTGCACTCCGCGCCACGTAAACTGCGTGATGCAAAAGCAACAGTATTGGTTTTGTTATTACTGAATTGTTTCAAGACACAACCTAACCCTTTCTCAGAAGCATCTGTGGTAATGGAGCAAGGTAGTCCGGGCTGGAAACTGTTAAGGGATTGCGCAGAAGATAAACTTAGCTTTAAATCATCAAATTTCTTTTGGCATTCGGAATCCCAAGCAAAGTTAGTTCTGCTATTAAGTAAGTTCCTAATAGCACACTACTCTTAGCCAAATCTGGAATAAATCTAGCGTAAAATTCTACCATCCCTAAGAAAAGTCTGCACTTCACACTTATTTTCAGGAGCTGCTAGATTAATAATAGGCTTTACTAGCTCTTCTTTGGGCTTGACTCCATCTCCAGTTATTATGTGGCCTAGATAAGAAATCTCTGTTTTGAAAAACTTACATTTATCTTCCTTCAATGTAATCCCTTTATCTCGAAAAATGTTAAGTACTCTTCTGACCGATGTTCTGTGTTGTTCAAGGGTATTTGTAAAAATCAGGACATCATCTTGAAAAAACTTCACACACGACAAATTGCCAAGCAACTCATTCATCAGTCTCTGAAAAACTGAACCAGCCGAACACAGTCCAAACGGCATTCTATTGAATTTGAATACACCAAAAGGAGTGATAAAGGACATTTGCAATTTGGACTCTTCGCACAGTGGTACCTGGTGATAAGCTGAGCTAAGATCTAAGGTAGTGAAGAATTTGGCATTCCCCAAAGAGCTTATCATCTCGGTTATATTTGGTAAGGGAAACCTATCCTCAACGACTTCTTTATTCAAATTGCGTAAGTCCACACATAGTCTTATGTCTACATTTGCCTTAGTGGCAACAACAATAGGAGCGACCCATTCTGCAGCCTCAACTTCATCAATGATGTTTTCCGACACTAACCTCTGAAGTTCCCCTTTCACCTTGTCCCTCATACTGAAAGGAATGTTCCTAACTTTGCATGCTATTGGTATTGCCCCATTCTTTAGCACAATGCGGTGTTTATAAACCCTGACACAACCTATCTTATTGGAGAAAATATCAGGAAATTTGTTCTTGAGTTCTTCACCCCAACCACAGACCTTCTGAACTTGCACTTGGGGAACCGCATTAGGGTTCAATACAATATTCAACAATTTCTGATGAGGCCAACCTAATATGGTATCGCCCACTACCGGAATATAAACCTTCCCTTCAATCATGTTACCTTTGAACGCAATCTTAGCCTGAAAATAACCTTTTACCTCAATAGGTTTCCCACCATAACTGAAAGGTGTGATGTCTGGTGGATGGAGTGACACTTTTTGCATAAAATATTTTAAGTAATCAGATTCCGAGATCAGAGTCAACTTTGCTCCTGAATTCATCATCATAGAAACTTTGACTCCATCCACTTCAACAATGTCAATGGGGTACTCACAACGAATATTTGTTATACAGTTTACATCATTCACAACTTGTAGCACGAAAGATTTCTCCTCATCTTCATCTCTACAATCATACTCAATCTCATTCGCCTTCACAACTTTTTTTTCTACAGACTTGCAACATCTAGCAAAGTGACCTTTCTTGCCACACTTCTTACACAACATATTAACAGCCGGACAGTCCTTGCTATTAGCTAAATGCGAAGAAGAGTTACATCTATAACATAACAGTTTAGATTTAGCTCCAGTGTGTCCTTTTGTCGTGGATTTCATCTCTACAGATTGAATTGTTTTAGAAATGCCTTTGGATTTTCTCAGATCCTCGATGCAGAATTCAGAATGTTCAATTTGTTTTGCTACTGTTAGAACTTCTTCTAGAGTAGGATCTCCTTTGGACCACAAAGCTTCTCTTATTTTATCTCTTCTACACTCCAACATAAACTGGTCTCTGATACGTTCTTCCAAGGAATCACCGAACCTACATTGAACAGCCAATTTCTGCAGATTAGTTACAAAATCCTCCACCGTATCAGTATCACTCTGCTTACATTTACCAAAGTAATATCTTTGGAGAATAATTGACACCTTCAGTAAATAATGTCTATCCAATCCGCACCATCCGGAGAACTGATCACAGGTAAATTCTCCAAAATGTCCTGACCTTCTACGCCCAGACAGTGTTGAAGAATAGAAGTTTTCCTGTCTGCAGATAAATTACTGCCACAAACTCGAACGTACGTAAGAAATACTTTTTTCCATTTACTCCACGGAATGGGAGGTTCTCCAGATAAGGACAAAAAGAAAGGAGGCGGGGAAATATTTTGCATGTTCTCAAAGATTGAGCAATTTCCAAAGATAAAAGCACCCAAATACTATACTTGAAGTTCTAGGAGCAATGAGTGATAAATTATTGCAAAACACACAAAATATTAATGTCCTTGAATGCATAAAAAATATACCAGAAAATCAAAATCCAAGAAGTATTGTGTATGAAGTCACACACACTTCCAATGGAAACAAAAGCACGGTGGAAGCGGTGAAATGAAAAAATAAATGGCAATAAGTAATTGCCTACACAACAGGCTCCGTGAAAACAAGAGCAGCGGTAACTACACAGAATACAAAGTTACCGGCTGCTTCAACACCAGATCAACTCCAGGAACGTAGTGAAAAGTGTTGAAAGCGCTGTGAATTGAGGCATAAGCGCTTACAAATTCAGGATCCGTGCAGGCAATCACAGCAGTGGCAGGAGATCCTCTACTTGATCGACGTAGGTGCTGTGAATTGGCTGGAGTTTCGCAAGTCTCTCATTCTCTGCATCCCATCCTCGTCGCCAAAAATGAAGTAATGATGCATAAAAATACCAAAATGTACTGCAGGAAAATCTTCTTTATTTCTTCAGGTAAGAGAATATGAAACTCCTGCCACTCCTGCTCTGCTCCCTCTCCAACCGCCTAGCATCTCGCCAGCTTCCAGCCAGAACAATTGCTGGAGCAGGGGCAGCTGGAAGATACCACAATACATAATACAGATAAAATGAAGAGCAGAGGGAGAAAAGGTAAAATAACATAAGACATAAAAGAAAAGCTAAATACAATAAACAATACCACAGTAGCCTTCTCTAGGAGTCTTCCCTTGCAGAAAAGTATCAGGGCACAACTAAATTACTTGGGGGTTGTCACTATGCAGTGTTCAGGTATGAAGTTGCAGATTGCTAGTATAACTAGATCAATGTATTCAGAAATGGATCGATTTAGAGAGGTTGGAGAGCAAGTGGGTGAAGAAACAAGGAAAGAAAAATGAGCAAACTAATAGTTTAGAGGAGAATAGTAAACCACCTCCAGCACCCCGACGAAAATGATGATCTGATGTTCCCTATGAGCAAAATACCAGATGGAGGGTATGTTCATGTGCATTGGTGTCATGGCCCTTTTCACCCCTGATACAGAACACACCAACCTACAGCTGTTTCAAGAATAGTACATTGACACCTCTTTTAAAGGTACACAATTATGCTCCCACCCTCAGTTCGATATGTCCACTATCCCTTGGTAACAAAAGCATTTACCTATAATTTCTATGTTTGTTATGCATTTTTATTTGTATTTATTCCCTGGTGACAAATGGTAGGACTCGTAAGAGATTTGTACATTAATTCTTGTTATTTGGTCTGCACACATGTTTGTAATGTGGTTTACATGCACATAAACTGATGCATAATTAAGCCTCATGTGGTTCAATAGCAACACGGGCAGACAACAGGAGATTTGCCACACCCCATGTACCTTTTTAGAGAGGTTATTTAAACTGGCACCTCGCCTGTGCGGTGCGTGGCTTCGTCGATTGCTATTTACCTGAACTCTCCAGCCTTGGCCCAGCTCCCGGCAGCAAGTCTTCTCAGCTAGTGCATCAGCTTCTTCTGGAGTCTCCAGACTCTGCTTCTCCATGACGACGCGTCTTCCTGTTGCCTGCCTCTTTTCCTGTGTGTCCCGTTTCCTGGCAACCTGGAACAAGAAAGAAAACAACAAAATAGACTGAGCAAGTATATCACTTGTTCACCTTCCACGAACCAGTTTAGCATTAAAAAACAAGGTACGCTTTTCTTTATCGTTATTTTTGAAAGAACTATTGACACAATACTGTATGGGCAATACTGTATTGCCGTTTGCTTGGCCACAGCAACAGACATTCTGGACAAACTTCCTGAGAGACGTGAAGCCTAAACTTTGGGTAATTACGTTATTTCCCCAGGATTGTTGAACTAATTACAAGAACCTATTTTGGGAGGCATTTGTAGGAGTCTCAAGAACACTGTATTGCTTTAGAACTATTAATATAATTAAATTGAACATTCCACACAATAACTGAGTGGGGACTATTGCAGTGTAATACGCTATCCACTTTCTACGTGAAGCTTTCCTGTTGACAAGTTGATCATGGCTATCCCATGAATCACACATCTAGAATGTTAGTAAGATATTGACAGTCTGACCATCGTGTTTTAACACAGTTAATATTGTGGTAATTAATTATGTCTGTCTTCAACAGGATGCAAAACTATACCCTGATGCTGATTTCTTTAAGGGGCAAAGGTTTGATGACTCCTACATATACTGCAATTCCTCTCAGACAAGAAGACGTGTCGAGACAGGACGGAGTGTTTTTTCTCTCTTTCTCCATCCCAACGCCCTTCCCTTTGAGACCTCCCTTGTTGCATCAAGTCAATACTCACTGCTGTCGTAATTAGGTCTCAGAGTGAGTTGGGTCCATTCATCACCCCATTGGAACAGCCTGGAGATTTAAGTGAGTGGCTCTGTGAGACAAGGCCAAGCTGCAAAACCTAAAGTTCTCTTTGAGTGATATGGGTGACCTCATTGCTACACAAGACCTATCCCAGGCCTTATTGGTTGATGAGGTCCGAACTGCGGATTTAGGAAGGATTTTACAGAATTTACAGCTAGAGATACATAAACTCAGAGAAGAGAATTCTGAATTGCGCAATGAGCTTGTGCAATACAAATCATGTGGAAAACACTGGGAACCATCTTTGGGCAAAAACTCTCTATTTCCACCCAAGTTAGGCACACCTAAATCTGCCTCTCTGCTACATCCCAGGCAAAATTTGGTGACACCTCTGCAAGTAACTTTAGCTGAGCCTACCCAGTACCATTACCTACTCTCAAGTGTTTCTTTGAGGTTGGTGCTAAAAATGCTATATTTATTAGTCATTGTCAGTTGCATTTCTTATTCAAACCTCAGCCTTTCCCACAGAGACAGCAAAAGTTGCTTTTGCCGTTTCATTACCTGGGGAGGTAGCAGCCAATTGGCAAAAGTTGCTTTTGCCATGTCACATCTCAGAGAGGTAGCGGCCGTTTGGTCCGTTCCACTGATTGATAATAATGACCTTATATTGTATAACTGGCCTGCTTTTAAAGCAGCCATGACCTGTTTATTCCCCAAACATGTGTTTGTCCAAGCAAGTGACAACGAGTTTCTCAATTTGTGTCAAGGAACCAAAGACTTGTTAACATGAATTACAAACTTTAACCTACTCCAGGCTCAAACCAGATGGCCTGAGGAAAAAAAGAACATCCCTTTTTTACTGGGGTCAAATGGACAATTTAAAAGACGCCCTCTACCATATTATTGATCTTCCAGAAGATTACACAGTGTTTGTATGCTTAGTTGTGAAACTAAACCATAGATTAGGGAACACAAAGGTGAAATGACTTGCTCTGAGTCCAAAGTAATAGTGGTTAAAAAGGATCATAAGGAACATGACACTGAGGCATTAGATTCGGAGTCCTTGCTGATAGGCGCGGTTTGTGGGCCACTGTCACCTGAGCATAAAGAGCAGAGATGTAAATTTAATTTATGTCTCTATTGTGGAAAAAGGGGGCACTTTGATAAAGAATGTTCTGTGTGTCCCAACAAAGAAACAAAACAGTGGCCAGTGGCTAGTGTACAACCCTCTGACAAACAGTAAAACTGACTCTCTCTCTCGAGGAGATCACTTGTCGAGAGATCCTGTATCCCAGATCTCCCAATATCTGGCTAACGCCATCACCAAAGTTCCCCGGCACCTTGCAATTCAGGTAACTATCATTCTCAGCATACAACAAAGGCAGGTCTCACCCATGTTGCTGAATTCCGGTGCCACTGACATTTTCTTCAATTTATCTAAGCAGCAAATTAGGGGTTTCTAAAATTCCTAAAGATGTACCTGAACAGGTATGTGCTGTAGATGGCTCTGAGTTATCTTCAGGGGTTCTCACCTTTCAGACAGCACCCTTGACTCTTCTGTGCAATAACGGTTATACCAAACATCTACTTTTTGACCTTATTGGTACCCAGACATTTGGTTACATTCTTGGAGTGCCATAGCCAACTTGCCATAGACCCAAGATAGTCTGGATGCTATGCACTCTCAAGTTAGATTCCCTCATTGTAGGAGCTCTAGCTATCAGGAAGCAACAGTTGATTGTGTAGCTCCCTCACACTGCTGTAACTACATAAGTGGGTAACACTACAATCTTACTAGATATGTACGAAGATTTCCACAATGTCTTTGATCCTGTTAAGGTAACACAGTTGCTGCTTCATCGATCATTTTTCTGCCACACTGATTTAACACCCAGGGCCTCTCTACCATGTAGTTGAGTGAACACTCTCACCAAGCCAGAAACAGTATTTTACAGACAGTGGGCCTGATTTAGAGTTTGTGGATGGGGTTACTCCGTCACAAAAGTGGCGGATATCCCACTGTATTACAATTCCATTACATCTTATGGAAATCATAATACGTTAGATGCAATATCTGTCACATTTGTGATGGTGTAACCCATCTTCCAAACTCTAAATCAGGCCCAGTATTTGGATGAGTTATTACAACTTGAATTAATTTGGCTCTCAACTTCACCTGTTTCTCCTCCACTCTTTTGTGCACCTCAAAAGAATGGGGAATTACGGGTATGTATTGATTATCCTGCATGCAATAAGGCCACAATAAAAAAACAAGTGCCCCCTTCCACTTATACCTATGTTTTTAGATCAGGTGAGACATTCCACGATATACACCAAACTAGAACTCTGTGGGGAATACCATCTTGTACGAGTTAAGGAAGGTGATGACTTGAAGAGGGCATTCTGAACTAAGTTTGAGGACACCATCATGTATTTTGGGCTGTGCAATGCCCCAGCAGAATTTCAGTACCTTATTAATAAAGTACTATGAAAGAGTTTTTTAGTTGTCTGCGTGGTAGTCTGCATAGATGCCTACCTCATCTATTCCAAGAATGAAAATTAAAATATTCAGCATGTTCACGCAGTCTTGCAACATCTTCCTGAGAATGCAACATTTGCCAAATTATTAAAATGCACTTTTCACACCAACACTGTTGAGATTCTGGGATATCTTCTTTCATCTTCCAGAATCACCACGGATCAAAAAAAGGTCAAGGCAGTCCTTAATTGGCCTAGACCCACCACAGTTAAAGAGTTATACACAATTTTCTGAAACCTTGGTACCTATTACAGAACTTATAAAGAAAGGACAACCCTTTGTCTGGTCCTCAGCCGCTGCCAAAGCTTTCTCCCAATTAAAGGAGAAATTCACCTCAGCTCCAGTACTCCAACATCCAGATCCGCTTCAAGCTTTCTCTGTAGAACCAAATGCTTTTCAAGTGGTGTTTGAAGGAGTCTTGGCCCAAAAAGATCCCAAAACAGGACATTTACATCCTGTTGCTTTGTATTCTAAACAGTGCTCCCAGCTGAACAAAATCGTACAGTAGCTGAGCGAGAGCTACTGGCCATCAACCTCATATTTGAAGATTAGCGACATCATCTAATGGGGGCACAACATACGGTCACTATATCCACTGACCACAAGAACTTACAATTCTTTAGCTCATTAAAAGCCATAAAACTGCGACAAATGTGCTGGTTATATTTCTTTAGTGGCTTTTATTTTGTCATCATATATCGTCCAGGCACTAAACAATTACAGGCAGATGTGCTTTTCAGGTTCGGTCATACCACACCTAACAGACACACCTAACAGACATGATCTAGAACCTCCAAATATTATTCCTGCTGGCAAAATAGTAGTAGCGAACAAAGATCACACCTTTTATGCAGAGTTACAACACCAAATACAAAAGCAGAATATTCATAAATGGCTTGTAAAACCTGAATATATTGTGATAGGTGGATTCCTGTACTACAAGGATCTATTGTACATTCCCTTATGGAACAAATCATGCAATGGAATCCTGACTTTCCTTTAGGAGACCATCCCGGGGTCCAAAAGACTTAAGCAAGTTGTAAAAAAAAACTCCTGGTGGCACAATATGCACAAGGTCATTAAGGATTATGTTGTTGCTTGTCCAGTACGTGCTTGAAATAAAACCTCACATCAGGCACCATATGGTTTGTTGCTTCCTCTCTCAGTACCACCACAACCCTGGCACCCAGTTAGTGTAAATTTTATAACGGACCTGCCACCTGCACACGATTACACTACTATCCTTGTAATAGTCGATTTACTGTAAAAAACTGGCACATTTTGTTCCCTTAAAGAAATTAGGGCCAGATGTAGCAAGCCATTTGCATGGCGCAAACTGCGAAAAATGCAGTTTGCGCCATGCAAACGGCCTCCCGCGATGCTCATTCTCAAATTGTGAGTCGGTACCGACTCGCAATTTGGGAATGCGACTCGCAAATAGGAAGGGGTGTTCCCTTCCTATTTGCGACTCGCATCGCAATTCAGACTTGCTTGGTTACCGCGAATGCGGTCGCAAAGCAACTCGCAGTTACCACCAGTGTCACACTGGTGGTAACTCATTCACAAAAGGGAAGGGGTCCCCATGGGACCCCTTCCCCTTTGTGAATGTCGACAAAAATATTTTTTCAGAGCAGGCAGTGGTCCTATGGACCACTGCCTACTCTGAAAAAACGAAACCAAATGGTTTTGGTATTTTTTTCATTTTGCAACTCGTTTTCCTTTAAGGAAAACGGGCTGCAAAATGAAAAAAAAACTGCTTTATTTAAAAAGCAGTCACAGACATGGAGGTCTGCTGACTTCAGCAGGCCACCATCCCTGTGAGTGCAGGGACTCACTATGGGGTCACAAAAAGCGACCCACCTCATTAAGATTAATGAGGGGGCCTTTGCGACCCCACAGCGAGTCGCAGAAGGTGTCTGAGACACCATTCTGCATATGCTTTTGCGAGTCTGAAATTGCGAGTCGCACCGACTCGCAAACGCATATCTTGCTACATATGGCCCTTAGTTTCTTCAAAAAGTTTTTGGGACCTCTTCTTTCAACATGTTGTTAGGTTACATGGTCTTCCATCCAAAATCATCTCAGGCTCTGGAGCGCAGTTCACGTTTCTGTAAAGCTCTGTGCTGGTGGGAGGGTTCCAATATTACTCTTCATGGATGACCTAGTACTTATGGCACACACTGAGAACGCGACCCATAGGCTACTCGCCTGTTTTGTTAAATATTGTGAGGAAACATCATTAACTATCAATTGTATGAAGACCATGGGGATGACCCTGCCACCCTCCCCCAGTCTCCAGCGGAAGCTAGCCATCAACCATACACCAATTGAGGCTACTAAGCACTTGATTACCTAGGTGTGTGGTTTTCAGAGCATTTGAGCTGGGACAACCAAGTTCAGAAGGCAGCCATAGTCCTTAAGCAAGAGGCGGCTGCAATATTTAAGTTTAAGCACAAAGTAAGAGCGCAAAATATTTGCATTATCTTGTAAATATATGCCCTGAAAGCAGTCACTGCAGCACTCTATGGAGCAGAACTGTGGGGATACGCTGACACTGCCTTTGATACGGTTGACCATGACACCCTAATTCAAAGACTCCACGAAGCCGGCATACAAGGAACTGCTCTCAACTGGATTACTTCCTATCTTAAAAAAAGATCTAATATCATCTACTCGCCCCCCTTCTCGTCCAAACCCTACCTCACAAAAGCAGGGGTCCCCCAAGGATTAATCATCTCACCTTTGCTTTTCAACATCTACATGATATCATTACCAGAACTGATCAATGATTTCCATCTAACATTCTACAACAATGCAGATGACACACAAATACTACTTAAATTAGAATGCCCCAAAAACATCGAAAACTCAAAAATCTTCAGTTGCCTCAGAGCCGTTTTATCAGTGGATGACCTGGAGCCATCTCAAACTATATACCTCCAAAACAGAAATACTCATATGTGGTGACTGGAAAAGTGATGACCCTCTGTGCGTCTTGTCTGACAATCTCGGACCACCTCCTCAATTATCCAAGGGAGTTAAAAACCTTGGAATCACCATGGATTCCAAGTTAACTATGAATGCCCAAGTGGACAAATTAGCACGAACAAGCTTCATCACCTTGAAGACTCTACAACGCATCTTCCCCTATCCAAACTGGATTATGCCAATGGCCTCTACCATGGATCATCTCTATCTATTATGAAAAATCTATAATGTTTTCAGAACTCCGCAGCCAGGCTACTATTACATGTAAAGCTGCAAACCCACATCTCCACTGCCTTGAGTGCACTACACTGGTTACCCGTTGCCAGAAGATGCACTTTCAGGCTGCTTTGTATCACCCACAAAGCTATACATGGAACAGGACCGCTTTTTATCAGAAACAAAATAACCAAATACATCCAACAAAGAAACCTCCGCTCAAGATTGGCACCCCGCCTTAGAACACCACCATACAAGAAAAAGACTATAGGTGGTACAACCTTCTCTGTTCAAGCAGCCAAACTATGGAATTCATTACCCCCAACTATAAGAGCCACAGATAACTTTCTTGTCTTCAGAAAACTAGTCAAGAGTTGGCTCTTTCCTTCATAACCACCATATTCAAACAACTATGGACTGCATATGCCTATGTTGATAAATATTTTTTCCGATTATGTGTCTATTTTTAGTTATGTATATTTCTTTTGAAAATATGTAGCTCTACTATGTCATAACAATAAAATACACACACACTCTTTAAACCTGTTTGACTAAGTATATTTACCCATGGTTCTAATTATGTATTGTATGTTCATATATGTGTGCATGTGTGTGCGTATTCATGTGTGTTTGTATGTGTGTGTGTCTATATATATATATATATATATATGTATATATATATATGCATATATATATATATATATATATATATATATATATATATATATATATATATATATATATATATGTATATATATATGTATGTTGTTATGTGCTTGGCATGTTTGTGGGTCATTGCATGGCTCCTGGGTGGGTTGTTATACTTGTTATCTATGAATCCCTGCTCTCATCTTATCACACTTATCTACCCATCATCATATATCATGTCTCTATCAATCTATCCTCCATTCCCACTCTGACTCATCCCAAATCCATTCTACTACTTTAATCTCCTAAGTAACTCTGCCTAACCTCTTCCCTCCGCTTCCACATCTAACTCACCAAACCTCACTCTACTACCATGACCTCCCAAACAACCCTACTAAATTCTCCCTCATTTATCTCACCCTGCTACTATGATCTCCCTAATCCTTCCCTCCTCTATCCCCCTTTACTCATCCCAAGCCTTTGGGATGAGTAAATGAGGGATATACTCCAAATTAACACTTCTGGATTTCTTTCCTCCTCTACCCCTCCATTACTCCAGTCAATCTAACTAACAAACTCTCATATCTGCGGCTCAAATTAACTCATAATAATTCTAAAACTGTATTCATATTTCCCAATACTAATCCATCACTAATTCTCATATCAGCGGCTAAAATTAACTCATTATAATACTAAAACTCTACTCATATTTCCCGATACTAATCCATCACTAATTCTTGTTGGGTTCCGGAGTAGCGCGCTACTCACCGAAAAGCGCTTCGTCAGGGGTAGTAAGCGCTATATAAATACTATTACAATACTAATACAATACAATACTAGTGTGCCATAGATAGCCGAAAATAACTTTCTGAGATCTTTATTGGAGCTAGCGACAAGTACTCCCCTGAAGGCCCTCTTTGCAGAGTTAAATTTGGTGCCGAAATCAGTTAGCAGCTCTAAGGCCAATATTATATTGGGTGAGGTTAGTTCACAATCCTAGGGCAGCAGTTTACTTAGAAACCCTTGAAGGGGTCACTGAGAGTAGTGGACCAGGAGGGCACTCATTGGGAATTCATGTCAAAGGCACCCTGTAACCTCTGGCTGGAGGCTCTCTGGGAGGATCTGGGTGGAGTTACCAGGACACTACAGGTAAGGTGTCAGAAAATTAGTCCCAATTCGATCACAAGCTATTACTTTACCTTTATCTGTGAAGCATTCCCTCCAGATTACTTGGATCTATGGTACCCTGAATTGAAACGGTCTCTTTACATTAAATTTAGACTGGGTGTGCTGCCCCTAAAAGGTTACTTGGTACGCATGCGTAGGCTGACGGCAGGACTCGAATACTGTAACTGCTCTCCTGGGGAGGTAGACAATGTGGTCCATTTACCCTGTTTTGTAAGAAATTTGATGTAGCAAGGCATAGGTGGCTCCACCCTCTCTTTAAGTCTAATGTAGCAAATTGCACTGAAACTGCACAAGCACTTTGTACAAGACCGGGTAATATTAATAAACACAACTTAATACCTTTATACATATGAGACGCTTGGCCCCGGTTTAGGGAGCTACCAACAAAACTAGGGTTGATTGGATGAACAGATCATTAAGATCTATGAGGCCATAGTTGCTATTGTGAGATATACGGTCCTCCGCAATATAAATGAGGTATATTCATTACCGTTTTTATAAAATATCTTTTAATACCACAACGCCATAAAATCACCGCTGCCAATACTAATCACTGTGAATACTTGCAATTCCTCCTCCTTAGGCCCTTTTGTATAGGTCGGTATTGCCGGGAAATGTTTCATCCCCCAGGTTTATAAGGGGGGGTTGTACCTGTAAATTATCCAATTGTACATGTGTATGTGTTTCCTTTATGGGGATTAGACATGTCGGGATGAAGCGGATCCCTGTTCTTAACTTATTTTTAAGCTTGTCTGGGATGAATAACAATATAATGTAATGAAGTTTTATTGTATGTATTGTGTTTTTTTTCTTTTTTCTTGTATACATATTGTAAGGCATGAAGCTGAAACAATTACATTAAATTAAAGGAAAGCTCTGCACTAGGAGTAGAGGTTGATCTCTTGTCAGCGTATCATTTCAAAATGGATGGTCAGACAAAGAGGGTAAACCAGCCCCTGGAACAGAACCTTTGCTGTCTTTTATCCACTTCCATTTGTCAATGGGATTTAGTTCTCCCTCTGGCACAGTTTGTGTACAATAATAGTGTGCATTCTGCTACTCAATGTATTCCATTCTACTTCTTACTGAATACCATCCTAAAGCAATACCAACCACCACAAACACATCACAACTTCCTGCAGTTACAGAACGTCTCCATCTATTGCAGGAAATATGAGATTGTGCTAAACAGAGTCAGGTCAAACCCCCAAAACATACCGGGCACCCCCATATACAAGATAGGCGACAGTGTCTGGTTATCCACTCACTATTTGAAACTAGAAGGCCTTAAAAAATGACAGCACAGATTTGTTGATCGTTTTCTGATTGCAGAAGTTATAAATCCAGTCTTAGTAAAACTAATATTACCCCCAGAGTATGCCATTCATCCAGTTTTCCATGTATGCCTCTTGAAACCCCTTTATCCAACCACACGAATGGACACACCACCACTTATTCTATACAAGCGAACTTTGAATATGAAGTACAACTCATACTTGATTCTAAATGGGTGCATGGTTGATTGTGTTAACTTGTATCCTGGAAGGGGTATGATTCCTTATAAGATTCATGGGAACCCACATCATATCTATATCCTCCATGTTTGGTCCATAGGTTTCATGCCCTGCACCCAGACAATTCCCGCTCTTTTGGGTGGTCTTTGGGAGGGGCAGCTGTCATGGCCCTACTCCCTTGTGATACAGCACACACTAATTCACAGCTCTTGCAAGAGTAGTACATTGAGAATATACCTGACACCATTTTTAAAGGTACACAGTCATGCTCCTGCCATCAGTTTGATATGACCCCTAACCCTTCATAACAAAAGTCTTTGCCCATAATTTCTATGTTTGTTTATGCATTTTTAGTTGTATTTGTTCCTCGGTGGCAAGTGGTAGGATTTGTAAGAGAATTGAACATTAATACTTGTAATTTGGTTTGCATGTGCACTTGTCACATGGTTTACATGCACGTAAACTGATGCATAATTAAGCCTCACGTGGCTCAACAGCAACAAGGGGCAGACAAGGAGAGACTGGCCACGCCCCCCATTTGCCTTCCTTGAGAGGTTATTTAGACAGGCATCTTGTCTGTGCAGTGCTTGGCCTTGTTGATTGTTACTTACCCAAGCTCCCCCACCTTTGCCCAACTCCCAGCAGCAAATCTTCTCAGTCACTGCATAAACTCCTTCTAGAGTTTCCAGACTCCGCGTCCCCAGGATGATGCATCTTCCTGCTTCTGGTCCCTCTTCCTGTGCAACATTGTATTGTTTTTGAATATTATTTATAAGAGCATTGCACACAAGAACTGAGCGGGTACTATTGGAGTGTATTACTCTATCAACTTGCTTGGTGAAGTTGTCCTGTTGACAATTTCATCTTGGCTATCCCACGAATCGTAGATCTAGAATGTTGGTATGGTACTGCCCAAAACCAGTCTGCCTGCTCCAGTCCAAAACCAGTCTGCCCCCCCACTCCAGTCCATAACCAGTCCAACCTTTGTGTTTCTACTTGGTTAATATTGTGGCAAGTAATTACAGGGGTGGGGGGATGATGCACATGGAAAGTTTCGGGCTGATCCGTCAAGCAGAGGCTGAGAAAAATGAGGGGTTAAAAAAAAAGTGTGAATTCCATATTAATTCCCATAGGAGTTTTGAACACAACTACAGCCCAAACTGCTGAATGGAATTGCATCAAATGTGGAAGAAAGCTAGATTTTGTTCCACAGATTGTGATTTTTCTTATTTTGTGTGAATCCCTTCAGTAGTTTTTGAGATAGTGAAGGGGAAATAAATTTGTATATCTAAGGCCATGGATCTGTTGCAAAGTTTTTGGAGCGATCGCACCGTATTCGTGAATGAACACCAATAGGCATAATGTGATTGGCTGGTAGCAACCTGACCAGAAAGTCGCCACTGCCATTTTAGGCTATGGGATATTGTCTTTGGGGCAGAAATATAAAATAAAAACTGGTATAAGGGGTCACGGTCGAGGTACCTTATCCCCATGGGTGTGATATAGGGATGTCTGGCGGTCAAATTATGACTTTAAAAAAAAAAAATCACTGTGTATGTCACGATGTTCAGTGCTAATATGTCACGATGCTCAGTGCTCATTGTGTAACGTTGCGACAAATTTGCGATTAACACCTAAAACATTTAAAAAAAACAATCACGGACTCATTCATACATTAATTTATTCACTCATAGTAGCACTGAGACACTCATGCACCCATTCACAGATTCACTCAGTTACTCACACACCCACTAACAAACCACTCAGACCCTCATGCAACAACTCACAGACCCACTCAGACACTGATGCCCCACTCATAGATCCACTCAAACAATGAAGCACCCACTTCCAGACCCACTCAAACTCTGACACACCCACTCACAGACCCACTCACAAATTCAGTCACAGACCCACTCACACACTCACCCACCCACTGATAGACCTACTCAGACACTGAATTACCTACTCACAGAGCCACTGAGAACTGATGCACCCACTGAGAGACCTACTCATACCCAAATGCACCCACTCAGAAACCCAATCAGACAATGTTGCACCACCTAACAGTCCCACTCAGACACTCATGTACCCACTCACAGTCCCAATCAGTCTCACCCACCCACTCACTGACTCACCCAGAAACTGATGTGCCCACTAACAGACCTGCTCAGACACTGAAGCACCCACTCACAGATTCACTCAAATACTGACACACCCATTTGCATAGCCACTCAGACTCTGATGCACCCACTCACAGACCTACTGAGAGACTGACGCACCCAATCACAGACCTACTCAGATGCTCATGCACCCCCTCACAGACCCACTCAGACACTCACACAGCAACTGACAGACCCACCCAGACCCTCATGCACCCACAAAAACATTCATACGCTGACTCGCAGACCCACTCAGTGACTCACGCACCCACTCGCAGACCCTTCCAAACACTGATGCACCCACTCACAGACCCACTGAGGCACTCATGCACCCACTCACAGACCCACTCTGAAAGTTACGCACCCAGTCACAGACTGACTCAAACACTGACGCACCCACTCACTGACCCACTCATAGACTCACACACCCACTCAGAGACCCACTCAGACACACACCCACTCACATACCCACTCAGAGACTGACACACCCACTTACAGAGCCACTGAGACGCTGAAACACCCACTTACAGACCCACTCAAACACTCATTCACCAATAACAGACCCACTTAGACACTTGCTCATCCACCCAAAAACCCAATGAGACTCATGCACCACATATACAGCAAGTAAGACTCCCACACTCTCAGTCTCACTGACAGGCTCGTCCACTCATTCACAGATCTACTCATAGAATTACGCACCCATTCACAGATCCACAAAACATTTCACACACTCACTGACAGACTCATACTCATACTTACTCATACTCATACATCTACTTACCAACCTATACAAGCACTCACACACCCATTTTGAAACCATATAGATTGTAGTTACAAAATACAATTTAAATTCACTCAAAAATCAAACGTTACAGGGGCGTTATAATTCTGAAATTGAATTTAAAAAACTTAAAAATTCACTAAAAAAACAAAGGTTACAGGGACATTATATTCAGGAAACAGAATTTTAAAAACCTTAGAAATTCACGGAAAAAACAATGGTTACAGAGATGTTAGAGTTAGGACATGGAATTTAAAAAATCTTAGAAATTTTCTGAAAAAAACAAAGATTACAGGGACGTTATAGTTTGGAACTAGAATTAAAAAGCCTTAGAAATTCACTAAAATTCCAAAGGTTACACAGATATTATAGTTAGGTTCAGATCTTGCAAGCACAAAACCATAGAAATGCAGCAATTATAGTTATAGTTATCTCAAGTAACCATAACCTGTGATGTAATATATGGAGCAATTAGCAGAGTATGGTGAGGGTGCAACATAGTTACCTTAGGGCTTCTGCCCTAATTCTAACTATTACTGGCAAATTTCTAAGGTTTTTTACGTTTAAAATGTGAGACTAACTATAAAGTAGCTGTAACCTTAGTTTTTTTCATTGAATTTCTATGTTTTTTTTAAATTAGATTTCCTAACTATAACATCTCTGTAACCTTAGTTTTTTTAGAGAATTTCTATGTTTTTTTAACGCATAGTAATATCCATTACTATACATTAATCCAACCATGGCTGCATGCGTGCCAATGGCCTCTATCAAGGATCATCTCTATCTATTATGAAAAATCTACAAAGTGTTCCGAACTCAACTGCCAGGCTATTATTACATGTGAAGCCACAAGCCCACATCTCCTCTGCCTTGAGAACACAACACTGGTTAATGGTTGCCAGAGGATCCACCTTCAAGCTGCTTTCTATCACCCACAAAGCTATACATTGGACAGGCCCGCTTTTCATTAGAAGCAAAATATCCAAATACATTTAACAGAGAAACCTCTGTTCAAGATTGGCACCTGGCCTTCAAACACCACCATACAAGAAAAAGGCAATAGGTGGTACATCCTTCTCTGTTCAAGCAGCCAAACTAAGGAATTAATTACCCCCAAATATAAGATCCACAGATAACTACCTTGTCTTTAGAAGACAAGAGTTGGCTCTTTCCTTTATAACCACCATATCCATACAACAATGGACTGCATATGCCTGTGTTGATAAATATATTCTGATTATGTGTATATTCTAGATATGTATAGTTCTTAAAGAAATATGTATAGTTACTATTTCATAATAATATATTATACACATATTCTTTAATCTTGTTTAACAAATGTATATTTTCTCATGGTTAAATATATATATGTGTATGTATATGCATGTCTGTGTGCATGGGTGTAAATGTATATGTATACATATATGTGTATATTATTCAATGTTTAACATGTTCATAGGTCATTGCATAGCTCCTGGAAAAGTTGTTCTATTAGATACTTATGAATCCCTGCTTTCTTTCTTATATCACAATGAGCAAATGTTATCTCAACTACTAAACATCAAGCATTTCACTGTTGAAAAATTAAGGAAAGATAAATGAATGTAAGAAATGTACACTTACTAATTAACATCAAATATTACAAATCTTGAAAGTCTGTGTTTATACAATACAACTTTACTTCTCATATTATGATATCCATTATATTCCTTGCACATATTTTTCCTTACTATGTATTTACATATGTGTTTATTTATTACTCTAGTCATACCTGACTGAAGAAAATATATATATATAAATGAATAAAATCAAATAAATGAATACAATTAAAATAAAAAATAATTAAATAATCAAAATATTTTTTTACTCTCTCTGAAGCTTTACTCTGTCTCCCCATCACCATATCTCTCTATCAATCTATCCTTTATCCCCACTCTGACTCATTCCAAACACATTGTTTTGTACTTTGATCTCCAAAATAACCCTGCCTAAGCTCTTCCCTCCTCTACCGCATCTAGCTCACCCCAAGCCTCAGTTTACTACTATGATCTCCCAAACAACCCTACTAAATTCTCCCTCATTTATCGCACCTTTGACTCATCCAAAACCCCTTCTCCTATTATGATCTCCCTAACCCCTTTCCACAGACTCCTATATCCTCCATCTCTCCTTTACTCATCCCAATCCTCATCTTATTACTATAAACTTCCAATGAACACTTCTGGATTCTTCCTTCTACTACCCCTCCATTACTCTAGTCAATCCAGCTAACAAACACACATATCCTCTGCTCAAATTAACTCATGGTAATACTAACACTGTACTCATATTTCCCTATACTAATCCACCACTAATTACTCTTGCCTTCCGGAGTAACATGCTACTCACCAAAAAGCACTAAAATGCCTCGTCAGGGGTAGTAAGTGCTATATAAATATTATTACAATACAATACAATTCAATTACAAAAGCACATACATAAGTCATCCTCTCAGGTGAGTAGACTTTCATAGCGAGTTGATGTACGAGGATGTTAGGACAGATGTCCATTGTGCGCGGGTAGGTGCCTACAGAATTCACTCCTTTGACTATTCTATGCCACATTTCCATTTTCCTTACGATAGTAGTCTGCTTGACCTGGGTTCCAAATATCTGTGCTCTAATGATTTCATTCACCATGACTCTTAGCTCATCATCTGTGAAACAGGGATGTTTTTGTGGTGACATGGTGATGAAGAAATGATGCTAATAAATATTTTGTAGGTGCTGTGTGATGTAGGGGTGACAGGGAGTGACTAGTGTGATAGGGTGCAAACCTGTGTGTTGGGGGTTGTTGTGAGGATGTGTGATATGTGCATTATGGGAGATGGTAGAGTGCCAAATCTGTTGGTGGTTTCCTCTATTGTTGCTCTGTGTTCCGTGTTCGGTGTTGAGATGCAAAGGATTATGGTATGTGGAGGGGTGTGTTTTATAGTGTGGTTGGTAGGTGTGTCGAATGTGTGAATGCGTGTCAAATGTGTGTTTTTCAAATCTATCCAATGTGGTGTATCACTGTGGGGACCACTGACCACCGCGGTTTGCACTGCCGTTGGAAGACTGACATAGCAAGACCGCATAGCGATTTTCAACTTGTAATAGCTTTGGTGGTTGTTTGAAGGGCTGGCGGGGTTGGTGATTGAACCGCCTCTTTACCGCCCTCCAGAGTCCTGAGAGTGTTGGGACATTGGGTATCTTTTGGAAGTGCAGGCTGTGTAACTCATAATACGGCGGTTTGTATGACCTCCTACATGTCGGTCTTTTGGCGGCCCCCACCACTGCGGTCTTCCTATGAGACCGCCAAACTTGTAATGAAGCCCTAAGTCTTTCCATATGTATGCATGAAATCTGAAAGCAAACCACTGGGGCTGGCAATGTATGTGTGAAAGTAGTGTGCTAGTGCTGTTTTTTTAATGTATGTTTGAGGTTACATTATCCTGTCTTGTACGTTGACCACAAGAGAACAGGGCAGAGAAATTATTCACTTTATAAAACTATAACTGCAATTAGAGGCTGTGCAGTACTTGTGAAGTAGCAAATTCCATACCCGTAAGCATCAGTACCATGTGGTATCATCCATCAGTAATGTACAATTATAAATGAATCCCCACATAATAGGGGACTAACCACAAAGAAGCAGTATTTCCAACTCAAATCCGGCATGATAGTCCTTTTACCAGGGGGATTACCACTCTAATTACCTCAAGAACATCATTTAATAAGCCATGTGCCATCTTCTGTACCAGACAGAAGTGTGCCCTCGTTGATGTCCCTTCGGTTGGAGGTGTTCACCAGCTGGGTATCTCAGGTGAGCACATTCCCAGTGTAAACGTGGTAGAAGGAGATACAAGATGATAAAGAAGAGATTGCAACAAATTGGTAAAACTATTAAATGTAATCTCGTTTATAAATCCATTTGTTTATTACCAAAGACCTTTCTGTTTAATCTTGGGCACCATGATGAATTATGTAAATTTTCAAGGAAATTACACTTTCTATATCAAAACATTAAGGGGCATATTTATACTCTGTCTGTGCCGAATGTGCGTCAAACATTTTGACGCACATTCAGCACAAACCTTGCACCATATTTATACAATGATGCCTGAGCCCACGAACGAAAAAAATTCCGCCGTGTGCGTCATTTTCTGAATGCGGTAAACTGCCTTGCATTAATGACATGCAAGGTAGGTGTTCCCGTCCCAAAAATGACTTAAACACCCGTGCGCCATATTTATGCTACCGCGCAAAAATCCTGCATGGCCGTGATGCGGAGTCGGAAAATGGCGCACAGCCCTATTTGCTTAAATAAATAATAATTGCAGACACCCCACACCATTCCACCAGAAACCAAGCTGCTAGCTGTCCTCCACATGTTGGCAAGTGGCTCCATTCAAACCACTGGTGCCCTGGTTGCCAGGATCTCACAGCCCTCATTCTCTGCCTTCCTACCCAAGGTATTGGATGTCATCATCTCCCTCACACCCCGCCACATCAGCTTCCCCAACACACAGCAGAACCAGCAGGAGACAAAATAGGGCTTCTATCAAATCAACGGCTTCCCACACGTGCTTGGTGCCGTTGACTGCACACATGTACGCATTGTGCCACCTGCTGCAACCGAACATCTATACCGCAACAGGAAGCACACACACTCCATCAATGTTCAGGCCATTGTGGATCACCAAGGATTGATCACCAACATCGTGGCAAAGTATCCTGGAAATGTACATGATTCATTCATCTTCCGCCACTGCACCATCAATCAACACTTCCAGGATGGACGAAATGGCAATGGCCTACTTGTTGGTAAGTACAGAAACCTACTTATATACACACTGCACAGCAACCCTGTAGGACACACAACACATACACCACTACATTGACACATGGCTGGGAAGACACTGAGGTTGCAACACTGCTAGGCATGTTTGATATCCTCACCCAATGAGATACACATCTATGGACAAATGACAGTTCCAAATAACTACAGATGCCACTCCACAGACACAAGGGAACAATTTAAAACAACACAATGACAATGACATGGCCTTAACTGGCAGTACAACTTGGAAGATTAATCTTTCAATATCACATCAATAACACCCAATCAAACACTCTTCCAAGCAATAAGTACTGTGTAAGGGGTGTGCAATATGTTTTGCTGCAGGTCAAACACCATGAGACACATAGCATGATGATGATGACTACAATGAAGGTGACATGGAATCATTGAGGCTGTACCAATATCTCACATCACTCCTGCTCTGACATTGCCCACTACCAATAAGCAAGTGGACTGTGCTAAGAACACATATTGAGGTGACACTATTGAAAGCTCACATTCTTACACATACGGATTGAGACAATTTCACACACACACAACAGTTGTACAGGCATATGGACCTTCTGACACTCAAAACGTCAACCTCACAATCAAGTTAGCCAGCTGAACTGGACCAGGTTCAGTAATATAGGTACACGTTTGAACATGAGTCAACTCGGTAAGGGAAGACAAATAGGTCTGCAGAGAACTTGTCACACATGGGATATTTGTGCATTGTCAATTGTCAACACGTCAGTGCTGACAACATATGGAGATGTGTTGTACATTGTCATCTAGCCAAATCAAAGGGCCTCACTGATGTTTAACACATTATATTGCATATGTTAAATTGGATGGGATGTCCAGGCCATATAGATGCAACCGTGTTACCACCACTGTGGAATTGATTCTGTGTATGGAAGTATCATGTTACCCCCAATTGAGACACATGGACACCTCTTTCACATGACATAATGCAAGGGAGTACACAATGTACTGCAACTCTACAAAAATACTGCTGACATCCGGTCAATCAGCCAAACACCAGTTCAGATAATGAAACAACCCAATGCTGATGGAATATCCTAGAAGCCTAGGATTCCACACAATAATACAAACACAGATGAGTCACAGACAACACAAGATAACAACTGCCATGCAAAGTGATAATCCTGGTGCTAGCAACATCAACATTTTCTCACTCATTTTCTCTTTCAGCTGATCAGGGGTATGGGATCCAGCCATGGATCATGACCCCATTTCCAAACCCAAGCACAGCATCAGAGCGTGCCTATAATGAGGCACATCAGAGGACACGCACCATAGTCGAGAGGACTTTTGTCATCCTGAAGTCAAGATTCAGGTGCCTCGACATCACCGGAGGCAGCCTCCCATACTCACCAGAAATGGTCTGCAAGATCATTTTGACCTGTGCCATCCTGCACAACAAGGAGGAACATTCCCCTCTATGAACCAGACCCACAAATGCCTGAAGACAAGGAAGAGGAGGACGTTGTCCATCAACATGAGGGGGGCCATACAAACACAGCAGCAGGATTGCATCAGAGACAACACATTGTCCAAAACTTCTTTTAACTACAGTCACAATCACCACTGTCTTACCATATGTCATTAAACACCTATTCTAATCACTATATCATGGTCTGGGTAATCATTTTTGCATCACATTATCCCTAAGATTCATAATCAAAGTGAAGCCTCATGGAGCATTGCAGAAATACATATTAGGATCCAGAAAAATCCACATCACATTTGATGGATATGAATGTACAGCCAACTTCACACACACTGTTAATGACATATATCCTGTCCATTTCACATTTGAAGGGTAATAGCAGAGGACCACAGCTATTTCACACATACATGTTGGTAACATGGTTCATTGCAGCATATGGCACAACTAAGACACCATCATTCACTAAGGAAACAAATGCCTCATACATGAGGCAGTGGATGTGCAATTGCATTGGTTATAGGAAGGTATGACCAGACCCTTGACAACAGTAAGTGTGACATCAGCTATCTTTGCAAGGAGTCTGTGTTACAAGAAATCCATGTAAGCAGCAAATGGATAGTACGACTAGCATTGCTCACAAGACATCCCCTGCAGATGCCATCCCAGGTCATAAGTCCTGCCACTGCCATGTTCCCTGTCTCTCCCCACCCTTCTCGAGGGGGCCCTGGAAATGGACTATTTGTACCAAGATAATCCCTCATCTATACACACACCCAGACTCACATTCTGACTCCAGTGTGCTTCCCTCTTTATTATGGTATGCAACGGTCATTGTTCATCTGTCTGCATGGACTTCTGGTTGGATAATGCCACGTAGTCTGTAGGACCTGTAATCACCTGTCCATTGCTTCCCATGTGAAAGGTACTGCTGGCCCTTTGAACTTGATTCTCACCTACAGGACTTGTGAGAGACTGAAGCTGCACACATCTAGGAGCACCTCCATGCAGACCAGTCATTTGAACATGCACTGCCCTTGCAGCTGCCTAGAACGGCAGAGAAACTGCCATTATATGTATATCACTGTTATGCATTGCCGTATAAATCACTTGTGTAACACAGGCCTTGGGTTACTGTGTAACATTTCAGCACACAGGACAAAAACAGTTTACATTTTCCACAGTGTTGTTCCAGCTTTGACTAGTCTCAGTCGGCTCACTGTGCATTTGCCTTGTTCATTTTTGTTCCTGATTGACACTGCATCCTGTTAGCCTGACTGGTTCCTGTCTTTGCGTTACCATAACGGTTCCCTGTGGCTACATTTGTCTCATAGTTGTTTTCCATGCCCTCACTCTCCTCCTGGGGTATTGTGTCAGGTAGGTCTACAATAAATACTCAAATACATTGTATAACGTATTCAGTTTACTTATCGTATCATGGTGTGGAACTTGTCTTCAAATAACCTAATCATGGCCCATCCCTTGTCTGGGTTTCATGTATGCCTAAGTGACAAATAGTGGCAGTGTACCATGGCTGTAAGCATGAATTGGGTATGGTTAGATAATGTGCATGAAGTGTCAACACATGTTTGTATCCTGACGGTCCACCCACTGATTCACATCGCCCCCAAAATTCTGATGGGGCTTATGTGGTGAATAGCTGTGAGATTAATCAGCACAGAGGCACTGATGTTCCCGGATGCAGTGGGAATTTTAGAGCCCACCCTTTGTAAAATGTTGTGAGGAAACCTGAAGGTTTAAGATTCCTGATCCATTAACTTTGTCAGCACACCAAGGTTGTCCTGTTGTCAGTCTCATAAAAATGTTGCAGTGCCATAGCTGGACTATTCCCATGTGTGTTCTCTATTCCTTTTTGGCTTTCATTCAATTCAGCTGTGAAGGATACTTTGTTAATGCAGGGAATGGCTCCATAGACTCATGACTAGACCTGCACGTAACTGTGACAACATGGACCCCAATAACGATACAGGCTACACATGGGCCCACACACTTGAACTGGACACCTTTGTGCAATTAACCACTGGAAATATGTGAACACATGCTGTTTGGTCTGCTGGTCCTCCACTGCCATAGGAGAAACATATGTCATTTATACGACTCAAACTGTGCAGTGACATTACATTTGTGGATTGGTTTTGGGACTCGGTGTCACAAACACCATACCCACAAAGCATTTTCCAATGCCTGACTCATGGGTAGTATACAAACAAGTGACCCGGAAGTGGTATCCAACATTCCAGGACATGTGATGGCTTAGTCTTGGAACTTTGCCATGATCAACCGTCTTCTATCTATTCTGTGCATGGTTTGTCAATGGAGATGCTCATGTCCCAAAAATCTGAGAAAGTCACACAGCATTTGTTGCTACGTGTATGACAAACACATTTACTTTCTCATTTTCACACTGAATTAGATTCTGATGGTTGGCCACATTGACAACACATGCATACAAGCACATTTATGAAAACTCGTCTTGTGATGTTCACACAGTGGGACAACTAAATTTGTAAGAGCCAATTCACACACATTGACACACAGGCAACGAGTTACTATATTGAGTTGCGTAGCCTTGCTATCCTCTATTGACGCACAACCTGCTCAAACTGGGTAGTACCAATTTGTATTCCACACGTTTGGGGATATATTGCGTCAGTGAAGAGTGCAAATCCGGTACAACAACTCGAGGATCAAGGTCCGCAGTAGTATGATCTGCCACATGTGCCCATACACAGGAATGCAAAATGTAGGTGGAAACAGCCTATCTCTGTATAGTTACACCTTTCATGTACTTTAAAATGTGAGCAATGACCCAAACCCAGTAAAAGACAGAAATTTTGATGCATGCACATCGAAAAAGGCGCACATGCGTCAAAAAATGCTGCATATGCTTAGAAAAATGACGCTCAGTGCCATGATACATCCATTGGCCCTGAGCGGTAATTCCCACACTGTACCCCATGAAATTGGTTAACTAGGAAAAATATTTGAAAATATGGATGCGGGGTAATTCCTAAGCATTTGCGTAAAAAAAAATGACGTCCAGACTGTAAGCGTTATAATATTTTGATGCATAAGAATAAAAACACACCGCATTTGAGGCAGGAAGTGATGTAATAGGATATCCTTTTTCCAGAATTGGAACAGTGGGTGTACTTTCACTTTCACTTTGCAGTCTGTGATTTTTCTTGACTATGTGGCTGTGTTTGGACTTGTCTCTGTGAATATTGTGAATTTGTCTCCTGTGTGCTCTTTATATTGTCTTTTGGCGTTTTCTAAGTGTCTGTGGTATCCTGTGTAAGTGTAATTTTGTCATTTCTGGTGTCTAATTTTGTCTTTGTACTGTTGGGAGTCTGTTGTGGGTAGTGTTAGTTTGGGGATAGTTGGGCTGTTGTAGTGTTATTTATTTTTCATTTCCCTCTCCTCCTTTCCCTTCATTATCCTCTGTACCCCATAATTCCTTCTTTTTTTCAAGCATGTTGGGTAGGCCACATCTCGGTAGAATGGGAGAGGAGGAGCTGGGGCATTCATTTGGCTGGTATGCCACTTCCTCCCATTGATGATAGAAGCATGTGGCCGGGTGATACAGGGGTATCACATAGAGACAAGGAGGCTCTGGTGGGCAAAGGCCCTGTACCATCTGCAAAGAATATACAACACACCGCACAACGACCACCAGCTAAAACATCGTTGGGCTGATCTTGTTGCCAGGGAGCAAGACCTGCTGGACCACTTGGGGATTGTGATTGGTGGCCCTGTTGGTGAGTACAATTCAGAGTAATGTGCACATTTAAATGCTCTGTAGCGACAGTAGCAGATTTGTTCATATGCTACAGGCAATGTTTTTGGACATGTGGAATGCAAGTTAAACACACAGTGGCTGTGAATTATACAATAATTCCTACACATTACTGTCATTTGTTGATGCAACAGCTGCACTGAGTTACAAAACACAACTGGAGCCTGTAATTTAGTGCTGCCTTCACGTCAATAGATGATGTAAATGTGGATCTAACATGTGTTTTAGGCATGGTTTGTGAGTGTACCAGGAAATACTTTTTTTAATCCAGATATTTTCAAGAACTAATGTGTCCCCCAATTATTTCTGATACATGTCTGAACTGGATTCTGACACATCCGTAACAAGTTATTTCTGATCTCAGGTAACATCTTAGGCTGATAGTTTGACTTGGTTGTGCCGCAATTAAATTAGGGATGGATGCCAAAAGTAATGCACACGGGTTCATATCTAAATGTTTGGTGCTACTTTCCATAGCTGTGGCCCATAAAATGAAGCAAATTATACAAATTGAGGGGTAACAACTGTCCATGGCCCTCTGTTCATTGTACCTGTGTGTTTTACATTGGTCTTAGTCACAATAGCTGGAGAGAGCTAATGTACTTGCCATCTGTGATACTCTATTGCCATGAACTTCTCATAAGTTATGGGATCATCATGGGAAACCTGACGTTGGGGAATGCATGATCACAATGTATTACGTGCATGATGTCGTGCAAGGGACCCTTGACCAATTCCATCATACATATAAAGTTCACTAATACTTTGCTAGTTTAGTTTGGCACACCCATGCTGATCTAGTGCAGCATATGTTTAATAACTAACTTCCCACTATGGAGGCTGTCACTGACATGGGTGTATGCTAAGATCAGAAGACCAGCATTCCTGTGACTGCTGTCATTCCGAAGGTACATACAAATTGAAACCTACATCGTCATGATTGGCACAGTGGTACATTTGCTAAACCATGTGTTAATAATATCACAGTGTCAGTTTGCTGTATATCGGCTGATCAACCAACTTGGCAAAGGTAAGATGATGAATGTGGCTCATCTGTGATATCCTAAACCCATAATGGGTACACAGGGCAATGAGTGACACATTTCAGGTGCAATGACTACACCTGTGCCCGTGCAGTCTGTCTTGGATGAATACAATATACACTGTCAACATATATATCCTTGTTGTATCCAAATATTAAAACTGGTCAATCCATGGCTAGCCTCAGACTGTCACCAATAATGAACAGGATCCCTGCCATTATGGTATCATAGGGGGCTTATGTGGCTCAGGGTACACTATTAATATAGCATATGTAACCTAGACACAACACAGGCCCTACATGTAAGGGACCAAAGAAAGCATGATAAATCATGACATTACATCAACCCAGAGGCGCGTCACACAGTAAATGATTCTCCTTTGAAGCACAAGCCACAATACCTGAGTGACTGGTATTGCAGTGCTCCAGGAAAGTGTCTTTGCATGTCTCTCATTACTATAAATGATGAGAGGAGTACACTCCATGAATGAGTCTGCAAACAATTGATGGAGCATGTTCGCCACCACATGATAGTTAGGGCCACTGCATGAGTGCAGATATGTATGTATCACTCATTGGAGTGTCCAGGTCTGTACATGTTTGCAGTGGTATGTCTGTTGCAGTATCATCATGCCTGAGAGGCTGGACTTTCAGATTTCATGTTACACATAGTAGTTTTATTTGGAAGTGTTGTACAGTGCACAGACATTGAGCACATTTCTCCCTTCCATGCTTTACAGGTGGACCTGCCCCCTACACAATCAGAGAGGTGGCTCGATTTGCGGACCAAGACATCTCCAGTAATTGTTGATATTTGAGTTCTGTGTTGTGTTTGCAGCTGTTGTGTGATTGACTCCTGTGTGTTGGACACATTGCAAGGTATGATGTGCTGGGAAATGATCGGATATGTTACTTGAGTGGAGTATCACTTTTTTCCATCTTTGAGCTGGACAATTTTGTGATTGTAGTGCAGCCCTGTAGGCATGGCCATGTGAATAGGGTGACATTTGTTGTTAAAAATGTTATTAAGAAAATTTAGCAGAGGGCCATATTTATGATTTAGTCAGCAAGTCAGACCCTGAATCTCACAAAATAGGGATGCCAAAGTCTTACCCACAGACATGAGCCTCCCTGTTCACTAATGAACATGTTTGACTGTATGTTTGACTTCCTTGCAGCATTTAGCTCCACATGTTGTGCTACGTGTATGTGGCACTTGAGTACAATGTCATGAGTGTGCATGCAGCTCATGCCCAGATGTGTGCTTGCATCTATCTGCTTGTTGTAAGACATGTGTTAGTGGTATTAAATGATGTTGACAATTGTCTGCATATACAAACATAAATGTGGATGGGATTGTCCAAGGTTTGGGTCTATCCTAGTTGGACATCCTCCTTACATGTGGTGGGCTTCCCAAACCCATGTACAGCTGTCCAAAGCTTCCTGGGTGTCCTAGATGTTGGAAAGTATTTCTTGCTTGTCCATCCCCCCCCGAGGCACAGGCTTAGAGTTATGTAATGTGTACCTAGGAGTGATGATCCAAGTTTAGTACACAGACATGTAAATCTGTAAATCACTTGTCCAAAACTAGGATATGCACTCATGATTAGCAACTGCATTCCATCCTGGCAATTCTATTTACAAATCACAGATCTTGTGGCCCTTGATTGTCATCCAGAAGATAGTCATTAGTTGGCCTGTCACATGTGGAGGACTTGCAGCATTTTTTACATGACAAATGGCTGAACAATGATGCATAGGTCATTTAAGTTGTTACACATGTGTAGGCTGCGTTGGCATGTACTTCCTCAGGGCGGATCTGTGATCTGTATGGTGATATGGCCTTTTCAGCTACATTAGATGTATTGTTTGATTTACTTCAGTAGCTATATCACACAATGAAGTACTTAATGTTTGGTTTTATCTTTTTTAACAGCAGCCAATATGAATGCCATCCAGATTCAGGAGTTTCAGCGCCGGGCGATGCGTTACAGCCACAGTCTGGATGTGGAGTCTGGGTTCCACCACATGGCACGGCGTTATCGCCATTAAAGAGCCTCCATAGTGTGGAGGGCATTTGCCCAAGGGGGCCCTTCGGTGTCCACAACAGCCACCACCACCAGCACCACCACTACCACCCAGGTGGCACCAAGCATATCAGGCACCTCTGCAGAACCATCGACCTCCACTGCTCCCGGACTTATGACTGCACCACCTGCACCTTCCCCTACAAGCATGGCACCGACAACCGGACAAACATCTTTAACTGGCACCCAGACCACCCCTGCTGCAGTCATTGACCCTGCAGATTTCCAATGGATGTAACGTGACATGCAACATATGTTGAGGAAAATAAACAGGCTGCAGCAGGAGGTGGCACAAATTAATAAGAGGGTGCGTGCCATCAAGAAGACCCTGCAGAGGGTGAACTTGTGACAAATATACCCTCAGCCATGATTCCCTCACCTCCCTCCTCTTTCCTGGTTCTTTAAATTAGTGGGTTTAGGGAGCTTAGTGTTAGGTTAGAATAGGCTGTTAGTTTAGTTAGTAGTAGTGGGTTGGGGGTGGGCTTATGATACTTTTTATATTTTTTTTGTTATGTGTGCGGGTAGGTGGGTGGGGATGATGTTGGGGTTTTGGTGTTTTAGTAAAAAATAAAAAAAATTATATATATATAAAATATAAAAATACAAAAAAATATATATTTGTTTAGTAGAAGTTAGCATGTGTTTAGGTTAGTATATGTTGTCCTCCATGTGTCCCGTCTTATAAGGGGGGTTGATGTTTAGGGTGTTTAATTAAATGTGATAAGTAAGTTTAGCTTAGGTTAGTTAGGGCCTGTTGTGGGTAATGTGTAGTTAGGATAGGTAAGGTTAGGTAAGGTGTTTCCCCAGGTTTTATCTTCCACTTTTACTGTTAAATAAATATTTATGTAATCCTTTACAGTATGTGTCAAATGCTTGGGGATCAGGGCCTTGCAATGGCTGAACAGTGTCTCTTTAGTATTTGCATTTTTGTCTCATCCTGCAACCAATTCCCAATTGAGTTGTTACATTGGCAGCTACACCAGAGCTACTTTGCTAAGATTTTGCCATCCATTGCACCCACCACTCAAGGTTACTATGGATTCCAAAGTGTTGTTAGTTTTTGATGTATGTTTTCAATCTCACATACTTTGGGACCTGATTTGGAATTGAGGACACTGTGTTACGTCTGTCTGCAGCCTGATGTTCAATTGATGCCTGATAAGATGAGTGATGGTATGATCTCATGTAGCATGGTATACATTACTCACACCTATCAATTGTTACATTGTTCAGCCAGGTTACTTATTTGTACGTACACTCATACACATCCATTCCTGCTGTATGGTATGTGTTAGGAACATTTTGGGTCAAATGTCACATACGTAAAGATTGGCTTGTAGAAAAATTTGAAGGCAATAATTTGTGGCTTAAACATCCCTTGAGGAAGACTTATTCTGTCGAACACATCATTATACTGTTTAGTTTCTATGTACCTCAGAATTAACCCTCCGGAAGGGAAGATGATGGTACAATCCAGACCATAGTGCATAGTTATCAGCCCACATTCTTTCAGGGCAGTTGTATTGACATTCTATAATCACTGACATGAGGCAAACATCACTGATCTCCCTCACGGTTGATGTGTCACATTACACAGAGACAAAGTGGTTGTGTAAGTGCTATTTCTTAGAAAGTGCTGTAGTACTAAATTTACATTGTCCATGATTGTGAGTCCATTAGTGTGACACCTTCCATTGTGATCCTACACAAGTGCAAAAGGACATGTCATTGGACATGCTAGGGTGAAGTGTCAGACAGTGCAGAGGGACAGGATTTGCCAATGAGGTAGTGAGAGACAATCACAGGGCAGAGTGACAAGATAAACAGTGGGCTGGAGAACAGTGCTTGAGAGCATCTGTTGCAAGACTGGCATGTTACAAAGCACAGGACCTTGGTTATAAGTGGCCAGGTGGCAGGGACTAGTGCTACCGGGTACTCTTACGGGTGAAGGTGATCTGTTCCACGTCTTTATCTTCTGATTTGTGTGTTGTCTCCTCTGCCGTTGGTGATGGTGGTTGTGAAGGGACAACACACACCTCAGTGTTTGAAGACGTGGAGTCAGACATCCCGGTAGCTGCCAACTGTGGGGCTATTAAGGGCATTACTGCAGCAAGGAGGAGCTGCTGGTTCTCAAGAATAGCAGCCACATCACTGTGGTAGGCAGCCAGGTCAGCCCTGAGGGGGTCAATTTTACATTTGTGCACGCGTTAAAAGTTTGTTGTTGGAGGTGTTGTGTCAACTCTCTTACAGCTGTGCTGATTTCCTTCACACTTTTTTCAAGTTCATCCAAGATTGATGTTCACCCTTGCATGGCGCCTGCCTGTTCTGCAGTTGACATCATGCACTACGCACCCCCTCTAGGCTGTCTGTCATATTTTCCATACCCACCCCCACCTCCTTTGCCAGCTCCCGCTGTACTCCAACTGCAGTTCTCTCAAAGCTGGTGCCAGTGTTGTCAAAGTCCTCAGCTGGGTTTGTAGCTGGCAGGTCGTACAATTGGGGTGGTGGGTGGGTCCTCTGTGATGTCTGCTGTGTCTGTGCTCCTCCTTGCGACTGAAGGTGGGGTTTGGAGGGTCCCAATGACATCTTGAAGGGTCTGCTGGCTGATTTTTGTCAGCTCGTCATCCATGTCATCAGGGTAGTCCAGGACAGGCATATCCCCAGGAGAGCCATCATCCTCTGCAATGAGATATTGTACAATTAGTGTGTCTGTATTGTAGGATTTGTAATGTGACGTGCCTGCCTTCCTATTTGTTGCACATTGTGATCTTGGTGTTCCTGTTCATTAATCCTGTCTTTAATATTAGCATTCTCCCAGGCCTATGCCCCACCTGCATGTCACATGTAGTGTGGTCAGCTTGGGGATTGTCAGCATCACATCCTCTAGGTGTTGGTTCTGGCCAAATTGTATATTGCCACCTTCTTGTCCTACTCAACCCTCCGTCTACTTCCATTCTCATGGTGAGGCCTTGCACTGGCTGTGGTTGTTCTGATGGCACTTGCACCACACTTAACAATCTGGAACTGAGCCAGTCTCAGATATTTCACATTCAGCTATATGTTTCTGAGACCTAGCATATAGTATGTATAACACTGGCTTGGCACACTACAGATGTCATCATAAGTAGTGTGTAATGTTGATGTGGGGGAATCTGTGCTACATTGGATTGCACTGATGGTCCTAGCAGTGTTCCAGTTCCTTCTCCGACTGTGAGGGTGAATTTCACTAGCCCGTGACATATGTCCTCCCCCTCAATGCTATTGTCTGAGCAGTATGACATTTGGGATGTTGCATGGTGTCATTGGAGCTATTGTGACCCAGGCACAGGGTGGACCCTGACATATGCAGCATGGGAATGACATTAGTGCTGTGTATCTCATAATGTTTATGACAATGGCTGATGTTTGTAGAAACTAATGACAATCACATTTGACAGGATTAGAACATTTTTATTGATAACTGGAGATTGATAAAGTTGTCATCCTGAACACTCTAATTTGGGTGTGTTTGATCCATGTGGACGTTACTGCCATTAGCTACTTGACCTGCACACACAGCAGAGGTGGTAGTGGTAACTGTTAGCAATGTTAAATTCCACTTGCAGATATGGCCTGAGACTGTTAATTGAGCCCTAGTTCATGTAGGGAGAATACCAGCTGTCGTGTGACAGCAGGCCGGTTTTGCATTGTTCACTACCCTCTGGACCGGCTTTACCTTTCCAACATCCTTGGCATGGCAGCATACCCCCATGCAAAGGTTATTGGTGTAGTGTAGTACTGTGCCCCAGGTTTCCTCTGAACAGCCCATGCCCCTGTGCCATGCCCCTTTACCCATGCCGCTCCCTGAATATCATGACTTACATGCATTGTGTAGTAGGTATGTCCCCCCCGCTTGTAGTTAACATTTGTGCATTTTAATTACCCATCTGTGTTGTCTCCAGGTAGTCTGCACTGTCCTGTCCTTGAATCCCTGTGATGATCTCCTTAGGGATGACGGCTGCCCCATCTTCTCCATGTGGTCCAGGGCCACCTGCAGTGCTGGACTCCCACCTCCAGTCTGCAGTGCTGCCTTCCTGTTCCTGGCCATCTTTTCCTTGGTCCTGTGTTTGCAGTCATGTCAGCGTTTCTTGCACTTGATGACTGTTCTCCGTACTTCTGCCACACTGTTTATCGTGTAAACAATTTGTTGCCATATTGCTTCTCTCCTACTAATTGGCAATTTTGAGGTGACAAAAAGTTGGTGCTGGTGTTCCGTCACCTCTTTCACCAGAATTTTCTGCTCCTCTGCACTGATCGACACTTTCTTTTCTTCTTCTCCCTCTCCTGGCTCTTGTGTGGGTCCTCCTGGCTGGTTCCTGGACTGTTGTCATCTTCCTGGGGTCTGTTCAAGCATTTGGGATCCATTTTGGCTCTCCTTAGCACATTTTGCAGTGTTTGCACCACTTTTTGATGCTATTGCATCAAACAACGGCACGTATCCGGTTTGTGACGTCGTAAACCGGCTCACAGTCATTTTCGCCACATTAACGTTGTTTTTCTTTACGACGTGACGCATTGGTCTGAGTGCAAAAAAATGACTCACACCTGCGGTTTGCGCCGCCGTGCATCAAAGTATACATTTGACCCCCGAGTGGCGCAAAGAAGTGGCGTTATCCGGCGGTAAAATTTTAGACGCAAAACTGCGTCGGCGCAGTTTTGCGTCAAAAAGTATAAATATGGGCCTAAGTTCCAAATGCGGAAAATGAGTCTTTATATCTGAATCAAAGGGAGGATATTCTAAAGGATATCCATCCAGATTGTCACGATAAATAGCCAGGTTTGCCCAATGAAGTCTAGCAGTGATGTGTGAATTTCAATTGCATTTAACTTTTTTTAAATTAATTTATTTGAATGTATGAGTTGCTAATTTCCTTAACAATCAGAACACTAATTATCATTGCTTTGGTGCAGGGTCACAGACATGCAGCATTGAAAGACAACCTGTTGTGGAATCTTGTCCAATAACCAGTCATCCAATTTCATTAAATGACACTAACTGGGGCCATTAGACAACATTTTTTCGAGTATGTGGAAGATTACTATTTTCCTTCCTGTAACTTTGGCAGCGCTGCAGAAATTTTAAAAGAAAAACTCATGCAAAAATAATGGAACCAATGAAGTGTTGTCACAATAAAGCTCAGGACTGCTTAGATGATTCTGTTATTTTTGTTATGTTTATTTTTCTGAGCTCGAAGCAAAACATTCGGTTTTATAAATAAAAATAGTTTGCGGGCTAGGTTTAAGGAACCTGCAAATCTCATGAAAGCAGTGGTCATGTAAATTCTTTTATTACTGTCATTTCGACCAGAGAAATCACCGTTGCAGGAATTAGCACTTCCAGCAGCATGCCATTGCTACTTTCTGCGCATCAAAGTTGCCATCCTACTCTAAACCGGGCTGTGAGTAACATTCGATTTTTTAAAACGAGCAGAGATTGAAGTGAGAAGGAACGTATGGCAACTACGATAAATTACTGTATTTGTTTACTTCTCTGAAGTGTAAATACTTGTAAAAACTATTTTCACCTTTCTTTTTTTAGCTAAAGCATGCCTATTTGTATTTAATTATTTACTTATTAATGATTTAGTTGGAGCTGGAAGGTGATTAAAGGGTAACTGTGTCCACAAGCAACCCTACCTCCTTCACCTTTCCCTGCCCTCTCATCAATGGCCACTGACCACAGTTCCATTTAATTTTTTTCACTTTGACCTCTGATAAAGACCCTACCTAACTAAGGCCCTCCTTACAAACCTGGCAGTAAATCCCGCTTTCCGCCGTGCTGAAGACCGCCAACATACCGTTGCGGCGGCGGAATTCCGCTACAGGTATTGCGACCCACATCTCGGAATCTGCCACAATACAGACACCCACACAAGTCCGCCACACCACAGGTCAGTGATAAACTGGCGATACCAAAACCCACACCATCACGCCAACAGGAATACGCCCACACTATCACAACACACGAATCAACGCAGCGGTCTTTCAACTGCGGTAATCTATTGGCGGTACACACTGCTGCTCTCAAAATACACACACTTACTAAACACAACCACATTGGACAATTTGAAATACACACACCTGATACACGTACACACACCACACTCAAACCACTATAAAACACACACCTACATTACCCACAAACCCTTACAACGTAAAATTTGGAACAAGGCCAGAGAGAGAGATTAGCAAACACAACACCAGCATCCACAGACACACAACACCATCACTCATACAACATCCACGTACCTCAAACAACACACACCAACACATCCCCCACACATCACAACAGACAGCACATCAAACATCACCCACACCACATCATGGCACCTCAAAGACACCCTATGTTTTCATAGGAGGAGCTCATGGTCATGGTTGAAGAAATCATCTGGGTAGAGCCACAGCTTTTCGGATCACAGGTGCAGCAGACATCCATTGCGAGGAAGATGGAGCTATGGCGGAGAATCGTCGACAGTGTCAGCGCAGTGGGACAGCATCCAAGAACACGGGATGACATCAGGAAGAGGTGGAACGACCCACGGGGGAAGGTGCGTTCTGTGGTTTCAAGACACCAGATTGCTGTACAGAGGACTGGCGGTAGACCCCCGCCTCCTCCCCCCAACTAACAACATGGGAGGAGCAAGTCTTGGCAATACTGCATCTTGCGGGCCATGCAGGAGTAGCAGGAGGACTGGACTCTGGCAAGTCAAATCTTAACTACCATATCCCCCACTCCACCTGTATGCCATCACATACCCCCACCCTTGCCCTCACTCCCATCACTCCGTCAACTCACATATGTCCACCTATCACAACCCACATATCTCAATACCAAGGCCCTGCATGCAACACCTATGCATGGACCACCGTCACCAAAGCATGTCCAGTACAGATACCCACACAGACCCCAAACCAACTATCACAAAAGGGCAAACACAATGATGCAAGCACAGGAGTAGAGGGTAACTCACCCAATGCACAAGATGGCACACGCAGATACTAAAACTATGCATTTACACCCCAACAGGACCCATACCCAACGTCACCGGCAGGAGGTGCCAGACATATCCAGTCCCCCCACAGTGATGACAGCAGCTCTGTACGCCTGGATCAAGATGACCAGCCCGGCCCATCAGGGACCTCGGGACAGTCGGTTCCCCTGACACAGTCCCAAACCACCACAGACCCTCCCCCCTTAGGAAACACCACCACAGCACCCACCCAGTGGGCCCATCCCTCTGTCCCCAGGACACTTCAATCAGCAGTGTGTCCACCACTACAGGGAACCCAGGCAAACCCACCAACCCAATAAAATCAGGGACCTGGGGTCAGTGGCAGTGGGCACATGGTTCAGGTGACAGAGGCACAGGATAACAGGGAAGCTGTTGCTGTGCAACATGGGGAGAACAGGCCCAGGGAACCGACACTCCACGAGGCATTCTCCAACATCATGGGAGCTTACCACCATTCTCAGGAGACAATGGGCATGGTACTGGCCAAGTTTCAGGAGACCCATGAGCTGCAGGAGGAACACTACCTGGGGATCAGGGAGGACTTGAAGTCCAGTAACACCACCCTGGTCACCATTGCAGGGGTGCTGGCAGACCTTGTCAACACCAGGAGGGACACAGTGGCACACCAACGGGCCCCTGACACTAGCCTGGACGATGAACAGCCCTCCACCTCTGCCGGCGCTAGTGGATAGGAGGCACCGCCCCAGGATCAACACGCCAGCAGCACCCTACCCCCTGCAGAAGGAGAACCACCCTGCAAACGGTCCCTGAGATCCGGAAACAAGACAGAGAACATTACCAAGACCCCCGCCTGGAAATAAGACCCTCCTGAATGTCACCCTTCTGTCCCACATTGTCACTTCCTGTGCCCCATTGGACAATGCACCTGTGAGACCAAGAGACTGGACTCTGCCATGGACATTCCTCCACCATCACCCCAGCCCATTCACACACCCCTCCACTTATTTGCACAGAAATAAACACCCTTGATTCACCCAAAAATCTGGAGTCAGTCTGTGCTTTCACAAATGTGTAATTGCAAAACCTCTGGAATACAGCACTGTCAATGTACTTGTTCACATACCAATGTTACAGAGCTGTAGGTCAGGAGCAAACATAGCAGAGGGCACACATTGGGACCCAGATCTGTAAAATGGAAAGCCAAAGTGACAAGTCAGGGTCCATACACAGAGGTAAAAAGGCAGACTTATGCTAGGTCCTACAATAGTATGAGATGTGGGAAGCAGTTCCATCTTCTTACCTGTGTCTCACTTGAAGTATTGCATGATGATGTTATTTCGGTTGTTTACATCTTCTTCTTCTGCCTCCTCTTCTTCACTGTCCACCGGCTCCTCAGCTGCCACAAGACCACCATCAGGCCCATCCTCCTGCAGAAAAGGCACCTGCCGTCGCAAAGCCAGGTTGTGCAACATACAGCAGGCCACGATGATCTGGCACACCTTCTTCGGTGAGTAGTATAGGGAGCCACCTGTCAGATGGAGGCACCGGAATCTGGCCTTCAGTTCGCCCAAGTGCCTCACTGTAGGGTTCCTCTGCCCTTGTCCTGGGATTCCTCACTGGGGTCAGTAGCCGTGACAGGTTGGGGTAACCAGAGTCACCTGCCAATATCGAGGGACAATCTTAGACATACTCCAAACATTAGGGAATCTCCCACACTGAGACAGCAAATTAAACTGTGTGGGGACTTTAGGCTCACCTATTAGCCACACACGGTGCCTCTGGAGTTACCCCATCACATAAGGGATGCTGCTATTCCTCAAAATGTAAGCGTCATGCACTGAGCCAGGTTACTTGGCATTCACATGGGAGATGTACTGGTCTATCTGTACATTCATAGCTCTTCCGGTTTCTGTAATATGTTCATTCCTGCGGGGGGGGACAAATGCCACATGTGTACCATCAGTGGCACCAATGATGTTGGGGATATGTCCCAGGGCATAGAAGTCACCTTTCACTGTTGACAATTCCTCCACTTGAGTGAAAACGATGTAGCTGCGCATGTGTTTCAGCAGGGCTGACAACACTCTGGACAACACGTTAGAGAACATTGGCTGGGACATCCCTGATGCCACGGCTACTGTTCTTTGAAAAGATCCACTGGCCAGGAAATGGACTACAGACAGGACCTGCACTAGAGGGGGTATTACTGTGGGATGGCGGATAGCTGACATCTGGTCAGGCTCACACTGGGCACACAGTTCCTGGATAGTTGCACGATCAAGTCTTTAAGTGATAATTATGTGTCTGTCTTCCATTGTCGACAGGTCCACCAGCGGTCTGTACACCGGAGGATGCCGCCATCTCATCACCTGCCCCAGCGGATGTGCCCTATGGAGGAGAACAGTGAGCAGAGGGTCATACAACACTTAGGTATCAAAAGGCTGTTTAGCAAAAACTTTACATTTTCTCTATGTGCCTTAGTCTGTCCGTATTCCTGGCCTAAATAGGTGTGACACAGTTGTTTGGCCTGTCATGTGGTCCCCTGAAATGGCGGCTGCTTGACCTGTAAGGTGGGACAAGGGGAAATGAGGTAACTGTGCTGGCGTTGTACACCGTCACGGTAGGCGGTCGAAGACCGCAGCGCAATTCGGCATTGGTTAACATTGGGCCCTATGGGTTCCAGGAGCCAATGATGATGTACGCCGGGGGTGACAGTACGCGCCGCCGCGGACGTGACCACAATTTTCTTTCAGTTCCCTCACTTGATACCTGACCTTCAACAGGAGAAGTACCTACACTGCAAGTGCTGCTGTGACCTGTGTCTGGAAGCGACAATGGCTACCGTGTCTGGGGAAAGGGCCCCTGCCTTCACTTCAGAGGAGTTGGAGAAACTAGTGGATGGGGTCCTCCCCCAGTACATGCAGCTGTACGGTCCTCCAGACAAACAGGTGAACAGGTGAGTACACTGTGAGCATGGTGGATGGCACATGATTGTATGGAGTGTCGTGGAGGGAAGAGGGAGGGGGGGACAGGCCAGCAAGTGAGGATAGTTTGTGTGTGTTATGTATGTCTGGGCCAGGGTGGGAGGTTTGTGGGCAATGTGTGAGAAGAACTGTACGGGAGAGTAACATCCATTCTAACTTCACTTTTCCTCTAGGTCAGTGCCCACCTGAAGAAGGGTATTTGGCATGCCATATCGCCATAGACGGAGCACCCACTGCCGGAAACGATGGGAGGACCTGCACCACTGGAGCAGGAAGATGGCGGAGGCCCAGCTGGGGATGGCCTCCCAATGTGGAAGGGGTGCCCGTCACACCATGACCCCCCTGATGTACCGGATCCTGGCAGTGGCCTATCCAGAGTTGGATGGGCACTTGAGGGCATCACAGCAGCCATAAGTGGGTGAGTACACTCTCATTCAGCTGACTCTGTGAACTTGGCGAGGTGTTTGGGTGGGGGTGGTGGGCTGTGGGTTCCCCTAGGCCAGGGCAGACGCGCAAAGGTAGATCCACTGTTTTGAAGCCTCATTCCCACTCCAACCCCAAAGGTGGTATTTGCCCTCTACACCTAGTCACACTCCCATGGGTCCCAGCTGTGCATGAAATGGGTCTAGACAGAGTCCCCCTTGGGCATGTGCTTTTTCTCCTGCACTGTTAGTGCATGGCTTAGTGCATAGGGCTGCTCCCTCTGTGTTGTGTCCACCAACGGTAGTGGTGTTGCATGCATTGACCATGTGTCTCTTCTTTCTTTACTTTTTGTTTTGTCACGCTGTTCTTGCGTGCATTAGCATAATCTGGCAGAGGAGCAGTGGCACCGGAGCAGGAGGGAGCTGCATCCCACATGGCCCTGGAGGGTGAAGTAACGGAGTCTGAAGGCACCAATGGGACAGAGGGCGAGGGGAGCTCCACGATGGGGACAGGATCATGCACCAGTGGCAGCGACTCCTCTTCTGATGGGAGCTCCCTTGCGGTGGCGGGCACCTCTGTGCCCACCGCATCAACAGGTACAGCTGCCACCCCCCCTACCAGCACCCCCCTCCCAGCAGCACCTCAGCGTGTTTCCCGTGCCCGCTCACCCAGGAGGGTGGGCATCTCCTTCGCCCCAGGCACCTCAGCCCCTGCCCCAGTCAGTCCTGCTGCCTCAGTGAGGAGGCTATTGACCTCCTGAGATCCATCATTGTTGGGCAATCTACCATTTTGAATGCCATCCAGGGTGTGAGAGGCATTTGCAGCAAACAAATGCATACCTAGAGGGCATTCATTCTAGCCAGGCGGCCCAACAGAGAGCATTTCAGCTTCTGGCCTCAGCACTGATGGGAGCCACTGTCCCTGTGCCCAGTCTCCCCTCTCCAACTTCCTCCTCCCAGACCCAAGCCCCTGTACCTCAGCCTATCCCAAGCACACCATCAGACCAGCATGCACACACATCAACACACAAGAGTGGACACGGCAAACATAAGCACCACACATCCCACTGGCACTCACACAAGCACCATCCCCATGCAGACACACCAACATCCACTGCCTCCACTGTGTCCCCCTCCTCCACATCCTCCTCCTCCCTCCCTGTCTCGTCTCCACTCACACCTGCATGCACTACATCCTCAGCCACTACCTCCATCACCAGCACGCCCATCACCACACACCGCTCACGTGCAATCACCACCCCCACTACCATTCACACATCCCCTGTGTCTTCTCCCAGTGTGTCTGTGAGACGTCCTCCCAAACTACACAAATGCAGGCACACACCCACCCAACAGCCATCCACCTCACAACAGCCTCTGGCCCATGCACCTTCATCCAAATTCAGAAAATGTACACCTCCTACAACCACTACCTCTTCCTCCACTCCCAAACCCCCTCCATCTTCCCATCCAGGTGTGTCTAAGAAACTCTTCCTCGCAAACTTTGACCTCTTCCCTACACCTCCCCTCCCTGTCCTTCACCTAGGGCCAGGCTGTCCAGGTCCCAGCCCAGTACCTCAGCAACCAAATCCTCAAGCACAGTGGTCCCAGCAACTCCGGTCTCATCGCGGGCGCCACCCATCAGGGCTGCCAGTGTGCCACCTAGCGAGGCCAATGAGGAGGCCATTCTGCCACCTGCCACGGTGAAGAAGTTACCAACATGCCGGAGGGAGAAGCCGCACCTACCAGCAAGCAAGGGTACCTCCAAGCCAAAAGGGGGCAGTGGCAAGGCACCAGCAGCAACATCAAAGGTGGGGAAGGGACACAAGCAGGTCAGGACAGGGCACAGTGGCTCCGGATGAGGGACCAGAGTCACACCTTCTGTTAACCACAACATCAACCTGTACGGCGGTGCACACCGCCACCTGCACCAACACCTGCACCGCCACCATCACCACCACCAGCACTGCCACCTGCACGTCTGCTGCCTCAGCAACAGTCCCCAGCATCATCCTCAGTGCACAGCCATCCAAGGCTGCAGGAGACGTCCTGCTGTGTCCCTCAACAGGTGCAGACACATGCACCACCACCAGCACCTCCGCCACAGACACGCCGCAACCACCGCCACCAGCCCCGTGACGTGCTCAGACAGTGCCACTACAGCTGACATGGCAATCATCCCCAGTGGGCAGCCATCCGAGGCTGCAGGAGATGTCCTGGACCCTACCCAGCATACATGAGGCATGACTCCGAGGTGCAGGTGGCAGGCGAAGTCGCAGCAGGGTGGAGTGTGTCTCAGCCTCCATGGCGTATCATGCTACCTGTTCCCAGGCAATCTCGTGGCACACATACCCAGGTGAGGGAATGGGACCTGCCAAACTGCATGTGAAGCACTCTGGGCACCAAGCCCCCTCCAGAACCAGTGAAGAATCACATCCACTACCTCAGTTCTTGGCAGGATGAAGAACTCTGGGCACAAAGCCCCCTCCAGAACCAGTGGAGAATCACATCAACTAGCTCAGTCCTTGGCAGGATGAAGCACTCTGGGCACCAAGCCCCCTCCAGAACAAGTGAAGAATCACATCCACTAACTCAGTCCTTGGCAGGATGAAGCACTCTGGGCACAAAGCCCCCTCCAGAACCAGTGGAGATTCACATCCACTAACTCAGTCCTTGGCAGGATGAAGCACTCTGGGCAAAAATCCCCCTCCAGAACCAGTGGAGAATCATATCAATTAACTCAGTCCTTGGCAGGATGAAGCACTCTGGGCACCAAGCCCCCTCCAGAACCAGTGGAGACTGTTATCCACCTGAGAGACTGTGGCTTTTCACTCCCCAGGATACAGCAGTGGGCAAACCACCCACTGGAAAGACTTTTGAGACTGTGGCTTTGCACTCCCCAGGATACAGCAGTGGGCAAACCACCCCCTGGAGAACCAACCACTGGAGAGACTTGTGAGACTGTGGCTTTGCACTCCCCAGGATACAGCAGTGGGCATGGAGCCCCCTCGTGGAGCAGTGGCGTTGTCCGTTGATCTGGCTGAGGTGCCCCCCCTTCCCCTGAGGTGCCTGTTTATTTTCCATCTGATTCCCCTGCAGTGTTCTCTTCGTTTTGAGTCAGGTATCTTGTGTGGACTTCGCCCATGCATTTTGGGATACTGATCCACGGACAGTGATTTAATTTATATACTGACTTGTGCAGTTGGTGTGGAATGTGAATTTGCCATATCTGATTTTTATTGATTACACTCGTTACAATCATTTCCTTTTGTCCTTGTGTTCTTCCAGGGGGTGACGGGGTTTATATGTAATGTTGCTGCATATATTTGTGTGTATGGTGTTGTGGGTGAGGGTGAGGGGTGGGGGTGTTGCGTGTTGCGTGTGTGTGTCACTCTCTTTTCCCTCCCCCCTCCCATGTGTGCTAGGTGAGTGCAGTACTCACCGTGGTCGTTGCCGGCGTCTCTCCTGCTCCTGATACAAGAGGAGGTAGACCAGCATGGGCAGGACCTGTAGTTCGGGCTCCATGGTGTCCTGGTTCCTCGTTGGGTGTCGAGAGGTGAGTGGTTTCCCTTCTGTGTACTGTCTCCGCCATGCTTTTGATAGCGTTGGTACCGGTTGCCCCGGAAAAGGTGGCAGAGGTTCCTGCACATCCCCTGCACCCTCGGATGGATGCACTGTGATTGTGGTGGGGGGAGGCTCCTGCACATCCCCTGCATCCTCAGATGGATGCACTGTGGTGGTGCTGGAGGTGGGGGGAGACTCCTGCACATCCCCTGCACCCTCAGGTGTATGCATAACCATGGTTGGTGGTGGGGGCTCGTGACAGCTGCTGGTGCATGCTCCTGGCACTTCTTGCCTGCTGGTGCAGGCTCCTTGCCCTTTTGGGTGGCAGGTGCAGGCTCCTTGCTCTTCTTGCCTGCTGGGGCAGGCTCCTTGCCCTTTCAGATGACAGGTGCAGGCCCCTTGCGCTTCTTGCCTGCTGGGGCAGGCTCCTTGCCTTTTCGGGTAGCAGGTGCAGGCCCCTTGCCCTTTTTGCCTGCCAGTGCAGGCTCCTTCCCCTTTAGGCTGGCTGATGCAGGCTCCTTCCTCTTCATTAAACGTGGCTTGGATTCCTTTCCACCATGAGTAGGTGTGGATGGAACTGGGCCCGTGGACTCTGTGGCTGAGGTGTGTGGTTGGGTTTCTGTTACCCTGGCCATACGTGCAGGACAGGGGGAGGGGTAGGGAAGAGGTCAATGATGGATAGGAAACATTTATTAGGGACATTGGGGCGGGAAGAGGGAGAAGGACTGGGAGTGTAGGATGAGTGAGTGGTTGTTGGAGGTGTTTGTCTGCTGTATTTGGGGGAGGTGCATAGGTTGTATGCTGTTGTGAAGTGGATGGCTGTTGGGTGTTGGAATGCTTGTGTTTGTGTACTGTAGTGGGGGGCAGACACAGTGGGAGAGGAGACAGGGGACGTGTGCATGGCTGTTGTGGAGGTGTCTGTCAGTGAGGTGTGTGTTCTGCTTAGTGTTGTGATGATGCTGGTAGTGGATGATGATGTAGTGCATGCAGGTGTGAGTGTGGACGTGGTTGGGATGGAGGTGGTGGAGGTAGAGGAGGGGTAGACAGTGGAAATAGTGCATGTTGTTGTTTCTGCAAATGAATGGCGTTTATGTGAGTGCCTGTGGGATGAAGTGTGGTGCTTGTGTTTGCCTGTGCCACTTTGGGTGTTGTCTTGTGTGCATGCTCATCTGTATGTGTGCCTGGGATGGGTTGGGGTTGAGGAGAATGGGATTGGGAAGTGGAAGATGGAGGGGGACGGTAGAAACAGGGACAATGGCTGCCATCAGAGAGGAGGCCAGAGTCTCAATCGATCTCTGTTTGGCTGCCAATCCAGTGTGAATGCCCTCCAGGAATGCATTAGATTGTTGCATCTGGGCTGCCAGCCCCTGGATGACATTCACAATGGTTGACTGCCCTACAGAGATCGATCTCAGGAGCTCAATAGCCTCCTCACTCAGGGCAGCAGGGCTCATGGGGGCTGGGCCTGAGGTGCCTGGAGCGAAGGAGATGCCCACCCTCCTGGGTGAGCGGGCACAGGCAACTTGATGAGGGGCTGCTGGGAGGGCGGTGCTGGCACGGGGGAGGTGGCTGTACCTGTAGCTGGGGTGGTCACAGAAGTGTCCACCACCACCACCAGGGAACTTCCATCGGAGGAGGTATCTGTGTCTGAACTGTCCCCTCCAGTCTCCGCCCCTCCCTCACCCTCCATCCCACTGGTGCCCTCAGCATCAGTGGACTCTGCCTCCTGGATCCTGTGGGATGCAACTCCCTCCGCCGCCGGTGCCTCTGCTCCTCCACCAGATTATGCTAATGCACATAAGGACAGGATGACAAAACAAAAAAGGGGGGAGAGAGACAAAGGATACACTGGGTCAATGACTGCACCAACACCACTGTTGGCGTACACAGCACCCTCACACACACAGGGAACAGGCCTACGCACTATGCATTGCACCACCACTGATATTGCTAGCCAGCAAGGCATGAGGAGGGGCACACCCTACCAATTGCAGCACACCTGGGACCCACGCAGCCCTGACCTGTAGTGGATCCTTACAAGCTAGGTAGGCAGGAATATCCTTTCAGAACCCTAGCCACCTGAAGACCTATGCTGCTATGTCAGGCCTGGCCTAGGGGCACCCACTGACACACATCCACCACACGGATACCACCCCACCAGGCGTAGGTTGTAATGATGGTGGGCACTGCCCTCACCCTATGGGGGGGCTGTGATGCCCTCAAGCGCCCATCCAGCTCTGGAAAGGCCACCACCAGTATGCGGGCCATCGGGGGTCAGGGTTCGACGGGAACCCCTTCCTCGTTAGGAGGCCATCCCCAGCTGGTCCTCTGCTGTCATCCATACCCATCGTCTCAGGTCCTTCCACTGTTTGTGACAGTGGGTGCTCCCCCTGTCATACATCTCCAGGGTCCGCACCTCCTTGGCAATGGCACGCCATATACCCTTCTTTTGATGGGGGCTGACCTGCAGAGGCAATACACACAGGAAAATACCATTAGGCAAACAGTCCAACATGTTACACATATGGCCCACCATACCCATTCCCATCACCATTGGCACACACATAGGCCAGCACACAAGCTGTAGGCGGCAACAAGGACATCCACCCTCCCTTACACGAGGACTTCACACACACCACTCCATGCATTCATGCCACATGCATCGTACCCACAGTGTACTCACCTGTTGGTCTGGAAGCCTATACAACAGACCGTATTGGGGTAGGATCCCATCCACTAGTCTCTCCAACTCCTCCGAAGTGAAGGCTGGGGCCCTTTCCCCGGTCCCACGGGCCATGGTAGGTTCCAGATACAGGTCACAGGAGCATATGCAGTGTAGGTCCTCTACTATGGAAGGTCAGGGAGCAAGTGACGAATCAGATAGAAAATGGCAGTCATGTCCGTGGTGGTGCATACTGTCATCACCGGCGTAGATCACCATTGGCCACTATACCCCATAGTGGCCAATATTAACCAATGAGGAGTTGCACTGCGGTTCCTGACCGCCTCCCCCCATGGCGCAAAACATAAGCGGAATTACCTCACTTCCGCCTGTCCCTCCATACAGGACAGGCGGACGCCATTTCAGGGGGGGCAGCACTATGGATTCATGCTGCGTCACAGGAAAAATAGGCACAAAATGGACAAATCACACTGACCCATTACAAGTTTACAGATTGAAAACTCCTGTTGTGGCTCAAATGTTCAGTTTGTGACAACCTCATCACTCTTGTGTCCCTTAGATACCTGCCGCTGCGGATGAATAGGATATGGAGACATACCCCTGTGTACAGACCCCTGGTGGACTTGGCAAAACTGGAGGACAGGCACATTATCCTCACCTATAGACTGGACAGGGCCACAATCATAGAGCTGTGTGTCCAAATTGAGCCTGACCTGATATCTGCTATCCGTCACCCCACTGGGATCCCCCATCTTGTGCAAGTGCTATCAGTGCTCCATTTCCTGGCAACTGGTTCTTTCCAAGTGACAGTGGGCTTGGCAGCAGGAATGTCACAGCCAATGTGCTCAAACGTGCTGACAAGAGTGTTGTCTGCCCTGATAAAATACATGTGCAGCTACATTGTTTTCCCCCAGGTTGAGGATTTGGCCACAGTGAAGGCTGAGTTTTATGCAGTGGGACATATCCCCAACATTATTGGGGCGATTGATGGAACACATATTGCATTAGTTCCCTCCCCCCCGGCAGAATAAACAGGTTTTCAGGAATCGTAAGAGTTTTCACTCTATGAATGTGCAGATGGTGTGCTTGGCGAACCAGTACATCTCCCACGTCAATGCTAAGTATCCTGGGTCGGTGCATGATGCCTTTGTACTGAGGAATAGCAGCATCCCAAATGTGATGGCCCAACTACAGAGGCACAAGGTGTAGCTAATAGGTGCGCCCTGGTTCTGGTTCCCCCCAGTATATGTTGGTATATGGGTCTGGTGTTGGCCATATAGGATAATGTGTGGCTAAATGTTGTCCCTCAATATTTGCAGGTGACTCTGGTTACCCAAACCTATCATGGCTGCTGACCCCTGTGAGGAATGCCAGGACAAGGGCAGAAGAATGTTAAAATGAGGCACATGGGTGAACAAGAAGGGTCATTGAAAGGACCTTTGGCCTCCTGAAGGCCAGGTTCTGGTGCCTCCATCTAACAGGTGGATCCGTGTGCTACTCACCCAGGAAGGTCTGCCAGATAGTAGTGGCATGCTGCATGTTGCACAACCTGGCCCTCAGACGCCATGTCCCTTTTCTGCAGGAGGAGGAGACTAGAGATACCTGTGTGGCAGCAGTAGACCCTGTGGATAGCGAGGATGAGGAGGCAGAGGATGAGGATGAGGACAACAGAACATCTGTTATTCGACAGTACTTCCAATGACACACAGGTAGGACAGTGTAACTTTACATTTCAATGACTTTGGTTGTAATCTGTGTGGCAATGGCATGCTGATATTTCCCACTTCTGTGCCTACTTACTGTTCCCTCTGCCAATTCATTTTTCAGATGTTGGTGAATTGACATATACTCCTGCTGTGATCACTGCACCCAGCTACAGGTCATTAATCTATGCTCATTCTATGTACAGTTAAATTGTGATGTTTGTACCTGTTTCAATCAATACATATTTGATGTACATGACATACTCCAAATGGATTTCTTTCAAAGGGTGTTTATTGAAGTGCTAACATATAGTTAAGTGCAATGGGAGGGGGTTATGATGGAGGAAAGTCCAGGGTATTGTTCCACTCTGTTTGTAGCTCAGGTGCATTGTCCAAGGGGACATAGGAAGGGTAGAAATGGCAGTTCAAGGTGGACGGGTGACTTAGTGGGACACAAGGGGGTCAATCAGGAGAGTTTCATTTCCTGGCGAGTGTCTTGGCAAGTGTCTCTGGCTTCTTTCTGGATCGCAGGCAACGCTTGCAGGGTGGTTCACCTTCTGCAAGGGGAGGGGTGCTGGTTGCCTGTGAGTCCTGTGGTGGGGCCTCCTGGCCATGAGCGGCAACAGAAGTGGAAGGCTGATCAGATGTCTAGCTAGTGGCAGGGGCCCGCTGGTGTGAGACTGCCTCAGTCATAATGTTAGCCATGTCTGCCAGCACCCCTTCTATGGGTGTTGTTGATGGCCTGCAAGTCCTCCCTGATCTCTTGGTACTGTCCCTCCTGTAGTCACCTGTTCTCCTGCGTGTTGTCAAGTATCTGCCTCCTGGAGAGTCGGACCTGCCCTCTTCCTGGCGCACAGAAGTCCTCCCAGTTTCCCTGTTGGCCTGTGCCTCTGTCCCCTGAACTGTGTGCCCACTGCCACTGCTCCCAGGTTCCTGACTGTCTTGGGTGTGAGGTGTGGCCTGGGGTCCCTGTAGAGGTGGACTCACAGCTGATTGATGTGTCCTGGGGACAGAGGTGTGGCTACGTTGGGTGGGTGCTGTGGTGGTGTTTCCGGATGGGGGGGCTCTGTGGTGGTGTGTGACTGGGCCTGGGTAACCGGCTGTCTTGTGGTCCCTGATGGGCCAGGTAGGTCATCCAGATCCTGAAGACCAGAGCTGCTGTCATCACTGTGGGCCTCTTCAGTTGGGGGACTGGATAGTGCTGGCACCTCTTCTCTGCTGACATTGGCTGGGGTACCTGTGTGAATGTAAATGATGTGTTATGGTTAATGTGTCTGACAGATTGTACTACCGTATTGTATTGTATTGTAACCCCTCCAAGGTTGGATTTGCCCTGCCAGCTATCACTTGTGTGTGTTAGTGCATGGTGGGATTGTTATCTCCCTCTGCTATGCATGCTTTAGTTATGAGTGTCCATGCAGGGCTGTGAGGGGTGTCTATGCATTGGTACACAATGCAGGGCTTGGCATTGGGATGAGTGAGATGTGATGGTGAAGTGTGTGGGATGTAGTGGAGTGATGGGGTGAGGGTATGTGATGGCATGCAGGTAGGGGGGTGATCATAGTAGAGAGTTGACTTACCAGAGTCCAGTCCGCCTCCAACTCCGGCCAAGCCCTCAGGATGCAGTATTGCCAAGACTTGCTCCTCCCATGCTTTGAGTTGTGGGGGAGGAGATGGGGTCCACAGCCAGTCCTCTGGATAGCGAGCTGGTGTCTTGCTGCAGTGGAAAGTACCTTCCCCGTAGGTCATTCCACCTCTTCCTGATGTCATCCCTAGATCTTGGGAGCCGTCCCACGGCGTTGATCCTGTCCACGATTCTTCCACATAGCTCCATCTTCCTGGCTATTGATATCTGCTGCACCTGTGCTCCAGATAGCTGTGGCTCTACCCTGACGAATTCCTCCAACATGACCCTTAGCTCCTCCTCTGTGAAACGGGGGTGTCTTTGTGGTCTCATGGGTGTTATGTGAGGTGTGTTGTGAGGGTGTGTTGGGTCATATGTTAGGGTGTGTGATGTGGAGTGTGTGAGTGATGTATAGGTGTGAATATTGTGTGGCTCTGGTTGTGTTAGTGGTCTTGGTGTCTCTCTGTTGGCAATGCTTTGTAGTCGTAAAGGGTTGTGGGTACTGTGGGTGTGTGTTTTATAGTGGTGTGGGTGTGGTGTGTGTATGGGTGTCAGTTGTGTGTTGTTTGAATTGTCCAATGTGGTGTTGTTTTGTCTGTGGGTGTCCATTGTGAGCGCGGCAGTATGTACCACCAATGGTTTACTGCCTTTAAATGTCCGCCGTGGTGATTTGTGGGTCATGATTTGTTGGACATTGTTCTGTTGGCATAACAGTGTGGGTTTTGAGACCGCCAGTTTATCACTGACCTTTGGTCTGGGGGATTTGTGTGTGTGGCTGAATTCTGTTGCACTTGTTTGTAATAATATTGTGAACAGATATCCGCTGCGGTAAGTTGGCAGCCATCAGCGTGGTGGTAAGTGGAATTTACCGCCAATGTCATAATGAGGGCCAAAATCTTTAGTATTTTTAATAATATATAGTTACTCTATGGGATTACTAATGTTTGTGCAACAATTTCTATATTGTCCTTTTCAGGTGCTTGCTATATGAATCTAGGAAATCACAAGGCTGCTCGGCCAGTGGTCAAAGTTCTTTTGACATGACAGTTCTACAAGGCTAATCTGACTGTTATCATGCAGCAGTATGTGTATTTCAGATTGATTAAAAAAGAGAACATTTCAAAGTGCGTGAAATATTTAAAAATGCATCATAAAAAATCATGAAAAGAAGAGAAAATGTAACATGGAAAATAGAGTATTACACAAAAAGACAAAATGTGATCTGACAGTGATGACAATTTCACTAGACTAATGCACGTTTTCGGTCATTGAATTTCTACACTGCATTACGCCTGACAGGATCTAAGTGCAGTTACGACCTACATGCCATATATTTCTGTTAGACAGGTATTATGTTGTTAAAAATATAGTTTCAATAAGCAACTGTGATTTTCAGGAAAGGTCCCTAGTGGAGGACCCATCCTCCACTAGGTACTGTTAGAGAATGCTGAGACCTATTACTTAAAAGATGCAGTATGTGTGTACTTGAAGCAGGTAACATTTGAACAGTGAGTACCATAATGAAACAAAAAAAGATCAGGTTCATTTTAACTTAATCTTCATCATCTGTTTGTTAGAGTTACACCTCCTGATTTACAAAGGCTCACAATATTTCTTGTTGAAAACTAGAGCCTGTGTAGGTCTCATTAACTGTTATTTATTGAAATAAAGCATTGGCGGTTGTGCCTGTGCCTGTCTGTAGGCCTAAATCAACATTATACAAGTGTGCAATAAGAGGAAAACTTGGGGAGGGTAGAATTTAGTATGGGTAATATAATTAATTGTTTTAATCTTGTCAATATTTCACCGATAAGCATGCTACAATTAGCCACGCCACATCTCTTGAAAAGTGTTGACATTTTTAAGATTACAAAATATGGGTTTAGCAAGAGTATATTGTATTTAATAATGACTTCATTCTGTGCATGGAGTTCATATATTTCTTTAAGACTTTCATGTTTTGATTGTATTGAAGTAACAGGGTCTGCAATTTGTACTACTTCTATACTTCCAAAATGTATATCCCTTAATTAAGCATGGCATAAAATACCAATCTTTTCCGCTTTCTGTCTTTAATCAAGAATTATACTTCTGGATGCATTTGATTTTTCACAATGTTCCAAAAATGTACTATGATCATAGTATACAATACATAAGTATGTGATAGTTTTAAGTTAACATTATAATATATGTATCACAAGTGTGCGTGACAATTTTAAAAACATAGAATAAATATCTTACACTCTCCTTTCTGGTGCATTTCCTCATAGCCATTAGAACATAGAGTAATTCTAAGTTATGAGCAGTTCTGAAAAGTATTATTACTTCTGACAACTGGTTTCGTTCCAAAGTTTCACTCATTGCAATGCAAGTTGTCTTTCATCATCCCATGATGTGTTTCGAATCATCCTCCAAATAGTGTACATCTCTTTAAAGTGCCTTTTGATTGATGGCTCATCCTCCTATATTCTCTTGTGCTTTTCTGATACTGTGTCTAATATGTGGGTCTCTATCACCAATAATACCTTATATTGTGAGAAGTGATGTTTTCAAAACAGATATAAAGTACAAAAAATACATTTAGATGTCTTCAATCAATATCACGTCTTATCAAATATCCTTATCAACGCCAGTCCACATTAAATAATATATGTAAAGGTATGAGTTTCCAGATGTCAGTTCACACAGAGTAATTCTTTTAAGCCCCCTCTTAGGAGTTAGGAGCAAATATGTGCAGATGATCCAGGGACAGGAATTTCTATTTCTGACTGGTATCTCCACTCATATTTACATCAATTGTTAAAAATGAGATAACTTAGAGAATCTGGTTTTTCCAGCCATAATTCTGCTTGGAATTTCCAATGCTGTTTTCTTGAAAGGACGCATTTTCCACCTGTGGGAGCAGGTGGTAAATTTGCATGAGGTGGCCCCTGTGACTAGGAATGCGGAAGGTGTTAGTGGGCTGGAGAGAATGTTGCCTGGCAAAGGGCATTAAACAAACATTATATGATCTACTTGTGTCTTGCAAGTGGGTTGGGCTGAGTCCAGGGAAAGGTCTGTGCTGCACCACAACCGATTTGAATGTCAATTTTACCAGATGGTTTTTCCTGATATTAAAATTTAGTTTGTTTCTCCTATACCTGGGAAATCAGGGTTCAGGAACATTGGTGCACTCATGAATGAAAGAAGCAGCATTCCATATGGGAATTCAACTCTGCTGGACTTGTAATCAATCCCATAGTTTTAAGGGCCCACAAATACCTCCGGAACCCTCAAAATTAGTGCAGAGGACGACCATAAAGATACGTCCCAACATTCTTTCTGTTGTGTCAAGCTTCGTACAGATACCATCCTCTGCCCCTTAGTCAATCTATGTTCCCTCAGCCACTCTACCCCGTCACATACTTTGTCCCTTGAGACCAACTATGTTGGCCTTGACTACTCTATACCGTTTATCTACTCTGTGCCCTTTACCAAGTGCACACACAGTTTCTGCCCCATCTTTTAATGCCCTTCTTCCCTCTAGCTATGCCCACTTATCCACTACAATTCCCTAACTCACTTGGGCCCGTATTTATACTTTTTTGCACCACATTTGCATCATTTTGTGATGCAAAAGCTGTGCAAACTTACTAAATACAATTATATTTTGTACGTTTGCACCACTTTTGCATCCAAAAATGATGCAAATGTGGCACAAAAAAGTATAAATATGGTTCTTGGTGCCCTCTTGGACAATCTGTACCCTCAACTATTCTGTTTCTATTCTTCCTTCATCCATCTTATACCCTTGATGCATTGTGTGTCCTCATTCCTTCTACTCCCTCTCACCTTTGTTCAATTGTAATTGTATTTATATAGTGCTTACTACCTCTGATGAGGTGTCAAAGTGATTTTTGGTGAGTAGCACACTACTCAGGAACCCAAAAAAGATTACTGGTGGACTAGTGTAGGGAATTATGAGTTAATTTTAATGTTGTCTGTTAGTTGGATTGAATAGGATAATGGAGGGATAGAAGAGAGAAGAGTCTAGAAAATATTATTTGGGAGATCTTAGTAGTAAGATGAGCTTTTGGATGAGTAAAAGGAGAGATGGAGGAGGTAAGAGTCTCTAGAAATGGATTAGGGAGATCATACTAGTAAAATGAGGTTTGGGATGACTCAAAGAAGGGTATACGAGGGATGAATTTAGAAATGGTTGTTTGGGAGATCATAGTAGTAAAATGAGGTTTGGGGTGATCCAAGGAGCTATAGAGCAGGGAAGAGCCTTAAAAGGGGTATTTTGGAGATCATGATAGTAGAATGAGGTTTGCAATGTATCAGAGAGTGTAGGCAGACGATATCGTGAGAGAAGTATTGGGTGAGACATAGGCGGTCATTCTGACCCTGGCGGTGTACCGCCGCCCCATTGAATCCTCCAAGGCGGCGCAGCTTGCTGCGCCGCCGAGGGGATTCCGACCCCCCCTACCGCCATCCAGATCCCGGCGGTCCGACCGCCGGGATCCGGATGGCGGTAGGGGGGGTCGCGGGGCCCCTGGGGGCCCCTGCAGTGCCCATGCCACTGGCATGGGCATTGCAGGGGCCCCCGTGAGAGGGCCCCTAAATGTATTTCACTGTCTGCTGCGCAGACAGTGAAATACGCGACGGGTGCAACTGCACCCGTCGCACAGCTTCCACTCCGCCGGCTCGATTCCGAGCCGGCTTCATCGTGGAAGCCTCTTTCCCGCTGGGCTGGCGGGCGGCCTGAAGGCGACCGCCCGCCAGCCCAGCGGGAAAGTCAGAATTACCGCCGCGGTCTTTCGACTGCGGAACGGTAACCTGACGGCGGGACTTTGGCGGGCGGCCTCTGCCGCCCGCCAAGGTCAGAATGAGGGCCATAGTGTTGTGTATTGGAGAGAAACAAAGGTTTTTTTTCTTCAACAGTAGGAGTAAGGTAATAACAGTATAGCTACATAAGCACATAGAGAGGGTATGTCTAAAAAGATAATATTTTGAGATTTAAAGTAGCATTTTATAAACTCAAACATAAGTGTTGATGTACATTATGCTAATTTATTTGTGTATTTTTATAACTAATATTTTTATTTTTAAAATGTGTAGTTTTATGTTTTCCACAATATTTCAATAGTGAAGCACTTGTAGATAAAAGAGTTATGATACTATTTACATATTGTGATCAATAAATAAAACAGAGACTCATAAGCATCCATTCAAATAACATATATGCAAACTAAGCAGTGACCTCTATACATGTTGAGCATAAAGTATATATATATATATATATATATATATATATATATATACATACATCTATGTATATATATATATATATACACATAGATATATATATATATGTGTATATATATATATATATATATACATATATATATATATTTAAGCATAAGTGATATATACATTTAGTAAGTAGACCTAAAGAATCTATATATATTTTAAAAAACCATAGCTGTTATACATATTTGAATGAACAAATACACATATCTAGATACAAACATATAATCAAATTATAAATATTTATGTACACAGGGATAGGCTGTACATTAGTCTTTGTGTATGGTGGGTCATGTAGGGAAGAGACAAGTCTTGAGTGGTCCCCTGAAGATACGATAGGCTTCTGTGGATCTGATGTTTGGAGGTAGTGATCTCCATAGTTTGGCTTTGGTAAGAATTGTAATGAGCATCCTCTGATATTAAATTGCTGGTCCAATGTTGGTATATTGAGTCCTCTTTGGGGGAGGTGCCCTTGACTCTCTGGTTCGCTGAATACACACAGACATTCACTTCACTTAGTTTGATTGATGATACAACTGCAGTTAGTGTTGGTTTCTCTCATGAGGACCTCCTCTTCTATCAATGCAGCAGCAGTTGCAGTAGAACTGGGACGCAGTATGCTATTGATGTAACCATGTTGGTAGCATTCGCTTTGTGTCTCTTCTTGTGGTGCTTTTCCCCTTGAAGGTGATGGCTTTTAAGAAGCAGGATTTGTATTATTTCCTTATCCTGCCTATGTTCTATGTTGCATTGATCCACTGCCTTGAACGGTTTTTCGATTTGTGTCCTATAATTGGTTCAGTTGCTTAGTTTTGCTTCCTCATTAAATATTGTGGATGACCCATGTATCCTATTTAAGGTATTTTTTAAATGATTCGTACTGCTTATCTGCATAGTTTATGCTTGGTTTGGGAAATGTTCTTGCAGTGCCTCTGTCATTTGTGGGAGGATAGTCTATTACATTGAAATAACTTTCTAGCCATTTCTTTCTACCACTCCAGTTTCACACAAAATTCTTAATTTTATTTTTATCCGACATGTTAGAAATGGGGTCTTTGGTTGGCAGTCAGGTTACCCCCTGTTCAAACAAGGACCCTCACTCTAGTTAGTGCAAAGGAATAACATACCCGGTTAACCCCCACTCACCCCGTTGGTAGCTTGACACTAGCTCAAAGGCTTAACCCAGAGACAATGTGTAAAGTTTTTGTACTGACACACTGTAATACAATGAAGACACTATAAAATGACTACACACCAGATTAGAAAAATAGTCAATATTTACATGAACAAAAGAAGACCAAAACGACAAAAACCCAACATACACAAGTCAGGGTATACATTTTTATAGATTAAATACAAAAATAGCACTTAGAAACACAAATGCTTTGATGAGGTGATGTCATGGCATCGTAACGGAGTAGTTCACAACAATCCGATGCAAATTGCGCTGGTCACGGAGTCACGGAGACCCCCATATATAGTACCTTGTGAAATTGAGGAAACAAGCCGGTGCACGAAGTCGGAGATAATGGTGTCACTGGATCCGAGGCTGCTCATTCTCGGTGCTGCGAAGTGAAGGGGCTGAGGCGTCAGGTCCTTGCTGTGGAGTGGGGGAGGTGAGGCCACGTTAGTCCGAAGCATTGGATCCATGTACTTCCGGCAGAGTCGATATCTGATGGTCACGACATGGTGCAGCAACTTCCATGAAGTTGCGGACTTCAGGGAGGCTGCAGCTGCGTCGGGCCTGCAGCATCATGGGATTTGGCAGCGGCATCAGTCCGGAGTCATCCGAAATTGGTTTCCTCTGATCTTCTTGGTTTCCCACCACCTTCTCCTTTCAAGGGCCCAGGGACTGGATTAGGCACCACTTGACAGGGCAGGAGTCTCATCAGCGTCCAGGTGCTGGCAGAGGAAGGCTTTGATTGTCCTGAGACTTCAGAACAGGGGGCAAGCTGAGTCTAAGCCCTTGGAGATTCTTCTCAAGCTGGAATATACCACAAAGTCCAGTCTTTGCCCCCTTTCTCAGGCACAAGCAGCAACTGCAGGATAGCCCAACAAAGCACAGTCATACGCAGGGGCAGCGCTTCTCCTCAGCCCTTCTCCTTGGCAGAGGTTCCATTTTTTTCCAGAAGCAAATCTTGAAGAGATCTAAAGTCTGGGGTTTTGGGTCCACTAATTATACCCCTTTCTGACTTTGAAGTTGCCCAACTTAAAAAAAAGTCTGTGTTGTTTACAGGAGTCTGCCTTGCTCAGGTCAGGCCCCAGACACACACCAGTAAGTGGTCACTTCTCCCTCCACTGTAGCCCAGATGGATCCTCAGGATATGCAGGCTACACCCCAGCTCCCTAGGTTTCGCTGGCTAGAGGAGATTCACAAACAGCTCAAATGTCAGTCTGACCCAGACAGGGAATCTACAAACAGGCAAAGTCACAGAATGGTCAAGGCAAGAAAATACGTACATTCTAAAAGTGGAATTTTCAAACTAGAAACTTAAAAACCAACTTCACTAAAATATGTATTTTTAAATTGTGAGGTCAGAGACCCCATACTCTATATGTCCATATGCTCTCAAAGGGAAATTGCACTTTAAGGATATTTAAATCCAGCTCTCATGTTAACCTATGAGAGATAGGCCTTGCAACAGTGAAAACTGAATGTGGCAGTATTTCACTGTTATGACATGTAAAACACATCAATACATGTCCCACCTTTAACAAACACTGCACCCTGCCCAGAGGGCTAGTTAGGCCCTATCTGGGGGGGGTGCCTTACGTGTATTAAAAGGGAAGGTTTGGCCTGGCAAGTGGGTACATTTGTCAGGTCGAATTGGCAGTTTAAAAGCTGCACACTCAGATACTGCAGTGGGAGGTCTGACCCATGATTAAAGGGCTATTCATGTGAGTGGTACTATCAGTGCGGCAACCCCACTGGTGCACTTTACGAGGGACTTACTGGTAAATCAAATATGCAAAAGATGGAAAAGCCAATTACACATACAACTTCACATTGGGAGTACTTGCACGTTAGCACTGGACAGCAGTAGTAAAGGGCCCAGAGTAACAACATCAGCAAAAACAGAGTACAGCACAGAGCAACAACCTGGGAAGTAGAGGCAAAAAGTTAGGGGAGACCACGCCCAGGATCCCACAGACCACTGCCCACTCTGAAAAAATGAAAAGGAAAATTTCATTTTGTTTGTTTGTAATGCATCCCTTTTCACTTAAGGGAAATGGGATGCAATTTTTAAAAAACTGCTTTATTTAAAAAGCAGTCACATACATGGTGGTCTGCTATACCCAGCAGGTCACCATCCTTGTGAGTATTGGCCATTCCCAATGGGGTGGCAAATTGCAATCCTACCTCATAAATATTGATGAGCAGGTAATTTGCGGCTCCATTGGGAATCACTAAATGTGTCTAATACACATCAGTACATTTCATTTTGGAAGTCTCTAATTGCGAGTCGCAAAAAATTGCAATTACAGACTGCAAAAAGAAATGGCCGCACATCTGGCCCATAAAATGCAGTTGTGTTGAGTGCATTGGTGTAGGGAGCAGTGGTTAAGAGTAGAGTGGCGTAGAATGCAGTGGGATAGATTGGAGTGGCAAAGAGTGGAGTAAAGTGGCTTAGAGTGTCATGGCATAGAGTAGATTGTTTCAAAGTAGAGAGACGTGGCATAGAGTGGAGTGGTGCAGGGTAGTTTAGAGTGGCATACAGTGGATTGGCATAGATTGCTGAGGCATAGAGTTAAGTGTTACAGAGTAAAATGCATTTGTTTAAAAGGCATAGGCATAGAGGTCAGTGGCTTAGAATGCAATGTTGCAGAGTGGTGTAGAGTACCGTGGCATAGAGTGGAGTTGTGCAGAGGCGAGTTGGAAAGAGTGCATTGGTATAGAGTAGAGTGGTATAGGATAGAGTAGAGAGGTGAAGCATGAAGTGGCGTAGGTGAAGTGGTATAGAGTGGAGTGATGCAGAGTGCAGTGCCATGAAGTGTTGTAAAGAAGAGTGGTGAAGAGTTGAGTGGATTTGTGTAGAGTTGAGTATTCATGGTGTGGTAGCACACTGCCATTACAGACAACACATTTTCAATTGAAATGGCCATTACATTTGCACAGACATGCAGTTTTACTAATAAAACTTTACAGTGCACAGATGAAAATGAGTGAAAATTGCATGATAGAGTGTAATGATTTGTTTTGATCATATTAAAGTAATTGTTTCCAGCACACTTCAGAAATGACAAGAAATGGGCTACATTTGTGTTCCTAATTCTGATATATTCTGGAATACTTACACAGTTCATTTTATCTTTGTCATGTGCTAGAGAAAACCTCTTTCCTACCCTCAGTATCCAGAAAGATTGTCACATAAATCCTCTTACTTTGAAGCCAAAGAAAGAAAAGTAAACAAGCCCTTCAGAAGCCAGCTCCTGACATTTGAACTCAGTCTTTGGATGCACAGCAAATGTGATGAGATAAGAACATAGTTTACAGGCTCATTTACAGAAAGACAGCACTCAGAAGGATGCTGTAAATAAGGTTTGGGCAAGGGAATGTACAACCTCAAGCAGGACGGGTTCAAACAAATAAAGCTAGTACATGGAATGCAAGAAAATGTGAAGTTACATACCACAAAGCCAATGGCAAGCAATTGCCAGAATGCATTCATAGGCCAGCTTTCTGAATATCCCCCAGATGTCTTTAGCAAACCAGATAGTTGCTTTGTATGGTTATCTGCAATGTAGAAAGGAGTCATCAGAAAGAAAGGAGGGACAAGATTCAGGGAATGAGGAAGGAGCTTTGACTTTGAAATGAGTCTTTTTCAAAATTCAGAGATGATGCTGTGTGAGAAGATGACCTTAGGCTTTATCACGTAAACTGCTTGGTTTCTATCATTTACAACACATTGGTTGTGTTTGTCACACATTTTACTAGCGCCCCTTAGCAAACAATAGTCATGAAATTAGCCTCTTATAAAAATTATCTGATCTGCTGTAGTCCAATTCTGTGCTTTCTCCGTACCCACACAGTACAATGTACTCCCAAGCAGTGTTTTTCAAAAAATATTACTTTCCTGGGGAAACCTAGACATCATTCAAATGCCTGTTTTATATGTTTAATTGATGATCTTAACTCATCATTTTTCCCCCACTGGATTTTAGAATCCAGTAATACCATACAAACAAAATATATTTTACAGAGTTATGACTGGATCAATAATACGTTTCTGAAATCATGAAGAGGGAGTGATTCTGTAATTGTGGTTTTGTGATTTCGTTTTGAGATTGGGAAGCCCTTTGATTTTTATTGAAATGCATCAAACACCAGACAGTACGTGTTTTTAACTTATGACCACAGTTTTACTGTCTCTTTGAACTCCTTGAAGAATATTTTTTTTCCTTAATAAGTACTTGCATTTCCTTTGAAAGGCACATCTGGATTGGCCTCTTATCTAGAACATGCTAATGCCATTTCCTCAAGACGTTGATAAGGAAGCAGCGTGCCTGTCAATAAATTGAGCACAACCAATGCCACAGACTGTAAAACCTCTTTCACGATAATTAATGAAAAGCCAGAAGGCATTCCATGCGTAGGTGTGATGCATTAAAACTGGAACCATAAAATACAAGCACGCATTTAACATCAAATCTGGATTTTTTAGCCCACATCACTCTCCAGATATGCGTTTATTCTTGCAGCGCAATTCAGCAACGGAGCGCGATGGGATAAAACGTGTAGCGCTTTGAAAAATCTGATTTCTTAAAACATTTGTCTGAAAGTTCCTACGTTTGAACAATAAACCTATGTATCCCAGCTTGTAGCTGCAAACGTTTTTTTCGTTCAATCGGTTTGCCCCAAAGTGCGGTCTAGGCACAACTAAAAGTAATTCTGATTGTAGCGTTTCCTTGGCAGGAATGTTGCTGTGTGGTCCCATGAGAACATTCCAAAGAGTAAATATATCCTTCATTTTTCTCAATCAAGGAAATGTTAGGATGAAAGCTTCCTCTTCACAACTGATTCCAGAATGGTCTCTGTATTGATCATGGCTGTTGCTAAATACAAACACGTGTTTAACATAATATGCCGTAGGCCTGTTGCACGAGCCACGGAAACATTCCAACTTCACTGTACAATCAAAGCTTGCTCGACAGAGTCTTGCTACCGAAGTCCGTATTAGTATGCAGCAGGCAGGGGAAATGATAGACTCTTTTTAACACTGTCATGGTAACTGCAAAAACGGACACGGTAAATGTAAAAAAGGGGATCTTGTCCCTTTCTTCGGTTTGACATCTGTTGTTTAAAACACAACTTTGTGTTATATTCCAGTCTTCTCACCATTTAAGAGGGACTTTACAAGAGCAGCTTTACTTCATGAATGAACTCAGTTTTCCCTCGGCAACCTCGTGTTGCACTCGGACTGGAGCACACACACATTACATCCGCAAAAACAGAATTTTCAAATTGCCTTGAGTGTAGTACTTATGAATGTGTAGAAATACATACTGCAGACAATGAGTAAGCTGACATTGGTTAAGACACTCGACCATGTGAATATCTGCATGCAAACAGGAAATTCTTTCACACAAAAACTTCCCCTGTGGAAGTTGCTCTCTTTAAAAGCTGTTTTCTACACGAAGTTCATGAAGACCACAAATCAGGTGCACCTCTCTGTCTAATCAGCAGTATGTGATTTTTCACAAGTGACACACGAATACATGCATGAACAGTATAAAGCAGGCAGACGTAAAGCCGATAGGTCTGACAGTGACTGTCGGCCAGGCAGAATAGGGGAGACAGCAATCTGATGAAGTGCTGCAATTAAAAGAAAAAGCAGTTTTGAAAGTGTGAGCTATGGAAGAGTATTGGGTGAGAAAGCAGTACTTGGTCCATGCTCCAGGGGAGGAACAAACACACTTAGAGGAAGCTGCCACATCCTGCCCAAAGAGAAGCAAGAGAATGAAAGTGACAATGAAGCCATCTAATGTCAAGCAATGGGTAGGCCCTAAGCTTCATATAAGTGAACAAAGGGGCTAATTTACAAGCCCCTTGCACTGCCATAGCATTTTTTTTTTAATGCTAAGGCAGCGCAGAACAGCCCCCACCCCTTGCCCTATTTACAAAGTGGCGCAACGGTACCATTGCACCAGTTTGAAAACCCTTGCCCCACATTATACCTGTGCCCAGGTATGATGTATGCAAGGGGGTACTCCCCCACTAGGAGGCCAGCAGGAATGGTGCAGTGAAATCTACAAGATTTCACTGCAGCATTCTAGATTAATCTTTTAACACCTGCTCAAGGGCAGGCGTTAAAGTGACACTAACCTGTTTTAAATCGGCCTGCCTGAGCTTTGCTGGACCAGCATCAGAATTTTCGACACTAGGCCAGCAAAGCTCTACAACTGCATCAGAAAGTCTGACTCAGCTGTGCTAATGAGTGCCATGGTGCGCTGTATTGCAAATACAGCGCTATCATGGTGTCGTTGGGCAGGGCCCAGGGCAGTGCAAGCAAACTGGGGCATTGTGATTGATGCGCCAGTTTGTTGTAAATGAGGCCCAAAATGTCCTGCAAGTGACAGTGAATGCACTGTCTCAGGAAAAGTGTAAACAATGTTGCCATCTTTGAAGGTTTGCTCTTTCCTGACCTTCCGATTACCATCATCCATCTGCACAAAAAGTGACATCTCTTGTTTCCCACCAAAACCATCTTTAGAAGAAGCCAAGTAGGAGGACGTAATTTACCATTACCCATCTGCACATCTGCACAGGACGTGACAGCACAAGATTTCCCATCATCCATGTGCAGAGGAAGTGACATCTCTGGTTTCTCACCAAAACCACCATTAAAAGGAGAAGTCAATCAAGAGGGCTTAATTTCCCATCGCCCATCTGTACTAGTTTCCTGTTCACAGCACCTTATGCTCCTCCCGCATCCCCGGACTTACGTAATGGCGGTGCAGTGTGGAAGCACAGAGGATGTGTGCAGGGAGCCTGCTGAAGGCTCGCCATGCAGAAGGTACACAAATAGCAAGCCTGCCTATGCACTTCTACACCTAAACTGCTCCCAGAGCCATTAACCTTGGTTTTCTCCTACCTGTAGCTACCCAGCCTCACTCCTTCATGCTCTCACAGAGACCTTAACTTTTACTTAGAAAGCCACACCGACTCAAAGGCTATTGCACGTCCAGAAAACCTCTCAATCCTTGGCCTCACCTAGCACGATATCAAACCCACTCACACCACCAGACACCCAGTGGACCCCATTTTTTCCTCAATCAGCGATATCCCAGTCAACAGGCACTCAACTATGACCTGGACAGACCACACCCTTGTCAGTTTCGACATAGCCATCCCACATCACCGCATACCTAATACAGGCGGCACTGCCTGCTGCAGCTGGAAAAGTTGGCTTCTGCTCTCCGCACACTGGCTTGAGCACACCATCAACTTACCGAAAGCCGTCAAAACCGTCAACAGCTCGATCACCACATATGCTGACACACTGGTTAACCTCAAGCAGAATCAACAGGCAAAAGTCCAACCAAAGGCCACCAGCTCGATGCCATGCAGTCTGGATTCAAGCCAATCCAGAGTACAAAAACAGCACTGATCGTCAACCCAGATGACATGATATCTGCATGATCCTGGACGGAGGAGACAAGAAAGCTCTCATTCTCATGGACCTCTTTACAGCAGTTGGATCAGTCTCACTCCCCATGTTCTTTAAGCGCCTGCATGAGATTGGCATCCAAGTACCCATTCTCTGCTGGATCTTCTCCTTCTTAATGGATGAACACAAGATGATAGACTGGCACCGTACTCCTCTGAGGCCCACAAACTCTCAAGCTCAACATCTACAAGACAGAAATAGTGAACTTTGGCAAGACCACCTCACCATTAGACTCCAACATAGTGGCCGGCCAAACTCAGATCCACACCCACACCCAGCACTCATGCTAGGAACCTTGGAATAATCATCAATAGCAAATTGGATATGAGTCCGCAAGTCAATGCCGTCACTGCATTCTGCTTCGAGATCCTGAAGATGGTGAGGAAGATATTCAAATGGCTCACAAGCAACTCTAGGAAAACTGTCACTACCTCCCTAGTCACCAGAAAGTTGGCCTACAGGAACACCTTCCGTGTAGTGATCACCAAGCAACTCACTAGAAGACTACAAACCATCCAGAAGTAGATAGAGTAATCTTCAGCCTCCCACACAGAACTCATATCACACCACACCTCAGAGAGCTCCTCTGGCTCCCACTACACCAATGCACACATTTCAAACTTCTCACACAAAATTTCAAGGCACTACACAACTAAGGCTTCACCTACCTGAACAGTAGCATTTTCTTCAATCAACCACCCAGTCATATCCGCTCCACAAGCCTCCTACTCAGACTCATCCTAAGCATAAACAGCACCAGATCAGGAGGATGAGCATTCTCTTACATCTCTCCTAAAGTGTGGAATGGCCCCTCAGTTCACATCAGAGCCTTCTCTTCTCTTATTGAATTCCACAAGAAGCTGAAGATATGGCTTTGCAACTAAGTACCCTTTTATAGGCAGGGCTAAGCAAACAAACCTACTCAGCTCAGATACCTTCACGGGTGATATTGCATTTTACAAATACACATAATGTAAATTGACGTGCACTTTGCACTTCAGTTTTGGTAGCTGTTGATTGCCATTTATTTTGGTATGTAAAGATTTTGAAGCTCTTAGAGATAGTTTTTATCATGAGATAAATAGTTCAATCTGATGCTACGGCATATTTTGCTAATCACAGTCCTTATGCTTGCTGTGAGGGCACTATCCTTATGGTATTTCATACTGGTTTCATGCAGGTGGGGGAAATTGATTTCAGAGCTGTTGTTGGATGTATCCAGAAGTCTAATCTGGCATGAGGTCCTTCTAACTATATATTTATTGGACATGATAAGATCTAGTGGCCACACAGGCGATGTAAGCCCTTGAATTGGGAAGAGTGAGGTGCCTGAGCTTTAGACAAGGTACTTATCATAGAGCTAGCATGGGAGAGGCTCAGATATAACTTGCAACTAAGAATCACTTGCATAGCAACTGCTGTACCTCATTGAAGTTTATTGTTAATTGCAACCATCCGTCTAAGATCTTGGTAGGGATTCAGTAGGCCAGAAAAGTTTGGGAACATATTATTGCCAGATGGCGGTTTTGTTAGAAGTAGGGTTACAAATCAAATGTTTGAAAGAACTGAGCCTGAGTGAAAGATTTATAGTCTGTATGATTGTTATAAAAATGTTGCTCTGTGGTGCTTGATAAAAGGATGCTGGGCCAGAGTTCACTGAGATATGACATGCTTATGGCTTGGAGTTTGGGCTAGGCACTTAGTTCAACAGCTGGCGAGAATGCATTGCAGGTTGGGGGGCAGTGGGTAGGTAGGAGCCTGTGTCAGGGTTAGAATAAATTATAATCTATTTCACTGTGATTTTGCTATCAAGAACAGTAGGACTTCTCATTAAAGAGCCTTCATATGCGTCTTCAAGATCACATGCACCAGCGGTTCTATGTACTTGTATCACTCATTTGTTGAAATTCAATGTAAAAGAGACAGCCTTATTAAACTGTTAACTGATTTCTGACCTTTCATCTCTAGAAAAGATCCTTAAAACATATGCAGCTTCTGATATTTAAGAACTTAAAAACATATTTTCCAAAGTCTTTCACTGTTACCACAGTACCAAACCCTCACTTCTCACCACCCAAAAATACATTCTTACCATGAGGTATCATGGACAAGCATGCACCTTCATCCTCCTAGAACTCTGCTGCCTTTGACACCAAGGATCTGGTCACCTACAAAGATCGACACTCTAGAAAGTTAAGAACTACTTTGATTCAGTTCCTACCTAACAGGTGAATTTGAACATCTTTCTTCTGGAGCTCTCCTCCATTTTGTGTGGTGTGCCTCAAGGGCCTTATTTTCAGCTCTCTCTCTTTCTCCCTCTCTCACAACACATAAATTATCAGCCTCATGGTTTCCTGGGGTGCAGAGCTACATACCACATGTATTGTGCTTATACATAGCACATTTATGGATTACCAAAGGATCTAAAAAACACAGTCAAGTTGAGCACTATATCACACCTGTTCAGCATCAAATGAGAACTGATAGTGCAAAAATGCATGACGACTCAAGACATCACTTGGGCCAATGTGTCCAATGAAGTACATTTCAACTGGCCTAACACCATGTTCTCCATGTTCTTCTTTATATATGGTTCAAAATGTCAATTTGGTATTTGATAAATCTGATCTCCAGCCCACAGTAAACAACATAATGAAATAAGTATTTTTGCACCTATTCATGGGGTCTTGTCTCTCTCACAGTCGCCTCAACAAAAAGGTTATTCCTTAAAGTTGAATTGCAAGAGCATCTTCATGGGCAATTTTCAGAAGGTTCCAAGTCACACAGTCTGCCTCATAAACCACAAGCCTATCTATAAACAATAAGGGCTCTTGGTTGATCACATTTATTAATTCACTGTTATATATATATATATATATATATATATATATATATATATATATATATATATATATATATATATATATATATATACATTAGTTCTCATTCCATTAGTATTTGTACATATTTATTTTGAGTTCTGAAAATAGCACTTTATACTTTATTTAATTGACAGATTTACACTTGATGCCTAGCATTACAGTGCACTAAATAAATTACAGAATACATTAAACTCAATTAGCACTGTGATGCAAGCATGTGCATAGAATTGGCAGCTTACACCTCACTAGAAGCCTTCTCCACTTCTCTTTTAATAAATACTGTATGCTGCTGATTAACACAACTATTGTCCTAGGAGCCATCCCTGACAGTATTACAATTGACTCAAAAGAAGAGTTTCTTTGTTTTTTGTATTTTGAAAAATGAAATAGAAAGACAACAAATTGTCTTTTGTATGTATACATGTTCACATAAATCTGTAAAACATTAAAGCTAGATTGTTTTAAGCTATACAATTTACTCTTCCCAATTTGGGTTTTACAGCTGCCCAATAAAAATGTATTTAGGTAGTTGTTGGCAATTAGGTTTTGGTGTGGTTTACTTTACAATGACAATAATTTCAATATTTTTCTTATCTATTTTTAGCAAATTCTAATATAATCATCCTTTTAATGTATTTGTATTAAGGTATTTTGGGGTTAATTTACAGTTTAGCGGGCAAGTACTCCATCACTATTGTGACAGATATCCTCTACCCCTTATTACAAATTGCATAGGATATAACACATACGTAATAAAGCGGACAAGATATAGGTCACATTTGTGACATAGTAAAACACTTGCTGAACTCTAAATCAGGCCCTAATTTACTAATAAAGGAATAGCAGGCTAATATTTGAGCAAGAGAATTATATGAAATGAAAAGAAAATAGATGCCATAATAGCATGTTTTTTTAACATGGCTTGTGATATGACAACCATGTCGGGGATAACCTTATTAATTAAAGAGGTGGAATCTGTACTTGAATTCATAATTCAGACAGACATATTGAAGCCTTTGTTTACGCAGAATTTTAAATGAAATTATTGATGATTATTCATGTAGCCTGAGTGTTGAAATTACATAGAAAATGTAAGAACGTAGGGAAAAATAATACACGCATTTGAAGGTGCGCCCACCAGTGTGGCCATCAATTTTCACGAAGTGTACTTATTAATGTCTTATTAATGAGAAATATTGAGCTCATGTTTTATTAATGTAGTAATATGCCATATTGAGAGTTATGTATTATGTATTTTTGCTTTAGTAATTGTAGGCCATAGCTTAGCGAGGTCTTGGCCTAGTTGCATGGCCTCAAGTCAAGCTGCATTGCTCAGGCGTTTTACAAAATGGATGCGTGGAGAACAAAATTGTGATTTTCCGCTGTAATGTACAAATGCTCAGGGCTAAAGGTCTTTCTCATGAGAACTGCTTGCTAGGAGATTATGTACTAGCTAATGCAACAATGTTTAATGTAATGTGTGTAAGACTGACTTTCTCAGGAAAAAACAATGAACATACTGCCTGCAGTATAAGCTGCAACAATATTGTTACCTGATGAGCGTAAAGACGAGAACAGAAGAGATGAGAACCAATCATCTGCATGTGAACCATGTACTAGTAAAATTGTAGATTTGAAGTTTTAATTTCATTGGATTAACTGCAAACGTGCAATCCCTTGAACAATAGGGACTTGGGAAGTAGTTTTAGGAAATGTAATTTAGCCGGACAGCACTGAGAAGAAGACACCTTTTGCCCATTTTCTATCCTGCCATAAGGCCAATATTTTCTTGACCATCTTGAGAAGAGATGTGCTTAACTTTACTGCTTAGAGAGACTTTGCTTTTTCTGAACTTTGATGTTGAATCCTGATACCTAGCTGACCAAACTGCTGTCCTGAGGACGAAGATTGTCACAGTTTGCTGATTCAAACTGAACATAGGTATACTGACTATGATACTGTTTGCTATGTCCATTTGCTTTTATTTCTAGGTCCCAACCGCTATTTTGTTAGAGCCATAGTTAAAATGTTATTTCCAAATTTGTACGTTTAAATTGTTTTGCATGTTACATACATTACAACGAGTATAGGGGATATTGCACCACCAGAAGGTACACTGACTTACATTGTAATCAAAGAAAAGGGTGCTGCACCGTGTCTCTGGCTAAAGCAATGGTGCAAAGTGACAGAGAAGGATGGGAGCTTAGCGTTTCCTAACAGAACATTTAATTTAAGAAGTTTAGAGAATCTGAGGAAGGTGCTGTATGATCTGAAACCCCCTCCGAGACCAGCACAGTTCGCTGCACTGGCGATTTGGGAGCTAGTAGCCAGATGGCAACAGCAACAGAAATTTGAGAAGAGAATGAGAAAGGTAGAAAAGACACTAGTGGAGGCTAGATGGTACAGTGATCAGAGGTTTTGGAGGACCGAGACCTTACAGGGGATTAAGTTGTTTCCTGTGATTACACAGGACAGTGAAAGAGAAGGAAGGAAAGCGACTAGAAAGACTAACAGAAGCCCTTCTGAGAGTGGGAAGGCTAGAAAATCTTTGACATTGGAGGAGGAATCAGACGGCGATGAGTTTATTTTGCAGTTATTGAGAAATCATCCTCCACCATGTGCTGCACAAGAGAGAGTTCCGAGCACTAGTAGAAATCCTACAGCTCCAACCCAGGTTAACGCAACAATGAGTCCAGGACAGGTTAATCCAAGCATGACACAGAGCCCAATGCAGAGCAGTCATAACACACCTACTACTCCAGTAGTCCAAAATCAGGTGCCACACTCGAATGTCCAGAGAATTTATATGCCTATGGTGGAAACAGCCACTAATCTAATAGTGCCTACAGGACAGACTTTCCAGAGACCAATGTTGGTTCAGGCAGAGCCAACTCCACTTTACTGCCTCAAGCGTGTCACAAACAATGCTGAAATATACCAGATAACAAGGACACAGTCAGATATGTCTGTACTGATGAACCAGAATGTGGGAATTTCAATCCCACAGTACCTGAATGTCAGACCAAGCCCAGATGCATTATCTGTACCTGTCATGACTGGTCCAATTGTACATTTGTTTGCAGAAGAGACACCCAGTGCAGATGGATAGGGAGTCCTGAGTCAGAATGCAATGAGGGGAGGACTTAATGAGAATATTTAAGTAGTCTCTCCAGTAGGACATACCTTTGATGAATCAAGATCTTTGTTAGACTTAGCCCATTCGGAGTTCCTCCAGATACTGTCATAGGGTTGAATGTTAGTCAGAGCCTGAAATTACTGACACCCCAGACTCCAAATACAGTAGAGCAACAAGTGCCAGATGCCCAGGCTGGCAACATTTCGTTGCAGGGTTTGACTGTCCAGCAATTGACTGAATGGCTAGGCAAGCTGAATACCCCGGCGAGTGCTCCCAGGGGTGAGGAGTACTTGAACTATACAAGACTAGGAATGGAAGCAGGTGAGCTCATTGAAGGAACTATGGGTGTGAACAGGTTAGAGTCCTACAAAAAAGCAGAGTTGAGATATCTATGTCCAAAAATTATGAGGGAAGTGAGCAATGTGCATCAAAAGCTAGCAGAATTGGCAGAGAAGTACTGCATAGAAATAAAGAAAACAAAGCATTTGAAAAGGAGTTACAGCTTAGATTTTGACACAAAAGATTTTGAGCCCAAGAGATCTGCTGGGATAAAGGCACACCTTAGGGAGCTACTTCAAAGTGCCCAGATCTCAGGAGCATTAGATAGATGGAAAGGCAGATGGGTAAAGAAAAAAGATAAGAAGAAAAGGGATTTTGAGGAGCTGACTGCAAATGTGCAGCAGAGTAAGGATCCGGTGAAGATTTTACTAATGAGAGAGATTCCAGGAGGAAATTTCATTCATGCCCCTGAAGCAGAAGTGACATTCTGTCTTTTACAAATGATGACACAGAGAGAAACCAGAAGAATGAAACCAGCAGACAGACAGGATCATGAAACTTGCAAAATGCCTTTGGAAGGACTTGAACACTCTCTTAGAAATAGTAGTTCCAGCTGATTTGTGGATGGAGTGCAAGAGGAGCATAGATGGGCCAACAAATGAACCAGAGAGTTCAGGTTACAGGTGCACCGTCTCCTGAGGTAATGAAATATTATTACAAGGTGATTGAATTCCAGAAGATAAGAATTTTGCCAAAAAACATTGATTGGAAGAGAATAGACAGGACAGCTCAGGAAGCAAAGAACTCAAAACATGCGTATTATGAGAGATTGTTGCATGTGTTCAAGCATTACAGTGGTGCAAAAGCAACTGAGCCGAAAGACATGATTCATTTTGTGTTCAGATTTGTGGAAGGACTGAGACCTGAAATTAGCCAGATGATAAAGAGTCATTTGATATGCTGGCAAGCAAAAACAACTGATAAGGTGTTGCAGTATGCAAAGTACTGTAGTGACGAGATTGAGTTGAAGCAGAGAAAGATGAAGGAAAAGGCGATGGTGATGCAGATTAAAGCCCCTCAAACAAGGGGGCAGGGAAACTTTCCACAACTGCTACCGAAGCAGCAGCAGGGAAATGTGGTATTTCAGAATCAGATAAGAGGTAGAGGTCGCGGAGGTAATGTAAATCATGGTCCAGACATGGGTATTGTAGTGGTTCAGAACGATGTGCAGGGAATGAGGAAATTGTTGCCTTGTCATGCTTGCAGTGCGGTCAGACATTAGAAGCAGGAGTGTCCGATGATGGTGCAGGAAGGTGTGTTCAACAAACAAGTGACAAAAACTCGGTCCAAAACATGAGAGGACTGAAAATGAGAGGTTATGACCAAAATTTTCATAATAATGTGAATCAAATGCAGCACTTTCAACCCATGCAGCAGGTGCAAATGCCACATGTACAAATGAAACAGTTACAGCCAATGCAACAGCAGGTTTAAATGGTACCTAGACAGCAAATTCAAATGCCTTAAGCCCCAATGGAACAGCAGAAGGTGATGCTTCCTCAACAGGTCACAGGTCAGAGGTAAAACAAAAGTAAGAACACAGTTCGGCAATTCCTGTTACACAGTAAGAACGGAATAAACAATGATTGGGTGAGAGAGAGTTTGGATGAAGAAGAATGTGTGCTTGCAGCTTCCTTAGAAGTAGATCAGAAAGGTCCCTATGTAAAGGGAAAATTCATTGGTCACAGAGTTTCATTTTTGGTTGACACAGGAGCTACACGCTCTAGAGTAAGAACTGCTGAAGTTACAAACTTGCCCCTTTCAGGAAAGACAGTCCATATTGTAGGAGTAGTGAATCAGTGTTTGACCAACACAATTACCGGAACAGTTCAGGTTAAGATTGGTAACTTTAAAGGATTTGACAAATTTGCAGTCTGTGATTCAAGTTCAGTATCCCAACTGGGAAGAGACTTGCTGCGTAAAACCAGGTGCTCAATTACTTGCTCAAATGTTGGAATAGAGATTCAGATGAATAGTGATGATGAGGATGACCCAGCTCCAGAGACCGGGTGTGAGACAATAAGTGAGGAATACCCTTTGATTAATTTCTTTCCAGTATTCACAGTGAAGGTGCTTCCTCCTGATTTACAGGGAACAGTTAAGGAAAAAGTGTGGGATCTAACTGGAAAAGAGATAGGTCTGATAAACGGAGTTGAGACAGTTGAAGTTCCTGTAAAGCCAAACACAATTTGTCCCCAGTTTCCACAGTATCACATGCCACAGGAGATACTTATAAACGTTGTCCAAATAGTTGCAGGATTTGTAAGTCAAGGGGTCTTGAAAGAAGTGTTGAGCAGCCCATGTAATTCACCAATAATGGGATTGAAAAAGCCCTGTGGGAATGTTTGAATTGTCCAGGATTTGAGACAAATAAATTACATTGTGATCAAATGTTGTGCCAAGGTGCCAAATCCAGCTGTGATAATGTTTCAGATTCCATGTGATGCTGAGTGGTTAACCATCATAGACTTGCCATAAGCCTCCTTTTCTGTGCTTCTTTATGAGGATAGACAGTTTCTATTTTGTTTCAAATTTTTAGACCAAGTTTACTGTTGGTGTTGAATTCCTCAAGGGTTTTCAGAGTCACCTTCCATATCCAATCAGATCTTGAAAAATAATTTGGAGTAATTGGAATTGCCTTTCCAATCGACCCTGGTACAGTACATTGATGACTTATTGATTTCATCCAGAACAATAGATGACTGCAAGTATGACATGGTTGCCTTAGAAAGAGATGAAATACTAGGGTTACCAGATTGAGAAGGGATCAAGGAAAATATCCAGAGAAAGGGTCACATCCATATTACAGATGAGTCCACCAGCCACACAGAGAGATGTCAGGATGGTTTTAGGGATGGTAGGCTACTGCCGCCAATGGATTCCCAAATGTTCAGTCATTTCCAGGCCCTTTCAAAAGCTGACTCATAAAGAAGTCATCGATCCAATAGTGTTAGATCAGGCTTGCATGAAAGCGTTTTCTGATTTGAGAGAAGGTCTGTGCAAAGCTCCGGCTTTGGGTATGCCTGACTACATGAAGTCTTTAACATTGTTTTGTCATGAGCGTGATGCATGTTCTTTGTCTGTCTTGATGCAAGTCCATGGAGGTGTAAACCGCCCAGTAGAATAGTTTTCAGCTACTTTGGACCTAGTTGCAGCAGCTTTACCAGGCTGTCTGTGTGCAGTTGCAGTGGTTGGACAGGCCCTCACACAGTGTGAAGGCATTGTGATGAGACACCCCTTAACTATCTGACGAAAACCCAGTACCTAACATGTGCAAGATTGACCAGATACAAGACAAGCATTCTAGGGTCACCTAATGTATCAGTGAAAAGATGTACAGTGCTTAATCCGGCAACCTTACTTTCAAATGAAAATGTTGAAATTGAAAACTTGTAAGACATTGAGCATGATTGTCTTGAAGTAACTGATTTATGCACAAAACCGAGACCTGATATTAGAGAGACCTGATTGGAAGAAAATGCCCAAATTATCTTTGTTGATGGTTCCTGTCTAAGAGCCAATGCAAGAACACTGAGAGCAGGATATTCCATGTCCACAGTTTCTGGTATACTGAAAGCATCTTGGCTTCGAGGAGTATACTCTGCATAAGTAGCGGAACTGGTAGCCCTCACTAGAGCGTGCCATGTGTCTGCTCAGCTTAAAGTTATTAGCTATATGTATAGCCTGTATGTGTTTGGAATAGTTCATGATTTTGGCCAGTTGTGGTCACATAGAGGTTTCATGACCTCTTCTGGTTCACCAGTGAGAAATGGTGAAAGAATTAAAGAAATGTTGCATGCTAACCAAATGCCTGAAAAGATTACCGTGGTGAAATGCAATGCACATCTGAAATCACAAGATTTTGTGTCAATCGGTAATGGATATGCAGATCAAGTCGCAAGGTTTTGCGCATTGAACTGTATATCATTCAAATATAAGTGGGAATTGTTGCCTGAAGAAGGTGAAATGGCCCAAGTTTTGCATTTGTTGTGATAGATATATTGGAAGAATCGAAAACATTGCAGAATAATGTTGACAGGGAGGTGTAGTGAATCCTAGTTTGTTTTAATGGAATAACAGGAATTAGCTTTACCTTTGGCTTGCAGACTCGTGCCCCCATCATCTAGTGACTTTTAACCTACTTAGCTTGCTCTGTCTTAGCCCATTTATTTAATTATTTCTTTTAAGATGGCTGCCTTGTTTATAGTTAGGCCATTTGTTTAAGTTTATGTTATCAGTTCCAATGCGCTAAGACGTCAAATCAAGCGACACAGACAAACAAACTGTAGGTGTTCACATTAGGTACTTTCGCTCTTCTCGCCTTTGAGGGAATTGTTTATATTAATTGGCGTCCCAAGCATGCTGTGTTATCTATTGTTTGGGAACAACCTACGTCAGGGGTCTAAGTCGATCTGTATAAATACACCTCACTTTAAACAGATAATCAGAAGGATTCCGACCAGATACCATCGCTGGTATCGATGCTGCAGGTCGCCTTGACGCTGACCTGGACTTCGTGTTCCTACGGAGTCTGAGCTAGAGACTTCATTCCAAGGTAACAAGGGTTGGGAGCTCTTCTCAGGGACATGGCATTGGCAAATTAGGTTTAATATGCCCTTACTGCCTTTAGGTAGAAGGCTAGCTCTATCAGAATAAGGAAATAGGACACATTATACACTTAATATCTTTCCATGTTATAGCAAGATGGTGGGGTCTTTATAATCATTACTCTTGTTTTTACAATTCTGTCTCTTGCACTGTTCATTATCCTAATCATTGCAGCCCAATTAATATACAGCAGATTGCAAATTGTGTTGAATAAAAACTTTTGAAACCTTACTGCATCTTCGTTATTGCCTGTATTTGGTTGAGACATGATGTATCTGTGAGAAAGGGGTAATTTCCGTTTAACCACGACACTCCCTGAGATGTCATATTCTTTAATCCATGCGTAAAGGCTGCCACAAATCACCTTTAACTGTTTGGGTTTTTGGTGAGGTACTGCTAGTGAGCCGGAAGGGTTGGGACTACAGTTGCAACTTGTTGTAGGATAGGCAAAGTCACCTACAAACAAAAGTACTGTCATCCTTAAACCAGCAGTCTTGCTCAGAGCAAGAGTCGAACTACGACAGAGGAAAAACTTTCATGGAGCAAAACGAAACGTGTACAGCAACAAGATGAAGTGTTGGTTTCAGAAGAGGGTCAATTGGTTTTGCCTAATAGTCTATTGTCTCAAATGGCTAGGTATTACCATGGTCAAGCACATGTTGGAAGGGATGCAAGGATTTGTCTGTTTGAGCATAATTCGTTCAATTCAAGGTTTAAACAAGTTGCTGAATCAGTTTGCAATTGTTGCATCATTTGCCAGCAAATGAACACGGGAAAAGAGACAGTGGTTAATTTGAGCCACGTTGGAAGAGCAGGAGGTCCATCCAGCAGAATATAAATGGATTTTATTGAGATACCTGTGTGTGGAGGTTTGAGATATGTGTTGATGATTGTCTGCATCTTTAGTCACTGGATCAAAGCATACCCTACATGAAGAAATGACAGCTTCACAATAGCAAAGCTATTGCTTACGGAACTGATACCACATTTTGGGTTTCCAATCTCCTGAGACTAATTCTGCAGGAGATTCATTTTCAGCAATGAAGTAATTCAATTATTGTGTGCAGCATTGAACATTGAGCGAAGTTGCTTTGTAGTTACCATCCAGAAGCATCAGGACTAGTGGAACAGGTAAGTGGTACCTTGAAATCAAGAGTGTCAAAGATATGTGCGTCTACAAATCTGAAATGGCCTGACACACTGCCTGTAATGACGTGGTGTATTAGGATCTGTTTAAGCCATCTGGAATCGTGTGACATCGTCTTGACTGATGTCAAAGGATTCCGAGGCATCGACTGGCAGTGGCGACATCTCTTCTATGTGCCCCTTTACTTCTAAGGAAGCTTAGGTTTTAATGTGCCTTCAGTCATTATCCAATGAAATCTACAATTACCTAAGGACCTGACGTGTGCTCATTTCACTGCCTTTAGTTCTGATGAGAGTGAGAAACGCACCCGACAGGAAGACAGGATTGTCACTGCACAAAATCCTCATGGGCAGAGCAGTGAGGTTGCCAGCGGTTCCTGCAAATGTGCTTGTAAGCATTACAGATGATATGGTGCTGGACTACTGCAAAGGCCTGGCTGATGTGGTTCGCTCTTTCTCTCACCAGGTGGAAGCCACCACACTACCACTGATCCATGACCCAGGACACAACCTGAGAGCCGGTGACTGGGTTGTGGTCCCGAAACATGTGTGGAAAATGTGTTTTCTTCAAAGAAGAAGTAGATAGAACAAGGAGAGAAGATCTGAGTGAAGGAGCGCTGCAGGAAGATTGAAAGTTGAAAAGAAAGAGAATAGTAAGTCAAGGGTATGCAGGGCGAATCAATGGGCGTATGCAACTACAAGTGAATGGCAGAAAGAGTTTTTGTATTTTTTTGTTTTGATCAAGACATTCCAGGTCAATATTTTGGCATTTGAAGGAAACTAGTCAACTTAACTGTTGAGACAAATCTGAGAAAGTGGAAAGAGACTGTTGAAAATAATTGGAAAATACTTTGATAACCTGATTTGACAAAGATAGCTTGACTTGACAAGCTGTTAAACAGATTTTTGACAAAGGATCCTGAAAGTGAGACTGAAAGCTGTAAATAACTGCTGAAAGAAGAAGAATTTGTTTTGTTTTTAATTTTGCTGCTTAGTTTCTAAATGTTTCTTTTCTGCAGATCATGAGCAGCATTAGCCAGCAGGCAGGAAGAACAGGTACTGTAAATACATGAGTATTGGTTTGGCAATCATGTGTGTGATATTGTTTGTGATATCAATTGTGGGTATGACTGTTCTTGATAAGAGTAAAGCCAACCATACTTCAGCTTTTGAGACAACTACTGCCTTAACAGCGATAGAGAAGTTTAGGTTAGATGAGAAGTATCTACACATAGTTAAAGCACAAGAGGGGAACTTTCTTCTAAGGTCTTCTATTGCTTATTGAGTGAATATGCTGAAATGATGGATACGAAGAATAGTTAGGTGTGTACGCAGATTCCTTCATCAGTTGAAGAAGGAGTTACCTATCATAGTTTGGCTCTTACTTATGGGATAAACTGTATTCAGTTACTAACAAGATTCTGTAACCAGGAGCGCATTCAGTATTTTTAATCCAATCATGATGTTGTGTTTTCGTTTGTCCCCATAATTAGGTACCTGAGTAGAGTAGCTGAGGACAATGACATAGTATTAGTGAGGGGTTTCTTTAAACTTACATTAAATGTAGGCACAGCTTATGCGCACAGGAACAACCTGACATGCTTGCTTACACCTTTAGAAAAGAGCTTCTTAGATTACACAGATGATAGAAGAAAGGCATTGAAGGAGAATTTAGAAAAGGGTTTAGAAAAGAGGACTCACACAAATGATTATGCTTATAGTGCAATAAAAACACAAGGGAAATTATCTTTAGATGCGCAACACGTAAAAAAGCTTTGTGTGTATAGATCTAAATCTCGCACTGACACTTTATTTGTGGGAACACGTGAATGTAAACATGTGTTTTTGTTTCAGAGTAAATGGACATTTATGTTGAATGGACAGGGTCCAGTGATTCCTGGTATATTCGACATCTGTGGGCCTAATGCTTATTACCATCTTCCAAGAGGATGGCATGGTACATGCTACTTGAAGATAGTTTTTCCAAAGATTTTCCAGCTTGACTACTTAAAGAAATTTATGAAAGTGACTGAGTTACATCACATTAGACAAATGAGAGAGTCTCCTTCTGGTATAGTAGGAGATATATTTGGAGCAATGATACCTTCAGTAGGAGTTGTTCTGAATTCGATAAAGATTCAAAAGTTGTCTACTATTGTGGATAACATGCTGACAAATTTTTTCAGGAGCTATACTCCTGATAGACACTGAATTAGCTGTGGAAAGAGCTGTGGCTCTTCGGAACCGCCTTACGTTAGACATTCTTTTAGCAAAGGAGGACGCAGTTTGCAAAATGCTTAATTCTAGGCATTGCTGCTCGTTTATTCCTGATAATAGCAAATAAATTAGAAGCTTACTTACTAATCTGACTAATGAGAGTGCTGATTTGAAAGAGCTGAAAGAACCAGGTACTTGGGAAAAAGTTTGCAAAGGATTTGCTTCAGTGGGTCATTGGCTCAGCAACATCGGCAAAGGGATACTATTGAAAATATTACAAGGAATATTAATTATTGTAATTTGCTTAATTGGAGCATGGAGAATATGTAAATTATGTAAAAAAGATCAAATTAACGAAGACAAAGAATAATCAAAGGAGGAAAGCAAAGAAAAGGGAAAATTCGTTTACGGGAAATTTCGAAAAGGGAACGAAAATATGATGAGGTTGAAATGACAGAATTTTAGCTGATGCAAAAATTTGTGTAGGAAGAATTATTGTTATGACACATTTAGTCATCAGAGGGACGATTGTTTTAATGAAATTATTGATGATTATTCATGTAGCCTGCGTGTCGAAATTGCATAGATAATGTAATAACGAAAAATAATGCACGCATTTGAATTTGCGCACACCAATGTTCATGAAGTGTACTTATTAATGACTTATTAATGAGAACAATTAAGCTCTAGTTTTATTAATGTGGTAATATGTCTTATTGAGGTTTATGCATTACGTATTAGCCTTACTAATTGTAGGCCTTAACTTAGCGAGGTCCTGGCCTAGTTGCACGGCCTCATCTCAAGCTACATTGCTTAGGCGTTTTATAAAATGGATTGCTGGAGACCTAAATTGTGATTTTTCACTGTACTGTACAAATGCTCGGAGCTAAAAGTATTTCTCATGAGTACTGCTTGCTAGGACATTATGTACTGGCTAATGCAACGATGTTTAATGTGAGACTCACTTTCTCAGGAGAAAACAATGAACATACTGACTGGAGTATAAGCTGCAACAATATTGTTACCCATTGAATGCAATGATGAGAACGGAAGAGATGAGAACCAATCATCTACAGGCGAACCATTTACTAGTAAAATTGTAGATTTTAAGTTTTAGTTTGATTGAATTAACTGCAAATATGCAATCCCTTGACCAATAGAGACTTGGGAAGTAGTTTTAAGAAATCTAATTTAGCCGGACCGCACTGAGAAGAGGACACCATTTGCCCATTTTCTATCTTGCCATAAGGCTAATATTTTCTTGACTATCTTGAGAAGAGATGTTCGTAACTTTACTGCTTAAAGAGACTTTGCTTTTTTCTGAACTTTGATGCTGAATCCTGATGCCTAGCTGACCGAACTGATGTCCTGAGGATGAAGACTGTCACAGCTTACTGATCCAAACTGAGGATAGGTATACTGACTATGATACTGTTTGCTGCGTCCATTTGCTTTTGTTTCTAGGTACCAACCGCTATTTTGATAGACGCATAGTTAGATGTTTTTTGTGATTACATTGATTTGCATGAAGCCCAAACATGCTATTCTAATATAATGTTAGTTAGGGTCCTCTCTGATGAAGTTCAATACATGTGATAACATTTGATGTCTTTTCTTTTCTGAATCTAAATGTATGTGATATAGTTTGTGCAGTTATTTTTGCTTTTAATTTGTACTGTAACCTTAGAATGTATAGTAGCTCAAGCTTTGATTAGATTGTGATTTCTCACTGTTTTGGTCAGCCAGTGTTGTTTCTGTATGTTTGTTTATCATTTGATTTTTAGAATTAGGTACATGGCATTGGCATTGTTAATATAGGGAAATAAGCTTTCTAACTTTTACCTAAAGGTGTGGTGATCCATGGCTGCAAGGTCATGGTGTATGACAATTACTGACTCCTATTGATTACTAATGTTATTGATTGTTATGGGTTTTGTATCTGCATGTATGGGATATATGGTGGGAAAACCTCAAAGCAAGTCAAAAGGTTCATAGACCTATTCGCGTCTCCTTGTGAGTTTACTTATTAAGGTCCAATGCGCTAACACCTTAAAGTCCACTTACAGGAAATGAGAGCTCCCCAGTTATTAAAACTTGGAATAAAACATGAGCTATTGATGAAAGCTCACTTTGACAAACAGCATAGTTGAAGTTAGCCAAATGTGAAATGTTGTGAACAGAGGTCAATTCTTAAGCCGTTATTGTAAAAGCAGAACCGTCAGGATATTATGTGTATGTAACGTAGATGGATAGGGGCACTAACCTACCCAAGGAGCAGATCCAAAAGCCTAAACTGTCCCATTGTACTGATGCCAGTACAGGCAATTAATAAGCAACAATATAAAATAGTATGTTACACAAGGTTCCAAGGGCCATAGGGCAGACAGTGGCTGATGGTTGAGGTCGTTTGACACTGGTGTCATGAAGTCCATTATACTACAGCTCTGCAAACCGGCCAAGTATAACTCTTTCCGTACTTTACTCTCAGGGTAGCAAAGGGCAACATATACATGCCTTTGAGGGAGATAGTATGGAGGCAAGAGCACCAAAAACAACAGTTAACCAACAGGGACAATAATACAGAGGCCCTCATTATGATAGGGCAGTCAGCTGTCCACCACGCTGGTGATGGCATTAGTACAGTCGACAGGATGGCGGTGAAGACCGCCAAAATATCACCATGCCGGTGATTCCTCCATAGACAGACGATGTCTCACCTGAACTGCCGGTGGTGTCCGTCCACTGATCACAGCGGTAGCCATCTTCAGGCAGGTGGAAGACAACGACCCGCCCACCATATTATGACATAGCACACCGCCAGGATTTCTGGGGCAGGACCACCGCCACCAAAAGCCTGGCAGAAACACATCACATAAAAGGAGACACTCACCTCCAGGGATACAGAGGAGTCCACGCCCACCATGGAACCCGAACTGGAAGTCCTGCTGATGCTGTACCACGTGACACGTGGCTCCAGGAGCAGCAACGCCGACAAAGAAGACGATGGTGAGTACAGCCACCTAGCACACAAGGGAGGGAGGAGAGAGTGACTCACCCACATGCACAACACACACCAAACACACATAACACACACCCAAACTAATCTGCAGAGTAAATCAACAGCAACATAACCCAGGAGCAATGAAAGTTAGGACACATACCTCTGGTCCAACCACAATAATAATGTGAGAAAACAAGCTCAATTTTAAATAAATAAATAAATACATATGTAAAGCAAGGGCCATTGGCCAGTCCACAGTCAACAGTCAACAAAGGTCAACGTCCAAGGCCTAACATGACTCCTGACAGCCCAGTATCTCCACTGTGCAGGGGCATCATGATGTCAATAGGCAGGCACACCAGGGGGCGCGGGTGGATGTGGTGGGGATTCTTCTTGGGAGGGGGGTTCTTGGGCTTGGGTTTGGGGGGTCTTTACCCATCTGTTTAGGGGCGGAGGAGTGGGGTTGTGGTGGGGGGCCGGAGTGCCACTCTTGTGCTCCTTAGTGGCAGGTATAGTCTTAGGGGGAGGAACAGGAGTCGAATGGGAGGTGAAGGTACTGGGCTGGGGGAGGGATCTTTCTCTGACGGGCAGGACGGTTGAGGGAGGGAAGAGGTCAAGGCGGCAAAGGAAAAGCTTTTTAGGGCCAAGGGGGCGCTTTGTGGGAGGAGGATTGGGAGTGGAGGTAGAGGGAGTGGTTGTAGGAGGAGTAGGTGTGCTGAACTTGGGTGCAGGTGCATGGGCTGTGTGCGTGTGTGAGGTGGATGGCTGTTGGGTGTCTGAGTGGGAGCGTTTTTGTGTAATTGTAATTGGAGGGGGCAGACAGGGTGGGAGAGGACAAACAGGACGTCTGTATGCGTGTTGTGGTGGTGTCTGCAAGTGAGGTGGGTGTGCTGCATGAGGTTGTGATGGTGGTGGTGACTGAGCATGTGGCGTGTGGGGTGCATGTCTGCGTGTCTGCTGTTGTGGTGACTGTGGGCAAGGCTGTACAGGTGGCAGGATTCTGTGACTGATGATGCAGTGCATGCAGGTGAGTGTTGATGTGATTGTGAGGGAGGAGGAGGAGGGGGAGACAGTGGAGGCAGTGGCAGCTGAAGTATGTGCATCTGTGTGTTAGCTGTGTGTGTGCTTGTGGAGTGAAGTGTGGTGCCTGTGTTTGTCTGTGCGAATCCTGTCTGTTGTTTTGGAGTCATGCTTGTCAGATTGTGTGCATGGGATGGGTTGGGGAAGAAAACAAGGGAAACTGGCTGCTGTCAGAGAGGAGGCCAGAGCCTGAAACAATCTCTGTAGGGCAGCCAAGCCACCACGAATGCTCTCCAGGTAGGCACTGCATTAGTGCATCTCAGATGCCAGCTACTTCCTGTATTCATAAACATTTTAATTTTGTCTCACTTAGATATCGATCACTGCAGAGGATAAGGAGGAGGAGGCAAGCACCCGTGTACAGACCCCTTGTGGACTTGGCTACACTGGAGGACCGGCACATCATACTCACCTATCATCTGGACAGGGCCACAATCACTGAGCTGTGTGCACAATTGGAGCCTGATCTAATTCCTGTTATCCATAGAACTACAGCAATTCCCCCTGTAGTACAGGTACTCTCAGTGCTCCACTTCCTGACAATGTGGTATGACAACTAAAATCAATGGGCTTCTTATTCAGTAATGATCTCATCTCATGTGGACCACTACTTCGTCACCACTGCATTCAACGTTGTCATAGTCAAAAAGTAGACATGGTACACTGAAAAGTAAAAATGTATTTTTGCTTGGGCAAAGGAAAACATGCAGGCTATGTGTTATTCTCAGAAATTGGTAACAGGGTGAACTTCTAGGAATATAGGAAATGGCCCTACTTGGCATCTCCTTTGACTTTGGTACCGTATGCTGTACTTTTTCTGCTTTTACTATATGAAGTAGCAGTAGGGCTAAATGTAGCGCATTGTAAAATCTCAAAATAAATAAATAAAAATATACATTTGTCCTGTGCTGACTGACTATTGAGCACGTATAGAAATGCTACTGCAATATACCAATATGTTGGTTTGTTGTGCTGGATCATCGCAGATAGAATGGGCATAGGTCATCTGAACTGAGTATTTTGTTTTGTACGATGCAGTAAAAATGATTTAGGGAACTGATCACTGAAAGTGTTGTACCATGTGCGAATCCCCAAAATATATAGAATTGTGCAATCTAAGAGAACGACTTAAATGAACGAGGACAATATAATACTTTAGGGCAGTCAGTAATAGTGGATTCTCTTTGGAGGGTCTAAATTAGAAATCACTCCCACCCGCCTTTCTATGCACCTGCATGTACTAATTGCCTTCCCGCAAAGCCTTCCTTAAATACATTTCAGAGTAGATAAATGCGCCGTGAGTCATTTCATTCCTCTTACTAATTGAATCACTCCATGGTAACATGCCCATTGAGAAGAAAGAAGAGGTTTTCTGAGAAATTAAAGGCAAATGCCCTCGTTCTTGGATTGGATTACAAGGAAAGAAATATATAAAGGACACCATCTGATCTGGTGAGATTTCCCATGACACCCTTGAAATATTCCTCAGCCCTTTTACAGACTGTTCTATCATTTTCCCATTTATGAAATGCATATTTACCTTCGATTCAATCAAAAAAGCTAATCTTCCACATCTATCAAAGGGAAATCGCCTGTTGAGAATACAGCAAGCAGAATGCTTTTTCCTTTCAATAAGATTAGTTATTTTATGTGTTCACTATTGTGTAATTTACATTAAACACGCCACTAGTGATATGATGGTACAGCAGTTTCGTTTATGTGTATTTTGATTAACCATGGAAATTGGCGACCCAGTGCTGGCACTGGGTTTTGTAGTATTGTTCTTCTGGTGGTCTGGTAATCTATGTCTTTGTGAAGTTTCCTGGCAGATAATTTGATAATGTCAATTAATGCAAATGTGTCACCGTTTGGCCAGTATGGTGTGCTACTGATTAGCACAGTGGCCTTAGACTGAGCTGCAATTACAAGCTGCAATAAGGAAATGAGTTGCACGGACTGTAGGTCCGCAGTACTGGCAATATATACAACAGAATTTCTGATCTTGTGAAATACTACGGTTACCACTGTACTGTTTCTCGAATTTTTGTAAAAATACACAGGATGTACATTCATCTTCCACCAAAACTATAAGCACCGATTGGAGTCAGTTCTGTGGCAGGCCGATATTAGATGGCTCTCTGGTTCACCAATATCGGGCAGGTGTCAGATTTGCCCCTAAAATCACCACATTTTAACAGGTATACTGTAAATCAAGTAGAAAAATTACAGCGTGTGGGGGTATTTATTGTTTTTTCTGTCTGCCCACCACCAGGATTTTTTTGGTGGTGACGGAGGAAAAAGAGATTACACCATCCACAGTAAATATGGTCAGTAATATCATTCCAACGACTCCTGCTCCATCAGGCTGTCAGAGGATGCTTTCCAGCAACTGTGAACCGGGTCTCCTTTGACAGAAAAGCTAAGGTTCGTCTGTCTCTAAATGAAGCAGGCAGATTGAGAGTTTGATGGGCAGGGTACTTCATTGTATTTGTGAAAGAATACCCCATCTTCCAAACTCTAAATTAGGTTCTTATTTCTGGAACTGAGGAGTACTTCAAGTCATTGCAAAAACATTGAAAACTGGGCCCGAATAGTAAGACTCTTAGGCTATTGTTTATGAGATGTGGGGTACCACGGCCATTAAAAACCAATACTCCAGTTGAGGTATTTACCAGGTGTGACAAATAGCTCCTATTTAATGTTTTCCCTTTGAAAATGAGCCAGAGTATGTGAAGTCTCCATTTACCTCATCCAATTCTGTAGGCTTGACATTTGTTCTTGAACTTTTTCCCCCTGTTAAATTTCGACAGGTTTACGCTGCTGAAATCTGTCAGAGGAAAACAGTGGGTGCAATAAATATGACTTATTTTACAACTGGGAATTCCAGTCTCTGCCCAAACACTTGTTTGCGCAGAAATTGGAATTCTGATTAGAGTATGTGTTCTAGCTCATAGTCAGAGCCTTAGAAGATTGTAAATGTACTCTCATGAAGAACATTTATGTAACCCAAAACTCATCACTTAAGTGCTCCTTAATTACTGCAGCTGCAACTCCACGAAGCTTCCGCTGGCACAAAAGGAAATGCTGTTAACCATGCACACTTCTAGTCACATGGCTCACCACAAGAATACCTGAAAATCTGTCTGACCTCTCAGCCCTCCACACAAATGCTTTTTTGAACACCCAGTAGAATCTGATTGGCTGTCCTCCAATCAAAACCTCCTTATTGAACCATTGGAGATGTATCCCTGCAGCTATCTCCAGCAGCATGTTTGAGATATCCATTGCATACTATCTATAATGGGTTAAACTACAAGAGAGCTACAGACGTATAAAGTAAGGTGCCTTACATTTAGAAGAGAAGGCCCATGTACTCCTTTTTTGATCCATTTATCAGCAACTAGCAAGCACGCAATTTGGATCCATAGGCTGCAGCACTTGGGTCACCATTACTACCCATTCTTCTGCTCCCACGCATGCCATTCTGCATCCATGAGGTCACAAGGACACTATAATAACTGATACAGCAATTGCTTGCCTGGGCCTGCTCTGTCCACAATAGTTAGAAGAAGCCAGTTCCGGAGTGTCACTGAAGACCATCCCCCATTTGAGGAGAATGATTGATAGGGTGCTGGTGTGAGTGATGTATAAAAGTCCTGGTACTGTTAGATTAGTTCCAACTCCAGCACTGAATGAACAGGCAGGAAAATGCAAGGGCCAGTAGCACCTTTACGCTTCCAAGAATATCTAGCAACTTTCAGCTTTTGGTAGTTCTAGTCATCAAATGACAAAACATCCCCTGTGACGAAATATGAGGCTCCTTTTGGGCTTAAGGTACTATTGCAGGGAAGCACCAGAATCCATCCACTTGGGACCCTTTCCTCCTCTAGTGTAGTCTATGATGCACTATTTAGTTGTTACCCATGTCCCTAGGGTAAACGAGAGCAAAGAATAATGACCAGTAAGCTTTCATGGACTCAACAGCCATTGGGCGGGGTATGAGTCCAGGTGTGCATCCCGTCTCAACATAAAACAAGTCAATAGTGCTCTGAGAGTAGGATCAAGCCCTTGATATGCACCTCTCCAGCACTTAATAGTATTAACAAAGTTCTTACAATGCATCAGAGCAACATTTTCTCGTTAGCAGACTATCTCCAGCAAGCGTTTTGTTTGGGAAATGCCTCCTTCTTGTTCATCAGTAACCACAGGGTGGCCATGCCCTCTACCATCTCATATCACCTATGCACAGTGTTCAATGGCAAAAGGCCTAACATTTTAAAACTCTAAGCTTAACACTGAGAGTTGATGTTAACGCATGAGGTAGATCTGAGCAAGACATTGAGCTTGAATGTTAATCTTATATAGACTATTTATAGATGATGTTTATTTCCTAGTCTGTTAATTCTGAGCTCAGGAAATAGCCCTGTCCTCATTGGCATCTACTTGTTCTGCAATGCGTATTTTTACTGAGTGTAGTATTGTAATTTGTACTGTGCTAGGCAATCCTTGTAATTATGTCTCACCTGTGACAGGTCTAGTGCTTGCTACAGTGGCTCTTAGGCTCCAGATGGGTTACACTTACCTACATCATACAAACATTAGGATGAGGAATCATACACAGGAACCCTGTACAATCTTTGACCAGACCCAGCCATTCCCAGACCTTCTCTGACAAACTGAGTTTTCCCACCCTACAAGAATGGTATGCAGGTACCTCATCTACCCACCAAGGCATTTCCAGGCAGTGTCTTGAACCTTCTACACTTCTTGTAGTAAACACTGGAAAACCTGGTAATGTGTCCTAAGCCTCAAAGCATGTGCTGAATGAGCCGTCCAACAAATTGGCATAGATGTCTATCAGATGTTCATAACTTTTAATAACTCTCTGCCTTGCCTTTTTCTTACCAACTGATGTATTGTGAACAATGCAACTAAATATTATATTGTTCATCTGCACATCCCTTTTAAAGGGGATTAAAATCTGAAATACGGGAAGTCCCATTGCATTAGCGTCACTGCAGTCATTCACGTAATATGTTTCCTCACATTTTGATTCAAACAAAAAGCCCCTAATACAAACTTTGCTGTTCTTGTAACTCATCAAAGGTGTATAGTTATCTTGTAAATATTACATGCACACAATATAATGCTTCATTACCTGTTCAGGTAAAACCTGATTCCAAATATGTGTAGCCCCAGAAATGAAATTAGCATCAATGTCTACCTGGGGATGTCTTTCCTCTAATTGTGTTCCTCATTTTCTGTTCTCACATTGCACGGACCCCTTGGACTATGAAGTAATAATATTTTTGATAGTTCATTGGTGACAAAGGCCGCACTAAAAAAACAAGCATTTTCAATGCAACGGGTCTCGCATTTGTTCGAGTTAGAGCTATTAGCGTTGTAAAGCAAAAAAAAAACGCAGCGCGATCGCACTTTGTAAAATGCAGCGCTGTCGCACAGCGTGGAAAATAAACAGATAAAGTAGTCCGGACTCCAGGCTAAAAACATCGAGCCTCGTATGTTTTTGGTACTTTACCGGTGCTGTGTAGGTGGGCTAAACACTGGAAAAGGCATTTCACAAATGAAAGCAAGCGGATTTTAAAAGGCAAGCCTACGAACCAATTTAAGTGACTGACGTGGCGTGGGCGTGGTTTCAAGCCCAAAGAGAGATGACAGAATGGACGGAGCGCTTTGTGCTCGCCCATAATCAACAGAAAGATAGAGTGACAACAGCAGTCCTCTGTTATAACGAAGCTCTGGTGCTTTTATTCGTGGCTGAAACAGGGTTAGATTTTAGGAGCATTTAAATGTGCGTTTTGGACACAGGATCGTAATTCTTACTAAACCATAAGAGACATGACCGATGATTGTCAGATATCATCATCAGAAAATGAGCTCATAGTGTGAAAGGATGTGGCCTAATGGCCAGAGCTGCCGACTTGGTTACTTGAGAGCCACATTCGAGTCACAGGCAGGCTCAGCATCCTGTGAGTCGGAACAAATCGCCCTGTGCCTAATGTAGATGAACGCGTCTTTGTGGAATGTAACTGGTCTTCGTGTCAAGAGCTCCATTACCTTCTGGTCCAGGTCGCGCTGTATAAAACTGCAAACAGAAACTGTAATTTATCTACAAAAAGACTAACTTTGTACTTTTAGTGCACACGCATACAAAAACTAGAAAACCTTGAAACATTTTTCAGAAAATCACGTGTTTCTCATTTATTACGTGGAGCATGCAAGCGCTTTGACCTGTTGTTAGTATTGTGGACTTTTAACCACGCCCATCACTTTCAAATGTTCCTGGGCTTGCCTTTCAGAACTCATTTGATGTCATTGGTAAATGCTTTACTTGTGTCCCGCCTTGAGGCTGTTTTTGTCACGCCATGCAGACTGCTCCTGTTATATGGATAATTGCAGGATTGCCAATATACTTCAATGTGGGCTTTTTTTTTTTTCTTTTGTCTCACCGCTTCTCGCTGCATGGCATTCATGGTGCTCACAGCGCGAACAGGCCCAACAGCGTGAACTCGTTGTATAGATTCTACCTGTTTATTCAAAATATTTTGTGCAGATACAGTGCACTTTTACCTTGTGAAAATAAGATAAGCCTCTCTTGTCCATACATGTTTTATGCTGTAGCTCCCCTTGTATACCGCCTTTCGGGGACCTCTACCCATTACTGAGGTTCACAAAATAAACAAAAAAAACTGCATGCGGCTGGCTGCCTGGTGTTTATTCCACCCTATCTTGGCGGATTGAGTTTCCTGTCGCGTCAGCTGACACAAATCATAGCATAACATAACATCACACAATTTAACTCAATATTGCATAGAATAACATAGCATAACATAACAGAATGTAACATCACTTAGCATACCATAATAGAGCACAATATAACACAAGGTAGCGTAACATAACACAATATAGGATAGCATAACATAACACAACATAACACAACATAGCATACCATAACACAACATAGCATAACATAGCATAGCATTACACAACATAACACAGCATAGCATAGCATAACATAACACAACACAGCATAATATAATACAACATAGCACAGCATAACAACACACCTTGGCATAGCATAACATAACACACTATAACACAACATAGCATTGCATAACATAACATAGCATTGCATAACACAATCTAACACAATATTGCATAGCATAACACAACATAGCGTAGCATAGCATAACACAACATAGCATAGCATAACATAACAGAACGTAACACAATATAGAATAGCATAATATAGCACAATATAACACAACATAGCATAACATACCACAGCATAGCATAACATAACACAGCACAACATAACACAACATAGCATAGCATAACATAACAAAACATAACAGAACATAGCATATCATAACACAATCTAGCATAACACAACATAGCATAGTATTACACAACATAACACAACATAGCATAACTTAACACAACGTAGCATAACATACCATAATTTAACACAACATAACCCAACATAGCATTACATAACACAAAATAAAATAACATAGCATCACATAACATAACATAACATTATATAACACAATATACCACAATATAGCATAACATAACGCAACAAATTATAACACAACATAACACAACATACAATAGCATAACATACCGCAACATAACACAACATAGCATTGCATAACATAACACAACATAACACAACAGAACATAGGATAACATAACACTACATAGCATAGCATAACATAGCATAACATAAGACAACATAGCATAACATAACAAACCATAACACAACACAACACAGCATAGCTTAACATAACACAACACAGCATAGCATAGCATACCACAATGTAACACAACATAACACAACATAGCATAGCATAACATAACACAACACAGCATAATACAACACAGCATGAAATAACAAAACAACATAACACAACACAGCATAGCATAACATAACACAACATAACACAGCATAGCATAGAATAACATAACACCACATGACACAACACAGCATAGCATAACATAGCATAGCATAACATAACACAACATAACATAACATAACACAACACAACATAGCATAGCATAACATAACAAAGCATAACAGACCATAGCATAGTATAACATAACGTAACATAACACAACACAACATAGCATAGCATAACATAACATATCATGACATAACATAACACAATATAACACAAAAAGCATAGCATTATATAACACAACTCAGCACAACATAACATAACACCACATAGCAGACCATAACATAACACAGCATAACACAACATAGCATAACATAAAACAATATAACACAGCACAGCAAAGCATAATACAACATAGCACAACCTAACATAGCATAACATAACACAACACCGCATAACATAACACAACATAACAATTCATAATATAACACAACACTCCATAGCATAACATAACACAACATAGCATAACATAACACAAAATAGCATAACATAACACAATATAGCATAGCATAACATAAAATAATATAACATACCAGAGCATAGCATAACACAACATAGCATTGCATAACACAACCGAACATAGCTTAACATAACAGAACACAACACAGCATAACACAACATAGCACAGCACAGAATAACATAACACAACATTACATAACATTACACAGCATAACATATCACAATGTAACATAACACAACATAGCATAACATAACACAACATAGCATAACATAACACAGCATAATTCATAACATAACACAAAATAACATAACACAGTATGACACAACATAGCATAGCATAACATAACATATCATAACATGGCATAACATAACACAATATAACACAAAAAAGCATAGCATAACATAACACCACATAGCAGACCATAACATAACACAGCATAACACAACATAGCATAACATAAGACAATATAAAACAGCATAGCAAAGCATAACACAACATAGCATAGCACAACTTAAGACAATATAACACAGCATAGCAAAGCATAACGCAACATAGCTTAACATAACATAATACAACTTAACACAACATAACCTAGTATAACATAACACAATATAACACAACATAGCATAGCATAACAGAACACAACATAGCATAACACAACATAACACACAGTAGCATAGCATAACATAACACAACATAGACTAACATACACAACATACCATAACATAACACAATATAACACAACAGTTCATAACATAACACAATGTACCATACCATAACTCAACACAACATAGCATAACATAACACAACAAAGCATAACATAACATAATACAAGATACCAACATGGCATTACACAACATAACACAACGTAGCATAACATAACACAACCTAACACAACATAGGAGAACATAACACAACACAAGATGACACAACCTAAGACAACATAGCCTAGCAGAACACAACATAAGAAAACACAGCCTAGCATAGCATAACACAACATAAGAGAATACAGCATAACATAACACAACATACAACATAGCATAACATAAAATAACACAGCATAGCATAACATAACACAACATAGCCTATCATAGCATACATAACACAACATAAGACAACATAACATAACACAACATAGCATATCATAACACAACATAAAACAACATATCATAACAGAACAAAGCATAACACAGAATAGCATAACATAACACAACATAGCCTAGAATAACATAATAAAACAGAACCCACATAATTCCATGCCACACCACACACCCACTACATTCCAAACCAAACACATGGGTAAGAACATTGTCATTTAAAAACGCCAATAGCTCAAATGTGAGATCAACTGCATTGCAAATGGTTGTTTATTTCATTGTAGTTTAAAATAGAACACACAAGAACCAAGGGTGCCAGAACCTTTAACATTGGAACAGTTACTATAAAATCCTGTTCTGTTCTAAAGGCTGTTAGAGGCAAATGTAAGATGTGATTTTACTATGCAAAAGGCGAAAAATTGATTTCTGGTTGGCAAAGGTGTCCAAGCAGGAACCACAATCCTAGTCAGGGTAAGTCTCTGGTATCTTGGCACAGAGCAGGAAGGCTTAACTTAAGAGGCAATGTGTAAAGGATTTGTGCATCACTTAAAACAGTAAAAAAGTGAAACCCCCCCACACAAAATGATACTACACCTAGTTGGGAAAATAGAGCTTAATTTAATAAATAAAACAAGACCAAAACCACAAAATTCCGATCAGTCAATCAATCAATCAATCAATCAAAGAATTTATAAAGTGTGTTACTCAGTAGAAGTCCAGATATGAATTTGTAAAGATTTAAATGCAATATAGTGCTTAAAAGCATAAAACGCCAACTGGGCCAATCTGGTCGCACTGGACCGAGTAAAATCTGAAAAGTCAGGCTGAACACAATGGAGAGTGAGTCGAATATAGGGACCAATCTTATCCAACTGAATAAGTATCTTGTTGTGCCATTGACACAGATCGATGTGTGGAGCAGAGGAGGTGATGCATCGGCTGGATGTAGGCAATGCATCGGTTCTGAGCCGCACATTCAGAGAAGCGCCATCATCATTGGTTTATTAGCAATGTAGGCAATGCATCGTTGTTGAGCCGTGCACCCAGTGATGTGATGTCTTTGTCCTCAGCTTCGGTTCCAACTGGTGCATCAACTGTGATCCATGGATTTTCCAGCACTTTGTACCCACTTCCAAGGGCCCAAGAATGGATTGGCACCACGTGGCAGGGCAAAATTGCAGCAAGCAAAGTCCAGGTGCTGTTGAAGGATGAAGTGATGTCTTTGATGTCCCTTATATTTCAGAACAGAAAGCAAACCCTTGGGACCTTGGTTCTGGGGATGTAGAGATGCAAATCCAGTCCTTCTCACTCCCAGGCAAGGAGAGCAGCAGGAAGCAGGGCAGGCACAGTAGAGCAAGTGTCCAGAAAAGTGCAGCAGAGTCCAGCAGAGTGTAAGGGCCAGATGTAGTAATTTCCGAATTTGTGATTCGGAAATTGCGAGTCGGTGTGACTCACAATTTCCGAATCTCAAATTCGGATGCAGAACGGCTGCGAATCGCTATGGGGTCGCAAAGACCCACCTCATTAATATTAATGAGGTGGGTTGCATTTTGCGACCCCATAGCGATTCCCTGCACTCACAGGGATGGTAGCCTGCTGGAGACAGCAGCCCTCCATGTCTGTGACTGCTTTTTAAATAAAGCAGTTTTTTTTTTGTATTGCAGCCCGTTTTCCTTAAAGGAAAACGAGTTGCAATACAAAAAAAAATAGCGAAACCATTTAATTTCGTTTTTTCAGAGTAGGCAGTGGTCCATTGGACCACTGCCTGCTCTGAATATTTTTTTTTGGCAACATTCACAAAGGGGAAGGGGTCCCATAGGGACCCCTTCCTTTTTGCGAATGGGTTACCACCAGTGTGACACTGGTGGTAACTGCGAATTGCTTTGCGACCGCGTTCGCGGTCACAAAGCAATTTAGCATCGCGGTGCGAGTCGCAAATAGGAAGGGGACACCCCTTCCTATTTGCGAGTCGCATTCACATTTTGCGAGTCGGTACTGACTCGCAAAATGTGAATGAGCATCGCGATGCGCATTTTGCATGGCGCAAACTGCGATTTTTGCAGTTTGCACCATGCAAAATGCTACCTACATCTGGCCCTAAGTCTCTTCAGTAAAACAAAAGTCCTTCTTGGACAAATGTCCTCAGGTCTGGAAGTATACTGATTTGGTGGGGTCAGAAGTCCAGTTCTTATACCCAGTGGTGCCTTTGTAGTGGGAGAGACTTCAAAGAGAGGCAGTTGGAGTGCACAGAATCTCAACCCTTCCAGACCTGGCCCCAGTCGATGGAAAAGGCAAGATGTCTTGGGATTACCCCGCAGAAAGGCCTAGGTCCAACAATGAGCTTGCTTCGCTAATTTCAAAGAGAGAGAGACAGAGGGAGAGAAGGATAGAGAGAGTCAGAATCAGAGAGATAGAGTGAAAAAGACAGAGAGGCATAGAGAGAAAGTTAGGGGTTGTCTGGAGAACCAGGCTAAGGAGTGAGCCCTTTCCCATTGAAGAATTCAGTAACATCAGTCCTCACAGAAACAATGTCTCTACAGAGACGGAAGAAATGTTTTTGTCTAACCATAAAGTGTGCTGATTCTTACTAGAGCAACACCAAGCAAGAAATGTTTTTGGAATGGAATATTCTTTCCTGTCCTCTGCTATACAGCCATGGACATGAGGCTGCTATGAGACCAGGACTCTGTAGATAGTATACCCTCCAGAGCTCTCTCTAGAAACTCTACTTGAAGACAAACCTTTGCTTTACAACGCTTCATAGTAGTAGCAGTATTTTTCTGCACCATAGGTAGAGGGGTTGAAATTTGAAGTATGAACTACAGATGTTTGGTTGCCTCATCTCAACCTAGGTCACATCTTCCACTGGCTATAAAACAAAAGTACTAGCAGAGACCAAGCTCGACTTTGACTTTGACTTTGACCCCTGCCTACCCAAAACTTCTGGTAAACACGGAACTTCGTCTGTTTGGTGTTGTCTTGTGATTAAATTTAGGGAGGAGGTTCTAGTGCCTGGTGGGTGAGGCTTCTACCTTATTGTGGTGACCCGTGCCTGAGAAGAACAGCTAAAATTACAATAATGCTTGATGGCGTTTAGGTGCCCCATCCTAGGTATTATCACCTGGTATGTATCCTGTTTGAAAAAAGATGTGGTCAAGTTCACAGATTCATTCTCACATTACACCTTCGTTATAGTTCACCATCTGAACCTCTGGATTTCCAAGGACCATCTAATATGAAACAGTTTTTGCAGATCAGCCTGCAAAAGATGTTTAATGGCAGCAAGTATTCTCTCAATTTGCTAACTGTTCTTCACTATCTCTTCCCAGTTGGAGGATACACGGGGACTCACCAGTATCGGTAAGAAGAATAAATCAAAACCTATTTATTAAGTGCAATGGGGTGAATACAAAATGAAACAGAAAAGAGGAAAGTGCCAAATCCTGATGAACACCTTTCGGGAGGCACAATGGTGAAGGACTCCTTCTTAAGTCCAGTTTATGAAAAACAAATGCGTCCAAATCAGAGCATTCACCGAAACTCTAAACTTATAATAAAGATTTGTTGAAATATGATAGGTCTGTAGGTGCATATTACCACAGTAAGCTTCGTGAGAATCAGGATTCTATTTAGCAAAGATGGTTGAGGCAATTAACTTTCTACGTGTACCCAGTTTTAACAAAAACATTGAGCTGATGCATCACATCCTATTGAAGAAGTTTGGATTTCTAGTGGAGTTAACAGCCAAATATTTTCTACTGGGAACAAAGCTATATATCTGCTCTGTCATTTGGGGCTAAAACAAGACTAGAATCATTGTTGGAAGCAAAGGGGGATATAAGAAGCAAGAGGTCACTGATTGTGTCCCTTAGTGACACAACCTCTGTGAAAAGTGTTCAGTCTGAATGAAAAAACATGGAAAATCATTGTTTTGATGAAGTGAGCGTCCACTTCCACCAGACCCAGAGATTTTACTCTATTGCCTAGTCTGAAAGGGGAATGATCAATAGGCTGGTGCACCGGTGCATTCCTTATCTGTGAGTAAGATCCCTATGCCACCTGTTGAATTGCTATTTTAAAGTATTTTGAATGCCTACACCCAAGTAAAATTTATTTTGACAAATTATTTTAGCCTCATCAATATTTTTTACATGGGCACAATAAATGCTGACAACACTGTTGATAGATTGTATCAAAGACTTCTATATCCATGATCATTGTCTCCAATCAGCATCTTTGAGTGAACCCACAACACGTTTCATTCTCTCGTGGCACTCAGGCTGAGGTCTTTTCAAGACTGCAAATAGATACAGTTGAATTCATATCACTGCCCATAGTTAAATCTTTTACACAAGTTATTAATGCAATTTTATTTATCAGTTACCATTTCCATGATTTCACAGTTAAACAGAGTCTGAGCCTTAGCAAACACGGTTTGATTCACAGTTCCAAAGGTGTAAACATGTAAGTGAGAATATGAATAATAAAGTAAGCTAACAATATTACTACTATTATTCTTATGAAACGAAAAGAAAGTACGAAGGATTGACTATGTGCCAATGATTGCATTTGGTAAAAGTGGAGATGGCAAATGAGTTGGGCATTCCTTGTTATAGTAGAAGCTGTACATGGCTTCTAACAAATGGGTAGTGGATGAGATAGCATGTTGTGATGAAAAGAGAGTAGGGTAGGTCATTGCCTGTATGTGAGGAATAGTCTAGTTTTAGATAAGGTTATGGGTGGGGCCCTGCTTGGAGGCACCGAGGTACAATTATGGGTCATTGACCTCGGACAAAATTATTACTCACTTGGAAGGTGAAACTATTTCTTCCACCAGAGGTTTGATATCAATATTGGTATTGTACAGCATGGTACTGTATATTATTGTGTTATGTTGTATTGTTGTATCACTTCCTGTACCTCTTGTAAAGCCTTCAAAGCACATTGATATGATCTTCTGTTGCTGCATTTACCAACAGTCCCAACAAAATGAATGCCAGCTTTTGGATAAACTGATTTGCATGCACCTTTTAGCCTGCCATCAGGAAAGATTTCGAAGAGGGTTGAGAAGAGGATTGTGTGGGTTTGATGGAGTCACACAGGAGAGAAAAGAAAATGAAAGTACTAGTGTCTTTGCCACCTATTGATTATAATTGTAGTTGTATTTATATAGAGCTTACTACCCCGGTGAAGCTTTGAATCTCTTTTCAGCAAGTAGCATGCTACTCTGGACCCAATGGATTAATGGTGGATTAGTCGAGGGAAATATAAGTAGGGATTGAGGAGGGATGTATCTAGATAGTGCTTTTTGTGAGTTCATGTTAGTGAGACGAGGTTTGGGATGAATCAAAGGAGAGATAGAGGAGGGAAGAGTCTAGAAAGGTTTATTAGGGAGATCATTGTAGTAAAATGAGGTTTGGGGGAGTCAAAGAGGAATAGAGGAGGAAAGAGTCAAGAAAGGTTCTTAGGGAGATCGTAGTAATAGAATGAGGTTTGGGGTGAGTCAGAGAGTGGAGATAGAGGCTACATTGTGAGAGTGGTACAGGATGAGACATAGAGTAGTACATTAGAGGGAGCTGAAGGCTTTTTTCCTTTATTTCTTTCTGCAGTACACAATAGCAAAGAACTCTTCACCATAGTCAAAGAATTCACCAAACCCAGCACAGAGACAGCAGACATTCCCCCACTCAAAACCTCTGTGACAACCTTGCCACCTTTTTCCACCGCAAGATCAAGATCGATGACAGCTTCGCAACCCGTGCCCTATCCCACCCGGAAACACTGCACACAATGGCTCCAGACCCCAGCAGACCTTGCCCAGCTGGACCACCCTCACCTCTATTGACACTCTCAAGATCATGAAGACACCGAGTCCGGAGCCCCCTCAGATCCCTGCCCTCACCACATCTTCAGCAGAGCTGGCCCCCCATCACACCCGCACTCTGCAGCACCATTGACTGCTCCATTGAGTCCGCCACCTTCCCGGAAGTCTGGAAGCACGCAAAGATCAACCCCCTGCTGAAGAAATCCTCTGCCCACCCGACCAACCTCAAAAACTATAGACCCATCTTGCTGCTCCCCTTCCCAGCCAAAGTCATTGAGAAAGCTATCAACGCCTAAATATCTGAGTTCATCAAAACAAACCACATCCTGGACATCTCCCAATCGGGCTTCAGAAGCAACCACAGTACAGAGAACACTCTCCTTTCTGCTACAGATGACATCTTTACCCTCCTCGACCAAGGCAAAACTGCTGCCCTCATCCTCTTGGACCTCTTAGCCACCTGCCAACTGTCTCCCACCACACCATCTGCACAAGAGTCAATGACGCCCTCATTCGCAAAAAAGCCCTAGAATGGATCTGCTCCTTCCTCACCAGCTGTGTCAGACTTCCATCGTTAAACTCAGAACCCACAGAGATCAGCTGTAGTGTGCCTCACAGATCCTCCCTGAGGCCCACCCTCTTCAACATCTACATGGCCCCGCTTGCAGCTATCGTCAAAAGCCACGACTTAACATTGTCTCCTACGCCGACAACACCCAGCTGATTCTCTCCCTTACAGATGATCCCACAGCCGCCAAGAGCAACTTCCACAAAAGGATGAAGGCAGTTGCCACCTGGATGAAGGACAGTTGCCTCAAGCTTAACTCAGAGAAGACCGAAGTCCTCACCCTGGGCTCCACCCCATCTGCCTGGGATGAATCCTGGAGGTCTGCAGCGCTTTGAACACATCCACAGATCACGCATGAAACCTCAGCATCATCCTGGACCCCCTTGCTGTCCATGAACTGCCAAATGAATGCCATTTCATCCTCTTGCTTCCACACGTCCACCTGCTTCATAAGATCTTCAACTGGATCCCCACCAAATCTAGGAAAACGGTCACCCATGCGCTCGTCAGCAGCAGACTCGACTCCAGCAACAGACTCGACTCCGGCAACACACTCTACAGGCATCACCAAGAAACTCCTAAAGAAACTGTAGAACATCCAGAACTCCACCACCAAACTCATCCTGAACATCCCACACTGCAGCCATATCACCAGCCACCTGAGAGACTGGCTACCTATCAACAAAATAATTACCTTCAAGCTCCTCACAAACGCCTATAAAGCCCTTCACAGCACTGGACCTGCATACCTCAACCACTGCCTCTCCTTCTACACTCCTACCAGACATCTCTTCTCCACCCCAACTGGCCCTGCCCACCATCCCACAGATCCACAAGACCACGGCTGGAGTAAGATCCTTCTCCTACCTTGCTGTGAAGACCTGGAACTCCGGGCCATATTTATACTTTTTGACGCAAAACTGCGCTAACGCAGTTTTGCGTCAAAGAAATTAGCGCCGGCTAACGCCATTCTGAAGCGCCACGCGGGCGCCGTATTTAATCAATGGCGTTAGCCGCCGGCGCTGCCTGGTGTGCGTGGAAAAAAACGACGTACACCAGGCAGCGTCGGCATAGGGGGATATGGGGCTTGGGCGTCAAGAAATGGGGCAAGTCAGGTTGAGGCAATTTTTTCACCTCAACCAGATTTGCACCATTTTTTACAACTCCCAACCCCCATAGAAATGACTCCTGTCTTAGCAAAGACAGGAGTCATGCCCCCTTGCCCAATGGCCATGCCCAGGGGACTTATGTCATTGGGCATAGTGGCATGTAGGGGGGCACAAATCAGGCCCCCCTATGCCACAAAAAATAAAATAAAAAAACACTTACCTGAACTTACCTTAATGTCCCTGGGATGGGTCCCTCCAGCCTTAGGTGTCCTCCTGGGGTGGGCAAGGGTGACAGGGGGTGTCCCTGGGGGCATGGGAGGGCACCTCTGGGCTCCTTCAGAGCCCACAGGTCCCTTAACGCCTGCCAAAAGCGGCTGTACGTCATTTTTTTTGACCCGCCCACTCCCGGGCGTGAATTTTGCCCGGGAGTATAAATACGACGCACATGCCTCGGAGTCGATTTTTTAGACGTGAACGCCTACCTTGCATATCATTAACGCAAAGTAGGTGTCCACGCTAAAAAATGACGCAAACTCCATGGACTTTGGCGCTAGACGCGTCTAACGCCAAAGTATAAATATGGAGTTAGTTTTGCGTCGGAATTGCGTCAAAAAAAACAACGCAATTCCGGCGCAAACGGAGTATAAATATGCCCCTCCCTGTCTCTGCACCTCAGGCAATCCCCATCGCTGCATGAAATTCAGGAAGGACTGCAGGACCTGGCTCTTCAACTAAACACCAGATCCACCCTCCCCTCCACTCAGTGCCTTGAGATCCTTACAGGTGAGTAGTCATGTTTGAGGTTGCAGATACCATCTGGTACTCTGGTAAGTTTATGGGTTCAGATGAGGCACTGTGAGATATCTAGAAACTGTCAACATTCCCTGATGGTATGGACAGACATTGGCCCAGATTTATTGACTTTGTGGCCAAGTGAGCAAGTCACCTTGCTATGCTGCTCAGCATCACAGAGAATGGGCAGGAATGGTTCGTATTTAGCCAATACGGTGCATCCCCATCCTTTCCCCCTGCGCTGGCGCCCTTTTGACTCTCTAGGCCAATGCAGGCACCCTTGCACCATGATGCAAGGGTGCCTGCGTTGCATGCAGGATTGTTTTTGTGCAAAAAGGGATACCTTCATGCACACAGCAATCCTGAAACACATCTATCTATGTGTGCTGCAGAATGCATAAGAGGAAAAAACAAGGAGAAATAAAGATATTATCCATCTCATGCCTCTCCTGGGGAGGCCTACCTTTTGAGCACATTGCCAGGTTTACATGTTTTGTAAATCTGGGAATGCGTCAAAATCCATGAATGTTGCATGGGAATAGCCATCCAACACCCATGGATACGCTTCCCTGATGCAGAGTAATGTAACACAGCGATTTGCGCTGTGTTACATTACTCAAGATTTAGGAAGCAGCACAGGGCCACGCCCTGGGCCAAGTAAATCTTATTTAAAATTTTCCTCACTCTTGCGCCATGTTGCATGGTGCTAGAGCGATGCAAATTGGGTCATAAAAATGGCCCTTATCCTTATGTCCTGAAGTTTACATTGACCTGATACACAGTCCTACTTAATTTGTGGGAACAATATAAAAGCACCACCCAGGAAACCTGGACTGGTCCTGTACATCTTAGACAGGAGGCAATCCCAATATGTTCAAAGAGTGCCATCTGTGATCCAGGCTGATAATGCTTACTGGTTACTGATGATGCCACATGAGAGTGAATGTATGTTAAAAACTGGAATATATTGGTTCAGGCTTTCAAAATCTGGAAGAAATAAACCCAACAGGTTTAGGTTTGAAATTAGTTTTTTGCAATATTAAAAAAATTAAACCATTGGGGTTCACCCACAACTCCATGATTCAATGCCTCCTACCCAACCACCTCAGCTTCATTCATTTGTTTTACTTCGGAACTTCTTTAGTACAAGCTTATTTAATCATTTAGTTTTTTTCACATCAGGAGTTTTTACCCAGTACCTCCCTGCAACGTTTGCCAAAGTATGAAGGTTTTGCATTCTTGATGCCCCTCTGCTCATCATTTTAGAGCAAATTTATCTTATTTTTGACTGTTTTGTTCATGTATTTATTGTCTGATTTCTGTGTTAATTTGGCCCTGTAATAATGAGGACAGCCCACAGTCATCAAAGTCAATAATTTACAAGAATTGCACCTACGCCTGTTCATGTTAACATTGATGGCATTCTTGAAAGGACTGCAAACATAAGTGGGGGGTAACCCTTTAATCTCCATGGACGTAATGGTTACGTCCGTGGCTGGGCCTCTCCGGCGCCACGGACGTAACCATTACTTCCAGGTACCGGCCCTCAGGGGAAGCGCTTGCGCTCCACCAGAGGGAATCTCCCTCCCACCCCCCCAGGTCAGGGCTGGAAGGAGAATCGCTTCCCCTTCCATCCCCGACCACCCCAACCCCCGAGTGATGTCTAATGATGTCAGCACGGAATCGTGTGCTGACCTCATCAGAGGTCACCTCCCATCACGCTGGAAGCATGCTTCCAGTGCGATGGGGAAGAGAAATGCAAAAATATTTCTCTTCCGCTAGGGAAGAGAGTGCTGGCAGAAGCATGAAAGGAAAGGAAAGGCCTTTCCTTTCATTTCTCTGCAAGCATTTCTGCTGCTGTCTGATCGGATAGCAGAAATGTCCACTAGACACCAGGGATATTTTTTTGTGTAGGTAATTGTCAAGAGGGGAGCGGCCGCCTGGGCAAGGGCCGCTCCCCTGGGAGCCAAATTATTTTTAGGGCATTTCTGCCCCCCCAGGGGCCGAAAACCCCTAGACACCAGGGATAATTTTGTTTTTTGTTTATTTTAAATTTTTATATATGGGGAGCGACCCCTTAGGCAAGGGTCGCTCCCGGGGGCCACATTATTTTTAGGCCATTTATGTCCCCCCTGGGGGCAGATCAGCCTAATTTGATTAGGATGATCTGCCCCCAGGAGGGGCAGAAACCACTATACACCAGGGATCTTTTTTTTTATACTTACGCATAAGGGGAGCGGCCCCTTGGGCAAGGGCCGCTCCCCGGGGGGGGATATATTTTTAATATAATTAGGCCTACCTGCCCCCAGGGGGCCAGAAAACCCCTAGACACCAGGGCAAATTTTTTTTTTGGTTTATTTTTTTATTTTTAATATGTGGGGAGCGACCAAATTAGGCCAAATTATTTTTAGACCACTAGAAACCAGGGGAATGTTTTTTTTTTATACTTACGCATAAGGGGAGCGGCCCCTTGAACAAGGGCCGCTCACCAGGGAGGGCAAAATATTTTGAGGCCTTTTTTGCCCCCCCCTGGAGGCAGATCGGCCTAATAAAATTAGGCCGATCTGCCCAGGGGGGGACCAGAAACCTCTAGACACCAGGGATATATATATATTTTTATTTACTTTATGTTTTTATGTATGGGGAGCGACGCCTTAGGCAAGGGTCGCTCCACTGGGGGGCAAATTGTATTTAGGCCATTTCTGCCCCCCTTGGTGGCAGATCGGCCTATTTTGTTAGGCCAATCTGCCCCCAAGGGGGGCAGAAACCACTAGGCACCAGGGATTGGTGTGTGTTTTGCTTGGGGGGCAGCCCCTTGGACTACATTACTGTGTGCCATATCTGCCCCCCTTGGCCTATTTTTGGAAAGCCCATCTACCCCCAAGGGGGGGGGGGGGGCAGAAATCCCACCAGAGACCAGGGAAGATTTCTTTTCAAAATAAGAGGGTGGGGTATGGCCATACCCACACCCCCGATCCACACCCCAGTGGGAGGCAGAAAGTCTACTAGATGCCAGGGAGTTAAAAAAAGAAAAATAGATGGGTGGTGGCTACCAACCAGTATGGGCCTGGTTATGCCCCCACCCCAACTGAAGGGGGTAACAGTCTTTCAGCTCTCCCCTGGACACTAAAACATCTTATCCCACGGCAAGCAAGAGGACATTTGATTATTTTGGGTTTTGGTTTTACATTTGGGCCATGAGAGCTTGGTAACTCTGAAAATCGTCCCACTTGGAATGATGGGGGCTGCACTTTTTGGACTTTGGGACACTGCCATGTAGAAAAATCCACAAGACCTAGACACATCTGAAAACTAAACATCTGGTTGATATCAGGGTGGTGTGCTTCACATGCACCCTGCACCATTTTCTTACCCACCATGCCCTGCATACCTCCCACTTTGCTGGAAATCACACATTTTTACCACATTTTTTAGATGGAAACTTCCGGAATCTGCAGGAATCCACAAAATTCCTACCACCCAGCATTGTCTCATCTATACCGATAAAAATTCTACTGCACTTGTCAGCCTAAAAAGGATTTTTTTCAAACTGCCCTTTTGGACCCGCTTTGGTTCCCCCTCAATTTCGACATGTCTTTGGCTCTTTCCTGTCAAAAGCACTTGGCCCATCTACAAAAAGTGAGGTATAATTTTTACCCGGAGACTGAGGGGAACGTTGGGTGGTAGGAAATTTATACCGGTGCGGTGATCCCACACAGAAATGTGGGAAAAATTTGATTTTTTAGCTACATTTGAGGTTTGCTGAGGATTCTGGGTAAGAAAACATTGGGGAATCCATGCAAGTCACTCTTCCCTGGACTCCCTCGGGTGTCTAGTTTTCAGAAATGTCTGGGTTTGGTAGCTTTCCATCAATGGCTGCTGAGCCCAGGACCAAAAACGTAGGTGACGCCCCCCCCCTGCAAATACAGGTAGTTTTGTATTTGATAATATTGATGTGTCCAGATAGTGTTTTGGGGCATTTTCTGTCGCGAGCATTAGGACTACCCACACAAGTGAGGTACCATTTTTATTGGGAAACTTGGGGGAACTCTGGGTGGAAGGAAATTTATGGCTCCTCTCAGATTCCAGAACTTTCTGTCACCGAAATGTGAGGAAAAAGTGTTTTTTTTGGCCAAATTTTGTGGTTTGCAAAGAATTCTGGGTAACAGATCCTGGTGAGATCCCCACAAGTCACTCCATCTTGGATTTTCCTAGGTGTCTAGTTTTCAAAAATGTGCAGGTTTGGTAGGTTTCCCTTGGTGCTGGCTGAGCTAGAGGCCAAAACCCACAGCTAGGCACTTTTCAAAAAACAGCTCTGTTTTCGTCTGGAAAATGTGATGTGTCCACATTGTGTTTTAGGGCATTTCCTGTTGTGGGTGCTAGGCCTACCCACACAAGTGAGGAACCATTTTTAATGGGAGACCTGGGGGAACGCTGGATGGAAGGACATTTGGGGCTCCCCTCAGATTCCAGAACTTTCTGTCAATGAAATATGAGGAAAAGGTGTTTTTTTGGGCCACTTTTTGAGGTTTGCAAGGGATTCTGGGTAAAAGAACCTGGTGAGATCCCCACAAGTCACCCCATCTTGGATTCCCCTAGGTGTCTAGTTTTCAAAAATGCGCAGGTTTGGTAGGTTCCGCTAGGTGCCGGCTGAGCTAGAGGTCAAAATCTACAGCTAGGCACTTTGCATAAAACATGTCAGATTTCAATGTAAAAATTTGATGTGTCCATGTTGTGTTTCCTGTCGCGAGCATTAGGCCTACCCACGCAAGTGAGGTACCATGAGGAGACTTGGGGGAACACAGAGAAGTAAAACAAGTGTTATTGCCCCTTGTCTTTCTCAACATTTTTTCCTTCCGAATTTAAGACAGTGTGTAAAAAAGATTTCTATTTTAGAAATGCCCTGTAATTCACATGCTAGTATGGACACCCCGGAATTCAGAGATGTGCAAATAACCTCTGCTTCTCAACACCTTATCTTGTGCGCATTTTGGAAATATAAAGGTTTTCTTAATACCTATTTTTTACTCTTCATGTTTCACCAAATGAATTGTTGTATACCCGATATAGAATGAAAACCCACTGCAAGGTGCTGCTCATTTATTGGCTCTAGGTACCAAGGGTTCTTGATGAACGTACAAGCCCTATATATCTGCGCAAACAGAAGAATCCAGCAGACGTAACGGTATATTGCTTTAAAAAATCTGACATCGCAGGAAAAAAGTTACAGAATAAAACGTGGAGAATATGGCTGTTTTTTTACCTCAATTCAATATTGTTTTATTTCAGCTGTTATTTTCTGTAGAAAACCCTTGTAGGATCTACACAAATTTCCCATTGCTGAATTCATTCAGAATTCTGTCTACTTTTCAGAAATGTTTAGCTTTCTGGGATTCAGCATTGGTTTCTCACCCATTTCTGTCACTAACTGGAAGGAGGCTAAAAGCACAAAAAATAATAAAAATGGGGTATGTCTCGGTAAAATGCCAAAACTGTGTTATAAAATGTGTTTTTCTGATTCAAGTCTGCCTGTTCCTGAAAGCTGGGAAGATGGTGATTTTAGCACCGCAAATCCTTTGTTGATGCCATTTTCAGGGGAAAAAACACAAGTCTTCTTCTGCAGCCCTTTTTTCCCATTTTGTTGAAAGAAAATTTTTTTTTGCAGTATTTTAGCTAATTTCTTGGTCTCCTTCAGGGAAACCCACAAAGTCTGGGTACCTCTAGAATCCCTAGGATGTTGGAAAAAAGAACGCAAATTTGGCCTGCCTAGCTTATGTGGACAAAAAGTTATAGGGGCCTAAGCTCAAACTGCTCCAAACAGCCAAAAAAAGGCCTGGCACCTGAGGGGGAAAAGGCCTGGCAGTGAAGGGGTTAAACTGTAGTATAAGTTAAAATAACTTACAGTGTTGTGCAATACGTCTTTCATCTTTTCATTTTCCCACATGGGCCAGATGACTTTTTCACCTGGAAATCATGAATTGGTTTTGAAAGCTTTCACTAGAAAGTTACACCTATGATGTCATAATATGTGTGTGTGCGAGATTTCTGTAGATTCCACAAAACAGGTCTCAGGGAACCATTTATGTGGAACAGAACTGATGAAAATAATTTTCTAGAAATCAATTTGGTGAACAAATTGGCAAAAGCAGGCATTACACGTGTAGACCAACTATCGTATCCCAATGCAGGATTGCCAGGACCAAATTTTCTCACATTGTTTTTGTTCTTCATCTAATACAAATGCTTTGAATACTACTCCATGTTTGCTTCACCTTGTACTTCAGAATATTGAATGGATGCTGTGATTTTATTTTTGCTTTACAGTTTGAGGCTACAATATCACACCATTTCTGAAAGGACATAAATTAGTAGGGGCAAGTGATCTTGCTGAGCTGCCTTTCACCACATGCAAAGGGCAGATATGGTGCATTTCTCTCCTCCCAGTGCTGGTGCACAAATTGTTGCGTAGAGCCAACACAGGCACCATGGTGCAAGAGTGTCTGCGTTGTCAGCAGGATTGTTTTTGTGCAGGAAGGGACACCTTTCCTGTAAATATGCCCTTTAGTCTTTTTTGGGATACATACAATAAAAGGCCGCCAAATTCTTAGTTGTATTTCTGGAATATATACACAACCTTTTCTTGTGCAACTATGCCTTTGTTGAAATAAATACTCTCTTCCTTTCTCTCTCTCACACACACACACACACACACCCACAAACACACTCTCTCTCTTTCATTTATTCTCCCTCCCTCGGTCATCTCACTCTGAATACAAGGCTCTTGTCATTGCATATGTATCAGCATCGTTTTCAAAACTGTAGTTTCCAGAATTGATCTCACAAAAGACATGAACTAACATGAAGTCTATCATATTTCTTGTTATGTAATTTACAAAATATATTCAAAAAGGTAAGTTCAGTTGTAAACACACGTTTAAGTCCAGAATTAACCTATTTTATTCCTACCATGAACTCCCAAAGGGATTCTTGGCAGGCGTACATTAATTCACATTAATTTACTAATCACGTCCCCAAATGAATACAGGGGAATCCGCAGTTGTAAATCTCATTCCAGAGGTGGGAAGTAGGGAAGTGTGGTTTGCCTTGCAGCTTTGAGAATGTCCACAAAAGCATGTTTGTGGGTAACTCCCCTCCAACTCCTTCATATCATTGAAACGTTTCTGGATTTCTTTTAGCTCCCTCTCAGGATGAGAAAGGGAATGGGCCATCTTCGGGTTAATAGTGCGTAGGTTTAGGGCATTTCCAAAGGGAAGAATATTTTTACCCCAATAGAGAAAAAGGGACATTTGCACAGGAGGCTCCATAACTCTCTGCCCATGCTTTCAATTTTTTGTGAATAGTGTCCATAGTATGTGCATTAAAAAGTAATAATGTCATGGTAAATCTTTGTTGAAGTGAAATTTAATGCATGTGGTGCAATACAGTGTCCACTTAATGCACTCTTGTGCATGGGCATGGGCACCGGAGAAGTCCAGGATTTCCAATATATAGGTGTGATTACACAGGTATTACCCTACATGGGTGCGCGAAAATGTTGGGGATCTCTGCAGATAATGAACTTCGACTGCGATTGTAATGAAACAGCTACTGAAACGTCCTAATTTGATTCAGCATTAGTCTAAAATGTCCATCAAAGTAATTGCTTCAAAGAACAAATCAAAGATGTCAACAGTACACTGTTTGGGGTTTCCCAAAACAATTAGTGGTGTAAATCTCTCATCTAATTGTTATCCGGTGAGGGATAGTGGAATGCAGTGTTTTTCCTGCCTTTCATATCTCCGAAGAAGGGTAGCAGTGCATACCTATGTCTTTTCAGCAGGGCCGCTGGTGGAAGTAGCAATGTCTTATCTGACAGATTAGATAGGGTTTGTTCCTTCCTGTTCCCTAAATAGTCACACTTGGTCCAATAAAATTCACATCCTTCCACAAACAAAACAACAAAAGTAATACCCAGCTGCCATGTCCATAAACCCTAAAATTTAACTTTTAAAATTAATTCACTTTGCAATTAATATAATTGATCAAGGGTATTTTGCGGGTCTTCAAGCTATTTTAGTAAAGGAGAGGTCTCTCTTGATATAATGGTTTAACATTTTTCTCTGTGCAAAGTGCTTTGTTTTTGCAATCAGTGTTCATATGTAATGTACAATATATTTAGGCGGCATTTTACGTTTGTGTGCTTATATTGCACAAAATGCACTGGTATAAACGTGGAAAGAGCTATTAGAATTATACAGCACGAAGGGTCAAATTATGCTGCATGGTTATTTCAATTGTGCAGCAAAACAAGCGCAAAGTATGCAGAATCTGTGGCAGCATTTATTCATTTATTTGAGTTAGATTTTTTTTTTTTTTTTAATCTGCAAATTATATGGGTAATGTGCTGTTGGCCTGCACTGTTCTCCATTGTTTTAGCAAGAACAATTTATTCATATAATGTAAACAAAATCTATACAGTTCAAACGTTGTAACTATTCAACCCCACCCAAAAAATGATGTTTAAATGAAAATTTCTCAAAATACCTAATTGATTTTCACCAACGCAAGTAAATGCATTTCTTGGAGTAAATGTTTAAGCTCCTGACAAATTATGGAGTAAATCTGTTCAGAGTGTTTTCTCTGTAGCAGAGAGCAAAGATTCCAATGGGGGTTAAAATGGGAAAAATATTTTTTAAAACACTCCCCTTTTGCCCCTTGTCCTTTTACATATGTCCATAAAACTTGAAACAACCAACCCAAATTGGATAAACGTATTTTTCAGAAAGTTTTGTGCAGATTTGTCAAGCAGCTCCACGGTTATTAAGAAAACAAAAAATGCATTTTCAAAGTAAATTATATCCTAACCATAACAGAAAAGGAACCATCATCTCCTCTGTAATAGAGATATATGCAGATATATATGTATACGCATGCAGTTTGAGGGCTGGTCGTCTGTGGCAAGTTAGGCACAAGAAACTGTTAGTAAAAAACAAAAACTTCCCTGAAAACACAAAGGTTAAAATGAAGTTATCATTAGCCGTGTTACAACACCTAAACCTATGGAGATGTGTATGAAGGAGGTTTGGGGATGTCCTACCTTTATCTTTATTACCTAGCAATGCACCTGCTGGTGATTAACTACTGGATGGGGGGGGCTGGTCCGATCCTACAGATCAGCAAGAACTTCTGACAATGGGCTTCCCTGGCCTACTCGGGATGCCATATGGTAACCCCCTGCTTCGCAGGGTCCTGGAGGTGACAAGAGTGGTACTGATGGGTTGGAGGGTGGTGCAGAGGGCGACTGGTTGGTGGCGCGGTCTTACCCAACAAACCCCTCTGTGGCATGGAACGTGGCTGGGAGAGGTCTCTGTCCCGGAGGGGTTCCAAAAATGGGACCTTTTAGGCATTTCACTATTGGGGGAACGTCTGGGAGGGGCCCCACGTGCAGTCCTTCCAGGAGCTTCAACAGAGATAATAACTCAACAGGACCCAATTCCACAAATACCTACAGCTTAGGCACGCGCTAAGCGTGCACGTCTAGGCTGGCACGGTCCTCCCCGAATTTAGCCCCATGGAGGCTAAGTTTCTGATGGGCGGCTTGGGTATAGGGCGAGTGTCACAACTATACCACACCCTGGTCACCAACACAACTCAGACGCTGGGCAGACTCCGAGAGCGGTGGGAAAAATGGTTGGGTCACATAGAGGATGAAGACTGGAGAGACTCACTGATGGCTCCTAGAACACTGACTATGACCACCAATCTTCACGTGGTGGAAACCTACTATCTACACACGGCCTACCTCACACCCGACAAGTTGCATAAGGCAGGTCTCCTACCCCATGCTGATTGTCCCCGCTGTGCAGGCCCCGACGCAGACTTTTACCATATGGTGTGGACCTGTCCACACATAGCAACCTACTGACGAGCGGTGGCGGCCGAAATCTCCAGAATCTAAGCAAGTTTGCGCCATTATTTAAGGCCCTCATCCCAGTGCTGGATTATAGCAGGGGGGATAAATATTACACAGAGGCCATATCGCCTTTTTCTGGACGGGAATGTCTATCTAGCATCTCATTGACACAAGGTAGGTTTTCACTTCCAGAAAATGACTTAACTCCATAACTTTGGTGCTAGACGTGTCTAGCACCAAGTTATAATTATGGAATTAGGTTTGTGCTGAATTAGCTGAAAAAACATTACATTAATTCAGTACAAACCGAGTATAGATATGGGCCATAGAATGTTAGATAACTAGCTGTTCATTAAAATACTGTGGACAGGCAGAGGTCAGGGCACGGAAGCGGATAATTGAGGGCAGGGAGGAGGGTGCAGAGGCAGTGAGTTGACCATGCTGGGCAGGTGGGAGGGAGAGTGGCAGCAAAATGGACCATGGCTGTCAGGGGAAATGGGGATAGGGGCAACAAACCAACCATGCAGGACAGGCAAGAAAGGGAGTTGCAATATAACAGACCATTGAGGTCAGAAGGAAGAGTCAGTGGCAGTACAACCATACAGAGCCGATTCAAGCTGGAGAATTCCTATGTTTTTGGGCACAAAAGGGCTTTGTTTTATTCATCTCCTGACTAAAATCTCCTCTTTTTCAAAGTAGGTCAATGGGGAAAATCAATTCCCCAAGTTTTTTTGTCAACATTTCCCTCTTACTAATCTCAAAATGTTGACAAGTATGGTACATTGGCTCATGGAGGGCAGGAGGAATGGGGGTAGGGACGTGGACTCAGATAAACGAGGGCAAGAGGAAGATGGACAGGGGCACCAAACTGACCTTACAGGGTAGGAATCAGTGGGTTACAGGAGCACAATGCACAACACAGGGCACGGTAGATGGAATGCAGCACAGTGGGCCATGTAAAGTAATAAGTATCGGACAGGGCCATGCACATGGACAACACAGAGCAGAGGAGAAAGAGGCATGGGCAGCAAGCTGACCATAAAGGACAAACTGGAGGGACTGATGCAGCATAACAGATCATGAAGGGCAGGAGGGAGGAGGCAGGGCACAACAACGGACCAGACAAGGAGGGAGGGGATAGGTGCATACATATGGAAAAGAGAGGGCAATGGGCAAGGGGACATGGTAGGAACAGCAAGCTGACCATGGCAGGCAGGCAGAATGGGCACTGGAGGCACAACACACCCTGGAGGGCACCCATGAGACTATAATGGCATACACACAGGCAGTGGAGAGAAGGTAGAGGTGGTCAGAGACAGCAAGCTGACAACATAGGACAGGTGGGAGTGGCTGTGGCAGCACAGAAGTCCATGTATGGCAAGCAAGAGGGTTAGTGGCAGCGCAATGGCCATTGTGGGCAAGAGGGAGGGGGCAGGGGCATGTGCAAAGGACCATGGAGGACAGATGGGATTGGTAGGGACTGGACACAGAAAAGAGGGGGCACAGTAAGGGGCTTCACAACAGATCATGCAGTGCAGCTAGGAGGAGCAGGTGCAGCACAACACAGCATGGAGGGCAGAAGGGAGTGGGAGCAAAATGGACTATGGGGGACAGGAGGGAGGGGATAGGGGCATGGAGCTCAGACAGGCAGGGTGGAGGAGGTAGGGAAAGACAGCAGACATATGACCATGCTAGACAGGTAGCGGGCAGTGGCACCTCAACAGAGTAGAGTGGGGCAGTAGTAGACTCATGGAACATGGTGGTCAAAAAAGGAGGGATCAAGGGCATGCAGATAGACATCAGAGGGCAGATGGAAGGAGGGTAAAGTAGCAAGCTAAGCACAGAGGCTAAGCAGTAGGGCAGTGAAGGCATAGAATTGGGCAAGGGAGTGTAGGAGGGGTAGGCAGGGATGTCATGCTAAATGGAGGGCATTTGCAGCACATTGGACCATTCAGGGCAGGAGGGAGGGGTCTGGTGCATGGACTCGGACAACAAAGGGTAGGGAGAAGGTTGAAGGGGCAGCAAGCTAACTGTTCACGGCAGGTTGGAAGGGCAGTGGCAAAGCAACGGCCACACAGGTCTGTAATGAGGTAGCAGGGGCATGGAAGTGGACAATGGATGGCAAAGAGTGGGGTGTCAGAAGCAGCAGACTTGGGTGGAGGAGCAAAATGCTAGGTCAGGCCCTGCGTCCCCTTCTCCCCCAACGTGCATTGCGATGAGCATCTAACATAACGTTAAAAAACCCTAGAAAAAAATTCACTCAAAAAACAAAGGGTACAGGGGCATTTTAGTTAGGTTCCGATTTCACATGCACAAAGCCATAGAAATTCAGCTGTCATAGTTAGAGTTATTTCAAGTAACTAGAGCGTGTCCTAAGGTAACTATAACTCGCGCCCTTGCCATACACTGCTAATTACCTCAGATATTACATCACTCATGACATCTTCTATAACATCATTGATAATATTAATTCAACACTTGCATTAAATATCTTGATGAAAAAACTGTGCATCAAACCCACAAATTGAGGGGGTTTCTGTGGGAAAACTAAAGCACGAACAGGAGCAATTCAGCTCCCTACTACCCTACAAGAGGGGGCTTTACTGAATGGGGCAGAGCCATGTGTTGTGGTGGAGGATTCAGACATGGCCACAAATATAGCTATTCAGTATTCCCTGCAGATACCAACCAGGAACAGATTTGAGGTGCCTGTTCTAACGGGTGGCCAGAACAGGTGAAGCAATTAGAAGTGACACCCGGAGGACCCAAACAGGAGAATGTTGCTCACCCATATTCTGGGGATGAGGGAAGTAGAGCATTTGTTTTGGGACCGAGAGATACAGGAGGACTCTTCAACAGCTATATTATGGAGCTTGGGGAATGAGATGAAATTGAGGTTCGAGATTTCAGAGGGTAATCAAGCTGGAAATCAAGCCTCCTGCTTGGCAGTATCCCTGAAAAGGGACAAAGTGGATGCACAAGCCAAGGTATTAGAGGAGAAAGTTATTCAGGTTAAGCAAGACATTCATCAGAATGCAAGTGGAATCACTCAGTTATCCAATCAGAACAATGGTTTTAGGGAGGATTTGCAAAAGGTTGAGAATCATGCCAGGCAGAACAACATCATGACCTTGAACATTCCAGAGATGGAGGAAGGTACCGATATGAAGACCTCCATAATAGCAGTATTACGGAATACTGTCCTTAAAGATAGACCAGATATAAATTTAGAGCAAGAGATTCAGAGAGTGCATAGGGACCCCATAAAAGAAACCAGAACCGCCAGAAACCCAGGAAGACTTTTAGTAAGTTTCTTTCCTATGCACTGAAGGAAACCATCCTGCGGGCTTCCCTGGAGAACAGCACTTTTTTGGTTAAAGGTTATTCCTTTTCCATCCAGTCGGACATCTCAAAGGCTACAGCCCAGCGGCAGTGGAGACATGGTAGGCGGATGGAAGGGCTACATAAATTGGAGGCAAAGGCACAATTAAAATTTTCAGCAATGCTGCATATTATGTGGAATAACCCACTGTACAACTATCGGGCCCGGAAGATGTTGACACTGATAAATTCTATAAAGAATCACTTTAAAGCTTTAGGCCTTGAAGCTCTTTCCTCTTATATTCTGGTCACCATGAGTAGCCTCTTGAAAGTGGCGTGGGTGCTACGAGGTGATGGGGGACTCACATTGCGGGGTATTCACTTGGTTGGCCCATAGGCATTGGTAATGCCAATCAGTAGAGGGACGGTTCATCAAGGGAGGGGTGGGAAGGACTACCAGGTGGGAAGCAGTGGAGAAAAAAATAAATAAAACAGTCCTCAGAATCACCTAACTGTTGCAGTCTTAGGGCCTGATTACAACCTTGGCAATCAGACAAGCTGACCGCCCAAGCTGTGGGGAGGAGGCTGCTGCCATACTGGCGGCCTCCCTCCAGTTGTATTACAATATTTCCACCAGAATGACAGGAGGAAATATCGTATTAAACATTTCCACTGGTCAGACCTGTAGAAACAGTTCCACGGCAATGGCCTCTGTTCCCATAGGGGAGCCGAGGCCAATGCCGTGGCACAACAGCACCCTCAGAATGCACACTGTATGCACAGCAGACAGTGCGCATTCTGAGGTTGCTGGCAGGGGGCCCTGCACTGCCCATACTATGGGCAGTGCAGCACTGGCTTTCCGACAGCCTTTTCATGGTGGTGGTGGGGACCTTGCATGAAAAGGCTGGTAGAAAGAGCACTCATGATCAGTATGGCGGTATTGACCTCGACTCCAACCGCCACCACCCTGTCAGGATCCATGAACCTATCTGTGGCGGTTGGCCGACTGCCACCATGTGTTTGGCGGTCCTTGGACCACCAAACCCTTAATTAGGCCCTTAGTTCTCTGCACATGGAAATCCACTAGAAGTAATGGGGGTTTGTAAAGAGATACATTTTTAATATGGGATGTCAATGGCCTTAGGTCGAGGGGGAGGCAAAGACTGGTACGCTGGTATCTTGAGGAGAGCTTGGCTCTCGTAATGATCCTGCAGGAAACATGGATGGAGAGTAGGACTCCCTATACTAAATATAGATGGACAGAGAAGTATGTAGTCTCAGATCAGGGAGGTGTTATGTAAAGGAGTTGCTATCCTTTTGAAAACAGATAGCATGGGTAGATGTGTAGTAGCAGATATGCGATGCCAAGATTATGGATTCACCTATGCTGGGTTTTATGATCCTAACGTGGATGATCCTTCTTATCTCTCAAGCCTGGAAAATAATTTGATAGAGTCCTCCCTGCCGGTGGTTCTGGTGGGAGATTTTAATACTCTGATGGATGCACCCCTTGACAAATCTACTAAGAGAGATTGTTTCAATACACTGAAGACCAGGCAGCTATTAAGAACCATGATGAAGGATTTGGGGATGGTGGACGTGTGGGTCAGAAAATGGGTAGACATTCCACAGATAGAAATATGGCCACTTTTCTAGGCTGGAATATTTCTTTGTGGTTAACAACAACATAGACAGGATCCAAGGGATTTTTCGTCTTCCTGGGCATATATCTGACCATGCGGCTAGGAGCATGATCCTTCATAACACATTCGTAGGCAAAATATAAGGTGGGCGGTTAATCCTGCCATCCAGCTAGATGCAGAAATAGCAAAAAAGCTGGAAAGGGCTTGCAGAGACTTCTTTGCGGATAACCTAGGGACTGCCTCTTCTGCAATAGTTTGGGTTACCATTAAAGCTTTCACACCTAGGAAGGTGCAAAGTATGTCGTGTTTAAGAAATAGATTAGAAAATGTGGGTTGCATGGTCCTTGAGCAAGAATTAGGGGCACTGTAATACACCTTGCAAGGGCATAGGTACGGAAGAAAGTGAATGAGGCCCAGCTGAACTTCAAACTCATGCTGGAAAAAAGTGCAGGGAAAAATGGCAGGCCAAGAGTATCAACCTTTTTGAGTATAGGGAGTGATCGGGGGCTCTCCTGGCCTGGAAAGCGAGATCAGAAAGATCCAGGAACAATATGAAAGAGTTAATGATTAACTCACAGAGAGGTACCACTAAGAAGGCAAGGGAGATGCAGGAGCACCTCATTGCTATGTTCTCAGTACTATATATGAAGGAGGTCATCCCAGAGGAGGGAAATCTTAGAAAGTGTTTGAGGGACAGAAACATTCATGGACTTACAGAGACTGGTAGGGAGTCCCTTGCTGCACAGATTAAAAAGGCAGAAAACAGGGGGATCTAACTACAAGTGAAAGGGCTGGCTCCCTGGGAAGAACTGAAGGGTAAAATGGATGGGTCCCTATGAAGATTCCAAGATCTGCAGCTTTACTCCGGGTTTGCAAGTGTCAAGCAGGAGTTCGATGAAGATTGAGAAGTGGATTTGTTCATGCAGGACACAAGGCCTTTAAATAGAGAGTAATCAATATGGTACTGGAAACATCTGGATGCTGAGAATATAGCACAGGCTGCACCAGGCACAGTCAGGGATGGGATGTTGCAGGAACCAGAGCTTTTCAACTTTATGGTGAGCAGCCTTGTGATTGCAGTACTCTGTGGTCAAACTGGTCAACTTAAAGAGAAACCATTTTTATCTCAATCAATCTCCTATACTGGACTCCCCAGAGGATAGCAAAGTTTGCACAATCTCCAACTCCAAGTTGCAGATGATATGGTCTGCTGTAAGCTAACGATGACCATATGCCTGTCTCTTGTCCTTCGATTAGTAGGTATTGGAACAAAGTGAGTAAAATCATAGCTGAAATTTTGGGACACCAAATTGAGTTGAGCCCAGTATTGGTGTTACTGAGTGTGGATACGGAGACACACACTGCACAACACTACACTTGACAACACTGAACTATATGACACTCTACTCCAATGAACTCCACTCTATGGCACTGCACTATACACAATCTATGCCACTCTACAGCACTTTACATGATGACAGTCCACCCCACCACAATCCATTTCATGCCAATTCTGTTGATGACACTCGACTGTACAACACTCAGCTCTACTATTCAACACATTATGGCACCCCAAAGACACCCCAGGTTTTCAGAGGAGGAGCTAAGGGTCATGGTGAAGTAAATCATCCGGGTAAAGCCCCAGCTATTCGGATCACAGGTGCAGCAGACCTCTATTGCAAGGAAGATGGAGCTATGGCGGATAATCATGGACAGGGTCAACTCCGTGGGACAACACCTAAGAACAAGGGATGACATCAGGAAGAGGTGGAACAACGTACGGGGAAGGTACGTTCCGTGGTTTCAAGACACCATATTGTTGTACAGAGGACTGGCGGTGGACCCCCACCTCCTCCCCACAACTAACAACATGAGAGGATCAAGTCTTGGCTATAATGCATCCTGAGGGCCTCGCAGGAGTAGCAGGAGGACTGGACTCTGGTAAGTCACATCTTTATTATCATATCCCCACCCTACCTGCATACTCCTGCAACTCCTACCCCTACCCTCACCCCATCACTCCATCACCTCAAATATACCCCACTATCACAACCCACTCATCCCAATACCAAGCTCTGCATGCCACACCAATCCATGGACCCCCATCACAGACCTGCATGGACACACATCACCCCAGCAAGCCCAACAGAGAGACTCACCCAGCCCACAAAATCACCACTCACAGAAGGCCAAGCCAACAGGGAAAGAACAATCACACATGGAAACACACCCATTACACAAGAAGGCACGCACAGATACATTAACAATTCATTTGCATCCCAACAGGACCCCTAACCAACATCACCGGAGAGGAGGTGCCAGCTAGACCCAGCACCCCCCAGAAGAGGCCCACAGTGATGACAGCAGCTCTGCATGTCTGGATCTGGATGACCAACATGGCCCATCAGGGACCTCTGGACAGTCGGTTCCACTGCCACAGTCCCAGACAACCACAGAGCCTCTTCCCTTAGGAAACACCAGCACAGCACCCACCCAGCAGGCCCATACCTCTGTTCCCTGGACACGTCAATCAGCAGTGTGTCCACCACTACAGGGACCCCAGGCAACCCCACAAACACAGCACGATCAGGGACCTGGGGTCAGTGGCAGTGGGCACACGGTTCAGGAGACAGAGGCACAGGACAACAGGGAAGCTGGGAGGACTGCTGTGTGACAGGGGAAGGACAGGCCCAGGGAACTGCCCCTCCACAAAGCGCTCTCAAACGTCATGGGAGCACCCCACCATTCCCAGGAGACCATGGGTAGGTACTGGGCAAGTTACAGTATACCCAGCGGCTGCAGGAGAGACAGTACCTGGGGATCAGGGACGACCTAACTAAAATATACACCATCCTGGTCACCATTGCAGGGCTGCTGGCTGACATGGTCAAGATCATGAGGGAGGCAGTGGCACAACAAACGGCCCCTGACACTAGCCAAACTGAGGAACCACCTCCGCCGGCGCTAGTGGACAGGAGGCACCGTCACAGGACCAACAGGCCACCAGCACCCCACCCCCTGCAGAAGGAGAACCACCCCACAAACAGTCCCTGTGATCCAGGCAGAGGACCGAGAACATTGCCACGACCCCCGCCAGGAAATAAGATTCTCCTGATTGTCACCCTTCTGCCCCACTATGTCACCCTGTCCACCTTGAACTGCCATTGCTCCCCTTCCAATGCCCCATTGGACAATGCACCTGTGATACCAATAGACTGGACTCTGCCCTGGACTTTCCTCCACCATCACCCCATCCCCTTGCACTTACCCCCATACTAATTTGCACAAAAAATAAACACCCTTGAAACAGAAACCATACGGGAGTCAGTGTAAGGATTAGAAAGATGTATTATTACAACATTATCAAAGCACTTCAACGTCTATGTTCAGTGAAACATACAACAGGATGACCATTAGTTGGCAGCAGTACATATAGCAGTAGCCAGAATGGGGTACACAGATCTGAAAATAGAGAATCCGAAGGGAACAGTCAGTGTCCATAGACAGAGGGTAAGAGGTGGCCATGTACAGTGTCAAAAAGTTTACTGTAATGTAAATTAGAGTTACAGTCTCTTATCTGTGTCACTAGAAGTACTGCTGTATAATATTTGTTCTGTTGTCCACATCTTCTTCATCTGCCTCCTCTTCCTCACTGTCCACAGGCTCCACCGCTGCCACAAGACCATCTCCAGGCTAATCCTCCTGCAGAAAAGGCATCTGGCGTCTCAAGGCCAGGTTGTGCAACATACAGCATGCCACGATGATCTGGCACACCTTCTTGGGTGAGTACAGTAATCCACCAGTCAGATGGAGGCACTGGAACCTGGCCTTCAGGAGGAAGAAGGTTCTCTTAATTATCCTCCTCTCACGCCCATGTACCTTATTGTAACATTCCTCTGCCCTTGTCCTGGGATTCTTCACTAGGGTCAGTAGCCATGAGAGGTTGGGGTAGCCAGAGTCACCTGCAAATATCAAGGGACAACTGTTAGACACACACTAACCCTTAGGGACAACCCCATACTCAGACCCCAACTTATACTGTGTGGGGACCTTGGGCTCACCTATTAGCCACACCCAGTGACTCTGGAGTTGCCCCATCACATAAGGGATTCTGCTATTCCTCAAGAGATAGGCGTCATGCACTGAGCCAGGATATTTGGCACTCACATGGGAGACGTACTGGTCCGCCAAACACACCATTTGCACATTCATCGAGTGATAGCTTTTTCTATTCCTGTAGACCTGTTTATTTCTGCGGGGGGGGGGACAAATGCCACATGTGTACCATCAATGGCACCTATGATGTTGGGGATATGTTCCAGGGCATAGAAGTCAGTTTTACTGTGGCCAAATCATCCACCTGGGGGAAAACGATGTAGCTGCATATGTGCTTCAGTAGGGCAGACAACACTCTGGTCAACACTTTGGAGAACATTGGCTGAGACATCCCTGATGCAATGGCCACTGTAGTTTGAAAGGAACCACTTGCCAGAAAATTGAGCACTGACAGAACCTGCACTAGAGGGGGTATTCCTGTGGGCTGACGGATAGCTGACATCAGGTCTGGCTCCAATTGTGCACACAGTTCTTGGATTGTGGCACAATCAAGTCTGTATGTGATGATAATGTGTCTGTCCTCCATTTTCGACAGCTCCACCAGGGGTCTGTACACCGGAGAATGCCGCCATCTCATCATCTGCCTCAGCGGTTGTAGCCTATGGAGGAGAACGGTGAGCAGAAGGTCATTTTCCACATAGATGGCACAACTGTTTTTGAATTAATGTCACAGAAGCAGTGTGTGAATTTGAGAGTCAGTAGATGAGCCAATATATATTGTGACGCAGCAAGATGCCATGCCATGTGCCCCCCTGAAATGGCAGCTGCCTGACCTGTGAGGAGGGACTAGGGGAAATGAGGTAACTGTGCTGGCATTGTGCTGCATCGCAGTAGGCGGTCGATGAGCGCCGCGCAACTCCGCATTGGTTATCATTGGGCCCTATGGGTCCAAAGACCCAATGGCGATGTACGCCGGCGGTGACAGTACGCACCGCCGCGGACATCACCGCCATTTTCTAGCTATTCACTCACTTGCTACTTGACTATCAACAGGAGAGGACCTGCACAGCAAGTGCTGCTGTGACCTGAGTCTGGAAGTGACAATGGCTAGAGTGCCTGGGGAAAGGGCCCCTGTCTTCACTACAGAGGAGTTGGAGAAACTGGTGGATGGGGTCCTCCCCCAGCAATATGTTACTCAACGGTCCTCCAGACAAACAGGTGAGTACACTGTGAGCATGATGTGTGGGCAATGCCTGTTTGGAGTGGTGTGGATGTAAGCCACATGTTGGCGGGTGCTAAGGTGTCCTAGCCTGAGTGCTGCATGAGAGGTGGTCAGTGTATGTGCATCAGGGCATGGGTGGGAACTGGTGGCCAATGAGTATGACTGTCCGGACGGGTGAGTAATTACATTTTCTGCTGTCTTTTCCCTCTAGGTCAGCGCCCACCAGAAAGAGGGTATTTGGTGTGCCATCTCCAAGGAGGTGCGGACCCTGCGGGTCTATCACAGGTGGAGCACCCACTGCCACAAGAGTTGGGAGGTTTCCTGTGCCACTGGACAAAGTAAACAGCGGAGGGCCAGCTGGGGCTGGCCTCACAACGTGGAAGGGGTGCCCGTCGCACCATGACCCCCCTGATGTTCCGCATCCTGGTGGTGGCCTATCCAGAGTTGGATGGGTGCTTGAGGGCATCACAGCAGCCACAAGGGGGTGAGTACAGATTCAGAAAGCTGACTTTGCACGCTTTAGGAGCTAGCAGGGTGGGGGATGGGGGCAGTGGGTGCCCCTATGCCAGGGTGATCATGGCAGGATAGGTCCCTTGTGTGCAGGCTCTGAAACACTCCTATCCAAATGGTACAAGTGGCCAACTACTACTGGGCAGGGTCCTGTGGGTGTCAGGTGTGCAGATGCTGGCGTTAGGCATTGTACCCCATGGGCTGGTGACTCCCTTAGTAATGGGTTGGGCATGGCCTAGTGCATAGGGCGGTTCCCTGTGTGTTGCTGGCATTGACCAAGTGTATCCTCTGTCTCTCCCCCCCCTCTTTGTTTTGTCACCCTGTCCTTGTGTGCATTAGCATAATCTGGCGTGGCAGCCCAACAGAGAGCATTTCAGGCTCTGGCCTCAGCACTGATGGCAGCCATTGTCCCTGTGTCCAGCCTCCCCTCCAACTTCCACTACCCAGACCCAATCCCCTCTACCTCACCCTATCCCAAGCACACCTGCAGACCAGCATGCACAAATCAACACACAAAAGGGGCTCAGGAAAACATAAGCACCACACATCATCACACAGGCACTCACACAAGCACCGTACCCATGCAAACAAACCAACATTCACTTCCTCCACTGTGTCCCCCTCCTCCACTTCGTCCACCTCCCTCCCAGTAGCGTCTCCACTCACACCTGCATGCACCACATCATCAGCCACAGCCTCCATCACCAGCAAGCCCATCACAACACACCCCTCACGAGCAGTCACCACCCCCACAACCATGCCCATGTCCCCTGTGTCCTCTCCCAGTGAGTCTGTAAGCCCTCCTCCCAAAGTACTCAAATGCAGGCAAACACCCACTCAACAGCCATCCATCTCACAACAGCATCCAGCCTATGCACCTTCACCCAAAATCAGCAGACGTACACCTCCTACAACCACTACCTCTTTCTCCACTCCCAAACCCCCTCCATCTTCCTGTCCCAGTGTGTCTAAAAAACGTTTCCTGGCTAACATTGACCTCTTCCCTACGCCTTCCCCTGTCCTTCCCCCAGGGCCAGGGGGTCAAGTTCCCAGGCCATCACCTCAGTCATCTACTCGGCGTCCGCTGTGGTACCTGCAAGTCCCAGGGGATCAAAGGGGGCACCCGTCAGGGCTGGCAGTGTGCCATCAAACAATGCAAAGGACCAACGGATTCCGCCACCTGCCAAGGTGAAGAAGGGCCAGCATGCAAGGCCTCATCCAAAAAACAAGAGGACAGTGCCAAGGGCTCAACAGCGTCTGCCAAGGTGGGTAAGGGAAAAAAAAACAAAGGAAAGGCACTTCAGGGCTCGGAGCCTCTAGGTGAGGGACTGGTGACCACCATTAGTCCTGACAGGCCAGCAACCTGTACCGCGGAAAGCACCGCCACCAGCACCGCCACCTGCACGGCCATCTGCACCGCCACCTACACCGCCGCTGCCACAACAACAGTCAGCAGCATCATACCCAGTGGGCAGCCATCTGAGGCTGCTGGAGATGGCCTGGTGGCTCCCTCCACTACTACTAGCACCTGCACCGCCACCTGCACCGCCATATGCACCACCACATGCCCAGCTGGTGCCACTACATTGGACATCAGCAGCATCCCCAGTGGGCAGCCGTCTGAGGCTGCAGGAGACGGCCTGGACCCTGCACCCACCACTTGGAGCACCACCACCAGCACTTGCACTACCAGCAGTTTGCAGCCTAAGTCATCGCGGGATGGAGTTGGGCTCTGCCTCCATGGAGTATCATGCTACCTGTTCCCTGGACATCTCGTGCCTCAGACACTCAGGTGAGGGAATGTGAACTGCCACACCCCAGGTGCAGCATCACTGGGCACAAAGCCCCCCCCCAGAACCAGTGGAGATATGCATCCAATCACCCAATTCTTGGCAGGATGAAGCAGACTGGACACAAGGCCCCCTCCACAACCAGTGGAGATGTGCATCCACTCACCGAATCCTTGGCAGGATGAAGCAGACTCGGCACAAGGCCCCCTCCAGAACCAGTGGAGATATGCATCCACTCACCCAATCCTTGGCAGGATGAAGAACACTGGGCACAAAGCCCAGTTCAGAGCCAGTGAAAAACTGGCACCCACTTGAGACTGTGGCTTTGCACTCCCCAGGACCAAGCAGTGGGCAAACCACTCACCTGAGAGACTTGAGAGACTGTGGCTTTGCACTCCCCAGGATCAAGCAGTGGATAAACCACTCACTTGAGAGACTGTGGCTTTGCACTCCCCAAGATCAAGCAGTGGGGAAACTACCCTCTCAAGAGACTTGAGAGACTGTGTCTTTGCACTCCCCAGGACCAAGCAGTAGGCAAACCACCCACTCAAGAGACTTGAGAGACGGTGGCTTTGCACTCCCAGGACCAAGCAGTGGGCAAACCACCCACTTGAGAGACTTGAGAGACTGTGGCTTTGCACTCCCCAGGACCAAGCAGTGGGCAAACCACCCACTTGAGAGATTTGAGAGACTGTGGCTTTGCACTCCCCAGGACATCGCTGCAGGCATGTTGCCCCCTTGAGGAGCAGTGGTGTAGTACCATCTTCTGGCTGAGGTGCCCCTCCTCCCCTTCCCTCTGAGGTGCCTATGTGTTTTCGACCTGATGCCCATGCAGTGTTCTCTCTGTTTTGAGGCAGGAGTCAAGTGTGGGCTTCACCCATGTTTTTTAGGCCCACTGGTCTACGGACATTTGCAAAGGACAGTGTACGGCCCTCTGTACATATTGTAAATATTTGTATATACTGTTGTTAACTTTATATGTCATTTCTAAATATCATTGATTTAACTCAATTCCTTTGTCCTTGCGTTCTTCCAGGGGGTAACCGGGTGTAAATGTTGTGTTGCTGCATGTTTTTGTGTGTATGGTGCTGTGGGTGAGGGTGGGGGTGGTGTGTGTGTCACTCTCTTTTTCCTCCCCCCATCACCTGTGTGCTAGGTGTGCAGTACTCACTGTGGCCGTCGCCCCCGCCTTCTTTGATATTCCTGGTGTATTAGCAGATACACCAGCATCGACAGGATCTGTAGTTTGGGCTCCGTGGCGTCCTGGTTCTTCATTGAGTGTCGAAAGGTGAGTGGTTCCCCTTCGGTGTCCTGTTTGGCCGTGCTTTTGATGTCGTTGGTACGCTGTGTAAAAGCTGGCAGATTGGTGCCTTTTAATAGCGTGGGCGGTACATTGTCTTCCATCTGTCTGTTGGCGGTGACCGCCGTGGTATTTGTTGCTACCGCTGTGGCGGTCGGAGTGTTAAAGTGGCTGTCTATGTTGGCGGTTTCCGCCGTGGTCGTGATCCCATTTGTTTTACCCCCGCCCTGTTGGTGGTATTACCGCCGCTTTATCACCGACCACCAGGGTTGTAATGAGGGCCATAATTATCAAACATCAAAAAGTAAAAACCATTTACATACAGTGAAAAAACTAAGGTTAAAGACAATTTATAGTTTGAAATACCTTATGTCTTCTTTCTCTACAATTCCAATTTAAAATATACAAACAACATACTACATCACTTATGACATGTGAAATCACAGCATTCATAACAACACTTCCAGCTTCTCAAATTAAGTTATTTGTCAGAACACAGTGCATGGTAGAGTGGTGAGCTGTACTTAGTGTTGTTGGTCAGCGAGCTGAAGAGTGTCTAAAGAGGTGCTACTTATAATAATTTGAAGATGGTGGATAAATTGTAAATGTAAGTTATAACCATAACTTTAGAAAATTTAAAGTTTGTGTAGTTTAAACTTGGTTTGTATAGGGAAAATATGCTTTCCTCACTATAACTGAGCTTTAACATTAGTTTTTTTCTTATATATATATATATGCAAAATGTTTTGTGTTATATAATTATTTTCTTTAAGACTTATAAATATATATATATAAAAGGAAAAAGTATTTATCACAAAAAACATTTAGCACCCAGATACCAATGGAGTTGATGAATGCTTTAATTAAACATGAAAAAATAGAATTTGCAAATTGGTGGAAATTTGGAGGACTGAGGTACTCCATAAACTGTAGGCATACACAGAATCTCTCCATTGCCCTGCTGGGAGATCACCTTTTGAACATTTTAAAGGTAGAATGGCAGACCCAATTTGTCACCAGGCTTGATGGTTTGGAACAAAGGGAGATGTGATAGGAGAGAGGGAGAGGGAGAGACAGAGAGAGAGAGAGAGAGAGAGGGAGAGAGAGAGAGAGAGAGAGATAAACTGAGACAAACAATAGAACAAGTTACAAAAAAACAGGAGGAAAGCTGGGGTATGGAGGAACATTAGAGCAGGGGATAATGTGGTGATCAAAGGTGTTACTGGACACAATCCAGACCTGAAGTTCGCTTACCCCTTTTGTGTAGTATGGGTTTATGACACAATATGGAAGGGTATAGAACATGAATAGAATGGCCAAATTTGGAACAAGCGAACATGAAGAAAGATTAGTGAGGAGAAGGAAAATACTGTGGAAAGGAGAATTCCCAAGAGATTGTCTGCAAGACCAAATGTTTTGGATAATTACATCTGTGATCAAACAATATTGCTAGCAGTTTTTTTCTCCTGTTGGCATGTTTAACTGTACATTGTTTATTTATTTCTGTCTAGTTTTTTTTTTGGGGTGGGGGCTTGATTCCATAGGGGATGTTGTGTGATATCTTCAAATTTTACAGCATGGATTGTGTGTGTTGGGATTAGAATCGATTGGGTTGAATGTGAACGTCACGTAGAGCAGGCAGCGCAGCAGGTAGATGCTGCTGTTTGCTGCTCTATTATCCCCTCTATCAATAAACTACCTTTACACCTACAACCATCTCTTTGCCTTCGTCACTGAGCACCTGTGATGTGATGCGATTTCTGTTTTCCAGTGTGGAGCCAGACTGAGGAACCACAGCCAGGGACGGTAGGACAATCTTCTACTGCGGAAGAGATGATCTGCACTGTGAAGGCAATGTATTCCTTAAGGAACATCAAGGATTATATAATTTGAGGGGTGTTTAGTCAGGGATAGAAAGTGCTCAGCTTCTTCTGCAGCTCAGCAATGAGACGGTACGTCAGGTCAAAGTATGGGAGGGAGCATTTGATGTGCCACCAGAAAAGAGCAATTCCTGAGCAGATAATGTCCATCTTCTGCAAAACATTTCGGTAGAGGCACTGCAGCATGTTTTACAGGGAAACAACCTGCATTAAAAAAAATTAACAATATCTAGCCTGGAGTACAAGACCAGTGTATGGTGCAGAAAACAGAAACAAAAATAGGAACTGAATAAATGGAAAAACATTACAGAAATATCTAGCAGTAAACACAAAAGACCTTATAATTGGCCATGTGCCACAATGGCTACCAACTACTGATGTGCATGGCTGAAGGTTGTGTGCAGTTAAGGTTGCCCCACCTCTCATCTTCTCCCTGCACAACAGAACAAGGAAACACACAATATTCACTGGGAGGTTCGAGACTGGGACTGTGAAAATGGGGCATTGAGAGCTTTCATATCAGATTAACCAATGATTGGTTTTGTGATTTTTGATTACTTCACATTACCCATCTTATCTTCTATGATTTCTACTACATGTCAAATGGGAGGGGATCAAAGCAGAATAATAATAGTAAGTTATATTTTATGAGCAGGTTGTTGGGGTTGTAGGTGTGTAGGGTGGAAAGGTAATACGGTTATAGAAAATTAAGCATGATTGTTAATGCATTTTTATTTATTATTTAATCATTTAATTGATTGCTATTTGTGCAAATAGTTTAGTACTAATTTATTTACGTTATACATTAGTAGTGGGTTGTTGTGTTGGTAGTAAATAAAATGAGTTTTGAATTCAAAATATAACACTTAAATATATTATTCATTGCCAATTAAAAAAGCCATCAATAAAGCCAAATAAACATATATTTAATTTAAATAACTTACCAACCTTTCACCCACCAATCCATCCACCTGCTATGACCTATAAATCACTAATAACATAAAAAAAACGAGGGCCTGATATAGTGTTTGGTGGATGGGCTACTCTGTTACAAATGTGATGGATTTCACGTCTGCCAAATTAGGATTCCATCATATCCTGTGGACATCATAATACGGTGAATGGGATATCCCGTCCACCAAACTTTAAATCAGGCCCATAATCACTTAAAATTACAAACTACATTTTTTTTATTATTAACAAGTATACCAACAATACTAATAACCAAAATTAATACAATAACAAAAACAGATAAAAATACTTTAAAAACATTATTCTCTACAACTACAGTTTCTGAAAGTGATATTAAAAACAACATGCCTAAAACAATATTACTTACCTAAAAATTATATTCTTGACAGCGATATTCTAATCCACAATATTTTTCCACCATAATATTTTTTTCTGATATTCATGCGTTCCGATATTTTGAACTCTATATTTTGTCCAGTAGAAAGCTTAATCATGCAAGACATGTACCTTTTTTTTCATTTATAAGAAAAAAATTAAGTACTACCCTAAAAATCTTCTTTTTTTCAATTTTTCATTCCTAGTGATCGTGGATTCAGCAGATGGGTGAATGAGTTAATTGTGGATGAATTAAGTATGGCACCTTCTGGCATTCACTTCTTCATCATCACCTCTTGCTTCAGCGCAACCGTTGCAATGGTGGATGCCAAAAGGCATACAGATTTCGACTGAGGAGGCACTATGGGCCTAATTCAGAGTTTGGCAGATGGGATAGCCCGTCCGCCAAGCTCCCAACAGGGTGGCTGCCTCCGTAGTGCCGACCACCCTGCCGGAACTATTAAGTGTTTCCCACTCGGCTGACGGCGGAAACCTTGGTTTCCAACTGTCAGCCCAGCAGCAAACAGATGGCAGCATTGTCTCTAGCTTGTAATCTAGCTGGCCGCAATGCTGTCACCTGCAGGGTGCAACAGCACCCTCGCAATGTTCACTGTCTGCACAGCAGGCTGTGAACATTGTGAGGGTCCAAGACAGAGGGGCCCTTGCTGTGCCCATGCCAAGTGCATGGGCAGTGCATGGTCCCCACTGTAACCTCCCTGAACCTGTTCTCCGCCAGCCTTTTCATGGCGGTGAAATCACCATGAAAAGGCTGGCGGAGAACGAGGTTGTAATCTGCAGGGCATCGCTGCATGCATCCCAGCTCTGATGGATTGCAACCTCTACTCATTGTCAACCCCCCTGTGGCCCACTCCAACGGTTCTCCACCAGCCTACAACAAATTGACCTTTATAAGTTTGTGCAACGTCTCAAACTCAAAAAATGTTTTGAATCAAATATGCAAATAACTGGAAAAGTGAGTCATATTGTTGAGGAGTCCAAATATAGTGCCATCACTATACAAGATATACATGAAATGGCTATGATAATGTCAATTACTGATTATGAGGATATACCTATGATTACTCAGAAACTACTGAGTGATCTGAATTTTTTTTCTGATTCACATGAGACTAGTGGTCTTAAAAAGAGATCTAAGTAGACCCCCAGGCTAGGGATGATAGTAACATTGAGGTGTTTTATAGATCGGTTACCAGAGACTTTAGACAACATTGGATTAAATTTAAGGAGAGGAGATTAAAAAACAATCTTACCAGTAAAGAATGGCAGGCTCTGAGAGAATTACAGGTTGATGATAATATTGTTATCAGACAAGCCGATAAAAGTGGAAATATTGTAATTATGAATAAAAAAGACTATGATGAAGAGATCTATAAACAATTGAGTGATGTCAATTGTTGTGAAACTCTCCTCTCTAACCCTATACGAAATTTGACTAATCTAATTAACAAGTCGTTGGGAGCATGGTATCAGCAAGGATTACTAGATGAAGAAGAGTTTTTAAATATAGAAGTGGATAGACCTAGATACCCATGCTTCTATACCTTACCAAAAATTCACAAGAATCTCCCTTTTCCCCCTGGTAGACCGATTATTTCAGGGATTGGGGGACCTACGGAGAGAATTTCAGAATTTTTTGATGTTTTTTTGCAACCACTTGTTGCGAATTTACCATCATATATCAGAGATACCAAACATATTTTGGGTACCTTAGGAGACATCCAGTGGGAAGCTGATACGATGCTAGTTACTCTAGATGTGGTGGCACTTTACACTAGTATTCAACATGATGTAGATTTTAAAGCTCTGAGACATATGCTAAACAGAAGATCTGATAGCTTGCTTAAACACACCGAGATGATACTGATGATGGTTGATTTGATATTAAACCATAATGTTTTCCTCTTTAATAATCAGTGGTACAGACAGAGGCAAGCAGTAGCGATGGGTGCCAAATTCTCCCCTTCTTACGCTAATCTCTTTATGGGATGGTTTGAGGAGAGGTGGGTTTGGGGACCGGGAGCCAGGGATTGGCAGGACTATGGGGGTCATTCTGACCTCGGCGGTAAAAGGCCCTTACCGCCGGTCAGAAGTCCGCCATACTACCGCCGCGGCCGCGGTAGACCGCCACGGTCATTCTGACCACCAACTGTGAAACCGCCAAAAATCCGACATCCAAGGAAGGCCGCCACATCAGCAGGCCGCGGAAAACTGGAGATGACCAAACCTCTACCGTCACGCCAACACAAACACGCCCATGCCATTCTGACCCACGAATCCACGCGGCGGTCTTTCAACCGCGGTATTCCATTGGCGGTACACACCGCCGCGGTCAAAATACACACACAGCACCAAAACACTGCCACATTGGACATTTTGAAATACGCACACCTGAGACACATACAAACAACGCTCCCACACATCCAATCAACTATAAAACACACACCCACATCACCCACAAACCCCCACTAGTTGGAAATCGGAGCGAAGGCGAGAGCGAGAGAGATAGAGATAGCGATCACAGCATTAGAAAACCCCAACACACACAGGAACCCAACTTCATCACCCACACCACATCTACGCACACATCACCACATATCACCATGCACATCACCGCAAACACCACCCCACACCTCATCCACACCACCCCATGGCACCCCAAAGACACCCACGGTTTTCGGACCAAGAACTCCGGGTCATGGTGGAGGAAATCATGAGGGTTGAGCCCCAGCTCTTCAGCACACAGGTGCAGCACACCACCATAGCAAGGAAGGCTGAGCTATGGCAAAGGATCGTAGACAGGGTCAACGCTGTGGGACAGCATCCCAGAAATCGGGAAGATATCAGAAAGCGATGGAACGACCTACGGGGGAAGGTGCGCTCGATGATCTCCAGGCACAACATCGCTGTGCAGAAGACTGGCGGCGGACCCCCACCCACCCCACCCCAATTCACAGCATGGGAGCAAGAGGTGGTAAACATCCTGCATCCTGATGGCCTCGCTGGAGTACACGGAGGAATGGACTCTGGTAAGTCGAATCTCAACTACTTCACCCCCCCAACCACCAGCATGCCAACCCCCCCCCCCAATATCACCCCCCAGCACATAACCTCCCTGCCAATGTCTCACCAGCACAACCCACCCTAAACAACACCAACCCCTGAATGCCAACACAAACCATAGACAGCCACCACCAAAGCATGACCATTGCACATACCCATACACCCCCCCCCAAACCCTCACAACACCTCCCACAAGGGAATGCCAGCACTGGGGGACAAGGGCACCCAAAATGCACGCCATGGCACACACAGAAACAATGACCATACTCCTTCACCCCTGCAGGGCCCGAACGCCAACACACCGCCACGGAGGGTCCAGAGATGTCCATCCCACCCCCAGAACAGGCCCCCAGCGAGGACAGCAGCTCTGTCGACCTAGAACCTGACGACCAGCCCGGACCATCGGGGACCTCTGGACAGTCGGTTCCCCACACACAGACACAGGCCACAGCAGACCCAAACCCCTCTGGGAACACCAGCACAGCTCCCACCCAGCGGGCCCATGCCTCTGTCCCGCGGACGCGTCAATCAGCGGTGTGTCCGCCACTACAGGGCACCCAGGCTGACCCAACACCCCAACAACAACAGGGACCTGGGGGCAGTGGTAGTGGGCACACCGTCCAGGGGACAGAGGACCGGGGAAACAGGGCAACTGGGAGGGCTGCTGTGCGACAGGGGGGGGAGGACAGGCCCAGGGAACCGACTCTCCAAGAGGCCCTCACCACCATCATGGGAGCATACCATCACTCCCAGGAGACGATGGCGACGGTACTGGCCAGGTTCACCGAGATCCAGGCACAGCAGGAGGAACGGTACATGGGGTTCAGCAATGAACTCCGGGACATCGCTACCGCAATGGGGACCATAGTCCAGGCCCTCAACCGGATAGAAACCACATTGCGGGACCATGTGGCACCGCAAAGGGCCCCTGTCACTAGCCAGGAACAGCCTACCACCTCCGCCGGCGCTAGTGGTCAGGAGGCCCCCACAGAACGACGGGCCACCAGAACCCCACCTCCTGCTGAAGAACAACCACCCCGCAAGAGGAACCTGAGATCTCAAAGGAAGACAGAGTAGGATGCCAAGACCCCCGCCAGTCTAATATCCCCCCGGATGTCATTCCACTGTCCCACAGTGTCACCCTGTCCAACCTTGAACTGCCCCTGCTCCATCCTTCCACAGCCATATGAACAATGCACCTGTGCGACCGAGAACTGGACTCTGCCATGGACATAACTCCACCCTCACCCTTCACCGTTTTAATATCATGTACCAAAATATAGCACTAAAAATAAATCACTCATTGCACATAAATCATTCTGGAGTCAGCCTGTATTATTTACAAATGTATAACACATTACTTATCAATAATGTTCTGTTATTTATGTGTGGACAACATACCGATGTCAATAAGCATTAGTCCATGGGCTAACCAAGCAGAAGTCACGCAGTGGGTCATACAGCACTGAAAAGGGAAGGGAAAAGTAAACTTCAGTTTAAAAGAACTGGGGGGATATACACAAAGTAAAGATGCAGGGGGCATTCAGTAAATGGTAAATGGCGTGGGTGATTCCTACCTGTGTGCTACTGAAAATACTGATGGATAACTCTGTCCCTGTTGTCTGGGTCGTCCTCTTCGTCTTCCTCCTCTTCACTCTCCGCAGGCTCCACAGCTGCTTCAACACCACCATCTGGACCATCCTCCTGCAGGAAGGGCACCTGACGTCGCAATGCCAGATTGTGAAGCATGCAGCAGGCCACGATGATCTGGCACACCTTCTTTGGTGAGTACATCAGGGATCCCCCTGTCATATGTAGGCACCTAAACCTGGCCTTCAGGAGGCCAAAGGTTCTTTCAATGACCCTCCTAGTTCGCCCATGGGCCTCATTGTACCGTTCCTCTGCCCTGGTCCGGGGATTCCTCACTGGGGTCAATAGCCAAGGCAGGTTGGGGTAACCAGAGTCACCAATTAGCCACACACGCTGTCTCTGTAGCTGTTCCATCACATAAGGGATGCTGCTATTACGCATCACATACGCGTCATGCAGTGACCCAGGGAACATGGCATTCACATGGGAGATGTACTGGTCAGCCAAACAGACCACCTGAACGTTCATCGAATGGTAACTTTTCCTGTTTCTGTACACCTGCTCATCGTCTTTTGGGGGTACTAAAGCCACATGGGTCCCATCAATGGCACCAATTATGTTGGGAATATGTCCAAGGGCATAAAAATCACCCTTCACAGTGGCCAAATCGACCTCCTCAGGGAATACAATGTAGCGCCGCATGTGTTTCGTCAGGGCAGACAACACTCTAGACAAGATCTTTGAAAACATAGGCTGAGACATTCCAGATGACATGGCCACTGTTGTCTGGAATGAGCCACTTGCCAGAAAATGGAGGACTGACAGAACCTGCACTAGAGGGGGAATTCCTCTGGGTTGGCGGATGGGGGACATCAGGGCTGGCTCCAGCTGGGCACACAGTTCATGTATAGTGGCTCGGTCAAGTCGGTATCGTAGTATGATGTGGCGTTCTTCCATTGTCGACAGGTCCACCAGCGGGCGGTACACGCGAGGATTCATCCTTCTCCTCGCAAGTCGCAGCGGACGGTGCCTAGGAAGGACAACATGGAGCACAGAGTCAAGCAAGTCACAGGTACGTTCACCACTGCATGCACAGTACACGAAAAGGTATGGATGGCTATGTTTGGATGTGTGGCAATGCAAGGCCTAGGCCTGTGTGATGCAGTTGAAATTAAGCCATGTGGGCCCTTGAAATGGCGGCTGCCTGACCGGTGGAGTGGGACAATGGGATGTGAGGTCAATGCGCTGGCGTGGCACACCGTGGCGGTAGGCGGTCGAAGACCGCTATACGAAGCTGCATTGGTTAACATTGAACCCTATGGGATTCAGGAGCCAATGACGATGTGCGCCGGCGGGCGCGGTACGCACCGCCGCGGTACGCACCGCCGCGGCCGTGACCGCCATTTTCTATCTGCCTAATCACTCGAGACCTGATCATCCACAGGAGAGGACCTATACTGCAAGTGCTGCTGTGACCTCGGTCTGGAAGTGACAATGGCTGCTGCGACTGGGGAAAGGGCCCCTGCCTTCACGTCTGAAGAGTTGGAGAAACTAGTGGATGGGGTCCTCCCCCAGGATGCGCTACTCTACGGTCCTCCAGACCAACAGGTGAGTACACTGAGTGCACATTGAATGGGTTATGCCTGTGTGGAGTGGGGTGGATGTAAGTTGTTGGGGTTGGGAGAAAATGAGGAGTGCAACGCACGACAGATGAGAGAATGGGCCACATGGCAAGGTTGGGGAGGGGGGGGCATGTACTTCAAACATGCCGAAATTTCACGTTTTCTCTTTCCCACCCTGTACATGTCTAACAGGTGAGCGCCCATCAGAAAATCGACATTTGGCGTGCCATCGCCAAGGAAGTCCGGGCCCTGGGGGTCTACACCAGACGGGGCACCCACTGCCGCAAGAGGTGGGAGGACATCCGCCGCGGAACCCGAAAGACCGCCGAGTCACTGCTGGGGATGGCCTCCCGACCTAGGAGGGGTGCCAGTCGTACCCTGACCCCTCTGATGTCCCGGATCCTGGCGGTGGCCTACCCTGATTTGGATGGGCGCTTGAGGACATCACAGCAGACACAAGGGGGTGAGTACCTGCACATTCTGCTATCCTTAAGCGCAGTTGAGGCGTCTGGGTGGGGGAGGAGGGCCGTGGGTGACACTAGGCCAGGGCGCTTTCTGTAGTGTAGTCCCCTCCCTTAGACATGGCCCTGTGCCCCCGCCCCCCACCTCTGTAGGGTGCCAAGTACAGCTATCCATGGTCCTGCATCACCCATGTGCGCGTCTGTTGTCCCTAGACCTGTTGGCCTAGTCAGAAGTACTGAGTAGTGTACCCCAATTTCGCGGCTTAGTGCATGAGGCACCTGTGTCTGTCCTCTCCGCCAACGGTATTGACAAGGCATACACTCAACTTTGTTTTATTTCTCCCCCCACCCTTATTCTTTGTCTTCTTGTGCATTAGCATCATCAGGCGGAGGAGAATTGGCGTCGGAGCACGAGGGAGCTGCAAGTCACAAGGCCCCGGTGGGCACTGGAACAGACACCGAGGGCACCAGTGATCCGGAGGGCGAGGGGAGCACCACAACGGGGACCAGTGAAGACACCAGCGACACGGACACGTCCTCGTTTGGGAGCTCCCTAGTGGTGGCGGCAACATCCGGGCCCCCGCCTCCACAGGTACAGCCGCCACCCAGCGCTCCAGCTCCGCCCTCCCAGCAGCCCCTCAGCCTTCGCTCCGTGCCCGCTCGCCCAGGAAGGCGGGCGTCTCCTCCGCCCCAGGCACCTCAGCCCCTGCCCCAGTTACCCCTGCTGCCCTCAGTGCGGAGCTCATTGACCTCGTGAGGACGCTCATTGTTGGGCAGACTACCCTTTTGAATGCCATCCAGGGGGTGGAAAGGGAGGTGCATCAGAGCAATGCCTACCTGGAGGGCATTCATTCGGGTCAGGCTGCCCATCAACGATCGTTCACTGCTCTGGCCTCAGCACTGACGGCAGCCATTGTCCCTGTCTCCAGCCTCCCTCTACTAACTGCCTCCACCCTTTCTCTGTCTCCTGTTCCTCAGCCTATCCAATCCACACCATCAGACCAGCCTGCACACACCTCAACACCCAAGGCCAGATCATCCAGACACAAGCACCACAGGACACACAAGCATTCACCCCAGCAACACCCAGATGCAGACATTCCAACAGTCACTACCACCTCTGTGTCCCCCTCCTCCTCGTCTCCCTTCTCCCTCCCTGTGACGTCTACACTCACACCTGCATGCACACCACCATCAGCCAGTGCTTCCATCACCAGCACACCCTCCACTACAATCCTCACACGTGCAGTCACCACCCCCACTGCCATCTACACATCCCCTGTGTCCTCTCCCACTGTGTCTGTCACCCCCTCTTCCAAGACACATAAACGCAGGCAGACACCCAAACAACAGCCAACCACCTCACGACAGCCTACGCCTCAGTCACCTGCACCCAAAGACAGCACACCTGACTCTCCTACAACCACATCCTCTTCCTCCACTTCCATCACCACTACTCCTACCCTTTACCTTGGTCCTAAGAAATATTACCTCTCTAATCTTAACCTCTTTCCCTCCCCTGACCCACCCCCTCCATCGGTTAAGAGTCCCAAGAGCACCTCAGCCACCACCAGCCCAGCTTCGAGTGTCCAAGTGGTGCATGGCTTCTGGAGTCCACCCTTTGGCGGCAGTGACACTTCACTGAGCAGCAAGTGGACATCCAGCCCACCCCCAGGCAAGAGGACACGTAAACTGAAGGGCCGCCGTGAGAGGACTGAGACGGCTGCCCCCAAGGAGCCAACAACGGCCACTTCACCTGCCACAACAGCCAGGGGAGGCAAGGGCCCGAGAGCCCCATCTAAGGAGCGAAAGGGCAGCAGGGCGGAGAGGTCATCCATCAGGAGCGCGGAGCTGGAGGGCCCCGCAAGCCCCATCCCGTCTGCAAGGGACGACAGCAAAGGGCCCAGGACTCCGTCCCCGAAGGGGCCTGCCACTGCACAGTCGGAGGGCGAGTGAGCAGGGTGTCCAGCCCAGGTCTGGCTCCCTAGACTTCCTGGAAGAGCACCGCTGAAGAGGGCCCCGCCGTGAAGACAGGTACCGCTGAACAGGGCCCCGCCGTGCAGAAGAGCACCGCTGAACAGGGCCCCGCCGTGCAGAAGAGCACCGATGAAGAGGGCCACGCCGTGAAGACAGGCACCGCTGAACAGGGCCCCGCCGTGCAGAAGAGCACCGCTGGAGAGGGGCCCGCCGTGAAGACAGGCACCGCTGAACAGGGCCCCGCCGTGCAGAAGAGCACCGCTGAAGAGGGGCCTGCCGTGCAGAAGAGCACCGCTGAAGAGGGCCCCGCCGTGAAGACAGGCACCGCTGAACAGGGCCCCGCCGAGAAGGCAGGCACCGCTGACCAGGGCCCCGCCGTGCAGAAGAGCACCGCTGAAGAGGGCCCCGCCGTGAAGACAGGCACCGCTGAACAGGGCCCCGCCGTGCAGAAGAGCACCGCTGAAGAGGGGCCCGCCGTACAGAAGAGCACCGCTGAAGAGGGCCCCGCCGTGAAGACAGGCACCGCTGAACAGGGCCCCGCCGTGCAGAAGAGCACCGCTGAAGAGGGCCCCGCCGTGAAGACAGGCACCGCTGAACAGGGCCCGCCGTGAAGACAGGCACCGCTGACCAGGGCCCCGCCGTGCAGAAGAGCACCGCTGAAGAGGGCCCTGCCGTGAAGACAGGCACCGCTGAACAGGGCCCGCCGTGCAGAAGAGCACCGCTGAAGAGGGGCCCGCCGTGCAGAAGAGCACCGCTGAAGAGGGTCCCGCCGTGAAGACAGGCACCGCTGAACAGGGCCCCGCCGTGCAGAAGAGCACCGCTGAACAGGGCCCCGCCGTGCAGAAGAGCACCGCTGAAGAGAGCCCCGCCGTGAAGACAGGCACCGCTGAACAGGGCCCCGCCGTGCAGAAGAGCACTGCTGGAGAGGGGCCCGCCGTGAGACAGGCACCGCTGAACAGGGCCCCGCCGTGCAGAAGAGCACCGCTGAAGAGGGGCCCGCCGTGCAGAAGAGCACCGCTGAAGAGGGCCCCGCCGTGAAGACAGGCACCGCTGAACAGGGCCCCGCCGTGAAGACAGGCACCGCTGACCAGGGCCCCGCCGTGCAGAAGAGCACTGCTGAAGAGGGCCCCGCCGTGAAGACAGGCACCGCTGAACAGGGCCCCGCCGTGCAGAAGAGCACCGCTGAAGAGGGGCCCGCCATGCAGAAGAGCACCGCTGAAGAGGGCCCCGCCGTGAAGACAGGCACGGCTGAACAGGGCCCCGCCGTGCAGAAGAGCACCGCTGAAGAGGGCCCCGCCGTGAAGACAGGCACCGCTGAACAGGGCCCCGCCGTGAAGACAGGCACCGCTGACCAGGGCCCCGCCGTGCAGAAGAGCACCGCTGAAGAGGGCTCCGCCGTGAAGACAGGCACCGCTGAACAGGGCCCCGCTGTGCAGAAGAGCACCGCTGAAGAGGGCCCCGCCGTGCAGAAGAGCACCGCTGAAGAGGGGCCTGCCGTGCAGAAGAGCACCGCTGAAGAGGGCCCCGCCGTGAAGACAGGCACCGCTGAACAGGGCCCCGCCGTGAAGACAGGCACCGCTGAACAGGGCCCCGCCGTGCAGAAGAGCACCGCTGAAGAGGGGCCCGCCGTGAAGACAGGCACCGCTGAACAGGGCCCCGCCATGCAGAAGAGCACCGCTGACCAGGGCCCCGCCGTGCAGACAGGCACCGGTGAAGAGGGCCCCGCCGTGAAGACAGGCACCGCTGAACAGGGCCCCGCCGTGAAGACAGGCACCGCTGAAGAGGGCCCCGCCGTCTCAAGCACCGCTCCGCTGGGCCCTTCCTGTCAAGCACCGCTCCGCTAGGCCCCGCCGTCTCAAGCACCGCTCCGCTGGGCCCTTCCTGTCAAGCACCGCTCCGCTAGGCCCCGCCGTCTCAAGCACCGCTCCGCTGGGCCCTTCCTGTCAAGCATCGCTCCGCTGGGCCCCGCCGTCTCAAGCACCGCTCCTCTGGGCCCTTCCTGTCAAGCACCGCTCCGCTGGGCCCCGCCGTCTCAAGCACTGCTCCGCTGGGCCCTTCCTGTCAAGCACCGCTCCGCTGGGCCCCGCCGTCTCAAGCACCGCTCCGCTGGGCCCTTCCTGTCAAGCACCGCTCCGCTGGGCCCTGCCGTCTCAAGCACCGCTCCGCTGGGCCCTTCCTGTCAAGCACCGCTCCGCTGGGCCCCGCCGTCTCAAGCACTGCTCCGCTGGGCCCTGCCGTCTCAAGCACCGCTCCGCTGGGCCCTTCCTGTCAAGCACCGCTCCGCTGGGCCCCGCCGTCTCAAGCACCGCTCCGCTGGGCCCTTCCTGTCAAGCACCGCTCCGCTGGGCCCCGCCGTCTCAAGCACCGCTCCGCTGGGCCCTTCCTGTCAAGCACCGCTCCGCTGGGCCCCGCCGTCTCAAGCACCGCTCCGCTGGGCCCTTCCTGTCAAGCACCGTTCCGCTGAGCCCCGCCATCTCAAGCACCGCTCCGCTGGGCCCTTCCTGTCAAGCACCGCTCCGCTGGGCCCCGCCGTCTCAAGCACCGCTCCGCTGGGCCCTTCCTGTCAAGCACCGCTCCGCTGGGCCCCGCCGTCTCAAGCACCGCTCCGCTGGGCCCTTCCTGCAAACACAGTTCACGGTTCACTGTGGCCATCATGCATCCTCCTTGACCAGTGGAGCAATTCCTCCACCTGATGGACTGTGGCTTTGCACTCCCCAGGATATGGCAGTGGGCAATCCAACCACTGTAGAGACATTGAGAGACTGTGGCTTTGCACTCCCCAGGATATGGCAGTGGGCAATCCAACCACTATAGAGACATTGAGAGACTGTGGCTTTGCACTCCCCAGGATATGGCATTGGGCAATCCAACCACTGTAGAGACATTGAGAGACTGTGGCTTTGCACTCCCTAGGATATGGCAGTGGGCAATCCAACCACTGTAGAGACATTGAGAGACTGTGGCTTTGCACTCCCCAGGATATGGCAGTGGGCATGGTGGCCCCTTTGTGGGTCTGGCGTCGTGGACTCATGTGGCTGAGGTGTCCCCCCTTCCCTTCCCCCTGAGGTGCCTGTAGTTTTGTCATCAGATGCCCCTGCAGTGTTCTCTCCAAAGGACTCAGGTCTCGTGTGTGGGCTTTGCCCTTGTGTTGCTACACTTTGGCCCACGGACAAATCGTTAATACGTAAAATGTGCAGGACTGATTTCTTCAGTTGTCCACTGCTGTGTATATAGACTTTTTAAATGTAAATATTCTGGCTAGTTGACCAATACTTATCGGAGGCTATTTTGGACATAAATATTTATTGTCTATTTTGAAATGTCATTGCATTTTTTACGGGGGTTTGGTTGGTGTCACTGTGACTTGTTGCTCTGCATTGGTGTGTACATATTGGGGGAGGGGGGGTTGCATATGTGTGTGCCCGTAACCTTTCGTCCTCCCCCCTCCCGTGTGTCGTAGGTGCTGTACTCACCGTTGACGTCTGCGCCGGAGTTCGTACTCGTGGTAGATGAGCAGGTAGACGAGAGCAGGTATGATGTTCAATTCGGGTTCCATGCTGTCCTCCGTACTCGTGGAGTGCGTAGAGGTGAGCGTTTTCACATTCGTAGTCTGTTTCCGCTGTGTTTTTATCAGTGGGGCTCCCGCCCCGGAAAAGGTGGCGGATTGGCCGGTCATGATAGTGTGGGCGGTACATTGTCTGCCGCCTGGCTGTTGGCGGTGACCGCCGCGCTGTTTGTTTGTCCCGCCGTGGCGGTCGGAGTGTTAATGTGGCGGGCTGTGTTGGCGGTTCCCGCCAGGGTCAGAATTCCATTTTTTGGACCGCCAGCCTGTTGGCGGGTTGGCCGCCGCTTTATCACCGACCGCCAGGGTTAGAATCACCCCCTATATCTTGTACTGGGGAAGATATATTGATAATTGTTTGATAATTTGGACTGGCAATTCAACACAGTTGGTTGAATTTTGTGAGTATTTGAATAAAAATGATGTTAATATCAAATTTACTTATAAGTTTAGTAGACAGAAAATGTAATTTCTAGATGTTGAATTGTTTATACATTATGACCAAATTCATAGTTGACTGTATAGAAAACCGACTTTGTGTAATGCTATCTTACATGCTTGCATTGCACACCCCAAACACCAGATATTGGCAATATCTTTTGGGGAAGCAGTGAGGGCGAAACGTAATTGTAGTAGATCGGAGGAATTCAAGGAATGTGCACAAGAAATTATCTCTCGCTTTGTGCAAAGGGGTTAAAGTCGGGACACGATTAACAACGCACAGAAAAGGGTTGAGAAAGTGAATCGGACAGAGACTTTGCTACCACGTCGGAAACATCTGGATAAATGTGCAAATGAGATCCGATTAATTACAGATTATAATGAGAGTGCATCTATTTTGCGGAGCGTGATGCAATGACATTGGAACGTTTTGAAACAAGATAACTTGCTAACAAAATTTATTACATCACGCCCAAATTTTACATACAGAAGAGGACGATCTTTGAAGAATTTGTTATGTCAGACTTGCCCTAGACCTCTAAACAAGGACAATTGGTTATCTAGAAAACATCCAGGTTTTTATAAGTGTGGCCAGTGTGGGGTTTGTAACTGGGCATGCCATGGTCTAACTAAATTTACTGATAATGATGGTAAGGTTTATCGAATAAGTTCACATATGACTTGTGACACAAAGTATGTTATCTATATTATAAAATGTAAGTGTAAATGTATATATGTGGGGAGTACCATACGCCCATTGAAAGTAAAGATTGGTGAACATCTGAGGGCGATCAACGGATGAGAGATATCTTTTGGCACAACATGTCCTGGTTTGTAAGAATCAAAGCACACAGGCTACAATTCAGTTCTTTGGTTTGGAATATGTCTCTGTAGACCCCAGGGGTGGCAATAGAGAATTACAACTCAGACAAAAAGAATCACTTTGGATCATGAGACTACAGGCGGTGGATGTGGGTTTAAATACGGATCACTAGTTGGAATATTTTTTAGGCACGTAATGTGGCAACTTGAGTTTCAAACAGTCTGGAGTTTATAATTCTCAGTTTGCGATTATGGTTGGAACTTACAATCTATTTAGAATAATGTTTAATTAGTTACAAATTATGACACTAAGTTTTAGTGTAGACTTATGGTAATAACTTATGTGAGCTTACCACTGTTTTTTTGGGTTAATATATATCATTATATATTCTTACTAACACTTCACGAACTGTGTTTAAACTGTTTTAAGTGTGGGAATTCAGCTAGGTGATTTCTAAATACTGCATAAACATTGAATATTAACATTGGTTTACAATAGGAGTTTGGCAAATTATCGGTTACACTGATATCAATTTAAATGCGTTTAACTAGTGGTTTTGAGATATTGAGTACTGAGTGAGGCAGGAGTCCTCTTTCTATATCTATGTAATGCTCGTAGACACTAAGGAAGGACTAACACGTACCGGTTCGTTTTTCCGTTTCAAGATGCATAGGGGACGGTATTTATTCTCTGGCATGAGTGTTGCTCGGTTGATGAGCGTACTCGCATCCAACCAGACTGAGTCTAATGACGGTAGGGATCTGGACTGAGGTAAGTGTACAGGCCCGGTCGGACTGGGACCGGGTTTCTGGGCAGAGGCACTGAATGACGGCACTCTGTTATACGCTTCACGTAATAATAATTAGCGATTGTGATTTTTTGGTGCACGTTGGTCGAGTTATCTCTAAAAGAAACAAGTAAATATTGACAGCTGTTATATTTTAGGTCGCTATTGGTTTGTTTATAGACATGTTATGTGTAATGAATACCCAAATTAAGGAGCAGGGCGTTTTGATTGACTCAGATCTACCTTACGTTTACTTGGTTACAATTACTAAAGTGCTAATAGTGCAATTGTTTATCTTAGGAATTTGTAGGTTTACGCTATCTAGGGGCTAAGCAGCTCAACCACAGTAGTGAGGTCTTTAACCCATTTAATGTGAACTTACTTTTTGATATTTGGACAGAATACGAATGTCATCACTATAGACCTAGATACGTCGTTATGGAATTCACTCTAATATTGAAAAGTCGCGAGATTTCTTAGTGAAGGATTTTTTGATTGTGAAGGTTAGTGACATTATGGCATAATTTTCTTTTTTCTTCCTTTTTCTCCTCTTTTTCTTGTTGGGTACTTAACACAGTGGCAGGCACACATAAATTATTCACACTGGTGGGAAAATTTCGGCTATAATATTGGGAGGAATGTTATTTACTCAGGTATATTCAGAAAGTTTTGGTCACATGGTCACACATGCACATGATAAGGCTGTCACCTATCACATCAATATAATGTGTTCATCTGTGTTCCTTATCCCTATTCAACTACCCACAGGACACCGCATGGGTATTAATACTAATAAGGACATTGGTATATAAATTGCGACTTAATAACAAGTATGTTATACATCATTACAGCCCTGAATAAGTCATAGGGGTAATAAACCCTGACAAAACACGTGTTGGCGGGCTGAGAGAGAACAGGAGATTCTATTGATGGAAACTCAATGAGGAATTGATCTTGAATACTGAATTAGGGATCCACCGAACACGCCTCTTTGGACTGTATACCACATTAGCTGTGGATACAGTGGTGCCAATCTTAACATGTGTATGGACTACTAAATAACTTGTACATAGGTGGAACTATTTTGTATTCATTTTTACATTTCACATGAGTAAGTTTGACTGTTAATCTGGTGGGTTGTGTGCCTAGTAAATTTAGGAAATACGTGAAGAACCAGTGTGAACTGCTGGTAGTGGGGGTCTTTTGGAAGTGTTCACCCTGACTAGTGCACCTTCTGAACCAGCTGGATTCAGGGACTGGTAGCGCCATTGTACTCACTGAATGCTTTCCTAATTGGCTATACTTTTGTGTAGTACATGTAGTTACAGGACTGTAACTCCCAGTAGGCTCTGTTACTGTCACTCCAACCACCAGTCCAGTGTCCTCTTCTCCAAAGTCTCCTGTTTTGTAACTCACACATGACGTGTACTCACCTGGGGGACAATATTTGTATAGTGTGTGTACTAGAGAGGGTAGCATGACTGCAACTCCCAGCAGGCACTGCACTTTTGACTCTAAACACCATCACAGTGTACTTTTGTCCAAGGTCCCCTGTGTCTTAACTCTCAACTGAAGTGTAATCACCTGGGAGGACACTATTTCTATAGTGTGTGTAGTGCAGGGAGTTACATGACTGCAACTCTTAGGAGGCTCTCTTGCTGTCACTCCAACCACCAATCCAGTGTCCTCTCCTCCAAAGACTCCTGTCAGGTAATGCACACATGAAGTGTACTCACATGGGGATAATATTTGTATAGTGTGTGTAGTACAGAGGCTGACATGGCTCCAACTCCCAGCAGGTCCTGTTTCTATAAGTCAAAACATCAGCACAGTGATCACTTGCCCACATACCCCTGTTTGTCAACTCACAAATGAAGTATACTCACCTGGGGGGATAATATTTGTATAGTGTGTGTAGTACAAGGACTGACGTAACTCAAACCCACAGCAGATCCCGTTTCCCTAACTCCAAACACCAGCACAGTGGTCACTTGCCCACACACCACAGTTTGTTAATTCACAAATGAAGTGTACTCACCTGGGGGACGAACATTGGAAAAGTGTGTGATCTAGATAGAACAACCTGGCTGCAACTCTCAGGAGGCACTGTTTCAGCAACTCAAAACACCAGAACAGTGCCTATTGAAAGACCCCTTTTTGGCAACCCTCAATGTAAGTTTACTTAGCTGTGAGGATACCATTTGTATAGTGTGTGTAATAGAGGGACTGACATAACTACTAAGGCCAGGAGGGCACCTTCACTCACCAGCCCAGGGTCTTCTTCTCCAAATACTCCTGTTTGGTAACACATAAAGGCCCTCATTACAACTTTGGCGTCCGCACTTCCGCGCTGGCCATTTCAACATTACCGCTGGGCCGGCGGGCGAAAACCGAGTTTCCTCCCGCCGGCCCAATGGGGATGTCGGCCACAACACGGAAGCCGGCTGCAAATGGAGCCGGCGGTGTTGCGGCGGTGTGACTGGTGCAGTTGCACCCATCGCGATTTTCACTGTCTGCTATGCAGACAGTGAAAAGCTCCATGGGGCTGTGGCAGGGGGCCCCGTGACTCCCCTTTCCACCAGCCTTTTCATGGCAGTTCCTACCGCCATGAAAAGGCTGGCGGGAGGGGGACTCATAATCCCCTGGGCAGCGCTGCAAGCAGCGTTGCCCTGGAGGATTACAACCGCCGGGACCAACATGGCAGTAAACCACCGGTCCCAGCAGTGGGACCGCAGCGCTTCCGCCGCTGTCGTAATTCCAAGGATTGCACCGCCAGCCTGTTGGCAGTGCATCCGACGAAACAGCCCTGGCGGTCTTTGACCGTCAGGGTTGTAATGAGGGCCAAAGTGTACTCACCTGGGGGGGATAACATTTGTAGAGTCTGTGTAGTACAGGGACTGACATGAGTGCTAAAACTAGGAAGCCCTGTTTCTGTAACTTCAAAAACCAGCACAGTGTTCTCTTGTCCAAAGACTCCTGTTTGGCAACCCAATCCCAAATTAATTTTGCTCACCTGGGGGGATTTGATTTGTCAAGTGTTGGTGAGTAGTGATAGTGACCTGGCTGAAACTCCCAGGAGGCCCTGTTCATGTAACTCCGAACCCCAGCCCAGAGTACTCTTTTCCAGAAACCCCTTTTTGGGAAGTAGCTCCCAAATGAAGTTTACTCACCTGGAGGATACCACTTGTCAAGTATTGGGGAATAGTGAGAGTGACCTGACTGCAACTCCCAGGAGGCCCTGTTTCTGTAACTCCAAACACCAGCCCGAAGTAATCTTATCAAAAAAAACCTGTTTGGCAACTCACTCCCAAATGAGGTTTCTTCACTTGGGGGAATACCATTTGTCAAGTTTTGGGGAGTGGTGAGGGTGACTTGACTGCAACTCCCAGGAGGCCCTGTTTCTGTTAACTCCAAACAGCAGCACAGAATACTCTTGTCCAAAGACCCCCTCTATGGCAACTCACGCCCAAATAAAGTTTCCTCCCCTTGGGGGATACCATTTGTCAAGTATTAGTGAGTAGTGAGAATAACCTGACTCCAACTCCCTGGAGGCCCTAATTCTCTAACTCCATACACCAGCCCAGTGTCTTCTTCTCCACAGACACCTGTTTCTTAACTCTTAATTGAAGTGTACTCACCTGGGAAGATGATATTTGTTTAGTGTGTGTAGTACAGGGAGTTACATGACTGCTAAGGCCAGGAGGCACTGTTTCACTAACCCAAAACACCAGTCCAGTGTTCAGTTCTCCAAAACCCCTTCTTTCTAAACTCACAAATGAAGTGTACTCATCTGGGAGAATATTTATATAGTGTGTGTAGTACAGGGAGTTACATGACTGCTAAGGTCAGGACACAGTGTTTCAGTAACTCAAAACACCAGTCCAGCATTCAGTTCTCCAAACACCCTTCTTTCTAAACTCACACATGAAGTGTACTCACATGTGGGGATAACATTTATCAAGTGTATGAAGTAGAGAGAGTGACATGACTGCTAATGCCAGGAGACTCTGTTGATCATTACAACCCTGGCGGTCGGTGTTAAAGCGGCGGTAAAACCACCAACAGGCCGGCGGTAAAAAAAATGGAATCACGAACGTGGTGGAAACCGCCAACATAGACAGTCACTTTAACACTCCGACCGCCACAGCGGTACAAACAAACACTGTGGCGGTAACCACCAACAGACAGACGGAAGACAAGGTTCCGCCCACTGTATTACAACAGTCCAATCCGCCACCTTTTCCAGGGCAGATTCACTGCGAACAAAAACACGGCAGAAACAGGACTTGGAAGGTAAAACGCTCACCTCTATACACCCCACGAGGAATCAGGACGCCATGGAACCCGAGCTACAGATACTGCCAGCCTTTATCTTCCTGCTTCTCTACCAGGAACAACAAAGACGGCGGCGAAGACCACGGTGAGTACTGCACCTACGACACAGGGGAGGGGGGGAGGGAAAAAAGAGTGACACACACACGCAACACTCCCATCCCCACCCCTCACCCACTACAACACACACACAAGTACATGTTGATGCATTACATTAACAACCTCCAACTCCCCCTGGAAAAATGCGAGGACAAAAGGAAGTGAGTCCAATGTTTGTAATCTATTCAAATACAGTAATCAAAAATATATGCATATATTTACACTAGAAATAAATATATACACCAAGAATACAAGTCCAAGGTATTCCACCATCATAGTCCGTGGACCACTGGGCCCAAAATGCATGGGGGAGGCCCACACTCAATAGATGATCAAAATGTAGAGAACACTGCTGGGGCATCAGATAGAAATACAACAGGCACCTCAGGGGGAAGGGAAGGAGGGGCACCTCAGCTGGATGAGTGCACAACGCCAGATCCATGAGGGGGCTCCATGCCCATTGATGTATCCTGGGGAGTGCAAAGCCACAGTCTCTCAAGTCTCTCCAGTGGGTGGCTTGCCCAGTGCTTTATCCTGGGGAGTGCAAAGCTACAGTCTCTCAAGTCTCTCCAGTGGGTGGGTCGCCCACTGAGGGATCCTGGGGAGTGCAAAGCCACAGTCTCTGAAGTCTCTCCAGTGGGTGGTTTGCCCACTGCTTTATCCTGGGGAGTGCAAAGCCACAGTCTCTGAAGTCTCTCCAGTTTGTGGTTTGCCCACTGCTGCATTCTGAGGAGTGCAAAGCTATAGTCTCTCAAGTCTCTCAAGTGGGTGGTTTGCCCACTGCTTTATCCTGGGGAGTGCAAAGCCACAGTCTCTCAAGTCTCTCCAGTGGGTGGTTTGCCCACTGCTTTATCCTGGGGAGTGCAAAGGCACAGTCTCTCAAGTGGATAACAGTCTCCACTGGTTCTGGAGGAGGCTTGGTGCCCAGAGTGCTTCATCCTACCAAGGACTGAGATAGTGGATGCCTTTCTCCACTGGTTCTGGAGGGGGCTTTGTGCCCAGAGTGCTTCATCCTGCCAAGGACTGAGGTAGTGGATGCCTTTCTCCACTGGTTCTGGAGGGGGCTTTGTGCCCAGAGTGCTTCATCCTGCCAAGGACAGAGGTAGTGGATGTGAATCTTCACTGGTTCTGGAGGGGGCTTTGTGCCCAGAGTTCTTCATCCTGCCAAGGACTGAGGTAGTGGATGCCTTTCTCCGCTGGTTCTGGAGGGGGCTTTGTGCCCAGAGTGCTTCATCCTGCTTGTGGCGGCCTCAGTAGCGTTGGAATCTTTGGCGCTCACTGGCCTGCGGGGCTTGTTGCGGCGATGTCCTGTTCAGCGGTGCTGGTGGCGGCGGTGTACTGTTCAGCGGTGCTGGTGGCGGCGGTGTCCTGTTCAGCGGTGCTAGTGGCGGCGGTGTCCTGTTCAGCTGTGCTTGTTGCAGCGGTGTCCTGTTCAGCGGTGCTGGTGGCGGCGTGTCCTGTTTAGCGGTGCTGGTGGCGGCGGTGTCCTGTTCAGCAGTGCTTGTGGTGGCGGTGTCCTTGGCAGCGGTGCTGGTGGCGGCGGTGTCCTTGGCAGTGGTGCTTGTAGCGGCGGTGTCCTTGCAGCGGTGCTTGTGGTGGCGGTGTCCTTGGCAGCGGTGCTGGTGGCGGCGGTGTCCTTGGCAGCGGTGCTTGTGGCGGCGGTGTCCTTGGCAGCGGTGCTTGTGGCGGTCTTGTCTGCCATGCAGGTTTTCTCAGACCTGCCTGTTTTACTATGTCCCTTCCCCACCTTGGATGGTGGCGCAGCTGTCTCTACACTCCCAACTGTACCCCTGGGAAAAGCTTTGGTGGAAGATTTTTTTCCTCTCTCCCAGCTGGCACTGGGCAACTTTTTTCGCTTTTGAGGTGGGGGACTGCCCGTGCTCTGGCTCCTTGGCACACTGGCTGCCCTCCTGCCTGGTGCACTCCAGAAGCTGGTTACTACTGGCACCACTGTTCCCGCTGATGTTGTGGCTGAGGCGCTGGGTTGGGACCTGGAGAGGCGGGCCCTAGGAGACTGAAGGGGTGGGGAGGTGAGGGGAAGAGGTCAAGGTTGGACAGGAAAAGTTTTTGGGACACACTGGGATGGGTAGATGGAGGGGGTTTGGGAGTGGAGGAAGAGGTAGTGGTTGTAGGAGGTGTACGTTTGGTGACTTTGGGTGTGCTGCTGATGGAGGTAGTGGCTGACGATGTAGTGCATGCAGGTGTGAGTGGAGACGAGACTGGGAGGGAGGAGGGAGATGAGGAGGAGGGGGACACAGTGGAGGCAGTGGCTGTTGGTATGTCTGCATGTGTATGATGCTTGCGTGAGTGCCTGTGGGATGTGTGGTGCTTATGTTTGCCTGAGCTTCCCTTGTGTGTTGACGTGTGTGCATGCTGGTCTGATGTTGTGCTTGGGATAGGCTGAGGTACAGGGGTTTGGGTCTGGGTGGAGAAGTTGGAGGGGGGAGGCTAGAGACAGGGACAATGGCTGCCATCAGTGCTGAGGCCAGAGTCTGAAAAGCTCGCTGATGGGCTGCCTGACCAGAATGAATGCCCTCCAGGTATGCATTGGTCTGTTACAACTCCCTCTCTACACCCTGGATGGCATTCAAAATGGTAGACTGCCCAACAGTGAGGGACCTGAGGAGGTCAATGGCCTCCTCACGGAGGGCAGCAGGGCTGACTGGGGCAGGGCCTGAGGTGCCTGGGGCGAAGGAGATGCCGACCCTACTGGGTGAGCGACCACGGGGCAAACGCTGAGGGGCTGCTGGGAGGGCCGTGCTGATAGGGGGGTGGCAGCTGTACCTGTAGATGCGGGGGTACAGAGGGGCCCGCCACCGCAAGGGAGCTCCCATTAGAGGAGGAGTCCGTATCGCTGATCTCAGCTCCTGTCCCTGCCGTGGCGCTCCCCTTGCCCTCCGTCCCACTGGTGAATTCTGACTCTGTTGTGTCACCCTCCAGGGCCATGTGGAATGCAGCTCCCTCCTGCTCCGGTGCCACTGCTCCTCCGTCTGATGATGCTAATGCACACAAGCACAGGGAGACCACAAAAAGGGGGGGGGGAGACAGAAGAAAGACATGTTGAGTGCATCCAATACCGCTACCGTTGGCGGATACTACAGACACAGAAGCCCCCTGCACTACGCTGTGCACTTGGAGTTCCCTAATCAATCACATGGACATGGGTTACAAGGCTATGCCCGATTGCTGCACACATGGAAGTCACAGGAGCCTGACTAGGTGTAGTTGGCTCTGTACACAGGTGGGGTGGGGTGCCACAGGGCCTGCCTTAAGAAGGGACTTTGCCTACTAAACTCACCCAGGCCTAGAGGAACCCACAGCCCACCTCCCCCACCCAGACACCTACAATGCACGCTGAATCAGCTGCATGAGAGTGTACTCACCCCCTTGTGGCTGCTGTGATGCCCTCAAGCACCCATCCAACTCCGAGTACGCCACCAGCAGGATCTGGAATATCAGGGGGGTCATGGTGTGATGGGCACCCCTCCCACGTTGGGAGGCCATCCCCAGCTGGGCCTCTGCCGTCTTCTTGCTCCAGTGGCGAATGTCCTCCCATCTTTTCCGGCAGTGGGTGCTCTGTCTGTGGTAGACCCCCAGGGTCCGGACTTCCTTGGCGATGGCATGCCAAATATACTTCTTCTGGTGGGCGCTGACCTACAGGAATACTACAGGGGAAAAGGATAAGATATAACGGTCCGCACAGTCACAGTCATTGGCCCGCATCCCTACCCTTGCCATGACGCACATGCACTCACTGTCGTTTCATGCATGCCTCATTCTCCCCCCCTATCTTTCATCCACACCACTCCAAACAGGCATTGCCCATACAGTATGCTCACAGTGTACTCACCTGTTTGTCTGGAGGACCGTAGAGTAGCGTGTACTGGGGGAGGACCCCATCCACTAGTTTATCCAACTCCTCCGTGCTAAAGCCCAGACACACGAGCCATCGTCTCTTCCAGACTGAGGCTTGCAGTGTAGCTCCTCTCCTGTCGAAGATCAGGTATTAAGTGATTGAACAGAGAGAAAATGGCAGTGACGTCCACGGCGGTGCGTACCGTCAACGCTGGTGTACATCGCCATTGGCTCCTGGGACCCATGGGGTCCAATGTTAACCAATACAAGATTGCTCCGCGGTCTTCGACCACCTACTGCGACGGTGTACAATGCCAGCGCCGTTACCTCATATCCCCTTGTCCCACATTACAGGTCAGGCAGCCACCATTTCAGGGGGCCACATGGCATTATTTTTGACTGCGTTCCACATATCTAGGCTTTGCTTAAACACTAATACAGCCATATGTCGATTTTAAAACATTTTCCGATTAAGTTGTGTTTACGTACCTCAGTGTTGGTTGACTTTCTGCTCGTTGTTTTCCTCCATAGAGCACGTCAGCTGGGGCAGGTGAGGAGATGGCGGCATCCTCCGGTGTACAGACCGCTGGTGGACCTGTCGACAATGGAGGAGCGACATTTAATTATCACCTACAGACTTGATGGTACCACAATCGTGGAACTGTGTGCCCAGTTGGAACCAGACCTGATGTCAGCTATCCGCCATCCCACAGGAATCCCCCCTGTAGTGCACATGCTGCCAGGGCTCTATTTCCTCGCAAGTGGGTCTTTTCAGACGACAGTTGCCATAGCATCAGGGATGTCCCAGCCTATGTTCTCCAACGTGTTGTCCAGAGTGTTGTCTGCCCTGCTGAAACACATGTGCAGCTACATCGTTTTCCCTCAGGTGGAGGATTTGCCTACAGTGAAAGGTGACTTCTCTGCCCTGGGACATATCCCCAACATCATAGGTGCCGTTGATGGGACATATGTTGCCTTGGTACCCCCCCCCCGCAGGAGTGAACAGGTGTACCGAAACCGGAAGAGTTGCCATTCTATGAATGTGCAGATGGTGTGTTTGGCAGACCAGTACATCTCCCATGTGAATGCCAAATTTCCTGGCTCAGTGCATGACGCTTACATTCTGTGGAATAGCAGCATCCCTTATGTGATGGGGCAACTCCAGAGGCACCGTGTGTGGTTATTAGGTGAGGACATGGACCCAATACAGTGTGACTAGGTGTCTGGGTCTAGGGATGTCCCTAAGAGTTATTGTGTGTCTAACAGGTGCCCCTCGACATTTGCAGGTGACTCTGGTTACCCCAACCTGTCATGGCTACTGACCCCAGGGAGGAATCCCAGGACAAGGGCAGAGCAACGCTACAATGAGGCCCATGGGTGGACTAGGAGGATTATAGGGAGGACCTTCGGCCTCCTGAAGGCCAGGTTCCAGTGCCTCCATATGACAGGTGGTTCCCTATTCTACTCACCAAAGAAGGTGTGCCAGATCATCGTGGCCTGCTGTATGCTTCACAAATTGGCTTTGCGACGATTGGTGCCTTTTCTGCAGGAGGATGGTCCAGATTGAGGTGTTGTGGCAGCTGTGGAGCCTGTGGACAGTGAAGAGGAGGAAGCAGAAGAAGAGGACGTAGACAACAGGAACACGGTGATCCAGCAATACTTCCAGTGAGACACAGGTAAGAAGACAACACTGCCTGCTACATCTGATTTAATTCTTCTACCTCTCATCTGTCTGTCATTTTCACCCAGTGTATGGACACTGAGTTGTCACTTTCCCTTTCGATTTCACAGATGTGGGTCCCACTGTGTGACCTCTGCTTTGTTTCTGCATGGACTAGAGCTTTGTGACATAGGTATGTTGACATTACATTGGATGTAGCATTTTGCCACTGTTATTGCTAATACACATTTTCGAAAGCACAGACTGACTCCAGATTGTTTTGTGACTTAAGGGTGTTTATTTAAGTGCAAAATAGTGGAGGGGGTTGTAAAATGGTCAGGCGTGATGGTGGAGGAATGTCCATGGCAGAGTCCAGTCTATTAGTCTCACAGGTGCATTGTCCAAAGGGGCATAGGAAGTGGAGCTGGGGCAGTTGATGGATGGACAGGGTGACAAAGTGGGACAGAAGGATGACAATCAGGGTGGTCTCATTTCTTGGCGGGGGTCTTGGCATTGTTCTCTGTCTTTGTCCTGGATCTCAGGGACCATTTGCGGGGTGGTTCTCCATCTGCAGGGGGTGGGGTGCTGGTGTCGTGGTCCTGTGGCGGTGCCTCCTGTCCACTAGTGCCGGCGGAGGTGGTGGGCAGTTCATCGTCCAGGCTAGTGTCAGAGGCCCCTTGTTGTGCCGCAGTGTCCCTCCTGGTGTTGACGAGTTCCTTCAGCACCCCTACAATGGTGCCTAGGGTGGAATTGATGGATTTGAGTTTCTCCCTGAACCCCAAATACTGTTCCTCCTGCAGCCACTGGGTCTCCTGAAACTTGGCCAGTACCGTTGCCATCGTCGTCTGGGAATGGTGGTAGGCTCCCATGATGTTGGAGAGGGCCTCTTGGAGAGTGGGTTCCCTGGGCCTGTCCTCCCCCGTCGCACAGCAGCCCTCCCAGTTCCCCTGTTTCCCTGGGCCGCTGCCCCCTGAACCGTGAGCCCACTACCACTGCCCCCAGGTCCCTGGTGTTGTTGGGGTGGTGGGTTAGCCTGGGTTCCCTGTAGTGGTGGACACACTGCTGCTTGACGTGTCCTGGGGACAGAGGTATGGGCCCGCTGGGTGGGTGCTGTGCTAGTGTTTCCAGAGGGGGAGGCTCTGTTGTGGCTTGTGCCAGTGTGAGGGGAACCGACTTTCCCAAGGTCCCAGATGGGCCGGGCTGGTCATCTAGATCCAGTTGGTCAGAGCTGCTGTCAACACTGTGTGACTCTTCTGTGGGTGCAGTGGACATGTCTGGACCCTCCTGTCCGGTGATGTTGGGTAGGGGTCCTGCAGGGGTGTAAAAGCATGATTATTGCATATATGTGTGTGCCATGGTGTGCAATGGGTGGGTGACCCTGTAGTCCCGTGCTTGGATTCTTGTGTGGGACCTTGTGTGATAATAGTTTAGGGGGGTGTATGGGTATGTGCAGTGTACATGCTTTGGTGATGGGTGTCCATGCTTTGGTGTTACATGCAGGGCTTGGGATGTGTGGTTTGTGATATTGGGACATATGTGAGGAGTTGGAGTGATGGGGGTGAGGGCGAGGGTGGGGGTATGTGATAGCATGCAGGTGGGTGGAGGATGAAGTAGTTAAAGGTTTGACTTACCAGAGTCCATTCCTCCAGCTACTCCTGCGAGGCCCTCAGGATGCAGTATAGCCAAGACCTGCTCCTCCCATGTAGTGAGTTCTGGGGGAGGAGATTTGGGTCCGCCGCCAGTCCTCTGAACTGCAATCTGGTGACTTGAGACCACGGAACACACCTTCCCCCGTAGGTCGTTCCACCTCTTCCTGATGTCATCCCTAGTTCTTGGGTGCTGTCCCACTGCATTGACCCTGTCCACGGTTCTTCGCCATAGCTCCATCTTCCTAGCTATGGTGGTGTGCTGCACCTGTGATCTGAATAGCTGTGGCTCTACCTCCATGACCCTGAGCTCCTCCTCAGAAATCCTGGGGTGTCTTTGTGGTTCCATGGGGTGGTGTGGGTGATGTGTGGGGTAGTGTGTGTTGTGATGTGTCAGGTGATATTTAGAGGTGTGTTGTGTGAGGTGCGTGGGTGTTGTGTGAGTGATGGTGTTAAGTACCTCTGGATGCTATTGTTCTTTCTGGTGGTGTCTCTCTCTGGCCTTCTGTCGCAATTGTTGTCGTAAGGGTTTGTCGGTGATGTGGGTGGGTGTTTTATAGTGTATTGAGTGTGTGGGAGTGGTGTGTGTATGTGTATCAGGTGTGTGTATTTCGATTTGTCCAATGTGGTTGTGTTTTGTAAGTGAATGTGTATTTTGAGCGCGGCGGTGTGTACCACCAATGCAATACCGCGGTTGAAAGACCGCCGCATGGATTCGTGGGTCGTGATAGTGTGGGCGTATTCCTGTTTGCGTGACGGTGGAGGTTTTGTTATCGCCAGTTTATCACTGACCTTTGGTGTGGCGGACTTGTGTGGGTGTCTAGATTTTGGCGGATTCCGAGCTGTGGGTCATAATGGCAGTGGCAGTATTCCGCTGCCGCAGCGGTGTGTTGGCGGTCTTCTTCAAGGCGGTAAGCAGCTTTTACTGCCAATGTTGTAATGACCCCCTCTGTCTCTTCAACTCCTAACACAAGGCCAGCATTGCAATGCCCAAATGCACCTGTGTCTTAACTCTCAAATTAACTTTACTCATCTGGGAGGATAACATTTGTATGGTGGTGGGAAGTAGAGGAAGTGAACAGAATGCTAAGCCCAATTGGCCCTGTGTCTCTAACTCCAACCATAAAAACAATGTTAACATGCCCAAATCTATCTATTTATGAACTCTCAATTGAAGTTCACTCACCTGGGAAGATACCATTTGTCAAGTGTATGTAGTATGGAGAGTGGAATGATGCAACTCCTTTGGGGTACTGTTTCAGTAACTCCAAAGACCAGAACAGTGGTCACTTGTCCAAGTACCCTTGCCTGCAAACACGCAATTGAAATGTACTCACCTGGGAGGGACTAAGATGCAGATAATGCTCAACTCTGAGCTATGCCTGACTACCTAGCTCCATTTTGTCCAGCTAACCCAAGATTAAACTATTGAGGACAGGAAGGACAGCTTACCCATTGTGTAAAACAATCATCCCAAAGTCCTCAAGCTGCATCAACAGAATGGTATTTGCAACAGACACATTCACACTGCACTAAGCACGTGATGACTTCAGCCACATATACAATAAAACCCTGGGTCTGCCTGCACATGCACCCCCTGTCACAGTCCAGGGAGGACCTGGATAAGCAGTTCGGGTTGGACTGTTCCCATGAGGAGCAGGGTCAAGACTGATTTGCATATGGCTGGATCCAATCTGAGGTGGCGTGGTGAGCAAAAAAGCGATGGATTAAACCCAGATCTTTGTGACTCGAGGTGAATGTTTGCATTTGTTTGGCATTCTGTCCATCATCTGTTCTTTTTGCACAATACCCAAAAAATAACAGGGGTGATGAGGGCCATTAATACCATCCTGAGCAGGGGTCTACAACACCACTCTACCCCTTCCTTTGGCACATCAACACCAGGGACTTCTTCATTGGTGGCAGCCACTAGAAGGGAGGCCCTGCCAGAGGAACAAGTCCCAGACACCCCTGCCTGTGTAGCAGCAGATCCCCCCACCATGCAAGCAGGGACATCCGGCGAAGAATCCAGAAGGTGTAGATGGCAAGACACCCACTACTGCCAGCAAGTGACCTCTTCCTAAAGGAACCTCTTTGTGAGACACACATTCACTCTGCTGGCTGATCTTGAACTACCCACCAGTTCTAACGGAAGGAGTAGTCTGGACGTTTTACTCACAGTGGTGCGGTACTGACTCCAATGATTTCATTCACCATGACTGACGCCTTCAAGTTATTATTTTTCTTCTTTTCTGTCAAAATGTTATTTGCTGCATCAGGACCGTAATGCATTCACCAATCACAAACTAATTGTTTTTCATGGCGGTTCCCAACCCCATGAAATCCATGGCAGTCAGCCGGGTCATAATACCGCCGGCGGTCTTGTGACGGCCACCGGGCTGGAGACCCAAGTCTCTGGCCCAGCCCTCGTCTCCACCCCGGTGGTCGGTTCAGACAAGTGGCGGATGACCATGGCGGTAACCGCCATGGTCATAATTCAAATTTGTTTACCGCCAGCCTGTTGGCGGTAAGCCCGCCACTTCTCCGCCAACCACCAGGGTTGTAATGAGGGCCTATGTGCCTCATACTGAGTCAAAGTACATATTCCAAGGTACAGCCCCCAGGCCACGGAAGGGAGGAATTTGTCAGACATTCTCCTTCAGAATAGGTAAACATTAAAGTGGATGGTGTCAGCCGCTTGAACCTTACAACATTCCACACCAAAGTAATCCAACAGTAAATAATCCAAGATACACACAGATGGCAGTACAACAGTCCATGATCACAGACCTATCATAATCCAATGACCATGTTTCTGGTGGTATGACACAAAGATATGTCAGAGTTGTAGCACAGGCACTGTGGCCTGCAATGATGAAATACATCTAAAGCTACATACATGTCATGCAAGAATAGTGTTTAGAAATTGTGAAGGGTGAATGACTTGCTCGCAATCGATGATTACATATTTCATGCCCACATGATGCAATCAGCCCAAAACAAGTCTAATGTGCACTTCTGATCTTCCACCCAAACACTGTGCAAGTTAGCACAGATCTCATACACCCCACATCTGTGACCTCCATTACCTGGAACAATCCTTGTCCGCTTTATATGTCAGAACAGCATACCTACCAATATCACAACTCTAAAATGTCAACATGAGAATGTCATGGTTGAAGTACCTGTACAAAGATAAAACAAAGAGTATAGGCTTGAAAACATAACTATTACCCAAATCACATAGCAAACTACTGGAAATGTAATTAGCGCAAGGAAATTGATACAAGCAAAGCAACATCATCAAGGTGGGGATATGACAAAGGATAACTCTTCAAGCAGCCTCTGGCTCAATAGTGCAGAATACCATCTCACTAGTTCCAACTAAAACGCTCAATTCCACACATTCTCTCAAACTAAAGTTCATTGTACAGTCACAGTCATTACATCACATGACATAATTACACTCATGCAAAGTAGCTGTTGATGAGATCTTCCTGCAAGTCAGCTCCTTCCTCTTCACCACTGTCATCCTCTGTTTGGCAAATCAGGATCCTCACCCGGTGTCACTGCATGCTCCTCCTCCACGGGGATAGTCCTTTGCAGGGCAAAGTTGTGGAGCATGTACTATGCCACAGTGATCTGACACACGTTTCAGGGTGAGTAGAGGAGGGCTACACCAGTCCGGTAAAACTCCTAAATCTGGCCATCAGGAGCCCAAAAGCCCGCTCCACTACCCGCTGTAATCTTCCATGGGCCTCATGGAAGTGGACTTCCCCTGGGTCTCATGGAAGTGGACTTCCCCTGAATTCCTTAGTGGCTTCAACAACCAAGCACGGTTTGAACATGCATAGTCTCCTGTTTAGTAGTAGAACATTTGTGCATCAAAGAGTCATTCCCTTCATGATTGTAGCAGCAGACATTGCACACACACAAAAAGGACAGATGTAACTTACCAACCAGCCAGGCCCTCTCTGTGACATCAGATGGGGTATGGTGCTGTTCTGCATTATGAAATAATCATGGACTGAACCCGGACATGTGAAATGTAGAAATCCGCCAAACAGACAAATTGCCTGTTGATGGAATGGAGGCTCTTTCAGTTCAAATAAACTTATTCATTGGCCTATGGTGGGATCAAGCCAACATGTGTGCCATCAGTGGCCCCCACCGAATGTGGGATGCATGCAAAACCATAAAAGTTAGCCTTCACATGGGCTAAATCCTCACATAGGGGAAACTGGATATAGCTGTCCAGGTGTTTCAACATTGCTGAAAAGACATCCTTCAACACCAGACTGAACATAGGTTAGGACATGCTAGCAGATAGGGCTACTTTATGTTGGAAGGACCCTGTGGCTAGGAAGTGCAATACAGACATGACTTGTACAATGGGTGATATGCTGGTTGGATAACTAATAGCTGGCATCAGATCTGGCTACAACAAATGACATAAGTCCCCTTTTGTTTGCCTATCCAGGCGGTAATATGTTATTACGTGGCATTGCTCCATGGTCCGAAGGTCTGGCAGTGGACGGTAGACAGGGGATTGTGGCATTCTACCTTTCCCTGGGTACATATGTATGACAAGACATGATTTGTAACATTAGTCAGTATGTGTCCACAGCAGCATACATGATGAATGTTAATGATATCATGTGGCAAGGCATTTCTGAATGGATGGACCTGGCATCCAGTACACATCACTGCTGCAAATAACACAAGCATCACATGAGTCTCCCCATGGTTTTCCACACATGTGGCCCCAACATATATATATATATATATATATATATATATGGACAAGACTCAAAGATGTGCAACACAATTGCTTCTTGAAATGTGACTGCATATCCCTACTGCCAAACCTGACCATCGGTGGTAGTGGTCTGTGCCCCACTGTTATATGCCATCTGTGCCCAACAACATACTACAATGGTGTTTGAGTAGCAGGACCTACATGGAAAGACAGGATAAACATATTTGTGAGGCCACAAATCCTACTTTGCGGGTGTCACATAGTTTAAAAAGCCAAATGCAGCATTTCAGGCCGCCAAAATGGTGGCTGCCTGCCTTACTCCACTGGACATTATGAACCACCCATGATCTGTGGCGGAAGTCTTCATAGCGGTAGGTGGTTGAAAATGAGGTGAACACAGCCATATGCTAACATTGATGCCAGTGGTGGTTGCAGGCCAGTGGCTGTGTCCACGGGCAATGATGACCGTGTATGTGGTGTATGTGACCGCCATGTTCTGCAGATTCACTCACTTGACTCCTTACACTGCTGCCAGCAACAACTGGCTGTGTGCCACCTCTGGGAACAATCATGCCACATCCAGCAGGTGATTGGGCCCATGACCTCTCACCAGAGGGCTGGAGAGGCTAGCTAATGAGAACCTACCTATGTATGGACAGCTCTATTGCTTACCAGAGGAGCAGGTAAGAACCTCCTGTGCACAATTTTCTATCTACTTCACCATCCTATCCCTTCTCACAGGCTAGACTGTGCCCGTGTGTGCAAGTTAGACTACTTGTATGTTTGTTGTTGCAGTCTGTGCGGAACGAATGGGATTGCCAATGTGCAGGTATTAGTGGCCAGTGCCATATGTTAAGTTCAGTTACATTGTGTTGTGTGAGGTTTTTAGGGCCCGAGATAATTTTTATGTTGGATGCACATAACTAGGTAAGGAGACATTACTGCCATCCACTGACACCTCTTTTCTCATGATTGTTGTAAATGGCAGACAACATGTATGTGCATTACTGCATGAGCTGTTTATGCACATTGTATGAGTCAGTTACGAATCATATGATTAATGTGTATAATGCCACAGATCTTTCAAATCACATATGCCCTTGTTAAATCATTGTGTGGGAGGTACATCATGAGTCACTTTGATGGGAATGGAGTATCATGTAGGTTCTGTAAGCTCAGCCTGCAGAGGCCAGGGCCTGATGTCAAATGTATCTCCCAGTATGGGACCTAGTCTAGGCTATGGGAGAGTCACTGCAGATATGCAACTTTGGCACTGTGCCCATTCCCTGTACACCAGCAGATCCTTTCATGTGACCAATATGAGGCGCTGGTGTCAAAACCTGCCTCGAATGCCTCATTCATTTGACTAGAATATGAATGGGTTCAGAGGTAAATCATGAATAAAGTCCATATGTGCATTTAGCATCATTGTAAATGTGTGTCTTAGACTCATGACACATCTCTTACTGCTTGAATGTAAGTGACTGTTCTCTAACATTTTTTCTAGAGAGACCTATCAGTGTCTCTTTTTAATTATTGTGCTTCAGGAGAAGTTACCCTTTTCTTTTTCTTGGTCCTGATGAAGCGCCATAAGATCCGGTTGGACCGCTGGACGCGAAACATGTTGACCTTTGATTAGAGGACATGTGATAATTTCCATTTCCTTACCTATTAGGAAAGTGATTGAGCATGATCTCTCAATTATCACTTTCATATTGTTTTTAACCTTGGTCTAATCCTTTCGTTTGCTGATTGATTAAATGGTGATGCTCGTTGAGGTTTAGAATCAATTTTTAATTTTTCCTCTCCTGCTCAATTAGTGTCTGCTCATAGGCATCATCCACTAGCACACTCTACCACGGCAGTCACTTAAAAAGATCTCCGGCAAAGACCCCCTCACGGGGAGCCCGTCAGACATTGCAGCGCCGATCTGAAGAGCAGCACCCCCGATGATCAAGCATGACATCCGATAGGATGTGTGAGGGCTCTTGCTCCTAAACATGTAGGTTTCCCCTTATGCTTTTTTGGAACAGTGTACCCATTGTTTTGTTAGTAATATATTAGGGAGACTGTACACTGGACCATTAACCTCCCTGTCCTTCCTCTTTGATGTTGACACATCTCTTACTCCCACAGCTCTGTTGTCACCTTCACACAAGTCATACCTGTCCTGTACAGGTGAATTGTATAACTGGCAGTCCCACAGTGCAGACAGTGTGTTGATTCCTGGGAGGCCACGATATTTGACTCAGTAACTTGGTCACATAGCAGAAACTGTACAATGCATGCCTTTGTTTGTTGAATGCCATCTCTGTAGGATGGAAACATATGTCCAAAGAAGTGTTCTGTGGTACAATTACATAACACAGAACTCCACCTCCTGAAGTGGCATGAGTCTGCATTTGTTAGGCCACATGTCTACACATGCAGAAGGCACATTCCCTCATGCATCATGGCATGTCATTTGGTATGTACAATTGCAGGAGCAATGAGGGACATGACAGGTAGGCCTAGAGTTTTGAGCCACAAAGTGCATTTCTTTGCCATTGATGTGGCAGCATGTAGGAAAGTGCACTGCACATGTGAAATGGTTAAGGTTTGTAACCTGACTGTTGACATGCATCATGGAGTGACTTGAGGTTATGTTCAAATCACGTTTTTGGGTGCAAGTATTAATCCACAGACAGACATCTGGGTCTGCATGACCATAATGGAGACAATGATGTAGTTTCCAATTGGGCAACATGTTGAGGACCTTCAACAAGTACTTGCAAATCTCTGGGCCTTTCCAACATCCAAGGGACTAATGGCATCTACTGATGCACTCAGAGTATGTCAATGTAAGGGTGCCAGACATTAGAGGTGATTACACCGGGGCTTGCTGATTCTTTGAGGTGTGTATTTTTGGGACATCTCTGCCTTATATATTGCACATTATGTCTACAGTGTCAATTTCCATTCCACATGTGTGGCCTATCAGAACTACCTCCTTGACTCTACTGGGACAAATATAACTTGGTGAAGTGTGCATTGTGGAACTGCTTTCAGTACGACATGAGTATTTCGATGTCACCTTCTCCAGGCTAATGAACATTTGTCAGCAACATGGCAGGATTTTGGAGCATCATTTCTTATTGTTGGGTCATTATGTGTGTGACAAATAGATGTGTGCATGATCTTGTGTAGGGTCTGTGGAAATGAAATGGCATTGGCCTACTCTTCTATGACAATAGGTAACTGAGGTCTGCTCCACGGGGCAAAGCTTTGAGGGTGATGAGGTCTCCTACTTGTTTAATAGTTACTGTGATTGCACAACTTCAGCCATGCAATTGTACTTGTCTGAGATCCTGATTTTCCAGTGGGCAACTGTTGACATTTCAGATGGAATGCATGCATACTGTATGGCACATGTAAGGGCCACTTAGGTGGAATTTGTTGCTGGGGCCTACTTGGCATCATGGTCATGTCTGCTAATCAGAGCTTTTGTTCAAGTGTTATCATGGACATGTGATGACCCTATTCCTCTTTGTCTTGGCAGCATCAGCACAGACAAGCAGAGGAGACGCGGCAGAGCTGAGTGGGGAAGCATCTGGCCATGGGATCTCAGTTCAAGACACCACTGACACAGAGGGATGCAGTGGCCCGGGGGGCGAGGGGAGTACCACGGAGGAGACCAGATCTACATCCTCAATATCATTGGATTCCTCCTCCAGTGGCAACCCCCTAGTTGTGGTGGACCCTTCGGGGCATCCCCGTACCATCTTTGTCCACCAATTCCCGTTCTATCACTGCCCTCCCTGTTGCCCTCCATCCAGTTGGCCGTGCCTGATCACCTAAGAGGGTGGGCTTCTCCTTTGCTGTAGGCATTTCCACCCCAGCCCCTGTTACCCCTGCTGCCTTCAGTGAGAAGGCTTTTGACCTCCTGAGATTATCTCTGTGGGTGAGACAGCCATTGTGAATGCCAACCAGGGAATGGCAACCTAACTGCACAAGACTAATACATTCCTGGAAGGCATTCATGGTGCAATGTCTGGCCTACAGAGATCTTTTCAGGCTCTGGCTTCCACACTGGCAGTAGCCAGTCACCCCCCCCCCACCTTCCATCTTCCTCCACCTCCTTCGTCCCAGTCCATATACCCCATTCCCATACCTACCCCAAGCACACAGACTGGTCTGCACACACCCAACTCAACACACAAGAGCAGCACACACAGACACAAGCACCACAAAACACACCAGCACACGAGCAAACAACAGACGCCCATGGATGCAACATCAGTCACCACTTCCCCAGACACCCACACTACCCTCACTGGCCCACACATGACATCAAACATACCCACAGGCACCACCACAACAGTCAGTAACATACCCACCACACCCAGTGTACCCGCAGTCACCACCTAAACAGACACACAGACATCCACCACATCCAACATACCTGCAGACACCACCCCAACAGACACATACACATCCACCACTTCATCCCCCAGCACCTCCACCTCCCAGCCCCCAAGACACAAAAGTGCACACACTCACCCACTCAACAAACACCACACAAACACAGGCATACCTCCCACATGTGCACACCCATGACATCCATACCAACAGAGCAAACAACCACTTCCTCGACCTCCAAATCTCCACCTCCTTCTGCTCACCATCCCCGTATCCCTAAGAAAGTTTTTTTGTTTGACCGTGACCTTTCCCCTGTTCCCTATACCCTGTCCCAAACCCAAAAGGCCCTGACCTACATCCCAAAACCTCCTTTCCACTTCCAAGTCCTCCCCTGTCACACCTGCCCCCCGCAAGCACCCATGCCTCTCCACCCAAAGAAGAAGCCCAGCACTCCCAAGAAGCAGTCCACCCCTTCCAAACCCACCTATACCAAATCTGGCCCCCCAGCCTCCAAAGATGATCCCTGAGGTGCCTGGTTGCCCACTTGATGTGCCTTCCTGTGGAGATTCTCTGGCTGTTAGGAGTCAAGTGACGGAAAAGTGATATGCCTGTGCTGAACCGAATGCATTGGCCAAAGGCCTTGGACTTTAAAAACTTTAAATTTACTAAACCCAAATAGTTGTTTTTTAGTATACATTTGTCTTGCAATTCATTTTCTAACTTAATGTTGTTCCTAAGTGACTTGTGTTGTCTGCCTACAGTTGTGTGTATTTTAGCCTCTTTGCTGCTCCATTTGTTGTAGTTCGCAATATCTAACTTAGTGGGCAGGTCTGGTGTCCCCCAAGACAAACGTATATCGTGACTGTAGGGATATGTGAGCATAAATGCAATGGTGGTGTCATGGCATTGTGTATTGTTTGGCATGTACGGGCCATATTTATACTTTTCGACGCACAACTGCGCCAACGCAGTTGTGCGGCAAAAAATCTAACGCCGGCTAACGCCATTCTGAAGCGCCATGCGGGCGCCGTATTTATTCAATGACGTTAGCCGGCGTTAGCCGGCGTAGCTGCCTGGTGTGCGTAAAAAAAAATGACGTACACCAGGCAGCGCCGGTGTAGGGGAATATGGAGCTTGGGCGCCAAAAAATGGGGCAAGTCAGCCTGAGGCAAAATTTTCACCTCAACCCGATTTGCGCCATTTTGTTTGACTCCCAACCCCCATTTAAATGACTCCTGTCTTAGCAAAGACAGGAGTCATGCCCCCTTGCCCAATGGCCATGCCCAGGGGACTTCTGTCCCCTGGGCATAGTGGCATGTAGGGGGGCACAAATCAGGCCCCCCTATGCCACAAAAAAAAAAAAAATACTTACCTGAACTTACCTTATGTTCCCTGGGATGGGTCCCTCCATCCTTAGGCGTCCTCCTGGGGTGGGCAAGGGTGACAGGGGGAGTCCCTGGGGGCATGGGAGGGCACCTCTGGGCTCCTTCCGAGCCCACAGGTCCCTTAACGCCTGCCCTGACCAGGCGCTAAAAAACGACGCTAAAGCAGCTGGACGTCATTTTTTTCGACCCGCCCACTCCCAGGCGTCGTTTTTGGCCGGGAGTGTAAATACGGCGCACATGCCTCGGATTCACTTTTTTAGGCGGGAACGCCTACCTTGCATATCATTAACGCAAAGTAGGTGTCCACGCTAAAAAATGACGCAAACTCCATGGACTTTGGCGCTAGACGCGTCTAACGCCAGAGTATAAATATGGAGTTCGTTTTGCGTCGAATTTGCGTTAAAAAAAACAACGCAAATCCGGCGCAAACGGAGTATAAATATGGCCCTAAGTATTCTATCTGGCGTTGTCCAATGTGAGCATGTAAGCTGTTAGACATTTCCCCCTGATATGGATTATGGATTCATCTAATGTGTGGCAGCTTGTATTTTGTTTGTGCAGACATGGAGTGTGTTCAACTGTGCTGGCTTTGTTTGCATTTGACTGTACATGTGTCCATTTAGCTGTGTGTATCTTGTAACTATTTCACATTGAGGTATGTCCCATGCAGTTGGAGCTGTATGTGTTTTGTTGACTTGCACTTCCACATTGTGCAGATAAGCATGTCATTTGGGTCTAGTATTGTTTCTCCCTGAGATACATGTATGGTCACTTCCTGTGCAAATGTTTAAGGGGTGTTGAAGCAGATATGCTAATGAAGAAAATTATTAATGATGTTTATGTGCTTAATAATGAGAAATGTGTAGAGAAATTAATCATAGAAAAAATAATGTCCACGTTTGAAGATGTGCTCTCGGGGTATTGTATGTGTACTAATATGACTGAAACTGTATGAAATAATTAAAATATATGAGAAAAATGTAGTAATATGTCATATTGAAATGTATAGCCTATGTTTTACTTCAATTTATAGTGTTAACTTAGCCAAACTTAAAGGCCTAGTCTCCCTAGGCCTCGCACACAGAGAGCAGAAAACAATAACCGTGGTTGCGAAAAGCTGCTACAGCCTGGCCTTGACTCACCCTATGTTAAAGTTGCTTAGCTAGAATTTTCTGCAATGTACCGGTGGACAGGAGATGATTAAGACAATTTGATACAATTATGTGTAGAGTAGGCTAAATGTGCTTTCCCAGGACTTGAACAATGAAGGCAATGACTGAAGAGGAACATGCAACAATTTCGATACCTGAAGAGCCAGATGATGAGGACAACATATGGCGGGCCAATCCACATCTTGTGAATGAACTGATTTTGAAATTAGTAGATTTGGTAAACAAATACTATAGGTTAAAGTCATATCTGCAGACTGACTGACCAATTAGAAATTATGGGGATGGACTGGGAGACCCTAATGAAAAGTCATGACAAGGGGAGATGCAGGAGACTTTAGAAGAAACTACAGATGCAAGGGGAGAATTGATGATGTGAGGAGACGAAGACTGACTTGTTGCTGATCCATCCTGGATAGGTAGCTATGAAAATGTGACTGACAAATTTGTGCCTTTCCTTCTAGGTACCAACTGCGCTGATTATAGAAATTCTCACTTAAACAGATTTTTCAAAATTGATATTTTTCTCTAAAAAAATTTCGTATGAAGGCCCACATGCTAATGCTAATTTTGGTTAGGTAGGCCGTTAAGTGTGACGTTGACAGTGACAATTGACTGACAAACTATTTGCTGAACTCTGCTATCAATGCTGGTATTCTTGGCTTATGGAATTGTATTCACACAAGTGTTTTCTTCTAGTTTTTATGTTTTCATTAATGAATTAATAATTGAGTGGATTTGAATAAAGATTGAACAAACAGATAATTTAGAGTTGTAATCAATAGGGAAATAAAAATTGTTTAACTCTTTATCGAGTTGTGGTTATTCAGGAGTAGTGATTTTTCATAGAATGTTTCTTGGTTATTGATGTTGATTATTGATCCAGTGGTCACTGCATGACTAGGATACTCCATGTGATTCAAAAGGTTTATCGACCTATACGCTTCCCCTTGTAAGTTTACTTACTACGGACCAGACACGCTTGCAGTTTTTGGTAGCAGCTTGATGGTTAGTTTCCTTGGAAAACAAGTTGTGTGGTGAATACTGGTTATGGTGGAAGTTTTAGGGTTCGTCTTTCGTATTTTTTATGAGGTTTGAATTTTGTTTTTCTGAAATGCCAATTGTAGCAAAGATGATGTCCCCTTAAGCCCAGAAATGACTTTCCCAGATCCTGGATCTACTAGTAAAGGTGGGTATGTTCTCGGCGTTTATTGTGACAGTATGAAAGTGGTAGGTTGGGCTTGCACAGGCTTAAGCAAATTGCAGGTGAATTGTGATGTATGTGAGGTGAAACAGGGAGTCTGCGTACTCCAGTTAAGGTTTAGTAGGAGTGTGCGTGCTCTGCGGTATAGGTAAGTCGTCGAACTTCACATGCGTGTGGTGCTTTGTGCTAAAAAATGAACCACGTGGTTGTTGGTGATGTACGGACCCTGCGTGGTCTAAGACTCCGGAGTATATTAACAAGTGTATAAGACACTTGGTTATATGTTGTAATTGTCTGGTTTAGTAGGTTGATCAGGCGTGGTCAACAAGTCAGTGTGTGAGATAGATGAGTAAAATAAATTTTTCGACTGAGATTTGGCGAGTCCTATGTGCACCAGGACAGATCCATTGACCAGTTGAGAGTGAAATTTGAGGGTCGAATTTTGCTTGCCAATGTGGGAGACTGAGAAAGAGGAATAGCTACATGAGTGAAAGGCCCATTAGTGAAAATCAGTAAGGTCTCTGAAACGATTGTGTCCCTTCCTGTAGTAAACCAGCAGGTTTGTTTTAGTTATTGTTTTTTGGTTAAAGTGCTCACAATAATTTGCATTAGTTGTGTGAGTTGAAGTTTAGGAGGACAAGCCGCAAGACTTTGTCAGCTGCAGTGTGTAAGTGTGACGTGAGAGTGTGCTGCGCTGGGATAGGTTGGTTGGTTAGAAGAGTCACGAGCAGATTGGCAGGCGTTCGTAGGAGGCAATTGGTTGAGTAAGCGGGTGAAGGGAATCTTGGGAGTAAAAGTAATTTCATTATTGAATCGGAATAAATACAACAGACAAGGCGTTCAGAAGTGCTTTGAAGGGTGATTCTTACATTAAGGCATCAGTTGGTGAGCCGACCCCACTGGAAAATTCTCCGGCTTATATCATAATGGAGGAGTGAGGTGTTGCACCATGTCTTTGGTTAAAGCAGTGGTGTAAGCTAACAAAGAAGTTAGGAGCCTTAGCGTTTCCAGGGCATGGAACATTTAATTTGAGAATTTTGGACAAATTGCGAATGGCATTGCATGAGATGAAGCCATTACCGAGACCAGCACAGTTTGAGACTTTAGCGGTTTGGGAGCTGGTGGCAAGACAGCAACAAGAGATGAAATTCAAGAGGGGAATAAAAAGAGTAGAAGGGTCCTTAGCTGAAGCTAGGTCAGATTGGGAACAGAAAAAGATGGAGAACAAAGACATTACAGGGAATTAAGTTGTGTCCTGCAATTACAGAAGAAGACGAGACAGAGAAAGAAGAAAATGCTAAAGAGAGTGAGAGTGCAGGGACAAAGAAAAAGAAAAAACCTAATGTAGACGATGAGGACTCAGATGTTGAGGACCTTATTACACAGTTGTTGAGGGATCAACCTCCACCCTTTGGTACTTATTCAGGGAGTCCGCGTACTAGTGCCGCTACAACTGCCCCAGCACAAGCATCGGGAACAGAGGGACCAGTGCAGACAGATAGTGGACAGATACCAGGGATAGTACATAGTACACCTAATGCAGGGACTACTCCTGTGGTCCAAGCGCAGAAGCATACACCATCCATACAGAGAATTTATCCAGATGTACTAGTTCTTGAAACAATTTCGAACTTAGTAGTGCCATCAGAGCAAGTGCTCCCAAGGCCAATGCTAGTTCAGACAGAGCCAACTCCAATGTTATTGCCTCCGGCACAGCCAAAGGGTTTGCCAAAATTTACATTGATAACAGGAACACAGTCAGACGTTACACCAGTCATGAATCAGGCGATGGGGATAACTTTTCCACAAGGTGCGAGTGTCAGGGCAACTCCAGATGCAATATCGCTACTGATTATTGTTGGTCCAGCGGTACATTTATTTGCGCAGAAGAAAGTGAGAGCAGGAAGCCAGAATGAAATGTTACAGAGTCTTGTTAGAAGGGGAGTGAGTGATCCTGCCCAGATGATGTCGTGGGTGGGTCAGACTTTCAATGGATCCAGACTGCTAATGGATCCTAGTCCACTTGTAGCACTTCCAGATGCAGTAAATGGCCCAAATGCGAGTCAAAGTTAGAAAATGTTGACGCCGCAAACTCCAGGTGCAGCGATGCAACAGGTATCAGTACCAAATGCAAGTAACATCTCATTACAGGGATTGCAGCTCAGCAATTGATTGAATGGTTGGACAGTTTAACTACACCTCCAAATGCATCCAAGGGTGAAGAGCAGATAAATCGTGTAAGGTTCTCCCCAGAAACAGCAGAGTTAGTTGAGGGAACATGGGAGTAAACAGGTTAGAATCTTACACCAAAGAAGGGCTGAGGTACTTGTGCCCAAGAATTACAAGGGAAGTAAGTAAGATACATCAGAAATTGGCAGAGTTGGCAGAAAAACATGATATTGAGATTGAGAAAACAAAACACTTGAAACAAAGTTACATGTTAGATTTTGAGGCAAAGGATTTTGAGCATATGAGGTCAACAGGAATGAAGGCTAATTTAAAAGAAATATTTCAGAGTGCTCAGATTTTGGGAGCATTAGCGAAGTGGGAAGGTAGATGGGCAAAGAAGAAGCATAAGCGAAAACAAGATTCACATAAAGGGTCTGAAGAGGTCCAGAAAGAAAGGGAATCAGTAAAGATGCTTCCGATGAGGGAAATTCCAGGAGTGCAGTTTGTTCATGTTCCATGGCACATGAGTGATATATTGTCATTCACAAATGATTACCCAAAACTGAGAGAAAAACCGGTTGAGTGGTATCAGCAGACAGATAGGTTTGTATAGTTTTCTGTTTGTGGGAGGGCTTAAACACATTGTTGGAAATAGTGGTTCCAGCTGATTTGTTAGTTGAGTGTGAGAGAGCAGTGGATTGGCCAACAAGTGAACCAGAAAGGGATCGAGTAACGGGGGCACCTTCACCTGAGGTGATGAAGCATTACTACAAAGTGATTGAGTTCCTGAAAACAAGAATTTCTCCCAAGAATATTGATTGGCAAAGAATTGACAGAACGGTTAAATAATCTAAAGAGTCAATATATACCCACTATGAGAGATTGTTAAATCCGTTCAAAGAGTACGATGGCAAGAAATCAATTGAGCCTAAAGGCATGTTGCATTTTGGATTCAGGTTCGTTGAAGGTTTGAGACCAGAAGTAGGACAGATGATTAAGAGTCTTTTGATTTGTTGGTAGGCAAAGCTGATTGATGAGGTGTTGCAGAATGCAAAATACTATAGTGATGAGATTGATTTTAAGCAGAAAAAGCTAAAGGAGAAAGCTATGGTGATGCAAATAAAGGCAGCTCAGACAGGAGTGCAGGGAGGCTTAGTACCACCTATGCCGCCACAGCAGAGAACTGTTATGTTCCAGCCTCAAATGCGAGGAAGAGGTCGTGGAATGGACATGATGCGTGGTCCGAGTTGGGTACTGCTGTGGTCCAGAATGACATGCAGGGGATGAAAAAGATATTACTGTGTCACTTGCGCAGAACCGTGGGACACTAGAAGCAGGAGTGTCAGTTGATGGTGCAGGATGGCGTCGTTCAGCAAGGTGGTGATGTCAGCACGTTCAAACTGTGAAGGTCCCAAGAATGAAAGGATTTAGTTCTAATGTTCAGAATCGAGTGCAGAATTTCCAACCCATGCAGCAAGTGCAAGTGCTGCGTGCACTATTAACACAGTTGCAACCAATGCAGCAGCAGGTTCCCATGGTACCTTGACAGCAAATGCAGATACCTCAACCCCGATGGAGCAGCAACAGGTGATGCTTACTCAGCAGGTCACAGGTCAGAGACAAGACAGAAGTAATAAAACAGTACACCAATTTCCATTTTACAGTGAGGATGAAATAAACGAAGAATGGATGAGCGACAGTTCAGATGAAGGACCGTGTATGCTTGCAGCATCCTTAGAAGTAGATCAGAGAGTTCCTTTCGTAAAGGGAAGGGTGATGGGTTACAAGGTTTCATTTTTGGTGGACACAGGAGCTACATGCTCTACAGTAAGAAGTGTGGAAGTCCAGATTTGACCTCTTTCAGGCAGAACAGTTCAGGTTGTGGGAGTGGAGAATAGACAGTTGACAAACCCAATCACAGCTCCAGTGCAGGTTGAGATTGGTAATATCCAGGGATTACATAGGTTTGTAGTGTGTGACTCGAGTCCAGTATCCCTACTGGGAAGAGACTTGTTGTGTAAGACAAAATGTTCCATTAATTGCTCAGACCCTGAAATTGAAGTACAAACTAACAGCGATGATGAAGAAGAACAGGTGTCTGGGACATTGGTTGACAATGTTAATGAAAAATACCCATTGAACAGGTTTTTCTCAATGTTTACTGTGAGAGAATTACATGCAGACTTACAGGGAATGGGGAAAGAAGATGTTTGGAACTGGACAGGTAAAGAAGTGGGTATGATTAAAGGAGTGGAACTGATTAAGATCACTCTGAAGCCAAATGCAGCATTTCCACAAGTTCCACAGTATAACATGCCACACGATGTTCTGAGGAAGGTAGCGCTGATAATTGGAGATTTTCTAAAACAAGGAGTTTTGAAGGAAGCGTTGAGCAGTCCATGTAATTCACCAATAATGGGCTTATAGAAACCATGTGGGAAAGTGCACATTGTGCAGGACTTGCGAAAAGTGAACGATTTGGTGGTCAAGTGTTGTCCATTGGTGCCAAATCCAGCGGTGATACTGTTTCAGATTCCTTGCGATGCGGAGTGGTACACAGTAGTTGATTTGTCACAAGGTTTTTTCCATGCCTCTTCATGAGGATAGTCAGTTTCTCTTTAGTTTCAAATTCCTAGAAAGAGTCTACAGCTGGTGCAGGCTTCCACAAAGGTATACGGAGTCACCATCACTGTTCAATCAGATTTTGAAAAATAATCTGGAGTCACCGGAATTACCATACCAATCGACTCTAGTGCAATACATTGATGATTTGCTGATCGCATCCAGAACAAGGGACGAGTGTAAGTCTGACTCGATTGCCCTGTTGAAACATTTGGGAAATTCTGGACATAAAGTGTCACCTGTAAAATTGCAGTATTGTCAAAAATCTGTGAAATACCTGGGACATCAAATTGAAAAGGGGTTAAGGAGAATCTCCAGAGAAAGAATTACCATGATATTGCAGAAAAGTCCTCCGACTTCACAGAAAGATGTCAGAACGTTTCTGGGAATGGTAGGGTATTGTAGACAGTGGATTGCAAACTTTGCTGAAATTGAGAAACCCCTACAGCAGTTAACACACAAGGAAGTTACAGATCCCATTACCCTAGATGAAGCTCAGATGAAAGCATTCACTGAATTGAGAGAGACTTTGTGCAGAGCTCCAGAGTTTGAGAATGCCTGATTACACAAAGCCATTCACATTGTTTTGTCATGAAGGTGATGCTTCTTCTTTGTCTGTTTTGACACAGGTCCATGGAGGGGCTTATCGCCCAGTAGCCTATTTTCCAGCTACCTTGGACCCAGTCGCAGCAGCTTTACCAGGTTGTCTGTGTGCAGTAGCTGAAGTTGGTCAAAGTTTTTCTCAATGTGAGGGGGTAGTCATGGGATACCCTTTGAATGTAATGGTACCACACTCTCTTGAAATTTTACTGACAAGGACGAAAACACAACATTTGACTGGTGCAAGACTTGCGAGGTAGAAGACGAACATATTGGGTGCTCCAAATATAACATCAAAACGATGTACAGTGCTGAATCCAGCCACATTGCTTCCAAGTGATACTGTTGAAATTGAAAAAGAAGAAGAAATTGAGCATGATTTTCTTGAGGTAACTGAGCTGTGTACAAAACCAAGGCCTGATATTAGAGACACGGGTTTGGAAGAAAATGACCAAATAGTCTTTGTTGATGGTTCATGTCTCAGAGATGGGACAGGGACATTGAGAGCAGGATACACAGTATGCACAATTACAGGTTCATTAGAAGCTTCATGGCTTCAAGGTGTATATTCTGCACAAGTGGCATAATTGGTAGCTCTTACTAGAGCATGCTATGTTTCTGTGATACTAAGAGTCACAATTTATACAGACAGTCAATATGGATTTGGAATTGTACATGATTTTGGCCAGTTGTGGTCGCAAATAGGTTTCCTGACCTCTACTGGAACACCAGTGAGAAATGGCAACAGAATAAAAGAGTTGTTGTACGCAATGCAGTTACCTGAAGAAATTGCAGTGGTAAAATGCAGTGCACATCAAAAGGCACAGGATTACATTCCATTGGGAAATGGATATGCGGATCAAGTCGCAAGATTTTGTGCATTGAACTGTATATCATTTAAAGACAAGTGGGAACTGATGTCTGAGGAAGAGAATTATTGCACAAGTTTTGTCTTAAAAGTGATTGATACTCTAGAGGAGTTGAAAACATTGCAGGAAAATGCAGATAAGGAGGAGAAACGACTCTGGGTTAAATCAAAATGCATCCAAAGACCTGATGAAATTTGGGTTTCTGAGGATGGTCAGATGGTAGTGCCCAATAGTTTATTGTCCCAGATGGCCAGGTACTACCATGGCCAAGCACACATTGGAAGGGATGCCATGGTCAGGTTGTTCAAAGTTGATTAGTTCAATCCTAAATTCAGACAAGCAGCAGAGGCAGCATGTCACCGGTGTGTAATTTGTCAGCAACTAAATGTGGGAAAAGGGACAGTGGTGAATTTGAGCCACATTGGAAGAGCAGGAGGTCCATTCAGCAGAATGCAATTGGATTTCATTGAAATGCCTGCATGTGGTGGTCTGAAGTACGTGTTCGTGATCGTGTGTGTCTTCAACCATTGGATTTAAGTATATCCCACACGAAGAAATGACAGTCTCACAGTAGAAAAGTTGTTTCTAGAGAGTTAATACCACGGTTCGGATTTCTGATCTCTTTAGAATAAGATAGGGGAACTCACTTCAATAACGGGGTGATCAAACTCTTATGTGCAGCATTAAACATGGAGCATAAGTTGCATTGTAGCTATCTCCCTGAAGCATCAGGACTAGTGGAACAAATGAATGGTACGTTGAAATCAAGAAATGCCAACATGTGTGCCACTACCAATCTGAAATGGCCAGATTCATTACCTTTGTTGTTGATGTCAATGCGAAACATACCAGACAGGAAGACAGGGCTGTTACCCCATGAGATCCTCATGGGCAGAGCAATGAGATTGCCAGCAATTCCAGCCAATGCACTTGTCAATATTACAGATGATGTGGTGTTGGACTACTGCAAGGGTCTGGCTGATGTGGTCCGCTCTTTCTCGCAGCAGGTCCAGGCTACTACCCTGCTACCCATCCATGACCAAGGTCACACTGAGATAGCTGGAGATTGGGTTGGCATTAAGAAATAGGTTCCCAAGACCTGTTTGGAACCGTGTTGGAAAGGTTCCTACCAGGTGGTGCTAACAACTACGACAGCTGTAAAGTGTGCAGGACTGCCGAACTGGATACACGCAAGCCATACAAAGAGAGTGGTGAGTCCGCAAGATAATGAAGAAGTGTTGTTGAGAGCACCAACAACATCAAAACAAGTGGCTGCACGTGAACCAACACAAGAACAAGCTGAACCTGAGGTTGAACCTGGGCTTGTGGAAGATGGGTCTATCACCCCTGTAAGAAACAAGAGTGAAGAATTACAGTAGGGTGAGCAAGAGCCTAACTCAACAAATACAGCAGGAGAACCAAGCACAGCAGAGGTTCTCCCAGAAGCAGACGGTGCTGAAAAGCAAACAGAGTGAGTGCCAGATCAAGAGGATGAAAGAGTTGAGACGGATCAAAGCCAAAGTGATTCGACTCCTCGTTGCAAGTACCCGTTGCAAGTCCATCAAGAGAAAACACCATAGACAAAGAGAAGGAAAAGAGTCTGATCCTAAGGAGAATATTGACAGAAGGAATGAGAAAAGGGGATAATTGGCCTGAATCGCATATTTGGGAATAAGAAGGAATTGGTCATAAATGAAAAAATAGAAGAAGAAGTAGATACTACGAGAAAGGAAGAATTGAGTGAAGGAGAATTAGGTGGTGAATGAAGGTTGAAAAGGAAGTAAGTAGCAAGTCAAAGATACGCAGGTCCTGAGTGGGCATATGCAGCTATAAATGAATGGCAACACACGTTTATGTCCTTTCGTTTAGATAGAGTAGTTCCGAGTCAGTACTTTGATGTAACCTGAAGGCGATCAATAGACTGAGTTGTTGAGCTGATCTAAAGAAAAACATGAGAAAAAGGATGGTTGAAAGAAAACCGAAAGAGACATTAATAACCTTATATGACAATTGAAAACCGGATGTGACAAGCTGCTAATCGATTATGACAAAGTAGAAAAGGTTCCCTGGGTGTAAAATTGAACTGTGAGAAAGAAATATTTTTCTTCATTTTGGGATTTTTCTGTTGCACTTTATCTAAGAGGCAACTTCTAATGTATTTGATCACTTACTGAATGAGTATGTTGAGACGATGGAAGCAAGGAATTGTCTTGTGTGTACGCAAATTCCTTCCTCAATGGAAGTTGGGGTTACGTACCATAGTCTGCCATTAACATACGGCATAATCTGTAGTCCGCTACTAACAAGATTCTATAACCAAGAGTATATACAATATTTTTATTCTAACTATGATGTGGTGTTTTCATTTGTTCCTATTATTAGATACCTGAGTAAAATAGCTAAAGAGCATGATATAGTATTAGTTAGAGGTTTCTTTGAACCAACATTAACGTTTGGCACCGCATACACTCACAAGAACAATCTAACATGCTTACTCACACCGTTAGAAAAGAGCTTTATAGGGCATACTGATGACAGGAGGAAAACATTTAAGGAGAAGTTAGAGAAAGGATTAGAGAAGAGTACTTATAAGAATGATTGTGCTTACACTGCTATTACAACGCAAGGGAAAATCGCTTTAGATGCATTGCATGTAGGTAAACTTTGTATGTATAGACCAAAATCATGCACTGCACTTTATTTGTGGGAACGAGTGAATGTAGGCATGTGTTTTTGTTTCAGAGTAAATTGACTTTTATGCTGAATGGTCAGGACCTTGCGATTCTTGGGATTTACAATATTGTGGACTTAATGCTTATTACAGTCTTCCTAGAGGATGGTATGGGACATGCTATTTGGGAATAGTTTTACCCAAAATTTATCAGATAGATGATTTGAAGAGGTTTCCGAAAGTGACCGAATTACATCATAAGCGAAAGAGGAGGGAAACCTCTTCTGCAATTGTGGGAGATATTTTTGGTGCAGTAATTCCCTTTGTAGGAGTTATTTTGAATGCAATAAAGATACGAAAGTTGTCTACTATTGTGGCTAACATGCAGACAATCTTTACAGGGGCAATACTCCTGTTAGATACTGAATTATCTGCGGATAGAGCTATGACGATTCAAAATAGGCTTGCTTTAGAAATACTTTTAGCGAAAGACATCAGAATCTGTAGTTTGATTAATGCTAGGCATTGTTGTTCTTATATACCTAATAGTGATAAGGATATAAGAGACTTACTTACTAACTTAACAAGTTTGAGAAAGGATTTGAAGGAATTGAAGGAACTAGGGGTTTGGGAAAAGGTTGGAAAAGGATTTGCTTCAATGGGTAATTGGTTTAGTCAAATTTGGAATGGGGTATTATTAAAAATTGTACAGTGAATAATAATTATGATTGCTTGTATAATCGGATTATGGGGCATGTGTAAATTGTGACAAAAATTTAAATTCAGGAGATTTAAAAATAATCAGAGGAGGGAAGAACAACCCAGGGGAAGAATCTATAGAGAAAATTTAAGAAGAAGACAAAATACAGCAGAGACGGAATTGTGAGATGTTGGTTAAGAAAGGTGTGATTACATATTTAGTCATCAGAGGAGGGACTGTTGAAACAGATATGCTAATTAAGAAAATTATTAATTATGTTTATGTGCTTAATAATGAGAAATGTGTAGTGAAATTAATCATAGAAAAAATAATGTGCACGTTTGAAAATGTGCCCTCCGAGTATGGTTACGATGTGTACTAATATTACTGAAACTGTATGAAATAATGAAAATATATGAGAAAAATGTAGTAATATGTCATATTGAAATGTATAAGCTATGTTTTACTTCAATTTATAGTGTTAACTTAGCCGAACTTACAGCCTAGTCTCCCTAGGCCTTGCACACAGAGAGCAGAAAACAATAACCGTGGTTGCGAAAAGCTGCTACAGCCTGGCCTTGACTCACCCAATGTTAAGGTTGCTTAGCTAGAATTTTCTGCAATGTACCGACGGACAGGAGATGATTAAGACAATTTGATACAATTATTTGTAGAGTAGGCTAAAGTACTTTCCCAGGACTTGAACAATGAAGGCACTGACTGAAGAGGAACATGCAACAATTTTGATACCTGAAGAGCAGGATGATGAGGACATTGTATCGCGGACCAATCCACATCTTGCGAATGAACTGATATTGAAATTAGTAGATTTGGTAAACAAATACTATAGGTTAAGGGCATATCTGCAGACTGACTGACCAATTAGAAATTAGGAGGATGGACTAGGAGACCCTAATAAAAATTCATGACAAGGGGAGATGCGGGAGACTTTAGAAGAAACTACAGATGCAAGGGGAGAATTGATGATGCCAGGAGACGCTGTCCGAGGTTCTGTCGGTGGGCTCATACTCTGTGAGCCAGATCCGTGGCTGACTAATTGATGACCTGTAGACTGACTTGTTGCTGATCCATCCTGGATAGGTAGCTATGAAAATTTGACTGACAAATTTGTGCCTTTCCTTCTAGGTACCAACTGCGCTGATTATAGAAATTCTCACTTAGATAGATTTTTCCAAATTGATATTTTTCTCTAAAATGTTTTCGCATGAAGGCCCACATGCTAATGCTAATTTTGGTTAGGTAGGCTGTTAAGGGTGACATTGACAGTGACAATTGACTGACAAACTATTTGAAACTCTGCTATTAATGATGCTATTCTTGGCTTACGGAATTGCATTTATGCATATGTTTTCTTCTAGTTATGATTATGATTTTTATTAACATATTATTAATTGAGTGGATTTGAATAAAGATTGAACTAACGGATGATTTAGAGTTGTAATCAATTGGAAATAAAAATTGTTTAACTCTTTATAGAGTTGTGGTTATTCATGAGCAGTGATTTTTCATGGAATGTTTCTTGGTTATTGATGTTGATTATTGATCTAGTGGTCACTGCATGACTAGAATACTCCATGCGATTCAAAAGGTTCATCGACCTATACCGGTCCCCTTGTAAGTTTACTTACTAAGGACCAGACGCGCTTACAGGGTCATGTACAAAGTGATATGTGTCCCATGCAGTCTCCTTCCCTGAGTGATTCTGATGCCCCCATCCCTATTGTGCAGGTTTTGTTTGCATGGTGAGCTTGGGATATTTGTCTCTCTGTCTATTGTGCATCCGGTTCTCCTTCCAATGTGTTGCAATGTGGGTGATGGATGTGCCCATTACAGGGCTGTTTACTGGATGTGGTATTTATGTTCCATGCCACATCCATACATATGTGTGTTGCATGTGATGACATTCCATGGCATGTAAGGAATGTGAGTGTGTGAGTAGGATTTGTAGATGTGACGTTGGTGTTGTAAGAACAATGTTGTGTACACTTCACTGTCCCTGAGCCTGAGATGAGCAGACATGATTTATGTTGTGTTGCCATGCAGTGTAAGTGAACTGCCCAAAGGAGGTGTATTGTGACTGTGAATGTGTCCTTCTTTTTGTCTGATTCCGATGTGGGACACAATAACAAATCTACTTGGTTCCAGTAGCATGACCCCCTATGATGTGGCTGACAACACGAAGATCTATTGTTCAGCGAAATGACACAAGTAAAAGTGTGTAGTTACGGCTGCATGGACTTTGGACTTCATCGATGTTTATCAGCAGTGGCAGGAAATGTGTGATGGGCTCCTTGGTGGTGCAGGAAGTGTGAGGCTTCCTCAGGGTGAGTGCCTCCCTTTATACTCCCCATTTCCACCTGCCGAAATGTGGTGGTTGGACTGCCACAGCTACATTGACAGTGTGAAACCTCATAATGTATCTGACGGCAACCCAGGCCCCACCGGCCTGTTTGTGCATCCTTGTGACAGCAGCGGTCTGTGCTGCCTGGTGAGGTCCCAGCGGGACCCTAGCGGTCTTTGCTCTATAGGCTTGCATGATTTGGATTATGGCGGTGTTAGAAATGGGGTCTGTAGTTGACAGTCGGTTTGCACCCTGTCCAAGTAGGGACCCTCACTCTAGTCATGATAAGGGAGATACCCCCTCATATCACCCCTGCTCACCCCCTTCATAGCTTGGCAGGAGCAGTCAGACTTATCTCAGAAGCATTTGCACACAACTCACAGTAACAAGTGAAAACACTACAAAAGGACACCACAAAGGTTTTAGAAAAGTAGTCAATATTTATCTATGTAAAACAATACCACAATTAGAAAAATCCAACATACAGTATTAAAGATAGGAATTTTGCAAGAATTAACTAAAAAATGCAGTCCCTTGAAGTCGAGAGCTCCACCTGGGGCTATCACTGTGGCGTGATCAACAAAACCAACAGTTCAGGCCAGTTGCAGTGTCGCGGATCAGCTACGGTGTCGGGAAGACTTGCAAACAGTACCTTGGAATTGCAGGGCATTGTGATCCTCACAATGAGACCCAGAGAGCGGCGTTGCTGGCATTGCGGTGTCGGTTCCAGAGTCGGTGCGAGGATCATCGGGCCCTTGAAGTTGTGGATCGGACTCTGGGCTGATTAAGTCATGAGGTCTGGCATGGATGGAATCGGGGCTGCAGAGCGATGTGCGATGCCCATGGGTCATGGTGCAGGCAGCGGTCGATGGCGCATCCAGCGGGGTCAGTGAGACCAGGGCTGCGGTGAGAAGCGGGGCAGGGCGCGGCAACGTGCAGTGTCACCAGGTCACGGTGCAGGCAGCGGTGTTGTCATTGGTGAAGCGCTGTCGTTGATAGGCCCAACTTGTCAGTGCGGCACGAGACGGGCTCCGTGCAGCGCCCACGGGTCGCAGTGCATACAGGGATGTCTGTTGATGATACTGGAGTCAATGGTGCTGGCGTTGAGGGGCCTGCGGTGCGGGACGGGACGGTGCTTCATGTACCTCATAAACGGTGTCCACAGGCCAAAGTGCAGGCAGCGGCACCGGTGTCAGAAAGAGTGGCGGCATTGGGGATGCCCAGGCTGCGGTGTGAGTAAGGCGATGTTGGAGTGTGAGGCCCACAGGTCACGATGCAAGCAGTGGCTCAGTGGCGCTGTCAAATGGCTGCATGGGTAAGACCAGGGTTGCGGTGACAAGCGGGACAGTGCGACTCTGTGTGCATCGGCATGTCACGATGCAGGCAGCAGCATCGTTAGCGCATTGCAGTGGTTTTTCTTCTTGAAAATCCCAAAACACACAGTTCCCAGTGCAGTAGGCAGATGAAACTGAAGTCTTTGATATCCCTGAGACTTCCAACAGGAGGCAAGCTCTCCTCCAACCCCTTAAAGAACTTTCTCAAGCAGGATACACAGTAGAGTTTACTCTTTGCTCTCTTTTAAGGCAGAAACAGCAACTGCAGGCCAACTGAGCAAAGTAACACAGCAAAGGGGCAGTACTCCTCCTCCAGCTCTTCAGCTCTTCTCTTTGGCAGAGGTTCCTCTTGATCCAGAAAGTTTCTAAAAGTCTGGGGTTTTAGATCCACTACTTATACCCCTTTCTGCCTTTGAAGTTTCCCAACTTCAAAGGAAAGTCTCTGCTGTTTACAAGATCCTGCCCATCCCTGACCAGGCCCCAGAAACACACCAGGGGGTTAGAGACGGCATTGTATGAGGGCAGGCACAGTTCTTTCAGGTGTAAGTGACCACTCCTCCCTCCTCACTCTAGCTCGGATGGCTCATCAGGATATGCACGCTACACCATAACTCTCTTTGTGTCACTGTCTAGAGGAGAGGTGCAAACAGGCCAACTATCAAACTGGCCCAACCAGGGAATCCACAAACAGACAGAGTCACAGAATGGTTTAAGCAAGAAAATGTGTACTTTTTAAAAGTGGCATTTTCAAACTAACAATCTAAAAACCAACCTCACTAAAAGATGTATTTTTAAATTGTGAGTCCAGAGACACCAAACTCCAAATTTGTATCTGCTTGTCAGAGTCACCAAATCCTCGTGGTCTGTGCACGTTCCCAACACTTCCACCACAAGACAGCTCCAATACTCTGATTAGATTTATCACAGAGTCTAAGAGAGTCCAAGTGGGGAAAAGGGGATTAGGACAGGAACTGCTGGGAAGGAGACCTGTAGGAAGCAAAAGGTTAAAACACAACATCAAAATTACATCTCATGAAATCAGTACCATGCTACAACTCTAAGCTTCGTCTTTTCCGAAAAACATGAACAACCCTAGAATAGTCCTAAAACTGACTAGGCTTTAGATGAGCGAATGCCTGAGGAGGAAACAGGAAAAGTTAAATAGTACTTTCAGATTTGAGTACTTTCTTTAGCATGAGAATCAGGAATCACTCTGAGCAATTTCTAAACAACCATATGAATCTCCTTTTAAGAATATATATATCAGGAACACACAGCATTACATCTAGAACTCTGGTATTGTTGTGTTCATCTCAGAAAAAACATTGGGAAGTGAATTGCGCACATTGCAGATTTTTATATGAGTGTTAAACACCATAAAGGATTGTGCACCATGAAATCACACAACGTAGATTCAAGGAATAAATCACGCAACGTGTCATCTTGAAATGCTACCAAGAAAATGTCTTAGAATAGTAGCACAGTAATTTACATTATTTATACATGAGGAAAGAATTGCGCATCTTGCCGATTCAAATGCCACCATACAAATGCCAAGAAATGGTAGCGCACAATGAACAACATGAAAAGCACTCAGGGTAAGAATTGCGCATCTTGTCGATTCAAATGCCACCATGCAAATGCCAAGAAATGGTAGCACACAATGAATAACATGAAAAAACACTCAAGGAAAGAATCGCCCGTGTTGCCGATTCGAATGCCACCATGTAAATGCCAGAAAATGGTAGCGCACAATGAACAGCATGAATTACACACGAGAAGTGAATCGTGCGTTTCGCCGAATCGAATGCCACCATGTAAATGTCAAGAAAAGGTAGCGCGCGCGCAATGAACAACAAAGTTAAATGCTCATGAAAAGAGTTGCACGTCTTGCCAACTCGTAAAACATTATGTAAATGTCAAGAAATATCAGCGCGCAATGAACAACAATGTAATAACGAAGTCAAATCTTTATGGAATAAATTGCGCGTCCTCCCTATTTGCAAACCACCATACAAATGTCAAAAATTGGCAGCACACAAGTAATCTGTTATTCATTTAAGAATTAAAATCAAGAATATGAAAATTCTCAATTACGGTGTTGGGAAATGTCCAAACACCGTCATACCGCCTGGAAACAGTGATCACCAATGAGAGATGAGTGCAGAAGACTGGAAAATCCAAATAGGCCGCTGGGACATGAGCTCATGAAGAAGCTTCTGCTCTGCATCGGGACCTCTGAATAGTGAGCACTGGAAGTTGGGCTGACTCTCTTTTATAGAGTCTTGGCCCAGCCTAGAACCACGCCCAGGCATGTTGCAGGGAAAGTCTCTAGAAGGCCCTGGAAAGGGACCACACCCTAACACACTCTGAATGTCTGTAGCAATACATTGCAAATGTACAGTATTTATAAGCACCTTAAAAATGAATCTTTTGGATGGAATTTTGCAATGCAAAAGGTTAAACAATAACATATCATCACAATGCATAAATTACATTATCTTGCGAATGTTGGGTTTTTGCATTCTAGATGCCCGTAGAGCGCGCACTGTCCTGGTGTTGACACTGCTCCCATGGGGAGTCTGAACTTTAAAGTTATTTATAGGCATCCCCCATGTTAACCTCTAAGAGAGATATAGACCTTGCAACAGTGGAAACTGAATTTGGCAGTATTTCACTGTTAGGACATGTAGAACACACCATTACATGTCCTACCTTCTAAATGCTCTGCACCCTCCCCATGGGGCTACCTAGGACCTACCTTAGAGATGCCTTACATGTAGTAAAAGGGAGGGGTTGGGCCTGCCCAGTGGGTACACTTACCAGGTTGAATTAGCAGCTTAAAGCTGCACACACAGACACTGCAGTGGCAGGTCTGAGACATGTTCACAGGGCTACTCATGTGGGTGTCACAGCCAGTGCTGCAGACCCACTAGTAGCATTTGATGTACAATCCCTAGGTGCAGCTAATTGCACTTTACTTGTGACTTACTAGTAAATCAAATATGGCAATCATGGATCACCCAATCACCAATACAATTTATATAGGGAGCACTTCCACTTTAGCACTGATTAGCAGTGGTAAAGTGTGCAGAGGCAATAAACCAGCAGAAACAGATTCCAGTATACCATAAGAACAGGAGGTCAGAAGGCAAAAAGACAGGGGAGACATGCCAAAAAGCTGCCAGGTCTAACAGGCGGTCCGACTCCAACCCGAATGTGGTAATTCCGCCAACGGCGCCATGGCTGTTCACAGACCCCCAAACTCGTAATGAGGCCCTTAGTGCTTCTTTCTAGGCTATCATATTAATATGTAATGTTATGTGATAGAGATTATTATATTGAATTCTCTAATATTAGTATGTCTTCCAAGCACTGTTGGACTTCGAGGACCTTTGTGCCCTGATATTGAAGATTCAATCAAAGATATGTGTCTTATTTCTAATTGTCTGCATCTATTGTCAGTAGTGTGGGTAGGTGTGCTTGTGCAGCTTTGAGTGCTTGTGTGTTATGTGTGCAAGTGTGAGTGGTTAATCTGCTACTTTCATTTGAATGTTTGGTTGCGTAAGTGCCATTGTGCTCTCTCACATTGGTGTTTGTGTTTGAAGGTCTTTCCTAATTTGGCTACTTGCAATCAGAATAATTGTAATATTTTGAAACCTGGTTTATTTTTAGCACCACGTAAGAACTGCAAGTCATACCACAAGAATGAAGAGACTACTTTGGGGCTGATTATGAATGGGTCGGTTAATTCCAACCCTTGCATAAACTCCTGTTTACACATGGGTCAGGAGTAACTAACCCATCCAATATTTATGAGATGTTTTAAACAACTTAACCATCATTCGATTTTGGCAGGTCAAACCTATTGAAATTTAATGGGGGAAAAGCATAAGGTATTTGCCATATCATGTGAATTTTGGTGTGTTTATCACCAAAACATCAAAATCTGCATGGTATTCCCCACGAACTTGCAATAGGTGTTATTTATCACACCCAATAAATAATGTACCCTGTGGTATTGTTACTTCTGGATCATTAAATAACACCTTAAACTGTAATCAGGCCCTTTGACCTGTGTTTACAAACCCACATTGCCAAACAACCTGCCTTATTCAGATGCCATTAGGTACAAATAAACACTGAAAACACTGCAAAATTCTAGCATCATATCAAGTGTGCAATGGTTCCTAATGCAAACAAGGATATTGAGAACTCTGACCCCAGTTTGGTACTAAGAGGCTGACATAATTAGAGTGCAGTAGGCTCCTCACATCCTTGGGCTATTGTGCCACTACACCAGTGATAGGTTAGCCCCATGCATGGTACTTGCAGCAAAAAAGGAAATACAGGTAGGCTGAGAAGTCATCTTCCAAAAAGTATATAAGAATAAGAATCTACTTACTGAAGATGAAAGTTCATTTATTTGAACAGAAATAAAAGTTGTTCGACATGTCAACCTAAGAGTGGCCTTCTCCCAAACTTGTTCCCACTTACTTCCGATTTTTGGTGGAGTTTTGCTTTTATTGACCTTAGAACGCTGTGTATTTTACCACTGCTAACCCCTGCTGAAGTGCTTGTGCTCACTCCCATAAACATTGTTTCATTGGCATAAACCTAACTGGCATATTTCAATTACTTATAGTTCCCTTGTAGATTGGTATACCATATACGCAGGGTGCGGAAATCAAATGCTACCAGTGGATCTGCATCACATATTGTGCCACTCACCTAAGTAGCACCCTAATACTAATCCAATGCCAGGCCTGTAATTGCAGCATGAGTGCAGTGTCACACTATCATGTCAACTTGGCATTTAAATCTCCTTACCAAGCCTTAAACTCCCCTTTTATTACATATGTCACCTCTAGAGTAGGCCTTAAGTAGCCCATAAGACAGGGAGTTGTGTAACAAAAAGGTCTGGCATGTACTTTTAAGTTCTACATGTCCTGGTAGTGAAAAAAAAAACAAATTTGTTTTTCACTACTGTGAGGCCCACTCCTCCCATAGATTAAGATTGTGGATTCCTTATCACCTTCAATAGGCTATAATTCTGAATTGAAAGGGGGTTGATACATCATGTTTGGTATCTATGAAATTGTCATCATCGATCCTGCCTTGAATGCTCAGGCTAGCCATGCTGTTGAGCCTGCACCCAGGACTACCATAAGTGACTCCAAGGTCTAGTTTGCTGGCCCCTGTTCAGAACCACAGGGGCATAACAGACTCCTACCATCTTGAACCCGCACCAGGACTCATTAAGTCCTGAACCCCCCAAGAGGTGTCCCACCAATCCTGGATCCTTGGTTGTGGTGCTAAATGTGTCTACATGGTAATTTTCCAAACTTGTTGAGTTTGGTGATCTGACAGTCTCCTCAAGGAGGTGAGGCTGCCTTCATACCGACGGCCTCACCCCCAGTCATATTACAATGTTTTCACTGGACTAACTGGTGGAAACCTCAAATTACAACATTTCCGCTGGTCAGCCCTGAGGAAACCTTAAGGGAGCCGAGGCCAATGCAGTTGCACAACAGCCCCCTTGGAATGCGTACTGTCTGCAGAGCAGACAGTGCATATTCAGAAGGTACTGGCATGGGGGGCCCTCCACTACCGATACCGTGGGCATGGGGAGTGCAGGGCCCATCTAAGGCCCCCAACACTGGCTTTCTGCCGCCCTTTCCATGGCAGCTAAAATACCATGTAAAGGCTGGAAGAAAGTGGACTCATGATCTGCACAGCGGTGCTGCCATGGGCACCACCGTGGATGACCAGTATTCCGACTATGCCCACCCTGTCGGGATCCGTGATTCCAGCGGTAGTGGCTATCCCATTGTGGTCTGACCACCAGGGTTGTAATATGGTGGTCAGGCCACCAGGAGTGCGGCAGTCCGATCGCCACAGCGAGTTTGATGGTCGTAAGAATGCCAAACTTCTAAGGAGGCCCTTAGACACAGTTTGGCCAAAACTTTCTCTCAGGATGAGGAGGACACCGGACACAACCTGCTTGCCAGTCCAATTCTTGTATCTGAACTGCAATCCTGTGCTATTGGAGTTAACTTTTGGCTTTGAACTTGGCTCCTGCAACTAGATGTCGGCAATTGGCGCATTGATGTTTTAGGTACTTGATATTACTTAATATTTTGAGAAGTTTTAACTCCAGTTCTACTAATTAGAATTTAGTTGTCTTAGTGTAAAATACTTTATTACAATGTACTCAATTTATCGAAATTGGTTTGGGACTTTTCTTATGTTTTGCTCTCACTTTAGTACTATTTGTGTGATGCATAAATACACATTGCTGCCTTGTTTTTTTTTTGTGTCAAGCTACCCAGGATTAACCACAGGTTGATTTAGTGATTTTTTGTTGTTCACCCTGCTGAGGGTTGTGACCGTTGCTTGACCAGGTGTCACGCCCCAGTCAACCAACAACCTATTTTTTCACAAAAGTGCTTTAATTCACTGAAAAACTGACTTAGATTTTCCTTTTGTGAAACTTTGACAGTGCACACTACAGCTTGTGTGCAACCAAGGGCTCTGCCTTGATGAGTCCTGGTACAAAGATGGGCAAGTCTATGCCGTGAAAGCCCAGAGGAGATTTTGCTCGAACCACTGTTGTTTCAGGAAGAGTCAGGACATTAATGGACTTGGCGGCAGATTTATGAAAAGTGGTGCTGCACCTAGTACAGCCCCACTTTCCTTATGCCCCTTAGCGCCACGTACCACCACCACGTGTGCGCCTTATTTCAAATACGGCACACCATGGCGAGGGGAGGGGGGCAATAGTGTCATTTGTTTATGATATTGATGTACTCCGTAGGAGTAACACCAATACTTTGGAGCTACTCCTGCGGAGTACATAGGGGCCCATTATAAATAATTGTATGCTACCTTTTAACGCCTGCTCTGAGCAGGCATTAAAAGTGGCGAATAAAATGTTGCACGGAAATCTCTTAGATTTCCTTGCACCTTTTTTTCATCCCCCCCCCCCTTAACAGGGGAACGTCACCTTGCATATATTATGCCTGGCGCAGGCATAATGTGGCGCAAGGGTTTAGAAAGTGGCGCAATGCACGCATTGATCCACTGTGTAAATATGGCACAGGCAAAATGCCACTTAGCGTGAAAACACTGGCCGCCATTTCATACTCTGATTATGGGAATTATGTCTAATTATCTTTTCCAAACAACACAATTCACAAGCTGAAATCTGGTTAGAACTGTGAGTTAAGGTCTATTTTCAATCTTTAGACGTTTGATGCAGTTCCTGATTCTCGTAGGTCACTTCTTCCGATCAGATTCAATTTAAAGCTTTCTACTACAGTTATATAGCATTTCACAGGAAGAGATCCTGGTTTGCACAAAAAGTGCTGCCAGGATACACTGGTAGCAGTTCTCCGGGATCAGAAAACCTACCTTTATTGAAGATGCTGCATATCTCGGAAGCAAGAACTTTGGGTGTAAGTGAACACTGCCAAAATGGTGAAAGTGTAATTGCCCCTTCTGGAGGGATTCTAAACTGAAGAGATTGTAGGAGTTTGCAATGTCATGGTTGTGTCATAGAAATCAGAAGGATGCCCAACCATTATAAGGGATGCCAACAAAAAAAGCATCTGAGGGACTGCTTTGTGTTTAACACCACTGGCAACCTCGTTGTGCTGATCCTGTCATCTCTGCTGTCCTTAGGTCCCAATTAAATTCGGTCGATGGTTGACAAATAAGTTTTGCTCAGAAATAATACATGGTTACACCCAATAAATATTACAGATTTTAAACTGACAAAGCAAAACTTCTAGATTTGCTTTGTTCTAGATACACTGGAAGGTGATGGGATGGTGTTTTCATTTAGTGATTCAGGCATGGTAACGGTTACTACAGAGGACGGCCCACTGACCAATATGAGTCGAAACTTCCATTAAGGTGGCTCCCATAACAGTTCTCTGTAGAACACTGGGGGTCATTACAACATTGGTGGTAAAAGCCGCTTACCGCCGTGCAGAAGACTGCCAATGCATCGCCGCGCCCGCGGAATTCAGCCACAGCTATTATGACCCACATTTCAGAATACGCCGAAATTCAGACACCCACACAAGTCCGCCACGCCAAAGGTCAGTGTTAAAATGGCTAAAACAAAACCTCCACCTCCACGCCAACAGAAACACGCCCATGCTATCACGACCCACGAATCCACGCAGCGGTCTTTCAACCGCAGTATTCCATTAGCGGTACACACCGCTGCGCTCAAAATACACACACATCTCCAAAACACCGCCACATTGGACAATCACAAATACACACACCTGATACACATACAAACACCACTCCCACACACCCAACACAATATAAAACACACACCCACATCACGCACAAACCCCTACGACAAGAATTCTGAAAGAAGGCCAGAGACACAGCACTGATTAGACAATCCTACCACACAGAGGCACACAACACCATTACCTACACAACATCCACGCACAAAACACCACACACCAATACACATCACTACACTCATCACCAAATACACCACCTCACACATCACACACACCACCCCATGGCACGCCAAAGACACCCCCGCTTTTCTGAAGAGGAGCTCAGGGTCATGGTGGAGGAAATCGTACGGGTAGAGCCACAGCTATTTGGCTCACAGGTGCAGCACACCTCCATAGCCAGGAAGATGGAGCTATGGCGCAGAATAGTCGACAGGGTCAAAGCAGTGGGACAACACCCAAGAAATCGGGAGGACATCAGGAAGAGGTGGAATGACATACGGGGGAAGGTGCGTTCAGCGGTCTCCAGGCACAACATCGTGGTACAGCGGACTGGCGGCGGACCCCCACCTCCTCCCCCACAACTAACAACATGGGAGGAGCAAGTCTTGACCATCATGCATCCAGAGGGCCTCGGAGGAGTCGGTGGAGGAATGGACACTGGTAAGTCAAATCTTAACTATCATATCCTCCACCCTACCTGCATGCTATCACACACCCCCACCCTCACCCCCTCACCCATCACTCAAACTCCTCACTAATGTACTAAGAACACAAACCACACATCCCAACACCAAGCCCTGCATGACACAACTAAGCATGGTCACCACTCACCAAAGCATGCTCACTGCACATACCATCATCACACAAGCCCCCACACAGGAATGCTAGCACTGGGGTACACAAAACCCACCCACTGCACACCATGACACACACAGATGCAATAATCATGCTCTTATGCCCCTGCAGGATCACGAAGGACCGTCACCACACCGGAGGGTCCAGACATCTCCACTCCACCCACAGAAGAGGCCCACAGTGACGATAGCAGCTCTGCCCTACTGGAGCCTGATGACCAGCCAGGACCATCGTGGGCCTTGGGACAGTCGGTTCCCCTTGCACAGGCACAGCCCAACACTGACCTTCCACCCTCTGGTAACACCAGCACAGCACCCACCCAGCGGGCCCAAACCTCTGTACCCAGGACAGGTCAATCAGCTGTGTGTCCACCACTACAGGGAACCCAGGATAACCCACCACCCCAACAACAACAGGGACCTGGGGGCAGTGGTAGTGGGCACACGGTCCAGGAGACGGAGGCACAGGAACACAGGGGAACTGGGAGGGCTGCTGTGCGACAGGGGGAGGACAGGCCAAGGGAACCCACTCTCCACGAGGCCCTATCCTCCATCATGGGAGCATACCACCACTCCCAGGAGACGATGGCAACGGTCCTGGTCAAGTTTCAGGAGATCCAGCGCCTGCAGGAGGAACAGTATTTGGGGTTCAGGGAGGAGCTCAGGACCATCAGCTCCGCCTTGGGCGCCATCGTAGGGGTGCTGAAGGACATACAGCAGACCTTGAGGGACACCGTGGCACTCCAAGGGGCCCCTGACACTAGCCAGGACGATGAACTGCCCACCACCTCCGCCGGCGCTAGTGGACAGGATACCCCGCCTCAGGACCACCACACCAGCACCCCACCCCCTGCAGACGGACAACCACCACGCAAGTGGTCCCTGAGATCCAGGAACAGGACAGAGCAAGATGGCAAGACCCCCGCCAGGAAATGAGACCACCCTGATTGTCCCCCCACCGTCCCACTTTGTTACCCTGTCCATACTTTAACTGCCCCAGCTCCACTTCCTATGCCCAGATGGGCAGTGCACCTGTGAGACTAATAGACTGGACTCTGCCATGGACATTCCTCCACCATCACCCATCACCATTTAACTGCCCCCCTCCATTTTTGAGCACTTAAATAAACACCCTTGAACCACAAAACATTCTGGAGTCAGTCTATGATTTTGTAAAATGTATTATCAATGACAGAGTCAAAATGCTTTTTTAGTTGTTAAGGCAACATACCAATGTCACACATCACAAGTCCTTGAAGGATGCATGCAGATGACACATGTTGGTAACCACACCTGTGAAACCGTAATGGAAAGGAACAACTCAGTTACCAAATAATCCCAGTAAATTACACACAGGATAGAGTAAGATGTGTGACAGTGAATGTAATGTTAAAAATGAAAATGTTCTCACCTGTTTGTCACTGGAAATATTGCTGTATGACTGACTCCCTGTTGTCATTGTCTTCTTCCTCAGCTTCCTCCTCATCACTGTCCACAGGCTCAACAGCTGCCACAACACCGTCATCTGGACCATCCTCCTGCAGAAAAGGCACCTGGCGTCGCAAAGCAAGATTGTGAAGCATCGGGCAGGAGATGATGATCTGGCACACCTTCTTCGGTGAGTAGAATAGGGAACCACCTGTCATATGGAGGCACCTGAACCTGGCCTTCAGGAGGCCGAAGGTGCATTCGATCACCCTCCTAGTCCACCCATGGGCCTCATTGTAGCGTTCCTCTGCCCTGGTCCTGGGATTCCTCACTGGGGTCAATAGCCAGGACAGGTTGGGGTAACCAGAGTCCCCTAACAGCCACACATGGTGCCTCTGGAGTTGACCCATTGTAGGAAAGTACCATCTTGCCTGGCATGTTACCCCCATTTTTCACTGTATATATGTTGTTTTAGTTGTATGTGTCACTGGGACCCTGTTCACCAGGGCCCCAGTGCTCATAAGTGTGCCTGAATGTGTTACCTGTGTAGTGACTAACTGTCTCACTAAGGCTCTGCTAATCAGAACCTCAGTGGTTATGCTCTCTCATTTCTTTCTAAATTGTCACTAACAGGCTAGTGACCAATTTTACCAATTTACATTGGCTTACTGGAACACCCTTATAATTCCCTAGTATATGGTACTGAGGTACCCAGGGTATTGGGGTTCCAGGAGATCCCTATGGGCTGCAGCATTTCTTTTGCCACCCATAGGGAGCTCTGACAATTCTTACACAGGCCTGCCACTGCAGCCTGAGTGAAATAACGTCCACGTTATTTCACAGCCATTTTACACTGCACTTAAGTAACTTATAAGTCACCTATATGTCTAACCTTTACCTGGTAAAGGTTAGGTGCAAAGTTACTTAGTGTGAGGGCACCCTGGCACTAGCCAGGGTGCCCCCACATTGTTCAGGGCCAATTCCCCGGACTTTGTGAGTGCGGGGACACCATTACACGCGTGCACTACATATAGGTCACTACCTATATGTAGCTTCACAATGGTAACTCCGAATATGGCCATGTAACATGTCTATGATCATGGAATTGCCCCCTCTATGCCATCCTGGCATAGTTGGCACAATCCCATGATCCCAGTGGTCTGTAGCACAGACCCTGGTACTGCCAAACTGCCCTTCCTGGGGTTTCACTGCAGCTGCTGCTGCTGCCAACCCCTCAGACAGGCATCTGCCCTCCTGGGGTCCAGCCAGGCCTGGCCCAGGATGGCAGAACAAAGAACTTCCTCTGAGAGAGGGTGTTACACCCTCTCCCTTTGGAAAATGGTGTGAAGGCAGGGGAGGAGTAGCCTCCCCCAGCCTCTGGAAATGCTTTCTTGGGCACAGATGTGCCCAATTCTGCATAAGCCAGTCTACACCGGTTCAGGGGACCCCTTAGCCCTGCTCTGGTGTGAAACTGGACAAAGGAAAGGGGAGTGACCACTCCCCTGACCTGCACCTCCCCTGGGAGGTGCCCAGAGCTCCTCCAGTGTGCTCCAGACCTCTGCCATCTTGGAAACAGAGGTGCTGCTGGCACACTGGACTGCTCTGAGTGGCCAGTGCCACCAGGTGATGTCAGAGACTCCTTGTGATAGGCTCCTTCAGGTGTTGCTAGCCTATCCTCTCTCCTAGGTAGCCAAACCCTCTTTTCTGGCTATTTAGGTTCTCTGTCTCTGGGGAAACTTTAGATAACGAATGCAAGAGCTCATCCGAGTTCCTCTGCATCTCTCTCTTCACCTTCTGCCAAGGAATCGACTGCTGACCGCGCTGGAAGCCTGCAAACCTGCAACATAGTAGCAAAGACGACTACTGCAACTCTGTAACGCTGATCCTGCCGCCTTCTCGACTGTTTTCCTGGTGGTGCATGCTGTGGGGGTAGTCTGCCTCCTCTCTGCACTAGAAGCTCCGAAGAAATCTCCTGTGGGTCGACGGAATCTTCCCCCTGCAACCGCAGGCACCAAAAAGCTGCATTACTGGTCCCTTGGGTCTCCTCTCAGCACAACGAGCGAGGTCCCTCGAATCCAGCAACTCTGTCCAAGTGACTCCCACAGTCCAGTGACTCTTCAGTCCAAGTTTGGTGGAGGTAAGTCCTTGCCTCACCTCGCTAGACTGCATTGCTGGGAACTGCGACTTTTGCAGCTACTCCGGCCCCTGTGCACTTCCGGCGGAAATCCTTTGTGCAAAGCCAAGCCTGGGTCCACAGCACTCTAACCTGCATTGCACGACTTTCTAAGTTGGTCTCCGGCGACGTGGGACTCCTTTGTGTAACTTTGGGTGAGCACCGTTTCACACATCCTTGTAGTGCCTGTTTCTGGCACTTCTACGGGTGCTACCTGCTACTAAGAGGATTCCTTGTCTTGCTCGACGTCCCCTCTACCTTCTGGTCCAATTTGCGACCTCCTGGTCCCTCCTGGGCCACAGCAGCGTCCAAAAACGCTAACCGCACAATTTGCAGCTAGCAAGGCTTGTTGGCGTTCTTTCGGCGGGAAAACACTTTTTCACGACTCTCCACGGCGAGAGGGATCCGTCCACCAAAGGGGAAGTCTTTAGCCCTTTTCGTTCCTGCAGAAACCTCAGCTTCTTCTGTCCAGTAGAAGCTTCTTTGCATCCACAGCTGGCATTTCCTGGGCATATGCCCATCTCCGACTTGCTTGTGACTTTTGGACTTGGTCCCCTTGTTCCACAGGTACCCTAGATTGGAAATCCATTGTTGTTGCATTGTTGGTTTGTGTCTTTCCTGCATTATTCCTCTAACACGACTTCTTTATCCTTAGGGGAACTTTAGTGCACTTTGCACTCACTTTTCAGGGTCTTGGGGAGGGTTATTTTTCTAACTCTCACTATTTTCTAATAGTCCCAGCGACCCTCTACAAGGTCACATAGGTTTGGGGTCCATTTGTGGTTCGCATTCCACTTTTGGAGTATATGGTTTGTGTTGCCCCTATCCCTATGTTTCCCCATTGCATCCTATTGTAACTATACATTGTTTGCACTGTTTTCTAAGACTATACTGCATATTTTTGCTATTGTGTATATATATCTTGTGTATATTTCCTATCCTCTCACTGAGGGTACACTCTGAGATACTTTGGCATATTGTCATAAAAATAAAGTACCTTTATTTTTAGTATAACTGTGTATTGTGTTTTCTTATGATATTGTGCATATGACACTAAGTGGTACTGTAGTAGCTTCACACGTCTCCTAGTTCAGCCTAAGCTGCTCTGCTAAGCTACCATTATCTATCAGCCTAAGCTGCTAGACACCCTCTACACTTTTAAGGGATAACTGGGCCTGGTGCAAGGTGCAAGTACCCCAGGTACTCACTACAAGCCAGTCCAGCCTCCTACATTTGTTGTGCAGCGGTGGGATAAGTGCTTTGAGACTACTTACCACTCTTGTCATTGTACTTTTCATAAGAGAAAAATATACAAAACAAGGTCAGTGTATATACACATAGCCAAAAAGTTTTGCATTTCCTCTTTTCACTCTTTTCTAAGTGCTGAAAAGTACTTATAAACTTTCTAAAAAGTTCTAAAAAGTTTTTAAAGTTTTTTTCTCTGTCTTTCTAAAAGCTCTGACAATTTTTTTTATCTTTTTCTATCACTTTAACTCTCTCTAAAAATGTCTGGCACAGGCCAAAATGTTGACCTGTCTAAGATTGCATATGATCACCTTAGCTGGAAAGGAGCAAGGAGTCTCTGCATAGAGAGAGGTTTGAGTGTAGGGATGAATCCTTCCTTGGAACTGTTACTTAACATGCTTAGAGAACAAGATAAGGCTAAAAGTGCCCCATCTGTTGAAAAAGTAGCTAATGGTTCTCAATCTGATCCAGGGACTCCCCCAGGAAAAGGTTCAGGAAAGAAACTTCTTAGCCTTCCCATTACAAGACAGTCTAGCATAGTTGTTACTGAGGTGGAGTCACATCATACAGATGATGTGCTCTCACATTACACTGTCAGCCAAGCTGTTAGGGTGCCCTCTGTAAGGGACAGGTCTCCTTCTGTTCATTCCCATCATACCTCTTTATCTAGAAATGTCCCTCCCACCAACCCTGATGACAGATTGTTAGAAAGGGAACTCAATAAGTTGAGGGTGGAACAAACCAGACTGAAGCTTAAAAGGCAACAGCTGGATTTGGATAGACAGTCTTTAGAATTAGAGAAGGAAAGACAGAAGTTGGGTTTAGAAACCCATGGTGGCAGCAGAAGTATTCCCCATAGTCATCCTGCAAAAGAGCATGATTCCAGGAATCTGCATAAGATAGTTCCCCCTTATAAGGAGGGGGATGACATTAACAAGTGGTTTGCTGCACTTGAGAGGGCCTGTGTTGTACAGGATGTCCCTCAAAGGCAGTGGGCTGCTATCCTATGGCTATCATTTAGTGGAAAAGGTGGGGATAGGCTCCTTACTGTGAAAGAAAATGATGCCAATAATTTTACAGTACTTAAGAATGCACTCCTGGATGGTTATGGCTTAACCACTGAACAGTACAGGATAAAGTTCAGAGAGACCAAAAAGGAGTCTTCACAAGACTGGGTTGATTTCATTGACCATTCAGTGAAGGCCTTGGAGGGGTGGTTACATGGCAGTAAAGATACTGATTATGACAGCCTGTATAACTTGATCCTGAGAGAGCATATTCTTAATAATTGTGTGTCTGATTTGTTGCACCAGTACTTGGTGGACTCTGATCTGACCTCTCCCCAAGAATTGGGAAAGGAGGCAGACAAATGGGTCAGAACAAGGGTGAACAGAAAAGTTCATACAGGGGGTGACAAAGATGGCAACAAAAAGAAGGATGGTAAGTCTTCTGACAAGGGTGGGGACAAATCTAAAAATGAGTCTTCATCAGGCCCACAAAAACACTCTGGTGGGGGTGGTGGGTCCAAATCCTCCTTTAATCAAAACAAAGAAAAGAAACCATAGTGCTATTTATGTAAAGTAAAAGGCCATTGGACAACAGATCCCAGTTGTCCAAAGAAAAGCACCAAGCCTCCTACCACTACAACCCCTACTGCTACCCCTAGTGTCCCTACTAATAGCAGTGGTGGTGGGAGCAAACCTACTAATAGCCAATCCAAGGGAGTAGCTGGGCTCACTATTGGTAACTTAGTTGGGGTTGGCCTTGTTAGGGAGGCCACAGAGGCTGTGTTAGTCTCTGAGGGGGCTATTGATTTAGCCACCTTAGTTGCTTGTCCCCTTAATATGGATAAGTACAAGCAGCTACCCCTAATAAATGGTGTTGAGGTTCAGGCCTACAGGGACACTGGTGCCAGTGTGACTATGGTCATAGAGAAACTGGTCCACCCTGAACAACACCTACTTGGTCACCAGTACCAAGTAACCGATGCTCACAACAACACACTTAGCCACCCCATGGCTGTTGGTAATCTCAACTGGGGGGGGGTTACTGGTCCAAAGAAAGTTGTGGTAGCCACAGATTTACCTGTAGACTGTCTACTAGGAAATGATTTGGAGACATCAGATTGGTCAGATGTGGAGTTGGAGGCCCATGCAGCAATGCTGGGCATCCCAGGGCATATTTTTGCTTTAACCAGGGCTCAGGCCAAAAAGCAAAAAGGACAGGGAAGCTTGGATCCTGGAACAATGGACCAAGTGCTCCCTAAAGCTAGGGCTAGTAGAAGCAAACCACTTCCTACTATCCCTCCCTCTACAGTGGATTCAACTTCTGAGGAAGAAGAATTCCCTCCCTGTGCAGAACCTACACCAGAGGAGCTTGAAGCAGACACTGCTGAGCTTTTGGGTGAAGGGGGGCCTGCCAGGGAGGAGCTGAGTGTGGCACAGCAAACCTGTCCCACATTAGAGGGTCTAAGACAGCAAGCTGTCAAACAGGCTAATGGGGATGTCAGTGACTCTCACGGAGTTTACTGGGAGGACAACCTCTTGTACACTGAGCATAGGGATCCTAAACCTGGAGCTGCCAGGAGATTAGTGATTCCTCAGGAGCACAGAAAGTTCCTCCTAACTCTTGCCCACGACATTCCCCTAGCTGGGCATCTGGGACAAATGAAAACTTGGGACAGACTTGTTCCCTTGTTTCATTGGCCTAGGATGTCTGAGGACACAAAAGATTTTTGTAAGTCCTGTGAAACCTGTCAAGCCAGTGGCAAGACAGGTGGCACTCCAAAGGCACCCCTTATTCCACTGCCTGTGGTTGGGGTTCCCTTTGAAAAGGTAGGGGTTGACATAGTTGGCCCCCTTGACCCTCCTACTGCTTCAGGCAATAGATTAAGCTTGGTGGTAGTGGACCATGCCACAAGATATCCTGAGGCTATTCCTTTAAGGACCACTACAGCTCCTGCAGTGGCAAAGGCCCTCCTGGGAATATTTTCCAGGGTGGGCTTCCCAAAGGAAGTAGTATCAGACAGGGGAAGCAATTTCATGTCTGCATACTTAAAGGCCATGTGGAAGGAGTGTGGTGTAACTTACAAGTTCACTACACCCTATCATCCACAAACAAATGGACTGGTGGAGAGATTTAATAAAACTCTCAAAGGCATGATTATGGGTCTCCCTGAAAAACTCCGCAGGAGATGGGATATCCTGTTACCATGCCTCCTTTTTGCCTACAGGGAGGTACCCCAGAAAGGAGTGGGCTTCAGCCCCTTTGAACTTCTTTTTGGACACTCTGTTAGGGGTCCACTCACACTTGTAAAGGAGGGTTGGGAACAACCTTTAAAAGCTCCTAAGCAGGATATTGTGGATTATGTACTTGGCCTCAGATCAAGGATGGCTGAGTATATGAAGAAGGCCAGTAAAAACCTTCAGGCCAGCCAAGAGCTCCAGAAGCAATGGCATGATCAGAAGGCTGTTTTGGTTCAGTACCAACCAGGGCAGAAAGTGTGGGTCTTGGAGCCTGTGGCCCCAAGAGCACTCCAAGATAAATGGAGTGGACCCCACACAATTGTTGAGAAGAAGGGTGAAGTCACCTATTTAGTTGACTTAGGCACTGCAAGGAGTCCCCTTAGGGTACTCCATGTAAACCGCCTGAAACCCTACTATGACAGGGCTGATCTCACCCTGCTCATGGCAACTGATGAGGGACAGGAAGAAGACAGTGATCCTCTACCTGATCTCTTCTCTTCCACAGAACAAGATGCTCTTGTGGAAGGTGTAGTTTTGGCTGATTGTCTTACTGCTGAGCAGAAAGACCATTGCATAAATCTCCTAGATCAATTCTCTGAACTCTTCTCTACTGTGCCAGGTACCACTTCTTGGTGTGAGCACACTATAGATACTGGAGACAGTTTACCTGTCAAAAGTAAGATCTATAGGCAGCCTGACCATGTCAGGGACTGCATAAAGCAAGAGGTGCAGAAAATCTTAGAACTAGGAGTGGTTGAGCACTCTGAAAGTCCATGGGCTTCTCCTGTGGTACTTGTACCAAAACCCCATTCCAAAGATGGAAAGAAGGAAATGCGGTTTTGTGTAGACTATAGAGGTCTCAACTTGGTAACCAAAACTGATGCTCACCCTATACCCAGGGCAGAGGAGCTCATAGATACACTGGCATCTGCCAAGTATCTAAGCACTTTTGATTTGACTGCAGGGTATTAGCAGATCAAATTGTCAGAAGATGCTAAACCTAAAACTGCATTTTCAACCATTGGAGGCCATTACCAGTTTACTGTAATGCCTTTTGGTTTGCAAAAATGCACCTCCCACTTTTCAGAGGTTGGTGAATACAGTCCTGCAAGGGCTGGAAGCTTTCAGTGCAGCATATTTGGACGATATAGCTGTATTTAGCTCCAGCTGGGATGATCACCTGGTCCAACTATGGAAAGTTTTGGAGGCCCTGCAAAAGGCAGGCCTCACTATCAAGGCTTCAAAGTGCCAGATAGGGCAGGGTAAAGTGGTTTATCTGGGACACCTTGTTGGTGGGGAACAGATTGCACCACTTCAGGGGAAAATCCAAACAATTATTGATTGGGTTCCCCCTACCACTCAGACTCAGGTGAGAGCCTTTCTAGGCCTCACTGGGTATTACAGGAGGTTCATTAAGAACTATGGCTCCATTGCAGCCCCTCTTAATGACCTCACATCCAAGAAAATGGCTAAAAAGGTATTGTGGACAGCAAACTGTCAGAAAGCTTTTGAGGAGCTGAAGCAGGCCATGTGCTCTGCACCTGTCCTGAAAAGCCCTTGTTACTCTAAAAAATTCTATGTCCAAACTGATGCATCTGAATTAGGAGTAGGGGCAGTCCCAACTTAATTCTGAGGGCCAGGATCAACCTGTTGCTTTTATTAGTAGGAGGTTGACCCCTAGAGAAAAGCGTTGGTCTGCCATAGAGAGGGAGGCCTTTGCTGTGGTCTGGGCTCTGAAGAAGTTGAGGCCATACCTGTTTGGCACTCACTTCATTGTTCAGACAGACCACAAACCTCTACTTTGGCTAAAACAAATGAAAGGTGAAAATCCTAAATTATTTAGGTGGTCCATATCCCTACAGGGAATGGACTATACAGTGGAACATAGACCTGGGAGTAGCCACTCCAATGCAGATGGACTCTCCAGATATTTCCACTTAGACAATGAAGACTCATCAGGTCATGGCTAGTCTTATTGTCCTTCGTTTGGGGGGGGGAAAGTACCATCTTGCCTGGCATGTTACCCCCATTTTTCACTGTATATATGTTGTTTTAGTTGTATGTGTCACTGGGACCCTGTTCACCAGGGCCCCAGTGCTCATAAGTGTGCCTGAATGTGTTACCTGTGTAGTGACTAACTGTCTCACTAAGGCTCTGCTAATCAGAACCTCAGTAGTTATGCTCTCTCATTTCTTTCTAAATTGTCACTAACAGGCTAGTGACCAATTTTACCAATTTACATTGGCTTACTGGAACACCCTTATAATTCCCTAGGATATGGTACTGAGGTACCCAGGGTATTGGGGTTCCAGGAGATCCCTATGGGCTGCAGCATTTCTTTTGCCACCCATAGGGAGCTCTGACAATTCTTACACAGGCCTGCCACTGCAGCCTGAGTGAAATAACGTCCACGTTATTTCACAGCCATTTTACACTGCACTTAAGTAACTTATAAGTCACCTATATGTCTAACCTTTACCTGGTAAAGGTTAGGTGCAAAGTTATTTAGTGTGAGGGCACCCTGGCACTAGCCAATTCCCCGGACTTTGTGAGTGCGGGGACACCATTACACACGTGCACTACATATAGGTCACTACCTATATGTAGATTCACAATGGTAACTCCGAATATGGCCATATAACATGTCTATGATCATGGAATTGCCCCCGCTATGCCATCCTGGCATAGTTGGCACAATCCCATGATCCCAGTGGTCTGTAGCACAGACCCTGGTACTGCCAAACTGCCCTTCCTGGGGTTTCACTGAAGCTGCTGCTGCTGCCAACCCCTCAGACAGGCATCTGCCCTCCTGGGGTCCAGCCAGGCCTGGCCCAGGATGGCAGAACAAAGAACTTCCTCTGAGAGAGGGTGTTACACCCTCTCCCTTTGGAAAATGGTGTGAAGGCAGGGGAGGAGTAGCCTCCCCCAGCCTCTGGAAATGCTTTCTTGGGCACAGATGTGCCCAATTCTGCATAAGCCAGTCTACACCGGTTCAGGGGACCCCTTAGCCCTGCCCTTAGCCCTGCTCTGGCGTGAAACTGGACAAAGGAAAGGGGAGTGACCACTCCCCTGACCTGCACCTCCCCTTGGAGGTGTCCAGAGCTCCTCCAGTGTGCTCCAGACCTCTGCCATCTTGGAAACAGAGGTGCTGCTGGCACACTGGACTGCTCTGAGTGGCCAGTGCCACCAGGTGACGTCAGAGACTCCTTGTGATAGGCTCCTTCAGGTGTTGCTAGCCTATCCTCTCTCCTAGGTAGCCATACCCTCTTTTCTGGCTATTTAGGGTCTCTGTCTTTGGGGAAACTTTAGATAACGAATGCAAGAGCTCATCCGAGTTCCTCTGCATCTCTCTCTTCACCTTCTGCCAAGGAATCGACTGCTGACCGCGCTGGAAGCCTGCAAACCTGCAACATAGTAGCAAAGACGACTACTGCAACTCTGTAACGCTGATCCTGCCGCCTTCTCGACTGTTTTCCTGGTGGTGCATGCTGTGGGGGTAGTCTGCCTCCTCTCTGCACTAGAAGCTCCGAAGAAATCTCCCGTGGGTCGACGGAATCTTCCCCCTGCAACCGCAGGCACCAAAAAGCTGCATTACCGATCCCTTGGGTCTCCTCTCAGCACAACGAGCGAGGTCCCTCGAATCCAGCAACTCTGTCCAATTGACTCCCACAGTCCAGTGACTCTTCAGTCCAAGTTTGGTGGAGGTAAGTCCTTGCCTCACCTCGCTAGACTGCATTGCTGGGAACTGCGACTTTTGCAGCTACTCCGGCCCCTGTGCACTTCCGGCGGAAATCCTTTGTGCACAGCCAAGCCTGGGTCCACGGCACTCTAACCTGCATTGCACGACTTTCTATGTTGGTCTCCGGCGATGTGGGACTCCTTTGTGTAACTTCGGGTGAGCACCATTTCACGCATCCTTGTAGTGCCTGTTTCTGGCACTTCTCCGGGTGCTACCTGCTGCTAAGAGGGCTCCTTGTCTTGCTCTACGTCCCTTCTACCTCCTGGTCCCTCCTGGGCCACAGCAGCGTCCAAAAATGCTAACCGCACGATTTGCAGCTAGCAAGGCTTGTTGGCGTTCTTTTGGCAAGAAAACACTTCTGCACGACTTTCCACGGCAAGAGGGATCTGTCCACCAAAGGGGAAATCTCTAGCCCTTTTCGTTCCTGCAGAAACTTCAGCTTCTTCTGTCCAGTAGAAGCTTCTTCGCATCCACAGCTGGCATTTCCTGGGCATATGCCCATCTCCGACTTGCTTGTGACTTTTGGACTTGGTCCCCTTGTTCCACAGGTACCCTAGATTGGAAATCCATCGTTGTTGCATTGTTGGTTTGTGTCTTTCCTGCATTATTCCTCTAACACGACTTCTTTATCCTTAGGGGAACTTTAGTGCACTTTGCACTCACTTTTCAGGGTCTTGGGGAGGGTTATTTTTCTAACTCTCACTATTTTCTAATAGTCCCAGCGACCCTCTACAAGGTCACATAGGTTTGGGGTCCATTCGTCGTTCCCATTCCACTTTTGGAGTATATGGTTTGTGTTGCCCCTATCCCTATGTTTCCCCATTGCATCCTATTGTAACTATACATTGTTTGCACTGATTTCTAAGATTATACTGCATATTTTTGCTATTGTGTATATATATCTTGTGTATATTTCCTATCCTCTCACTGAGGGTACACTCTGAGATACTTTGGCATATTGTCATAAAAATAAAGTACCTTTATTTTTAGTATAACTGTGTATTGTGTTTTCTTATGATATTGTGCATATGACACTAAGTGGTACTGTAGTAGCTTCACACGTCTCCTAGTTCAGCCTAAGCTGCTCTGCTAAGCTACCATTATCTATCAGCCTAAGCTGCTAGACACCCTCTACACTAATAAGGGATAACTGGGCCTGGTGCAAGGTGCAAGTACCCCTAGGTACTCACTACAAGCCAGTCCAGCCTCCTACACCCATCATATCAGGGATGCTGCTCTTCCGCAGGATGCAGGCGTCATGCACTGAGCCAGGGAACATAGCATTTACCTGCGAGATGTACTGGTCTGCCAAACAGACCATCTGTACATTCATGGAATGATAACTCTTACGGTTCCTGTACACCTGTTCACTCCTGTGGCGGGGACCAGAGCTACATGGGTCCCATCAATAGCACCTATGACGTTGGGGATATGTCCAAGGGCATAGAAGTCACCTTTCACTGTAGCCAAATCTTCAACCTCAGGGAAAATGATGTATCTCCTTACGTGTTTCAGCAGGGCACACAACACTCTGGACAGCACGTTGGAAAACATAGGCTGGGACATCCCTGATGCCATGGCCACTGTTGTCTGAAAAGACCGACTAGCAAGGAAATGGAGCACTGACAGCACCTGCACGTCAGGGGGGATTCCAGTGGGATGGCGGATTGGTGACATCAGGTCTGGCTCCAACTGGGTACATAGTTCCTGGATTGTGACACGGTCAAACCTGTAGGTGATGATTAAATGTCGCTCTTCCATTGTCAACAGGTCCACCAGCGGTCGGTACACTGGAGGATTCCGCCATCTTCTCAAATGTCCCAGCTGACGGCGCCTAGGAAGGACAACAGCGAGGATCGAGTCAACTATTTTCCAGGTATGTACCCACAGTTACACAGAACACGACCCCAAACGCAAAACCCTTCCTTTATGTGTGTTGAGTGTAGGCCTAGCTATGTGTGACGCAGAAGTAAATGGAGCCATGTGGGCCCCTGAAATGGTGGCTGCCTGACCTCTAAACTGGGACAATGGGATTGTGGGGTAACTGCGGTGGCATTGCACACCGTCGCGGTAGGCGGTCGTAGACCGCGGCGCAATGCTGCATTGGTTAACATTGGACCCTATGTGTCCCAGGAGCCAATGAGGAAGTGCGCCGGCGGTGATGATACGCACCGCCGCTGACGTCACCGCCGAGGACGTCACCACCATTTTCTATCTGTTCAAACACTAGATACCTGATCTTTGACAGGAGAGGACCTACACTGCAAGTGCTGCTGTGACCTCGGTCTGGAAGCGACGATGGCTGCTGCGTCTGGGGAAAGGGCCCCTGCCTTCACTGCTCAGGAGTTGGAGAAAGTAGTAGACGGGGTCCTCCCCCAGTACACGCTAATCTACTTTCGTCCAGACCAACAGGTTAGTACACAGGGAGCACGTTGTATGGGCTAGGCCTGGGTGGAGAGGGCTGGTTGGAAGAGGGAAGGGGGCAGAGTTCAGGGAACATTAATGCATGTGAATGTATGTGCCACATGGCTAGGGTAGGGAGGGGGGCCACGCACATTGACGGTGCGGTTGTTAATGACTTCTCTTCTTCCCTTGTGCATGTCATGTAGGTCAGCGCCCACCAGAAGAAGGACATTTGGCGTGCCATCGCCAAGGACGTCCGGACCCTGGGGGTCCACCAGAGACGGGGCACCCACTGCCGTAAACGATGGGAGGACATTCGCCGCTGGAGCAAGAAGACGGCGGAGGCTCAGCTGGGGATGGCCTCCCAACGTGGGAGGGGTGCCCGTCGCCCCATGACACCCCTGATGTTCAGGATCCTGGCGGTGGCCTACCCTGAGTTGGATGGGCGCTTGAGGGCATCACAGCAGACACAAGGGGGTGAGTACAACTTCATTCTGCGGACTTTGCTCGCAGTGGAGGGGTCTGGGTGGGGGAGGAGGCCTGTGGGTGTACCTAGGCCAGGCAGAAATAGGTAGACTAGGCCCCTCCGTAATGCAGGCCATGTGGCACCCTACCCCACCGCAGTAGAGTGCCAAGTACAGGTATAGATGCCCCTGTGGCATCCATGTGTGCAGATGTCCACCATAGCCATGTAGGCCAGATCCCAGGAATTGCATCTGTAGAGGCCAGGAGCACGGCGTAGTGCAGGGGGCTGCTGTGGCTGTATTGTCCGCCAACGGTCGCGGTATGCCATGCACTCAACCTGTCTTTCTTCTGTCTCCCCCCCCCCTTTTTGTGCTCTCCCTGTTCTTTTGTTCATCAGCATCATCAGGCGGAGGTACAGTGGCGCCGGAGCACGAGGGAGCTGCATCCCACATGGCCATGGAGGGCCACACCACGGACTCAGAATGCACCAGTGAGACGGAGGGCGCGGGGAGCTTCACGTCGGCCACCGGATCACCAACCAGCGACATGGACTCGTCCGCCGATGGGATCTCCCTTGTGGTGGCGGCACCATCTGTGCGCCCCACTTCTACAGGTACAGCCGCCACCTCCCCTACCAGCACCGCCCTCCCAGCAGCCCCTCAGCGTTCGCCCCGTGCTCGCTCACCCAGGAGGGTGGGCATCACCTTCGCCCCAGGCACCTCAGGCCCTGCCCCAGTCAGCCCTGCTGCCCTCAGTGAGGAGGCCACTGACCTCCTCAGGTCACTCACTGTTGGGCAGTCTACCATTGTGAATGCCATCCAGGGTGTAGAAAGGGAGTTGCAACACAGTAATGCATTCCTGGAGGGCATTCATTCTGGTCAGGCTGTCCTTCAGCGAACCCTGCAATCTCTGGCCTCAGCACTGATGGCAGCCATTGTCCCTGTCTCTAGCCTTCCCCCTCCAACCTCCTCCACCCAGACCCAATCCCCTGTACCCCAGCCTATCCCAAGCACACCTACAGACCAGCATGCACACACCTCAACACACAAAAGTAGATCAGGCAAACATAGGCACCACACAACCCACAGGCACACACGCAAGCATCACCCACGTGCAGACACTGCAACATCCACTGCCTCCACTGTGTACCCCTCCTCGTCGTCTCCCTCCTCCCTCGCAGTGTCGTCTACACTCTCAACTGCATGCATTACATCTACAGGCACTAGGACTCGCAGCAGTACACCCAGCACCACACCCCGCTCACCTGCACTCACCACCTCCACTCCCATTTACACTTCCCCTGTGTCCTCTCCCAGTGCCTCTGTGACGCCCCCTCCCAAAGTACACAAACGCAGGCACCCACACACCCAACATCCATCCACCTCACGACAGCCTCCAGTACCTGCACCCAAAACACCTAAAGTCACACCTTCTACAACCACCTCCTCTTCCTCCACTCCCAGACCCCCTCCAACTACCCACCCCAGTGTTCGTCAGAAACTGTCCCTGTGTAAAGTTGACCTTTTTGCCTCCCCCCCTCCAATTCATCAGTCCCATCGTAGCACCTCAGCCAAAAAGCCTCCAATACCAGTGGTGCCTGTTCAAGGTGTGTGGAGTGCACTGGCCACCAGGGCAGGCAGTGTGACCCGGAGCCAAGGCACTGGCAGCCCACCCCCTGTAAAGGCTCTGAAATTGGAAACTGGCCGACGGGACCCTGTGAAGACTCCTGGAGGCAAAACAACTCACAGGGGTTCCAGGGGGATTGCAGAGTCAGCTGTGACTCCTCCAAAGGTGGGGAAGGGCCAGAGGAAGTCTGCACAGCCTAGTGTGAGCAGCACGGTGGAGAAGGGCGGCATCCTTCCCGGCGGTCGGGACCCCACCGCCAGCACCGTCGTCACTGGTCAGGAGACCACCGCCAGAGTCATTGCCCAGGAGGGCCCAAGTATCCTCACTGGTCAGGAGACCAACGCCGGAGTCAGTGCCCAGGAGGGCCCAAGTATCGTCACTGGTCAGGAGACCACCGCCACCGCCGGAGTCAGTGCCCAGGAGGGCCCAAGTATCGTCACTGGTCAGGAGACCACCACCACCGCCGGAGTCAGTGCCCAGGAGGGCCCAAGTATAGTCACTGGTCAGGAGACTACCGCCAGAGTCATTGCCCAGGAGGGCCCAAGTATCGTCACCGGTCAGGAAACCACCGCCACCGCCGGAGTCAGTGCCCAGGAGGGCCCAAGTATCGTCACTGGTCAGGAGACCACCGCCACCGCTGGAGTCATTGCCCAGGAGGGCCCAAGTATCGTCACTGGTCAGGAGACTACCGCCGGAATTAGTGCCCAGGAGGGCCCAAGTATCGTCACTGGTCAGGAGACCACCGCCGGAGTCAGTGCCCAGGAGGGCCCAAGTATCGTCACTGGTCAGGAGACCACCGCCGGAGTCAGTGCCCAGGAGGGCCCAAGTATCATCACTGGTCAGGAGACCACCGCCGGAGTCATTGCCCAGGAGGGCCCAAGTATCGTCACTGGTCAGGAGACCACCGCCGGAGTTAGTGCCCAGGAGGGCCCTGGCTGCCACAGCCCCGCTGGGCAATGAGGGAACGTCATGCCACACACCAATGCCCAGTCCAGAGAACGTCATGCCACACACCAATGCCCAGTCCAGAACGGCCATGGCAAAGCACTGCTGAACAGTCCAGAACCGCCATGGCAAAGCACCGCTGAACAGTCCAGAACCGCCATGGCAAAGCACCGCTGAACAGTCCAGAGACCGCCATGGCAAAGCACTGCTGAACAGTCCAGAACCGCCATGGCAAAGCACCGCTGAACAGTACAGAGACCGCCATGGCAAAGCACCGCTGAAAAGTCCAGAACCGCCATGGCAAAGCACCGCTGAACAGTCCAGAACCGCCATGGCAAAGCACCGCTGAACAGTCCAGAAACCGCCATGGCAAAGCACCGCTGAACAGTCCAGAACCGCCATGGCAAAGCACCGCTGAACAGTCCAGGGACCGCCATGGCAAAGCACCGCTGAACAGTCCAGAACCGCCCTGGCAAAGCACCGCTGAACAGTCCAGAGACCGCCATGGCAAAGCACCGCTGAACAGTCCAGAACCGCCATGGCAAAGCACCGCTGAACAGTCCAGAGACCGCCATGGCAAAGCACCGCTGAACAGTCCAGAGACCGCCATGGCAAAGCACCGCTGAACAGTCCAGAACCGCCATGGCAAAGCACTGCTGAACAGTCCAGAACCGCCATGGCAAAGCACCGCTGAACAGGGCATGCACCGGGGAAGAAAGAAAAGGCCGCCACATCAAGCAACGTTATCCCATGTACAGCTGGGACAGTGACGGGACAGGAACTTCCACGGGGAGACTAATCCAGTCTGGGCACCAGTCCCCCTCCAGCTCCATGCTATCCTCCTTCCTCGTGGGATGTGTTCAGGTGAGCGTTTTCCCATTGCAGTAACTGTTTCTGCCGTGTTTTTATCCACGGAGAATTCGCCCCGGAAAAGGTGGCGGATTGGCGGGTTGTGATACTATGGGCGGTACATTGTCCTCTGCCTGTCTGTTGGCGGTGACCGCCGTGCTGCTTGTCTGTACTGCCGTGGCGGGCGGTGTTTTAAAGTGGCTGTCTTTGTTGGCACTTTCCGGCAGGGTCATAATTCCCTTTTTTTGTCCGCCGGCCTGTTTGCGGTATTACCGCACCTTTAACACCGTCCGCCAGGGTTTTAATGACCCACAATATCTGTTTCAAATAATAATCCTGATGCACTTATTCATCAATCCATCTCACCCCTTGCTAGTAGTATGGAGAGATCTGACACTACGTTGCCTTGTGGACCAAGTGTTACTTATCAGGATAATATTCATCATATAACTCCTGTGTCTTGGAATACTTATAAATTCTATCTAATTTTGATGTTAATGACTGACTTTTGTGTAATGGTCTGACAGTAGGTAGAGTAAACTAGCAAAGGATGTTTCCAGTATTTTAGGAAAATTGATCTATGTGCTTAATCAAATCGACATCAATGAGGCTATAAAGAATGGCAGGTATAAGTGATGAAAACGTCGACTGCATTTGTTGACTGATATGTTAAACTCTTACTGGCGGAAGTTTTGTTAATATTATTTACACAATTTGATTCCAGGAGACAGGCACTGTGTGCCCTTTACATCTCGACTGTTAACAGAACTTTAGTATGTTAGCAGGTCATTCTGAGATCAGGCAGGCAACGAGGAGGGATTGCCTATTTGGGTTGTGTTAACAGCTGACTATATCTTAAAGGTGTTTTCATCAAATCTGAGTAAAATTCAGTTAATTGAGACAAAACCATCACTTGTTGAGTTTCTATAAGTAATAAAATATTGGAACAACATTTATGGTACATCTAGAGTTCCAGTGTTAAGTAATATTGCTGTTCTGTTTTTTCTGTTGCTTTTTAATACAAGTTATCACAACTGTCTGAGCAATTTAGAAATATTTAATGATTGTCTTTTTTATGCACAAATAGGCCAATAGGCCACTTTAGATGATCAGTTAGATCCTTATGAAATTAGTATGATAGGCAAAGCAGATATAATTGCACATGGCTCGAAACGTGTTTCTCATGTAAATTACGTCTCCTATTTGTGGGCATTCATGTTTTCTAATCTCTTAGTGGCCATTTCCCTCTTGGTAGCCCAGCTCATTCTACTTTTGAGGCAAAGGTATTCAGAACACGATTGACTACTTTGTCTTAATTAAAAGCCCTTTCCATTCTTCTACATCATTCAAAGTTATAATCAGGAGAAAAGTGGCTTCAACACGCTGCTACTTTACCTCTTCATTGCCTGGCCTTTTCCCCTACTGTGCAGAGCCTTTTTTTGGCTATTTGGGGCAGTTTGCGCTCAGGCCTTCATAACTTTTTGTTCACATTAGCTACCCATGCCAAATTTGCATCCTTTTTTCCAGCATCCTAGGCATTCTGGAGGTTCCCAGAATTTGTGGGTGTCTCTGAAGGAGACCAGGAATTAGCCAAAATATAGCAAAAATTTCGTTTTTTGGGGGAAAATTTGAAAAAAGGGCTACAGAGAAGGCTCGTGCTATTTTCCCTGAAAACGGCATCAACCAAGGGCTAATGGTGGTAAAATCACCATCTTCCAAGCTTTCAGGAACAAGCAGACTTGAATTAGAAAACCCCATTTTTCAACAGAATTTTGACATTTTACTGGGACATACCCCATTTTTACTATTTTTTGTGCTTTTAGCCTCCTTCCAGTTAGTGACTGAAATGGGTGTGAAACCAATGCTGGATCCCAGAAAGCTAAACATTTCTGAAAAGTAGACAACATTCTAAATTGAGCTAGGTGTAATTTGTGTAGATCCTACAAGTGTTTCCTACAGAAAATAACAGCTGAAATAAAAGAATATTGAAATTGAGGTAAAAAAACAGCCATTTTTCTCCACGTTTTACTCTGTAACTTTTTCCTGCAATGTCAGATTTTTGAAAACAATATACTGTTATGTCAGCTGGACTCTTATGGTTGCGGGGTATATTGGGCTTGTAGGTTCATCAAGAGCCCTAGGTATCCAGAGCCAATAAATGAGCTGCACCATGCAATGGGTTTTCATTCTACACTGGGTGTACAGCAATTCATTTGCCGAAATATAAAAAGCGAAAAATAGGTATCAAGAAAACCTTTGTATTTCCAAAATGGCCACAAGATAAGGTGTTGAGAAGCAGTGGTTATTTGCACATCTCTGAATTACGGGGTGCCATACTAGCATGTGAATTAGAGGGCATTTCTCAAAAAGACGTCTTTTTTACCCACTGTCTTACATTTGGAAGGAAAAATGTAGAGAAAGACAAGGGGCAATAACACTTGTTTTGCTATTCTGTGTTCCCCTAAGTCTTCTGATAAAAATGGTACCTCACTTGCATGGGTAGGCCTAGTGCCCGCGACAGGAAATGCCCCAAAACACAACGTGGACACATCACATTTTCACTAAGAAAAGAGAGCTGTTTTTTGCAAAGTGCCTAGCTGGGGATTTTGGCCTGTAGCTCAGCCGGCACCTAAGGAAACCTAGCAAACCCACGCAGTTTTGAAAACTAGACACCTAGGGGAATCTAAGATGGGGTGACTTGGGGGGCTCTGACCATGTTCTGTTACCCAGAATCCTTTGCAAACCTAAATATGTGGCCAAACAAACACTGTTTCCTCTCGTTTCAGAGACAGAAAGTTCTGGAATCAAAGAGGAACCACAAATTTCCTTCCACCCAGCGTTCCCCTAAGTCTCCCGATAAAAATGGTACCCCACTTGCGTGGGTAGGCCTAGCGCCCGTGACAGGAAATGCCCCAAAACACTATCTGGAAACATCAAAATTATCAAATACAAAACTACGTGTTTTTGCGGGGAGGGGGTACCTGCGTTTTTGAAAACTAGACACCCGAGGGAGTCCAGGGAGGTGTATCTTGCGTGGATCCCTCAATATTTTATTAGCCAGAATCCTCAGCAAACCTAAAATTTGGCAAAAAAAAACAATTTTTCCCACATTTCTTTGTGGGATTACCACACTGGGACAAATTTCATACCACCCAACGTTCCCCTCAGTCTCCAAGTAAAAATTATACCTCATTTGTGTAGGTGGGCCAAGTGCTTGTGAAATTGAAAAGCCGAAAACATGTTGATATTGAGGGGAACCAAAGGGGGCCCAAAAGGGCAGTTTGCATAAAAACATTTTTAGGCTGACAAGTGCAGCAGAATTTTTATCGGCATAGATGAGACAATGCTGGGTGGTAGGGGTTTGGTGGATTCCTGCAGATTCCGGAAGGTTCCATCACAAAAACGTATGAAAAATGTGTGATTTCCAGTTGGAGGTTTGCAGGGCATTGTGGGTAAGAAAATGGTGAGAGGTGCATGTGAAACACACCACCCTGGAATCACCCAGATGTTTAGTTTTCAGATGTGTCTAGGTCTTGTGGATTTTTCTACATGGCAACGTCCCAAAGTCCATAAAGTGTAGCCCTCACCAGTCCAAGTGGGACGATTTTGAGAGTTAGCCAAGCTCTCATGGCCCAAATGTAAAACCAAAACAATCAAATGTCTTCTTGCTTGCTGTGGGATAAAATGTTTTAGAGTGCGGGGGAGAGCTGAAAGACTGCTTCCCCCTTCAGTTGGAGTGGGGGCATAACCAGGCCCATACTGGTTGGTAGCCACCACCCCAATACATATATATATTTTTTAATAGTAGACTTTCTGCCCCTCTGGGGTGTGGATCAGGGTTAATTGCCCCATCTGCCCACTTACGCCCATTTATTTGGGGTGGGGGTATGGCCATACCCCTACCCTCTTCTTTTGGAAAAAATAAATTCCCTGGTCTCTGGTGGGTTTTCTGCCCCCCCCATTGGGGGCAGATGGGCCTTCCCAAAATAGGCCAATCTGCCCCCTGGGGGGGCAGATATGGCCAACAGTAATGTGCCCCCAGGGGGAGCAACCCTTACCCAAGGGGCTGCCCCCCTAAAGAAAGCACATACACACACACCCCGGGAGAAGTTCAGCCTAATAGAAATACGTCGATCTACCCCCAAAAGGAGCAGAAATGGCCAAAAAAAAAAAATCCCCCCCCCCCCGGGGGAGAGACCCTTGCCTAAGGGGTCGCTCCCCAACTCTAAAAAATCAAAAAGACCACCAAATCCCCCCCCCCAAGAAAAGATCCCTGGTGCCTAGTGATTTCTGCCCACCCTGTGGGCAGATCAGCCTAACAACAATAGGGCAGAATAGGCCTTGAAAAATAGTGCCCCCCTGGGGAGCGACCCTTGCCCAAGGAGTTGCTCAACTCATACCATTTTACTTTTCAAAAATAAATCCCTGGTGTCTAGTGGGCATTTCAGAAGCCAGATCGTGTTACGATCTGGCTTCTGAAATGCTCTGAGAGACTTCAAAGGGAAGGAAATTCCTTTCCTTCCCTTTGAAGCCTCTCAGGCCCCCATCACATGATCGGAAGAGAAATGCTTTGCATTTCCCCTCCGATCCTGCTGGAAGCTATGGGGATGTGGCCTCTAATGAGGTCAGCGCGCGAATGCGTGCTGACATCATCAGACGTCACTGGGGGGGTTAGAGGGGGTCGAGGGTGGAAGGGAAAGGGCTTCCCCTTCCATCCATGCCTTGAGGGGGAGGGAGGGAAGCCCACAGAGGGAGCGTTAGCGCTCCTTCCGAGCTCAGTGCCGAGGACGTAAAGGTTACGTCCTCCGCACATGAGCACTGTGCCGTTGGACGTAACCATTACGTCCATGGCACAGAAGGGGTTAAAGATGAAAGAATGGAAACTTTAACGAAAGGTCAAATCTGTCAGGACTCAGAATGGAAAACATACATGAGATGAGAAAAAATAGACAAGCCTAATGTTCCTTTCTGGCTGACATCAATGCTTAAGGGAAGGAGCCGGAGGCTGTGGAGGACTGTTCAGTAGAGGGAAGGAAAATGCTACGCCGTTAACCAGTCAGAAGTCACTCAGTTCCGGGCTGAGAGTGGCAATGCAATTTTTTAAACCCCTTGGCTGATAACAAGGAGTCTGGCAAGGATTCATGTAGTTGAATGGCTTGTGACTAGTTTGCCACTTGGTTCACCATGGTCTGTGATTTCTTGTTTTTCTCTCTTTGGTTCCATTTGATGCTTTTAGTTTGAGTGTATTTCTGTGCCTACCACTCTATTTGTGTATATGTTTGTGTATCCTTCTATTACTGCACTATTAACCACTTGGTGGTGTCTTGACTTTCTCCACTGGTTCCCAGTTAGTATGAAGGTTTGCTATAGAATCATCCTCCTTGATATTTGGTTAAGTTGTTCAAAAACTGTTGTAGTTCCTTAATATAGCTAGTTAGCTTTATGCTCCCTTTTTAGTATGTGTGCAACCTCAGGCTGAACATCCTATGTGTCGGAAGACCTCATAATTGAACCAGCTCATTGTAACAACTGGCTCATTGTCTCTTTTCCTTTTCCCCTTTTTCTCTCGCCTCTCTAAACGTTAGACAGTAATAGCTGTTTGTTGGAGATTGAGTTGGAGGTTGGGACTCTCAACAGATCCATCTTCTTTGGCCAAGCTTAATAGTAGCAGTTTGACAAACCAGCACATTTTCATAAACATGTGGTTTGCTCATCATTCACATCCTAGGATACTTGTTTTTTAAAAGTGTGATACCGGTTGTCAGAGAAAACAACTCTGGATTATTGCTGCCACCACATGAGAGAAGGAACTGAACTTGGCACACGTAAGCAGGCACACAGGCAAAGTGCTGAGCTGATGAAAATGTTTTGAAGGTCATAACTAGAAGCAACATATCCTAAAGCTATACAGTCATTTCTTTTATGTGTTTCTATCCCTTAAACTTAATCTTTCCTAGGTGCAGTTTAGGTCCTGAGGAGCTTCCTTTTTGTCTACAGCTAGGGGAGCTTCTGTGTTCCTTCACGTTTTGTGATCACAAAATAAATGCATATATCAGTATTCTACCTAAACTTTAGAGTTTGGAGTTGCTTTTCTTCCCCACACTCAGGTCTTACTGGCCTGTCAGGAAGTAAATAATGTGGTTGTAGAAGTGTTACAACTTACCACTACAAACATGCATAGTGCTTCTTCAAATAGTTGGTTGAAGAACTGCAGAGAATTATTTAAGTTCATAAAAGAATATGAAATAATAAAATCAAGAGGTCTTGTCAAATAAAGGGAGGATATAAATGAGCTAGGGCTCAGATGAACGCAGAATTAAAGGTGTGGTCTTGAACTAATCTATACTGATCTTTATGTCAAAGTAAGAGTTCATGTGAGTTTTGGATATTTGTGTTGGCTGTGGAGTAATCCATCTCTTACTTATGCAGAAACACCCATAAAAAATATGCTTCCTCTTTGGGGTCACTCGCCAGTGTAACCATTCCATGCCCATGTAGGCCTGAACTGATCACTTCACATTTGGAAATCTTCCGGCATCCCATTAGCTTGAATCACTTTATTTCTTTTATTTCCGCATAGCAGCACTTTCTCAGAATTGCATCAAGTTTTGGCTGTTTGCATTGTATACAATATTCAATTATTTTTACTCACCATTTCAATCATTGTACACAATGAAGTAGAGAGATACGAAGGCATGGATAGCTCTTTGCGGGCTTCACTGAAGTACTGATATTATATGAACTGGCTGATGAAAAAATAGAACATTTGACGTGGGCATTGAGGGAGAGAAATCCAGTAGTGGAATCCCTTGAGTGAGAAGCCAAGTGTGAGCAATGGTGGTCAGAGTCATCATAACCAGTGCCTGCTTGCCAGCTATGAGTCAGAACACAATAATGGGGGGACTGGGAGTGCATCTTGGTCCAGCATACAAGCTCCCTAAATATACATGTATACGCTTCCCAAAAGAATCAGAGAAGGAAACAGAATAGGCAGCAGGTCTGGATGGGTCTGAGCAAACAAATCGGGGGGATCTGATTGCTCAGAAGCAAGAGCCCTCACACACCCAGATGGGTGTCATGCTTCATCATTGGCAGCTCCTTGTTCGGCTGGTACTGCATTGTCCACTGGGACCCTTGAGGGGGTTCTTTGCAGGAGGTCTTTCAAAATAAGACGCCATAATAAAGTGTAAGATTGGTGAAAGTGTGGTATAAACATAACTAAGAGAGACGCTGAAAGTTTTAATACGTGGGACCTCTTGTTATAAATAAAACCAAAGGGTGGTTGTGTCGGAGACAATAAACCGGTACAGTTCACAAGAAACTGAGAATGTTAGTCAACATGTCTTCTGCCGTGTAAAGTCTCTGCAGGTCTGGGCACTTCGTCATGATCATATAACTTAATCTACCATTGATTGAGGTTATAGTAATGGTAATTAGCAACAATACCCAATCTCAAAAAGAAACCCTCAAAGTGGAGGGTATACTTTATGATATCTAAAATCCGATCTGCAACGGAAAAGGTGTCTTTTGTGGTCTGGTATGGCGGATCATATCTGTCAAGTTATGTGTTTATTTGAACACAAATCATGGAGTGGGAAACTCGACTTAGCCTGTCTGTACCATGGACCAGTGGTTATGTATGATTATCTGGATTGGATTAAGCTTGAAAGTAGTAACACAGGTGATGGTGTTGTTTCTGAAATGTGCTGCAGGGTTCTAATAGTGCTGCACATTGTTGTTCCTGGCCATTGTCTGTGCTACATTGAAGGAATGTGGTGAATAGTGGCTTGCTGTCCAGATTATATATTGTTGTGCCTGTAGTGCTGTAGTTGCAATGTAGTCACATTAACTGGCCATTGGGGAAATTGTTTCATAAGGCTTAAGGATGGTGGCTGTCATACATTAGTAAGCTGTTGCAGTCATTCGACTTTTTGTATGTAGTGAGTTTCCCATTAGGGATGGTGATTAATAAACCAAGAAAGGGGAGACCGCTATCAGACATGTTTTTTGTAAATCTTGGGAATGGATTGAGCAAACTAATCCATGTATGAAAAATGTGACATTCATCAACATCTCCCTGCCAGAAAATCAACATGTCATTGATGTAGAGAAGCCGTAAGAGTATGTTATTGGTGTAAGGATTGTTTTCACAAAAATGTTTTCTTTTTCAAAGTGAGCCATATAGAGACATGCCAGGCTTGGGGGAAGTGTACTTCCAATGGAAGTGCCTTGTGTTTGGTAGTAGAGTTGGTCTCCAAATTGGAAGAAGTTTTCTTTATGTGCTATGGATTCAAGTTTGCTAATGAAACATATCGGAGTAGATGAGGACCATGCTTCTGACAGGAGTGTATTCTCTACCACTTCAAGTGTTTCATCCTGGTGTACATTTGTGGAGAGAGCCTCCACATCAAGGATCATGAGGTGATCAATGTTAATGATAAGTGAGAAAAGGGGGTGGCTATGCTTTGAGAGTCTCACTTCCTACACATATAATACAAAATTAGGGGAAGTAATGTTTCAGAGTTGCAGAAAAGTACTTTAGAGTGCCATACTGGTATTGCATCCAACCACCTCAGGTGTGGTTGTACTGAGTGGAAATCCAATCAACACTGGAAGATATCATTCTGAATTACCAAGGCATACCAAAATAGTCCATAAAGTCCATATCATAGTAAAGTATGGCAATCAAAAATCTGAACACGTCTGTGTGGTTAGTTAGAATCTATTTAATCAAGGTACGATGGTTTCAAGGAACAACAGCCGACAAATGTTTCATCATTAAGACATTCTCAAGGCAGAAATCAAACAAGTAGTATCCAAAAATAAGGCAACAGAAATGCCACTATTGCAGTGTACTGTAGTAGGCTGTTTGGCCAAAAACCGAGGTTTATTAGAATTTTGTTGCAGAGATGACCATGATAAGCCACGGAAAGTTTGAGCCGTGTGGCGCAAACAGAAGTGTAGTAGTCGTCTTGCTTCCTTCTTCAATTCTTTTAGGAACTGTATACTCCACTTATATACATGATTTCTTGCTATGACTTTCTGGGAACCAAACGTATGCAAACTGTCTCCATCACCGCTGCCTCTCAAGTTCAAGATCCTTGCATGATAATTACTCAAAGAGCACAGTAGAACATAGTGTGGATAACACTTCCTGCCTAGAGAAATGGACATTGAGAGCAACCAAGAACATCTGTCTTCTGTTTAGGCAAGAGCAGGTACTTTGAGCAGTTCTTGAGGTACATAATAGTTTCATTATTTATGCTTGGTCATGTGGTGAAGAGGGTATACCTGCCTTCCTGTACAATCTTTGGAGAGTGACAAATAAGGATGTGTCACATTGTTATAGGCTGATGCTAGGCAACCATTATATCATTTATGAAATATGAGAAAAACATGCAATAATGAACTGTATGTAAGGACTGATAAATGTATAAGTTGCTATCAGCAAAGATAAGAGCCTAAATATTGCCCTTGTTTCTATGCTGCTAAAGCCGAGATTTACTAAGAGTCAGGAAGAGCAGCACTGTGTGAAAATGTGCAGTGCTGCATTGCATAAAAAATGGCCAACATCGTTCTTACAGATAGGTTTATGGTCACAATGTCTTTGGCACAAAATGCTATTTTAGCACGATGCTAAGCATTGGCCTAAATTGCAAATATGAGGTGGCAAGGTATTGTGTGAGATTTGTACTGAAGGTACACCCAACAGTGCAAATTTGCACATGATGGCAACTGCGCTAGGATTCGCCATGTAAAATGTGTTTATTATGGTATGATGGTATCTGTGGGAACATCATGCAACAATACACGCTATCTTTGTCTGTTATCTTTGTCTGTGCTGGTTTTCATTCAGTGCTTAGATTTCGGGCAAAGGCAGGTCGTGGTACTGTAGTACATCTCAATGTGTGAGAAATCCTAGGTATTTTTGCAATATTTCTGTCATTTTTGCATTATGAGGGCCTAGTGTTATATGACACATCAACTTTTTACACAAAATGTATTTTTCTGTGAAAAGGTTGGTTGACTCCACGGTTTGGCTACTTGGCAAATACATAGGTCTTAGTTGCTTGTAAGTGAAAGAGAAGATGCATTATTTGATAAATTAATATCACATCTGGAATACTGGGAGCAAGACTACCTAACAGCTGTGTCTATAAGACCACCAAGGAAACATGTGAAAAAAGAACTTTGCTCTACCACTGGAGCAGCAGCTCCCTAATCAGCTTCTCTGTACCACCAGAGCAGCAGATTTCTGGTTGACAGGTGCTCTCACTGTCACTCTCTGCAGACCTCACAATACACCATTTGGCTTACATTCTCCCTTTGAAATGGAGGGGGCAGCTTTCAAGGATTTGTCAAGGACTGGACGCTATAACAGTCTTTCAGTGGCAGCAAAAATCCTGCCTATCTTGGTAGTCGTTGATTGAAGATGATGAAGAAATGCAAGTGTAATTGCAAGACACCGAACCTACCCTGAACCAGAGTTCATAAAGAAACTAACATAACTCGTCCAGAAATAAAAATCAAGGCAGGAAACCAGATGCTGAGCAGAAAACGAATATGGGACAGAAAAGAAAGATAAAGGTGAAAGAAAATAAGGGACCTGAGATGCATTGTAATGCATCCTTCTGTAATCAATGGCTCTCTACATATATACTTTGAACAGGAAATTACATCACAGAAAAAAGGGAAGCCCCAACTTGGATTGAGAACTTGTAGCTTAAAACCCTGGGAATAGCCACCGTCTTGGCAATGGTCAAATATAAGGCAAGCTATGCCTACATCTGTGAAATGGCGTCTTTCAGATATGAGAAGAACCCCACGTTTGACATGCTTTTTTCCTGTAGAGTTCCTAAAACCAAAGCATCACCCTTCCTGATCAGACTGATGACGTCACTGCTGAAGGTATCATCTCTCAGCAGGAGCCACAAACATGACTCAGTGGATAGACTCAAATCTTTCTGACAGACCCATAAATGTATCTATGTGCAGTAAGCAGCATTGACTCTTTTAGGGTATCCAGCAAGATTGTGTCCTTTTTCTGCAACACTTTAGTACTCTGAAGAGGCCATGTGTTAACAAGCCACAAGTATATAAACTCTTTAAATTAGCAGTGGCATCACCAATGAAATTGCTGATTATGTTCTGTGACAAGAGGATGTGTTGTCACAGCCGGAGCCATTGGCTTTGGAGCTGGTGATCACAGTTCGAATCCCGCCGTCAACTCAACCGGCTGCGATTACAGGCAATTCACTTAATCACCCGGGGCCAAAAACATATGAATCTGACCTTGAGTCATATATCTGGTGCATATGTAAAGCGCTGGAAAGCCGTGGGCGAGTTCGTTCTCTATAAAACCTGCAAAAATGTAGTCAATAATGACCTCATGGGCGACATTATTAAACATTAGTACATGCGGCAATCCATTGTTCTCAGGGTAATATTGTTGAGGCTATAAGAATGAAATAGTAAGAATGAAACTGCGGATGTTGTTGAAGGTTTCCTGTTTGCGCCGGAACAATAGCAAAATGTATACAGCATACACGTCTTTAATACCCGATTGCCTGGTTAACAGTTACATTATTTATTCATTTTGAACCTTTTCACTTTTCTGCTTTTCATGGAATTGAAACTGTGCACTTTAAAAACAGCCAGATAATTTGAAGGTGCAAATCCTTGTAACGTGCAATTTAACGTTTTGGGATTCATGATCTGTTTTTTGAAAGACTATTTTGTCACTTCTGCACATTAAATTATTCATGTAGAACACGCACAGACATGCATATGTATGTAAACTGACACACACGCACAAATGTATACTCCTCATACTTAGGTTGTTGTTAGACACTCCTGCAAAGTTTTTGCTCAAAATGTGATCAAATTGGCTAATTAAGATGATTGCTATTCATGTGAGATGTTGTGGCAAGTTGGCTTGATCACATGATCAATCAGTGTAGATTTTTTTGTTTGTATTGCTAGCATTTAAAAATAGCAATACATTGGTTGCAGCAATTATAGAATGTTTAAAATGCTGAAGAGGCTGGCAAAACACACCCTGAAAAGAAATTGTAAACAGACATTGAGAAGCAAAGTGCTGTTAGATAATGTAAATAGTCAAATGTGACCTCCAAAGGTCAAAGGAAAACTAAACAATGTTTTCACAGAAGTCAATGAGTCACCGAAATGAATCACTGCTTTAAAATGACAAGTTCAGTTTGATGTAAGGGAAAGGAAGAAAGTCTAAAAAAAGTTTATTTTGGTATTATGTTAGCAGCTTACATGTGACACCACACATTTCATTGCCCAATAAAGACTTATTCTTTTTTTAATATTTAAATGTACATATTTTAGAATATCTAAATCTCTTTTAGACCACTTGTATCGCCATTGTAAAAACCACAGAACAATTTAATAAAATGCACCACAACTTTCTTATGGAAGTTTACCTTTGGCCTGCCCCATACCAGAAGAATGTATATTTTTTGCAAATTAAACAATAAGCAACAGTTGAGATCAGAAAATTCAAGAACAGCACCGAAGGGACCCATTGATAAAAACCAACAAAGAACACAAAAACAACCTCGTCTAAAAGATAGTCCTGTTATGTTTGCCAGCTTTATTCTTTACCTTACTAGGAGTCAGGTTTGATAATATCACCCCACCGCTGAGGTTATTTCAATCTCGGCCATGGTAAGTGTTCGTTTCCCCGAACATAGCTCTAACTTTTGACCGATATATTGGTACAAAGTAGCGTTAGGAACCAAATGCCAGCAAATTTAAATGGCCAATACAATTAACGGCACTACAAGTACATAATGCGTTAAAATACCCAATACATAAAGAACAGGGCTTTTGAAACGCCTGATGTTCTTTTCATTTTAATTTACAGAATGAGTTCCCATGCTCTGTACTTGTTTGTATATGGGTTTTCTGGGGTAAAAAGAATTATAGTTCAGTCAAAACTATGATGAGTAGAGAAATGTGCGATAACAGCATAAAGGAAAGAAAGAAGCATAACTAAAGAACAAGCTACCATAATGAGATTTCAACTAAAAAAAGATTCAGTAAGAAACAGCGTTTGGTTTACATTTTGAGTGATTGATAGACATATAAAAAGAATTGCAACCGTGCATAAAAATAAAAATAAAGTAAAAAATAAAAAATAATGCGGTAAACCCTGTATTTTTAAAATGTATGCAAAAGGGACAGAATTAGATGTGCAGGAAAAAAGTCCTATAATGCAAATGTGTCCTAAAGATTATGTTTTAACTTTTACACAAATTCAGAAAGTGTTAAGCGTTTTTCCAAAGAAAATTATGTGCATGGTTTTTACATTGAATTGAAACTAAAAGCGAAAATAGCTTATTTGCTGCGTTTCGGCCATTAGGTGTAATTATTTTTAAGGATTATTAACATAGCGTGAATAGCAGTCTGGTAGTCCACTTTTTTAAATTGTGTCCCCTTAAATGAGTTTCCTTGGGTGAAAGCAGAAGCACTTAAAGGCACAGGGGAAACCGTGCCTCGGTGACAAAACAAATTTGCCACAAATCATTTTACAAAGGAACAGCAGGGCTTCAGACTAAACTCTGGAACTGTTCCCATTCAGGGGGCACTTGTTGTGCAGACTCCGCCCACCTCCTGCCATGTTCAATATCTAATTGGCATTCTGACACTTCAGATAACTCAACATCTGCTGCATGGGCGCTCGCAGGAGGCCTTTTGTGGCCTAGGTTGGAGTTCAAGGGATTTCTCTCAGTAATACACCAAATTCCTGCTATTGTGCACTCTTTAATGACCAGGGCCATAACTCTGGGGGGCTAGTATAAAAGTTTGATTGACTTTCTTTTTTGTAAGAGGCCTTGTTAGAGATGGCACACAATCCAATTCGAATCCCCCAAAAAGGAGGATGGCTTTTGGGTCACTTTCCAAAAGGAAAACAAAGGAGTCTTTAGGAATCCTGCCCTCCACTAATACAGTAGTGAGAAAGGAGCTTCGCTCTTAAAAAACACGTGCGCGCGCACACACGCAGTCATCTGTTAAAGTCTCTCTTTTTGTGCTAAAGATGCACGCTTGAGAAGTTTTTAGTCATGGTCCATATTTTGAACATCTGTCGAGTTACAGATGGAACAGAAACGTCTATCTACGAATTGATTAAAAAGACGTAAAGACAATTGCACATATTTAAGGTGATTTGCCAACTTCCTTCAAAGTGATTTCGCAAATTTCTACAAATAGTAAAAACCTAGATTATACCTGTCTTTGGAATTCGTTCTTTAAAGAGAACAATTATCAGTGACGTGCTAATATAATATCTGAAAAGCACGTGTTTGAAAACAAACACTGGCAAAACCAATAGGTTTCGCCTTTAGGCTTTTGCAGTGTAGGCTAGTTGTTTTTTTACCAATGCGTGTTTTGCTGCAACATAGGAAAAAAACTGTTATTGGCGATGCTAAACAACTTCAAGAAAATAATTTTAAAAAAGTACAATGAGGTACACGTGAGAAAGAGACATAGGTGCATATTTACAAGCCGCTTGCACCCCTCAGTGCCGCTGTAGCATAATTTTTATGTTGATCTGACGGCGCTAAACAGGCCCTCACACTGCGCCATTTGTAAACCCTTGCTCCACATTAGACGTGCACCAGGTATAATGTATGCAAGGGGGAGCATTTCCCCGCAGGGTGGGCCAACAAAAATGGTGCAGTGAAATTAACAAGATTTCTCTGCGCCATTCTAGCGTCATTTTTTAACACATGCTCAGGGCAGGTGTTAAAGTGACGCTAGACTATTTCCTATGGACCTTCTCGAGCTTAGCTGGACTAGCCTCAACATTTTTGGCACTAGTGCAGCAAAGCGCCACAATAGCGTAAAACATTTTGACGTTATTTTGCTAACGTGCACCATGGTGCACTGCATTGTAAATACAGTGCTACCATGGTGTCGTTAGGCGGGCGCAGGGTGATGCAAGGAAATCTGCGCATTAGAGCTCATGCACCAGTACCTTGTAACTATGCCCCATATTGCATGTGTATATATGCATAATGATGTTCGCCGGCCCCAGTGCTATCATGCATTGCTATACGCAGTCATCATCAAACATGCAGGTGCATGCATCAGCATGCATATATGTGCATGCATCATGACGTGGTTGCCATATTGTTATTTTGTTTGTTTTTAACCACTTTTCGAAGATGGTGAACTCCGATCTTGGAATAGTAATTTTACAGACTAGAAAGGGCTCAAAAGCGCTTTGAGCTTCATTACGAGTTTGGCGGTCCCAGGACCGCCATGTTGGTGGTGGTGGTCGCACCGCCAACAGGCTGGCATAGAAGACCGGCATATTATGACCATGGTAGTATTCTCAACAGAATACAGCCAAAGCATCGCTGTCACCTGCAGACCGGAAGAGACCATGGCCCATATTTATACTTTTTTAGCGCCGCATTTGCGCAGCTTTTTTGACGTAAAAGAGGCGCAAATTTACAAAATACAATTGTATTTTGTAAGTTTGCGCCAAAAAATGACGTAAATGCGGCGCTAAAAAGGTATAAATATGGGCCCATGTTTCCGACAGGCAGATTATGAGGTTTCACACCACGAAGGTTTCCGCCGCTGTCGCACCACCATGGAAACCCGGGAGGAAACCAACTGTATAAAAGGATACACTCACCTTCAGGAAGCCATACTAGTCCAGAGCCACCATGGAACCAGAACTACACATCTCCCCGCTGCTCCTACTTGCCCAATGACCACGGAATCTGCGACGACGACAGCAACCGTAAGTACACACTCTTACCTGTCATTGTTGTATATTGACAATTTTCCTACACATACACAACATACATTCCTGAAGATGGTGCGAGGGCGACAGTCACACGTAATTGCATAACAACACGCACACTCACAGACAGCCACAAACACACTCTTGCTTATACACAACAAACACGCCATGGCCACTACACACTCACACACACACAGACAAATGTCACAAACACACAGAGGTACATACAGAAACAGCGCACAGGCCTACACCGACACACTACTGTACAATACGTCACAAAAAAAACACATCCACACCAACTACAATCACTTGGCCGGGACACACGGGGACACTATCCAGGGACACATCAGAAAGACTTCACAACGTAATACCAACACGCAAAACACACATACAAATACACACTCAAACTACTTACAGATAGACCTACAAAGAACTCTGGCGGGCATTAGGAACATGGTGGGAAAGACCGCCGACCGCCGTGGCGGCGGTGAACAGAATCCCGCTGGCGGCGGCGAATGGAAACCCGCCATATAATGAACAAAAAACCCAACTCCGCCAAACATTCTCACACCACCTCTCCCCGCCAGGACCCTGTCGGCGGGAATCCCGCCCCACCCCCACCCCGCCACCGCCAAGCACACTCACATCCCGCCCTCCAAATAATGATGCACAAATCACCTCAGCAGACAGTGGAGGCCGGATGAGCATTGGCGGCTGTGACCGCCACGGGCGGCAAGTGGGCCCAACAGCAACCAGTGCACACATTGCCTAGGCTTATCACCCACACACCTGACACACACCCTGAACACCATAAAACACCCCCAGACACACTCCACAATCCCTTGCAAGGAAACCAGGACCAGAAGATGGAGAGCACCAGAGCCAGACAGAGAACGCGAGCAGACAGGACACGCATAGCGACCCACACAGGAGCACCCAAACACCGTCCTCAGTCCCGATGCCAACCACCACCCTCAACATGTTCCCCCCCAGAAATCCACGCTTCACCGAAAGGGAGCTAAGGACCACGGTGGACGAGATCCTAAAAGTGGAGTCACAAATATTCGGGTCCGAGGTGCAGCACACACCCATCGCCCGGAAAATGGAGCTGTGGCAGACCATTGTCAACAGGGTGAATGCAGTGGGACACCATCCACGCACCAGGGACGACATCCGCAAGAGATGGAACGACCTGGGGGGAAGGTCTGGGCCATGGCATCTAGGCACCACATCGCTGTGCAGAAGACTGGGAGAGGACCGCCACCCACACCACCCGACTACACCGACTGGGAGGAGAAGGTACTCGCCATCCTGCACCCAGAGGGACTCACTGGACTCACTGGAGGAATGGACTCGGGTAAGTCGTCTACATTTACCCCATATACACCATACCTGTAATGCATGCACCACCCCACCCCACCCACACCCACCTAGACCCACACCCCTCCCAGCCATTACCTACCACATCCACCACCCTGCATCACCCACAACTCACTACCAGGCCCACATCACTCCCGCTGTGCACAGCCACCCACCCCTGCAGGTACCCACAATGGAATAATAACCCCCACCACAATGTAACACCACCACTGCTACTAAATGCAATGTCCACCTCACAAAGACACCCCTGAAGGCCACTAAAAGGCACACCAGCACTAAATTGCACAGTACAGTCCACCTCTAACCCTCATGCATATGTAACAAACATTTCTATGTCCCCCAACAGGCACCACCACCCATGCAACCCTAATGGAGGGGACAAGGAGTGCCACAGCATTCCCAGGGAAACAGAGGCACATCACAGGACACTGGTGAAGGATCCCTGGACACTGATGAGCAGGCAGGCCCCTCACACAGCCCTGGATGCTCACCATGCAGCAGCCCCACCATGGAAAACACTGTCAACCCTAACACCCAGTCAAGACCAGCAGGCCAGGGGAGGCGTGCCCACACCAGTGGACCCAGGGCACAAACTGGTGGGACACAGCAACAGAGGCCACAGTCTCCCACCCCCAACACGCAGGAAGACGAGGGCCCCAGTACTAGTGGCACGTCAAGACCTGCGCAGGGGACACAGGCACAGGGGGCCAGGCCAAGGTCAAGTGCCCCAGTGGGTCATGGGGTAGGGCAACAGATAGATGCAGCAGCCCAGGACGTCATTGCCGAGGTATTGGGGGCATACCAACATACCCAAGACAGGTTGGCACAGATTGTAACCATCCTGGAGCAAAGTCAGAGGATGCAGCTGGAACACCACCAACAGGCCATGGAGCAGTGGAAAGAACACAATGCCACAATGGCAACCATTGCTGGAGCACTGCTGCAGTTGGTCAACAAACCCTCAGACACCCACACCGGACAAGAGGCCCCCACAACAGCCCTGGACAACCAGCAACAGTTGCCCCAAGCAGCTGAAACAGCACAGGAAATACCCTCCCAGGAATCACAAGGGCCAACCATGTCACCCCAAGTAGCTCCACAGCAGGGGCCCAAACATAGTCTCAGGCCAAGATATGGCACTGGAAACCCATCTAAGAACAAGCCCCCTTCCAACGATTGACACTGCTACTACTGCCAAGCAACCATCCCACCCATTCACCAACTGCACTTAGCTGAGGGCTAAATAAAGTACTAAACAACAAATAGGACCCATCTATGATATCAAACAGGCCTGCCACCAAGTCAGTTTTGAGGACACCCAACCATTATGACTTCCATCACTGTACATAGCACATTTCACTGTATTCCACCAATAAACAACATATATCACCTGTAACACTGTCCCCTGTCTTCAGTGTTGAACAAAATGGAGTAATGATGCAACAGGCAGGGATAAACTTTATTGTCAAATTGTGCATGGTGGTGGTACAGTGTGTTTCAAAATAGTGAAGAAGGGAATGCATGTATTGTCTGTCTGTACCATGCTGAAGAGGTCCATGACTCGCATATCATGACCAATTCCCCCTAGTTGACATGGCACACTTACAGTATCAGTCACTAACCACATATACAGGCTGAAGTCCCAGACAGTTATTGGAAGTAGAGTTGTATCAGTTGGTTTCTGGAATTTACATCTTCCCCTTCCTTATCCTCACCATCAATCTCCTCACCTCTCTGAGGTAACAGATCAGGACCTATAGCAGCCTCCACCTCCAAAAGAGGGATTGACTGTCTCACTGCCACGTTGTGCAGCATGCAGCATGCCACGATTATCCTACACACCTTATCAGGCCCATAGGCCAGGGAACCCCAAGAGATATGTAGGCACCTGAATCTAGCCTTCAGGAGACCTATAGTACGCTCTATCACCCTCCTAGTACGTCCATGGGCCTCACCGTATTTCCTCTATGCATCCGTCCTGGGATTCCTCACTGGTGTCAGGAGCCAAGGCAAGTTTGGATAGCCAGAATCACCTAGAGAAATGGTCATTACAGAGTCATCATTGGATCGTCCTTAGTCTGACAGGCTGTTTTTCTGCAATGTGTCAGTTATTGACAGGCACACTTACCTATGATCCACCCTCTGTCCTCTTGGAGTTGTTCCATCTTTTGTGGCACACTACTGTTCCTCAAAACAAATGAATCATGGACTGAACCCAGAAACATGGCATTCACATGGGATATGTACTGGTCTGCAGTATATACCAATTGGATGTTCATGGAGTGAAAGTTCTTCTTATTTCTGTACACCTGTTCACTCACTCTTGGGGGGATGATCGGTATGTGGGTTCCATCAATGGCACCAATAACATGGGGAATGTTTGCAAAGGCATAGAAGTCTGACTTGAGGGCACGGAGCTCAGCACTTTCGGGGAATCACACATAGGATTGCAGATGTTGTACACATGCATTCAGAAATCTTGCCAGTACCTGGCTGAACATTGGCTGTGAGAGACCAGCACCCATGCCCACTGTGACTTGAAAAGAGCCTGTGGCCAGGAAATGTAGTGCGGAGAGCACCTGCACCTCAGTTGGAATGGCATACTGATTACGATTTCAGGGAGTCAGTGCAGGATCCAGTAATGCACATTGGTCCTGAATAGTTGCACGTGCGAGTCTGCAAGTGATAATGATCTGACGCTCCACCATGGTCCCCATATCCACAAGTGGTCTGTACACAGATGGTGCCCTTCCTCGCCACAAGGGTCGTGTGAGGGGTAAGAAAAAGGAGTCATGTGCACCCATGCACTAGCATATTTGCTAAACACATTCACTGCATTCTTCATAGTAGTGTCTGTAAAATAACTGCAACCTGACAGATGTACATTGACATGACTAAGAGGGAACAGAGTAAATCATGTGTGATTATATACTCTATGGATAGACATAGGTGCTTCATATGGCTAGTAGGCCCAGCATTGAGAGTAATTTGAATTTCAAGATGCGTAGGTGATGGCAAAATGTCTGCCCAATGTAGTTCTGCCCCTTCGTTGTGGAAGTGACCTAAGACCGCTAGCGGTTGACGTCACAGCGTACGGCGGTGTTGACCGCTGTTCGTACCCTCAGTGGCTAACATGGATGCCAATGGGGAATCCTGGCGTATCATGATCGCTGCCGGCGGTGACAGTGCATTCCGCCGTGGAAGGTACGCGCGTTCGTCAGCGTGTGATCACTCGACTCCCTGATCCTGTGCGGACAAGTACTCCACTCTGTGTACTGCTGTGGCCTGCCTCTGGCTGTGGATGTTCCACGTGGTACAGGGGAAAGGGCCCCGGCCTTCACCCAGGAAGAACTGGAGAAACTGGTGGAAGGGGTCCTGCCCCTGTACGGCAGACTCTACGGCCAGGCAGAGGTACAGGTGAGTCCGGGTTTGGGGGGGCACTGTGTGTGTAATGGATGGACTGGATTGCTCAGATGTGCGCTCCTGTGAGCCAGGATGGGGCTTGGTGCATGGAATGCTGCGTGCCACTGTCCTGCATGTCTGGGAGTACTGTCTGTCCTATGTCTAACAATCAGCCAGCTATTGCCATCGTGCAGGTGCCTGACCTCTGTGTTTCTTCTCTGTGTCTCCCTACTAGGTCAGAGCCCACCAGAAGAGGGCACATTGGCATGCTATCGCCAAGGAGGTACGGACCCTGGGGGTCTACAACCGGCAGAGCACCCACTGTCGAAAGAGGTGGGAGGACCTGTGGCGCTGGGCACGGAAGATCAGTGAGGCCCAGCTGGGGAATTCCTCCCAACGTAGTAGGGGTGCCCGTCGGGCACTGACCCCCCTCATGCGAAGGATCCTGGCAGTGGTGTACCCAGACCTGGATGGGCGCTTGAAGGCTGCACAGCAGTCACTAGGGGGTGAGTACTCACAGCCCATACTTCAGCCTGGAAGGATGAGTGTGTGTGCGATACGGCTCATGGTGCTTAGAGCAGGGTTTTTGACTGGTGTCCAGCTACTGTCTGCTCCCCAAAGGGTGTTATGGTGTCCCTGTCAGGTTTCACCTACTTTAGCTTCAATGCAATGACAGGATATGGGTGTAGGGCAGTATACTGCTCTGTAGTCAGGGCCATGGTCATGGGCCTAGTGCACGGTGCTGCCTTTTGGGTGTGTCTGCTGGGTAGGTGTATGTCTGGCCATTGTGTATCAGCATTCAGCTACTTACAAGTGTCTCTCCTGTTTTGTCTCCCCATCTCTGTTCTCTTTTGTGTGTCTGGTGCAGCATCAACATCAGGCGAGGGAGCTGAGGCAGCGGCTAGTGGGGAAAAAGCAGCCCATGGATCCACCGAGGCAGAGACAACGGACGGCCAGGGGACCAGTGGGTGGGAGGGCGAGGGGACTTCCATGGGGGAGGCTACTACCACAGGGGGTAGTGACTCTGAAACCTCCTCCGATGGGGGTCCTCCGGCGGTGGCGGACACTAGTGGACAAATCACGACTGAAATCTTCCACCACCACCCATACCATCAGCGCCCTCCCTTCTGCTCCCCACTGAGTTGCCTGTGCCCGCCCACCCAGAAAGGTGGGTGTCTCCTTCACCCCAGGCACCTCCTCCCCTGCCCCAGTCAGCCCTGCTGCCCTCACAGAGGAGGCTATTGACCTCCTGAGAACCATCTCTGTAGGGCAGACAACCATTGTCAATGCCATCCAGGGGCTAGAATCAGAGGTGCAGCAGACTAATGCCTATCTGGATGGCATTCACGGTGCCGTGTCTGCCCTACAGAAATATTTTCAGGCTCTGGCCTCCTCTTGGACGGCAGCCAGTTTCCCTGGCCATTCCGTCCCCCCTCCAACCTCCTCTACCCCTTCCAGCACCCCACTCCCTTCATCCGTCCAAGGCACACATTCAGACACGCAGTCAAGCACATCAACACACAAGAAACACACTTCCAAACACAAGCACCACACATCCCACCACAAGCATTCACACAGACAACAGACACCTGCACACCCAACAACGTCCACTTCCTCCAGTGTGCCCCCCTCTTCCGCATCCCTGTCTGTCCCCTCTACATGCACACCCTCATGCACTGCACCTTCACTCACTGTTACTGCTCCTCTTCCTGCACTCACCACAATAGCAGACAGCCATACATGCACCCAATACACCACACCTGCACTCACCACCTCCACTGTAGTTGGCACATGCAGCACACTCACCCGACTTGCTGTCACCCACCTAACATACATCCACACTAGCTGTCTGTCTTCTTCCACTGTGTCCACCCCCCCACCTCCCAAAACACTCAAACGCACCAAGACACCCACCAATCAGACATCCACCATACCACAGCATACTGAGCAGTCACCAGCACCCACTACACGCACACCTACACCCCATACATCAACTCCCTCTGCCTCCACTTCCACGCCCTCATCAACGCCCACCCCAGTTGCTCCCAAAAATCTTTTCCTCTCCCATGTAGACCTGTTCGAACCCACTGGCCCACCCCATCTTGTCCCGAAACGTGCCCACCTCCTTGCTCTTTCTGCTCCTTCCACATCGCAGCCCACCCCGGTCCAGCCTTCCCATTCCTGTGCCCCTTCTCCAGTTGAGAAGAAGGCCCGCTCAGAGCCTAAGGCATCCCGCTCTGCCCGAGCCAAACAGCCCCCACCCCCTTCAAAGGAGAAGCTCACCCCCCCTCCAACCTCCTCACGCAAGTCTAAGTCCCACCCCCGTCATAAATCCCCACCCCCACCTCCCCTGCCCCCATTCCGTGAGGTGCCTGGATCCCCCTATGGTGCCCTGTTGAGTGGAGTACCCGGCACTTGTGGGAGTCAGGTGTGGCCAGTTGTGGCCAAGGACAATTGACTGTTTATGGACTGGCCATTGGCCCTGTTAGTATCATTTAGCTCACTGAGCTACTGAATAAAGTTTTTGTGTGGCCTATGTTTGGGCTGCACGCAGTTCCACCCTGGTGTTTGTTTAAATAATTTGTGGCTATTGTATGTCCTATGGCCAAGTTGCAGTGGCCTTCGGTCGGGTAAGTCCCTCTTGGTGTGGGGTGTCCGACTATTGCTCCTGGGAAGGGTTGGGGGGGCTTTGCGGGGTGGGTGGATTGGGTGGGTATGTAACTTTGCCCTTTCCTCCCTTGTTTTGTAGGTTGCGGTACTTACCGTTGTCGTCTTCGTCGGTGGTCTCGGTCGTGCAGATATATAGCAAGGAGCAAGGCTGACATGATCTGCAGCTCTCTGTCCATGGCTGCCGCTGCAAGTTTTGTTGACCTCCGGTGGGTGTCTCCTTCTATTTGTTTCTTTTCTGCCTGGCTTTGTGTGGCAGTGGTTCCCGCCCTGGAACTGGCAGGGGAATGGTGGTTCATAATTTGACGGGTGGGTCGGGCCTTTCCGACGGCCTGTGGGCGGTCTCTGCCGTCATCAGCGGGACTCCTTTTCTGGCGGTGGGTGGTGCACGGGATGTGTGAATTGCGTTTGGTTCATTATTTCATCGCCATGTTTATAATGAGGGCCTCTGTGTCCAATATTTCATGCACATAACACTCACATGCTCAATGCACACAAAGCCACCCAAGACACCAACAAACACATCAGTACACCAACAACAGACAATACCAGCACAAATAATCCCTTCAACACATAAAGGTCCATGACACAGCAAATACCCGACCACTTTCGGACAAAAACACTGGACACAACCACACTTATGGTCCAAGCAACACACGTAGCCCAAGCAGAACACACATACACGCATACACATGCACAACTAGTGTCAGCCAGGAACAACTCCATACTAGGGAAAGAAATGCATGACATAGATGTAACCAGGAAACCAACCACTGGTTGGTTCAAATAATTATTGTAAGTAAACAATATAAGTATTACAAAGGCCATAGGCCAGTCCACAATGCAGACATGCTGCATGCACACAGTGCACAGATGTGTGCCCCAAACTTGACTCCCGACTGTCATGTAACCTCCACAGGAAGGGGCATCAATGGGGCAGGCAGGCATCTCAGGGGTTTTCTTGGGAGGGGGCAAAGAGGGGGTTGGGGTTTGGATTTTGGAGGGAGACCTTTGGGGTCAGATGTGGGAAGGGGGTTTTGGGGGTGGGCTTAGGTTAAGGGGAGTGCTGGCTTTTAGGTGAAGAGGTGGATGTTTGGTACGGGAAGGGGCATGGAAACTTGCAGGGGGGCAGGGGAGGTTTTGGAGGTGTAAGGGCCAGACTTAGGGAGGGACACTGAATTTTTAGGGGTATCACGGGGTGGGAGAGGAGTAGGGAAAAGTGCAAACTGCAAAAGGAAAGCTTTCTTAGACACACAGGGATGGTCATAGCAAAAGGGTTTGGGTGTGGAGGGAGAGGGAGTGGTTGTAAGAGGTGTTGGTGTGGATGTCTTGGGTGCATGTGGGTGCTGGGTGTCTGTTGGGTGGGTGAGTGTGGGTGTTTATGTGTCTTGGGAGGAGGGGGCTGGAGGTGCTGGGAGATGCTGTGGTGGGTGGGTGAGTGTCTGTTGGGGTGGTGACTGCAGGTATGGTGGATGTGCTGGTTGTAGGCGTGTCTGTGGTCATGCTGTCTGCAGATGTGGTGACTGGGGAGGATGTCTGAGAGTCTGCTATTGTGCTGTCTGTGGGTAAGAGGTGTAGTGGCTGGATCTGTGAATGTTGGTGTGGTGTCTGCAGGTGTGTCAGGTGTTGTATCTGTGATGCTGGAAGGGGTGGGGGAGTCAGGGGAAGGTTGTAACTGTTGATGTGTGTGCAGGTGTATGTTCCTTGTGTGCATGCCGGTGGTGTGTCGTGTTGTGCCTGTGTTTGTCTCAGCTACCCTTGGATGTTGAGGTGGATGCATGCTTGCCTGTCTGTGTGCTTTGGCTGGGTCGGGGAAGAGGGGTTTGGGATTGGGAAAAGGAAGGTGGAGGGGGGATGGAGGACAAAGGGTGACTAGCTGCCGTCAGTGTGGAGGCCAGAGCCTGAAAGTATCTCTTTAGGCCAGTCAGTGCACCATGAATGCCCTCCAGCAACGCATTGCTCTGTTGTATCTGAGTTGCCAGTCCCTGGACGGCATTCACGATGGTCGACTGACCCACAGAGATTGACCTCAGGAGGTCAATAGCCTCCTCATTTGGGGTGAGCAGGGCAGAGGTGCCTGGGGCAAAGGAGAAGCACACCCTCCTGGGTGAGCGGCCATAGCCAACTGGGTGGGGAGCTACAGGGTGGTAGTACATGGGTGGCGGATAGAGATGGTGCTGGGGTGGTTCCAGTAGGGTCCGCCACCTTCAGGGAGTGTCCACTGGAGGAGGACTCCGTTGATGAAGACATGAATCCTGTTTCCCCCGTGGCACTCTCCTCGCCCTCCGGGCCACTGGGTCCTTTGGTGTTGGTGGTCTCAGCACTCTTGGTCCTGTGGCCATCAGTTTCTCAACTCAACTGTGCCTCGTCCCCTTCGCCTGCTGATGCTGAGGCACAGAAAGAGAGAGAGAGGCTCATCACATTCTTCACACACACATACATTACAACATGCACAACGGTAACAACACATCAATGTCAAATAAAACCCCAGTTAAAAACTATTCAGAGCCTACATCATGTCACAACAAGATACTTCCAACATTCTCATATGACCACAGTCTAACCCACAACATAAGCCAACCATCTCACCACTACATCACTGTCCCATCAATTCAGCTGTAACTCAAAAGCGTCACACAAAATATGGATTGGCTACTTCTAAAATATATCCCCATGTAGATAATCACTGTCCATCAACAAATCAGGCTAAGGAAATTAAGTTGACTGACAACACAATATCATGCCTCCCCCTACTCCACACCTGCCATCACTAGTACTCATGTTCCATGAAAGTAAACTCTTCTCACTTCATAATATGACACAGCATGTTTCTTTCCAATCACATGCCTAACTTATAATTCTGTACACAACATACACAATGGCAAACACCTCAAATGAAGACACTAATTATGGCATGCCCATACAGTGTGCATCACAAAATGATATATCATGTCACTGAAACATCTATATAAATACTAGGAAAAGATTAATTAGGAATATCTGGACCCACTTATCTAACTCATTGACATATAGACAACAATTCTATGTACTGCAATAGGGGCCTATTTAGCTCACAGGATACATCTACATACAACCACGGGGAGCATAGTAATGCCAACAATGCAAAGGACACTAAACAATGTGCATGAAGGGCTCATAGCATTTCACCATACATGCTGATTAGAAACCTCTACATGACAACATCTAAACACCTAGATCATTAACAACTGTCCAGACATGTGATTCTTATTACCTTAGTACAGAACTAACACTTACACAAATGATTACTAATGTAACCATGAATGACACATTAACCTAGAGTCAAGCAAACTGAATGGCAACATATCCCATAACAACAATATGTTTATGTGAAATGAAATATCTGCTACACCATTAAGTCAGACAGAAATGAGTAGAGCTGTTACCAAAACTGTCCAAACAGCCTCAGAACTGCAAAGGTAAGTCTGGCAAAGGAGAGGTTTAAACATACAATTAGGCATGAAGTATCAATTGAGACATGTAGGCAGGAAATAGCATTTGTTGCACTCATTTAGGTATGATATTGCCCTATGTAGCATGGTCAATATATATGGGCTAAGGGATCAGCAGCCTAGACACTTACCTCCTTAACACCAAATATATTAGGATAAAAGGTATTTGTACTCATGTCATGTAATGTCATGAAATGTCAATGTATTATTGTCACAATGAGTTTCACAGTGAAGGATGTTCACGCTGATCAATCTTCACATTTCCCAATGTATGAATCTGACATGACAAGGGGGACACCTACTCAAACCTCATAGGGAGTGTAGTAAGTTGGCCAAACCAAAAGCCTGATTGGGGTGACAGCCTCACATGAATAGTCCATCTATTTCAGGACACAGGTTTACTTGGCCCTGTTACTCATCTTTAAGACCCAATGTTGCACATAAAGCTAGATCCAGTGGAATAGGAGTGGTCAGAGACCAAAGAGCTATACAACTTACACTTTTGGTAAAGGGACTTGGGAACACTAGGTGGGAGGGATGACACAGCAGGTTACAAATACCTATGGCTGAGTAGAGTCACACATATGACACAGTTGCATGTGCATCTCCACATGCAGTCATACTATTGGTTAACAAAGGTGATTAACATGTTCCCATACACAAAACAATGGCCACATCTGTGTTTGTATGTTGGCAACTGTAGTACCATGTCTTCTTAGTAGTCACCATACCTGTAGCACTTCCCACATCATCACAGCTCCAACACTTAGACATCATACACTAAACTTTCAGAGGCAAGTACATTGGTTCTGTCAGTACCTTGTGGCTGCTGTGCTGCCCTCAAACGCCCATCCACCTCAGGGTAGGCCACCGCCAAAATGCGGGCCATTAGGGGGATCAAGGTCCGATGGGCACCCCTCCCTTATTGGGAGGACATCCCCAGCTAAGCCCCTGCTTCAGGTCCTCACTGCTCTTCCTACAGTGGGTGCTCCACCGGCTGTGGAACCCCAGTGTCCACATTTACTTGGCAATGGCACACCAAATTCCCTTCTTCTGATGGGCGTTGACCTGCATGGATGACACAGACAAAAGGAAAAATCATGTCTACATGCACCATACTAATAGTAGTGGACAGTACACTTCAGCGACAGCAAGGAGACACACATTCCCATCCTCTCAACTCACACTCATTTACATATTATAATCTGCATGCATCAACACCTTCACTACTGTACATTCCAGGCACACCATCATACACCACACCTATCACACATTGGTATTGCATTGGACACACCTGCCCCTCTGGTGCACCATATAGCAGGGGTGAAGGCTGGGGCCTCATCACCTGCAGGGTGGGCCATGATAGCTCCCAGAGGCGGTACACAGCAGCACATTGTCATTGGCTCAAGTCGACCAAAGGCAGCAATGTCTTCCAATGGCAATGTCCAATGCAGTTGTGACCGCCTTCTGCCATGACGACTTCCACCGGTGGACTTAGGTCACTTCCATATGTCCAGTATAGTAGGTCAGGCGGCTTCCATTTTGGGCACATTTCATGTATGGAAGAATTTTATAATCTGCATCATAAACTATGCCTCATATTGTGCAGTACATCTGTAAGTACTGCCTTCATGTTTAGTTTTCAATTTGTTCATCTGTGCAGTAAATGCTGTGTTATTGGGGGACATGTGGTGATAGCAATGTACACCTACTCAGAGGTTCCTATTTGCTTTAAAAAAGTAGATAATTTGCAACAATATGTGTAAGACATGTCAAATCAGTTGGACTTACAACCATGTACAGTAACAGATGAATCTGTATGTGTAGTTCACTAGTTATTTGGGGAAATATGCATCAAGGAGGGTACCATTGGGTGCCTAGCTATGTGCTGTACTGTAAATATCAGAGTTTGTAACCGACCTCGACAGCAGATATGTGTGAGTTGTTTATCTGACTTTACAAGAGGTCTGCATGCTGCATGACAACAACCAACAGTGTATCATTCACTAGTAGACCTGCACACTATAGAGGAGAGACATTGCATCTAGACATATTGGCTGAATCGCATACTAACATGGATCTTTGTGATCAATTGGAGCCAGATCTGATGCCTGCCATTCTCAAACCCTATAGCGTACCTCCCATCATTCAATTCTTGTCAGTGCTACACTTCCTGGCCACTGGGTCCTTTCAGAATACAGAGGCCCTAAATACAGGAATGTCTCAGTCCATGTACAGTCTGGTTTTGAGGGATGTATTGTGTGCATTGTTGAAACACCTGGACAGCTACATTAGGTTTCCCCAACGTGTTGATTGGCCTATGTGAAGGTAGAGTTTTATGCTATGGGACACATTCCACATGTGGTTGGAGCCATAGATGGCACCCATGTAGCCTTGTTTCCCCCCAGTGGCAATGAACAGGTGTATAGGAAGAGGAAAAACTACCACTTCATAAACGTTCGGGTGGTGTGCCCGGCAGACCAGAAAATGTCACAAGTCAGAGGGATCTCGCTGGAAACCAACGTGAGTAGACCGACGGAGACGATCACGGCCGACTACCAGATTCCAGAAAGGGGAACCAGGAGACAGCAACGTGTGGAAGCCAGCCACACTCTGGAGAGAGTGGCCTAACCAGGTATGGGACGTGGGAAATGAAAGAATGGGTTGTTTTGGTGGGGAATCGTTTGTTTGTTGTGTTTTTAGCTTTTGTGTATTTTTCTCTTTATTTACTTCAATAGCCATAGAACGAAGGACCGGAGCACGATCTGAGGGACATTTTTTTTTTATACAAACAACTGTGGGCATTAAAATAAATATTTCAATAAAATGAATCTAGCAACCACAACAGACTAAAAAGGAGCAAACATGGCTCACACAAGTCATTTATTTTCTGAGTACCAATTTTTGATACTGAAGAGAACTAATAAGACAACAAAAGATAGAATTCGCCAAGGTAGAAAGCCAGTAAAAGACAGAAAAGAAAGAGAAAAACAAAATTACAACTACAACAAGACAGAGAGAGGAAAGAAGGAAGGAAGGCCAACTAGATGTGTAGGAAAAGATAGAGGGTGACAGGGAGAGAGAACAAGGAGAGAACAACACCAGAAAGAAGAGACAGAGAGAGAATAGAAGAAGGAACTAGAAAAGAGAAAATATAGAGAACAAGAGAAGGACATGCTTACCAACTTCCTGTGTTCTTCTTCTCTTTGCATGCTGCGTCCCTCCATTTTCTGACCCCTCTTACAGAGAAAAAGGGAGAGCATGGAGATATGAGGGAGAAATTAAAACACATGGAATCACACAGTGTGCTAAAATCAAAAACAAGTATCTAGGGCCTGATGTATGACTTTTTGTTTTGCAACTCGCAACTTCCAATCCGTTTGGGAATCACAACGGCGAGTACAAAATGTACAACAGTGTCAAGCACACTGTTTGTGATTCTCAATGGGGTAGCAAATGCCTTACCTCACCTCACCAATATTCATGAGGCAGGTTGCAATTTGCGACCTCATTGGGAATGGCCTGCACTCACAGGGATGGTGGCCTGTTGGGGACAGCAGACGACCAAGCCTGTGACTGCAGTGCAATAAAGCAGTGTTTTTTAAATTAAGCCCATTTTCCTTAAAGGAAAACAGGGTGCATTTCAAAAATACAAATTAAAAGATTTCTTTTCATTTTTTCAGAGTAGGCAGTGGTCCGAGGCAACACTACGTGCTTTGAAAACATATTATCGCATGCATTCACATAGGGGAAGGGGTCCCTTGAGGATCCCAACCCATTTGCAAATGGCTTACTACCAATTTGAATTTGGTGCGAATCTGAAAATGTTTTGCTACCTTATTTTAGTTGCAAAGGTACATACCTTTCAGATTCGGTATTAGGAAGGGACACCCTGAACACGCCCCTTCCTAATACCGAATCAAAATACCCAAATTGTGATTCAGCAACAAGTTATCGAATCGCATTTTGGGCTTTGTATATCCCAAAAAGCATTTGTATAGCTAATCTGCCCATTTGCGACTAGGAAAATGCTTTGCACATATGGCCCTAAGTTCTTTGAATGTATGCAGTGAAAGAATACAAGCCATCCAAATAATGGGATGGCAAAGAAGATATGCTCTGAGGGAGAGACAAACACAAGAATAGCAAGGAAAGCTAACAAATAAGCAAGCAAACGAGAGTGATAAGAAAACCCATCAATCGTAAGCAATGGTCTGTGCCAAAGCCCGTTATAAATTTTGGTACCATCCACAATAGTTCTTTTCAACCACAGACAACTAAAGGCTATCTGTAGATGAGAGCTAAAATAACTAGGTACTTGCACGAAATAGCAGTAGGTTCTCCGATTCACGTTGAAACTGTAAATGTTGGTGCTCTAACTGAAAAAGAATGTTGTTGACAATATATTTTTTCATTTAATCATTACAAAATGTTGCTTTGAGGTTTTGTACTCTAGTGCACCATTCTCTCTCTAGACACTAAAGAGGAAACACAGAGCCTTTAAGAATGCTTTTAAATGCACACTGGGGTAAGATGGAAAAACTCTCACCCATTTCACATTTTTTAACTGTATCATACTTGAGAATGTTGAGCACATGCTCCTGAAATTCTCATCTTGAACCAGTGATAGACTTTGACAAGGTGATGAGATACATCCTTCTTCAGTACCTTAAACAATTCTCAAGGAACACATTGCTTGACTACATGAAGTCAATTACAAAGTTTTGTTACTCTGCCACTCATGTATGGACTTCCGTGGACATGCTGTAGGTGAAGGAAAACTGTATCTCTGTATTGGCAGCAGTCACCTCTGGACACTTTCCTATCATTTGTATGCAATGTGTGTATGATCCTATGTACAACAAAGATGCATGCCCTCGTCGTATGTTTTCGTACTTTTCTCCTATACTATTGAGTGTGCAACTGCATAATTGATACAAAGTGTTTTAGAAAGTCTCTGCCAAACAAGCACAACTACAAAACAAGTCCTATGTATGTCACGCTACACTCACTTTAGTTCCATCCATCTGTCACCAAGCAGAAAATGCATAATCAAATCACAATCAGTGGCAGCAGCAAAACACAATATGACCAGCACACTGGTCATCGGCATTACATGCATACCCTACACATTTAGGCCACATGACAGACACACACTCTTTCATAAAAAGTACTCTCACAGAGAAGCATAGTATTGGCCGGCAAATGAACTTCTGTGCTTCATCAAAGGTATGTAGTGCTACATAAATGCAAATGTAATACAACACATTTGTGCTTTTCCCTTTGTAAAGTGGCTAGCATCAAATTGAAGAATTTAGGATCGTCAGTCGCTGGCATCTAATGTTGTCTTGGTACTATTTAATATATTAGAAGTTGCTTCATGCATAATTAAAGAAGAGCATTAATATGAATAAGGTATGAGGTCAAGATGCTAGAATGTTGACTACAAAGACTAAATATTGTGGCAAGACAGGCAAGACAGTAGTACAAACAGGAAGAGACTTAAATGTTTTCAGAGAAAAGGGCACTGTTACAACATTATAGAAGGGTCCATGGGAAGTTGTACAAACAGGAAATCCCTCTGGTCAACATAAAGGACAAGATGGAGGAGAGGTAATGCTTGTACAGTTGGTGACTGTATTTAAACTGGGTCTCAGCAGCAGCGAACGGGTTGTGTACATTGGATAGATCAACTAAGAAAACTAAGATAACTTGTGTTTTTGCAAGAGGTTTGGGGGTGTTCAACTGCCTCCCTCTATAGTTTACTTAATAAAGTCAAAGCTATGAAGAATAATGCTGGTGTAGGTAATCTGTGGCTATTAAAACTTTATCCTGAAAATGCCTGGAAAAGTTAAAGCTTCTCATTTAGAACATTGTGAACACTGAAATGTGTGCTGACCTTGCGCCGAAGAGAGAATTGTGATGATACAGACATTTCAACTTTCTACCTTAGACACATCTGAAGCAAGTTTCAAGGTCTAACAGCCAGGAGATGCCCTTCTTCATAGATGTGAGTGCTGAGTATGAGACCAAGGGAAAATATATATTAGAGGAAGAAGGAGCTACTCTTGATTAAATCTAATTTTCTGAAGAGCATTCAGCCTGGCTAAAGTGACACATAGTAGGGCATGTTTAATGTTCTTTCAAAAAGAGGCAGTGCAGACATTCCAGCAAAGAGAAAGAGAAATATATAAACAAATATAGGTGGAAGGATGAGCTGTCACTGTGGGACTTGGCTGTGAGGAACATCAGTAGCCAGTATAGGCAATGCGAATGCTCAGCATCAGAAATGTAAAACAATAGATGTTCTGAACAAATCCCTCCTGGCCTTTTCCACTGTCAGTGACAGCCTCATATTGGCACAAAATTGTAAACAAGACAAACGATAACTGTGCAGCAAGCTTGTAGGCATACTTGGATTCATTTTTAACTCAATCTGGCCAGACTGCATCAAACGTTCTCTGGCCAATTCCCTGCCAGACTTGTAACTGCTCCCCTAGTAGTTCTGGTCCATGTCACTGTAGCTTTCAGGCTCCTCTTTTTCCGGATCTCTCAATGTAAAAATTAGTTCCTCAGGCTGTGTTGTATAGGGAATCTTCTGTGATTCTTCTCTTCCAATCTATCACACACCTCTTTTACAAAAGCTAGTCTCGTATAGACCATTCTGTGAAGTTAATGTTCGCTGTGTGAAGGGCTGTGCTAGAGAAATTCCACTGGATTGCTAAAAGCCTCCTAGTTCACCCCCGGTTCAAGGTGATTTGGACCTGATATCAGAAGGACAAAGAGTGAAAGGGGAAGAGGAGAGAACATCGATAGAGAGAAGGCTTACGAGGAGGAGGACCAAGAGGAGACAAACCAGGAGGAAGAGAAGGATAGCAGGAGGTAAAAGGTGACTTGGATGAGAACCAAAGGGAAAATCACCTTCAGATAGATCAGGACTTCTAGAATGCCTATGAAGATCAGGATCTTTAGAGCCAAGAGAACCAAAAGAAACAGAAGAACCCAGAAAAAGAGGGCCAGGAACAGAATGTCTAGGTTCAGGATCATCAAGTGGATCCAGACCACGAGGACCAGGATATTGGGTAGACCAGGACATGGAGAAAGTGGTTTATCAAGAGAAGGAGGGTGATGTAGAGGTTTAGAATGGCCAAGAGAAGGACCAGGAGAAGGAAGAGAACCAGAACCATGTAGAGCATAGGACTGGAACACTATGGGCCCACAAGGAGGATATGGAATAAAGAGCCTGGACATGGACCAATAGAACCAGGATTAGAAAGATCTGGAGGATGAGGACAAGGTAGATGAGGATGACCAGAACCAGGAGGACCAGAGGAATCAAAATGAACAAGATGAGAAGTACTGGAATCAGAAGCAAGCAGAAAGAACAGGAGGAGGAGATGCCAAATCATCAGGTGGAGGAAAACCACCAAGAGGTGCAAGACTATCAGGAAAATAGAACCACCAGGAGAATCAGGAGCACCTAGGCCACAATGACTGAGATGACTAGGCCCAGAAGTTTAAGACCAGAGGAGCAAGCCCAAAATGACGAGGAAAACAAGGAGTGCCAAGTGGAGGACCCGAAAGACCATGAACACTAGGAATAGATCAAGTGGAGAAGGACATCTGGAAGACAAGAGGCACTAGAACTATGTTGACCAGGACGACTTGAAGCAGGACCAGCAGGACAAGGAGGACTGTGGCAAGAAGCATCAGTGGACCAAGAACACCAGGAGGACCAGGGCCACTTGGAGAATCAAGGACCTCAAGAAAGGGAATCGAGAGGAATAAGAAGATCGAGGAATACCTTAGGACATGGAAGACCAAGAGGACTGGGACTAGAAGTTTAGGACCAGAGGAGCACTCCCAAAATGACCAGGAAAAAAAGGAGTACCAAGAGGGGGACCAGAAAGACCATGAACACTAGGAATAGACCAAGTGGAGAAGGATATCAAAGAGACAAGAGGCACTAGAACTATAATGACCAGGAGGACTTGAAGCAGGAACAGCAGGACAAGGAAGACTGTGGCTAGAAGCATCAGTGGACCAAGAACACCAGGAGGACCAGGGCCACTTGGAGAATCAAGGACCTCAGGAAAGAGAATGAAGAGGAATAAGAAGATTGAGGAAGACCTTAGGACATGGAAGACCAGGAGGACTGGGAACAGGAGGAATAGGAGGACCAAAAATAAGATGAGGAGCAGGAGAAGGAGCACCAGGTGGATTAACAGATTACTTATGTATTATGATGTGCTATGCTGCTACTCTCAGCAAGTAAATGCCAACGTTTTTATTTGTAAAAAATATTTAAATATTAATGATAACTAAAGATAAACAGAAACATATATCTTATTTAAAAAATAAAAACAATGTGTGAACAATTAAAAAATTAAACACAAATTATGAATAATAAAAAAATTAAAACACACACATTGATCAAAATATATTAAATGTAATTAAAATATAAAATGAATACAAAAACAAAATTTAAGATATCAATAATTTATTTATACAAATATTTTGAATATTACAAAATAAAATAAGTATTAGCAATCTAAACTAACCAAAAGAAGGGAAAGACTTGGACTTTGAGGGATTCAGATTTACTATTCTAACAACATTGTAACAAACACTAGGGAAAGTGTTGGACTTCGGAGGGTTCAGATTTACTCTTCCCACTCCAACGTAAAAAAGCAGCAAAGGTGTAAAACCTTCGAGAGGATTTTAAAATCCTCAGTCCAATGTAAGTAAAACGTGTTGGTCTTTGGATGGTTAGATTTACTATTCCCACACCAATCTGAGCAACTGTATGGAAAATAGTGGACTTTGGAATGGTCAGATTACTATTTCTACTCCAACTAAAGCAAAAGCACCGAAAGTATTGCACACTGGAGGGGTCAGGCTTACTATTCCCACTCCCATTTGAGCAATAGTTGGGCTTTGGAGGGGTCTAATGTACTATTCCAACACTAATCTCAGCAACAGTGGGGAAAGTGTTAGACTCTGGAGGGCCTAGATATACTATTTCCACTTCAATCTGAGCAACCATAGGAAAAGTATTGGACTTTGGATGAATCAGATTTACTATACCCACTTCAATGTAAGCAAGGTCAGGGAACATATTGCATTTTTGAGGGGTTACATTTACTGTTACTAAGAGATGGACTTTGGATGGGGTCAAATGTATTATTTCCATTTCAAAGTAAGCAAAAGCAAAGAAAGTCTCTCTTGGAATTTGGAGGGCTTAAAGTTATTATTTCCACTCCAATCTGAACAGCAGTATGGAAAGTATTTGACTTTGGAGGGGGTAGACTTAGTTTTCCAAGTCCTCATTTAAATGTAAAGCAAAATAAAAATATTTAGACATATGTAAAATAAAAATATTTTCATTATAGATAAATATAAATGTTATATTACAAATAAATACAAAACTAAATTTTAAAACAAATATACATCCCCACCATTACACAAAAAAAAACATATTATTGAAATAACATTATAAGGATGCAACATTATCATTACATTCATTATTAATTAAAATAATTATTATTAAAATATTACATAAATGTAAAAATAATTTACATTTTATAATTGAATAAAATGATCAACAAGTTAACAGATAATTAAAAAGGAACAAATAATTAAAACAAGAAGTAATTCACATATTGAATTGTCAGTTAATAATTTATTTAACATACAAATCATATTAAAAGTTAAAAAATAATTTATATTTCAATAATTCCACCCCAATCTCCTACAGACCCAACAACCCACTACTAAATAAAAAATTATGAATTAAATTAAAAAAGAATTACCTAAAAAAAATACATGTGGTACTGTGCAATTGTGAAGGTGGTATGTTCTTTGTATCACCCCCCTTCTCTCACAACAGTTTTCTCTGGGGAATGTTGTAAAGGAATTTCAAATGTTGGACTTTGAAAGTTGGAGTGCTGTTAGCAAATGTGAGTTAGGATTGTGCAGTGGCTGGTGTTTCTCCACTGAAGAATAAATCATCATACTATTATATATATATTTTGGATTGGTGTCAGTTTACTACAATACGCCTACACTCTACTAAGAAAATACAAATAACATTATAATATTGATACCGTATAATGGTACAATAAGTAATATGCATATATTAGTATCTTTTTAAAACCACATTTTACAAAACTATATTAACAAAATGATATTACATACAATATGTTTTTTTAAATGATATAAAATAACCTTACTTTTTATAACTTTGTTCCACAATATTTTTAAGTTTACAACATTTGTAACATGGTAATTTTGTATCACAATATTTTTTCCACATTATTATGGCGTAATAGTGTTATTTCGGCGCTGGCATCCTCATCAGCAACCTGAACATAATATTCAGCTTATACCATGCGCTTTGCTACTTCTTGTACCTGCATTGTTTCCAGCAGCAGAGCTCAAAGTAACCTGTATTATACATTACTATGAACAACAGGCTTTACCAACACCTACACTAATTGCTAGAAAGGCTGTAAAACAAAAAAGGTAAGTGATTTATTAAGGCCCATTTTTATCAGGGTTTTTAACCTCATAAGTGCAGGCATCGGCCACTGGCCGATGCCCACACTACCTCCCTGGTGCGGGTTACAACCAGTGGCCGACACCAGGGAGGGGGTTGAAAAACGACTCGAGTGAGTTGCACCAGAGGATTTTTTTAAATGTAAATACCCATGGGAGCCATGGAAAAGCTTCAGTGTCTCTCCCCGAGCTCCCTCCTGCCCCTTTGTGACATCAGCGTGCTGTTTTCCCCACCGGAACAGGAAGCAGAGCTAAGGCCGCTTCCTGCTCTGGTGGGGAAAACGGGCCTCCCCACCAATTCTGAAGTACTTGTTTAAAAGGGTAGAATCTTCCTGAAACCCCACTAGACACCAGGGATTTCACTTGGGCGGGTCCCCTCTGACAACGGGTCTCACCCCCGGGCATTTTTTTTTTTTTAAACTAAGTTTACCCCTGAGAGGGTCCAATCGTGCCCCCCCCCGGGGTTAAAGACTAAAAAAAAATATGTTTTTTTTTGGTAAAAATAAACTTGACAGGGGGTTGCCGGTGAGCAGGCAATTTTTAAAAATAGTTATATGGTTTCCCCCGGGGGCCAAAACCGTACAGCTATTAAACAAAAATATAGATCTATATATAGATATATTTATATAGAGAAATATATCTATATATAGATATATAGCTATATGTAGATATACATATCTATATAGTATTTCTCTATATATAGATATGTATATCTATATATATAGATATGTAGATCTCTCTCTCTATATATATATATATATAGCGAGAGAGATACAAAGAGAGAGACAGAGAGAGACAGAGAGATTACTTTTGTCAATGCATGTGTGGTTTCCCTGGGGGCTGAGATCGGCTCACAGGAAAACCACACCCACATATAACAGTGATCTCTCTCTCTCTCTCTCTCTCTATATATATATATATATATATATATATATATATTTATTTTTTATTTTTAATATATATATATATATATATATATATATATATATATATATTCACCAACTGTTCTCTTGCAGTTGCAGCTTGCTTCTTCAAAGCAATGCACATACTGCAACTGACGCTTTTCAACTGTAGCTTTTAGGCAGCAATAAAAAAGTCAAGTAACTCTTGTGATTATGTTTCTGCTGCAAAAGGACCTGAGTTTTGTCTAGTGGCAGTTTTGATGCCATAGAGAAGGGCAGAAGGCTTATGTGCCTAGTGCAAAGATCAAATCTGTATTATTTCTAAATAGCTGAGTGGATTAGTAAAGCCAGCCATTACCTGCGCTATAATACAAATGAAATGTATATGTGAGGGGGGCTATGGAGAGATGAAGGGCACTTTTGCTGGGTGGTAGTGAGGGAATCCAAGGAGGAGATCTTGGGAGTGGGAGCGCCAATAATGATTGTTGGACTGGGCGCCAGAGGCGCTAAAGACGGTGACAAATGTTATGTGACAAGGTGAAGTAATAGTGTGTCTTTTTTGTTTTTTTTAGTGTCTTGAGGGAACGTGCTGAATGAGGGAAGAAGCAAAGGTAAGGTGACTGACCTTTACTGTTGCACGGATCACACCCACACCCACCAGCAATTTTGTGACTGTCTACGTAGGCTAGTGTTTTAGAGTGAAAGTTTAGCCAGTAGCAGAGATGGTGTCTCGTTGGATGACTGCTGCTCAAGCCCTAAATCGGGTTATAGAAGACAGCTCTGACGTAGGATCAGAGACTGAGACAGCAGATATTGAGACAGCATCTGAGGGATAGGACAATGGCGCAAACTCTGGGAGTGATTTTTCCGACAACTTCCCTTCCAGTGATTCTGAGGGAGGTGATGAGGACAGTCCTGCTGTCCCTTCGCAAGCACAGTCTGTGCAGCGGGACAATAGTAGGTTAGCCCAACCCAGGGAGCAGGTGCATGTGGTGGCAAGCACAGAGAGAGTGCTCTCTTGGGAGCTCCTCAATTTAGTTCAGCCCCAAATTCCACAGCCCAAATCGCATTGTGGAGACATCAAAAATATCTATCACAAAACAACCTGGTTTTGTAAGGCAGGAACCTGTGTTTTTTGCCCCGGTCTTGGCAGCCAAATAGGAAAATCTACCAAACCCAGACATTTCTGGAAACTAGACACACAGGGGAGCCCACACAGATGTGGCTTGTGTGGATTCCCCAATGTTTTCTTACCCAGAATACCCTCCAAAGGTAAAATGTTGAATAAAAACTCTATTTTTTCTTGCATTTATGTCACACAAACTACAGGAATATGCTGGGATCCACAAAATTCCTACCACCCAGTGTTTACCCACCTGTCCAGATAAAAATGCTACCCCACTTGAGTGCCTGTACCTAGTGCCTGCGTCAGGAATAGATCACCCCAGGGTCAACAGTTGCCCCCATGTAAGGACTAACATTGACCGTTGTGTGATCCATTCCTGACATGGGCACTAGGCCTACCCACATAAGTGAGGTACCATTTTTATCAGGAAACTTGGGGAAATGATGGGTGGAAGGAAATTTGTGGCTCCTCTCAGATTCTAGAATTTTCAATAACCGAAATGTGAGGAAAAAGTGTTTTTTTGCTCGATTTTGAGGTTTGCAAAGGATTCTGGTTAACAGAACCTGGTGAGGGCACCTCAAGTTAGTCCATCTTGGATTCCCCTAGGTGTCTAGTTTTCAAGAATGTACAGGTTTGGGAGGTTTTCCTAGGACTGGCTGAGTTAGAGACCAAAATCCACAGCTAGGCACTTTCCAAAAAGCACATCAGTTTTCAATGTAAAAATTTGTCTGTGTTGCGTTTTGGGGCATTTCCTGTCACAGGCACTAGGCCTACCAGCACAAGTGAGGCACAATTTTTATCAGGAGACTTAGGGAAATGCTGGGTAGAGGAAAGTTTGTGGCTCCTCTCAGATTCCAGAACTTTCCATCACCGAAATGTGAGGAAAAAGTGTTTTCTTCTGCCAAATTTTGAGGCTTGCAAATGAGTCTGGGTAACAGAACCTAGTGAGAGCCCCTCAAGTCACTCCATTCTGAATTCCACCTAGGTGTCTAGATTTAAAAAATGTATAGGTTTGCTAGGTTTCCACAGGTGCCGGCTGAGCTAGAGGCAAAAGCCCACAGCTAGGCACTTTGCAAAAAACACGCCAGTTTTCTTTGGGAAAATGTGATGTGTCCATGTTGTAGTTTAGGGCATTTACTGTTGCGGGTACGAGGCCTACCCACACAAGTGAGGAACCATTTTTATCGAGAGACTTGGGGAAATTCTGGGTAGAAGAAGGTTTGTGGCTCCTCTCAGATTCTAGAACTTTGCAGCACCGAAATCTGAGGGAAAAGTGTTTTTTTGCCAAATTATGTGGTTTGCAAAGGATTCTGGTTAACAGAACCTGGTGAGAGCCCACAAGTCACCCTACCCTAAACACGTCAGTTGTCAATGTAAAAATGTGATGTGTCCATCTTGCATTTCCTGTTGCGGGCAGTAGGCCTACCCACACAAGTGAGGTACCATTTTTATCAGGAGACTTGGGGGGACACAGAATAGAAGAACAAGTGTTATTTCCCCTTGTCTCTTCTACATTTTTTCCTTCCAAAAGTAAGGCAGTGAGTAAAAAATAAGTCTATTTGAGAAATGCCCTGTATTTCACATGCAAGTATGGGGACTGCGGAACTCAGAGATGTGCAAATAACCACTGCTTCTCAACACCTTATCTTGTGCCCATTTTGGGAATACAAAGGTTTCCTTGTTACCTATTTTTCACTCTTTATATTTCACCAAATGAATTGCTGTATACTGCGTGTACAATGAAAACCCATTGCAAGGTGCAGCTCATTTATTGGCTCTGGTTACCTAGGCTTCTTGATGCAACTACAAGCCCCATATATCCCTGCAACTAGAAGAGTCTATCTGGCATAACAGTATATAGCTTTCAAAAATCTGCCACAGCTGGAAAAAGTTATAGAAGAAAACGTGGACAGAAATGGCTCTTTTTCTCACCTAAATTTCAATACGTTTTTATTTTAGCTGTTACTTTCTGTAGGAAAACCATGAAGGATCTACACAAATGACCCCTTGTTGAATTCATTATTTTATCTACTTTTCATAAATGTTTAGCCTTCCAGGATCCAGCATTGGTTTCACACCCATTTCTGTCACTAACTGAAAGAAGGCTGAAAGCACAAAAAATAGTAAAAATGGGCTATGTCCCAGTAAAATGCCAAAATTGTGTTGAAAAATGTGGTTTTCTGATTCAAGTCTGCTTGTTCCTGAAGGCTGGTAAGATGTTGATTTTAGCACCGCAAATTTTAGGTGTATTTTGGCTAATTTCTTGGTCTACTCTAAGGGAACCCACAAACTCTGGGTACCTTTAGAGGCCATACGATGTTGGAAAAAAGGACACAAATTTCGCATTGATAGCTTATGTGGTCAAAAAGTTAGGAAGGCGTAAGCGCAAACTACTCCTAATAGCCAACAAGGGCTCAGCACTGGGGGGGGGGAGAGGGGGTAAGGCCCAGCAACTAAGGGGTTACGTTGCCCTTGCGCTGTGCAATGGGGCACAAAGGTGACACAAAACCTAAATGAGACTTATCAAGCCATTCAAGGCCACAATTTGGTTTGCCTTGTGCTGCACCCAAGGCTGGTTAAAACTGTGTGGCTCTGACATAAAGATACATCCTAGAATGTGTAAACTGGACCACTCTCTCCTTGTGTGGAGCTAGCAGAAAGCCATTTACCAGAGATTTCAGTGACCCTTAAGCCTGAGATCTAGCAACAGAATAATGAAATAGTCATGTTTGATGCATCTTTGTGAGACAGTTTATCCTTCTTTAAGGGACTGTTTCACAGAGAATCAGACTAACTATAATTAAATGTAGCACAACATATGAGCATAATGCAGATGCAGGTTTATTTTATTTAGGAATGGTAACCATCCAGGAGTCTTGGGTAAAACAAATTCAGAGTTTCCGAATAACAGTGAGTATTGTCATACACCAAAGAAGATACTGCCAGGCATTTCTCAATTCACTATCCTCCTAGTGATAAGATGTCATGCATGTCCATGCAATACTCAATAGTGCAGGGGACTAAATCACCTAAAACACGTAAAAAGGCACCACACTCTCAAGAACCACCCAAAATAGGAACCCCGAAACCTGGTACATAGCACCCTATGAGCAATAATATTGACCAAAACAAAAAAAGACCTTTTTGACTGCTATCACACTAAGAAGATCTTAAAATAAGATTCTTCAATTTCACAATTACTCAACTCCTCCAAAAACAATGAAGCATATCAACCCCTACACTATTGTAAACAATTTCTTATGCAGACCTCAGGACGATTCAAGTTCATTTGGCCAGGCAATATTCTAATGGATGGAGTCAACCAATCAGCACTGACCTGGTTGACTACCAGCCTCTTATTAAAATAACCAAAAAAGTGCTTGGAAATATCAGGAGCTATTCTAGAGTTTAATAATCATTCATCAATGATAGGAGACATCAACTAAGAAGTCAGTCAATCAAGTCTACCAGATGTAATTTCTTTGTAAAGCATGCAAGAGATTTCTGCTTCACCTACACTGTTTATCTTCTACGTGCCTATTAGTTCGGGTAACCTAATTTCATAACAATTCTCAATTATTGCAGGTGGCACTCAAATGTACACCTACCTAGAATATTGGTCAAGGACAACATCTTATCATGTCTCCATCATAAGAAATATGGATGAAACAGAATTACCTTTAAGTAACCAAATAAAGATGTGGTTGTGGATTGCTTCAAATAATAACTCCTCTTTAAGATAGGCCCCAGTTTGGGATGTGCTAATCCCAATTCAAAAAGAGAAAACTCTAAACAGACTTGACTTCCGCTTTGGTCCATATGAATGACATGGTCAAGACCATTAATTTTCAACTCTTCTGTCTCAGAAAGAGTTTAAAGCTTCTCACGACCCTTAGGAGTTGTGCAACTGGCTACTACATCAACATCTGTACTGGCGTGCCTTAAGGCCTAGCTACAGACTACAATGGACTGAAAAGCAGGCAACCAGAGTAAGAATCATTGATAAACAATATAAGGAGCCACAATATTCCTGCTTTAATTTTCACTGGCTATCAGTGGAAGGTAGAACTAAATTGAAAGCCCTTTGCACCATACTCAAGGCATAGGGGTGCCAGGATATTTAAAAAACGTAGAACCCCAGTAAGCACAAGCCATGACTCTCAGTTTAGAAATCTCCGTTCTGATCATCAAAGCAGATCTTAAAAAGAAGAAACTCAGAAGCACATCTATCAGAGATTAAGGCCCTGCAACCTAGAACGTTACCAACAGAACTAAATATTTCTGCTTCAGGTATCTCATGAAAATAAGAACACAAGCTCTCAAGTGAATTTAGTAGACGCAGTTATTGATTCATGAAGTTAAGACTCTTACCTATATTATGCATCAATAATTTATAAATTACACAAACAAATGTGTGTGTGTGCGTGCGTGCGTGTGTGTGTGCATGAGTGAGTGCAATAAACCAGACACATTGACTTTGTGAAAGCTTGTTTTATATTGCTTTGTAAATGCAAAATGGATAAATTATACACTGCTTGTTTTGCATAATTGAAAAAGCTTCATACCGGTACTCTGTCAGACACATTATGATGATGGTAAGTTGCATCAAGAATCCTTGTAAATCAATATGGACACTTGTACAGTCAACGTTTTCAAAGGTGAAGAATTATGTGTATACATAAGATGCTTGCTCTTCAATTTTATGGCAGCTTTGTGCCTTGAGCCATTACAGATTTTTAGTCAAAGCTTAACTATTTAAACACTATGTTAACATTACTTCACTGCAGCTACTAAAAAGTTAGAAACAGTTTCGTACTGTGATCGTGCATTTTTTTAAAGTCTGCAACTGGATCTCAGGTTCGTCCTAATAATGTCAGCTATTTTTATGTGAATAGGACCAGTTCTAGAATAAAGGGGAAAATGCCACTTTACCTGGAGAGCAGACAACCTTTGATTATGCCGTTCTATAAAATGATCTACCTTAGCTATATCAGCGGATTACAGTAAAATATGGAGTTTCTTCAAATAACTTGCTAAATTCGTAATGTAAGTTTCCAAAGCTTGTGAACGGAAAGGGTGAGAGAAAATCAGTTCGTAGGACAATCAAGAAGAGTGAAATACAATGCAGGCAGTTTTACATTTAGCTCCACAAGTCGGTCAATGGAAAACCTCCTAATGGAGCTTGTGTATTCGAATCCAGTGCGATTTTCCACACAGAGGGCCTAATTTTCGAAAGTGCAATTTTGCATTTCTTAAATAGCAACTTCATAGAAATCACTATTCAAAAAATGAAAAATGCGAGGTACAAAGATACCGATTTCCTAATAGTGATTTCTACAAAGTAGGAATCGCTATTAGGAAATCAGTATTAAGAAATTCCATTGCCTTTTAGTCAATGTGCCGGTTTTGCATTTCCTAAATAGCAACTTCTTATTAAGAAATCTCTATTTAGGAAATGCAAAACTAAGGATGGCAATAGGAAAAAGGCCCTCCTTGCGGCACCCCAAAAATAGGGGTGTACCTGCATGGGTTCACATATTCTTAAGGGGCAGGTGTGTAATCTATTGCAATTGAAAACAAAGCACCTCGGAGTGCTTTTTTTAAATTGCACCGGGTCACCACTGACTTGCATCTCCAAAATGCCCAAATCACATTCTGGAAATGCCTGGTACATCAGAATAGAAAATTCAAATAGGAAATCTCTATTTGCATTTCCTGTTCTGGGAATCGCAAATTGTGATTTCTACAGGGTAGAAATCACAATTTGTGATTCCTTAAAGGACTGTGTACATTAGAAGAGCCCAGTGTACATTTATTAATGGCCCAAAATAGCGATTCGGACAGTTAAGAAATGCACACAGGCTTCGTACATCTGGCCCCAAGCAACTGAATAGTTGCAGGGAGGCCGAGGTAGTCCTAGAAGTCTTCAATATGCTTATATGTGTTAATCGACATGCAAGGTAATGCACATTATTCTCAAGCAAAGGAGGCATCATTGTTTAGTAAACCTACAGGCTAATGTATTTACATAACATTACTTGTAACATACAGGACATGTTTTTAGCTTTCAGACATGGTGAAACCCTAATTATACAACCAAAAACACCACAGCTGACAAAAACAAACTCAACCTATTTCACCCTTTCAAAGAATTACAACCTCATTATTTGAGGACCTTGTAAACGCCAGTGGCCCATCAGACCTCTACCTAACAAATATTTAGAAGCAGTTTCTTCTAAAAGCATCTGCATCTATCACACTCTTTTTTTATATCATTTTTATTTTTATGTCAGGTATAAATATACAAAAATAGAACAAGAATTATACCTAAGTAGCATTAAGCCATAACAATCCATTTTCTTTGGCTGGTCAGATCGCAATAACCTTGCTATATATGCCTTAATTACAGAATCAGCCAAACATTGATTCAAATCACTGTCCAATTTATAATCACGCCAACGTTTCAGTCATTTTAAATAATGTATGCATTATTATACTTTATTAACAAGCAATATTTTCACATAACTCCCAGCTTTCCTTTTTCATGACTTACTACTCCTCTAAGTACTGAAATACAGCTGTGAACCTTTTTGAGTATGCATTTTATTCCACCAGTTCTGCAGGGTAGTAATCGTTTGAATCTGCCAAAACTGGAGTATTAATGATCGAGCTACTGCAAGAACTATTGCTGTAAAATATTGTTGATGTTTTGCTAGCTGACTTGTTTTCTCAGAGACTCCAATCAGAACTGGGCTTGGATCTAGCTCCATCCTTGAGTTGGAGCTATGAATTATTACTTTCTCCATTTCCAACCAGAAAGTAGTTAATTTGCGACAGTCTAAAAAAACATGTAGCCAGTTCCCCCACCCCTCCTGATGGCAGTGAAAGCATTGATCGGGAACTGCCGGAAACATTTTGTGCATCTTTTTAGGAGTGTAAGAAGCCATCCATCTGGAAAGAAAATACATTCTTTTATAGTTAGCTGCCCTCAAAGATTTATAGCCCATTTCCCAAATAATTCTCCACTCTTCGTTAGATATTACACATTGTATTGTTCTGAAGAAATTATCCCTGAAATCTGTAATTATTGCTGAGGTGGGTCGATCAACTAACAATCTGTACCAGTTCCATGTATCAAGTACTTTAATTCTGATTAGAGCCCTCCATGTCGGGTGTTCATGGGTACTTTCCCGGGGTATTTTATCACTAAGATAATGGGATATCTGGAAGAAGCTCAAGAAGAGTCTAGTTGCCATATCCCTAAGCCTAGTTTCGACCTCGTCCCAAGTGATGTATCTGTTTCTTAAAATAAAGTCCCCCATCCCTTCAAACCCTTTGCTATTCCATTGGGCTATCACCATTTCTGGAAGGTGTAAGCCAACGTATTTACACTCCTGTAATTGTAGATAAATATAACCCAATGGTATTTGATGTGTTTTGCTTAACATCTCTGCTCTTTTACTATAATCTTGAATATATTTATAAAGGGATTTTTGGGGAGTTTTGTAGTTTTAATGAATGCTGGGAGACTTATTGCTGATTTTGCGATCATTCTATTGACCCAAAAAATGTTCATGGTTCCTCCGATAGCAAAGTGTTGGGCCATTATATCCTGCAATGCGGCCTGATAATAAACTTGAAAATTAGGGAGTGCCAGGCCCCCTTGGTTTCTATTCAGCTGAATAACTGAGAGCCTTACCCTTGGGGCTTTCTTTCTCCATATAAAACATTGTATCATGGAATCCAGTTCACAAAAATAAGAACTGTTTATTCTTATTGGTACGTTATTGAATGAAAAAAGAAAAAGAAGGAGAACTGACATCTTGATTAAGAGGACTCTCCCTATCAGAGTCAACGGGAGAACTATCCATCTGTCCAAAAGTGCTTGTAGTTTTGCAAGCATCCTAACATAATTAAGGTTAAACAAATGTCCATAATTCTTCATGACATAAATTCCCAAATACCTAATGGGTTCAGATGAATTAACTTGCTGCTGCAAAGTATGAAGAAGATTCTCTGTTCCTGCGTTAAATAAAAGAACCTCCACTTTGCTTTCATTAATCTTGTATCCCCCTAATTAAGTGAACTCATTAACCTTATCCAGTACTCTTTGGATATTATCAATCTCTGTTTTTTGTATAAAATGATGTCATCAGCGAAGGCTTAATTTTGGGCATATCTGCTATTGGTGACATGATTTACTTCGAACTACGTATTATCTGAGCGAGAGGTTCAATAAAAATGGCAAAGAGTACAGGGGAGAGAGGACATCCCTGTCTAGTACCTCTTTTAATCTGAATTGTGCCTCTAACTTTTGAATTAATAACAATTCTGGCATGAGCACCCTGATACAACTGCCTTATCATCTAAGTAAATTGCAAAGGGAAACCAAATTTGGTTAGGCAGCATAACAAGGCTCCCTAATTGACTAGATTGAAGGCTTTCTCTGCATCTAGCATTATCATAACCACAGGGATTATATTGACCGAGAAATACTTGATTACCTGTATCAAAACGTTTGAATTGGATATCATCAGCCTGCTAGCTACAAAACCGTTCTGGTCTTTATGTATTAATTGTTGCACAACTGAGGTAATCCTGATAGCCCAGACCTTTGTTAAAAAGTTTATTATCTGCATTCAACAGACTGATTGGACGATATGCATCAGGTTTTAGTGGATTTTTATATTTTTTTTAAAAACTGACTATTGTTGAGTCTTTGAACGTTGGAGGTTTTTCTGCTCTCTCAAGTATTGCATTACATAATATTAGAAACAGTGCAAGCTCTTCACAGAAGGTTTTATAGAATTCTATTGGAAAGCCATTGCCACCGCCAGCTTTAGCACTTGGCATTCTCTGGATAGCTCCCTTAACCTGAGATGACTTAATCTTCTGTGCTATATAGTTTAGAAATTTTAATGGGAATTTAGGTAACGTGTATAGACTTGTAATACTGATCTAACTGTGCGAGTAAAACTGCAAAATCAATCACATAAATTCAAGAGTAACGTGACATAAATACTCGAGCAATATCCTTGTCCTCAGTAACGATTGAGCTAGTCTCGGGATCCTGAATTTGATGTATTGTCTGTTTTTCGTGGTTTGTGCGAGTGGTCCAAGCCAAGTGTTGACCTATCTGTTGACTTTCTTCATAAACCTGCTGCTGATAAGCCCTCGGGCTTTTTACTTCTTCAAGAATAAAAAAATCTTTTAGCTTAGCCTTCGTTTGATTAAGATTTCACCTTGCCGCTTCCTGCCCTCCTCCTGTTTTCATACAATCATCTGTCGCCTTGTCTATTGCTATCCAAAGTTTTTTAATTTGAAGCTTTCGCTGTCGAGTCTGTGATACTTTAAAAGAAATAATTTGGCCCATGGCTGTAGCTTTAAATGCCTCCCATACATTGAACAAAGATACAGAATTCTGATTGAGCTTGAACAACTCCTGTATGAATTTACTCATGTCTGTGACCCACTGCTGATTACTAAGCAAAGATCTATCAAGCTGCCATCTGGGTCTTTCTTTGCTATCTGGCTCCAGTTTTTTCGTCACCATGATCGCTGAATGGTCAGAAAAAACGTATATCTGAGCCAACCTTCTTCAACGTATGAGATATTACAAAAAAGTCTGTCCGGGAGGCAGTTTTGTATTGATGTGAAAAGCAAATATATTGAGTGGCTACAGGGTGTCCTGTCGCCAGGGGTCTACTACCTGGAAATCACTTTTTATTACATTCAGAGGTCTTTTAGTTTTAGGTTTTAGTTGCCTTTTCACCCGATTAGAGGTATCTAGCTTTATATCTTGAATATAATTAAAATCCCCTCCAATAATAAAAGGGTCTGTGGCACTCATTTACATATTATAGAGTTGCATTAGTGACGCTAGTTCATCCATAACTGGCCCTTAATAATTAACCAGATGAACTTGAGCTCCTGATTGTAAGACTTTGAGCCAGATCCACACCCCCTTGGGGTCTCTAATGACTTATTTTATAATCCAGTCGACTCTGTTACTGAGACTGCCAACCCAGATGAGGCGAATAAAGCTGCTGAGTACTGTTTTGGAATATACATTTTGGGGTTATTGTTCTTTAGATTTAGAAATAAATGACATCAGGATTGAATGATATCAACCATTTTAGCATTGCCCTATATTTCTGTCTATTTGAAATGCCATTCGCATTGCAGGAAATGGTCTTAAGCTTGACGATACTCGTTAGTTAGCACATTAGTAAACCTTATCCAGCCACACCCAGTGTGTGCTACCTTTTAACCCCCCATGTGCATTCCTTTGCTCCAACCCTGAACCCACCCCCATCTCTTCCCTTCCTGCCTGAGTGATCGGAACTCAAGGCCCTCCCACCTAGGGGCTCTCAGAGCACTCCCCACCATTCCTCCTGCCCCACCCCCACACCCCTACCCCCATTCCCACCTTTACTTGAGTGCATAAGTGGCACTCAAGAATCCAGTTCCAGTAGAGCAAGCAAGATTGACCATGTTAGACCATACTGGACCTTACTGGACCAAGCTGAGAAAGCCCCCAGACAAAGCAAAAAACACAAGAGGGCAAAAAATGAATTAAAAAAATGAGCTTACGCCCCCTTGGAACAAAGATATTTCTCTATCCCTCTTCCTATTTGTCCTGGATGAAAGTCATCCCTGTGAAACTGTTTACTAAGTTGGTCTAGGAAGTCTCTGGCTTTTTAAACATTTTGGAAAATATGGGCCTGACCCTTGTGCAACACTTTTAAATTTGCGAGTTGAACAATGCCCGCTGGAGCCCCCGCTTTCTTGAAATGATCTATGAGGCCTACTAATTCACGGTGTAGCCGAGCGGCCAGACTGGACATATCGGAGAACAATTTTAAATTATAGTTCTCAGTTGGTTTAAACGCTTTTGCCCTTATCGCTTCAGATAGGACCTGCTCATTAATCCTAGTGTCCAAAAAATTTGCTATAACAGTACGTGGATATTTAAAAGATGAAGGTTTAGTAAAGGGGCCTCTATGAGCCTGAATGATGGACAAGTTGGCCCTGGAGTCCGCTTTTTCCAGAAGTATATATTTATAGATGAGATCAAACATTACTTCTGTCATTGAAGATGTTGCCTCAAGTTATTCAGGAATCCCAATAAATCTCAGATTAGAACTTCACGATCTATTTTTCATATCATCAAGTTTAGCCGAAGCTCCTCTAATTCCAGCTGTGATTGCGCCATCACTGACTCTTGATAGGTCTGCGTATCCTCGTGGTCTGAGACCCTATGTTCAGCCTCCAAATCCCTCTGTGTAAAATGGATCATACTAGAGTTAATCTGTTCCAACTGGTCGTTAATTTTCCTGTTAGCTTCATCTTGCAAAATCTTCAATACTCAAATCTCACTGAGTATCTGAATTAATTTTATTTCAATTGAAGATGGAGGGCCGGGAGGGCCAGGAGGACCAGGAGGACCATGCAATCCCACTTAGACTACCCCTGGATTTTGCTCCAGAATAAAGTGATTCACTTCAATTCCAGACCTGATGTTAGAGTCAGATTCGGGGGTGGACCTTTCACCTACAGTTCACTTTAATACAGTACCAACTGAAGGATCATTGGTGGGGGTAATCTGAATGGCCTGAGTCCTGGGAGGCATTATTCCGGCCGACTTGATCTCCCCCTTTTCCGGTACCCTGCACAAAAAGAGGATATCGTTTTTCCCTAGAGAGATCTGTAGTTTCCATATTAAGAGAAAGGTTAGTAGTGGCTGGCAATTTTGGTGAGGGGAAGTCTGGACTATGATTAAAAATAGTAGTGGTACTATGATTCTTTCAGCTCTCTGACTGTGATTGTGTGCCTTGCCCATTAGTTTGACAAAGAAGGACGATCCCATTTAAAGTCTCGACCGCCATCAGGGTAGACTCAGACTCAGAGGTGCAATCCAGGCTGGAGGGGGTAGAGCCTTGATCAGTAAGGTCAAAAAGCCCCAGAAATGAATGCTGAAGGTCCTGGCCCGATCGTCCTATCCCTAATTGCCCACCTCCTTCTCCATCAGATTGTTTCAATGAATTCCCCTGAAGAGCCAACTTTCTTTTCTTATGGGGAGTTTTAGTGCTTTTAGCTGTAGCAGCCTTGTTGGTCTGGCGTGGCTTGAAAGAGGTATCACGGATATTTTGTCTCATAATGGACATTTTTTTCTCTCATAGACACATGACCCCTTATCACACCCCCTTACTGAGGCTATGAGACCTTACAAAAAAAAAATCAATCGTACCATTCTTGCCAGAGAGAGTCCAGCAATACCGGTCACAGTCTCGATCTTTAAACAGTCCCCCACATCCGCAATCCTCCAAAATCTCTCCCTCCGTACCTTCACACTGTCTGAGTCCCTTCTGCCCAGCTCCGCTCTCCTCCAAATTTCCGGCTACTTCCACACACCTGTGTTGGCAGCTTTTCAGCAAGAGATGGAAAAAAAATGAATGCGAGTCGCCTCTATTCCTCTCTGCTTCCTCCCCACAAATCTCTTATTTCCAGTTGCTGGCCTCCTCATCGGTTTCGGCACCCATCGCTGCTTTCTCTGCCGAGCCTCAGTCTTCCTGATGTAAGGCCACAGATGATAGCCACTCCAGAAGCCAGGGGGCCAAAGTTCTTAATGACTCCAATCAGCTTACAGGCATGCAGGGGTTCCTGAACCGGGAGGCTGGGAGGGTATAAGAATACACCTCAGCGATACTGGTCTCTCAGCAGGCCCAAACTACCATGGAGTCAAAAAGTCAGGTGTACTCACTCCAGCTCTCCACCCTCCACTCCACTGTTTTCCACTGGTTTTCAGGGAGGATGTGATATGATATAAAAATGAGAGGCCATATAATCCCCAGTAACTGCAGTCAGCTTGATTTTAATGCAGGAGTATTAATGATGAGTCCAGGCCCGCAAGCACACCCCTTATAGGCCCTTGAAGATTCTTGCTGTATCCTCACCATCCTAATACGTGGCGTGCCTCCTCTCCTGCATCCCCCCACCTCAACTGCCATATCTCTGTGGAGCTCACACCCCTCGTCCTTGGCAGTGTGGCTCAGAGAGCTGGGCCGACACTGTCCAGTGGTACTGAAAGCTGTACCCAGGCTATGGTATAAAGGACCTCTGGAGAGCTTTCCCCGTCATTCTCCCACAAGTGCCCCCAAATAATTACTAAATGCGGCTACTTGCAGCTTCTTTGGGTCCTGCGGTCACCATGCCAGTTTCGCTCGTCTCTTCCATCTCCGAGCATGTTGCTCTCATGGGCAGGGTGCCTTGGAAAGTTTACCAGTCCGTATTACGTAGAGGTGGAGAGCCGCAATTGTCACTGCACCTCAGAGACAGCTCCGCCGCTCCGCTGCTCCGTCACAAAGTCACTCGGCCCAGCATCTCCCCTCTGCAGTAGCAGTGGCCATCTTGCTCCTATCGGTCGGGTTCAGTCACGAAGCATGAAGGGAGCTCCACGTGACTCCATCTATCACACCCAGAAACATTATCAAAAGCCCTTTAAACGGAGGACTTTCCCCCTAAAGAACTGAAGAAATCTTACATGCACCCACCATTTAAGAACAACTTGGACCACAAAACCCTGACAGCTGCAGACACACCCTTCCCTTGTAAACTCAATGACAAACCAGCATTTCCCCAGATCTCGGAATCCAAAGAAGAAATCTGTTTACTCTCAGTCTGGCAAACAGGAATCCAACCAAGAAGAGGGAGCCCATCAGTCCTAATTACAATTAAGAATGACTTTAAAAACACAGTTGACAAAAATGGTATAGCTGCAATACTGCTGCTCTGATTTTCTGTAGCTTTTAGCAAAGTACACCTTGGTAGCTAAATTCCACGACTAAAAGAAGTCAGTTTAGATAACATCATTAGTACTTGTTTTTCCTCTTAACTAAACAACATGTCCTATCTGACTCTCACACACACAGTTTCTCATCAAATCCTTAAAGCATAAAAACAGGAATTTTACAAGGATCTCTCACCTCTACTGTTCAATAAATATATGAAACCACTACCAGACTTTATCAACAGGTTTGAATTTACCAGCTGCAACTAGTCAGGTGACACACAGATCATGTTTACACTGGAAAACCGGAAGGACAGAGGAAAATAAAAAATCAACAGCTGCCCCATAGCAACAGAACAATGGATGAAAAGGAATCACCTCGAGCTAAGCCCCTCACGAACCAAAATATTGACCTGTGGTGAATGAAACAGTTCTGATCTACTATCTCTCCGGCTAGATGAACTATAATCTCCTCTGAAAATAGCAAACGAAGTATGCAATGGTGGAATTATCTTTGACATTCCATGAATACTCAAATGGACAAGCTGCTTAAATCAACTTTCTGGAAAATGGAAACACTTCAACTCATTTTTGGATTTCAGCAAAAGGTACACGCATTTACAGCACTCATCCTCTGTACACTAGATAATGCTAACTTAGATACACCATGGCATTCCGCTCTCAACCATGAGAAAGCTGCAGTGAATTCAGAATGTAGCAGCAAAATTCCTCTTCTCTCTAGAATGTCCTCCACTGGCTCCGAATTGCAAGATGATCTCCTTTATAAGATATTATGTATCACTCAAGCATCAAACTGAAAAGGAGCAATATCACTTCAATCAAAAAACATCAAATACTTCTGAGCTAGGAATTTATGTTCCAGGTTGGCACAATATCTAATAATTCCAAATTACAGAAGGAAAACTAGCTAGCACTAGTTTCATTGTCAAGGTGCCAAGTTATGCAATTCCTTACCTGCAAAGCTTATTGCTTATTACAGAATAACTTGGAGTTCAGAAGAATTTATAAGAGTTGGTTATTCCCAACAGGATGCAACAGAGAATTTCTAGGACCTTTTTCAGAAACATGAGTGCGAATACAAATTCTGGCCTTGCTGCCTACAAACAGAGGGCCTTCATAATCCACTGTTGATCAAGGGAGACCCAGATCATCTCTTCTATTTTGATAGTGTGGTGGGTCTCTTGGTAAATGGTAAGCGATCTTTATGCCAATCAAAGTTTCTTTGCCTTATTGCTCTTCCTGTCTGTGAAGGGGCAAGAGGTATCCCCACATATTTTGAGTGCACTGTTCTCGAATTGTGTTGTTATAAAAATTATATGTTTGTGTGGATGTGTGCAAGAATATCACTGATAGAATATCATCTAAATTAAATATTGTTCCCTAAAAGATACCATCTACAAAGAATTTCATCCTATTGACTCTATGAAGTAGCTTATTTAGATTGACTCTATTGAAGTAATTAGGTAATTGGCAAGGAATACATCTGATTCTGACGCGAGGAAGCAAAAAACCATGTGACAATTAGTAATAAGGCGTGTATCATGATTAATGTTAACGCATTGCACCACCTGGACAACACACATATACAATAAAAGGATACGATTTTCCCTTTTGTATTCAGTCAAAATTGATGAGGTACAAAATTAATGTCCACTCCTCAAATATAGGATGCTCAAAATTTTGAGTACTATTTCTAGTGATCCTTTTAATTTATCACAAGAGGAAAACCAGTGCTATACAAAATGCCTAAATAGAAGAATAATTATTTAAATAAATAAATAAATAAATACATAAGCATTAAGTCCAACACCTCACCTGACTGGTTGCTCTGGAACATTTATTCATTGTAGTCTCCTTTAATTGTTCTTGCATAGCCAATATGGTGTTTGCTGACATAGCTCTAGAGGGTTATAAGGCAGTCACTGATGACAGTTAATCCATTTCTAAATTTGAAAGTAGGGTTCATGTTTCATTATTGGAAACACATTTGGACTCTGACTGAGTGGTCCCTGTCAAGACTGTGTTAAATCTCCTACTAGATCTTATCTGGGAGAACTGCTGCTGCAATCACTACAGCTTGCTTTGGAGCATTTGGACCACTCTTCGGAGAGCTGATATAGTGGGGACGGCCCTTTGATTCTTATAGTATGCAGGTGGAATGAGTTAACCCTGCTAAGGACATGCTCTTTTTTTCAACTGACATACTTAAACCTGGTGAAAAGGCTTGTGGAGCCCAGAGAAGGCTTCGTAGTGTGATCTATTTGACCTAACCATTTAACCTGGCCTTCAAAATATATATTGGATAAATGAGAGGATTTGAAGGTCCAGGCTAAAAACTGCTCAAGTAAAGAAATATATTCAAGTGTTTTTTTTTTTGCGCAAGCAGTTGAAATTAAGATACTATGGGTATCTATGTTAGTGGACATTGGTCAGGCTGCAGGCTTTTTAATATTGAACTAACAAATATTCCCTTATTGAGGCAGTCAGAGGCTACCAGAGCAATAATGTAATTCACTGGTCCACGATAATCCAAAAGGGAAAGTTACATGTGTGGGAGAATTGCTCTTCAGAAGGAAGAAGCCATACAAGGAGAGAATATGTGCACTGATAACATAATGTGGCCCTCATTATGACCCTGGAGGTATCCTAGCCGCCAGAGCCACGGTGACAGTTTCACCGCCAACAGGCTGGCAGTGAAGACTACCACATTAAGAGTGTAGTGGATTAGCCTCTGCCAATCCGCCACATCTCTGCTCATACCGCCAAGGCAGTCTGACCCGCTGGGCCGAGAATGAGCATCTCTGACCCAGTGGTCCACAGAAAACTGCCGGTGGTATTAGGAGCTGCCTTTCCACCAGGGTTTCCACGGCGGTAGCACCGCCACGAAAACCCTGTCGGAAAGGCTACCGGTGACAGGGAATTTGTTCCCTGTCACCGGCAGACGACTCCCCCACACCCACAGCAAGCAATATACCCCCCAAAACCCCTCCTCCCTCTCCCACCCCCACCCCCTCCAGGTACAGCATCACCCTCCCTCCAGGTACAGTGCCCACCTCCACCCCACCTCCCTTCAGGTAGAGTGCTCCCCTCACCCCACTCCCTTCCCGCATACATGCACACGCCCACTGACAACCACACGAACCCTGCATACACTCATTCACTGGGGGTAAGTGTTTGCATTGTTCAGCACTCTGTCGATCATCATTTTGTGTTGCTAAAGTTGCCCTAAGTGGGAAGGGTATGCCCAGACATGGGTCCCTTCCTCACTGTGCCACTGGATTCAAGCTAGCCTGGCTGATGAGGGGTGATACCCTGAAACCGGTCCCAGGATGCTTGTTTCCTGTCCAGGGAGGACCTGCCTGGCAGTTCAGACTGGAATGTTCCCATGAGGAACAGGATCAAGACTGATTTGCATATGGCTGGGTCTAAACTGCGGTGGCCTGGTGAGCAAAAGAACAATGGATTAAACCCAGATCTCTGACTGGGGTGAGTGTTTGCATTGTGCAGCACTCTGTCGATCATCTTTTTGTATTGCTAAAGTTGCCCTAAGTGGGAAGGGTATGCCCAGATGTGGGTCCCTTGCTCACTGTGCCACTGGATTCAAGCTAGCCTGGCTGATGCAGGGTGATACCCTGAAACCGGTCCCAGGTTGCTTGTTTCCGGCCCCGGGAGGACCTGGCCTGGCGGTCCGGGCTGGACTGTTCCTATGAAGAACAGTGTCAAGGCTGATTTGCATATGGCTGGGTCTAAACTGGGGTGGCATGATGAGCAAAAGAATGATGGATTAAACCCAGATCTGTGACTGGGGTTGAGTGTTTGCATTGTTCAGCACTCCGACCATCATCCTTTTGTTTTGCTACACTCAACATCTTTACTGACAAACATGCATTCACTCACATGCATCCACACACACATTCACTACAACACTCCTACTCGCATTCACCACAACACTCTTAATCACATTCACTACAACACTCATGCTTGCATTCACCACAACACTCATACTCGCATTCACTACAACATTCATACTCGCATTAACTGCAACACATACTTGCATTCACCACAACACCAATAATCACATTCATTACAACACTCATACTTGCATTCACTACAACACTTATACTTGCATTCACCACAACACTCATACATGCATACATAAACACACGCATACACATTTACATTCATACACGCACTCACTTCTACATATGTACATGCATACAACCACGCATACACACATACATGCACACACGCAGACAACACCCACTCACACATGCACACACAACACCCCCTACCCTCCCAGCCCCCTTGCCCTGTCAGAAGATCGACTTACCTTGTCCGGCGAGGAGGTCGTCCAGCAGGGAACAGGCACTTCCACCTCCGGCAGCGCCCTTCCATCAGGACACCGCCACGCTGTTTTATTGCATATAATACAGTGTGGGAGTCCTTCCGGTGGGGTGGGGCTTGTGTGCAACTGCCCAAGCGCCTCCGCCCACCAGCACAACTACTGTTGGATTTCCTCCCAATATGTAGCGAAAATCCAGCAGTTCTCATAATATGGTGGGTGGAAGACCGCCAGCACTGGCAGTCTTCTGGTACCCGTGGCTTTGGTGGTCTTGCAAAAAGACCGCCAAAGTCATAATGAGGGCTTGTGTGTCTATACAAACAGGACCGGCTTTAGTGCGGTGCGATTGGTGCACCCGCACTTGGGGCTAACCTGAAGTGGGGACACTGACCTCGGGGGGAGCTGTGCTGAGCAATAACTTTCAAATTTAAGATACCTGCTTAAGAGTTTCTTGTGAGTTCAGCTTTCAGGCAGCAATAAAAATGGCGAGATAACTCTTGTGATTAATGTTCCTCCTAGAAAGAGAGAACCGATTTTTGCCTAGTGGCAGTTTTGACTCACCATAAAGTAGCGCAGAGGGTTAATATGCCTGCTGCAGGTCATGGGGGAGGGAGGCCACCAAAAAAGACTGATGCGCTGTGCGCCACCAGCACTAAAGCTGTCCCTGTTTACAAATAAGGAGATAGGTCAGATTTTGCTTGAAAACAAATCAAAAATTGTAACCACACAGCCTCACAAAACATTTGAAAAACACCCAAGTTGGCCCATTCAAATGAAGATAAAGTTGTGTTTTATGAAATCAGTCTATCCACCTATTTCTGAATTTTGCACTGGTGACGCTGCCCAATCCCCTTTTAAGTATATTGTGGATCTTCCTGAAAATGTGGCCTTAACTTCCTAGACATCTTGGTTTGAAAAGGCTCTTTGTGTCCATGTCGCAGGACCACTCTCACCTTGAGTGTAGTCCTAACAGTTTGGTGAGCATTGAGTATGCTCTCCCACAACATCTTCAGATGGACTCATACAATGTTAATCAGAATTGGGTTTCTGTAATGGGTGTATACATAATTATTTTTTGAGGAACGTGAACTGACAATTACTAAGTTTTCACTTTAAGCAGTCTCAGGTGGACGCTTAAATGGGGAAGTGCAAAGGCTGATATTTAGATATGGATTTGAATCTTTATCTCAATATAGAGCATACAAACAGGAGGCTAGATTTACTAATGTTTCACGCAACACAGGGCAGCAAGAAGATTTACTGGAATGCGTTGTGTGAGTGGAGACCTGAACAGTGCCATATTTACTAAGATATGGGGCTCCTCACCTCTATTCCCACTTGAGGCTGCTCATTGCCAATGCAGACACCCTTGGGCATTGTGGCAAGGGTGCCTGTGTTGGAGGCAGGATTGGTTTTATGCAGAAAGGAACACTTTCTGCACAAAAACAATCCTAAGTGGTGTTTTCCTCTTTCTATATGTGATACAAAGTGCATCACACATTGAAACATGTATTTTTCCTCATTACACCTCTGTGTTGTATGTGCAGTCTTTTGGTGGAATCCCATGTTTACCACTTTTAGTATATATGAGAATGCATCAAATTCCATAGGTTGTTGCATGGGAATGGATATGCTTCACCCATGAAACGCTTACCATAATGAAATGCAATGCAATGCAGCACAGGCCGCCCAGTTCTGCTATATTTCTTTACAAAGTCAAGGTGGTGCAACTAGCCACTTGCATGGCTTTGTAAATCCCATTTGAGGACTTGTGTTGTCATGCAATTACTTGTTTCACTCAAAGACAATGCGAGTCCTTAATAAATCTGAGCCCAGATGTCTTCATAATGAGTGAAATACTTGGAGCTGAGGTTGCAAGAATATTCATACTACTAAAGTGGTGCTGTGTTGTAGGAGGAGTGGTAATGGTTAATATATGTAGGAAGTTGATTACTTTGCTGATTTGAGAATTAACATATGGAATGCCCATCAAATCGTAGGGTTTTCTGAAAGACGAAGACAGGCTGCTATTGGGTTGTTAACCCGATCCACCTTGTAGAGACTTATAAATTGAGGCTTCAGATTGCAGGGACCTGGTGGGTGGTGTAGATAACCTGTGGAAGGCCATATTTGGTGAAACCTTTGTTCTCTCACTGGAGGAATACAGTGTTTCTCTGCAATGTGTCTAACTTTACCTTGGGCATTTTGAAGATCCTGGAAGCTGTCTGATAACCTCCTGTGCTTCTAGACACTATTTTAGCAACTGCAGGAAGAGCAGGATGTACTTCAATATGCATGGGAAATATCTGAGATAATATGTGTCAAGGGCATGGAAAGAATTATTCCCAGAGCTGAATGGACAGAGATATTATAAACAAACTTAGACAGCGAAGAAGGACAACAAAACGTGTGGCATGCCACTGACAAAGCATTATAAATATTGAAAAACAGTCTGATTAGTCCTTTCTAATCATTAACCTAGTGCTTGATTAATAAAGCATAATAATATGTCATTTCTATCACTCTGCTAAGTGCACGTCAAAATAAGGAATCATCAACATCTTCAGTGATGATGACTTCAAGAAGCTTAGAAGCATTGGAAATAGAGGTGGGTGTTAGTGTTGGCCAAGGGTATGGAAGTAGGGGGAATGAAGTGAACAGTATTTTTTAAAGTTCAAAAACCTTTATTTGAATGAGTAAAGCATAGGTACAGCATAAATCACAAAGATAATCAAAACTTAGTGCTAGAATATAAATTGCAGACTAGGCAATAATAAACCGGACAACGATGCACTATGAAACTACAGACCATAAAAGGAACTATACAAAAAACTACCTTATTACTGATGAAATATATGGTTTTGTCTTTTTTTTTGTGGGAAGGGGGAAGAGAACAAGAAAAGGGGAAGAAGGGGGAAAAGAGAAGAAAAAAATAATAAAGTTATTCCACTTTAAAGATACAAGTTCTTATTTTGTTTGTCAAAAATTAATACAAGTATGTTAAAGTACAGTGCCGTAGACAAAGAAGAGAAAAAAGAAAAAGTCATGGTGGTTGAAATGGTGCCAGAAGTATTTCTGTCCTTAATCTGAGCAGAGTTGTTAGACAGATACTGTGTAAGAGGTGCCCAAAAGGTACCTTTTGAAGAAGCTGTGGTGTAGAAGTCACATATGCTCTATTAAGTTTATGATGATGACAGAGTAAGTTTCACCATCCAGTAAGCATAACTTTAGTAGCATCTTTCCAGTTAGACATGATTATTTGAAAAGCTATAGCAATAAGCAAATCTACAAATCTACCCAATTTGCACATGCCAATCGAAACATGAGAAGAACTTCCCAAAAAAATAGATTTAATCTCAAAAGAAAAAGTAATAGAACCTTCATCCAGAAAGATCACTAGGTGCGCAACAAAAAACATTTGAATAAATGTGCTTGGTGTTGCTTTACTGGTCCAACGTGCATTCTGTAGTCTTAGATTGCATTTACAGAGAGAGGTTGGTGTTAATAACAACATATGATAGAAATAATATAATGTTTGTGTAGTGCTAGCATAGCATAAGGTGTGGTGGAGTTTTGTCCAAATTGAATTCCAGGTTTGTAAGGATAATGTGTACTGTAATTCTGATTCCCATAATCTTTCTGTCATAGATTTGGGAAGGGTTCAGAGTATATAATGAAGACATTTACATATGTAAGAGGCTTTTATGGATGAGAAGCTCCATGTTGGAATGGAAGTGAGGTAAAACTTGTTTTATCACAAATAGAGCGTGATATTCCCAAAATAATCTCAACAGTGCAGCTGTCTTGGTATGCAAAAGGCATCTTGGGGAGTTTCAGAAGTGGACCTGGGAATGCAATCTGTTCATTGTAGCTTTGTAGTTTGTGACTCACATTTTCATGCTTTTAGATTTTACTGCCTCAGACTGTCCAGGACCAATTCATCCATCCAATGCTAAAATCTTATTTACAGTATACTTCTGAATGCTCTCTATCTGTAAACATGCCTGTAACTCTTGTCTTATCTTGTCACATTTACTGTGCATGTAAAGACTGAGGTCTTCGAGGGAGCCTGGTGCTGCAGCGCCACAGAATCCTAGCTATTATTTACACTGAATAGTGGATTCTGCGCTAGAGGACGATGGATCGAAGCGACATAGGTTTGAGGGGATGTCACCAATGAGCGATGGGAGCATCAACAAAGTCAACATAATCAATTATACTATACCACACTCAATAACCACATCAGTTTATTAAGAATAATTTATGAATTTATTTACCTATATTAACAATGCTGATATCATGAAAATAACTCTCAAACACAAATGATAAGCATATAGGACAAATAGCGGTTGATTAAAGCGCCATATATATCTCAATCTGATTAAGACAACCCAACAAATTATCTCCAAAATAATCACACTTAATAATAATATAAAAACGGGCAATAATGGCAAGGTATACATTAGTTCAGCATTAAAATGATTTCAAGATAAGTCATGAGCATTTCAAATTAGTTCCCTCACTAACCACAAATTAGCATCAACATGTTGGGCTTCATGTGAAAAGAATTTAGTAACACAAATTTAGAAGACGTCTTTAACTTGAAATAACAAAATATTATTAATGTGCAGCAATTTAATCATTAGTTGCAGCTGGTACCTGAAAATCAAAAGAGACACATCATACAATACAATGATATACATTACCAATAATGAACAGTCAAAAGCTTGCTTCGGCCAGGGGACACCATAAGTTGTATCATCAGAAGATTTGGGCCAAAGAACAGCTAAACTTACTCAGCTAAGCTCGAACCATCGGAAATCTCTCCTCCTCTCTAAAATAGGATCTCTAAAATCTGACCCACCAGGAATCCTACCCAGTTTTTATACTAAATCCTGATTAGCTTATGATTCGTCAATGTGAGGGGTGGTTACGTTTCAGCCAATCAACAACTAAATTGATGAAATAAAATACAACAAATCTACACTAATTATGACATTTTCTTCAACAATAACAATTCTTCTTGCGTCTCGTCTGTAGCTCCATCATTTTATTGCCTCTCAAATGTCTTGTTTCAGGAAGAACCTTTTACAGTTTCTCTTTACTTCCATCCTCGAGGAAAGACCAGATATTAGTAACATTCTCAAACAATAAGACATTTCAACTTATGCAATGCTCAATTAAAACATGACCTTGTAAGACATAATGGAGCAACCCACTAGGGGTAGCTGTGGGCACATCTACACAAACTTCGAAAACACTTTTATGTAAGCTTTGAATTATGGAAAATAACCACAGCATTTAGTTAGAATTTTACTCAGTTAAAGGACAGAAAACGAACATTAACAATCATTTTTCAAAAGTTACTAGTTTTACACGTTAATTCATTACATGTTTTATATGAAAATCATTAATAAACATTAGAAAATTCACACTCTCAAAATCCCGCCTCTGATGACTGCTTGTCATCACATCAACCCATAATAAATTCATTTATTATCATCAATTTCAAAATTGTGCCTCATTTTTTTCGCATTATTTCTCTTTCTTCTTTTATTCCCTGTGTAGAATTTATTCATTTGTATTTCAAAATTTCTTCTATTCTTTTCCGATTTTCTTCTCTCAAAACATTTTATCACTTTATACGTTACCCAAATGCCAATTAAACATAATATAATTATTGACACCCATTTTGCTATTGTCAAAATAATATTTATCCCCACGTTGCTAAACCAATCCCCACAGCTTTAATCCCTTTTCCAGCTTTTTCCCAAACTGTAGTTTCTGTTAGTTCTTTTAGATCCTCACTATTAGTATTTGTTGCATTTTTAATCAGCTCTTTAACTTTACCTGAATTATCAGGTATGTAGGAACAGCAATTATTAGAACCCAATAATTTACAAACTCCACCTTCTTACGCCAAAAGAATGTCAAACACAAGGCAATTCTGAAGTGCCATAGCTCTTGTAGCAGCCAATTCTGTATCCAGAAGAATTATAGCTCCAGAATATCTTGTCAACATGTTATCTACTATTATAGACAACTTCTGAATCTTTATAGAATTTAGGACTACTCCCACTAAAGAATTTATAGCTTCAAAAATGTCCCCCACAATGCTAGAAATTGATTCTCGCTTGTGTCTTGTTTAAAATTTCACTGATTTAGGAATCTTACTCAATTCTTCCAACTGATAAATCTTTGGAAAGACTATTGCCAAATAACATTTTCCATACCATCCTTTAGGAAGACGGTAATATGCATTTCTTCCACAAATATAATAAATCCCAGGTACTGGAGAGTCCTGTCCATTCATCATAAAATCCCTCTTACTCCTAAACATAAAGACATGTCTACATTGACTCTTTCCAACAAACACTCTATCAAGGTCCAGATACTCCAAGGTCTAAATATACAAAGTTTCCCTAAGTGCTCAGCATCTATTGTTAGTTTTCCTTGTTTAGTGATGTCAGTATAAGCATAATCTATTACAGACTTTCTACTTATAATTCCCTTATCTAGCTTTGCCTTTATTTCTCTTCTTCTGTCTTCTGTATTATCTAAGAACTTCTTTTCTGCCAGTGTTAGTAAAGAAGTCAAGTTATTTCTAGGAGCAAAAGCTGTACCAAAGGTTTAATTAGGCTCAATGAAATCTCGCATAATTACTATGTTATTTTATTTGGCTATTTTATTCAAATAACCTGTACAAATGACAATACCATTTCATAGTTTGAATAAAAATACTGAATATATTCTTGATTATAAAAACGCGTTAACAAAAGACTGCAACTTAAAGCATAAGTCACCGGTAAGCTATGATAAGTAATTCCTCCTTCCACTAAAGTCGGAATCTGTGTACATACATAACAATCATTCGTGTCCAGCACCTCAACATACTCATGAAATAAGCGATAGGCAACATTAGTAGAAAGTGCTTTCTCTTCGTGTAAGTATTTGACATCTATCCTAAATTTATCTTTTGTTAGTGACTTATCAGTCAAATCTAAAGAACTTTCAATTTTGGTAGTCTGGTTGGCTCCATCCATCTCATAAACATACAGTCCTACAAACAACAATAAACATATTAACACACTCACTAACGCCAAACCAATTTCACACTTTACAACAACTAATCCTACTATTTTGTTTATGAAAGTTATTCATTTTTCTATATTACAAAAAATAAAGAACAAAAATAAAAAACAAACATTTCAAAATTCAACAAAACACTTCAAAAATCCCTCCTAATGTTTTTTCTCTTTTTGATAATTCATTCACTCTTGGACAGTCCCTTTGTCAAGTTCAGAATAGCAACTTGTCTAATCCAGTTATTTATTTGTCTACTCCAGTAAGTATTACTATTTGTCTATTCAGTATGAATTTTCAAACTACATTTTTCATTTGTCTTCACCCAAAGTCTCTTTCTTTGCAAATCATTACGTTCCAAAGTAAGAATTTTCTATGTCTCTGTCAAAACAATAGCTCAAGAATTCCTCCTGCCAGTCATTTGTATTTAAATATGCCCATTCAGACCCAGCATATCTCTTACTTGCAACTCTCTTCCTTTTTGATCTTCTGCCACTCTCACTTTCTTCTCTACTAGTGTGTTCTTCTTCATTCAATTCTTTTTCCTCTTGAATCAGTGGAATTACATCAACCGTTCCACTCTTTGAAGCTTTCTCTGGCCAGTTGTCTCCTTTCAATGTTCCTTTTGTCAGTAGTCTTCACTTGCCTTTGGACCTTTTTCTTCCGACGTTTCCGAAATTGGTTCAGGAAGAGTACAATCCACTTGGGCGGGACTATCCTCAATTTCTTTCCCAATGGGGTCTGTCTCTTCTTCAGTTTGGTATGTCAAACCACCTGCTGCTGAGGTCACCCTCCTCTGAGCAGATCTTCCTTCTCGTGTTTCCTCCTCATTTGAGCACACCTTCCTCGAATCAAAATCAGTCTTTTCTTTTCCTTCTTGGACTGATTCTTCTACTCCATTTGCAGCTTTCTCAACTCCTTCAACATTCTGCTCCTTTTCATCTATTATAGGAGTAGGCACAACTCTGCCATTGTCAATATTTTGCTCACTTTCTTTCTCTTTGTTTCCAATGTTCTCAACTGTTGGTAATTGTAGGAAAGTACCATCTTGCCTGGCATGTTACCCCCATATTTCACTGTATGTATGTTGTTTTAGTCCTTGTGTCACTGGGACCCTGCCAGGCAGGGCCCCAGTGCTCATAGTATGTGCCCTGTATGTGTTCCCTGTGTGGTGCCTAACTGTATCACTGAGGCTCTGCTAACCAGAACCTCAGTGTTTATGCTCTCTCTGCTTTCCAAATTTGTCACTACAGGCTAGTGACTAAATTTACCAATTCACATTGGCATACTGGTACACCCATATAATTCCCTTGTATATGGTACTGAGGTACCCAGGGTATTGGGTTCCAGGAGATCCCTATGGGCTGCAGCATTTATTTTGCCACCCATAGGGAGCTCTGACAATTCCTACACAGGCCTGCCACTGCAGCCTGTGTGAAATAACGTCCATGTTATTTCACAGCCATTTACCACTGCACATAAGTAACTTATAAGTCACCTATATGTCTAACCTTCACCTGGTGAAGGTTGGGTGCCAAATTAGTTAGTGTGTGGGCTCCCTGGCACTAGCCAAGGTGCCCCCACATCGTTCAGGGCAAATTCCACGGACTTTGTGAGTGCAGGGACGCCATTACACGCGTGCACTATACATGGGTCACTACCTATGTATAGCGTCACAATGGTAAGTCCGAACATGGCCATGTAACATCTCTAAGATCATGGTATTGTCACCCCACTACCATTCTGGTATTAGGGGGACAATTCCATGAGCCCCCGGTTCACTAGCACAGAACCCGGGTACTGCCAAACTGCCTTTCCGGGGTCTCCACTGCAGCTGCTGCTGCTGCCAACCCCTCATACAGGTTTCTGCCCTCCTGGGGTCCAGGCAGCCCTGGCCCAGGAAGGCAGAACAAAGGATTTCCTCTGAGAGAGGGTGTTACACCCTCTCCCTTTGGAAATAGGTGTGAAGGGCTGGGGAGGAGTAGCCTCCCCCAGCCTCTGGAAATGCTTTGATGGGCACAGATGGTGCCCATCTCTGCATAAGCCAGTCTACACCGGTTCAGGGATCCCCCAGCCCTGCTCTGGCATGAAACTGGACAAAGGAAAGGGGAGTGACCACTCCCCTGACCAGTACCTCCCAGGGGAGGTGCCCAGAGCTCCTCCAGTGTGTCCCAGACCTCTGCCATCTTGGAAACAGAGGTGTTGGGGGCACACTGGACAGCTCTGAGTGGCGAGTGCCAGCAGGTGATGTCAGAGGCTCCTTCTGATAGGCTCTTACCTCTCTTAGTAGCCAATCCTCCTTCCTTGGTAGCCAAACCTCCTTTTCTGGCTATTTAGGGTCTCTGCTTTGGGGAATTCTTCAGATAACGAATGCAAGAGCTCACCAGAGTTCCTCTGCATCTCCCTCTTCACCTTCTACCAAGGATCGACGGCTGACTGCTCCAGGACGCCTGCAAAACCACAACAAAGTAGCAAGATGCCTACCAGCAACATTGTAGCACCTAATCCTGCCGGCTTTCTCGACTGTTTCCAGGTGGTGCATGCTCTGGGCGTAGCCTGCCTTCACCCTGCACCAGAAGCTCCAAAGAAATCTCCTGTGGGTCGACGGAATCTTCCCCCTGCTAACGCAGGCACCAAAAGACTGCATCACTGGTCTTCTGGGTCCCCTCTCATCCTGACGAGCATGGTCCATGGAACACAGCAACTATGTCCAGTGACTCTTCAGTCCAAGTTTGGTGGAGGTAAGTCCTTGCCTCTCCACGCTAGACTGCAAAGCTGTGTACTGCGTGATTTGCAGCTGCTCTGTCTTCTGTGCACTCTTCAGGGATTTCCTTCATGCACAGCCTAGCCTGGGTCCCCAGCACTCCATCCTGCAGTGCTCAACCCTCTGAGTTGGCCTCCGACGTCGTGGGACCCTCTTTTGTAACTTCGCGTGGACTCCGGTTCACTATTCTGCTAAGTGCCTGTTGGGGTACTTCTGCGGGTGCTGCCTGCTTCTGTGAGGGCTCTCTGAGTTGCTGAGCGTCCCCTCTGTTGCCTCCTCCAAAAGGCGACATCCTGATCCTTCCTGGTCCTCAGCAGCACCCAAAAACCACTACCACAACCCTTGCAGCTAACAAGGCTTGTTTGCGGTATTTCTGCATGGGAACACATCTGCACGCTTCATCGCGACGTGAGACATCTTTCCTCCAAAGGAAAAGTTCCTAGTCCTCTCCTTTCTTGCAGAATTCCAAGCTTCTTCCATCCAGAGGCAGCTTCCTTGCACCTTCATCTGGGGTTTCCTTGGCTCCTGCCCCCCCTGGACACTGTCGTGACTATTGGACTTGGTCCCCTTGCCTTGCAGGTCCTCAGGTCCAGAAATCCATTGTCAGTGCACTGCTGGTGTTTGTTGTTCTTGCAGAATCCCCCTATTACAACTATTGTGCTCTCTTGGGGTAGTAGGTGTACTGTACTCCTACTTTTCAGGGTCTTGGGGTGGGGTTTCTTGGACACCCTGACTGTTTTCTTACAGTCCCAGCAACCCTCTACAAGCTCTCATAGGTCTGGGGTCCATTCGTGATTTGCATTCCACTTTTGGAGTATATGGTTTGTGTTGCCCCTATACCTATGCTTGCCTATTGCAACCTATTGTAATTCTACACTGTTTTAATTACTTTTCTGACTCTTACCTATTTTTGGTTTGTGTACATATAACTTGTGTATATTACTTACCTTCTTACTGAGGGTACTCACTGAGATACTTGTGGCATATTGTCATAAAAATAAAGTACCTTTATTTTTAGTAACTCTGTGTAATGTGTTTTCTTATGATATTGTGCATATGATATAAGTGGTATAGTAGGAGCTTTGCATGTCTCCTAGTTCAGCCTAAGCTGCTTTGCCATAGCTTCCTTCTATCAGCCTAAGCTGCTAGAAACACCTCTATTCTACTAATAAGGGATAACTGGACCTTGCACAAGGTGTAAGTACCTTTGGTACCCACTAAAAGCCAGGCCAGCCTCCTACATTAGTGGTGCAGCGGTGGGATAAGTACTTGTAACTGCTTTACCACTTTGTCATTTTGTACTTTTCAAATGAGAATCATATACCAAACAGTTCAGTGCATGTACACTTAAACCAAAAAGTTTGTTTTTCTTTTCTAAAACTTTTTACAAAGTTCTGAAAAGTTTCTTAAAACTTCTAAAAGTTTTCTAAAAGTTAGAAAAAGTTTTTTCTCTGTGCTTTCAAAAGTTCTAAAACTTTTTCTTTCTTCTCCCTATCTCTAAACCTTTTACTATCATGTCTGTGGTAGATTCCACTCTCAAAACTGTCAATGCTACTTATGACATTTTTAACTACAGGAGCTTAAGGAGTCTCTGCTTAGATAGAGGTTTAGTTATAGGAAAGAACCCTAAAAAAGAGTTTCTGTTTAACATGCTTATGGTGGATGACCAGAACAAGTCTGGCCCATCCAATGAGAGGTTAGTAGAAGCTTCCCAGTCTGATTCAGAGGAACCCCCTGAGGAAGCTGGGGAGGGTTCTGACAAGGGTCTGCCCCCAGCAGGACACCCAGTAATGCTGGTAGTGAAAGAGGTTCCCATCACAGTAGGGCATCCTTTATTCCTAGAGGCTAGGTTACCAGGGCCCAGACAGTTAGGGACAGGTCCCCCTCTGAAGTTTCCAATTTGTTATCTGTGTCAACCCACCCACCCTGATGATAACTTGTTAGAAAGGGAACTCAAAAAGTTGAGGGTTGAAGAGACTAGACTGAAGCTTAAACAGCAACAGCTGGCCTTAGATAGGGAATCAATCCCTAGACATTGAGAGGGAAAGACAGAGGTTGGGGTTAGGACCCCATGGTGGCAGCAGCAGTATTCCTGATAGTAATCCTTTTAATGAGCATGATTCCAGGAATCTGCACAAGATAGTCCCCCCTTATAAGGAGGGGGATGACATCAACAAGTGGTTTTCTGCACTTGAGAGGGCCTGTATGATACAGTTGGTCCCTCAAAGGCAGTGGGCTGCTATTTTGTGGCTATCTTTCACTGGAAAGGGTAGGGATAGGCTTCTTACTGTTAGAGAAAGTGAAGCTAACAACTACACAGTATTGAAGGATGCACTCTTGGATGGATTTGGCTTAACGACTGAACAATACAGGATTAAGTTCAGAGACACCAGAAAAGAGTCCTCTCAAGACTGGACAGATTTTGTGGACTGTTCAGTGAAGGCCTTGGAAGGGTGGTTACATGGCAGTAAGGTATCTGACTATGAAAGCCTGTATAATCTTATTCTGAGACAGCATATTCTGAATAACTGTGTGTCTGACTTGTTACACCAATACCTAGTGGACTCGGATCTGACCTCTCCCCAAGAATTGGGAAAGAAGGCAGACAAGTGGGTCAGAACAAGGGTGAACAGAAAAGTTCATACAGGAGGTGACAAGGATGGCAAGAAGAAGGATGGTAAGTCTTCTGACAAGGGTGGGGACAAAAGTAAACATTCTGAGTCTTCATCAGGCCCACAAAAATCCTCTGGGGGAGGTGGGTCCAAATATTCTTCCAATAATCAACCTAAAAAGCCTTGGTGTTATTTGTGTAAAGTCAAAGGCCATTGGGCAACTGATTCCAGTTGTCCAAAGAAAAACACCAAACCTCCCACCACCACAACCCCTGCTGCAAACTCTAGTGCCCCTAGTATTAGCAGTGGTGGTGGGAAACCTACTAATAGCCAATCCAAGGGTGTAGCTGGGCTCACTATTGGCAATGTAGTTGGGATTGGTCTTGTTAGGGAGACCACAGAGGCTGTTTTAGTCTCTGAAGGTGCTATTGATTTGGCCACCTTGGTTGCTTGTCCCCTTAATATGGATAAGTACAAGCAACTCCCCCTAATAAATGGTGTTGAGGTCCAGGTATTGCTGACAATCTCAATGCTCTCCCCATGGAAATCTCATGTGGAGACAACCCAGTCTTCTTATCAGGAGTGCTTCTCATTGACATTAGAACTAGCAGTAAAGCATTTGGCCATTTCAAATTTGTCGATGCACACACTTGTGATTTTAATGTTCCATTCATCTGTTCTACAAGGTCTGAAGCTTCTGGGCGATAGCTTCAATGTAGTCTTTGCTTAATGTTTAATGCAGAAAAAATCAACTCATTGTTGAAATGTGTTCCCCTATCTGATTCAATTGTAACCGGAAAACCAAAACGTGGAATTAGTTCTCGCAAAATTCAATTTAGCCACTGTAAGACTATAATTTCTCCTTGTTCGGTATGCCTCAATCCAATGACTGAAAATGCACACAATTACCAACACATATTTCAAACCAGCACATGCAGGCATCTCAATGAAATACATTTGCATTCTACTGAATGGACCTCCCGCCATACCTATGTGTCCCATGTTGACAATTGTTCCTTTGCCGACATCCATTTGCTGGCAAATTGTGCACCTATCGCAAACCAGCTCCGCCAATTGTCTGAATTTTGGATTGTACCAGAACTGTTTAAAACTCCTGATCATCGCATCTCTTCCTATGTGTGTTTGACCATTATAGTATATAGCCATTTGTGTCAACAGGCTGTTTGGCAAGACTACGTTTCCCTCTGCTGTTACCCAAATTTCATCTTCCCTTTGTATGCAATGATGTTTTATCCAATCCCTATGCTCCTCTTCTGAACATTGTTCTGTATTGCTTTCAATTCATCTGATGTCTCAACTATCTGCATGGTGAAATTTGCATAAATCCCTTCATTTTCAGACATCAATTCCCAGTTTCCTTTGAATGAAATCCCATTTAGAGCACAACATTTTGCAACTTGATCTGCATAAGCATTTCCCAATGTCACATAATTTTGTCCTCTCTGATGTGCACTGCATTTGACCACAGCAAATTTCTCTGATTTCTGTACTGCTTGTAACAAATCATGTATTCGTTCCCCATTTCTCGCAGGTGAACCTGAAGAAGTCAGGAACCCCCTTTGTGACCACACTTGCCCAAAGTCGCGTACGATACCAAATCCGTATTTACTATCAGTGTAGATCGCCACTTTCATTTGGTCTGATAATTGGCATGCTCTAGTAAGAGCCACCAATTCTGTGACTTGTACAGATATTACTCCTTTAAGCCATGAAGCTTCTAATATGCCAGTAACTGTACACACAGGATATCCTGCTCATAAGGCACCCTTGTTGTCTCTTAAGCAAGAACCATCAACAAAGAGAATTTGATCATTGTCTTCCAAACAGGTATCTTTGATGTCGACTCTTTGTTTGGTGTATAATCCTGTCACTTCTAAACAATCATGTTCTAAATCGTCTATACTAGTTAGATCTTCCCCCTCATTTGGTAATAGTGTTGCCGGGTTAAGCACTGTGCACCTTTTTATTGTTACATTTGGTGCCCCAAGAATCACTGTTTCATATTGTGTCAGTCTTGCATTTGTCAGGTATTGTGTTTTTGACCTGGTCAATAGAATTCCTATTGAATGAGGTACCATTACTGTCAGAGGATAACCCATCACAATGTTTTCACTTTGAGTTATACTCTGCTCAACAGCTGCAACTGCTCTTAGACAACCAGGTAAGGCTGCTGCAACATTCTCCAAAGTAGCTGAAAAATATGCTACTGGACAATTGACACCACCATGTTTTTAGGTCAAAACAGACAAAGTACATCCATCTCTCTCAAGACAAAACAATAAGAAAGGTTTTGTGTAATCAGACATACCTAAAGCTGGTGCTTGACACAAACTTTATCTCAGCTCAGTAAAAGCTCTCATGCATTCCTAATCCATCATTATCGGATATGAAATATCCTTATGTGTCAATCTCTGCAATGGCTTTGAAACGGCTGTAAATTTGGGGGGATATTTATACTCTGTTTGCGCCGAATGTGCGTCAAACATTTTGACGCACATTCGGTCCAAACCAAGCACCATATTTAAACTTTGACGCCCGCGGATGTCAAAATTCCTCTGTGTGCGTCATTTTCTGAATGCGGGAAACTGCCTTGCGTTAATGACATGCAAGGTAGGTGTTCCCGCCCAAAAAATGACTTTAAGGCCTGTGCGCCTTATTTATACTCCCACGTCATTTTGACGCTCAGGAGGGGGCAGGCCTTAAAAAACGCCGCACAGCCTGATGTGTGCCGTTTTTTAATGCCTGGGTCAGGGCAGGCGTTAAGGGACCTGTGGGCTCGCTTCCATGGTCTCTGACCATGGATGGAGTACAGAGGTGCCCTTCCCTGTCCCCAGGGACACCCCCTGCCACCCTCGCCCACCCCTGGAGGGGACCCATCCCAGGTAAGTACAGGTAAGTTGAGGTAAGATTTTTTTTTTTAAAGTGGTATGGGGGGGGGGCCTATTTGGGCCCCCCTACATGCCACTGTGCCCAACGACCATGCCCAGGGGACAGAAGTCCCCTGGGCATGGCCATTGGGGAAGGGGGCATGACTCCTGTCTTTGCTAAGACAGGAGTCATTTCAATGGGGGCTGTGCGTCAAAGAATGGCGCAAGTCCAGTTTGAGGCATGATTTTTGCCTCAAACCTTACTTGCACTATTTTTTGATGCACAACCCCCTTTTTCCACTACCTTCCGCCTGCTAATGTCATTCCTTAAATAAGGCGCCCACATGGCGCGTAGGAATGGCGTTGGCCGGCGGTAAAATATTCTACGCAAACCAGCACCGGTGCTGGTTTGCGTCAAAAAGTATACATTGGGCCTTGGAATCCACTGGCAACAAAATCCTACCATTTCCAAAAACATTCTCAACTCTTTTTGTGAACATGACAGTTTAAGTTTAATTATTGCTGCTACTCTTTCTCTTGAAATTCTCCTCGACCCTTTCTCAATCAAGTGTCCCAAATATTGCACTTCTTGCTGACAATACTGCAACTTAGCAGGAGAAACTTTATGACCATTGTCTCCCAGAAAATTCAGCAATGCAACCATATCCTCTCTACAGCCTTCCTTTGTCTTTGAGGCAATCAACAAATCATCAATGTACTGTACTAAGTTCGATTGGTAAGGCATTACCAATGACTCCAGGTTCGTTTTCAAAATCTGATTGAAAATCAATGGTGATTCTGAAAACCCTTGAGGAATCCTATCTCAACAGTAGACTCTGGTCAGAAATTTGAAACAAAAGAGATATCTGCTGTCCTCTGGTAGAGCCATGGAAAAGAAAGCTTGGCACAAATCAATGACTGTGAACCATTTTGCATCACATGGAATCTGAAACAGTATCACTGCTGGATTTGGCACAACTGGACAACATTTCACCACTATGTCATATATTTTTCTCAAATCCTGGACCAGACGAATTTTCCCATACGGCTTTTTCAAACCCATTATTGGTGAATTACACAGACTTCTCAACACTTCTTTCAAAACACCCTGCTCCAAGAATTGTTCTATCAATGGTCTTATCCCTTCTATTATTTCATTTGTCATCGGGTATCGTGCAGTCTGTGGAAACACCAAATTCTCTTTCACGGCCACTTTGACACCTCAACTCCTCTGATCAAACAAATGTCCTTTCCTGAAAAATCCCAAACTTTTGATTTAACTTTTTCCTGTAAATCGATCAGCAAATCTTTATTTTCAAAGACTGGGAAAAAATAAATAAAGTCTTCCAGATTGTGATCTTCCTTTGCCTGCTCATTGTCATCTGCCTGACCATCCTCATCATCCAGTAAAGCTATTTCGCAAGACATCATCCTTTTCCCTTCATCAACTGACAAATCTTTCTCATCATCACTATTGGTCTCAATTCTAATTCCCTTACTTGAACACAATCAAACACTTTATCTTGCACAGTAAGCCTCTTCTCAATAATGATACTGGACTGGAATCACAAACAGCAAAACTATGATAATCTCTAAAGTTTCTGATTTTCACAAGAACTGGTTCTGTAAGGGTGTTAACCAAATGTTTATTTGCAGCTCCTACTATCTGCACTGTCTTTTCTGAAACAGGTATGTCTGGAACTTCTATTGTCCTCATTGTTGAGCGTGTGGCTCATGTGTCGACCAGAAGATTAACCTCACGACCACGTGCTTCACCCTCCACATAAGAACCTCTCTGATCCACTTCTAATGATGCAGCCATCATATAGTCCTCCTCATCTGAACTATCCAACGGCCATTCAGCGTTTATTTCATTCTCACTGTGTAAAGGAAATTGTTCAACTCTTTTTACACTTTTGTCTTGACCACTTGTGAAAGCATAACCTGTTGCTGTTCCATTGGGCTCTGTATCATTTGAACCTGTCTCGGTATGCGCATTTGCTCTACAGGCACCATCTGCACCTGTGGCTGCATTTGTTGTATTTGTGGCGTTTGTACCTGTTGTACCTGAGGTTGTACATTCTGCATCTGTTGCATCGGCTGTAAAGGCTGGAAACCATGCATATTATTCACGTTGTTATGGAGATTTTGACCTCCCATTCTAGGTTCTCTTATGCCCTGAAATGAATTGATACCATTTGATTGCTGAACCATTCCTCCTGAATTCAACATTGACACTGTCTTTTCCAATGTCCCACTAATCCACAAATATGACAAGGCAACACCTTTCGCCTTTGCTGCTCATTTTGCATCACCACTGAACTAAAATCTACATTTCTATTAACTATCGGAAGCATCATTCCACCTTAACCTCTATTTCCCTGTGGCAGTTGTTGAAAATGTCCTTGCAATCCTGTCTGTGCAGCCTTAATCTGCATCACCATTGCTTTCTCTTTCAGCTTTTTCTGCTTCAGCTCACTATCATCACTACAGTATTTAGAATACTGCAAAACTTCATCAATGGGCTTTGCTTGCCAGCAGGTCAAATGATTCTTGATCATTTGACATACTTCTGGTTTCATCCCTTCAACAAATCTGAACACCAAATGATACATCATGCTCTCCTTTTCAATTGTTTCTACACCACTGAATTGTTTGAATGCCTTCAACAATCTTTCATAATATGCATTAACTTATTTTTGTCCTTCCTGTGATGTTCTATCTATGTGCTGCCAATCAACATTTCTCTGCGAAATTCTCGTTTTCCAGAAACTCAATGATTTTATAATAATGCTTCCTTACTTCAGGAGATGGCTCACCTGTTTTTAAATCCCTTTGCATTTCGCCCGTTGACCAATCAACACTTTTCTTGCATTCAATCCATAAATCTGCTGGAACCACAATGTCAAAAAGTGTATTCAAGTCTTCCCACAGACACTTCGAAAGTTTCACAAACCTATTTGTCTGCTGGTACCACTCCATTGGTTTCTCTCTCTGTCTTGGGTAATCATTTGTAAAACTTATAATATCACTCCTATTACAAGGTACATGTATAAACTTCCCTCCTGGTGTTTCCCTCATTGGTAGCATTTTCACTGCATCTCCTGTCTGTGTCACATCATCTTTCTTTGGTCTTTCTCTTTTCCTGTGCCATCTGCTCTCCCATTTGTCTAATGCCCTCCAAACCTGCACTTTCTTAAGTAATTCTTTAAGATGTGTTCTCATTCCTGCAGGTCTCATGTGAGTAAAGTCTTCCTCCTCCAAATTTAATCTGCAACTTCTTTTCAGTGTTTTCATTTTTGTCAAGTCAATGTCATATTCGTCTGCTACGTCTTGTAACTGTTGATAAAGTTTGTCTGCTCCTTTTGTAATTATTTTGCATAGATATCTCAACTGCCCTTCGGTTTAGGATTCAAGTTTGTTCATACCCAATTTCCCTTTTAAGAGTTCACTCCCTTTCATGTTCAATTTTACTCTGTTTATTGTTTCTTCCTCTTTATCTTTTCTCTCTTGTTGCTTTGAATTGTTTAAATCTTCTAGCCATTTTGTTATTTCTTGTGCAGACAAGCCTTTCAATGAAATTCCATTGGCTTGTGCACCTGCACCTCGCTCTTGCCCTGAACTCGCACATTGTTGTGGAGCCATTGTTCCCAAATTCTCAACAGGTGACAAATCTATTAAATAATTTGCCTCATTCAAACTTGGCCCTTGCCTATTCTGCACATTTATTAATGAATTCTCTCCACTATTGTCTACACAAGCATATAATGGAGTTACCGGACCCATCGTAATAGGTACAGTAATTGCATCTGGATTAATCAATGTTCCAACTCTCTCATTCTGTCCTGCACCCATGCTCTCCATCTGTGGAATCTGTATATGAACAGGTTCTCTTAAGTTCATCCCTTGCCGACCTTAAATTATTAGTTGTTCTCACAAACTGAGCCTCTGGCTGTATCTCAGGAATGTTCATTTTAAACTGTTGTCTGTTACTCAATGAGTCATTAAAACTACTCTGCATCTGAACTCTCTTATTGCCCTGGATACTCTTTGCAGATTCTGAAATCGATAGTGCAGTAGGAATTGTATTATTAATTCCACTCCCATTCGATCTATTATCATTTTGCTGACTCACATTTGGTGGAGGGTAGGTCTCTAAAATTTGAGTAACTTTCTCATCTTCCTCCATTTCATCATCATTAAACATAACTCGTTTCGAGTCTTTCATGTTTTGTTCTTTAACGTCTAATGAACCCTTCTTCTTTTTCTTTCCATCTTTTGTCTCAATCTCATCCTCCTTTGTTCTTGCAGGATATAATCTGACCCCATGTAATGTTTCTACTCTCTACCTTTTCTGCTCTTCACCCCATACAGCTTCAGATAACGCCTTTTCTACTCTTCTCATTTTGTTTTCAAATTTTAAAGCCTGTTGCTGTTTTGCTACCAGCTCCCATTTTGCTAATACTTTGTATTGTGCCGGGCTCGGTGAAGGTTTTAAACTGTACATCTTTGACCTTAAATTATCCAAAAATCTTAAATTATATGTACCATGTTCTGGGAAAGCCAGACAACCTTCTTTCTTTGTAATCTTGACTCAATGTTTCAACCAATGCTGCACCTCTCTCCTCAAACACAATACATGGCGGTGTATTTCCTGGCGGACAAACCTCTCCTTCGAGTGCCGGAATGTATTCATCACCCCTCAACGCACTTTATAAAGTTAGAAAACTTAATTTTCAACTTAATTTATTCAAACCTGATGTCCATACCAAAAATTATTATCAAACTCAATTAAACTAAGCAAATACAAATAATGAACAAAGGATAAAGAAAGAATAACCAATGAAGAAAAGTTACTACGATCCCACAATTCTCTTCAACCCCCTCACCCTCCAATCGCATTACTCCATTGTCGGACTGATTGACGAATCCATGCGCGACACCTTCTACTAATCAACCAATCCCAGCGCGGCACCAACTACGTCACACCAACACATTCACCCCCTCTTTCACTAAACGCTGACAAGGTCTGTCGTACCAGTCTTTCACAACCCACACGCAAAGTCAATGCAATATTAATTCGCAAGCTAACTAAAATAAGAAAACAAATTTACTCATTTACTACAGGTACGGTAATACAAACTCTTCAGAACCTTCCAAAGTAAACTTCAGCTTTCGCCTACTCCTTTTTTACAGTTCCCACAATCGTGAGCAAAATTCGAACCGCGAACTTCACTTCTCCACTGTTCCTTGGATTATTGGGTAGTGCACTTAGTACTCACCAAGTTTTCAGTATAATTTCCTTCACAACAATTTCTCACAAACTTGACCTACCAATCACGACGGATCTGTCTATTAAATGAATGAATTTCAACATACACCAAGTGTCTCTCTACACTTCTCAATGTTCGCCGGAGTCCCAGACCTCTCTCCTTAGTTCTGTCATAAACAACCACGTGGATAATTTTTCCTGCATCAAGCACCACACTCAAATGAAGAACGCCGCTTCCCTACTCTCATACCTATAGGAGTACGCATACTCCATCTAATTAACTAATTTGAGTATCTCTACTCCTCTAGAGTCATATCCATCACAATCATCTGCAAATTAGCTAAAGCTGTGGAAACGCAAAATCACTTCATTCAAATTCAACCAAACACTGCTAAGAACACACCCTTCAACCTAGGGGGTCTCCAACAACCGGGGAAAGTCACTTAAGGCAACTAGCAACTCATCTTGTTTAGTCCTTATAACAATTTGACGAAAGAAAAAAACAAGCCAACAATTTTGTTCACACTCAAACCTTACAACCTCATTATGCCATCATCAAAACAATGACGTAAGCGTAATCTGCTACCAAAAACTGCTGCAGCACCAGGGAATCCTAGCTATTATTTGCACTGAATAGTGGATTCTGCGCTAGAGGGCGATGGATCGAAGAGACATAGGTTTGAGGGGATGTCATCAATGAGCGATGTGAGCATCAACAAAAGTCAACATAATCAATTATACTAAACCACACTGAATAACCACAGCAGTTTATTAAGAAGAATTTATAAATTTATTTCCCTATATTAACAATGCTAATGTCACGAAAATAACTCTCAAACACAAATGATAAGCATGTAGGATCAATAGTGGTTGATTAAAGCGTCTTAAATATCTCAATCTGATTAAGACAACCCAACAAATTATCTCCAAAATAATCACACTTAATAATAATACAAAAACGGGTAATAATGGCAAGGTATACATTAGTTCAGCATTAAAATGATTTCAAGGTAAGTCATGAGCATTTAAAATTAGTTTCCTCACTAACCACAAATTAGCATCAACATATTGGGCTTCAAATGAAAAGAATTTAGCAACACAAATTTAGAAAAAATCTTTAGCTTGATGAATAACAAAATATTATTAATGCGCAGAAATGTAATCGTTAGTTGCAGTTGGTACCTGAAAAGCAAAAGAGACACATCATACAATACAATGACATACGTTACCAATAATGAACAGTCAATAGCTTGCTTCGGCCAGGGGACACCATCAGTTGTATCATTAGAAGATTTGGGCCTAACAACAGCTAAACTCACTCAGCTAAACTCGAACTATCGGAAATATCTCCTCCTCTCTAACATAGGATCTCTAAAATCTGACCCACTAGGAATCCTACTCAGTTTTTATACTAAATCCTAATAAGCTTATGATTGATCAATCTATGGGGTGGTTACGTTTCAGCTAATCAACAACTAAATTGATGACCTAAAATACAACAAATCTGCACTAATTAGGACATTTTCTTCAACAATAACAATTCTTCTTGCATCTCGTCTGTAGCTCCATCGTTTCATCGCCTCTCAAATGCCTTGTCTCAGGAAGAAACGTATACAGTTTCTCTTTACCAGGTATTAGTAACATTCTCAAACAATAGGACATTTCAACTTATGCAATGCTCAATTAAAACATGACCTTTTAAGACATAATGGAGCAACCCACTAGGGGTAGCTGTGGGAAAATCTAAACAAACTTCGAAAACACTTTTATTTAAGCTTTGAATTATGGAAAATAACCACAGCATTTAGTTAGAATTTTACTCAGTTAAAGGACAGGAAACGAACATTAACATTCATTTTCAAAAGTTACTCATTTCACACGTTAATTCATTACACGTCTTAATATGAAAATCATTAATAAACATATTAGAAAATTGACACTCTCACACTGGTATTTAATATCGTTTTGGCTGACTTTAAAGTGAAAGCATTTACAGGCAGAATACAGATTGCCCTCCCTGTGCAGTACAATTGTCACAATGTCACAGATAATGAATGCGCAAGAGCTCCGGGGACTGCTGTTTCCTGGGGTGCATCCGCTTTGATATTACCCTGTGCCCCAACTATCCCACCTAGACACATTAGGGACTGCTGTGGTGCTGTGATGGAATAGTCATAACATGGTGATTTGTGTTTTCTTCGGCTACAGGAATACAACTGTTGTAGTTTAGCAGTAGAAAGTCTCTGTCACTTCTGGTGAAAGATTGACACTATTTATATGCTTCCTCTTTGATAGTCAGATGTTTTTCTACAGAATAGCTGGCATTACCTACCTCTGTGGAAGTAGAATGAGTGACCAGCGTGTAGTTGGGTTTCCCTCTTGTGAAACGACAGCAGCATTCTCTTTGCATCCTCTGGCCCTCTGGCCCAGATTTAAGAGGGTCTAGTGCCTCCTTGTGCCACATTAGCGTTTTCTTTTTTTTTAGGCTAATATGCCCTAATAAGGCCAAAATCGCTGCACCAGATTTTCAGATTGGCGCAATGCATGCATTGTGCCACTTTGTAACCCCTTGCGCCACATTATGCCTAGTGCAAGGATGGTATTCCCCCCTTAGGGGACCCCCAAAAAATGGCACTGTGCCATTTTTTGCAGCATTGTTTACGCCTGCACAAAGCAGGCATTAAAACGAGGCCCATTGTTATTTATAATGGATCTCAATGTGCTTTGGAGGATTTTTTAATGCTAATCTTGCAAAGCACCAAACTAGTGATAAAAATGTTGACGTTAGTTCCCTGATTACCGCCATGGTGCGCCGTATCTCAAATACGGCACACACGTGGTGGCTTTAGGGAGGAACAGGGAGAGTGCAAGAAAAGTAGCGCTGCATTGGATGCAACGCTCTGTTAGTAGAACAGCATTTCCACTGTTTGTGCCGGCTTAGGATGGTATTTCACTTTAATTCTGCTGCATTGTTGGATCTATTCTGCATATTCTCTAGCGTTACACTGATGCTTACTCTTGCTTTTATTTGTAACCCTCTGCTGTGAAGGGGGAGAGAGTGTTAGTTCTTTATTAAGAGATGTTAACTGATATGTACTGACTGAATTGCTTTGTAAAACACGTTACTAGAGAGAAACGTTTATGTTTCATTAACTTATTTAAATGTACCTTTTTAGGTAGCCCATTAACCATTTAAAGCAACACTTCTAACGTAGCGAAACGAAGAGAACATGCTGTTAAGGCAGCAAAATCTTTACACTGAAAAAACATGCTGCATTGAAGCCAGCCAGGTTGCCCCATTACCAAGAAGCACTGATCTGATTGAAAGCCATTTCCATTTTTTCCATTGTTTACGCTTGGAATTAAGGAACAATAGCCACTCCACATATTTTTTAGTATTTTGAGTTAATTTTGATTTTCATTTCTGTTCACGCAAAAAGATACACTTGGCTGTGAGCTTTCATTCTATTTGGTCTGAGTAAACTTAAGCACAGAGTCCCAAAATTGAGGACCGCCAAAGCAAGCCCAACCTGTCTGGCTCTGGACATTTACTTGGGGTTGCTCTATTATGCTGTTCCACCCACCAGTAAAAGAAAACTAACGAGGCAGAATTATCAGGAGCGTCTTAACAGACCCAGTTATGGATTATTTGCAATGGAGTTCATAGTGAATTCTTTAATTAGTGGGGGGCCCTCCAAAACTCCTATCCTTGATCCATAAAGCCTACCAAATGGTGGTTGACAAATCTGCTTTACTCATCGGATTAGCCCTAAATGTGAGGGCTATGCAGACCAGGCCTTCTGTTTAACTGAGTGCTAGGAAAGTCCTGTGCAGCTGTTAAGTTGGCAGCCTAGCCCATGAATTACTCCAAAAAGGCATTTCAATTTGCTACCAGACTGCATGGACACTGTTCAATAAGCTGCAAAACCTTCATCAGAAAACCATACACATTTTCAGTTGAGGAGGTGTTATATGTGGTGCTGAAGAAGTCCATCAGTACTACTACATGCTAGAAACAGCCTCCCTATTAGACCATGGTTCTGAAAAGAGCAATCTAGTATTATCCAGATAAACTTGCATTTGCATAGCCACTACATTTGGCTTGCATTCTTAGTCAAGGTTAAAATATTTTAAAAAGCCTACTGCAGTGAAAAAACAAAATATTGCATTCTATAAATAGTATATCTATAAGGTAACAAAATTAGGATGTGATGATTCAGTGCACTTTTGAGCTGTAAAACAGTCCCTCATTCACTGCAATGACACCACTCCAGATGAGGTGGATTGTTAATACCAAATTGCTAATGGAATTAGGAGCTAGCGAAATATTCGTCTGGGTGGAGCTGAAACCTACTGCACTGTACAACACTCCACCCTACACCACTATATTCTACACCACTCAATGCCACTGCACTGTACTCCACTGTACACCACTGCATTCTAAGCCATTCTATTCTTTGCAACTGTACTCTTTGGCACTTTATTCTACATCACTGTACTCTATGCTACTGCACTCAACTATGCACTACCCTAATCTACACCACTATATTCTATGATGGTGCATTGTAAGCTGCTGCACTCTACATCACTGCACTCTACACCACTATACTCTGCAGCACTCTACTTCAATGCACTTTACACCAATCAACTCTATGCCATTCCCCTGCACTCCACTATGTACCACTCTACTCTGCCCCACTGCACTCTACTCTGTACCACTGCACTCTATGCCACTCTATTATATGCCACTTTATTCTGTGCCACTCTACACCACGGCACTCTAGGACACTCTATTCTGTCACATTGCATTCTATGCCAGTGCACTCTACATCACTGCATTCTACACCACTCTGCTCCACATTACTCCAGTCTACACCACTTTACTCTGTGGCACTCAACTCTATGCTGCTGCACTCTATACCACTGCACTCTAGGGCACTATACTGTACTCTGCACCACTCTACGCCACTCTACTCTGCACCACTCTATGGCACTACACTCTGTGTCACTCTGCTCTACCCTGCACCACTACACTCTACTTCACTCTACTCTGCACTTCTCCACTCAACGCCACTGCACTCTACTATACAACACTCTAATCTACAACTCTGCATTCTCCAAGACAGCATTGTATGACGCTGAATTTTATGCCGCTTCACTCTATCCCACTGCACTCGACAGCACTATACTCTGCAACATTCTCTGCCAATGCACTTTACACCATTCCACTATACGCCAACCTACTGTAGGACTGTCAGGAATAAGGCTGTGCGCGGTCCAGGTCCAGCACGAAACTCCGCTGGGCAGATTTGCAACGCTTTAATCGAACTACTTGTCATCTCTGCTTTTTCCAAAAGTGGCCATCAGCGTCGTCTACCCTGTGGTAAAGCTCGTGTAGCTGCAGGTTCAGGACATTGGCGGACAAGATGCACTTATCAGTGCTATTCTATGAAGGGATTACAATTCCCATGTTTTTAGAGGCAGCAGCCATCTTGGGGTGTGGCAGCCCTATAAAGCCCAGCCACACCCAAGCACGTTGCTCACTGTTTCGATGCAGTCACACCTCGAGGAGGTTCCTCTGAAGAAAAGCAGATTCCTTGCATGGCTGAGTGGCAGCAAACCAGAGTATCCTTGTTTCCATGGTGCATTCAAAATGAGTAGGTCGTACTCGTAGCGGTAAGGTCTTGAAAAGCCAAATCTTGAAGGGGGGTGTTATTTCCAAAAAGTAAAGCTCCCCATTGCATAACAAGCAAATCGTTTCAGGCCACACTGGTAAAGCGCCCCGGACACAACATTTAAAGTGCTTCAGTTCATAGGAGTAAAGCGCACTTGGCATGGTATTCAAGGCGCTTTGGTTCACAGGAGTGAAGCGCACTTGGCACGACATTCAAAGCACTTCAGTTCACAGGAAGTAAAGCACCCTTTGCACAGCAATCAAAACGCTTCAGTTCACAGGAGTAAAGCGCACTTGGCATGGTATTCAAAGCGCTTCAGTTCACAGGAGTAAAGCGCACTTGGCATGACATTCAAAGAGCTTCAGTTCACAGGAGTAAAGCGCACTTGGCATGGTATTCAAATCGCTCCAGTTCACAGGAGTAAAGCGCACTTGGCACGACATTCAAAACGCTTCAGTTCACAGGAGTAAGGCGCACTTGGCATGTTATTCAAAGCGCTTCAGTTCACAGGAGTAAAGCGCACTTTGCACGACATTCAAATCGCTTCAGTTCACAGGAGTAAAGCGCACTTGGCATGGTATTCAAAGCGCTTCAGTTCACAGGAGTAAAGCGCACTTGGCATGGCATTCAAAGCGCTTCAGTTCACAGGAGAAAAGCGCACTTGGCACAACATTCAAAGCGCTTCAGTTCACAGGAGGAAAGCGCACTTGGCATGGTATTCAAATCGCTTCAGTTCACAGGAGTAAAGCGCCCTTGGCACAGCATTCAAAGTGCTTCAGTTCACAGGAGTAAAGCGGCGTTGGCACAGCATTCAAAGCGCTTTAGTTCACAGGAGTAAAGCGCCTTTGGCACAGTAATCAAAGCTCTTCAGTTCACATGAGTAAAGCGCCCTTGGTCCAATAATCAAGGCGCTTCAGTTTACATGAGTAAAACTTTCAGGCCTAGGTGGCAAATGTGAAAACATTTCAAAGATAAGCAAATCATAGTTTCATTGTTTTTGGAAGCATAATATGTGAGATACATATTTAAGTCTTTGATGATATGTGAGATACATATTTAAGTCTTTGCGAATTTCTAGGTTGAGACCAAACGTTTTATGTTTATGAATGCATAGTAGTTGCATGATTGATGTCCAGAGTATGCCCATGGTCCAAGCTCTTGCCTTCTCTAGGTTCAGAGGTCTCAGTTCGTTCTTGTTCCATGATTCAGAGAAGGGCCACGCCCAGTTTTGTCTAAGGTTCATGACATTCTGAAGTATCATGATTTTACTAATTGTTCTTGTTCCATGATTCAGAGAAGGGCCATGCCCAGTTTTGGCTAAGGCTCATGACATCCTGAAGTATCATGATTTTACCAATTGTTCTTGTTCCATGATTCAGAGAAGGGCCACAGCCAGTTTTTTGTCTAGAGCTCATGCCATCCAGAGGTATCATGATTTTACTAATTGTTCTTGTTCTATGATTTACAGTAGGGCCACACCCTATTTCATAAGGGTTTCAACACTTGTATCCACAGAGACGCCTTTGTCTATTCCATAAGGGTCTCAACACTTACATCCACAGAGACGCCATTGTCTATTCCATAAGGGTCTCAACTCTTACATTCACGGAGACGCCTTTGTCTATTCCATGAGGGTCTCAACACTTGCATCCACGGAGACGCCTTTGTCTATTCCATAATGGTCTCAACTCTTGCATCCACGGAGACGCCTTTGCCTATTCCATAAGGGTCTCAACACTTGCATCCACGGAGACGCCTTTGTCTATTCCATAAGGGTCTCAACCTTGCATCCACGGAGACGCCTTTGTATATTCCATAAGGGTCTCAACACTTGCATTCACAGAGACGCCTTTGTCTAAGTGTATAATTGCATGTTGATGTTGTTATGAACAAGTATATACATACATGCTTAACCATTTTCATTTTCAGATCTCTCTCCCTGCAGCTACCTATCCTAATTTCCCTTCCCCCTGCTTGGCTTCATCAATACTCAGTGTTATGATAACTTTCTGAGTTGGTGACGCCAGGAGGTGGGCCATTTGTTCGACGCCGTGCAGATCCCGAGGAAAGGGCACTGTAACAAGGACACTCTATGCAGCTCAACTCTATGCCACTCCAATACACAACATTGTTTGCCACTCCACTCTACGATACTCAAGTTCACTCTTTACCATTCCACTTTAAGACACTCTATACAACTCTCCTTAACACCATTAATGTTTAACCATCATGTACAGCAGCATCCTGGTGTACAAAATGTCTAAAACACATCAGCAAATTCAATAGCTCTTGCCTAGGCACAATCTATTGACTTTGCCAGTGCTTGTCTTTTTAGCCGCAACAAAGTCAATAATATAACCCCAATCTGTTGCTTTAAAGGCGTCCCAACTATATGAAATAGAAGATCAGGAGTCATGCTAGGGTCAAAATAGTCCTTCAAAATAATTCAAACTGCTCCACAAAGGTTTTATCTTTTAAGAGAATATGGGTATTTTTGAAATGCCATTTATTAGATCAAGGTGTTTCAGACATGATTTCTATATCTACAATAACTGGTGCATGATCTGATATTAGTATGGAACCGATTTCAGCATGTGCTAATGTTGAGGTTAAGTGAGGTGTAAGATAAATGTAGTCTAATATAGATTTAGATTGATGTGCAGGAGAGTAAAAGGTGTAATCTAGATTATCAGGGTTGCATATTCTCCAAGCATCCACCTGTCCCCTGGAATTGATACTGTTCTTTAAAGTTTTTTGCATTTTATTGAGTAGGTTAGAAATGTTCTATCAATAAACAAATCTAGGTTTTTATTACAGTCCCTCCCCCCACTAGAAAGTTTGTGTGAGAACAGGACCGTACAATAGTTTACATTATTTTCCAAAATGATATGTCCACTCCAGTACGACAGTATATATTGTGAACACAAATTGTAATTTGATTTATAGTTAGATGGAGGAGAAGCCATCTACCCTCCTCGTCCTTTTCTTCCCCCTCGATCATCAAAGAAAGTGATTTGGGAAAATGTTATTTTGTTTTGCGGAGAACAGAATACGTGGCCCACCCACTGCCTCCTCAATGAATTCATGTTTTGTCTGTAAATTGTATTTCCTGTAGCAAAGCAATCTTACTTTGTAATCAAGATAGGTGTGTAAGCACTCTCTGTTTCTTAACAGGGTTGCATAGACATTTAACATTCCATGGCACAACTCGAGGATTATTTGTCATATAAATAGATGTTGGACAGTGCATAATACATATAAATATTCAAATTAATAGGGTGATTTAAATGCATCAGGTAAGACAGCCAATAATGTATAGGACGAATACAGCATATTAGCATAGGTTGTTATGAAAACAGGAGAAAAAGCGGAAAAAGGAAGAAAAGACAGAAGGGTAACAAAAGGAAAAGGACACAAAATGATAGAAGAAAAGAAGACTGTAAAAAGCCAAAGAGGCTTTAACCATAGTAGGTGGACAGTTTTAATAATAACATTTATCACAATCAGTATAAAAATATGTCCTTGCAGTTCGAAAAGCTCAGAATTAAAATCTATTGTACACGTTTATGGACCTGAGAGAAAAGTCAGAGATAATGAAAAGACCATGGATCTTATTTCACATTCATTAATTTATTTATTGCTGTAGTTGGAACAACATCTACCAATTCATTTATGTTTTTTTCTAGTTTGCAAACAGAGCAGCAGATGCATATATTAAACCACAGTCCATCTTAAGCTATTCCTTTGTTTCATGGGGCATGATCTGTGTCTAGCATTGCAAACAATGGTCCTATACCAAACAAAATCAGTACCACATTTAGTCAGTAGGTGTGCTGCATGTGCCTGAATGCCCACTCTGCTGAAGGTTTGACTGTGGCTTGAGTATCAATGGACTCATCCTCTATGCAGGTTCCTAAAGAGGACTAGACCCTTTTCCTGACCCTAATACTTTCTCATATGTGGGTGATACTTGGGGTTTTATCTACTATTCCTATCTACAGGTCCTGCAAAGTGGTTTATGTTCGGAATAGAGCAGGGCACATTAAAATTGAATATGCAGTAATCATCAGAACACCATGTGGAAACAGGAGATTGTGTTTCTTCATGACTCTATCTTTTGAATTCAACAAACACTCACCCACGTTTGCCAGAAACTGGTCAGGTTTGCAGTCTTGCTCACCACATCTTTGACTATTTGGATAAACAATTCAGTTCTCATGATCAAGGATTGTTCTGGCATTATGTTCCAGCCCTATTTTGTAAGCAGGAAAATAAAAGGTGACTGAGAGTGTAGGCAGGAGGGCTCTGTTTTATTTAGGGCTGTATTAAAGGTTAGCTTGCTGGACAATTCCAGTTTGCTCTTGATGAGTCATATTTATTTTAGTATTTCTACTGGTTACCTTCTGCATTCTGCATGAAACCTAAACCAAAGGTTCATTTGTTTGAACAAAGAACTTTGGAAAATTAGACAAACCTATATTTTTTGCAGATTCTTTGCAGTCTTGGTCATTGCCCTTCTTGGAAATGGGGAGATGGGATTTGGCCGCTAAAAAGTTCCAGTCAAACAGAACAAGACTGTCTGAATTCCATCCATCAGTACTTGTACAAAGAATGCATGCATAGCATTGTTTCATAGCCATAAGTTTTGTGATTTGTACATAAAATGTTTCAAAGTGTGTGATCATAAATGTCCTATGAGTGCCCTCAAAACGTGTGGGGTCCTTTACTTGACATTTTAGCGACAGAAAACAGTAAATGTCTCTAATTTTGTCCATCTACATCTGTGTTTCAAAGGCGTATTGCTTCTTCACTCTGGGTATGCTTAAATAGACTTAACATAAAAATATAGCCTGAGAGTTGCACCCTGGTCCACCCTACTAATCCAATTTTATGATATTGATAAATCTTTTCCTGTATCTAGTGTGAAAACAGTATCTTTAAATACAAGGCTATTTCACCTCTGGAATTTTTGTCCTTCCCCTTTAACAAAAGAGGATTACCTACCACTCAAAGAGGGTTCAAAACATATCTCTTAACCCCTCAGCCTGAAACACTTCCACAAACTAAAGGTGACATTGGGTAGTGGTTTCAGTTTAGCTATTGGTTTCACCTCTGCCTTCAGGCCATCTAAAAGAGCTGCGAAGATCATGAATGAGTGTTAAACAAAAACAGCTAATTCATTAACAAAATGAATTATGATTATTATGTTTACGTAAACGTCTCACACCTAACTTCATAGATCACAGCCGCTCTTTCTTTAAAAACCTATCCTGCAACCTAAAGATAACGAATGTCCACCAGCACACCTATTCATCTCACCAACCATTTGCATGAAATCAAATTTATCACACAAATTATCACTCCTACCTTCTATCAGTTTACTCTACCACAAAGACATCTGGGTGGAGTAAATCCATGGAATGTTTTTTTCCTTGAGAGTACACGACTAATCCCAATAACCAACAATAACAGTTGTAATGACCACTAACTTTGTTTTCTGGAGTATTGTGCTACTCACAAGTGCAATGGAGCATTCTGCAGCAGGTTTTAATTCTGCTTTCTTGCATGCTCATGGTATTTAAAGTAAAGCAGGTCCTGAGGGCAAACTGAGATTCAGATAGCATGTGATTTGTTTTATATTGCCTTTCACATGATGGCAGAGTCACATATTTGTGTGCAATGTAGCTGAACGCTATGTATAATTCTGCGTTCCAACTTAATTAAAGTCACGAGTGTCGTGCATTAAAAATCAAAAGGAAATTGGAATGTTTTACAAGGCGACTTCATAATTTACTTATTGCCTCATCTCAGTAAGTCACAGAACAATACAAAGTCGCTTAAGAAAATGTGAACAAAATCAACACTTAGCTACTCAGGAGGCTGCATTCCTAACATTTCAGATAAGATGATCATTTTCTAACTCTTACAAAGGTGATACTTGACTCTGATGAAGAAGTGCATGTGCTCATGAAACACTTTCATTTGATTTCGTCTGGGCTATAGAGCACTACAGATAACAAATATGACTTTAACATATTTATTTATTTTGAACGATAACTCTGGCAACATAAAAATACTAACAGTATTATGCTGAAAGAAAGGACCAAATGCTGTGCTGGCTGTATTATATGGCAAGAAAAGGCTTATGGCGTGGCTTAAATTTAGGTCCACTGGTGATTTATTATTCAAAGTCCAAAATAATGTGATTTTGTGACTGCTGCATTTTCTGCATAATTATGGATTTGCCACATAATCCATCTGCTGCTGCACAATCTGCAGATTTTAACCTAAAAACTGTTTCTAGCTCAGAAGAATCAAAAGTTACTAAAACGAGGCAACATGTGTTGCTGTGCAGTAGAAGGCTTTCTGCAAAGGTTATCTGGTCTCCTTTCTGTTGCTTACTGCTGTATTTGAGTGTTAAACTGGGACTACTGACGTGAAACCTCTGCCCAGACAGCGTTAACCTGCGTAACAAGCATTGGCAAAGCCAACAGGTCTCGCCTGGTTTTGCCTATGTGTTTTAACCATGATATTCACCAGCATGGCTGCTATTCAGCATGGTTAAAAGTTAGTGGCTTAGAGGAGAGTGTCCTGGAGTGTTATAGAGTGGAATGGCAAATAGTGGGGTAGAGTGTTATATAGCTGAGTGGCATGGAGTGTTTTGTATTGGAGTGGCATAGTGTGGAGTTGTGTAAAGTGGCATACACTGAAGTGGCATGCTGTAGAGTAGACTGCTGTAGAGTGCATTGACATAGAGTGTTGCATAGTATAGTGGCAAAGAGTGCATTGGCATTGAATTCAGCAGTGTACAATGCAACGTCGTAGATGAGAGTGGTGCATAGTAGAGTGCAGTGGTGCCGAGTGGAGTGGCACAGAGCGGAGTGGAGCAGAGTAGAGTGGCTCAGAGTAGAGTAGGTTAGAGTAAAGTAGAGGGGTGTAGAGTGCCAAGGCTTAGAGTACAGTGGTAAAGAGTGGGGCAGAGTGGAGTGGTGTAGAGTTGAGTGATGCAGAGGGCAGTGGCACAGAGTAGAGTCGAGTGGCATAGAGTGCAGTGGTGTAGAGTGCAGAGTACAGTTGAGTGGCATTAAGTACAGTGGCATAGAGTGGAGTAGCCAAGAGTAGTGAAGGGGCATAGAGTAGACTAGGACAGAGTAGAGCATCAAAGTGCAGTGGTGTAAGATGGAGTAGAGAGGCATAGAGAGCAGTGGTGTAGAGTATGAGTAGAGTGCAGTGGCATAGAGTGCAGTGACATAGTGCAGTTCTGTACAGTGCATTGGCATAGAGTGAGAGGTTAAGAGTAAAGTGGTGTAGAGTGTAGTGGCATAGAGTGGAGTTGAGTGGTGTCCGTAGAGTGGCTTAGAGTAGATTGCTTCAGAGTAGAGTGAAGTGACACAGAGTGCAGAGGTGCAGGTTAGAGTGCAGTTGCCTAGAGTGGCATGAAGTGTAATGAGTAGAGTAAAGTGGTGTGGAGTGCAGTGACATACAGTGCAGTGGTGCAGAGTAGATTAGAGTGGAGTACGGTGTATTGGCATAGAGTGCGGGGGCATATAGTTGGGTGTCATAGAGTAAAATACATTGCGTAGATTGTATTGGCATGGAGTGCAGTGGCATAGAGTGCAGTGTTGCAGAGTGACATGGAGCACAGTGGTGTAGAATGGAGTTGTGCAGAGTAGAATGGTGTGGCCTAGATTGGAGTGGTCTAAAGTGCAGTGATGAAGAGCGCAGTGATGTACAGTAGAGTGGCAAAGACTGCATTGGCATAGAGGAGAATGGTACAGGGTGCAGTAAAGAGGTGTAGTATGAAGTGGTGTAGAGTGCAGTGGCATAGAGTGGAGTGGTGCAGAGTGGTAAAAAGTGGAGTAGAGTGGCATAGAGTGGACTATTGATGGTGTGGTAGCATGCTGCCATTACAGACAACATATTGTCAATTGAAAGTACCCTTACATTTGCACAGACATACTGTTTTACTTATAAAACTATACAGTGAACAGACAATAATGTGCAGAGATTGCATCACCTAGTTTAATGATTTGTTTTGATCATATTGCAGTATTTGTTTCCAACACACTTCAGAAATAACAAAAATATTTCATTTGTGCATTCAGAATTCTGATGCATTCAGAAATACTTACACAGTTCATTTAAACATTGTTGTGTGCTAGAAAAATACTCTTTCCTCCCCTCAATATCCAGCAACATTGTTATAATTATCTTCTCACTTTGAAGCCAGTCAGAGAAATAAAAGTAAACATGCACCCTTAGAAGACAGCGCCTGACATTTGACCTCGGTCTTTGAATGCACAGTAAATGTGATGAGATTTAAAGGCCAGTTAACAGAAAGCAAGTTCATAGAAGGATACACAAAACATGGTTTAGCCAACGGGAGGGACTAACTGAACCTGGAGAGCCAAAAGCAAGTAAAGTCATCAAAAGAAAAGCCAGAAAGTGTGAGTTACAAACCACAAAGCCAGTGGTAATCAACGAGTGGAATGCATTTCTAGATCAACTTTCTGAAAGTCCCCAAGCTGCACTGTCTAGTAGGCTGCGACCAGAAAATGACAAAATAGGGAAGTAATGGACAGCATGCTGCATATTTTGCCCTTTTTTTGCTGCATATTTTTGTCAACACTGCTTCATAATTTTGTCCTCTCCTGTTTGTTATTTCAGTGGCCATTGGCTTAAAGCAGTACGAACTGTGACAGTATCATTTCACTCTTATTCAACACATATTAATAAAGGTTGTGGAAAAGATTCACCTTATTAGTACTAGTTTAAATTAACTGCTGAATTCTTATTTAACACATATCAATAAAGGTTGGGGAAAAGATTCACCTTATTAGTACTAGTTTAAATTAACTGCTGAATACGGTATCAGAACATTGGAATGTGGACAGCTCCATTGAAGATAATGGAGCAACAGTGGCCTGTAAACATTGGCATAAGCCCCATGAGCTCAACCTTCAGTGTCCTAAACTGCAGTCTCTCTCTCTCTCTCTCTCTCTCTCCCTTTCTCTCACTGTCTTCTCTCTCTCCCTCTTCTGCATCTCTAGAGTATGTTGATTGCAAAGGACGATGAGAGAAATATAAGCTGTGGAAGAGGACAAACAGGAAGCCTTCCCTGTCTCGCTCCTCACTTGGTTCATTGTCCCTGGAGTAGCGGAGCTAGGGAAGGGGAAATTCAAAGCTTCTGTGTTTCTCTCAGCTCTGCAAAATTCTAGTCAAAGTTCCTGCTATTTGTGTTTGACAGTTACTGCCATGGCCATGATTGCAGCAGTAATTGTTAAACATACACAGCAGGAGCTGTGAAGCAAAGTATCAGGGAAAGTATCAGGGAATTCAGAACCATAGTGTTTTTTAAACCTGTGTCTCTTTCAGGAGGTTTTTGTTTTAATTAGGACATTCAGCCCTAGTGGCAGCTTTTGGGCTTGGCTTGGGCCGGAAACGGACATTTAATGGGCAGTATAGCCCACTATGGTTCGCTGTAAGGCTATAAGTTGGCCAGTTATCCTTTGTAAACGGTCTGTCCCTAAGGGTCACCGTGTGCGGTGCTTTTGTTCAGTAGTTTTTTGTTCTGTTGAAATATTTTTTGTTGAAATCTCCAAGTGTTACGAGTACAGTAATTCAATAGTATTGCACTAAATGCCCCTGGTACTACCATATACATGTTATGTATTGGAGAATTAGGACAAACAACAACACAGTAACCAGATTGCACTTGAAGACATTTGAGCTTGTTGTGTTCTATGTATGTTATTATTTTATTAGGGTGGAATGTTATTAGGTCATCACTTGTAGAATGCAAATATGTAATAGAACGAAGGGGACTGAGGCTCTGATGGAGTGACCATTGGAGAATGAAGGGAAGTAGCAGGAGAGCTCTGTGTCGGCCGCTTCTTGACCTTATACTTAAATAAACACGATTACATTATATGAAGACCGCGTGGAGTGGACTTAACAAAATTGGCGACAAGTTGTGGAGTGGAAGTACCCATCATGTTCAAGATTTCCTTTAATAGAAGAAAATTCTCTGCTGTTTTCCAGACTTTGGGACATTTTAGGCCAACACAGCATTTTCATTAAATGTGCTGTGCTCAACGCACTGCTTCTATGTTTCCGGTGGAGTGCGCGATAACAGTATTCAGTTTAATGTAGATTTTCCTACTATATATTGACGGAAAGTCTTAATTTTACTAAAGACACGGAGGCGAGTATTATGCTTCTCTTACTTGCTTTATTTCAATAGCAGCAGTCAAGAAACTACAATTCCCATAAGGCTTGAAACACAGAAAGCCAATGGGAAACCAAAACGTAACAAACAAAGCACCAATTGGAACGTTAGGGGATGTATAATCACTATGCTTGACTGCGACCAGCCCTCTTTCTTGATGCGAGAAGGCTAGTCAGTGCGAGAGAATAAAGGGAAAATAGCTAGAATGATTGCAACTGCTAAAATTTGTGAACAAAGTTCTTGAATTAAGTTCAGCCAAAAGTGGAATGAAGAAGAGATCCGGAAGGTAGTAGGGAGACTCCGCTGGTAAGGAGCTGGGTGTCCTGAAGACAAGCCTGGAGCCGGCAGATCCATCCTTCGATCAGGTGGAAGATTGAGGTGGAATGGAAGTTGCTGTGAGGGAGGGAAAGAACAAGACAAAATCAGGAAAGTCTCCTTTTTGAGGTGGGATAATACTCGCCTCAGTGTCTTTAATAAAATTAAGACTTTCCGTCATAATATACTAGGAAAATCTACATTTTATGTCAAGACCGGAGGCTCATATTATGCTTTTTTAAAGCATGTGAATCACCACTGAAGTTGAACTGGTTTACGATAAAATGTTCTGAAAACATTATTGTTGGACCAGTCGGCCGATCTCAGAATGTCTTCTAACCTGGAACCAACCCAGAAAGCTTTGGAAGCTATAGCTCCCCTAGCAGAATGAGCCCCAAAAACAGAGGTATCGATACCCGCTAAAGACATTAACCAACGAACCCATCTGGCGAGAATCGCTGAAGACACGGGTTTATGGGGTTTACGGAAAGAAATAAGTAGTTGGGAAAGAGAAGACGTTCTGAGATTGTCCGTGCGCTCCTCATAACTTTTGAGACATTGTCCTACACACAATTTAGGTTGATTGGGAAAATACGGATAAAAAACTGTACGTAAATTAGTCTTGATACGTTTGTTAATGGAGAACAATATCCCTGTAGGGGCAAACTGTCGAGAAGTAATATCTAAAGCTCTAACATCAGATAAACGTTTAATAGAAACCAGACATAGTAACATGGTGAGCTTGGCTGGAAGCATTTTTGAAGAAAGATCAAAATTGTCTTGCCAAGATAAGATACAATTCAATACAACATTGACATCCCATAACTTTGAATATTTGGGTAAAGGAGGAATAGAAAATTTTACTCACTTTAACAGCCAACAAAGCAGTGGGTGTTCACCCACTGGTTTTCCATTGACGTAAGAATGATGCATGGAAATAGCTGACCTATACATATTGATCGTCCTGTATGACTTACCTGCACCAGCTTGCGCAGCCAGGAAATTAATTACGTAATTTATATCTGCTGAAACTGGATCGAGGTCCCTTCCCATACACCAGCTTGACCAAAGAGACCAGGCAGAACTGTACGCTTTCCTGGTGCCGGGAGCCCAGACTTTACTGATGAAGTCAGTAGCTTCCTCCGAAATCGGGATGGAAGGTCGGGAAGGCCCGACCCCTTCCAGACTGAAAGATTGAGTGTTTTGTTGATTATAAGGGGCTGAGGATTCCCTAGGGGGTCTAGAAGGAGGGAAGGGAATAGGGGAAGAAGAATTGGAAAGTCGATTGTTAATTCCAAGAGAGGGGGAAAACAAATTTGCGATTGCCAGAAGGGCGCAACTAGTACTACAGTTGCTTTCTGGCGTCTGACCTGGGCGAGAACTCTGGTGATCATTATAAATGGAGGGAAGGCATAGTTGACCGTCTGGGACCAATCCTGAAGAAAAGCGTCCGAGGATAATGCTGAAGGATCCGGACGCCAACTGAAAAAGAGAGGTAGTTGTGAATTGAGGCGGGAGGCGAAGAGGTCTATGCCAAAAGGGCCCAATTTATGAAGAATAGATTGGAAAACTGAGGGGTGAAGCTTCCAATCCCTGAGGAAGCAGGAATGCCAATCTGCCGTTTGATTGAGAGACCCTGGGCGATATTCTGCCGAGAGAGAAATCTTGTTGAGAAGACAAAATTCCCATAGTCTTTTTGACAGGTCTGCTAACGGCTTTGATCTGGTTCCCCCTAGATGGTTTATGTAACGGACAGTCGAAACATTGTCCGTACGGAGGAGGATGGCACACCGTACTCTGTCTTTTGCCAGGCTCTTGATTGCAAAGGAGCCCGCAAGCATCTCCAAATAATTGATGTGCAATTTGGACTCCTCTAACGACCATGTACCTCCAGTCGAGATTGGACCACAATGGGTGCCCCAACCCGTCAGGCTTGCATCGGACTCTAACACAAGATCTGGGGCTGATGAAAAGATAGCCCTGCCGTTCCAAGCATCTAAATGGTCTATCCACCATTGGAGTTCTAGGCGTGATTCTTGATCTAAAAAGATCATCTCCGAATAGGAAAGACCTTTTCTGAGATGACGAATCTTTAGCCTCTGAAGTGCCCGGTAATGAAGTGGACCAGGAAAAATAGCCTGAATTTTAAGAAGACAGGAGGCCCACTATCCTGGCCAGAGTTCTGAGAGAAATCTGGGACTTGCGGAGCATTCTTAGAGTCTCCGATTTGATGGAATGTACTTTTTGTTTGAGGAATATGGAGGGTGGAGGAAGAGGAATCTATTTCGAACCCCAAGAAGTCTATTCTCTGAGAGGGAACAGTGTTTGATTTTTCTTCATTGAGTAAAAAGCCTAGTTGGTAAAGAAGGGAACAGGTTATTTGTTGATGAGATTGAAGAATGAAACGATTCTGATGTGAGATGAGGATATCATCCAGGTAAATTAACAGTCTGATGCCTAAAGATCTGAGATGAGTCGTTACCGGTTTCATCGGTTTGGTGAAACACCAGGGTGCTGACAAAAGACCGAACGGAAGGGAAGGAAACTGGTGAGTTTGACCTAGACAATGAAATTGGAGGTACTTTCTGTGACTTGTATGAAGGGGAACGGAAAGGTATGCATACTGAAGGTCTAGAGGAACCATAAAATCGAAGGGAAGAAGAATGTCCCTCAAATGTAGAATGTTTTCCATTTTGAAATGTCGGTACACAACAAACTGATTGAAATTCCTGAGGTTTATGACTGGTCTCATCTTCTTGTTTTTCTTTTGAACCAAGAAAAGAGAACTGAGAAAACCCAAGGGGTCTGGGGATGAAATTTGAATGGCTTGTTTTGAAAGAAGGGAACACACTTCTGAGATGAGAAAAGACATTTCTGTTGAAAAACACAGAGGGGGAGGAAAAGAGACTTGGTGAGCTTTTAAATAGAACTCTATTTGATAACCTTGAATAGTATCCAGAACCCATGGATCTGTTGTTAAAGTGTGCCATTTTTTAATGAAACAACGAAGCCGACCCCCTATTGGAGGAAGGCCAGAAATAAGGCTTACCTTGTGCGTAATTGGACCTGAAGCCACTCTGTCTACAACCCCTGTAGCCTCTGCCTCGTTGAGGATAAAACTGGTGTTTATAGGATTGAAATCCGTAGGTGGAATAGGAGGAGCCTCTGTATCCTTGCAGATGAAAGGATCAGCCGGTAGAGCGACTCCTGCCTGTACCGGTCCTGGCAAAAACCCGCTGGTTAAAGACCTTTTTAATGTTCTGTTGAGCCTTATCAATGGAGGCAAATGTGGAAACAAATTTTCCCAGATCTTTAATAAAAGAATCCCCGAAGAGACGTCCTGCCGCTTTAATTCCGGTGTCCATAGTAGCTAGATTGGACAACTTGGGGTCTAATTTGAGGAGTAATCCTTTTCTCCTCTCGTGGGTAATGGTGGTGTTTACATTACCTAGGAGGCAAAAAGCTCTTTGGGTCCATAGTGAAACTTCCGAAGGATCAATATCTGCGTTGTTTATCTTGGCAGATTCCGCTTAATCAAAGATACGTGTCAAAGGACCTACCAGATCAAGGAGTTTATCCTGGCAATTTGACCAGGCCTTGTCTACCCCTTTACGGGGATCTTTTCCGAATTTTTAGAAAAAGGTAAGAAGGGGTAGGTCAATAGTTGGAGTTGTGGTGATACTGGAAAAAAGAGAAGGTCTGGGACATTCGGATTTTAGTTTGGCTCTAGTCTGCTTATCCAGGGGAAGCCTTAAACTGGAAGCTATATATTTCCCAACATGGGACGAAGGAGTCCATTCTGTGGAACTGGGATGATGTAGGAGAGAAGGATCAAACATAGGATTGTCATCCGAATCCAAAATAGTTTTGGCCAAAAAGGGGTCAGAAACATCTAATTTAGGCTTTTTTGAAGGGGAAGCTTGAGAATGCGAACCCCAGATATCTGAAACATCATCCAGATCATCAGCATCACCGACATCATCATCGGTATCCGAAATGTGAGAAAACACAATCTTTTTTGGCGCAGTGACAATATTTTTTGTTTTAGATTTACATTTTCCGTAAGTATTTTTAGAATTCTCCTCCTGGGAAGGAGGCCTGGGAGGAGGCTCATACTCAGTCAAGGGTGAAGAAACTTCACCAGTCAATGAAGCGCCATCGGATGGTTTTTGTGAAGACAAATCCTTGTATTTTCTTCTTCTGCTATCCCCTGCAGAATGGGCCAGAAAGGATTTGTAAACCATATTATGAACAGAAGTTTCAATGTTCTTAGGCATTTTATTCATAGTGGCTGAAACAGCCTTAGAAACAGCCTCATTAATAAAGGCTTCAATTTCATAACTGTCAGACAATTTGTCAAGAGAGCCTTGAAATTCCATTTTGAAAAAGAGAGAAAAACTACATACAAAACAGTCTGTCAAAAAAAACCTGAGTTGAAAGGGTTAACAGTAGCAGGGAAACAGAAGCAGGATTAAACACACGCCCATAGAGGCGTGGCCGAGTGAATGAAAGCCTGGGGGGACAGAGGTGTTCAGAAAAACACAGTGGAGTGGCGGTGAAATCAGCTGGAAGCCGAGGCGTGGAGAAAGCGAGCAGTGAAAGGCGGTGAGCCGGGAGCTGAGGGAAAATGAAACGAACGGTAAGGTGCGCGACCGTTCAATTAGCATAAACGGCAGTTGGAACTGCCTCAGAACGCGCGCGAGCGCTGAACAAAGACGGGCCTGAAAGAAACCTTTGGGAACGGTAGACGCGCGGGAGCGCTGAGCAGTATTGAAACAAAATATATTCACATGGGTGAAAAGCGAGCGCTGCAAAATGAAACTGAAAACAATTAACTCAATCATTAACAATATTAACGAACAGGAAATAAATTAATCGTCACTTATCTTGACTGCGAGCAGCAAGAAAGAGGGCTGGTCGCAGTCATGCATAGTGATTATATATCCCCTAATGTTCCGATTGGTGCTTTGTTTGTTACGTTTTGGTTTCCCATTGGCTTTCTGTGTTTCAAGCTTTATGGGAATTGTAGTTTCTTGACTGCTGCTATTGAAATAAAGCAAGTAAGAGAAGGATAATATGAGCATCCGGTCTTGACAAAAAATCACGAATGTTTGTGAGACCGAATTTTGGAAGTGGTAAAGGAGTAGCAGCTGTGCAGATAAATATTACTTACGTTAGTACATGAAATTCATTGATTATACTTGAGTGTTTGCTGGTGAGGGAGTTCCCTGGTGCTATCAGAACAGGCGCAAGGACATATTGTTAACGGCTGTCAGCACTAACACGAGGAGTGAGCAAGGATCAGCGTCTGAATTCTGCTTGGAACTGAGAGTACGGAAGGAACGCATTGCGTGCGTATTACATAGCTGTGTGACATTGCGTGACCTCGTGTAGGAGCCATTTTGGATTGGTTCAAGGACTGAACAAAGCATTGGTAATTTGCCTGCAGCGCAGAGTTGAAGAATATTTTAGCGGTGACAGGCACATCGATTGAGCTTGTCAAAACAAAACGCATTAGTGACAGGCACACCATTTTTGTTTGGGATCGTAGATTGGTGCGGTGATAAGCACACCAGAGTTAATTTTCATATACATTATTTTTTTATGTAGTTCCTGTACTGGAAGGGTAAAGTAATATATGTATAATATATATTTTCTTTTTTAAATGTGTGTGTCACAAATGTTTACTCTTACACCTCCTCAACCATTCTTGACAATAGTTTCTCCTAAGAGTTTAAGGAAGAAGTTGATAGAGTTGCACCACAATGGACATTTAGGAATAGTAAAGAGTAAAATAAAAGTTAAGGAGATGTATTGGTGGCCCGGTTTAGAAGTGGAAGTAAAAATTATTGACGGGGACAAGTCACAACAGTTATTGAATCCACTCCTATTTCTGGTACTTTGTCCAGAAATGGCCTGGGAAGTTTGGGGAGTGGATATTATGGGTTCTACAAATGGCAAAGAGGAAATATGGTATGTGTTGGTAGCAATTGATTATTTTTCAAAGTGGCCTGAGATTAGATATGTAAATAAAGCCAATACTAAAGAAGTAATTCAATTTCTGGATGACATATTCCAGAGAGAAAGCCTACTTAAGAGAATAATTACAGATAATGGTGTACAGTTTATGAATGGGGAAATGAAAGACTTCTTAAAAAGAAATGTCATTGAACACAAGACTACATCTGTGTATCATCCCAGTGGTAATGGAGAAGTAGAAAGATTTAGTCAAGTAATTAAGGATTTATTACAATTGGCTATGAACAAGAAACTCAATTGGATGTCTTCTATAAAAAAATGTTGTGGCTGTGTTGCACGATGCCCATGGTAACTGGTTATAGTCCTTTAATATTATGAGAGGAAGGCTCCGTTCACAAAAGATGATCAGAGATGGCTTCTTAGTTCTGTACTTAGTAAATGGTCACCAACGGAGGTAACAAAATATCCAGGAGTGCCAACAGAAATATAAGTTGTACAGAGATAGAAAAAAAGGGCAAAGCATGTGAGGCTAAAAGAAGAGATAGAGTGAGACTTAAATTACCTTATAAGACTGGGAAAGGTGACAGTAAATATTCAAAACCCTTAGCAATTGTAGAAGTGGTCACTAATTCTGCCAAATTAAGTGGGGGGCGCATGAGTAGGTTTGTAAGGTGCAGGAATTAAGTTGACACACCTTTAAAAGATATGGATGAGAAAGGTTATAATTGGTTAAATACTGAACCATGTGTTGATATTGAGAAGGAACAAACAACAAGTAGTGATATGCGTGCAGAAAACTATGGTACAGAAAAGGGAAGAGATCCTTCACACAGCTTAGAAAAGGATTGTGGCCTGGGGGATAGTTTAAACAAAATTGTCAACACTAAATCAGAAAGAATTATCAAATGTCCAGTGTGTTTGCAAGACTACTTGTTCTAAAATACCAATTTTATATCATAACAAACCTAAGGTTAAAATGTATTTAGTTATTCGTGTCATTATTATAGTACATTATTTTATTGTAAAGGGGAAAACTGTGTTGTCTTGTATGTATGTTATTATTTCATTGGGGTGGAATGTTAGTAGGTCGTCACTTGTAGAATACAAATATGTCATAGAATGGTGGGACTGAAGCTCTGAGGAAGTGACCATTGGAGAACGAAGGGAAGCAGTAGGAGAGATCTTTGTTGCCCGCATCTTGACCTTATACTTAAATAAACACAATTGCATTACATGAAAAAAGTGTGTAGTGGACTTAACAGACCTATTGTATAAATCGCAAACGTCTTGTGTCCAACCTCACTTGTAAAGAACACTGTAGCTCTGTTGCTGGGCTCATACTAAAAGAAGTTAAGAAAAGACATTCCTATCAGTGCTATCTAGTGAAAATTCAAAAAAATAAGAGAATTGTGCTCACTTATGTTTCCAGACCATCATCGTTTGCTTTTATAAGAAAGGCACGTCTATACTAACCACATTAGTTTGCTAGTTGCAAACAATCTGGACTTACTCACAAAAATAGATGAAAGACTTCACCTGTAGGAGCAAACATTTATGATGTTTGCCTATCTGTAAATCTTTCCAGGAGTTCTATTGGAAACCACGCAATTGGCATGGCATGGCAGGTGTACTCCTGGGAAAATTTGCCCACACCCTTTTAGAAACAGACACTGGTATTTCACAAAAGTGGAAATGAACATAGCAAACAGCCAAATTACAGTTTGCTTCTCTTTTCTTCTCTGCAAAGAAAGTATTGTCCCTGTAAAGAACCCACATTCCTTACACCACCTCAAAATTTGTGGGAGATTCAATTCCCCTCCTCAATAAATAAAGGGATTCACTTATGTCCTTGGTAGAAACAAAGTATTATCCAGATTGGTAAATGGTCTGAGGGAAGTTTGTTAATTGTCAAAAACTGACATGCTTGTGGGTGTTTAAAAACGCTTACGGCATACCACGTATTGAAAAGTACACTCCTCAACCCTTGCATAAGTGTGCTCCTTATGTGATAGTATTCCGTTGGAGTAAAATGATTTACATGTGCAGGGTATATTTTTGTGAATGCCTCACAATCGTAAATTCACTGCTAATATAAATTATGAGTGCAAATGGCTTTGTAAATTATGCCATGTTTAATTTAATCAATCTCACTATTGGGTACATTTTACAATAAATCCAGTATTGGTACCAGATTGGATTTCTCATTCTGAGTTGTTGGATATCAAACAACAAAGGGTTCAGAGTAGCCATCCTGTAGATGGGAATCTCCTACTGACCAGGGTCCAGCACATGCATTTAAAGTGGCTGCTCTGTTCACTTACTATGTCCTAAGTTTGGCAAGGGCAGAGTAGGGGCATGTTGCTAATGCAACTATCAATCAATCAATCACTGCATTTGTAAAGCGTGCTACATACCCGCGAGGGCCTCAAGGCGCTGGGGAGGGGGGGTGCTACTGGTCGAAGAGCCAGGTCTTGAGGAGTCTTCTGAAGGCCAGCAGGTCCTGGGTCTGTCGTAGGATGGTGGGGAGAGTGTTCCAGGTCTTGGCGGCGAGGTAGGAGAAGGATCTGCCGCCGGCTGTGGTTTTTCGGATGCGGGGGACTGTGGCGAGGGCGTGGTTGGCTGAGCGGAGGCTTCGGGTGGGGGTGCGGAAGCTGAGTCGGTTGTTGAGGTAGGTGGGTCTGGTGTTGTGCAGTGCTTTGTGTGCGTGGATCAGGAGCTTGAAGGTGATCCTTTTGTTGACGGGGAGCCAGTGCAGGCCTCTCAGGTGGAGTGTGATGTGGCTGCGGCGGGGGACATCGAGGATGAGTTCTGGATGCGTTGGAGTCGTCTCAGGAGCTTGTTTGTAGTTCCTGAGTAGAGGGCGTTCCCGTAGTCGAGTCTGTTGGTGATGAGGGCCTGGGTAACGGTTTTTCTCGTGTCGAGGGGGATCCATTTGAAGATCCTGCAGAGCATACGGAGGGTGTTGAAGCAGGACGCGGAGACGGCGTTGACTTGCCTGGTCATGGAGAGAGTGGAGTCGAGGATGACCCCCAGGTTGCGTGCGTGGTCCGTAGGTTCCGGGGCTGTGCCTAGTGACGTGGGCCACCAAGAGTCGTCCCAGGCTGATGGGGTGGGTTCGAGAATGAGGACCTCCGTCTTGTCTGAGTTCAGCTTCAGTCTGCTGTCCTTCATCCAGTCGGCTATGGCCTTCATTCCTCGGTGGAGGTTAGCTTTGGCGGTGTGATCAGCTGGGTGTCATCGGTGTAGGAGATGATGTTGAGGTTGTGTTGTCGTGCAACGTGGGCGAGGGGGGCCATGTAGATGTTGAACAGTGTCGGGCTGAGGGAGGATCCCTGTGGTACGCCGCAGATGATCTCGGTGGTTTTGGAGCGGAAGGGTGGGAGGTGGACGCTCTGGGTTCTGCCGGAGAGGAAGGATGTGGTCCAGGCCAGGGCCTTCTCTTAGATACCGGCGTCATGGAGGCGTGCTGATAGGGTGCGTTGGCAGACCGTGTCAAAGGCTTCTGCTAGGTCCAGGAGGATGAGGGCGGCTGTTTCTCCTTTGTCCATCAGGGTCTGGATGTCGTCAGTGGCGGCGATGAGGGCGGTCTCAGTGCTGTGGTTACTGCGAAAACCGGATTGGGAAGGGTCCAGGATGTTGTTGACTTCGAGGTAGCGGGTCAGCTGTTTGTTGACAATCTTCTCTGTCACTTTTGCCGGGAAAGGGAGCAGGGAGATGGGCCGGAAGTTCTTGAGGTCCTTGGGTTCCGCCTTGGGCTTCTTCAGAAGGGCGTTGATCTCGGCGTGCTTCCAGCTTTCTGGGAAGGTTGCTGGCTCGAAGGAACAGTTGATTATTTTCCGGAGGTGGGGCGCGATGGCTGCGCTGGCTTTGTTGAAGACGTGGTGAGGGCAGGGGTCCAATGGGGATCCGGAGTGGATGGAGTTCATGGTTTTGATGGTGTCTTCGTCGCTGACGCTGGACCAGACGGTCAGGCGACTGGTGCGAGTGGTAGTCGCAGGGGTGGTGGACTCGGTGGTGGGTGAGTGGGGGTCGGGGGTTGAAGCTGTCGTGGATGTCGGTGATCTTGCGGTGGAAGAAGGTGGCCAGGGAGTCGCACAGGTCTAGAGATGGCTGGATGTTGTTGGTGATGGAGCTGGGGTTGGAGAGTTCTTTCACGATGCTGAAGAGCTCTTTGGTGTTGTGTGCGTTGTTGTCTAGGCGGTCCTTGAAGGCGGTCTTCTTGGCGGTCCTGATGAGTTGGTGATGTCTGCGGATGGCGCTCTTGAGGGCTGTGTGGTTGTCTGGTGTTCGGTCGTGGAGCCATTTCTTCTCCAGCTTCCGACAGGTGTGCTAGGAGATCCGGAGGTCCTCGGTGAACCAGGCGGCTTTCTTGTTGGTGTGGTTGGTTGTAAAGGTCTTGAGAGGGGCGAGGGTGTTGGCGCAGTCGTTGATCCACTGTGTGAGGTTGGTCGCGGCAGTGTGTGGGTCGGTGGGGTCGGTGGGTGGTCTCAGGGTGAGGGCGGTAGTCAGTTGGTCCTCAGTGACCTTGCCCCAGCAACGGCGTGGTAGCTGTTGGGTGCGGTGGTGTGTGGTGGGTTTTCTGAAGGTGAAGTGGACGCATCTGTGGTCGGTCCAGTGTGGTTCGGTGGTGTGGTTGAAGGAGACGTGGGGGCTTGCGGAGAAGATGGGGTCGAGCGTGTGTCCAGCGGCGTGAGTGGGTGTCGTTACGAGCTGTTTGAGTCCGAGGTTGGCGAGGTTGTCGATCAGGGCGGTGGAGTTGGCGTCGTAGTTGTTCTCGAGGTGGAAGTTCAGGTCCCCGAGGAGGATGCAGTCCGTGGAAGAGAGGGCATGGGTGCTGATGAGGTCGGCGATGGTGTCACTGAACTGTGGGCGGGGTCCGGGAGGTCTGTAGATGAGAGTTCCTCTGAGGGTGGTGTTGGGGTTGGTGTGGATCTGGAAGTGCATGTGCTCGGCGGTGGTGAGGGTGTCATCGGTGTTCGTTGAGATTTTGATGGAGTCTTTGTGGATGATGGCGATTCCTCCTCCCACTCCGTTGGTGCGGTCTCTGCGGGAGATCTTGTAGCCCTGTGGGATGGCTATGGCGATGTCTGGTGCTGAGGTGGCGTTCAGCCAGGTCTCCGTCAGGAAGGCGACGTCGGGGGCGGTGGAGTCTAGGAGGTCCCAAAGTTTGATGGCGTGCTTGTGAGCGGAGCGGGTGTTGAGGAGGATGCAGCGGAGGTGGTTGGGTTCTCCGGCTGGTGGTGTGGAGGGTTGGATGCTGATGAATCTGCAGTTCCGGCAGGTGAAAGGACCCTGGGTGCGTTTCGGGGTGGCCCGGTAGCAGGGGTGGCCTCGTCTGGTGTTGAGTGCGTGGAGGGTGCTTGCGTCGTAGTGCAGTCTGGTGCTGGGTGCGGTCAATCAATCAATCAATCAATCATAGTATTTATAAAGCGCGCTATGTACCCGTCAGGGTTTCGAGGCGCTGAGGGGGTGGGGGAGGGGAGTGCTGCTGGTTTATCGGTCGAAGAGCCAGGTCTTGAGGAGCCTTCTGAATGCGAGGAGGTCCTGGGTCTGGCGAAGGGATGTGGGGAGAGAGTTCCAGGTCTTGGCGGCGAGGAAGGAGAAGGATCTGCCGCCGGATGTCTTGCGCTGGATTCGGGGTACGATGGCGAGGGCGAGGTTGGCGGATCGGAGTTGACGTGTTGGGGTGTAGAAGTGAAGTCTGGTGTTGAGGTAGGAGGGTCCGGTGTTGTGAAGTGCCTTGTGAGCGTGGGTCAGGAGTTTGAAGGTGATCCTCTTGTCTACCGGGAGCCAGTGGAGTTCCTTTAGGTGAGGGGAGATGTGACTTCGGCGGGGTATGTTGAGGATCAGTCGGGCGGAGGCATTTTGGATACGTTGGAGGCGTTTGATGTCTTTGGTTGGGATGCCTGTGTAGAGTGCGTTGCCGTAGTCAAGTCTGCTGCTGACGAGGGCCTGGGTCACCGTCTTTCTGGTTTCTGTTGGAATCCACTTGAAAATTCTGCGGAGCATTCGGAGGGTGTTGAAACAGGAGGAGGAGACGGCGCTGACCTGTTTGGACATGGTGAGGGCGGAGTCCAGGATGAAGCCGAGGTTTCTTGCGTGGCTGGCAGGGGTGGGTGGGGGTCCGAGGACGGAGGGCCACCATGAGTCGTTCCAGGCCGAGGGTAGCTTTGTGAGCGATGGCTATTCCGCCGCCGATTCCGTTGGTTCGATCTCGTCTGGTGATTTTGTATCCGTCCGGTATGGCGATGGCGATGTCCGGAGACGAGGAGTCGTTCCACCAGGTTTCGGTCAGGAAAGCCACGTCAGGAGCAGTGGTGTCGAGCAAATCCCAGAGCTCGATGGCGTGTTTCCGTGCGGAGCGGGTGTTGATGAGGATGCAGTTCAGGTGGTTGGGGTTGGATGTTTTCGTAGTTGGATTGGTCGTTCTGATGCAGGAGAAGTTGCAGGTACGGCAGGAAAAAGGTCCTTTAGTGTGCTTCGGGGATGCCCGGTAGCATTCAGTGGAGGGGCCGGGGTTGAAGGCGCGGAGTTCGTTGATCGAGTAGCGGATGCGGGGGGCGCAAGGGCCAGGGGGTGTGGCGCTAGGCGCGGTCCAGGCGCGGACGGGCGCAGACGGGCTTGCCTCTGGGACGGGGAGCGCAGAAGGGGCAAAAACACTGAAAACAAGCAAAAAACAGCAGAAACAATAAGAAAAGCACACAATCAGAAAAAACAAAATGGCACAATATACGATCGGGGAGACAGCAATCAGGGGGGCACAAAGGGGGCAGAAGCGCCGGCGGCGAGGCGCTGAAAAAAGCGAAAAAACGAAAAACACTTACGGGACGGCGGAAAGCGGCACACGGGTCAAGTGAAGCTAGTCAGAGCCCACTAGACCCCAGGGATGAGGCGCAGGAGGATGCCTGCGGGTGGAGGAGGGCCTCGAACACGCAAACAGCAGCATGGTCAGGGGACAGAGGCAGGAGGCAGCAGGTTGGTGCTGCGGTCGTGGGGGGCGAGCTCAGGACCTGAAACAGGTCAGAGGTCGCTCACTCGCGACGCGCAGCGCCAGCCATTAAGAAGGGAGGGGGGAGGGAGGAGCAGCTGGGAGGCGGGAGGCGGGAGGGAGTGGCAAATGGGGGCGCGAGGGGGGCGGGGCCGCAGGGAGGCAGCGGCAGGGAACGGGGAGCGCACAAGGGGCAAAAACACTGAAAACGAGCAAAAAACAGCAGAAACAATAAGAAAAGCACACAATCAGAAAAAACAAAATGGCACAATATACGATCGGGGAGACAGCAATCAGGGGGGCACAAAGGGGGCAGAAGCGCCGGCGGCGAGGCGCTGAAAAAAGCGAAAAAACGAAAAACACTTACGGGACGGCGGAAAGCGGCACACGGGTCAAGTGAAGCTAGTCAGAGCCCACTAGACCCCAGGGATGAGGCGCAGGAGGATGCCTGCGGGTGGAGGAGGGCCTCGAACACGCAAACAGCAGCGTGGTCAGGGGACAGAGGCAGGAGGCAGCAGGTTGGTGCTGCGGTCGTGGGGGGCGAGCTCAGGACCTGAAACAGGTCAGAGGTCGCTCACTTGCGACGCGCAGCGCCAGCCATTAAGAAGGGAGGGGGGAGGGAGGAGCAGCTGGGAGGCGGGAGGCGGGAGGGAGCGGCAAATGGGGGCGCGAGGGGGGCGGGCCCGCAGGGAGGCAGCGGCAGGGAACGGGGAGCGCACAAGGGGCAAAAACACTGAAAACGAGCAAAAAACAGCAGAAACAATAAGAAAAGCACACAATCAGAAAAAACAAAATGGCACAATATTCGATCGGGGAGACAGCAATCAGGGGGCACAAAGGGGGCAGAAGCGCCGGCGGCGAGGCACTGAAAAAAGCGAAAAAACTAAAAACACTTACGGGACGGCGGAAAGCGGCACACGGGTCAAGTGAAGCTAGTCAGAGCCCACTAGACCCCAGGGATGAGGCGCAGGAGGATGCCTGCGGGTGGAGGAGGGCCTCGAACACGCAAACAGCAGCGTGGTCAGGGGACAGAGGCAGGAGGCAGCAGGTTGGTGCTGCGGTCGTGGGGGGCGAGCTCAGGACCTGAAACAGGTCAGAGGTCGCTCACTCGCGACGCGCAGCGCCAGCCATTAAGAAGGGAGGGGGAGGGAGGAGCAGCTGGGAGGCGGGAGGGAGCGGCAAATGGGGGCGCGAGGGGGGCGGGGCCGCAGGGAGGCAGCGGCAGGGAACGGGGAGCGCACAAGGGGCAAAAACACTGAAAACGAGCAAAAAACAGCAGAAACAATAAGAAAAGCACACAATCAGAAAAAACAAAATGGCACAATATACGATCGGGGAGACAGCAATCAGGGGGGCACAAAGGGGGCAGAAGCGCCGGCGGCGAGGCGCTGAAAAAAGCGAAAAAACGAAAAACACTTACGGGACGGCGGAAAGCGGCACACGGGTCAAGTGAAGCTAGTCAGAGCCCACTAGACCCCAGGGATGAGGCGCAGGAGGATGCCTGCGGGTGGAGGAGGGCCTCGAACACGCAAACAGCAGCGTGGTCAGGGGACAGAGGCAGGAGGCAGCAGGTTGGTGCTGCGGTCGTGGGGGGCGAGCTCAGGACCTGAAACAGGTCAGAGGTCGCTCACTCGCGACGCGCAGCGCCAGCCATTAAGAAGGGAGGGGGGAGGGAGGAGCAGCTGGGAGGCGGGAGGCGGGAGGGAGCGGCAAATGGGGGCGCGAGGGGGGCGGGGCCGCAGGGAGGCAGCGGCAGGGAACGGGGAGCGCACAAGGGGCAAAAACACTGAAAACGAGCAAAAAACAACAGAAACAATAAGAAAAGCACACAATCAGAAAAAACAAAATGGCACAATATACGATCGGGGAGACAGCAATCAGGGGGGCACAAAGGGGGCAGAAGCGCCGGCGGCGAGGCGCTGAAAAAAGCGAAAAAACGAAAAACACTTACGGGACGGCGGAAAGCGGCACACGGGTCAAGTGAAGCTAGTCAGAGCCCACTAGACCCCAGGGATGAGGCGCAGGAGGATGCCTGCGGGTGGAGGAGGGCCTCGAACACGCAAACAGCAGCGTGGTCAGGGGACAGAGGCAGGAGGCAGCAGGTTGGTGCTGCGGTCGTGGGGGGCGAGCTCAGGACCTGAAACAGGCCAGGCCCGGACGGGCGCAGACGGGTTTGCGTTAGGCACGGCTTCATATGAGGGCAGAGGGAGGGAGGAGCAGCTGGGAGGTGGGAGCGGGGCGGCCAATGGGAGTGAAGGGGGGGCGGGGCAGCAGGGGCTCAGCAACAAGGGAAAAACCCGTGGAAAAACCCAGGGGAAAACCTGGGGAAAAACAGCGGGAAAAGACGGCGGGAGAGGGACAACAGAGCACAGGGGTACAGAAAGCAAAACACAGGGGCACAGAATGAAAAAACGAAGTGGCACAGAGGCCAAGCGCAGGGGTACAGAAACAAGGGAGCGAGTAGTCAGGCGGCAAAAGCGGCAACGGAGGTTCAACCCACACGGGGCTGCGTGGCAGATGGGGGAGTGACCTGCCTGGTGACACTAATCCCTCACATACAGTATAGTGCACTCTTCCTTGGGTCTAGAAGGCCTGCCAGAGGGGTGACTTAACTTTATTGCATGCAGTTTGGAGTGACCAGGTCACAAGGGCTGTGTGCCATGTTGAGTTTGCAGTTTAGGATTGTACCAAGATACTCTGCAAGCAATGACAGCGCTGGGTGTATCTGAATGCATGGCCCTTGAGGGTGGCACAATCTGAGCTGCTACCCTCAGGAACCTACCCTTAGTATCCCATTTCCTGTGTACTTAAGTACCATTCATTAGGGACTTATAGTGGCAGCTAGAGGTGTTGCCAATTGTGCCAATGCATCACAACAGTTTTGGGAAAGAGATCTGGCCAATGGGGAACCTGGTTAGCAGGGACCCTGGGCACTAACAACTTTGGGACCACATCAAATACCATGCAAAACGTGGGGGCTAACCATGACAAAAGGGGCCTTTTCTCACATCTGGTGTCCTGGTATGTTTGAGGCGTTCAGATCGAGCACTGTGAGCTTGTTAGGAACTGTGTCGACATTTCCTGATAGTGTAGGTGGACTGAGTCCCTGTACACTGACATATTATTGACCAGATGCACAGTCCTACCTGATTTGTAGGAACCATATAACATCAGCTGACATAAAACAATTAAAGTCTGCATTCAATATCAGTGTACCCTCAATTGCCTGAGCATTAGATCCCACAAGGTGTCAAAAGAGGATATATTCTTAACATGAAGAGCATATATATTATACAGGGAGTGCAGAATTATTAGGCAAATGAGTATTTTGACCACATCATCCTCTTTATGCATGTTGTCTTACTCCAAGCTGTATAGGCTCGAAAGCCTACTACCAATTAAGCATATTAGGTGATGTTCATCTCTGTAATGAGAAGGGGTGTGGTCTAATGACATCAACACCCTATATCAGGTGTGCATAATTATTAGGCAACTTCCTTTCCTTTGGCAAAATGGGTCAAAAGAAGGACTTGACAGGCTCAGAAAAGTCAAAAATAGTGAGATATCTTGCAGAGGGATGCAGCACTCTTAAAATTGCAAAGCTTCTGAAGCGTGATCATCGAACAATCAAGCGTTTCATTCAAAATAGTCAACAGGGTCGCAAGAAGCGTGTGGAAAAACCAAGGCGCAAAATAACTGCCCATGAACTGAGAAAAGTCAAGCGTGCAGCTGCCACGATGCCACTTGCCACCAGTTTGGCCATATTTCAGAGCTGCAACATCACTGGAGTGCCCAAAAGCACAAGGTGTGCAATACTCAGACATGGCCAAGGTAAGAAAGGCTGAAAGACGACCACCACTGAACAAGACACACAAGCTGAAACGTCAAGACTGGGCCAAGAAATATCTCAAGACTGATTTTTCTAAGGTTTTATGGACTGATGAAATGAGAGTGAGTCTTGATGGGCCAGATGGATGGGCCCGTGGCTGGATTGGTAAAGGGCAGAGAGCTCCAGTCCGACTCAGACGCCAGCAAGGTGGAGGTGGAGTACTGGTTTGGGCTGGTATCATCAAAGATGAGCTTGTGGGGCCTTTTCGGGTTGAGGATGGAGTCAAGCTCAACTCCCAGTCCTACTGCCAGTTCCTGGAAGACACCTTCTTCAAGCAGTGGTACAGGAAGAAGTCTGCATCCTTCAAGAAAAACATGATTCTCATGCAGGACAATGCTCCATCACACGCGTCCAAGTACTCCACAGCGTGGCTGGCAAGAAAGGGTATAAAAGAAGGAAATCTAATGACATGGCCTCCTTGTTCACCTGATCTGAACCCCATTGAGAACCTGTGGTCCATCATCAAATGTGAGATTTACAAGGAGGGAAAACAGTACACCTCTCTGAACAGTGTCTGGGAGGCTGTGGTTGCTGCTGCACGCAATGTTGATGGTGAACAGATCAAAACACTGACAGAATCCATGGATGGCAGGCTTTTGAGTGTCCTTGCAAAAAAAGGTGGCTATATTGGTCACTGATTTGTTTTTGTTTTGTTTTTGAATGTCAGAAATGTATATTTGTGAATGTTGAGATGTTATATTGGTTTCACTGGTAATAATAAATAATTGAAATGGGTATATATTTTTTTTTGTTAAGTTGCCTAATAATTATGCACAGTAATAGTCACCTGCACACACAGATATCCCCCTAACATAGCTAAAACTAAAAACAAACTAAAAACTACTTCCAAAAATATTCAGCTTTGATATTAATGAGTTTTTTGGGTTCATTGAGAACATGGTTGTTGTTCAATAATAAAATTAATCCTCAAAAATACAACTTGCCTAATAATTCTGCACTCCCTGTACATGCACACCTCCTGTCCATTCAGTTTCATGGCATATCTTCCCCTAGGTCTCTCTGCATGTTTATTAACTCAAATGTGGTCCTACTATCTAGTCATGTAAAGACTCCCCTTGAGTATGATGAGTATACAACTGAGTACAAGTGCCCCTTCATTTCATCATGAGTTGTGTGTACCTGCAGTAATTTAGTGATCGAGGTGCAAGTCTGCATCTAGGGTAGTTAGTTGTAATAGTTCACATGTAGATCAGTGTGTAATGGTGGCACCCTGATGTTTGCATGATGGTGGAATGGGCATTCTTTTGCATTCTGTTTTAGTGCTGTTGGACACTGTGCAATAGTATAGTGTTAGATCATGTAGAATGTTCTGCTATGTTTGCTGAATTAGGCATATTGATATAGGCTTATGGTGTTCCTCGCCAGAGATTTCAATATGGCACTTCCTCCACCCATAAATTCCCAAACCTACATTCCTCTAGGGGATGCATGTTTTCTGCATGTTTTGTCAATTAATGTAGGAGAGAATTCTACATTGGTTGGTGAAGTTCTTCAAACTCTGTCATTCCATGTAAGAATTCTAGTGGAATCAATCACACTGTTGTTCCAGTAAAACAAGGAATTATAGACAGGTAGCTTTGAGTTATTTGAATGTTTTCCCTCAAGGTCTTATGAGTGACATCAAATAGACAACAAATTCTTTTGTTTTTTTTCTTATCATCCATGTTATTGTTACTTATATATTTCTTTGGTTCCCTGCGTTCAACCCCATCTACAGAGAAAAGTCTCTGAAGGCCTCAAAGCTTTCCACCAATAGAAGGCCAGCTTCTATCTCATGCTAAACTAATTCAGAGCACAAAACATGTACTTGCCACCTCAGCCCCTACCACTTTTCTGAACTCCACCTATTATTCCAACACCATGATCCCAGCACCAACACACAGAGGCGTACACTTCAACTGCACAAGACCACCATAGTGACCAGATTTTAAGTAGCAAATATATAAGAAATTTGACCAAATAACCCCTTTCACGCAGCCAAGACACTGCACTCATTCCCAGCTCTAACAGCACCTCCACTAAAAAATAATCAAAACAATTAACTACCCCTTTTATTATGGTGAAATACAGCTGTACACGTGTATAATTTACATGCCATTAATTTACATAAACCAGCTAGGGCCCCAGGGCCTGATCGAATACCCAGAGACTTGTTTAAAATTGAACGATATCTATGTGCCAGTTACAGCAATCTTTTCCCTAACGCAATAGCGGCAGGAGGAGAAACACCTGGGACCTGGATGGGGGCATAAGTTATCTCAGTCTTTAAGAAGGACGATGCATGTAGACCATCTAACTATAGGCCTATAAGCCTATTAGACAATCTGTGGAAGGTATTTGCTAGCCAGGTTTTGGATGAATTGCAAAGCTAGATGGATAACAAACAGGTTCTGTCCCCACTCCCAGCTGGTTTCCAAGCAAAAACAAGTACCTCTGATCAAGTGTTCAGGTTTTCTTTTATTTATTGGAAGTATGTGTTGCTTAGCAATCAGAAACTATATGTGGCCTTTGGCGACGTTTTATCCTGTAGCCAGGAGAACATTTGGAGTGTACTATTGGTAATGGGGGCACCCTGTGACCTGGTTAGCCTCATTGCCAGATTCCCTGACAAATACTATGCCCAGGTATGCTGGGACAGTAGGGGCAAAATGATTCATATTCCCGTTCTCTGTGGAGTTTGTTAGGGGTGCATTCTTGCCCCCACCTTCTTTACTCTGTACCTCAACGATGTGGTCATGACATTGTTGGCCTGTATAAATGATTCCCCTGCCTTAAATAGAGAAACAAATCCAATACTCGATGATTCATTACTTATTTGAAAGTCCCCCACAGGTCTTCAGAATCTTATAGACAAGTTCCTCAAATTTTGTATGACTAGGGGTGTGTAATTAAACAGATCAAAACTGAAGTATATGGTTGTTAGGAAAAATAAATCCAAGTGCCCATGAGCCCCTTAAATGGGTTTTTTGCTTTGTCCATTTAGGAGTAAAACTCTGTGACACATTTAAATAGTGCTCTTTTAAGCTAGCCTGGCTGATGAAGGGTGATACCCTGAAACCGGCCCCAGGATGCTTGGATCTAGTCCAGGGAGGACCTGGCTTGGCAGTTCGGGCTGGACTGCTCCCATAGGGAGCAGGGTCAAGACTGATTTACCTATTGCTGGGTCTGAACTGGAGTGACGTGGCAAGCTAAATAATGATGGCTTAAACCCAGATCTGTGACAGGGGGTGAGTGTTTGAAAAGTTTCAACACTCTGTCCATCATTTTAGTTTGTGATATTGCCTTGTGCACCCTAAGTGGCTAGGGTATGCCCAGATGTGGGTCCCTTGCTTGCTGTACCATTGGATTCAAGCTAGTCTTGCTGATGAAGGGGGATACCCTGAAACTGGTCCCAGGATGCTGGGATCCTGTCCAGGGAGGACCTGGCTAGGCAGTTTAGGTTGGACTGCTCACATAGGGAGCAGGGTCAAGAGTGATTTGCATATAGCTGGATCTGAACTGGGGTGACGTGGCAAGCAAAATAAAGATGGATTAAACCCAGATCTATGACTGGGGGCAAGTGTTTGAAAAGTTTCAACACTCCGTCTATTATTGCTTTGGGCACCCTAAGTAGCTAGGGTATGCCCAGACGTGCGTCCCTTGCTTGCTGTACCACTGGATTCAAGCTAGCCTGGCTGATGAAGGGTGATACCCTGAAACTGGTCCCAGGATGCTTGGATCCTTTCCAGAGAGGACTTGGCTTGGCAGTTTGGGCTAGACTGCTCCCATAGGGAGCAGGATCAAGACCGATTTGCATTTAGCTGGGTCTGAACTGGGGTGATGTGGCAAGCAAAATAAAAATGGATTAAACCCAGATCTGTGAGTAGGAGTGAGTGTTTGAAATGTTTCAAGATTCTGTCCATCATTTTATTTTGTGATATTGCCTTGTGCCCCCTAAGTGGCTAGGGTATGCCTAGACATAGGTCCCTTCCACTGGATTCAAGCTAGCCTGGCTGATGAAGGCTGATACCCTGAAACTGGTCCCAGGATGCTTGGATCCTGTCCAGGGAGGACCTGGCTTGGCAGTTCGGGCTGGACATCTCCCAAAGGGAGCAGGGTCAAGACAGATTTGTATATAGCTGAGTTTCAACTGGGGTGACGTGGCAAGCAAAATAATGATGGATTAAACCCATATCTGTGACTGGGGGTGAGTGTTTGAAAAGTTTTAACACACCATCCATCATCTTATTTTGTGAGATTAAATCTTTCAACAACCACAGAGCTCATGTTATTCTTTGCTTGCACAAGAGGACTTACTATTGTTCAATCTCTCCGACCTTTATATCATATCTTGCTAAAGCACAAAAGCAAAAAGAACAGATGATGGATGAAATACTGAACAATGTCAAACATTCACCGCAATCAGAGATCCTGACCTAAATGCATAGTTTTTTTGCCCACCATGCTACCCTAGTTGGGACTCAACAATTTGCAAATCAGTGTTGACCCTGCTCCCTGTGGGACCAGTCCAGTCTGAACTACCAAGCCAGGTCCTCCCTGGACCAGAAATAAGCAGTCTGGGACCGATTTTGAGATATCACCTTCATCATCCAGGATAGCTTGAATTCAGTGGCACAGTGAGTGCAAGATTGTATGAGCATACCTGGCGCACTTAGGGCGACAAATGCAAAAAGAACAAATGATTGACCGAATACTGAACAAAATCAAACATTCACGCCCCCGGTCAGAGATCTGGGCCTAAATCCATATTTTTTTTGCCCACTAGGCCACCCCAGTTTGGACCCAGCCATATGCTAATCAGTCTTAACCTTCACCCCTATGAGAAAAGTCCAACCCCAACTCCTAGGCCTGGTCCTCACTGGACCAGAAACAAGCATCCTGGGACCGGTTTCGAGTATCAACCCTCATCAGCAAGGCTAGCTTGAATTCAGTGGCACAGTGAACCCGGGACCCAAGTCTGGGCATACCTGGCGCACTTAGGGCGACAAATGCAAAAAGACCAGATGATGGGTGGAATGCTGAACAATGTCAAACATTCACCCCCAGTCAGAGATCTGGGCCTAAATCCTGCACAAAACACAGCACTTTACGGAGCTGAAGTCTGTGGTTACACTGACACTAGGAAGCTGGCTATAGCAGAGAATACCTTTGCAAGATCATTAATCTTGGTTCCTATCACCATTCCTCTTATCCCACTTTTTCTTGACCTAGGAGCCAAACGTGTGCCAGGTGTGGCACAGCTGAAGCCTTTAGTATATTGGATTTTTATTTGGCCAATACCTGAGCTATCAGAATATAGACATTCTTTGAGGGACTTGATGAAAATGAGTAATGCCTGAAAGTTCAGGTTGGGCAGTTTGCCTCTCAGAGCTTTTAGTGGTAAGTGGGGTAAAGAACTGACCTCTGATACATGCCCTGCTTGTAATCTGACCACTGAAACTGAGGAACATATTTAGTTCTTCTGTATAGGATAATATTGTCTGCGCAGGAAGTGGATTCCCCTGATACATTTGAATCTTCGGGTCATTCGGCATTTGGGAGCCTTATGAATCCTAAAGATTGATACTTCAAGCCCAGTTGTAGATCTATTAGCCATTTTTTTAATGACATGTTTGGTTCAAGCTAGAGAAGCTGTAGAATGGATCCTCTTTTCAATTGTCATGTTTTTTAGGCAGAACCATTGTATTTAATTTGATATGCTATGTTAGATTTTCTGCTGAAATGGGACTATCTAACGAATTGGCTGCTGGGTTGATAAATCTTAATAATATGTAGACATGGCAGAACATACCACTTTTTAGGTTTCACTTGCACAGAGCTTGTGCTGTGCTTGCAAAATCTCTTAAAATGGGCCTAGAGCCCTCACACTACTTACCTGTACTTACCATTGACTTGCTCCCACATCACTCTTGTTTCCTGTCTTCCTATTGGTCAGCAGCAACTCCTGACCTCCAACTTTCTCCTGGGCTTCAGGAACTTGGTCTAAGCCCTGGCGCTTGGACCAAGTAGTGCTTCCTATGGCCAGTGTCCTTTTAATAGCCACAGGAAAACTTTTTTTAATTTTCCACATGCACTCTTAGAAAGTGCACGTGTCCGGTGTCCTCTCCATGCGTCCGAAGTTCTCTTTTTCTCTCTTGCCCTCTCCCGTAGTTTTAACACACCCCTCTCCGCTTCTGTTCTATTTGACCTGAAGAGTCGACCGAAGAACTCTGTAAAGAGCACCAGTCATACCATGGAGGGAGCACACACAGCAGATCCTGAATGCAGGAGAAGACCCCAGAGCTTGACTAGGGTCTGACCCAACCTGCTCCGAGTCACAGTCCGAGCAAAGGCCGGATGCACTGATATAAACGCGGGTTTGAAATCCCAACCTGTGCTAATAATGCCTGTGTGAGTTCACACTGGGCTGTTGTAATTGCTTCTCGGGGGACTTCGCCGTCTTTTGTTGATAGTTTGCAAACACATGTAACCTTTAGCTTCACGCAGGGATCAGCGGACTAAAAGTTATATGCAGCGTTGTAAGCATTTTGCTAGCTGCAGTAATCTGTGAACTGTAAGTAAAACGCCGTGTTTTGTTGTCTGCGCATTTTCAACTTTTGATTTCATGCACTGTTTGAGTGACTGCATGTGTTTTAGTTCTACATTTCATGAAATATTTCGCTTACTGTGAGTTTAGCATCAAGGAGTGCTCTGTTGCCTGTACATGTGTACCTGTAAGTATTCCGTTGCTGTAAATTTCAAGCAATACTCTCCTTCCTTGACTGCACTCTTTATTTGTTGAACCGTTAACCCTGTTAACAGGGGTGCATGACCTGCAGACACTACTGGGAGTTTGGGTGGGCATGTCTTACTGTTCACTCTAATTAGCAAGTTTGATACTTATCGAGGTTACAGTATGCCTTGTGTTGTTGTGGTCGACTGTGCTCCCAGACAGTGCAATTAGAAACCCCAGGTGCGCCTCAAACCTATACACCATAACTTACACAAAGATCGTGGTGGCACTACAGTTTCCATCTCAGGTAGGCCAACCAAATGACTCCACTCACTGGAAAACCACGTTTTCCTTCTGGGACTTTGTTTTTACATATCAATGAATTCTGGGAGTTGTGGTTTTAGTTTATTTTAATAAAGCCAGTTGGACCAACACACCGGATAACAATGATAAAAGCCAAGTCCAGGAACAGAAAGGTGACATGGAGCCATTTGGCCATCCTAAACATAGATAATATTTACATACGAAGACTAAATGGAGGAGGATGCAAATCTGGATAACAAGACCCTCAAAGAGAGGAGGGAAAGCAAGGAGGAGGGAGCACCAGAAGCAGGGAACAGTGGAGTCACCACAACAGACAACGCGCTCTGACCCACCAGCAAAGGGGAGAAAGGCACTGCAGTCACGACCGCCATGGTCCCATGGAAGGGTCATGGTACCAGGCAACTGTTACTTTACATATATCAAAAGTGGCCGTAGACCGGGGAATTGTAACATGCTTGGAGTTTTCCTTTGTTGGGGTCATTCCGTTGCAGGAAAGGGTGGAGGGACTAAAAGTAAGGGTCTTAGCACAGCATAAAACTGTCACAACTCTAATCTAAGGGAGAGAGGGAGAGCACAGTAAGGGACTTTGCACAGTACAAAGCTGTCACTTCCTGGTGGCGGTTACAAGGCGCATGCCACTGGACCTGAATACTGTGCTGTTCATCTATACCCTGCACCATGGACACACCATGTGCAAACTGGAAGAACTGAAGCAGGCCCAGCGCCTGGTAGTGTCAGGTAAGGAGTGCTAAGAAGATGGAGTGAATGATTAACGGACCCATTTGCTGCACAAAATCTACTAAACGCAGGACACGAGGCAATGAGGACGCAGGACGAGGAGCCGTGGGGGCTGCAGGGCAAGCAAACCACAGCCACAATTTGCGAGTCCGGGAGCTGGGAGTTGCGCTACACTGCCTCAGGTGCTTTGGGCCTCAAGAGCAGGTGTCAGGAGCTCCAGGAGCCGGGGGCAAGGAGACTAGGACTGAGGCACTCTGCCCTATGCATGCCTCCGGTATACACACTGGTATACATCGCACTGTGGAGCAGAGCAGGGCTGCTGGGAGCTGCCAGGTGGTGAGCTGGGACCTAGGACTTGAACTATGCCGTGAACGGAGCCACCCCACGCTCCTTCCCAGCACGGTACGGCATTAAGGTGCCACCCTAATTGTAATTTAAGCCTCAAGTCTCTCCATTTAAAGGGCATTTTGCATGCATTTAACTGAATTTTATATGTATTTTTCAAAGCCCACAAAGATTTGTAAAGCCGCCAGAGGGAAGTTTTACACTTCTAATTAGTTCTATTCTACACCCGGTTTTCCTGGCAATTACTGGCGATCCTTGGCAATCCATCAGGGTAATCATTGTCATTGTAAGAGACTGGTGGTTGTAAAAAACTGTCTAGACTGTGCCTAAGACTGTGATGATTACCGTGGTGGCTGCTTGTGGCCTATTGATACCGTTACTGCCATCAAGGTCACTGAGCTCTGCTGGTTTGTTTCAAGGTAGCCGGTGGCACGAGGTGAGAGCGAGGCAGCCATAGCTGGCTGCCGCAGAGACTGAGCCCTGTGGACTTTGCAGAAGTGGCCCGGCTAGAGCTGGGTGCGGCTTGCGAGTGTCTGCAGTGTACCCCACTCGGATCCCATGCTGTGATCGTTTGTGGTCAGTTTTAAATACAATTTACAACCTACAATACACAATCTACAATAATAATTCACAAATCTGCACTTTTATGGGAATATTATCAGGTGCTTTTAATGAGGTTGGTCCGTGTAAGACAAATGCATACAAGGACAAATAGAAGGAAAGGAATACAGGCGGGGAAAAAAGTTAATATGGTAAAGGCAGATTCTGGAAAGAAAAATATATTCCTAATTTCTCCTGTGGCATGGATGTTTGAGACAGCCCTGAAAGTTCCAGAGAAGTTTGATTTTCTTAAGGACCTGGTGGAAATTATCTTCTCATCCTCTCATGATGCTAACCTACTTACCGAGCCCATTAGACTGATGCAATCTAGTTCTGCTCAATTTCATGATCCAGAGGGTGATTTTCAAGAGCATGTGTTGGAAACAAGCCGAAAAATAGTTTTAAGAATCAAGAAAAGGATAATAAGAATAAAAAGGAGGATAGTGAGAAGTCAGGGTGGGGCTCTGTAAGTGATATGGACCCTTTGTATGTAATGCCTGAGTCCCCTCTAAAACAAAAACTTTAAAATGAGAACATAGTCCCTTTGCTGAAGAATGGCTTTCCTATGCCAGTGGAAGCTAATGTAGAGCTTAATAATAAGATAGGGAAAGTAATGACTCCCCGGGTTCCAAGAGATACAATTGAAAGTGTAACGGATGGTGCTGAACAAGCATGACTAACCACTGAAGGGCACAAAGAAACCTCACCAATAAGACAAAATCGGCAGAAGAAGTAGGTCTTTCATGACTCCCAGTATGAGATGATTGACCAAAAAATGGGGATGCCGTCAGTAATCGATATTACAACTGTCTGGGAAGTTTTGTTTAGAACATCACAATTGGCCCTTGAGGCCTTAACATGCCTATCTAATAAAATGGATGTACAAATAGACTTATTAAACTTAAAGGCAACCTCAATTTCAGGTATTGACCAGAAGCTCGCAGGACTAAATTATTTGATCACCTGTGCACAAATTATGGTAGCAACATCAAATATTGAGTGTATGTGTGCCCAGATTGTTAATATATTAGAATCAATACCGGGATTTTAACTTACATAATAGAGGATTTAAAAGCAATCTATGCTGTTCCAAATTAAAAATTGCAATGGGAAGTGAAACAGTGCAGCCCCCCCCAAGCCAGATGGTTGACAAGCCCCGGGATGTAATAAATGGATATTTTTAAAGGATAAAAAAGAAGGTGAACCCAGTAAATCCAATAGCGAAATAAGTGTAATGACATGGAAACTAGTGTTGTTTTGAATGACAAAGGTGCGCTCCTAGCGGATGCCCAGCAAATAGTTCATGGCTCTGAAATGTAACTTCTAAATCATTCATTAGAGCAGGGAATGACAAAAAACAACAAAAAAACGGAGAAAGAAATTGCGTATGGCTAGAAAAAAGTGAGGAACAAGTCTTGCAAGACTGGAGGTTCTTAATGTACGGAATAAGGGAGGAAAACTTTGTGAGGTGGTACCTGTAGTAGTGCAACCTGAGATAGAAAGTGCTAAGTTTTTTCCAGTCTTTAATAAAACTCAATATTGTCATGAAAAAAGACTCTGAATGCTGAGTTAATAAAGGTTGATAATCCTCAAGTAAGAACAACCAGAGTATACGAGCCTCTAATAACTTTATCCCAGAACAATAAAAAGAACACAGGTATTCAACAAGGGATCTGTGATCTAGATAATAAGGTAATGAGAGCACAGCAACTGGAAGTAAATAACAATGTTGCAGTCTCACATAGTTGAGATTATACATATGAATTGCATCAGGGGAATGGTGACTGGGATGATAAGGTTTTGAGAGTGCAATTATCAGAAGCATCCAAAAATATGCAAGAGGTAAATAGCGGATGCAATAAATATGCTACATGTCAGGTGTTGGATTATGATGGGGAGGAGATCGGCAAAGTACTGCAGGCAGTGAAACAATATGTAAGGCTAAAATATCTGTAAGAAATGAGGACTGGAATTTTGTTACCCAACCCACTGACTTCATTAAGCAAAATCATTTTTACTCCCACATATAAATAGAGAGGCTTACATGTTCGAATTGAGGGAATATATTGGACTTAGTACATGCAATTCCATCGTTGTCAAAAATAATTTAGAGTGATATAGTGTCAATCGAGTTCTTGGTCCAATAGAGGGTAGGGCGCAGAAAGCTACTTTGGTTTAATTACAAAATAATTAAATGGTTCAGTTAATAATGAGAGAAAAAGATATCATGGGAGCATGGGAAATTGAGTGAAGTTTACCCCCAAAAGATGTGCACTCTGCGCCGTTTGTGTTGGCAGAGCTAAAATCATCTGCACAAACACGAGATAGGGGGGATTAGACATACTCAGTTCTGAGATCTTCAAGTGGCAGAATAGAGAAATCTGCTGAGTCTCACCACCCATTAAGTTAAGTGGAGAACAAAAGGGATATACAAGTAAATGTTGGATGGCTAACTAATGCACTGCATGTCAAGCTTAGTGCATGACCAAATAGGAACAATGTTATAAACACGTCATAATTTGCTAACTATTTGTTCGTGGAATATCAGTGGACTACATTATGGCTTTGTTGATCTTTTTGCAAGACCACCAAAGCCACGGGCGCCAGAAGACCGCCCACCATATTATGAGTACTGCCGGATTTCTGCCACATTTTTGGAGAAAATCCAGCAATAGTCATGCTGGCAGGTGGAGGTACAGGAACAGTTCCACCACTAGCCCCGCCCTACCAGAAGGCCTCCGCCTGCCGTATTATGAGCAGTAATATGGTGTGGCGGTGTCCTGATGGTGGGGAGATACCAGAGGTGGAAGCGCCAGTTCCCTACTGGACGACCTCCTGCACGGACCAGGTAAGTCAATTGTCTGACAGAGGACAGGGTGGGAGGGAGGGAGTGTTGCGTGTGCATGTGTGAGTGGGTGTTGTCTGCCTGTGTGCATGTATGTGTTTTTGCGTTGTTGAATGCATGTATGAATGTAGAAGTGAGTGTGTGTATGAATGTAAGTGTGTATGCATGTACGAATGTTCTGATGAATGCAAGTATGAGTGTTGTGTTGAATGCGAGTATGAGTGTTGTGGTGAATGCGAGTATGAGTGCTGTGGTGAATGCGAGTATGAGTGTTGAAGTGAATACGTGTATGGATGCATGTGAGTGAATGTGTGTAGTGCAGTGTTGATGAATGAGTGTGGATGCATATGTGCGAGTGCATGAATGTGGGGAGGGAGGGTGGGTGGCGCTGTACCTGGAGGGGGACTGGGGAGAGGGGAGTTGGAGGGTGTATTGTGCTTGCTGGGGGGAAACCCTGGTGGAAAGGTGGCTCCTAATACCCCCAGTGGTCTTCTGTGGACCGCTGGGTCCGAGATGCTCATCTCCGACCCAGCAGGTCTGACTGCTTTGGTGGTCTTAGTGGAGATGTGGCTGGTTGGCAGACGCCAACCCGCCACACTCATAATCTGGTGGTCTTCACCGCCAGCCTGTTGGTGGTGATACCATCACTGTGCAGGGTCATAATTAGGGCCTAAATCTCAGAAGAAGGATATTGCTCATTTGTGAGAGGAAAATCAGATAATATGCCTCCAAGAAACATGGGTGCTTGAAGAATTTGAATTAACCCGGAATGCGGATTTCTTCAGACCTGCAGTTAAAATGAAAAATCAGGGACGCCCAAGGATATGGACAGGCAATGAAGAGAATTTGGAGGAATTCTGTAATTACTTGAATAGCAATGAGGTAAACATTAAGTTCACATACAGACATAGTTCAACTTGTATTGATTTTTTAGATGTGGAATTGTTTGTAGAAAACAATAGGATTGAGAGCAGATTACATCGCAAACCAACAGCCTGTAATACGCTATTACACGCAACAAGTGCACATCCAAAACACCCGATAGATGCAATACAATTTGGAGAAATGGTTAGAGCAAGACGAAATTGCAGCAAGGATATGGATTTTCACAAGTGTATGGACGATATGGGGAAAAGATTTACAGCTAGAGGATACAGGGAAGAAATTATTAAGAAGTCTCAGTGTAAAGCTTCCACAATTTCACGTTCACATACGTTACAGCATCATGAAACAACGAAAAACCGCGAAAAGAAGAACAACAAAGACAGCATAAGAATAGTTTTGGACTACACTAACAATTCTGCTACATTATTAAGAAGCATGAGAAAACATTGGGGTATTTTATTACAAGATCAAATATTAAGAACATATATCAAAGATAAGCCAGAAGTATCATATAGGAGAGGATTGACACTTAACAATATTCTTAGTCCAAGTTACTTGAAGAAAAAGAATATACGGAACTGGCTGAATTCTCACAATATGGGTTTCTTCAAATGTGGTAACTGTGCAATGTGTAGATGGGCATGGTATGCGAAAAGAGACTTTAAAGGATTGGGGAGTAAAGAATATAACATCAAAATGCACATTAATTGCAACACAACATATGTAATTTTTATTTTGGTTTGCAATTGCCACAAGATATATGTGGGTAGTACTATTCATCCTCTTATGGTGAGGATCTCAGAGCATTGGAGAGCTATTAGACAGGATGATGAGCGTTACCCTATTGCCTTACACATAAGATCATGTAAGGCACAGGGGCCACATAAAGATTTTACATTTTTGGGATTTGAGCATATTGAGAGAAACCCACATGGGGGTAATAGAGAATTAGCATTAAGAAGGAAGGAATCTATATGGATAATGCGGTTAGGTGCAGTGGAACAAGGTCTGAACTCTGATTACGAATTCAAATATTTTCTAGGGGATATGTAAAATGATAGCCATAATATGGGGAGATGTATTATTTCTTATAGACCAATAATCAGACCAGAGCATTATCCTTGATCTGTCAAATCTAAATAATTGAATTATTGATTTATAATACTTATTAGTTTGTTTAATGGGTATTTAGGAATCTGCCAAAATTTCTGTGAGGCAAAAACCCTTTTTATGTACCATTAGATACTCTACAGTCCAATATTTGACAGTACCTGATTAGCGTTAGACAATGAGATATATTATATCAATAATATTAGACCAACATTGCTACTTGAATTCGTTCCGTACTCCAGTAGAGAGAATAATGTATGAGGATTTGGAGCGTACATATTGACGTGCGATACTGTCAAAGATTAGTCCGTCTTCTATCTTGACTGTAGAAAGGGCGGGCTTAAATTCGTCGAAAGAGAGGTTGGACTCTCTTAGACGAAAAACGGCATACACGCTGTCTGAGAAGCACAACACAGGTACGTGGCAGCGCGGCCTGGTGGAGTAATTTAACTAATGGGTGATTTATAAAGGGAATACTAGTTCTAGAATCATATTACAGGATACGCCTGTTGGATAAAAACTTTAATGGGGCATCCGGAACATAAATAAGGAAACCGAGTACAGACATTACATGCAAACGGTTGAGTAAGCAGTATTAAGTAAACGTTACCTCCGGTAAAAATTATCAATATCACTGGATACAGATGATTGCATATTTTGTACTCTATAATTACAGATGACAAACAGCAATAAAATAAAATACAAGAACCATAGATTTTGATGGTGATAAACTTTGAGAGATCAGGTATAGTGTTCTCTTGTTTACAGATCAGATCACTTTTCAGCAAGAGTTTTTCACGAGGCAATTTTAAGGAGAAAGGGTGTTATTATTAAGAACTGTTGAAATATGAAGTGCCTCACATGGGCTCTATGGTTACACTAAGACACAAGGACACAATGTTAGGGTACTATGTATCACTAATGGGGGAGACACTTATATAGGCTGTTTTTAAATCACGGTTTGCACCATTTTTGGCTTTTGTTATTGTAACAGCGTGTTGAATCACTGAGCATGATTTCAGGTGATGGAGTATATGAAAGTACAATGTGGAAGATATAATCTATAAACATGTATGTTGGATATTGTTTGTTGTAGAAAGTCCTGAGGAAGTCAAGGGGTATTCCCTAGACGAAACACGTGTTGACTGGACTGGAACATGAGCAATTTTGATGAAGGAGTTGTATGAAGAATAAAGAAGACTATGAGTCAAACAATGGAGTCTTTCTGAATTATGGACTTTGATTACTCATTGATAGATTCGGTAAACTTCGAATTAGACGTGTGCTATTCATAGATTATATAAATATTTTGCTAGTCTACTACTAGAAGAATTACTCGGATGGGCAGTCGAAAATAAAATTGTCCCATTAAATAAAATGAGGTTCACACAGTGGGTTGTCATTGTTAATGGATAAGCAAACTTTTAAGAAGCAACCAATGTATCATTGTTAAATTGACTTCAAGTCGGCTTTTGGTTCTGTGAATTGGAATTTGCTTTGGAAAAAACTATTATTGGGTATCTCCCCCGGTCTTCATAAAGCAATCCAGTTTCTTTACAGATATCTGGGTTAGTATATGAGTTGGGGATGAAACTGTTTTAGCTAGAAAAATGTATAATTGTAAGGATTTAAAACAAGGTTGTGTCTTGTCACCCTATTCATTTAATTTAATTTATCTATCTAACTCAATGCAGTTAATTTCACATGCACCAAGATTAGGACCTATGTTTATTTCTAGTCTGCTTTATGCAGATGATGTCATTCTTATTAGCCAAACACAAGTTGGGCTACAAAGGCTCATGGGAAAGTTATCAGATTATTCCTAAAAAAATGGGTTGATAGTCAATTCAAATAAGATGAAGATAATGGAATGTAGACATAGGATCAACACAAATTATAAATGGTATTTAAATGTAGAACAAGTGGAGTTAGTTTATTTTTACAAATATCTGGGAGTCCTATTCAATGATCGTGGATGCTTTATTCAACATAAGAAAGAACTAAAGAGAAAAAAGTATGCTATTGGGTTTGGCGCTTTCCTCCTTAAAAAGATGTTTGATCAGCCCAACCATTTCACCACTACTAAATGTGATATCAGTCAAGCTAGTACCAAGCTTAACTTATGGTAGTGAAGCCTTTCGTGGAAGAGATACATTGTGCTTCAATACAGTGATAACAAAAGTGCATCCACATCTCTTTTGCCTTCTGCAAAATGCACCTCTGGCACATATATGCTTTTAGTTTGGGCAACTCAACCAGATAATAGCCAGGAAAGGGGTCTATGTGAAGACCTGATACAGAATAGGATTGGCCAAGGAAAATGAATCATGCCAGGTATTATGGCTGGAATTGCAAAGAAGCTGCAGGGCTCCTGCACACCATTATTTGGATTGAGCACTAAATGATTTGGGTTTATATGATATTTGGGAAAGTGCCCAATCTATAGAGTGCTATGAGAGAGAAGTAAATGGTAATATGAAGAGGTTGTCATTGCTGAAGGATAAAGAACTATTATTGAAACGGTCACATGTGTGGGGGATTCTGAATGATGACAAGATCCTTTGGTACCAACTGTGTTTGAGACTAGATGGTAACTTGTTTTAAAAATAGCCTTTTTGCATTTCTGATTAAGGAAGCTGCCAGGTGAAATAAGTAGAAATCTAAGGGATAAGGAGACTCTGATGGAGAGCGTCAGGTTATGTAAAGTTGGAAATTGGAATCTCATACACTTTTAATGTATTTGTCTAGTTTAGCACAGGTAAGAAGACTTTTGTTAAAACCTCTTTTTAATCATAATGCTATACGGACATGTAGACAAGCAGTTATTTCATGTCTTAAACCAAAAGATTCAATACTGAATTCCCGTATGGTGAAATTCTTAAAAGTGGTAGAGAGGAAGTTTGACCTTCAAGATGCCAGTGATGAGGTGTAGGTAAAATGGAGAATGTATTTTTAACTGCAGTAGGTTTAGTGAATACTAATGATACCTATTATGTGAAAGAATTGCTCTGTCTGACTTGCATATGTGTTAACCTCGTGTTGGATTTGGACAACTGCAGCGGATACAAAGTGTTAATTGCTAATGATAAATGGTTTAATACTCTTAATCATTCTGGCGCAATGTGGCCAAAAGTCAGTAATGTTGCATAGGTAAAATTAAGAATAACTGCTTAGTTTCCCAAGTATATATTAGTGCAATATAGTAACATAATGGATTGAGTTATTAGATTTGTATATATGTAAGTTTGCTTTAGTATTGAACAATTGTGAATTGAGAATACTTTTCCATCCAGTCTGACCATTTTATAATTGTGCAAAATAGTAAGAAGATGAATTAATTTGTCATATATATAAGATTGCAGAATTGCACTTTGCACATAGTTTTAGAGTTTTTATTGTCTTTGTAATTGCCTATTTTGAAGATGTTTTTTTATGAATGATGTGTTTTTATGATAATTAGAGCTAATGTTTTCTTATTGTGATAAAATGTATGTTCCTGTAATGGTTTTATTTAACTATACAATAAAATAATCAATCAATCAGTCAAAGCTGTCACAACTATAGGGGTGAAAGCACATCAAGAGAACAAGGCAGTGACTGGTGATTGGTACCCCGATAAAGGTCTTAGGATAGTACCTCTATCTCTCTTTATTTCTTTTCCCGAGTGCCTTGCTGGAGCCTAAATCCACCTGAAGGGTAGAAATCCCAGGAGATACTAAACCCTAAGGAGTGGGATCTGAGAAGGGAGGACAAGTACTGTGTTTACTAACTGTTCAGACCAGATCATACATTTCCGAACACCTCTACAATTCCAAACTGGTCCTCACAATAAAAACAATATGACCCCATTCCATGGTCTGGGTCTTCTCTGCCTGAACCTATTATATATGGTGTCAGAAGTGGAATCTGGGTCTCTGTAACAGGTAGCAGACACAAGTCAACTGATTACCATGGATGAGATGGTTAAGGAGTTGGCAGAAGGGAAAACCAATTACAACTAGTTCTGGAGCAACATACCCAAGCCACCCAAATAGACAGGGAGAACATTTATGAAGGTCTTAAAAACCAAGTCAGCCAAATAGCAGCTAACCAAGATACTCACGAGCTGACGTTCCTATGGTAATTGATGCTTGAGTAAGTTCCAAAGTACGCCCTATCTAGGTCAGTACTTCAAAATTATCAGGTGGGTGAGGATCTGGACTTTGTTTTTTACTAAGTTTGAAAGAGTTGCTAGTACAGCCTCGTGGCCTCTTGAACACTGCAGTCAATCCGTGGCCCTCTTGCTCTCTGGTGAATTACAAACAGCCTACCAGGCTACTAATCCTTCTGGAACCATGCAATATACAGAGATAAACAGAATCATTTTGGAGAGATTGGGACATGATTAAGAATATTGTAGGGCCAAGTTCTGTAAAGAGAAGTGGACTCCTGGTGATAACTCCTGGGCCCTGTACTATAGAATTCAAGATTTGGGAGACAGGTGGCTTATGCCTACTACATCTAGTACTAAGGAAGTGGTTGAAAGAATATATTTAGAGCAGTTCTTGGGTGCCATGCCAACCCCTACTCACACCTGGGAAAAAAAACACCCAATTCTTACTGTTAATGGGGCCATAGAGTTGGCCTTTGACTTTATAGGTCACCAGACTTTAGAACTACTCCCAGTCACACCCAGGTGTCATCTACACCTTCCTAGAGGGCCTCCTATAAACTATCCTTGAGAACCGTGGCAGAACAGAAAGTATCTGTTACACCTCCAATAAAATTAGAGGGCTTGGGCCCACAGTGCTTTCACTGTGCTGAATGAGGTCTCATAACAAGCTTCTGTCCACAGGAGACTCCCCCCCAAGAGCCAATAAAGATAAGCTTGGTTCATGGTCACGTGTTGTCGGTGGGAGGGAGAAGTCTCCACTATAGAAGAAAGATTTTGGTGAACGGTAGGCCAGTAGAGGCTCTGATAGACTTTGGATGTAGACAAACAGTACTTAACTGAAAGTGGGTTCTATTAAAAAATACAGTAGCAGACAAGAAGGTGAATTATGGAAAAGCATGTAAATAATCAGTTGACATGTTTTCTTGAAGACCATGAACTTCTAGACCCTACTCAAATGGAATTCAGACCCCAGCACAGCACAGAATCAGCTCTATTAGCACTCACGGAAAGTACTCGCCAATTGTTAGATCGTGGTGGGCACGCAGCTATTATCTTGTTAGATCTCAGTGCCACTTTTGACACTGTAGATCACAACATTCTCCTTCAAAGACTTTCCGCTATAGGAATAGAAAGCACAGCATTGGCCTGGTTTTCTTCATTCCTGAAAGGTAGAACCTTTCAAGTCCTAGACCACTCATTTCTGTCCAAAACACTCCTCCTTACGTGTGGTGTTCCTCAGAGCTCCTTATTGAGCCCCACTCTTTTTAATATCTATCTTTCTTCTCTAGCCAAAGTCGTGGAACCCCACGGCCTTTCTGTGGTAACATATGCTGATGACACACAGTTAGTAATCTCACTCTCTAATGCCAAAGGCCCCTCTCCTACCAATCTTTCCCTCCGTTTGGCTGATGTAGCCAAATGGATGACTGAGTCCAAACTCAAACTTAATGATGGAAAGTCATAAGTAATGATTGTGGGCAATTGTGCTCCCTCTAACTTCCCTACTTCCAGAGGTTTTTAATAACCTTTCGCCCCCCTAAGGATCATATAAAGAGTCTAGGCTTCTGGCTAGACCGTCGCCTTATGATTGAGCAGCAATCTAAAAAGATTGCCTCATCTTGCTTTCGCCTTTTAAGAACCTTAAGGAACGTTCTTAACCTCCTACCTCCTTTTGCCAGAAGAATTCTTATTCAGGCCCTGATACTATCACGACTGGACTATGGTCATTTCCTTTTTCTCAGCTCCCCTGACTATGCAATAAGGAGACTGCAGGTTGTACAAAATGCGGCTGCAAGATTACTTATGAATATACCCAGATGTCTATCAGCTAAACCTGCCTTAGTCTCCCTTCACTGGCTATCTATAAGACATTGGATCTGTTTTAAGGCCCTCTGCATGACACACAAAGCCCTTCATAATTAAGACATGAAGACAAAACATCTCACTTTACGCTCCTACAAGGACTTTGAGATCTTCCACCACCCAACTAGTTCATATCTCACGATTCAAGAGATGTTCATGGGGACGTAACTCCTTTTTAGTTAAGGCTGCTCACCTTTGAAACTCCCCACCCCTAGCGCTTCGAAAAGAACCTTTGGAACTACAGTTCCGTAAAAAATTTAAGACCTTTCTATTTTCATCATAGTTCTTCGCTTGGGTTTTCTGTTTTGGGCTGTTACTTACCTTTTAGCTCTGTGAGGCCTTTGGGTGGCCATGCGCTTTACAAATTATCTAAACTAAACTAAACTAGCCATCACTTGTGCCCATAGGGACACTAAACTGTATCCATTGGCCCAAGTGGACATTCAGTGGACTTATTTGCAATCTGGTTGAGAATGCGATTATAGGCATTCATCATTCCTAATTCCATGAGATGCAGTTTCAAAAGGAAGAGACTGACAAAAATACTGGGCAGCTCCTTTTTTTAGTGAGAAGATAGAGACAGGTAGAGTAAAACAAAAAAAATCAAGGCAGTAATTTATGATCCACTCATGTTGTCTTCATCCACAGTGTGCTTTGGAGAAACAACTCCTAGTTTCAGGGCAGCACAATGGGATGATGTTATTCTTAGCCAAGCCTTGGCCCAAGCTGCCGTAAAAGACCCCAACAAGCTAGGACCTCCATTTTTCATAACAAAGGAGCTATTGTACTGGTTTGTTAAACAAAGCGACAGTAAGAAAGTGCAATTATTGGTTCCTTTACCCTTCAGCCAGCAGGAACTACACCTAGCCCATAACAAGGTGGGGGTGGCTACAGTGGGTGTGAGAGACAGAAAGTTATTTCTTGAGGTGGTTTTATTGTCCTGGGGTTTACTCGGAATACCACAGGCATTGTTCTTTGCCTGATCATTGTCAGCTGGTCAGTCCTTCCCACACTCCCAAGGCACCTTTACATCCTCGCACTATTATCAAGACACCCTTCACTAGGGTGCGTATGGACCTGGCTGGTCCATTAATACCATCCTCAAAGGGATACCAGTACATACATAGTGGACCATGCCTCTCATTATCCGGAAGCCATTCCCCTTACCAGCATGTCAACCCCTGTAGTCACCTGGGCTATAGTCGACTTCTTTTCTCGGGTTGGGTTTCCCCAGGAACTGCTTATGGACCAAGGAACTCCCTCTACGTCCCAGCTGATGTTTCAGGTCTGCAAAGCACTGGGTATAAAACAGATGAAAACCTCAGTACATAACCTGCAAACAGATTGTTTGGTGGAGCACTACAATAGAACAAACAAATCCCTTAAAAAGAAATAGTGAGTGAAGCTGGAAAAGATTGGGACAACTCCACCAAACCATCCATTTGCGGGTGATATACTGAGGACTAGTCCTTTTTGCAATTAGATGTCATATCTACTGCTCCACTGGATTTTCCCCATTTGAATTGTTTTTCGGGAGGCAACCCCATACCTTGTTAGATATGGCTGCCGACAGCTGGGAAGGGGAGGAAGAGAACGGTATGACTATTTTAGGTTATTCCTTCCAACCACAGAATGACATACAGACTCTCTGGGAAAATAAGTAAATAACTTGGAAGAGGTCCAAAACAAAGAAAATGCTTGCTAAGACAAAACCACGTCCCTGCATGAACTTCAACCTGGGGAAAAAGTCCTTATATTATTGCCGTTCCCTGAAAACAAGTTGTTAGCCAAGAGCAATGGCCCTTATGTGGTTCTATCTAAAGTTACAACAGTTACCTATGGGGTGGCTGTTCCTAACAAAAGACAGGGTGAACAGATATACCACATTAATCTGTTAAAAAAATGGGAAGAACCTTACCAACCAGACCCTACCGGTGCTGTTGATCTTTTGATTACACATTCACAATCTTTAGACATCTGTTTTCCTCCCAGCACTGCCCACAGCACAAACCCCAAAATAAAGGGAGATCAGCTCATCCCCACACAAGGAAAGCAATTAAGCACCTTACTGACCTCCAATGCCAGCGTATTTTCAGGAAAACCAGGAAGGACCACTTTAGTACACAATGACATTGTAATAGACTCCGGTAAGTTTATTAGACAGTAGCCCTATAGGATACCAGAAGCCCCTGGCACCTTTGAAAGGTTTATAGACAGAATTCTGAGACTCCACTGACAATTTGCAGCTGTCTATTTGGATGATATTGTGATATATACCCCAGATTGGGAAGCACACCTACAACATCTAGCAACCATTTTATACACCCTTCAAAAAGCTTGGTTGGTAGTAAATGAAGAGAAATCCACCCTGGCCACTGATACCATTGACTACCTAGGTTATAGGATACAGAACGGACAAATACGTCCCCAGACAGACAAGGCACTGGCCATCCAATCCACAGCCCCTCCCTGCACTAAGCGGGAGCTTCTATCCTTAGGCCTGACCGGTTATTACCAATGTTTTATACCTTTGTTTGCAGATATAGCCAGCCCCCTCACTGACCTCCTGAAAAACAGGCCACCCTCGACCCTCAAGGAACAGACTCAGTCATTACAATGTCGTTTGGACCATTTAAAGGAACTGTGGTGCAGCGACGCTGTCCTGTCCTGTCTGGTCTTTCAAAACCCATTTGTTTTACAAACTGCTGCTTCGGGTTATGGCTTTGAGGCTGTTTTGTCCCAACCTGATTTTGACAACAAGCTCCACCCTGTCATTTTTATTACCAGCAAACTCTTGCCAAGGGAACTGCATGATGGCGCTATAGAAAAAGAGTGTCTGACTATTAAATGGACTGTGGAAGCATTACCATGTTATCTGTTGGGTCGTTGTTTCATTATTTGGACTGATCATGCCCCTCTTATTTAGCTTGCCAGTAACAAGGACACTAATTCACATATACTGAGGTGTTTTTTGTATCTTCAACCCTTTTCCATATAGACTTGTCACAGAGCCAGTCATCTGAAATCCAGCGTGGATTTTCTTTCCCATTCTGTTTCATCTACATGGCCTGATCAGCCATCCATGGTTGAAGGATGTTGTGAAGGGGAGGATTCTGCCCCTTCCGATGTAGCTACCGTCCAGGGGTATCAATGTTTAAGGGTTATGCTTTCGGGTCAAAACAGATGAGAGGGTCACATGGATACCACGTCCTCCAATTGGGATGCGAGGCTGGACGTGGAAGCATGGGACACTTAGCACCAGAACACCAGGATCTGGAGTAGATCAAATTTCAGAGGAGCACAGGGTAGAGGGAAGAAGAAGGATGTGCTGGAGAATGCAGGAACACCCACAGGGGAGGAACCTGGTTGTCATAGAGAAGTATGCGAGTCAAGATAACAAGGCTGCCAAAGAGAGGAGCCGAGCCAAGAAGCGCTGGAAGCGGGGTAAAGTGAAGTCACCAAAATGGACAACATGCTCAGGTCCAACAGACAAGGAGAGAGAGGCGCTAAGGTCCTGACTGCCACGGCCCCAGGGGAGGGTCGTGGTACCAGGCAAGTGTTTCTTTGCAGATATAAAAAGTAGTCGTTGACCAGAAAATTGTAACATGCTTGGATTTTTCCTTTGTTGAGGTTGTTCCTTTGAAGGAAAGGGGGGAGAGTACAGTAAGGGACTTTGCACAGTGCAAAGCTGTCACAACGATGGGGGCGAGAGCACAGGCACAATCACAAGGCGGTGACTGGTGATGGTTACCCAAATAAGGGTCCTAGGATAATACCACAGTCTCTTTATTTCCTTCCCAGAGGGCCTTGCTGGAGAGCCTCCAAACACTAAGGAGTGGGACCTGAGAAGGGAGGACGAGTATACTCTCTTCTGACTGTTCGAACCAGACCACACGTTTCCAAACTCCTCTACAATTCCAAACTGTGCCTTAATATATCCTCACAATAAAAAACAATATTACCCCCATTCCACGTTCAGGGCCTCCTCTGTCTGACCCTGCTACAATTACCTAACATCCACTAGCATATTTATCTTAACAAGCATTCACCTGAAACCACTAATGACAACACCTACATGGTATTAATGTAACTAAGTAGCTGGAGTAAATGCATGCAATGTTTTTTTTTTTAGAGCACGACTAATCATAATAACCAAAATGTAACCACTGGATTCCCCACTACACTTGTGCTTCAGAGTAGTGTGCTACTCACTGCATAGTGCTTCAGTGCCTCAATAGGGGTAGTAAGCACAATATAAATACAATTACATGTATTTGTTTCGTTTTTAAGGCACTGGGGAGATTACAGTATTTGCCAGGATCACAGGATGTTGAGTCAAAGCTGAGAATCGAACCCGGTGCCCTGAGTAGGGAGCTCTTTCCATTACACCACAACTTTATAGTCACAGAACTTGCTTTATAATCAAAATGTGCCAACGCATGTGTCTGAAGTACTCTCCATGCATCTGTAGTCCTCTTCTTCACCGCTGCCTGGTCATGTGGTTTCAATGAAAGAAGTTACTCTGTTTTCCGGCACTGCTCCCAATGCAGTTGCAATGGGTGAGAAGGGCAACACTCTAGTTGTTTAACCAAACTCGTTGATACATAGGAAGTTATAGAAACAGAAAAAAGCCTATAAAAATGTATTCCAGTCCTGGCAGAGTACGTAAATTCTTCCTTAACTTAGTTTCCAGTTCACAGGTATACATAAGGTATATATAATACCCATATAAGAGAAAAGTGAGCTGTTGCTGAAAATGTTGTGAGCGGCATACGTTGTTTAAACATAAATCATGAATATAATTTTATATTTATCTTTAAATGTTGTATCGTCAGTATGCCATTACATTGTGATTCATGTTTTGTTTTAGCTGATTTTGCATTTCAAATCATAATTAAGCTTTCAGAATGCAAGCCATGCTAACGTTGGAGTCAAAGTATTGAATTATGAATATTGCAGATGTGTGGTGACTGCTTTAAGATGGCGGGTGGTTGGCCGCAAGATGTAATTTTCTCTGTTCAGGGACGAGTGCAAAGCGCTCAGTCCCCTGTTGTAATCTCTCTTTGGGCTTCTAACCACACCCATGTCACGTCAATCACATTCGTTGGTTCGTGGGCTCACATGGTTTCACCTCACGTCCCCCAACCCCCACCCCGAACTCAACTTGATGCGCAGGTATTGGAGCACTTTAGATGACCACCATGTACATTACATATATCCGCAATCATCTCCATGAGTCCTCACTCCTATTCTTCATCCCCGCCTGCTTCTGTGGTTTCACCCAAATCCACCTATCCGCTGTATTCGAACAGAAGGTATTGAAGAAATATATATGAGCACCAGTTACATTATACAAAGCTACTTTTTTTCCATTTTTAAGGCACTGGTGAGATTACGTGATTTGCCCAGAATCACAGGATGTTGAGCGGACGCTGAGACTCTAACTTTACGCTTTGCTGTACTGTTCTGCCTATTGCAAGTACAGAAGCAGATTTTCCACTCAGAGCACCCTGATTTCAGCACTACAGGTCAGTGAACATGCAATTTCATTCTCAAAAAGCATTGGAAAAGTCAATACGTTTCGCCTATGCAATATTCATTGCCTATGTCAATGTTTTTTTATCTGTTAAACAACGCGAGTTGCTGTTCAATTTAGCTTAAAGTAATAAATCAAAAACGCTATGACGCGACCAGCGTTGACCTCGTCATAGCACTTTTTTTTAACCTTAAGCCATTTTGCACAGCAGCTCATGCTGCTTACAACGTCTAAAAAAAATTGACAAAGTCAATAGGTATTGGCGAAACCTAGTGGCTTTGCCAATGCTTGTTAGAATGTGTATTGTTGCTACGTGTTGAAGCAGCTTTTATTTATTTTGTAATGCTTGCGTACTGTGAATCATACACTTTAGTGGGATTCGCTGAGTCAAATTTTTAATTGATAATTAATTCCAATTTAATCAATGGATTTATCTGGCTTGTGCGCAATGGTTCAAGCATTACTTGTCTTCTGCTATTGCTTTTTTTTTAACTGATTGTTGCTGTGTAATTTATTACGATGCCAAGTGAGCAAGAATTGGACTATAGATGGCTGTATGCTTATTGTTTGGTTTTACTACGATGCACGCTTTGATGGTTTGAAAAAATGAATAAAGTATTTATGATGATCAGTAGGTTTAATGTCTTAAGGTATTAGCTAATATCTGTCATTGCCACCATCTTTTCAATATGTTACCTATCCAACATTGATCTATGGATTGTTATTTTATCGATATGTACAGAATTTCTTGTCAAAATGCTCCTGCTAATCAATAGTAAAATAAATGAATACCTACTAATAAAGATATCAGCACAAGCGTAGCACACAACACAGCCAACATGTCAGAACACACTAGACCCTCCTTAATCCCACTCTCCATGTGCTAACACATAAATACATGGCCTTACACAAGGCAATGTGTTCTCCGAAACACTTAAAGAAACAGAAATAATCAGCACAGAGAGCACTGGACCAATGCAGCAAACAAAATAGACCTGACTGGATACATCAACATTACGCTCTTACTCAATAAACACAATGTGAAATGGAAAAAAAAACACACTCTTACTAACCTGAAGGGCCACTGATTGCTGGCCTTTATGCAACATAAACAAAGCCAAAATGCTAAGCCATGATGCACAAGACGCAATTATAAAAATGTTCTTAATGATTTATTTCTAGTTGGCACATCAACAAAAAGACATCTTTCGTGGCAGCTGCCACCAGAGAACGCTTAGTGTGACTAAGGAGGGGAGCCAACAGGCAAAAGCTGCAGCCATGTCGCTGCGTGGACAGGGCAGTGGTGGCATATACCCTGAAACACAAATGAAATAGAGAATATGTCTATTTTTAAGATTTCATTCAAATGGTTCACCTCCTTCCTCACCGGACGAACACAAAAGCTCTGCATACCACCTTTCAACCACAAACCCAAGGATATCATCTGTGCTGTCCCCCAGGGCTCATCCCTTAGCCCTATGCCCTTCAATGTGTACATGACCCCACTGGCCAACTTTGTCACAACCACGGTCGCAATGTAATATCCTTTGCTGGTGACACCCAACTCATGCTCTCCCTCACCGACGACCGCACCACCACTAGGACCAAGTTCCACAGATGCATGACAAGCATCACTGACCTAAATTAAGAACAACTACCTGAAGCTGAACACAGACAAGATGGAAGTACTGATCTTTGCTAACAACAGCAACCCATTGGGATGACTCTTTGTGGCCCTCAGACCTGGGACCAGTCCTCAGACTCGCAGACCATGCCAGAAATCTGGGATTCATCATTGATAACAAGCTTAGCATGAGTGCTTCCTAACTCTATGTATGCTACAGAAGATTTTCAAGTGGCTACTCCTGCACTACTATGGCAACGCTCTCTGCGTAGAAATCGCTGCACGCCTCCTAAAGAGATTTCAAACCATACAGAACACCACAGCCAGACTTATCCTCCCCCGATGAACCCACATCACACCCCACCTCAGGAAACTCCACTGCTTCATGTAGAGAAAAGATACCAATTAATTCTGCTGACCCACGCACACAAAGCTCTACAGAACCAAGGACCTGCCTACATCAACCACCACCTGAACTTCCACTTACCATCAAGAGGATTACACTCCTTCTCCCTAATACTGGTCCACACTACCTACATCCACCAAAGCAGAAGTGGAGGACTCTCCTTCTCCTACATCACTGCAAAGACCTGGAACAGCCTCTTCATGCAGCTCCAGAACATCACCTCACTTCCAGAATTCCAAGGAGCCCCCAAGACCTGGTTGTTCGAATGAGTCACCCAGTGCTGGCTAGCTCCTGAATACCCTATTGGATGATTTGAGGGGCCTAATAAATCCTGATTGATTGATTTCTCAGTCACCCCTCAACCCCCTGACCTTAGTCTACCCAGGGAAAGGCAAAGAAATCTGCAACACAGGAATAAAATATAGGAGAAAGATGGTGGGAAAAAATGAACTGTCAGTCAAGGGTTGCTTACAGTAGGAACCCCTGAGTATTAGCCATAACAATAAGAAGCTCCTAGAGGAATGTTGGTTTGAAAATGTACTGGTGGAGCTAGTGATACATTGAATTTTCTGCAACAAAAAGTGACCAAGAACCCCCTGAAACTATATAAGCACGGATAATTCAGCAAACACAGCAGCACATTCTACATGATCTAGCACCATTTTATCACACATTGCCCAACATCACTAAACAACAAAATGCACAAAAATGCCCAATCCTCCACACACAACCAACAATATGCAACCATTATACAGACTAAGTAGTTGCAGCTGATCTACACTTCAGATATTACAACTATCTACCCTAAAGGCAAACTTGTACCTCCATCAATAAGTACAACTCGACAATACACCACTATTCTAATAAGCTGCATCCATTTTATTCTCAAATGCCAGGCACTGGGCAAAGCACTCAAAGTTGAGGAACACAAAATCAAAGAGTAAGTGGGAAGGGTCACAAGGCACAAGGACCCACACTAATAGATTTTTGGATCCAACATGTACTACTCAACTCAGGCCAGAGCAAATACCCAGGGCATACTAGAGAGAACAAAGCTCTGTAAACTAAACTATAGTTTCCATAAAATCCCAAAACAATGATGTAACGCACATAACAGACAAAGGAGCTCCACCAGGCCATGCCAAAGTGGAATGTGTACTAATGGAGATGACATAAAGGATCTTATGTATAAATTAATTCCAATTCTCATGTATGATCAGCAACCTACACATGAAACGTTACAATGGGCAAAGAAGAAAGCTTACTTATGAAAAGCATCTTCTCAAAGACAAAGGCCACTTCTTTTTCAAATTCCAAAGCTGCAGTCCCGCAATAAAATAAACATAAATGTTTATTGCCTTGTGCAAATAGCAGCTTACCGGCTTGTCGCACTATGCAAAAACTGTATGAATTTATGGTTTTTAAGGAGCATCTAATGTTCATTTACGGAGTGAGGTGAATTTTTACCACATTGCATATTTTAATTTCTAAAAGCCAATTATATACCTTTTTATTGAAATACAACATGAAGTAATAAAAAAGGAATGCCAGTGTCACGGTAGCATGACACTCGGGTTTACAAATCATACTTTGCAGACAGTGAGACAGATATCTTTCACCAGTTCAAGTAGTTCGTGCTTTGGTATACTTAGAAAAAATACACTTGCCTACAATATTTGAACTGAAATTACACACGTTGAATCTTTGTACGTAAACTATTATGTCCTTGATGGAATTGTACACCAAGGAAGTTTAAATTAATTTGTTCTAGCACAATTTAATTGATTGAAACAGGCAATAAACAATCCTTAACTCAGAACATATTCTGAACTAACGTTATTAATTCAGATTTTATGGATTGAAGGGAGATGTAGTATGTTTTCTCTTTTCTTTACTTTAGTGTTCTTTTCTTTTCCCCACCCTTTTGTCTACTTTGATCCCATTTACCCCTTTCACAAAGATTCAGATCCATAGGAAAATAAAGCTTCCTCCCTCCTATTCGACCGGCCACCCACCCACCAAGGAACTGTCATGCTTGAGTAAACATGACAAACCGCGTTCTATTGAACATGAAGAGATCCCAGTAGCATCCGAAGTCCTTTCAGATAACATTCTGTGTACAGTCTGGAATTATATATAAAAAGATATCTTAAAGAAAGCTTCCGTGCCTTCTCATGCAGCAAATCCTCATAGAACCAGATGTTCCAGTCCGCAGCTACCATCCACCCTTCTAACGCACAATAACAATATGTTTTTTAAAAGTTCAGCAACTCTTTGTAGGAGTGAGAGCTCTTTGTATATTTGTGCTGTTTTAACATCTTTTTATGGCAGGGAGAAATGCTTCTGTTGACATGTTAAAGTCACAAATCATGTTATACATTTTCTGTACGTAGAGTTTTCACTGTCAGAGTTAGTAAAATATACATAATAAATATATACAAAATACTTCATACAAACGATTAACTAGCGATACATACCAACGATTAACTAGAGACGCCAAAGATGAACTAATTGTCATGGTTTGCAACAATGAACCCTTGGGAATATAAGTAGAAAGGGACCTAGAAGGGGATATTTAAGAGACTCTAGTGCCACTTTAGTGCTGCCATAACATCATTTTTTTGACGCTAAAGTGGCTTTTCTGCTGCGCCATAAATACAAATTCGAGCAATGCATGCATTGTGCCACTTTGTAATCTCTTGCGCCACATAATGCCTGCGCCAGGGGTAATGTATGCAATGGGGGCATTCCAGCACTAGAAGGTCTGCAAAAATGGCGCAGTGAAATTTAAAAGATTTCACTGCGTCATTTTTGGCGTAATTTTTAACTCCTGCTCTGAGCAGGGTTAAAATGACGGTCCCATAGTAACCTTTGGGCCTCCTTGCACTTTGCTGCACTAGCGTCAACATTTTTGACGCTAGTGTAGCGTAGCGCCACGCTATTGTGCTAATGTCTGTCATGATGTGCCGTATTATAAATACGGCACAATCATAGTGTTGTTAGGTGCCAGTAAGGGGGCGCAAGAAAAGTGGTGCATTATAGCTTATGGGCCACTATTTCTTAAATATGGGCCAAGGTTTCAATTTTTTTCTTATTTGCGAGTTAACACAAAACGCTGTTCACAACATTATGAATTTGATACAAATTATGTTTTCATATCCAGTCTTTTGCTAATTAGTAATAATAAAAATATTTCCGATTTTGATACCAGCAAAGAAACATTTCATTCATGGAAACATAACTTCCAGGTGTTGGACCTCAGCTCCACTTCAGTCATTGTTTATTGTCACTGCCTGGTTTAATCCCCGTTGTCAATTCCTTCAAAAATGGCCTTGCAAAAGAAAGGCCTGTGCTGCATCACACACGTCAGATCCGGCTCACATAGACCTTATCTTTTGTCCCGTCAGGCAAACCATGACTACAAGAGTTGACGTGCTACAAATGCCCCAGTATCTGTGCATTTGGACTCCGGCCTGTGTTTTTGGCAGGAATCAATGTTAATCTGATAAGAAGTTTTGAGGGTATCCAGTTACAGATGGGAATCCCGCGCCAGTGCCTCATTAGGAGCAATTCTACTGTTACAGGATGTAAACAGCTTTCAGGCCTACATTGTGCATCGAATTTAGTCACAGTCGACTTGTCCTGGCTGACACACGAGTGTTTGTTTTACAGACTCGCACTTCTACGATAATATAATGTACTGAGGCATCGAGTGACACAGTGACGCCGGAAAAGTAGACACCTGGAAACTTCTTTGATGAGATTTGCTATTTTTTCAATTACAATTAAAAGGTTACTGATAGTTTCAATTCTTAAAAACGCACGGAATTCTTCTTCTTTACAACTCTCCTTGTATTTTCAGGTTGTTACAAGATAATTGTGTTCGCTGTGGTATACAATACAAATCACATGCACGCATAAATAAAATATTTGGATATTTGGTTTCTTTAACCGGTATACATTTCTGTAACACTGTCACATTGCCAGACACAGTGCACACTCTTCACACATCAAAGGACCACAAATAATCTCTTAATTTTGTCTATGTTAAAACGAATGAATATTTTAGGACATACAACACTATATATACAAATTCAACAGGAAACATGGGCATTGGTTTTCAACAGAAGATGTTTCATCAGCAACTTTGGATTTCAGTCGCTCTTCTGACTGCAAAGTTACAAGTTGTATGAGGTCTCCAGCTTGTTCGTTATTGTATTGCATTAGCTACGTGTGTATATAGCGCTTTTTACGTCTGTTGAGGCGCAGAAGAGTTTTGAAGACTGGTAACACGGTCCTCTGTCGTTCATGCTTGCTTGTGAGGGTGTTGGTTCGTAGAGTGTCCTGTATGGCAGGTGTTAAGGTGTTGTGAATCATGACCAGATTTGTGCTCTCACTGTGTTTCTGTTGCTGCAGTATTTGAGTGAAAATAAGCGAGGCTTAGGACATTTAGGGCCTGATTTAGAGTTTGGTAGAGGGGGTTACTCTGTCACAGAGGTGACGGAAATCCTGTCCGCTGTATTATGATCCCATTATAGCCTATGGAGATTGTAATGCGGCGAATAGGATATCCATCACATTTGTGACGGAGTAACCCGTCCGCCAAACTTTAAATCAGGCCCTTAATCTTAAAAGGTATTGAAGTGTAGGAAAATTCAGTGTGTTCTACGTGGAAATGTTTTGGTGTTGTGCATGATAGGCAGTGGCTACTCATACTGTGCCATAATGAACATGTAGGCTGTACTTATGCATGGTGCAAAGCATAGTGATATACCAGTGCATGTGCTCTTACCTAACATAATTGGAGGACATTTGGTTGCAACTCTCAGGAGGTTATGATCTTCATACAGGTGGCAAGACCAGTCTCTTTGTGATGACAAATGTTTCTTTCTGCTAGTTTTTGAAGCCATTCTTCACCTGAATTCCTATTTTTGGATGTTCCTTGCCAGGAAGGAATTGAGTAGATATACTGTCTGTAGGTCAAAGGAGGTTTCACTGATCATTTCTTAATGAAGGAAGTATCAATCAGTCGAGGTGCCAGTCTATGCAGAGGGTTCTGATCTGTCTGCATCTTTGCAGTTTTGCTTGCAGGAAGGGATGCCCCTATTGGTAAACCAGAGCATCTGGTAACAAGTATCCTTTGAGGGTGCATTGATAGCTTGTAAGATTTGTCTCACTGCAACGTTTTAGATTCATTGCAATCTTGGAGGCACAAATGCCACAGGGTATAGTTAATTTTCATAGCCTTTGTGTGTCCTGGTGACCTGGACCTTATGTTGGCTACCGTATGGAGGGAATATGTGTAGAGGAGTTTACATGGCACAGTATGCACCTCTTGTAGGCTAGGAAACGTTGGAGTTCATAATAAATCTCTTGTTTATTATTTCAATTGATGTTGCTGATGGTGGGCTGGTTCCATAGGCCAGATGTGTGTTATCTTGTAGTTATTGCTTTCAACACAGTTAAGCACTTTGACTTCAAAGAGTTCCGTTTATTATGATTACTCACTATCTGCTGGTTGACAGCTCAGAGAAAGAGCTGTTGCCTGATCACTAGTTGTCTCTTCTTTTTTCCATCTTTAAGATGAGCTGAGTGTCCTCGTCATAGCTTCAGCAGATTAAGCTTATGGACTGGATGAGGCCAGGCAGTGGGCAGATGTTGGCATTGAGAAATGGAGTTGAGAGGTGAAAATATCAAGCATTGACCTACACCAGCATTGCTTCTGTAATTAGATGAAGTCTATTTTGGTAGCAAGATGAAGCTGAATCTGTTGGATGGATAGGAGGAAATCCTGTGTATAAGTGTTCCACTGATGCCATATTGCACTTGTCTTAGTAGAGGTTTGAAATGTGTCAAAAGTGGTGCAAATGTCTAATAGTTGAGGAGTGTATGCCAATGTGGGTTGCATATCGCTCATTCCAATGTGTTGCTCATCAGCTGCTCCAGAGTGCACTCCTCAGGTAGGACTTACTGTATAATGCACATTTGTGCATGGGGGTTACTCTACTTTACGCACATATAATTAGATGGCTGTACAATATCCTGTCATCTGGGTTGCTCTCTGCCCATTCTGGCTGGAGTCCTCAGATAATATGCATCGATGATTGGATAATGCCAATTTGTATAGGTTGCTCCTTTGCCACTATCATGTGGGCTGCAGATCAAATAATATCGTTGATGAAAGATTGCACCTCCCAAAAGTAGCATTATTCACCCCTGCACACTTGCTATAAGCATACTCAGTATGGTATTAAATTGTGTGAAACAAATTAAACAAAGATGACAGACAACCGTGTCTGCAGCCGTTTATTTTCCTAAACCTCTTGCTTCTAGCAGTGAGAAGGCAGTAGTGAATGCTTGGGCTACCTTGGTTTAATCAGTCCTTGTAATACATGCACATCTCCAAAACACATCTCACATAAGCCACAATCCACTCACCCACTTTCAGTCTATTCATATAGCAGAATCTAATGCTTACCTCTCATTTGTTTCAAAGTCGTGCTTAGGGGCTATGACAAACCATATAAAGACCACAATCCTAGCCCTCATGTACATTATCAAACGCTACCCATGTAGAACACATGACAGAAACGAACACTTCTATCCCAGCACTTAGAACTGCATGCTATACATCAAGAAATGTACCTTGCACATTATCAGTGGTATGAAGTGCTAAAAGATACCAATAGAAAGGCATTTGGCAAAGAGGAATTCAAGAAGAATATGAAGGAACAAAAAATGCCATTTGTCAAGATCTGGATGCAGTGAAACCCTGTCAAGATACCTTCTTGATTGCCCAAGGACATTTTTACTCCATGGTGACCTTACACTTAATATACATGTGAAAGGCATCGAGAGGCTCCATGAGCAGGTCCAAGTTATGCCAAAAAAGCCACAAATGGTACAACTAATCATTGGCAATACTGGGAAATCTTGATTGTAGTTAATACTGTTTGGAGAGGATGAAAAGAAAGACACCAAATCCACCCAGAATCAGGACTGAGAAAGAGCTGAGCATAAGGTGCCCCAGAAAAAAGATGACAAAAGGAATCCAGCTTAACTCTTTCCATGCGTTGGATGGCCAGGAGCCGTCCAACGACAAGGTGGGCATGTGCGTCAACAGCTCCTGGCTGTCCTAGACCCACGAAAGGGGGAAACACTGTGGACCACCCTTGTGCAGCCCTCCTGCAGGGATGTAAGTCGATGCACTTCCTCTGCCACCCGCCTCCCCCCGCAGCATCTGATGACGTGTTTAGAAGTTGCTGCAAAGCGCTTCAAGCCATTTGCTTCTAGCTCGTTGGAGGGGAAAAAGGTGAGTTTCTCCTCAGTGTTGCAAAGAACAAAGAGGCATCTGGGGAAAGGAAAGGGTTTTCTCTTCTCCTGGTGTCTCTTTTAACATTCCTGCTTTATGATCGCGCTGCGATCGTGCACCAGGAATGCCCACTAGACACCAGGGATTTTTTGTTAGTATTTATTTGTATTGTAGGGGAGCAGCCCTTTTGGCAAGGGTCGCTCCCCTTTGGGGGCATGTAGTTTGACCATTTCTGCCCCCTTTGCAGGTAGATCGGCCTTTTTATTTTAGGTCGATCTGCCCCACAGGAGGGCAGAGACCACTAGACATAAGGGATTTGATAAGGATCATTATTTGTGTGTTTGGGCAGTTGACCCTGGGACAAGGTCGCTCCCCTTTGTGGGACATGTATTTTGGCTGTTCTGCCCCCCATGGCAAGGGGGCCAGAAACCGCTAGACACCAGGGATTTGATGAGGATCATTATTGGTGTGTTTGGAGAGCAGACCCTTGGGCAAGGGTCGCTCCCCTCTGGAGAACATATATCTTGGCTGTTTCTGCCACCCTTCAGGGCAGATCAGCTTCATTTTTTAGGCCCATCTGCTCCCAATGGGGGCCAAAACCACTAGACACCAGGAATTTGTTAGGATCACTATTTGTGTGATGGGGAGTAGCTACTTAAGCAAGGGTTGCTTCCCTTTGGGGAGCATGTATTTTGGCCATTTCTGCCTCCCTTATTGGCTGATTGGTCCCATTTGTTTTAGGCCCATCTGCCTACAAGAGATGCAGAAAAGTACAAGGCACCAGGGAAAGTTTCAGAATTGTTGTTGGAGGGGTGTGTGTGGACTGGCGCATAATTTGCATTTGTGATCACAATGTTTTATTTTTCTTTTCCATTCTAGTTCAAAGTGCTGTCTACTCCAAATGAGTATCATTGCCATGCATAAATGAGGTTTTTGTAAATGGTGTAATAATAGCAGAATATTTAGCTTATGTTTTGTTGTGTGTGAAATTCTCCTAGGATTTGTTCAATGATGTGAATTGTGTTGTCCTATGTGTAATTTTATTTTGTTTTTCCTTTTTACTGGGATATTGTTGGTGCTTGCTGTGTCAGTGCAGAGTAGGTGCTGGTGAGTCTAGCTGTCTTTGGCAAGTGAGTGGTGTCATTTTTTAGTATAGAGGTCTTTGTGATAAAGCCACCCTTTGTTTAATACTTATTTAACACAGAGTTGGTTGATGAGGACTTATTTGTCAAGTTACTTTTATTAGTAAATATTATGGCTAGCCGCAAGAGGACTGCTCAGCAGGGTGTTGATATGCTTTTTGAGTCTTCCTCTGACCATGATTATGAGACTGATTCTGCATGTGAGACAAAGGAGGAAGTGCAAGATTCTAGCAATGAATTTTCTGCCTGAGAGGAATCACCTGATGATGAAGCCACTCTCAGTGCGGAGGAAGTGCCTGTTTGAGAGGAGGACACTGATGTGCCGATAGTGCAGAAAGAGGCATCTGGATTGCAGCCTGGGGTTGAAAGGCTTCCCATTGGAAGAGCTGAACTATGGGTTGCCCCAAACATGGTGCAGCTGGCGTTGCCTGCCTTTACTGGTATTGCAGGGTGTTGAGTGAATACTGAAAACTTTTTGCCTATAAATTTCTTTCAGTTGTTTATGGACAATGTTTTCTTGGGTGAGATTGTTGAGCAGACTAATTTTTATGCTGAACTGTATTTGATAGACAACAGTACCAGACTTAAGCCCCACTCTAGAGCTACCTGGTAGACTCCCGAAAATCTGGAAGAGTTGAGGAAGTTCTTGGGTTTAACTCTTGTGATGGGCTTGATATGAAAGCCGTCGTTGTCTTCATATCGGTCTACCAGTCCCTTGATGGCAGCGGCCATATTTCCTGCAATCATGAGTCGTGATCAGTATTTCCTTCTGCTTCAGATGCTGCATTTTGTTGATAATGCTTTAGCATTGCCATGAGACCACCCTAATTGTGACTGTCTTTTTAAGATCCAGCCTGTCCTTGACCACTTCAGAGATCTGTGTTCCAAGGAAAGAAATAGCTGTGGATCCTGTTCAAGGGCTGTTTGATTTTTAGGCAGTACATTCCTAGCCAGAGGGCCCGTTGTGGAATTAAGATGTATAGGCTGTCTAAGAGTAGTACAGGATATGTCTAGAATTTCTGGGTCTACACTGGCAGGGATTCCACTATTGCACCCCCCCAGTTATCCGTCCACTTTCAGAGTTAGTGAGCAAATTGTGTTGGAACTTGGTAGAGGACTGTGTAACAAAGGCACCATTTGTACCTAGATAACTTCTACACTGGTATGCAAATGTTCAGGATATTTTCAAAGCAGACACTGTTGTTTGTGGCACAGTCTGCTCTGATCATAAAGGTTATCCAAAGCAGCTTGTCTGTAAAAAAACATGAGAGAGAACAGAGCAGTGCCCTGCGTAGTGATGAACTTTTAGTGATGAAATTTGATACAGGAGGGATGTCTACATGTTGACTACCATCCATGATGAAAGTACTTCACCTGTGACTGTTTGAGGTCAGGGTGCTGAAGTGTGCAAACCTGGGTGCATTTTAGACTACAATATACACATGGGTGGTGTACATAGTAGGACTGAGGTGGTAACCTTACACTGCTGTTTGTACATTTGGTATGAGAAGTTGGCTACCATCTCTTCCATTTAGCAACCTTTAATTGTATTGTAATATTGTATTGTAATAGTATTTATATAGCGCTTACTACCCCTGACGAGGCGTCAAAGCGCTTTTCGGTGAGTAGCACGCTACTCTGGAACCCAACAAGAATTAGTGATAGATTAGGATTGGGAAATATGAGTACAGTTTTAGTATTATTATGAGTTTATTTGAGCCGCGGATATGAGAGTTTGTTAGTTCGATTGACTGGAGTAATGGAGGGGTGGAGGAGGAAAGAAATCCAGAAGTGTTAATTGGGAGTATATCCCTCATTTACTCAACCCAAAGGCTTGGGATGAGTAAAGGGGGATAGAGGAGGGAAGAGTCTGTGGAAGGGTTAGGGAGAGCATAGTAGCAGGGTGAGATAAATGAGGGAGAATTTAGTAGGGTTGTGTGGGAGGTCATGGTAGTAGAGTGAGGTTTGGTGAGTTAGATGTGGAAGCAGAGGGAAGAGCTTAGCAGAGTTATTTAGGAGATGAAAGTAGTAGAAAGGATTTGGGATGAGTCAGAGTGGAATGGAGGATAGTTTGATGGAGACATGACATATGATGATGGGTAGATAAGTGTTATAAGATGAGAGCAGGGATTCATAGATATCTAGTATAACAACCCACCCAGGAGCCTTGCAATGACCCACGAACATGCCAAGCACAGAAACATATACACATACATACATATATACATATATATACATACACACACACATACAAACACACATGAATACACACATATATGTACATACACTACATTATTAAAACCATGGGTAAATATATAAGGTGTAAGTACCTAGGGTACCCACTGCAAACCAGGCCAGCCTCCTACAACAGTACCTTCCGTTCGGTTCACAAAAGGATACCAAGAACACAGATTTAGACAGAGGTTTAGTGATCTTAGTTTAGAGTTTATGGGGTGCTCAAATATTAACTCCTGGCAAAAGATTTCAAAATTACAGCACATGGTGTGGGGTAGCAAATTTAGACATGCATACAGTTTACAGGACGGATGTGTAGAAGTGTGCAGATTATATTGGCAGTTCTCACATTTACAAGAGGCTCAGGAGACTGGAAAGCCTTATCAAATACCTCATACTAGATTATCAGTATTCCCCTTAGAATTTTTATGTGGCTACCCATTCAAATTGTCGGCTTCAGCTTCTGGTAAGACTTATGTAGACCATAGTGACCTCAATCAGTTTAGTGCCAACATTTGCCCTAGTCATTCATTCATATATACTGCAGTTTTCTAGCATGCAGACAAGACTTAAATTGGGGGGCGTGGGTCAAATAGCTTTACACAGAACGTAATTACAAATGAGAACCAACACATCAAAACGTTGGACTGTTTTTTTTTATAAGGCCATTTCCATGGCTCTATATAGACTTATCACAGGTGAGTGCGATACAGAAGTAACTGATATTTTGATCCTCTTTAGAAGGTTTTGAATAAATTCTTTTGGCACACACTCAGGCAAGGGTTGTCAAAGTGTTGTTTTCATTTGGAAGGCTGTATCTCAGTAAGGAGAATACAATATGTTCAGTTTACCCAAGGCTAACATATAGGCTCATAATGCACTGGGCTGCCACTTGTGTGAGATGGATCCGGGTGTGGAATTTTATAAAATATTTGCTTGTCCACGGACACGTTGCTTCATAATCTACTTGCCCTGTAAACAAACAAAAAAAATCCACTTGTCCCCTTGGTGCCATGTATTGCGGTGAAATATTATGGCAGCAATCTCATTATACAAGAGCTCTGAATGATAGCCTCTCCGATTATGCCAGGGCTCATATTTTTGTAAGGTTTGAATACTAGCAACTCCCTTATTTTGCCACCTTTCAACAGATCTACATACAGGGGCAGAAGATGGGGGTGAGTGTAAGGAAATGTCTCCCTGTTGCAGTTACCCCCCACTTTTTGCCTGATACTGATGCTGACTTGACTGAGAAGCGTGCTGGGACCCTGCTAACCAGGCCCCAGCACCAGTGTTCTTTCACCTAAAATGTACCATTGTTTCCACAATTGGCACACCCCTGGCACACAGATAAGTCCATTGTAAAAGGTACCAGTGGTACCAAGGGCCCTGTGAACAGGGAAGGTCCCTAAGGGCTGCAGCATATGTTGTGCCACCCTAAGGGACCCCTCACCTAACACATGCACACTGCCATTGTAGATTGTGTGTGTTGGTGGGGAGAAAAAGGCAAAGTCGACATGGCATCCCCCTCAGGATGCCATGCCCATAAAATACTGTCTGTGGCATAGGTAAGTCACCCCTCTAGCAGGGTGCACTATACCACACGTGAGGGCATAGCTGCATGAGCAATGTCCCCCTACAGTGTCTAAGTCTATTCCTAGACATTGTAAGTACAGTGTGGCCATATTAAGTATATGGTCTGGGAGTTTGTCAAAAACGAACTCCACAGCTCCATAATGGCTACACTGAATACTGGGAAGTTTGGTATCAAACTTCTCAGAATAATAAACCCACACTGATGCCAGTGTTGGATTTATAAAAAAATGCACACAGAGGGCATCTTAGAGAGCCCCCTGTATTTTACCCAATTGTTCAGTGCAGGACTGACTGGTCTGTGCCAGCCTGCTGCTGAGAGACGAGTTTCTGACCCCATGTGGTGAGGGCCTTTGTGCTCTCAGAGGACACAAACAAAAGCCTGCTCTCGGTGGAGGTGCTTCACACCTCCCCCCTGCAGGAACTGTAACACCTAGCAGTGAGTCTCAAAGGCTCAGGCTTCGTGTTACAATGCCCCAGGGCACTCCAGCTAGTGGAGATGCCCGCCCCCTGGACACAGCCCCCACGTTTGGCGGCAAGTTCAGGGGAGATAATGAGAAAAACAAGGAGGAGTCACCCACCAGTCAGGACAGCCCCTAAGGTGTCCTGAGCTGAGGTGATCCCTGCCTTTAGAAATCCTCCATCTTGATTTTGGAGGATTCCCCCAATAGGTATAGGGATGTGCCCCCCTCCCCTCAGGGAGGAGGCACAAAGAGGGTGTAGCCACCCTCAAGGACAGTAGCCATTGGCTACTGCCCTCCCAGACCTAAACACACCCCTAAATTCAGTATTTAGGGGCACCCCAGAACCTAGGAAACTAGATTCCTGCAACCTGAAGATGAAGAAGGTCTGCTGACCTGAAGCCCTGCAGAGAAGACTGAGACACCAACTGCCTTGGCCCCAGCCCTACCGGCCTGTCTCCCCACTTCAAGAAAAACTGCAACAGCGACGCGTCCCCCAGGGTCCAGCGACCTCTGAAGCCTCAGAGGACTACCCTGCATCTAAAAGGACCAAGAAACTCCAGAGGACAGCGGCCCTGTTCCACAAAGACTGCAACTTTGCAACAAGAGGCAACTTTTAAAGACCACACATTTCCCGCCGGAAGCGTGAGACTTTCCACTCTGCACCCGACGCCCCCGGCTCGACCTGCGGAAAACTAACTCTACAGGGAGGACTCCCCGGCGACTGTGAGCCCGTGAGTAGCCAGAGTTGACCCTCCCGGAGCCCCCACAGCGAAGCCTTCAGAGGGAATCCAGAGGCTCCCCCTGACCGCGACTGCCTGCTTCAAAGAACCCGACGCCTGGGAAACACACTGCACCCGCAGCCCCCAGGACCTGAAGGATCCAAACTCCAGTGCAGGAGCGACCCCCAGGCGGCCCTCTTCCTAACCCAGGTGGTGGCTACCCCGAGGAGCACCCCCCTTGCCTGCCTGCATCGCTGAAGAGACCCCTGGGTCTCCCATTGAATCCTATTGCAAACCCGATGCCTGTTTGCACTCTGCACCCGGCAGCCCCTGTGCCGCTGAGGGTGTACTTTCTGTGCCTACGTGTGTGTCCCCGCAGTGCCCTACAAAACCCTCCTGGTCTGCCCTCCGAAGTCGCAGGTACTTACCTGCTGGCAGACTGGAACCGGGGCACCCCTATTTCCATTGAAGCCTATGTGTTTTTGGGCACCACTTTGACCTCTGCACCTGACCGGCCCTGAGCTGCTGGTGTGGTAACTTTGGGGTTGCCTTGAACCCCCAACGGTGGGCTACCTTGGACCCAACTTTGAACTTTGTAAGTGCTTTACTTACCTGTGAAACTAACAAATACTTACCTCTCCCAGGAACTGTTGATTTATGCAGTGTGTCCATTTTAAAAATAGCTTATTGCCATTTTTGCCAAAACTGTACATGCTATTGTGATGATTTGAAAGTTCCTAAGATACCTGAGTGAAATACCTTTCATTTAAAGTATTGTTTGTAAATCTTGAACCTGTGGTTCTTAAAATAAACTAAGAAAATATATTTTTCTATATAAAAACCTATTGGCCTGGAATTGTCTTTGAGTGTGTGTTCCTCATTTATTGCCTGTGTGTGTACAACAAATGCCTAACACTACCCTCTGATAAGCCTACTGCTCGACCACACTACCACAAAATAGAGCATTAGAATTATCTCTTTTTGCCACTATCTTACCTCTAAGGGGAAACCTTGGACTCTGTACATGCTATTTCTTACTTTGAAATAGTACGTACAGAGCCAACTTCCTACAGTGAGCAATAGTTCTAGGGTTGGAATGCCCTTTTGAGTCTGTGCAAACTTACTAACTTGCATGTTTTAAGGGTTTTCACCAGCTCTTTTCTAATCTTTTCCCCATACAGATAAAGGCTGGAAATGCACTCCTGACAAGGGCAGAAGTGAAGCTTCTTCAGGGTTAGGAAAAAGTGGTTTAAAGGAAAGGGAACTTGTAAACAATCAACAGATTTCCACATGAGCAAATCTACACATGCAGTGCTTTAAATGGGCCGGTACTGTCCGGTACTGAGTACCGGCACTTTTTTATTTTGATAGGAAGAGTACCGGCACATCTCAAGAAAAACGTAACACTTTTAATTGGAGAGTACCGGCACTTCTCGGAAACAAGCAGGTACTCTCCCAAAGAGTACCTGCACTTTAATTTTTCCATTTCAAGCACTGTACACATGTATATTTGCTCGTGCTAAAATGCAGTTCAGAAATATTTTCTAGGAGTATGATTTCCTGACCTACTTCTGTAAATTCTTGTGAATTCATGAATGCCATAAATCTGCACTAATGCAAGGAAAAATACCATTGGTGCACCTTCGTGAATTTAAGAATTGGGACATTTTGTTTTTATTTAAATTTTATCTATCCCTCTATTTAACAGCTAGCTTCACTGTGTGGCTGCATTCTGCTCTTTCACAAGGAGAATATTGGCATATAAAGTAGTCTTGTTTAGTGCCCTGAACTACTGTGGCAAGATGTGCTTTTTGAGATTAAAAATATTTTTGCCAATGTTAGTTATGATGGTGAGGGTCCAGTAGCTCCCACAACAATAAAGTTGTACAAAACCCATGTCAAAACAAGACACACATTGATAAAATCAAAAGGCTGACCATTAATGTCAGATCTATAGGTGTTTGCCAATGCTGGTTTAGTTCATGTTTCTCATAATCTTAATGGAACTGGTCACACTGATTTTTCCATTATGAATATGTTTGGGGAAATACTACCATGCATCAACAGATTTTACTGAATGATGCTTTAAAGAAATGGGTCCTAAATTGCACTGTGGTATAGCAAAATCTTTATTTTTCCTAGTTGCATTTGTTTGTGAACATTTTATTTTGAAAGCAAAGATCAACAATCATGCTTTCAATCTACTGCAAATATTTGCATCAAAACCAGAGTGCATGCTAGGAGCACTATATGTAGCCTCATATTATTAAACTTTGCAATTGTGTGTGCACATTTTTAGATTGGAACCACTGTCAGTAGTGCAGTCCACGCTTACAACATTTTGTTAGAGTGGTCACCTTAATAATAAAGACTTTGCATTAATGAACCATTAATCCAAGTTCGAACAGCATTTTAATCTATGGGCACAGATATTACCTTAACAGCAGGCAATGCCCTTCCCTGATTCATAATGGAGTACTGCAAAGAGACAGCTAAAGGGTTTGTGCTTCAGGGGGTTGGGCCCACTCATCCAGAGGGCTGCAGTAATTCCACAACCCTGAAGGATGCCTGTCTGCTCAGTTTATCCGTCTCTACACTGTCTATTCCTGGTAGATGTTCCGTTGTTATGTTTAACGGTCTCTCGATGGCCCATCTTCAAATCTCTTCTGCTATCCTTGATGGGGCAAAGGATTTTGATATTGCTGTCCATTTGAATTTGTATTGATTTTCCCCACAGCTCCTTCTGAAATGCTTTTAAGGGCTGGAACACTATTTTTAGCTCCAATAAGTTTATGTGCTGCACTTCTGGTCAACAGATCCCTCTGATCTTGAGCTTCCCCATATAAGCTCCTCAACCCATATGCAAGGCATCTGTAGTGAAGGTCACTGTTGGAGTTGGCAATATGAAGGGTCTTTGTGTGGTTACATTCATCTTGTTCCACCACGCCATTTCCTCCTGCACTCTTTGCGTGGCAACCACTAGATCTTTCCAACTTCCTGTATCTTGTGACCACTGGCTCTGGACCCATTCCACTATTTATCTTATGTATAACCTTGCACATATTATTAGTGGTATGCAGAAAACCATCATTCAAAGCATCTTCCCTAAAGTCCTCACTGTGAAAGACTGACCCCTTCTGGTATTGACAAGTTTCTTGCATAATAGCCAGCATCCTCTTCTTGCAAAGATACACTTTCACTTCTGCTGTGATGATTCTTGCTGCCAGGAAAAGCTTCTCTTCTTCTGACGTGGGTGACTGTTTTTCCATGTTTAATGAAAAACCCAATCTGTGGAGGGCCGTCATCACTGTTTTTATGTTGTTCCTGCACCTGTGTAATGAGTTCATCTTTACCAGCCAGTCAGTTAGGTAATGGTACACATGTACTCCTTTCCTTCACAGGAGAGCAGCTACTGCTACTAACCATTTCATATATACTCTGTGTGCTGATTTGATCTAATGGCAGCACCCTGAGTTGGTATTGTGCTTTGCCTATTACGAAGTGCAAGAATTATTTGTGCTTGTCTTCTGTGTCTTTATGAACTTCTGTGTCTTTATGTACTTCTTCAAGAAAAAGATCTAGTATAGGCCATAACGACTCCGCTGGTTTTGGTATCAGGAAGTATGTTGAGTAGTTTCCCTGGTTGATCTTCTTCCGGGGCAATCTCTCTACTGACTTTTTTTGAAACAATTCTTTCAACAGGCCTTTTCTCCTCTTGTGAGGCATTTCTTTTCTTTGGTCTTCGCCCTGGTGGGTGTTTGACCAGTTCTATGCAATAGCCATGTTAGATGATGTTGAGTATCCACTTGCCTTAAGCAATCTCCCTCCACTGGAAGAAGGTTCCTATCCTCTCCCCCCCACCCACACAGGTGTGTGGTTGGGGGTTTTGGTTTTCTAAGTAACTTCTAGCTGGTGCAGCAGCCCCTCTCCATGGCTGTCCTCTGCCTCTCGCCCGCCCACGAAAGGGATTCTCTCTGTGGCACATAGTACTGTCACTGTTATGTCTGTGTTTGTACCTGGCTTATACTTTGGAAGCTCTTGTGAATAGTAGCACTTTGAAAGCCCCCTCTTCCCACAGGTCTCCTCGCAGGTGTACTTGCTTGTCTCTTTTGCCCCCTGAACTACAGGGCTTTGCTGCATCATTATCTTTCTTCAGCTACTGCAGTGTATCGTCTACTGCGCTCCCAAAAAAGTGCTCCCTGTTGAAAGGGGTGTCAATGATATTGGCTTGAACTTCATTTTTGAAGCCCGACACTCACAGTAAGGCAAGCCTTCTTAGAGTTACCCATGCCATAATTTGTCTAACCGCCGTGTCTGTAGCATCTAGTGCCAATTTTAAACAGGTGTTGGTGATATTCCTCCCTTCCTCTGCGAAGGATGCCGCTCTCCTCTGATGTTTCTCCGGTAGGTGTTTCATTAGCTCTGCCATCTCTGCTCAGTGTTAGAGAACTTATCTATTGAGCAGGCCATTAGAGCTAGCGATGTACCATTTGGTCACTGCTCTCCTTTCAGACTGCCTCCCCACCATGTCTATTCTCTTGCTCTCTTTATTCAAAGGTGTGCTTCTTTAACGTTACCTGTGGCTGATTCTTTGTATTTTCTGTGTTCTCACTCAACATTGATTACTTTCTTTTCGATGTCCGAACACTCTCCTTCAGCGATGTTGTCCTTCGCCTTGCTCGACAAACCCTGGTCTCTCAGTGACTGAGAATCCTTCTGCCCTTCATGGCGTAGTGTGCTTACCTTTGTTTCTCCCTTGCTCTTTAAGTCTCAGGGTTTGATTTCCGGGCATGCCTTCCAGTTCTCTGTACTGTGGTCTCTTGGTAGGCAAAGTGGCTCTTTTGTCATTCATGGGTTTAGACACTCAAGTCACATGCACGCAGTCACAATTCCAATCATGTAAATATTCACCCATCCACTGACACATTCAGGCATTCACCCAGTTACACAAACAATAATTCCCAGGCAAAATATATTCAAGATAAATAAAATTAAAATAGAAAACTAGGAAAAAAGAAAATAAGCTGCCGCATAAACATGGCAGGCATATGCTTTCAACAAAACAGAAAATAATTACACACAGCAATGGGCAGTTGTCTATCAATGGAGGTATAACAGCAGGCTGGGTTTCTTGTGCTCTGGTTAAGAGAGAACCCGGCTTGGCAGTTCGAACAGACCGTACCCACCAGAGCAGGGCCAAGGCAAACTTTCCCATGGCTGGGTCCAATATGAGGTGGCATGATGGGCAAAAAAACAAAGGGCTGAATGCTACTCTGAACGATTGTCAGTATTTACACTATCTGCAAGCAATCTTCCTATCACCAATTGTGTGTTTTCTTTTCACAAGGCATCCATGAGGCATACCGTTATAATATTACTAATACATACAAAATGACAGTTGGCAAAACAAAATACTCTCCCGCCCAAGAGGGCCTAACAAGGATTAACACAGTGAAAATCTTCAATTCCCATCGTTTGTCAGGCTTGCATTGTGCCACTATGTAAATATGGAGCAGGGAATTTGGCCATCTAACAAAACATTATCATCAAAACAATGATGCTAATGTGTTGGTAGATGGTGCTAAGGGCTCTTAAATATGCCCCTTTGTTTTTCTAATTCAAGCTTGCCTGTTCCTGAAAGCTGGGAAGGTGGTGATTTTAGCACCACAAAGCCTTAGTTGATGCCATTTGTGGAACAAAAAACAGATGCTTTCTTCCGCAGCACTTTTAAAATTTTCCCAAAACCCCCAATATTTAGCTGTATTTTGGCTAATTTCTCGGTCCCTCCGGGGGAATCCGCAAACCCTGGGTCTCTTTAGAATACCCAGAATGTTAAAAAACAAGGACTCAAATTTGCTGTGGATAGTTTATATGGACAAAAAGTTATGGGGGCTAAGTGCGAACTACCCCAAATAGCCAAAAAATGGCCTAGCACTGGGGTTGGGGGTTGAGCAGCAAAGGTGCTAAGGAAAAGAGAAAAATTATTGGCAAAAAAAATTCTGTGCAATGAAAACAATGACAAATAGGCAAACAAATGCATTATGAAGCTACTTCTCTGGCAAAAGACTCCTGATAAAATGTCAGACCCGCTTCCACGGAAAAGATGCTCTCTAGAATCCCTTCTTCTGGCAGCACTGGGTTTTGTGTGTCAACAGAGCATTGTTGTGGCCAAATGGGGGGAAGAAAAGGTAGGGTGGGTACTGCAGGGAAGGAGATCTGGAAGGAAAAATGTTAGACAACAATTCTTAGTTCTACTTTCAAGCAGAATTGTTTTTACATTTCACACAAGAAATGGGTGGTTGTTTCTAATAAGAGTGCAACAATAACAGTTCCTTATGTTATGTACCACAAAATTCTTGATATTTCTGAATCAAAAGCTGTAACAGTTTGTTTCAAGTTTTATTGTGAGTTCCAAAAACAAGCTTATATATCCAAAGACAAATCTCTACTGAGATGGAGCTAGGAGTTTGTTCCCACTGTGCTTCTCATGCTATGGTTGGTAGATCACCAACCATTACTGCAGACCTAAAAGTGCCCCCCAACTTGACACCTTAAAGGAGTGCTGTTTTTTTCCAATTCACCAGAAGAATTTATTTTTTAGCACCTTAAGATGGTACCTCATCAGAACGTCTGAAGAAGGTAAGCAGAAGCTGGAAGCTCACAGTTGTGAGCCTCTGTGCATCTCCCCTGTGTCCTGATGCAGCCCAGTGTTCAAGGATTGCAAAAAGACCTAGGTAAGGAGCCCTGAGCTTTTTCTGGGTAAATAAATAGTATTATTTGTTCAAAAGTGTTTGTTTGCGACTGTGTGATTTGCCTTGCTAGTTTGTGGCACACCTCCCTTCACCCCCCCCCCCTTTTTTTCTCTTCTAAATAAAAAGGCTACATACATCTTTCAGAGTGTGTTTTTAGGAGACTGTTTTAATCTGTTTCTGTGATTTAAATTGTGCTTAAAACTGTCTGCCCCCACCTGTATTTTTGCCTTTAAAAAAGCCAGATTTTAGAGTGCGCGCCTAGCACTATTCCAGTGTTTGTTTCTTAAACAATCTCTCCCTTACCTGGAAAGTAGACTCTGCTAGCTTGGAAGTGTGGATTCAGCCTGTCTGTATCCAAGGAGATTCTGAATAGAGCAGCAGTTGCCTTTCCCCCTGACCACAGGGACTGGACTTCAGTTACCTTGCTCCTTATATAAGTTCCTATTGGTTGTTGCATATGTTGTTGTGATAGGTTGTTGGGAGATGGTCTTTCATTGGTTGCTGGCTCCAGGGCTAGGGTTATGATTGGCTGTTGGTTCTAGGGCTGAGAATTCTGATTGGCTGTTGGTTCTAGGGCTGTGATTGGTGGATATGCCTGAGATTCTGATTGGCTGTTGGTTCTAGGGCTGTGATTGGTGGATAGGGCTGAGATTCTGATTGGCTGTTGTTTCTAGGGCTGTGATTGGTGGATAGGGCTGGGATTCTGATTGGCTGTTGTTTCTAGGGCTGTGATTGGTGGATAGGGCTGGGGCTCTGATTGGTTGCTGGTTTTAGGGCTGGGTCCGTGATTGGTGGTCAGGAATAGTGCTATTATTGGTGATTAGGGCTGGGTCTCACATTAGTTGTTTGAATCAGGGCTTGAAATTGGATTGGCAAGGGTTAGGACCAGCTTCTTATTGGCCAGTAGGGCTATTAAAGACTAGGACTCAGGGCGTCTCAGCCTGGGTGTCGAGGCGAAGGGCGGAGAGGACAAGGGCAGCTGCCAGGGCAGCTGCCTGTTTGGGCCTGTTCGGGACAGGTAGGGACTAGGGACAGAAATGCTGCCCAATTCTCAATGGACCAAGATTGGTTCCAGCCCCTACACATCCCTCAACATGCAAACACATATTCTACAAAGGTATCCAACTCATACATCACAAACTGACCACAGACAGATTGCATTGCCCCATCACCCAACACAATACCCTTTATACAACACATATACGCATATCCCCCACAACTACAACAGTCAAACACCTGCATTCTCACAGCCAACACTACTCTGTCCACTCCCACTAACACAACCTGCCATCACCCACACAACACAAAACTACAGTATACATTTCTCTCAGTCTCAGCCTTCCAGATTCACACTCTCTGCTCATACTATCCAACAACACTATCCACTGTTTGCTCCACACAGACCACCTGTCATCATAACAATGCCCAAACCCTGCCTTCAAACACACCATCTACAAACACTCTTCCCCTCTTTTAACCAATTCCACACAACCATACAATCCCCACATTTCACTCCACCACACATATTACCTCTTCCAATCATCGCAACAAATACTAACTCCCCTGACACACATCCATCCCCTCTTACACACCTCGTACATTCATCTCCAAAACACATCAACACCCCAGCTAACACTCAAATTCCACTTACCAGCACTAACATACAAATCCCTCACCAAAAACAACTACACCAATATCCCCTCTCACTATCCCACAAAAACAATACCGACCACAAACATAAGCACATCAAATCAACACAAACTTACATTACACTTATCGTCATACCCACTCCCACCCTCAGGACTACACAAACAATACAAATTCCATCCTATCTCCACCCCTACATTCTCACTCTTCACAAACACCTACCACAAGCACCCCAACCCAGCAACTTTCATTCACCTCAACCTCTCCTCCATTGCACAATTTAGAGCCTTACATCATGATCCACATGCTCCTCCACCACCCCTAACCCATACTCCATCCACACTAAACAAACGCAAACAAAATAAAAAACATTCCACTCATAGCAACCTCGCATCCCCTTGTCTATTACATAATAAAACTACCCCACAAAAAACAGTACACTCCTCATGGCTCCCTCAGCCACCAAGTCCACCACCCACACACACAGACCCAACAAAATGCCTCCTTAACCTGCTGGAAGAGGAACACTATATTGAAAAGCAAGACTATTGTGAGCCTCAAACAGTTATCACAACTAGCAACACTCCTGCTTCAAGCTCACATTATACTACTTACCCTTCTCCTAAACAAAACAACACTACCACTAACACACCTTTTCTAAATTGCCAGATCATAAATGCTCGATTTTATTTATTTTATTTTATTTAATGCGTTTTTATATAGCGCTGACTTTACCCGAAGGTGTCAGAGCGCTTCACAATAGGCAAAGTAAAGATACAAGAGGAGAGGAATTACAAGTGAGCCTGTTACAAACGCAAACGTTACATTACATGAGGCAATACGAAAGGAAAAAGTGACGTGTGCAGGTTACAAGAGCAAATAAAGTACGAGTAGAGGAAAAAAAAAAAAAAAAAAAAATATAGCAATAAATGGTAGACACTCAAAACACTAAAACAATAGTTACGTTACATGAGGCAGTGGTGGCCGTTGTGCATGTATCAAAAGCAAACAAGATATAAGAAGTAGCAAATGAAACGTTGTAAAAGGAAAGGTGCCGTGTGCATGATACAAAAGAGTACAAAATACAGGTAGAGGTATAAAACTGCACTAAATGGCAGACACTCAAAACACAAAAACACCCTGGGAAGGCACTTCTATAGGCATGGAGAACAGAATTTCCTATAATGGAAGGACTTCCTTCAGAAAATAGAGGGCTTGAATTAAATTTGGAAGTGTCTTTGAAGGAGGAGAGCTTTGAGGTCAGTTTTGAAGGCCTGGGAAGAGGTAGTGGTCTGAAGCTGAGGCGGAAGTGAGTTCCAGATTCTCACCGCGTAGCCTGAAAAGGATTGGGCCATCGATCTTTCCTTCTTGAAAATGGGAGGTTCAAGCAATAACTTTTCTGCATTACGTGATGGTCTGGAGCCCCCAGAGAGTTTCGATCACTCTCAAAAAACAAGCACCACATCTACGACCTGCTCACAGACACACAACCTGACTTACTATTCATAACTGAATCCTGGTTGGGAGTTGACATGGCCCCAGTGTTGCACGAAGCCGTTCCTCTGGGCTATCAAACCATCACTCAAAACCGTATAGGCAAGAGAGGAGGTGGACTAGCTATTATATTCAAACAGGCCTTGAACCTCAGTAAAACAGACAACATATCCATACAAGGTTGTGAAGCCCTCCTTACCAGATGCCACCCTACTCCAACTTCTTCCTGTAACTTTCTCCTCCTTTACAGACCTCCACCTAACAACTCCACATTCCCAGATGCTTTTCTAGACACAGTCTCAAACCTTATTACACTATACTCCAACCTATGCATTCTTGGGGATCTAAACATTTGGTTTGACAAACCCAATATGCCCCATCCAAAAGCTATCACCACTGGCCTAGTCGCATTGAACCTACATCAGATTGTACACAATCCCACACACATCGCTGGTCACATCCTAGATGTCATTTTTGCTAAGCCTGAACTAGTTACTATTCATAGCATCACGCCAATCACTTAGTCAGACCTCCATATGATAACTTTCCAACATACAACTCCACAAATCAACACACCCCACAACTACTTACATACATACACCTATTGACCATGGAGCAAACTCAATTTGGATCACTTAGAAACACAACTAGCAGCAAACACAGATCTAGATACAATTAATTCTGTGCCAAAACTTTATGAGTGGCTACAGGAAGCTTTTGATATCCTAATACCACTCAGAAAAACTAAACACAACAAAAGAAAACCAACACCTTGGAGAAACACAGAACTTAAAAAGATAAAGCAACAAATCAGAAAGTTGCAGCAGACCTGGCTCAAAACAAACAACAGTCAAGACAAACTGCAGCTACACAAACTTAACAGGATATACAAATCATCAATCAAAAAATCTAAAAAAAGGTACTACTCAGACAGAATTCAAAATGCTCAATCTACAACCAAGGAATTTTATAAAATTCTCAATGAATTTCGAAAACCTACGTGCATGGAAGGAAGTCATCCCACTACTCAAGATTTCACAAACAAATTGGCAACTCACTACACAACCAAGGCAGACACATTGGACTCATATTTAAAAAAGAAGAAAAACATCAGCACCAACCCCTTTCCTAAAATACCCTCTAAGAATAAACCAACCCAACCTCTACAGTCCTTCAAACAAATATCCCAGGATGAATTTATGGATTTGGTCAAAGCAAGCAGACCTTCTGGTTGCCCTTCTGACCTGGCCCACCACAAATCTTCAAGAACATTCTTCTATCTACTTCTGCTGCCACACCTGTAAGAAGAATCATCAACAACTCTTTAACTTCAGGAACTTTTCCTGTAGACCTGAAAAAGGCATACATACAACCTTTATGTAAACAAACCTAGACCCGCAAGACCCCAACAACTACAGACTAATCACAAATGGACCTTTCCTGAGCAAATTGATAGAAAAAGCAGCGTTCACCCAGATGTCACAATTCATTGAAGACAATTCTAAACTTTCAGACTTCCAAACTGGATTCCGCCCAGGAAGAAGCACTGAATCGGCACTCATAGCAATCTGGGATGATCTTAAAAACACAGTCGACCGAAATGGAGTTGCTGCACTACTTCTCTTGGACCTCTCAGCTGCCTTTGATACGGTTGACCATGACACCCTAACTCAAAGACTCCACGAAGCCGGCATACAAGGGATTGCTCTCGACTGGATTATTTCCTATCTTCAAAAAAGATCTAATATCATCCACTCGCCCCCCTTCTCGTCCGAACCCTACCTCACAAAAGCAGGGGTCCCCCAAGGGTCAATCATCTCACCTTTGCTTTTCAACATCTACATGATATCTTTACCAGAACTGATCAATGATTTCCATCTCACATGCTACAACTATGCAGATGACACACAAATACTACTTAAATTAGAATGCCCCAAAAACATTGAAAACTCACAAATCGTCAGTTGCCTCAGAGCCGTTGATCAGAGGATGACCTGGAGCCATCTCAAACTAAATACCTCCAAAACAGAAATACTCATATGTGGTGACTGGAAAAATTATGACCCTCTATGCGTCTGGCCTGACGATCTCAGACCACCTCCTCAATTATCCAAGGAAGATAAAAACCTAGGAATCACCATGGATTACAAGTTATCTATGAATGCCCAAGTGGACAAATTAGCACAAACAAGCTTCATCACCTTGAAGACTTTACGTCGCATCTTCCCCCACCTCAGATTTCCACACAAGGTGCAAGCTACTATCTCGCTTGTACTATCCAAACTGGATTATGCCAATGGCCTCTACCATGGATCATCTCTATCTGCTATGAAAAAACTACAACGTTTCCAGAATTCCGCAGCCAGGCTACTATTACATGTAAAGCCACAAGCCCACATCTCCCCTGCCTTGAGAGCACTACACTGGTTACCCGTTGCCAGAAGATGCACTTTCAAGCTGCTTTGTATCACCCACAAAGCTATACATGGAACAGGACCGCTTTTTATCAGAAACAAAATTACCAAATACATCAAACAAAGAAACCTCCGCTCAAGATTGGCACCCCGCCTTAGAACACCACCTTACAAGAAAAAGACTATAGGTGGTACATCCTTCTCCGTTCAAGCAGCCAAACTATGGAATTCATTACCCCCAACTATAAGAGCCACAGATAATTTTCTTGTCTTCAGAAAACTACTCAAGAGTTGGCTCTTTCCTTAATAACCACCATATTCAAACAACTATGAACTGCATATGCCTATGTTGATAAATATTTTTTTCAGATTATGTGTATATTTCTAGTTATTTATAGTTTATTTAGAAAATATGTATCGCTACTATGTCATAACAATAAAATACACACACACTCTTTAAACCTGTTTGACTAAGTATATTTTACCCATGGTTCTAATTATGTATTGTATGTGCATATGTGTGTGTATTCATGTGTGTGTGTATATATATATATATATATACATATATGTATGCATTGTATGTGCATATGTTGTTTCTGTGCTTGGCATGTTCGTGAGTCATTGCATGGCTCCTGGGTGGGTTGTTATACTAGATATCTATGAATTCCTGCTCTCATCTTATCACACTTATCTACCCATCATCATATGTCATGTCTCTATCAAACTATCCTCCATTCTCACTCTGACTCATCCCAAATCCTTTCTACTACTTTCATCTCCTAAATAACTCTGCCTAAGCTCTTCCCTCCGCTTCCACATCTAACTCACCAAACCTCACTCTACTACCGTAACCTCCCACACAACCCTAATAAATTCTCCCTCATTTATCTCACCCTGCTACTTTGCTCTCCCTAACCCTTCCACGTACTCTTCTCTCCTCCACCCCCCTTTACTCATCCCAAGCCTTTGGGTTGAGTAAATTAAGGATATACTCCCAATTAACACTTCTGGATTTCTTTCCTCCTCCACCCCTCCATTACTCCAGTCAATCTAACTAACAAACTCTCATATCCGCGGCTCAAATTATCTCATAATAATACTAAAACTGTACTCATTATTTCCCAATACTAATCCATCACTAATTCTTGTTGGGTTCCAGAGTAGCGTGCTACTCACGAAAAGCGCTTCGACACCTCGTCAGGGGTAGTAAGCGCTATATAAATACGATTACAATTACAATACAATACAATACAGTTAGAGAGCACAGTGTCAGGAAACACGTGCAGCCTTGATCTGTAGAAAAACCGGAACAGCTCTCAGAAATCAAGAAAACCTCTTGGGTGTGCACCTCCTTTCATAATCAAACATGAATAGCAAGAGTAGCTGAAAGGACATACACTCTTTAAACTGAGGTGCCATCTTAGAAAGTACTGCCCTCAAGCATTTTCCACAACTTTCACCTGCTGCCAAACAGCTATTACGTCATCAGAGTCAGCACAAACAGATGAGTCATCCTGGACAGCAGGCCATTTGAACATGTTCCAGATGAACAACTGCTGCTAAGTGTGAGATAGGGCCTCTTTTTGACATCGTTAGCCCCCACTTTTTGCCTGATGTTGATGTGTCCTAGAAATGGAAGTCCCCAAGGCCCCTGCTAACCATGTTCCCTGGGCCAGAGCTCTTTACCTAAATCTGTTGTAATTCATTGGCACAATAGAATACACCCTTAGCTACCACTATAAATCCCTAGTAAATGGGTACCTATGTGCCCAGGGCATGGTGTACTATGGGTAGGCCCCTGAGGGCAGCGGCACAAATTGTGCCACACTCTAGGGCCATGTATCCAGATGCACCCAGCACTGCCTTTGCAGGCTGAGTGTCCTGGTGCAAACCTAAAATACAGACTCGACATGGCACACTGCCTGTGTGTCCTGTCCACCATACTCTGCATTTAGTATGGGGAAAGACACCCCCCTGGGAGGCCTTACAGCCCTAAGGCAGGATGCTCTATATTACATGTGAGGGCTAAGCTGCATGAGAAATACGCCCCACTGTGTCCTCACAAAACCTGGGACAAAGTGAGTGAACAGGGCAGCCATTTAATACATGTGTTGGACACTGGTCAAACACGTGTTTCCCAGCTTCATGATGGCCACTCTGAACCCTGTGTTCTTTGGTATCAAACAACTCAGAATGGTAAATCAATACTGGTGCCAGTATTGGATTTATCCCTAAATGTACCCAGGGGTAACCTTAGAGGTGCCTCCTGCAATAGCTAACTATCCTGGCATGTTTGCTGACTGGTCCTATCCAGCTGCCACCTCTAGACAGCCAATATACAAACCTTGGGGGAGAGCCCTGCCTCGCGGGTTTGTAAGACAGTTCCCTTCCTGGGTGGAGGAGCTAACACCTCCTCCCTCAGGAATGTGCACTGTCCTGGTGGTGAGCTTCAAAGGGCTCACAGCCCTTGAAACCTGACCCCCAAGCATGCTGCTAGCAGCAGCTGGCATCCCCCTTTGCAAACCTTCACTTATGGCGGGAGCAAAGGCGGGAAACCTAACAAAGGGTAGGAGTAATGGCCTCACCTGGCATACACCACCCCTAAGGTGTAGCCTGCGAGGTGGACCCTCTATTTCATTTTCCTCCATCTTGGATGGAAGGAAAATAGCCAATTAGGTTTAGGACAGTGACCCTTCCAACAGAAAGTGGTCACTTTAGTGGGTGTTGCCACCCAAAGGTAAGTGTCCCATTGGACACTACCAAGTTTCCCCTAAAATGCCCACTAAATTCAGTATATAGTGGGCATCCCTAGACCAGATAATCAGATTCGAAAGGACAAAGAAGACCAGCACAAAGAAGATCCAAAGCAAGAGAAATGTGGACCTGCTGCACAAGAAGAAGGCGCCAAACCCTACCTGCTTCACCCAGGACCCAACAATTGCTGCTGCGGAGAAGCTGGACACTGGACTGACCTCAAGAAACCCAGAAGACCCCCAGACTTCACTAGTCACCTAAGATCTCGCCCTCCTGAGTGGAGATACCACTCTGCAACAACCAAGGAACCAGCAACCCAGTAAGGGTCCCTTTCCTGACCAGCCGATATCTCCCGAACCCGGAAGTCACAGCTGGACCTAATGACACACTGACAACTGCCAGCACAAACCCCTAAGTGTGCCAAGTTTGGTGGCACTGCACACTTGAGTTGTGCCAATACCCTGAGTACTGGTCAGCTGACGTTGGACAACCAGAAAATCAGCTCCCCCAGAGCTGAAAAAGGACGAGGAGGAAGCCCCAGTCGAGGGACTTCAGGAACACCCCGGACCTCCCACCACAGTGCCCCTTGTTGTCCTGTAAACCGCCTTCAAAGAGACTTACCTCCAGCTCCACAGGGCTCCATTGCACACAGCTTCTGGATCACCAACTCGCTCTGCACCCGGCCGCACAGTGCCCTCCAACGAGGAACCAGCTGTGCCCCAAAGGTCCCTCACCCCTTGCGACCTCAACACCACAAGGGGACCCCTAGGTAGCTCCGTTAACTCTGCAAAAAACACCCTTTTCCAAGAGGTCCCCCTTAGTGGCCCTGCTCCTGCTCCAAGAGGCTTTTAAATGCTGCTCCCGCCGTAATCGGGAGCCACCCAAACCTCTACAGCTGGCACAGTGTGCCCACCAACGACCTCGACCAAACTGCAAAAGCAGAACCTGGTAAGCTCATTGTGTGATTTTAAATGCATTTTTCAAAGTGACTGCTTATTGATTCCTATGGTGCGTAAATTCTCACAGAAAGACTGCATTTATTAAAACTTCAAAAATCTATATCTCAAAAAGTACTTAGCCAATTTTGATAATCTTGGTCTTAAAATTTACATAAAAAATCTGAAGTATTTTTATAAATTGGTCTCAAGTTATTCCTTTGAATGTGTGCGATGCTTGATTGATACTGAGAGTACAACAAATGCTTTGCACTTCTCCAAGATTAGCCTAAGTGCTCGACCCGGCCACCTCAAAAATTAGAGCATTCGGTGATCTAGTTTTTACCCCTGGACCACTGTGGTTGCCAGGACACCTACACAGTGTGCCTAGTTTTGTACACTACATAGAGGGTCAACCTCCTACACTAAGTGAAAACAACAATGAAGTCACCAGAGTCAGCACAAACAAATGAGTCATCAGGGTCAGCACAAGCAAATGAGTCACATAGTGACGCACTTTACTGGTGTGAGTGTTAGAGCATAGAACACAATAACAATAAAGACATTACAGTAATACAAATTATCTTGTTGTTTAGGCATTGGAAAATTATAGGTACAGACATGCTGATGAGATGGACTTTTAATACTTGTTTTTATACTTGTGCAAGGACTTTGTGACAAATAGTCTATAAGCCGGAAATGTCATCACAGGAAAAGAGGCTCACACCATTTTGGACTGGAAGCTTCAGGGAGCTAACAGTGGAGAGGTGTACATTTTGGAAAGACTTAGAAAAAAGGCTAGTTATCCCTGTTTTTCAAGAGGAATGTTGTATCCAGCAAACGGCAAGTGACGGAAGAAGAGCTCCATTTCTGTAGTCCTTCATGTCTCTGTGGTGTGACAATCATCCAACACTCTGTTTTACACGCAGAACTCTGTGCCAGGCAATCAAGATGGTAGACACACTGGTGCCAGCGGGGCAGTTCAGCAGAAGACTCCTCACTGTTCTCCCTAGCACAACACTCAAAGACACACTCTCTTCCTCTAGAAAGGTGTCGGACAAGGAAATATGCCACCTCCTCCAGTGACAACAACAAGGTGATGGATAGAATGCTTGAATTATTTTCCGTCACTGGCAATCCCTCAGGGCAGCATCACCAGTGGCTGAGATTAATTAAAACATTACATCAATCATCTTGTTGTTGTTGCAGTTGACTCCCTAAGTACCATGGGTAGTCCCAGACGTGGGTCTTGTGCTCACTGTGCCACTCGAACAAAACTATACCTGACTACTGAGCCGTAAAATGAATGCCAAACGGGTCTTGGGTTGCTTATGTTCTGGTTCAGAAAGGACCTGGCTAGGCAGTTCTGGCTGGACTGTTCCTACTGGAGCAGGGTCAAGGCTGATTTGCACATAGCAGGGGCAAAACTGAGGTAGCAAGGTGGGCCTACAATGTTGGACAGGGATGAGGCCACAAACGATTGTTAGTGGCTGAGATTAATTCAAGCATTGCATCCCTCCCCTTTTTGCTATTGCAGTTAGTGTTGTAAGTGGGACAAGTGTGCCAAGATGTGGGTCCCATGCTCACTGTGCCACTGAAACCAAGCTTTACACATGGGTGTGCCCTAATCAGGGTGAATCTGGTCTTAGGCTGCTTGAATACCAGCACAAAGGGAACTGGGCTTGGCAGTTCGGGCTGGGCTGTTTCAATTGGAGCAAGGCCAATACTGATTTGCATATGTCTGGATCAAACTGGGGTGGCATTGTGGGTGAAAAATGATGGACAGGGATGCTGCCCAAGAGATGGCCAATGGCTGCAATCAACTCAAGCATTCAATCCATCACCTTGTCGTTTGTTGCAGTTGATGCCTTAAGTGTGACAGGTACAGGTATGCTCAGACTTGGGTACTGTTCTTACTGTGCCACTGGAACCAAGCTATACTCACCTGATGGACACTAGTCTTTGTGATATTTGTCCTTGGAAATTTGTGTTCCAGTTCAGGGAGGACCTGGCCTGACAGCTTGGACTAGACTGTTCCTGTTGGATCAGGGTCAAGACTGATTTGCATATAGGTGGGTCCAAACTGAGATGGCATGGTGGGGGGAAAATTGATGAACTTGGATGTGGCCGAGCGATTGCCAGTGGCTGAGATTAATTTAAGGTTTCCATCCATTACCTTTTTGTTGTTGCAATTGACCCCACTCAAGTGAGACATGATTTGGGACATCACAGGATGCTCCCTTCCTGATGCCCCAGATTTGTTGGGGTTTCACTGGAAAAAAATGAACAAACAATGGGGTGGGAACTGAAGAAGCATTTTCCAAGGGGCAATCACAAGATGGATTGCCATGAAGGCCTAAATTGGGCAGCTGCTTTTCTTTACAAAATCATATTAATTTGTTGATAATTGTTCCAGTGTTTCAAAAACTGAAGACATCCTTGAAAGTTTTTGGAAAAAGATTTTGCACACTTCATATTATTGTTGACTTTTCACCATAACAGGTGGTGATTGAGACGGTAAGCTATTATGGATATCAGGAGCATATGATTTCAGTTATGAGACATGAAAAAACAGATGAACTCTGATAGCGCTAGGCAACTTTAGACAGAAAGTTACAGGATTCATTTGAGGAGAAATTAATACTGGACCAAAAAACATGATAGAAACTTGACTGGCAATAAATATGTAGGAAGAAATCAGGGACAGATCTCAACATTAACACCAGAAGTAAAACCTGAATTAGTTGATTTTAACTTAATTGCTCCTTCTTTCCCTTCGGCTTTAGATTGATGTAGCCTTTCCAAGACCATTTGCTGTTGTTTCCATAACAGATCCATTTAATCAGTAGCTGCTAGGACCAAAAAGGTCAATAAGAGGTGAAGAAGGAAAAACCCTTGGATGAAAACTCTATAATAAGTAAAATGGTGAAGCCTTTGTAGAACTATTGTCTCGCACTCACCTGGTACCAACTGCGAGCTGATGCTGGACTCTAATCCCAACTGGGGCTGAGAGGTGTACCAAGTTCCGAGTGTCTGGTTGCAGTGACAGCTCCCAGGGAGTAAAGGGGATGGGAAAAAACAAGAAAAAGAAGAACACACATCACTGCCATAACTGCAGGAACTGCCTAGATCAGTGGTGCTCCCTGGACCTCGATATCTTCTATGCAGATGCGATATGCAGAAACGACAAAAAACAATGCTATCTATGATTCCCTACTAAGAACCCCAACAATGATTTACACTTCAGATACACTTACAGGCATCATCATAAATATTACATGAAAGAGAGAACAGCAACCAATTCAAGAATAAATTAAGAATGTCCAGAATTCAGGAACATACAGGAAATGTAAGTCTGAACGCATACAACTATAGCCTTTCGTAGCTTATTCTAAGGTGCCAAATACCAGAGTACAATGACAAACTTTCAGTTTGTATATTAAGAGTTCAGAGTGCTACAAGAAGTGTTCAAAGCACTGGTCCTCAGGGGGAGGGCCCAATACTCCAACAATGTGCAGTGTTCAAAACAGGATCACGTATCAGGAACAAAAGTCTTGAAATATCACAAGTCTATGGTTTAGTGTGCACTAACCTGAGAGTGAAGTACATAGCCTTAAAAATACTAGAACTGGAACCCAAAATGGCAGGAATCTTGGTGCAAGAAGCTCAGCAAAAGCTGAGTTGTAACTCATGGAGAAAAACAATGAAAGTGTCGTAGATGACAGAATCAGAGTCATGAGAAAGACTTGGAAGACAAGAGCAAGGGTAACTCCGGGCAGATCAGGAGATGATTGCAGGGAAGAGACTTGCACTGGACTGGGACACAGGAATTTGAGTGCAGGAACGGTGCTGGTGCACATCGGGAATAGGTTCAAGCCCAAGCGCTGATGCAGATTCAAGGAGGATATTCATGCAGGCTCACATAGAGGAATGGAATATTCCAATGAACCTGAGGATGGGGAAATACACGTGTTGCATAAGGGGAGAAATTGCCTTACCCAGTAGCAGGTGCAAACAGTACCATTACAACGGAATCCCAGTGAATGATAGTACAATCCAGTGTTCTTCAGAGAAAACATGGTTATTCTAACTGGACATGTGATATCTGTGGGTGCAAACTTGATGAAACTAGCAGAGCAACATGACAGTAGGGTCAATGGTTCAAAAGTCTTCAGGAGTGGGAAACCATAGAAAGAGAATGGGCCTGAGAGGTGCCACTAGGGAAGCAAGCATGACTGGGATTACTCAGGTTATGGAGACACCACAAAGGAAGGGTGAAATGGGCCCGGTGGGTAAAACCCACCACAAATAGGGCACAAAATGGAGCCATGACAATTATGAGTTGCATTGCTTTAAGAAAATTGAGTTACTGGTAAATAGGACACGGTCATCATATATGCTATGACAGCAACATTAGAGATATTGGGCCAGATGTGTCAAAGGGTTTTACCCATTTTGTGTCAATGGGAAAATCTGAGCACTGGTCAGCTGATGTTGGACAACCAGAAAACCAGCTCCCCCAAGTCTTAGAAAAAGTGGCAAGTGTAACAATTATGAGTCAAAAACCTGAAGGCAGAAGATCACTGATTAAATCAGTATAGATTAAGGCTATAATTTGGAAGCATTGGGTAAGGACTGCAAATATTTAAAAGATTCACAATGTAACAATCTATTTTGAGGAGAGGTGAGATTGGAGGTGAAATATATTCTTGAACATCAGAAAGTACTGTAGTCTGATCCAATGTAGGCATAGCTCATCTATGACCCCAAATAGGAGGATTATGACACATGGGCACTTACATCTCATTGTAGGTCCTTAGTAGGAATTAAAATGGCTTGTTGGCTAAAATATATATCAATGGAGTTTTAATAAGAATATCTACGGGAAACATCCTTTATTACAACGTCTTATTGACGAAGTCGTGGTTAACGAAAGCTAACAACGCTTTTTTTAACCACGACTCCGTTATTTTGTGCCTTAACTACGTATGTTCTGAACTACGAACATGTGTGGTTAAGGTACAAAGAAGGGAGTTGGCGAAGGAGGACGACGCAGGTGACAAGGGGTCGACTAAGGTAAGTGGGGGGTTTTAGGTTTTGGGGAGGGGGTAGGGGGTCAGGGGGTTTTAGGTTTTGGGGTGGGGTTGGGGGGTGGGGCGTTTTTGGTTTTGGGGAGGGGGTGGGGGGTCAGGGGGTTTTAGGTTTTGGGGTGGGGTTGGGGGGGTGGGGCGTTTTTGGTTTTGGGGTGGGGGTGGGGGTGGGGGGTCAGGGGGTTTTAGGTTTTGGGGTGGGGCGTTTTTGGTTTTGGGGAGGGGTGGAGGGTCAGGGGGTTTTAGGTTTTGGGGCGGGTTTGGGAGGGTGGGGCGTTTTTGGTTTTGGGGAGGGAGTGGGGGTCAGGGGGTTTTAGGTTTTGGGGCGGGGTTGGGGGGGGTGGGGCGTTTTTGGTTTTGGGGAGGGGGTGGGGGTCAGGGGGTTTTAGGTTTTGGGGGCGGGGTTGGGGGTGGGGCGTTTTTGGTTTTGGGGAGGGGGTGGGGGTCAGGGGGTTTTAGGTTTTGGGGCAGGGTTGGGGGGGTGGGGCGTTTTTGGTTTTGGGGAGGGGAGGGGGTGGAGGGTCAGGGGGTTTTGGGGTGGGGTTGGGCGGGTGGGGTGAGGTATGTAGGGTCAATGGTGCCTATTAGTAATGCTTTTATCAGGAATGCCTTTACAACGAAAATCGTTAAGGCATTCGTGGTAAAATCATTAGTAGTAACAACGAGGTCGGTGTTCCGACCTCGTTGTTAAGGCACTAGTTGTTTTGGAACTCGGTGTTCCGTCGTACAACCATATCTACTAACTGCTTAGGATACAATAGTTTTTTATGCCTCTTTAGCCCTTTCAAAAAGAACTGAACTATTTCAACCACATGATAAGAAGAAATGATCAGATGATCAATTGTAAATGATCACTTTGAATAATGATTAGACATTTCATTAGACTGTTGTTACATAGAAGGTTTCGTAGATATTGTAAATTACTATGAGCAGTCAAGATTTCAAAGAGTTCCCCAATGCCTATCATTAAACGTCTCCATTCAGTAGAAGCCAACTTGATGTCTAAAAATTATTTTTCTATAATTGAATAGGTTGTGTTCACTTTCAGGAGGACATGTGAAAAATAGAAGGTGGGATGTTCTCATTGATTACTTTCCTGCTGTTGCATCAGGATGCCCCCACCATTTCTGAAGCCTCAGTCTCTATCATAAATTTCTTAGAGGTGAGTGTATGGCATAAAATAGGAGCTCGAGTAAAATCTTTTTCAGCACAGTAAATGCTGTTTCAGCTCATGTATGCAAATTAAATCCTCACAAGAAACCAGTTAATCCATAAAACATTGAAAAATAGCTGAAGTATAGAATAAATCAGATGGCATAACATGATGTTTGAAATGCAGAAACTGGGTGCAAAAGTCAAATTTTGACTGTTTTTTATATGCAGAAGATAGTAAATTGACATTGGTTAATAATTGTGCTCCTTATACTGATTCTAGAATGTCTATTTTATGACATAAGAGATTCTGATCCTTGCCTGTAATTTGATTTAACCATCTATAGTCTGTACAGTGCCTTGAACCTTTCTCAGAACTAAAAACAATATTCCTTTAGAGGGTGAAGCAAGGAGACCCTTTCGAGTTTGCAAAAACTGAGGCATATGCATGCTACTGTGGAAGCACAGAAGACAGTTAAGTCACAGTTAGCTTTGAGGTTGAAACAAAGACCTTCAGATTTGTAATAGATGACTACTAACCTCCAGAAACACTAACAATGGTAATGACAAAATTGTGCAGATTGTGACATTGTTCCAGTAGCCAAATCGACAAATAACGGTTGGTTCTTTAACCAAGAAATTTAAAAAACACAGCATAATTAGGGGAGGCTGTTTTGTCAAAAGAAAATACTTCTGAATGCTGTCGAAAGGATACCTGTATAACTAATGAAGCCTCCCTTGCTGGTCCTGATGCCAGTAGTGAACCAACAACGGTTTGGACTTCTTCAGTCAGCTTTCCTTTTTTTATTAATATTATTTTTAGGAGCTCAATCATGGTCAATTAAGATTCCACTTACTCGACTATCCAACAGAGGCAGAACATTAATAATCCTTCCATGTTCAGGTTTCAAGGTAATTGATATGAGAAAGAACTGACCGCCAGAGTCTTTCATATAAGATGCAATGTAAGGAAACCATCACACCACTATGCTTCCGTCTTTTTCCGCGGGATAATCATAATATAAACAAATTCCAGCTCCTTTCCTCTATTCGTTTGTTCCTCTATTAACAGACCTCTGAATGTTCTTTTTGTAATGTTCTTCACGGAAAGAGTAATACATATGTTTTCCTAGCCTAACTAAAGATTTAATTCTGTGAAAATCGTAAACCCTCACTTTAGACTTCTTTCTTTCCTTACATCATTTTTGAAATCTATATTCGATTAACAGGACAGTTTCATTTAGTTCAGAAAAGCCAGACAGTGTGCACAAGTAAACTCATTTTTGATTTCATCTTCAATCCCCGATGGAATAATGTTCTTTGGTCCTCTTAATGCAAGTAGTTTTACAGCCAAATGTGAAAGCAAGTTGCATTAATGAAAACCTCATTTCCACATGGCTGAATATCACATAGAGCTTGCTCAGTGTTATGAACTTTGTAATTCAGGTCAAATCTCCGTGAAATTAATCCCATCTTCCCCTCTTCTACATGATCCTACTGCCTGTTTCACACTCCAGGAAAGTTGTGAACATCTGATTCTAACAAAGGGTGTGGAATAAAAAAACAGAGAGAGCACTTATTTCCAGCAGGATAGTTGGTAGACGTTCTGGACTGAACACTTTGTCATACAGGATGACACATCATTACAGAGATATAATATGACTCAGTCAAGAGAGTAAATTCAAGACAGTGAGCATGAGATAATGAAAGAAGGGTTCTTATAGCAAGTTCGCACTGTAGAAATACTTGAACCAGCTTATCCTTTGTAAGGTGAAGCAATGCTGTCATTAGCTCCAGTCAAACCTGAAAGCTTGCCCGAGAACATAAGACAAGAAGTGTTCCACTTAGTCAGCAAGCTGAATGGTAGCTGCCAAACTAAAAAGTGAAATCCAAAGCAAGGTTAAAAAAAGGTTCTTAGTCAAAATCAATTCACAGGGAATATCTTGAGCTAAGTCATAAAAGCAGTAGCTGTGTCAAAGAACCAAGATTCATCCAAAAACAAGTACAGGTGTAAGTACAAGGAAGCAGGAGAAGGGACACCAAGGAAGCCGATAAAGGGAAAAAAACACAAAGGTGCGGCAATACAATTAAGGTTACAAATTAAACATGAAGCCAGGGATTCATAACAACTGATGCTGCCAAACACGGTCTTTTGCATCAACTTGCCCTTTAAATTAGATGGCTCAAACATCTTATTGAAAACAAGTAAGAAAATATCAAAACTATCCAAGCACGAATTCAAAGCCGTAACCAACAGAGTATCATGGCTCAGACAGGCCTAATAAGATAACTGATTAGGAAACCTACTTTTGCTTGCTTTTCAGTAAACTGCGCAGTGGGAGAGGCAGCATACACAGTTAGAGAAACTTAACATTTGTTTTAACAGTTTACCACAAAAAACTTAGGGAACAGAAAAAGACTACTGGGATATCAGTAGACCTTAAAGCTAAGGTCTGAATTGTGAAAGCAATGTTGATGTAACTCATTAAGAATAAAGACCAGGTGTAGGAACTTCCAGAAGAAGACAGGCAAAAAAAATCCTGCTGAAGGAAACAAGAATAAAAATTCAGGGATAGAAAGATAAATGAAGGAGTGATAAATGCGCCAAAAAAATTAGTGTCAAACCTTCTTATATGTGCTCGAAGTAAGAAATTACATCACAGGAAAAGAGGCTAATACCACCTTTTATGGGGAACTTCCGGTGTAAACAGTGGAGAGCCAACCATCATAGATAAAAGACTAGTAATGCTTACTCTTCTAATGACTCAACAAAAAGTGGAAAGGAATGCAGGTGTTGTGCAAAAATTTCAGAACCTTGGCGTAACTGTGTCATTGTGAAAACCTACCAGTCTTTAAAATCTGGCATGAAATTATTGACAAGATTACGACTTGTACAGTACGAAATTCCTGCAGGAAATTCCACTCCACACAATTATAATCAGGCCAGTATTTCCGCATCTAGATTTCCTGGGTGAAGGTCCACAAGACCTGATGTGACGGCCCAAAAATTGCAGTCTCTGAAATTACATTTTCAATGGACTGCAGTGTAGCCCAGCTGTGGTCCCCACATCCTGCCTAATTGTCTGCCAAGGCAATGGGGCACATGTAGTACTCCACTCTGCTAGGTAACATCCTTCCCTTCCCTCACTCGTTCTTCCCACCCCCTCTCTTCATGGGCTGCCCTGCACTAGCCTAATTGCACACAATTACCACAAGCTTACAGTAGCTGGTAAATGTGTGCATTAAACCCCATTGATCTGGGAGTTCTGTGTGGTATTTCATCTATAAGTCTGGGTTCGCACAATTCTATACAATTCTTCTCCATTTTGTGGGGTTCAACTCGTAGTAAAAGGAAAAGTGTGCTGAAATACCTGGCGTTGGAGAAAATTCCAATCACCTGGTGTTTCTATACATATTTTCCTCTCACCCACAACCAATGACAAAAATCTATATATTTTTCTAGGTGGCAGCAGGAAAAACATTTCTACAGGCCCTTAGACCAGTTACAGATCTGAGATGAAGTGATATAGGCCTCAATATAGATTTTGGCAGGGTGGGTACTTATTCATAAATGCAACGGAGTATCCTGCCTACCAAATGCTAAGTCCATCCACCTCATTTAGAGACATGCAGACCTCAGTTTTTCCATCAACTGTGCTGCCGTTGGCTCTGTTAATGGGAAACTTCCTCCAACAGCCATTTAGAGTGGACAGTATAATGTATTTTTTTCCTGTCACTGCCAAGAAAAACATGGTGGTGAGAAATAGGAAAAAAAATAATGTCCCCTACACTCTGGAGGAAAACACCCAGTGTTTGAGGCTTACTAGTTTTGTGATTTCCTGAGAGAAACTCATACTTTGGCAGTTTGTGTTTCTCAAAGACAAAAAAAATGTAGAAGAGTAGGGGACAGCCGTCATAGCCAATAGTGGTTGTCCACCTAGCATTTTGAATTTTGAAAGGAATCTCTGTGATAATGGTTCCTTTCAATATACAGGGAGTGCAGAATTATTAGGCAAATGAGTATTTTGACCACATCATCCTCTTTATGCATGTTGTCTTACTCCAAGCTGTATAGGCTCGAAAGCCTACTACCAATTAAGCATATTAGGTGATGTGCATCTCTGTAATGAGAAGGGGTGTGGTCTAATGACATCAACACCCTATATCAGGTGTGCATAATTATTAGGCAACTTCCTTTCCTTTGGCAAAATGGGTCAAAAGAAGGACTTGACAGGCTCAGAAAAGTAAAAAATAGTGAGATATCTTGCAGTGGGATGCAGCACTCTTAAAATTGCAAAGCTTCTGAAGCGTGATCATCGAACAATCAAGCGTTTCATTCAAAATAGTCAACAGGGTCGCAAGAAGCGTGTGGAAAAACCAAGGCGCAAAATAACTGCCCATGAACTGAGAAAAGTCAAGCGTGCAGCTGCCACGATGCCACTTGCCACCAGTTTGGCCATATTTCAGAGCTGCAACATCACTGGAGTGCCCAAAAGCACAAGGTGTGCAATACTCAGAGACATGGCCAAGGTAAGAAAGGCTGAAAGACGACCACCACTGAACAAGACACACAAGCTGAAACGTCAAGACTGGGCCAAGAAATATCTCAAGACTGATTTTTGTAAGGTTTTTTGGACTGATGAAATGAGAGTGAGTCTTGATGGGCCAGATGGATGGGCCCGTGGCTGGATTGGTAAAGGGCAGAGAGCTCCAGTCCGACTCAGACGCCAGCAAGGTGGAGGTGGAGTACTGGTTTGGGCTGGTATCATCAAAGATGAGCTTGTGGGGCCTTTTCGGGTTGAGGATGGAGTCAAGCTCAACTCCCAGTCCTACTGCCAGTTCCTGGAAGACACCTTCTTCAAGCAGTGGTACAGGAAGAAGTCTGCATCCTTCAAGAAAAACATGATTTTCATGCAGGACAATGCTCCATCACACGCGTCCAAGTACTCCACAGCGTGGCTGGCAAGAAAGGGTATAAAAGAAGGAAATCTAATGACATGGCCTCCTTGTTCACCTGATCTGAACCCCATTGAGAACCTGTGGTCCATCATCAAATGTGAGATTTACAAGGAGGGAAAACAGTACACCTCTCTGAACAGTGTCTGGGAGGCTGTGGTTGCTGCTGCACGCAATGTTGATGGTGAACAGATCAAAACACTGACAGAATCCATGGATGGCAGGCTTTTGAGTGTCCTTGCAAAGAAAGGTGGCTATATTGGTCACTGATTTGTTTTTGTTTTGTTTTTGAATGTCAGAAATGTATATTTGTGAATGTTGAGATGTTATATTGGTTTCACTGGTAATGATAAATAATTGAAATGGGTATATATTTTTTTTTGTTAAGTTGCCTAATATTTATGCACAGTGATAGTCACCTGCACACACAGATATCCCCCTAACATAGCTAAAACTAAAAACAAACTAAAAACTACTTCCAAAAATATTCAGCTTTGATATTAATGAGTTTTTTGGGTTCATTGAGAACATGGTTGTTGTTCAATAATAAAATTAATCCTCAAAAATACAACTTGCCTAATAATTCTGCACTCCCTGTATAGGGATGACTGCTGGGCCCCCTAACACCACCTAACACCACCATGTGTGCACTTTATTTATTATACAGAGCACCATGGCGGCCATTAGGCCAATAGCATCAGAATGTTTTACACTATTGTGGCGCTTTGCTCCACTAGCATCAAAAATGTTGACGCTAGTGGAGCAAAGTGCAAGGAGGCCCATAGATTAATAGGGTGTGTCATTTTAACGCCTGCTCTGATGTGCATAATGTGTCACAAGGGGTCGCAAAATGGTGCAATGCATGCAGTGCCTCTTTGTGACTATGGCGCGGTGAAAATTGCCTCCTTGAGCAACATTAGCGTAAAAAAAAATACGCTGATGTGGCACAAGGAGGTGCTAGAGCCTTGTAAATCTGCCCCTCAGTTTAACTGATGGTAATCCATGAGGATGACATAGGTAAAGTCTTCCACCACTCTGACCGACTTCAGACCCCTAGTTTAACTCCATGGTTTGACAAAATAGGACGGCCTGTACTGTCGGCACTACTCATTTCTGCTGATTGGTCAGTAGTTGGAAAGACGGGATAAGGGATGACTTTGATGTGGGATTCACTACTGAAAATGGAATCCTAGTTAGTGTTGTCTCTTTCCCTTTCTCCTTGCTTACCCCCACTTGGTCTTTGTCTGCGTTCCCATTCCTCACCCTTTCTTTGAACCCTTACCTTCTTTGTATGGTGGGTGGTAGAGAGCTCCACTAGGATTCTTGGGCAAATTCAAATTTAGTGGTATTTTGCCTTTGAGAAATTAGTGTTTGATTGGGAGCAGTGATGTTACAATTGTAGGATTTTTCCCCTTTGACATTAAATGTTGGTGGTAGTAACTGCGCACATCAAGTTTTTTGAGTGTTAGTATTTGTTTTACATTTTCTTCCTAGTGCTGTTGTACGCCAGGCATCATTAAACAATATTGAAATGTAAAATCTTGCATCTTCTTCTAGTTATAACAATTTGTCAAATGGGAATATTTTGTTCTGTACCATGGGCTGGAGTTGGGGCTTTTACCTTGCTACACTGAAAAGAAAGCTTGCTCTAGTGATAAAATTGGTTTTCAAGCATGTTTGACTAGGAAGATTTCACATCATGAAAAGTAATCAATTTTCATTAAGGTGCACAATGAATCTGATGAATTATAGAATAGTTGGACTCCCTGTTGTGTAATGGGCCATACCTCTAATTCTTAATCAGTTAACCTTCCCAGTATTGTATTTTGTTCCTCAAATGCCCCATCTGACCAACCATCTATGGTCTCGCTCAACAAAGCCAATATAAAGATTGACATAAGAAGAAGTAATGCTGGAACCCAATGTTGCCTACTAAATGTGTTGGTCACAGCCTTATATTGGTGGTAATAATGATGGTGATAATGCTAATAATGATAATAATAATAATAATAAAAATAATGTTTGTATAGCCGAGGCCTGAACACAAAGGCAGTGGAAATCTCAACAGAGAACTTTGCAAATAAATGTGTGAAAACCTAAGGCATCAATAATAATTTATTGCAATATTCAACTTAAATGAAAGGCATTTTTAACAAGAAAATAGTTAATTGAACAATTAATCAGTTTATTTTTGGTTGATATCCGGGACAACATGAGGCCATTTGCTAGTCTTATGACCTAAGGTGGCATGTTCCTAATTCTGTGAGCTGGACATGAATACCTGGTTCATTGCCTTCCACTCTTTTAAATATTGGAATACTGATGGGTATTCTTGGAATACTACTGGTGCCTAAGCGGCTCCCAGTGTTGCGTAATTTCATATTTATGTATGATTGTCAGTCCAGATGGATAGCTTTCTACATGATGCAGACAGCTTTGAATTTATGTCTGTCCTAACCCCTTCGCTGCCAGGCCTTTTCCCCCCACAGGTGCATTTGGTGAAATATTAAGAGTGAAAAATAGGTATCAAGAAACCCTTTGTACTTCCAAAATGCGCACAAGTTAAGGTGTTGAGAAGCAGTGGTTATTTCCACATCTCTGAATTCCAGAAATGGCCTAAAAATATTTTGTCCCACTGGGGAGCGGTCCTTTCCCAAGGGGCCGCTTCCCTTATGCACAAGTATATAAAAAACAAAATTCCCTTTTGTCTAGTGGTTTCTGCCCCCCTTGAGGGCAATCTGGCCTAATAAAAATAGGCCGATCTGCCCCCAATGGAGGCAGAAATGGCCTAAATTCAATTTGCCCCCCAGGGGAGCGATCCTTGGCTAAGGCGTCGCACCCCACACATAAAAACATAAGGTAAATAAAATATATATATATCCCTGGTGTCTAGAGGTCTCTGCCCCCCGGGGGCGGATTGGCCAAATTATAAAAGGCCGATCTTCCCTTAGGGGAGGCAGAAAGGGCCTAAAAATAATTTGGCCCCCCAGGGAGTGTCCCTTGCCTAAAGGGTCGCCCCCCACATATAAAAATAAATTTAAAAAAATGATCCCTGGTGTCTACGGGGTTTCTGCCCGATCTGCCCCCAGGGGAGGAAGAAATTAACTAAAAATATTTTGCCCCCCCGGGGAGTGGCCCTTGCCCAAGGGGCCACTCCTCTTATGCGTAAGTATATATTAAAAAAAATCCCTGGTTTCTAGTGGTTTTTGCCCCTCCCCACCACGCCACCCCGGGGACAGTTCGGCCTAATTATATTAGGTCGATCTGCCCATGGGGGGCGGAAAGGCCTAAAAATAATTTGGCCTCCCGGGGAGCGACCCTTGCCTAAGGGGTCGCTCCCCACATATAAAACTAAATAATAATAAATAAATAAATTAGCCCTGGTGTCTAGGGGGTTTCTGCCCCCACTGTGGGCAGATCGGCCTAATTATAGCGATCGGGCAGAAGAAATACTTGCAGAGACATGAAAGGAAAGGCCTTTCCTTCCCTTTCATGCCTCTGCCGCCCCCCTCCTCCCCAACGGCAGAGAAATGCTCAGCTTCCAGCGCGAGGGGAGGTGACCTCTGATGAGGTCAGCACGTGATCGGTTGCTGACGTCATCAGACGTCACTGGGGGGTCGGGGTGGAAGGGGAAGCGATTCCCCTTCCAGCCCTGCCCTGGGGGGTGGCCCTCGGGGGGTGCGCTAGCACTTCCCCTGAGGGCTGGTACCAGGACGTAATGGTTACGTCCGTGGAGCCTCAGCGCTGCAGCCACGGACCTAACCATTACGTCCATGGCAGGGAAAGGGTAAAAGGGGAAACACATTTTATCCTTTACAGCTGACGAGTTCTGATCATTTGAAGAGCCTTTTTTTTAAACAGACCATGGTAAGTTCAAGTGGTGATTTGGGTAGGTCTGCACTTATTGAATTGCCTCAACTGAAATGTTGCAGGGCTACTCTTCTAAAGTCTTCTGGGTAAATAGCTTTTCTGTGGAGTTGAAGATGGAAGAATGCAATCTTGAGTAGGGTGGACATAACTGTATGCACTGATAGATGTTGGTCGATGAGAAAGCCCATTGGTTTGACTTACTGAATTTAAGTGAGCAAGATGCCCAGTTGGTTAAATGTTTCTAGACATTTTGGTACTGGTTGTAGTGAGTCTCTGTGTAGTGGAAGATAAGCTCTGATTTTGAGTGGTCGAGACACCACTGTTTAAGCAAGGACACATGCTGGCATAAGCATGGCTTCTTCTAATTACTTCATTTAGGCCTAAATCACAGGCTTAAAATCATAATTTTATGTAAGCTTTTTAATATCCTCTGTTTCTATAACTTGTTAATGCTGTCTGCTACTGGCAGTTGTTTGTTGTTTCAGTAGAAGAGCAAGTCTCAATGGCCACAGAGTTTAAATCCTCCTTTATGCTCACGCTCCTCAAATACTATTGCACATTGATGTGCACTGAAAGTAGCTATTACCCATTCTCAGCAGGCCTGCTATATGTTTATATGTACAGTACAGCACATCACAGTAGGACTGCTATACCTTTAATGACCTGAGGCCTGATTAGATCTTGACGGTGTTACCACCAAGCCGTGTCAGTGGGGGCCTGAAAAGACTGTCAACAGAGGTCCACCCTCCATATTTAAATGTTACAGCTCTGCAATCGGTGGACTGGTGATGGTTTGCTGACGGAGGGAGATGGCAGAGGGACCCAATGGACATTGCACACTGGCTGGGGCTATGAAATAGAGGTAAGTGACACACACCCAGTCTCCCTTAGCCAAATGTGTCACCCTGCACTGCACACTACACAACACACCACATTCACACGACCATCCATTACAGTTCCAACACAATACAGCACAATCTGTACATGCCAAAAACACACATTGGCATACATCCATGACACAACATACACACAACATTGACACTGTACACACACATGACACAACAACCAACACAACTACACACTCAGCTACAAAAACAAAATCACACTCAAACACAACTACACACATCACGACATCTGCCACACAAAAACAACACTCACCTGAATGTGTCAAATGGCAACACAACATACACAACATACACAACAACCTTGATCTCACCTGCAAATGACACACATACATATACAACCACACCACCTGCTCCAGCTCCCTCCACCTCAAGCAGTTAATCCACACACACACACACACACACACATGCACACGAACACACACATACACATACTGACTCACATACACAACAGATGGCACAAAGCTACCAGGACAAGACCCTTGCAATGCACACACATGGACACCATTGACAAATGTCAATGTAGCATCATTGTGGTGCCAGCAGTCATTTGTCAATGACATTCGTATATGTATGCGGTGTGCTTGTTGTGCCAGTGTGTCCCCAGCAATGTGTGGCACAGTTGTCTCCCCAACATGTGCATGTCACAGTGATTAAAGAAAATTACTGTGACATGTACATGCCTGCAGTGGTCCCAACCTCCCATGCAGTGCCCACCCAACATACCCTGGAAATGCAGTGGACATTGTCAGTATATTTCAGCTAGGCTGCTATTCTTGTAGGGGAACACCACCATCAATCCTCCGAAGGGCTGGAATAATTTCAAAAGAATAATCCCAGTTCCCTTACAGAGGGCTACTATTCTTTTAATAGACCAGCACAGGGACCTTGTGGAAGAGCAGTCATTCAGTCAATATGGAACTACAAGAACCTCATAGCAGGTCTGCTATACTTTTAGAGAGGTGATACAATCACGTGTTGGAAAACTCAGGAAGTATCCTACTGTATAAATGGTCATCAATTTTGATCTAACGTTTTACACACTTGGTCAAGTGTGATAGAATCCTGTATGGTGTGTAAATACTGTGCATTTCACAACCCAGCACAATTATAATAAGGGTCACCTGTTCATTCAGCAATTGTTCCCCTGCATTCTTATTAAAAGCAGGGGCTTTGCCTTTCATGTTCAGTAGCATGGATCTTAACCACCTTAGTACTGAATGGCCTTTTTAACTCCTAGGGGGTTATTCTAACTTTGGAGGAGGTGTTAATCCGTCCCAAAAGTGACGTAAAAGTGACGGATTTACCACCAGCCGTATTACGAGTCCATTATATCCTATGGAACTCGTAATACGGCTGGTGGTATATCTGTCACTTTACCGTCACTTTTGGGACGGATTAACACTCCTCCAAAGTTAGAATAACCCCCTTAGTCTTCAAGACACTATGAAGAATGTAACTTGCAAGCAATGATTGATTAAGACAGGTGGGTCTAACTTTTCTTGTCTTTTGTGTCATGAATCACATGCATAACAAATACTATTAATAAAGTAAATAAGAAGGAGTTCTGTGATTAGCAAGAGACTGGCTTTCCTCTAGACATACTGCTTTGCAGAAATCCCACATATGTCCTGCATAAAGCATAGAACCCCGCACTCTGCAGGCTTCTTCTTAAATCACCAATCATTTCCCAAAAGCAATGTCTTCACAATGAAGAACAGTTAAAAGGAGACCAGGAGGCTACAATGTGAGCCAAAAAGTACAGACTAATAAGAGAGTAATTGCTGATAGCCACATCAAACAGGTTCAGCTAAACTGCAGGCTGTGTATGCTTGCTTCTCTTTCACGTTAACAAATACTGTGCAGACATGATCAGCACAGGAATCACTCCAAACAGAGCACAGGTACAAATAAGGAATCAACAATGCAAGCTTATCTCACACAAAGAAGACCATAATCTAACATGTGCATCAGAAGTAAAGGTTCCTGCACACACACAATGGCTAGATGGCCGGCACAAGTACAAACTTCCATTGCGAACTGGACAGGCTAATTGGGTAGGTGGGAGAGAAATTTCTCCTCATCCACACAACAAATAGGAAGCAGCACATTTAAAGCACCCGGAAAGTGTTGTGCAACACACATGTAGCAGCAACGAAAACGCAACTCTCTCAAGAAATACATGCCATATGAGAAGTAACATTGCAAATTTCTCTGGCACAGATAAACACAGAAAGTACAGAGCAGGTGGCAGAATCATTGACCCTTTTAATAGAAAAAGAACACTGGTGATGAAAGCTTTCCTTTCCTGTGCATCATTGCTATGCTGGCAGCAGCAGATCAAGCTTCCCTCTCAAGGAAGACAGGTATGGCATAGACATCAGCAGGGCAAATAGCCCTCATACAGAAAATTTGTATTTCCTAAAAAACTGGAATACAATTTCCACAGATCTCTGGATTTTACAAAGGATTCAAGTATATAAAACAGGTTTACATGCAGAGACAGTTCAAGTTATTTTCCCAAACTCCTTTCATCTTTCTCATCAAGACTCCAGCTCAATAGTGTCAGAAATCCAGGACCTTCTGTCAAAGAGAGCTATTAAGCAGGCGTTTCCTCATCCAAAGGGTTCATTACGTAAGATGTGTACTATTTTTCTTGGTCCACCTCAGTATCAAGCCCTTCAGAGTCTAAAAATCATAATTTTCTGAAGAGTGCCTCTTATTTAGACATGATTTGCTCAGATCCAGAAACACAGGGCAAAGCTCTCTGGTAGCAGTAACATATATATGCATTGAACCGCCAAGCAATTTGTCATTCCATCCAGATCTACTATTGGAGTCCACAGTTAGTGTTTCAGGGTGTAGCGTTTGCTATAGCCAATTCTAAACTAGTGGTTCATGGTCAAAGAGGGACTCATTCTAGCACATCAACAATTTAAAGCTGCTTGCCAGTTCCTTTGTTGTACAGATGTTCACATATAAATCTAAGAGCAACAAGATTAGAAATGTTGGCAGAGTTACTGCAACAATTTTGAAAGTTTTGTGTCGACCAGCAGGTTTAAGTGAAGACAGAATACAGTAAAGAATCAAGGATTGAAAAACAGATTGGGTCTCCAGTTACCTCAACAATCACAGCAATTGCTAGTTGACCATTCCAATAGTTCAATCTCTACAGGCCTGGTTGCCTTCTTTTCCTATCAGACTGTATTCATTTAAATTTTCAGATACAGGCATTTTACAGTTCGAAAGCGAACCCAATGGCTCAGGAGTCATACCCTCTTCTGTATGATGTGATGTGTACACTCGGATTTGTATGTTTACGCTGTATGCCCCAGAAATGAATCACTGTGTATAATGCTGTTTCTTTCTACAGCTTCCATCCTCCATTTGTTTGCTATCTCAGCAGAAAGACTACACCCCCACTAAACTCCTAAAAACCTGCATCAAAAATTGACCTTGATGGACTCCTGCTTGATTCCTCTCCTTTCTTTCTTAAGTAACTCCGGTCTTACCTTCCACCCTCTGCCTGTCTTCCATTTCTCAGCATAGATTCCTCTAAGTCTCATGCTTCCTTCTTATTGTTATTCTGAAATTAGCTGATACCTCATTTCATAAATCACAACCTTACGTCTTTAAAACCCTATCCCTGAAAAAAACCAATACCTAATCTCTACCAGCCTATCTATCTCACCAACCATTCACCTGAACCCACTTTGCTCCTACTAATAATGGCAACAACTGTTATTCATAAAATATATCACAAAGTAACTGGAGTAAGTGCATGGAATCTTTTTCTTAAGAGCACATGACTAATCACAATAAACCAACATTAAACACTAGATTAATGTAGGAAAGTACCCTCTTTTTGGTATGTTACCCCCAATTTCTGCCTGATGTCAGCGTGTTTTGACTGTGTGACTGGGATCCTGCTAGTCAAGACCCCGGTGCTTAAGGTTTATGGCCTGTTTGTCAGTGTGTTTCACTGTTTTCTAAGTTGTCACTGGAGTCCTGCTAATCAGAAGTCCAGTTCTCATGCTCTCTCTATTTCTAAATTTGTCACTACAATTTAGTGACTCCATATTTCACTCCAAATTGCCACACTGGACCCTTATAAGTCCCTAGTATATGGTACATAGGTACCCAGGGCATTGAGGTTCCAGCGAATCCTTGTGGACTGCGCATTTCTTTTGCCATCCATAAAGAGACCATACAAAAACTTCTTCAGGACTGCCATTGCAGCCTGTTTGAAATTGTGCATGCACAATTTCACACCCATTTGGACTGCACCAGGTCACTTATAAGTCACCTTTATGTCAGGTCTTCCAACCCTGAAGGCTGGGTTCAAAGTACTTGTGTGTGAGGGCACCCCTGCACTAGCAGGGCCCCCACGTCATCCAGGCCCATTTTCCTGGACTTCGTGAGTGCGGGGACGCCATTATAAGTGTGCACTACATAAAGGTCAATACATATATGTAGCTTCACACTGGCAACTCCAAATATGGCCATTTAAGGTGTTTAACAACTGGGAATTGTACCCCAATACTGATTCCAGTATTGGTTGCACAATCCCATACACCAGAGGGCTCCACCATGGCTCCCCAGTACTGCCATACCAGTCTTCTGAGGTTTTCACTGCAGCCCCAGCTGTTGCGACCTCACAGACAGGCTTCTTCCTCCTGGGGTTGAGCAGCTCAATCCCAGAAAGACAGAACAATGCATTTCCTTTAGGAGAGTGGTGTTACACCCTCTCCCTTTGGAAATAGGTGTTACAAGCATGGGAGGGGTATCCCCTCATAGCCTCTGAAAATGCTTTGAAGGGCACAGATGGTGCCCTCCTTGCATAGTCCAGTCTACACCGGTTCAGGGACCCCCAGTGACACTGGACAAAGGAAAGGGGAGTGACCACTCCCCTGTCCATCGCCACCCCAGGGGTGGTGCCCAGAGCTCCTCCAGACTGTCCCTGGGTTCTGCCGTCTTGTTTTCAGAATGATCAGGAAACTCAGGGAGCATCTGACTGGTCAGTGCCAGCAGGTGACATGAGAGACCCCTCCAATCCCCCTCTCATGTCACCTTGTCATATTTAGGGTCTCTCCTCTGGGTGTTTCTTCAGATTCGGATTGCAAGACTCCAGCAGGAATCCTCTGCATCCTTTACTTCATCTTCTGCTGACGGATCATCGCTGCTGCTCCAGGAACTCTACAAAACTGCAACAAAGAAGCAAAGACAACTTCTGCAACATTGTAACTTCAGCTCCTGCCAGCAACTGCAACAGTTTCCAGGTCATGCATCCTCCAAGGACTGCCTGTCTTCAGCCTGCACCAGAAGAACCGAAGGAATCTTCCGTGGATTGACAGAGTCACTTTCTTGCTTCAGCAGGCACCTCTCTGCAGTGACTTGAACACCCTCTCCAGACGACAGGCATGGATCCAGCAACATGGGTGAGGGACTAAAGTTTCACCGGCAGTCCCACTGTCCAGCTGTCCAACTTTGGTGGAGGTAAGAGCTTGCCTTCCCACACCATAAAGTACCCCCATGCACTGCATGACTTGCAGTTGCTAAGGATTGTGTGGGACCTTCCAAGAAGTTCTTCATGCACAGCACAGCTTAGGTCGCCAGCACTCCATCCTGCAACGCACAGCTTCCTGAGTGGTCCTCTGGCGGGGTGGGAATCCTTTTTTGTCATGCTGCGTGAGCCTCCATCTGCACCTGTTTTGTCCCCATGCTGTGGGACTCCTGTGCTCGCTGCCTGGTCTTCTGAGGGCTCTCTGAGTTGCTGAGAGCCCCCTCATATCCCCCTCCTGGGTAGAGGCCACCAGGTCCCTCCTGGTCCCGGACAGCACCATTTTCTGCTAAGCACAAGCTTTGCATTTACCAAGGCTTGTTGGTGGAATCCAGCGATGCAAACCAGACTGCATTACTCCATCCAGCGTGGGACATCTTCTGCACCAACCAGGAACCTCCAACTGTCTTCTTTGGTGCAATACTGACTGTGTCTTCTCACTGGTGGTTTCACTTTTGAACCTACATCTGGGTTAGCAGGGGCTCCTGTTCTCCCTGGATTCTTCAGTTCTTCTTGGACTTGCTCCCCTTCTTCCACAGGTCTTCAGGTCCAGGAATCCATTGTTGGTGTCTTGCAGCCTCTTCTGGTTCTTGCATTATCTTCTATAATGACTTCTATTGTGTTTTAGGAAACTTGCTGTGTTTTACTCCTGTTTTCCTGGGCTCTGGGGTGGTGTATTTTACTTACCTTTGGACTACCTTTACTTTTGTAACACTGAGTATTGTCTTTCATGTGTGTAAGTACTGTGTGACTACAGCAAGAGCTTTACACGTCTCCTAGTTCAGCCTTGTCTGCTCTGCCTGCAGCTACCCCCTAGACAGCCTGGCTTCTAGACACTGACTACATTTCACTAATGAAGGATAACTGGACCTGATGTAAGGTGTAAGTACCTTTGGTACCCACTACTAACCAGGCCAGCCTCCTACAATTAACCACTATCTCTGAGTTCCTGTGTAGCATGCTACTCATTGTAAGGGCTCCAAAACCTCTTCAGGGAAGTCAGCTCTATATAAATACAATTTCAACTACAATCCATGAGCACCAGGCCTTTCTCGTGTATTTCTGCCATTCCTTCTAATTTCCAGATGCCTGTCGAAGATTTTAAGTGAACAAGATCTGGTGATAATAATTTCATTCTGATGTTAACAGATTTGGCTTCCAAATCTCTAAGAATTGTCTGTAGATTTCCCGATTCTCCTCACATCATTTCCTCCTCTTCTCAACAAGTTGAAGGAGCATCCTCACAATCTGATCAAGTCTGACCAACTAACAATTTTGGCCAGGAGAATTTTGGGCAACGTTTCTGCAACCAAGGCCTTTCAGCCAGTCTCCTTTATCAACGATAGAAGGGCCCTAAGCAACACAAAAAGCTAAATCTCTGCTGTCACTGAATTGTGAGATTATACATTGACCCCTTTTTGGCAGCTGTTTCATGCATTGCAAATGTCTTAACTTATTTAGCACAGGAATTAATGATCTTAGATTAGCTATTTCTCTTCAAAAGTGTTTTGTTGACTCAAAGCCAACAGAGGAACATCCTCTTTTCTGAAGACTACTCCTAAAAATTAGGATCTGTATACCTGCTTCCACTAATTATAAATCTGTTTTTGATTTGACTTTGGATTGGGAGTGTTTGAATCTGGGAGTGACACTTTCTCTCTTTCTCTGAAACACGTCTCCTTAATGATTCCTGTTGTCATGCTCAACTTTTTTCAAAAGAGAAAGAAACTCTTTAATCTAGTACAGAGCATCCTGACTTTCAAGAAAATCCAAAACTCTGTGTTATCAATTACTTATAAGTATATGAAACACATTCCAACTTTCTCAGATTCTTTGCCTCTCATTTATTCACTTCTTTCAGAAAATCTCATTCACAAGACTCAACCTACTCTTGCTAGTTGGGTAAAATGATTATATAGGTGGCTGCTGCCACCGTTCCTTCCTCTCAACGCGACCCTGGAAGAGAGTCTATGGATGTTTCTCAGTTCCTGGGCTGCCCTGCTCCAGAACTCTCCCTCCACAACCTCCAGTGACTCTCCCGCTGTCCTCGCCTCCTTTCCTGCCTGGAGGTCAGCTGCCTTGCCGCTGGACCAGCATGTCTCGTCACTCATCAGTAAAAACTCTTCACCAGTGAGTCGGATGTTTCTTTCTCCTGGCAAAACCTCTCACCCGTTTCTTTCTGCCTCTCTCTGTTGCGTTCAATCACTGCTCAGCCACCTTGACCCGGTCAGATGGTAACTGACCTCCATGTTCTCCCTGTCTCAGCAATATAGGGCCAAGAGCAATTGCTTCTGGAGCTTAACTAGATGACATTCTCAGACCAGCTGAATGGTCTTCAATTTCCATCTTTTGAACTATTTATCATAAGTCTATTACTCATACTTCTGTCTTTGTAATCTATAAGTTTTGAACAAGCGCAATAGGAACCTTGGGCCAGATGTAGCAAAGGATTTGCGCATCGCAAACAGCGAAAATCGCCGTTTGCGAGGCGCAAATGCCTCTTTGCTATGCTGAAATGCATATTGCGAGCGTGGACCGACTCGCAATATGCATTTCAGAATCGCAAATAGGAAGGGGTGTTCCCTTCCTATTTGCGATTCGGAGTGGCATGCAATACCATTTGCGACCGCATATGCGGTCGCAAATGGTATCGCAGTTACCATCCACTTCAAGTGGATGGTAACCCACTCGCAAATTGGAAGGGGTCCCCATGGGACCCCTTCCTCTTTGCGAATGGACCCAAAACATTTTTTTCAGGGCAGGTAGTGGTCCAAGGGACCACTACCTGCCCTGAAAAAATACCGAAACTAAAGGTTTTTTTTTTTTTTTAAAGTGCAGCTCGTTTTCCTTTAAGGAAAACAGGCTACACTTAAAAAAACAAAAACAGCTTTATTGATAAAGCAGTCACGAACATGGAGGTCTGCTGACGACAGCAGGCCTCCACGTTTGCGAGTGCCTAGACTCGCTATGGGGCTGCAATTTGCGACCCACCTCATGAATATTAATGAGGTGGGTCATTGCGACCCCATAGCGAGTCGCAGACGGTGTCTGAGACACCGTTCTGCATTGGAAATTGCAACTTGCAATTTGCGAGTCGCTCCGACTCGCAAATTGCAAGTCGCAATTTCCAACTTTGCTACATCTGGCCCCTTGTAATAAAATTGCGATTTTCCCAGTCATTTCAATGATGGAATGTCTTAATCTTTTATACCACCTCTAAATATGAAAAATGAATGGATCGGTAGTATATTTATCCTCAAGTTTTATTTACTTTTTGTCATTGTTCCTGTTTGCTCTTTAAATACTGGTTTTACAACAAGAAAGGGCATGGGCTGTGCCCCCAAAGGAGCATTTGGGTCAATGGGCTGAATAACTACCACCTGCAATGTGCTCTACCTGGTAGTCCTACAACTCATGTGATTTGTAGTACGTGTTTTGTTTAATTACAAAAGATATGTTCATTCTGAATTGTTTAGCTGCTGTTGCATAAAAGGCAAGAACGTATAGCATTATTCTCACCTTAGTGACTTTAATAAAATCAAGACTTTTCCTCGTTGAGATAAAATGGAAAATCCTAATTTTTCTTGAGTTCTTGTTTGGAATTTTGGAGGAAAGCGAAAAATTACAGTGATCGATGTTGGTAATTCCAAAGCACAGGGGAACAGATGAATAATGCTTGCTGTGATGTCCTTTCTCTATTTGCTCTCTGGAATTGTAAACGTAAATATTTGACTATGAATAAGTGTTTAACCTAGGACACATTAACAAAAGTGTTTGTCGCTTTGCAGAAAAGTGCATTTGTATTTGTTGCCCAAGACCAGCAGGTTTATGTTTTTTATTTGTTTTCAGAAAATCCTAGCAAGTCAGCTGCAATCTATGGTGTTTGTCCTAATGTGCAACTGTAACGTACCTCTAGCTTTGGCAGGAACGGATGTACTTATGTTGCAATATTGCTAGACTATGAGCCAGTGCTTAATTTGTAAATAAAAAGGTGCTGGCGCCCAAAGCCCTCCTCTTAAACACGCGGCTGCTGCAATTAAATGTGTGAACACAGAATACTGAGGCGCCCTAATCCTGAAGCCATCTCGGGCCTCTTCAATCCATATAAAACCACTCCCTGCCCCTTCAGCTCACTCCTGCAGCTACTTTCTTCTTTTGTGTCGCTTTTTTGTTTTTCCCTTCCTCCGTCTTCCCCAATTTGTGTCTTTTGCTCGCAGGAAATGCTTGAGGCAGAAGAGTAAGCCCCGGCCCTCAAAAATAAGTGCCGGTGCTCAGCACCGGAAAAAACAAGCACAAATTAAGCACTGCTAGGAGCTAACTTCAGTTATTATGAATGTGCAGAAGTGGTTCATTTTTTTCTTGTGTTTTGCATCAATAAAACTTACAATTTCTTCTCGGCAACAAATTTACAGCAAATGAAAATAATGTGCAAGTATGTGTTGTTTTCGTTTTAATAGATGATTGGCTTGCTGTGCAAGTAACATTTTAGTGATGGCCATTAGTAAAATATTGCTATGGATTTGTGTGTTTTTTGTTTATTTCGAACATTATAAAATATGTAATTTATGGGTGTGCTGCTTTACTCTTCAGAATATCAAAACTATGCACTTCAGGATATTTTAAGGCACGATGTAAAGCAATCACTCTCAAACACCTTCGTAAGTAGAATAATCAAGTTTATTTAAGGGGCAAGTTCTCAGCTAGCAAAACTAAACCACACTAATATATATATATATACATCAGGAGAATAACATGAGAATAATGATAAAGATATAAGCACTCTGTGAATAATTGCAAGAGTAAGTGCATATAATACAAGCACACACCATATACCTCAATGCTCAATAGCATGAAAATGACTGCAAGAATAAGTGCATATTACGCGCGCACACACAATATACTTCAATGCTCAATAGCATGAAAATGACTGCACGAATAAGTACATATTACGCGCGCACACACAATACACTTAATAAATTGAAAAGCTTCACCGAAAAGAGCGTCTGCATCCCTCCGCCGTACACAAAGCTGGGGAACCCAAATCAGCTGGCACAGGGAGCCTCTGTTCGGGACAATCAGTCCTCCTGGCGTTGCGTCCAACCCAGAAGAGAGTTCCTAAACCAGCCCATCCAGGCCCCCAACTTTTATAGTATCTACTAACGCCCAGGAGTCTTTTCTAGAAAAAGACCCCCTCCTTTACAAATTGTGCAATCGGCGGTACCTTGTTCACCCTTCGAGACGTCTCCTCAGAACGGGCCAAGTTCCCAGGAGAGGACTCCAAGGTGAAGCTTGCATTCCTCCTTGTGTACAGGCGCATCCCCCTGTTGTTCTAACTGATAGCTCGTGGAATGTAAATAGCGCCCTTCGTACCAGGCAGATGGAGCGAAGTTGAGCAGAAAAACACCCCACCCTTCAGCTTGCCGAAGCTTGTGGAAAAACATAGAACAGTGCCTTACGCACCGAACCAGACTCGACAAAATGGAGTCGTGAACCAAAATGGAAGCGAAGGCCAATGAAAGCAGAGGCCAATGGTCCACACTCTGCACCACTGTTTACCTTGCACGTAGTGCTGCCACATGCACATAGTGTATGTAGCAATACATTTCCACCCTTGGACCATTTGGCCAACTTACAACTAAGTATATCCTATAAGCTGAAATGGCAATGCTCTTGGGCGAAACTGAGATAGAAGATTAGGCACACACTGAATACAACAACATAATGAAATTAAAATAACTGTTATGATAATGATTACACCAAAGATATAACGCAGTTGGCCTAAATTAGGCAGCCATCCAAAAGCCCAATCCCACCACCCCTTGTCAATTGAAACTTTCCGTAAACATATAAGAAGATCTTCAGGTTCCACATTCAACATACACGCATTCCAATTTTCACACAAACCAGCACAACGTGACCATTCCTGAGCTAAAAGTTTATATGGGGCGGTTTCCCACCCCGGTATTTCTATGTCTGGATTTGCTACATGAGAACCTGCTTTTGAGCTCGCTTTAATCTTATTAAGCATTTTCCCTTTTTTGTTTTTTTTCGAATCCTGCCGACTACGCCAATTTGTGCTGCTTTACTCTTCAGAATATCAAAACTATGCACTTCAGGATATTTTAAGGCACGATGTAAAGCAATCACTCTCAAACACCTTCGTAAGTAGAATAATCAAGTTTATTTAAGGGGCAAGTTCTCAGCTAGCAAAACTAAACCACACTAATATATATATATATATATACATCAGGAGAATAACATGAGAATAATGAAAAAGATATAAGCACTCTGTGAATAATTGCAAGAGTAAGTGCATATAATACAAGCACACACCATATACCTCAATGCTCAATAGCATGAAAATGACTGCAAGAATAAGTGCATATTACGCGCGCACACACAATATACTTCAATGCTCAATAGCATGAAAATGACTGCACGAATAAGTACATATTACGCGCGCACACACAATACACTTAATAAATTGAAAAGCTTCACCGAAAAGAGCGTCTGCATCCCTCCGCCGTACACAAAGCTGGGGAACCCAAATCAGCTGGCACAGGGAGCCTCTGTTCGGGACAATCAGTCCTCCTGGCGTTGCGTCCAACCCAGAAGAGAGTTCCTAAACCAGCCCATCCAGGCCCCCAACTTTTATAGTATCTACTAACGCCCAGGAGTCTTTTCTAGAAAAAGACCCCCTCCTTTACAAATTGTGCAATCGGCGGTACCTTGTTCACCCTTCGAGACGTCTCCTCAGAACGGGCCAAGTTCCCAGGAGAGGACTCCAAGGTGAAGCTTGCATTCCTCCTTGTGTACAGGCGCATCCCCCTGTTGTTCTAACTGATAGCTCATGGAATGTAAATAGCGCCCTTCGTACCAGGCAGATGGAGCGAAGTTGAGCAGAAAAAACACCCCACCCTTCAGCTTGCCGAAGCTTGTGGAAAAACACAGAACAGTGCCTTACGCACCGAACCAGACTCGACAAAATGGAGTCGTGAACCAAAATGGAAGCGAAGGCCAATAAAAGCAGAGGCCAATGGTCCACACTCTGCACCACTGTTTACCTTGCACGTAGTGCTGCCACATGCACGTAGTGTATGTAGCAATACAATGGGGAACAAAAAATTCTAAACTTAGACATTTGTAAAGTCGAATCCTTGACATTCTGCTCTTTGCTTTGAGAGGGCAATATGCGTGTGGGCATTTATGTTGTTAGGCCTATTTACTATTAATTTAATTATTTACCCAAAGGGCTGTGGCTTCTTAATTCTTAAAGGCACATTTCAGCTTCATTTTATTTTATTTGCATAGTCACTTAAAACCATTGCAATAAAACACACCACAGACCATTGCATTAACCCCTTAGCTGCTGGGCCTTTTCCCCCCCAGTGCTGATCCCTTTTTTGGCTATTTGGGGTAGTTCGCGCTTAGGGCTTCATAACTTTTTGTCCACATAAGCTAACCACGCCAAATTTGCGTCCTTTTTTTCCAACATCCTAGGGATTCTAATGGTACCCAGAGTTGGTGGTTTCCCCTGGAGGAGACCAAGAAAATAGCCAAAATACAGTGAAAATTTTGTTTTTTCCAAAAAAATGGGAAAAAAGGGCTGCCGAAGAAGGCTTGTGGTTTTTTCCCTGAAAATGCCATCAACAAAGGGTTTCTGGTGCTGAAATCACTATCTTCCCACCTTTCAGGAACGGGCAGACTTGAATCAGAAAACGAAATTTTTCAACACAAATTTGGCATTTTACTGGGACATACCCCATTTCTATTATATTTGGTACTTTCAGCCTCCTTCCAGTTAGTGACAGGAATGGGTGTGAAACCAATGCTGGATCCCAGAATGCTAAACATTTCTGAAAACTAGACAAAATTCTGAATTCAGCAAGGGGTCATTTGTGTAGATCCTACAAGGTTTTCCTACAGAAAATAACAGCTGAAATAAAAAAATATTGAAATTGAGCTGAAAACAACAGCCATTTTTCTTTATGTTTTACTCTGTAACTTTTTCCTGCGATGTCAGATTTCTGAAAGCAATATACCGTTTTGTCTGCTGGACTCTTCTGGTTGCGGGGATATAAAAGGCTTGTAGGTTCATCAAGAACCCTAGGTACCCAGAGCCAATAAATGAGCTGCACCCTGCAGTTGGTTTTCATTCTATACTGGGTATACAGCAATTCATTTGCTGAAATATGAAGAGTGAAAAAGAGGTATCAAGAAAACCTTTGCATTTCCACAATGGGATCAAGATAAGGTTTTGAGGAGCAGTGGTTATTTGCACATCGCTGAATTCCGAGGTGCCCATACTAGCATGTGAATTGCAGGGCATTTCTCAAATAGACGTCTTTTTTACACACTCTCTTATATTTGGAAGGAAAACATGTAGAGAAAGATAAGGGGCAATAACACTTGTTTTGCTATTCTATGTTCCCTCAAGTCTCCCGATAAAAATGATACCTCACTTGTGTGGGTAGGCCTAGTGCCCGCGACAGGAAATACCCCAAAACACAACATGGACACATCCTATTTTTTTTTATAGAAAACACAGCTGTTTTTTCCAAAGTGCCTACCTGTAGATTTTGGCCTCTAGCTCAGCCGGCACATAGGGAAACCTACCAAACCTGTGCATTTCTGAAAACTAGAGACCTAGGGGAATCCAAGGAGGGGTGACTCGCGGGGCTCGGACCAGGTTCTGTTACCCAGAATCCTTTGCAAACCTCAAAAAGTAGCTAAAAAAACAAGTTTTCCTAACATTTCGGTGACAGAAAGTTCTGGAATCTGAGAGGATCCTCAAATTTCCTTCCACCCGGCGTTCCGCCAAGTCTCCCGATAAAAATGATACCTCACTTGTGTGGGTAGGCCTAGCGCCCGCGACAGGAAACGCCCCAAAGCGCAACGTTGACACATCAAAATTTTTGGACGAAAACAGAGGTGTTTTTTGCGAAGTGCCTACCTGTAGATTATGGCCTCTAGCTCAGCCGGCACCTAGGGAAACCTACCAAACCTGTGCATTTCTGAAAACTAAAGACATAGGGGAATCCAAGGAGGGGTGACTTGCGGGGCTCGGACCAGGTTCTGTTACCCAGAATCCTTTGCAAACCTCAAAAAGTGGCTAAAAAAACAAGTTTTCCTCACATTTCGGTGACAGAAAGTTCTGGAATCTGAGAGGAGCCACAAATTTCCTTCCACCCGGCGTTCCGCCAAGTCTCCCGATAAAAATGATACCTCACTTGTGTGGGTAGGCCTAGCGCCTGCGACAGGAAACGCCCCAAAGCGCAACGTGGACACATCCAAATTTTTGGAAGAAAACAGAGGTGTTTTTTGAGAAGTGCCTACCTGTAGATTTTGGCCTCTAGCTCAGCCGGCACCTAGGGAAACCTACCAAACCTGTGCATTTCTGAAAACTAGAGACCTAGGGGAATCCAAGGAGGGGTGACTTGCGGGGCTCGGACCAGGTTCTGTTACCCAGAATCCTTTGCAAACCTCAAAAAGTGGCCAAAAAAACAAGTTTTCCTCACATTTCGGTGACAGAAAGTTCTGGAATCTGAGAGGAGCCACAAATTTCCTTCCACCCGGCGTTCCCCCAAGTCTCCCGATAAAAATGATACCTCACTTGTGTGGGTAGGCCTAGCGCCTGCGACAGGAAACGCCCCAAAGCGCAACGTGGACACATCCAAATTTGTGGAAGAAAACAGAGGTGTTTTTTGAGAAGTGCCTACCTGTAGATTTTGGCCTCTAGCTCAGCCGGCACCTAGGGAAACCTACCAAACCTGTGCATTTCTGAAAACTAGAGACCTAGGGGAATCCAAGGAGGGGTGACTTGCGGGGCTCGGACCAGGTTCTGTTACCTAGAATCCTTTGCAAACCTCAAAAAGTGTCTAAAAAAACAAGTTTTCCTCACATTTCGGTGACAGAAAGTTCTGGAATCTGAGAGGAGCCACAAATTTCCTTCCACCCGGCGTTCCCCCAAGTCCCCCGATAAAAATGATACCTCACTTGTGTGGGTAGGCCTAGCGCCTGCGACAGTAAACGCCCCAAAGCGCAAGGTGGACACATCCAAATTTTTGGAAGAAAACAGAGGTGTATTTTGAGAAGTGCCTACCTGTAGATTTTGGCCTCTAGCTCAGCCGGCACCTAGGGAAACCTACCAAACCTGTGCATTTCTGAAAACTAGAGACCTAGGGGAATCCAAGGAGGGGTGTCTTGCGGGGCTCGGACCAGGTTCTGTTACCCAGAATCCTTTGCAAACCTCAAAAAGTGGCTAAAAAAACAAGTTTTCCTAACATTTCGGTGACAGAAAGTTCTGGAATCTGAGAGGATCCTCAAATTTCCTTCCAGCCAGCGTTCCCCCAAGTCTCCCGATAAAAATGATACCTCACTTGTGTGGGTAGGCCTAGCGCCCGCGACAGGAAACGCCCCAAAGCGCAACGTTGACACATCCAAATTTTTTGAAGAAAACAGAGGTGTTTTTTGCGAAGTGCCTACCTGTAGATTTTGGCCTCTAGCTCAGCCGGCACCTAGGGAAACCTACCAAACCTGTGCATTTCTGAAAACTAGAGACCTAGGGGAATCCAAGGAGGGGTGACTTGCGGGGCTCGGACCAGGTTCTGTTACCCAGAATCCTTTGCAAACCTCAAAATGTGGCTAAAATAACACGTTTTCCTCACATTTCGGTGACAGAAAGTTCTGGAATCTGAGAGGAGCCACAAATTTCCTTCCACCCAGCGTTCCCCCCAAGTCTCCCGATAAATATGATACCTCACTTGGATGGTTAGGCCTGGTGCCTGCGACAGGAATAGATCACACAACGGTCAATGTTGGTCCTTACGTGAGGCAGCTGTTGACCCTGGGGTGATCCATTCCTGACACAGGCACTAGGTGTAGGCACTCAAGTGGGGTAGTGTTTTTATCAGGACAGGTGAGGAGTCACTGGGTGGTAGGAATGTTGTGGATCCCAGCATATTCCTGTAGTTTGTGTGACAGAAATGCGAGAAAAAATAGAGTTTTTTTTCAACATTTCAGCTTTGCAGGGTATTCTGGGTAAGAAAACTTTGGGGAATCCACACAAGTCACACCTCTGTGGACTCCCCCGAATGTCTAGTTTCCAGAAATGTTTGGGTTTAGTGTGTTTCTCTATATGGCCGCCGAATCCAGGACCAAAAACACAGGTACCTGCCTTACAAAACCAGTTTGTTTTGCCATAGAGAATTTTGATGTCTCCACAATATGATTTGGGTGGTGGAATTTGGGGCTGAACTAAATTGGGGAGCTCCCAAGAGAGCACTCTCTCTCTGCTTGCCGCCGCATTCACCTGCTCTCTGGGTTGGCCTAACCCCACTATTACCCAGTTGCACGAACAGCTTGCGAAGGGACAGCAGGACTGTCCTCATCACCTCCCTCATAATGTACTGGAAGAGGAGTTTTCGAATGGGACTCCTCTGACTGAAAAATCACTCCCAGAGTCTGCGCCATTGTCCTATCCCTCAGATGCTGTCTCAGTGTCTGATGTCTCAGTCTCTGATCCTATGTCAGAGCGGTCCTCTATAACCCGAGTGCAGGCAGCAGTCATCCATCAAGATGCCATCTCTGCTATTGGCTAAACTGTTGCTCTAAAACACTAGCCTACGTAGACAGTCACAAAATCGATGGTGTGTGTGAGATACGTGCAACAGTAGAGGCCACCTTACCTGCGCTTCTTCCCTCAATCAGCACGTACTTTCAAGACACTCAAAAAACACCTTGTCACATACCATTCGTCACAGTCTTTAGCACCTCCTGCGCCCAGTCCAACAATCATTATTGGTGCTCCCACTCCCTCCTCCTCGGATTCCCTCATTACCACCCAGCAAAAGTGCCCTTCATCTCTCCATAGACTTTACTAATGTACTCAGCTATTTACATAAAATACAGATGTGCTCTTTGCAGTAGGCATATAAACCTTCTGCGCTTCTTTATGGTACTAAAACTGCCACTAGACAAGTCGGACCCTTTTCCCCCCAGGGAAACCACACACATATTGACAAAAGTGAGATATATATGACAGCCAACCACCTGAAACTCAACTCAAGCAAAACCGAAATAATCCCTTTGGCCCACACAAAAACACCTGGGACCCCCCATGGTGGCCCACCACGCTAGGCCCTGCACCCACCCCCGCCAACCATGCACGCAACCTCAGCATCATCCTAGACTCCTTCCTCTCGATGACCCAACAAATCAACGCTCTTACCTCCTCATGCTTCAACAAACTCCGTATACTGAAAAACATTCAAATGGATCCCCACAGAGACCAGAAAAACTGTCACTCACGCACTCATCAGCAGCAGGCTTGATTACGGAAACGCCCCTCTACGCCGGCACTACTCTAAAACTCAAGCGCAAACTACACGCATCCAGAACTCAGCAGCACGACTCATCCTCGACCTCCGCCGACACGAACACATCTCTCCACACCTCAAATCCCTCCACTGGCTCCCCATTGACAAGAGGATCACCTTCAAGATCCTCATCCTCGCACCACAAATCACTCCACAACACAGGCCCTGCCTACCTCAACGAGAGTCACCTTCCACACCCCCACACGAAACGTCCGCTCAGCTGACCCTCTCTCTCGCCTCTGTCCCCCGCATCAAACACACCACCACCGGGGGCAGATCCTTCTCCTACCTTGCACCCAAAACCTGGAACGCACTCACAACCCACCTTCGCAAGACCCAAAACCTACTTCTTTTCAGGAAGGGCCTCAAAACCTGGCTTTTTGAACAGTGAACCTCCCAGCCCCTTTCCCTCCCCCCATCCCCCCCCCCCCCCAGCGCCTTGAGACCCTCACAGGTGAGTAGCGCGCTTTATAAATCTCTTTGATACAGATCTACCTCTATATATATATATATATATATATATATATATATATATATATCTACATAGATATATCTATAGATATATCCATGTACCTAGATATATCTATCTACATAGATATATATAGATATATATATACATATATTTTTTTTTTGTTGTTGTATGGTTTCCTTGGGGGCCAAAATGGCCCCCAGGGAAACCCTACAACATCTAAAAAAAAATTGCCCCCACAGGGGATCACCCTGCCCACGGGCGACCCCCTGTCATTTCATTTTTATTTTTATTTTTGTTGAAAAAAAAAAAATCCCCCATTTCCGGGGGGCCCGCCCCCCAAAAGTGAAATCCCTGATGTCTAGTGGGGTTTCCTGGCCCCCGATCGCAGCTGTGCTGCGATCGGGGGCCAGGGAAACCGTTTCAGAAGGCCTCGTAAGAAAGGGGAGAGTCTCCCCTTTCTTACGAGGCCTTTTCAAAGTGTTTCCTGGCCCCCCGATCGCAGCACAGCTGCGATCGGGGGCCAGGAAACACTTTCAGGAAGGCCTCGTAAGAAAGGGGAGACTCTCCCCTTTCTTACGAGGCCTTCCCGAACGTGGAAAAGGCCGTTTTCCCCATCAAAGCAGGAAGCGGCCGCAAGGCTGCGATCGGGGGGGCCAGGAAACCTGGGGGCCAGGAAACACTTTCAGGAAGGCCTCGTCAGAAAGGGGAGACTCTCCCCTTTCTTACGAGGCCTTCCCGAACGTGGAAAAGGCCGTTTTCCCCATCAAAGCAGGAAGCGGCCGCAAGGCTGCTTCCTGCTTTGATGGGGAAAACACCTTTGAAATGTCAGCGCACCCCATAAATAAAAAACAAAAGTAACATAAACAAAAATATATCCCTGGTGTCTAGGTGTTTTTGCCCCCCATGGGGGACGATCAGCCTAATTATAATAGGCCAATCTGCCCCCAGGGGAGGCAGAAAAGGACAAAAAATATTTTGACCCCCTGGGGAGTGGCCCTTGCCCAAGGGGCCGCTCCCTTTATGCGTAAGTAGAAAAAAAATCCCTGGTGTCTAGTAGTTTCTGCCCCCCCTGGGGGGACAGAAATGGCCTAAAAATAATTTGGCCCCCCAGGGAGTGACCCTTGCCTAAGGGGTCGCTCCCCACATACGAAAAAATATATTTATCCCTGGTGTCTAGGGGGTTTCTGCCCCCGGGGGCAGATTGGCCTAATTATATTAGGCCGATCTACCCCCCCGGGGGCAGAAATGGCCTAAAAATATTTTGTCCCACTGGGGAGCGGTCCTTTCCCAAGGGGCCGCTTCCCTTATGCACAAGTATATAAAAAACAAAATTCCCTTTTGTCTAGTGGTTTCTGCCCCCCTTGAGGGCAATCTGGCCTAATAAAAATAGGCCGATCTGCCCCCAATGGAGGCAGAAATGGCCTAAATTCAATTTGCCCCCCAGGGGAGCGATCCTTGGTTAAGGCGTCGCACCCCACACATAAAAACATAAGGTAAATAAAATATATATATATCCCTGGTGTCTAGAGGTCTCTGCCCCCCGGGGGCGGATTGGCCAAATTATAAAAGGCCGATCTGCCCTTAGGGGAGGCAGAAAGGGCCTAAAAATAATTTGGCCCCCCAGGGAGTGTCCCTTGCCTAAAGGGTCGCCCCCCACATATAAAAATAAATTTAAAAAAATGATCCCTGGTGTCTACGGGGTTTCTGCCCGATCTGCCCCCAGGGGAGGAAGAAATTAACTAAAAATATTTTGCCCCCCCGGGGAGTGGCCCTTGCCCAAGGGGCCACTCCTCTTATGCGTAAGTATATATTAAAAAAAATCCCTGGTTTCTAGTGGTTTTTGCCCCTCCCCACCACGCCACCCCGGGGACAGTTCGGCCTAATTATATTAGGCCGATCTGCCCATGGGGGGCGGAAAGGCCTAAAAATAATTTGGCCTCCCGGGGAGCGACCCTTGCCTAAGGGGTCGCTCCCCACATATAAAACTAAATAATAATAAATAAATAAATTAGCCCTGGTGTCTAGGGGGTTTCTGCCCCCACTGTGGGCAGATCGGCCTAATTATAGCGATCGGGCAGAAGAAATACTTGCAGAGACATGAAAGGAAAGGCCTTTCCTTCCCTTTCATGCCTCTGCCGCCCCCCTCCTCCCCAACGGCAGAGAAATGCTCAGCTTCCAGCGCGAGGGGAGGTGACCTCTGATGAGGTCAGCACGTGATCGGTTGCTGACGTCATCAGACGTCACTGGGGGGTCGGGGTGGAAGGGGAAGCGATTCCCCTTCCAGCCCTGCCCTGGGGGGTGGCCCTCGGGGGGTGCGCTAGCACTTCCCCTGAGGGCTGGTACCAGGACGTAATGGTTACGTCCGTGGAGCCTCAGCGCTGCAGCCACGGACCTAACCATTACGTCCATGGCAGGGAAAGGGTAAAAGGGGAAACAAATTTTATCCTTTACAGCTGACGAGTTCTGATCATTTGAAGAGACTTTTTTTTAAACAGACCATGGTAAGTTCAAGTGGTGATTTGGGTAGGTCTGCACTTATTGAATTGCCTCAACTGAAATGTTGCAGGGCTACTCTTCTAAAGTCTTCTGGGTAAATAGCTTTTCTGTGGAGTTGAAGATGGAAGAATGCAATCTTGAGTAGGGTGGACATAACTGTATGCACTGATAGATGTTGGTCGATGAGAAAGCCCATTGGTTTGACTTACTGAATTTAAGTGAGCAAGATGCCCAGTTGGTTAAATGTTTCTAGACATTTTGGTACTGGTTGTAGTGAGTCTCTGTGTAGTGGAAGATAAGCTCTGATTTTGAGTGGTCGAGACACCACTGTTTAAGCAAGGACACATGCTGGCATAAGCATGGCTTCTTCTAATTACTTCATTTAGGCCTAAATCACAGGCTTAAAATCATAATTTTATGTAAGCTTTTTAATATCCTCTGTTTCTATAACTTGTTAATGCTGTCTGCTACTGGCAGTTGTTTGTTGTTTCAGTAGAAGAGCAAGTCTCAATGGCCACAGAGTTTAAATCCTCCTTTATGCTCACGCTCCTCAAATACTATTGCACATTGATGTGCACTGAAAGTAGCTATTACCCATTCTCAGCAGGCCTGCTATATGTTTATATGTACAGTACAGCACATCACAGTAGGACTGCTATACCTTTAATGACCTGAGGCCTGATTAGATCTTGACGGTGTTACCACCAAGCCGTGTCAGTGGGGGCCTGAAAAGACTGTCAACAGAGGTCCACCCTCCATATTTAAATGTTACACCTCTGCAATCGGTGGACTGGTGATGGTTTGCTGACGGAGGGAGATGGCAGAGGGACCCAATGGACATTGCACACTGGCTGGGGCTATGAAATAGAGGTAAGTGACACACACCCAGTCTCCCTTAGCCAAATGTGTCACCCTGCACTGCACACTACACAACACACCACATTCACACGACCATCCATTACAGTTCCAACACAATACAGCACAATCTGTACATGCCAAAAACACACATTGGCATACATCCATGACACAACATACACACAACATTGACACTGCACACACACATGACACAACAACCAACACAACTACACACTCAGCTACAAAAACAAAATCACACTCAAACACAACTACACACATCACGACATCTGCCACACAAAAACAACACTCACCTGAATGTGTCAAATGGCAACACAACATACACAACATACACAACAACCTTGATCTCACCTGCAAATGACACACATACATATTCAACCACACCACCTGCTCCAGCTCCCTCCACCTCAAGCAGTTAATCCACACACACACACACACACACACACACACATGCACACAAACACACACATACACATACTGACTCACATACACAACAGATGGCACAAAGCTACCAGGACAAGACCCTTGCAATGCACACACATGGACACCATTGACAAATGTCAATGTAGCATCATTGTGGTGCCAGCAGTCATTTGTCAACGACATTCGTATATGTATGCGGTGTGCTTGTTGTGCCAGTGTGTCCCCAGCAATGTGTGGCACAGTTGTCTCCCCAACATGTGCATGTCAAAGTGATTAAAGAAAATTACTGTGACATGTACATGCCTGCAGTGGTCCCAACCTCCCATGCAGTGCCCACCCAACATACCCTGGAAATGCGGTGGACATTGTCAGTATATTTCAGCTAGGCTGCTATTCTTGTAGGGGAACACCACCATCAATCCTCCGAAGGGCTGGAATAATTTCAAAAGAATAATCCCAGTTCCCTTACAGAGGGCTACTATTCTTTTAATAGACCAGCACAGGGACCTTGTGGAAGAGCAGTCATTCAGTCAATATGGAACTACAAGAACCTCATAGCAGGTCTGCTATACTTTTAGAGAGGTGATACAATCATGTGTTGGAAAACTCAGGAAGTATCCTACTGTATAAATGGTCATCAATTTTGATCTAACTTTTTACACACTTGGTCAAGTGTGATAGAATCCTGTATCGTGTGTAAATACTGTGCATTTCACAACCCAGCACAATTATAATAAGGGTCACCTGTTCATTCAGCAATTGTTCCCCTGCATTCTTATTAAAAGCAGGGGCTTTGCCTTTCATGTTCAGTAGCATGGATCTTAACCACCTTAGTACTGAATGGCCTTTTTAACTCCTAGGGGGTTATTCTAACTTTGGAGGAGGTGTTAATCCGTCCCAAAAGTGACGTAAAAGTGACGGATTTACCACCAGCCGTATTACGAGTCCATTATATCCTATGGAACTCGTAATACGGCTGGTGGTATATCCGTCACTTTACCGTCACTTTTGGGACGGATTAACACTCCTCCAAAGTTAGAATAACCCCCTTAGTCTTCAAGACACTATGAAGAATGTAACTTGCAAGCAATGATTGATTAAGACAGGTGGGTCTAACTTTTCTTGTCTTTTGTGTCATGAATCACATGCATAACAAATACTATAAATAAAGTAAATAAGAAGGAGTTCTGTGATTAGCAAGAGACTGGCTTTCCTCTAGACATACTGCTTTGCAGAAATCCCACATATGTCCTGCATAAAGCATAGAACCCCGCACTCTGCAGGCTTCTTCTTAAATCACCAATCATTTCCCAAAAGCAATGTCTTCACAATGAAGAACAGTTAAAAGGAGACCAGGAGGCTACAATGTGAGCCAAAAAGTACAGACTAATAAGAGAGTAATTGCTGATAGCCACATCAAACAGGTTCAGCTAAACTGCAGGCTGTGTATGCTTGCTTCTCTTTCACGTTAACAAATACTGTGCAGACATGATCAGCACAGGAATCACTCCAAACAGAGCACAGGTACAAATAAGGAATCAACAATGCAAGCTTATCTCACACAAAGAAGACCATAATCTAACATGTGCATCAGAAGTAAAGGTTCCTGCACACACACAATGGCTAGATGGCCGGCACAAGTACAAACTTCCATTGCGAACTGGACAGGCTAATTGGGTAGGTGGGAGAGAAATTTCTCCTCATCCACACAACAAATAGGAAGCAGCACATTTAAAGCACCCGGAAAGTGTTGTGCAACACACATGTAGCAGCAACGAAAACGCAACTCTCTCAAGAAATACATGCCATATGAGAAGTAACATTGCAAATTTCTCTGGCACAGATAAACACAGAAAGTACAGAGCAGGTGGCAGAATCATTGACCCTTTTAATAGAAAAAGAACACTGGTGATGAAAGCTTTCCTCTCCTGTGCATCATTGCTATGCTGGCAGCAGCAGATCAAGCTTCCCTCTCAAGGAAGACAGGTATGGCATAGACATCAGCAGGGCAAATAGCCCTCATACAGAGAATTTGTATTTCCTAAAAAACTGGAATACAATTTCCACAGATCTCTGGATTTTACAAAGGATTCAAGTATATAAAACAGGTTTACATGCAGAGACAGTTCAAGTTATTTTCCCAAACTCCTTTCATCTTTCTCATCAAGACTCCAGCTCAATAGTGTCAGAAATCCAGGACCTTCTGTCAAAGAGAGCTATTAAGCAGGCGTTTCCTCATCCAAAGGGTTCATTACGTAAGATGTGTACTATTTTTCTTGGTCCACCTCAGTATCAAGCCCTTCAGAGTCTAAAAATCATAATTTTCTGAAGAGTGCCTCTTATTTAGACATGATTTGCTCAGATCCAGAAACACAGGGCAAAGCTCTCTGGTAGCAGTAACATATATATGCATTGAACCGCCAAGCAATTTGTAATTCCATCCAGATCTACTATTGGAGTCCACAGTTAGTGTTTCAGGGTGTAGCGTTTGCTATAGCCAATTCTAAACTAGTGGTTCATGGTCAAAGAGGGACTCATTCTAGCACATCAACAATTTAAAGCTGCTTGCCAGTTCCTTTGTTGTACAGATGTTCACATATAAATCTAAGAGCAACAAGATTAGAAATGTTGGCAGAGTTACTGCAACAATTTTGAAAGTTTTGTGTCGACCAGCAGGTTTAAGTGAAGGCAGAATACAGTAAAGAATCAAGGATTGAAAAACAGATTGGGTCTCCAGTTACCTCAACAATCACAGCAATTGCTAGTTGACCATTCCAATAGTTCAATCTCTACAGGCCTGGTTGCCTTCTTTTCCTATCAGACTGTATTCATTTAAATTTTCAGATACAGGCATTTTACAGTTCGAAAGCGAACCCAATGGCTCAGGAGTCATACCCTCTTCTGTATGATGTGATGTGTACACTCGGATTTGTATGTTTACGCTGTATGCCCCAGAAATGAATCACTGTGTATAATGCTGTTTCTTTCTACAGCTTCCATCCTCCATTTGTTTGCTATCTCAGCAGAAAGACTACACCCCCACTAAACTCCTAAAAACCTGCATCAAAAATTGACCTTGATGGACTCCTGCTTGATTCCTCTCCTTTCTTTCTTAAGTAACTCCGGTCTTACCTTCCACCCTCTGCCTGTCTTCCATTTCTCAGCATAGATTCCTCTAAGTCTCATGCTTCCTTCTTATTGTTATTCTGAAATTAGCTGATACCTCATTTCATAAATCACAACCTTACGTCTTTAAAACCCTATCCCTGAAAAAAACCAATACCTAATCTCTTCCAGCCTATCTATCTCACCAACCATTCACCTAAACCCACTTTGCTCCTACTAATAATGGCAACAACTGTTATTCATAAAATATATCACAAAGTAACTGGAGTAAGTGCATGGAATCTTTTTCTTAAGAGCACATGACTAATCACAATAAACCAACATTAAACACTAGATTAATGTAGGAAAGTACCCTCTTTTTGGTATGTTACCCCCAATTTCTGCCTGATGTCAGCGTGTTTTGACTGTGTGACTGGGATCCTGCTAGTCAAGACCCCGGTGCTTAAGGTTTATGGCCTGTTTGTCAGTGTGTTTCACTGTTTTCTAAGTTGTCACTGGAGTCCTGCTAATCAGAAGTCCAGTTCTCATGCTCTCTCTATTTCTAAATTTGTCACTACAATTTAGTGACTCCATATTTCACTCCAAATTGCCACACTGGACCCTTATAAGTCCCTAGTATATGGTACATAGGTACCCAGGGCATTGAGGTTCCAGCGAATCCTTGTGGACTGCGCATTTCTTTTGCCATCCATAAAGAGACCATACAAAAACTTCTTCAGGACTGCCATTGCAGCCTGTTTGAAATTGTGCATGCACAATTTCACACCCATTTGGACTGCACCAGGTCACTTATAAGTCACCTTTATGTCAGGTCTTCCAACCCTGAAGGCTGGGTTCAAAGTACTTGTGTGTGAGGGCACCCCTGCACTAGCAGGGCCCCCACGTCATCCAGGCCCATTTTCCTGGACTTCGTGAGTGCGGGGACGCCATTATAAGTGTGCACTACATAAAGGTCAATACATATATGTAGCTTCACACTGGCAACTCCAAATATGGCCATTTAAGGTGTTTAACAACTGGGAATTGTACCCCAATACTGATTCCAGTATTGGTTGCACAATCCCATACACCAGAGGGCTCCACCATGGCTCCGCAGTACTGCCATACCAGTCTTCTGAGGTTTTCACTGCAGCCCCAGCTGTTGCGACCTCACAGACAGGCTTCTTCCTCCTGGGGTTGAGCAGCTCAATCCCAGGAAGACAGAACAATGCATTTCCTTTAGGAGAGTGGTGTTACACCCTCTCCCTTTGGAAATAGGTGTTACAAGCATGGGAGGGGTATCCCCTCATAGCCTCTGAAAATGCTTTGAAGGGCACAGATGGTGCCCTCCTTGCATAGTCCAGTCTACACCGGTTCAGGGACCCCCAGTGACACTGGACAAAGGAAAGGGGAGTGACCACTCCCCTGTCCATCGCCACCCCAGGGGTGGTGCTCAGAGCTCCTCCAGACTGTCCCTGGGTTCTGCCGTCTTGTTTTCAGAATGATCAGGAAACTCAGGGAGCATCTGACTGGTCAGTGCCAGCAGGTGACATGAGAGACCCCTCCAATCCCCCTCTCATGTCACCTTGTCATATTTAGGGTCTCTCCTCTGGGTGTTTCTTCAGATTCGGATTGTAAGACTCCAGCAGGAATCCTCTGCATCCTTTACTTCATCTTCTGCTGACGGATCATCGCTGCTGCTCCAGGAACTCTACAAAACTGCAACAAAGAAGCAAAGACAACTTCTGCAACATTGTAACTTCAGCTCCTGCCAGCAACTGCAACAGTTTCCAGGTCATGCATCCTCCAAGGACTGCCTGTCTTCAGCCTGCACCAGAAGAACCGAAGGAATCTTCCGTGGATTGACAGAGTCACTTTCTTGCTTCAGCAGGCACCTCTCTGCAGTGACTTGAACACCCTCTCCAGACGACAGGCATGGATCCAGCAACATGGGTGAGGGACTAAAGTTTCACCGGCAGTCCCACTGTCCAGCTGTCCAACTTTGGTGGAGGTAAGAGCTTGCCTTCCCACACCATAAAGTACCCCCATGCACTGCATGACTTGCAGTTGCTAAGGATTGTGTGGGACCTTCCAAGAAGTTCTTCATGCACAGCACAGCTTAGGTCGCCAGCACTCCATCCTGCAACGCACAGCTTCCTGAGTGGTCCTCTGGCGGGGTGGGAATCCTTTTTTGTCATGCTGCGTGAGCCTCCATCTGCACCTGCTTTGTCCCCATGCTGTGGGACTCCTGTGCTCGCTGCCTGGTCTTCTGAGGGCTCTCTGAGTTGCTGAGAGCCCCCTCATATCTCCCTCCTGGGTAGAGGCCACCAGGTCCCTCCTGGTCCCGGACAGCACCATTTTCTGCTAAGCACAAGCTTTGCATTTACCAAGGCTTGTTGGTGGAATCCAGCGATGCAAACCAGACTGCATTACTCCATCCAGCGTGGGACATCTTCTGCACCAACCAGGAACCTCCAACTGTCTTCTTTGGTGCAATACTGACTTTGTCTTCTCACTGGTGGTTTCACTTTTGAACCTACATCTGGGTTAGCAGGGGCTCCTGTTCTCCCTGGATTCTTCAGTTCTTCTTGGACTTGCTCCCCTTCTTCCACAGGTCTTCAGGTCCAGGAATCCATTGTTGGTGTCTTGCAGCCTCTTCTGGTTCTTGCATTATCTTCTATAATGACTTCTATTGTGTTTTAGGAAACTTGCTATGTTTTACTCCTGTTTTCCTGGGCTCTGGGGTGGTGTATTTTACTTACCTTTGGACTACCTTTACTTTTGTAACACTGAGTATTGTCTTTCATGTTTGTAAGTACTGTGTGACTACAGCAAGAGCTTTACACGTCTCCTAGTTCAGCCTTGTCTGCTCTGCCTGCAGCTACCCCCTAGACAGCCTGGCTTCTAGACACTGACTACATTTCACTAATGAAGGATAACTGGACCTGATGTAAGGTGTAAGTACCTTTGGTACCCACTACTAACCAGGCCAGCCTCCTACAATTAACCACTATCTCTGAGTTCCTGTGTAGCATGCTACTCATTGTAAGGGCTCCAAAACCTCTTCAGGGAAGTCAGCTCTATATAAATACAATTTCAACTACAATCCATGAGCACCAGGCCTTTCTCGTGTATTTCTGCCATTCCTTCTAATTTCCAGATGCCTGTCGAAGATTTTAAGTGAACAAGATCTGGTGATAATAATTTCATTCTGATGTTAACAGATTTGGCTTCCAAATCTCTAAGAATTGTCTGTAGATTTCCCGATTCTCCTCACATCATTTCCTCCTCTTCTCAACAAGTTGAAGGAGCATCCTCACAATCTGATCAAGTCTGACCAACTAACAATTTTGGCCAGGAGAATTTTGGGCAACGTTTCTGCAACCAAGGCCTTTCAGCCAGTCTCCTTTATCAACGATAGAAGGGCCCTAAGCAACACAAAAAGCTAAATCTGAGCTTAGTCTCTCTGCTGTCACTGAATTGTGAGATTATACATTGACCCCTTTTTGGCAGCTGTTTCATGCATTGCAAATGTCTTAACTTATTTAGCACAGGAATTAATGATCTTAGATTAGCTATTTCTCTTCAAAAGTGTTTTGTTGACTCAAAGCCAACAGAGGAACATCCTCTTTTCTGCAGACTACTCCTAAAAATTAGGATCTGTATACCTGCTTCCACTAATTATAAATCTGTTTTTGATTTGACTTTGGATTGGGAGTGTTTGAATCTGGGAGTGACACTTTCTCTCTTTCTCTGAAACACGTCTCCTTAATGATTCCTGTTGTCATGCTCAACTTTTTTCAAAAGAGAAAGAAACTCTTTAATCTAGTACAGAGCATCCTGACTTTCAAGAAAATCCAAAACTCTGTGTTATCAATTACTTATAAGTATATGAAACACATTCCAACTTTCTCAGATTCTTTGCCTCTCATTTATTCACTTCTTTCAGAAAATCTCATTCACCAGACTCAACCTACTCTTGCTAGTTGGGTAAAATGATTATATAGGTGGCTGCTGCCACCGTTCCTTCCTCTCAACGCGACCCTGGAAGAGAGTCTATGGATGTTTCTCAGTTCCTGGGCTGCCCTGCTCCAGAACTCTCCCTCCACAACCTCCAGTGACTCTCCCGGCCTCCTTTCTTGCCTGGAGGTCAGCTGCCTTGCCGCTGGACCAGCATGTCTCGTCACTCATCAGTAAAAACTCTTCACCAGTGAGTCGGATGTTTCTTTCTCCTGGCAAAACCTCTCACCCGTTTCTTTCTGCCTCTCTCTGTTGCGTTCAATCACTGCTCAGCCACCTTGACCCGGTCAGATGGTAACTGACCTCCATGTTCTCCCTGTCTCAGCAATATAGGGCCAAGAGCAATTGCTTCTGGAGCTTAACTAGATGACATTCTCAGACCAGCTGAATGGTCTTCAATTTCCATCTTTTGAACTATTTATCATAAGTCTATTACTCATACTTCTGTCTTTGTAATCTATAAGCTTTGAACAAGCGCAATAGGAACCTTGGGCCAGATGTAGCAAAGGATTTGCGCGTCGCAAACAGCGAAAATCGCCGTTTGCGAGGCGCAAATGCCTCTTTGCTATGCAGAAATGCATATTGCGAGCGTGGACCGACTCGCAATATGCATTTCAGAATCGCAAATAGGAAGGGGTGTTCCCTTCCTATTTGCGATTCGGAGTGGCATGCAATACCATTTGCGACCGCATATGCGGTCGCAAATGGTATCGCAGTTACCATCCACTTCAAGTGGATGGTAACCCACTCGCAAATTGGAAGGGGTCCCGGGACGCAAAACAATTTTTTCAGGACAGGTAGTGGTCCAAGGGACCACTACCTGCCCTGAAAAAATACCGAAACTAAAGGTTTTTTTTTTTTTTTAAAGTGCAGCTCGTTTTCCTTTAAGGAAAACAGGCTACACTTAAAAAAACAAAAACAGCTTTATTGATAAAGCAGTCATGAACATGGAGGTCTGCTGATGACAGCAGGCCTCCACGTTTGCGAGTGCCTAGACTCGCTATGGGGCTGCAATTTGCGACCCACCTCATGAATATTAATGAGGTGGGTCATTGCGACCCCATAGCGAGTCGCAGACGGTGTCTGAGACACCGTTCTGCATTGGAAATTGCAACTTGCAATTTGCGAGTCGCTCCGACTCGCAAATTGCAAGTCGCAATTTCCAACTTTGCTACATCTGGCCCCTTGTAATAAAATTGCGATTTTCTCAGTCATTTCAATGATGGAATGTCTTAATCTTTTATACCACCTCTAAATATGAAAAATGAATGGATCGGTAGTATATTTATCCTCAAGTTTTATTTACTTTTTGTCATTGTTCCTGTTTGCTCTTTAAATACTGGTTTTACAACAAGAAAAGGCAAGGGCTGTGCCCCCAAAGGAGCATTTGGGTCAATGGGCTGAATAACTACCACCTGCAATGTGCTCTACCTGGTAGTCCTACAACTCATGTGATTTGTAGTACGTGTTTTGTTTAATTACAAAAGATATGTTCATTCTGAATTGTTTAGCTGCTGTTGCATAAAAGGCAAGAACGTATAGCATTATTCTCACCTTAGTGACTTTAATAAAATCAAGACTTTTCCTCGTTGAGATAAAATGGAAAATCCTAATTTTTCTTGAGTTCTTGTTTGGAATTTTGGAGGAAAGCGAAAAATTACAGTGATCGATGTTGGTAATTCCAAAGCACAGGGGAACAGATGAATAATGCTTGCTGTGATGTCCTTTCTCTATTTGCTCTCTGGAATTGTAAACGTAAATATTTGACTATGAATAAGTGTTTAACCTAGGACACTTTAACAAAAGTGTTTGTCGCTTTGCAGAAAAGTGCATTTGTATTTGTTGCCCAAGACCAGCAGGTTTATGTTTTTTATTTGTTTTCAGAAAATCCTAGCAAGTCAGCTGCAATCTATGGTGTTTGTCCTAATGTGCAACTGTAACGTACCTCTAGCTTTGGCAGGAACGGATGTACTTATGTTGCAATATTGCTAGACTATGAGCCAGTGCTTAATTTGTAAATAAAAAGGTGCTGGCGCCCAAAGCCCTCCTCTTAAACACGCGGCTGCTGCAATTAAATGTGTGAACACAGAATACTGAGGCGCCCTAATCCTGAAGCCATCTCGGGCCTCTTCAATCCATATAAAACCACTCCCTGCCCCTTCAGCTCACTCCTGCAGCTACTTTCTTCTTTTGTGTCGCTTTTTTGTTTTTCCCTTCCTCCGTCTTCCCCAATTTGTGTCTTTTGCTCGCAGGAAATGCTTGAGGCAGAAGAGTAAGCCCCGGCCCTCAAAAATAAGTGCCGGTGCTCAGCACCGGAAAAAACAAGCACAAATTAAGCACTGCTAGGAGCTAACTTCAGTTATTATGAATGTGCAGAAGTGGTTCATTGTTTTCTTGTGTTTTGCATCAATAAAACTTACAATTTCTTCTCGGCAACAAATTTACAGCAAATTAAAATAATGTGCAAGTATGTGTTGTTTTCGTTTTAATAGATGATTGGCTTGCTGTGCAAGTAACATTTTAGTGATGGCCATTAGTAAAATATTGCTATGGATTTGTGTGTTTTTTGTTTATTTAGAACATTATAAAATATGTAATTTATGGGTGTGCTGCTTTACTCTTCAGAATATCAAAACTATGCACTTCAGGATATTTTAAGGCACGATGTAAAGCAATCACTCTCAAACACCTTCGTAAGTAGAATAATCAAGTTTATTTAAGGGGCAAGTTCTCAGCTAGCAAAACTAAACCACACTAATATATATATATATATACATCAGGAGAATAACATGAGAATAATGATAAAGATATAAGCACTCTGTGAATAATTGCAAGAGTAAGTGCATATAATACAAGCACACACCATATACCTCAATGCTCAATAGCATGAAAATGACTGCAAGAATAAGTGCATATTACGCGCGCACACACAATATACTTCAATGCTCAATAGCATGAAAATGACTGCACGAATAAGTACATATTACGCGCGCACACACAATACACTTAATAAATTGAAAAGCTTCACCGAAAAGAGCGTCTGCATCCCTCCGCCGTACACAAAGCTGGGGAACCCAAATCAGCTGGCAGAGGGAGCCTCTGTTCGGGACAATCAGTCCTCCTGGCGTTGCGTCCAACCCAGAAGAGAGTTCCTAAACCAGCCCATCCAGGCCCCCAACTTTTATAGTATCTACTAACGCCCAGGAGTCTTTTCTAGAAAAAGACCCCCTCCTTTACAAATTGTGCAATCGGCGGTACCTTGTTCACCCTTCGAGACGTCTCCTCAGAACGGGCCAAGTTCCCAGGAGAGGACTCCAAGGTGAAGCTTGCATTCCTCCTTGTGTACAGGCGCATCCCCCTGTTGTTCTAACTGATAGCTCGTGGAATGTAAATAGCGCCCTTCGTACCAGGCAGATGGAGCGAAGTTGAGCAGAAAAACACCCCACCCTTCAGCTTGCCGAAGCTTGTGGAAAAACACAGAACAGTGCCTTACGCACCGAACCAGACTCGACAAAATGGAGTCGTGAACCAAAATGGAAGCGAAGGCCAATGAAAGCAGAGGCCAATCGTCCACACTCTGCACCACTGTTTACCTTGCACGTAGTGCTGCCACATGCACGTAGTGTATGTAGCAATACATTTCCACCCTTGGACCATTTGGCCAACTTACAACTAAGTATATCCTATAAGCTGAAATGGCAATGCTCTTGGGCGAAACTGAGATAGAAGATTAGGCACACACTGAATACAACAACATAATGAAATTAAAATAACTGTTATGATAATGATTACACCAAAGATATAACGCAGTTGGCCTAAATTAGGCAGCCATCCAAAAGCCCAATCCCACCACCCCTTGTCAATTGAAACTTTCCGTAAACATATAAGAAGATCTTCAGGTTCCACATTCAACATACACGCATTCCAATTTTCACACAAACCAGCACAACGTGACCATTCCTGAGCTAAAAGTTTATATGGGGCGGTTTCCCACCCCGGTATTTCTATGTCTGGATTTGCTACATGAGAACCTGCTTTTGAGCTCGCTTTAATCTTATTAAGCATTTTCCCTTTTTTGTTTTTTTTCGAATCCTGCCGACTACGCCAATTTGTGCTGCTTTACTCTTCAGAATATCAAAACTATGCACTTCAGGATATTTTAAGGCACGATGTAAAGCAATCACTCTCAAACACCTTCGTAAGTAGAATAATCAAGTTTATTTAAGGGGCAAGTTCTCAGCTAGCAAAACTAAACCACACTAATATATATATATATACATCAGGAGAATAACATGAGAATAATGAAAAAGATATAAGCACTCTGTGAATAATTGCAAGAGTAAGTGCATATAATACAAGCACACACCATATACCTCAATGCTCAATAGCATGAAAATGACTGCAAGAATAAGTGCATATTACGCGTGCACACACAATATACTTCAATGCTCAATAGCATGAAAATGACTGCACGAATAAGTACATATTACGCGCGCACACACAATACACTTAATAAATTGAAAAGCTTCACCGAAAAGAGCGTCTGCATCCCTCCGCCGTACACAAAGCTGGGGAACCCAAATCAGCTGGCAGAGGGAGCCTCTGTTCGGGACAATCAGTCCTCCTGGCGTTGCGTCCAACCCAGAAGAGAGTTCCTAAACCAGCCCATCCAGGCCCCCAACTTTTATAGTATCTACTAACGCCCAGGAGTCTTTTCTAGAAAAAGACCCCCTCCTTTACAAATTGTGCAATCGGCGGTACCTTGTTCACCCTTCGAGACGTCTCCTCAGAACGGGCCAAGTTCCCAGGAGAGGACTCCAAGGTGAAGCTTGCATTCCTCCTTGTGTACAGGCGCATCCCCCTGTTGTTCTAACTGATAGCTCGTGGAATGTAAATAGCGCCCTTCGTACCAGGCAGATGGAGCGAAGTTGAGCAGAAAAACACCCCACCCTTCAGCTTGCCGAAGCTTGTGGAAAAACACAGAACAGTGCCTTACGCACCGAACCAGACTCGACAAAATGGAGTCGTGAACCAAAATGGAAGCGAAGGCCAATGAAAGCAGAGGCCAATGGTCCACACTCTGCACCACTGTTTACCTTGCACGTAGTGCTGCCACATGCACGTAGTGTATGTAGCAATACAATGGGGAACAAAAAATTCTAAACTTAGACATTTGTAAAGTCGAATCCTTGACATTCTGCTTTTTGCTTTGAGAGGGCAATATGCGTGTGGGCATTTATGTTGTTAGGCCTATTTACTATTAATTTAATTATTTACCCAAAGGGCTGTGGCTTCTTAATTCTTAAAGGCACATTTCAGCTTCATTTTATTTTATTTGCATAGTCATTTAAAACCATTGCAATAAAACACACCACAGACCATTGCATTAACCCCTTAGCTGCTGGGCCTTTTCCCCCCCAGTGCTGATCCCTTTTTTGGCTATTTGGGGTAGTTTGCGCTTAGGGCTTCATAACTTTTTGTCCACATAAGCTAACCACGCCAAATTTGCGTCCTTTTTTTCCAACATCCTATGGATTCTAATGGTACCCAGAGTTGGTGGTTTCCCCTGGAGGAGACCAAGAAAATAGCCAAAATACAGTGAAAATTTTGTTTTTTCCAAAAAAATGGGAAAAAAGGGCTGCCGAAGAAGGCTTGTGGTTTTTTCCCTGAAAATGCCATCAACAAAGGGTTTCTGGTGCTGAAATCACTATCTTCCCACCTTTCAGGAACGGGCAGACTTGAATCAGAAAACGAAATTTTTCAACACAAATTTGGCATTTTACTGGGACATACCCCATTTCTACTATATTTGGTACATTCAGCCTCCTTCCAGTTAGTGACAGGAATGGGTGTGAAACCAATGCTGGATCCCGGAATGCTAAACATTTCTGAAAACTAGACAAAATTCTGAATTCAGCAAGGGGTCATTTGTGTAGATCCTACAATGTTTTCCTACAGAAAATAACAGCTGAAATAAAAAAATATTGAAATTGAGCTGAAAACAACAGCCATTTTTCTTTATGTTTTACTCTGTAACTTTTTCCTGCGATGTCAGATTTCTGAAAGCAATATACCGTTTTGTCTGCTGGACTCTTCTGGTTGCGGGGATATAAAAGGCTTGTAGGTTCATCAAGAACCCTAGGTACCCAGAGCCAATAAATGAGCTGCACCCTGCAGTTGGTGTTCATTCTATACTGGGTATACAGCAATTCATTTGCTGAAATATGTAGAGTGAAAAAGAGGTATCAAGAAAACCTTTGCATTTCCACAATGGGATCAAGATAAGGTTTTGAGGAGCAGTGGTTATTTGCACATCGCTGAATTCCGAGGTGCCCATACTAGCATGTGAATTGCAGGGCATTTCTCAAATAGACGTCTTTTTTACACACTCTCTTATATTTGGAAGGAAAACATGTAGAGAAAGATAAGGGGCAATAACACTTGTTTTGCTATTCTATGTTCCCCCAAGTCTCCCGATAAAAATGATACCTCACTTGTGTGGGTAGGCCTAGTGCCCGCGACAGGAAATACCCCAAAACACAACATGGACACATCCTATTTTTTTTATAGAAAACACAGCTGTTTTTCCCAAAGTGCCTACCTGTAGATTTTGGCCTCTAGCTCAGCCGGCACATAGGGAAACCTACCAAACCTGTGCATTTCTGAAAACTACAGTAGAGACCTAGGGGAATCCAAGGAGGGGTGACTCGCGGGGCTCGGACCAGGTTCTGTTACCCAGAATCCTTTGCAAACCTCAAAAAGTAGCTAAAAAAACAAGTTTTCCTAACATTTCGGTGACAGAAAGTTCTGGAATCTGAGAGGATCCTCAAATTTCCTTCCACCCAGCGTTCCCCCAAGTCTCCCGATAAAAATGATACCTCACTTGTGTGGGTAGGCCTAGCGCCCGCGACAGGAAACGCCCCAAAGCGCAACGTTGACACATCCAAATTTTTGGACGAAAACAGAGGTGTTTTTTGCGAAGTGCCTACCTGTAGATTATGGCCTCTAGCTCAGCCGGCACCTAGGGAAACCTACCAAACCTGTGCATTTCTGAAAACTAAAGACCTAGGGGAATCCAAGGAGGGGTGACTTGCGGGGCTCGGACCAGGTTCTGTTACCCAGAATCCTTTGCAAACCTCAAAAAGTGGCTAAAAAAACAAGTTTTCCTCACATTTCGGTGACAGAAAGTTCTGGAATCTGAGAGGAGCCACAAATTTCCTTCCACCCGGCGTTCCGCCAAGTCTCCCGATAAAAATGATACCTCACTTGTATGGGTAGGCCTAGCGCCTGCGACAGGAAACGCCCCAAAGCGCAACGTGGACACATCCAAATTTTTAGAAGAAAACAGAGGTGTTTTTTGAGAAGTGCCTACCTGTAGATTTTGGCCTCTAGCTCAGCCGGCAGCTAGGGAAACCTACCAAACCTGTGCATTTCTAAAAACTAGAGACCTAGGGGAATCCAAGGAGGGGTGACTTGCGGGGCTCGGACCAGGTTCTGTTACCCAGAATCCTTTGCAAACCTCAAAAAGTGGCCAAAAAAACAAGTTTTCCTCACATTTCGGTGACAGAAAGTTCTGGAATCTGAGAGGAGCCACAAATTTCCTTCCACCCGGCGTTCCCCCAAGTCTCCCGATAAAAATGATACCTCACTTGTGTGGGTAGGCCTAGCGCCTGCGACAGGAAACGCCCCAAAGCGCAACGTGGACACATCCAAATTTGTGGAAGAAAACAGAGGTGTTTTTTGAGAAGTGCCTACCTGTAGATTTTGGCCTCTAGCTCAGCCGGCACCTAGAGAAACCTACCAAACCTGTGCATTTCTGAAAACTAGAGACCTAGGGGAATCCAAGGAGGGGTGACTTGCGGGGCTCGGACCAGGTTCTGTTACCCAGAATCCTTTACAAACCTCAAAAAGTGTCTAAAAAAACAAGTTTTCCTAACATTTCGGTGACAGAAAGTTCTGGAATCTGAGAGGAGCCACAAATTTCCTTCCACCCGGCGTTCCCCCAAGTCTCCCGATAAAAATGATACCTCACTTGTGTGGGTAGGCCTAGCGCCTGCGACAGGAAACGCCCCAAAGCGCAAGGTGGACACATCCAAATTTTTGGAAGAAAACAGAGGTGTTTTTTGAGAAGTGCCTACCTGTAGATTTTGGCCTCTAGCTCAGCCGGCACCTAGGGAAACCTACCAAACCTGTGCATTTCTGAAAACTAGAGACCTAGGGGAATCCAAGGAGGGGTGACTTGCGGGGCTCGGACCAGGTTCTGTTACCCAGAATCCTTTGCAAACCTCAAAAAGTGGCTAAAAAAACAAGTTTTCCTAACATTTCGGTGACAGAAAGTTCTGGAATCTGAGAGGATCCTCAAATTTCCTTCCAGCCAGCGTTCCCCCAAGTCTCCCGATAAAAATGATACCTCACTTGTGTGGGTAGGCCTAGCGCCCGCGACAGGAAACGCCCCAAAGCGCAACGTTGACACATCCAAATTTTTTGAAGAAAACAGAGGTGTTTTTTGCGAAGTGCCTACCTGTAGATTTTGGCCTCTAGCTCAGCCGGCACCTAGGGAAACCTACCAAACCTGTGCATTTCTGAAAACTAGAGACCTAGGGGAATCCAAGGAGGGGTGACTTGCGGGGCTCGGACCAGGTTCTGTTACCCAGAATCCTTTGCAAACCTCAAAATGTGGCTAAAATAACACGTTTTCCTCACATTTCGGTGACAGAAAGTTCTGGAATCTGAGAGGAGCCACAAATTTCCTTCCACCCAGCGTTCCCCCAAGTCTCCCGATAAATATGATACCTCACTTGGGTGGTTAGGCCTGGTGCCTGCGACAGGAATAGATCACACAACGGTCAATGTTGGTCCTTACGTGAGGCAGCTGTTGACCCTGGGGTGATCCATTCCTGACACAGGCACTAGGTGTAGGCACTCAAGTGGGGTAGTGTTTTTATCAGGACAGGTGAGGAGTCACTGGGTGGTAGGAATGTTGTGGATCCCAGCATATTCCTGTAGTTTGTGTGACAGAAATGCGAGAAAAATAGAGTTTTTTTTCAACATTTCAGCTTTGCAGGGTATTCTGGGTAAGAAAACTTTGGGGAATCCACACAAGTCACACCTCTGTGGACTCCCCCGAATGTCTAGTTTCCAGAAATGTTTGGGTTTAGTGTGTTTCTCTATATGGCCGCCGAATCCAGGACCAAAAACACAGGTGCCTGCCTTACAAAACCAGTTTGTTTTGCCATAGACAATTTTGATGTCTCCACAATATGATTTGGGTGGTGGAATTTGGGGCTGAACTAAATTGGGGAGCTCCCAAGAGAGCACTCTCTCTCTGCTTGCCGCCGCATTCACCTGCTCTCTGGGTTGGCCTAACCCACTATTACCCAGTTGCACGAACAGCTTGCGAAGGGACAGCAGGACTGTCCTCATCACCTCCCTCATAATGTACTGGAAGAGGAGTTTTCGAATGGGACTCCTCTGACTGAAAAATCACTCCCAGAGTCTGCGCCATTGTCCTATCCCTCAGATGCTGTCTCAGTGTCTGATGTCTCAGTCTCTGATCCTATGTCAGAGCGGTCCTCTATAACCCGAGTGCAGGCAGCAGTCATCCATCAAGATGCCATCTCTGCTATTGGCTAAACTGTTGCTCTAAAACACTAGCCTACGTAGACAGTCACAAAATCGATGGTGTGTGTGAGATACGTGCAACAGTAGAGGCCACCTTACCTGCGCTTCTTCCCTCAATCAGCACGTACTTTCAAGACACTCAAAAAACACCTTGTCACATACCATTCGTCACAGTCTTTAGCACCTCCTGCGCCCAGTCCAACAATCATTATTGGTGCTCCCACTCCCTCCTCCTCGGATTCCCTCATTACCACCCAGCAAAAGTGCCCTTCATCTCTCCATAGACTTTACTAATGTACTCAGCTATTTACATAAAATACAGATGTGCTCTTTGCAGTAGGCATATAAACCTTCTGCGCTTCTTTATGGTACTAAAACTGCCACTAGACAAGTCGGACCCTTTTCCCCCCAGGGAAACCACACACATATTGACAAAAGTGAGATATATATGACAGCCAACCACCTGAAACTCAACTCAAGCAAAACCGAAATAATCCTCTTTGGCCCACACAAAAACACCTGGGACCCCCCATGGTGGCCCACCACGCTAGGCCCTGCACCCACCCCCGCCAACCACGCACGCAACCTCAGCATCATCCTAGACTCCTTCCTCTCGATGACCCAACAAATCAACGCTCTTACCTCCTCATGCTTCAACAAACTCCGTATACTGAAAAACATTCAAATGGATCCCCACAGAGACCAGAAAAACTGTCACTCACGCACTCATCAGCAGCAGGCTTGATTACGGAAACGCACTCTACGCCGGCACTACTCTAAAACTCAAGCGCAAACTACACGCATCCAGAACTCAGCAGCACGACTCATCCTCGACCTCCGCCGACACGAACACATCTCTCCACACCTCAAATCCCTCCACTGGCTCCCCATTGACAAAAGGATCACCTTCAAGATCCTCATCCTCGCACACAAATCACTCCACAACACAGGCCCTGCCTACCTCAACGAGAGTCACCTTCCACACCCCCACACGAAACGTCCGCTCAGCTGACCTCTCTCTCGCCTCTGTCCCCCGCATCAAACACACCACCACCGGGGGCAGATCCTTCTCCTACCTTGCACCCAAAACCTGGAACGCACTCACAACCCACCTTCGCAAGACCCAAAACCTACTTCTTTTCAGGAAGGGCCTCAAAACCTGGCTTTTTGAACAGTGAACCTCCCAGCCCCTTTCCCTCCCCCCGTCCCCCCCCCCAGCGCCTTGAGACCCTCACAGGTGAGTAGCGCGCTTTATAAATCTCTTTGATACAGATCTACCTCTATATATATATATATATATATATATATATCTACATAGATATATCTATAGATATATCCATGTACCTAGATATATCTATCTACATAGATATATATAGATATATATATACATATATTTTTTTTTTGTTGTTGTATGGTTTCCTTGGGGGCCAAAATGGCCCCCAGGGAAACCCTACAACATCTAAAAATAAATTGCCCCCACAGGGGATCACCCTGCCCACGGGCGACCCCCTGTCATTTCATTTTTATTTTTATTTTTATTTTTGTTGAAAAAAAAAAATCCCCCGTTTTCCTGGGGGGCCGCCCCCCAAAAGTGAAATCCCTGATGTCTAGTGGGGTTTCCTGGCCCCCGATCGCAGCTGTGCTGCGATCGGGGGCCAGGAAACCGTTTCAGAAGGCCTCGTAAGAAAGGGGAGAGTCTCCCCTTTCTTACGAGGCCTTTTCAAAGTGTTTCCTGGCCCCCCGATCGCAGCACAGCTGCGATCGGGGGCCAGGAAACACTTTCAGGAAGGCCTCGTAAGAAAGGGGAGACTCTCCCCTTTCTTACGAGGCCTTCCCGAACGTGGAAAAGGCCGTTTTCCCCATCAAAGCAGGAAGCGGCCGCAAGGCTGCGATCGGGGGGGCCAGGAAACCTGAAAGTGTTTCCTGGCCCCCGATCGCAGCACAGCTGCGATCGGGGGCCAGGAAACACTTTCAGGAAGGCCTCGTCAGAAAGGGGAGACTCTCCCCTTTCTTACGAGGCCTTCCCGAACGTGGAAAAGGCCGTTTTCCCCATCAAAGCAGGAAGCGGCCGCAAGGCTGCTTCCTGCTTTGATGGGGAAAACACCTTTGAAATGTCAGCGCGCCTCGCGGCGCGCTGACGTCACAAAGGGGCGGGTGGGGGTCGGGGGGAGACACGGTAGCTTCCGTGTCTCCCGGGGGGAGTAAAAAATAAAATAAAAAATCATCGGGTGCGACGCACCCGAGGATTTATTAATGCCCTTCCTGGTGTCGGCCACTGGTCGTGACCCGCACCAGGGAGGGTGTGTGGGCGTCGGCCAGTGGCCGACGCCCGCACCAAAGCGGTTAAGATACATCATGAACAATCACTTCAGCCTTAACGCAACATAACAATAACAAGCACTGGCAATGCATCGGGTCTCGCATTTCTCTGAGTTAGAGCTATTAGCAGTTATAAACTCCCAACCAGACTTTTCTTGCCTCATTGAATGGAAAAGAAAGAGCGCAATCGTGCTGCTACAGTTCACTCGTAGTGAAACCTATCGGCAAAAGTGCAATTATCTACGTAACCAGCAAAAGTGCCATTAACTATGTAACAGGGTCGATGTCATGCAAAGTGCTCGAATTCTGCCAAGCGAGATCGCGCTGCGAAAAAAGAGAAAAAGTAGTCCACAAACCGGATGGAAAACAGCGAGCCTCTTATGTTTTCAGTACTTGGTTGCTGCGCTCGAGGAGGGCTAACCACCGGAAAAGGCATGACGTATGCATGCCTTCCACTAATGAAAGCAAGCATATTTTGAAAGGCAATCCCACGAACCAATGAAAGACACTGACATGACTTAGACGGTGCTCCGAGTCCTTTTCTAACTAATACAGTGTCTTGCAAGCGATACGCATGCACAAGCGCATGCTAGCGCTGGCTCGACCATAAAAACAGCAAATGCCGTAGCTGGTGAAATAAGGTTTCATCTCATTGAACCCACTGCACAGTGTTGCACAGTGTTGCAAGCAATGATCATCAAGTTAAAATCAGGAGCTATTAACTGGGAGCTTTAGCTAGTCCATGCAAATTAGTTTGGCTGAGACCAGTATGTACCCAACCACCAATAAAAGCGAACTCTGTGTGGTACCCGATAAAAGATTATAGAGCAAAAAATAAAAATTACAATTAAAATTGAATACTCCACTCCCCTCTTAAGTGCCAGACTTATTGGTTCAGTAAGGAGCAAGCCGAAAGTAGAGCAAACCTATTCAAGGGGTCAGAGATTTAAAATAGAACATTCAGCCAATGCGCAGTAAAGTGCTAGGAAGGGTATTTGCACCATATGCAATAAAGTGCAAGAAAGGTAATTACAAGATACCAGGAAAAGTGCAGCCAAATGTATGCATAACATTCAGGTGAAGACAAGCAATGGATGAAATGGTCAAACCCAGGCCCTAAGTTCACCAAAATCATGTAATTATTAAGATGGAAGTGCAAAGTGTAGAGGAGCTTAAACATCAACAGCTTAGTCTCTGCTGCAAAAGCTTAGTGCCCACACGTACAACACGACCATTTAGGATTGTGGTGTTCCACTCCATCCAGTTCCTCATAAAGTGGAATAGCAAGCAGCTTGGTGACCCTGCTGGTCCCGTTTAAGACTTCTGCCACTGGAGCAATCTCATTCCATTCCGGGAGAAGCCAGTGCTAGAGTTCGTTAAGCGGGGAAGCTGGCCTTCCTATGGTGCACCTTCATTCCCACCTACAATAAAAATGTAACCAGGCGACAGTTCAACTATGGACCATCTGGTTCAAAGCAGTCCAACACCACTTGCCTCCATGTACGGATGCCTCTTTGGTTAAAAAAGACTTTTAGCAGTAGTCTCCTTTTCTCTAGCAGTGCCTCATAGGAGCAAAGAATGTGCAGCAGGTCCTCATTACTGGAGCCATACAGGTGGCAGTTTTCGTATTGGTGCTCCTGCTGCCAACGGGGAAGATGGAAGAGCAAGGGTAGCAGCCCTAGATGATACCTCAGGAACTTCTCCTTAACTGTTATGGCATGCCAAGGTTGCCTTGACTTTGATGAGCAAATATTTTAAACACCGGGACTTGTTGGTGTACCGAGAGCTTAGCAAACCCAGTGACTGCTCGATTCCTGAAGGTAGGCCCTTGTCAGTGACAGATCTCTGTTCTGCAACTCCTTCCATAGGAGATTACTTAGTGTAATCCGCTCTGTCTTCCTGATTTTGTTCCAACCGTTAATATAGCCTCCCCCCTAGCAAGGGTCTGTTTTGTCAGACCAAACTCCAGCCAGATCTGTGCCGGATAGGTGAAATGCGGAAGAGTGAAAATTATTCTATAGACCTGTATCTTATGATGTCTGGTACTTTAGCATCCCTTGCTCTCAGTAGTATGCTCCCATATAATACCTTTGTTGGTAGCTTAACTTGTACGACATGGAAAGGTGGTGCCAAAGACGGATCGCCCAGTTTCCTTTTCAGATTTTGAGGGTCACGGCCAGAGCCATCCCCTTCCTCTTGATAGCTGTTTTGTCAGCGGAAAATGAACGATCTTTATTAAAGCTAGTGCCCAAGTATTTATATTCCTCGGCTGTTCTGATCTGTGAGCCAGCCCAGTGCCATGTCAGAACTCTCCTCTTGTTATTGATCAACATGGAATTGTTTTTTCCAAGATTGAAGGTCAGGCCATTGTCTATGGAATATTCCTGCATACCATTAAGCAGTCGCTGCATTCCCACCTGTGTATTGCTAACCAGCTCGCCTCAAAGTATTTTGCCTCGCTATCAATCAGGGCTGCTAAATGGTAATTATTTGGCAATGTTTTTTTCCCACTCTTAAACATGGGTGAGTTATGGAGCTCCTCACAAGGCCAGTAATATGCCCAGACACCTGATCTGTGAAAAAACATGTTTCAATGTCTCTGCCCAGAAGGCTGCGTCCTGCTTGAAGACGGCCGAAGGATAGCATTTGGGCCTGGGGCTCCTTCCCTTTGCCCCTTGGCTCTCTGCCGTTTTATTGCATCTATGGGGGTCATTCTGACCCTGGCGGTCTTGGACCGCCAGGGCAAGAATGACGGAAGCACCGCCAACAGGCTGGCGGTGCTTCATGTCCCATTCTGACCGCGGTGGTAAAGCCGCGGTCGCACCGCCGGGGACGGCGGTGTCCCGCCGATTTTCCCCCGGCGGTGATAATCCGCCAGGGCAGCGCTGCAAGCAGCGCTGCCCTGGGGATTATGACCCCCTTACCGCCAGCCTGTTTCTGGCGGTTTACACCGCCAGGAAGAGGCTGGCGGTAACGGGTGTCCTGGGGCCCCTGGGGGCCCCTGCACTGCCCATGCCACTGGCATGGGCAGTGCAGGGGCCCCCTAACAGGGCCCCGGCCTGCTTTTCACTGTCTGCATGGCAGACAGTGAAAAGCGCAACGGTTGCAACTGCACCCGTCGCACCGCCGCAACACCGCCGGCTCCATTCGGAGCCGGCTCCTGTGTTGCGGCCTCATTCCCGCTGGGCCGGCGAGCGCTAACTTGGTTAGCACCGGCCGGCCCAGCGGGACTGTCAGAATTGGGGCCGCGGAATTTTGGCCGCATGGCAGCCAAATGGCGGTTTCCGCCCGCCAGAGTTGGAATCACCCCCTATGTGTGTGAAGTGTTACCTCATGTTCAAATGTGTCTACGCTGGTTCAGTCCTGTCTGATTGAGGGTTGATAACCTTCAAGTTATTTGGCGGAGTACATCCAGTCTGATGTTGATTAAAATGATCCACTAAAAATCCTGCCCAAGCTGCTTCCGTAATATGAGAGCTTATTCCTCCATATCCAGGACTGGCCCTTTTAATGACCCATTTTTGTTTCCTAAGCTGAACTTTCTGTTGTCTCGGCATTGCTTGGACTCCAGCGTCCCCTAGTCTTGCAGAGAGTTCAAAGTGACTTGTTCACTGCCTTTTTGAGGGACTTAACTTGTACTATTTGCACCCTGACTTTATCTCCTGATTGTATGGCTTTTACCTTTACGGGGGTTGCAAAAGTAGCCCCAAGTGCCTTTGTGAAGTCCTCCCAAGAGGTTAAAGCATTACTGGACTGTGCCCTCATGAGTTGTATCATGCCAACTGCAGCTGCAAACAAGACCCTTATGGAAGACTGTAAGTCCTTAATGCGCGTGTAGTTAATGGTGGCTACAGAGTCTGAAACCTCAGTCGTGCAGCTCAATGTGGGCAGATTTGCTAGAAAAGCCACCTCTAGAGATTGTCCCTTTTGAATCTGTCACAAGTTGGTACGATTGAAAATGATGAACTAGGGATAGGGTCACAAAGGTGTAGTCTAGTGTTGTGCTGGTTCTAGTGGAGCAACATGTGGCTGCCAGCGGGTTGTCCCCTCTAAGCCTTCCATTTAAATCCCTAAAACTGAGATTTTCCAGGTCATCTACTAGTTGCCTACTAATTTTGTTTGGGGCACTAAACTTGTTTCTGCCTTACTCTGTTATATCCCATTATGGGGATTGGGCCAACACAATATCACCTGAGGAGGAACCAAGGAAATGCAGGTTAAAGTACCCCCAGAGAACACAGTTTGATGTTTCTTCCTCCTCCATGATCTTCAAAAGCTTCTCGACCAGCAGCTTTGTGGCCTTTGGCTTGCCTTTAGGATGGACATAAGTGTTGATGAATACCACATCAGTTTCCACACCATTGATTAAAAAAGGTGTATTAATAGCAAGTAGTGCAAAGGATTTAGGGCCAGATGTAGCAAAGTTGGAAATTGCGACTTGCAATTTGCGAGTCGGATCAACTCGCAAATTGCAAGTCGCAATTTCCAATGCAGAACGGTGTCTCAGACACCGTCTGCGACTCGCTATGGGGTCGCAATGACCCACCTCATTAATATTCATGAGGTGGGTCGCAAATTGCGGCCCCATAGCGAGTCTAGGTACTCGCAAACATGGAGGCCTGCTGTCGTCAGCAGACCTCCATGTTCGTGACTGCCTTATCAATAAAGCAGTTTTTTTTTTTAAGTGTAGCCCGTTTTCCTTAAAGGAAAACGAGCTGCACTTTAAAAAAAAAACGAAACCTTTAGTTTCGGTATTTTTTCAGGGCAGGTAGTGGTCCCTTGGACCACTACCTGCCCTGAAAAAATTGTTTTGTGTCCATTCACAAAGAGGAAGGGTTCCCATGGGGACCCCTTCCAATTTGCGAGTGGGTTACCATCCACTTGAAGTGGATGGTAACTGCGATACCATTTGCGACGGCATATGCGGTCGCAAATGGTATTGCATGCCACTCCGAATCGCAAATAGGAAGGGAACACCCCTTCCTATTTGCGATTCTGAAATGCATATTGCGAGTCGGTCCCGACTCGCAATATGCATTTCTGTATAGCAAAGAGGCATTTGCGCCTCGCAAACGGCGATTTTCGCCGTTTGCGACGCGCAAATCCTTTGCTACATCTGGCCCTTAGTTTTCAGAGTTATGGCTGAGGCTATGCTTGCTGTTGAGCGATATGTTGTGAGACCGCCCCCAAAAGGTGGTCATGTTTAGCCCCATGCGGGGCTGGAACCAAAACATTTGTAATTCCATATATGTGAGCTGGTTCAGCAAGCCAAGTCTCCTGTAAAAGGATGATGTCAAAAGCTTGCACATGCTGTCAGAAGTCAGGGCCCAGAAGTTTGCAGGCAAGGCCACTGATATTCCAGGAGCATAGACAAAAAGGGTGACTGTTGACCTTACCAGGTACCCCCCTGAACCAGGCTCTTTCATGTGCTGTGGGGCTGCTGGTTGATTGTCCTCGAGAACCACCTCACATCCCTGTCTTGTGGATTGATTTCATGCGCTTCCTGGCCACATTGGTCACCTGTGGCACCCCTGTGATCATCTGGCCCCCCGAACATGAAGAAGGTTACTTTGCTCTATTGAACCCCACTCATAGTTGGCCAGAGGTGAGCAAGGGTGCGGGGTGATCTTTCTGCCCCACCTCTTAAAGTTTGGTCGTTTGGACAGCACTCTCTGTGCGATTACAATTGTGCTCCAAGTAGCCTTGGTTGATTCACCTCCGGTGGTGCCATCAGTTTGCCCAAATTCAATTGCAGTGAGGTCCTTTGATTTCAAGTCAGCAAGTTTTGGAAATTATAAGAGTAGCCAGATGATATTGCCTCTGTTTAAGACAACACAGTTGCCTTTTGATACATACTCTGGAGAGAAAGTTCGAATTTTTCTGCTCTCTGTAACGTCTGATTGAACGTGAGTTAGATTTGCTGGCCCCAAAGGCCTTGACTGTATAACGTGATGTCTTTGCCCATGTCCGACCGTTTGTATCCAGGCCATGGTAAGCAACTGTGGAAGTTAACCATTCAGTGGAAGCTGGCCTTCCATATTCTTGCTCTGAGCCTGGACCTGGCCAAGCTGTGTGTTTCTTATTACTGGGTTAGGCTCGACTTCTGGAGCCTGTTGTTGCACTTTGCTTGTGCCTTCAAATTGATCACCGTCAAATGGATTTAAGCAATCTTTCGCCCACGAGATGCTGGGGCTGGAAGGCCCAGCACTGCCATGTATCTTCAAGTGAACAAGGAGCCTGTTCTTCATGAGGTGACTCAGACAGCCTTGCTGTTGCACTGAATAGGAGGTAGACTTTCAACTGGTTATGGGCAGTGAGTTTTTTTATTCCGTCCTTCCCTCCAATGGGACCACCTGTTTTTGGCATTGTTTTTGATGAGTGGAGCCGCTTTCGAGCAGGAGGCCTTATTAGTGGCTGCTGAGTGCTCTGATGTGGGGGCGGTCTGTATCTGTTCCAAGGGTGCTACTAATCTTCAAGCGTGTACATTGGCTGCTCCCATCTGCAGATGTTGCAGTGCACCCTGCTCCAGTGGTTTTAGTAGTTGGAAGTCCACTGCCCTCCTCTGAAGTCAGATGGCGGTCCGGAGGATTAGAAGGGCTTTATGAGCTGAATTTAGAGTTTCAATTTGGGCAGCAGGGCCCATTGAGACTTTGAGCTTTGTTTGAAATCAGTAATTAGGTAATTGATATGGTCGGAAAACTTGTCAACAGTGGGGTGCATGAGCAGTTAGTTTGTAGCAGGGCAGGATCTGTCTGTGCTTGCCTGATCAATGAGTTCAGCTCCCTCAGCTTTTCATTGATGCATGCACCAAAGAAGGAGTGAGAGCTGGGTGTCCCTTTTATTTGATTGGTATTGCAGCACCACCAGTGACAACTGTACTGTGTTTAGCAAGGATACCCAGACACTGTCTGAGGTCATGTATTTTCTCTGGTGGACTCCTTGTCCTTGCTATGAGGGCTGGACTCCCGGGGCTCTCGAGGCAACTGTGGGTAGGAGGCTAACATATCCTCCCATTCCAGTGTTCCAAGGTATGAAAGTTTCCCTTGGCCCCATCAACCTCCTACTCTTCCTCACCCTGATTCCTTGTACCACCAGAGAGGGGGAGAATTAGGAAGTATTCTGATTATTGGCAGTGTTGTCAGAGTTAGGTGGGCCTTCAGGTCTCGATAAGTCTTTCTGGGGCACAGTTGAGGACTATTCAGAGCACAGAGTGCCTGCCCCTCTCTAAAAATTGGCACCCGGTAGCCCTACCCCAAGGCTTATCTCTAGAATCTGTGGTGTTTGGAGCTGTGCTTCTAAGCGTTGCTGGGTGGGGTGAGTGGTTGCACAAGTAAACTCCTTCTTTGTATTGAAAGTTTAGATTGGTATACCTGTCACCCTGAGCAGTAGGCCCTATCTGCTCACTCTTGGTGGAGTCCCGCTCAAGGGCTACTTGTGCCTGCCTTGTTTCTGCTGGCAAACCCACCCCTCGGAAATCTATAGTGTCCTTTTCAGGGTGTGCGCTTCGGTGTTCCCCAAGGACATTTCGGGGATGCTTGATGGTGACTGTGCTGGTAAGTGAGATTGCCCTGGGGCCACCTAGGAGAAGGCTGGAAGACCTAGTGGGCTGTAAAGGCATCTGCAGCCCTTCAAGACCTTCATTGCTCAAGAGCAAGTTTGAGCCCACATCCTTCAGGAAACTGAACTTTGTATAGATTTTGGGCTTATGTTACAGACCAAAGGTTTGATGATAAAGGCGCCTGTGTTAGAGTTGTGGGTGCCAGGTTTCCCTTCTGAAGCCATTAAGGGGAAAGTCATAAGGGGCTCTGTTGTAAACTTGATTATAGGCTCAACCTGCTACAAATTAGGTTTTGATTTGGCTTGTTTCTTTTCCTGGCCTAGCAAGCTGTTATGTCTGCTGTGTCTCTTCCTTGAGGGCACTGTGGGATACATACCCCTGACTCTCCCCGACCTCATGGGGTTTTAGACCAATGCCCTAAATTATTGTGCTGTTAGGGGCTGCCTTTGAGCGCCGACACTCCCCTCACCTCGGGTTCCTAGTTTTAGGGAAGTGGGCATGAACACGCATAGATTTTTATGAAAAAATACCACATGCGTCCATAGAGAGAAAGCTAGGGTCCAGGGGTTAGGGGCTTACAGTTTCTGATATTGGTGTTGAAATGCTGAAAAGAGGCCAAGTGGGGTCATAGGGCACAGGTGCAGAGCAGCAGCAGAGACCACCCACGCACAAGCAGCACTGACCTACTGCCAGCCTCTTTCGTGGTGCGGGTATCGCTGCAGCTTGTTGCCAGCCTCCTAACCCGATGCTCTTGTTCAGGCCTAAAACAACCCCAGATTGTAGGAAAGTACCATCTTGCCTGGCATGTTACCCCCATATTTTCACTGTATATATGTTGTTTTAGTGTATGTGTCACTGGGACCCTGCCAGCCAGGGCCCCAGTGCTCATAAGTGTGCCCTGTATGTGTGCCCTGTGTGATGACTAACTGTCTCACTGAGGCTCTGCTAACCAGAACCTCAGTGGTTATGCTCTCTCTGCTTTCTAAATTGTCACTAACAGGCTAGTGACCAATTTCACCAATTCACATTGGCATACTGGAACACCCTTATAATTCCCTAGTATATGGTACTGGGGTACCCAGGGCATTGGGGTTCCAGGGGATCCCTATGGGCTGCAGCATTTCTTTTGCCACCCATAGGGAGCTCTGACAATTCTTACACAGGCCTGCCACTGCAGCCTGAGTGAACTAATGCCCACATTATTTCACAGCCATTTTACACTGCACTTAAGTAACTTATAAGTCACCTATATGTCTAACCTTCACCTAGTGAAGGTTGGGTGCTAAGTTACTTAGTGTGTGGGCACCCTGGCACTAGCCAAGGTGCCCCCACATCGTTCAGGGCAAATTTCCCGGACTTTGTGAGTGCGGGGACACCATTACATGCGAGCACTATACATAGGTCACTACCTATGTATAGCTTCACAATGGTAACTCCGAACATGGCCATGTAACATGTCTAAGATCATGGAATTGTCACCCCAATGCCATCCTGGCATTGGGGAGACAATTCCATGATCCCCCGGGTCTCTAGCACAGACCCGGGTACTGCCAAACTACCTTTCCCGGGGTTTCACTGCACCTGCTGCTGCCAACCCCTCAGACAGGTTTCTGCCCTCCTGGGGTCCAGCCAGGCTTGGCCCAGGAAGGCAGAACAAAGGACTTCCTCAGAGAGAGGGTGTTACACCCTCTCCCTTTGGAAAAAGGTGTCAGGGGTGGGGAGGAGTAGCCTCCCCCAGCCTCTGGAAATGCTTTGATGGGCACAGATGGTGCCCATCTCTGCATAAGCCAGTCCACACCGGTTCAGGGATCCCCCAGCCCTGCTCTGGCGCGAAACTGGACAAAGGGAAGGGGAGTGACCACTCCCCTGACCTGCACCTCCCAGGGGAGGTGCCCAGAGCTCCTCCAGTGTGCTCCAGACCTCTGCCATCTTGGAAACAGAGGTGCTGCTGGCACACTGGACTGCTCTGAGTGGCCAGTGCCAACAGGTGTCGTCAGAGACTCCTCCTGATAAGCTCTTACCTGTGTTACTAGCCTATCCTCCTTCCTAGGTAGCCAAACCTCCTTTTCTGGCTATTTAGGGTCTCTGCTTTGGGGAATTCTTTAGATAACGAATGCAAGAGCTCATCAGAGTTCCTCTGCATCTCTCTCTTCACCTTCTGCCATGGAATCGACCGCTGACTGCTCAGGACTCCTGCAAAACCACAACAAAGTAGCAAAGACGACTACTGCAACCATGTAACGCTGATCCTGCCGCCTTCTCGACTGTTTTCCTGGTGGAGCATGCTGTGGGGGTAGTCTGCCTCCTCTATGCACTAGAAGCTCCGAAGAAATCTCCCGTGGGTCGACGCAATCTTCCCCCTGCAACCGCAGGCAACAAAAGACTGCATCACCGGTCCCCTCTCAGCAAGACGAGCGTGGTCCCTGGAACTCAGCAACTCTGTCCAAGTGACTCCCACAGTCCAGTGACTCTTCAGTCCAAGTTTTGTGGAGGTAAGTCCTTGCCTCCCCACGCTAGACTGCATTGCTGGGTACCGCATGATTTGCAGCTGCTCCGTCTCCGGTGCACTCTTCCAGGATTTCCTTTGTGCACAGCCAAGCCTGGGTCCCCGACACTCTAACCTGCAGTGCACAACCTTCTGAGTTGTCCTCCGGCGTCGTGGGATCTCCTTTTGTGACTTCGGGTGAGCTCCGGTTCACTCTTCTTTGTAGTGCCTGTTCTGGCACTTCTGCGGGTGCTGCCTGCTTCTGTGAGGGCTCCCTATCTTGCTGGGCACCCCCTCTGTCTCCTTACGCAATTGGCGACATCCTGGTCCCTCCTGGGCCACAGCAGCATCCAAAAACCCTAACTGCAACCCTTGCAGCTAGCAAGGCTTGTTTGCGGTCCTTCTGCGTGGGAACACCTCTGCAAGCTTCTTCACGACGTGGGACATCCATCCTCCAAAGGGGAAGTTTCTAGCCCTCTTCGTTCTTGCAGAATCCACAGCTTCTACTATCCAGTGCAGCTTCTTTGCACCCTCAGCTGGCATTTCCTGGGCATCTGCCCAATCTCGACTTTGTCGCGACTCTTGGACTTGGTCCCCTTGATCCACAGGTACTCTCGTCCGGAAATCCACTTTGGCTGCACTGCTGGTGTTGTTCTTTCCTGCAGAATTCCCCTATCACGACTTCTGTGCTCTCTGGGGAATATAGGTGCACTTTACACCTACTTTTCAGGGTCTTGGGGTGGGCTATTTTTCTAACCCTCACTGTTTTCTTACAGTCCCAGCGACCCTCTACAAGCTCACATAGGCTTGGGGTCCATACGTTATTCGCATTCCACTTTTGGAGTATATGGTTTGTGTTGCCCCTATACCTATGTGCTCCTATTGCAATACATTGTAACTTTACACTGCTTGCATTACTTCCTTTTGCTATTACTGCATATTTTTGGTATTGTGTACATATATCTTGTGTATATTTGGCATCCTCATACTGAGGGTACTCACTGAGATACTTTTGGCATATTGTCATAAAAATAAAGTACCTTCATTTTTAGTATATCTGTGTATTGTGTTTTCTTATGATATTGTGCATATGACACCAGTGGAATAGTAGGAGCTTTGCATGTCTCCTAGTTCAGCCTAAGCTGCTCTGCTAGCTACCTTTCTATCAGCCTAAGCTGCTAGACACCTCTTCTACACTAATAAGGGATAACTGGACCTGGTACAGAGTGTAAGTACCCCTTGGTACCCACTACAAGCCAGGCCAGCCTCCTACACAGATCAACAACTTTTCACTCCCCTGCAGGTTTGCCCTGTGCTGAGCACTATGCTCCCTTGACTTCCAAAACTTCAAGCTTCAAGACTCCGAGTGCCAGGCGTCAAATGTCAAATGCTATGCGTCAAATGCCAGTGCCAAATGCAAAAAAAATCTCCCTGGTGCAAAAGTGTAGAATACAGGCAGGATATAGCATTCTGCATTTTATGCTTTAGTTTTGTGCTAATTGCCCTTGACTTTAATGACTTTTGCTTACTGTAACTTCTTAGTATAATGATACTAGTATTTGAATAAATCTATAAATATTGAGAACAGGAAAAATTATTGTTGTGAAGGTTTTCCTAATGATCTTTAATGAGCATTAATGTTCAGGATTCTCCCATTCCTGCCCATCCACCCTCCTTAGTTACTTAGGGGGCTACCCTTTTTAGTTAATTAGGGGTGGAACTTCGACGGACCTTTTAGTAATAATGTTGCTGTCATATGAGAGGGTGGATGTGGGGCTTTGTTTGCAAATCTGCAAAACGCAGCGTGCTGTCAGGCTAGCCTGTTTTGTGTGCTTGGCAAGGGATAACTGAAATGCTGAACTTAATGCAGTGATTGGGTTAGCGTAACCTGTCTTTAGGCACACAGGTGAGTTGGGGACGTAGTAGCCTATGGTAGGACAATAATCAATACATTGTCCTTGCCTTTGTGTCAAAGAACTAATATTTGTACTGTGGAGCAAACGTTGTAAAGTGGGCATGAAGGTAGATACCCTTGCAGAAGATGAAGCTGGTTTAAGGAGATACTACACAGCTAGTGTTTATTTGTTCACGTTATTCTGGAAGGAGAGATGAATTGATAACAAAATAGAGAGACTTGTCTTGTTAGTGAGTGAGATAGCTAACACATTCTAGGTGTGGTAGCCATGGTTTCACCGGTTTCTTATTAGCTCTGTAATCCAAGAAAGTTAATGGTAGTAATTACTTGGCGGTATGACTAAAACGAGGCCTCCCGATAAGAATACCATTTATCAATGATACATTAAGTTATAGTTGCTGAGTATTCCTGGCATATTATTGGGTGGTAATATCCTGCATGGCTATTTATGCTTACACATGATCCATTTAGAAGTTAAATGTCATATAGGTATGACAGAACCCATTTTAGTGGGAGAAAAATATAGTGAGGGGGCTTGGAGTCTTCCTGTTCGATAAACTACAGTCATCTGGAAATAAATGGAATGAAATATTTAAGAAAAGAGTAAGGGGGCGTATGGGAGAAAAGAGTGCCTAGGAGAGGTTGGTAGTTTACTGCATCAACTGACAAAGATGTTCTGGAACACAAACAGGCAAGGACCTCCTTTGTAAGTCAAATGAATCCGTTATTCAACTCCTGGATGGAGATGGTTAAGATGATTTTATCTGTGGTAAAGCACTAATTTCTAGATATGTAGTAGGTGGCATTTTATGGTGAAATGCATTTTGAATAAATGTGTTTTTGTCAATCTTGATTTCTTGATTAGCTCTTTAAAACAAGCAGATTAGTTGCTTCCCTAACTTTGCTGCTAATCCTCATGCCTTTTGTACTACTCTGGTGCTGATTTGTAGATGTTGGTAGAGAACAAAATGATCTGTCATCACTGCTGTACCTTAACTTTCCAATTGACTGGGACTGAAGCAAACCACAACCCTGCTTGGAGGATTCATGTGAAGGAAGTCTTCCCTAGTCTTCATTCTGACAAATATAAGAACTTGTTATCCCAGGAATCAGTATTTAGTAATATTTGTGGCCACTGGCACAGGAATTGACAGGATTTCACAGGTTTGACTGTTGCCAGATCTTTATGAAAATCAGCATACCTGAGCTGTCTCTGCTGGCAATCTCCATTCTGAGGGGTTTAACTTGATTTTACAAAAGACTAGTATAATTTTATTGCACAGCAATAGTGATTATGTGTGTGGAGTTTGCAGCCCACTAACACTGTGCAAGAAATAATCAAGACCATTGTTTACGAATATAACAAATTTGTGTAACCAAAAACTATCTTTCTGTACTCAGAATTAAACAGTCAACTGGCATTGAGGAATCAGCACAGTTGTCCTAACATACAGTTTATAATAAAAACACATTGTCACATAATAAGAGCAAAGAGAAAGCAAAGATGCGTTAAGGTGCTAAGGACTGTTTCTCGTTCATGAGTATAAGAACTTCCATTTGCTAACATTTACGGTACAAAAATAGGCTTCACTTTTCTTTAGTCCTTGTAGCAAATGAAAATGTTGGAGAACTTAGATTTGCCTAAGTCTTAGTAATATCTCTTGATGGATACAATCTATTATCTGTTATCTATTCTTTTTAATAATAAGTGACCCACCTTTATGATCAGGACATTTGCCATCATTGATCAATTGTTTCTCCTTTCTTTCTGACAAACATGATTCACTAAGGTGCCTACAAGGGTCCTTAATTGTGCTGCTCTGCAGGATATCACTGATATGAAATAAATATGATTCAGAAGCATATAAGAAAATTAAACATGATGAATCGGATGTGTATTTTAAATAAATGATGCCAGCCACTGTTAATGTTTTTCTCGGGGAGTGGCCAACCGCCGAGCAAGATGGCCGCTTGCTAATGTGGCTCCTCTCATCCATTGACCCCATCTCTTAACATCCACTTAACTATCCATCGCCTGTGCCAAGGTGGTCTCAACCCAAAAGATACTGGCTGCTGGATTACTGAAACTCTGCATATTTTGGCTCCGCGCGGATCTTACATTGAGGACAGAGGTGAGGCCTGGGCAGCACTGCGGAGCTGCGGCCTTGCCTGCACGGCTGACGGCAGCAGCAGTAATTACAGTAGAGAAGAGTGGCTGTTATAGAAGTAAATCTGGCACACCCCAATGAAGGCTCAGCAATGTGGTGTCTCAAGCTACAGCTGATCCGATGCTCCCGAGGGAAGGAGGCAGTCACGCCCAGGTGCGAAGGCTCGTTGTCAGCTTGACGAAATTCGATTTTTAATACGATCGTATCGACCCGCCATTTTGTGGCCCGCCGCCATTTTATGTTGCCTTCACTCAGGCAGCACAGCGAACGAAGTCCATTCTGCCTTTTCTGCTTATTCTGCAACATGGTGTTCAAAACAGCCTTCTGCCTCTATCTTTACAAGGCTGGTATTAAGGTCTGACCGAGTACACTAATCCCTGTCTGGTTTTCTAATCCTTGTTTCAACTATCTGTAGGCTCACACTATTCTCCGCCGATCTTATCTTATCGTCTGGCCTTCGCTGTCCTTTGCTAGTATTCTCTCATTTCACAACTGTCCTCCAAACGCACACAAACTTATCGCACCACATGCAACTTCGTTGTGGATCGGTTAATGAATTAGTTCAAGGGAGGGGTGACAAACACAGCTGGAGGGGAGGCAACCTTAAGTCACTTGATACTTTGTTTTCCAATTCCTTCTATTGGTGCTGTCTTGTTTTCCGACATTTCTATTGGCTCTGTTCTATCTTTACATTATTCTTACTGGCTCCTTTCTATGTGTTCTGGGAGTGTATGTAGTTAATAAATGGTTTTTATACGGTATATAAGATTGTGCGCCACAAAGTAAAGTGGCAGTCTCCTGAGAACATACCTTGTGTACTTCTTGGACAACTGTACTAGCTGCAGCTAATAAAATCTGATCTTTTACGCCTGACAGAGTGTCCCGTGTCTCTGTTAGTTGAGGCAGGTGAATCCAAGGAGATTTCAGGCGTACCCTGCGCCACCAGGCCCATAAGGTTCTGGTTCTTCAACTGGCGCCCAACGTGGGGCGGCTTCAGCGGTACCGGTTCTGCCTGAAGGTCGTGAGGAACCCCGCAAGAAAATTCTGGAGGAATCGCGAGCCACGTCAAGCGACCCCTGTATGTCGAAGTGGTCCGAAGGTCTTTTTCAGCGCGGTTACTCCTTCCTGACGGCTACTGACGACTGCTGCCCTGACTGCCGCCCTGCCTTGGCCCTTTCTTTGATGATGTATGGTAAAGCGAGACGATAGACGGGCCTCTGTTGGTGTAAGAAGACATCCTTAGTTAAGTATTTGGTGGGTCGCGCCCACAAATTTTGGTCTTTGTTTTGTCCTTAGGTTCTTAGATTTGGCCATTGCAGTGGCCAAAGCCGAGGGGTAAGTGCATTTGTGCTGTGTAAACTGAAAGTTTTACCCCCTTGATGTTTGTGAACAGCCAGTAAAAATCGTGAGATGTCTGGTCTGACTAAGTTTGGAAAACTTTGTTGCTTTGGTTGTAATAGGGACTCCCAGCTTGAGGACTCCTGTCCGATTCCTTCGGTTGGAACTCCCACATATGAGCTCTATTCTAAACATGGTGTTGGTCCTATTGCCTTTAATAAGACATGGACCCGATATACAAAGAAAGATGGTGTTTTAAAATGGCCAGAAAATGGTAGTTTCGAAACTGATGTGCTAGATAATTTAGAAGCAACGTTATTTAAAAGAAAAGCCCGGCCGGCAATGTTTGACTCTTTTCGCCTTTGGCGTAAGGAAGCCAAACAGAGAGAAATTAAACAAGCGAAACGAGATAGGAAAACACAGGGAATGACGATTATACAGGCTGCTCAGCAATTCAAAGATGATGAAATAGATAATGCAATGGAAATTTCAGACAGACAGCATCGAATGGCAATAGATAAGTGCTATCCGACGTTGCCTATCTCTTCCCTTGATAAAAGAAAAGATTTTGAGGAAGATTCCTTAATGTCCCACTTATTGAAATTGCCTCCGCCCTATGTACAAGGTGCTAATGCACCCCCGATGTTACAGCCTGTTCAGCCGCCAGTTGTGCTTCCGCCTGCTCCAGCTTTTCCACATTTGCCTCCTCAAGTATTGCCTATGCCAGCTTTGCCTTTAACTCCTTTGCCTTCTGCTCCTTTGGCAATTCCTAATGCTCCTTTAGTTAATTCACCTAACACCTTGTCCCCTATCCTTATGTCAAATTCTCCATCTATGCGTAAGCGATTTGCAGATACTGTCTCTGGTCTCTTATCACCTTTCTTTGAAGCTTTAAATGTGTCTCCAGCTTTTTCTCGAAGACAGTCTCGTAGTCAATTCCCAGACTCCGAAGAGCGAGAAAAATTGGACTCACTTGCTTGTAGATGGATCAAGAAGGGTTCCCAATATAGTACGTCTGATATTATGTCCACCTTTCTGCAATGGAATGCACCTACGCAGAGATATGTTTTTAAAGTTATGTGGGATACTCTCGCTAAAGAATGGGAGGATATGAATTTGAGTTCGGTCCCACAGGATCTGTTAGATGTTCAGGCTGACTTTGACAAAGGACTTATTGTGGGTCCTAAGGTTGAAAACGCTGTCAGAACACTTATTTCTTTCAGATCCCTATGGTTCTCACAGACTTTTCCTGATTCTGATCCTTCAGTTAGGACAGCACTGAAAAACTATCCCATGAGAGAGGTTTCTCCAATATGGAAGGAAGAAGTTGCAGCAGCAGGTGCTAATCCAGCTATTCCTGCGCATTTTCAGCGCATATGGATACATGTCCCCTGGAAAAGGTCTGAAGTTTTAGCACTTAAACAGTCACTACCAGATCCACGCAAAAATCCTGCTGGTTACTATAAAGAGTTGTCGCAAACAGTTGATGCATGTACTATGAATCTAGCAGATATTGACATGTTGATGGGAAATGTAGTTCCACAGACAATATGGGCTAAAATTCGTAGAGAGGATCACGCTCAAGAATTAGGCGGCGATTGGAACGCTATTATTGCCGCAGATAGAGGTCAAGTAGGTGGTGCAAAGCCCGACGCTTAGATCTCAGAACTCCCTGGTAGGATTATTACATTAATGAAAACAATGATGCCTGCTTTGAGAGTTAATTGGGATAAGCTAGCAGCATGTAAACAAAAGAAAGATGAAAGTGTTTCCGATTTCTTTACCCGATTCGAGGAAACATTCATTGATTACAGTGGTCAAGATATGGCTACAGAAGGGGGACAGCGATTATTTGTGGATAAGTTCGTATATAACTTGCTTCCTGAACTATCACACAAGCTAAAAGACTCCGAGAGTTCATGGGCAGTTTCTTCTTCCGCCCAGATATTGGCTACTGCACAATATTATGAAAATAGAGACAAAGAAGAAAGGGAAAAACAAGAGAAAAAGACGAAAGAATTAAAAACTAAAGTTCTCTTGCAACAGGCTTATCCTCCTCGTTATGTTCAGCCTCAGTTTCAACAGCCTCCGCAGTTTCAGAGGTTGTATCAAAAGCCTGAACCATTCATTCCAAGACCTTTGCTAGGTCCCAATCAATGTGCTTATTGTAGGGAGGAAGGTCATTTTAAGAACAATTGTCCGGCATTGTTGCAGCGTAATGGAGCAACATCTGCTTCACGAGGTCGTGGTGGTTCTCAGTCAGCAAATAGAGGTAGAGGTCGAGGTGTGTTAACCCAAGAGCAGCGTTCTTTTGTTCCTCCAAATTCCGGAAATTACTTTGACCAGCAAAATGTTAGGTCTACACAGTATTACAGTGAGGATCAGTATATTGAAGGAGGGAATGAAAGTCTTCATTTTGATTAGGACAGCCATGGACAAAGTAAGGGGTTTACGTCAATTCCAGTGGATCAGAATGGACCTTATGTTAATGTCACTACAATGGGTGTTTCAGAGCCATTTCTTTTAGATACTGGTGCCATGAGAAGCTCTATCATTCATTCTAAACTCCCTGGCGCACCTTTGTCTGGCTTAACGAATGTATCTGTAGGATTTTCTGGCGCCCCTGTTCGCAATCCAGTTTCTTGCCCTTTGCCTGTTTCAATAGGCCCTTATGATTTAGAAGCTCCGCTTCTTCTGACGAATGGTTGTGGTGAAAATCTGTTGGGTTTAGATCTATTAAAAAGAATGCATGCTACGATATATTGTTCACCTTCTGGTGTATACCTCACTCTAGGACAGAAAATGACTAGTCCAATGTACTTATCAAAAGATCAATTCCCACCTGAATTGCTTTCTCTTCCCGAAACGCTTTGGGCTACGGGTCCGAATGACGTTGGTTGTCTTGAGATCCCACCTTATGTTGTTACTCTTAAGCCCAATGCTGAAATGCCACGTATTCCGCAATACAGAATCTCTACTGAAGGTGAGAAAGCACTTTTGGAAATTGTCCATGATTTGATTCAGAAGGGTGTGGTTGAGGAAACGAGAGGAAATACATGTAACAGTCCTGTTCTTCCGGTTCTTAAACGCACTGATCCTTCTCAGCCTCCTGTTTATCGTTTTGTAATTGATCTTCGGGAGGTAAACAAGATTGTCGTACCGCAGTTTCCTGTAGTCCCAGATATCACTGCTCTGTTGACGATGATACCTTCTACAGCGACTTGGTTTTCAGTTATTGATTTAAAGAATGCTTTCTTTAGTATTCCCATCGCCGAAGAGAGTAGAGATATTTTTGGTTTTTCCCTCGGAGGCCGAAGCTTCCGGTTTAAACGCGCACCTCAAGGTTATTGTGAAAGTCCCTCTATTTACAGTCAAGCTCTAAAATGTCATCTTGATGCCTTTTCCTTACCGTCCGGTGCCGCTCTCATTCAGTACATGGATGACTTATTAGTTGCCGCTGATTCAGAGGAGATTTGCAAAAACGTGACCGTTGCACTGTTGCGTCATTTGTTTGATCTAAATCACAAGGTTTCTCCTTCTAAATTACAATATGTCTGTCGCGAGGTGACTTATTTGGGTCATCTCTTGTCAAAGGAGGGACGACGATTGACCCCCGAACGAATTCAGGCAATTGCACAAATGTCAGTGCCATCCACACAAAGAGAGGTACGTGCCTTTTTGGGCATTACTTCTTATTGTAGACAGTGGATTCCGAGTTTCTCTTTATTGGCTAAACCGCTGTTGGCGCTAACTTTAAAAGATACGCCTCAGCCTCTTCCGTGGACTGACGAATGTCAGAAGAGTTTTACTGATTTGCGTATTGCTTTGTGTTCTGCTCCTGTATTGGGTACTCCTGATTACAGTAAGCCCTTTACGCTCTATGTCCACGAAAGAGAGGGTTGTGCATTGTCAGTCTTAACGCAGCGTTTTGGAGATCAACAGCGACCATGCGCATATTTCTCAGCTACGTTAGATCCAGTAGCTAAAGCATTGCCTAGTTGTCTTAAGGCGACAGCGGCAGCAGCAATTTCTATTCGACAGTCTGCTGGAGTAGTACTAGATAATACTCTCATTGTTATGGTGCCACATGCAGTGGATATTTTACTAAATAGGACAAAAACGCAGCATCTTACGAGTGCTCGGTTGTCCGGATATGAGCTGACGCTTTTGGCTAGTCACATACACATCAAACGATGTAATACCCTGAATCCAGCTACTTTGTTGCCTCTTCCAGAAGAGAGAGATGTCTCTGAACAGCATGATTGTTTTCTCCGTACTGAAGAAGAGACTAAGGGTAGAATTGACCTAAAAGACACGCTATTAGTGAATCCAGATGGAACACTATGGGTAGATGGTTCTTGTTTCAAGCTCCCGAATGGAGATACAGTTTCAGCCTACGCTATTACTACTTTGCATACGATTGTGGAGACAGCACGCATTAGACATAATTCAGCTCAGGCAGCTGAATTGATAGCCTTAACTAGAGCGTGTGTGTTATCCAAAGGAAAAAGAGTAAACGTGTACACTGATAGCCAATACGCTTTTGGTGTAGCGTTTAACTTTGGGCGTTTATGGAAGGAAAGAGGATTCTTTACTTCCCATGGTACTAAGATACAACATGGTCCATTAGTGACTGAACTTCTTGAGTCACTTACAATGCCTACTCAGATAGCGATCGTGAAGTGTAGTGCACACAAAAAGATTGTGGACGATGTTGGTCGAGGAAATGCATTTGCAGATGAGGTAGCGAAAAAGACAGCCAGAGACAACACAAGTCGAATGTATGTTGCAGGTCCCGCAAACTGCGTAAGAGAAAAGGGAATGTGTGAAGATACAGTAGAGAGTGTGAAATCAATTCAAGGAGAGGCTACGGAGAATGAGTTGAGAAAGTGGAAGGAAAGTACAGGAATGTTAGATGAGATGGGATGTTGGGTTGAATTATCAGAACATCAACGTTGGCTGTTACCAGATGCTTATGTACTACCTGTAGTTACTATGGCACATGGTCCAGCTCACCTAAGTGCAAAAGGAATATGTAAACTTCTGGCTCCAGTGTGGCAAAATGAGGGGATCCCAAAGTGTGCAAATAATGTAGTAAAACATTGTATTGTTTGCTTGATGTACAGTCCGGGAAAGGGAACCCCAACTCCAGCAGGTCATTTTGCTCCTCCAACATATCCATTTGAGGTGTTGCAGATCGATTATATTCACATGGAACGATGCAACAACCTCAAATATGTTCTGGTGGTAGTATGTGCTTTTTCTAGATGGGTAGAAGCCTACCCTCTGAAGGACAATACTGCTTTATCAACTGCCAAAATACTTTTGAAAGAATTCTTCCCTAGGTTTGGTTTGCCGCGCATTGTCTGGAGTGACAATGGGAGCGAATTTGTGGGTCAAGTCATGCAAAAAGTTTGTGCAGGTCTTGGCATAAAACAGAAGTTCCACGCGGCGAATCACCCACAGTCGGCTGGTTTAGTAGAATGCTACAATGGAACCTTGAAGCTTAAAATTGCTAAGGTGCAAGCTAGCACAGGACTTAATTGGCCTGATGCTTTACCATTGGCTCTTCTGTCCACCAGAACAGCAGTACACTCTCGTTTGGGGCTTAGCCCTTACGAAGTGATATTTGGTCGCCCAGCTAATGTATGGGGAGTTCCTCGCCCTAAGAAATACTCAGACTTGCCATACCCGATGTTGATTGACTACTTGCATGACCTTACAACTAAATTGCGTGTTCTTCATCAACAGGTTCAGAGTGCTCTACCAGAGGCTTCCACAGACCCAGGTCATTCCATCCGACCAGGTGACTGGGTCTGCAGGAAAAATTTCCAACGACAGAGAAATTTGGAGCCCAGATGGAGAGAGCCACGCCTGGTTCTTTTGACCACAAGAACAGCAGTTAAAGTCGAAGGAAAGAAAAACTGGGTGCATGCCGTGCACTGCAAGAAAGTGCCTTTGCCCTTGCCTTTCGATCAGTGGGTCCGTAGAGGCATCAGTGACTCTGAAAGTGAGAAAGTTCCGCAATTTGTACCATTCAGTGATGCACGTCTAATTGGAACACTTTCTGAGAAAAAGGACGACGACATCCTTCAAGAAGCAATACCATCGCATCGTCGCTTGAACACGACAAATCCAGGAACATTGTTTCAAAACCAGACTGCCTCTGGACAGGAACGCTATAATTTGAGACCAAGACCAAAGAACTTGTAAATTTCTCTCCTATGTAGTACTCTATCCCGGTTGCAGGGTCACGGTAGGAGTCTTAGTTACGACCTGAGTAAGTGGCAATAGGCCTGCAGGACCTCACAGTGTCATAGGACGGTAGATAATCGTGACTACAGTGATTGAGGAAGATTGCCGTGAGCATCCACTTAGAAAGATGGAGGCTACATTAGATAAAAGAGAAAGTAAAAATGTAAAGAATAATTGTAAAGAAATATATAGTCGTTGTAGTATTGCTCTATGCGTCATTATATTGTCGTGTATTCTTTTGGCATCTGTAAACTGGATCATTATTACTCTGCAGCAAAAAGTTGTCTCTTCTCCTACCTCTACATCTTCTTCTACTATCTCTCCGCACCTATTTCACACTCTTCCCCAGCATGAACTCATCAGAAGAACTGAATACTTTAACAATTCCTTCGTCCAGTTGTTACATCAACATCAGTTAGTGATCAATACAACTGACTGTTGGGTGTGTGGACTCATACCACATACGGTAGAAAAAGGAATGCCATATTTAGTTCTTCCATTCTCCTATGAAGGTTCCGCTTGGGCTTATTTTGTCATTTTCAATAATGCATATCAAAGTAAAATTAAACAACCTGTCAGTTCACATAGTGTTGGTTCAAATTTCAGTCATACTTTATTGATAAAGGGAATGGTAGCTATGGCTAAAATCATGGAAAAAAGTGAAGCTTCCATAGATGAAAGAAAAGCATATACCAATTGGAACATAACTAATTACATTTCCAGCCTCAATGATAAGGTTAAGCAAGGAAAATCTCCTCCGATACGGGTCATACCCCAACAAGGAAATTTCTGTCTGCAAATAAATGGTAGAACTCCAAACACCGGACAAAGAGAAAGTTTATGTTCCCATACATATGTTTATTCAGCCCTGAATTCACTGCCGTTAGTACCATCTCAAGGTACATACTTCGTTTGCCACGATAGGGCTTATACATGGTTGCCAGCTGATTTCTCTGGTACTTGTTATATAGCCTTTCTTCTTCCCCCTACATACACCGCTCCTGCGAACCATCATAAAAATAGATATGGCAGAGGGATTGTGGATTCGAAAGACACAGCAGGACAAGAGGGAGGAGATTTCCTCAAAGGATTTCTTCCCTTCTGGGGTCCAATGGCCAACAGCAGAAATATAAGGCAATTGGTTCGTGTCGTAGAAACCACCATAGACATCAGTGTAGGAGCTTTAAGTAACATTACAGCTGAACTACAGGCTGATCGTCTTATGACCTTGCAGAACCGTGTTGCCTTAGACTTTGTTCTTGCGGACCGTGGTGGAGTATGCAAATTGATCGGATCAAGTTGTTGTATTTTCATACCTAATGACGCTCCGACAGTATACCAAGCTATCTCTAAGTTACACATAATCTCCGAATCGATTCATCAGGACGAAGGAGATTGGTCCTTTTCAGAGTGGTTTTGGGGATTACTGTCCAAATGGGGTTGGAAGGTATTGACATTCTTTGGAGTAATTTTAGCTTTTATATTCTCTTGTTGTCTTTGTATGCACTGCGGTCCTGCCATCTGCAACCTATGTGCTTCTGCATGTATTCCCAAACCCAAGTCACAAAGAGCAGAGAATATCAAAATGATGGTACAGCAACAGCTTGATGACCTCATGGCCATAGACATCGACTCAGATTAACATGAGTTTGTGTATCTTGCCTGAGTTCTGGCAAAAGGAGGGTCTGAGGAAATTCGATTTTTAATACGATCGTATCGACCCGCCATTTTGTGGCCCGCCGCCATTTTATGTTGCCTTCACTCAGGCAGCACAGCGAACGAAGTCCATTCTGCCTTTTCTGCTTATTCTGCAACATGGTGTTCAAAACAGCCTTCTGCCTCTATCTTTACAAGGCTGGTATTAAGGTCTGACCGAGTACACTAATCCCTGTCTGGTTTTCTAATCCTTGTTTCAACTATCTGTAGGCTCACACTATTCTCCGCCGATCTTATCTTATCGTCTGGCCTTCGCTGTCCTTTGCTAGTATTCTCTCATTTCACAACTGTCCTCCAAACGCACACAAACTTATCGCACCACATGCAACTTCGTTGTGGATCGGTTAATGAATTAGTTCAAGGGAGGGGTGACAAACACAGCTGGAGGGGAGGCAACCTTAAGTCACTTGATACTTTGTTTTCCAATTCCTTCTATTGGTGCTGTCTTGTTTTCCGACATTTCTATTGGCTCTGTTCTATCTTTACATTATTCTTACTGGCTCCTTTCTATGTGTTCTGGGAGTGTATGTAGTTAATAAATGGTTTTTATACGGTATATAAGATTGTGCGCCACAAAGTAAAGTGGCAGTCTCCTGAGAACATACCTTGTGTACTTCTTGGACAACTGTACTAGCTGCAGCTAATAAAATCTGATCTTTTACGCCTGACAGAGTGTCCCGTGTCTCTGTTAGTTGAGGCAGGTGAATCCAAGGAGATTTCAGGCGTACCCTGCGCCGCCAGGCCCATAAGGTTCTGGTTCTTCAAGCTATCCCAGCTCAGTTGGCCAGATATACAACACAGCTAGGTGGCAAATACCGCTGCCACTCCAATGACAACCCCCTTAATGCAATTCCACAATGCATGGAACATTAATGGCCATAATTACCTCCACACAAGCTGGAGGAAGGGACTGGCCTACTTTGACGCAGTGTCTGCTCATCCGACGGCCTCCCGCTGCAAGGCTTGAAGCATAGTCATAGGCAGCCCCAAGAGATGATCTGCCTGCATCAGAGACGTCGTAAGGGCAGTGAAGGACTGCAAGAGTAATTGGGACAAACTCTTTACACCAGACCTTAAGGTGGGGCCTTCATCCTGCCCTTCATAGGGATGTAACGACATTGCACCAACACCATCAATCATCAAGGCATTTGCTTCTCTTCCCATCCATGCCCGTGAAGATTGAGAAACACCGCTTCATTGTACATTGAACACTACTCACTCTCGTGCCATACTCCCTCCCACTGGCACACTGCCCCGGCAACTGACACCACAGCGCTGCCTTATTAAGCACCATAAAGAGCTCGGTGAAAAGGAGACCAGCTTCCCTACCGCACTGTTCCCACCTTGATGACTACTCCCCACTGCAATCGCCATAAAGTGGGGGGCAGCTTGGCATTGTAGCACCGCACTTCCTTCATCACTGCTCTGAGATTATCAAGGGGAGACTCACGTAGGTTGAGCGGACGAGCTGTGGGTAAACCAACAGGATGCAGGGTTAGTCCTTGGAAGAGACTTCTCCCCAGTGGCAGGTGGCGATGACCACCACAGTGACCCCCCGCTCTCACCACTTTCAAAGAATCCTCTGACCCAGTCCAGTGAAAATGACCAGAGGCAGGGGCGCCCACAACTCACACCAAACTAAATTTGGCAAATATGTGGTATCAATAGACACTGCTGCTGAGTCTGTGATTCAGGAATCGCAGACTCCTGGGGATCATTCCTCCCCTGAAGATGAAACTGTCACTCTGAAAGACATTATGATGGCAATCCCGGGGGCTCATGACTCCCTGAAGACCGAAAAAGATTTAGACCCTCATTATGAACACGGCGGTCGAAACCGCCGTGTTCATGCTGGCGGTCAAACCACAGACCGCCAGCGTCCCCGGATCCCCGCCGGCCCCGCCAGCCCACTGGAATGCCTGGCTGGGACACTGACGGCAGCTCCACATGGAGCTGCCGCCAATGCCTCTGTGCGATGGGTGCAGCTGCACCCGTCACGCAGATCACTGCTCACAGAATATACGCTCTCTTATCAGCTAGGGTTTGGTGTGAATTCAATACGAAAAACACAGCTTGGTCAACCATGTGGAAAAACACAGCTCATCTGCAATGTCTCAACTGCAATGTCGAACTCCACGTTAAAGCCAATAGGCAGCTAAACTGAATACAAAATGTAATGTCTAATGTCATGTTAAAGCCAATAGGCAGCTAACCTAAATACCAAATGTAATGTCTAATGCCACGTTAAAGCCAATAGGCAGCTAAACTGAATACAGAATATAATGTGCTACTGATGAACATTGAACAACTAATATGCGCAGTGGTGAAACACAAAGTCATTGGTCAAACACAATTAATGGCATAACATCTCCACCCTATGACCAACGACTTTTGTTTACATTCCTCTTATTTAAAAAAAAAAAAAAAAAACAAAGCACAAAATGAATGATAAAAGCAATCACTGTAAAGCAATGGAAGTGGATTAACATATTGATCTCATAACCTTTCAAATCAGATACATCTACAATGAAAAGACTGAAGCTTATATACTCTGATTGGGATACTAACTGATTGAATAGTGTCTCTAAAAAAGCAGGTTGATGTAGCATGAGTTCTACTCATGAAAAGGTACAAGGTCCACCTGAAATATTTGCTGGAATGTAAGTGAAAGTCAGGGTTCCACACGAAAAAACACAGACAGTTAACTGGCAAGGTTGCTGAGTTCCAGTGGAAGAATGTAATCAAACAAGTTGACAAACTTTATATTGATCCCATGTAGAACTTGAACTGAAGGCGACAGTTGCACAAAATGGATCCATGGAGTTTGTACTTTAATCAATCAGGTTCAGGTTGGGGGTGTGGTCCCTCCCCCGACCCCACATGCAAACACCTGAAGGGAGACCACACAGCACACTCATGGTCAGTGGTGAGTCGTGGTAGGATCTGCAAAAGAAAAAAGTATGACTTTCCTTGCAAATAACATTTGTCATCTGAAATGTGCCCTTCTTCTTCCTTTCCTTGTTTTATAATCAGCAGGACGTTATTGGGGCCATTTGTTATGATTTCTGCAGGTTCTGGAGGGTCATTTGGGGATTCAACCCAAACCTCAGCAATGATGTTTTTATCTCCTGCACCACAGCTTACCTTTCCTTGCACTGTCAGAAGGGCTGGGGCAGACTCCTTCCTTACCAAACTACCATTCATTGCACTTATGACAAGTTGGGCAATTCTGTCTCCAATCTGTATGAATGAATCAGATTCTCTTCCAGTTATCAGAATAACTTTGATTTCGACTTGGTAATCTGCAGCAATCACTCCCCCTAAAACCTGATCAATTTGCCATATCTGTCCTGGTAACTTTCCTCTCCCCAACTGATCTTTACCTGTTTGTGGGACAGTTGTGTGTGCTGACAAATAGGACAGTGCAAAATCACAATTTTTATCAAATCTAGGGGAATGTGCATCTCTCTAATCTCTGCCCACCTGTAATTGGCTTTTTCTCCCAGATGTCCACATTTTTGGTGCACCCACTTAGCCATCCCCACCAAGTCAGAATTCTGGGTTGACACTTCTGTCTCTGAAATTTTGGCTTTAACATCTGCAAGGGAATTGAACCAGTTATGTACAAGCCATGTGGAAAACCAAATGGCTAATCCATTGGCAGTGAACCAAGAATCAGTGTAAAAATGACACCTCTCAAGCAGCTCTTGCTCAAAGTCTGACACACATTGTACAACTTTGCATATTGGTTACTTTTTCCTTCTCCTGTGGTAGACAACAACTTTTCAGTAACTGGATTTTATAACACTGCTTTCCACTGTCTTTCAGTATTCTTGCATTTTAATGAATCATTAGTCAAACAAACACGCTTTTTATCCTCAGGGGACAAGAATTTGAATGGTGCACTCAATTTGACTGGTGACTCTTTTACCTGTGGTACCTTCTGCACTCTCTCCTCATCCTGTAAAGGGACTTGTGACACCTGTTCATGTAGGGCTGCAGTGACTCTAGCCCTGTTTTTTATGTACCAGATCCAGTGTATGATACTAGCCTCTTGTGCCTGTCCTATACTGTGAGATTTAGGTGAACTCATCACCCACAGCATGATTGATAGTTCAGGTTTCAGAATTACATTATCATTTAATGTCATTTGCTCAGTATTCACTAGAGCCCAATAACAAGTCAAAAGCTGTTTTTGAAAAGGAGTACAGCGCTCCACAAAGTCTGATAGTTTTCTAGTCCAAAGTTCCAGGGGCACCCTTGACATCCCCTGTTCCTGATTTACATGTAAATCAGTGTTTCCCTCTTGCACTGCGCACAAATCTAAAGTCTGTTGAATTATTTCATTTGCCAAATCAAAAGCACGCAGCTGCTTCTCACTTCCTTCAAACTCATGTTTTTTCCTAGTTACTTTGTACCAAAGTGTTAAGATTTTACTCAGATGAGAGCTGTACTGTTTCCAAAAATCAAACAAGCTCATGAAACTCGGTGTCTCTTGCTTAGTGCAAGTAGTAAGTGTGAGAAAGTAGCCTCTTTCTAGCCTTGTTACCCCCACTTTTGGCCTGTTTGTGAGTGTATGTCAGGGTGTTTTCACTGTCTCACTGGGATCCTGCTAGCCAGGGCCCAGTGCTCATAGTGAAAACCCTATGTTTTCAGTATGTTTGTTATGTGTCACTGGGACCCTGCTAGTCAGGACCCCAGTGCTCATAAGTTTGTGGCCTATATGTATGTATTCCCTGTGTGGTGCCTAACTGTCTCACTAAGGCTCTGCTAACCAGAACCTCAGTGGTTATGCTCTCTCATTTCTTTCAAATTGTCACTAACAGGCTAGTGACCAATTTTACCAATTTACATTGGCTTACTGGAACACCCTTATAATTCCCTAGTATATGGTACTGAGGTACCCAGGGTATTGGGGTTCCAGGAGATCCCTATGGGCTGCAGCATTTCTTTTGCCACCCATAGGGAGCTCTGACAATTATTACACAGGCCTGCCACTGCAGCCTGAGTGAAATAACGTCCACGTTATTTCACAGCCATTTTACACTGCACTTAAGTAACTTATAAGTCACCTATATGTCTAACCTTTACCTGGTAAAGGTTAGGTGTAAAGTTACTTAGTGTGAGGGCACCCTGGCAATAGCCAAGGTGCCCCCGCATTGTTCAGGGCCAATTTCCCTGACTTTGTGAGTGCGGGGACACCATTACACGCGTGCACTACATATAGGTCACTACCTATATGTGGCTTCACAATGGTAACTCCGAATATGGCCATGTAACATGTCTATGATCATGGAATTGCCCCCTCTATGCCATCCTGGCATAGTTGGCACAATCCCATGATCCCAGTGGTCTGTAGCACAGACCCTGGTACTGCCAAACTGCCTTTCCTGGGGTTTCACTGCAGCTGCTGCTGCTGCCAACCCCTCAGACAGGTTTCTGCCCTCCTGGGGTCAAGCCAGGCTTGTCCCAGGATGGCAGAACAAAGGACTTTCTCTGAGAGAGGGTGTTACACCCTCTCCCTTTGGAAAATGGTGTGAAGGCAGGGGAGGAGTAGCCTCCCCCAGCCTCTGGAAATGCTTTCTTGGGCACAGATGTGCCCAATTCTGCATAAGCCAGTCTACACCGGTTCAGGGGACCCCTTAGCCCTGCTCTGGCGCGAAACTGGACAAAGGAAAGGGGAGTGACCACTCCCCTGACCTGCACCTCCCCTGGGAGGTGTCCAGAGCTCCTCCAGTGTGCTCCAGACCTCTGCCTTCTTGGAAACAGAGGTGCTGCTGGCACACTGGACTGCTCGGAGTGGCCAGTGCCACCAGGTGACGTCAGAGACTCCTCCTGATAGGCTCCTTCAGGTGTTGCTAGCCTATCCTCTCTCCTAGGTAGCCAAACCCTCTTTTCTGGCTATTTAGGGTCTCTGTCTCTGGGGAAACTTTAGATAACGAATGCAAGAACTCATCCGAGTTCCTCTGCATCTCTCTCTTCACCTTCTGCCAAGGAATCGACTGCTGACCGCGCTGGAAGCCTGCAAAACTGCAACATAGTAGCTAAGATGACTACTGCAACTCTGTAACGCTGATCCTGCCGCCTTCTCGACTGTTTTCCTGGTGGTGCATGCTGTGGGGGTAGTCTGCCTCCTCTCTGCACTAGAAGCTCCGAAGAAATCTCCTGTGGGTCGACGGAATCTTCCCCCTGCAACCGCAGGCACCAAAAAGCTGCATTACCGGTCCCTTGGGTCTCCTCTCAACACGACGAGCGAGGTCCCTTGAATCCAGCAACTCTGTCCATGTGACCCCTACAGTCCAGTGACTCTTCAGTCCAAGTTTGGTGGAGGTAAGTCCTTGCCTCAACTCGCTAGACTGTATTGCTGGGAACCATGACTTTTGCAGCTACTCCGGCCTCCGTGCACTTCCGGCGGAAATGCTTTGTGCACAGTCCAGCCCGGGTCCACGGCACTCTAACCTGCATTGCACGACCTCCTAAGTTGTTCTCCGGCGACGTGGGACTTCTTTGTGCGACTTCGGGTGAGCACTGTTTCACGCATCCTTGTAGTGCCTGTTTCTGGCCCTTCTCTGGGTGCTACCTGCTTCTAAGAGGGCTCCCTGTCTTGCTCGACGTCCCCTCTATCTCCTGGTCCAATTTGCGACCTCCTGGTCCTTCCTGGGCTACAGCAGCGTCCAAAAACGCTAACTGCACGATTTGCAGCTAGCAAGGCTTGTTGGCGTTCTTTCAGCGGAAAAACACTTTTGCACAACTTTCCACGGCGAGAGGGATCCGTCCACCTAAGGGGAAGTCTCTAGCCCTTTTCGTTCCTGCAGAAACCTTGGCTTCTTCTTTCCAGTAGAAGCTTCTTTGCACCCACAGCTGGCATTTCCTGGGCATCTGCCCATCTCCGACTTGCTTGTGACTTTTGGACTTGGTCCCCTTGTTCCACAGGTACCCAAGATTGGAAATCCATCGTTGTTGCATTGTTGGTTTGTGTCTTTCCTGCATTATTCCTCTAACACGACTTCTTTGTCCTTAGGGGAACTTTAGTGCACTTTGCACTCACTTTTCAGGGTCTTGGGGAGGGTTATTTTTCTAACTCTCACTATTTGCTAATAGTCCCAGCGACCCTCTACAAGGTCACATAGGTTTGGGGTCCATTCGTGGTTCGCATTCCACTTTTGGAGTATATGGTTTGTGTTGCCCCTATCCCTATGTGTCCCCATTGCATCCTAGTGTAACTGTACATTGTTTGCACTGTTTTCTAAGACTATACTGCATATTTTTGGTATTGTGTACATATATCTTGTGTATATTTCCTATCCTCTCACTGAGGGTACACTCTGAGATACTTTGGCATATTGTCATAAAAATAAAGTACCTTTATTTTTAGTATAACTGTGTATTGTGTTTTTTTATGATATTGTGCATATGACACTAAGTGGTACTGTAGTAGCTTCACACGTCTCCTAGTTCAGCCTAAGCTGCTCTGCTAAGCTACCATTATCTATCAGCCTAAGCTGCTAGACACCCTATACACTAATAAGGGATAACTGGGCCTGGTGCAAGTACCCCTTGGTACTCACTACAAGCCAGTCCAGCCTCCTACAGTAAGAAACTCTCAAATATTTTGTTTTACCTGTGACAACATCTGTCTATTTTCTAGATTCCACTGAATTCCCAGAAACTGCACATTTTGCGACAGTACTGCTGCCTTGTCTGAATTAGTTTTACACATCGTACTTTGCAAAAGCGGTCTGAAAATAACATTCTCAACTTCGTGCTCAGTGTAATGTTTTAAGGAATGCACTTCAACTGCCTACAACCATGGGCTGCTCTGCACACGGAGATCTACGCTCTGTTCAAGAGGCTCACACTGGCCCCCACCTTTTTTAACATCCTCATTACTGGAATGAGAAAAGCCAGATTCTCCTGCAACAGCTTTATAGATTTCAGTTTTATCTTGCAACAATTTGTTCTGGCTAATTTGTTCACTTAAATTATTATTTTCATGTTCTAACTCCCTACATCTCTCATGCGTTTTTCTGTAAGCAGACAAAAGTATCCAAACCCTTCTGTCAAGATCAAAGGAACATCATTTCTTTCAAAAAGCACATTTTCTAAATATGAAAACAGTTTTGCTTTATCCAACCTCTCATCCCAAGACTCACAAAGTCCTGATAACCAAGAAAACATGTTTCTCACAGCACCATAAGGCAGTTTAACTTCACATGCATTTTCAAACATGGTCTGCCGTGCTTCTTTAATTCTCTAAACAACAAAAACAATTACACTTTTAAATCGTGCACCTCCAATCTCCAATTCGACTCCCAGACTGACGACTAACGCCAACATGTTTTGCTTTCCTTATCTTATGACCGAGCTGACAAAACTTCTCTGGATTGCACTTCTTAGTTTAAAGAAGACATTTATTATTATTACTTCACCAAGAGGTTCCTGAAAGACGAGATTAGTAGTTTGGAAGCACACGTTTAAAAGTAGTCGCAGCAATGAAAGCAAAATATATCAAAGTACTTCTCAATTGCAATGTACACAGCAAATACATGTGATTATATTATAGCATAACTTCAAAGCAAAGAATAAAAGTCAAAATTTCATCACCGTAGGGCCTATCACTGCTTGTCATCTTTCTCATGCCAGCAAGTTGATGACTCCTGTTCAACTGCGAGAAAGAGATTTTCCACCCAAACAGGAGGTCAGGCAGCTGACGTCCACTCCTGACTGATGTCCTGGAAAATTTACCCCTTGCTGCTGCCCAGGGTCACCGTTTAGAGCAAAAATGCTGGCTCAGTGTGGGAACCGAACAAGAGTTTGGAGAGTGGCCAAGTCTCCAAATCTCACTCGTTCCCTGGCTGGACAGGGAGGTAAACACAAAATATACGCTCTCTTATCAGCTGGGGTTTGGTGTGAATTCAATACGAAAAACACAGCTTGGTCAACCATGTGGAAACACACAGCTCATCTGCAATGTCTCAACTGCAATGTTGAACTCCACGTTAAAGCCAATAGGCAGCTAAACTGAATACAAAATGTAATGTCTAATGCCATGTTAAAGCCAATAGGCAGCTAACCTAAATACCAAATGTAATGTCTAATGACACGTTAAAGCCAATAGGCAGCTAAACTGAATACAGAATGTAATGTGCTACTGATGAACATTGAACAACTAATATGCGCAGTGGTGAAACACAAAGTCATTGGTCAAACACAATTAATGGCATAACAAGCAGTACAGTAAGACTAATAGTCCCTGTTAGACTTGACATCCTTGGTGTGGTCTCCCCTAACTTTTTGCCTCTGTTTACCAGGTTGTTGATGTGTGCTGGACTCTGTTTTTTTGTTTTTTGTTCCACTGGGCACTTTGCCACTGCTATCCAGTGCTAAAGTGCAAGTGCTCCTTTGCAAAATGTGTATGTAATTGGTTTATCCATGATTGGCATCGTTGATTTACTGGTAAGTCCTTAGTACAGTGCACCAGAGGTGCCCAGGGCCTGTAAATTAAATGCTACTAGTGGGTCTGCAGCACTGGTTGTGCCACCGACAATAGTAGCTCTGTAAACATGGCTCAGACCTGCCACTGCAGTGTCTGTGTGTGCAGTTTTAAGCTGCCCATTCGAATTGCCAAGTGTACCCACTTGCCAGGCCTAAACCTTCCATTTTCTTACATGTAAGACACCCTTAAGGTAGGCCATAGGTAGCCCAATGGGCATGGTGTAGTGTATGTTTAAGGTAGGACATATACTAATGTGTTTTATATGTCCTAACAGTGAAATACTGCTAAATTCGTTTTTCACTGTTGCAAGGCCTATCCCTCTCATAGGTTAACATGGGTGCTGCCTTTTAAGCATAGATTCCCTTTGGGAGTGGATAGACATGTGGAGTTTGGGGTCTCTGAGCTCACAATTTAAAAATACATCTTTTAGTAAAGTTGATTTTGAGATTGCGTGTTTGAAAAGCATTTTCTTGCTTAAACCATTCTGTGACTCTGCCTGTTTGTGAATTCCCTGTCTGGGTCAGTTTGGCAGTTGGGCTGTTTGTTCCTCTCTCTGGACAGTGACACAAAGGGAGCTGGGGTGTAGCCTGCATATCCTGATGAGCCATCTGTGCTAGGAGGGAGGGGAGGAGTGGTCACTCACACCTGAAAGGGCTGTGTCTGCCCTCACACAATGCAGTCTCCAACCCCCTGGTGTACGTCTGGGGCCTAGCTTGGGCAAGGCAGGATTTCACAAACAAGAGAGACATTCCTTTGAAGTAAGCCTACTTCAAAGTTCAAAATGGGTAAACAACGGGCAACCAAAACCACAGACTTTAGATCACTTCTGGACATCAAGAGGAAGCTCTGCCTGGAGAAGAGCTGAGGAGAAGTGCTGTACTGCCTGTGACTGTGCTTTGTGGAGCTATCCTGCAGTTGCTGCTTCTGCCTGGTGAAAGGGGACAAAGACTGGACTTTGTTGTGCATTGCTGCTTGTGAAGACAGCGGCTGGGAGATCGACGCACACGGCTGGAGAAACCACGTGCCGCATCACTGATGGAGGCTGGTAACGTTGCAACCTACACAGCGTGGTTTTGCTATCACCGTGCGGCAGAATTTTCAATGTAAACCTTGCTGGGCATGGAAAAACAATGCAACGCCTGCCTGGGCCCGAGTGCTGCCCGGATCGACGCATCGCTTCCCTGCAGGGAGGAAAAACGACACACGCCTGCCCGACCGGAGAAGGAGAAACGACGCACAGTCTCGCTTGCGAGTGTGAAATCGACGCACCACTTGCCTTTTCCAACACACACTCGCCCGTGCATGTTATTTTGATGCTACCCAGGTACTTTTCAACGCTAACAGTGTTTTATTTGTTTACAAAAGGATTTAAGACACTTTTTGCTTTTTAATTAATAACTTGAATTGTGTATGTTGGATTTTTGTAGTTTTTGTCTTGTTTTGTTTAGATAAATGTTTTCTATTTTTCTAAACCTGTGTTGTATCATTTTGTAGTGTTTTCATTAAGTTACTGTGTGTGTTGGTACAAATACTTTACACCTAGAACTCCAAAGTTAAGCCTGTCTGTTTGTGCCAAGCTACCGAGGGGGTAAGCAGGGGTTAACTGAAGGTGATTCTCCTTTACCCTGACTAGAGTAGGGGTCCTTGTTTGGACAGGGGGTAACCTGACTGCCAACCAAAGACCCCATTTATAACAGTGCCCTACAACCTGGACACTCTGAATGGACTAGTACTGTCCTTCTGAACTGGGATCTGGCTGAGTTATCCAAATTATGAAGCAGACTTTGGTAATAAATGTCCTTTTTAACTATATCGGTGGATGGAAAGGCATTAGGCCTCGGTCATATCTGCCTAACGTTTGTATAAAGCGCAAAGGCGACAGGTGCTCTGCAATGTTGGATGGACAGGCAGTTCAAAGTCTGCCATTCAGGGAGGCAGAAAGGAGGATCTGTTCTGGGATTTAGTTTTCTTCTTTAGTGTTTTTCTGTTACTGCTGTACTTATGTGACACACTGAAACTAATCTCTATCAGTCAGCTTGGGCTCCCTTCCCGACCTCTGAACCATCCTGACACGGGACAGAGGTCACAACACCCCAGATCAAAAAACACCCATGGCTGATATAAGAGCAGCTCTGAGTATTAAGCTAATATCCAGGAATGTCAATTGCTTAGGAGACATAATATATGTAATATATTCAACGCCATTCCCTAGATGGTGACTATCCTTCAAGGCTCCTACTGAAATACCACTAAACACCTAGGTGCTATTCACCAGTAAGACAAATAGTGCCCTTTAACTCGGACACTCTGAATGGACTAGTACTGTCCTTCTGAACAGGGATCTGGTAGGGTTATCCTCATATTGATGCAGACTTTGGTAACAAAAGTCCTTATTAGGGTCGAGCACACAAGAGCTCTAGCCTGTTGTAATCTCTCTGTGGGCTTTTAACTGCACCCACTCTTGCTATTCATTCTTTGTTGTGCTTGTTTTAAATGCTTCATGTTTATTGGCGCATTTTGTGATATGTCCTTCCTTTGTGTGCTGAGTTCCCTCCCAGGTGATTTCACTAAGTGAACATTTTTGTTGGCCATCACACTATGTCACGTTTCGTCCTGTTACAGCGTGTGATGGCCCCTCCTCCGGTTTCGGTTTGCTTTTCACCCAGCCGAGATCCTTTCTAGACATTCACACAGGGAGCCGATAACTCTTGTGCTCACGGCAACCGTGGCGCTTTGAATTGACTTGCTTATCTCAAGTTTGTATCATGTTTAAAGGTGACAGGTGCTCTGCAGTTTTGGATGGATGGGCAGTTCAAAGTCCGCCATGCAGCGAGGCAGGCAGGGCGATCTGTTTCGGGATTTTTTTTTTTTTTCTTTACTGTGTTTCTGTTACTGCTGTGCTTGTGTAACACTGCAACTGACATTAATCTTGATCAGTCAGCTTGGGCTCCCTTCCCGACCTATGATCCACCCTGACATGGGACGAAGGTCACAATGCACTAGATCATCAAGCACCCATTGCCGCTCTAAGAGCAGCTCAGAGTATTAAGCTAATATCCTGGAATGTCAATCGCTTAGGAGACTAAATGAAATGAGGGGTGGTTTTGCAATATATTAAACATCATTCCCTCGATGGTGTCCTCCTCCATGAAGTGCATCTCAAAAGCAACTCATGCCATGCATTAGACAGGTGGGGGTACATAGTGGTGGCCAATGTGGGCCATACTACTGGGTCTAGAGGGCTGGGTGTCCTGATGCAAAAGACATTACAAGTAAAGATTACAACACACTTAGCCCGATATGCATGGGATTTATGTATTGCTACCTTGAGTGAGAGAGGGTAAAATGATTAACGTTATCTCCCTCTTTGTCCCAGCATGACTGCATGACGCCATGTCCTCAGACCTGAGAGCTCTCCAACTCCGTCTACCAGATGGTGAACTGCTGATGGGCTGAGACTTCAGCATGGCATTTGGTGATGAGAGTGACTGCTGGCCCCCAGACAGGCTGGGTCCTCTTCTTGCCAACTTGCTAACTTTATATCATCTCTCGGCCTAATGGACACATGGCGCACCTACAGTACGACAGCACACTACACGTTTCCACTCATGGCAGTCTCACCTGAATTGATTATATCTTAACTTTGGCCCATTAACTGCACCACTTCCGTGAGGTCTGCCACTTGGCTAGAGGTATTACCGACCACTCCCCACTATGTGCAGTCTACGGTCTCCCATCTCAACCGGACAGCAAAGAGATCGTAATTAACCCCGATAGTTAAAGATACCTTATATTCGAGACGGCCTTTGGGAGGGCACAGAACACTATATTGCCAAAAATGAGCCCTCAGTAGACTTGGAGCAGACCCTATGGGAAGTGCAAAAAACGCTAATCACGAGACAGGGTCTTTCGTTGATTAAGGGCCACAAAAGGGTCAAAGGGCTAAAGAGGAGATGCCTGAGTGGGAGATCCATTAGTTAGAATCTAAGCTTACTAATCACAAGGAATCAGACATCCAACACCTTTCAGGCCTAAAACAAAAGGATTATAGAAAGGCAGCATTAGATGCAGCCAGATCTACTCATTGAGCATTCCAACATCACCTCTATGAGGAAGGAGACAGAAATGGTAAACTCCAAGCCTGGCTAGACAAATGGGAAAGGGTGAATTGCAGTGTGCTGGAGATACAAACTAGCAGTGGGGAGCATGTGAAAGAGAGACAGGGTGAATGACATTTGACAGTCGTATGGCCATACATGTTTGAAGTTTTAGCCAGGATGAGTTTTGGCCTGCACTTCCTGGTGTGGATAAAGCTCATCTACACTGATCCCTTGGAACAAGTAACAGTTAACAGAGGAATATCTCAGATATTTCAGCTCCGATAGGGTACCAGACAGAGCTGCCCACTCTCACCATTAATCTTCACTCTTATCTTGAAGCTGCTGGTGGCCTGTATAAGGTAGGGTCCCTGGTCCACTGCATGCAATGGACTGACTGCTGGGAAGACAAGATATCGCTCTTTGCCGACAACATCTTGCTTTATGTTATGGACCCAATCTTAATGCTCAATACCATCATGCACATCCTCATCCAGTTTAGTCAGAACTCCAGTTACACTATCAACTCGAAAAAGTGCCTGATATATGTCCACCCCGGACACACACCATGATTGCCACGTGATTTTGAGGCAAAAATAGTCACTGATAGGTTTTGATATCAAGGGATATACATCACTACCAACCCCAACTTGTTTTACAATAATAACTTATAACAACTACTGGTACGTCTGAGACACGGTGTCCAACATTGGAGGGCCCAGCCTGTCATTACAAGGTAGGGCGCCACTCTTGAAAATTATGGCCCTGCCTCATGTTCTATATGCTTTAGAAAACACACCCTACCCAGTCCCAATGTCTTACTTCAAGGCAATTGAGAGTGAAGCCCGCACACTTCTTTGGAACAGTGGCCCTAAGTGTAAAACCAATAACAAATTGACGAGAGGCTGGTAGACAGTGGAATTGCCTTGCTGGATATAAAAAACTTTTATTGGGCATTACAACTTACCGCAGTTAACAGCTGGGTTCACCTTTCTGCGGAAGAACTGGTGTTTCCCATGGATAGGCAAATCATGCAACCTGGGGATATCTCAGGGCCATCTATGGTGGATGGAGCCAATCAAAGCTCCGACTGCAGTAACACTAAGACTCCTGTATGAAATGCAGTGCAGCTAGGCACATTGGGGACACAACCTGGATTCAATAAATGAGAAGTCATTGGTCTAGCCAGGGTTCGTGACCTTTATGGTTAGGAGGGAGTTATTCCTTTTACTGAATTACAACATGAGTATCAGCTAGCTCCCACTGAAGCATACCGCTATTTACAGATACACTGAGCATTGCAGACGGCCTTGCCAGTAGAGGACTGATTGCTAGAGGACTCCATGCCTCACAAGGCAAGCTCTCTTACTAAATAATAATTTATTGGATACCTTAAAACACCTGGAGAACAGTGGGAGCGTGATCTTGAAGGTTGCATGGTTGACGAGTTGTCTGAGGCTCTGGCATCCCCAAAGGAGGTGGCCATCAGGTCAAGATTCCACCTGGTGCAATTAAAAGTACTGCATAGATCCTACTTTGCATGCATTACAATGGCGAAAATGGGCAGGGCAACAGACGCACAGCGTCGCAGGCAGTACAGCTAAATGGGTGCATTCTTTCATATCATATGGCACTGCCCTGAAATATATCACCATTTGGAAATGGTGGTCGCCTGTATGAGTAACCAACAGATCTCAGCCGTATAAAGCAGATCTGGATGACACTGGGGCTGGCAGTAACAAAACGAAATATAGCATGCCTCTGGAGAATGGAACAGCCACAGCAACTGGGAGTTTGGAAATGGGACATGCACTGGTGCATGCTGGCTGAAAAAAGTGGTATATGAGGGTCAGGGCTGCCCCCAAATGTGGATAAAAATATGAGGAAAATGGAACAACCATAGTTGGTGTTGGTTCCTAGGTATTGCAAGATAATTATTCCGAATCAAATGTGCCTCTGGCAATGTGATGGGGGTGGGGAGCAAAGACTATTAGTGGCTGAGATGAATATTATTTTAACTGTCTGTGTCAATGTGCAACAGTATGTTGTTAATCTGGTTCTTATTATTCCTTCCTATATTTTCAATAAAGAGATTTCTGGAAAAAAAAGAATGTTTTTTTATATTGCTATTCCCCTCATGAGGAATTAAAAGTGCCTTACTGGTGAAGGGGCTACTCTGTTACAAATATGATGGCTATCTCATCCACCGTAATGCATTTTAATTCTATGGCACATGAAATATAGCGGATGGGATGTCTGTCACGTTTGTGACATATGGCTCTGAGCATTTTATTTTACAAAACTTTATAAAGTGCTTTTGCTAGGCCATGCTAATAGCGCTACACTACTTGTAACCTAACAGAACACTTTCTGCTTCCTGTTAATTTTCTGCTATTCAGTGCTTCTCCATTTCGTTTTGCAAATACTTGTTTTGTTTTTGTAAACATCCATGTATGGAGGAGTTTTAATCCATAGAATGAACCAACGTTAATTCATAATTACTTAATTTTCTCGTTGCAGTGGCATTCATTTACTTGAGCTTGGTCCACAGTGCTTTGGGTACAGAGCAACTTACAGGATAAAGTGCCCAAAATAGAAAACTATTTTGCAGTTGCAAATATTGAGATTCTCAATATTAAAGACTTTGCAACCTGAAAATGGCATATAGCAATGTACTAAAGTGGCAGAGTCGCAAAAGTATTTCTAGTTCGCAGTGTGCATTATGTGCAAAAGTCACCCGATTTCCTTTGTCATTCAGTATGGAATACATGAATGATTTAGCGATACAGAATGTCTGCTGAAGCAAAGAATGCTAGTCCATTGTCTCCCCATTCTACGTCTTCTCTTCATGACGTCTACAAATTACTTTAAAAATGTTCTCACCTTCAGTTAAGTTCTGGGATCTCAGGCAGTAATTAATACACAATTAGGAGTAATTTGGAGGAAAGAATGCTACCTCAAGAGCACATTTAGCAAGTGCAACCATCTGCTTGTGCTTCTTTACGCTATTTTCTAAGTGCAAAATGCTATTCATGATTTGTTGCATTGAGTGCTATTTCTTAGCAAAAAATCCATCCGTGCGTCCATTTTATACAAGATGTGGCATTTATGCGCTAAGAAAATAACACTAAATGAACAAATTTAGCATTATCTCACAGAATCTTTGGGTAATTCTACATGATTACGCTGCACAGAATCATACAAGTTACCCCACCCCTATAGTAGTGGTATTTACGCAATATCTGAGGATATATTTCGAGGTTGATCTCTTTACACTGACCAGATTTTGGTTTTAGAATCAATTTGTCAAAAAAGGTAACCAGGAGCTAACACTGCATGTTCTCCTAACTCACCGTGATCCCTACGATTTTACTTCTGCAGGCTGCAAGGCTTAAAACGAAGGATATAATTTCTGCTGCAGCTTAGATCTCAATGTGCTCCACATGCCCTTGAAATGTAAACAGTTGTAATATAATACACCCCCAATTCGTATTGCAACTCGGAGGGCAACCATCCTGGCCTATTTTGCAAACAGTGAATTGCTGTGTTTCCTTACGTTTTCAAACACATTTGCGTCTATTGTAGCTTTGATGCAATGTTAGTGTCTGGTCAGATTGTGTCGGGTTTTGAGTACACTTAGCCTTGCTAGGGCTCATATTACACAGGGCCATATTACCATGCTCCAAACCAGCACATATGGTCATCTCCCATTCTTCTAACTGGTTCCAGTGCACTGGAATTCCGCATGACCCCTGAGGGCCATCCTAATGCAATCAGTAGGAATACTATATCCAGAGCCAGTCCGAAATCAAAGGCCAGGCCAAAGCCCAGGATAAATTACCGCTGTTATAAAGAAATCACCTTTTCACCCTGCCCCTCATATTCTTTCAGTTTACAGTCATAACTCAAAAGGCTCACAACATTTGTCATTAATAAACCCGCTTGGATAAACAAGGCTGATGGATTAACAAGTCACTTGGAGAGAAACTTGAGAGAGTGAAAATCTTTACTTAGAAGAAATGATAAGTTCAAATACGGGTTTAGAGTGATTTACAATACCAGGTACTACATTTCCAAGCAGGGCACCCATCCAACGTAATAAAAGTAATAAAAGTCGGTCATACTACCCAACAACGATGGACAGCTAGGACAACCTTGAATTTTTCTGCTGGGAGTCCTGAATCGCCACTAAACAATGATAAAGCCGTGATATTTCAGCTCGGCCATTACAAAATTAACCCGAATTGTAGGTTTCAGGTAATTGGCAAGCAAAGAAACAGAGCATCCGGCAAAATGTTGCTGCCATATGAGTGTAGTGTATTGCGTCATGTTGTACTAAAAAATCATTTTAGGTATGGCCTCGAGGCAGCTTTAGTTAAATCGCCTGCTTCATGTTTTCCAAAAACAAATCATAATAAACTACATACACACACACACGCACACACATATATATATATATATTTATACATAAACACACATACACACACAAACACGTATACCTGCATACATACATACATACGTACATACATACATGGGCTTTTGTTCCACTGTCTTTATCCCTTGATTGGTTCAATTGTCAACCATATTTTGCTTCCACCTAGACAAAATACAGCATATGGCAATGGATCAGCCCACAGCAGTCACTGACATCATAGGTGCACAACTGCTAAAAAAGGACTGTGTTTCTGTGACAGGGGCGCTGGTTCGCTTTCTTTTTTTAATTGTTTTAATAAATGTGCCAGTTTTGCCAGTTTTTGCATACTGCATATGTTTGTAAACATAAATAAAAAATGCTCAATTGTCAATACCAGACCTATTGGTTTTATGATTGCTTATTTTAGTTTGCATGGTATTGGCATTTATACACCGCTTACCAGACTCCCAGCGATGCCTGGTATTCTTTCCTGGTTGGTGTGGTTCTTTATTTATATTGTGCCTGTGCTGCTCCACATTACATTTTTAGAAATGTTAATGCACTGTAAACATCAAGCGTAATATTAAAAAATTAAGAGGCACTCATTTTATCAACTATGGAGAATGGATGGCCGAGTTGACGTTGTCAGTATTCAAATTCATATCCTACAGAACACTGAAAATTGTAGTTTCAAGTGGTTAACTCGCTCTGCCCATCTGTAAGCATATGATAGAATATATTGTGTATGTTACCCAACATTGTGTATTATGATTACACGTTACATAACATAATATTATGTTCTTGTGTAGAGCTGCAAGTGTTGTTTCACTATTATATCTTGGTTTGTCCACACTAATGGGCCTTCATGGTGGCCTATGCTTTGTCAATTTTGGGTGTAAAAAGAGTTAGAGTACTTGGAGACAGGAAGGTATCAGGTGGTGGCTGACATAACCTTTTTTTATTATTATTTTGTAGGGCTATTCCTACGTAGTGATGCCACCTCACTGCACACCATAAAAGGTTAGAGATATTTAGTACGCAAGACAGTTTGACTTTCATATAATAGTGTAAATTTAATCACCTGGAGGAGCCTGGACTTTACTGTGAGGGATTGAGAGACCTGGAGACACAAGCACAGTCAGTCAACCAATCACTATTTACTTTGTGTTCCATGGCAAAATTTAGCAGTTTGTGTTTTAGTTATACTTCAAATGAAAGCAGAATATTGTATGTGTGAAATCAGATACCTCTTTCCACTATGGCATCCTAAATTAAGGCTGCAGCATGTCCATTGCTGGCAAAATGTAAGCTTAAAATTGGAGGGCATGAAATGGTCACAAATAAATGATTACTATTGACTGATTCCTGGGCTCTTCTTTTCCCTATAGAACTCTTTATTGGGGTGGTACCCCAACAATAATTGATCTCTCCTCTCTAATACAGCCTTCCACAGTTATTCCACCTGCTCAACCGCACAGTAGTTTCAGTGATGCTTTGAACATTCTTTGAGCCCTGCCCCTAGGCCTGCCCCTTGTTGGCCTTCTGACTGCAATTAGCTATTTATATTCTCAGGCATGGGCCTAGAAGGTGCAACATTACACCCCGTACTCTGGTTGCTCATCTGGCTCTGCCAGTAGCACTTGGCAGGCAGCAGACTGTCTGTGGACCGAAGGAAATTACTTGGACCACTTGTAACAAATATCCATGTGGTGAGATTGAGGGGACAGGTGCAAGAAAACTGGCTCTGCACCCAGGGCAGCACCATGTGTCTTGCGCCCCTTAGCGCCCCCTAACACCACCATGTGTGCGCCGTATCTAAGATATGGTGCACCATGTCGCTAGTTAGGGAACTAGCATCAGAAAATTTGATGCTAGTTCAGAGATTTTCAGGATTAGCATCAAACCTTTTGATGCAAAGTCCATTGAGGCCCTTTGTAAACAATCGTGTGCCTCCTTTTAACACCTGCCCTCAGCAGGCGTTAACAGTGCCGAACAAAAAGATGCAAAGAAATCTCTTTGATTTCTGTGCGCCATTGTTTCGGCCTCCCTAATGGGGGACTGCCCCCTTTGCATACATTATGCCTGACACAGGCATAATGCAGTGCAGAAGGTTACAAAGTGGTGCAATGCATGTAAATTTGATGGCAATTTTGGCCTCTTTGGACCACATTAGCATAAAACAAAATGATGCTAATGTGATGCGAGGAGGAGCTAGGGGCTCTTAAATCTGCTCCTGTGTTTTCTTCGTGCAACTGGGTCACTGCATTTTAGAGTAGGTTCTCTTCACAAAGCATGGGTGTGAGAAACTGCTTCTCCTCCACTTTGGACATGTGTCAGATATGCAAACTCAGTAATACACCTGCTAGCACACTATCATGACATTCCGTACAAACTCTACTTTACCCCCTGACTCATTCTGAGTTACACAGTGTGTAAAATCAATCAACCAATCGATCAATCATAGCATTTGTAAACCACAGTACTATAATCCCCAAGGGTATCTGGGTGTTGAGGGTGTCATGTGTCATTCAAATAGTCATGTCTTGAATCTCCTTCTGAAGTCCACCAGAGAGGGAGCTGTTCGGAGGTGGAGTGGCAAGCTTTTCCAGGACTTGGCTGCTGTGTATGAGAGGTGTGGACTCTGCTGTGGCAGCGATGCATGTGGGGTGTGAATGCAAAGTTTAGCGAGGTGGAGCATAGTTGTCTTGCTGGGATGTAGAAGCTCAGTCGATGGTTACTGTTGATGGCCTTAGGTTCTGGAAAGCCTTGTATGCAAGTGTGAGGATTTTGAAGTGGTATCTCTTCTGGATGGGGAGCTAGTGTGGAGATTCCTCAGGTGTGGGGTGATGCTTGAGCTCTTCGGGAGGTCGAGGATGAGTCTGGATATGGTGTTCTGTAGAGTATGAATTCTTTTAAGTAGCTGGGAGGACACTCTGGCGTGGAGAGCGTCGCCATAGTTGAGATGGCTGATGACCAGGCCATGCTTGACTGTCTTTCTGGTATCGATAGGTACCCATTTGAAGATTCAGCAAAGCATACAGAGAATGTAGAAGCAGGAGGAGGGGCTGAGTTTACTTGTTGATTCATGGTTAGTTGGCAGTCAAGGATGGTAACAAGGTTTTGTGCATGGTCTGATGGAGAGGGCGTTGGTCCGAGATCTGCTGGCCACAGCTCTAGTCCCATATAGAGGTGTTCTTCCTGAAGATCAGGAATTCCGCTTTGTTGGTGTTTAGTTTGAGGCAGCTGTTTTTGTCCATGCTTCTATGTTGGTCATGGTGTTACAGAAGTTGGCTTTAGCATTGTGGGGGTCTTTGGTAAGTGAGAGGATTAGTTGAGTGTAATCGGGGTAGGACACTATATTGAGTCCGTAGGATCTGGCGATGTCTGCAATGGGGGTCATGTAGATGTTGAACAGGGTTGAGCTGAGGGAGGATTCTTGAAGTACACTGCTGGTGATGTTCTTGGGTGTAGAAGTGAAGTGAGGAAGGCGGATCTTCTGCGTGCAGCCTGAGAGAAAAGAGGTGACCCACTTAAAGGCTTGTTGTTGAATACCTCTGTTGTGGAGTCTGTTGAGGAGAGTGTGGTGGGAGACTGTATTGAATGCTATGGAGAGGTCCAGAAGATCAGAGCTGCTGACTCTCCTCAGTTGAGGAGGGTTCTGATGTTGTCCGTGGTGGTTATCAGTCTAGTCTTCATGCTGTGGTTGGTCCGGAATCCTGATTGTGAGGTGGCAAGAAGGTGGTTTTGTTCGAGGTAGTGTGTGAGCTGTTGGTTGATGGCTTTCTCAAGCAGTTTGGTTGGGTAGGGGAACAGGGAGATCAGTGTGTAGTTTTTAAGGTTGCTGGGGTCAAATGAGGGTTTCCTTAGGATGGGTCTGATCCCTGCATGCCTCCATTCGTCCAGGAAGGTTGCTGTGGAGATGGAGGTGTTGAGGATATGGGTTAGTTCTTGCTAATAGTGTTGTTTCTGAGGTTGAAAAGCCAGTGGGGGCAGGGGTCAGTGGGTGCCTCAGAGAGGATGGATATCACGAGGGCTGCGGTGGTCTGTGTGGTAATCAGGGACCAGGAGGTTATCGTGTGGCTGGTGTTTGCTGCTTGAGAGATGTTTTCTAGGCTGGAGGTGGAGGTTTCGGGTTGAAATTGATGTATATGGTGGTGATCTTGCTGCAGAAATAGTCTGAGTGTCTGTCGCTGAGTTCCTGGGATGGGTGGAGGGTGGTCTCTGCGGCTAGATGATTCTGAAGAGTTCTTTCATGTGGTTAGCTGCAGTGTTACTGTGGGCAGTGATTGCTGCTATTTTTGCTTCCTTGATGTTGTGGTGGAAGTTGTTGAAAGCTGCCTTGTAGGCGGCTCAGTTGGAGGGGGTCCTTGGTCATGCGCCATTGTTTCTTGAGGTGGTGGCAGTCTCATTTGGAGTTTCTGAGCTCTGGCGTGTACAACCTCACTGGCTTGGAGGTATTGTTGGTGTTAGCTGGTTTCAGCAGGGTGACTCTCTCTGCAGATTTGGTAATCCAGGTGGTGAAGTTTTACATGGTGTTTACACCTGATTTAAAACCAGGGCAGGTTTTCTTGGATGTACAAAGCTCTCCAGTTAGTACATGGTTGAATATGCACCTCAACGACTGCGTGCAAAATGGAATATCATATGTTAGCACCACTTGAAAAGGGAGTTACCGGTTTTCATAACCCATGATGTTATGGAAAACTCAAGATCTTGTGCAAAAAAGCACACAAGGCAAATCCAGTAACCTGAGGAAACGTTTTTTGCCACACTGAGAAGTAATAGGGATGGCTCTCATTTTTGGCTGTGCCTCAAAATCGAACAGATGTCTATAAATGTACAATAGTTACTCTCCTCTTGTAGTTACATATGAATCACCTCACTGGTTTGTGGAATTCTACAGAACACAAAAAATGTCTCACAGCAGAGGGAATGTATTTTTCCCATTTAAAGACACAGTGACCTCATCTGTCAGCAGAACGCCATCCCATAAAACTGTAAAGGCATGCCTGGCATGCAAACTCTAAAAGCTTTCTTTAAAATGCAAGACACTATTAACTGTCTTCACATCTCTCGATTTATGGGGTATGTACGCTTGTTACTTTCCATAAAACCAACTTAAAACATATTTGATGCAATACTGGGAATTTTACAATTCTCTAAAAAACAAATGAAATGGGTATTGATCAATGAGTCGGGCTGACCAAATCAAATGTCTCACCCCATCAATGCATTCACCATCCGTTTTCTCAGTCTGTTCTACTGAGCTTAGCCATTGGCAAATACATCACTCAGATACTTGCAAAACGTCGGTGAAGCCTCTTTTATCTCTGCTCTGTGTGAATGAAGCAAATGTGAGCTGAATAGCAAATAACCTTTACTGACCCTCTAAATTCAGGGTGAAGTCAGCGGAATTTGAGATGCAAAGAAATGTGCAAAGTAATCAACAAGATACAAAAAGAGAAAAAAGAACGCCATGCTAATCTTTGGAATTTAAATGTCATTGGTGATCCACTGCTATGAAGATTTCCCATTGTAAGAAGGTGATTGCTACTTCGAGAGAAATGTGATCAGGAGAGTAAATTAATAATTCGCATTGATCGGTCGTGTTTGCCCATTTTTTTGGGCGAGGATACAAATGTCTAAAAATAGTTGCTCCCAATATTTTATCAGTACTTGCCTGATGTAACCAATAACAAAGGCACTGTTTAAAACAGCCTGCAGGGAGGAAAAAACTAACAAATGAATTAGTGACAATACCTGCGTTGTACAATGCGGAGCGAGTGAAAGGTGACCATTTTGACATGCAGAATACTAGAGCTATTTTCAGATTTAAAATAAATTCTCTGCAAAGAGAATGATGACAACCCATCTAATGTGTTTAAAGGATTGTTATTCTTTCTGGCAAACAATATGAAAAAAATAAGGCCCATATTTATACTTTTTTAGCCCCGCATTTGCATAATTTTTTGACGCAAAAGCGGCGCAGACTTGCAAGATACAATTGTGTTTTGTAAGTGTGCGCCGCTTTTGCGTCAAAAGGCGACAGAAATGTGGCACTAAAAAAGTATAAATATGGGCCTAAGTTCTCTGATAATGAACCCGTATCATTGACTCTGACAGTAGTGCAGTTAGTTCTATGAATAGGCCACAACTGTGACTTACTGATATAGTGATTTCCAGCAGACTCAGAAAATCTGATTAGAGGAAAGAGAAACACAAAAATATATATATTATAATATTAAGGCCCATATTTATACTTTTTGGCGCAAATCTGCGCTAATGCAGGTTTGTGTCAAAAACTGTAGCGCCGGCTAGCGAGATTGCTAGACACCCGCTGGGTGCCATATTTTTGGAATGGCGCTAGCCGGCATTAAGACCCTTAGCGTCCTTGGAAAGGACGCTAACAGGGCCGGGGAGGCATAGGGGGAACCGGGACTTGTGCCCCAAATTATGGCACTACACTGTTTAGAGGCCAAAAATGCCTCTAGGCAGTGTAACATCATTTTCTGGTGTGCAAGCCCCACGGACGTGGCTCCTGCCTTAGTAAAATAGGAGCCATGCCACCCTAATGGCCACAAATGTCCCCTGGGCATAGCCATTGGGGCCAGCGCCGTGCAAGGGGGCCCCAAGTCAGGGCCCCCAAGCGGTGTTGGGCAAAAAAAAAAAAACTCACTAAGACTTACCTTGGATGGGTCCCCCATCCTCAGGTGACCTCCTGGTGTGGGTAGGGGTGGGTGGGGATGTCCCTGGGGACAGGGAATGGCACCTGTAGGCACTTTCCATGGGCTCTGACCATGGAAAGTTGCCTACAGACCCCCTTAAGCGTGCCTAGACCCAGGTGTTGAATAATGGCGCTAAGCAAGCCTAGCGCCATTATTTAAGGTCCCTATCCACCCCGTGCTCGATTTTAGCACGGAGGATAAATATGGCGCAAAGGCCATATCATTCTTTTCTGGACGGGAACACCTACTTTGCATCTCATTGATGCAAGATAGGTTTTCCCCTCCAGAAAACGACGTAAACTCCATAACTTTGGCACTAGACATGTCTAGCACCAAAGTATAAATATGGAGTTAGGTTTTCGCTGAATTAGCGTAAAAAAAATAAAAATGATGCTAATTCAGCACAAACCAGGTATAAATATGGGCCTTAGAGTCAGAATACATTAAATATCATTGGGAAATCTCTATTATTCACATTTATTATGTCACCCAATTTCATTGAACATCTACGACCAAAAAACACTGCTATTGGTTAATTTTTTTATGTAGTAATGTTTCTGCACTGCACATTGTTTGAACAGGCATTACGAAAAGGGCCCTCGGGCACTTGGATATTACAAAAGGGCCCACACATCATTGCGTCGCCCCATCTGTAATACAGATATTATGTGTACTGGAGTGATCCCAAGGGGATCTTCTCTCATCTGCATGTGTGTGTTGCCCTTTTCCAAAAGAGGGAATTATTTGGCTTTGTGTCTACACCTTATTATAGACACATGTGCAAATAAAAAGAAGCTTTTAAGAGGTGCACTGATTGTGAGCCTCAGAGAGGTGCTGCACAGTCTGTGTACCTTCCCAAGAGTGCCCCTCAAAAAGCCCCTAAAACTCTAAGGCACCCCTTGCAGGCCAGTTCAGTCATATAATGCATCTGCCTGCAAGGGATCTCTGTTCCATTCTAATGCATGCTGGAATGGACCTGCAAAATGAAAAATGGAACTACAGCTTCAAACAGCTGGTCGGCCTTTCACTAATGTGCTATTCCCAGTGCAGATCCACGTTCTCGCCTGCACTGGGAAACAAAACATTCACTCTAATAAAGCACATTGTCCAGGTCTGCACCCTGCACACCCATTTAAAGGTCCACCATTGTGCAAGTTGGGGCAGATTGCCCTATTTATTCTCTCAAACCTCACAACGCACTTGTCCCATATAGGTAAACTATCAGCGTATTTTGCCAACTGCTAAAATGATGGGCTAGAGCTAGTATGGCCAGCCCACCGACCATAACTGGCACTGCATATTTAGCTATGGAGGTCAGCCAACTGACTCATGCAGTTGTTGTCTTTGTCCTGAATACAAGAGAGAGCAGGTTCAGTCTATCAAGGTGCCTCTTAGGTCACAGGCAGCAGGTCCAGTCCTCTTCTGGTGTTTCACATGTCCAGAAACTGTTCTGAGCAGGGTATTTCGGAATGCCAAACTTATGGTTGGCACTAGCTAGTGGGTGGGGTACCAATGGGTTAAAAAGTCCCAAGTGCAATCATACCCACTTTTTCAACAGTTGTTGTTTGCTTTATTGCAAACTATCTCACATTTGACCTTACTCATAAAATACAAGATGGGGGACCCCTTTCTCCCTTGTGCAGAGCATATGAGTCGAAACAAAAGGGAAAAGAGCAGTTCCCTTCCCTGTGTCTTCTCAAAAACGGTTCAGGGGGTAGCTCCCTTGCCAGTGGGTTTGGTGCCAGCCTGGGTAGCGTGGACCTTGGGGACAAAGGCCTATCCTTCTTCAGGTCTCGACTTATACTAAACCATGCATGAGCAGGCTTCACCACTGTCATTTCAAAGTTAATTAAGTTCTTGAATCCACCCCAAATATTCTTCCAGGGATGATAGAGTTCAAATGCCCCACAATCAATCCATCCGGTCACCAGGTCTAAATCATTGCTCTGCTCTGGGAACAGTTTTCATGCCTTATTAGTGCAAAGTCAAGCATTGCATTAACTGGAAATCTGCAAGCAGGTTAGGCCAAATTAGCTACCAGGAGCTTTAGGCAGGAAAAAGGTAACTTTCAAAAGATTACTGTTCCTAAATATTAATTAAAAATCCAACTAAAGCAATGAATTGGATTTTTAATATGAATGAAAGAATATTTCCACTATATCCTGTCAATAGTTACAGATTAAAGTTGATAATCTGCTGTGCTAACCTGAAGGACCACCTGTCCCAGAGACTATCAGGTCGGAGGAGGAGCCCTGCAATGAGCACCACCTGGGCTGCAAAGCACCATTTAAGCGCATTCTGTGTCCTGCATCATTAGAGCTGCTGTGCTCTGCTGACTTGAGGAACTACCGGAAGAGGAGTCCTGCAATGAGCACAACCTCAAGTGCACTCTGTGTTCCACAGTGTGCGATGCACCTGGGTAAAGCCCGGGCCAGGGGCGGTCCCATCCTATGCCCATCAATACCAGTAAGAGGCATGGCAGGGCCACCCCCCTTGGCCCTGGTTTGGTTTGACTGCCACGTTAAGAAATCTTCCAAGTATGGCATTCTCAGGTACTGGAAGCTTACATTTCCTTTTTTACTGGTAATATATCAAGGGGCCCCACTTCGGTTCAAACTGCACTGCCTAATAAGTAAGGTGTTTGGAGTTCTTGGAGCTCCCTTCTCTCCTTTTGAGCGGTTGGTTTCCAGGTAATATGGGAAAATGGAAAATAACTCCAGTGAATAAATCTGGTCCGTGTCCTCATCTCTAGATGGTTTCATTAAGCGTGTGATGGGGTGCTGAATAAAAAGATTGAGCATGTGGAAAGATGCCTTTGGGTACTTTGGCAGTAGGTGAAGGTGCTGGCTCCATGTCATCTAGTAAATTAGGGGGTGTGGCATCATCAAGTTCAGTACAGGCCTGTGATCTTGAGTCCACAATCCTTCGATTTTCTGCTAATGACAGTACCATTGGAGAGACTGATCCAACCACAGGAACTGACATAATCTCCCTTATCCCTAGTGGGCCACCGGCAAAGTAGAAAAAGCAACAGCTTCCTCGTAAGGTAACTACACCTATTAGTACCCAACCAACCCACGATAAGTGTTGCACTTTATCATGTGCTGATAAACTCAACCTGCACCAAAATTCTTTGCTGGATGGTGTACACAATATTATTTGTACTATGTTTGCATCATTAAAGTTTAGGCTGGGACTAATAGTAGAAAATTTTAAGGATCTTAAAACAAAAGCCAATAAGGTCCAACCTGAAATGGAGGGGGTTTCCTCACACTGTCCGCATGGTCCGCAGGCCCTAGGTGGTAGGTGCTCCTGTGGTACGCACTCAGGCAGGGTATATGAGCATAATGAACAGTCTACTCAGCACTTTCACACATGCACACCAGAGGAAGCAGTTGAGAGGAGGAGCGAGGGTGAATAGATTATGAAAAAGGCTTGGCAAGGCATACGGAGATGCCCCGGTAATAGGTCGGCTACACAACACACTCTTGTGCTAAATCCAGTAAACACAGCCACAGCAAAAGATGGGCCCCCAAATGGTACATCTGTAACAGGGAATTTGCCCAGATTAATGAGAACAGGAGAGATGCATGATATAGGGCCTGGTGCCCCGAACTCGGATGCGATTAATCTACCTCCCACAAATTTCCCCTATGTAACAGTTATGGCAAATGACCCCCCCGACAAGAGGGCACTGCAGAATCATCTAAACAACTAAGGGACGAAGTCCTGCACTGGCTTTTTGCCTGGTCAATATTCTTAATATCAGGGGCAGATCAAATTCTATTGATGCGGAGGGTGGGATGGATTGGGCCCACAAAAAAAAATCACATGTAGGAGATTGTGTCATTATTAATTTTAGGCATCCTAGGTTTAGGGGGGTGGTTCTTACAAAATACTCATACAACCGCGCTGTCAGAGGATAAGATATGACTTCTCCCCCTAGGCTTTTTTCTGTAGACACCTATCTTCTGGCCGAGTAGGCCAAACCCCCTAACTTGCCTTTTGCCTATCAGTGGGTAGTAATGACTCTCAACTTACCCTTTCGAATAGATTTAAGCCACTGAGTGAATTGCAGGATGTACATTGACTTGCCAATCCTTTAGTAGCTGCAGCAGACCCAGAGTCGCCCATCTATTTCCTAGATAGGATGACATAACACACCCCATGCCCAAACAAGGTTATAATGGAGTTCGTGGCATTATATCATGGAACCTTTCTGGGGTTAAGAATAAAGTAAATGTCGAAGTCTGTCACCCGGTCCTCACATATAATTTGTATTCAAGAGACCTTGCAGGTGGACCCCATGCACATTGAGGGTTTTTACTTAGTGTTTACCCCTACCATTCCATCCCCGGCTGGGCGAGCGAAGGGTGGGTTTCAGCTAACGGTTTCCAATTTGATCCCAGAGTGAGATCCTTGGAATTGGACTTTGATGTATTCATCAGGCAATCCAATATTTAATGACCTATAATATGGGTTGGGAATTGTGACCTAACAAAACGAGTTTGAGGTTTTATGAATGGGGCTGGTGGGGATTCTTGCATTTTCAGCATAGCGAGTATGGGGACCTTTTGGATAATTTGTTATATCAGCATGATTTATTTCTGCTGGATGGGTCCAGGAATCTGGGTAGTTCACAGATGCACACATTTATGAAGGGGGGACACATTACAAATGACCACATACTGATTAGCTCATCTCTTGATCAGCTGGCCATTAGTTCTAGGATTTTACTAGAGGTAGTTAGTCATCATAAACCATTCGTTTTTTCTGTCCTAAAGTGAGCTAATTGCTCTTTAGCCCCTACTAAGATCTCACAAATTACTCCTAGTAGACCAAATGGCGCTTGCATTAAATGGGTGGAAATTAATCCTGAGTTTATTATCCAACATCTTTTGACCCAAACGCCTAATGAGTTTGAAATATGCCTAGCCCCAGATGTGGGGGATGGCATTTTGGTTTCAGCTTTTGAGGAGATCACTGTGCATTCTTTGCATTTTCAGCATAGCGAGTATGGGGACCTTTTGGATAATTTGTTATATCAGCATTATTTATTACTGCTGGAAGGATCCAGGAATGTGGGTAGTTCACAGATCACACATTTATGAATGGGGGAGCACATTACAATTGACCACATACTGATTAGCTCATCTCTTGATCAGCTGGCCATTAGTTCTAGGATTTTACTAAAGGTAGTTAGTGATCCTAAACCTTTATTTTTTTCTGTCCTAAAGTGATCTAATTGCTCTTTAGCCCCTACTAAGATCTCACAAATTATTCCTACCAGAACAAATGGAGTTTGCATTAAATGGGTGGAAATTAATCCTAAGTTTATTATCTGACATCTTTTGACCCAAACGCCTAATGAGTTTGAAATATGCCTAGCCCCAGATGTGGGGGATGACATTTTGGTTTCAGCTTTTGAGGAGATCACTGTGCCTCTTAATTTTCTCCTGGTTTGCCCCTTAAAATCAGGGCAACTACCTAGACAGAGGTGGTTTAATCATGAATGAACTCAGGTTTTGAAAAAGCTGAGGACTGCCCTCCATCAGACTCCCAAAAATGATACTCTCGTCAAGCAGATAAGCAAACAGTATAATGATGCCTTGGCTGCTAGGAAGGCAGAGTTGAGGGAAAGGGTATGGTCGGACGTGGAACAGGCCGCAGAAACAAATAATATCTCATTGTTTTGGAGCACTGTAAATACTCATTTTTTGAAGAACAGTCCTGGACCCGTCTTAACATCTTTTGTCCCCCAGCAGGCTTGGGTTGATTACTTTGGGGGGATTTTTGACCTAGCACATATTGCGGAATCAACTCCTTTCTTACTGGTTTCCATTAAATTTAATGAGAACCCTTCTAATCGTATTTACCCTGGATGAAGTTCTGGACACATTGGGTAAGTGTTCAAAAAGGAAACCTGTCGGACGTGATGGGGTTCCGGGGGATGCCTTTCTAGGGTTGGGCAAACTATGGGCCCCAATACGCACATGCATTTTTACACAGCAGAGTAATTTTCCTTCCTCCTGGGTTAAGTAATTTCTAATACCTGTATTTAAGAAAGGTATCAAAGCAGATCCAAAATCGTACCACCCCATTTCCCTGCTGGGTTCCTCGGCAAAACTTCTGGGGAGGTTTGTTTTAAAGAGATTAGAGGACTCGGCAACTGCTATATATGTGTACACTTCTATGAGAACCCTTCAGCAAAAGTGTGGTTTCCAACAGGGATGTGTATTGGATCCTTTTTTATTTTCTTTATTTATAAACATGGTCGATGATACTTTACGTTTTTTGCAGGCCGATGTTACGATGTATGCTGGCCACCCGGTACCTGTACTTCTCTATGCAGACGACCTGGTACTTACCTCAAGGTCCGCGGTCGGACTCCTGATATTCATGGATTCCTTCTCAGATTTTATGGCCTCCAGGAAATTAATAATTAACAGGTCCAAAGCATTTATAGTGAGTTGTAGGAAAACATCCAAGAATGTAATATTCCTTGATCTTGAAGGGTGCCAGATAGCAAAGGCTAAGTCCTGTTGCTCCTTGGGTGTACCTCTAATGCCTCCTGGACAGATCGTATACTCAATGCTAGACTGTGGATAAAAAGAGCCTCAAAGGTTTTTTTTAGATTCATTAGTACTTTAGGCAGTCATCCCAGTAAAGAGATGGTTACTATTAACAAGGCAAAGACTGTATCCACGGCAACCCGTGGTGGAGGGGTGTGGGGTTATGCGCTTAACAAATCTCTGCAGATTGAGTAAAATACATTTCTAAGCCATTTGCTTTGTACCCTGCCAGTGGCACTGGCTACCATACTATACAGAGAAGTCGGTTTGGACCACTCGGATGATTTTCTCTGGCATTCAATATGGGCCAAACCAGAAACCGAACTAACAAAGACAATCATACAGGACAGTCTTACTTTGGACTATGTCCTAAAAATCCAGTTGTTTTTTTATTGACAAAACACTCAAAACAGTTTTATGTCTTCCAGGACTTGTAGATCCGCCCAAGATTTTAACACTGGAGAAGGCGGCATTAAAGGGTATTATGCTTGATGCAAGGGTGAGGGAAAGAGCAGTGGGTGATGAGAAGAAACATATATTTCCCTTACCTTACCTCTAGGCTGACAACCCTATCTTACCTGGGTGATATATTATCAGCATTGTTACGTCTTGACTAGACTATGGTTGAATAATGTGTATCAGCCGGTAGCCTTCCCTAAAGTAAATCAATGGGATTCAAGTACAGCCCCTTGCCTATTCGATGGAGCCTCCAAACAATACACTGGGCACTTTATGGCTTTTCTGTCAATTTTACACAAGCCTAAGAAAACGATTTTAAAACCAATTTTTATCGTGCATAACATTAGAGATTGTAAAGTTCCTATGAGTTTTTTGTTTAGCTTGGAATCCTCAGTTTTGACATGGCTTTGTTTATTTGCAAAGACATTTGCTTAAGGAAGAGAATGTTTTAAGAAGGAGGGGACTACATATGTTTGAAGACTTTCCTGTCAGATTGCCAAATTAGACCTCTTTTTTTGTTCGAATCTGTTTTTTTCTTTTTTTTTATCACAATGCTTTTGCAGTGTTATCAGTTACATTTCAGCATAGTTGTTGGAAATCCGACTTTGATTTATAGGTAATATTAAACATATTGGCACAATTGTCCAACCCTTGCATGATAAATAACTGTGTTGGATCAATACATCTTGTTACTGTCATGTGCTATAAAAGCCTTATAATATGTTAGTCATTAATGCTGTAAAAAAAAAAAAAATGTTACAATGCCTATGTGAGCCTGTATTAACTGTATCCGCATTACAATGGTGTCAGCAGATCCTGAATATACATCAAGAACTATAACAAGCCAATCAGTTTGTGACAAAACTATAATCAACGGCATCTACAGTAGGAGTGAATCTTTGAAAAGAAAAGCAACAGCACAAATATCATACTGTTACCGCTGTATACGTGTTTAGTGAGTTACCTGGCAAGAATCGTATTGTGTGGTATGCTTTGTCTGCTGATGACCAGCCAATAAGATGATGAATTAAGGTACGGATTATACTGGGTTGAGTATTGGATTTGCCCTTGTGGTTAGGAGAATGGGGACAAGTGTCCCTCCGTTTCTATGATGTTTCCCACTGGTGAACTAGGTTCATGTGTAGACACTGGAGATAAAGCATCTGCAAGTATAGAGTCTTAATTAGTGGCTATGGGGTATTTACGGAGGACGAGGGCGTCCTCTCTATAAAGGGCAGTGCTTTCTGCCTGTGCCCAGATCATCATTGACTGCTTCCAGGTTTCATAGGTGGGGGGCCTGGTGTCCTCCATCTGCAAGTGAGAAGTCTTTTAGTTAGTATGAATCCTAAGTCTAAAAATCTTGCAGTGACACTGTATTTTTACTCCTATGGAGGAGTCCCAGTACACAGGTTTCCCACATAAGTGTGTGTGTTGGGTTCACAGTACCAATTGTTGCACTATCACATCCCAGTAGTTTCGTATGGCTGGGAAGACCATGTCATATGTAGTATGTCCACATTTATTAAGTGAATGAGGGCAGTCTGTGACTGTGTCCCACCTCATGTCAGTAAGTCAATTCCGTAGCCGAGGGCACATGTGAATCACGCAGCATCCCTAATAATGCAAAAAGAGTAGTATGTCTGGGAGTTTCCAAGGTGGGGATAACGTAACCATATCATGTAGGTTTACGGGCAGCCAGCCAACAAGCTATTGACTGTAGCTGAGCCTCTAGATTGCAGACTTCAAAGTTAGCCAGTGCCAACCCGCCCAAGTATATGGCTCTGTAAAGTATTATGAGTGCTACTCTACATCTACTATTGTGCCATATAAACTCACGGATGGTCTGTTCAAATAAAACGGAAGAAGGAGGACGGAATTTATAGGGACTAAGTAAACAAGCAACAAAGAAATAAAGCAGGCAGGGTAGAGCTAACATTTTTAAGAGAGCTAGGCAGCCTGTCACCGACAAGGGTAGTGTCTTCCAAAATACCATCTGGTACTTCAAGGAAGTCATAGTCTGTATTAGGTTTCCTCTATCAGATCAATTTCTGAGTGGTAAATCTGAATCCCCAGGTAGTAGAAGGTGTCTGGTTAGTGGCAGAGAGAAGGGAGAGTGGGGATCTGGCCAGAATCAGGTGTTTCGACCTGGAATGGGTATATACAGGATTTAGCCCAGTTTACCCAAAGGTCCAATAATGTTGCAAAGTTGGTAAGGGTGGCGGTGATGGATGGGGGGAGATAAGAGAATTTGTGCATCTAAATGAGACGGACATCGTTGTGAAGGGAGACGGCGTGTTTGCCATCACCCATGGGAATGCCCCACTGTTGTCCTTGTGTGCAGAGAGCGATGGCCAGGGGTTCCACGGCTAGAACAAAAAGAAGTGGAGACAGGTTGCATCATTCTCGTGTCTCTTTCAACATTGATGGGGTGGATATCATGGGTCGCGTGCGTATTCTGGCCTTTGGCATGGTGTTCAGTAAATGAACCATATTTGTGCTTAGTCCAATTTTTGTCAGAACTTGGAGCAAAAAGGGCCATTCTAGTGTGTCAAATGCCTTAGCTAGGTCGAGTACTAAACATCCCACCGGGGACAACTGTGAGGCAGCATTTTTTAGGAGTCATAAAAAATATTCATAGGTTGAGTGATGTAGTGCGAGGCATAGCAAAACAATTTTGTTCCCAATAGACAAGGGTGGGAACCAATGGCACTAGACGATACCCAAGGACCTTAGTCAACATTTTATAATCAGAGTTCACTATCACTAGTGCTCTGTATGAGTTGAATTGTGTTGATTCTTTACGGGGCTTGGGTAGGGAAATTAGAAAGGCATCACACAGCGAGTCAGGAAGTTTCCTGGTGGGTAACACTTCCTCATATATCTTGAGTAGGCGGGGCACCAATATTGGGGCATATGCTTTATAGAATTCAGATGGTAATCCATCTGGGCCAGGGGTTTTACCTGAGGCAAGGGCTTTAATGGCATTTTGAATCCCCATTAATGTGAGAGGTTTGTTAAGTTCCAATGTTGTTCCAGCAAAAAGTATGGTAAGGGTAACGCAGATAGGAAGGAGTCGATTGCATTTAAAGAGATTGGATTGTCAGAACTGTATAATGGAGGGTAATTTTGGTGAAATATGTTGAGTATTTCTCTTTGCATGTGTAATAGTGTACCCGATCCATCTAGTAATGCCTCTATCAGTCGGTGGGGTCTGTCTTGCTTTATCTGCCAAGCCAAGAGACAGCCAGCACTATCAGCTGTGGCATGTGTTTTAGCAGAGTGAGCCACATAGTTTAGGCATTATAGTCTTTCTAGAAGTTCAGCATGTTCTCTATGAGCCTCAGCAAGCTTCTGCTGTCTATTTGAGTTTTGCACTACCTCATACTCAAGGTACAATAGCCTCCATTCCAGTGTTATTGATTTCCGGCCTAGTTTCTTGCGCAAGTTTCCAAGTAAGGAACGAAGGGTCACCTTAAAGGCATCCCTCTCTGTGGATCACGGGTCTACAGATCCCTCATTCACTTCAAAATAGTTGGTTATCATCATTCTGACAGATTCCCAGAATGAGAAATCCTCAAGCACTACTGGTTGGAGCCACCACGTGGGTACTGGTGGGGGGTCTGTGTCATGGTCCAGGTGTAGGAATTGGGGATTGTGGTCTGAGTAAGAGTGCCCCAGGTAATCAGTTTGTGTTATGGAGTGTGCAATATTAGTACAGCAAAGCAATCCATCTATGAGTAGAAGGAATACATTTTGGTGGTTGAGTTGCGAGCACGCCTGATGTCCAGAAGGGTCCAGTTGTGTAAACAGTTAGTGAGGATAAAAACATTAGGCGTTTCCGCTGTGCGAGGTAATGGTGGAAAGGAGCAATCAAGTGTTACGTCAAGGACACTATTGATATCCCCTACCAACAGCCAAGGAGTGCCTCCCTATCGGGATAGGATTCCCGAGATTTGAGTTAAATAGGAGGTTTTATCAGAGTTAAGGACATATATGCTGCCAATGAGTATATGGTGGCTGTTCAGGCATCCTCTCACAAACACATCTCCCTTCCGGGTCCATCTCCACCTCCTCCATCACAAAAGGAACCCCAGCACAAATCCATATCAGGGTCCTACGAGCATAGGAAGAGTAAGTAGTTGAGTAAATCTGACCACACCAGCCCTGTTTAAGTGTATTGATTTCTGAAGCCATTGGATGGGATTCATGTAGTAAGATGATATGTACGGCATGTTCCTGGAGGTATGAGTATATTGCATAGTGTCTACTGGGAATGTGAATGGAGCGAACATTCCAAGTAAATATTTTAGTGGGTGTCCTAGTGTTGTATCAGATTAAGCCAGAAATTCTCTAGATAACACACAGATTGGGGGCAGGCGAGTAAGCAGCTTTTTCAGCAATGTGTAGGTTAGTGAATCTGATTTGCCTACATTGTCGTGCCAAACAAGATGTAAGAAAAAGAACTACATATGCAAACAGTAACATTCCAAATACCAAAGGGGCAGTGCACAAGAATCAGTGGCCCTCCGGACACTTTAGGTAACACTAGTAGGAGGCAAGAAGAGGCAGCAGGTAGGTCTGCGAGGCCAGGTGGTGTAAGGAGTAGGTTTTAGGGATTAGAAAACGGCGTCCATCCCAGAAGTACATGGTGAGGTGGGGGGTCCGTGTCTCCAGTGAGATATGTCTGAACAGTTCGGATTTTATCACTGTCTGGCCTCTGCAGTGGTATAATCTCTTCTCACTCTAATATAATACCAAATATGAGAAAACAGGGTAGTTCGGTCTTCCGGACACAGACAGTACAATGTATGTCGGTGTATAGGCCAGGAGTAGTCACGTTAACAGTAAGTCACAAATTAGGATGAGATTAAATAACAGTGTCTGCTGTTTGTGGGGTGACATCTGGTGGAGAAATGGAATCCGCTCCTGAGGGCCATGTCGCAACTGAGCTCTCCTCAGTGGATGAGTGTTGATTTGTGGTATCTGGGATGGAGCAGTATGGTGTGCCGGTGAGGTCAGCGGACTCTCTCCGTGCTTTGTGATGTTCCATAATGGTTTGTTCTAGGTCTGGTATTGTTGCAGAGGTGCGACCACGTCTTAGGCGGGGTCCATGGTGTTTAGGTTATTGTTTTGGAGCATAGAGATTTGAATTGTCAAAGCCAGTGGTTTTCAGTCATCTCCACGTATCTTCTGGTGATGTAAAGAAATGTATTTTTCCTTCTGTCACTACTCGCAAACACACCAGGAATAATAGCAAATACCAGAAATATAGTTCTCGCAGCTGGCATTTAATGGCCATTAAAGAACCCCTCTGTGGTTGCACCACAAAGGTGTAGACCGGGAGGAACATAATCTTAGCATTATCTTTTTGTACCTCCGAAAGAGTACGTGTGTCCCGCAGGACTGTGTCACTAGCATGAAAATGCAAGAAACGGTCCACCATGGGTCAGGGATTTGAGCCAGGTCGAGGCGTACGCGCTGGGACTCAAAGAGCTCTCTTGATTGAGAAGAATTGTGACAAGGTCACCTCTGGCAGCAGCTCCCAAAACCATGATTCATATAGGAAACTGAGTCCGTGCCTTCCATGCCCTCCAGGGGGCCCACCACACAGACATGGTTCCTAAGGGATCTCCCTTCCGTTTCTTCAACACGTGCCTCCAGCAGCTGTACATGATCTGAGAGATTTTGCAGTTCAGAGTTCATTGTTTGACCTTTTGGTTTTATCGTGTCAAGAGTTTGCTCTGCTGCTGTAACTTTATTTGCAAGTTTTTGGCGATCTGCGTGTAGCAGAGGTGTGGCGCAACAGTGTTGATCCTAGTGTTCCATGATGATCTAGTGCAGGGGTTTTCAAACTGGGGAGCTGGCCTCCTTAGGGGGGACTCAAGTGATCTCAGGGGGAGGGCACCAGGCTCTGGCCAAAGGCAGCATTATGCTAATACGAGGGCTTTGTTTTAAGTTGAAAAAATTGAGTAGCAGTAAACTGCTCTGTAATGGGCCATCACTTACCTGTTTTGGCATTTACATCCAAGCTGGGAGTGTGTCTCAAAAGGAAAGGGACCTCAACTATTCTTAAAACCCCCCACCACTTCTAATAATCACATTGTGGATACTTTTTACATGTTAGTAAGACTTGCCTGACCAGAATAGTATGTTTGGCATTATGTATTTCATTTCATTTTTAAAACAGTAACAGAACTTAACTGCAATGCAAAGCTCCAGGTGTTCTGCCAGAGCTGCAGGCTGGGTGTCATCCCTGGGGTTCAGGCCCCTCCACCCCTTGCATGGCCTCTGCATTTCTTGAGCAGTCTCTGCAGCGCCAGGTGTTCTGCCAGAGCTGCAGGCTGGGTGCCACCCATGAGGTTCAGGGCCCCCACCCTTTGCATGGCCTCTTCATTTCTTGGCTTACTATAGTGCCTGGTGTTCTGCCAGAGCTGCAAGCTGGGTGCCACTCCTGGGGTTCAGGCCCCTCCACCGCTTGCATGGCCTCTGCATTTCTTGAGCAGTCTACACTCCAGGAGTTATGCCAGAGCTGCAGGCTGGGTGCCATCCCTGGGATTCAGACCCCTCTGCCCCTTGCATGGCCTCTGCATTTCTTGAGCAGTCTCTACAGCGCCAGGTGTTCTGCCAAAGCTGCAGGCTGCGCGCCACCCCTGGGGTTCAGCCCCCTCCACCCCTTGCATGGCCTCTACATTTCTTGAGCAGTCTCTGCAGCGCCAGGTGTTCTGCCAGAGCTGCAGGCTGGGTGCCACCCCTGGGGATCAGGCCCCTTGCTCCGCTTGCTGACACATGGCTTCTGGATTCCTTGCGCAGGGCTCACTGTTCACCACAGTCATTTCCTGATTTCCTTTACATCACAGAGGTGCTGGGAGCTGAACAACGCGTGATGCACGGGAAGTTGTGCCCTCTCTGTAGCGCCTCCCCCCCTCCACGAAGACACACAGCACTGCTTCTCTGGTTAGCGCCGTGAGGAGGTGGGGGGCTGTGAAGGCACTTCCTGTTGCCTCACCGCAGCAGTGTGCGCTCACATCCTGTCCGGGAAGCAGGGCCTCTCCCTGCGTGAGTAACTGCAGGAGACGTCACAGCACCTCTTGGACTCACTGAGCATGAGATCTGACCTCTGACCCCTTTTGCAGCATGGCTAGTCCTGGCCCACTCACTAGCCTGGGGAAGGGATAATTCACTCTTTCTGGCTTCATTGTCATTGCATCCTAGGAGTCTTGGGTGCCAGTTGCTTGGGGACATCGTGTGCACACTTCAGCTCAGACCATGCCCCAGTGCTGTGCCAGGTTCTGGGTGCGGACCACCGTATGTCCAACTGACTTGGAAGGTACTGGTGCTGACGCTTCAGCTCGGACCAGACTTCGAGGGGACAGCAGCTGTTCCTACTGCTGTGGTGGGTCCTGGACATGGATCAATGTCCGTTAGAAGGTACTGATTGTCATGCTTCATCTTAGACCACACACCAAGAGGACATAGGTGCCCACTGTCCATCAAAAGTATCGATGGACACTCTTCATCTTAGACCACACACCAAGAGGACATACGTGCCCACTGTCCGTCAGAAGGTCCTATTGATCACACTTCAGCTTGGACAAGACTCCGAGGGGCAGGAGCTGTGCCAGGGATTGGCTATGGGCCACTGTCAGTCCTTCTGGTTGGGAAGGTACTGGTGGTCATTCTTCAGCTTGGACTAGACTCCAAGGAGGTAGAAGTTGTGTCCAGTGCTGCAGTACTTTCTGGGCATGGATCACTGCCTGGCCATCTGACTAGGCCCCTGTGTCTTGTGGCCTGACAGGGATGTTTGTACTCCTCCATTGTGCAAGACCAGTGGGGTGCTGGAATACCCCCTGACAAACATAAGACTGTTCTACCTGGCTGTCTCAGATCCCAAGGCGGTATCTGGATCTCTCTCTTTGAGAGTTTAGGGGTCTCTGGAGACTTTGGGTGTGCAAAGTCAAGTTGGAACCAATCTTGATATCGCCTCTCCAGCAGTGTAAACGTTTTATGGACAGTCTTAGAATTGGTAAGTAATAAAAGCTGTGAATGATCTTTGACTGTTATTGTGCCCATACTACTGAAAGTTCTCTGAACTCTTTTCCTTTGCTTCTAGTTCCACCCTTAAAGCATATGAACACTTGCATCCTAACTTCGACTGCATGCAATGCTGTAACTTTAAAAAAAAAAAAATATGTACTCTGTGGTGATTTTCTTTTTTCTTTTGTTCTTTTTCTTTCTTTCAAATTTAATCCCGGGAAATGTACTCATTGTTGTATCAAATGGACAATTAATGCAAATTTGGAGGCAGAACCTTTTGCAGGGCTCTTAACCATACCACCTTAGAACACCACCATACAAGAAAAAGACTATAGGTGGTACATCCTTCTCCTTTCAAGCAGCCAAACTATGGAATTCATTACCCCCAACTATAAGAGCCACAGATAACTTTCTTGTCTTCAGAAAACTACTCAAGAGTTGGCTCTTTCCTTCATAACCACAATATTCAAACAACTATGGACTGCATATGCCTATGTTGATAAATATTTTTTTCTGATTATGTGTATATTTCTAGTTATGTATAGTTCTTTAGAAAATATGTATCGCTACTATGTCATAACAATAAAATACACACACACTCTTTAAACCTGTTTGACTAAGTATATTTTACCCATGGTTCTAATTATGTATTGTATGTGCATATGTGTGTGTATTCATGTGTGTTTATATGTGTGTGCGTATGTGTGTATGTATATATATATGTATGTATGTATGTGTATATGTTGTTTCTGTGCTTGGCATGTTCATGGGTCATTGCATGGCTCCTGGGTGGGTTGTTATACTAGATATCTATGAATTCCTGCTCTCATCTTATCACACTTATCTACCCATCATCATATGTCATGTCTCTATCAAACTATCCTCCATTCTCACTCTGACTCATCCCAAATTCTTTCTACTACTTTCATCTCCTAAATAATTCTGCCTAAGCTCTTCCCTCCGCTTCCACATTTAACTCACCAAACCTCACTCTACTACCGTGACCTCCCACACAACCCTACTAAATTCTCCTGCATTTATCTCACCCTGCTACTATGCTCTCCCTAACCCTTCCACATACTCTTCCCTCCTCCATCCCCCTTTACTCATACAAAGCCTTTGGGTTGAGTAAATGAAGGATATACTCCCAATTAACACTCCTGGATTTCTTTCCTCCTCCACCCCTCCATTACTCCAGTCAATCTAACTAACAAACTCTCATATCCGTGGCTCAACTTAACTCATAATAATACTAAAACTGTACTCATTATTTCCCGATACTAATCCATCACTAATTCTTGTTGGGTTCCTGAGTTGCTTGCTACTCACCGAAAAGCACTTCGACGCCTCATCAGGGGTAGTAAGCGCTATATAAATACGATTACAATACAATACAATGCTTATAAATAAATGTAGACATATTTAAACATTGTCAATTTAATAGAACAATTGCAAAAAATTCAGAGGGAGCCCGATGATTTTTGTTTTCTCACTGGGTGGCGCAACATTAAAAAGTTTGAAGACCACTGATCTAGTGTGTTCAAATGCAAATATGTCTTCCAGAATCTTGGAGATTTTAGGCTGTCCATATGTGCCCATTGTGGACACCACTGGCTGTGGGGCTGCATACTTTTCAGAAGGATGCCCGGTGGTCAGTTGTCCGGGTTTGTCCTATCTCCACTATACTGTTTGCACAGAGAGATGAATGGGAAACGGAGGGGTTTGCTCAGTAACCGTGTTTGGACTGTCACACCCCTAAATAAATGGTTTCTGGTAATACTGGCACAGTTAGTCGGGAGTCGGGCTGCCATGGGGAGATTCCAGGATCAACCATAAGTTCAGGGGTCAGTGGGGCATATGTCATCACAGTTGAATACTGTGTGATCTGCAACGGCACTAGAGAGCAATCATAGGCATAGGACACTCTTTTTGTAACACTTGTGTGGCGAGGTCCTTTGTACAGCAGAGCAAAAGGAACAATGGGCATATGGGCTATAGTGTCTGAAGGAACTGGTAGGGGTTGTTCGCCTTGCAGATCACTGTAGGGGCGCCCAGGATAACTTCCTCCATTTAGTGCTTTTCTTTAGCATAGTGATTACATCATGGTGTAGATCAAGTTGAACATGGTATTTCCCATAGTCTGGCCTCCCCAACTATTCAGTGTTCTTAGGGTGTTCAGTGGTCAGAATGGGGTTTTGGAGGATTCCACCACAAGGTTTCACTTCTTAGGGAGTGCCAGTCAGTTGTTCTTGATATCGCACAGGAGATCGTGTACACTGAGACCCAGTAGGAAGCACATGCCTCCGTATCTTTAGCTTTTTCTGATCTTCACGTGCAAGAAGCCCTCTGCTCGTTGGTACTGACTGACCCATCTGCTACATTCAGGGCCAGTGTGAGAGGTGGCGTAGAGTGCTCTCCCCTTTTTGCATGACATGCACCTTAAGCCTCCCGTGTACGTGGCCTCCTCCGCTCCGTACCTCTGTATTAGTGAGCACTCTTCACTACTGCGTTGATTCGGCCTGTTCCACTGGTGTGCCTGGGCGAGTCAGTGATCAATGTGCATTGGCCTCTCCATCAGTGTTTGCGCCACCTCAAAAGCGGTGCTCACGCAGATGGGCAGTGGTGGCTGCAGTCTTGGCGCGGCCTCTCGTCTCCACCAAGCCTCCACTCAGTCCTTGGGATGCCAGACCGAGACTCTTTTTCGGCTCTTTTCTGTGTCAGTCACTGATATTGTTCACTTAAGTTGACTCCATTCCACTGTGAGGTTCCAAGCAGCAGTAGTGGTGTGTCAGATGACGTGCTTCATTTATAATTTTCACGGATGACAGGGTGGCTAAGCGGAGCATCCACCATGTTGCCTCACTAGTCACACCCCTCAAACTAGACATGTTATATGTAATGGATTATGAATGTTTATTTTATTTATGATTTTTTTTTTTAAATATGGCTTGTACTGTTTTTTTATGTGCTTTGATGGCCTATGTTGATAGTGCCAAATTTAAATATCAGGCATCATACCTTGTGGGCAATAAGCTGTACTTAAAGGTGACGTGGTAACATCTAAAAGCAGGATCCCCTGCCTGTCAAAAAGGGTTACATTGACTGGGTTGACAACAGTTTTTAGGCTCTTGCAATCAGGTTACACTGGGTGAGCCTGAACCTCTGTTATACAAGTCCACTAGGTTGATGGCACAATAAGGGCTGCCTTTTATAGATGTCCTTTAACTTTCAGACCCTGGATGTATTTCCAACACCATATACTAGGGACTTATAGGAAAGTTAAATATGTCAATCAGGGGCAAGCCAATGTTACCATGTTTAAAAAGCAAGCACAGGGAGTTTACTCATGCTGAGCAAAGGTAACAGAACACGGAGCTCTAGGTCCAACAAAAATGGGGTCCAGAAAAAGGAGGAAAGTCTGGAGTGACCATGCTGAAAAGGCAGATTTTTTTATAGGGCTATGTTTGTTCTTGCTGAAAGAATCTATTACATCATTTATAGATAAGCATTGGCAAAGCTTGCTTACAAATATTAGAGAAATGTTAAAATAATGTTTGCTTTATTAAATTAAAAACAAACATTATTATAACATTTTTCTAATATTTGTATGCCAGTTACATAGAAAAAAAGACAAAGGGAAACCTACTGCCATGCGTGTTGCAAGAAAGAAGACAGAAGACGGAAGAAGACAGAAAATGGCAGGAGAGAGAAGACGGCATAAGACAGAAGACGGGAGAAGACAGAAGACAGAAGGCAGAAGAAGACAGATGACGGAAGAAGACAGAAGGCCAAAGAAGACCAGAGGTGGAAGATGACTAAACACAGAAGTGGCCAGAAGACTGAAGAAGACCAAAGCAGAAGAAGACAGAAGACAGAAAAAGACAGAAGGCGTGAGAAGACAGAAGATGTGAAAGGAGTGCAGACTTGAGAAGACAGAAGATGGCATGTGGTAAAGAAGACAGGCAACACAGAAGACGGTATGTAGAAAGAAAAAAGAACACAGAAGATGGTATGCAGAAAGAAAAAAGAAGACAGAGAAGAAGGCATCAAAGAAAGAAGATGTCAGCAAAGAAAGAAGACAGCATGCTGGAAGAAATAAGAACCCAGCAATGAAGAAAGAAGACAGAGAAGAGAGAAGATGGCTGCAAAGAATGGAGAAATAAGAGAAAAAAGAAGACGGTGTGCAAGAAGAAAAAAGAAGTAACTCAGCGTCTCAGCCAGAGGAAGAACACTGCCAGTGTCCAATAGGAAGTGACCAGAAGCAATACTTGGTCCACGGGCAACACGACGGAAAGAACAGCGAAGGAGACAAAGACGATGACAGGAAGTGACGTGCTGATGACATGCTGGTCAATACGAAGCAGGTAAATCAGAGCGACATTGGAGTAAGCCAATGGTAAATTCATGTAAGTAAGGGACTGGTTCCAAGCCCTTTTAACTTTTGTTTTACTAACAAATGATTTTGCAAGCATTTGCGCAAGCGCGCATGCAAGCAAAACCTAAAAAATGAACAGTATAAGGGAGCAAATCAAAATTCACACAAAGGATGGTTACCAGTTGTTTAGACAACCTTGCTTAAATTAAAAGCAAAAGCTAATAATACATGTTTGCAATTCAGTCTGCTGCATGTTTTTAATATGTATGTATGTTTGTAAGTCTAATGTATGTACTATGTGTTATTTTAATAACGCAGTGGAGTGCTGTACATGGTCTAAAGTTTCTTGGAACTGACAATGACTGGTATTGCATTTTACATTTCAATTCTTAGTGAAATTCTAAAATGTAGGGGCTCATTTACAAGCCCCTTGTGCCACCATAGCATAATTTTTGTTGATGCTACGGAGGAACAGAACAGTCCCCTACCCCGCGCCATATTTACAAACTGGCACAATGCTACTATTGCACCAGCTTGTAAACCCTTGCACCACATTATACCTGCACCAGTTGTAATGTATGCAAGGGAGACATTCTACCGCTAGGAGGCCTGCAGGAATGGTGCAGTGAAATATACAAGAATTCACAGCGTCATTTTTTAACGTCTCCTTAGGGCAGGCATTAAAGTGATGCTAGGCTGTTTTCAATGGAGCCCCCATAGCATTGCTGGACCAGCGTTTATGGTGAAGATAGCACTACCATGGTTTTGCTAGGGGGTGCCGGGCAGCGCAAGCAAACTGGAGCATCGTGATCTATGCACCAGTTTGTTATAAATGAGGCCCTTAATTTCACTCACCAGCTTTGTGGCTCATAAATGGATGCACTTAAACATAGTTGAACCCTATTAAGGACAGGAAACATATATATGCCCTTAATCTTTAGTCAAGCAGGCTGAAAACATGTTAGAGGTTCCAATTTGTTTTAAAATAAACTCAAATAGAAAACTATAAGGTTATCATTTTTAACATAGTCAATTACCAAAATTACACAAAGGATATTGAATTTTTACTTATCAGCACTTTACAATGAAATAATAATACTGAAATAATTTGAGATTACAGAAGGTGTAAGGTACAGTGGAAATGATGCGAAAATAAGCTTATGAAATCATGGTCAAAACTTTGAATGTAATTATGGCTAAGATAAGAATCCAGTGTATCTGCCATGGAGCAGGAAGAATTTGCTCTCTTTTTGGTACATCTGAAGGTAGTACGGGAACTCTCCCTGGTGTGGTGTCTTGCATGTTTTAGGACGGAACTTTTCTGGCTCCAAATGAACTCCACATCAATGTGACGTAATTGCTAGAATACAATGTAATGAAAGTTTGGGTTAGAATGTTAGATCAGAGGTACACACAGAGGAATAAAGACATATGATTTACAGCTCTGTGAGTGGTGTAGTCATTGACAGCTACCCAGGCTGGGGAGGGAGCTACAACTGGCAACGAGATAGGGGGTAAGTAATCCAAAAACGTAAGTGCTCCCCCAGAGTCTTTGCCATGGTTCAAGCAAACTGTTGTGCATCCCACATGTGCCTTCATTGATGTGCCATGTCAACGATTGGCATATGTGGAGTCAAAGCACAACTCCAACTGATGTGAAGCATTTGAATGGAAATGTCTAAACGTTGTTGGTCAAGAAACTACGATCAAGACCCTACTGAAAGTTACCATGCGGCCATGCAAAATAAAGTTATACATTGTACAGAGCATTAACGCTGAAGGATGATACAATCCGTTTTACAAAGTGCAGTCAAAGATAATCATTCTAGTAATAATGCTGTGAACAGAAGCGCTGTAAGGCAGAGATCAACCAGGTGTTAGAAAATGAAAACTGAACTGTGAAAATGATGAAATAAGTGACTTACCAAGCCCACTACAGACAGTCATCATGCCACAGCCGTTTGACGAAGTGGCTCAAGAAGAAATGCTCAGGGTTGTGCTTACTGAACTGTTCATACACAAAGCATTGCTCATCAAGCTGCCAAGTGGGGCTCAGAAGAACTTCATAGGTCTTCAAAGAGGAAAGGGTTGAAGGAAACAGTTGGATTCATGAAATATAAAGATGGCAGCTATGAGAGAAGACACCATTCCAATTATTGTTAAAGATGATCCTGAGGCTCACACGTTAAAAAACTTTAAAGAAATGTTGCACAAACATGATCAACCTACAGCATCAGGGAGCATGCTACTCTCAACGTCATTAAGGGCCAGATGTAGCAAAGCTTTAGCGAGTCGCAAACGGCGAAAATCGCCGTTTGCGAGTCGCTAAAGCCACTTTGCTATGTAGAAATGCATTTTGCGAGTCGGAACCGACTCGCAAAATGCATTTCCGACCCGCAAATAGGAAGGGGTGTTCCCTTCCTATTTGCGACTCGCAATGGTATGCATTTTCATTTGCGACCGTGATTGCGGTCTCAAATGAAAGCGCAGTTACCATCCACTTGAAGTGGATGGTAACCCAGGCTCAAACGGGAAGGGGTCCCCATGGGACCACTTCCCCTTTGTGTCTGGCAAAACAAATAATTTTTCAGGGCAGGCAGTGGTCCAATGGACCACTACCTGCCCTGAAAAATACCGAAACTAAAGGTTTCGGTTTTTTTTTCAAAGTGCAGCTCGTTTTCCTTTAAGGAAAACGGGTTGCACTTTGAAAAAAAAAGACTGCTTTATTTAAAAGCAGTCACGGACATGGTGGTCTGCTGTTCCCAGCAGGCCACCATCCCCGTGAGTGCCCTGAATCGCTATGGGGTCGCAAATTGCGACCCACCTCATTAATATTTATGAGGTGGGTCTTTGCGACCCCATAGCGACTCGCAGAAGGTGTCTGAGACACCTTTCTGCATTCCAAATTGCGAGTTGCAATTTGCGAGTCGCTGGGACTCGCAAATTGCAACTCGCAATTTGGAACCTTGCTACATCTGGCCCTAAGTTCTACACTGTTCTGCAATGCTGCTACCTTCCTGAAACCCCCACCACTTTTTGATACCGCAAAAAAACAAAATATTGGTGATAGATGGACTGCTTTGACACAAACATTTGAAGATTTCATAGATGCACTTGAAGAAACCGATAACAGGAAGATTATCACATATCTCAAAAATCTTGCTGATGATGGTGTGAAAGAAGTCATAAAAAATGCAGAGACCTGAAGAAGAAGTCACATGTCATCAGATCAAAAATGCATTGAATCTCAAGTTTAACCCAGTACCGGACACTGATTATGAATATTATGTTTTCAGTCAAGAATGTCAAAGAGTTGGTGAAACAGTCAATGAATTTGTGGAAAGACTTGATGCAATCATCAAACAGTGTAAGCTCAATTAATTTAATGGTGAAGAAGCCATACATCTTAGAGTTATTGATGGATACCTGTCGGATTCATTTAGACGATGAATGCTAAGAGAAAAGTTTAGTCTGGAGTGAGTGTTGATGGCTGCCAAAACTGAGGAATGTGCTGAGAGCCAAGCTGCTGACATGGAGGTGGAAGGTGCCCAGAATGAGTCAGTCATGAGTGTGAAAAGTAATCCAAAGCAAAATACTGAAGGACAAAAAGTGATTTCTACATGTAAAAACAAGTTGTGTTTTAGATGTGGATTCTCATTTCCAGACGAAGGAAAGTGTCCCTCCATTGGACAGATATGTAAAGGCTGTGCAAAAGAGGACCATTTTGTGATGGTGTGTAAAGGGCAGGAAGCAGTAAGTGCATCACCGCGCAAATACAAAATGTCTGCCAGAACGTTCCAGAAGCAATGTTCGACACACACGCAAGGTCAGGCGGCAACAACAGTTGAGGCACATAGATACTGAACGAAGTGGATTGTCATCTAAATCATCGTCAAACAGTTCTTTCACCTCAATAATAAGTGGAAGTGAAGAAAGTGATTGTGCCATGTCGATGTTTACCTCAGAAAAACGTGCACATGTTGGACTGGTTGCAAGTGAAGAAAAATGTCAGTCAAAGAAAAGTCGGCAAGCCAAAGCAGCTGAATCATACAAACACTGCACAAAGATTACATTGAAAATAAATGGATGTTCAATACCTTTCATATCAACAGTGGTGCATCAATAAAGACAATGCCTGAAAAGGAACACAATGAACTGTTTCCATTACTGCAGCTTACGCCGTCAAAAACCAAAGTGTATACTTGGGCTGCATCGATACCCATAAAGAGTCAAGGTTCATTTGTAGTGACAGTGAAACATAAGAAAACGTAAGTACAGGCACCAATCCATGTCTTTCACTGTACTGCATCAAGTGCCTGTTTCCTCAGTTTCAACACGGCTGCTGATATGGGACTGATATCTGTGAACTTCAAAAGGAATACTCATCACAAAATAGTAAGTCAATTCTCATCATTGTTTCATGGCTTAGGAAAGCTAAAAACTATAAAAGTAAAACTGCATATTAATGAGGATGTCCTTCCTGTTGCTCAGAAACATAGATGAATTGCTTTTCATTTACAAGAAGCTGTTGAAAAGAACTTGAATCGTTACTTAAGAATGACAATATTAAGCGTTCCACTGGTCCAACACCATGGGTTTCTCCCATCGTAATAGTGCCTTAAAAGGACAATGAAGGAGCTGTTGTTTTCCTGGTGTTGATATGTGCCAGGAAAACAAACCAGTTGAATGAGAACGACATACCAGGGCCACACATTGCTGACATGATAACGCAATTGAATGGTGCCAACGTCTTTTCTCAACTTGATTTAAATAAAGTTTATCATCAGTTGGAACGTGAAGAAAGCTGCAGGTACATTACAACCTTTTCTACACATGTTGGTTTGTTTAGATAAAAGAGACCTCATTTTGGTTTTTTATCAGCTGCAGAACGTTTCCAAGATGCCATTCGACATATCATACAACCTGTTGTGAATTCATTCAACTATAGCAATGGTATATTAATTTTTATATCTACATAGAAGGAGCATGATAGAGCTCTCACAAAAGTATGTCAATTACTCTTTGATGCAGGTTTGACTTTGAATGAAGATAAGTGTAAGTTCAAGATGGCAAAACTGAAATTCTTTGTCCATATCTTTTCTAATGGAGGGATGACATCTGATCCTGTGCAAGCTCTGTCAAATGCTGATCCCCACAAGCTGTTTCAATGGTACATTCTTTTCTTGTCATGACCAGTTACTTACTGTTCAAGATACATTCAAGACTTTGCCACTGTTAGTGCTCCACTACGAGAGTTGACAGAGAAAAATGTTTCTTTTCAATGGTCACAAGAACGTAATAAAAGTTTCAATAGAATCAAATATGCCATTGAAAATGCTACTGAAATGGCATACTTAAATCCAAAGTTTCATACAGAGGTTGTGGTCAACTCTAGCCCTTTTAGGTTAGGGGCTATCCTTGCACAGCACAGGGGATGCTGAAATGCTTCACGGCATATTATGGCCTATGCTAGTAGAAGTTTGTCCCAAACAGAACTTGTTTACTCACAACCTGAGAAAGAAAGTTTGACTGTGGTATGGGCATATTTCCATGCATTCTTGTATGGAAGGCCTTTTACACTGGTAATTGATTATGAAGCTTTGCTTACCATCTTTGACAATCCAACAGCCAAAATGCCTCCTTGCACTGAACAATGGAGACTACAGTTACAAAAGTATAATTATACAATTGTTCATCGTCTAGGAAAGGATCAGAATCCTGCTGACTACTTTTCAAGAGTGCCTACACAAGATCACAGCACTCCATCCAAGATGGCTGAGGCCGACATTAATTTCATTGTCAGGTCAAGTACACCAGCTGCTATATCGTTTGCCCAGATTGTCACTGCCACAAGCCACAATAGTGGCCTGCTGAAGTTAAAAGACATAATTACACATCAGTCGTGGAACAAACACATTTGACTTTTCAATAATGATAGTGAATGTCAAGTTTGGTTTCCATCCTTAGGAGAAAGAGTTGAAAATGAACTCAAGACATGTCACATATGTGCCTGTCAACCAATGTTAGTCAACATACTTTGAACATGTGAGAACTCCCTGGACATGCATGGGAGAGAATAACCATCTATTTCTTTTGTCCACTTGATAATGGATATCATCTAATAGTTATTGTAGATGAATACTCACATTTTCCTTTGGTTGAAGATTTCTCATCCATGACTCACAAATGAGTTATTTAAAAACAAGATGGCATCTTCGCGACCTGGAGCATCCCAGCGATTGTGAAGTCTGATAATGGTCCACCCTTTTTATTGCATAGAATTCAAAGAGTTCTTGGAGCATCTGAACATCAAGCATTAAAAGATTAAACCTTTAGGCCGCAGGCCAAAGGACTTGAATGTTTTATGAGTACACTAAAGAAAGCAATACAGCGTGCAACTCTTGAGAAGCTCAATTTTTTAACAGATTTGAATTCTACTCTACAAGATTATCGTTCGACACCCCACTCGAACACTGGTGAAAGTCCTGCGACTTTAATGTTTGGGAGAGCAATGACAACCAAGTTACCTCAATGGACCACCAACAGGGACAAAAGTGAAAACATGATTCATACTACGGACTTGGTTAAGAAGCAGAAAATTCAAACTTATGCACACAAGGGGTGACCTGCAAATGACGTCTCCTTTTGAAAATATGATATGACCATAGCCTGACAAATGCATAAAATAAAATCTGATACTCCTGATGATGCTGAACCTTTCCAAGTGGTGTCTACCATCAGACACATGGTGACTGCCCAGCGCCCTGGAAAATCTGTTAGGAGAGACTCTTCTCACTCTAGACCTGTGTTTCATTGGTTGTCAACTCAAGATGGTGAAAAAAGACTGACTTAGAAAATTCAGTGACTGCTGCTGACTCCTGACCAACTTTTGCAATCCCTTTCACTGAAGATGAACTTCCAGCTTCCAGTAACCAGACTGAGTTGTATGATTAAAGTTCCACGAAGACTGATTGAAGAGATAGAGTTGTACATGTTTCTATATATACACATATATATGTTTATGTCTTGTAATTTTTCATTTAACAGATGAGGAGATGTAGTGCCTTGCCTTCTTTTGGACAGAAACTTTCTTGCTCCAAATGGACTCCATATCAGTGTTTCGTAATCGCTAGGACAGAAGACAAAGAAAGCATGGTTTAGAATGTTAGAGTTCAGAGGTGTTCACAGAGGAATACAAATATGTGATTTACAGCTCACTGTGTGGCGTAGTCTTAGTTGTCATATTTGCGGTGTCCATGCATGATGTACTGGTCCAGTCAATTTTATTTCTTTTGAATTTTGGGACTTGTCGTCCTGTTTTGTAATGAAATAAACAAGCCTCTATTTTCCAGAATCCAAAGAAAAAACTGTACTGGAGCAGCACATCGCTCATGGACCAAGGAAACCTGGCAGGGTGTGTTGTCAGTGGAGGGTACCCAGGCTAGGGAGGACACTACATCTGCCTGCATAGTACCAGATGCAATTGTGCTTCAAGGTGGCACTAGCTTTATTCTAGTATAGGGCAATACCACAAATGAGTACAGACAGCAATGTACCTGGAAGAACTGGGCCTCAATGAGTGAGACAGAAAGAGAACCTGTGAGAACACAAGCTTTTAAACTGGTAGGAGTTCCTGCTTTTTCAAACTCACCAGTGATCCACAATGGATTGTTGGGGGAAGTCATTGTATGGTGTGAGTGTGTGGTGTCATGCCAAGAGTGCTGAATGACAGACGGCATGAAGACTAGAAAGAATCATTTGTGGAGGATGTAACTTGCTTTGAAGGAGAAGAAGGCGCCCTGCTAGGATGTATAGTGAAGAGCTAATGAGACTGCCCTTAAACTGGGCAAGAGTAGAGCTGGATACTCGCTGCCACAGTGTATCAGAGTAAAGTGACGAGCTGGGATTTTACAAGGTTTATTGAAGAAGATCCTCAAACAACAATGGGCTAACGTGATATGTCAGGTAATTAACCCATTTTGCTATATTTTGCAAAAATATGTTTTTCCATTAGCTCTTCCCACATCCTCAAAAACAGATCAAGGGACTGCCATAAATAGCAAGCAAGTGTTCCTTGGAACACAGAAATCTGAACATGAGTAGTCGAAATAAGACAGTTGCCAGCCACTAGTGCATCAGCCCCTATAGACCGACAACAAAACGCCTAATCGTGCTACTGTCTTCCAGATCACAGACAGCAGTTTACTGTATTTACCAATTAAACAGCCTCCAGGCTGAGCAACGCAACAAAAGAGATGAAAGGCAAATCGCACATTCATCGACGGGTTCTTCTTTCAAAAATACATTCCAGGTGCTCTAAACAGTCTGTATTCAAATTCAGACGATAATTTTTTTAGCTTATGATTTTGCACCCGACAATGATTCATCACTCATTGCCTGAGGAAACACTCCTTACCTTTGATATTCTTCATGCACGTCTCTGAACAATAAATACCTTTCCCAATGACGCACTTGAAATGATATGTCATTTTTTGTGGATGTTACCTATGTGAAACAACACTGGCCACACGAACCAGCGTTTCCTATTACCCGCGCCCGCAGCTGCTGCAAAGTGCCTTTTGTGTTTTCAATTTAAAGCCCCCGGGTTGATGGTTCACATTAACATGGACAAAAATATACAACTCGTGAGCTCGGAAAGTCTTTTTGCTCATAAAAACCTTTGATAGTTTAGCCATCTGGTCAGGGTGAAAGAAGCTCATAAAAAGGCCCAATAAGGTTAAAGGTCGCCTTCTTCTTAGGTCAAGGGGCCTAGGAAGGTTTTCTTATAGAGGAGTTTACTAAAATACTTGTCAGTAAAGATCCTTGACAAATTATTGCACATTCTTGGGTTTTCGGGGCTAGTTTTCAGTTACAGTGCACAAGAATTTTTTTGCTCCCTGCAAACTGTTACAGACCTACAAAGATGCCACATCTAAATTAGCTGACTCGAACTAAAATGTTTAAATATACTTCGTTCTCAGCTCTGTCGCTATAAGGATAGTTTAATGTTTAGCCTTAATTTCCTTTGGCTGCAAACTTATATGGAATGCGTCTTTGCTGCATGAGCCTATGTTAATCATTAATCGTGCATGCACAAATGGCATCCAGTTAAACAGCGTTTTTTTGCCTTAATTCTGTATGCCTGTATAATTTCTGGGGAAGAGATTAATAGGCCGATCCTTAGATCAGGAGGCAACTGGCATACCAAGACTACATAACAATACTGCCAAAAAATAACACTTACGCAATTACTACAACTATATCTTTCATAATGATAATAATAATAAAAATAACAACAGTACTAATAATAATAGTCTAAAGCCCAGAGTGAAAAACCGACCATAATATTTTGCATTCTATTGAGGTTTAAAATCACAGTTTCATAAAAGTTCACCTGTTTGTAAAATGTGTTCTTGCTGTCATATTTGAACTGCAAATGTAGTAAACCCAATGGGGAATAAACACAGAAAACAATCAATGTAAACTATTAAGGAGTCAAAAATAACTGAAATATCACATCAATCAAATTAAATGTCCAGTGATGTTTTCAGCTGAAAGCACAGGTTCCATACGCACAAAGAGACAAACACACAAACAAAGAAACATGGGCTTAGCATACAAAGGTGGACACGCATTTGGTACCCTGTGGTTAGAGTTTAAAGAGTGCACACGGCTACAGTTCTTATTTTTTTCATGAATCTTTCCATCAGCCAAAGGAAGTATTAAACATTGAAAGTAAAACAAACGCTCTAATAACTAGCTTGACGCATAGTTTTCTCAAATGAAGTAATACGAAAAGGAATCAGTTCACGTGACTTTGTAGAGCAGTTGCTTTGGATAACTTCATCTCTTAAGGTATGCCTATTCCATGGTGTGATTACCTGCCAGAAAACTGCATTACACTGAATCTTACTCCACCTGGGCACAGTGGTTATTCATTCAAGTTGAGTTTATGCTTGGAGATTGTCATAAACATTTGGCATTTGTGATGTAATTATGTTTTTGATTTTTTCCCCTCAACACCAGGTGAATATATATTCAAATCTCAGTTAATAATCCTTATTCATGTATCCAAGTCGGCAAAAAACATCCAAACATGCAGAATACACATCCGTGGATAGGGCAGGAATGGACAATGTGTGACAGCTCAGTGTAACGAAGCTTACTGAGAAGTGATCAAAGAATCACCACGTAATATATGTTTTTGGTCAGGCTTAATCGCTGAAAGGTTTTCCAAAGCACAAATCAGTCTGCAACATATCACATTGAAGTAATGTAAAAAGAATGGAATATTATTTAGGGAGCTTGACTACTACCTCAAGGGTGAACCTTTGAAGTCACTAATTAACTTGCACTCAACCCCCCTGATCGCACAGAACAGAAAGGCAGTGTGTAAAGTATTTATGCAGTACCAATAAAGTAATCATGTCAAAATGCAAAACAATAAAAATCCCCAAAACAAACATGAACAATAGAGTGAAATCTAATAAATAAAAGAAAACTGAAATGACAAAAATCCAAAAAGGCGAACTGGAGATATGAATTTGTAAACTTTCAGTAGGAATAGAGTCAAGGGGCACTCAGTATCAATGATAGTCAATGATCATGGTAAAGTGGACCTAGGTGCAATTTGAGGTTCATTTGGTTAAAGATTTTACCATCTCACTTAAAGCATGATTTAGTTCTCCGCGGAGGGGCTACTCCAGCGCAACGGTAATGGATACACCATCTGCCGATGTCTAAATACCATAGAAAACAATGGTATTTAGATTTGGGTGGATGGGATATCAGTCACTGTTGTGACAGAGTAACCTCTTTGCCAAAATCTACATCAGGCGCTTAGTCCTTTAAGTCTCACCACAGGACAGCACTTCTAAGGTGCCCAGGACCTCAGGGGACAGACTTAGAGACTCACAGGGTATCAGGTAGAGGCCAGAAGCATGGTCGAGTCCAGATCCAGTTGCCGCTGGTCAGCTTGGTACTTCCAGAAAAATGCCCCTTGTAGCTTGTTATACCTCTCTAGCTTGAGAAGGAGGTCAGCATTATGATCCTTGGTGTCACTTCCTTGTCCTGGTTACAGGAAGGAGACGTCCAGTCCTTTAGTGCTTTTCTCAGGTCACTGACAGCACGTCCAGTTCTATTCTGATTTTCAGCAGGTCCAGGAAGTGTTCAGAAGTGGGTGCCTGGAGAGCCCTCATTTATGCCTGACACTGGGTAGCATTGGGGTATGACTCCTGTGCATTTCTTTTTTAGTGGGGTACAAGTTCCCTGGGCCATCCCTGCCTAGTTTGGGGACGTTCAAGATGGTGAAAGATACTGCTAAGTTCAGAGGATTCACCTCTGCCCATTCAGGGCAGCCTATGTTTTTACACCTCAGAGGCATTTGACACCTATTCAGCACTAATTATTGGATAGCAGAAGTTCGAGAGCAAATGTAAATTAGCCTCCAGGAACTTCAGTCAGGGAAAACATACATTTCCAAAAGTTACTTTTCCTTAACATTTATTAAAAATCTGATCTGACTTCACCATTGAAGTGAATTTTTAATAGTTTTGAAAATAGTTGTTTAATTATTTTTCTAGCTGGTCTCTTTCCTGGTATAAAATATGAGTACTGTAATCTGTAGTCTAGTTTTCTACATAGGATAGCCATAGTGAAGTTAGCTTTTGGGTGGTAGCCACTGTAAGGGCAGGTTAGCATTAAATTTCTACATGTCCTACTTTTACAAACCATGCACCGTGCCTTGTGGGTTACATGCCCTACAAAGGGGTAACATATTAATTTTTAAAAGATATGTTTTTACTTGCCTATGGGACTATTTAGACAGTTAGAATTGCAGTTTCTACACTGTTGTAGTAAGTCTGCAATGGTGGGTCTGAAGCCATTCTTTCACTGCCACTGTAGTGGATGCAGTCCACAAAAAGACCTTTAACTTCCAGGCACTAGGTACACTTTGCAGCATATCGTAGGGACTTGTAGGCATGATAAATATATCAATTAGGAGTATGCCATTTAAACCAGGTTTAAAGACAAAGCTTAGGCACTTTACTATGACACATCAAAGTATTTAAGACAACTTCATACTATATGTTGGCAGAGGTAAGCACCATGTCCAAGCAGGAACCACAATCCTAGTCAGAGTAAGTCAGATTACACACTAAAAGTTGACCTGTGCTCACTCTCTAGTAGCTTGGCACTGAAAGGTCAGGCTTAAGTTGAGAGGCAATGTGTAAAGTATTTGTGCAACACCTCAAACAGTAAAACAATGAAAGCACCACACAAGAATAATCCACACCAAGTTAGAAACATAGAGCTTCATTTAATGAATAAAAAAAGACCAAAGCAACATAAAAATCCAATAAACAGAAGTTTGAATTTTTAAAGATTTAGGGCCAGATTTACACAAAAGTGGCAAATCAACTTTCTTGGACACCCTTGCGACCCTTAACAACACCATGTGTGTGCCGTATTAACAATACAGCAGACCATGGCGCACGTTAGGACAATATCGTCAAAATTAATGACGCTGTTGTGGTACTTTGTAGGATTAGTGCCATAAAGTGTGGTGCTAATCCTGCAAAGTAAAGTGAGGCCCATTGAAAGTAATGGGCACGTCATTTTAACACCTGCTGAGCAGGCGTTAAAAATGACACTAAAAATGGCTCAGTGAAATGTTGTAAATTTAACTCCAACATTTTTACAGGCCTCCATGCAGGGACGCAAAGGGGTGCAATGCTTGTAAATATGTTGAAGGAGAATGGCCTCCTTAACACCACATTAGTGTACAAAACAAATTACACTAGTGTGGTGTTAAGAGGCGCTAGGGCTTTGTAAATCTGGCCCCTAATGTGCAAGTAGCACTTAGAAGCAAGAAGCACCTATTAGGATATCTGATCATGCTGGACCATGAAAAAGAGTTCAGGCCACCCACAATGGAGTGCAGGCCAGCTCCAGGACCTAGGCAGGGCCCTCTGAGCAATAGTCCTTTAATCCTTGTCGGAGCATAAGATGTGTCGTTGATCCCCACGCAGTTAGGGTGTTGCACAAGAATTGTTCACGCAACTGTGGTGATGCGTTGGGTATGAGTGTGATGTGCCAGTTCCAGGTCCGGCAGTTCCGAATTTGATGCGCTCGGTCAGTCCGCGCTGGAGGGGCGGTGTGTTGATGTTCTTCACAAAGTGGCGGCAAAGCGTTGGTTCTGAAGCAATGGTTCTGGCAGGAAGCAGAGGTTCCAAGTACGATGCCCAGTCCGGGCAATTGCAGCAATTAACACTCACTTCCAAGGGCCATGGACTGGGTTGGCACCACTTGGCAGAGCAAAACATACAGAAGGTAACGGTCAGGTGCTGCTTGTAGATGGAAGGGAGGTCTTTAATGCCCCTGAGGCTTTAGAATAGGAGGCAAGACAGTAAGCCCTTGGAGTCACTTTGGCTCTGGGATGGAGAGGTGCAGGTCCAGTCCTTCTAACTCCCAGGCAAGAGGGCAGCAGGTCAACACAGCAAAGCAGGAATCTACCAGAGTAGCAGCTCAGCAGGGTGTCAGTCATTGTAACATCACAGTAGTCCTTTTTCCTGGCAGAGTATCCACATGTCCAGAAGTATACTGAAGGTCCATTGTCATGGACCTAGCACTTATAGCCAGTAGTGCCTTTGAAGTGGAGGAGACTTAAAAGAAGGGTCTTTGCAGTGACTCAAGGCCCTCCAATCTTGCCTTGGCTCCAGATGCACTACAGGGGCATATGCAGCTCATTGTGTGTGTGCCCTTTGAGATGTCAGCCCGCAATGTCCCTTCAGGATGTTGGTGGCTTATCAGTCACACCTACACTCCCATTGTGTGTGATTGTCTAGAGGGAATGCACAAGCCCAGTTGTCACTCCATGCCAGACATGTATTTGAGATGGGCAGTAGGCACTATGGGCCAGATGTATGAAGAATCCCATTTGTGACTTCTTAATTGCGAATCTTTGCGATTCGTAATTAGGAAGTCACAAACAGCGATGTACTCATGTGTCTTAGACATGTTTAGCGATTTCCAGTGGATCGCAAATGGACCTGCCTCATCGATATTCATGAGGCAGGTCGCTATTTGCGACCCTTTGGGAATGGCCTGAAATCACAGGGATGATGGCCTGATGGGGGCAACAGACCACCATGTCTGTGATTACTTTTTCAATAAAGCATATTTTTTTAAATGCAGCTAATTTTCCTTAAAGAAAAATGGGATGTATTTCAAAAGCAAAAATGAAAAGTTTTCTTTTCATTTTTTAAGAGTAGGCAGTGGTCTGTGGGATCACAGCCCTCTTTTAGAAAATGTTTGCGCCCCCATTCCGTTCTCGTTTGCGAATGGGTTAACACCAACTTGAAGTTGGTGGTAAATTGTGAATACTTTGCTACCGTTTTCCGGTCGCAAAACATTTGTAAATGCCAGTGCAAGTCACTATTAGGAAGGGACGCTCTTAAGACGCCCCTTCCTAATACCGAATCGCCAATGCTATTTGGCGATTCAGTAATAGGTTACTGGCTTGCAAAATAGACTTAGTACGTAGAAAAATTATTTTTAGTGGTTGCAAATGACCCAATTCTGTGAACTGGGCCCTTTGTGACCGCTAAATAGCCTGCTACATGTGGCCCCAAATGGCTAAAGTAAGAAAATGACAACTTCCTAAAAGTAAAAAGAACAGATGATGGATGGAATGCTGAACAACGTCAACCATTCACCCACAGTCAGAAATTTGGGCTTGAATCCATCGTTTTGTGGCCACCATGCCACCCCAGTTTGGACCCAGCCATATGCAAATTAGTCTTGACCCTTCTCCCCATAGGAGCAGTCTAGCCCAAACTTCCAGGTCAGGTCCTCCCTGGACCAGAAATAAGCATCCTGGGGCAGGTTTCAGGTATCACCCCACATCAGCCAGGTTAGCTTGAATCCAGTGAAACAGTGAGACAGGGATCCAGGTCTGGGCACATCTGGTGCACTTAGGGTGGCACATGCAACAAGAACAGATAATGGACAAAATGCTGTACAATGTCAAACATTCTCCCTCAGTCAGAGATCTAGTCCTGAATCCATCATTTATTTTGCCCACTTGCCACCCCAGTTTGGACCTAGCCATATACAAATCAGTCTTGACTCTGCTCCCCATGGGAACAGTCTAATCGAGACTGCTAGGCCAGGTCCTCTTTGTCCCTGAACAAGCATCATGGGACCGGTTTCAGGGTATCACCCCTTATTAGCCAGATTAGCTTGAACCCAGTGGTACAGTGAGCCCGGGACCCACGTCTGGGCAAATCTGGTGCACTTAGGGCAGCAAATGCAAAAAAAACAGGTGGTGGATGAAATGCTGAACAATGTCAAACATTCACCCCTAGTCAGAGACCTGGGCCTGGATTTATCATTTTTTTCCCACCATGCCATCCCAGTTTGGACCCAGTCATATACAAATCAGTCTTGCTCCTACTCCCCCATGAGAACAGGCTAGCCCAGACTGCCAGATCTGGTACTCTCTGGACTGGAAACAAACATCCTCGGACTTGTTTTAGGCTATCATCCCTCATCAGCAAGGCTAGGTTGAATCCAATGGCTCATGTTTGGGCATACCCAGTGCACTTAGGGTGGCAAATGTGAAGAGAAGAGATGATGGATGGAAAGCTGAACAATGTCAAACATTCTTCCCCAGTTAGAGATCTGGTCCTGAATCCATAAATTTGTTGCCCACTATGCCACCCCAGTTTGGACCCAGATATATGCAAATCACTCTTGACCTTGCTCCTCATGGGAACAGCTGAGCCCAAACTGCCAAGCCTGGTCCTCCCTGGACGAGAAACAAGCACCCTGAGACAGGTTTGAGGGTATCACCCCTCATCAGCCAGGTTAGCTTGAATCCAGTGGCACAGTGAGCCCGGGATCCAGGTCTGGGCATATCTGGTGCACTTAGGGCAGCACATGCAACAAGAACAGATAATGGACGAAATGCTGAACAATGTCAAACATTCTCCCTCAGTCAAAGATCTGGTCCTGAATCCGTAATTTTTTTTGCTCACTTGCCACCTAGTTTGGACCCAGCTATTTACAAATCAGTCTTGACCCTGCTCTGTATGGGAACAGCCTAAACCAGATTGCTAGGCCAGGTCCTCCCTGGCGCTGAACATGCATCACAGGACCAGTTTCAGAGTATCACCCCTCATTAGCCAGGTTGGCTTGAATCCAGTGGCACTGTGAGCTCTGGGGCCTTGTCTGGGCATACCTAATGAAATTAGGGCAGCAAATGCAAATAAAAACAGGTGATGGACAGAATGCGGAACTATGTCAAACATTTACCCCCCAGTCAGAGACCTGGCCCTGAATCCATTGTTTTTTTGACAATCATGCCACCCAAGTTTGGACCCAACCATATGCAAATCAGTCTTGACTCTGCTCCCCATGGGAACAGTCTAATCGAGACTGCTAGGCCAGGTCCTCTTTGGCCCTGAACAAGCATCATGGGACCGGTTTCAGGGTATCACCCCTTATTAGCCAGATTAGCTTGAACCCAGTGGTACAGTGAGCCCGGGACCCACGTCTGGGCAAATCTGGTGCACTTAGGGCAGCAAATGCAAAAAAAACAGGTGGTGGATGAAATGCTGAACAATGACAAACATTCACCCCTAGTCAGAGACCTGGGCCTGGATTTATCATTTTTTTCCCACCATGCCATCCCAGTTTGGACCCAGTCATACACAAATCAGTCTTGATCCTACTCCCCCATGAGAACAGGCTAGCCCAGACTGCCAGATCTGGTACTCTCTGGACTGGAAACAAACATCCTCGGACTTGTTTTAGGCTATCATCCCTCATCAGCAAGGCTAGGTTGAATCCAATGGCTCATGTTTGGGCATACCCAGTGCACTTAGGGTGGCAAATGTGAAGAGAAGAGATGATGGATGGAAAGCTGAACAATGTCAAACATTCTTCCCCAGTTAGAGATCTGGTCCTGAATCCATAAATTTGTTGCCCACTATGCCACCCCAGTTTGGACCCAGATATATGCAAATCACTCTTGACCTTGCTCCTCATGGGAACAGCTGAGCCCAAACTGCCAAGCCTGGTCCTCCCTGGATGAGGAACAAGCACCCTGAGACAGGTTTGAGGGTATCACCCCTCATCAGCCAGGTTAGCTTGAATCCAGTGGCACAGTGAGCCCGGGATCCAGGTCTGGGCATATCTGGTGCACTTAGGGCGGCACATGCAACAAGAACAGATAATGTACGAAATGCTGAACAATGTCAAACATTCTCCCTCAGTCAGAGATCTGGTCCTGAATCCGTATTTTTTTTTGCTCACTTGCCACCTAGTTTGGACCCAGCCATTTACAAATCAGTCTTGACCCTGCTCTGTATGGGAACAGCCTAAACCAGACTGCCAGGCCAGGTCATCCCTGGCGCTGAACAAGCATCACAGGACCAATTTCAGGGTACCACCCCTCATTAGCCAGGTTGGCTTGATTCCAGTGGCACTGTGAGCTCTGGGGCCCTGTCTGGGCAACCTAATGAAATTAGGGCAGCAAATGCAAATAAAATCAGGTGATGGACAGAATGCGGAACTATGTCAAACATTCACCCCCAGTCAGAGACCTGGCCCTGAATCCATTGTTTTTTTGCCAATCATGCCACCCAAGTTTGGATCCAACCATATGCAAATAAGTCTTGACCCTCATCCCATGGGCACAGTCCAGACCAAACTTCCCAGGTTTTCCCTGGCCTGGAAACAAGCATCCTGGGACTTGTTTCAGGAAATCATCCCTCATCAGCCAAGGTAGCTTGAACCCAGTGTCACAGTGAGTCAGATATTAATGTCTGGGCATACCCGGTGCACTTAGGAAGGCAAATACAAAAAGAACAGATGACGCATAGAATGATGAACAATGTAAAACGTTCACCCCTAGTGAGAGATCTAGACCTGAATCCATTGTTATTTTGCTTACCATGCCATCCCTGTTTGGACCAAGCAATATGCAAAATAGCCTTGGCCCTGCTCCCCATGGGAACAGTCCGACCAAACTGCCAGACCAGGTCCTCCCTGAACCAGAAACAAGCATCCTGTGACTGGTTTATGGGTTCTGGGGTACCCTATCAGCATTACGTTCATCATCTGTTCTTTTTTGCATTTGTCACCCTATGTGGCGAGGGTTTGCTCAGATGTGAGTCCTGTGTTCGCTATGCCACCGGATTCAGGCTAGCCTTGCTGATGAGTGGTGATACTCTGAAATTGGGTCCTGGATGCTGGTTTCTGGGCCAGGAAAAGCTTGGCCTGGCAAATGTAACACACTTTATTAGCTATTTAAAAGTAAATTAAAATGCTATTTTGGTATGAGCAAATGCTGTAATGATTTATGGGATAGAGCACATGTACTTTAGCATTGGTTAGCAGTGGTAAGGTGCACAGAGTCCTGAAACCAGCAAAAATGAGGTCAGAAAATGGAGGGAAGCAGGCAAAAAGTTGGGGGGAAGATCACCCTTAGGCTGTGAGGTCTAACACTATAAATAGAAATAGAAATAGAAATAGAAAATCTCAAATGGAATAGGTCCAAACTTTAATTTGGTAGCTCATAGTAATGCATTTAAATGTATCACTGTTAATCACGGGTGAAGCTCCATCAAATTATGCCTAGGAGGTATGATTAATCCTGCAGTGATGAAGTAACTGAACATCCATCAAATTCTGCCTACAGGGTATGATCATTTCTGGACTGATGAAGTAACTCAACAGCACCACCTGGTAGGGTATGGAAATTGCCAACTGACATCAGCAATGTATGGTTTCGGAAGATGGCACCTGATTCTTACAGCACACTGAATATGCCACAAACAATGAGGACTTTAAATGTTGTTGTATATCCAAAATATATTTCTTGAGACTTAAGAACATATAAAAAATGCAGGAAAAATTGGAAAGTAATGACCTAGTTGATACGAAAGGACATTAAAACATTATGAGTTATGCAGCACTTCAGACAAGGTATAGCCTTGTCTGGAACAGGAACTTGAGAAATAAAAGGTACACCAAATAGTTCCTAATCAAGCCAATCATAAAAAAAGAAAAATAAGATCTTATCCGGATGTCCGAGGTGTGCGTTAGTTGATGTCTTTAAATCAAGGAAGATCCCGTGTTGGCACATAGACTATACCTAATATTCTAATTGATTTTCTACTCAAGAAGCAAAAAATTAGCTTCTTTACAGAAACATCAGAAATAAATCTGTAGTTGCAGGATGCAACTCCTGTAGCAGTGAAATATCACTTACTAAAGACCGTTAAGTACCCTCTATGGTAAAATCAGCTCTGTTGGGTAACTTTAATGTGAATCCTTTCCAACTTAAGAGAATTTCCCTTATCACCTGTAAGCCCAGTGCTAATGCTTAGCATGGATTATATGTAGTCACTAATCATTTAGGTTAACATTTTAAAGACAGAGATATTTCTACTGTTGCAGTACATTTCAGCAGTATTACTATCCGTACTCTTTTATGTAGAGAGGTTTAGTCACTGTACTGTATTGTGGGAAAACAGGGCTGATTGCAGAGGCTCCCTAACTTTTTGCCCCAATTTTCCACTTTTTGCTGGTGTTTTCCTGACTCTGATGGTGCCCTGGGTACTGCTAACCAGTCCCAGGGCCTGTGCTCTGTGTAAAATGGATATGCAAATTAGGCTAATGATAATTGGCTAAGTTAACCTACCTATAATTCCCTAGTATATGGTAGGGCATGTAGGTTTAGGGACCACAGCATAGGTGGTGCACCCATAGGTGCACTGCTGAGGTGCCCAGTGTCATTTTAAAGACAGGCCTGTCTGGCTGGCTGCTTTTAAATTAAAGTTATATGCAAATTCGACTTTGGAATTAAAAGTAGTTCCAAAGTCTTAAACTACCTTATTTTTACATATAAGTCACCCCTAAGGTGTGCCCTATGTGCCCCTAGGGCTGGGTGCCATGTAACTATAAGCATGGACTTTATAAAAATAGTTTTATAAGCCCTGGTGAGGTAAAAACAGCCAAATTCGTTTTTCCCTCATTGTAGTAAATGGCCTTCATAGGCTAGAATGAGGAGACTTTATTCTATTTTTTAAAGTCTCCTTAAATGATGCATACCAAGAGTTTGGTATCAAATTAATTGTTGTAATAAATCCCACAACTTCCAGTTGTTGGATTTAATATAACTTGTTCAGGTAAAGAGTTTTAAACTTTACCTGAAAAGTTGCCAATTTCAGCCCTGCATTGTTTTAGCTGCTGTGCCCTGATTGGCCAGCCTCTAGCAGCTTGGCCAAGTTGCCTTGATAAGGTGTGAAGTGGCCTGGCTTCACACAAAGGAATGTGCCCATGGGAAGGAATCTCCCCTCAGCAGATGGTGAGGCAGGAAGGGGGAGGGCTGCCAAACTGGTCTTCAAAGGCAGAGAACGACATTTGGAGCAACCAGCAACACCCCCACATCCTGCAACCCCAGACAACTAGGTGCCCCCTTGATTAGATTAGGAGAGGGCAGGAGAGGGGTGTGTTTTGATTTTTAGCCACACCAGTGGGTGGGCTCAGCCAGATGTAACCTCCAAAAATCAGATTCAGCCATGATGGATTTTTAGAGAATGTTGCCTCCTGGGATTGATTTTTGCCACACTTCACAGGAAGTGGTCATTACAGGGGGAAGGACCCCACACCTGATTGGAGAACCAGGACCCCCCTGCTTTTCACCCAGGAGCAAGGATAAAACTGGCAGACCTGCACCCACACCTCAGTTCCCTACCACCTCCAACAAGGAAGAACTACAGAAGAAGAAGGACTGCCCTGCTGGACCCTTGGCCTGCACCTGGAACCTGCACTCAGAAGGACTGCACCAGCTGCACACTTGGGCTTCACCACAAGAAGGACTTTGCCTGGCTTCAACTGGTTCAAGGAGGGACTCCCTGTTTGCTACAGGTGAAAAATTGCTAACCAAAGTCCCCTGCACCAACTCCTGAAGAAAGCGACCAGCTGACCACTGCAGTGGCCAAAAAGGAGTTTGCGCCAGGTCCATTCTGGGAGTTGTAGTCCGCACCCCCAAGGACCATCTCAGAACTTCTGGACCCTTGGGGTTTGCTGTGGACCTCAAAAGAACATTAAAAGGACATCTGTGAGAAGCCCCAGAAGTTTGGAGAAGTTTGGACAACTTTTGAAAAAAAGCTCCATAGAGGGACCGACACGCCGCGGCAACTCTAACCGGACCGGCTTGCCTCAACCGCGACCCGATGTGATTTGCTGGTTCGTCCCGGTAAAGAAAATCTCAGAAAAAGAGACTAAGGGGGTGATTCTCATTGAGGCGGGCGGCGGTAGCCGCTCGCCTCGCGGGAACCGCCATATGGCCGCTCCGCGGTCGAAAGACCGCGGAGGCCATTCAGGCTTTCCCGCTGGGCTGGCGGGCGACCGCCAGGAGGCCGCCCGCCAGCCCAGCGGGAAACCCCAACCCACGAGGAAGCCGGCTCCGAATGGAGCCGGCGGAGTGGGTATGTGCGACGGGTGCATTGGCATTGGGGGCGACGGGTGCATTGGCATGGGCACTGCAGGGGCCCCCAGGGGCCCTGCGGCACCCCCTACCGCCATCCTGTTCCTGGCGGGAGACCCGCCAGGAACAGGATGGCGGTAGGGGGTGTCAGAATCCCCATGGCGGCGGAGCGCGCTCCGCCGCCATGGAGGATTCCCCCGAGCAGCGGGAAGTCGGCGGGAGACCGCCGACTTTCAGCTTCTGACCGCGGCTGAAACGCCGCGGTCAGAATGCTCGTGGGAGCACCGCCAGCCTGTTGGCGGTGCTCCCGTGGTCGGTGGCAGGGTCAGAATGACCCCCTAAGTCCGAAGGTAAAAAGTTGACCGGGACCTCCCAGCCAGCGTAATCGAGGAGGGCTCCATGGACGTCGGATCAAGATCCAGGTTTACCCCGGTCGAAGGATTTTCACCTCGAAAAAACGACTAAGTCCGAAGGTAAAAATCTCCACCGAGGATTCCAGCATCGCGTATCCGGAGAAGGGCTCCAGGAAGTCGGATTGGACTGGCAGGTTCGTCCTGCTGAAGAAAATCTTCGAAAAAAAAGACTAAGGGGGTTATTCCAACTTTGGAGGAGGTGTTAATCCGTCCCAAAAGTGACGGAAAAGTGACGGATTTACCACCAGCCGTATTACGAGTCCATTATATCTTATGGAACTCGTAATACGGCTGGTGGTATATCCGTCACTTTACCGTCACTTTTGGGACGGATTAACACTCCTCCAAAGTTGGAATAACCCCCTAAGTGTGAAGGTAAACTTTTAACCGAGGCCTCCCGCGGCCTGTAGCCGAGCAGGGCTTCATCGCGGTCGGCCTTAAACTTTGACTTTGCCCCGGTCGAGGTGCAACCAGATGACCCGATTGGCGCTTTTTGTTTCTAGGCGCTAAAAAAAAAAAAAATCTTTACAAATTCATATCTCCGGTTCCCCTTATCCGATTTTATTCGTTTTGGTGTCATTGTAAAGATAAAAATATAATCTATTTTTATAAATTGGTTTTGGATTTTTAAACAGTTTCCTGTGTTTTATTTAATTACTGTTTTGTGGTATTTGAATGCTTTACACTCTGTCTCCTAAGTTAAGCCTTGACGCTCGTTGCCAAGCTACCAAGGGTTGAGCTGGGTTTAATTTACTGAGACCTAACTGGACCTAAGTGAAGGTTAGTGGCCTATTGCTAAGTGTAGGTACCTACCTGCCCTTACCAATAACCCATTTTCCAACTTGTATCAACTTTATTTCATTATTTCTTAAATGAAATCAAAAGTCAAAGGGCCTCTGGAATATTTCAAACAATTGAATAGTTCCCTGTATCACGCCAGCCCTTTTAATTTTAAAATCTAAAGTTCTAGATAAATGGGTAAAGGCATTAAATGGTATTCCTAAGTAGAAGCAAACAAGGAATTAATGGTGAGGAAGAAGGCATTCTCCAGGCTAGTTTTAGCCCCGAATAAGCATGGGTGAGGGCCATGTCATTCAAGACTATTTGGATATTTCTATGGTGCTCACTGTTTTATATGAAATTGTGCTTTATATGTATGTTGTACTGATAGAACTTTTAGTATGTAATTTGCCTAGGACTCTTATTTAGAGTCAGTGTATGTCATTTCTTATGTCACTATTGCATGGTCCTTGAATGTAGTATTTTATGTCACTTGGGGAGCCGAATTGTTGCGTGCAACTGCTGCCATGTTTGCTGTCAGTTGCTTCCTGGTTGTGGTCTGAAGCTTGTTCCTCATGCCCACTGTTGTCCGTGTGCTGCAGAACTGAGCTCTGTAATTCCTGCACATCTGCAAGCAAGCCCTAAGAGCTATTAAATTGATGCATAACAACTTAGCTGAGCTAAATTAACTTGCCCTTGCAGTAAGCTCTACTTCCTTCGGAAACAGACTCACACCATGTATTGGCGCCCATCTTAACTCCTTAGGAAAACTTTGTTTGAAATAGCTGGTTTGACGGCGTTCCTTATTTAGGTGTTAGTGTGTACTGTGGTGCCTGTTTATATTTACGATGACCGGCACACCCTTTGCTGCCTGCCTTTGTTTATCTTCCTTTATGACTGTGAAATACACGTTGTATATTTCAGCCAAGTTTTAATGGTGATAGGCACACATATTTTTACTTCTAGGCCCATATTTATACTTCTTTAATGCCACATTTGCGCCATTTTTTTACGCAAAAGCGACGCTAAAAAAGTATAAACATGGGCCCTAATGTATTAAAAAAAGGTGTCAAATTTATATGGCCTCAAATTCAGCAAGAATCTTTCGAATCCATTAAGGAACTCATTGCTAATGCTCCAGCTATTAAGCCTTTTTCGTATGACGAGAAAAGTGTGATAACAGTGGATGCAAGTGCTTCAGGTTTGGGTGCAATTTTGAGTCAAATGGTGAATGGTCATGAACACACTATTGCTTTTGCTTCAAAGATGTTGAGTACTGACAAAAGAAATTATAGTACCATAGAAAGAGAAGTGTTTCCTTGCTCTTGGGCAGCAGAATTTTTTTTAATGTGTTTATAGGGAACCCTTTTTCAGTCTTTCCACTGACCATAAACCTTTGATCTATATGTTAGAAGATAGTTGGTCAAACAAAGCATCTACGAGATTGATTGCTTTCTCGTTTCAAATAATTAATTTTTGATATAAATTACTTACCTGGAGTAAAAAAATATAAGGGTGGATTGCCTGCCTCGTCTTCCAGTTTTAGATGATGATTTTATTGGTCATGGTACTGATAAGGTCAAATGTGTTATGGCTATTGCAGATGCCACAGAACTCTTAAATATTACTGATGGTAGAACACTTAAATATTACTGATGGTGAGGGGAATAAATGTAGCAAATTGGATGGATCACTAGTACAAGTAATAAAGTGCATTAGTATTGGACGGCCTCATGATAAAAATTTGAGTCAGGAGATGATGATTTTTGCACAGATAGCTGCTGAATTGTCTGTTGCCAACGACACAGTTCTACGGCGAGATTTGTCCATGCCTCCAATTGGGTAACATGAAAAAATTGTTTCTTTCGCACATGAAGGATATTCAGGTGTCTCTGTTACTGTTAAGAAAATTAAATAGTATTATTGGTAGTGAGGTATTGACAATCAGGTTAGAAACTTTGTTGATAGATGTAAATAATGTTTGTGCTCAGATAAGCATTGGAAAGTGACTTCTCCTTGATGCCCAGTGGATTGGTCAAAGGGTGCTTGGGAAAAGTAGCGATTGATTTTGCAGGACCATTTCACATTTAGCCCCCCGCTTGCAGCGCTGCCCTGGGTATTATGACTCCCCTTCCCGCCAGCCTGTCCATGGCGGTAAAGACTGCCATAAAAGGCTGGTGGGAAGGGGAGTTGCGGGGCCCCTGGGGGCCCCTGCACTGCCCCTGCACTTAGCATGGGCAGTGCAGGGGCCCCCAGGCACAGCCCCGTCATGATTTTCACTGTCTGCCTGGCAGACAGTGAAGAGCGCGACGGGTGCTGCTGCACCCGCCTAACCGCCACATTGCCACCGGCCCCATTAGGAGCTGGCTTCAATGTTACGGCCGACACCCCCGCTGGGCTGGTGGGCGGAAACATCGGGGATGTCCAAATGCTACCGGTGGGTTTCCGGCCGCATGGGCGGCCGTCTGGTAGTACAACCTTGGCGGTCGGCCTCGCCCGACTGCCAAGGTTGTAATGAGGGCCTTAATCCGGTGATAATAAGCATTTGATAGTTGCCATTGACTACTTCTTTAAGTGGGTTTATTATGCATTTTTTAGAACTGCAGATACCAGCAATGCTATTAAGTTTTTGGAGCGTGTATTTCGCATCCAAGACGCAGCCAAAGAAATTGTTAGGAACAATAGCACCCATTTTGTGTCATTATCCATAGTCTCCTTTTTAAAGAAACACATGGTACATCATTTTAAAGTATTGCTTTATAATCCTTCTTCAAATGGTCTTGTTGAAAGAGTTAATAGATTTTTAAAAGAGGGTGTACAGACTGCATTAGCCAACAAATTGGATGTAAACCAATAATTGCAGGAGAAGGTATGGAGTTATAACACTACACCCAATAGCACCACTGGGGATTTTCCTTCCCTTTTGTTGGAAGGAAAACATCCCTTGTCTACTATTTATCCAGCATAGTTAAAAGAGAATGTTGATTTAAAGACTGATACTTTGAAAATGGAAGAGATTCATGAACAGGTGAAAAATAAACAGGAATCTAGCAAAAGGTATTTTGATATGAAGAAAAATGTTTAAGGGGTGAAAGTTAGTCCAGGTGACTTCGTTATAGTAAAAAAAAACATTGAGAGTCACTAAAGACGAGTCCAAATTTTCTAGTCCTGTTAAAATTTTTAGAGTTTCGGAGCTGCTGTTGTATTTGGAAACAAGGGTTGGCGAAACAAGAGTTCTATTATCAAATGGAGTAGAGAGCAAGCAAGTATTATGTCAAATAGAAATGAGAAACCCCTCCAGACGGCCCATTCCCGCAATGACTTATATAATACAACAGTTGATTATTTTGTTTGGGAAATGTTGGCCGCAGTTGCATGCCGGCCCTGCTTTTATGAGGGCCATAAATCATTATGTCATGTCACAGTTCCAAGCAATTAGAGGTTGTCATAAATCGCGATATCCCCCCTGAGGTTAACGACCCTGGGTTTGTGATTCACACTGGTACATTTGTGTCATGCATCGCTTTGTATCTTAACAACCCTATACTTGAAGATAAATTGCCTGTTACATGCCCTTCAATCAATTCGCCCCCAATCAGTCTCGCGTTTTGGTCCTTTGCCGTTATTCCATTTTATGTAGGAGGGTACTCGTTTCCCTTTAGGCTTAACTCACTATCTTGTTTAGTCCTTGTGTCCAGCTCTCCGGTGGGCCCGGGCTACGAGTGCTGTGTTTCCGAGTACCTCCCTCGACTGCTTTACCCTACCATGAGACATCCCAAGGTAAGTACCCCTGCCTCCCTGCTGTGTTGGGTGTGGCCTTTGTTGTCCTTTATCTCTCCTTTCTGCCACACCGCCTTTGGGTCACCACTCAAGGGTGGCTCCCCAACTTTCTGTCTGATTTATTCACAGCCTGCTAGCCGCAAGGCGGGCCATAAGTTATTCCAGAAAACCTCTGTCCCCTGGAGGGACAGTTGTACCCCGTCTTCTCCAAAGTATTCCGGTCTCTGCAAGTTGATAAGCTCATGTCTGATGCTCTCCCAGCCATTTTGATCACAAAACCTTTTTGCTGCAATGTTCAATTTTTTTCCTTGACTTATCCAATGCCCCTGCTGAAATGGCCCCCATCCACTTCTGTCTGGGAATGATTTCCGACCATATCAACGCAGCGTTGCCAGGTGCCTTGCTGGCACCGAGAGGTTCACCCTAATGCTTTCCAGCAATCCTCTCCTGCCGAGTTGTGTCAGGTCGTTGCCCCCCTGGTGTATTATTAACACGTCGGGTCCTGGGTGCTGGGAGGCTAAGAGATCCCCTAGTCTGTCTTGGAAGTGTTCCCATTTCATGCCCGGGAAAACAAACCATTTTATATTTGTCTGCCGCGGGTGCTGTCTGCTCCTGGGGCCACTCGACTCCCACCAGGTATGGGTTCTGTGCACGAAAGAGTGCCCGATCACCCATGCCTTTCTGTGTTCACCTGTATGCGGAAGGGGACAGTGAGGATCTTGTTGCTGTGAAGCTAGTTCTGTTTGTCTCTATGTTGCCTTCTGATGTAACCCTTGTAGGCGTTTGAGTTCTACCTTCCAATTGCTTTTATGCCTGCTGCTGACATACCATGAAGCGCTGCTGTGGTTGCTGCCCTATAGAGTGGGTGCCGAATTCACTCGCTGCGAGCCCCAAACTGGACAGTGCACTTCTGAGCACTGCTTTGAACTGGAATATACTCAAGCATTCACCATTCTTGTGTTTGAGGAGCACCCCGTGCCCCTCTGGACTCAATTCTAAGAACTTCTGCACGCTGCAAACTGGACCTACCGCACGGTCGTCCAGACATTTTAGATCTACTTTTGCCCCTGTCCCCTGTTGATCAGGTTTAGATTTCTTTAGTAAGATTTGCATGCTTCCTTGACCTATCTGGACATCTTGCCTTTGGATGCCTGGTTCTGCATGCTGGGTTCCAGCCGCGGCTAATAGTTTGCTTATTCTAAAGGACCGAAGAACGCCAGTGTGAATTCTGCCTTGAAAAGAGTGCTTTCAAAATAGTTTTGGCATATGTTATTGAGCAACCCCACCAGCTGCTTCAGGGTACTAAATTTGATCGGGCGCTGCTGATCCCTCGTGGGCCCTTCCAACCTTTGTCTTCCCTTCATTGCTCCTCTTATTTAATGGGAGTTGGAGGGGTCCCTGACTGTTATCAGTTTGCTGAAGTGTGCTACTGCGATCAGGTGTGCTTGTGCGCAGGACTTGTTTTTCTTCTGTGCGAACGTTTATTGTATGAAGCTCTCCACTGCTCTCTGGGCCTCGTCATGGTTCTCAAAGGACCTTAAACCTGTCACCTCTTGTACCGTTCTTGCGCATGCTGAATAGCGTCTTGCCATCTTTGATGCTAGGGCGTGTTCTATTAGTGTAGATAGGTCCCCTCCACCAGCCCCCACAGGCTGGGCGGGAAGGGTGTCATCTCCTGATCTGCTCCCGGAGCTAGGCTCCTGAATTTCCCCATCTGGAATCGAGAGAGGGCATCTGCTTTAGTATTAACTGTGCCTTGCATGTGTCTCACCCATATGTTTAGGTTGCTTTCGAGCTGCATTTTCACCATGTGTCTCAACAAATTTATGACTAATGCGCACTTTGATGCCCCTCTATTGATGGCATGTACCACTGCCTGGTTATCTGACCATTGTGTGAGTTTCATGTCTTTTAACTGATCTTGCCAGACTGTCAGCGCCACTGCGATGGGAAATAATTCCAATAGCGTGATGTTCTTTTGAGGCCCTGTATTGCCCATGACTCTTGGCGCACCATTTGTCCTTCAGTAGGGCCCCAAAGCCTAGGCTGCCTGCTGTGTCTGTGTACAATTCAATTTGTTTTGCTGACACCCAGCCTTCTCTCCATATTAAGGTGCCATTGAAATGTGCTAAGAAGGATTGCCAGGTCTTTAAATCTTGTTTGACCCCAGAGGTCAGCCTGACATGGTGGTGTTTTTCACTAGACCCTTAGTCAACTGTGAAATTTGCCTAGCAAACACTTTCCCCACAGGGATGACTCTTTTAGCTGAATTCAATTTCCCTATCAACTCTTGCAGTTCTCCTAGTGTGGCCTTCTGTTTGCCCAGTAACGTCTGTATGTCTTTTAGCAGGTCCTGCACTTTGTCTTTGGGCATACTGGATGTGCCTGCTTTGGAGTCCAGCTCTATGCCTGGAAAAACTAATTTGGTGGTTGGGCCGTGGTTTTGTCCTCTGCCAATGGAACCCCCAGTTTTGCTGCTAAGGATTGGAAAGACTCTAGTAAGTCTTGACACTCTGACCCTTTTGTTGTCATATTTGTTGGCCAGTTGCCTCAATCTGGCTGTATTTATGGGGTATCTAGCCAACTCCACTTCTCTCCCCAGCCATGCTACCATGCTGGTGTGCCTATTTCTTCTTTTCTTTTTCCCTCTTGAGGCTGTTTCCTCCCGCCCTTTTACATTCTGCATGCAGGATGAACCCCCCCTGCATGAGGAGCACACAAGTCTGAATTTGCACGCAGTCCCCCAGGTGCACTCGTCCTTGTCAAACTTGTAGCATACTGCTGTGGTTGCCTTCTCAGCTTGTGGCCCTTTCCACTGTGTGTATTGCTGCCTCTTGTAGAAGGGCTTTGCCTTTTCATGTCTTCCTTTCTGGTAGCTCCCGCGAAAGGGCTGTTCATCCTTGTTCACCCAGCTCTTGGTCTCTCTTGCTATCATCATTTTGTGCATGTACCCTGCTACATCTTTCTCATCCCATTCCATGTCTGGGTGGGCTTGCATTTTTAACCTGAAACCTTTGTCGGAATCTAGCCATGCATCCCCTGTACATTGCCTCTGTGCCTCGTGTATTTTAGATTCGTAGAGCCATAAATCTTTTGCACAATGTGGGTATTTTTCAACTATTACACATGCCATGATTCTGAAGGCATCCAGCCAGTTGTCAAAATTCCTCTCTTTCCTTACTCTGTTTCTTTCTCTCCTTTCTTCCTATTTTTTGTCCACTGTATTCAAATCTAGGCCCTCGACTTGAATCTCTAGATCTCTAGTAGCGTGAATATGTAGATAAATTCCCTACGCCATATTTCACAGCTAATGTTATCATGCATGCCAGCCCTGGTGCTCTTGCTACCATGTAAGGTCTCCCTAGGCTCCCCCTTTTGTATGCCTCTGGGGCTAGACTGTCAGCTAATGGGCTGTGCCGCCTGCGCGCATTCTTATCTGAGTCAGTGCCCCATACCTGGGTTGGTGAAGCCATGGCGCTTGTGGATGCTGCCTCCTCCTCCCCTTTTTCGGGTGATGGGCAACGTGCGCATGGCGCTTCTGCTCTGTTTCCCTGGGACCCCTTCCCTCGGGTGTCGCTGGTGGCGGTGTCCCCATTGGATTCTGTACCCCTGGACCCTTTTGTTTCGCGCACTCCCCCAGGATTAGCAAATAATAATGGCGCCGTTGATTTTAAACATTCTTGGACAATCATACTAATTTGCTCATCATTATTCGCCTTCGCTCTCTTGCTCGGTCCTGGCACCACCACTTCAGGGAGCTCGCCTGCGTCTCTCTTGTCCCCTTTTTTCACTCCTCTGCTTGCGTTCCGCTGATGCTTTTTCACCTTGCTAGATGGCTCATCATTTTTGGCAGCACTGCTTGGTCTGTCGCAGCCATGTTCCTCCTGCGTCTGACCCTCAACTGCTCCCAGTCCTCTGATTTGTTTCAGGATCCAGTCCTTGCTGTGTGTTGTCGCCGCTTCCTTTGCTGCTCTGATGATTTCTTTTATGTCGAGCTCTAGGTTGGCGCGGTGGTTCTCCATGTTGACTTGTGAAAATGACAATTCACTGGGTTGCGTCACCCTGAGTAGGTGGCCCCTTTGACTGTTAGTTGCTCTAAACGTGGGCCACGTCACCCAAAATGGGCTGTCCCTGGTTGAGTTTGCACTTGCACTTGCACCCAGGTCGCATTGCCCCCTACGGGCTGTCCCTGGCTGCTTGTCCTTGTGGCTGATCCTTATGCGGCTTGGGTTTTGTTTGTGACCAGGTTGCGTCACCCACTGGACTGTCTCTGGCCTCCTGATCTGCCTAAACTAGCTCGCACTCTTTGTCTTTAAAATATATATATATATATTTTTTTATGTCCTTCTTCCAAGTAAATGTTAAGTTGCTGTTTAGTTGCCTATTTTTTCCCCCTGTGTGGGCCGCCACTTGGTTAAAAAACTTTGGTTGTCTGGGGGTTGGGCGTGGTCTTCCCCTTGCCCTCAGATCGCGATTGCCACATTGGAGTTTTTGGTTATAACACACTGGATGAACTTTACTGGGCTGGGCAATTGCTCCGCTGTGTTTGCGGAGGGGGCGTGGTCTTGCCCGCTCCCTTCCTCCTTCTAATGTTTGTTGCCAGGCCCCGCGATGAGCTCTGCGGGCGGCCCGGTCGTTTCCTGATGCCTGTGCTGTTGCCGGCAATTGTGAGGTTCTGTTGGGGGCGTGTCTTTCCCCGATCTGGAGCCCAGGGGGAGGTGCGCGTGGCAGGGGTAGGGCGGCGCTGGAATTTAGAAAAAGGATTGCCCCTGTGCTGCTCCTTCCTGGCTTTACTTAGCGCCGGCCCTCCCTTGCCAGTATATGAGAATCCGGAGTTGGAGCCTTCTGGCTCGTTGAGGGTCCTCTGCTCGTCAGCTGCTTCTGCTGGTACCAGAGAGGGCTGTCCTCTGTTTGCTCACAGCTGCTGTCCTGAATGGTGCTGACGATCTTCTGCTGCACCTGAGTGCCGGCGGGTTGCTCGGTCATTGCGCGATGTCTCCTGCTGTCCTTCTGGAAAGGCCTCTGCTGCTCCTGCTGTCCTTCTTGAGTTGCTGCCCAGCCACCCTGGATACAAATAGAGGTTCTGTGCCGGGCAGCCCCTTTTTACACCCCACTTCTGCCTTCGGGCATGGTGGGGATATTTTAAAAATGCTTCTGACCCCATTGAGCCATCGTTCCTTTCCTGCCCCCCTTTCTGCTTCCGCCCTGTGCCCAACTTGCGGCAGGGCTGAAAAAGGGGGGCAGGGTGCTTTGCTTTGCGGGGAGACCACTTCCGGTTCCCCCTGCCCCTTCTTTGTTTGCGCGCCCCATCTGGCGCACTTTTGCTCGAGGACCTCGGTGGGGTTTCTGCTCTGGCCCCTCGAGCTCCTTACGGTCGCTGGCCTTTGCCCAGAGTGTTTAATGGAGTCTGATTTGTGCAAGGATGATTAGTTTGATTATGGAGCAGTGGCAAAAATACAGCAGAATATGGTGCAGACACAGGAAAGTGAATTACAAGAAACCGGAACACCTCTTGTGGAAAAGGGTGTAGTTGATGGTGTAGGTGATGGTATTATCACCAATGGTAGGTCCCGAACAAGGATGTGACCGGTTAGACTCAGAGACTATGTAACTTATTAAATTTAAACATTTCCCATGTTTGTAAAAAAGTGTTATATATTTGTTATTATCTTCATTATTTATTTATTTTTATAAATATTTTTTGTTAAAAAACATATGTACACCACTAAAGCCGTTAGAGAAGAGTCCTCGAACACACTCTAGAAAAAGTGTGTTCTGTGAAGGCAGAAATGAATCAAGAAGTCTGAATTACATCAGAGTCCGCATAAACACCCCAGGATAGAGACAATAGTAGAATGAAGATAAAAATAAGAGATTGAGATGGTCGAAATGAGCTTTTTCCTTGGCAGAAGACGTCCCTCTACCAGAAAAAAAAATATTTGTGTAAAATCTGCTACATTACAACACTGAGGGGGTCATTCCGACCCTGGCGGTCCATGACCGCCAGGGCCGGGGACCACGGAAGCACCGCCATCAGGCTGGCGGTGCTTCCTGGGCCATTCTGACCGCGGCGGTAAAGCCGCGGTCAGAAAAGGGCAACCGGCGGTTTCCCGCCGGTTTACCCCTGGCCCAGGGAATCCTCCATGGCGGCGCTGCTTGCAGTGCCGCCATGGGGATTCCGACCCCCTTCCCGCCATCCTGTTCCTGGCGGTTTTTACCGTCAGGAACAGGATGGCGGGAACGGGTGTCGTGGGGCCCCTGGGGGCCCCTGCACTGCCCATGCCACTGGCATGGGCCCCTAACACTAATGCCACTGCACCCGTCGCACCCCTACAACTCCACCGGCTCCATTCGGAGCCGGCTTCATTGTTGAGGGGGGTTTCCCGCTGGGCCGGCGGGCGGCCTTCTGGCGGTCGCCCACCGGCCCAGCGGGAAAGCCAGAATGGCCGCCGCAGTCTTTTGACCGCGGTGCGGTCATTCGGCGGTTCCCTCCAGGCGGGCGGCTCCTGCCGCCCGCCGGGGTCAGAATGACCCCCTGAGTCACTTCCTGATTGTTTGCATAGACCTTTGCTACTAGATTTTTTCCAAAGGCCAGTTCCATAAGAATGTAGAACTTACTAACTGTGTTGGATGGGTGATGGCCTCAATTCTATGATTGTCTAACCTCTAAACTGGTGCGCTATATTTGGAAGATGTGGAAACTCATGGCAGCTACTAACTCTTCAGACAGGAATATGTTTTTAAGCTGTTCAGCACTAACTCCGCCCCTCTAAACACATAAATTCTGTATCTAGCCACTGGAAGAGGCCTTATGTGATGGACTGCAAAACTAATAACAACATCTTCTGATTAGGGAACAAAGGTCTTTGCTAAGATATTAAGTGCTGCCAAGTATCTTCATGTGAACTTTGGTCATGGCACTGCATTTGTGCAAAAGCGCTATGTCTCCTTTCACCTATAATCAGATGAGATCCGAATAACAATTATAAGGAACTCACACACCACTTCAGATTAATACAGAGTTCCAAAAGCACTAGGCACATGAAAATGCAAATACAGGCCATGATGAACACCGTGGGCAAGATTTATATATATTTCATGCAACACAGTGCAGCAATATAGCTTGCTGCACTGAGCTGCGTGAAAGGGAGAGAGCAGGAATTCAATGTGTTTATCAATAAACGTAAATTGCAGTTATATTTATATAGCGCTTACTACCACTGACAAGGCATTGAAGCACTTTTAGCAGGCTATTGGGGAGCCCAAGGTTAGTTGTCAGTCCATTAGTTATTGGGATTAGTTTTGCATGCTCATTCCTTGCATTTACTTCAGTTTATGTGTGGTACATCATTGACACAGATGTGATCATTAGAGGGGGCTATGTGAGAAGAAATTGATTTCTGGATTTAATAGATTTTGTTATGGTTTCCAAAACAGCTTAAGATGGATAGGCATTAGATTTAGAGTAATTTATATACAGACAAGGCAGGCAGAAGGGAAGTAGAGGTGAAATAAATACAAAATAAGCAATAGAAGTAAAAGTTTCATTAAAGGTTATTTTTCCATGCAGGACTTTAAGGAACATAGCAGGTTGGGACGTTTTGCATGCAATTTGTGGATGTAAACCTGCTGAAAGTAATAGTTTTAAATTCTGCTCTTAAGAAATGTAGCTTACATAATCTTTCTAGAGGCCTTTAAGAGGTGACAAGGATACTTCCCACAGTGACAAACGGAAACCCAGTGCTTGTTGAGACCCCTTTACTTCAAGTAGTGTGACAAATAAGCATATTTGGTTACCAGCAATTACAATTTGAGAATACCCCAGAGCAGAGAGAATCCTTGTGTATACCAGCTACATCATTATATTTAATACTATAAAGCATTGTTACAGTTTATGTAAATCATATGCACCATACATAAACTATTCATATAATATGAAACATATGGTATATAAACACCCACCAACTTAAAAATATAACAAGGCAATTGCTAAACACATTGCAGCAATCATTAGAATATTCAGTGCATGTTTGCGACCCATTCACTACCTGGTTTGGAAGGTGCTGCCACTTGCGTCCAGCTGAAGAGCAGCCCCACAGCAGAGACACCATGCCCAGTGGAATGGATGTGTCTGAGCTCACCGTCCCCTTCCAGCATATACTATGCCTTGTATATGGCACATTTCTGCTCTCTACCTGCACTGGTGCACAATCTGCTGCCTTGATCCAGTCCCGGCACACTTACGCTATGGTGAAAGGGTGTCAGAGTTGCAGGTAGGGTCGTTTTTGTGTAGGAAGAGATACCTTTCTGCATAAAAACATTTCTTAGGGCATTTTCCTCTTTCTAAGTGTACTGCAGACTTAGAAAAATGAAACAAGGAGGAGAAATAAAGAGATTTATCCTCGTTGCAACTCCCCTGGGAAGTTGTAGCATTCTGACACATTCCCAATGTAATGTGCCAAACTCCAGGGGTGTGGCTGTTCCCACACATTGTGAGAACATCCACACCCCATGAAATCACAAAAAGAGAGGTAGGAGATCTAGTACTTGCCCCACAATCTCCAACTCTCTTACCAATACTACACAAAAGTAGGGCAAGCTTGTGATCCAAGCACTTTTATTATAGAGTTGTAACCTTCAGTATCCCTGTTCTCTACACTCCTGCTCCACTCATAAAACAGCTTCACAGGTGAGAGTATCTAAAGGCAGCGACTTGACCTGTCTTACATTACTCCCGATGTACCAAGCAATACAGGGCTAGGTTAGATAGACTTGCGTTGCGTGGTAAACCTGACTTAAGTATTGTGTTGTCCTTGTGATACCATGCATGATACAAGGCCAACGCACCACGATGATAAATCTGTATTGAGGTGGAATCTGTTGTGAACAGTTGAGACAGAACTTATTTGATTGAATGCAGAAAGGTGTGTGTTCCATCGGCTGCATTTTTAATCAGTGGCAATGACAATTAGTTGAATTTAATGCTAGTGTTATGTCCTTAGCTCTGGCAAAAATATAAGACTGCAGTAGCAAATAATTTACCACCCAGTGGTACGGTAATCTTAGCAAGCACTTATATGGAATTTCTCATGTTGAACCCAATGTTGAGAGTTTCTGGGCTGTTCAATGAAAACATCTAATACCCTGGAACATCAATGCCACTTTAATTCTAACTGCTAAACTTCTAGACTGATAGACATAGACTCTAAATATCTGCTGTGCATTAAGTTTCTTTTGTCAGTGTGAACTTCAATAAATGAGCTGATCTACAAATTATAGATGTGAACCTAAATTCGTGTTTCAAAAACAGTGGCTTCTAACAAGTTGACACTGTACTTTACAGAATGGTAGTCAATGAAAAAAGAATGGCAGATCCACAGAATGGAAAAGTTGCCATCATGTGACAAGAAGCAATCGGAATAGTCACAAAGGTACTGGTAAGATCAAATGCCTGTCAGTAATCAGAGAATGATGTGATGGTGAGCCTCTCTCCTGAATTTAAGAGGAAACATAATTAACTTCCTTGGGGCCCATCACTGGTTGGAACACCTTAAGTCCATGCGGACCAGCAGCTGCATAGAATACTACTGTTTTGCTTTTACACCTGTTCAAGCTACAGATATGCTGCTCTACCCACTTGATATTAAACAGTACAAATTGAAGCTTGATATTTGATTTTGGTTGAATGTTTCGCTACCCCACCTGAGTTTACAGAAGAAGCAACTAAGTCTTGCTGTCACCATTTCTTACAAAATCAAACACCTGATGACCTGAAGTGAATAATGATTGCGGATTAAACTGATGCATATGATTCCCTAAGTGGATAAGTTCATGTCTATAGCAGGAAAGGAATGGTCACAGATTAGGAGACCAAGGGAACTTGTCACAAATTGCACTTTGTAGTACATTTAGTAGTACTACAATAATGCTACCCAAATACAACAAAATGCTATTCGCAAACCTATCAGCAGCAACCTCTGCCTTTCCTATCATTTCTAGGTGAAGTTGTCTGCCCCAGTTGCAGAGATCTCAGCACATATAGAGAAATATTTCAGTGGCAATGTTGAAAAAGACTGGGGAATAGCAGCAAAATGGGGACTACTTACAGCTAAATGGGAGGGGTAAGGAATGGCTTTGGTAGGTGTGAAGTGATGCTTAGGGAGGGACAGGCAAATACAAACACCCATCCATGAAACAGTAAGCCAGTTGCTATTCACAAACTGCACTTCTAAAGTAGATACAAGCAAAAAAGTAATAAATGTTCTCCAGCCCAGCCATGAATTAATTCCAGCACCTCACATGGCCACTGACAGGCACTGCAACACACTCCCATAGAAAACAATTGAGGCTGGGGCTTAAAAGAACACCCCAAAAGAAATAATGTTAAATAAAATACTTTTTACGCTGAATTTTAATTTACACATTTTTTAAAATTATTTGATTACAAATTTTATTAATTACCAATCAGTTTATTATTATAATATTTAAATAACATTTTTACATTTTTAATTAGAAAATTAAAGTTATTAAACCACATTAAAAATTAATAAATCATAGTTACATAAAAAAAATTATAGCAAGGATTTTTTTCCAACATAATTTGAAATTGTAATTATAAATTAAATTGATATGTATATTATTTAATTATGTAATCATAAAATATGTAATTTAATGGGTTATTGTGCTCTAACATCTAGGTCTAGGTTAAAAATTATTTAAAGTTAATTTATATTTTTATTTTACAATACAATATATGCAATTTATTTAAATAATTTTTAAACTTTATAATTTTTCCCCATACTTTACCATCAGAAGACCTCTGCACTAGTGGTGGGGGCCTACGCTTCCATGTGAATGGTACTAGTAGTACTTCACACTCCCAATTCCTGTTCTAGCAAGGTCGTTTGAGGGGGTGGAGACACGTAAGACTTCACCTAGTAGTAAATTTACAGTCAGAAACAGTGAATAACTAACAAAGTTGGTAGTAGTAAATTAAATGGTGACTAGTAAACAAATATGCAGTTAGTAGTAGTAAATAAAATAATGAATATCAAAGAAGAGTGAATTTACTACTAGGCACAGTTGTATGTTTACAAATGAGTAAATTTGCAGGGGTAAATATCCTTTTGTGAATAGGCTCCCTCCCAAGTGTACTGTTAGGTATAACTTTTGACTGGAACACTACAATGATTTCTGCAAGACATCTGGAAAGAATAAATGTATCTTTCTTGTGAAAGAGAAAACCAAACTTTTCATCATGAAAGCCGTTTGTTTTAATTTTAGTGAATGCTAAATGTTAAGATCTCGTTATCAGCCCAGTACCATTCTACTGTACAATGTTTCCACTATCTCTACTCATAAAGGAGAATGTCAGGTCACTAAATTTCAATTCTCTCCTTTATAGCAACATAACTGCTTTTCTGCATCGATTCTAAAACATGTCAAGTGGAGTTGATGGAGGTACACTCAATAGGGTACTGTACTTTCAATTAGTTTTTTTATTGAGAGGACTTTCTCGAACAACTGATGCATGCATCTCAGCAATATACACTCAATCTGATGCAGACGTTTAAAAGAATCACAGATTAAAATGTTTAGAGTGGGTACAATGAAATATTTTTTGCTGTTAGCCGTGGTCGTAACATCCTTCTCTGATTCACTGTGTTCGTGTTAAGTGTGGAATTACCTAGCTGCCTCTGTATGACTCGCTTTGCTGCTTGATCCTTGACAATTGAAATATAGGTGTAATTGGGTTGTATTTTGCTGACACTGGTGCTTAGGAAGATTTGCACACTTGTGTCTATGTCAAGCACCATGCAGGACGTTACCCCTCCACCTTTATTTTTGATTGAATCAGGTAACCCCCTATAAGGGGGGTTGGATTGAAGAAGGTTTTTCACAATTGTGCTGTGTGTGGAGCAAATTTAAGTGATAGTGTAAATATTACCTATCTTTGCATTGCCTAGGGGTTGTGGGGCAAGAGGAGTATGAACACTTACCAGAAGTGAGGCAAAAAGTAGCTTAAGATTTGAACATATTTTAAATTTGTATGACGAAAGTAGCTCGATTTGATTATTGTGAGATATAAAACTTGTATCGACTTTAGCTTTGATTTCCACATATTATGAAATCAGGTTGCATGAAGATTCATAAGATTTGGCAACATCCATCAAGCCTATATGAGCTGACAAGTTGTTGGAAATGCATTATTTTCAGTGACTTCTTTTGTTCAGACAACCACAGCACACATGTTGGATAGTCTTATTGGTATACGTTTCTTTCTGTGTGGCATAATATTTTGTAGTAGATTAATGGAAGACAATAACATGAAGGTAGGTGTGTTTTAGGAAGTTCAAAAATGGAGCCAAAAGAAAAATAAAGGTGCACTTATGAAAGAGGTTATGGAGGCAGTTACATGCAACTCCTTAGATAATAATTAGTTGTGCTGATTCACTTATTTTATACCATCCCAGTATGCATTCCAGCTCACGCTGCAGTTCTCCACTGACCAGACATTGCAGATTTCATAATCTGTCACAGAGTTGACACCCTGTTTATCACTAAAACATGGTTCATCCCCACATCCTCACACATTCTAGACATCTTCTTCCCTCCGACTATAATATCCATCAAATGGACCTCACACTCAGAATTCCTCCTGGTCCATCACCCTAGACAAGAAAGTAACATTGAATTCCATGGAGCTGCTGATATGCCATTTCCCATTCTCTGCAATTCAGTCCGCTGCCTTCCATGTCTTCTGCTGTACTCCTGGGACAGAACAACGATTTCACTGATTAATTCTCCACCTCATCCATCTCACATGCTCAACTAAGTATAGCATATCACACAGCCAACACACTCCAAAGACCACGTACTCAATCTTGTCTTCTTAACTTCACCAACAATCCAATGCAAATCACTCATGAATCTGGACTGGACCTAGCACTTAACAATCCCTTGCATTTCATGATCCCTATCTCCTTGCTTCAGAGCCTTCAAAGACACCTCTATAAATAACGTATTACTTGAACTCATCTCTCACCCCATCAACTTTCTATTCAATGCTAGCATCCTTATAAACAACTTCAACACTTTTTGGAAAACTATGCAAATGTCCACCCGCCCGTTTAAAATGTGCAAGCTAAAGCCATCAACCCTCTGGTACATTAAAGATCTTTCTGACAGAAAATGATCCAGCTGCACCTTGGAAAGAAAATGGAAGAAACAAAGTACTCTTGATGACCTTGTGTTACTGAAGTCTCTCCTCGCAATGCACTGATAGTTCTCACATCAGCTAAAGGATAGAAGCAGAAGGATTTTCAATACAATCGAGCACTACATAAACCTCTAGACAAAGCCACCTATTCCTTACTCCACAGAAAAATGCAGTCATTAACATTGTCACTGAAAACACAGAAGATCCAACAGTACATTGACAACACCAAGCCACCTGTATCCCTCATGTGTACTCCTTCCTGTAGAATTATGCAATGGTTATCCTTCAAAACCCTATCTCTTGCAAACTGCTCTGATATACTCAATTCTCTCTATGCCACTACTCTATGAAGATTATGGGGGTCATTCTGACCCTGGCGGTAATTACCGCCATGGCGGAGGTTGGCGGTAGCACCGCCAACAGGCTGGCGGTGCTCCGCCGGGCATTCTGACCGCGGCGGTACAGCCGCGGCCAGAAGCGGAAAGCCGGCGGTGTACCGCCGACTTTCCGCTGCCCATGGGAATCCGCCATGGCGGCGCAGCTTGCTTTAATGCTAACACTCTCCTGCTTGACTACCAGTCTGTCTTAAGATCATGCAGGAACACAGAGACAGCTACCTTACACATCATAGACAATGCCCTCCTGGTCAGAAAAGAAGATTACTTTTGCCTTTTATTACAGCTGGGCATCTCAGCTGTCTTGGACAATATTGGCAATGCATCCTGGAGTCACAAATGGTTTTTACTGTCCAAATCCTTCAAAGGTTCTCCTCCTAACTTTCCACCCAACACCAGTCTGTTCACATAGGTACCTCTAGATCCGAAAGGATCTGTATCACCTGCAGAGTTGTCCAGTCCTCTATATTGTCATCTGTCACTTTCAACCTGTACATGGAAGTGCTTGGTGCTCTACTCAAAGATAAAGGTATTAAAATTCACTAATATGCAGATGAATCATCATTTTACTTGAAAGTCTCCTCTTCCTCACACATCCAACACCTAAAACACTGCCTGTACATCATTTACATCTGAATGTCTAATACCTACCTGAAGCTCAACCCAGTCAGGACAGAAATCCTGTTAATTGCCAAAAACAACAAAGATTAAATTGTACAAACCTTGCGAAATGACACGAAATTTGATGTCTTTGAACCCCAACATTAATCTCATGCCAACCTCACCCTCAAGGACCACATTACCATAAAAATAAGGAAGCCTAGTAACAGTTCTCTTTTCTAAAGAAAGTGAACCTGTTTCTTCCAGAAAGAGATTTCAAGGCAGCTGTTTAAGCCCTCCTACTCTTGTGTTTTTTTATCGGTTGTGATGTCCTGCTCAATGGTTTTAAAAACTCCACTCTGGCACCATTTACGTGCATTCTATGTGCTGCTGAGTGTCTCATTCAGGGCCTGAATAAATATGAACACATCATCCCCATTGTGATGGGACTCCATTGCCTCCTTGTCAGCCAGCACATCTTCAAAACCAGTTGCACCATTTACAGATCAAGCAGAACCAGCATCCCCACTAAGGCAGCAAGCCTTTTCCATCAATGTACCGAGGATCTCGAACAACATCCCCATTTCACACACTTCTGTAAAGAACACTACATCACAAGGGATGAACAGCCTAAAAACTAGTTACCTCTCCTATCACTCATTGACTTTATGATTTTCTTTGACTTCGTACAGCACTCTGCTCATATTTAACTAGGTTTGCCCTATAGCAAGACCACATACATACATACATACTTACATTTACCTGATATGATGTACCCAAAAGATGTAAGTAAGGCAGTTGAGCTTACATTTTCAGAATATTAGTTCAGAGATAAGTGTATTCCTGATGTGGTGTTGTCTGACAATGGAGGTTTATTGTGCTGTAGGGAAATGGAAAACTACTTGGGGGACAAGGGACATTAAGCAAAATATGTGCTCTTCACAGTGCCAAGTCAAATGGGGCGGTTGACCAACTCAACCATACCATCAAGAGAATACATAAATAGCTTGCGGTGCGAACTTCAAGAGGAAATCATAGCATGTCATATGCCTCTGCGTTAAACCATGGGTAAATCTCATTTTCAACTGTTCATTGTTCATACAACCAACTAGTATGTATGCCTTGATTGTTTGAGAAGACATAAGTGAGCGGAAATGAGTGACGTTGGTCAGGTTCTGGAGTTTTGGCTGCAAAACCACACAAGGAAAAATTTGACATCTGGAAGGTAGCAATGGAAGTGAATTTATTAATGAAAATGTAGTTACAGTGAAGGTTCCAGTGGATAAGAGTCAAGCATTAACACGTTCTTATCCTGTATGTGTTGTAAAAATCTTCAGAAATGCTACTAAACAAGCATTTGCAATGCAATAGGTCTCACATTTGACAGAGTTATAGCTATTGGCATTGTAAATGACAATGGGGGTCATTTTGACCTCGGGACCACCGTGCTGAAGACCGCCAGTGGTGGCGGTTTTCTGCTCGGCGTATTATGACTGTTGGCAGCTCTCTGTCCTTTTTCGGACGGAGAGCCGGCAACAGCCATACTGGCGGGCGGCGGGGAAGTGGAGGTTGATCCACCTCCACCGCCACGTCAACAGAACACCGCCCACCGAATCACGTCCTTTGATTCGGCATGGTGGTGTCAGCGGAGCAGCCCCCATGGCTCCCGTCCCCTCCCGGAGGATCGTCGGACCAGGTAAGTCGATTCTCCGTGAGTGGAGGGGGGTGGGGGGTGTTCTGTGTTGTGTGGGTGCATGGGGGTGTGCGTGTGTGTATGTAGAGGGGGTGTGTGAGTGCGTGTATGCTTGTGGGGGTGTTGTATGTTTGGGAATGAGTGCGTGTATGTCTGTAGGTATGTCTGTATGGATGTGTGCGTGTATGTTTGAATGTGGGTCTGCGTGTCTGAGTGTGTGTGTGTGGATGTTGGCATGTATGTCGGTGTGTATGCGTGTATGTGTGTTGGTGGTGCCTGCGTGCGTGTCGGGTGAGTATGTGTAATGTGATGTTGGGGGTCGGGGTGGGGAGGGGGGTCCTGCCACCTTTGGGGGGTGGGAGGGGTGGTGGGGGTGTAGGGGAGGGAGTCGGGGTGGGGGTGGGGGGTGGGTCGGAGACCCCTATCAGTGCCAGGGAAGGGATTCCCTGGCACTGATAGTGCTTACCGCCATGGATTTCATGGCGGTTTCAAACCGCATGAAATCCATGGCGGTCAGCCGGGTCCAAATACCACCGGTGGTATAGTGACGGCCGCCGGGCTGGAGACCCAGGTCTTCAACCCGGCGGTCATCTCCGCCCTGGCGGGCAGAACGGAGAACCGGCGGATGACCGCGGCGGTAACCGCCATGGTCATAATTAAAAAAAAAAGACCGCCAGCCTGTTGGCGGTCTTACCGCCGCTTCTCCGCCTCCTGCCGGGGTCATAATGACCCCTAATGTCTTTTACCTATGTGTTTTTGTTTGGAGTGCAGTGTATGAACTGAGACACAGCTGCAGCACTGCCTAGGGGACTTAGAATGGAGGAGTTACTGATGGGAAAAGAGAAGCAGCTACAGCACTGTCTAGTGGACTGAAAATTAGGAATTACTACTGGGACCAGAGAAGCAGCTGCAGCATCGTCTACAGGGCTAAGAATGAGGAATTACCACTGGGAACAGAGAAGCAGATAGCAGCACTTTCTAGAGGACTTAGAATGGAGGAATTACCACTGGGACCAGAGAAGAAGCTAGCAGCATTGTCTACAGGACTAAGAATGAGAAATTACCACTGAGACCAGAGAAATAGCTAACAGCACTGTCTAGAGGACTTAGAATGAGGAATTAGCACTGGGACCAGAGAAACAGCTAGCAGCACTGACTAGAGGACTTAGAATGAGGAATTACCAATGGGAACAGAGAGGCAGCTTGCAGCATTGTCAAGAAGACTTAGAATAAGGATTTACAGATGGTACCAGAGAAGCAGCTAGCAGTACTTCGTAATGGACAAAAAATTGGGAATTACCACTGGGACCAGCGAAGCAACTGCAGCACTATGCAGAGATATTAGAATGAAGAATTTTCACTGGGACTAGAGAAGCAGCTGCAGCATTCTCTACAGAACTAGAATGAAGAATTACCACTGGGACCAGAGAAGCACCTATCAGCAATGTCTAGAGTGCTTGGAATGATGAATTGCCACTGGGACCAGAGAAGCAGCTAGCAGCAGTTCCTAAAGAACTTAGGCACATATTTATACTTTTTTAGGGTTGCAGTCGCATCATTTTTTGATGCAAACACAATGCAAACTTACAAAATACGATTGTATTTTGTAAGTTTGTACAGATTTTTTGTCCAAAAACGACACAAATGTGGTGCTAAAAAAGTATAAATATGGGCCTTAGTATGAGGAATTACGACTGGGACCAGAGAAGCAGTTAGCAGCACTGCCTAGAGGAGTTAGAATAAGGATTTACCACTGGGACCAAAGAAGCAGCTGCAACACCGTGTAGAGTTATAGATTAGGAATCACCACTGGGACCAGAGAAGCAGCTGCAGCATTCTCTACTGCACTAAGAATGAGGAATTACCTCTGGGATCAGAGAAGCACCTAGCAGCACTGTCTAGAGGACTTGGAATGGGGATTCACCACTGGGACCAGAGAAACAGCTAGCAATACTTCCTAGAGGACTTAGAATGAGTAATTATCAATCTAAGGCCCAATCATTCATTGTGAGGAGGCATCTTGGCTTTAGGATTGCCAAAGATGGTCAGCAAAGCTTGATGATCCGTTACCAGTGTAAAAGGCTTTCTGTACAGGAATACATGGATATGTTCACAAACCCATACCACAGTCAAGCTTTCCTTCACAAGTTGTGGGCAAGCATGCTCTGTTTGTGACAAGCTTCTACTAGCATAGCCAACAATATGCTGTTGAGCATTTGGGCGTCCACTATGCTGTGCAAGGACAGCACCTAACCCAACCAGGCTAACCTCAACCACAACCTCTGTATTTACCTTTTGATTGAAAAATGCCATTTCTTGAAACTCTTGGAACTTCTCTCACATCCTGTGATACCTGAAAAGAAACATTTGTCTTTGTCAACTCTCGTAATGGAGCACTTACAGTGGCAAAGTTTTACATGTATCTTGAACAGTAACTGGCCATGCCAAGAAAAGACCATTGAAACAGCTAGTGGGGATCAGCATTTGACAGAGCTTGTACTTTTACAGGACCAGGTGTCATACCCCTATCAAAAAAGATATGGCCAAAGAACTTGTTGGCATCACTGAGTAAACAACATTCTTGTGTGAGAGCTCTATTGTGCTCCTCCTATGTAGCTCCGACACCAATATGTCATTGCTATAATTGAATTCATTCACAACAGGCTGCATGAGGCATTGAATGACGTCTTGAAAAGGTTCTGCGGTCAATGTCACAACAAAGCTAATGCTGATATTTATACTTTTTTAGTGCTGCATTTGCACTGCTTTTTGACGCAAAAACGGTACAAACTTACAAAATACAATTGTATTTTGTAAGTTGCACCGCGTTTGTGTAAAAAAGTGACGCAAATGCAGCGCTAAAAAAGTATGAATATGGGCCTAAGTCTTTTATATCTAAGCACACGAACATGTGTAGAAAAGGTTGTAATGTACCTGCATCTTTCTTCAAGTTTCAATTGATGATAACCTTTATTTTAATCAAGTCGATAGAAAACATTTGCACCATTCAATTGTGTTATCCTGTTAGCAATGTATGGACTTGGATGGCGTTCTCACTCAATTGCCTTGTTTGCCTGACACATTTCAATGCATATGCATACAGCTCCTTTACTGTCCTTTTTAGGCACTACTGTGATGGAAGAAATCCATGGTGTTGGGCCAGTAGAATGCAAAATAATATCATGCTTAGGTAACAATTAAAAAAAAAAATCGACAGCTTCTTTGAAATTAAAAGCAATTTCCCTATGACTCTTAGAAACAGGACTGACATCCTCATTAATATGCAGTTTTACTTTCATAGTATTAAACTTTCCTAAACCACCAAAAAGAAATTATGTACTATTTCATGATAAGCATGTTGTAATTCACAGAAATCAGGCCCAGCCGCCATATTGAAGCTGAGTAAACCAGTAGTTGATGCTGCACTCTGAAGCATGTGGTTCGGGGCTTCCACCTTCATTTTCTTATGGTTCACTGCCGCTACAAATAAACCTTGACTTTTTGTCGGGATCGATGCAGCCCAAGTTTACACTTTGGTTTTCAATAGCATAAGCTGTGATAATGTAGACAGTAGTTGTACTTCTCTTCAGGCATTACATTTATCGACATTACACTGTTGTTAATGAAAGATATTATACAATCATTTATTTTCAATGTATTCTTTGGATAGGGTTTGTATGATTTTGCTGCTTTGGTATGTCAACCTTTATTTGACTGACATCTTTCCTCGATGCAACCAATCCAACATGTGCAGGTAAACAGCGACATGGCACATTAATTTTCTTCACTTTCATTTATTATTGAGGCAGATGAACTGTTTGACGATGATATACATAATGATCTACTTTGTTTAGTATTAATTTGCCTCAACTGATGTCGCCGCTTGACCTTGTTGGCGTGCTTCGAATGTTGCTTCTAGAACTTTCTGGTGGCCATTTTGTTGCGTGCCGTGACACATTTACTATTTCCTTCACTTTACACATCATCACAAAATGGTTCTCTTTCCCACAGCCTTTAAAAATGTGTCCAATTGTGGGACACTTTGCCTACATCTTAAACACAACTTCTTTTTACATGTGGAATTCACTTTGTGCCCTTCCATCTTTTTCTTTGGCTTGCATTTCACACTCATGACTGATTCGCTCTGGGAACTTCCAGCCTCTATGATAGCAGCTTGTCTCGCAGCATGTTTCTCAGCTCTGGCAGCCATCAGCACTCTCTTCAAATTAAGCGTTTCTTTCAGCATTCATCGACTGAATGAATAGGACTAGCATCCATCAATAACTCTAGGGTGCATAGTTTCTTCATCATTCAATTTACTGAACTTACAGTGTTTGATGAGTGCATCAAGTTTTTCCACAAACACCTTGATTTCACCAACTCTTTGATGTTCTCAACTGAAAATATATTGTTCATGATCAACATTTGGTACTGGGTTGAACTAGTGATTCAAAGCATTTTTAAATCTGAAGATACCTGACTCCTTCTTCAGGTCTAGGTATGTTTTTATGACTTTTTTCACACCATCACTAGCAAGATATTTGAGATACTTGGTAATATTTTTGTTATCAATCATAAAGAAATTTTCAAATGTTTTTTAATGTTCTATTCAAACAGTCCATCTATCATCTAAATTTTGTTTTTTGGTAGTATCGAAAGGTGGTGGTTATCGTGCACTCACCTGGTTCCGACCGTGAAGACGATGCTGGACCTCTAATACCACCCAGGGAAGTGAATGGAACAAGTACACACAATCTCAATTCACTCACTGCCCCTGAAGGGAATGGGGTTCCATCATAAATGAATCTTTTATTGCATGATTAATTAAAATCGTTACAAAAGATTAATAGATTAGAAAGGGAAAATAAAAGTAAATGGCAAGAAACACCCTTCAAATGCCAAAGCTCTTAAGCAGCATACTCCTTGGGGGTTGGGATAGCACAAGAAAATATAGATTTGCACCACTGGGTCTCCTCTGCTGCCTTGCAACACTGCACAGGAGGGTCTGTACTCCCTGGACCTTTTAGTGTTGATGCAGGTGCGGTGTACTAGAAGCAACAAGCAGAGCTGTTTACTTACAGTCCTCACCATACAGTGTTTAAATGAGCTAATTACAATAATGTCACTTACAGGCTTCATCACAAATACTTCTTGAGAGCAGGCGGAATTCAAAAGTAAGCTGGAGTTTCTGGCACTCCACAGATTGTCTTAACATACAATGTTCAGTTCAATTCAAATGTGTAGGTTGTGAATTCTAAAGTCTTACGTATGTGAAGACCTTCAGTTTTGAGGCAAGTAAAGTTCAGAGTGCACATGAGTTAAAATGTCTGGAGCGCTAGGACTTTTAGAAACGTAGAAACAAATAATGGCCAATTTCCAAGAACGTGTTTTCATTTTCAAAGAACTCAGTCTTCACTTAATCATAAACTTAACTATGGATTAGTGTGCACTAAACTGAGGATCAAGTACTTAGCCTTGTCTTTAATTCTTCAGCTGGAATCTGGAGGAAGATTGAAGGTTTTGGTACAAGAAGCCCAAGAGAAGGCGAAATTGTGGCTCTGGACGCAAAGACACTGGAAACATCGATTGAGTCTGGATCACAGGATCAACAGGAAGTATTGGAACACTAACTAGAGCGCTGGAGGTTTCTGGCCGACTTAGAAGGTGAGTGCAGGGAAAGATGCTTGCAAAGGACTGGAATGAGGCCAAGCCCCAACTCAGGTTCAAACAGGGTATTTATAATTGAACGGAGAGACTGTTCCAGAAAGGCACATAGCTCACATGGAAGGCCTGAAAGTTCCAAAGGAAACCTGGGAGAGAGCATGCGTTAAAATAACAGATGTGACCTTTGCTGAAGACAGGTGCAAGTGACGGATAAAATCAATTAACCATGGCAGGGCATTAGCTGTTGGAATCAATAGGTCACGGCAGTTGACGCCCAGAACCAAGGGAGGTGGAGCAAATAAGAACAAATGGTTGCAGTCGATAGGTAATGGCAAAGGAGCTAATTAACAAGGAACCATGTGGTTCTATTACAGGAGTACAAACAGGGAGAACAATGGTATAGGAGGTTCAAGGGGGTGAAGAGCTCTGGGAGGAGGACCATGTGTTGCAGGAGGCTGTGAGGTACCCCAGAGGAAAGATAACATGAGCCCCGTGTGCAAACCCACAGTATAGACGGCACAAGAGGTGGTTGTGGCAGTGGTGGTTTCAAGAAGGTGACAGCATTGTAAACCATTGTGGAACTTATTGAAATTGAGAATAGCGTGCTCCCTGACGCTGTTGGATCATCATGTTTGTGCAAACTTTCTTTAAAGTCTTTTGACATGTGAGTCTCAGGATTGTCTTTAGCATTAATCGGAACTGTGTCTTCTCTCTTAGCTGCCATTATAAAAAATTCACAAATCCAACTGTTATCTTCAAATCTTTGCTCTTTGAAGATGTATGAAGTTGTTGTGAGCCACATGCAGCAGACCGGTGGGCAACTGCTTCAGGTATGCTAGCTCTGTAAGCACAACCCTCAGCGCTTCTCCTTGAGTCACTCCATTGAATGCTGTGACACAATGACTCTCTTTAGCAGACTTGGTAAGTTATTCATTTCCTCCTTTATACACGTCAGTTTGCCTTTTCTGACACCTGGTTGATCTCTGCCTTTCAGTGCTTTGTAAACCTGGTTGTATCTGCCTTTACTGTTTACGCTCCATACACTGTATGACTCTATTTTCTATGGCAGCACAGCACTTTTTAGTATGGTCTTGTACATAGCTTCTTGACCAATAATGCGTAGACTTCTTAGTGAAGATTTCTTTCCAATCAAGTGCTTGCACTGACTGGAGTTGCACTTTGTCTCCACATACGCCAACCGTCGTCTTACACTTTAACGAGGGCACACATGGCACACACAAGCAGTTTGCTTGGAGCTTGGCAAGCTATCAAGAATATCACTTTCTTCTTCAGGTTACTTATCTCCTATTTTGTTGCCAGTTGTAGCATCCTCCCCAGCCTGGGTACCTGCCAATGACTACTCCACACACGTATCTGTAAATTACACATCTTTATTCCTCTGCTTGTACCTGTGAACTCCATCTTTCCAAAGCAAGCTTTCATTACATTCTATTCTAGTGATTACATCACACAAATACGGTGTCCGTTTGTAGCCTGAAAGGTTCCATTTTCAAACATACCAGAGACCCCAACTGTATTATGTTGAATTCACTGTATTCCTGCCCTTTCCCTTTCACACGGCACAGCATGATGGCTCGCTGTGCTGCCTGAAAATTTGATAAATGTGCCACTGAGTGTGGTTGGTGAAGTGGAGAAAAGCATGTTGAAGCAAAATAAGACTCACTATTTTTATGGCAATATAAACCACTGACTGTAATACATATCTATTAGGATGCAAAAATATGCCTAGTCAGATGGTAGAGATAGGTAAGTTAATCTACCAACCCTGACACTTTGTTACACAAACAGAAAGTATTTTGAGTAGAAGTGGGTGTATATATCATCGAAAAGCGCTTCGACGCCTCGTCAGGGGTAGTAAGCGCTATATAAATACGATTACAATACAAAATATATATATATATATATATATATATATATATATATATATATATATATATATATATGTACCTCAGTAGTGGGAGGATGACTTTTTTCAACTTAATTATCTTTATATGTTCCCAAATTACATACCTCATTCAGAAAATATTGTGAGAACACCTAGACAAGAATAATACCACCTTTCATTCATTTCAGCAATAATTTAAATTTGTGCTGGCATTTTTGGGGAAAGCACTGAAAAAATCTTTCTGTTTGGTATTTCCGTAAACCCCTCTGGCATCAAATACTGCCAACGCCATGTCAGCAAAAATCCATGAGATGTTTCTTTTTGCCGGGAAAGCTCACAGTATTACCTGCATATCGCATGGTAAATCCCAAAAATATTGAGAATTCACTGGAAAGGAAAACAATGTAGGTGTTTGAGTGGCTGCACTTTTCTTTCTTTGCACTTTTCTACAGGTACTCATGTGACACAACACAGCACGTCGCAGAGCAAAATGGTGCAAAATGCAGCATCAATCTGCTTTACCAAACTTTTTCTGCTGAAAGTTTAATTAATTTGCGCGCCAGATCTCCATTCTGCCTAGTATTTATAAAAAGAGGGTCTAACGGGGCAGAAACAGAGCAAACATACATTCCTTCTCATGCAAAGCCAGATCTACTAAGGTAGCTTCACCTGGCATGTCGTAAACCCTAACGCTAAATGAAACCAGGTGCAAACAAGAGGGCAAGTGAAATATCGCATAATTTTCTTAGTGTAGAAAGGCTTTCCCCGCGTTGAAATTCGTACTGTAGGTGTACCTGTGCCGAGTGAAAATATCAGGCAAGGCACTGCTGAACCTGCCTTGCACTGTAGTGCAAAAGTCATACTAAAATGGTTTATTTAATGTAGATACGGTCGGTGACATCATGACTTGATAATTATTGCTGTGCGCAATTTTGTACCATTGTTGGTGTGCAACAGGTTTTCACAGAGCGCTCTACTGTATGACTGTTACTTAATCTTAACCAGAGTATTACAGAATCTTGCAGAGTTCCATGCTAGGCTGCACTGATTAACCGTGGGTCCAGGGCATTCTGCAGAGTCTCATGGGAAAATGATGTGCATCCAGTTCCCAGCAAGATGGAAAGTGACTAGGGTATAAATTATATCTTTCATAGCTGCACTGTTCACTGAAGGGTGCCTTCATTAGAATTAGTAGGCATGTAGGAAGTTAGTGTGTTTCCCATTTTAGGCTAACCTGAGCTGCGGAGCTACCACAACAACCGCATCATGTTCCGACCAGTAAAGGCACCTCAATTTAGATTACAAAAATCTAAATCAGATAAAAGTAACGAAAATGAACAGTCATTCCCTTGTTTCCAGAAACACCTGGAAATCTCATCTGGACAGTTCTTAAATGCAAGATGAATACATTTATGAATCTTTTTTAATATTCAATACCGTCTCAAGTTTCAGTAGTCCGAGGAGGACATGTTTAAATGTTAAGTATATCACCAAATTAATGTAATATATTAACGTACACATGTATGACAAGCAAGCATGTTCATGGTGTTGGCAATTGCTACATTGGGAATGTAGAATAAAATTGAAAAACTAAATTCAGGACAACAGTCTCTTATGATGGATTGGTTATTGGGGGGTGGGTGGTATAGGCTGTACCGTAGTGGCTTGTACATCAGTGGATTGAGTGCCATTATCTGTGGTAGACTTTCCTGAACATCAGAAGTTTGAGTGGTATAGGCTGCAATGTCTTCTGTACATTGGAGCGCTCAATAATGCCTCCTGTGATAGGGTGCCCTGCACATCAGGGTGTTCCATGATATAGGCTGAGCTATAGGCTCTTGTACATCAGAGGGCTGAGTGTTGTTAATTATAATGGCATGTCCTGTACATCAGAGGGATAAGAGGTATAGCCTCACATGTAGGATCCTGAACATCAGCTGATTGAGTGCAGGTACCTGTGATGGAGTCTCCTGTACATCAGTGGGTTGAGTGCTGCTAACTGCGATGAAGTGTCCTGCACATCACAGGGTTTAGTGCTTCTACCTATGATTTAGGTTCTTGTACATCAGAGGGTTTAGTGTCACTACCTATGATGGAGTGTCTTGTTCATCAATATGTTCAATGTTGTTTCTAGTGACAGAGTTTTTCATTCATTATATCTGATGCTTAAGTGCTCCTAGCAATTATGGGGTCTCCTTTATACCAGAGGTTTCAGTGTTATGACTTGTGATGTAGTCTTCCGAAGGTCTGAGGGATAGGGGTTGTGATTTCAAATGGAGCCTCTTGGACACCATGAAGATTCTCTATTGTAATCTATGAAGGAATTCCATGCATTGTGCTGGATCCAGTGGCATGCATAGCTCTGGGAGGTCGGCAGGCTCGCAGTGCATGTCTGTCACTAGAACCACTCCTATGTGAGGAGTAATTCTCCAAATTCTCCAAAGAGCATGGTTCTTCAGATGGTGTCTCCTGTTGAGATTGTTGCCCTGTTAACTTCTTTCCTCCCTGCTTCTGCATCATGAGGATTGATGAAGGGACGAAGGATCTCTGCTCATTTACTGTTCAATTATTTGCTGCTTTGCTAGCTTTGTCCTTCTAGCCAAAAAAGAGACATGATCCTTGAAGCATGGAATACTTAGAATACCAGTTTAGCTAACCTTGTATCTACTTTTATTCACATAAAATGTGGTCATACGGAACCAGCCTCAACAACAACATGCTCAAGGAAGGGTGTAATATTTTTACTAAACCCCAAACCTGTATATCTGGCTGGTTGAGAAAGGACCTAGAGCTTAGGCAATCATCTGAAGTGAGAAGATGGATATACCAAGCTAAACAACAACAATTCCAATAAGACAACCTTTCCACGATAGTGTGGTGGACAGCAGATGTCAGACCAAATCCCCGCCCTACCAATCATGCCAAAGCCTGGGCATAGTGGTGAGCAACCTACTATTAATAGCTGTTTAAGTCAATGTAGTAGCCTTTGCATGTTTCTACACCCTAAGGATCTTCAGAGAAATCTTCACGTGCAGAATCACCCCATGCAGAATTGTCACCCTGCACATATCATCAGCAAACTGAAGTATGGCAAACCACTTAATGGCAGCATCACAGCCCGACTGACCAGGAGAATACAGATCTTAAAGAATGCAGCAGCTAAACTCACTCTCGGGCCCCCACACTGCACTCCTCACTCTGCCCCTCACAGAGCTCCACTGGCTTCCTGTCTATGAAGACACCCTCTTCAAGCGCTTCACACACTCATACATAACCTTGTACAACCTAGGCCAGCTTACTTCAACATCAGTAATCGGCTGATCCCTCACTTCTTCAGCATCCGTAGAGCAAAAGCCGGTGATTGTGCCTTCTCATACCTCACACCAAAGGCCTGAAATATCCTTCCTCTGCACACAAGATCCTCCTCATCAGTCCTTGAATTCCACAAGAAGCTGAAAATATGTCTCTTAATCTAGATTTCAGGAGTGACCAGCTCAGTTTCCTCATTATCCAGTGCCTGGATACTCTCCCAGTGACATGTGTGCTTTACACATAGTAATCCTATATTTGTATACCAAGGCACACCACAAATGTGCCAGCAACCACATATCCAGTTTTTTAGTGCTTTCAGGATGCTGGAAACCTCACAGCATTCCTGGAACATTAGACTATACTCATACTTATGTCTTGAGAAAGTCATGTTGACAAAACAAGTGTTGGCTGTTGTTTCATTGGTTTCGTGATGCATTGGATGAATAAAACTTCCACCATTTACATATGTGTATGTTGAACTTTGATTGACACAGTGTACCAAGGAATGGACTATAAGAACTATTGTGGTGTGCCTTGGCATACACATATTGGATTCCTACGTGTTGTTGGATTTTTCTATCGACACAATTGCACCCAAAGTGGTTGGGTGCTATAGCAGTTTGGCACCCCCCGTCAGCACTATCTGTGACGGATGGACATTGTTTTGGTGCGAACCAGTAGCATAGCCACTCTGTTTTGTATCTAATGCTTTACACATAGTCATAACACAAAACAACATAACATAACGTAACATACCATAATGTAACATAACATAACATAACATAGGATAGCATAACATAACATAACATAACATAACTTAGGGGGGCGTGGCCAGCAGCCGATGAAGCTGCATGTGTAGAGCGGCTCTCCAGGGCCGAGAACGGGACCCGGACCGAAACCTAGCCATCAACAAGCCCCGAAAACCCCGTCAAACTCGTTCCCAACATTGGCGGTCCCCCGAACAGAACTAGGAGAAGTGGCAGCACTTACGAACAACTAAGAAAGAAGAAAATACGATCGAGCCCCGGAGCTCCAGAAAACCAAGATGGTGGCCGCATGGGGAACCGGGCCCCACATTGCAGAAATAACAAAGCTCCCTGACCCTAAGACGCGATCTCGACAACCCGACACCCCAAACTGATGCAGTGGGGAAGCGGCGACCCTTAAAGCCACATTAGGAGAGAGGTGAGGAGCAGCAGCGTGAACGTAACGGCACGGGGCCCGGAGGCCTGTAAATCTAAGGCGGAATTTGCACCGGGGCATGGGGGCACACTGAGATGCCAGGCTCGCGGAGGCGGCGGCGCCCACCGGGAGCCCCCATCCTGACACAGCTGGGAGCTTACAGCATCGACTGGGACCCTGAGCGGCAGGCGGGGCCCATCCGTGGCCTAGAACGGGATTGCAACCCAAACCCCGTGAACCCGAGCGACCAACCACCCGGAGACCGGAGAGAAGACAATGGAAACGGGGACACAAACTGAGCACTCAACCAACTCAAGCGCAGTGAGTAACCAATGATCCAAGCACCTCCTAGAGGCATAAAGCCCCCTCCCCGGGGAGCCCCCGAGGGACTACTCCAGAATCTCTACAGTAGCGACCGGGCCCCAACATCAGAACTAATAATATTAATGTAAACCAGCCCACTGGGGGCCCCCATCCCGACACAGCTGGGAACTTGCAGCACTGACTGGGACCTGGAGCGAACGGGAGGAGTCGCAACCCAGATCCCATGAACTCGAGTGTACAACCTCCCAGAGATCGGGAGACGGCAATGGAAACGGGGGAGTAAACTGAGTACTCAACCAACCGCAGTGAGTAACCAATGATCCAACCACCCCCCAGAAGCATAAACCCCCCCCCCGAAGAGCCCCCGAGAGACCATTCCAGAGTCTCATCAGTAGCGACTGGGCCCCAACATCAGAACTAATAAAATTAACATTAACCTACCCAGCCGCGCACCGGCCTCAGCACCCCTGTCGAACTAAGAGAATTGCACGCCGACTGCAACTTATTTTGCCCACCAACGCCCCGGTGGGTGCCCCCGCCGCGTTGAGGGCTGCACAAAACGCTAATCCCCTCACTTAAAACCCTAATAATCTATTTGACAAAAGTAACGACCTATCAAAGGTGTGCCCTCCGTAGACCATAATCGGAAGCCCTTATCCTAACCTGTCGCAAATAGACGCCGTCACCTCTACCAACACCAGATAAAGCTAACAAAATGGGCGAGCCCAAAAAACGCGAAGGCCAAGACCAAGAAGAACCAACAGCAGACAAGATGTCCGGACAGCCCCCCCACTCGGCCTCCCAAAGCACAACAACTCAACAAGAAACAACCCTGGATACAATCCTACAAGCCAAAAGGGAATCTCGCGAAGCACTCGAACAAAAAATAGATAATCTAACGGTGGACTTATTACTGCTGAGAGACGATCATCGAAAAGTCACAGAAAGAGTGGGGGCTACGAAAAAAACATTAAACGCGGTGACGTCCACTCAAAAGACATGGACTTTAGAGACGTCCAAATTAATATCCAGGATCAAAACCCTAGAATCCAGAGCCGAGGATGCCGGGAATCGCTCCCGGAGGAGCAACCTGAGAATAATCGGAATACCGGAAGGTATGGAACTCTCAGCAGCTAACACAGAGTCATTCCTAGAAAATTGGCTCAAAGACACAGTCCTGCCAGAGGGCTTCTCGGCGTTCTTTGCGATCGAAAGAGCACACTGAGTCCCCGGCAGACCCCCTCCACCGGGATCCAGACCCTCCCCGATAGTAGCAAAACTACTGCACTTTAAGGACAGGGACTATATCCTTTTGCAAACTCGTATTAAAGGGGAAATCATACTGGACAACCAGCGTATTATGGTATTCCCCGACTTCACCAAAGAAACTCAAATGCAGAGAGCATCATACAATATCCAAAAACGAACCCTACGCGAGAAAGGCATCAAATACGCAATGCTCTTTCCGGCTAAACTGAGAGTTGAACACGAAGGCAAGACGCACTTTTTCTCAACCCCTCAGCTGGTAGGAGATTGGCTAGAAACCCTAAACATTACGTCTTTAAGCGAGCCGAGTAGATCATCCCGCGCCCCTGGCAGGAAACGTGGTAGATCCTCTAAAAGAGCACTAGAAACTGCACCCTCCAGACACCAATCATTACAAGGAATGCGCGAAGCAGTAGATGCAGTAGCGGCCTTGAACAGAGGAGCTCCACTCCGCTCACAAACCTCAGGTGATGCCTCGGACCATGACTCGAGCTGCGGGAGTCTTTCAATCTCATCCCAAGATACTTGCACTAATCTACCAAAAGTGACCCCCAGAACGGCGGAAGAACTCATCTAACTCTGCAAGAACCTGTCAGTGATCACCCAATTCACCAAGCGATCACCCCCTATTTACAACCCCTGTAGAGGTGAACCCTTTAGGCAACCACTAGGGTGTAGTGAACCTCAAACACTCACTCACGGGCAGCAAATATTCTTTAGCTGGGTCCCCGGAACGTCCCAGGGTGTAAGCTCTCAGCCCTGATGCGCCTCCCACCTCCAATAGGAAATAAGATAGTTTGTATGGTTTGGATGGGGAAAGTTTTGTTATCCGTTCCTGGGGAGAGGGAGTTGGGGAAAGTTCGGATTAGAGTTGGGAATTGGACAATTCATGCAAACACAATCACTTTAGAAGGCAGATCTCAAACTAAATATAGGTCGACTAACTTAACCCCACTCGCCGCAGAGCCCGTGAGTAACTCTGCCCACACAACCAAGATTAACCAAGGTAATGACTACTCACTATAAAATAATAACCTAGAATGTAAGAGGCCTAAACAATATGTCAAAACGATACAAAATCCACAATTACCTCAAGCGAAGGGGAATACACATAGCCTTACTACAAGAAACTCACCTGATAGAGCAGGAAGTTAAAGCCCTTAGCAAAAGATGGAGAGGCCAAATAATTGCCACTAACTACTTAGCCTATGCGAGGGGAGTTCTTATGTGGATCCGTCCCGGAGTCCCTTTCCAAATACTCCACAAGGGTATCGATAAAGAGGGTAGATACATGATAGCAAGTGGAAGATTAGGTGGCAGAGAACTGACAATAGGAGGAGTATGCGCCCCCAATCACGACGAAGGTAAATTCCTCAACAGATTATCGCTAGAATTAGGTCCTCTTCTGGCTGGCACAAATATAATCGGAGGGGACTTTAACTGCATTACTAGTAACACCCTGGATAGATCGCACCCCCCAGTATCACAATCCCAATCACTGAAAACGGCAAAGCAATTCACAGAATGGCAACAACACTGGCAATTAATAGATTGTTGGAGAACACTTAACCCACACTCCAGGGACTACTCATACTACTCACCAGTACATGATTTACATGTTAGACTCGATTCCATCCTGGTATCCCCTGAAATACAGAGCGACGTGGTATCCGCAGAATATCTTAGCCGAACGATATCTGATCATAACCCCTTGATAGCTTCACTATCCTGGGGCAGAGACAGACCGACAATCCCAACTTGGCACCTCAGAGCGGAAATGCTCGAAGACAAAGCGTTCAAACACACATTACACACAGCTATGGGAGAATTTTTCAAACACAACGAGGGTACGGCATCTACTAGATCCATTGAATGGGAAACTTTTAAAATAGTTATCCGGGGAAAATGCATTGCTGAAAATATAGGTGGCCGAAAGTCAATCGAAGCAGAACTTCTTCAACTGGAAGACTCTCTTAGAGACCTGGGAAGAAAGTACCCCACATAACCCAACTTACACCCTGCAATAGTGGCTACTAGGACGAAAATTCAAGTAGCTGCTAATACACTTGCCCGCTTTGATTATAAACAGCATGTAACCAGACTACACTCAGAAGGGGACAAAGCTAGCGCTTTACTTGCCTGGCTCGCGCAACCCCCAAAAAAACAAACTGCAATAGTCGAAGTTGAAAACTCACAGGGTACACACGTCTACACCCAAAAAGACATTAACTCTGTCTTCCAAGAGTACTATGCACTCTTATATGCTCCCCCCACCATAACACTGACCCCTACCCAGTTACGTGAATTAGAGACCCTCACCACCCCCAACCTGTCAACAGAAGACATTTCGGCTTTAGCGACGCCTATATCGATCACGGAAATAAAAACTGCAATCCAAAGTATGGCCAGGGGTAAAGTCCCAGGAGCGGACGGACTTCCACTAGAATTTTACCACCAATATCAAGACCTACTAGCCCCCCACCTCTGCGCATTATATGCAGAAGCGTGGAATAGTAACTCCCTCCCCCAATCCACCAACACTGCTATTATGATCCCCCTGTTGAAACCAGATAGACCCGACACAGACGTCCGCTCTTATCGCCCCCTATCAATGCTCAACATAGATTACAAAATTTTAAGCCGGATTTTAGCTGACAGATTACTCCCCCATATACCCTCATTGATCCACCAAGACCAATCGGGTTTCATACCCAATCGTAGCACATCCCAAACATTAGACGCCTCATATCAATACTCCACTCTTTGCCCCCAAACTTACCACAAGCGGCGATCATCTCGGTAGATATAGAGAAGGCATTTGATAGCTTAAAATGGGACTATCTGGAACAAGCTATGCTAAAACTGGGGCTGGGCAAAGGATTTGTAAAGTGGACCAAACTTTTATATACTAACCCTACTGCAAGAGTAAAAACAGGCAACTAGATATCCCCTCCGTTTCAGGTTGGCAGGGGCACAAGACAAGGATGTCCATTATCCCCCATTCTTTTTGCAGTCGCAATAGAGCCCCTAGCGCATATGGCAAGAACAGGCCTCTACTATAGGGGCATCCCAATAAATAATTGGACCCACTACATTGCATCATACGCAGATGACATGTTGCTCTTCCTACAAAACTTAGAATCAGATTTACCTGGGGCCATGAGAATGATGGACAGTTACGGAACTGCCTCCGGACTTTGGATTAATTGGAGAAAGTCCACCATCTTCCCACTGCACAAAGAAACCACGGAACCAAATAACACAAGAGGCCTCCCCTGGTCACCTAACACATTCAAATACTTAGGAGTAAAAATTTACCACTCAGTAAATAACCTACTAGAAGGAAACATACAAGGAACACTCAGAGGGGTCAGAGCCAGTATGCGCTTTTGGGAAACATTACCACTAACAGTCACAGGCAGAGTAGCTCTTCTTAAAATGATGGTGCTGCCCAGATTGCTGTACTATTTCTCAACTATCCCACTCATAATCCCGAAAGCAGTATTCAAAGAGATTGAGTCCATGTCTACAAACTTCATTTGGGGTCCGAGTAGACATAGAATGGCACTAAGAACACTCCAGAGACCTACAGCTGAAGGTGGCTTAGCCACCCCGGATATGGAGTTATACTACTGGGCAGGGCAACTTCAATGGGTCGCAAAATTATTATGCAGCCCTTCAACTGACACTGATCTACGCCTTCCCTTAAACTGCCCCACAGACAGGATACTGGGCATACTACTGAACCCCCGGAAAACTAAACAGCTGCTCCCGATAGATTGGGAGTCTGCTAGACACTGTTGGTACCAACATCTGAAACGCTCCCACATTAATACCCCTTACACCCCGGAGGCCCCACTGTCCTGCATGATCCATATCTCAGAGAAGCAAAATATTTCAGGCCTCAATAAACTGATTTCGCATAATATTACTAAACTAGGAGACCTATACGGCGGAGGGAAACTCCTCACATGCACTGAGCTACAAACACAATACAACCTCCCCCCCGGTTTATTCATTACCCACAACGCCATCATTAAAATCGCCCAAAAAACCTGGAGAACTGGAAACCTTGAACCCCCAACTTATAACAGTTGCAATACCATTTGCTCCATTGGGGATCTAAAAGGCGTAGTATCCTGAATCTACAAAGCGCTACAAGCCAGCACATGCCTACCCCTAGAAAAACTTTAAAACAAATGGCAATCGGACTTGGATGTCGCTTGGGATGAAAAGCAATGGGATCAGATCGTTTCTCGTATCTATCCAGTATCCAGAAACGCCAGGTTCAAATTAATAAACGTATACATCTTTCACAGAGCTTACATGACCCCACGCATGATCTCCAAAATCTATAGGACAAACTCCTCAAGCTGTCCCAGATGCACGGAGCCTGCAACCAACCTCATACATATGCTCTGGAGCTGCCCCCAACTTAACATATTCTGGGAAGAGGCCTTTGCTAAAACTTCAGCCTGCACTGATAGATTATTAATTAAATCCCCTGCAGTGGCGCTACTGGGGGACTTTCCACGCCTGACAGACTGTAAAAAATTCCAACAAATTCATAGACCTTGCTCTAATCCTAGCAAGAAGGGAGATAACCACAAACTGGAAATCATCAACGGGCCCACAAATATCCAGATGGCAAAACTCTTTAGTGAAGTGGGCAGAAGCAGAAGGAACGACACTGCTTAGCGAGGCACTACGCGAACTCCGATCAAGGGATGACGCATCCCAATGGGAATTAATCCTGGAAAAACTAAAATCACCAAATGCATTCTCCGAAGAATCAAATAGAACCACTACGGACTCAGATACAGACTCAAACGCAACACAGGAATCCTGAGGCTCTGCGAGCGAGGACAATATCAACTAACTATAGAGACCTGCCAACTGTGAATAATTTTTATATAATTTGTAGCATGAGGGGAGGGAGGGGGGAACAGTTAATCTAAGCACCTTTGCGATAATGTTATGGTTATATTAAAAAACTGGAATAAAATCTTTAAAAAAAGAAAAAGCATAACATAACTTATTATACTGTGGCAACACCAGCAATAAACACCAGAAAGAGGCAGATTCCAATTAAATAGGAACTAATCACACTAAGGGCCATATTTATACTTTTTGACGCAAAACTGCGCTAGCGCAGTTTTGCGCCAAAAGAATTAGCGCCGGCTAACGCCATTCTGAAGCACCATGCGGGCGCCATATTTATTCAATGATGTTAGCCGGCGTTAGCCGCCGGCACTGTCTGGTGTGCGTTAAAAAAAAACGACGTACACCAGGCAGCGCCGGCGTAGGGGGAAAATGGCGTATGTGCGTCCACAAATGGCGCAAGTCAGGCTGAGGCAAAAAAATCGCCACAACCCGATTTGCGCCATTTTTTTACGACGCCCATCCCCCATTGAAATGACTCCTGTCTTAGCAAAGACAGGAGTCATGCCCCCTTGCCCAATGGCCATGCCAGGGGACTTCTGTCCCCTGGGCATGGTCATTGGGCATAGTGGCATGTAGGGGGGCACAAATCAGGCCCCCCATGCCACAAAAAAAATAAAAAAAAATACTTACCTGGACTTACCTTAATGTCCCTGGGGTGGGTCCCTCCATCCTTGGGTGTCCTCCTGGGGTGGGCAAGGGTGGCAGGGGGTGTCCCTGGGGGCAGGGGAGGGCACCTCTGGGCTCATTCTGAGCCCACAGGTCCCTTAACGCCTGCCCTGACCCAGGCGCTAAAATCCGGCGCTAATGCAGGTTTTTTAGACCCGCCCACTCCCGGGCGTCATTTTTGCCCGGGAGTATAAATACGACGCATATGCATCGGAGTCATTTTTTAAGACGGGAACGCCTACCTTGCATATCATTAACGCAAGGAAGGTGTTCACGCAAAACAATGACGCTAACTCCATGAACTTTGGCGCTAGACGCGTCTAACGCCAAAGAATAAATATGGAGTTAGTTTTGCGTTGAATTTGCGTCGAAAAAAACGACGCAAATTCGGCGCAAACGGAGTATAAATATGCCCCTAAATATCAGTAGTTAGTAGTTGACATTGGGAGACATTGTCATTGCCATCACTTCAGTAAATATGAAGTGTTTACACCATGAGCAAACATTGCAATCAAGCATGTCCACTAAGAATACATTGCACCAGCATGCAAATAATAGAGAAAAGACCAAAAGAATATTGCATACTTTGATGAACCCTGAGGAAAAAATAACCTACCCATCAAAGGTAGTTTCAAATATTCTCATCAAAGGTTGATAAACCTGAAACCCTTTTAGCTTCCTTAAGATGACGACCCTTGTTCACATACATGACTCTTGCTATCAGCATCTATCCAGTAATACCATGCTTAGATTGACCAGAAATATCATTCATAATTTGTTTAGGGCAAGAACAATGAGGCATCCCATTTTGTAATACAGAGTAAAGATTTACAAGGGATTCACAAGCTCAGAAACATTAATTATCAGACAAGCACCAAGCATCCAGCACAACCTTTCTGGTATCTGAATGCTGAGATGCATAGGTATTTACTATTTTAGCTGTTTATTGTAATTTATCTGTAAGGAGCGATCATGCTCTGGGCCCATATTCTTATTTCTGTTCTTCAAATGAACCTTTTTTAGGATGCTTGAGAGGTGAAAGAGAGTTAAATCAACCTTTCATTCAATTGACAGTGTAACCTATTTGGTCACACAACACATCCAGGAGGCAGAGGATAAAGTTTAAATGTTTATAACAAATTAAGGGCCAAACTGATGTAAATGAATCTCAAAAACATGCTATACAAGTACAGAACAGCCAAAGATGAAGTAAAGCATCAAATTAAGTTAAATCGTATAATCATAAGGTATACAAGAATTTAAGTTGAGGCAATACAAAAGATAAGAAACAGAATCTGATTATCTGAATATAAGTTACAGTCCTCTTGCCTAATCATTGGAGAATCTAAGTCAATCTAAGTGCCCAGTACTGATCTAAAAGGGAAATTCTAATTAAGCCTCCGGGAATATAGGGAAAATAGGAAAGTGCCAGCATAACAGAAACCGCAGTAGAAATTCTGATAGAGAGTTGATGTATAGCATAAAGTCACACAAAGGAATGAAGTGTATGGAGGGCTGTACCCCTCCAAGTTACAAGGGAATCTGCCCTTGTCTAACTAGGTGAATACCAACCTAACTTACAGAAACTTTGAGAAAGCTATGTCATCCACACCAATAGTTTTCCATCTTCCTAGCACAATTTAAATTGGCGACGCCCCTCAAATTCAATGTCCCTCGAGCACTAATCTAACATCAGGACAGCCTTGAATATCTCCTGGCATCTGGCACACAAACAGGAGACTTTTCTTCTCAGTTTGTTAGCCCTACTTGTCCTTACCAAAGTATACTCTTGTACCCCACTGTCTTCAACACACAATATGCCTTTCATTAACTGTGGGCTCACACAAACCCACCTGCAAAGAAAGAATATTGCAACATGATCCAAACTCAATGTTGAAGGTTAAACACTAGAAACCAAATGCTTCAGGCATTTGGTTATGCTGACTTAATAAACAATTCAATGCACATTTGAAATACATGATTAAAAGTGCTTCTAGCAATTATAAATGAAAACAGGAATTATAAATGAAACATGAATATATGCAACTATGCCACAGTGTCATAGTCAGTCTTATTCGATTGTGAAATTACTGTGAAAAAAACAAAAGACAAGAGGCGTTTGGTAAAACAGGAACAGTTGGTTTAATTAAACACTACGACGGGAGAACAGTTACAGAAACACGGTCTGAGGACTGTCTCAAAGTACAATCGATCTAAGCAGTGTTCTATACATTTCTATGAGCACCATAAAACAATTTCAGCTTTCATTTTTAGGAAAGGAATGTGGGTCATTGTCTTGGAGTCATTAACAAGGTCTTGATAACAAATGCTGGTGGGCTTCAATCTTGCGTGGATACAATATGGGACATTGGGTAATGCGTCCAGATGTCCGGCCTAAGGGGCAATTAATTACTGTGTGTTCCTGTGCATGCTGTGTTCTGATTGGCTAAGTGTTATTCAACCCTGCTCGATGGGACACATTTTTCTTTGTATCATTGAGGGGGATTGCCCATCACTGAAACTCCATGTGTGGGGTCCACTTGCTGTTAAAGAAGACAGCTCCAGATACATAAAGGGCCACCCTGGGAGCACAGATGAAGTAGGAGTGGACATGTTTATGCATTGGTTTAGTGGTTTTGCTACCTCTGAGAATCTCTTTTCTAAAAATCCTTGAAATCAAGCAGCATCCTTCCCTATGGTGCCCTTCCTGTGCTTCCAACCTAGCTCAGTTTGGATCTCGCTAGGCTTGGTGAGAAGGTACAGTGCTGTGGGATTGATCTTGTATTGGTTTTATTCACCCTCACTCTACAGGGTTCTACTCCGTTGGGTGTTATCCTTGCCCTAATCCTACATAGATATAGGTGGAGAAGGCATTTTGCTTTTGAAAGGGCTACCTCTTGGATCACGTAAAGCCTGTCTGCACCCACTGCATGCAGTATCAGTGAACAGTCGTAACATGACCTGCCTGATGTCTTGGAGCACACGGCGGTCATGCTGTTGTGTAAGAGGGCGCTGTGTAGTGCATGTGGAATGCTAGTGTTGGATGTAGTGCATTTAAAGGTGACATGGAGGAGGTCCCTACGCAGCCGCTGTGACAATTTCTGGGTAGACTCCATTTGACTGAGCAGCTCATGGGCAATGAGTGGATGCAGCAGCACCCACAATAAACAGAGGGTATACAAATGTACAACAATATTTAACTTATTTAGCATTGCAGGTCTTGGTATGGATCCAGGGGAGATGTTGTAGTCCTCTACTGATTGGAGGTTTCTCAGTTTTAACAGTTCCAAATGTTTGCGGTGCAGTTCATAGTTCTTAATCCTGTTGGGATTGTGGATGTGGAACAGTTTGAGACAAATGTTCATGGTGCAGTTGATCCTGTTGTGATTATTGACGTGGTCGCTGAAAAAGTGAAGGTCTGCTGTAAAGGTGGTGCACTCGGTGGCTCGAATGCAGACCTGTTGGATATCCAGCTAGGTTTGGTTTGTTATTTTGGAAACAAATTGATTCCTTGCATAGGTCATTGCCAATCATTTTTGTGCGGGTTCCTGTGCCTTTATTTTGGGGGGTTTCTTTCATACTTTTTTTGCTCAATTTTTAGTGAGGCACCTGAAGGTGGCCCCACTCAGGCTATCTATTTGGACAAAAAGTGGGATATTGTTCTTGGGTGCCTTAATTTTATGAGTTGTTGGGCCTCCCCGTGACTTACAAGTTGCACGGCAGTGAAGAGTTTTTTATGGGGTAATTTTGTGTGCACATGGGTAATTTTAGTTATTTAACTAGCGCTCTGTGGGCACCGCCAACCCTCCAGTATAGTAGTGTATGCATGTGTATGTCATCTGTGAGGTTGGTGTCCTTCGATCTACATGTGCGTGAGGTGATGTATAAAGGGGGTGCGTGTTGCAACTGAACATTGTTTTGCAATCGCACCATGCCCTGACATCACATGTATACCCTTTTAGTCCCAGTATGTGGTGCACAACGTGACCCTCCCTAATGGCGCCAGGTGCCTTGACTACTCCCTTTTTCTAGAGACTTCTTTTGTGCTAGCTTTGGGCATCTTTTTGTTAGTCTTTGGGTGCTTCCCTAGAGCTTCCCATGATCTGTTATCTTAATTATCGTGAACCGGAGGAGGTCAGAGAATTGCTTTCCAGTCCCCATGTGCCTCTGATATTGCGGTGTCTGAGACTGGGAGAATTGCTTTCTCCCAACAGTGCATGTAAGGTCTTGTCCTAGGCCTGATATGGGGGTGAGCATATTTCTGTGTTCTATTGTTGATCTGAGGCTCCCTTTCCTGGGCAACCCCCTCTCTATCGGACTACATCTTTCCCAGACTTGGAAAACTTTGAGGGAAAGGAGGAGGCAAAATATCGCTGCATGGAGAGTCCAGTGCAAGGCCAAGAACTTGCTGTAATTTTCCCAAATGATTATAATGAACTGGGACGGCTGTTTGTTCCGGTGAACTCCCTCTACCAACTCAACTCCATGCGGTGCTTCACACTCTGTCAGATTTCGTGCATGTGCTATGGGCGTTAAGGGGTCTTCACTGTCCCAAGCACACAGGAATCCTGACTCCCCACATTGGAGGACATTTAGTTTTGAAACCAAAAATGGGGCCTCCATTTGGCTGGAGGCTGCTATCTTTCTGGGGCCACTATTGCTGTTGAGACTGCACGCCATAAAGAAATGTCGGTCCCGGCAGGATGCCCAAGAATGACTTGGTGATTGGATCCTGGCCCATTTGATTTGTGGGTCTGGGGACCTCGGTGCCGGCTTTCATGCACTGGTCGTGGAGCTGCCTTGCGCCCCCCTCACCAGACTGCCCTACCACTAGGGTGTGGCCAGCCAATCCCTCCCTGGGGGATCAGCAGCAGAGTGGGGCTTGAGCTCCCACAGACACCCTGAATGGTGAACTCTAGTGAGGATACCGGATAGATAGAACACGTACAGCAGTCCTGAACTTCCAGAATGCAAGTAAAGGCTTGAATCCCTAATGTTCTCTCATTTGTCCTTCTTTGGAGTTTTGGTACAGCGAATTTTGAAGTGTGCACGAAATGGATGCTTCGCATTGGGTTTTTAATTTACTACACTTGTAGGTTCTGTGTTTGTGCGAATGCGTTGCTTTCCCAAACAGTTACCACTCCCTGTCATTGTTGTGGCCCTGGTCCTTGTTGGGCTGGGTTCCTTGTCTGTGTTTGCTGTGTCCCATGTCTGTCCAACCAAATGACCCCTATTGCTGTGGTGCAGAGGTAGACTGACCTCCCTGCGGCTGAGTGTAAGATTCATTTGTTTCCCTGGTGCGGGGACTTGCCCCAGCTCATCGAACTCCGTTTGTGATATGCCTTTGTCTGGCATCTGTCAGCCATCCAGCCCATTCTGAGGGAATAGTAACATTCTTTAAGGTCTGGCTGCTGCCAACCTCCCTGGTTTCTGCTGTTGTAGCTAGGTTGAAGCCCTCTGGGTTTTTGTGGTGGGGCTCCCTTCATAACTAGTGCCATTTGCACACTCCCGGCCAACACAGCCCCCTCGAGGGCAGTCTTTTTCAATTTGTGTTGGGCCTACTTGGAGGTGTCTTTCTGGGCTTGCTCCTGTCTTTCCCTGTCCTTTTGTTGTTTCTTTTTGTGACAGCATAACATTTGAGCATGTGTGTCCCACCAGGGTTTGGTGTCTTTTCTTACTATGCTGTCCAACCCGCTTTGTATATGGGTAGGCAGACCCTTTTCAAGGATAATGTAAAAGAATGAGACGTAGGTGCCAATATCGGTCCATGGCTGACCTGTCTCTTGTCCCCACCATTCCCTCAATCTATCCAGAAAATCGGTTATGATCTCCCCAGGTTTCATAGTTTCTGCCATTATCGCTCCTACATCTGGGCAGTAGGGGAACATTTCCCTCACGGCCGCCCATAATTGGGTCTTGTACAAATTGAATGTGGACCTGTCATGCTTAGTGTTTGTCAACGTGATTGCTGGGATCCGAGCTTGGGTGAACACTGTGTTAGTCTGCTGTCTGATAAGACTACTTAGCAGACTTTTAACATCGCCTATCACTAGGTTTGTTCCTGCTGTGTTCTTCTCAAAACATGGGATCCATTTCCTCACCCCACCCAAAAATGGCGGCAATTTGGTCCTTAGCCCTCCTTTATCCATCTGCGCCCATGGCACACAGATAGTCCCTGATGTGCTCTTCTGCAGTAACAGGAACATTTTAGCTTTGGGTAGCTTCACTGGTTTCTCCTCAACATAGCAATTCCATCTTCTTAGATAATCCTGCTTGTAGGGGAAGTTTCACGTGGAATCTTCCCCTCCATGCTGGATACAGTCTTCTGAAACACCCATGTCCTCTGGTTCGAAGGATCCCTCCTCTAGCTAGGGTCTGTTGTGCTGGTCTCTTCCAACGGTCCATCTGGCTTAGCAGGTGACAAAATGGCCACACAAAGATCTCTCCTTCCTGTTGTGCCACTATCTCTCTTGGGGTTAGTTGGTCTGCCATGTGCATTCTGTAGGTGCATGTAAGATGGTAATGCCTGGATCTAACAGTTCATTGTTCGGTATGGGACCCTCCGGCTCCCTCAACTGGCAAATTGGTATAATCTAATGTGAGGATAGCAGGCATCAGAGACAGCACCTCCATTCCTGTGTATGGCGGGGGAGGTGCAGACGCCTTGCTTGCTGACCATGGGGTAGTGTTATTAGGTTGGACCTCCTCCAAATGGCCCATAATTCAAAAAATTGCTTCTCTCCTGTCCTTCTTTTGCCCTATATATTTGGTCCGTAGGTGTGTCCTCATGTGTGCGATTATGTTAGTGTCAAAGGTTCCCTCCTTTAGCCAGGGAAACACATGCGCCTTAATGTGTGTGTGTGTGTGTGTGTGTGTGTGTGTGTGTGAGGAACCTGGTTTGCATGTGTTTTAGTGGAGACTTCATAATAAGATGGACACTTTTTAGGGAACAGATAAACCTCTAGCTTTTTTAATTTAGGGATCCTTGAATTGTACATATACATGGTGGTTGTTACCTCTACTCTGGTAGTGGGGAAGCATATACAGAGGTATTGCTAGTTCTAATGAGCTAAGTATTATGTACAGATGCATCAACATGAGCATTTCACAAACACAAATAGCAATGCATTTGAAGGGTCACAACCTTGGAGAAAGTGCAATTGTTAATTCATTGTCATGAGATTTGGCATCAAAAAGCAAACTTTTCTTTGGTATTAAAAATAGCAATTGTGAGAAATAACAATGTCTTTATATAGCACGAGTCAACAAACACAAACACAACACTCAAGAGAAAACACAGTTGCATTAGTTTACCAGCACGACAACATCAAAGAAACTTAAATTTTTATTAGTTTAAAAAAAAAATAAGAAAAAAAATGAAAGAGAAAAAATTATGACTTTGTCAGAAATGCCTTAACCTGCTCCTAATGAATGCTAACCTGTGACCCGGGGATGTTCTGAGAGGTACACAGACTAAATGAGCCGGATAGTCTGTCAATATTGGCTCCGGGACAAAGATAATAATTTATGTGGAGAAGAGGAATAACTTGACAACCACAGGCCCTTCTTGGCCAAACACAGGCGACACCTAATCTCTCAGATCCAAATATTTTCCCCTAATGACAGAATCACACCCTATATCACACACAGGGGTCATGCGTAACATCTGTGCCACACCCAGTGGTCCAAGCAAACAGCACTTCTCATTTCTTTCAGATACCAACAGGGTTAAGAAACTGATAGCACTGAGAAACCCTTTTATACAAAAAAATAAGATTGAGGTGGGGGCCCTATATCACACCCAAGGCCTCTGCGTACCATCTGTGTGAAGCCCAGCAGTCAAAGTGGTGAGGCATCAATCCCTGTATCACACCCAGGGAACAAGCGTACCTTCTGTGTTATGCCCAGCAGTCTAAGCGACAAAAAAAATATCACACCCTAAATCACACTCAGGGGTCAGGCACACGATCTGTGTCATGTCCAGCAGTCCAAACGATAAGGTCTCAACCCTGTATCCCTCCCCGGGGACAAGCGTACCATCTGTGTCACACCCAGCAGTCCAAGCTAATGAGCCTCAAACCTGTATCACATCCAAGGGACAAGCATACCATCTGTGTCACACCTAGCAGTCATGCCACATAGCCTCAACCCAATGTCACAGCCAGGGGTCAAGCGTACCATTTGTGCCACGCCCAGCAGAGCAAACAAAAACAAACAGCATTCACCTTTCTTAGCATGCTGACTATCCAAACAAGATGACTTCCGCAGTAAAACCTCTGAGGCCACCTTGCGACCACTCCGTTCAGACACATAAAATAGGTAATTTGGCAGATTTCTTTCACTGACTGGGTGCTGAGATAAAATTGTTATGCCTCTTCCTAATTTGTCATACACCAAATGCTGGACTAAGGCTCTGATGTAGTCTATTACCTTCTAACAGTGGCTTGAGGACAGGCCTTCACTTCCTCCAGATTCAGCAGAACGTTCCATCAGTTGCAGCGTCTGCGCACTTTTCCTTGTTGCACTAATGTGAATCTGTCCAGGCGAGGGTCCCCTTCCTTCGGCTGCAGTTGGGTCCAAGGTACCAATCTGCTCCTGGCCGGTTGGCTAAAATGTTCTTGAATGTGAATTTACCTTGAAAAAACCAAAGATAAGAGGCATTTAGCAAGTCAGGAACAGCTGGTTTAACTAAACACTGTGGCCGGGATAACAGTTACCGAAACAGGTTCTGAGGACTGTCTCAAACTACAATCAATCTGAGCGGTGTTTTCAACATTTCTCTAAGCACCATAAAATAATTTCAGCATTCCTTTTTATTGTTGGCCATTGTCTTGGGGTCATAAATAAGGTCATGATAACAAATGCAGGTGGGCCTTGACAGTGTGTGCACATAATGTGGGCGAGTGGGTAACGTGACCAGGTGTTTGGCCTGAGGGATGCATGATCTCTGCATGTTGCTTTGCATGCTGTGTTCTGGTTGGCTAAGTGTTCCTAACTTAAAGTGGAATCTTATTATATGGTGTTTTGGGAACGTGCGCACCCCTCTGGCCATGTGAGTGTTATTGGGGTAAACTTCCTCGGACACTTGTGGGACTGATCTGACGTTCCTGTTGATGCGTTTGTCTGCCGGCTACACACCACCCCACCTGTGGCCTGTCAATCAGTGACATCAGACCTAGATCTCAGATCCTACTTGAGCATGTACTTCTGAGGCGAGATTGATGGAGAGTTCATGAGGTGAACTTGCTAATAGGTAAGTGTGTGCATCAACATTAACTTTTTCAATATTAACATCAGAATACATGAATCTAAATGTGCATGAGTACTACAATTCAGCATGTTAAAGCCAAACATTAAAACACACATATACATGAACATGAACTTCTAATCCTCCACTGTGAATGCACCTTCAAGTATACGATTAGGATGCTCCTCTTTACATTAGTAACGTTAAGGCACACAATATATGTATTAAGAATTACATTATTATGTCATTTCTGTAACGCATGAGGGTGCAACCAAAATTATGCATCACCGACCCCCGATGTCAAACTAAGTCATCACAATCATGATAAACACTTTTAAGGAGACCGATTAAAACCTTATAGTCTTCATCATTTTCCGTATAGACTCCTGCAGATGCTTAATGTCATCATATTAACACTGATTCTCCTCTAGCTCCACATCCACTCTCTTCCTCTTCATTGCCTATCTAACTTTCATCCTCTGATAAATTCCAAAACCCACAACAATAAGTATTGCACTAATGGAAATAACCAACAACGGTTTCAGAACAAACCCCACAATTCCACTTCCTAAGTTTCCAAATCATCTGCCTTCAGCAGCAAACCCATGTTCTATACCTTCTCATGCACTGGTTGCTTCCAACTCTTCCAAATCCCTCTTCACCCAGTAATGTTCTGAATGTATTTCTCAAAATCCTTACTTTTGTCTGGGATATAAGTACAGCATTGTTGAACTGTTAGCATCCAGCAGACTAAGCCTTCCTTTGCAAGAAGAAGGTCTAATGCAAGCCTGTTCTGCAAAAACAATAGATATTACTGCTACCATCTCAATATTTACAACCAATAAGGACCTTGCATTGCTCGTTGCCTTTTTACCCATTATTGTGGATGACTTTCTAATTTTCAAATCATTTAGAATCACACCTACAGACGGAATCAGTGAACCAAAAATATCTCCCACCACTTCTCCAGCATAAACACCTCTCTGAGATCTAGGTTTCATTTTCCAGCCAGGATCGTTAAAAGATTCCACAGGTTAAATCTTTGGAAATACTGTGTAAATGCTACACCTAAATAACATGTACCATACCATTCCTTGGGTAATTTGAAATAATCATTCTTTCCACAAATAAAGTATACTCCAAGAATCACAGGATCGTTTCCGTCTAAAAATGATTCTTCCTTTTCTCTAACCTCAAAGTTTCAGTTTCTTTATTTATGATACAGAACTTTCATTGGGGGTAAACATAAAACAAACATATAAGAGAAGAACATAACGTAGAAAGCCAAAACCTTTGAGTACAATTTACATGAGTCAATGATTAAATTAATACAAACTCAAAAAGCATTAAAAAAAGTTAAAAATTGTATGGTGAAACATTTCATTTGGGGGAGCAAAAAAACGCCTGCAATACTTCCAATGCAGTACGCACGGATAGAGCATAGCCACCTACAACAAAATAACTGCAGGGCCGGATGAATAAAAACAACATGATTCAGGTCTTGATCACCATTTAGACAAAAGTGGCCGAGATCTATACCATTTAGGCCATAGAATTTTAAGAGGGAGCAGCCCCTGTCGCAATAGGAGCCAGAATCGTCTGACCCCATGAGGCAGGTTCCAACTGAGAAAGGGCTGCATTTTCTTCAATAATATAGTATTAGTTATGAATTGGAAACCCTGCCTATGGGCACAGGCCTTCTTATCCATTTGAATGCTTGTGAACCAAGTTGCTTGCCTAATAGTCGATTTTAGCAATAGCGGAGGGAGTGAGAATAGACTCAGGGTCTGACTGTAGTAGATCAGTGGCATGTACAAAATTCCTGCCAATGATGTATTCATCCTGCTGTCTTTTTTTAACAATGACCTCAGAGAATCATCACCACAATTCATCAAACTGACAATCCAGTGTACGATTCCAGCCAAGACTTGCACAAATACGCTGCGTAATCCTATCTCAAGCCTTAGGGATGATGCTGAGAGGGCTGAATTTGCCAATGTTAGATTCAGTAAAATGCAACCCTCTAGTTTATCTAAAAAAGAAACATTTAGAAACTCCAACATGTTCTAATCCATAAAGCAAGGAGGGAGGTATATTTGTTCGGTAGACCTCTAAGAGATGTTTAAAATGTCTCATGGTGGTTTCCCTATAAAGGGGCCATTAGCTTGAGATAGAGCCCTTTGTTGGTTAGGTTCTCTATGGGCCCTGTTGCTGAGGTGCCTGCAAACAGCCCTCGGTCCGAGATAAATCAAAAGGTAAACAGCAATGGGGCCAGCATACAACCTTGTTTTTAACCATTCTTAGTTGGGATTTCATGAAACAAGCCTCTGTCTCCCCCTAGCAGCACCCTACACCAGGTAGAGGAATGGAGAGCACTCATCAATTCTAAAAGGATACCTGGCAAGCCTAAACTTGAGAGTTTTCTCCACAGCCTTACCGGGGCCACTTTATCAAATGCTGTAGAGAAATCTAGCAAGGCTGCGTAGATTACCAACCTCCCAAAGAGACATAGAGACATATTTTCATTTATTACCTGAACGGCGTAGATGTTATCAATTGCACCATGCTTTTCTCTAAAGCCAGATTGCTCCAAGGGGATGATTTTGTTCCTTTCTGCCCTGTTACTGATCTGGGAAAGCAAGAATTTTGTAAATATTTTGCCAAACCGCATCTTTCAGAGTGATCCGGCGGTGGTTCCAAGGACAGTCACAGTTCCCCTTCTTATGTAGAGGGACAATGGTGGGATAGAGCCCTGCGTTGGTTAGGTTCTAGAATGGAAGTGATCTAGTTCTTGAGCCACACTGATCTGCTACCAATGACCAGAAGCACCTTGAATGCTTCCCTTATATTAATCCAAAATCTGTCATTTGCAGCTCTTTTTAGACCTGCTCTTAAACACCTCCTTCTTATTTTTTTAACTGCCCAGCTGGATGTGCGTTTCTACATTCCCTGTATTGCTTGTGAGTTAGGGTGTTGATTTCTCTGTTACGAGAGAGGGGGGTGTGGGGTTTTCAATATGTTTATTCTGGTCCTTCTGTAGGGTGATCATAGGTGGCTGCTGCATAAACTCTGAGAACTTCTCCAAAACATTACCTTCCCAGTTTTCAAGGTTACTAGCGACAGTCTCTAGTGTACCTCCCAGCCCCCTAATCCTGTCATTGGACCAATGCGTTCTACCATTTTTGACATGAAACTTTGACTTGGACCCATTTAGACTCCAGGTACCAGCGAGGGGGATTTTCAGATTAATGCATGCTATTAGAGTATTATGATCACTGAGTCCTTTCTCTGTCACTTTTATGTCATGTATTAAGGATAATGACTGATAACTGGTTACCACACGATCCAGAATAGCTGTGCCACCCCCCCCAGGGATTTGTGTGTATGAGGGGCTGGAAAATCGGAGGGAAGTCTTCCATTTGCTATGATACAATCACTTGCCTTTAAGTGCTCCAGGATAAGTTTCCCCCACTTATCAGTTCTTATTTTATGGGGAAAAGTACAAGTGGGAATTCCAAAAGCTTCCTCTTTTTGCTCATCCCAGAATTATGTAAAGGCGAGGTTAGAGGTTTTACATTTTAGATCCCCAACCATGATAATTCAGGTTGCAGGCTCCCTGTCGCAAAGCTCGTCGATAAAAATAAATATCTTATCCAGAAAGCTATCATGAGGGGCACCAGGGGGGATATAGGAGTTTATCAATGCTAGGGGAGCTCCTTCAGAACCCTTTCCAATGCCATATAAGATTACAGCCAGGAGCAGTGTGCTGGGATCTCTAAGACTTTCATAACGCCCTGTAAGCCTATTGGAAAGTAAATAAGCTACCCCACCCTTAGCGTGGCCTCTCTTTGAGGGGGTAGCGTTACAGCAAAGTGAATAATATCTATTGCACGTGAGTTCCCCAATAGACCAAGTCACTTCTAGGTAAATTATGTCTGCATTTAAATAATTCAAGAACTCACTTTTTTACCCCTTATTTTTTATGAAAGCATGTTCCAGGATACAAGGGTAAGTTCATTGCTAATGTGATGGTACTGTTGGATGAGACGTTGTGGAAGAGGTGCTTAAGGCAGCGGGTAACCAATTCCAGGAATGGGTGTTGGCACTGAAATATTGGGGTAAAAGCTTTGGGGGTCCCTAAGTGACACTTGCCTGCCATGTTTCACTATAGAAATTATTAAACCCTGATGACTAATAGGGTAGATGTCAGGGTTACTTGAGGGTAGGGGAATGGACCCATCGTGGGAACACTGTGATACCTTACCAGCGGACATGTTCCTCTCCTCCCTCAGAATTGGAACGACATCAATACCTTTACATGCAACCGCTCAGAATTATTTAAAATGTTTTTTACTATCAGTTTTGATTAAAAATACACTATTGTTTTGGGCCCAAAACCTGAGTCCTTCGTAGATACCAAGTGTATGTAATTACTTTCAATTAGTCTAAGTGACTCCACCTCCATAAAACACTTTAAAAGTAGAGATCTATTTAAATATAGGTCTGTGTCAAACAGAAGCATAAAATCTAAAACCAAAGTGTCCACAGAATTTAGGCCCTCATTACAATATTGGCGGTATATACCGCCTACCGTCGCAGCGACGGCCGTCAAAAGACCGTCGCTGCGGCTACCAGCCGTCCGCCATATTATGACCGTAGCTGGAATTCCACCAGAAGGATGGCAGAATTCCGGCTGCGGCCATGGTGGCGGATGGCGGTAAGGTGGCGCAGCTGCCAGCAGCAGTTCCACGACAGTAGACCGCCGCCGACCGTATCATGACACATGATATGGCCTGGCAGTGTTCTGCTGGCAGATGCTACTACTGGCAGCAGCTCCCTTCCCGTCTACTGCCGGAGGACCCCCTGAAATCAGGTAACTTAGGTGGTCCGAGAGGGGAGGGGGATACGGGGTGTTGTGTGTGTGTGTGTGTGTGTGTGTGTATGTCTGTGCGTGCGTGAATGCGGGTGTGTGATGCATGTTGTATGTGTGTGCATGTGTGGATGTGAGAGTGCATGTATGTTGTGTTCTGTGAATGTGTGTGTGCTTGTATGTATGTCAGTGTGTTTGGACATGTGTGTGAATGGATGTATGCATGCCTGGGTGCATGTGTGTATGAGTGTGTGTATGAGTGTGTATGTTGGTGCATGAAGGTGCCTGTATGGTGCGTGTATGTTGGGAGCGTGGGTCTGGAGTGGGACGGGTCTGGGGTGTGGGGCGGAAACCTGGGAAGGTGGGGCAGGGAAGACCCCTATCAGTGACGGAAGTGATTCCCTGTCACTGATAGTGCCTACTGCCATGGTTTTCGTGGCGGTAAGGAGGCCACGAAAACCATGGCGGTACGCCGGGTCATAATCCCGCGGGCGGGCTAGTGATGGCCTCCTGGCTGGAGTCTGAAGTCTCCAGCCCGACGTCTGTTACCGCCGTGGCGGACGAGAGTGGTACATTGGCGGTTTGGCTTGTGCCAAACGGCCAATCTCCTATTATGGGGAAAAGTGCCACCAACCTGTTGCCAGTACTTTTCTCCATTATACCGCCGTCCTCCAGGGTTGTAATGAGGGCCTAAGTCTCTTCTTCCTTCTTGTGAGTGGCGACCAGTACAGCCGGGTTTAAGCTAGGCAGGGTCCCCAAACTGTTGCACCAGGGTATTCAAAGACAGCAAACTTGACTGCATTGGAAGCGAGTTGTGACTCATGGTTGGGCCATCCATGCTTGGCCCTCGAGGGGAACAGAGAGGAGTATCAGGTACCCAGATTCGGATATTGCAATATGGTGATGTTGAGGTGAGTCCACCAGGGATAGAGGTTATGGTGGCAAGGGCGGTGCCTCACGGAAACAGACCTTTTTTTGACATTTTTTTAGATTCTTTAAGACAGTTTTTTAGCCCTCTTACGATACTTACTTTTACACACAGGCTTTTGCGTTGAAGAACAGTTTTCTCTGGGATCTGTATTTGCTTTAGGGCGGGCTTTAAAAATTGAGAATACTTCCTGTATTGTGTTTTGAGATTCAGCATTCTGGTTAACCTTGCTATCTACGCCACAAAACTGTGCTGGAACTCCTTCTTTGTGTAATGTGAACGATTCATGGTTACTTCCTTTGTTAGCAATTAGTTCCTTTAATATAGCTGAAACAGTGTTAAAGATACAATCAGAACCCCCAACAAATTTTTCTAATAGATTTAAAATCGGTGATAGAAGTCTCTCTAGACTTAGAAGAGAGGGGGAAACCTGAATGTTTTGATCCAGAGGGTTGCTTGGGAAATTACTGTTTATGCTCAAATCAGGAGTCATTGAGAGATGTGAACATAATGAAGGGTGGTTAGAGTTGGAACTGCTAAAGAGCTGCAGGCCCGGGTATAACAGCAGGGGAGGGGAGAAGATTCAAGAGTATTCACCCCAGTTGCTGTCTGGAAGAGTGAAATCATCCACCCGATGCTCCAAGTCAAGATTTTAAGGAAGGGCCTCATCTGTGGCTCCCATTAGCTAATCCTCCCTATTAATGGCAAAAGAGTAAGCGTTACAGACTGAAGGGCGGAGGAATCAGGGAGGTGGCGAAGCAGATTTACATAATCGGACCTCAGTTTGGGAGAGGGCTACTGGGGAGGTGAGTGGATCCTGAACTACTTTTTCTGAGATGTTGATGTGTGCTGACCCCTTGTAACTAGGGTGCTGAGGTTCTTCCCCCGGCAAAGCATTGGGTATGAACCCTTTGCCAGAAGATCTAATCTCTGAGAGTTCATGTAGAGCCTTCTCCTTTTTCCAGAAAGAAAAAAATTGATTTCTACATTTCAGTCCGAGGACTACAGCTCCCTTGGTGCGGAAAGGATTAGATTTGGTTTTGGAAAAAGACCTCCAGGAGAGTAAGCAACTTGATCTCAATTTTTTGGCAGTCATTGGAGCTTTTTTTAAAGTTTATCAGTCACAGATGTTATTTCCGCTTTCCCAAGGCTCTGGTGTGTTGTATAAGGGATCAAATAAATTAGCTAAAGAAGCTTAAGGCATGAATTACAGCCCAGCAAAAAGTGAGAAGCACCACTTTGAAGGGTCTTAATCAGAGGTATATTTACAGACCAGGTAGCAGTACCCTGTTCCCAAGTTAGGGCAGGTAAGGATCAGGACAAAGCAGGTGCGAGGACCTGAAAGGGGGAGAAGAAAGGCAACAAGCCGCACCACGGGGAACCCTTGGCCACTTCTGTAGCCCAGTCACTGTTGACTCTCCTGAATATTATCAACCGTGCATTCCCACAAGGAGCCCCGCGAACCACCAGAGGAAATATTTTACCTTTTTTCCAAATGCGTGGTTCCCGGTGCCAGAAACCAGAAGAGTTGAATGTGCTGCAAGCATCTTCTCTGATGGAGGGGTGCGCTGGGAAGGATAACGCAATCACAATCCACATGGGCCCTTCAGAGGCAGGCTGTGTGAAAGGCCAGGGCTGCCCGGTTCACAATCTCGGACTCTTTTGCTGGTCGAGGTATATTTGTTGCTTGATGCTTGTGCACTGGGCTTCCCAGCCCCGAAATGCTGCTCCTTTAGATTGCGGGCCACAGCAGCAATAGGCTAACTGCACAGCCACAATTAGCCTGCTCAGTCCTCACAATAAATGCCCGTGAGGCATGGGGCCCGCCGCACAGCCACCTAATTGCAGCGAGCTCTGCTGGCTAGGTCCTGGCTAAGTGCCTTACCTCAAGGTGTGGTCACATTCACTCTTTCCCACAAATAATGGATCCCAATAGCTTTGGTCAATGTTTGTACACATCTTTCCCTAATGCTGCTAACATAAAGCTAATGATGGCTGGTTTCCCTTCATCTGAAGTTCAATTTATTCTCTATTCCACCTGTGCTGTCTCTTAAGGTCTTTATCTGTTTCAGAATTAGGGCCTGATTTAGATTTTGGCAAATGGTTTAGTCCGTCACAATGGTAACAGATATCCCATCTGACAAAATTCAAATCTCATTATTTCCTATGGGATTTATATTGTTGTGACGGAGTAACCCTTCTGCTAACATCTAAATTAGGTCTATAGGCTCCACATCCCTCCTTCTGTCTTCCACTAGATTAAAAAATGTCTTGTGTACTTCTGTCATTTCACAGGTTAAATTATGTATATGCATATGCAGTGTTTAGTGCCATGACAGGTACAAAATATTTCCCTGCTATTTCTGTGCCTTGAAAATGAGGATTTGTATTGAAATGTTTAAGCAAAGGAACTTCTAGAACAACTAAATCATAGTTCGAGAAGTAATATTGAAAGCTACACCACCTATAAAATATACTCAATAAAAGACCTCAGGAAACTCCATAGGTCAAAGGAATGTGGTGAATTGTGATGTCTTCTGAAACTGAAGCAGGTAATTGTGTACAAACGTAGCAATCCCTTGCATCTATAGTGTCAATATACTCATAAAGCACTTTGAAATATACACATGAACAATAACCTCCTCAAGAATTGTCTATGTGCAAAGCCTTATTTTCTAATGTGGGTAAGCCACTATCCATAGGACTCGGTGTTTGCGGGGGAACACTAGACTGTATCTTGTTTACTACAGAAGGTGCAGTGGAAAATGATCTTACCAATAAAACAATTACTACTACAAGAAAAATAATCAACACTGCACCTAATAAATATTTGTACCTATAGGTGTTGTTCATTTCCATAACTTCTCCAAAATCAGATCGTAGGGTGGGGTGTAGCAGCAGAGGGTACTCTATCAAGTTCCACTTCTGCCAAGCAGCAAAACAAAGTGCAAGTACTGTACCAAGAAATTATTCACAACGTATTTGTGAGTCTTCCTTAGGCCAACTCCATGTTCTTCTAAGGGACAACACTCTCTTCGGAGAGACGGGAATCGGTACTCTTTTTAATTCCCTAACAAAGTAAATACAAAGGCCCTAATTATAACTTTTGCGTTACTAACCGACTCCCGCTATGGTGATGGCCTCCAACCCACCACCACGGCGGCGACCTTCTGTCCGCCAGATTATGAGCACTGCCTGACTTCTGCCACAAAAAGGGCAGAAATCTGGCAGTGTACATACTGGCGGACGGTGGTGCCCTGGCACTGCTAACAGCAGCACCGCCCTACCAGTAAAATGCCACCAGCCATATTTTGGGCAGAAATACGGCCTGGTGGTGTCCTGCTGGTGGGACACTCTTGGCGGTAGCAGTGCCCCTTCCCGTTCCCTACCAGACGACCTCTTCGCCGGTGAAGGTAAGGCGGGTGTCCATTAGGGGAGGAGGGTGGGGGTGTTGTGTTTGTGTCTCAGTGTGTTGTATTGTATGCGTTGTTGTATGCGTGTGAGTGAATGCATGTAAGAATGGCGAAGTGAGTGCATGTCTGCATGTCAATGTGTCTGTGTGTAAGAATGTGTGTGAGTATGTCTTGACGAATGCGTATGTGAATGTGTGTAAGCCAGTGAATGAGTGAATGCATGTATGTGTGGTACGTGTGGGTGTATGTGTGCATGTATGAAGGGAGGGGGGTGTGGGGTGAGGTGCGCTGTGACTGTAGTGGGGGAGAAGGGAGGGGATGAGGTGTGGGTGTGTGTGCGTATGGGGGATGGGGGGCTGAATGCGTATATCGGAGGAGGTTTGGGGGTTTGAATCAGGGGGAGTTTGGATGGAGGGGATGGGGGATGTCAGGTGAGTGTTGGGGGGTGGGGAAGCTACCTACCGGTGACAGGGAAAGAATTCCCTGTCAGGGGCAGGGCCTACAGCCATGGTTTTCCTGGCATTGCTAACACCATGGAAACCATGGTGGTAGGCCGGCTCATAATGCAACAGGTGGTACTCTGGGACGCTGGATCAGAGATTGCCATCTCCAGTCTGGCAGCTCATACCGCGATGGCGGTATGAGTGGAAAAGTGGCGGGTTGGCTGCAGTCAACCTGCCACATTCATAATGTGGCATTATGTACGGCCAGCCTGTTGGAGGTAATACCACCACATTAACCGTGGTGGTCAAAAGACCACCAGGGTTAAAATGAGGTCCAAAGTCTCTAAATAGGGCACAGGTCAAATTCAATAATAATCACATCCAAAAGCACAGAAAGCTCAAATTAGAATTTGACAAACAATGTTTAGTTCAAGGAAGTTCAGTTGGATCTGCAGCATTATCCCAAAACTGCCAAAACTTTCTCTCGCCATCATTTGCAGCAAAGTATGTCCATTCTTTTCACTTTCACTAAGATCAGAGTTCTCAGTGTCCTCTGGAATTGTTTGAGTCACATGCTCCTTGGGTAGATTCAGTTTCTTTTTTCTTGCCTTCTGAGCCAATGGTCTCCAGCTTCCATTTGCTTTGTCACAGGGCTATGTCCTTTGTCAGGGTCTGAATCAGAGTTTACTCATTTGTCACTACAGGATGAAACTCTTCCATCTCACCTTCAATTGTGGATCTCTCCAGGCCCCCGCAGACTGAGCATGTGCTATTTCAGGGTCTCTTTGATCCCTGACAGCTTGACTATCCTGCTCCCGCTATCTCTCTGGCACCACCAGTACTTCTGGGACAGCTGCTGTCATATCAAGAAGACACTCAACTCTGTGAGTATGGGAAGCGTTTATCCAGTTAGGGAGACCATCACATTTAACATCTGTCATTGTCACCAAGATGACTTGATGCAGCCCACACCACCGATGCTCCAAATACTTCTTCCTTACATGCTTTTTCACTAAATCCCAGTCATAGCACTGTTCCTGGTGTGGTGGGGCTGTGACTGCTCTGACCTGATGAGACACAGAATGCACCACATCAGCTAGCTCTTTGCATTAATCAAGGATCATATCATCTGTAATGTTTGCAAGTGCATTTGCAGGTATAACTGGCACTGTCATAGCTATGCTCATGATTATCTCATGAGGAGACAGTACCTTCCTCTGATCAGGTACAATCTGCATTTCAGTGTCCCATTAACCTGTTCGACAAGACCTGAAGCCTCAGGTCTATAGCTGCACTGTAGACCTTGTTCCACTTGTAATTCTGAGCACAACAATCTCAGGACCTCATTATTAAAATTAATCCCTCAGTCTGATTCTAGATAGGTCGGGAAATTAAAACTAGGAATGAGTTCTCTCAGCAACAATTTAGCTACAGTGAGACTGTCATTTCTTTTTGTCGGGTAAGCTTCAATCCACAACGAAAAGATGCTCATGACCACCAGGAAAAGTCTCAGCCTGGTACACACAGGTGTCTCAATAAAGTCCAACTGCTTCCTGTTAAAGGGCCCTCCTGATCTTCCTACGTGACTCAGTGTTACTGCAGTTCTCTTTTCAACATTGTTCTGCTGTCCCACATCTGTGACACAACGCTTCAGCCATCAATCTGAACATGCGATTAAACTATTAAACGATGTTTGCCTAAACAATTGTTTCATGGCATCTCTACCGACATGAGCTAGACAGTAGATATGCCTAGCCATTGTGGGCAACAAACTATTTTGCAACACTTTTTCATTCATTGAAACCCAAATGTCTCCTGTCTCTTGACACAGCCTGCTTTGTCCCAACCCTGTTGTTCTTCCTCTGCCACCACTTCCTGAGGCCTCTTTACCACTTCACATGTGTCTGCGGTTCATAACAAAAGGTTGTAATTGCTCTCATCCATTCCCTCATTTGTGTATTCTCCATTAAAAGTACAGACATTGTGGGCACAGTCCTTTGCGACCTTATCAGCATATCTGTTGACCAAAGTTACATTATCACCATCACTACGGTATGCAGGGCACTTAAGCACTGCAACTTGTTCAGGCATCTGCAATGCCTCTAGAAGATTCCTCACTTGTTCATCATTTCGGTTACGTGATCCTAAGAGTTCATAAACCCCCATTTGGACCATAAATCTCCAAAGTGATGATCACCACCAAAGAGGTACTGACTTATCAGTGAAAATAGTCACATTCAGCTGAGCAGACTGCCTAGGCAGCTCTCAAACTTCCTTCACTGTCTCGTAGACACCACCCATCCACAAATAGCACAAAATCAGACTCAGGTAGTGGCTCACCTCGTATATCTGGTCTTGGCTTGGGGCATAGTTCAGTGAAATCAAGACAGTCATGCTCCACTTTACAATGATAATGTTCATTGTCTGGTACAGGCAACAGCACAGCACTTGTAAATCACACTTTCAGCCATGAGGATGGTTTGTTCACACTTATTAAGGGAGCTACTTGTGAAATGCTGGGCTCTAGTCCTTGACAGTAACAACTCAACAGAGTAACAAACATAAACAGTCAGTGGGTGACCAATACTTATGTTTTCACAACTCTCGGTGCTGACACTGACAGCTGACACTGCTTTAAGGCAACAAGGCATCTTGGATGCTACGGGATCAAAAGTAGCAGAAAAGTAGGCCACAGGCCTTCTGGCATTTCTGTGTAACTGTGTAAGCACTGAGAGTGCAGCCCTCCCTCTCACTGCAGAAAAGTGCAAACAACTTATTATAATCAGTCATTCCCAGTGCTGGGACATGACGTAAAATTTCTCTCAGCTCTAGGAAGGCAACCAAGCATTTGTTATCCCAAGATACCAGACCGGACACATCCTTGTGTGTCAGCTTCTGTAAAGGCTTGGCCCCTAGGGTAAAGTTGGGTATCCACTGGCAACAGAAGCCCCCCATTCCCCAAAATATCCTGGGTAGTTTACGGATTCAGTCTTAGAATTGCCAAAATCCTCTTCTGTGACAATTTTATTGCTCTTTTCTCGATGTGATGTCCGTGATATTGGATCTCTTTCTAACAGTTTTGCAACTTGCCTGGGGACAACTTATGTTCATTCTCATCTAGATGGTTCAACTACACAATAGTATCTTGCTCACAGGCTTCTTGAGTATTTGACGCCACCAGTAAGTCGTCGATATATTGGACTAGGACTGAGTTGCAAGGCATTACCACAGACTCCAGATTCTTCTTCAGAATCTGATTGAAGATAGGAGGACTCTGAGTATACACTTGTAGTACCCGGTACCATGCCAAAACATGATTGCTGAACCGGAAAGCAGGGGTAGGGAAAAGAAAGCCTGGCACAAATCAATAACTGTGAACGACTCGGCCTCACATGGAATCTGAAACAAAATCAAAGCTGGATTCGGTACCACAGGACAAGAGGGAACAACAATGTTGTTCACTTTCCTCAGGTCTTGAACAATGTAAAATTTATCACTAGGTTTCTATAAGGTTTCACATTTGCAAATCGGTAATAGCGATTTCTTAAAAATCGCAAATGTTATTACCGATTCGCAAATTGCGATACCGGCCTCATTTGCAGCTATGGCCTGTTGGCCATATCTGCGAATTTTTTGCATTTCCAAAATTGCGATTTCTGAACCAGAAATCGCAATTTTGGAAATGCAAAACCCCAGGGTGCCTGGCGGGGCTCAGACCCCCTCTGCTGCCCCCCAAAAGTTTTTGGGGGAACATTTAAGGTGCACACATGCCAAAAGGGCATGTGTGCTTTACATGTACAATTTAAAAATGCATTTTAAATACATTTTTTAATTTTTCACATGGTTACCACCAAGTTCAACTTGGTGGTAATTAGCGATTCCTAAATGCCAAAATCGCATTTAGGAATGGCTTCATACATGTGCTAAGAAATCGCAAATAAGGAATCCTTATTTGTGATTTCTAATTTAGAGAGTCGCAATTTGCGACTCTCTAAACAGGGTCGCAATTTTAAGGAATCGCTATTTTAGCGATTCCTTAAAATTGCGTTCAGAATATATTTCATACATTCTGAAATGCCATTTTGCATTCGCAAACGGGCATTCGCACCATTTGCGAATGCAAAATGCTTTCATACATCTGGCCCTAAGTCACTCAGAACCACAATATCAAACAAAGGGCCTCATTTACAAAGCTTTGTCTCACTGTTGCATCATTTTGTTTCGACGCAGTTGTGGCACTAAGCAGTGCATTACACTGCTCCACATTTCCAAACTGACACATTAGGCCCAATGCATCAGTTTGTGAAGCCTTGCATCACATTATACCTACGCCAGGTATTGTAGTGTGGTCAGTTTTAAGTATCCTTTGCGCATTAGCTTCAGGCTTTAGGCCTTTGTGCATTTTGCCCTGGATGTATTTTATTCATTTGCCCGCAGCTTAGAGCCTCTGTGCACTTTGCTCTAAATGCTTTTTATTCAGCTTCGTACTGTTATTTTTCAAATAGCCAGTTCTACGGTCTTGTTTTATATTTCATATCACACTGGTTAGCACTGGAGTTCTCCATAACACATTCTTGTTCACTCTGTGCTTCAGTCAAGGATACAGTCTGGTACATTGCCGATAGACATGGTAGGAGTTTAGTCTTTGGCATTCCTGCGTAGGGACATTTTGTGATCATGCTGACATGTTAGTTATAAAAACACATCCTTGTCCCAATACACGCAAGAGGGAGATTCCAACCAGGGAACCACAACTAGACGCTGACTGCCTCGTTCCAGATGCTGAACCAGATCACAGGCCTTTGCTCAGGTATGAGGGCTTATGTCTCCCAGGGGATTCAGAAAGGCAAGTTAGAAGCTTAACATGCTGTGCTCGAAATAGAACTAGCAGATGGAGAGTAGAAATTGTTAAACACCATAATAGCGTTATTCTTATGTTTTACTCTCCTGGTGACTATTTCAATCCTACTGTGTTGTATGGTTCTGGTTATTGCGTCTCACGCCTTATTATCTAAAATGCAGTCGTTTTATTAAAACATTATATAAAACGTATACTGCCTTTGTCATTTGTATATGAGATCATGCAGTAAATGAGAGAGTTGGTTTGGATCTGAGTCACCACAACTTCCCTGAGAAGTTCCAAAGATGTCATGCTCTCGGCTGCCTAATCATCTCTTCCCTTTTAGAGAAATGAGGCACTGCTAGTTAGCCGGAGCAAAACCGGGTTTAGGGTGACAGAGGTCCTTCCAAGTGGGTCCGACTCAGTCCCCCACACCGTGAACGATCCTGCTGCCTAGAAATCCAGTAGTCTCATTTAGGATAATGAGAGCCCACGCGACATGGCGCCGCCAACGATTGGTCTGGCTCTGATTTTTGGGTCCGGCTGACTCTCTCGGTCTCATATATATTTTGACTCCTCGGTTCCGTAAGCGGAGACACCCGTGGGGCTGAGGATTTCCGCCGCCACGGGGTAGGTGCATCCTATTACTTAGTGGTCGGCTGTTCAAGCTTGGACTTTGAAAGGAAAAAAAAACATTATTGGTGTGCCTTCTCTGCCCAGGTGCTGTTTTTTCTCTAGATGGCGAATCCTCTAGTAGTGCACGTAGCGCTTAATATGCACCAACCGCTCATGGGACATTTGTTAGCACATGGTCTGATGGTCCAGGGGGGTCCGGTCACTTTTGTGGTGGACGCCCATGCAGCCTATAGAGCAGAACTTTTTTATTCTTGGGTCGTATTTCCAGCAGTTGATGGGGGTACAAACACTTTTCACAAATACACTGTTGCAAATGTCCCTGGACAGTACAGGGCTTATGCATACTTAGAGATACCTTTATCTTATCAAGAACACCATAATTGGCTTGATGGCGCCCTCCCACACACAGTAGCACAAGTTAGGTTAGATCCACTGAGTAATGATGGTCCAACCTGGCCTTTGTTGGCTACTTACACACCATATCCTGCGGTTGCTAATTTGGCAGTGGCTGACGTACGTCGTTTATATATAGACTTAGCAACTATATACAGAAGACTGGTTCAGTTTGTAATGCAGGCTTTAAATACTAATGCAGCGCGTGCTGCTCCGGCTCACCCACAGGCAGTGGTTCCGGGTATTAATCCGGCCACTGTACACTCAGTTATGGGTAAGGTACCAGCTAAACGTGAGGAAACTCCATTTTGGCTGGCGCAAAAAATGAATACGCTGGAAGCAGTATTTCCCCATACGGGACCTCAGGATAAACATAGAATATTGACGATGTGTTTGCCGTATGGAATGGTTCCTCCGGTGGACCTTTCTAATACATGGGGCACGGTGTTTGCCCCGCTCTACACTACAGCACACGGTACACCGACATTAGCTAATCTGCCAGAAGTGCTTAAACAAATTTAAGATGAATATGGGGCTGCCCCCGCCTTAGATTTAGGCATGCAGTTGATGGGCAATTTTGCCACGGTTTCTTCTATTATTTTGAGTAATCTCAAGGGAGAGGCAGTAGCACTAGCAGTGCGTATGCGTCTTCAGGACGTTCCGCAGATTAATCAGGAGCGGGAACTCCTGAGAATAATAGCAGAAACATATTCCAGTATTGGTCGCGATAGCCTAGGGGCTAGACCGCAAAAACCCCAATTACAGGGTAAGAATAATAAAGATAATGCTAAACAACAGCAACCTGAGGGTACTAAAAAGCGCTGGGAAAAGAAACAGCAAACACCTAAGAAAGATGGGGGACAGTCTCCGCAACTGGAGACCCCGCAGAATAGGTATAATCTCAGGAATAGGGATAATTTGAAGACGTCTGATAGATATCAATATACTGATACACGCCAATCTCGTTCCTTTCAGGACTCCTCGGACAAGAGAAGTGAGAGAGGTGGGCGGTCAGAGCGGAGAACTGAGTACGTGAAACCGAGACAGGAATCACAACGCTCAGCGGAAGTTTCTGTTAAACAGGAAGAGAAACCGCTCCAACAAAAGCAACAATTTAAAAAGAAGAAAGTGGCAGCAGTCTCAGTTAGACATGCCGCTCAAGAAGAGAGTTCTCTTGACGAACAAGACATGGGTGTTGGCACTGTTAGACAGCGCGGCAGAGGTCACAATAGTTCGCCGGAGTCTTCTAGAGCATCTGGAGGTGAAAGCAACTGATGACTTCATACAAGTCGAAACAGCAGATATGCGTGTCTCTGATCCTGATAGAGTATATAAAATAACTTTGCAATTAGAAGGGGACATTGACCGCATTATACACGCCATCTTTTGGGACCATGTGGTAAAATCGTATGACGTTCTGCTGGCCGAACAAGATTGGCCACCTGACTTTGTTCGCGACTGTCCGGTTGGGGAGGAGGTTATTACACCTTCATTCTCACCACTTGTTCCGAGAGAACTGGCGGAGTCCTATAGTAAATCATGGGCTCTGGCACAGGCTCCCGCCCTATATAGAAATAACGTGGGGTGGGATAGACAATCACCTTATCATGTAATTCCAATAAAGGGCGAACCTCAGCCGCAGCCGCAGTATCCTATCAAATTTGAGGCAAGGGCATCGGTTAGGAAAATTCTTACACAATTGGAGTACCAGGGTGTAATTGAACCCTGTGTCTCGCCGATGAATAATCCCTTATTTCCAGTTGCTAAACCAGACCATTCATATAGGATAGTGGTGGATTACAGACACTTAAATGGACAGACACGCACATATGCAATACAGAATTCACATAGCGCAGCGCTTATGAATAATATTGTGCGTAAAAAATACAAAACAACATTGGATATCTCGAATGGATTTTTCTGCCAGAATATAGCGCCCGAAAGTCGGGACTATACCAGTTTCAGTGCATTTGGCTCTCAGAAAAAAGTTTTGTCGTTTGCCTCAGGGGTATAAGAATAGCCCAGTACTATTTTCGGCTCGTGTGACTGAAATTCTGCACGAGTTGGACTCTGAAGCGTTATCATATGTTGATGACATATATTTGACAGACAATGAGATTCTGCAACATCTAAGGCGTGTAGCACGCATTGTTGTGGGGTTTGCTGAAATTGGCTATAAGTTTAATTTTAAGAAATCGAAGATTGCCTTCCTCAGCGTCATTTTCCTGGGATATGAGTTGTCGAATGAGGGCAAGAGCTTAGAGCCACATTTTTTGGAGAAATGTGCTCAATTGCAGCCTCCTAATACGGTTCAGAAGCTCCAGTCATTGTTGGGGTTTCTGAATTTTGGCAGAACTTACATTCCTGATTATGCTACGCGTATAAAACCCTTATACGAGTTGATTCGCCCACATTTTTCGAGTAGATTTTGGACGATTGAGCATACACATATTCTTTGAGATCTACAAACTGATCTCTTAGCAGTTAAATATTTACACACTAGGGACAATAAAACGCATCTGGTCATCAGGGTCATACCTGGTGCCGTTGGGTTTACATATGTCACTTTTAATGAGGGTGAGACAGTCCCGATAGCATACAAGTCCCACTTGTATTCTGCTGCAGAACAACGATTTGAACAAACTGAGAAAATACTCACTGCTGTACAGATGGCTGTGATTAAAGAAAGACCTCTTGCCCAGGGCCAACGCATCATTGTCGTTTCCCCGATTCCGGCCTTAGAGGCTGTTACTAAAGCGAGTGTTCCTAATTCGAAAGCTTTACACCCGCGATGGATACAATGGGCTACGTCTTTGACAGCCACTGATGTAGATTACATATTTGACCCTAAACTGCAGACTCAAGAATTTCTTCAATATGAAATGGAATACCCAGTCCCTGCTGGCACGTTACCTATTGACCAATATCAGGTGGTCATGTATACAGATGGCTCTGCGCAGCCAGCGGTTGGGACTAAACAACAGTATTCTGCTGCATGTGCGGTGGTGAGCGGCACTATGGAGGGGGAAGTGTTCTGCCCCCGACATACTTACACACAGACCTTGGGGGATTGTACGGCACAGTTGGCTGAGCTCAAGGCTCTATTGTTAGCCTTGGAGCACGCGGATCTGGCGATACTTACCTTGCTGGTCTGTGACTCCTACTACTGTGTTCAGTCTTTCAATGAATATTTGCACTACTGGAGGTTGAATGGGTACAGAGATTCCAAGGGCAACACCATTAAACACAAATTGCTGTGGGGGAAGGTTTGCGAATCTGAAAGAAACGCTTCCTAAAGTCCATGTTGTGCATACACTTGAACACCAGCGCGTTGGAATACACGTTGCTGGAAATACTTTGGCTGATGAAGCCGCAAAATCGGCAGTGGCGGTTGCCACTGTAGCCGCAGTGACTCGTTTGAGTTCCAAACCAGACACAGAGATTTCGGCTGCCATAAAAGCTATGGCTGATGGCACGCCATTTCCTAAAGGATTCCCTTCTAAATATAGTTACTGCCTGGGTATTATGCTAAATGCTGTTGTTAAAATTCCAGGCGATGGTGTACGTGAAATGCCCAATAAAGTTGAGAGACCTTGATTAATATCTGCAGCACATGAGGGGGCGGCATCTGCGCATGCTGGTGTGGCTGCCACGATTTCACTTTTACAGGCTCGTTACTGGTGGCCTGGTCTCTATAAGGAGACAAAGCAGTATGTCCTTTGTTGTGACGTCTGTCAACAAATTAAAGCTTCGACGAGTAGACGCCCGCAGCAGACGCCCCTTCTGATTTCAAGTAAACCTTTACAGTGTGTGTACTTGGATCATTGTGGTCCGCTGACGCCTGATAGTGCCTACAAATATATTTTGGTTGCTGTAGATTCGTGCTCCAGATTTGTGTGGGTCTGGCCACAGCGCTCGGCTGACGCTCAGACTGTTATAAAAGATTTGCGCATCTTTGTCAATACATTTGCAGTTGCGGCTTTTCATTTGGACCAGGGCTCTGCTTTTGCCTCTAAGGCATTCAGGGACACCATGGCTTCGTTGGGATCCAACTCCAGTTCTCGTCTCCAATTCATCCCGAGGGAACTTCTGTCGTGGAGCGTTTAAATCGTGATTTAAAGCAATCCTTAACGGCCAGAGTTATAGGTACGGGTCGTAGTTGGCTAGCCCACCTGTATGGAGTACAGAGAGTACTTAAAAACTTGCCTAGAAGGTCCCTGGGGGGTCGTACTTCATATGAGTGCCTGTTTGGAACAAGAATGTATGTTGCTTATCTAGATGGTCCTGGTGTGGAGGTGGCAGATACGCCCTTTGACATAAATAATCGTGTCACTGTTTTGCAGGATTTACAACAATTCCGTGAAGATAACTCTTCTGCGAGTGCTGCCTCCACAGGAATTAAGGATGAGCCAGTAACGCCTACTGGTTGGATTCCCAGGATTGGGGATCTGGTGTGTGAAAAGGTCACAGTAAAGAAAGAATTTGGTCCTTCTTATCGAGCACCTGTCCCTGTGTTAGGGGTTAGCGGCACGAGAACTGTAATTTTACCGCCGCTGCACGGGGCCAAAGGAAATCGCTTTGTTTCCATTGATAATGTCAAGTAACAACATTTGGCCGATTCTGCACAGCAGACCAAGAGGGACACCCAGTAGTTCCGTAATCCCTCTCGCTACTGGAGAAGAAGTCCCGCTGCAGGTGATTTGCACCGATGCTGTTTCCTCTCCGACCTTGGGGAGGGTGGAAGCTGATCTTGTGATTGTTCCACAGACGACGATTAATTTGGAATCTTTTGATCAAGTTGCTGTATGTTCTACTGATATTTCTGAACATGTGGTTTACAGTGTGCCAAGGCGAGAGCCTCCATCTGCTTCTTTGTTCACGGTTCCACCTTTTGCAAGAACTGCCTCTGGCTTCTTCAACGACGCTGATGATGCTGTGTCAGACTCCTCGTCCTCACTATCCTCAATCCGAGGTCCACGTAAGCTGCTGTGTTGGCTTAAACAAACATATTTTGTTTTTACTTGGAACTATTTGTGGCTTTTTATGGCTGTAATGACTATTTTTTTGTGGTTGGGATTTGTGGTTACATTTTTTTGGTGATACATGGTCATTTCCTTCCTGAACGATATGGCGTTGAGCACGTGGAGACGGTGTTGAGACCACATTTTTCGTCTCATATGGTTCGAAGAGACTTGTCCAATGTGAACATTTCTGCAATACCGATTCCGGATGGGATTGTGTGGGATAAAGTGATGTTTGATATATATGGTCCCACTGAATTGATTCAAATACCATATGTTCTCAAGTTATCAATGAATGATATCGTTATACCAGGCATTGTCTCTGATGATTGGGATGTGAAGACAGTAGATTCTATGCTGACAGATTTACAATATTATACTGTCTACGATGATGAAGATGCTTACCTGTTTAGAGATAATCATGGTGACATGTTTTGCTACAATTATTATGAACACCACTTTATTCATAAAGCAAGTAGCCCTAAGTCGATATTTGATTATGTGAAATGGGAACATTGCCTGACTCCTCCACAGGGGAGTTCTAAAACGTATTATGATAAATTTGCATATTTTTCTGGGCATAATCAACAGAATGCTAAGTCTTACTATTTTAAAGTTACTCTGTATGCTAATAAGCAAATGTAATTGACCGATACTAAATTACTGTATTTCAATTTGTTTGTATCTAAACTTTCAGTTGAGGGGTATGAATATTGGTTTAAGACTGTTGATTTAAAAAGTGTCTGGGAAACGAAAAATTGGCAAATGCAAGGCAGGGACACATTATTTAGGGCATGTATTATCCCTGTGCAGATGATTTTCCTCAATGACACGGTACAACAGACTAGCTGTTTGGGCTTAGCAACGATTGGAGAGTTGAATTTGCCTGGTATACCTGTCCCTTCCAAATTGAACAATTGGCAGCGATATGTTAATGCCACGTTTAGTGAGTTTACACACTGGGTCCAGAATGGTACGCTTAACACTTCATTGATACATCCGGGCGGGTGGTTATTATGGCCTGTAGACACTAATAGATGTCATCAACGTTTTGTCACCTCTTCAGGGGGGTTCAGGACTAGTAGGGCAGACCCTCGCTACATATCACAAGAACATGCTGATATCATAACTACATACAGCGTGGGAAAGCTTTGTCAACAATGGTTAAAGTCATCCACGCTGGATGCAGTTAAATCACATCTCAAGTTGCTGTCTAATGATACTGACTTACAAGATTTTTTGTTAGGGCCAAAGATGCCACGGAAGAAACGTTTTTTATATGAAGTATATAATGAGATTTGGAAGCTTTCACAACAAGAGGCAGCGGCCCGGTTGAGACAAATTGATCAGGAAAATCTGATACAGGCTTTGTCTGTTGTGGATAATGGGATACATACCCTTTCAGACCGTGTTTACACAATTGACAACATATGTTTCCTCTGCTATAGACATTATTAAATCAGATATGTCTTCTTTATATCATGGGCAGAGTCAGACGTGGTCCATCATGCAGCTGGGTTGGACTCTACAGACCTTGAAGGCAGGTCGCGTTCCGTGGCAGCACATTCGTGCCAGGGAGATATTTGTTTCCTTTAACTTGACTCGTCAACAACAGCTGATGGCTAAAAAGGAAGCGACGTATGTTATGTTAAATATTGAAAAATTGGAGAAACTGCCTTTTACGGTTGCTGAGATTCCGTCAGCTGAGTGGTTGATTCATGGGGTTATTAATCTGCCTATCTCCACTCTGCAATTTACTTCTTGTTTGAAGCACATTCCGGTGGGTAGATACGAACGGTTGGGAGACAGTTACATACACGAGGTGTGGGAGCTTCCCTTTCTATACAGATGTATTAATGGTTTGAGGGAGGTTTTTCTTAGCGGCAGCGAATGCGAAACTTCTGTTAGCCATTCCATGGTTTGTAAACAGCTGTCCTTGCACGGGGCATGTAATGCCTCAATTGCTAACTTAGCTTGTTATCTGAAGGGAGTTCCAGTCCCAGTTGTTAAAAACACTTTCCAGGTGCTTTCTAACAGCAGTTACATTCTTCTTAACAGCGAACCCTGTTGTGGCATGCGTACCGGAATAGTTTACGTAGTCGTTGTCACCAAGGCCGTTACGTGCTGCGGGAATGTGTTGTTTCCCCCCACTCAAATTAGGGAGGTAGCGGACATCTGGCCTCATATTGCTACTTCCAAGGTAAATTTCGACAAGTTGAGTCGACTAAAGGCTCTATTGTTTTAAAAGCATGTGGCCCTTACATCTGCTAGCGAGACCTACGCACTTCAGGTGGCAAGGTCATCGGCGGAAATACAGTCCCTTTTGAATACTAACTTTCCGAGCCACTTTGGTGAACTCGTGGGACGTATATTTAATGCGTTCAGCACTGCTGGAATTGCACATTTTTTCAAAGCCGTTGGTGTTGGTTTTGCTCACACTTTCTCTTCTATATTCGGTTTAATACCTTCGGCTATTCACTCTATTTTCGGAAGAATTTTTGGGGGTTTCCCGATTACTTTGGCTTTATTGGCTGGGGTTTTGCTGTTGCTGCTGTTCTTCCGCAATGGCTGTCCCGCCGCAACGAGATCCCATGTTGGCGCTCCCGTCAGCGCAGCTGTGTCGTGAACGCATGATGCAGCATTTTGGAGCGACACTCCTGGTACAATTGGAGTGTGACTGATCTCTGACATTCCGGCCGGTTTTGGAGTGTGTGCAACCTGTGTTTCGGTGCCTTTGGTGCTCGTTTGAACATGCACTGGCTCTCTGTTTCTCACTACAGCGCCCTCCAGTGGTTGATGCTGATCTGTTGATGTTCCCGATTAGGGCTCATTCCCAGACTTGTGTACTACGGTTGCGTTTGCTTCGTGAGGCAGTTTATGAGATTCCCTTCCTGGAGGAAGATGGTATTGTCTCATTCATAGGCCCTGCACGGGGTGCCGCCCTGGATGGTTTTGGGGCTTTGGAACACACCTGCTCCATAGTACTTTTTGGCGTGGATCTTCCGATATTGACATATATCGAAGTGGAGGAACTCCTGCTTTCTATTGCTTCTGTCTGACAATTGGATTTTTTTTTTTCAGTAAAACAAAAATTTACATTATATTGAATTTGGCTTTATCGTCACATGCTTCCCAAATGTATGACTTTGTTGTCCTCTGACCTTGTCGAAATATATATTTTTATGTATTGTTTATATCTGGGGCATACTTTTATATTATTGGAACCACTTGCTACCGACAAGGGGAGGGTCTAGTGTGGTCAGTTTTAAGTATCCTTTGCGCATTAGCTTCAGGCTTTAGGCCTTTGTGCATTTTGCCCTGGATGTATTTTATTCATTTGCTCGCAGCTAAGAGCCTCTGTGCACTTTGCTCTAAATGCTTTTTATTCGGCTTCGTACTGTTATTTTTCAAATAGCCAGTTCTACGGTCTTGTTTTATATTTCATATCACACTGTTTAGCCTACTTCAGCACTGGAGTTCTCCATTACACATTCTTGTTCACTCTGTGCTTCAGTCAAGGATACAGTCTGGTACATTGCTGATAGACGTGGTAGGAGTTTAGTCTTTGGCATTCCTGCGTAGGGACATTTTGTGATCACGCTGACATGTTAGTTATAAAAACACATCCTTGTCCCAATACACGCAGGAGGGAGATTCCGACCAGGGAACCACAAATAGACGCTGACTGCCTCGTTGCAGATGCTGAACCAGATCACAGGCCTTTGCTCAGGTATGAGGGCTTATGTCTCCCAGGGGATTCAGAAAGGCAAGTTAGAAGCTTAACATGCTGTGCTCGAAATAGAACTAGCAGAGGGAGAGTAGAAATTGTTAAACACCATGATAGCGTTATTCTTATGTTTTACTCTCCTGGTGACTATTTCAATCCTACTGTGTTGTATGGTTCTGGTTATTGCGGCTCACGCCTTATTATCTAAATTGCAGTCGTTTTATTAAAACATTATATAAAACTTATACTGCCTTTGTCATTTGTATATGAGATCATGCTGTAAATGAGAGAGTTGGTTTGGATCTGAGTGACCACGACTTCCCTGAGAAGTTCCAAAGATGTCATGCGCTCGGCTGCCTAATCATCTCTTCCCTTTTGGAGAAATGAGGCACTGCTAGTTAGCCAGAGCAAAACCGGGTTTAGGGTGACAGAGGTCCTTCCAAGTGGGTCCGACTCAGTCCCCACACCGTGAACGATCCTGCTGCCTAGAAATCCAGTAGTCTCATTTAGGATAATGAGAGCCCACGCAACAGTATAATGTATGCAAGGTAGGTGTTCACTTGAGAAAAGCCACGCATAACTGACACAGTCAAATTTACATTTCACTGCGTCACTCTGCCACTTCACTGCATCACAATTTTAACACCTGCTCAGGCATTGAACTGATGCAGAGCTTTTCTATATGGGAGCCTTTCTTGCATTGCTGGAGTAGTGTCATTTTTTGACTCTAGTCTACCAATGCGTGAGTTTAGTGCCATAGATGCATCAGAACTTCTGACGCATCCATGAAAACGTGCTCTATGGAGAGCTGTATAGTAAATACAGTGCATCCATGGCATCATTACGGAATCATTGAGCAGGTTAAGAAATCTGACGCATCTGAGCCGATGCAACATGATTCTTGTAAATGAGGCCCAGAGTGTTCAAATCGTCCCATAATACTTGTGAGTTGTCACAAATTGCTCAACCTGCTTCTACCACTCTACTAGCTTTTCCCTCAACTTCAGAAAGTTGTTAGTGAATGATGCATGAACACTTCTGCTTCAAGGCACATGGACATAACCTCCATTTGGCACTTCCCTTAACAGGAAGTTTGATGTGCTTTCCTCTCCTTTTACAAGAGGAGGTGGTTCCATGGTCTGTCTTTTCAGTTCTTTCTTTCTCACCAATTGGCTTTCCCATTTCTCTAACTCATTCCATTTCCAAAAGTTCTGAGTTAGCGCTTCAAATTGTATTTGTATCCCTGAGATTCTCATACAGGCTACGTCTTCATCATTAAAGCATACATGATAACTCCCCTGCAAAACTTTGGTCTTGTTCAAGTCTATCTCATATTTTTGAGTCAACTTAAATAGTTTGTCAAAAACTTGTCCTGCTTATCTGGTAACAACCTTACACATGAATATAAACTCATTGTCTTGGTAGGAGTCTAAACAAGCCATTTCAAGATTCCTGCTAATAAACTTGTCCAATTCTAACTTTAATTTAGCCACATCCACCAAGTTCTCTCTCACAGGTGACTAAATCATTCTCTGACTCAAATTGGAGCTCCTGTTATCACTTGAAGGAGTATTAAAAGCTTTCAACCACTTGTCTATTTCTTAAGCACTGAGACTCTGTGACACCACAAGGACATTAGACACCTTCCCATCTCCAAAGTTACCTCTATAAGAATTCAAAGGTGACTCCCACACAAGTGTACCAGAAGTTGGCATTCTTGGAAGTGTACCTATGGAACCACGCCCTGTATGATTCAAAGTTGAATCAGCACTCATCACACATGGATAACTTGTGCATGTTGGGATTAGAGGGACAAATCCTCTCATATCGGGATTCACAGCAGCATTCCCTGAAGTGCCTTCTGCACCAGAGACAGCCAAATTATAAATTGTCTTCCCTGAGAAATCAGACTTATACATCGGGACCACAGGGCCAATAGGAACTGGGACAGAAAGGAGCATCAACAGTGTTTGAGATAATAGAGCTTGCAGGAACCAGGATTTATATTTATTGGGGCAGTAGCTAATCAAAGATTCCCATCATCATTAGTGTTATCTCCACTCTCCACTCAGGTCACAGTTTACAGAGGTAGACGTTCTGACAATATTTCACTAAAAGGTTATCACAAGAATCACTGTCACCGATCTCACTCATATCATCTGCCTCCTTGGGCTGTCGATCTTTGCTTTCTTCTCCTTTTTTTCTTTCTCTCTCTCGAATGCTTCACTCGTTAAAGCTGGGTACAATTTAACTTCCTCTATCACTCTTTCATGTCATCTCCCCACTTCATTTGTTCAGCATCCCATCCAGCATAGACATAGATACACACTGCCTTTTAAACTCTTCCCTGATACTTCTCTTTCTCTCTAGCATGAGCAGCACATCGCATTTAATGGCTCTTACTATGCAGCTCTAGGAGGTGGTTTCATCTCAAATAATACCCTCCTGAGGTTTTAAAAAATTCTCAGATTCAATGTGCCATAACATGAAAGAGTGATAGAGGAAGCTAAATGCACCCTAATGTCCTGTGATCTTGTGCCATTGACCAAGCCAAATACACGTGCAGAACCCTACATGTGTTCCCATATAATGACATGGGGTATCTTCAGGTGGTGCTTCTTCTCCCTAAACCAAAAGGACCAGCCACATTTCCTCTAAACAAGTCTTGTATGACCTTAAAACAATTTATTTTTCAATCAAATATCAATAATCACAGACAGATAAACAGCATGCATCATGCCACTTTGTAAATATGACGAGGCAAATTTGGTTTCATTGGGCCGGATTAGCATCATAAAAAATGACGCTAATGTGGTGCAAGGAAGCACTAGACCCTCTTAAATATGGGTCTTAGTAGTGTAGTAGGAATGTTAGGCATACTATTATGACAAAATGATGGGACTCTTCTTGTGTTTCACTCTTTTTATCGCTGCTGTAATAACACTGTGTTTCATTATCCTCATAATCGCAATTTATGCATTTATACATTGAACACAGCTGTGTCAATAAAACCTATTAAACCAAGATCCTGCTTCTCTTATGTCGTTGCAGAAATGAGACTTGGGTAACTGAGAGAAAGGGGTAAGATCTGCTTCACTACGACTTCCCTGAGGAGTCTGAGTGTCATGCAATAGGCTTCCACAAATCACTTCTACCTCTGGGACTCGTGAGGTCCTGCTAGCTAACTGAAAAAGGTTAGGCTGAGAGCCGTCACACTGTGTGGAATTGGACTCAGTCCCCATTGCTTGGTGGTGCTACTACCCAAAATCCAGCAGTTTTGTTATCATAACGGGAGTCTATGAAATGGCGGTGTCAACGTTGGTTAGGCACTGACTTTACAAATCTTCCAAGTATCTCTGTCTCATTTCATGCAAGGATAACACTAGCTAACTTATACGGAGATGTCTGTGGTATTAGGAATATCCCTGTCAGCTAAATAGTTAGTACCCATTTGATGCTGTAGGCTGTTCAAGTTTGACATTTAAAAGGAATTCCCAATTGATATTTCTATCTATGAACAATCCAATATGATTTTGAAAAATGGCAGACCAAAACAGGGTCGCAATTGCCGCAAACATGAGACTCCCCATCACAACACACTCAAGAAATAATGACCTCACAGATGAGGGAGGAGAAGTTACATTTGTCATTGAGGCACACGCAGCATACAGAACATACTTTTTTACTCTTGGGTCACAATTCCAGCAGCAGATAGGAACAACCACACACTTCACCATTACACTCCAGCAAATGCACCGGCACAATGCACACCTTATTCGTATTTAGAAATACCACTATCTTATCACGAACACCAAAATTGGCTTGATGGCGCCCTAACACATGTTCCACAGAATGATAGACTAGGGACCAGATGTATGTAAAAAGTGGTTTGTTATTCCCTAATAGCGAATCTTTGCAATTCGCTATTAGGAAATTGCAAACTGGGATGTATTACAGTGTTTTTGATACTGTTTGTGATTCCCAAATGGGTAACAAGAGACTTGCCTCACTAATGTTTATGAGGCAGGTCGCAAATTGTGACCCATTTGGAAATGGCGACAATCACAGGCATGGTGGCCTCCTGGGGACAACAGTCCACCATGTCTGTGATTGCTTTTAAATATAGCAGTCTTGCAACCTTTCTTGTTAGGTTCTAGAAAACCACACACAAAGCGCATATTATATGCAATATAGTACGTGTCAGGAATCCCCAAGGTGCCTCCTGCCTTATCTGTCAGCATCACCCGGGATTAGGGTTAAATCATATCTCTGTTCTTGGTTAAACCTTCATGTTTCTAAGTAACCATAATGTGCTGTGTTACACAATTGGTTTTATCAATACTTGTTTTACAAATGCTTGTTTGCTAATGTGAGCAGGTGTAGACATGTGCTTCTAATTGGGTGTGGTGTAGACATGTGCTTCTAGTTGGGTGTGGTGACTCATCCACATGTGGAAACTCAACTGCTTTCCTGATTGGCTATAAATAGCAGAGTGAAGCATGTATCCCTGCTTGGCTTTGTTTTGCTTCTGATTTGGCAGTCCAGCCCCTGCTTTCATCCTCGTATTCAGAACTTTTGAGGCAATTCTTTTCTTCATTCCTATACCAGCTGACACCAGGCATTCCTCCAGCACTCCGGAAAAGACTGCAGCTAAGTGACTAGTATTATCCAGGAAGTTTGTTCTTTGAGCGCTGCGCTTTCCTAGAACAGCTGGTGTATTTCAGACCTCCTATTTTGGCAGAGTGCTTAACTTGAAGAGACTAATGCATTTCTAAACATACTACATTGTAGTTACTTGCCTAAATGTGCTTCAGGAAATCTGCTTGGGCTCAAGTACTACAAAAAGTGACAGTGCAATTTTAAAAGAGCACTTACGTGACTTTTCTTTCTCTAATAGCATAACTCTTTGATTTAAATTGTGTCATTCATGCCTGTGTTTCAGCTTTGAGGAATTTGATTTTGAAGGGTTTTTCACACACAGTGAAACCAAACCAAACTGTGCCACCCTAACTGTTTAAAGCCAGAGTGGACATTTATATTTCTTGGATTGTTTTTGTTCCTTCTAGTTTAACCCTATGCATGCAAGACAGTAATATGTGATATAATTAATGCCCTTGTTTGTCTTACATGTGCATGATAAGTGCAACCACAGTTCTACTTGTAGTGTGCAACAGTGAATCTCTGTGAAGCCAGCCCTAGTGTTGCAGTACTTATTGTTATGGCACTCATTTTGGGTTTTTGGTCATGCAGTGTTAGTAATTGTGCCAACAGTTAATCTTATCCAAGAAAATTGCTGGAGCATCCGGTTTTCTTCTACAGCTCCCATGCTCATATCAGAAAGAGAGATTGAGTTTCAAGGAAGTTGAGTGCACTAACTCTACTATCACTCTGTCAACAATGACCTGCCCCCCCAAAGATACAGGGTGCATGGCTGGACGGCAAGACGTGGCAGTGTTTTGTATCTTTCTCTTCCACTCCCCCTTTCCTTATGGGACACCTTCCTGGCTTTCTGTTTCCACCAAGAAGTGCTGAGAGGTGTTCCAGGAGGTCAGGGGGCATACCATCTGTCCTGCAGTCATCCTGCTTTTCAGGTGAGTGGCCCGTCTCGACATAAAGCCAAGCCACAACATACAGGGCTGCCTGGGTGATGGATTCCTTAATGGGTACTTTAAAAGGTTTAGCACAGGCTTTACCAGCTGATCAGGATGCTCCATCTTTATTAGATTTAACTAGGGCCCTAGCGGGATTAGAGAAGGAAGTTCTTTCCTTAAAGCAAGAGAACCAGGAGTTGCACACTGAACTACAGTGGCATAAACCACTAGATACCTCCTGTGGAGGAGTCAAACTAAATGAAAGATCTCCAGTACTACAGGCCCTTCGGTTTGACCTGTTCCTAGACCCGATTCAGGCCCAGCGACTTCCACCATACAAACCCATGCAGGTAATGGTCACAACACCAACCCCTGTGCCCTTAGCTCCTCCAGAAAGGTTTTTGGAGATAGTCCCAAGTTCGACATTTTTCTTAACCAGTGCCAGCTACAATTTTTGTGTCTGGAAGCTGCATTCCCCAACGATGCTGCAAAGGTAGCTTTTATTATCTCTTTGGAGGCAATGCAGCTAATTGGTCTATTCTGCTGGTGGAGAACAATTACCCTAACCTGTATGATTTCAACTAGTTCAAGGAAGCATTGCGGAAACTGTTCACCAAACTTTGTGCATGCAAGTGACAATGAGTTGCTGAAGTTGTGCCAAGGAAACAAGGATCTATATCACCTCTTTCAATCGGTTGGTGTCAGAGTCTGAGTGGCCCGAGGCGAAGATGACCTCCCTCTTCTATCGTAACCTCCGGGACGATCACAAGGATGTTCTAGCCCAAATTGTGGAACCTCCTACGGAGTGTTCCGAGTTCATAGACCTGGTGGTACGATTGGATCACCGCTTGAGTGAACGTAAGGGAGGAATATTCTGGGGTGACACACGCTTAGTGGTGCTTAAAACTGAGAAAAAGGAGTCCACCATTCCCACTCATGATACACCTCAGCCCATGCAAATTGGCAGTGTGCATGGCCCACTATCTAAGGAAGAGAAAGAACATAGGAAAACATTGAAACTGTGTTTATACTGCGGTAAGGCAGGGCATTTTGCTCAGGAATGTCCTAACAAGCCTACTGCTCCAAAGAAAGCCATCGGAGCGGTAACAGGGCCTGAATTCTCTCTTCCTGACCAGGCGGAAAAACGAACTGGCTCAATAACTTCTGAGACTATTTTATCGAGCGCTTCTTTCAATTTGGTCTCACATCTTTTGGCTAATACCACCAGTCCTGTACCTTGACATCTAACTCTTATTGTGATGTTAGTGTTGTCCCCTCAGGTTCGTAAGGTCCTCCCCATATTGCTTGGCTCTGGGGCTACCGGAAACTTTTTAGACTTGGGTTTGGCTAAAACCCTAAATATTACGACTGTCAGAAAAGACGTCCCTGAACCAGTGAGAGCCGTGGATGGCTCAGAATTGTCCTCCGGGCTTATTGTTTATCAAACAACACTCTTGTCCATGCTTTGTGCAAACAGTCATACAGAACAAATTCAGTTTGACCTCATAGATAGTATTTGGAGCCATTTTGGGGATACCCTGCCTTCAGTTACACAATCCCAAAATTGACTGGGCAGCAAGTATAGTGACATTAGACTCTAAACATTGCTGGCACTCCTGTTACCAAGACAAACCATTACTAGTGACACCCTTGCATTGTGGGTCCACACATAGTACCGCTATCAAGCCGGACGACACACTGGCCATTCCTGCACCGTATAAAGACTTCCATGATGTCTTTAGTGAACAGAAGGTCACCCAGCTGCCGCCACATAGGTCATACGATTGTGGTATAGACTTGATTCCAGGGGCAACGCTACCATGTAGTAGGGTGTATGCTCTTTTTGAGCCTGAGAATCGATACCTGCGAGACTACCTGGATGATCTATTGGCTGAGGGTTTCATTCGTCATTCAACGTCACCAGTATCGTCGACTTTGCTCTTTGTGCCCAAGAAAAATCACGAACAGTGCGCCTGTATAGATTATCACGCAGTGAACAAAGTGACCATAAAAAATCAGTATCCTCTTCCGTTGATCCCGGGACTTTTAGATCAGGTACGTCAGTTGACCATTTAAACTAAACTCGACCTCTGGGGTGCCTCCCACTTGATCCGAGTGATGAAAGGGGATGAGTGGAAGATGGGGTTCCAAACTAAATTCAGACTCTTCGGGTACACAGTGATGCCCTTCAGGTTGTGTAACGTTCCTACAACGTTTCAATTTTTCATCAATGAAGTGCTGCATGAGTTTCTGGATATCTGTTTTGTGGTATACGTAGATGACATTTTGATCTATTCGTCTTCCACTGAGGAACATGTAGGGTATGTAAGAGCGGTTTTACAATGTCTTCAAGAGCATCATCTCTTTGCCAAGCTGGAAAAATTAGTTTTTCACGCTACGACTGTAGAATTCCTGGGATATGTGATCACTCCTGATGGAATTTCCATGGATAGGTTCAAGGTACAGGCCATCCTGGATCGGGTAGTCCCATGATCCTTCAAGGAAGTGCAAACGTTTTTGGTCTTCGCAAATTTTTATCGGAGATTTATACCCCACTTTTCTACTGTGGTATCTCCCATAACTCGTCTCCTACGAAAGGGGGTTAAGTTCCTTTGGGATGCAGAAGCTGAGAAAGCCTTCCAACATCTTAAAAACACATTCACTGACGCACCCATTCTCCATCATCCGGACACAGCTCAGCCATTTTTCACGGAAGCAGACGCTTCCCAAATGGCAGTGGGTGTTGTGTTGTCCCAACGAGATCCTGAGTCTGCCCATTTCCATCCAGTAGCTTGCTTCTCAAAGAAATTGCTACCCGCCGAGCAAAATTACACGGTGGCAGAGCGGGAACTTCTGGCCATCAAGCTTGCCTTTCAGGAATGGTGTCACCACCTACTAGGAGCTGGACACACTGTCATATGGGTGGCAGTAGAACTGACATTGCCAGATGATTTCAAGGTGCAATCCGTGTTTCATGTGTAGTTACTCCATCCCTATTCCCCTGATACCCGCGATGCCCGACCACCTCCCCTGGTAAAAGTACACAGGCAATGGGAATTTGAAGTGGCCAAAATTCTTGACTCCAGGTGTGTCCATGTTGTTCTACACTATTTATTGGCTTGGAAAGGCTATGGGCCTGAGGACTTCCTGGGAACGGCGTCCACAGTTCATGCTCCACGTCTTAATAAAATATTCCATCTCCTGCACCCTTCCAAGCCCCGCCCTTTGAGAGGGTCCTTGGTGGGGAGGACTGTCAGAAGTCCCCAAAGTGCCTCCTGCATTATCTGTCAGCATCCCCAGGGATAAGGGTTAAATCATATCTCTGTTCTTGGTTAAACCTTCATGTTTCTAAGTAAACATAATGTGCTGTGTTACACAATTGGTTTTATCAATGCTTGTTTTACCAATGCTTGTTTGCTAATGTGAGCAGGTGTAGACATGTGCTTCTAATTGGGTGTGGTGTAGACATTTGCATCTAATTGGGTGTGGTGACTCATCCACATGTGGAAACTCAACTGCTTTCCTGATTGGCTATAAATAGCAGAGTGAAGCATGCCTCCCTGCTTGGCTTTGTTTTACTTCTGATTTGGCAGACCAGCCCCTGCTGTCATCCTCATAGTCAGGACTTTTGAGGCAATTCCTTTCTTCGTTCCTGTACCAGCTGACACCAGGCATTTCTCCAGCACTCCGGAAAAGACTGCAGATAAGTGACTAGTATTCTCCAGGAAGTTTGTTCTTTGAGCGCTGCGCTTTCCTAGAACAGCTGGTGTATTTCAGATCTCGTATTTTGGCAGAGTGCTTAACTTGAAGAGACTAATGCATTTCTGAACATTCTACATTGTAGTTACTTGCCTAAATGTGCTTCAGGAAATCTGCTTGAGCTCAAGTGCTACAAAAAGTGACAGTGCAATTTTAAAAGAGCATTTACTTGACTTTTCTTTCTCTAATAGCATAACTCTTTGATTTAAATTGTGTCATTCGTGCCTGTGTTTCAGCTTTGATGAATTTGATTTTGAAGGGTTTTTCACACACACAGTGAAACCAAACCAAACTGTGCCACCCTAACTGTTTAAACCCAGAGTGGACATTTGTATTTCTTGGAATGTTTTTGTTCCTTCTAGTTTAACCCTATGCATGCAGACAGTTATATATGTGATATAATTATTGCCCTTGTTTGTCTTTCTTGTGCATGAGAAGTGCAGTTCTAATTGCAGTGTGCAACAGTGAATCTCTGTGAAGCCAGCCCTAGTGTCGCAGCACTTATTGTTATGGTACTCAGTTTGGGTTTTTTGTAATGCAGTGTTAGTAATTGTGCCAACAATTATTATTATCCAAGAAAAGTGCTGGAGCATCCCGGTGTTCTTCTACCGCTCCCGTGCCCATATCAGAAAGAGAAATTCATTTTCAAGGAAGTTGAGTGCACTAACTCTACTATCACTCTTTCAAAAATGACCTGCACCCCCCACCCCCCGAAGATACAGGGTGCCTGGCTGGACTGGCAAGATGTGGCAGTGTTTTGTATCTTTCTCTTCCTCTCCCCCTTTCCTTTTGGGACACCTGCCTGGGTTTCTGTGTCTACCAGGAAGTGCCAAGAGGTGTTCCAGGAGGTTGAGGGGCATACCATCACCCCTGCAGACATCCAGCTTTTCAGGTGAGTGGCCAGTCTCGACATTAGGAAATTTGGAAACTTTCTCAGAAAGAAGCTGTCGCCCAGTTGAGGCAAATACATAAGCAAAATTAGCAGAAAGCTCTTGCCATAGATAATGGAATGAACATTTTGCCCAACCACATATTCACACTGGACAACATTGTTTCATTTAAGATTGACATCATACAACATAACATGTCATTTTTACAATATGAGCAGAGTCAGCTTAGGTCCATTATGTAGTTAGGGTCGACATTAGAAGTTCTGAAAAGTGGTTGTATGCCCTGACAACATGTCAGCGCCAGGGAATGTTTTGCTTTGATGTGACAGCAACAAATAATGGCTAAACAAAGAGGCAGCATATGTTTTGTTACACATTAAAAAGATAGAAATGTTGCCTTTCACTGCGGCAGAAATACCATCTTCAGTTTGGTTAATACACAGGGTATTATTCTGCCCATTTCATTGCTTCAATTCACCTTGTGTTTGAAACACACCCCTGTTGGCAGATTTGAACAACTAGGATATGGTTATAACCATGACAGATGGGAGCTACCCTTTATGTACAAATGTTTAATGGCAGCAAGGAGGTCTTTCTAAGCCATAGCGAATGAAAGACGTCTGTAAGTCATTGTACAATTTGTCAACAGCTGTCCTTGCAAATAGCATGTAATGCTTCAGCTGTGAATTTAGCATGTTATCTGAAGGGTGTTCCTGTCCCTTTGATTAGTCTGGCGTTCCAGGTGCTCCTGAATGGGAGTTACGTGATTCCATAATTGCCTATGTAGTTTCGGTCTCCCAAGTTGTTACATGATGCAGAAATGTGCTTTTCACCCCACGCAAGAGATAAAAGTAGCAGAAATTTGGCCTCACATTGCTACTTCAAATGTAAATTTTAACAGGGTGAGCAGACTAAAGTCTATTTTGTTTAAAAAACATGTGGTGCTTACATCTGCCTGCAAGACCTATGCTCTCCAAATGGCGAGGTCATCCACAGAGATACAGTCCCTTTTAAATACAAACTTCCCGAGACATTTAAGTGTACTCGTAGGTCACTTTTTTAACATGCCTAATACCGCTGAGATTGTACACTTCTTTAATGCTGTTGGCTCTCTTTTTGTCAGCACCTTCTCGTCTATATTTTGCATAATACCTTCAGCAATGCACTCTATTTTTTTGAGTGTCCTTTGGGGATTCCCTGTTACTTTGGCCTTAATTGGTGGAATTTTGTGGTTGCTACTTTTCATTCGCAATGCTGCCACATCTCAACAAGGACGACTGATGCTACTTCCACCGCCCCAACTGTGTTGTGACTGTGTGATGCAGTATTTTGGAGCACCACTCCTGGAAGAAGTGGAGTACAACTGGTCTTTGTCATTCACACCAGTTCTGAAGTGCGTTCAGCCCGTCTCTTGATATTTGTGGTGCCCGTTTGAACATGCACCGGAAGTGTGTCTTTCCATGCAAGGCATACCTTCTTTAGATACTGCTCTGTTGGTGTTCTCGATGAGGGGTCATTACAAGCCATGCACATTGAGATTGCGATTGCTACGGGAAGCTTGCTATGAGGCACCATTGGTAGATCAAGTGGCTCTTCTTGCTACAACACCTGCCACTGTACGGGATGCTGCCGCTGCCTTGGCTGGAGCTATGGTTGAGGCAACTGAACATGAGTGCTCTCTTGCTTTCCTTGTCAATGAACTGGTTTCTTTACCATCTGCTGAAGTGGGGTCTTTACAGGATTCAATATAAATTGACAATGGTGATTTTCTAAACAAACTGATTATTGTTGATTTGCTGAAATTTGGCCTCAATTGAGGATAGAGTTTTGCAAAATGTTAAAGTTATCTTTAAATTTGGCTTATATATTGGTCTGTTTTGCTTGTCGACATGGACATTTCATCTCATTCACTATATTTTAGATTACTTTTAATACCTAATGTAGGATAGGTAATTTTAGTATTGGGTTTTATTATAGACCTCTGCACCTTTGAACCAACAATGGGAAGGGTGCTGTGAGGTTATTTTAACATTTCACACAGGCACATTATTTAGCTCTGGGCATGAGGCCTGTGCCCTTTTACCTAGTTACGGTTCCCTTTTGTTCCTTTTATTATTATAGCAAAGCTTCATTTTAGTGGAGATGTTTTTTATTCCTTTTATCAGTTGTCCTTCCTTGCAGAATCTGTTATTCATTTATTTTCACAACTTTTTGGTCCAGTGCTCAACCCACGGCTATACACGATGTTTACTGGGTATTACTGGTCCAAAGGGAGCACTAGCTACCCTACATAGAAAATATGTGTTGTCAGATCAGGGCAGTTCTTAGAATAACTGATATGTTATTACAAAACATTACACGAACCACGTCATTTTAGAGAGGGCATTCCAGCCAGTTTGCCATCTCATGCTGCACATCGTTGCAGTTTCTGACAAAACCTTTTGTCTCCTCTTGGTCTGCGTGGGAGGACCCTCAGCAGACTAAGAGGCATCTTTTCTACCACTGCCCACGTGGGGGATGGGCTTTCTTCCTGGGACCAGAAGGGTGGATTGGGTCTACCAAACGTACCTGCTCTCATGTAGAAATTTAGTAGGGTAGGTAGGAATGTTAGGGATACTATCACAACAATATGGTAGGACCCTTCTTGCATTTCACTGTTTTGGTCATTGCTGTAATAATGCTGTGTTTCATTATTCTCGTAATCGGAATTCATGCCTTTCTACATAGCACGCAGTTGCTTCAATAAAACCTATTGAACCAAGATCCTGCTTTTGTTTTGTCCATGCATTTATGAGACTTGTGTAACTGAGAGAAAGGGGTAAGATCTGTTTCACCACAACTTCCCTGAGGAGAGTCATGCAATAGACTGCCACATATAACTTTTACCTCTGGTACTTGTGAGGTGCTGCTAGCTTGCCAGAAAGGGTTAGGCCAACAGCTATCACAAAGTTTGGGATCGTACTCAGTCCCCCACGCTCAGAGGTGCCGCTGCCCAAAATCCAGCAGTCTTGTTACCATAACAGGAGTCTACGGCATTACACTTTTTATTACTGTCCCGGGATCTTGGGTCACATTGGACCCAATAACAACTTCAACTTCTTTGTACTAAACACAACACTCACAGGGCATTCAAATCCTCCCTGCAAAACCCCATCCAAACCCCACAAAACACCGCAAGTTAAACACAAACCACTGCAAGTCACTGCCCTATTGATACTCACTCCTCCGCTGGTACATCTCTCTCCGGAATGTCTGTATCTCCACAAATCGTCCAAATTCTGGACATGGGCATTAAAGACTGGGCTCTAGGGACAAACTAATCTAGAATAGAGGGTTCTTGCTCTTCTTACTTCAATACCTAATCATTCTCTGCTACCATCTGATAATGCTCTGGGCCCATATTCTTATTTCTTTTCTTCCAATGAACTTTTTTAGGATGCTGGAGAGGTAAAGGAGAGTTAAAATCAACCTTTCATTTTAATTAACAGTGCAACCTATTTGGTCACACATTAAGTCCAGTAGGCGGAGAATAAAGTTCAAAAGTTTATTACAAATTAAAGGCCAAACTGATGTAATTGAATCTCAAAAACCCTGCTATATAAGCATAAAATCACCAAAGGTGAAGCAAGGCATCAAATGAAATTAAATCACATAAGGATAAGGCATATGAGAATTTCAGTTGAAGCAACACAAAAGATAAATAACAGAATCTGATGATCTGTATATAAGTTGCGGTTATCTTGCCTAATCATTGGAGAATCTAAGTTAATCTAAGTACCCTAAACTAAAAGAGAAATCCTAATTAAGTATCAGGGACTATAGAAAAGTGTCAGCATATCAGAAACATCAGTAGAGGTTCTGATAGAGAATAGATGTATAGCATAAAGCCACACAAAGGAATGAAGAGTAGAAAGGTCTGTACCCCTCAAAGTCTCAAGGAAATATGCCCTCGTCTAACTAGGTGAATACCAATCAAACCTACGGAACCTTCGAGAAAGCTATGTCATCTATCAGCAGTTTTCCATCTTCCTTGCACAATTGAAATTGGTGACTCCCATCAAGTTCTCAACCAACAAATCAAATATCAGAACGACCTTGAATGTCTCCCGATGTCTGGTACACAAATAAGAATCTTTTCTTTACAGCCCGTCAGTGTTCCTTGTCTTTTCCAAAGTATCCTCCCTTATCTCACTATCTTCAACATACAATTTGCCTTTCATTTACTGTAGACTCGCACAATCAAACATGCAAAGAAAGAATAGTGCAACGTGGGCAAAACTCCACGGTGAAGGATAAACATGAGAAACCAAATGTTTCAGGCCTTTGGTTATGATAATTTAATAAAGCATTCAAAGCACATTCAAAATACATGATTATAAGTGCATCTTGCAATTATAAATGAAAACTAGCATTATAAACGAAACAGGAATATATGCAATTACACAATTGTACCATAATCAGAAAACATGAATATAAATGTGCATGAGTACTACAAATCAGCATGTTAAAGTCAAACATTTGAAAAAACATATACATGTACCTCTAATCTTCTACTGTGAATGCACCTTCAAGAAAATTATTTATATTCTCCAATTTACATTAATAACATTAAGGCACACAATATATATGTATTGTCAATTACAATATTATGTCACATCTGTAACCCATGATAGTGCATCCAAAATAATGCGTCACCAAGAGCACACCGCACACTTGTCATGGGCTTAGAATGACCTGTCTTCATACCATGACATATTTCCTATATGAACTGCAATAACGCTCTTTTTTGTTGAAACCAATAAAATTGTACGGAATGGCCTAAGAAGCTCAAGACACTACAGATTGAGCAAAAGCACATATGGGCTTTAATTTGCTAACAAACCTATACAAATTTAATAAATCGAAACCATGGGCCACTTGTACTGAGATTAGATTCGCAAGAAGTGGTTGCAAAATGCATGCTGACTTTTTGCACATCCAATCTGATTTTTGGAGTCAACATACCTACTAATAGATCAGTTCGCAAAACAATAAATCATAGTGAGTCGCAGACTCACTTTCTTAATAAATATTAAATAGATGATTCACAATTAGTGACTCTTTACAATTGACTACTATAAAAGGGATGTGACCAGCTAACCACAATCCCTGTGACTGTTTTTTTTAAATAAAAGCAACTTTTTTAAAGCAGTCCAACTTCCTTAAAGCAAACATGGCAGCTTTTAAAATAAAAGTTTGCAATTTTGAAATACTTAAGTGACAATTGACCATTCCCTTTCACGCTGAAGGAGCCACAAAAATTTGTAAAGGGGATCCGGCCAAAGGGAACCCTTTCCCCTTTGCAAATTAGCTACTACTCCTACCTTGGAGACTGTAACATATCATTGGTCTGTGACTTTAATTCCAATCACAAATTATTGATACATATGGATGCAAACCGCAGTTTCAAGGGGACACCAACAATTCACTACTTTCAAATTTGATCTAGTATTCATTTGTAAACCCATATTAGAAGTCGGTAAAACGTTACTGAATCCTAAAATGGATTAAGTAAATAAGAAAAAGCAACTTTACACACAAGCTGTGATTTTGTGAATTGCAGGGTCTGTTACCATAAAGACCCTTAGCATAGCTGACTTCAGTTTTTTGCCTGGGCATGTATTGGTATTAAAACCAAGATTTTGAGTGAAATAAATGAAGTGCTTCAACCTATATAAAAATAAACTACTGGTTGTTGCTATTGCTGAGAGAAAGTACAGGAAGTAAGAACTCAGGAGAGCATATTGATATATGGTGTGTACCTGATGTGAAACACAGCTCAGCAGCATTGCAAGCAGTATGGATGGTGGCTGGTGGTCTACTGGCGTGCAGATGCACCTTCGCCATCTTTGCAATGCACAATCTTTTAAATAAAGATCTGCAGGCTGATTTCTAATGATTGACATACATGTGAATGCAGCACAAAGTATACCATGGAGAAACCAACCATGACAAAAAGAAAAAAGAAAATTGGAGTCACTCAGCACAATCATATTTGCTTGGCAGATTAGACAGAGAAAATGAAACACTTCAGAAGCACGTAAAATTTGAGATTCTCAAATTTACCAACAGAATTTCAAATGCAAGCCAGACATAAATGTTAAAAATGTAGCTTTGGTTCAGTTTTGTCGAAGGAATCAAACAAATGGAACACAAACCTCTTAAGACTGTGGCAGTCTAATGGTGCATGTGAAATAGTGTTGAATAGTGAAGGTGACGGAGGATCCCTGTGGGGCCTCACAGGTTCTTTCAGTTTTACTCTTTGATTGTACTAAGAGAGGAAAGAGATTAACTGGGAGAAATTGTTCTGTGAAATGGTGGACACAAATTGGAGTCTGTGTGAGAGGATATTGTGATCTACATGGTCAAATGCATTATAATTGTGCGCTTTCTTTTTGCCTTCGCCATTCCAATTTTTAATTCCATCTTCTCCCATCTTCCTTTCTTTTCCCTCCTCCCTCGTAAATGCCTCATTAAAATATTGAATACTAAGCAAGAACATTCTGCCTCTTGTAAGTTGGAGTTAGGAAGCTGTTGGTTACAAGAATAGATTTGGTTATGCTGGTTTTTATGAATCAACTAGTGTAGTTCAGTGACTTACTGTGGTCTGATTTCACAACATTTGGTGACACACCAAGTTCACGTTGAGAATATTCTGATCAAACATATACACCTCTTTTCATCAGGAATAAAATCACCAAATACACAAGAAAGGAACCTCCACTCAAGATTGGCACCTCACCTCAAAATCTCAGCATACAACAAAAAATGTGGATGATACATCTTTCTCTTTTCAAGCAGACAAACTATGGAATTCATTACTCCCAAACATAAGAGCCATGGATCACTCTTATCTTCAGAAGACTACTCAAGAGTTAACTCTTTCCTACATGACCACCACACACAAACGCAATTGTACAGCATATGACTAAGCATGTAAACATGTATAATGTGATTATATGTATGTATTTAGATATGTGCATTTCTTTGTACAAATATATATACTACTTATGGTTTAAAAATATATAGATATTGTGTAGGTCTGCCAAGCTAATGTAGATATTACTTCTGGTTAATATATATATATATATATATATATATATATATATATATATATATATATTCACTGAAAAAAAACAAAGGTTACAAGGACGGTATAGTTAGGAAATAGATTTTTTTTTAAAACATAGAAATTCACTTAAAAAACAAAGGCTACTGAGACATTACCGTTAGGCTCCCATTTTAAATGGGCAAAACCATAGAAATTCACCTGTTATAGAGTTATCTCAAGTACCTATAGCTTGTACCACAAGGTAACTATAACTCCCCTGATGCAAAGTTATCTGCTCAATAATTTTACTGCAGATGTGACAGTGACTTAAGAAATTATGTTATCAAAGACGTCACGAGTGCTGTAATGTTTGCAGTTATTAGAAGTGCATGGCAAGGGAGCGGGTTACAGTTGCAGTTACGGCTCGAGTTATAGTTAATGCCACTAGGTAATTTATATATTATATATAGTTATTTGATTTGTATGTAAATATAATCATAGCAATTGCATCTATAAGTGCTTCACTATTGAAACATTGAGAACATTATAAAAATGTAATAAATAAATTAAATAAAAAGTAATATAATAATATAAACAAAATACACAAATAAATTAGTTTTACATTCAGCAACACCTGAAAGTCTGAATTTCTAGTTATCCATACATGCACATATGGAACTTTATGCAATACAATTTTATATATCTTTGCATTTTCCTTATACATGTGTACCATTTCTATGTAGTTATGTATTGTCATATTTATTACTTTACTCCTAATGTAGACAGAAAGAAACAAATAAATAAAAAATGCCTTTGACTCCCTCCAACGCACTACGCTGTCTCATCCTATAATCTCTCAATACATCATCTACCTCCACTATCTGACTCATCCCGAACCTCATTCAACTACTATGATCTTCCTAAGACTCTTTCTTTAGTCTTCCCTCCTCTATTCCTCCTTCTCATCTCAAACCTCATTCTAGTACTATGATCTCCCATATAATCCTTTCTAGACTCTTCCCCCCTCTATACCTCCTTTGACTCATCCCAAACCTCCTGTTACTAATATGATCTTCCAAATCACCAATCTAGACTCGTCCCTCCAATATCTCTCCTTTCTCTTATTCAGTTAAACTAACAGACTCACATGTTCACCACTAAAATAAATAATTTATTTACCCTATACTAATCCACCTTTAATCCTTTGGGTTCTGGAGTAGTGTGCTACTTGCCAAAAAGTGCTTCAACCCCTCACCAGGGGCAGTAAGTGCTCTATAAATATAATTACAATTTTGTACTCTATTCCAGTCCAGAAACCAACTTGTAAAAGGGCATGACAGAGCCACTGCGCCAAAGCCACCAAAGACAGGATTGAAACCTGTGAAGGAGTGGGGGAATAAACATGAGTACAGCAAGGTACAGACTTCAAAGAAAACTCCAAAGAGTTGATTCACAAAATGCACCCACTTGCCTTTTCTAGTCAATTAAAAGAGAGTGGGAAGGTGTGAACATTCATTGTCTCTCCTTTCAGCAGATCATAAGGGACAGGCCAGTAGAAGCACCAAAATATGTTACTCCTGTAAGGAGGGAAACAACCAACAAACAAGGCCCAAATTTCCAACAGAAAGTGTTATATAAACAACAGTAGCCCCCACCCCAAATCCTGCAAGCCCTGAAAAGGGGACTGAATCTGAATAGAACTGTTTCAACTGTCAGCATACACCGCCGATTATGTTTTCAACTAATACATCTGCACTCTAACCCGTGTGGAAGTGTCAATTCTTAGACTCTAGAATGTTAGGGAGATGGTGTTCAGTCTACATGGCAATTTTATGATTTCCTTTTTCTTAAAAAAGTGTACACATACCCCTGGTCTTGTATGCTGTAGGAGATGTTTGGCCTGCAGATCTCTTTAAGCTGCAAAACTGCATAAATTTCCAGACAATAAGGAACAATATGATGATGAGAGTTGGAGGAATGGAAGAGCCCCTGGTCTTGTATGCTGTAGGAGACGTTTGGCCTGCAGATCTCTTCAAGCTGCAAAACTGCATAAATTTCCAGACCATAAGGAACAATATGATGATGAGAGTTGGAGGAATGGATGAGCCCCTTGACCATCAAGTCCCTCGTCACATGGTATTCAGAGGAAAAAGGGGGACTGATGACATAGGAATAGTGTACAGGCCGAAACATTACATCACAGCTTCAGGATTCCACAACCCTATTTGTCAGACTGAGCACTCCATTGAATGACTGTTCTCTAGCCTATCGGTCCACCTTATAAAAGTATAGACAAACCTGGTTGGTTTCTGGATGTGGCCAGAATAGGACTGAAGATGAAGACTTTCAAACAGCACAATTCAACACTTTCAATGGAAGAAAACAAGAAAATGAACTTGGCTAGATTCAGAGCAGCATCCAGTGCAGAGTATCAGGGAAAGAGCTAAACAGGTCTTTCAGGTGAAAGGTCATACAGTTTGTCTTCTGGGTAAGAGGAAGGGATAAAAGATAGTCATCACATTTGAAGGTCTTGCTGCCTTTTTCCTGGGTATGACATACTCAGAATCCAAACACTGTCAATAACAACTGGAGTGATGCAGAAAATGGACACAGACTAAAGGTTTTATATTGCCCGCTTCAATACTCTTGATGAACCTTAGGCCTAGTATATCAGATCATTGGGTCAAAATGTGAACAAGGCATACACAGGAGGTTTGCACACAAATCCAAGTAGTATGTGTTTCAGTTGTAAAAACAGAAGATTAAGCCAACTCTTATCATGGAGAACAGTCCACTTCTGTGGCTCTCCGCGATTTTGGTTTGGTTTGGTTTTGAGAGGAGATTGTATAACAGTGCTACATGGCACTAAGGGCTCTTAAGTGGCCGCCTGGTGACATGTTACCATTAAAGAAAACAAGCATTTGCAATGCAACCGGTCTCACGTTTGCTTGAGCTAGAGCAATTAGCATTGTAAACTTCTAACCGGACTTTTCTCGCCACATAAATTGAAAATGAAAATAAAGCAGTTTCACATAACTAACTGGACTTGTCTTGCCCTATAAACTGAAAAGTAAAAGTTTCACATAAGCGAGCTGATGGCTGCCATCAGTGCAAAGCAGACACACAAATGGAAATAAAAGTTTGCTCGCAGTGAAACCTATAGGCAAAAGTGCAATTATCTATGTAACCGGCAAAAGTACAATTAACTATGTAACAGGGTCGATGTCATGCAAAGCGCTCAACTTCTGCCAAGCGAGATCGCGATGTGAAAAAAGAGAAAAAGTAGTCCAGAAACCGGACGGAAAACAGCGAGCCTCGTATGTTTTCAGTACTTGGTTGCTGCGCTCTAGGAGGGCTAAACACAGGAAAAGGCATGACTTATGCATGCCTTTCACTAATGAAAGCAAGCAGATTTTAAAAGACAAGCCCACGAACCAATGAAAGACACTGACATGACATGGACGTGGTTTGAAGCCCCAGGAGAGATTACAACACGGGACGGAGCGCTTTGCGCTCGCCCGTAAAAAGGTGATGTGAATAAAACAATAAATGAAAATGTATCTGTAAACTAGTAGATGAATCACAACTTTAGATTCTCTCCATTTGTTAATAATTTAAAATACTATGGGGCATATTTATACTCCGTTTGCGCCGAATTAGCGTCGTTTTTTTCTACGCAAATTTGGCGCAAAACTAACGCCATATTTATACTTTGCCGTTAGACGCGTCTAGCGCCAAAGTATGAGGAAAGAGCGTCATTTTTTTGCGTGAACGCCTTCCTTGCGTTAATGAGATGCAAGGTAGGGGTTCCCGTCTAAAAAAATGACTGCGCCACAAATGCGTCGTATTTATACTCCCGGGCAAAAATGTCATAAGTCCCCTGGGCATGGCCATTGGGCAAGGGGGCATGACTCCTGTCTTTACTAAGACAGGAGTCATGTAAATGGCGTCTGGGCGTCGTTAAAAATGGCGCAAATCGGGTGGAGGCGATTATTTGCGTCAACCTGACTTGCACCATTTTTAAGACGCCCTAGCGCCATTTTTCCCAACGCCGGCGCTGCCTGGTGTACGTGGTTTTTTTCCACGCACACCAGGCAGCGCCGGTCTGCTTGCGCCGGCTAACGCCATTCAATAAATACGGCGCCCGCATGGCGCTTCAGAATGGCGTTAGCCGGCGCAAAACTTTTTTACGCTAAACTGCGTTAGCGCAGTTTAGCGTCAAAAAGTATAAATACGGGCCTATAACTTTTGCCTGGACAATGCTACGACAATTTTTGTAATGAGAAAGAACATTTTTTACCTCATCATCTCCTGCATATTGTGTAGACTACTGGATTGCTATTTTATAAAAACGTATACTTAAAGAATGCCTTAATAGATCTTGTGCGGTGGCCACAAGGACAATTTTCCCATCTAATGGTGGAAGATGATAAAGTAGTGTTGTGCCCTTACCTTTTAATTAATGTTCGTCGTTTGTCATTTCCGGAAACAAGAGCCTCGAACTTGTAGGTAAAACAGCATCACACTTCATTGCACCCCGTAAACATGGGAAATAAATGAGCTGTCCGACAGAGTGTCATATTGCTAAAAAGGAGGATAGCCGGAGAGATTAGGAAAGTACAAAACCACACATTCCCTATGCTCCACTGGACTCTCAAAAGAGGAATCATTCTAGGCGTGGGGAAGCAATTAATATCTTGCCGGCGACAACACAAAGAAGCAGAGGACCGGGAATGTCAGATACACCTTTTAGCAGAAGTTAATAGAGCCTACCTACTACTTGAGCGAAGGGGAAACCCGCATTCGGAGGAGAGGTCAACAAAAGGGAAGATTACCACAGGAAATCATCTTTGGTGGGTAAACGCATGAGGTAAACATCCTCGAAGGAAGTATGCAAGAAAAGGTGTACTTCAATTTTTTTCGAGGTTGTATGAACAAGTGAGTATCGATGGCTACTGGCCAAAGACTTAAATGGAGGATTGACTTTCTTGTGCATTTGTGAATAGCGTAGCAACCCTGGCTGAGAGTTTTCCTATTTACTCCGAAGCTCAATGATTTCTACGGAAATGTAAACATTTACCTACCCATTTCTAAATGAACATCGGCAAAGGGTTACGTGGTCTCTGAGATTCAGTTGCTTATTTGTCACTACGAGGCTTTCAATTTTAATGTAAATTATTCCCTGGCTAAAAGGTGCTTAGTGTACACCCGAGAGTCGTTTTATTGTGGCTGCTGGTACTTTATTCAGCTGCACACTAAAAAAAAGGATCACATGCTCTTATAAAGAGCAAAGTGAGAGGGAATTAGGCTACTAAAAGTTATATAATGCTCGCATTCCCTAAGGAATGCTTTATATACGCGGGGACATCGTGGGTGATGTTATGGGGAAGGCTGCCCAGCACCCCTGTTTGCATCACTATGGCTCTCACTGGTTGTGCCAAGCACAGACTGGGCTTGTACACCCGATTATCCATCAACATGTGTTGTCTTGTCTCCAGCGGCTGTGTATGCACTTACTTTTAGAGTTAGCACATGCCATGTAGGAAGTGTGTCAGGGAAACAACGAGAGGCATATCAAAACATTTTTCTTTTTTTTCTCTACAGGTGGCCCCCGAACTTTAAGGTTCAGGTGTCACTTACACGCCATGAGTGTGGAAGCAGTGGAAAATTCCTCCTGCCCTTGTGGAGGCCTTCAGGGGCCAAGGTGGAGTGTGACCCTGCAGTGACAGTGACAATACAAATCCTACTCACCTTGCAGGTGTACATGTATTGGTTCAGGGACACCAGTGTGGGGAGTCATATGCCTGGAGTCCCGGGGTGTCCGTGAAATTGCCTACGATGAATCTCACATGGTGCTACGGGGTCACACTGACTGTGCACCACTTCCTTAGTGGTGCATTGATAGTGTGTTCCTTTGCATTTGGCGTGCAAACATACATCTGTAATACGGTACACTAGAAGGAAAAAAGCTAATGCTAATTTGCGTCGAACTGTGCCACCACTAAAATCACGGAACGTCCACTTTGACCCTGCTTAATGCATTTTGGAAAGGAGGCCATAGCAGAGTCTGCAGGCATTCTGTATTAGGAAAAGAACCGGGTGTTAACAAATTAATGCAAATGCCCATTGTGATTCTTGATCCTTTGATAAAACATCAATTGAGCTCTTAAAATGAAGGTTACCTTTAAATTTCGATTGCTTTTGTGGCCAGTTCGATTCGTCTGTTATCGATCATTTTCAGGGACCCTCAAAGGGTGGCCCAAGAAAGCCATAACCGTCAATTCTAGGTGGCTTCATATTTAGTCATTTGTTAATTTTTGGCCATATGATGAATTTAGAATTATTGGCATGGGCCACAAAATCTGGTAGTTAACCAGGCCAGGTTCCTTTCAAAGGTAGCCGAAATGTATTAAAACAAAAATAATTATTTAAAAGAATGATGAGATGTAACATCTTAGGATGTCTTAGCAATAAAAGGCCATTTGTTGTTGTCATTTTAACTTCCCTTATGATTAGGTGAAATGACGCTGTGGCAGATATAGCTGCCTTGCCGTCAACCATGGGCAAGCAGAATGGAAGTAAATGAAGAGATCAGCCACACTGGCCTATACACTAAAAGAGGGCCTTGAGAAGACATGAACTCTCAATTGAATTACAATAAGTAACTATTTCATGGAGAAAACATTTGGATACCTAAGCCATGAAATATATAACAAAGAAAGTATGAAGAACACTTTTTGAAAGCCATGATTATCATGCTATATTTTTGGGAAAATCATTAACTGGTCAAGAGGCTGGCTCCTTACCTATGAAGTAAAAGATTTTCTCCCAAGGATTAGTAGAAAGTAGTGAAGAAAGTTTTTATAATTGCATCAGTTGAGGGGAAACTAGAAATAAAAAAACTGCCAGCTGGAGTCTTACCAATGGTTCCTGGTGACCAGTGCCTGCATCCTCCCAGACTCTATACCACACTCCTTCCTGGATCGATTGTATACTAGAATAACATATAAAGAAATAGCACCTGACATAAATATTGTGTCCTAAAAATAATTTGCAAACATTTTGGCCTTTGGGGTGTAGAGTTTGTATTACTGACTTGAAGTTCAAAAGGATTCCTTGATTACTGAATTTTCATTTTTGAAGATCGGTCATTTCTATATGATTAAGGTGAACATGCTGGAATTACAAATGATTTCTGCCCCTGTAGGGAATAAATTGGAAAGGATTCACTTCCACTACATTAAGGTGGTTTACGAGTAGTAGCTTGACCATTCATCTGTAATTTACTTGGACTCTCTGTAAATCAGCCCTAATGTCTGTTGTCCATGACTGATTGATGAAGACGACATTTGTCCATAATTTTGGCCATTCATTCTAAAAGACAAAGGTTAACACGGACAGTTAGCATAGCTCAGCTGAATTATAAGGAGGCAGGGTCTCCCGTGCTGTTATCTCAGGGAACAGGCAGACAGCTGAACACCAAATTAGCCTTCTCGCCATGGTGCCTTTAAAGAAGACCCCACCACTGTAAGTTCATAGTATAGTATTTATTTTTACAAAAGACCTCAACATATAGAGCAATGGCAGCAGGAAATGAGCCAGCTAATGTCACTGGCCAACCACCAATATCAACGTTTGTATTTCAATATCCTATCATATCCCCACCAACCTTCCATTCCCAACATTCCAATGTCCTGCATTCTAATGTCCCACACACCATCCCCCAATACAAATTATGACACACAAAACTGAACTAACGTAACCATAAAGTAACAAGGATAATTATCTAGATATCTCAAAGTTGGCTAATAATCTTTATTTTTTTCCTTTTATTCCACCATATACTCTTTAAGATGACCTGGCAATTTCCTCTCCCCCACACTCAGTCATACCAGTACTTCTGGATCACTCTGAACTCTATGACTTGCCTCCACATAGCTCCCACACAGCCTACTCACTCTAGAATTAGCTTCAACTCCTGGACACACATCATCACCCATCAAGTATCCACTTACATCATCCTGCATCTCACATTCCTGACCTTTTCACATGACACAAATTTTGTACCCTTCCATCTTCAAGTCTCACTGCACCTTCCATCACTTTCACAACCCTTAACAGATCAGACCAGAGAGGTGCCCCCTTCTCCGCTAGACCCGGTTTTCTCACTCACACATACTGACCAACCATAATATTAGCCATTTTGTACCTATATTAACTCTTTACTTGAATTTGATACCTTTCTACATCCCTCCTCATCAGAAGATCAACCTCTGACTCCCCTTCCTCTACCTTTTTGTTTCCCAACCACCACAATACAAGTTTTGAAGAAAGTTAGAAGGCTTCCTTTCTCTTAACATCTCAAATGGTGTCTTGCCCATTACTGAATACTGTGTAATCCTGTATGATAACAACATACTTAGAAGAGCTTTCTTCCATGACAACTCAGATTTAAGTTCCAATTGTATTGCTTCTTTGATTACTCTATTGAACCTTTCAAGCTACCATTACTTTTGGGATGATATGATGATGCCCTTACATGATTGGCACCACAATTTTCCAAAAATGACTGCATTTTGCTCAATGTAAGTTGCACCTCGTTGTCGGACACCAATGTCTCTGAAACACCTACCCTGGAAAAAACATCCTCCAAAAAATCAATAACTCTCTGGACACACTATTAACTTTAAGTACTTCTGGCCATTTAAAGTAATAATCTTCGTGAACAATGGCATATGTCTTTTTAGATGGTAATGTGGCAAATGGTCCCAAAAATACAATCTCCTGCGTACACCACGATCCATATGGTAATTCTACCATTTGCAAAGGAACCACCACAGGTTTAACCACCATGTCACTTGACTTGAATGCACAACACTCCCTCACTCAGTGATCTGCCATACCAGCCAGAGCAGGCCGCCAAAAATTTTCTTTAATTTTCCTCCTGGTGTTTGACATCTCTGCATGGCATTCATATCCTACCTTGATGATACTTTCACGCACCCCAGTAGGAGGTACAATCCTATCTCCTCTCAGAACAATACCATCATACTCACTCTCATTCATTTTGTGTGAGTTGTACACTTCTATCAATAATCATGACAGCCCATTTGCAACACAATTTCCCCCCCAGAACATGTACTATATCATGCTGGTAGATTTGCAACTTTGAAACCAAACATGCTAAAAGTGTGATGAGAGTTTTCTCACCTCCGGGTTTTATAAAGTTTAAGAAAGGTTTAGCAAAGGTTTATGATCTGTACAAATTTTGAATTATCTTTCCCATATACATTCTGAAATGCTTTACATTCTTTCTCCATCATGGAATACTTTCTCTCTGCTTGTGTTAGGGTACGTGATACATATGTTAAAAATGCTGTACAATGTTTTGAGTCAAAATCTTACTGGATTTGATGATACGCACTGGCCAAGTCAATTATAGAGAATACATTGGCCCCCCAATCAATGACATCAGTTCTTGTAAATTGGTTAAAGGAATAACATCCACCGAAATGGTCTCGTTTAGACATCGTAAGTGCGCACACAATCTTAAATCTCCTTTGAATTTCAACAAAATTACGACTGGAGATACCCAGTCTGAACTTTCAATGGACACAATAATGTTGTTTTCACATAAATCTAGCAATAGTTTACTTAGGGCCATATTTATACTTTTTGACGCAAAACTGCGCTAACGCAGTTTTGCGTCAAAAAAATTAGCGCCGGCTAACGCCATTCTGAAGCGCCATGCGGGCACCGTATTTAATCAATGACGTTAGCCGGCGTTAGCCGCCGGCGCTGCCTGCTGTGCGTGGAAAAAAATGACATACACCAGGCAGCGCCGGCGTAGGGGGATATGGGGCTTGGGTGTCAAAAAATGGGGCAAGTCAGGTTGAGGCAAATTTTTCGCCTCAACCCGATTTGCGTCATTTTTTTCGACTCCCAACCCCCATAGAAATGACTCCTGTCTTAGCAAAGACAGGAGTCATGCCCCTTTGCCCAATGGCCATGCCCAGGGGACTTATGTCCCCTGGGCATGGTCATTGGGCATAGTGGCATGTAGGGGGGCACAAATCAGGCCCCCCTATGCCACATAAATAAAATAAAAAAATACTTACCTGAACCTACCTTAATGTCCCTGGGATGGGTCCCTCCAGCCTTGGGTGTCCTCCTGGGGTGGGCAAGGGTGACAGGGGGTGTCCTGGGGGCATGGGAGGGCACCTCTGGGCTCCTTTAGAGCCCACAGGTCCCTTAACGCCTGCCTTTTGCAGGCGCTAAAAAACGGCGCAAAATCGGCCGTACGTCATTTTTTTTGACCCGCCCACTCCAAGGCGTGAATTTTGCCCGGGAGTGTAAATACGGCGCACATGCCTCGGAGTCAATTTTTTAGACGTGAACGCCTACCTTGCATATCATTAACGCAAAGTAGGTGTCCACGCTAAAAAATGACGCAAACTCCATGGACTTTGGCGCTAGACGCGTCTAATGCCAAAGTATAAATATGGAGTTAGTTTTGCGTCGGAATTGCGTCAAAAAAAAAAACGCAATTCCGGCGCAAATGGAGTATAAATATGCCCCAAAGTTTCATTCTGTAGTTCAATGGAACGTTTCTCAACTTCTACCTTACAGGCAGAACATTTTTGCAAGACTATTCTGTGTTCAAACCCTTTCATCCTACCTAACTGATCCCCAAATACACTCGGAAACTCATTTTTCAATTCAGAATACACCATGTCCCTTGTACTATGAGTTCTTCCATTTTCCACAGCATAAGCAGGCGGGTCGGTATTTGGGTCTATTTGCATCCCAAGCTTAAAAATATGTGGCCAACCCAGAATCATAGTGCCTTTCTCAGCTACAACCACTTCACCAAAACACCTCCTACCTGCAAATTCTAACTCACCATGCATTACACAATCTATCGAGATCTTATGTCCAGAATAACTGTCTAGCCTTATGTTCATATCCTCCAAATTCCTTCCCACCAACAGTTACTCAAATAAAATTTGTTCCCATTATGGTGTACCATGTACACGAGTCCACCAAAACTTCCACTTGTTCCCTATCAAATGACTGGGCAGTCACTCTCCCTTTTACTCATGTCCATCCCTCTAAATACTCAATACCAACCTTTGAATGCCATACTCATCCTCTCCATGATACTCCATGGTAAAATGAACCTTTTGTCTAAAACATTTTACACACACAAGTAAAGTGTCCTTTTTTCTTACATGTACTGCATACTTTCCCTATGGCAGGATACATTTTAGAGTTTGCAAAACGATTCCTGGATCCGCATCTATAACATACCAACCCTTTACATTACTAGTAGATACATTCTTCTTGCCAGTACAACTGGTGTGCGTTGCATCCCAATTTTTCCTTACTGTTTTTCTCACTGCTAACCGCACATCCAACTCCATCACTCTGTGTTCTCTTTCCTCACAACTCATATACATTTTTCAGTTACTTCGATGCTTCTAGCAATCTCCACTGCAGCTTTTTAAGACAATTCTCCAGATGACCATAGTTTCCCCCAGATTTTCTTGGATTTAGCTTTCATCAATAATTGGTCCCTTAATAGTTTGACAAACGTTGTATGATCAAAAGCACACGTCACAGCTAACCCTCTTAATGCAGCCATGTATTGATCAATTGTTTCATCTTCTTTCTGTTCACTTTAGTAAAACTTTTATCGTTCCATTACTACATTAATCTTGCTGCCTACCTTTCCTGCAATTGTTTAAGTGCACACTGGTATACATCTGCTTCACCCAAATTTTCCAAAGGCGGTACATTTTCAAATTCTCTTAAATCAATAGCCCACAATCTATGCTTCAATAAAGATAGATGCATTTCATTGGTATATTCACCATCCTCTAGTACCTCCACATATGCTTCCAAAAAATCAATCTATAACTCCCATTGTATGGGCAGATCCCCCAGCTCTATTAGAAAAAATGGTGGGGGTTGAATGCTAGCCATAATATATATCACACAAAATATATGAAAATGAATGAATGGTGGGTGTGCCAATCACCAAAATCAGCACACACAGTTTTTCTAAATGGGTGTGCCAATCACCGGAATCAGCGCACACAGTTTCCAAATAGGGGTGCCAATTACTTTGAGGAGAACAGTATGTACATTACTTATGTCCTCTCTCACTGAAATAGGTTTTAAATAGTTGTGCCAATCACTGAAAGCAGCACACCAGCAACAGTGAAAAAACAGTGTGTACTGCTGTCTCACTGGAATCAGTCTTGAATAGGTGTGGCAATCACCGAATCAGAACCCGGGAATTATGAGAATCAGCACATAAAACTCAATATTAGGCGTGCTAATTAATCACTGTGACCTGCAACATGTTTGGCACTTAACACACAGGCAGTTTTTAATGATGCATCAAAGAATGGAAGAAGGCTTGCCCATCACCGATACTCAGCGACAGGTATGATGAAGCTAATAATTATGCACAATACCTTATGCTGGATTCTGCTGTGCCACAACCAGAACTATACCACACTGTTAGTGGTGAAGAGCAAAGATACACACCAAACAACCTCAGATGGTGTGACAACATCACTCAAACACTGGAGCGTGCTTCAGTGGGGCCTCTTTCAATGGCCCTGTAAGTGAATGTTTAATCTCTCCTTAACAGCTGTGCATGCATAATCCCTCCCTTGAAACAGCAGCGAAAACAGCAACTTCTGCCTCACAAATTCAGTCTTCTCCTCCGTCATCCTAAATACCCCAACAACACACCGCTTTGCTCCCCATAGCCACTAGGATAAAAACACTACCTGCACTCCTCAGCAGCAAATTCCTTTAGATGCCAATATTGCCCATCCTCAATGCCATTTTAAAGAAGACTCCACCACTGTGAGTTCCACAGTATAATATTTATTTTTACAAAAGTCCACAACATACAGAGCAATACCAGCAGGACACGAGCAGAAACAGTTGCCACTAGCCAACCTCCAGTACCAATGTTTATGTTTCGATATTCTATCATGTCTCCTCCAATCTTCCATTCCCAACATTCCAATGTCCCACATTCCAGTGCCTGAAAGGCATGTAAATGTTTGTAACTAGCAAATCTTCAAATGTAGAGGAAGCTTGGAAACCAGTTTAGGCGATACTTAATGGAGTAACTTTAGGAAACAAAGATTTATTATTTTTGAGTGGTATTGTAAGGGTGTTCCAAACTGAGGTGTGGAGTGTATGCTTCTTAAGGACAGATATAAAAAATGTTTGCACTCGGCACAATCTGGTATTACTAAAATCTATGCTTTGGAACCACATTTTACCTCTAACCTACATTTATTTGCACACTTTATGGCAGCCTATCTCCTACTGTGGTTAATCCCAGTTTCAAATAATAACTTACTCATTCAAAGTACTTTCTGTGACAGACAGAGAGCTCCTATCTCTGAAAATGCACAAGTCACTATTCCCTGCTGCACCAAGCAGGATTAATTTTTATCGGCCTGTAGTGGCAAATGCAGACAACTGCAGTGATTGCAGTAACCAGTAGAGGTTTCACAGTATAAAGTAATGAATTTCCCACTGATACGTTTATCTTGCAATTATTTCTCAATTAAGGTGTGCAGTATTTTATATGCAGTTACCTGATGGCAAAAGAGCAACAAAACAGTTATAGAATATTTTGTTCTTTATAGCAACACCTTTGACTCTGCCTCCATGCTCACTGACTCTGACCCCACTGTATCAGATTATCCATACCTTTTAATGCACTTTGACTGCTGTGTGGAATAACTATAGTCTGAGAAAGACAGTGACATTAGCATATTGTGTTCTACGTTCACATGTCTTCATTCTGTATCTTTTTCAGATATTCTGTCAGTCTGAACTATGATCTGTATTTATTTAACACAGTGTACTATTCATCTGACAGAATTGTACAAAAACACTGTCCTCTGGTGGTAAAGAGGACTGAGGAAAATAAATGAATCTATTCAGTGGCTTAATTGCACTACGTTTGACCAGAAAACATGGGTTAAAATCCTGGCTTCCCTGCATGACTAAATTGTGTGATCCAAGCCAAATGAATTTACTTCAGCTGTCTAATTAGCTTGATATAGACATTTGGGAGCACTTTCAAGTAATTAATTTCAAGGTAGATTGTGTGCAAAACCTCACTTGTCTATGTGCTAATTGCCTGTAATGTTTCACCAACCATATAAATAATATTGGCCATGATACAACGGACACCAGACAGTTGGTTTGCATTGTTCACTGATGGTGTTGTAAGGAGGGACGGTTGAGAAATGTCCTAAATTTCATGCTTGGAAACTTTCACTTCAAATTAATGTCAATGCAATATTGCAATCATGTGTTCTAAGTTGAAACACTTCCATATATTAAAACATGTTCTACATTCAACAGTCTTTAGTATATTCTTACATGTTGGGTGCTATGTAATTTACATTCAAATATTTTGAAGATCCTCCATGTTCTTTCGCACTTAGGGATGAGCCAGACCATTAGTTCCACTTTGGCTTGACTGCAGAGCCATTTTAAGAGTGGACAATTGCCCAGGGCCCAATCTTTCATGGGTCTGCCCCTGCCGCCCCTCCCCAGGCACGAACAAAGGACTGTTGCACCAATGGAGTTTGCCATGATGGGTTGGTGTTGCATGTTCAACCACTTGACAGTACCTCTTCTGTTTCTGACCTTTCTGCTGATACTACTCTCCAGGTATGCAGTTATTTGCGATACTCATGATGGGCCTATCTTGTCTGATTTTATGAACTGTCCCACCTTGTTCTTCTGTTCCTTATTTGTCTGGATGTTAGCAACGACTCTTTGAAATTAGTAGGCGCAGAGCTCCTTTCTAATCTCAACTTCATCATGCTCTTTATTTCTCTTTGTTGGGTGGTCCGGGCTCCCAGTTATGAGATAAATGTAGAGTCCCTGACACACACTCTAATGCAGCAGCCTGGCCTTCTTGGTTTTGTGAGACTACAGACCAGCTGTGGGTGACTCACATCTGGACATCAGGTGTGAGACTGTCCACTCACCATCTGCTTTATCTCATTATTTTGTTTAGGTTTTATGTCTACTGAAGTGTGAGGTGAGATACATGCTTTTGTTCAGTGTGTCTGAACTAGCAGAAAGTGAATTAGTAACTTACCTTAAAGACTCCCTTTTGCCATGGGTTTTGAAACATAATTATAATTTAGCTTTCTCTACAAGAAAGATTAGGTCAATCTAAGTAAGGGTGAAGCTTTGAACACCGTAACTAAGGGCCTGAAATTATTATTGAACAAGAAAGTAATATGCCATGTGAATGTAGCGTACCTAGAAGCAATCACATAGAGAGCACAGTGAAAAAATAGTGCAATATAAAAATAGTTAATAAATGCTCTGGCAAAGCAGTAGTTTATCACCTCTCCTAGCATGTGCCCTTAAAACTGATCTTTTGTTCTGATATTTTTACTGGAATATTGACCCTTTGTCCAGAATGTTTTCAGTCCTGCCTAGAATGTTTCTCCATTCCAGATGGTCACCATAACCAGTGGTCATTTTTAGATCAACCTGTGACTGATCATGAGTTGCCAAAGCACTCCCTTTTTCTTAAGGACAGAGGACATGTGATGAAAGAGTACTCTTTCACTATATACACATATAAAATATATTCAATGAGATTCCACATTAATAACAGATTGCCTAAAATCTAAGGGCTATATTTACAAGAAATGACGCATCGCTGCGCCAAGGCAGCGATGCATCAAAATTTCTTGCACTTGCGTAAAAAACCCTTACAATGACATGGATGTGCCATATTTACAATATGGGGCTGCATGGCCCAAAGTCCAAAGGATGCGTCAGAAATTCTGACATATTTGTGGGAAGGATGCTGCAAGACATCTGGCCCAAAAGTGGCACATTCCTGTAGTTGGTCATAAAACTGGCGCAACTCCAGCATTAAGCCAAAAAGGCAGTGCATCAAGAGTGTCAAATGGTGAAAAAGTCACCTTGCACTCTATTACATTGGTCCTGGATGTCATGCCTACAAGTGGGCATAGTGTACGTATATGTACCACTATGCTACATATGTGTGACATAAGTCATTAATGGTGTGTAATGTGTGACTTACTGTGTTACCTACCTTAAGTGTGCACTTACTTATTGAGGGGATGTCACTTGATTGCAGATTACGCTGTTTTAAGTCACTTCAGCTGGTCAAATTACTCTGCAACAGCCAATTTGTCATTCTTACGCATGGATTTTAGAGGCATAGGAATTTTGAAGCATCTCAAGCACAGCGTTCCACTTCCCAATGATGCATGACTTTTGGAAAAAATCATAAATACCATTGCGTCAGTTTCACAGGGGAAGTTACAAAATAATGGCTACCTTGCATATATGAATTCTAACGCACTGCAGCTGATTCTCTCAAAGGAAAACATGACGCATCCCGAAGAAAAGTGACGCTTCTGTCTAGAATATGGAGCAAAGAAAGCACCGCCAGTGCGTCACCAAAAGTGACACTCCGGCAGCCCAGCTCCTTGTAAATAAGCCTATAAGAATGTATAATGGTTGTCAGTTGTAGTGGGATGAGCCATAGAGAGAAAGAGCGGGAACGAGGGGATGCATTTAGGTAACAAAAGGTCAGACATGTGGAGAATAAAAACACAGAAATAAGAAAATCACTAAACATGTAGTCCTGTCCCATTCAAGCACACAAGCCATCATAGCTGGGAAGATTACCCTGTGAGCTAAATGCTTACTGATGTAACCTGAAAATAGCAAGTGTCATTTCCAGCAAGGCCAAATCAGCATTCCCTCTTTCTAACATTGGTAGATTGAGAATAACTAAAATGCGCAATTGTCACACCTATTATTCAGATTACTGGCATCTGACATATACTGTATCATATAAAATGCCATATGAAAAATCCATGTTTATTATTAAAAAACACTGGCAACAAAAGTATCTTCAGTGGCTCAACTGGACCTTACAGATAGGAGTCGAATTCTGCATCCCTTACCTGCAAACTCATAATAATACTGTGGACTGTCCAATTGCAAGATATAGAAGAACTAGAAGGAAGGAGAGGTACTCTATACTCTATAGACACATAAAAACATGAGAGTACACCTCTATCATACACAGTGCTTGCCACCATCTTGCTGTTGTTCTACCCATCATACAATACCAATTGTCAGAGAATCAATAGCTATAAACTGACTGAAAATGTAAAGTCCAGAAGAAGTGAGGCTAGTTTGCAACAAAAAAGCACATTATATGTGGGTCGGAATTGTCAGCCAGATACTTTAAGGTTGTTTGCCTACAACCAATCTGGCAACCGTATGCTTTCTGAATGCAGAATGCAACAGCCCGTAGTCCCCAAAGCCCTGAAATAACACCAACAATCATTGCTAGCCAACATCTGGTTCTGTTTCAACTTTATAGTCTGATTTTTTCCAACTCAAAATTCAGGTCCAAAATTAAGATATATCATAAATATATGCTACAATTCCCTATTTTCTTATTCAGTAGGCAAACCTCTTTCTTCTGTCATTCACACATTGCCACTAAGACTTCACACATCCCAGCTTCTTGCAATATGTTTAGAGTATATTTTGTATTCAGTTTTTCATCTGAAATTCTACCTCACTTGTGCTCATATACATCTGAAGGGCTATCTTTTCGGTGTCACCCACCTAGGCACTCAATCCCAAGTAGAAAGCATGAAAAGAAGTCCACAATAAAAACGTGGGGGCATATTTATCAAATAATCACACAGCCCAGCAAGTCCCCCTGCTGTGCTGTGTGATAGGAAAAGGGCAGGAATGCTCTGCACTTAACACTGTACAGCGTATTCCTGTCTTTTACCTGCACAGGTGCACAATGTGCTGACTAGCACCAATGCAAGCCAGCCTTGCACTATGGTGCAAGGGTGCCTGCATTGCAAGCAGGATTGTTTTTGTGCAGGAGATGACACCTTCCTGCACAAAAGCAATCCTCAGGGGCATTTTTCTCTTTCTATGTATGCTGCACAATTCAGCACACATAGAAGAGGAAGTAACAAGGAGAAATAAAGATGTTTTTCCTCATTACGCCTCACCTCGTGAGGCATAGGATTTTGACGCATTCCTAGGTCTACAATTGATGGCAAAGCTGGGAATATGCCAGAATCCATAGGTGGATGCATGGGAACACCCACGCTCCACCAATGTAACACCTTCCCAGGGCAGAGTAACACAGAAATTTGTGCTGTGTTGCATTAATCTAGATTTATCAAGCCAGACAAGGTCATGCAAGGTGGCTTGTGTGGCTTGATAAATTTAACTTAAGACTTGCGCTGCCTCTTGGGCCCCGTTTCATGGTGTAAGAGTGATGCAACCCTTTGTTAAATATTCCTCTTGATACAAATCCATGACACTGGAAGTTACATTACACAATCCCAATATTATAGCTAACCTAAAGTCTGCTCTTCTCCACTCAAGTTCATTGTTAGCACACAACTATGATTTACAGCCCTGCTCATATCAACTGATCTGGACATGCTCTTCATAACAAAAACGGTTTCCTCCAGTTCATCACTTTCGTTTGACATTCAAATACATCATGGGTATATCATCCTGCACATAAATAAATAAATGGAAAGTGTGGGTGGCACTGCAGTCGTATAGTAAAGGTTCTGGGACTAGTGTTGCCAACTCTTCTTTTAACTACTTTCAGTCCTGACCCCACAAAAACACTAAAAAGGTGCACCACCCTTGCTGAAACACATTCTATAAAGAAAACTTTGATGATCTGGCTGCATGACGAAAACATTACACAACAATCGTGTTAGAGGATTTCAATATTCCTTAGAACATCCTCAAACCTCAACTCACATCTAAATTAAAAGAAATGCTCTATGCTATGATCTTACACAAACTGCCTCCTAATTTACTCTAAGAAGGGTAATACTCAAGAGCAACTAATTACCCTTTCCAACCCCATCCCCTGAAGCATTCCTTTATCTATATATTTTCCAGATATTCTCACAATATTCTTTTGTATGTAACCCTTTGAATCCCAGTAATTGGGCAAGCTAAAGCTATAAACATCTTTACAAGGTTTCTCAAGGGCATACTATTACTGCTAATCAGAGAGCACCTCATACCTTACGAACTCTCAGCAATCATCGCTATTCCTATTGAACCTCTAACTGAATTCTATATCGTAAACAAACATGCACATTTCTTTCAAAAAGTTGTCGGTGATAGACCATATGGTTCTTGGCATGCAAAGAATTTAAACACTGGTAGACAAACTACAAGAAAACTGAAAAAGCATGGCAAACTCACTACAGGCAGAGAAGCAAAACTGAACCTACACAAAAACCTCATGCTCAACGGAAAGGCAAACTACTTTAAGAATAAGGATTTGTCAACCAACCTAGATCTCTCTTCCAGACTATAAGATGATGTGCACATCCAACATCAAATCAACAAATTCCTTCATCTCCTGTCAATGATATAGCCAGCGTCTTCTTCATTTAAATTTTAGTTGCTCATGAAGAACTAATAGTGAGTTCCATAAACTCCTCACTGAGTTCCATACCAGAAAGACTCATAACAAAATGGCCTGAATTTAAGTCACATGACATACAATCCATTGCACAAAATATATCTTCTATCAACCCTTCATCTTACATCAAAACCTGATCCCGCTGATTAGTATCTGTCCACAGAAAGTCTCCTTTCTAGTACACAGAATTATTATTGCTCTGGAAGAATACATGTTCCCCTAATCACTCAATTCTTGCTAAATCAATCTCCTTTTAAAAAACCTAATCAGTATCCTAAAAACCACTAAACTCAGACCAGTATCCATACTACAATTCCCACTCTATGATCACTAGGATACGTAACTATAAGGATAGAAAATCAATCCTAGGTGAGGTAAGCTTAAAGGATCCGGTGCTGTTCAAGCCCTTCAGGGTTCTGCTGTTTCCAGTCTAAGAGAGCCTCCTTCAACAATGTTAAAAGGCATATGAATGTGTCAAACAAGAACTGGGGGAAATTATTACTCACTGTATTCTGCTCTATCCAGTCCAACTGATGTTGCTCTTCAATTGTAAATCAGCCTTTTTGAAACCTCAAATCGGCATGGGAAAGAGCAGCTGAAGTCTAACACAAATGGGGCTGGAAATCCCCAACCAAATGCATCAGCTTCCACTATGGAAGCTGTGGACAAACCAGCAGAAGAATATATTGATCAGAGTTTGGAACAACAACACAAAAAGTGTGCACCAAAGTGCATCCCCACCTGATGGAATTTCTAAATCAGGGGCATCCCTGACCAGTGATGTGAGGTGATAGGTATTTTGCAGTTAATGTGTAGTTTCATGATATATCCACTATTCCGTGACATCTGAGTAGGAGTAGACTCCCTGTAAGTACCCAAGAGAGACTTTGAAGAGTTTTGTTAACCTAATCAAGATAAGTTCAAACTTTAGCCACTGCTACATTTGTAAAAGATACAACTAGGCGTTCTTTGTGGGGAAAAGCGGCGCACACAAACTTATATGTCCATTATTTGATGCATATCAATGTCATGTTCCAAGCGAGTGTAAGACAGTACTCAGTCAGGGAACCACCCCAACCCTGTAAAGTGACAATCCAATGATTGTCCTTAAATTGCAGAAAATATAAAGCATACATCTTAGGTCATTCTTTCTTGTGTTAGTTTTGTATGATAAGCTTCTTTTATTCTCTGTTGTAAATTCAACTCCAACGAAAATGTCACTTCCACTTCAGCCCACTTGCACTACAGCCAGTGTGTGCATCCATACAACCCCCCTCTTTGGAATGCTATTTATTTCATTATTACGTATGTCCCATACTATTCAACATCTTACAGAGTGTTCCCCCTCCGTCATATTAATATATTATTATTCTCTTCCTAAAAGTATTCAAATTCTTGATCAGAATTTAATCCACATTCTACTGCTTTTAAGCGCATGATCAACATTGATTCCCTCCTTCTTAGCCATAGTTCCTGGTTTCCTCCCTGGGGTTTTTAGTAATGTGCTCAATCCCAAAAAACTTAAATTCCTTATGTGCACCCTGCATATCACATACTTTCATATGCTGTGCAATCGGATACCACTCATCCTCTTGTCTAATTGCTCTCCAATGTTCCCCAATCCTAGTTTTAGGGGAATGTGTTGTACTTCCAACATATACACATTTGCATTTACACCTTATGATGTATACCACAAAAGAAGTGTTGCAATTCATATGTGTCTGTATCACATATCTCTGGCTTTCGCCAGTTTCAAAATCTTTCTTCCCAGGCCAAGCCCACTTACATACTCCACATGCTCCACTTTTATAAAAGTCTCTATTGTGTGTGTCTAGCCAAATAGTCTTTCTATGAGCTTTTAGGTAACTTGGACTGAGAATATTTATTAAGGATTTACCTCTCTTATATGCCACTTCTGGTCTGGTTGTAATGCATCCTTTTAACACTGCATCCTGGGTCAGGATGCCCAATGTTTTTTCCTGATTCTATATAGTATAGCTGAATTCTCCATGTAATCCAGCACTATCCTTATCTTATCCTTATCTCCTTTCTTCTCCATATTACTGCTCAATTCCAAAGTTCACTGCCTGGCTATCCCATATGCCTTTCGTTAGGCCATTCTGACATTGCATACTTGATACCCTCTTGATGCAAAACGTTGTCCCATATCCTAGATACACTCATTAAAATCTGTCTCCTTGATTCAGTTCCTTCTTGCTTTTATCATCTCCCCAAACAGTATTGCCTCAATTTGATGCCTCAGGTGTGAGCTTGTGACCTGCAATATAGAGTTACATGATGTCTGTTTGTGGTATAATTTGCTCTCAATCTCAGTACCTTCCACGAACAGTTCCACATCCAAAAATTCTATGCGTAATGAACTATATTAATAGGTGAATCTAATGTTTGTATCATTGCTGTTCAGGTAATCACAAAATCCCCTTAGTTTTCAACACTACCCGTCTGAATCATGAAACAATCATCAATATATCTTCCCCAGTACAAGATATATGTGTGCCATTCCGCTGCTCCAGTTCCCCAGATCCACTTTTTTCAAACCACTCCATAAAGAGGTTTGCATATGAGGGAAGAAAACCTAGATCCCATTGCCACTCCCTGTATCTGTCGGAACCACTCATCATTAAATAGAAATTCTGATTTAATATTATGTCTATTATTTCCAGCAACATCTCCGTATGTTCTAGTAAGCTAGCTGATCTTGCACTTAGCACGTACCTCATTGCTATCATACCAAACTCATATTTTATGCTTGTGTACAGTGCTACCACATCCAATGTCACCATTATCATGCCTGTTTCCCACTGTATATCATTCAATAAACTCAAAATGTGTTTTGTGTCTTTAATGTATGACGGAAGATTTACCACTATCGGTTGCACAAAAAATCCACAAATTCCAATATTCTTTCTGTGGGCCCTCCAATACCCGATACAATCGGTCTGCCAGGGGGAAAGGGAAGATTCTTATGCATTTTTTGAAGGGTATGGAAACAAGGATATCTCGGGCGATCCACTTCCATTCATTATAGGATTCCACCCAATCCTTTCATAACAGTTAGTATCACCCAATTATGTGTAAATTTCCCTGTCATAATCACTATACTCCATCACAACAATATTACCACCTTTATCAGCCTGTCTAATTATTATGTCCTGATCATCTCTCAATAATGTCAATGTCCGTTGTTCACCACAACCTAAATTCTTTCTATGTTTGTACAATTTACATTTTGAAATTTGTTTGTCCAGATCCTCACACACCAATTTGTGAAAGACTATGCTACTATCCGTGGCTAGTTTCAGTGTCCAGTTAGATTTCTTCTTAAGTCCACTTGTTATGTGCACACCCGATATAATGTTCATACCCTCTAATAATCTGGATATAGTTGTAGGGGTCTCCTCACAGTCCGTGATCAACAGGAGAGCCATAGTATCATATACATCCTGAATAGATACTTCACTCTGTGTATTTGTATCCTTCAATGTCTCCTTGCTCCCCCCTGTTTATAGTTCAATTTAAAGAACCTTTCAAGTTTTAATATTCGCACAAACTTGAATAAATCGATTTTTGATCTGCAAATATCTCCCATGCTTGTGTGACAAAAACCCAATACTTTTACCTAAAAGTGTTGGCATCTCAGGTGATAATATTTTTCTCGGACAGATTCACTACATTAAACTCCTGTCCTGGTGACGCCTTCACGTCTTCCTGTCCCATTATCTTGTCTTCATGCCTACTCTCTTCTCTTGTGCCCCTACCTCTTCTGCCCCTTCTGGTTTTCCTCCTCGATCTCATCTCATATTCTGTTCCCAGTTGCCCTGTTTGATTCTCCAGATCTATTGTACAAAAATGTTCTTATTACCAATTGGGGTTCTTGAACTCCCTTCCACTCCATCATTATCACTATCACTGCTCAAAGGAACACTCCTAGAAGTTAAATCCGAACTAATCGATACTGTTGATTGCACGTGTAACTGTTCCCTGAATGAGATGGTCATATTTCTTTGAAAAAGTAAACACTCTACCGTTTATATCATCATGTAAAGTGACAATCTGATGATTGTCCTCAAATTGCAGAAAAAATAGAGCACACGTCTTCAGTCCTTCTTTCTTCTGTTCGTTTTGTATGATAAGCTTTTATTATTCTCTGTTGTAAATTCAACTCCAACAAAAATGTCACTTCCACTTCAGCCCACTTGCACTTCAGCCAGTGTGTGCATCCATACAACCCCCCTCTTTGGAATGCTATTTATTTCATTATTACGTATGTCCCATACTATCTGAGACCCCGGGACCAGACTTGAACCCACGTATCTGTTCATCAATATTGAACCACTGAGCCAACGGCTCCATAGCAGGGACAGTGGGCTTCCCTCCTGCATGCCCCTCTAAATGACATACGGCTCGAACGCCACAGCGCCAACTCAGACACAGACTGTAAGACCTATGCAGAGCGATCTTACAAAAGCTAGAAAGCAGGGCAGCCCACCAAGTCAAAGGACCTCTCCATATCTGCTGAGAGAACTGCAGCCGGCCACCTTCGGCCAGCAAAGAGAACCAGGGCTTTATGAAGCCATTTAATGTTGTGTCTACTGGTGCATCCGGGCATGAAACCTGCCTGATATGAATGGTTCAAGAAGGAGATCACTGTGAGCAAATGATTTGCTAGAGCCCTATGCGATTTTTCCCTGATCTTAGCTACTTACATGAAGCACTCTCTCTGGAAGGGCAACATAGCGAATCGCTATGAAATCCCAGATGCTATACTAATTTTCAGTAAGCCATCTGGTAGAACAGCATATTTAACTTGGAAGTGGGAGGTGCAGCCTATTTTCACAGCCTGCTGATGTAAGACAGCCTGCTGCCATCTTAACTCCCTGTACTCTACTCTCTTGGATCGTCTACTTTTTCTTGCAGATGCTGAGCTCTACTTTGGTTTGGGCTCCTCCGAGAATACTTGTCATTGGAGATGCTTCAATCGAAAAAACAATTGGAAGCTAGATTGACAAATTCCCAATGCTGTGCCTCACAAGCATTCAAACCTAATTCCACAATAGAGAATGTCAAAGGGATAGTGGGGTGTATGGGGTACATATTATCTAGCTGGAAGGAGCTTACATTTTTCATAATTGACCACTACACCTTATCCCATCGCAATTATTCCTTTATGTCACTTTCTGATTTTCGACTGTCGACAGGGATCTGCATTCTTTGGTGTGATCTGGTTGACCTCTCTCTGATCAAGCTTACTCTCAAAGCATAGACTAACCCCAGGGGGATCTAGAAACAAAGTGCATGGTGGATGACCAATGATGGCTTTTGTTAGTTTATAAAGGACCGATTTTAATTGCCATATAGCAATGGCTCTCTGGGTCCCCTGTCAATCTTAGGAACGACTTCAAACCAATGTTAAGGGGAAGGCAATGAGTATATCACTCATCTAAAAATGGACATCAAGACTATCATTGGTCTCCTGGGGATGAGTCATGCTCACCTAGAGCTTGAATTTTGCACATCTGTGGAGCTGCTGATTTTACAGGCACATGACCATACACCAATAGCCACTCAGCAACTGTTGACTCATGTGTCAAAAAGGTTTCCCAGACTAGAGACGTCCTTGGAGGCTTCCAAGACTCAAATATATGAATGTGTGGATAAAGTAAGCAAATTACTCCATTACTTAGGTAGTTGAGAGAGTAAACGTAGGGGTACATGACTGAGCTAAGTAAGCAAACCTGAATACAGAATAATATGCACTGGGAAGTGTTGAAAGTGTTTTGTCTCCTGTTACAATGACATATATGCTGTGTGCTACTCTCCCATTCTCAAGACAGTAAATACCTTTTTGGAAGCTTTCCCTGTACAGTCCCTGTCATCAATAGAATCTGCTCAATTAAAATACAAGATTTCAATCGAAAAACTGGGTGAGGCCGTATTTCAAATACAGTTAGGTAAAACTCCTTGACACTGTGGTCTCTCATTTTAATTGTTTCACTTCCTCACAACAGTCTGCATTCACATATATTAATTTATGGGTCACTGAAATTGGTCCTCCCACTGGACCTCTATGAGGTTGACATAACTTTTCTCTTGTAGTCAAAGCTAGCAGACTTGTACTTCTATCAGTCAACTTTGAGAAACCGTTCACTGACTCTGTTGGGACCACTTAGTTGCAATGATGACAAAGATGGGCCTTAGTGTAAATTTCCTTCAATGTGTTCTTTTGCTTTATGCTCAGCTGATGACTTGTGTACAGGTCATGGTATTCTCTCTGAGTCCTTTCCGATAAGACAGGAAATTAGGCTGTGATACCCACTGTCACTCCTACTTCTTCGCTGTGACAATTTAAGTGTTGGCTGGGTATCTTTGAATTGATGATGAGATTCAAAGCTTCAAATAGACTTTAAGCTTGGAAGAGAGGGTCTCCCTCTATGCTGACGATCGTCTACTGTTTCTCAGTAGTCCCATACATCTGGGCACTCACACTATGGAGTCAATATGCCAATTTAGGTGTTTCTCTGTGCTGATTGTAAATGTTCCCAGGTCACCCAGTACCGAGGTCAAGGCAGATATGCTGGGGTCCAGCGCGACAGCTGGCATCACAGGGCTTCCATTACCTGCACATTGTTTTTCCTAAGAAGAAAGCAATAATGTGGTAATCATGATTCTGATAACTGGACCCCCATGCACTTTCTAATACTGGCTGCATGCCTGGCCATGGTGATGATAGTGTCTCCCTCCATGAATTGCAGAATGCTGTGCAAATCAATCTGTTCTATATACCAAATTCCCATTTCTCCAGAGCAATGGTAATGCTTCAGGGCTTCCACTGGTGGGGAGAAAAAGCTTAAGTATATCCTTAGTCAAATGCTCCTACTTAACTTACAGTGGTGGACTAGGCAAGATGGACACACCCATTTCCGTACCAGATCGCTCTTTGACTCTCAGTCAGACTCAGCATTCTGGCTCGACAAGGTTGGTTTTAGGTGACATCTTCCATTTATACCATCTTTCTTTAGGACCCTACTGCACTGGCTCCCACTGCCACTCAGCCTCTGTTTAGAATTTGAAGGGACTCTCTCTATGCACTTCAGTAGAATCATGGAAGAGAGAGAGAGAGAGAGAGAGAGAGAGAGAGAGAGAGAGAGAGAGAGAGGAGAGAGAGAGAGAGAGAAGAGAGAGAGAGAGAGAGAGAGAGAGAGAGAGAGAGAGAGAGAGAGAGAGAGACTGTTATGGGTTAGTAGTGCACTTCCCACAGGTGGCAGCATTCAAAGGTAAAGAATAACATGAGACAACCCTAAATGTGTACTTTTGCAGAGCCCGAGTAAGATTTCAATCTTCACACATCTCAATCCTTTAGATGCCTGCTATTGAGGCATGTTATTTACATGTATTTAGAGAGTCTTGCAGAAATCTCCAATTTAAGCCCACACAAGGCAAAGCTCATAATGTATTTGTTGTGACCTAAGATGATTTCACTGATATGGAGTTCTCAAATCATTAATACTAGTCAGGCGAATTGTGAATGATGCTGGTGTGCTAACATAATTTACATTATTTTGCTAATTTCACGGTAAGCTTGATAAGCTTCAAATTTCTCAAATTATGCTGTTTTGCCACATTTTATATTTAAACTGCTGTTCCAGGCAAAACAGTAGCATGGGATTGCAGAAACAACGCAATCAAGGAGAATGTGAGTGGATCTTGTTCGTGGCAAATGTGTTTTTGATGTTAATTTTTTACACAATTCATTTTTTTTTTTTTTAAATAGGAACAACCTGATGGGTTTGCATTTCAAGTAATTCTGTGTAGTTTGTGCCCAATTTTTCTGAAATTGCCCAAACTATGCAAAAGCAAATTACACAAATATCATCATTTTTGCAAGTAACATGAAGGCTGATAACAAAGAAGAATGAAAAGATGCCTTGATGTCACAGAGAATATGGTTCTTTAAACAATCTAAAACACAAACACTAGATTCCTTAACCTAGCTCTTCTACTGCCTAATGCCCTCTACTGAGGGTAACTACAATAAAGTGAAAGTCCTGTTATCACCCAAAATCTTGCATATGGTTAAATTCCACTCTGCAATGGGCCGAAGCCGGGGCAAAACACTATTGAGTGGGGAGAGCAGAGGTCTGAGAAAACCTCAAATAGCTAATAATTGGGATGGCATACTAAAGGCACTGAAGGAAGCTAGTAAAATAGATTCGAAACCACTCTGAAGACTCACCCTAACATCTGCACCACGTCAGACAATGGCAAAATACTCTTTAGCCTATCGAGAAAAACGTCTTTGCATGGATTCCTTACTTAAATATCACATTACACTCAATATTGAGCCTCTAAAGACATATTAAAATATAGATTCTGTACATTGTTTCTAAAGGTTGCTACTAAGTTTTCAATGTGCACCACAATGAACAAGCACACACAGTTGTCTTGTTAAAAAACACTACACCTACCTGCATCAAATATATATATCCTGCATTGATCTTCCAGGCCGGGCTGGTCTTTCTCTTGTTCTGTATTGTTCTTATTAGGTTGCAGCCTGTCAGATAGCAAAGCTGTCTGGTTTGATAAAGAGATATTGGGGACTTTCAGAAAGTTGGTCTAGGAATGCATTCCACTCATTGATTACCATTGGCTTTGTGGTTTGTAACTTGCACTTTCTGGCTTTCCATTTGCTGGCTTTATTTGCTTTAGAATCTCCAGGTTCGGTTTGTCCCTCCTGTTACCTAAAGGCTGTTTCTGTATCCTCGCTTTCTGTTAACAAGCCTTTCAATCTTGTTTTTATCTCATCACATTTGCTATCAATTCAACGACCAAGGTCAAAAGTCAGACGCTATGTTCCAAGGGCGCTTATTTACCTTTCTTTCTCTGAATAAATCAGAATCATGAATGCACAAATGAAGTGCATGTTTTATTTCTGAAGTGTGTGGGAAGCAAATACCTTAATATGATCAAAACTAATCACTAAACTAGGTGATGCAATTTCCTCACATTTTTGTCTGTGTAATGTATATTTTTATTAGTAAAACTGTACGTCTGTGCTTGGCAGTGTGCTGCCACACAATGAATACCCCAGTCTACGCCATTCCTCTCTACTTTGCATCACTCCACACCACTTCACTCTATTTTGCACCACTCCACACCGCTGCACTCTGCAGTGCTCCACTCTATGCCACTGCAATCTACACCACTTCACGCTACACCTCTTTACTCTACCCTGTACCACCCACTCTATGCCAGTGCACTCTTTGCTACTCTACTCTACACCACTGCTCTCTTCGCCACTGCACTCTACAATACTCCAGTCTAAGCAACACCAATATACTCTGCACAGCTCCACACTACACCACTGTACTCTGTACGACTCTGCAACACTGTATTCTACACCATTGCACTCTATGTCAATGCACTCTTTGCCAAAGCACTTTACTCTGTCACACTCAACTCTATGCCCCTGAAGTCTACACCAATCAGCTATATGCCACTCTAATCTACTCTGCAGCACTGCCCTCTATATCACTGCACTCTACACCACTTTACTCTACGCCATTACATTCTATACGTCTTTGTGCAACTGCACTCTATCCTGCCCAACTCCACTCTATGCTACTTCATTCTACTCTGAAACAATCTAATCTATGCCACTTCACTCTATGCCACTCTACCCCACTCTGCACCACTCCACTCTATGCCACTCTACTCTTAACCACTGAACTCTATTCCAATACACTATACAGAACTGCAATCTATGATACTACACTTTATGCCACTGCACTCTACTCTGCATCACTGTACTCTATACCATTGCTCTCTAGATCACTCTATTCCACTCTACATGCCTGCACTCTGACACTCCTCTTTGCAGCACTGCACTTTCCGACACTGAACGTTAATGCCCTCTGCACTACTCTACTTTCCGGCACTACACTCAATGCCACTGCACTCTATTGCACCATATTTTACTCTCCACCAGTCTATGCTACTCTACTCTGCACCACTCTATGCCACTGCTCTCTATGCCACTCGACTCTACTCCACATTCTACACCACTGCACTCTATGCCACCTAACTCTACTGTATGACACTGCCTTCGGCATCACTTGGCTCTACACCACTCCATTCAGCACCACTCTACTCTATGCCACTGCACTGTATGCCACTGTACTCTGCACCACTGCACTCTGTGTCACTCCACTCTGCACTGCTGAAGACTACTATGCACCCCTCTAATCTACACCACTGCATTCTAAGTCGCTGCACTGTATGCTGCTGAAACCAATGCCTCTGTACTCAATGCCACTGCACTCTACTCCACTATACCCTGCATCACTCTTCGCCAATGCACTCTAGACCAGTCTACTCTTCTCAATGCCACACCAGTGTATGCCACTCTTTGTGACTCCACGCTATGTCACTCCAATACACAACACTTTCTGCCACTCCACTTCACAACACCGTACTCCCCTCTTCACCATTCCACTCTACAACACTACGTGCCACTCTTCACTATGCCACTAACTTTGAGCCATGCTGAACAGCAGCCACGCTGGTAAACAACATGGCTAAAACACATCAGCAAAGCCAATAGCTCTTGCATAGGCAAGACCTATTGGCTTTGCCAATGGTTGTTATTTTAATTCTCTGTTTGGTTAGTTAGATATAAACTTAAGTTAAAGTGTACGAAACACTATTTGGCATTAGAGTGACAAGAGTATGTATAAATGGTGCAAATGACCAGTATAAAGACTATACATTTTTGTTACTATATGCATTGTCTTATTGACAGTGGTGTACCCCGTGTGTCATGGCCCCAGTGCAATGAAAAAAAATGGGCCCCTGGCTCCTGTTTGAACTGTAAAATACACTACTAATGACGGTTCAGAGGGTCCATTGGGAATCTGGAACCGAACCCGGTGTCACCACATCTGCTGCGCAAGTTCAATCTACACCCCTGCTTAGGCCTGTTGGCGTAAACATTAAATGGAAAACCTAGAATTTTTTTTTATAAAAAAAAGTTACACAAATACACCACCTTTTAACTAAAGGTGACCAGTGTGTATGCTTGCTAGTTCACCGTATTTGGCGTTCACCTGCAGCTGGTGTCCCACACTGCTGCATATTGCAAACCTGTATTAAATAACTTTACTCTATGGAACTTGTGTCTGTATAACTGGGTCGATATTTTGGCGTACATTTACAGAGCCTTCCACATATAGAACATCTCATAAACTGTAGGTGTGGCCATTCTACAAAAAAACTCTTTACCATCTTATAATTAGCAGACAGGTGGCCACTTCGCACAAATGCTACATTCACACTTAATACAGATGAAACCCCCTTGTTGTTGGCCTCAGCTGAGATACATACCATGGTTTGGATGAGACTGGCTTTGAATTACCACATCATAGTCTTGAACACTTGAGGTCTAGCGCTGGAAGTTAGCACTGTTCTGGAGCTCTTTATTTTTAGGATCCTTCGTCAAGCATTAAAAGTCACACAAGCAAATAGTGGAGATTGGTTTTGCAAAATGTGCTACAGTAATATTTGGTTGGGGGAAAACAATCACAAATAAGAAAGAACGATATATTTGTGCACGTAAATCCTTCCTTGATCTGATTCATGGAATCTGAACCTGTGTACATTTGCCACACAGGTAGATGGAACCGATTAGTAGGGCAGCGCCAAATGTAAGTTGTGCAGAAGGGTCACCAATAGAAAGTTAAGGAAAGCCAGCAAAGGCGGAACTCTGGGTGTTCACATACCTTCTCAATCGTTTTTGCACGCAATTTACATACATAAATGCATACCAAAAAATGATGGAGCAAAATTTGGGTCAAACTTTCCCCAAACAGAGGAGAGAAAAGGACGCTGCAGAAACAGAATTCTTCACTAGGAAAATGTTTTCACTCTGAAGAAAAAAAACATCGATGTGTTAAGCCGCTGTTCTGCTGCACTTACTCCGGTGTTATTTCGACAGGGGACCAGGAGAGCTAAGGAAATTCATTATTTTTGACGATTTCCAATCGTAAATGCGTGGCAATGTTATCTGAATTGTAAGTGTAAATCTGTGATTAGTAGATTGTTCTCTTCTGATAAAATATACAAACATGGCTGCATTGTTCACACTCTGTTGAAATTTTCCCCAGACATTTTCAGATTTCATTTTGCAGCTGCAATTACCAACAGGACTGGGCTCATTAGAAATTCAGGTCAAAGAGAATTAACATATTTAAAAAATGAGATAAATAAACCAAACCAGTGTGCTTGACGTAAGTTGCAGACAGGTGTGAACAGCTGAAATCACATGTGGGGTTCTGCTCGAACATTTTATCACTTCCTGCGATCTTCTGGCGTGAACAACAACAGACCAGTTATGTTATTGAAGCTTAATACAGTTTGGGTTCTCCACTGGCAATGAATACAAGGCGGCGAAGCTGTGCGGGGGAAATGGCCAGGTTGTAATTAGAAACAAGTCAACTTTAGCAGCAATCAAGGTCGTTCAACTTGGACATTTAAATATTTTTAGTTGATGTCAACTTATTTGAAAGAAGCAACGGGGACAATCATTTCTGCAACCAACAAAACAAAGAGGAGAAACAGTACTGGCACCCTGCGGAGCCCCTCATGCTGAGGCATCCCTAGAGCAAACAGTTCACTATCTCCGAGAACAATATAAAACAAGTAAAGAAAAGTGCAAATGATAAAAGAAATGAGACCCAAATGAAAGAAGCACCCAGTTGCTAAATAATGTGCGTGTTTCATGTACGCAGTCTGCGCTGTCCTGCTGTTCACGCCGAGCCTGGCCACAGACCCATGCTGGGTTGCTAATTAAAACAATTACAAATACAAAGGGGGTATCAATGGCATTCCAAGTAGCAAACAAAGAGATAAAGTGCAGCAGATTTAAATTATCAGTGGCTCATCTTCTGGGTCTGGCTTAGGGGATAGGCCATCAATCAATCTCATTATAGGTTGATGTATTGACTTCATCTGCAATTACTACATTACTTATTTTTTAGCCTTTAAAATTATCAATCAACTCAATGCAAATGTCGAATGTTACAGAAAATTCAAAGGCTTGGAGCTTCCATTTTGCTCTAACAATAGGAGCAGACTGTCTCGTTGATCAATCTGACTTTGGAGCACATATGTTTGAAATAAATTGCGGTTGGTGATTGATTTGGAATTTCTGTGGCACTCTGCATAAAGCCCATTGAACAATCTAGTACTCGAACATTGCCTTTATTTTCTAAATTCAATATTTAAAGAGGTTTTTGCAGTTTGAGGAGACTGCAAAAAATCCAAAAACCGAAGTAACTTTAACATGTATTTTCAAATGAACACCAAGTGGGAGAAAACGTTTTCAGAGAGCCCAAATTACACCTAAAGAGGGGAAGTTTCTTTTGTCTCGAGTTTCCATTGACCTCTTCTGAACAATGGTTTATTTACATCGAAAGCTCGCAGTGAATGTGAATGTCGAGGAAGTTCCTACATATCTATTTACCGAGAGGTTTACATTTAACAGCTCAAAATGTTAATTTAAAATGATAATCAGTTGAATAAAGCAATGTGTTCTGATTGGAATCATCTAAATCAAGTACATCTTTGGGTAGTTGGCCACAACGCTCAATAGTGCCCAGGATTAATAATCATGGATTCATACATGCGTTTGTTTGTAATCTCTAAATAACTGTTGACACTATAACTTGTCTCAATTAACCTTTTATTTTTATTGTAAAGGGGTAATTGAAATTTACGAAACAATATTTATATAATATAAAACACTTGCACAGACAGATGACTGAGGAAACAAGTTATGAAATACAAGTTATCGGAATTAAATTGTGATTTGATATGTGATATTTTCATTTCTGTAACTGTGGCGCTGATCGTGTCATATGAAAAGTCATTTATGACATCATGCATGCGGTCATGAGCAATTCATTAAGGGGAAGTATGGTTGCATAGGTAACGATGACTTGACACTTTCACGGATTTCTAGGTTTGAATTGTGACCTTAAGGTCAAATACAAATGAAGTATTATGGAAATTTCTATTTCTAACAACACGCCATATATTGTGAGTGAGTAAACATTTTTTACAATTATTTTTATTTTATTATGAAGATATACTTTACCCCCGTTCAAAGTATCCTAACCCCTTTCCCTAGAACCCCTGTCTGCACAGCATTCATCTGTGTTTGCAGGCTCTATTTGTGTTGTGCCGTTATCTAAGTCAAGGATCTCCCCCGAGTCCTTCTGCCCACAGCATGCTGCCTTTGGCAGTAAATAGCAGGCTTTATGTCTAAGGACCGGCCTCCAGCTGCAACAAGAGCTCAGTTCTGCAGTACCCACAGTACAAGGTATTTGCCTTGCACTTGGTGCGCACAGCAAAAGATGAAGGCGGTGATTTACTAACGTTTTGCACTAGGTTTGTGTCATGAAAGTGACACAAGCCAGTAAAAAATGTTTCTTTTTAACTTACTGTCCAACACTAAACGTTTGCGCTGGAAAATAACTAAAAGTAATACAAAGCAGCGCAAAGCGCTGATTTGCATTACTTAGCATCAAGGGGGCATTACATGTGCGTTCGCATGCCACCACCCACCCTTTTTGATGCAACATCCTATCTTCCGAAAATATGAGACCGGGTTTTGAGTGAAAAAATTACACCTTTTGAAACCAGGCATTAAAAGGAGAAACGTTTTCATTTCTCCTTTCTTTTCTCACTTTGCATGTGTGCTGCACTGAGCAGAACACATTTGCAAAGTAAGAAAATACTTTTGAGTTGTCTAGGCATAGTATTTTGTACCTTCCAGTACAAAGCCTATGCTAGACTAAGGCACATTCCCTTGCACTATGCCACACTTGTGGCACACACCCTTGGACTATGGCACAAAGATGCGTGTGGCACACAGCAGCTAAAATCAGCGCCGTTGCTAAGGAGAGGGAAGGAGTGAGTCATACTTCTGTACATATGGTGCTCTCCTGCTCCCTCTCTGGCACGCGATGCAACACAGAGCAGCAATTTTGGCTGCTGCATGGCTTAACAGTTTGGTAAATCTGCCCCAAATTGTTCTTCCTTGACCTATGGTCAGATACATCAATCGAGACCCCATAGAGCATGGCCCACCGCCCTGAACTTTGGGCGATGGACACAGGGTGTGATTATTGGCCATGCACAGTACCCAGTACCCCATCACTAGAACGTACAGGGTGCAAGGCTAGGTCTTTGACACCTCCTGTTTGAATTCTTAGTCTTCTTGGTGCATGCTAAGCATGTCCTCCATCCAGAAGACTGCCCGCCAATAGCCATTCTCTTCAGTTTCTGAGTGCACGGCACTGTTATTGGCAAAGCCCTTCACCCAGTGGTTTTCACCTAAAGACCGTTTTATAGGGCTTACAGCAAATCCTGAAAGACTGGGGGCAAATGATGTGACCTTTTACCATGCCCTGCACCCATTTCCCCATACTGAGGACTTGCTTGGTGCAGAGTAATGCCTTTGGCCATTCCCTGTACACGTACTTTCCATCCACACTAAATGCTGGGCATGCCCAGCTGATCACACGGGATTTCAGTTATAAGAAAAAGAGGTTGATCGGTGTGCCCAAAAGCCATCTTTCAGCAAGTGGTGGGTATAAAATAGCATGAACCTAGGTCATACACGATGTGCATTCTCTGCAGCCCACGGCTAGTGGCAATGTTAAGTAGGCACTAGCCACATTGTGCCCTTTGGCCACACCTTGCAGTGGTTTCCACACCTCCTGGAATGATTATACAGAGCCATTGGGGAACGTGTTTTTATTCTTGATTAGCAATAATTCCCAAAATGAATGTCAGAGGAAAATGTTTTTGGGAAATTTTATAATTTTCTTTCCCTTAGATCAATCAGCATGCAACTGCATTGTTCAGTGCAAGATTTTATCACAAAATCAAGGAAGCATAAAAAGCAGCAGTCCAAGCTTAAACCAACAAAACACTTAAAACACAATCGCAGTGTGCGCTTGAATCGCAAACAGAACAGTTTGCCTCTCCCACAGAATAAGTGAGGCATTGGACGATTCCCTCACACTGAGAAATGTACAGCACAGCCAGAAACAGTGTCAACTTCCATTAAATATATATACCCCGGAATAGAACAGCCATCAGAAAAGCATGGATACAACACAAAAAAGGAGATATGTCCAGGGCCATTGGAATTATGAGATGTTTCAGCAGTGGCTTTTTTTTTTAGCATGATTATGGATTTACCATATTTGCTACATAATCCTTCATCTGCTGCATGATCTGTGGATTTTAACAAATAATTGTTTCTAGTGATAATGGATCAAAAGTTACTAACAAGCATTGGCAAGCCAATAGGTCTCACCTATGTTGAACACTAGTGTGTCTGATGTTCAGCAAGGTTAAAAGATAGTGATGTGGAGTTTCATAGAGTGGATTGGAGGAGTAGAGTGTCCTATATTTGAGTAGAGGGTAATGTAACTCAGTGGTTCAGTGGAAGAGAGTGTCGTACAGTGAAGGGGAGTGGGCTGGGGTGGAATAGGGTCGAATGGGTTGGAGTGCATTGAGGTAGTGGCGTGGATTGGATTAGAGTAGAGTGGGGTGGGTTGGAGTGGGTTAGAGTGTGATGGAATAGATTGGAGTGGGGTGGGGTGGATTGGATTGGTGTGGGTGTATTGAAATGAACTGAGGTGGATTAGACTGGGGTGAATTGTGGTGAGGTGGGTTAGATAGGATTGGGGTGGCTAGATTGGATTTGAGTGGACTGGGAAGGAGTGAATCAAATTGGGGTGGATAGGATTGGCATGGGGTGGAGTGGAGGGTGGGCTAGATGGATCGGAGTGGGTGGAGGGAACTGGGATAGGGTGGGTGTATTGTATGGGGTAGAGTGTGGGGTGGATTGAAATAGAGTGTGATAGAGTGGAATGCAGTGTAGTGGGGTGGATTGAAATGGGGTGGATGGGGTAGATTGGACTGGGGTGTTGTGGGCTGGAGTTGGATGGATTGGATTGGAGTGGGTGGTTTGGATTGGGGTGGATTGAATTGGAGTGTGGTGGGTTGTATTCAGGTGGGGTGGATTGGCCTGGGATGAATTGGATTAAGTGTGGTGGATTAGAGTGGAGTGGGATGGCTGGATTGGAGTGGGATGGAATAAACTGGGATGCGGTGGGGTGGATTGGATTGGGTTGGATTACATTGAGGTGTGGTTTATTGGATGGATTGCAGTGGGGTGGATTGCAGTGGGGTGGATATAGTGGGGTAGAGTGGATTGAAATGGGGTGGGGTGGATTGGGGTAGGATAGACGTCAGTGGGGTGGACTGGAGAGGGGTGGATTGCATTGGGGTGGGTTGGATTGGGGTGGGTTGGATTGTGGTGGGGTAGATTGGAGTGGGGTGGATTGGACTTGATTGGCCTGGGGTGAATTGGATTAGCTGGGGTGGATTGGATTAGATTGGAGTGACCTGGATTCGGGTGGATCAAATGTGACTAGAGTGGAACAGATTGAGTGGGTTGGATTGGATAGGGGTGGGGTCATTTGGACTGGGGTGGGGTGGATTGGAGTGGGATGGATTAGAGTGGGGTGGATTGGGATGGATTAGACTGGAGTGGGGTGGATGGATTGGAGTGGTGTGATTTGATTGGAGTGTGATGGATTTGAGTGGGGTGAATTGGATTGGTGTGGGGTGAATTGACTGAAGTAAAACAGATTGAATTGGAGTGGGGGTTAAGGTGGTTTGGAGTGGGGTGGATTAAAGTGGACTGTTTTGGGATGGGATGGGGCGGGTGGGGTAGTGTGGGTGGACTAGATTGAGTTGAGGTGGATTGAGTTTCAGTGATCTTGATTGGAGTGGTGTGGATTGGATTGGAGTGGGTGGAATTGATTTGATTGGGTTCGTTTGTATTGGAGTGGGATGGGATGGTTTGGATTGGAGTGGGAAGGGTTGGATTAGGGTGGGCTGGGTTGGAGTGGGATGGGGTGGATTGGAGTGGAGTGAGGTGGGTGGAATGGAATGGGGTGGGGTGAAATGGAGTGTGGTGGAGTGGAGTGGATTGGAGTGAGGTAGGTTGGTGTGGGGTGTGGTGGACTGGAGCGAAATGGGATGGGTTGGACCGAAGTGGGGTGGTTTGGACTGGAATGGATTGGGGTGGGTGGATTGGATTGGGGTGAAGTGTATTGGATTGGAGTGGGCTAGATCAAACTGGGCTGGGATGGGGTGGATTGTGGTGGATTGGAGTGGGGTGAATTGGTATAGAGTGGGGTGAATTGGGATGGGATGGGATGGATTGGATTGGGGTGATGTAGGTTTGGTTGGAGTGGGGTGAGTTGGAGTAGGGAAAATTGTTTTAGATTGGAGTGGGTTGTTTGGGATTGGAGTGGGGAAGATTGGTGTGGGGCACACTGGAATGGGGCAGGTTGGAGTGGGGCAGATTGTTTTGGATTGGAGTAGAGCAGATTGTTTTGGATTGGAGTGGGGCAGACTGTTTTGGATTGAAGTCGGGCAGATTGTTTTGGAGTGGGGCATCTTGTTTTGGAGTGGGGTGAATTAGGGTGGATTGGGGTAGAGTGGATTGGATTGGAGTGGGGTATATTGGTTTAGGCTCAATTGGGATGGATTGTTGGTGTGGGGTGGATTTGACTGGATTGGGGTGGATTGGATTAAAGTGGTGTGGACTGGGTTGGAGTGTGTCTAATGGAGTGTGGTCAGCTGGTATGGCTTGGGGTGGATTAGATTAGATTGGAGTGGGGTGGATCAAATTGGAATTGGACGGATTGGATTGAAGTGGGTGGATTGGAGTGGGGAGGATTGGAATGGGCGGATTGTTTTGGATTGAAGTGGGGCAGATTGCAATGGGGCTAACTGGAGTGCATCAGATTGTTTTGGATTGGAGTAGGGAGGTTTGGAGGGGACGTATTGGGGTGGTGCAGATTGGAGTGAGGTCGATTGGAGTGAGGCAAATTGTTTTAGATTGGAGTGGGGTTGATTGTTTTCAACTGGTGTTGGGCAGACTGGAGTGGGGCAGACTAGAGTGGAGCAGATTTATTTGGATTGGAGTGCAGCAGATTTCAGTGGGGCAGATTGGTGTGGGGCAGATTGTTTTGGAAAGGAGTGTGGCAGACTAGAGTGAGGCACTGGAGTGGGGCAGTTTGTTTTGGTTTGGAGTGGGGCATATTGTTTTGTATTGCAGTGGGGCTTATTGTTTTGGAGTGGTGCAGATTGTTTTGGATTCTTTTGGATTGTGGTGGGGCAGATTGGAGTCCAGAAGATTGAAGAAACAATGTTGCATTGCAATAGTTAGAACAAGTTAATAATCATTTTATGAGCATAGCTCCCACTAGCAAAAACAAAAAACAACAGTGCAAAGTGAGAAAAGAAGACTTGGGAAATAAAAGAAAGTTGGCTATAGAAAATAATACATTTCAATTTTTCTTTGTCCTGCTGGACATGTTTTTTTGCCAGTCTCACTTTCTCTTAGCAGGGCATTAGTAGTAGAACAAAGTAGTACCTTAATCAAGATGAGCACTGATAAAGTTGAATCAATCAGTGATTGGTACCTGCTCCACAGAGAGGAACGGGAAATGATGCTTGGCCTGCAGTGATGAATTACGGGGTGATAAAGAAGAGTGCCATAAAAGCCAACAAATGGTAAGTAACTTGTGGGCTCCAAGCCCTTTAATTGTAACTAACAGAGTCTTGTAAGTGAGAAGCATGCGTTAGCGCATGTTCTCACTGAATCAACCATAAAAACTATGCAACAGATGATTGCGAGCAGTGGAAAGCTCTTAGCGAAGGTTAACTGGTCACCTTCAGTTGCTCATTTCTGTATTTGGTTCTTAAACTGGTACCATTGAAGTGAAATATTTGCACAGACAGAATTACTGTGTGTAAAATGTACTAAAGAATGGATTAATACTATCAAGAAATCTGCCACATTATGCTGCAAAATTAGCCTTTTCATGTCACATAATTGTCAACCAGGCAACCAAAATCAGAGGGCCTGCAAGTCCCAGAGTGCACAGGGTTCCAGGATGTGGCCCTTGTAACCTGTTTCATCTGCCATTTGCCTAGCGCTATATAGTGTGTTTTCAACTCCCACTCCGTGGGCTCAACTGGGCGGCCAGAAGCAGAGGGACTACATGTCCCACAGTGTGCATAGCTCCAGGAGGCAGCCCTAGTAACCTGCCATCTTGCTACTCCTATATAGCATGTTTTAACTCCTGCTGCGCCGGACGTTGGCCATCTGTGGCTGAGCCTAAAAGCCTTGCTCTCTGAAGTGGAGGGCCAACTGTATTTGCAGCAGTTGTTTGGAAGGGACCCTGGTCCATAAGAGAATTTGTGGACAGAGGTGACATCTTTATTATATATGAAGATACTGTCATAAAACATGGCATTCTCCTAGTTAGGTCTTGTTTATAATTCCATACTTCCCTTCCTCCAAATAGTTGGGGATAGTATTTCCAGTTTTAGATATTGGCAGTTCGCACAGTTATTGCTATTGCAGGAGTCTTTCACTCATTGGTATGTACATTGGTTGAAAGTCCAATAAGTGACTGGTTACTGACCAACTGATTGTTGTACCTGTGATGTAACTCACTTTTTGGGCTGCTAGGCCCTACACCATTCCTAAGCATAAGGCTTTAGTTTCTGCCAAAACTGGCCAAAATACCACATTGTTAAATTAATATATTAACTGTGCAGTGAGGGTTCTTAATAAAGAGAGTGAACAGGTTGAGTGCCATTTATCGGCTACTATAACTGCTACCCCAGATGTAGTGTTAAATCCAGATGCTTTGGTCCAACCGGATACAGATACTGCCCCAGGAACAACAGCATGCAGCCAACATGCAGTTCAGGAGACAAGAACAGTGAGGTATATTTCTCGTACGGGGTGTATGGATGTGATACTACCAACCTCTTACCCTCCCCAAGTAATAGAGCTCCATCAGCCAAACGCAGAAGATGACAAGCGATGAAAAAATTCACTCGATACAAACTTGCAATACAGCTCCTGACAAAGAGATGCCAATTGAGACAGGACATCCCAGGAGAGCTGTAGTGTAAAAGGAATGCTGTAAAGTTCATTATTGCCCAATCATGAACGGTAGCGGGTGATTGAAAGACACTTGAATCATATTAAAACAAAGCATAGTGTGGCTAATGGTGCAATATCTCAGACAAACCAGCTTGCACGAAACTCTACTTTATGTAACCAAGACGATCCTACAATCAATTGTTATGCAATTGAATATGATTCTGTACGATGTAATTGTAATATGTATATAAATCTGTTATATTCTGCTGATAAGGTTAGGATTATGGAACAGTCTACCTGACTGGTAGAGGATTATTTTGTGTCTCTCATTTGCGCTCATACTCATGGCAGCTGTGGCACTTTGAATCGGCTCGCTTATGTCAACTGTTTTACTTTTCATTTTCAATTTATGTGGCAGGAAAAGTCCAGTTAGGAATTTACAGCGCTAATAGCTCTAACTCGAGCAAACTCGAAACCCATTGCATTGCAAATGCTTGTTATAGCAAGCCATGGGAAGGGCCTGTTGGACTTGTCACAACACAATCCTATAATGAAATGGCTGCAGAGCACGCTCCTGGAAACTCTGAACAGCTGGAAGTTGTTGGGTCTAATTCCAGTAATTTCTGGGTTGTACATTTTTTTGTTGAAATTGGTGATTCTTTAAGTTATTCTTTCCCTTGTCCAAACAGAAGCCAAACACAAAAAGAGGGTGTGATTCCAAATATTTCATTCCAGTTTCGGTGTGCACAGAAGAGCTCACCTTTACAGGACAAGTCCAAATGAGACTTGCCTTAATTTAAAATAATGAGCAGATAGTAAACTGTCGATTTTTTTGTATCGTTGAATGATCACATAAACTTTGCCTAACAAAAACACTTAGGGCATTTGTTAAAAACTATGCAATGGTCTAGCCCATCAAAGAAAAAGCAAAATGCGACACGGTTTATAAAATGTTATTGCGTTTGCTTGCACTTTTGTTCACTGCAGTGTCAGAACATTTTTTTCTTTGTCAGCTTTCCATTATTGTATGCATGTTACCTTGTTACCTGGTTTGTAAAACTTAAAATTCCAAGAAAAATGTTAAATTGACAAAGCAGATAGAATTCCTTCTCGTCATAATCTAAGCAATATGAAACCTCGTCAAGTGAGCTTTAAAGTTTTACGGTATCATCGTCTTGTGATGATCTGGAAAGCAGCAAGAGAAATTCCAACATTAATGGTCAGCAGAAATAACAATTTTAAACATCAAGATTTTGACAAGGAAACTGTTAAAATACATAAAGAATTTGCTGATCTGCGGTGCTGTACGAAGCTGTAGTTTTAAATATGGCCTTTTTGATCCATCTATTCTGAGAATTTGGAAAGGTGATATTTTAAAAGCTTTTCAGTACCCTGAAGATCTATGTGCCCTTTTAGATCATCACTCTCCACTTTCTATGGAAACCAATGATGCCTCTTCTTAGTGCTAATGTCTAATTTGAATTTTCAATATAATAAGCCTTTTTGTCTACCTTTATATATGAGGGCATTTATTTCATGGGTCAATCTTGCATATGTGTGTGCACAATTCAGATACGTTTTATGTTTCTATGTTGTTTTTTGCTCTATGTTTGTATGTGCCACCCCTTTTTCTCATTTTTTCTGTCTTTAGAGCTAATCCTTAATCCTAAACAGTATAGATTAACTTTCTTATCACCGGTTTTCTTTTACTTTCCTATATATGGATAGTGTTAGCAAAATGAAAAATGTTTGTTTTAGTGTTAAAGGTAAAGTATTGGATTATTTAGAAAGGCATAATGCAGACATTTGTTTATTCCAAGAAACTCACATTGATGATACATTTTTATCGTATATAAATAAAAAATGGATTGGCAATATTATTTCTTCCCCTGCAGTTAACAAGGAAAAAGGTGTTGCAATCTTGTTTGCAAAGAAATTAAATAATCAACTACTTAACAAATATACTGATATAAATGGTTGGTATATTATAATGAAAATAAAAATTTATACTTTCATTTTTCATTGAATTAATGTTTATGGTCCTACAAAAGATGATCCTAAGTTTTGTTCGCTATTTACATCAGAAGTAATTAAGTTAGGTAAAGTACAACTAATCATTGTTGTTGACTTTAATTTGATATCAGACCATTTATCAGATAGATGTTCGCAAACTAAATATTGTCCTCCTAAAGCAGTGGTCTCCAAACTTTTTAATGCTGTGCCCCCAGTTGAAAAATAAAAATTATTGCCCCCCCTCAGAATGTTTCACAATTATTTTATAAAGAGAGCAATGTTTAAATATGTCTAGAACTATTTAAACATTGCAGTTAAGTACTGTTAACGTTTTAAAAATGCAATACATTCTTATGCTTAAAACAAAGCCATGTTATCCATATAATGCTTCTTTTGGCCAGAGCCTGGCACCCACCCTCGGATCACTTGAGGTCCCCCTAGGGTGGCCCGCCCCCAATTTTGAAGAGCTGTGTTCTAACCGATATTCACATTTCGAACTTTTTTTAAATCGACCAAACTGGTTGAAATTTGTTTTTTACATCACCCAAATGAGAAACATTTATTTTCCTCTAATCCTCATACCTCACATTCTTGAATTGATTATTTATTAATTTCCCATCACCTAACTCAGTCATTTTTTGATCCTAAAATTCGCAATATAGATATTTTTGACCATGCACTTATTTCTGGAGTTCTACAACTTAAAACTAGTGAACAATTTCATTTTCGATGGCGTATGAATACAAGTGTTGCTCTTAATGATAAAAATGAATCAAAACTCTTGTCAGCAATACAAGACTATTTTTATTCAATACAGAATATCGCACTTCACTTGTGAATTGTTGGAATGCATTTAAAGCATATATTAGAGGGGCTACAATTTTGATTATGGTGCATGATAATAAAAATTTAAGGTTAAACTTAAAGAATTAGATAAACAAATAGCAACATTTGAATGTCTCTTTATTACAGCTCATGATAACAAATACATAATAGAATTACAAAAGTTTTGGTATGAAATAAAGTCTATGCTAAGCAAATGAACAGGAATACACATTTCAAATAATAAGACTAGATTTATATTTCAAAGCTGATAAGTCAGGCACACTATTGGCAAATTATCTTAGTATTAGAAAAAGATATAATTCATATTAATGCAATTCAGGGCTCAAAAAGCAAAGTGGCACTATCTCATGATGAAATAATTAATTAATGTTTGGCATATTATTCAAACTTATATAATAAACCTCATTCTACTGATTCAATTATTACTGATACGTTTGTACAATCTTGTGGTTTACCTAAAATTACTCAATCTGCTAAGAAAAAAATAGATGCACCAATGTCATTGTAAGAAATTCATTTAGCTATTAATACTCTAAAATTGGGTAAATCACCAGGGCCTGATGGTATACCTGCTGAATTTTATTATGAGTTTTCTTCTAATTTATTACCTCATTTGCTTCAGTATTACAGGAATGACATCAGGTTCTTTCACCGAAGCCTTAATTATAGTTCTTCCAAAACCTGATAAAGATCATACTATTGTTTCAAATTATCGACCTATATCATTAAAAAAACAAGATTGTAATTTGTATGCAAAAATCTTTGCAACCAGACTAGCTACTGTACTATATTCCATTCCACTATATATATATTGATCAAACTGGTTTTATGAAATATAGATATTCTGTAAATAATACTAGATTGTTATTCCATGTAATTGGAAATGCTTCATCTATATCTTTAGAATCAGGAGTTCTTGCATTAGATGCTGAAAAAGTGTTTTTCAAAGTATATTGGCAATATTTATTCCATACCCTATCTATATTTAATTTTGGTAATTATTTTATTCACATGATTTCAGCGCTATATTTTGGTCCATCTGCAAGACTTTTTATCAATGGTCTTTTATCTAACAAATGTTTGCTATTTAGAAGTACTTACCAAGGTTGCCCCTTATCACCTCTACTTTTCATTCTTGCTATAGAGACGTTACTTATTGCTATTAGAAATTACAAGGAAATAGAAGGTATCACAATGAATGATATTACTATTAAAACATCAGCATATGATGATGATGTTTTATTATATACTGTTATCACTAAATCATTCATTCCCCCATTATTGCATTTAATTCAAACATATTCCCAAATTTCAGGTTATTCTTTAAAAATGAATAAGACAGAATTCTGTCCCCTTGATATGTTACCTAGCAATTAAATAATATGATAAAAGGGAAATATTAAGTATCTAGGAATTCTATTTTCTAATACTATTAAACAATCAATTACATTGAACTGTAAATATATCCTTAATCATCTGAAAGACAGATTTTACAAATGGTCTTCTTAACACTTATCCTGGTGGCACAAAGTTGAAGCTATTAAAAATTTGTATTCCTCCAAAAATACTTTATCTCCTCTTCATGATCTCAACTCAACTCAATTCCCTCTCAAATTTTACAAAATTTTGGATACATTTATTTATTAATTTATTTGGAATAATAAGCTGCCATGGATAAGCTACAAAAATTTAAATCCTCAAAATGTAATAGTGGTTTTGGATTGCCAGATTTCTTTAATTACCATAAAGCATTTATATTAAAACAGAACATTTTTAGATTTACTAATATAGATTTTGATAATGTACCTACATTGCTTCCCTTTACAGAAATTCGGTGTCATCATTTCCGTTATCGACATTACTGATAATGTCCGCTTCTAACTTTTTAATTAAAGGATCCTCAACATTAAAATCTTCAAAATTGTTATTACAATATTTGGATTCAATTTTCCAAATACCTATTTCCAATACCTTGAATATGTCTTAGGACATAACCCTTTATTGAAACTTAGTTGTAATATAAAATTCTGGAAGACTTGATTACATTCTGATATTTTTTACTTAAAAGATATTTGTCATAATAATACCTTTCTTTTTTTACATTTCAAAGAACTTGAACAAAAAATTTCTCGTTCCAGTGTAGATGTGATTAAGTATGAACTTTTATGTAATTCCATTCTTGATTCGCTGACTAATTTTCGGGAAAAGAATATTCTAATTTTGAAATTTACATGCATACAATTGCTTCCTCTACTCATGCATTGTCAATGTGTTATAAAAATGAATACTTTTGGAGGAAATAACTTGAATTTTCTATCTTCTTTTTGGAATAATGAATTAGGCATATTTTATGGAGAAAAATTTGGCTGAATATTATTTCTCGATGGTTACTGGTATCTCATATCAAACTAATTAATTCATACTATTTATTTATGGACTCCGTTAAAACTATTTAGTGCAAATTTAGTAAATTCCAACAATTGTTGGCATTGTAATTTTACTTCAGGGTCCTTAAAACATATTCTCTTTGACTGTACGATTATTGCTAAATTTTGGAAGGACGTATGGGAAGTTTTTTCAAAATCTTAGAATTTCTCTGAGTAGCTTTCATATAGCTTGCTGATTGGCAAATCAACTTTACTATCAGCAAAAATGTCAGATACGAATAACAAACTTTTCTACTTCCTAATATCTGCTGCCTTAAAATCAATAACCGCTATTTGGAAAAATGCTTCATTATTATCAGTTCACATGTGGTGGTCATGGATAATTTTTACCAAAAAAGGAGTTGATTTGACTATGATGTGTGTTTTTCATAACACAGTCATTATTATTATTCAGCAAATGTTATTATGCATGTTCAATTATTATATTCTCCTTATAATGTAAGCACTTAATGTACCTCTTTCTGTGCTCTTTTTTGTTTGCTCTGTTTGTCACACTACAAATTAATAAAGTATTTTGAACACAAAATAGAAGCTGGTCAAATCATTAGAACCCTAAATGTGGACTAAGACATAAATCTATATCAAAGATGCCCAGAAAGAGAACAAGAGTCCCAACCTCTGACTTGAGTTTGCATGTGGATGTAATACTTTAATGGCTTTCCTAACTCCTAAAGAGTACTGGGGAATATTACCACATTTCTCTGGAAACTAGGTAAACAGGAGCCAGGTAAAATAAAGGCCAAGCAAAAAACTTGAGATTGACCTGACATTTATAGAGCTACAATGTTGAGATCACCTTACCACTAATGTACGTCCATGTTCTTGTCGCCAGATACTGACCTTATGGTAGTATTTTGGAAAATCTTCAGTTTGAGTAGCAGTGTTTTGAAAGCCTGTCATAAAGTACATTGGAGTAGCCAGTGGACATAACAACCAGAGTATATGGTAAATGACTGAATATTGTGGTTGTATGACAGAACCACAACTGGCTTAACAACGCAGTCGGAACCACAACCGTTTCTTTACCACGCATGCCTTTACAATGCATGCCTTTACAGGAATTTTGTTGTAAAAGCATGTTTAGTAAAGGTCTATGTGGTAACGCCATGCTTGGTTGTGTGATACAACCCCCCTGGCCCCTTCACAACCGCCCTATACCCTAAAACCTACCCTGTCCTAAAAATTACCCCAACCACCAGCCTTCATGCTAAACCCTAAAACCTACCCTGCCTGTCCTAAAAACTACCATGAATCCCCATCCTAAACCCTAAAAGCTACCCTGCCCTGTCCTAAAAACTACATCACCCTGTCCTAAGATCTACCTTGACCCCGTCCTAAACCCTAAAACCTACCTAAAATTACCTCACCCTGTCCTAAAGACAACCCTGACCCATCGACCCCACCCTAAAACCTACCCTATCCTAAAAACAACCCCACCCTGTCCTAAAAACTATCCCACCACCACCCTAAACCCTACCCTGCCCTATCCTAAACACTACCCTGACCCCTCACCCCACCCATAAACCCCATAAACCTACCTTGTCCTAAAGACTACCCCAACACATCTGAAAAACTACCCAGCCCTGAACCCTTAAACCTACCGTGCCCTGTCCTAAAAATGACCCTGACCCCACTGCCCTAAACCCTAAAACCTATCCCACCCTGTCCAAAAACTACCCCACCCTGTCCTAAAAACGGCCCTGACCCCCCACCCTGAACCCTAAAATCTTCCTCGCCCTGTCCTAAAAATTACTCCTGACCCCCATCCTGTCCTAAACCCTAACACCTACCCTGTCCTAAAAACGACCCCACCCTGTCCTAAAAACTACCTACCCCACTCCACCCTGAACCCAAAAACATACCCCACCCTGCCCTAAAACTACCCAGATGCCCACCCTAAACCCTAAAACATACCCTGTCCTGAAAACTACTCCATCCTGTCCTAACACCTACCCTGACCCCACGCCCTGAACCCTAAAACCTACCTGGTCCTGTGCTAAAAACTACCCCTAGCTCTGCCCTAAACCCTAAAAAAGACCTCACCCTGTCCTAACAACTACCCTGACCCCCACCCCCATCCTGAACCAATTAACCTACCCCCTGTCCTAAGAAATACCCCCACCCTCTGCCCTAAATCCTAAAACCTACCCTGACATGTCCTAAAAACTACCTCGACCCCCACCCTAAAACCTACCCCACCCGCTCCTAAAACCTTCCCCTCCCTGTACTAAAAGCTACCCCACACTCACCCTGAGCCCTAAACCCTACCCCACCCTGTCCTAAAAACTTCCCCAACCCCCCACACTGAACCCTGAGGCCTACCCTGTCCTAAAAACTACCCTGCCTTGTCCTAAATCTACCCCAACACCTCATCCCCGCCCTGAACCCTAAAATCTATCCCGCTCTGTCCTAAAACCTACCCTGACCCCCCACCCTAAAACCTACCCTGACCTAAAAATTACCCTACACTGCCCAAAATGCTACTTTGATTCTCCCCCCTGCCCTGAACCCAAAAACCTGTCCTAAAAACTACCTTGACCCCCGACCTAAACCCTAAAACCTACCCTGTCCTAAAAACTACCCCAACCCCTTGCCCCCACCCTGAACCCTAAAATCTACCCTGCCCTGTCTTGAAAATTACCCCACAATGTCCTAAAAACTACCCCAACCCCCCACCTTAAACCCTAAAACCTACCATGCCCTGTCCTAAAAACTACCCTGAGCCCCCGCCCTAAACTTTAAAACCTACCCACCCTGTCCTAAATACTACCCTGCCCTGTCCTAAAAACTACCCCACCCCTACCCCCACCCTGATCCCTTAAAATCTACCCCATCTTGTCCTAAAAACTACCCGACTCTTGCCCTGAACCCTAAAACCTACCCCACCCAGTCCTAAAAACTACCACGCCCCCAGCCCTGACCACTAAATCCTCCCCCACCCAGTCCTTAAAAATACCGCCACCTGCCCAACCCCACTTACCCGTCACGTAGCTTTCCAGGCTGTTCCTTCTGTGTGCCTTAACCACAAATTTGCATGGTTCAGGCACATGTGTGGTTCAGGCAAGCGTGGTAACGGTTGCTTGGATACCCTACCCGTGCCTCCTGCCACATAGAAAAAGCTGTTTCCCAATATTGTGGGCCAGTTTTACAAACATTTTACAAAGGTGCAAGGTCACCACAAGTAATGCAAACTGCTGCAATGTAGTTTGCACTGGAAAGTTGCCTAAAAATAACACAACGTACTGATTGTGCCAGGTTGAGGGTCAGTACTTAGGAAAGAGAGTAGCAGCATCATATCTGTCTACACCTCTTCCATTAACACAAAGCACCTCGAGTCCACAGAGCAAACTGGCATGTGAAAAATCAAGTCTGAAACTATCCTGGAGCTGCTGGTATTTGTACAGAATGGAATTGGGCTTTCAGCTCATGCTAAATTGTTCCTATTGGGATCATGAGCAAAGCTGATATGCTTTTTGGAGGGCCATTTCTGTAGTGGACCTGTGTGCAAAAAAAATGAGCTGGAAAGCAGCCTAGGGTATTTACCCGTGACCGAGGCTCTTTCAAGAATTCATCTATCACTTTTTTGTTTTCTAAGTGAAATGTCAATTTGGCACCAATATTTACACCAAGATTCTTTTTTTTCCCAAAAACTATTTTTTTTTCTTGCACAGTGTCAAAAAATACATAAATATCGGTCAAGCTGTGTTAAATGTTTAGTGTTTAGCTGGAGTAAACTCCAACCACTAATGAGGTAGATGTAAAATTATTTACATTAACAATTTTCTGACCCAAAATTACAACCTCTGCATTTGTTTCATCAAACTGCAGGAAATTATTCGGAATCCGGGTCTTGGTTAAACTAGGCAATTTACAATTCTCAATCCATTCCCGTGATTACAGTCAACATGCTGTTGTTACTGCAAAAGGCTGGCCCTTTGCTGATCATTTCGTATTAATATATTCCGGGGAACTGCAGCACAGCTGCACAGTTACACCCTCGCTTTTCAAATCTTCAAAGGCAATAACTTCCGGGGATGAGCCATTTAGCTGCCAGAATAAACACAAAGGGTAAATGAGCCTGTCTCTGTATCACCGAGGTGTCAGAAAACCACAACTGGCAGAAACTGAACAGTTAGCAAGTTGACCACATGTTCACTGCTGAAGCTGTTTAAATATTCCACCCTCAGATTGCTTTATTGATTGCTTCCTGTGTTTTTCATCTTATTTTTGGCCTGTCTCGCTTTTCTCTCTTTCTTTGTTCTTAGCAGAGATCACATATCGAAGCTTTGCTTCCAAATAGTGGCAATTACTTGATATATATATATATATATATATATATATATATATATATATATATATATATATATATATATTACATATGCCTATGTACACCCGAAAGTAGCTCTAAAAACCAAACATCTAAAAACATGAGGTGTATGCCCTAAAGTTGTGTGAAATATATTTATGCTCTATCCATAACCAGTTTACTTATCTTCAGCAGTGACAGCACAGCTAGTAATGCTTAACCAGCCGTCCCAATACTTAAACATCAAGCTAAGGGTTTCCTGCAAAACGAACATTTTTTTTTAGAAGGAGTCGCACGTATTAACGTGAGCAGAGTTCCACATAGTCCTGGACAAGTATAAAACAAAACAGTGAGAATCAACAACCCCACTAGATTTATAGGTAAGTGTAGATATGCCTGATATCAGGAATGTGTGTAGGCCTTACTGATCTCTACAGTTTGGGGCTCCAAAACTCGTAGGAAGTTGCATTTACACCCCCCTGTAAAGGGCTTCGTTATATGGATGAGTTGCCTTAACCGAGTTTCGGGGCTGGGACTTTGATGGGAATTCGGGCGTCCCTCTCACCGCGTTTTGAAGTCACCCCTTGAATTGTTATTTTATAACATCCCTATTTCAGACTCCTTGGGGGGGGGGTGATAATGACAGAAAAGTGCATTGCATGGGTGACTGTACGTTTATGCAAGTGGCACAGATACTGACATATTTAACATAGTTACCATTTAAACAGTGAATTCTGTGCACGCTAACACCAGAAAAAAGAATGGTGGCAAAAATGAGGTAAAATATGTGATACGTGCTCTGCCACGCTATATTTTTTTACATTGTATCCCCAAGTCTTGTGGCAATAGCAATGTGGTTTCCTAAAATTATCAAGGCATTCCAATATTGGCACGACTGAGGAGGAATGGTGTTAAGTCTAATTTATTGAGTTCTCAGTATGCACAAGGCACACACAATTTGGAGCAGCGTGTTTCCGGGCTGGGAACTCACAGGTACTTTTGAATTTCAAGAGGTTGTGTGAACTGACATTTTGTTGACGACAAAATGCACGAGGGGCTTACAGTTTGGAAATTGTTAACCGTTTGGAAAACACGCACAATAAGAAGATGAGTGCGTAAAAATCACCCCCAGTAGGCGTAATTGTGACTGAGGGGGCTAGTTTTAGCACTGACTCAAGGGAAAGGAATTGCAGCCCCCAGCCGCACACGCTGCCTCCTCGCTGTGCCTTTCCCTATGTCGATTTTAGGATTAAAAGGTTAATACCAGTGGTCAAATGTTTCCAACAGACTGTTTTTGGGACTCGCGCTGTGGAATTTCATTTCCATGTCCGACTTCACCGCTATTTCATCGGTTTTACGTGTGAAGCGCATTGCCCAAATAAGTAACTCGTGGTAATTCATTGATTTGATTATGAAGGTTGCGGGAATAAAGTGAATACCCTGAGCCCCCATTGTGCAGGACAATGGAAAGCTTTGTGCTTGCTCTGCCCCAATGCTCGCTTAACAGTTAAAATGTTATGCGTTTCATCTGCCGGCTCTGAATGCAGCTGCATAATCTGAAAACTGCCACGAGGTACCCTCCTGTGATCTCACTGGCTATCGCTGAAAAGCCAGTCCCATCTAACAGCGATGCAACCAATAGGCAGTTAAAGAGGCAGTTAAGGTCCCTGTTGCCTGTGGTGAGACGGGTCTTTTTTCAACTTTGCAATAGGTACCCGGGTCCAGAAATAATCGTAAGAACTGAGTCACTGTCTAGGCACGCACCTAACAAACACTACGCTTCTTATTAATAAAGAAGTGCGCGTTTTCTAAAAAAAATTGCCTAGTGCCAGGAATTGGCTGTACAGTCATGGTCTGGGGTTGATAGAACATTAAAGGGTCATTTGACAGGGCTCACTGCTTTTGGGAAGTTGGTCATCATTTCCTGCTCGCCAGGTAGTGCCCTATGACAGAATGTTCTCTGGTTAGTCATGCGCAGCACAGTTGTGTTGCTTTCGGTGGTATTGTATTGCAGTTGTGTTTAACTTTCAGCTGAAACTGCGGGTACTGTCAAGCAGTGGGTGGAAATGAAAAAATATTGTCTCCAATTATAATAAATGACCCCCTCTTAGGCGAGACAGCTTCTCATATCACCCCCGGTCATCGAAACGCTTTCTTTCTTTCTTTCTTTCTTTCTTTCTTTCTTTCTTTCTTTCTTTCTTTCTTTTTTCTTCTTTCTTTCTTTCTCAATAACTAACACTTTGGAAGAGCTTGACGCATCTAGTGCAGTGCTTTTTTTCAGGCTGTCATAGGTGGGCTGACTAGCCAAATAGCATAAACATGGAATACAACGAGGCCTAACCGACCGTTTTTTCACTTGCACCAGTATATCACCCACTTTTCGTATGTCAGTAATTTTGTAGTCACTAATCCACAAATGGAGCATGTATAAAGGCAAGAAAGCATGTTTCCTTCCAGCCGTCAGAAAGTGACAATTGAAACTAACCCACTTATCTAAATTTGGTTGATAGGTTACCAAAGTCAGATTTTTTATGCCTTACCAAAACAAACTTGCAAAGCAGAAGGTTGTTTCTACAAAGCAAAAAGGTATGGTACTGATATTGTTGGAGTTTTCTAGCAGTGTATGAGGTTCCTTGACGTTTTTTAGGGTCAAGTGCGCAACCGCTGTGTTCCTGTTGTAATCTCTCTGTGGGCTTTTAACCATGCCCGTGTTACGCCCATCACTTTTATTGGTTTGTGGGCCTTTTAGAATTTCATTAGTGAAAGGCATGGATACGTCATGCCTTGTGTGGTGTTTAGCCCGTCTTGAGCTCTCCGGCCAACTATTGAAAGCATACGAGGCTCTATGTTTTCCGTATGGTTTCTGGACTACTTTTTCTCTTTACTTCATAGGCAGCATGATCTCGGTGGGCAGTAATATAGCGCTTTTAATGACTATCAGTTTAATTCTATTGTTTATCCTAGGGCTCCTTCACAAATTAAAGATTTTACACAGTGCGATTGCGCTTTTTTTTTTATTACTATGCAAAGGCGAAACTGGACCTGTCTTTTTGTTCTGATTAGTCACCTTCACGCTCATGGCGTTGCGCTTTAAATCGGCTCCCTTATGTGAAATTGTATTACTTTTCATTTTCAGTTTATGTGGCAAGAAAAGTCCAGTTAGGAGTTTACAATGTTAATGGCTCTAACCCGAACAAATGTGAGACCCATTGCATTGCAAATGCTTGTTCCTGTTTGTATCCACTGTGTCATTTCACAGTAGTTTTGAACAGGTAAAGACTATCAGCAGCTACACCCTAAATACTTCAGTCCTCCCATCACTGTTCACCGGTGGTCCTGGGGTTGTAGGGCCACGGTTTTCTAACAGTAGACTAGAGTCTGCTGATGCTCTACAGTCTCCACCGACTTTTAATGAGGCAAGGGAACTAAGAGCAAAGCAGTAAGTGCATTGCTACCACAACACTCTAAATGATTCCCAAAGTATCCAGGTTCAACCTTGGAAATGTTGAAATAAATAAGCTAATTAAGTGAACATCGTTTGATCTCGATAGAGATACTTTAGATGTATTAGAATTTGTCCTCAAATCCTCTGTAGGGATTCCGACAGAGGATGGCCCAACATTGATAGTAAAGGCTTCTGCTTCCTTTGTTGACCATTTGTTAATTATGAAAAACGATATGTCTCGTGAAGGGTTTAAGAAAGAGAACAGTGTGGTTTTACAAGGCATGTATGGTAGTGTAAGATGAACTGATGGAGTCAGTGAAAGTTGGGCATTTGGGAGAGCATGGGTACATTTCAAATATGGTAGTTATGCATAAACATTTGATTGTGCAGGAGCAATTGGTCCAGTTGCATGGACAATATGAGAAAAATATTCTGGGAACCTTTGAGAGTGGTATCAAAAATGGATGTGAGATCAAAAGATGATTCAGGCTCATCATTTTCTGCCCAGAGGTGGGTGAATCTTTTCTCTTTTTTGTCGACCCTAGTGGAGTGTGTAAATAGTGTGTAGTCAAATTCTGCAGTCAGGATAAATATGCGTGATCAATTGACCTCCTTTTGCCTGGAGGAGGTGCCCGAAGCCCTTGTCTTACAAAGCCCCAGGGCAAAGTTTGCTAGATGTTGATTTATCTAAAGCAGCCCCAAATGTTTGGGCGTTCCTTTTGGCAGAATTTGAAACAATTAGGCAATGTAGATCACTAGCTGCTTTATGAACAGTGAAGCAGATGACTCGACTATTTACAAAGTGACATCAACATTTTCAGTTGCTTATTTCCAAATTTCCCTGTTAGATGCAGTGCAAAGGTAGATGGAAAGATACTGTTGCTTTTATTCTGCAGTGATATCCCAGGGTATACTACCAGAAACCGTTTTTAAATCACTTCTTACAAAAGTATCTTAGGCAATATATCAACTACTGTAATTACGTGGAGGAGGGCATGTATAGGTGAGAGCAAATTAACTATTTTTTATTCGTATGTATACATATCTCAAGGTTCGAAAATGTGGAGTTAAGAATAGTAGACCGACATTTAGGTATAAACTCTTATTAAATTGTAATTGGGTTGGTAAATATTTTGGCTTCCATCTTTTTTAGGAAAACATTTTTGCACTCACTAGGCTGACATTCAACTTATCAGAGAATAAGCAAATTTCTCTGTTCCAGACAAGATTTAGGGCCAGATGTATCAAAGGTTTTTACCCATTCTGTGTCTATGGGAAAAAGTGTTCGTACATATGGCCCTTAGAGAGGGTAGGTGCATAATGTATTAGGGTTCAGTTACTACTGAAAGGTAGGTTTGGTTTAAAAAATGTTTTTGCCTCCTCATGAGAAGTTTGTATAAATAAAAGTAATTAAACATGAAATTCGATTTTAAGGGTTAAGAAATATATTCCAGGTCACCGCCATTAACAACTCTTTGAAGCAGCTTTTTTGAATACAGATTTCGGTGGTGAAGTTCTCTGCCAAGACAGCAACCTAAGGAGATAAATGTGTGGTGTTCTGACAAAGTGTTGTATAAACAATATAGTGGGTGAACAATATCAAGGGGCAGAATACAAACAAGTACATATACTGTGTTTGTATTTATTTAATTGTTTTATATATATAGTAGTGGTGCTGAGAATGTGGTACTGGCTCCTGGATACCTGGGTTCGAAGGCAAAATAAGAATGTGGTAGCTAGCCACCTATGAGGCCTGTGAGCCAATGCTAGGAGCAAGTGAGCCCACAGGGAGTGTGTGCAAGTGAGGGAGCAATGCACTGACAGCAGCAGCAAAGACACTGAATCCTGTGCGGACATGGGTTACAGTGGGGGCTCCTCACTGGCATCAGGGGCCCCCTGTTCCGCAGGGGTTGACCTTTTTACTGCCTGCACCAACTTGTACCAGTCTGTTCTCTACTCCTCCATCACTGCAGGCACAGCCTGCATCCTTGCCCCTTGCCCCCAGTACAGATTGGGAAGAAGGTTTTGACTATACAAAAGCCTCAGCTGGGAACTGACTTGCAACTGAAACAGCCGGTACTGACAGAGGGAGGACGCGGAACCTCAGCTGTGCCGGAGAACCCAGAGCCTAGGGGACAGAGGACAGCGTGCTGCTGAGAGCCATTGTGGAGCAGGAGCTGGCAAGACTGCGCATCACCGAGGGAGTGGACCAGAAGGCTACAGCATCCTCACTTCCCTATAACTAATTCTGTGTTGCCTTCCAATTTGATGAAGAATGGCCCTGAACCATATTTTACTGTGCAACATCGACTTTACTACAGGAGGAGCCAGAGTGTTTTGACTGATCGAGTCAAGCGGTGCGCAACGAGGGTGGCAGCGCAGAGCGTAACAGCAGCTTTGGCTCCCTACAGCCAGGCAGCATGGCGGCCAGAAAAGGAGAGGAAAACGGAAACCTCGGAGGAGGAAGCATTTGGGAAGGAGCGGACCGAAGTTGGGGAAGGCTAGTCTGGTGCGGGATTATCTGTCTTCGTCACCACAGAGAGATCAAAGACCGAACCACTGCCAAACCACAGCCGAAGGCCATCAGTGTCTTCTGTGAAGGAACTCGCTGAGATGCCAGTGGAGCCAGCCGCGTTCGAGGAAGAACATGGCTAAGGCAGGTGCGTAGGAAGTTACCTTGGGCCAGAATTAGCAACCGTTTTGCATGGCGCAAACTGCGAAATTCGCAGTTTGCGCCATGCAAAGCGGGCATCGCGATGCACATTCCCATTTTGCGAGTCGCTACCGGCTCGCAAAATGGGAATGCGACTCACAAATAGGAAGGGGTATTCCCTTCCTAATTGCGATTCGCACCGCGATGCAGAATTGCTTTGTGACCGCGAACGCGGTCGCAAAGCAATTCGCAGTTAGCACCCATGTCAAGTGGGTGCTAACTCATTCGCAAAAGGGAAGGGGTCCCAATTAGATCCCCTCCACTTTGTGAATTTTGTCAAAACTATTTTTTCAGAGCAGGCAGTGGTCCAATGGACCACTGCCTACTCTGAAAAAATGAAACCAAATGGTTTCATTTTTTCTTTTGTATTGCAACTCGTTTTCCTTTAAGGAAAACGGGCTGCAATACAAAAAAAAAAAAAAAACTGCTTTAATGAAAAAGCAGTCACAGACATGGAGGTCTGCTGTCTCCAGCAGGCCACCATCCCTGTGAGTGCAGGGAATCGCAAGGGGGTCACAAATTGCGACCCACCTCATTAATAATAATGAGGTGGGTCTTTGCGACCCCTTTGCGATTCGCAGATGGAGTCATGGACACCATTCTGCATATGATTTTGCGACTCACAATTTCTGAGTCACAAAATCATAACTACCTACATCTGGCCCTAAATTACTAATCTAAGAGGGGTGCGTCGATACTGGACACCTTAAGAGTTGAGAGTACTGCATGTTATAATCTATATCTAGTGGCCCAGGCACTTATCTGTATTTGTGCACTATTTTTCAGGCATGAATTTTATTACTATCTAATTTTAAAATTGCCTGCAATGGTTTAAAACCCACACTTTCCGGCACCACCGTTGGGCACTTGTGACTGGGATGGGACTTCGTCCCCCAGCATTCCTGTCGCCTGGGTCCTGACGCACTATTAAAGTACTGCCTTCTCAGCCCATCATAGTCCGACCGAGGGCAGGCCGTGCCCCTTATCTAACACTTGTTTTCTTTTTTGGATAATTGAGATACATTGCTTTTATTACTTGAAGACATCTCCTTAAGGCTTGTAACGTAAGTGTCCCTTTCCGCACATTGGCTCTAAGGTCAAATGGGGAGGAAGAAGTTGGCCACCGGAGCGGGGGCTGCAACCATAAGCTTCAGTTTCAATTACTGATAATTTTTAAATGAGGGCGGTTGATTTAGTCATGAATGAGATCAAATTGGCTGAATGACAGCTTTTGTTGACAACAGAAAATGTAATGCTGACGTCCGTGCCTTCAACTGCAGCAGCATCAAAGAGTAGAAGCATTGATGGTCACAGAAATAATTTAAATCTAAGGCCTGTGTCTCCCCGCATCTTGGAGACACAGGGACACAGTGTAGATAACATGGTGGGTGATGAAATAACAACTTCCCTGCAAAGGCAAGTCTGTGATTACGTAGGCAGCACATCCACTTCCCCCATTTTAAGTATTATGGCGAATGAATCTGGCGAAGAAAGGTCGATTAAACAGAGTAAAGGGACTACCAAGAGGGCTAAGAATAAAAAACAAGAGACACAGGAATAAGGCAGACAGCAGTTCTCAGTTGAACCAAACTCCCCCCTGCAGATTTCTTTGCTTTTTGAAAGTACTGCCTAACTGAGTTAATTGATAGCAAATTGCTCCCAATTTGAGATCATATAGAAAGGATAGAAGATAATATGAATCAGATAGTCAGAGTATTGAATACTTGGGAAGGAGGGGATCAGGTGGGAGAGATGGTTTTAACACCAGAACAACTTGCATGCCATAAACCTCATCCTGGTACCCCTTAAAACCGGGCCTGCCCCCCAACCCACTATACAGCAAACTAGTGCCTCCGGTAGTCTAAGCATCAGGGATCCTGCGATCAAATGTTCATCAAAGAGAAAAGCAGCAGGCTACAGCTTGACGCACCTGACCAAAAAATTCATAAGAAATTAGAAAAAAAATATGACAATATATATTTGGTCTCTTTTGTAGGGTCACTGGAATAGCTGGCGTAAGGACGTTATGATCATATGTAATGATTAATCTTGTGGAGCAATACTTAGGAGTACATTACACCAAGTGTTTTTTTTAAAAATAAAGTTTGCCTGTAACGCACATCCATCCAACATGATTATCGTATTTAGTAAATTGAGACTTTTGATGTATGGGTCGACAGATTCTGTGAAAGTGTAGGTAAGTGCAATATGCAGTGATGGGTGAATGTAACGAGTTTCATTTGTCACACTATTTGGATATAATTTGTATTGTGATTTGTTTTATTGAATGTGTGTCATACGTGTTATATTACAGCCCTGAAGAAGTCCTAAGTGAGAGGACAAAAAGCGTTGGCTGTTGTTGTTGTGAGCACATGTATTATGGGATAAAGAAAGAGGAAAGCAAAAAGAATAAAAGAAGATTTACACAACTATAAACTAAAGAATTGGACTTTCTACATTATTGGATGTGGTGCACCTCCTTTGCTCTAAATTGCATTGGATCCTGCAATCACTCTATATGTGGTAGCCCTCCCTCCCCACTCCCCACAAGCAAGGTACTCACCTAAGCTGGTTTCATCAAGGATGAGAGTGCCTGAGCTGGCACAAGATTAAAATGACCGGGAGGAGTCCAATTGCAGTAATGTTAACTAGCCTGTTGTTATTAATCTCCCCCAGCCTTGTGTCCATATGTTATTATGTTGGCAAACGTCCCCCAATTATCACCAGGCCAGACTGAGTCAATGGCATCTTTAAAAAAATAAAGTAGTTTTTTCATTAAAGCAAAGTATAGACCACCAGAAGAATATGGCTGATGAGATCTTATATGTAAGGGAGGTGGAGGGAGTTGGCCCGCTAAAGAAAACCTATCAAAGAGACACCGTGATTATAAATTTCGGCAGACCTGCATTAGTTGGGAAAATACTGTTACAAGTGAGGGCAGGTAAGAACAAAATCTGAGCCTCTGTTGATCCTGCCACTGTGGTATTTTTATAGACAGCTGCAGCCAGTTTCGCCCAGTCTAAGAGTGAGGACGGGCCTATATTCGAGCCCCCAAAGCAGTCAGCAGGTTTTTCGGCCCTTATTGACAAATTGCTTTTCATTATTGAGTAACTTATATGCCAATGATTGATTCTTTTGTGAGGGGAAGAGTGGGGCTTATAACAGACAAGATAATGAGTTGGGCCAATGGTGGTCATTAGAACCCTGGCGGTCGGTGTTAAAGCGGCGGTAAGACTGCCAACAGGCCAGCGGTAAAAATTTAGCAATTATGACCGTGGCGGAAACCGCCAACAAAGACAGCCACTTTAACACTCCGACCGCCACGGCGGTACAAACAAACAGCTTGGCGGTCACCGCCAACAGACATGCAGAGGACAAAGTACCGCCCGCAATATCACAACCTACCAATCCACCACCTTTTCCGGGGCGAATTCACCGTGGATAAAAACACGGTGGAAACAGGATTCCGAAGGGAAAATGCTCACCTCTACACACCCCACGAGGAACTGGACACCATGGATCCGTAACTCCAAATTCTCCCTGCGATAGTCTTCCTGCTCCTCTACCAGGAGCACAAATGCCGGCGGCGAAGACCACGGTGAGTATTGCACCTACGACACAGGGGAGGGGGGAGGGAAAAAACAGGGACGCTCAAAACGCAACACCCCCATTCTCACCCACTACAACACACACACTAATACATATTGATACATCACAGATACACCCCCCAACCCCCCCGGAAGAATGCAAAGACAAAAGAAAATGAGTGTAACCATTGTAATATATTAAAATCAAGTAGGCAAAAACATATATATATATATATATATATACACCATTAACAAAATATACACCAAGCATAGTAGTTCAGGTAGTGCTCCAATTAAGTCAGTGGAACACCTGGCCCACACGGTATGGGCGAGGCCCACACAAGATCCCCGTCCATGACGGAGAGAACACTGCAGGGGCATCAGAGAGCAAGAAAACAGGCACCTAAGGGGGAGGGAAGGGGGGGGCACCTCAGCCGATTGAGTGCACAACACCAAATAAACGAGAGGGCCACATGCCCACTGTTCAATCATGGGGAGTGCAAAGCCACAGTCTCTCAAGTCTCTACAGTGGGTGGGTTGCCCACTGTTCAATCCTGGGGAGTGCAAAGCCACCGTCTCACAAGTCTCTACAGTGGGTGGTTTGCCCACTGCTTTATCCTGGGGAGTGCAAAGCCACAATCTCTCAATTCTCTCCAGTGGTTGGTTTGCTCACTGCTTTATCCTAGGGAGTGCAAAGCCACAGTCTCTCAAGTCTCTACAGTGGGTGGTTTGCCCACTGTTCAATCCTGGGGAGTGCAAAGCCACAGTCTCTCAAGTCTCTCCAGTGGGTGGGTTGCCCACTGCTTTATACTGGGGAGTGCAGAGCCACAGTCGCTCAAGTCTCTCCAGTGGGTGGTTTGCCCACTGTTCAATCCTGGGGAGTGCAAAGCCACAGTTTCTCAAGTCTCTACAGTGGGTGGGTTGCCCACTGTTCAATCTTGGGGAGTGCAAAGCCACAGTCTCTCAAGTGGATAACAGTCTCCACTGTTTCTGGAGGGGGCATTGTGCCCAGAGTGCTTCATCCTGCTAAGGACAAAGGTAGTGGATGGATCTCTCCACTGGTTCTGGAGGGGGCTTTGTGCCCAGAGTGCTTCATCCTGCTAAGGACAGAGGTAGTGGATGTATCCCTCCACTGGTTCTGGAGGGGGCATGGTGCCCAGAGTGCTTCATTCTGCACATGAAGGACTCATTAGCGTCACTGCACTTGGCGCTCATGGGCCAGCGTTGCTTGAGACGGCGGTGCTCTGTTCAGCGTTGCTTGAGACGGCAGTGTCCTGTTCAGCGGTGCTTGAGACGGCGGTGCCCTGTTCAGCGTTGCTTGAGACGGCGGTGACCTGTTCAGCGTTGCTTGAGACGGTGGTGCCCTGTTCAGCAGTACTTTAGACAGCGGTGCTCTGTTCAGTGGTGCTTGAGACAGTGGTGCCATGTTCAGCGGTGCTTGGAGCTGCGGGCTCCTTTGCAGTGACTCAGCTGCTGGCGGTCCTTCATGGCCCAGAGGGGCTTGTGCTGACGGTCCTCTCTGTCCCAGCGGGGCTTGTGCTGGCGGTCCTCTCTAGCCCAGCGGGGCTTGTGCTGGCGGTCCTTCATGGACCAGCGGGGCTTGTGCTGGCGGTCCTCTCTAGCCCAGCGGGGCCTGTGCTGGCGGTTCTTCATGGCCCAGCGGGGCTTGTGCTGGCGGTCCTCTCTGTCCCAGCAGGGCTGGTGGTGGTGGCCTCCTGGGCAGCGGGGATGATGGTGGTCTTCTCCGCCATGCTGCTCTTCCCAGACTTGCTGAGTTTCTTGTGTCCCTTCCCCACCTTCGAAGGTGTCGCAGCTGACTCCACACTCCCACCTGTAGCCCTGGGAGCAGCTTTGGTGGCTGGGGTCTTCCCCCTCTCCTGCCGGGCACTGGCCAACTTCTGGTGCTTGACAGGTGGGGGACTGTCTGTGCTGTGGCTCCGTGCCACACTGGCTGCCCTGGTGGCCGATGCACTCCAGATTCCGGTGACTACAGGCACCACTGGTCCCGGAGATGTTGTGGCTGAGGTGCTAGTTTGGGACCTAGGAGACGGACGGGGTGGGGGAGGTGTGGGAAAGAGGTCAAGGTTGGAGAAGTAAAGTTTTTTGGAGACACTGGAACGGGTAGCTGGAGGGGGTTTGGGAGTGGAAGAAGAGGTTGTGGTTGTAGGAGGTGTTCGTTTGCTGACTTTGGGTGAAGGTGCATGGGCTGGAGGCTGTCATGAGGTGGATGGCTGTTGGGTGGGTGTGTGCCTGCGTTTGTGAATTTTGGGGGGGGCGTCACAGACACACTGGGAGAGGACACAGGGGACGTGTGAATGGTAGTGAGGGTGGTGACTGCATGTGAGCTGGGTGTGGTGGTGTGTGTACTGGTGATGGTAGTAGTGCTGTAGAGGTAGTGCATGCAGGTGTGAGTGTAGACGAGACTGGGAGGGAGGAGGGAGACGAGGAGGAGGGGTACACAGTGGAGGCAGTGGATGTTGGTGTGTTTGCATGTGTGTGATGCTTGCGTGAGTGCCTGTGGGATGTGTGGTGCTTATGTTTGCCTGAGCTTCCCTTGTGTGTTGACGTGTGTGCATGCTGGTCTAGAGGTGTGCTTGGGATAGGCTGGGGTACAAGGGATTAAGTCTTGATGGAGGAAGTTGGAGGGGGGAGGCTAGAGACAGGGATAATGGCTGCCATCAGTGCTGAGGCCAGAGTCTGAAAAGCTTGCTGAAGGGCCGCCTGACCAGAATGAATGCCTCCAGGAATTAATTTGTTTGTTGTAACTGCCTTTCTCCACCCTGGATGGCATTCAAAATGATAGACTGCCCAACAGTGAGGGACCTGAGGAGGTCAATGACCTCCTCACTGAGGGCAGCAGGGGTGACTGGAGCAGGGGCTGAGGTACCTGGGGCGAAGGTGATGCCACCCCTCCCAGGTGAGCGGGCACGGGGCAAAGGCTGAGGGGCTGCTGGGAGGGCGGTGCTGGAAGGGGGGTGGCGGCTGTACCTGTAGATGGGGGAGGCACGGATGTTGCCACCACCACAAGGGAGCTCCCATCAGAGGACGAGTCAGTGTCACTGGTCTCAGCTCCTGTCCCCGCCGTGGAGCTCCCCTCGCCCCGTCCCACTGGTGAAGTCCGATTCCATAGTGTGGCCCTCCATGGCCATGTGGGATGCAGCCCCCTCGTGCTCTGGTGCCACTGCTCCTCCGCCTGATGATGCTAATGCACACAAGAACAGGGAGACCACAAAAAAGGGGGGGGACAGAAGAAAGACATTTTGAGTGCATGCATTACCGCTACCGTTGGCGGACACGACAGACACACAAGCCCCCTGTGCTACGCCGCGCTCTTGGGCTCCACTGTTCAATTCCTGGGAAATGGCCTACTAGGCTATGGGCGACATCTGCACACATGGATGACACAGGGGCATGACTAGGCGTACTTGTCACGCTACAGAGGTGGGGTGGGGTGCCAAATGGCCTGCCTTACGGAGGGACCTTGCCTACGGAACTCGCCCTGGCCTAGGGAAACCCACAGCCCACCTCCCCCACCCAGACCCCTCCACTGCGTGCAAAATCAGCAGATTGAAAGTGTACTCACCCCCTTGTGGCTGCTGTGATGCCCTCAAGCGCCCATCCAACTCTGGGTACGCCACCACCAGGATCCTGAACATTAGGGGGGTCATGGTGCGACGGGCACCCCTCCCACATTGGGAGGCCATCCCCAGCTGAGCCTCCGCCGTCTTCTTGCTCCAGCAGTGAATATCCTCCCATCTTTTCCGGCAGTGGGTGCTCCGTCTGTGGTAGACCCCCAGGGTCCGGACGTCCTTGGCGATGGCACGCCAAATATATTTTTTCTGGTGGGCGCTGACCTACATGATTTGTACAGGGGGAATAGAAACTTATTACCAACTGCACCGTCACAGTCATTGGCCCCCATCCCTACTCTTGCCATGTGGCACATGCACTCTCCGTCGCTTCATGCACGCCGCACTCTCCCCCCTTCCTTCTTACATCCGCCCCTCTCCACACAAGCATAGCCCATAGAGAATGCTCCCAGTGTACTTACCTGTTTGTCTGGAGGACCGTAGAGTAGCGTGTACTGGGGGAGGACCCCATCCACGAGTTTCTCCAACTCCTCCGATGTGAAGGCAGGGACCCTTTCCCCAGACACTGGAGCCATTGTCTCTTCCAGACCGAGGTCACAGCAGCACTTGCAGTGTAGGTCCTCTCCTGTCGAAGATCAGGTATCGAGTGATTGAAGTGATAGAAAATGGCGGTCACGTCCGCGGCGGTGCCTACCATCACCGCCGGCGTACAACGTCATTGGCTCCTGGGACCCATAGGGTCCAATGTTAACCAATGAAGTATTGCGCTGTGGTCTTCAACCGCCTACCGCGACGGTGTACAACGCCAGCGCAGTTACCTCACATCCCATTGTCCCACTTTAGATGTCAGGCAGCCGCCATTTCAGGGGCCCTCATGGCTTCTTTTTCAACTGCGTCACACATACCTAGGCCTAGACTCAACACACATACAGGACACTTTTTAGATTATGATTGGTGTTCTGTGTAAGCTGTGGGTACGTACCTCTGAGTTGGTTGACTCTGTGCTCATTGTTGTCCTTCATAGGCACCGTCCGCTGGGACATGTGAGAAGATGGCGGCATCCTCCGGTGTACCGACCATTGGTGGACCTGTCGACAATGGAGGAAAGACATGTGATCATCACAAACAGGCTTGACCGTGCCACAATCCAGGAACTGTGTACCCAGTTGGAGCCAGACCTGATGTCAGCTATCCGCCATCCCACAGGAATCCTCCCTCAAGTGCAGGTGCAGTCAGTGCTCCATTTCCTTGCAAGTGGGTCATTTCAAACAACAGTGGCCATAGCATCAGGGATGTCCCAGCCTATGTTCTCCAACAAGTTGTCCAGAGTGTTGTCTGCCTTGCTGAAACACATGCGGAGCTACATCATTTTCCCTCAGGTGGAGGATTTGCCTACAGTGAATGGTGATTTCTATGCCCTGGGACATATCCCAACATCATAGGTGCCATTGATGGGACACATGTGGCTTTGGCAGCCACCCCACAGGAGTGAACAGGTGTACAGAAACCGGAAGAGTTATCATTCGATGAATGTACAGATGGTATGTTTGGCCGACCAGTACATCTCCTATGTAAATGCCAAGTTCCCTGGCTCAGTGCATGACGCCTACATCCTGTGGAATAGCAGCATCCCTTATGTGATGGGTCAACTCCAGAGGCACCGTGTGTGGCTATTAGGCGAGCACCTGGAAGCAAGACAGTGGGAATGGTTGTCTGGGTCTGGGGTTATCCCTACAGGTTAGTGTGTGTCTAACAGTTTTCCCTCGCCATTTTCAGGTGACTCTGGTTACCCCAACCTGTCATGGCTACTGACCCCAGTGAGGAATCCCAGGACAAGGGCAGAGGAACGCTACAATGAGGCCCATGGGTGAACTAGGAGGGTGATCGAGCGGACCTTCGGCCTCCTGAAGGCCAGGTTCCGGTGCCTCCATGTGACAGGTGGATCCCTATTCTACTCACCAAAGAAGGTGTGCCAGATCATTGTGGCCTGCTCTATGCTTCACAACTTGGCTTTGCGACGACAGGTGCCTTTTCTGCAGGAGGATGGTCAGGTGTTGTTGCAGCTGTGGAGCCTGTGGACAGTGAAGACGAGGAAGCAGAAGAAGAAGACATGGACAACAGGGACTCAGTGATCCAGCTGTATTTCCAGTGAAACACAGGTAAGAATACAAACCTGCCTACCACATGTACTTAAACACTACTACCTCTCTACTGTCTGTCGTTTTCACCCAGTGTATGGTCACTGAGTTGTCACTTTCCCTTACCATTTCACAGATGTGGGTCCTACAGTGTGACATCTGCTTTGTTTCCTCATGGACTAGAGCTGTGTGACATAGGTATGTTGACATTACATTTGAAAGAGCATTTTGCCACAGTAATTGTTAATACACTATTTAGAAATCACAGACTGACTCCAGATTGTTTTGTGCTTTAAGGGTGTTTATTTTAGTGCTCAAAATTGGAAGGGGTAGCAAAATGGTGAGGGGTGATGGCGGAGGAATGTCCATGGCAGAGTCCATTCTATTAGTCTCACAGGTGCATTGCCCAAATGAGCATAGGAAGTGGAGCTGGGCCAGTTTAAGGATGGACAGGGTGACAAAGTGGGACAGTAGGATGACAATCAGGGTGGTCTCATTTATTGGTGGGGGTCTTGGCATCGTTCTCTGTCTTTGTCCTGGATCTCAGGGACCGTTTGAGAGGTGGTTCTCCCTCTGCAGGGGGTGGGGTGCTGGTGTGGTGGTCCTGTGGCGGTACCTCCTGTCCATTAGCACGGGCGGAGGTGGTGGGCAGTTCATCGTCCAGGCTAGTGTCAGGGGCCCCTTGTTGTGCCACAGTGTCCCTCCTGGTGTTGAGTACTTCCTTCAGCACCCCTACGATGGTGCCCATGGTGGAATTGATGGTTCTGAGTTCCTCCCTGAGGCCCAAATACTGTTCCTCCTGCAGGCACTGGGTCTCCTGAAACTTGGCCAGTACCATTGCCATCGTCTCCTGGAAGTGGTGGTATGCTCCCATGATGTTGGAGAGGGCCTCGTGGACCGTGGGTTTCCTGGGCCTGTCCGTCCCCTATCGCACAGCAGCCCTCCCAGTTCCCCTGTGTTCCTGGGCCTCCGTCCCCTGGACCGTGTGCCCACTACCACTGCCCCCAGGTCCCTGTTGTTGGGGTGGTGGGTTATCCTGGGTTCCCTGTAGTGACTGCTGATTGACGTGTCATGGGGACGGAGGTATGAGCCCACTGGGTGGGTGCTGTGCTGGTGGTTTAAAAGGGGGGAAGGTCTGTGGTGGCCTGTGACTGGGTGAGGGGAACTGACTGTCCCGAGGTCCCCGATTGGCCGGGCTGGTCATCTAGATCCAGTTGGACAGAGGTGCTGTCATCTCTGTGGGCCTCTTCTGTTGGTGATGTGGACATGTGTGGACCCTCCTGTCTGGTGACGTTGGGTAGGGGTCCTGCAGGGGTACAAAAGGATGTTTAGTACATCTGTGCGTTCCATGGTGTGCAATGGGTGGGTGACCGTGTACCCCAGTGCTTGCATTCCTGGGTGGGACCTTGTGTGATGATGGTTTAGGGAGGTGTATGGGTATGTGCAGAGGCCATGCTTTGGTGATGGGTGTCCATGCTTTGTTGTTGCATGCAGGGCTTGGTGTTAGGATGTGTGGTTTGTGATGTTGGGACATTTGTGAGGAGTTAGAGTGATGGGGTAAGGGTGAGGATGGGGGTATGTGCTGGCATGCAGGTAGGGTGGGGGATGTAATAGTTAAGATTTGACTTACCAGAGTCCATTCCTCCACCTACTCCTGCGAGGCCCTCAGGATGCAGAATCTCCAAGACCTACTCCTCCCATGTTGTTAGTTGTGGGGGAGGTGGTGGGGGTCCGCCGCCAGTCCGCTGAACCGCAAGGTGGTGTCTTGAGACTTCGGAACGCACCTTCCCCTGTAGGTCGTTCCACCTCTTCCTGATGTCCTCCCGATTTCTTGGGTGCTGTCCCACTGCATTGACCCTGTCCACTATTCTTCGCCATAGCTCCATCTTCCTTGCAATGGAGGTGTGCTGCACCTGTGCTCTGAATAGCTGTGGCTCTACCCAGACGATTTCCTCCACCATGACCCTGAGCTCCTCCTCAGAGAACCTGGTGTGTCTTTGCCGTGTCATGGGATGGTGTAGGTGATGTGTGGGGTGGTGTGTGGGGTGATAAGTGTGCTGATATGTAGTGGTGTGTAGTGTGAGGTGCGTGGAAGTTCTGTGGGTGATGTGTGCCTGTGGATGCTAGTATTGTTGATGGTGGTGTCTCTCTCTGGCCTTCGTTCGTGATTTTTGGTCATAGGGGTTTGTGGGTGATGTGGGTGTGTGTTTTATATTGTATTGGGTGTGTGGGAGTGGTGTGTGTATGTGTATCAGGTGTGTGTATTTTGAATTGTCCAATGTGGATGTGTTTTGTATATGAGTGTGTATTTTGAGCGCGGCGGTGTGTACCGCCAATGGAATACCGCGGTTGAAAGACCGCCATGTGGATTTGTGTGTCATGATAGTGTGGGCGTATTTCTGTTGGCGTGACGGTGGAGGTTTTGTTTTCGCCAGTTTATCACTGACCTTTGGTGTGGTGGACTTGTGTGGGTGTCTGAATTTTGGCGGATTCCGTGCTGTGGGTCATAAAAGCTGTGGCGGTTTTCCGCGGCCGCCGCGGTGTGTTGGCGGTCTTCTGCACGGCGGTATGCGGCTTTTATCGCCAATGTTGTAATGACCGCCAATGTGTTTTGACCTCACCATCCCCCTTTATGTGCCCATCTGATACCCCTGCTGTATTGAATAGCAACCCAGTCACAGGTATTGTTCTATATGACCTTCTCATTTCTCCTCAAATGGGTCCAAGTGACAATCCAAGCTCATTAACAGCTGGTATGAGGAACCATGGTCACGTTTGTTCCCTTGATGCCTTGAATATCCCAATACCAAGCAAGAGGATTGAGGGTTTTTCCTTTTTATCTTGGAATATCGCAGGGATTCTTGGTAAGTTAAATGATGAGAATTGACTATCTTGTGGATGGGAATATGACAACTTTTGATGTCAGGAAACATGGGCTTTGGAAAGTATATCCTTAAACGGATTTAGATCATTAGATCATACTGTTTGACTGCTATTCCTTTGGTTGCTGGAAGCGCAAAGGTGGGATTAGCATTTTTTATAACTAATTCTCTTGGCTCACTAAAAGTTAACGTTTTAGAGTTGAGGCCCTGTTATCAAATTTTAAAGCTACGATTATCAGCTCAGTCAAGTGTTTATTTAGTTAATTTTCGCTTCAATTATTTTAATTCCCCACCAACTTCATATTATAGAGGAACTTGAAGGAAAGATTTCAGAAAATATTTGCCACAGCAGTGTTCCCAGCTCCATTATTTGGGCTGGAGATTTCTACATTACCAAATGTCAAATGAGGGGGCGGCGAACCTGTGCGATCACGGATCTTTATGATCATGAAGTAAGCCACTTTTCTCATACAGGGTATAGTGAAGCCCTTAATCGCCTAGTAACGTCCTTTAATTTAATATTTGCTTTGGAGGTTTTGGGGCACTCAAGGGATAATTTAAATGTATATATTTATATATGCTTGTAGGTGTGGGGAGAGGCACAACAATACATTTTGTTTTATTACCACAAGACTTAGCCAGGCGCTCTTGCTCTTAAGCTTCGAGGTGCTCACTCTCTTTTGGTGACCATTATCCTGTTTCATTATTTTTACTGTTTCAATTAGTAAAGTGCACATCTTAGCAGCAAATGGTCACAGTTTCACATCCAGTGTGTAAGGGGATATGACTTAGATGGGAAGCAATAAACCCAGCAAAGGTTTTGGGGTCTTTGGCCTCTAAAAACAGTGGAGAAATTTGGGGTTGCCTCTCTCCTCCAGATGATCCTTTGTATATTTTTTGTAAGGCAATTTCAAATGGGCTAACTATGAAAAAAAAACAAATGAGACGCCCCATTCATTCTTGATTTTCCCATGATTGTACTTTTGCTCTGCATGCATTAATGTTGGCTATTAACAGCACTACTTGAGATATGGAAAGGGTTAAATTAGCACCAGCTAGGTACAAACAGGCCTTACAAGGAGAAAGGCGGAACTCAGAACAAGAGCATGGGAAGATCTATGCAAAACAGCTGAGTTAAAGGAAAACAGGTTGTTTTGAAATACTCTAAAATGCCCTTTTTTGCAGACGGTGAATCAAGTGAGATTGTTTGTCATATTCCAGAACCGGACTGGGTTGATCATTTTACAAGAATAGTTAGTCAGGAAACAGGGGATTTGATATAAGGGAGATCGGGATGCAAGTGTGAGAGCACTGTTGGGTGCAGATCTTGTGGACTTAGATTCAGTCTCTGATGCAATAAAAGGGGCAAACCTGGGCAAGGCACCAGGCCCTGACGAGGTTCCAGTTGACTTGCTTAATTCAGATATAGATCACTGGACCCCAAAAGGTTACAAATGTCCTGAGGGCAGCAATTAAGGAGGGCCCGATCCCCTCTTGGAAAGAATCAATTATAGTCCCCATTTTCAAGAAAGGGGATCAAAACTTGCCAGTGTCCTACCGTCCAATTTCATTAACCTATTCATTGCTGAAGATCTGGGTAGAGTAATACTCTGTAAATTAGAAATTTGGGCAGAGGATCATTGTTTTTTTAGCCCGTTGCCATATGGTTTATGCCCTGGACTAGGGACGGTGGAACAGGCCCTTAGATTGGGAAAGTATGTGACGGCCAAAAGCGGGGACTTTCATCTGGCCTTTATGGACCTCTCCTGTATTTGAAATGGTTGACAAGGAGGCCCTATGGGATTTGATGGAACAAGCAGGTACAGATAATAAATTACTTGATTTTATCCAGCAGATCCATCAGGACATTGCCACTAGAGTGTGTTACTCCCGCAATAGTGACTGTACAGCCCAGATAAAAGTAGCTAGGTGCGTTAGACAAGGTTGCATATTAGCAACTTTTATTTTTTATTTTATGTAACTGCCCTTGATAAAGCTTCAATAGGCTGCACAGACGATGTCCCTAGGGTTGGTAATCAGCTGGTCCCAGTATTGTTATATGCGGATGAGATGGTTTTATTGGCACGCATAGCTGTTGGTTTGCAAAAACTCTTGGATGGGATTTTTGATTTTATGTCTGGTCTTAAGTTAAAGGTGAATGATCAAAAATCCCTTGTAATGTCATATGGTCCTGGGAAGCACAAGCATGGGTTTTTTTTACACTGGGGGGATACAAATTGAAAAAAATCTGAAATTTTTTAGGCATTTTATTTGATTTGAAGAGGAATTGGGAGAAGTTAGTGGCTCTGGGAGCGCAAAAATGAGAATAACAGGTGAAGCCATATTTAGATTTGTTTTAGAAAATTAGGGCAAAAGCCGATACAGGACTTAGTTCAGCTGTATAAAAGCAAATGTATAGTCTTGGGTACGTACGACGCCAGGGTATGGGGTTATTCAGGGGTAAAAAATCTTCAGATTGTCAAACAAATATATGTTTGTAGGCTTTTAGCCATTCCCATGACCACCTCTAGCTTTATCACCCATATGGAACTAGGAGAAGGTCACATCAAAGATCATGCTGCATTGGCCCCCTTGCTCCTTTGTGTAAAAATCTGGAGCATGCCTTGGCCTACCTTCTCTAGACAAGTCCTGGCAGATTGCCTGAGATTGGACAATAGGGCATTAATCCCATGTCTCACATACACAGACAAGGTCTTCAACAAACTTGGTTGTGGGCATCTATTTGAAAATCCAGAATTGGTTACATCAACTGGTAAGGCGAGAGTGATTGATTCTTACTTTTCATACAGGAAAGAACTTAGGATTGTAAGTGTGTTAGACAAGTATTCGGTAATAAGATATATGAATGTAACCACATTATCTACCCTAGAGCCCTATCTAACATGGGCAGTGAAGCCTGCACATAGGTTTTATCTTACCCGTTTAACGTTGAACCTAGTTCATCATTTGTTTGCCTTCCCAGTGGCGAAAGCATGGCATGCAGTTCTCCCACCGTGTCCATGTGATGGGGTAACAGAGCAGTTAACCAAACATTTTATGTTGTTTTGTCCCTGATACTCCTCACCTAGATGGAGATTTGTGCACCCTGTTCTGTTGAACAAAGGTCTTTTATCTCATAAAGAAGGGTTGTTCTACCTACAGCGATTGTAGTCCAAGGAAATCTGTTCATCGGTCTTAAATTATTTGCTAGTTTCTCTACGGATCAGAAGGAAATGTGCACTTTAATACTGAGAAATAGATATGTTATCAGATCTGGTATCGAACTCTGGAAGATTTGTAATTCTACAATTTATAAGTAAATTTTGGTATTTTAGCACATGTTTATTTATTATGTATATTTATTGGTACTTATTGTAATATGCTGTCTGTGCTTTTATGGTCTTTTTTAACTTGGTCGAATAAAGTTAAATTGATTGATCAAATGAAATGTAATACTTTGTAATGACTTTTTATCCAATGTAATTGTATAAAATATTGTTTTTTATTAGTTTGATAAATATTAGTTATTTTAGAGTCATGATGTATCAGTATTATGATAATATTTGTGTTTAACTGTTATAGTATAATTTTTAGGTTTTTATTTGAAATCAATTGTTTAAATTTAATTAGAAATTGGTAATTTAGTGGCAGGTTGAAGGGTTGTAGGGACTAGAATGGGAGTTAAAAAGTATATTATTTCTTGTACTGAACTTATAAATTCCTTTTATGTAATTGATAAATAATTATGAAACTTAATTCATTAATTGATATTTTAATTATTTTTTAATTTCCAATTAATTGTAAATTGGTTAATCAGTTTATTTAGTTATACATTGTGTTCATGACATTTATATTGGTAAATTGTTTCATATATAAATGTATTTAAGAATTAATTGAATCTTAATCATATTTATAATGCTATACCTTTTCTGTTAATTTCAATTTTGTGTCAATCTTTTTTTTTAGGATAGTTTTTTAGGATAGTAGTGAAAGGGGTGTTTCAATGCAAAATATTTTTATTATTTTATAAAAATGTACTTTTTTATTTGCGATATAAAATGTGTATTTCTAAATGTAATTTTATTTGTTTTATATTTAATGAATGAATTTATTCTTTTAAATGTTTTATTTTATGTGGTGTATGTTTAAATGTTTTATTCAAAAAATGTAGGAGTGGAATAGTAAATCTAACACTCTAACACACCAAAGTCCAACACTTTCCCTACTGATGTCTAAATTTGAGTTGGAGTATTAAGTCCAGCCCCTTGAAACACCAGCCCTTCCCCTACTTTTGCTCTGATTGGAGTGGGAACAATAAATTGGACCACTTCAGAGTCTAGTAATGTCCCTACTTTTGTTTACGTTGGAGTGAGGATATTAAATCTGACCCTTCCAAAAGTCCAGTAGTTTCCCTACTTTTGCTAACATTAGGGTGAAAAAAGTAAGGCCCTGATTTATACTTTTTGGTGCAAAACTCAGTTTTGCACCAAAAAGTTTAGCACTGGCTTACACCATTTCTGTGCACCAGCCGGGCACCATATTTATGGAATGGTGCAAGCCGGTGCAAAGGGTTGGCTAGTGGCAAAAAAATGAATTTAGTTGTATTGGGCTGGCAGTATGGAAGAAGGGGTTTTTGCACCAAAAAATGACATTAGGCAGGTTAGAGTAAGACAAATGACTCTAACCTGCCTAGTGTCATTTTCTGACACAAAACCAACCATAACACATGACTCCTGTCTTAGAAAAGACAGTTGTCATGCCCACCACCCCAATGGCCAGCATAGGGGACCAGGGTCCCCTGGCCATGGCCAATGCACCCAATACCAAGAAGGGGGGGCATTTCAGGGCCCCCAATGGAACTTTAAAAAATAAAATAAAATACTTACCTGTACTTACCAAGGATGGGGTCCCTCAACCTCCGCTGTCCCTCTGGTGTGGGTGTCCCTGGGGCAGGCACCTGTGGGCTTATTCCATGGTGTTCCACCATGGAAATATGCCCATAGGTCCCCTAATGCCTGACCTGACCGAGTGTTAAAAAATGGGGCAAAGCAAACTTTGCACCATTTTTTGACCCCTCCTCCCTCCTGTGCATCATTTTTGCACGGGAGTATAAATATGGCGTTAAGGCCATAGAGTCATTTGCACAGGAACACCTACCTTGCGTCTCATTAAGGCAAAGTAGGTTTCCACTTCCAAAAAATGACTTTAACTACATACATTTGGAGCTATATGGGTCTAGCACCAAAGTATAATTATGGAGTTAGTTTTGCACCGAATTAGAGTACATAAAAATGATGCTAATTTGGTGCAAACAGAGTATAAATATGCCCCTCAATCTGACCCCTCCGAAGTGGGAATAGTAAATCTGACCACTCTGGAGTCCAACACTTTCCCTGTTTTTGCTCACATTGGAGTGGGAATGCTAAAGATGACCATTCAAACTTTAAACATTTTACTACTGTTTCTCAAATTGGAATGGAAACAGTAAATCCTACTTCTCTAAAGTCCAACTCTTTCATTACAGTTCTTTAGATTGGAGCAGAAATAGTAAATCTAACCCCTCCAAAGTCTAATGCTTTCCCTACTTTTGCTAACGTTGCAGTGGCAATAGTAAATCTAACCACTCCAAAGTCCAACACTTTCCCTATTTTTGCTCAAATTGGTGTGGCAATACAAAATTTGACCATTCCAAAGTCCAGCACTTTCCATAATTTTTGCTAAGAATGGAGTAGGAATGCTAAATCTGACCCCTCCACAGTCCAACACCTGACCTGGTTTTGATTAGATTTGAGTAAAAATAGTAAATATGAACCTTCCAAAGTCCAACTGTTAGTACAGGCAGCTGTTTGTAGTGGTCTTCTCCAAAACATTTTGCCTATTTACATCTCATAGCTGAAATTAGTCGTTGGTTTTAGAACTCTGTGTACATTACCATTATTAATCAATGTGAAGGTGCTTGTGCTTACTCCTTAAAACATGGTAAAGTTGGCTTACCCTAAATTGGCACTTTTAACTTATTTGTAAGTCCCTAGTAAAGTGGTACTACATACAATCTGGGTCTGTAAATCAAATGCTAGTAGTGGGCATGCAGCACTGATTGTGCCTTCCACTTAAGCAGCTCTACAAAAAAGGGTTCAGGCCTGCCATTGCAGATTGTGTGTGCAGTTTTAAGCTGCCAGTTCAACTTGGCAAAATAACCCCTTTGCTAAGCCAAAACCTTCCTTTTTAATATAGATAAGTCACCTCTAAGTTAGGCTCTAAACAGCCCCCAGGACAGGGTGAAGTGTATTTAAAACGTTGGGCATGTACTTTCAAGTTTTGCATGTCCTAATAGTTCAAAACTCTTAAATTAGTTTCGCTTTCTGCAAGGCCTACATTTCCCATAGGATAACATTGTATTACCTTATTACATTTAATAAGTGATAACTTTTGATTGGGAATAAGTAGGACTGCCATGTTTGTACTCAAATGAATTGTATTTAGTTCCTTATTTCAGTCAATTATGACGATGAAAGTTCAAATACAAAACATTAATAAATACATTAAATAAAAACAAAATAAGGTGCAATATACAGTGCAAAGTACTACAAAGGATGTTAAGCACAACTAGTATGAAGATGACAAGATAGTTACTAACAGGTGGACTTTAGCAGCGCATACTTCTCAACATTAACCTCAAAGTTGGGTCCACTATGTTCGCAAAAGTATTTAATTCCACCTCAAAAGCCATCAAATTACTTATTAGTTTGGACTATCTTCCTTTTTTCGTATGATTGTATATGCTGTTTCAAATAATCTACCATTGTCTAGTATTATCATAACAATCATACTGGCACATGTTTTAGGTTCGTAAATTAAAAATACAATCTTAATAAATTAACCGACTATGATTAGATGCTGTTAAATCTAATTCCCTAAATTAATCTCATAGATTAATTTAGGGAAAAAGCCCCATAAAGCTCACATTTACAAAATAATGAACAAGACTATAGAATAAAAGAGAAATAAATAATAATAAAAGTATAAAACCATAAAAAGCAAATTAACGCATCACAGCACTTATATATATATATATATATATTATATATATATGCATATATATATGTGTATATATCATAGAGTTTAGGCTACAATTAATGAATATGACCAAAAAGCAGAGCCCTTGCCTCTTCCTAATAATCTAAACAGCAAGTAAACATTTGCACGTACTAAAACCTATAGGAGTACTTGTGTCTGTTTGAAATGCCCATAGAGCTACAAAGCAGTGTTAATACCCAAGTTAAGGTATAGCCTTTTTAACCATTTTAGCAATTTATACAAAGGACAGAAAAATAATGCATGAGTAATGTCTTCAGTTACATTGATACAAGCTTCATAAGATGCATATTTGGCATTACTAGTCCTCCATCTATGTGTGAAGTTATTGGTGAATAAATTGCCAGGTCTGAATCTGATATAATGGGCTTTGGCTAATGGCAGATTAATTATATTCAGTTATAATAAAAAAAAATTGGAGTACACTTGTGAGTCAAAATGCATCAGTAAGACTATAAAATCAATGCTGCTGATCAAGGATAAAAGACCAAGAGGCCGATTTTTATAAAGTTCTTCCAATCCCCCATTCAAGAGTGTAGCCAGAAAATTCAAATACCCCCCACTTCGAAACAAAGATCTTATTGCATTTAACAGGCAAAGCAAGTGATTGTAATCTCCCATCCTCTAGAAGAGCTCTATTGTCTCCTCCATCCAAGCATCTATTCATTAGGCCTTTCATCCTTCCATCCATCTGCTGATATGCACCATTTCACCTTTACATTCTCTGTAATTCATTCATTTTCCATCCATCAATCAGGTAGTCATTCTGACTTTGGCGGTCTTTTATACAGACCGCTGAAGTCGCAGACGTCAGAAGACCGCCAGTGTTGGTGGTCTTCCAACAGCCATATTATGAGAACTGAAGGATTTCTGCCACAATTTGGGTGGAAATCCGTCAGCAGTCGTGTTGTAGGTCGGTGATGCAGAGCCGGTTCCACAGCCGTCACCGCCATGTCCAGATGGCGGGGTGCTGCCGGCGGTGAAAGTGCCTGTTCCCGTTCCCTGGCAGATGACCTAATCACCGGACAAGGTAAGTCGATTGGCCCACAGGGCAGGTGGGTGGGAGGTGTTGTGTGTGCGAGTGGATGTTGTCTGTGTGTGTGAATGTTAGTGTTTATGCGTGTGTGTATGTGTGTTTGAATGTGTGCATGTAGGCGTGTGTGCATGCGTGTATGAATGCGTGTGTATATGCATGTGTGAATGTAAGTGTGTATGCACATGTGTATGTGTGTATGAATGCGTGTGTGTACGGGTGTTTGAATGCGCGTGTGATTGTTGCAGTGAGTGCGTGGTGTTAGAATTATTGTGTGAATGGGTGTCTGTTGGTGTGAGTGACTGAGTGTATGTATGCGTGTGAGTGAAGGAGTGTATGTAAGTGCTGGTGAATGGGTGTATGCGGGTGCGTGTGGGAGTGTGAGAGTATGCGGGGAGGGTGGGGAGAGAGGGGTGCTGACATGGAAGGGGTAGGGGAGGTGGGTGCTGACACAGAAGGGTGTGGGAGGGTATTGTAGTTGCAGTGAGGGGTTGGGGGAGTCATCTACCAGCGACAGTCAAGGAATTTCCTGTCGCGGGCAGCCTTTCCGCAAGGGTTTTCGTGAAGGTGCTACCGTCGCGGGAACCCTGGCGGAAAGCCGACTCATTATACCACTGGGTCAGAGATGCTGATCTCCAGCTACGCTGTTCAACCACCCTGGCGGTAGCAGCGGGGATGTGGCGGTTTGGCAGAGGCCAAACCGCCACACTTGTAATGTGGCGGTCTTCACTGCTGGCCTGTCAGCTTTGAGACCGCCACCACGGCCCTGGTGCTCTTCAGACTACCAGGGTTAAAATGACCACCTTAGTCTTTTACTATTCCGTCCATCCGTCCGTCTAGCCACCCATCCATATCCAAACCTATCCACCCATCACCAAACTATACACCAAACTTATCCATTCATCCATCTATCCTTTCACTCATCCATCCAGCCTGCCCTCATTCATCTACCCACTCATTCAGCCATAATTTCACTCACTCACCCTTTCAGATTAATTAGGAGCCTTTGTTGGAGGCCGCTCAAGAAGTCCACCCCAGCTGTAGCTGCTAAACTAGGGAGCTCACAACGCCCTTGCCCTCATTGATTGCTCTGTGGTTTCTCCAAAAATAAGTGCAAAATCCCCAGCCAGCATTTTATATGAGTGAGCCATGAGATAAGATGGAATTTATTGTTACTCAGGATCCCAAATAAGTTATTCCTATATGAGATTAGCTTAGAGGTAGACCAAAGTCTGATCCAATTAAGAGGGTGCTATATCCCCAATTGGCCTAAGGACAGCCTCATAAAATGTGGCAATGTTTATGTACTCTGGGTAAGTTAAAAAGAGATTTGAAGAAGATGTTCTCTCTCTCTCTCTCTGTGAGAGAGCTGTAGCATTTCATGTGCCCCAGATATCTGGTCCTGGAAAGTGCTGCTGTTTAAAACTTTGCCTGATAAATGACAATTACAGTTGAGGCACACGTAGGGGTGTTGTCCTTACACATTTCATATTCATAGATGAACTATGAATTGTAATTTTAAACCCTCTTTAATAGTAAAGTCAGATTTTAAGTCACAGTTCTGAAAATGCCACTTCTAGAAAGTTGCCATTTTTTGTCCTAACCATTTGGTGCCTGCAGTCTGTATCCTGTGTCACATGACTGCATGTAGTTGGCAGTTGGCCTTTGCGTTTTCTTCTCAGACAGTAAGTCAAAGGGAGAACTAGCTGTTGGCAAGGTGGGCCACCCTGCCAGGATGGGACAGGCAGAGAGCGTCCCTGCCCCAATTACATTTCAAAGGGGCTACCTCCAACACATTCATAAAGACTTGACACCCGTCTATTGTTACTCCAGACCTCTTGGAGCCTGGGCAGAGGAGGGAAGGAAATTCCAGACCTGGGGGAGTCTAGAAAATAAGGAGAAATCCTGAAGTTTTGAGATCCCAGTGACCATGAACAGGCCAGTTCAAACTGAGATCTTGACACCTGCAACAACTGCCAGTGCAAAGCTTTGGTCTACACGACTCTTCGTGCTACATTGACTACCAGTGATGACCGACAATGTGAGATCTGCATTTTGCTTTACAGCAGTCACAGCCTGCAGTGACTACCAATGTGAAGCTCCAGCAGTGACTGTCTGCGAAAACTGAAAGGATCTTCGTGCTACAGTGATAACTCTACACTATGCTAGGCCTGGTCTTCGCACTACAGTGACCACTGTCCGCGATGCTTTCTCTACTACCTGCGGCATCCTCCACCACTAACTGGATTCTTCGCTGCAGACTTTGAGAAGATATCTTTTCAGTGGGACTAACCTGGTCCATGTATCCAGCCCGTGCTCCATTGCGGTTGGCCTGAACTTGTGACTTTAACCTGGTCTAGCACGAACAGATGACTGCAAACGGCATTTTTGCTTTTGGGTGCTATACTTACCTAAATCTTTGAATTTGGATAGCTCTCAGTTCCATTGAGTAGAGTTTTCTCCTTTCGGTGCAGAATAATTTAATACATTTTGCTATATTTTTCTGAATTGGTGTGAGATTTTTCTTGTGTTATATTTTACTTTATTACAGTTGATGTGCTGCATAAATACTTTACACATTGCCTTTAAGTTACGCCTGATTGATTGTGTGCCAAGCTACCGGAGGCGTTAAGCACAGTTTAATTTAGTGACTTTTGTGGTTCACCATGACCGGGTTTGTGGTTGTTGCTTTATAAGGGTATTTATCCCCCTCAATCAAAATCCCAATATCCTAAAACAACACTTTGGTGCGGATAGTAAAAATCACCCCTCCAAATCCTAACACTTCCTTATTCTTTGTTCAGATTGGAGCGACTTTTACCTCTCCAAATTAAATTGTACGTATTTGAATATTTAAAGTTGTTTAATATTTTTGTGCTATAAGCATATTAGCTAGCACAGTGTATAATAGATAAACTTCAACATACTCATTTTATGATGATTTTATGGTATTCTATATTTTTGTTGTTGAGCTTTGTGACTTGACATACAAAGCATATAAAGTCAGTATTTGTGTTTTTGATATGTTCTTGGTAATATTTTTGTGGCTGATATTTTTGTTGGTGATATTTAATTAGACAACCGAGTACAGAATGGATCAGACACACTGTCAAAAGTCAGTTTTTGGTGAGTGAAAAAATGTGAGTAGTGTGAATTTTAAGTTTTTAGGTTAGAACTAAAACATTAAATTAAAATAGAAAATTTCTTAAAAAGCAGTAGTTTAAAGAAAACACTTGTATTTTTTTTCAGAAGTTCTGCATGGGTTCCAAATATCTACTAAGCTGTTCTGATCCTCAAAAATGAATCAAATGAGTAGAAATAGCAAGATTTGTCAGTTCATCATTCTATAAACTTTAGTAAACTGATGAATAATTGCTTCTGAATAAATGTTATTTCTAGAAGTAACTAGTGTCTGTTTTTAAACTAGACATATAAAAATTATTATACAATTAAATTAAATTAAAACAAAACAATTGTTAAAGCAATGCTCTCTTTAAATTTAGGAGTAACTGGATATTATGATGCATACTTATGATAGTAGAACATCCGAGCAGCTTGCTATTATAATTTAGTCTAATAGTTCAGTAAGTAGTGATTTGTGTATGTCCTATTATTACCAAGAAGAAGCACTTTTTATGGTTATGAAACACAGGCTGGCTATTTTCAAGTGACTCCTATAGAAACCTTTAGCTGCATGTCCTTGTAGATCAAAAATACACTATCTAGAGTGGGTTGTGGGTCAGCCTTTGGTCGTGATTGGATGGCTCTCTTTGTCTTACTCAGTTACCTTTTAGCTATCTGAAGTTATTTGGCTATATTCTTGTGTTTGTTCACGCAGTATTTATTTTTTACAATGTTTCTGATTAGATGACTCCTCTGCTGACATCAGAGGAGCTATTTGTTTATTTGGCTGTGAGCACTCGAAGAGAGTGCATGTCTTTCCTTGGTTTTGCCACTATCTACTGATTTGCCTCTGATCCCTGCCCACCACACTCTCTGTAGAGGTTTTCACAATAATTCATCGCATCCATCTGCCTATTATCACTCGTCCATTGCTCTCTGCTCCTCCCCGTATTTCACTCTTTTTTAGTTATTTAAATGAAATTAATTTGCCATGTGCACACTGGTCCTGATTGCTCACTTGTTTTTAATGTGGAATTACACGCTCAATGTTTTAATTTCATCAATCTAAAAAGGCCATAGTTCATGTTGAAACAATTTGATATGATATGTCTAAATGGGCAACGATGAGTCACAATGCATGAAATTACGTTTTTGATCATAAAGAAAAAATGTTCAAAGATGGATGTCCAAGGACGCATGCATCATAATGCATCAGCGATCATTCTGATTTTTATTTTGCTTAATTTTTAATAATTCCAATTGAAGCATTGCCATGGCATTCAAAGCGCGTTTTACAGGCAAGACCTACTGGCCATGACATAACTTGTTTATTTAGTGTACAGAGAACAACTGAATATTAATATGTTATAACAATCAAAATACTTTCAAAACATAAAAGCAAACTTATTTATTAGTGTTTTGTATATTGAAGAAGTACTAGCCTGGCAATTGTGCTCCACACACTGGATTAATAGAGGCTTGATAGCGATGCTATTCAAAGTGGGATGTTGTATGGATCTGTTTCTGTAATGATGCCTATGTAGCACAAACTGAGGTGCAGACCAGGGAGCACTGAACATTGGCCTGATGCTCAGACATACACTTACAACGAAGCTATTAATACATGGAATGCTATTGTTTGTGGTGTTCTTGTTCATTGAAGAGATGTGATATGATTTTATATCTGAATTAGAGGAGGGTAAGAGCAGTTTTGATGTGAAAGAGACCAGCTTAAAATCTTTTTGGCTTCTACCAATGCAAAATTGTGCACAAGGGGTGTATTTAGGATGTCCCTAATACGAAATTTCAGTGGTATGTTTAAATGTTTTGTGCAAAACATTTGCATATTACCTCCAATTTCAAATTGGTGGTAATCCATTTACAAATGGAAAGGTGTCCCCCAAGGGACCCACTCCCCTTTGTGAATGTCTGTATAGCATTTTTTAAGAGCAGGCAGTGGCCCCATGGACAACTGCTTACTCTTAATAAATGAAAAGAAACTTTTCATTTTCTTCTTTAAATGCATCCCATTTTGTTTTAAGGAATACGGGCTGTACTTAAGAAAAGAAAGATTGTTTTATTGCAAAGCAGTCACAGACATGGTGGTCTGCTGACCCCAGCAGATCACCATCTGTGTGATTTTTGCAATTCCCAGTGGGCTGGAAAGCAAGACCTACCTCATCAATATTATAATATTATTGAGGTAGGTCTATTTGTGACCCACTGGGAATAACACATGAACCTCAGTTGACTTTCGTAGATTTGAAATTACAATTCCTTAATTGTGATTCCGATGGAACCGCAATTAGGAACACACAGTTTTTTACCTATACGCATGTGGCCCCTTGTTCTTGTCTTCTGGGGTTTTCCTTCTTGCATTTCTTCTGCAACAATCTGGCAGTGACCTTGCTGCTGGTATGGCACTGTTCTCACAAAGTATGCAATGATGTTGGATTCTGATTGTCCTGCAGATGATGCAACTGGTCTAGGGGTTGATGTGACATTGATAGAGAGGTAATGTATTTCCTTAATTGCGGTGGTGATGTGGTCAAACTTCTGAAGACACTTGATGAGATGAGCTGCAACACATAGGGTGCTTTTCATGCGTTCCAGTGTAGGGTTGGGTTTGCTGTCAGCAGATCACTGCCCCCATATAGTCAGAGGAATACTAAGGCCCAGATTTATACTTTTTGACGCAAACTGTGCAAATGCAGTTTTGCGCCAAAAAGCTTTCCTCCGGCGCAACCACATGCAGTAACACCAGACATTAATCCTGCGACTGTACATTCGATCATGGGTAAGGTACCCGCCAAACGAGAAGAAATTCCGTTTTGGTTAGCTCAGAAAATTAATGCACTGGAAGCAGTATTTCCCCATATGGGACCTCAGGATAAGCATAGAATATTAACTATTTGCTTGCCATTTGGCAGGGTTCCTAGTATAGATAACTGTAATTCTTGGGGCATGGTATTTGCTCTATACTACTGCACATGGTACACCAACACTTGCCAATTTACTGGAAGTGTTGAAACTAATTCAAGACGAATACGGGGATGTCTCGGCCCTGGACATGGGGATGCAACTAATGAGCTATTCTAGTATTGATTGAGATAGTCTGGGAGCCAGACCCACAAAACCACAGCTACAGGATTGAGCTAATAAAGATTTTACCAAGCAAGCTCCTGAGGGTAAAAAGAGACACTGGGACAAAAAATCAACAAACACCTAAAAAAGAAAGGGGTGAATTTCGGCATGCAGAGACCCCACAGAATAGATATAATCTCTGAAATAGAGATAATATAAAAACACCTGACAGATATCAATATACTGATGCACACCAATCTTGTTCCTTTCAGGACTCACAGGAAAAACGCAGTGAGAGAGTTGGGTGGTCAGAGCAAACAACTGAGTACGTGAAACCGAGATAGGAATCACTATGCTCTACAGAAGTTTTTGTTAAAAAAGAAGAGAAATTCCCCAACAAAAAACACAATTCAAAAAGAAAAAGTGGCAACAGTTGCAGTCCGACATGCCACTCAAGAAGAGGGCTCTATTGAAGAACAAGAAGTGGGCATTAGCGCTATTAGACAGCGCGACAGAGGACACAATAGTTTGTCGGAATCTTCTAGAGCATCGGGAGGTGAAAGCAACTGATAACTTCCTACAAGTAGAAATCGCAGATATGCATGTCTCCACGCCTGATAGGGTATACAAAGTAACGTTACATTTAGAAGGAGACATGGAGCGCACAATCAACGCAATCTTTTGGGACCGCATCGTAAATATATATGATATTCTACTGGCCGAAAGGGATTGGCCACCTGAATTTGTCTGTACTTGCCCATATGGGGAAGATGTTATCAAACCTTCTTTCTCGCCTCTTGTTCCTGAGGAGCTCCCAGAATCCTACGCCATCGATTGGGCATTGGTGCAGGCACCAGCATTATATCGCAACCACGTAGGGTGGGATAAAAAATCCCCCTAGCATGTAATTCCTATTAAAAATCAACCTCGACCACAACCCCAATATCCAATTAAACATGATGCAAAAGCACCTGTGAGTGAAATCCTCACACAACTGGAGTACCAGGTCTCACCAATGAATAATCCCTTATTCCCAGTAGCTAAACCAGACCATTCATACAGAATGGTCTTAGACTACAGACATTTAAACAGTCATACACATACCTACGCTATCCAAACCTCACATAGCACAGCACTCATGAACAACATAGTGCACAAAAAATACAAAACAACACTAGATATTTCCAAAGGTTTCTTCTGCCAAAATATAGCACCTGGGAGTAGAGACTTAACAAGTTCCAGCGCACTAGGCTCTCAGAAAAAATTCTGTCATTTACCCCAGGGGCACACAAACAGTCCAGGACTATTCGCGGCTCATGTGACTTCAATATTGCACGACATTGACCCTGAAGCATTGTCCTATACAGATAATATTTATCTCATGGATGATGAATTGCTACAACATTTAAGATGGGTAGCCCGCATTCTTGTGGTATTGGCCGAGTTTGGCTACAAATTCAATTAAAAAAACAAAAACCTTCTTTAGTGTCCTGTTTTTGGGATATGAGCTATCAAGTGAAGGACAAAGCCTAGCGCCCCAATTCTTGGAAAAATGCGCACAATTACAACCTCCAAATACAATAAAAAAACTCCAGTCCCTTTTGGGGTTCCTAAATTTTAGCAGAACTTACATTCCAGACTACGCATCATGCATAAAACCTTTAAAGTCCTGACTTTTCAATTAAATTTTGGACAGTCGAACACACACGCATTCTTAGAGCTTTGCAAACAGACATGCTTAGAGCTTTGCAAACAGACATGCTTGCAACACAACACTTACACACAAGGGACAACAAAAAACATCTGGTCATCAGAGTAATTGCTGGTGCCATTGGTTTCACCTATGCAACTTTCAATGAGGGTGAGACAGTCCCGACCTCATTCAAATCACATTTGTATTCAGCAGCAGATCAACGCTTTGCTCCCACTGAGAAAATTCTCACTGCTGTTCAGATGGCTGTTATTAAAGAAAGACCACTAGCCTAGGGGAAATGCATTTTTGTTGTCTCTCTGATTCCAGCCCTTGAGGCTGTTACCAAAGCGAACGTTCCAAAGTCTAAAGCATTACATCCATGTTGGATTCAATGGGCAACGTCTTTGACATCCACTGATGTAGACTACATTTTCGACCCAAAGTTACAAACTCAAGAATTTTTGCAATATGAACTAGAATACCCAGTTTCAGCAAATACACTGCCTATTGATCAATATAAAGAGTCATGTACACCGATGGCTCGGCACAACCTGCAATTGGCACAAAACATCAATACTCCGCTGCTTGCGCAGTAGTAAGTGGCTATATGAAGGATAATACATTTTGTCCCCAACATACATACATGCAGACACCAGGGGATTGCACAGCACAACTAGCAGAGCTAAAGGCTTTGGTGATGGCACTTGAACACATGGATTCGGCACAGCTAACACTGATCGTCTGTGATTCATACTATTGTGACCAGTCCTTCAATGAATACCTGCATTACTGGCGCCAGAATGGGTTCAGAGATTCTAAAGGCAACACCATCAAACACGACTTCTGTGGGGAAAATAGCAGAACTGCTACAAAACATCCATGTTGTATATACACTTGGAAACCAGCGCGTTGCAATACACGTTGATGGAAATACACTGACTGATGAAGCTGCCGAATCAGCAATAGCTATGCCTGCTGTTGCTGAAGTAACCCGTTCTGGAACAAAACAGGACAATGACATATGGGCTGCCATGAAAGCCACGGCTGAAGGCATGCTCTATCCAAAAGCATTTGCTGCTAAATATTCCTACCAAATGGAAGGCTGCCTTGAAGCCCAAGTAAAAATACCAGGTGTGGGGGTTCTAGTAATTCCCAACAACGATATAAGATCAGAGTTGATTAAAGCAGCGCATGAGGGGATAGCATCTGCCCATGCGGGTGTGGCGGCTACAATAGCATTATTGCAAGCACTTTATTGGTGGCCAGGTACATACAAACAGGCCAAGCAGTATGCCCTTTGTTGAGACATCTGCCAACAAATTAAGGGTTCCACCGTCAAACGCCCACCACAGACACCCCTTCTAATTTCCAATAAACCATTACAATTTGTGTACTTGGACCATTGTGGTCCCCTAACACCGGACAGTGCATACAAATAAATTTTAGTCGCTGTTGACTCTTGCTCCAGATTTCTATGGGTGTGGCCACAATGCTCGGCTGACGCTCGGGCTGTTAATAAAGATTTGCGAGTCTTTATCAGTACATATGCAGTTGCAGCTTTCCACTCAGACCAGGGCCCTGCTTTCGCCTCAAGGGCATTTAGGGACGCCATGGCTTCGTTAGGGGTCCAACTCGTCTCCATTTCATCCCGAGGGAAATAGTGTCATGGATCGACAAAACCGTGATTTGAAGCAGTCCTTAACAGCCAGAGTCTTAGGTACGGGTCGTAGTTGGCTTAACCACCTGTATGGAGTCCACAGAGCACTTAACAATCTGCCTAGAATGTCCCTAGGGGGTCGTACTTCATACGAGTGCCTGTTCTAATGTATGTTCCAGATCTTGATGGTGCTGGCGTAGAGGTGGCAGAAACAGCTTTTGACATAAATGAACATGTCACTGTCTTGCAGGAATTACAACAGTTCTGTGACGACAACGCTTCTGCCAGTGCTGCCTCCACAGGAGTTAAGGATATACCAATAACATCTACCAGCTGGATTCCTAAAGTTGGGGCTCTAGTACATGAAAAGGTTTCTGTGAAAAAAGAGTTCAGTCTTTCTTATAGTGCACTGGTCCCAGTCTTGGAAATACATGATACCAGAACTGTCATTCTACCACTGTTGGCTGGTACTAAAGAAAATTGCTTTGTATCTGTCGATAATGTCAAGTTACACCATGTGGCCGATTCTCCACAGCTGATGAAGACAAGCAGCCAGTAGTTCCCGAATCGTCTCACTACTGGTCAAGATGTCCCCCAACAGGTTTTGAGCAGCAACGCTGACACCTCTCCGAGCATGGGGAGGGTGGAAAATGATCTTGCAGTAGTTCCACTAACATTTGCTACAACAAACAATACAGAAATTACTGATCGATTTGACAAAACGGATGGCGTAATTTACTTTGAACCACCGCAGGAGACTGTACCAGTTCTCCTCTTACAAATACGGCTCCAGCTTTTGCAAGAACTGCTTCTGGATACTTTGCCAATGTCAACAACACTTTCTCTGACTCATTTGCATCTTCTATGTCTGAACTGCCAAAGACACGTAACCTGATAAACTGGCTTAAAAAAAATTACTTTATTTTCCCATGGAACTATCTGTGTCGTTCCTTGACTGTACTAGGTTTCCTCCTTTGGATTGGCTTTGTCACAATTTTTTTTTATTAACACATGGTCATTCTCTTCCTGAAAGATCAACAGTTGAACTGGTGGATGAGGTCCTAAAACCCAATTTTTCTTCTCATAAGGTCCGCAGAGACTTGTCTTTGGTGAACATTTCCGCTATACAAATTCCTGATGGAATTGTTTGGGATAAAGTCACATTTCATATATACAGCCCCACGGAGGTCATTCAAATACCATATGTGTTTAAACTTGCAATGAACTATGTAATAATACGCAGAGTTGTTTCTGATAACTGGAATGTGAACACAATTGACTCTATGATGACTGAATTGCAGTATTTTACTGTATTTGAAAGTGAAGATGTTTATCAATCTAAAGAGAATTATGGTGATATGTTTTGCTTTAATTATTATGCATTATGGGCACCATTTCATTCACATAGCAAGTACCCCAAAGACTATTTTTATTTACACACATTGGGAACATTGTCCAACTCCACCACAAGGGAGTTTTTAAAACATATTCTGAAAAGTTTGCATATTTTTCTGGCAACAATGGTAAAAATGCTGAGTCATATTATTTTAAATGGAAAATGTACACATATTATTGACAGATACGAAATTAATTTATTCGTATTCCTTAGTTTCCCGGTTAGCTATAGAAGGCTATGAAAATTGGCTGAAGTCTATTGACTTGAAAAGTGTGTGGGGAACAAGAAATTGGCAAATAAGGGGGAAGGAAGCTTTATTTATGGCATGCCTGATTCCTGTTCAAATGATATTTTTTAATGAAACAGTAGAACAGACAAGTTGTTTAGGCTTAGCAAAAATTAAGGATTTGAATGTGCCCAGTATTTCTGCCCCTGCAAAACTTTACAAATGGCAAAAGTATATAAATGCAACTGAAGATCAGCTCGATGAATGGGTCCAGAATGGTACGTTTAATGCTTCAATGTTGCGTCCTGGTGGGTGGTTATTGTAGCCAATAGATAACAATGGGTGTCAAAAACGTTTAATAAACTACAAGGGGGTTTTAGAACAGGTAGGCCGGACCCTTGCTATGTGTCATCCGAATAAGAGGGTATAGTAATAACATACAGTGTAGGGAAACTATGCCAGCAATGGTTGAAGAGTTCCTCACTAGATGCCATTAGAGAACAGCTCAGTCTCCTGTCTAATAACACAGACTTTTAGGATTTCCTGTTAGGCCCCAGAAAACAATGGAGAAAGGGCTTCTTATACCTAGTCTATAATAAAATTTGGAACCTTTCCCATCAAGAAGCTGCTGCCTGGTTAAGGCAAATAGACCAGGAAAACTTACAAAAGGCATCAGCTGTTGTAGATAATGGGATTAATACCCTGTGCAACCAGATATATACCTTAAGCAACATTGGCCCTCATTACAACTTTGGCGGGCGGCGCAAGTTGTAACCGCCGCGCGGCCGCACTTCCGCGGTGGCTATTACAACATCCCTGCTGGGCCGGCGGGCGGAAACCCAGCAGGGATGTCGACTGCAACACGGGAGCCGGCTCCAAATGGAGCACGGCGGTGTTGCACCCGTCGCGCTTTTCACTGTCTGCTATGCAGACAGTGAAAAGCTCCATGGGGCTGTGCCAGGGGGCCCCGCGACTCCCCTTTCCGCCTGCCTTTTCATGGCTGTTCCTACCGCCATGAAAAGGCTGGTGGGAGGGGGACTCATAATCCCCTGGGCAGCGCTGCTTGCAGCGCTGCCCTGGAGGATTAAATTCGCCGGGACCACTGTGGCGGAAAACCGCCGGTCCCGGCGGTGCGACCGCGGCGCTTCCGCCGCGGTCGTAATACCCAGGATTGCACCGCCAGCCTGTTGGTGGTGCGATCGATGAAACAGCCCTGGTGGTCTTTGACCGCCAGGGTTGTAATGAGGGCCATTGTCTCTTCTGCAATAGACATAATACAAAGTGATATGTCTTCTTAACACCACGGACAGAGTCACTACGGTCCATTATGCAGTTGGGTTGGACATTACAAACATTGAAGGCAGGTTGCGTTTCCTGACAACACATTTGCGCAAGAGACATATTTTCCACATTTACTTTAACGTGACAACAACAACTAAAGAAAGAAGTGACTTATATCATGTTAAATATTGAAAAGTTAGAAATGTTGCCTTTTACTGTGGCTGAAATACCATCTGCTGAGTGGTTAATACACGGGGACATTAATCTGCCTATTTCAACACTTCAATTCATGTCCTGCTTAAAACACATTCCAGTAGGCAGATATGAAAGGCAGGGAGATAGCGACATAGATGAAGTGTGGGAGCTGCCCTTCTCATACAAATGTCTCAGTGGCATGAAAGAGGTCTTTCTTAGCGGTAGGGAATGCAAGACTTCTGTCAGCCATTCAATGGTTTTCCTTGCATGGGGCGTGTCATGCTTCAGCAGTGAACTTGGCTTGTTATCTGAAGGGAGTTCCAGTCCCCTTGATTAGACGTGCTCTACAGGTGCTCTCAAATGGCAGCTATGTCCTCCTCAATAGTGAAAACTGTTGAGGGATGTGAGACAGAATAATTTGCGTTGTTTCGGTTTCTAACATTGTTACATGCTGCTGGAACTTACTTTTTACCTACTCAACAGAGGGAAGTAGCTGAGATTTGGCCCCATATTGCTACTTCAAATGTGAATTTTGACAAGGTGAGCAGACGCAAGACTTTATTGTTCCAAAAACATCTGGCACTTAAATCTGCATGCTAGACTTACGCGCTTCAGGTGGCAAGGTCATCAGCAGAGATATAGTCCCTTTTAAGTACTAACTTTCAGAGACACTTTGGTGAGCTTGTGGGACAAATAGCAAATACATCCAGTACTACTGGAATTGCACATTTCTTTAAGCCTGTTGGTTTTGGTTTCATTCACACCTTCTCCTCTATATTCAGTTTAAGACCATTATCCATCCACTCAATCTTCTCCAGTATTTTCGGGGGATTTCCGATAACTTTGGCTATAATTGGTGACATTTTGCCATTGCTACTTTTTCAGCGCAATTGCTGCTCCACTGCAAGGAGGAATCTAAGCGCTCCCACCAGCCCAGCTGTGTCGTGAACTCATGATGCAGTACTTTGGAGCAACACTCCTGGAGAAGTTGGAGTGTGACTGGTCTCTGTCATTCAGATCGGTTTTGCATTGTGTGCAGCACGTAATTCTGTGCCTCTGGTGCTCGTTCGAACATGCACTGAAAGTTTGCCTTTCTACGCAGCACTTGCTTTCATTAGATGCTGATCTGTTGATGTTCTAGCTGAGGGCTCATTATCAGACATGCGCCTTAAGGGTGCGTTTGCTACGGGAAGCTGCTTAGGAGTTGCCCTTCGCGGAGAATGCAGCTCTAAACTCATTGTTGGGCATACCACAAATTGCTGATGCCTTGGCTGAAGCTCAGACTTTGGAACACAAATGCTTCTCAGTTTTTCTTGGTGATAAGTTTCCTACTTTACCACCTGTCGAAGTAGAAGATTTCCTGTCTTCAATTATCCCGGATTCGATTGGCAACTTCCAAAATGACTCTGACTCTTGCAATTCGTCTTTTTTACACCACAAGTTAACATTTTTAATTGTCCTTTTATTATGCTCATGTGTCTTTTTGACTTGTCATTATTGACATTTTTATGTATATTTTAGGTTAGATTTTAATAGCTTGTGTAGCCATTTTAGTTATAGCTCCATGCACGTTATTTTAGCACACTAGGCCTGCTATTGTGCACTTTAATCTAGATATATTTTATTTCGCTTCGTTTATTATTTTGACCATAGCCACATTTACGGCCTTGTTTTATTTCTCTCTATCTAGCTGTTCTTTGCCTAGGCCAGCACTGCGTTCTTAAACAAGATATTTCTTTCACTCTGTGCTTTTTCAAGGCTGCGGTAAGATAGGGTGCTGGTAAACGTGGTAACGCTTTGACTCTGGTATTCATAGAAACATACACATCCTTATGTAGGGACATTTTCTCAGAACATCAGCTATTTTATTATAAAAAACACTACTCTGTCCCATATATGTTAAAGGGAGATTCTAGCCAGATGACTACGACTGTATTTTGATTGCTGAATGCTTCGCTGCAGCTGCTTATGCATCTTCAGGCCTCTTGCTCAGGTATGAGGGATGATGTCTTCCCAGGGGAACCTGAAGGACAGTCATAGAGCTTAACATGTTGTGCTCTAATATAGCATAGTAGGAATTATTTTAATGATTCTAGTGACAACATGCTTAATTTTCCTGGTTATTGCAGTCCATTCTTTATTATCTAAGATGCAGTTGCTTCATTAAAACCTTATCGAAACATACCCTGCCTCTGAATGTCCTTGTATATGTGAGACTAATGTAATTGAGAGAAATGGACGCAATCTGAGTGACCACGATTTCCCTGAGGAGTCAATTGTGTCATGCGCTCAGCTGCCCAATCATCCCTGATCTTGGGTGGAGATGAGGCACTGCTAGTTAGCCGGAGCAAAATGCAGATTAGTCTGACAGGTGTCACCTGTAGTGGGTTCAGACTCAGTCGCCCTACCGCAGATGATTCTGCCGCTCAAATCCAATAGTCTCATTAGAATAATGAGAGCCTACGCGACAGTATCATTGCCAAAACACATGTGTGCTGCATCTTACAGCACACAATTCATTGAAAACTTTACCAACAGTACCCAGACATGTGCCGGTAGCACGACCACCCCGCACATTAACAACACATCCACATAAGGCAGTCACCACTCCTTCATGAAGTAAGGATGCCCCTCTGAGTGCAGGGAAAAGAAATCTGGGAGGTGCCGGGGTAATAGCAGGATGGGCCTGTATCACTGGAAACATGCCACTACCCAGAGCAACTAAACTGGGGTAGTGTTGAGCCACACATTTTGACGCTGATCAGAACTGTGCCACTGCAGAAAATATGTACTACAGATTGCAAACTGTACGTCACAACAAGTACAATTTCACATTGACTGGTGGGGGATGGTGCATGGGCAAGTCTGGTGTTGGTAAGACTGCCAGTGCAGTGCACTCTTTGTGGTTGGCAGTATAAGACACAGGTTGGGATGATGGGTGGAAATCTGTCTGCTCATGGTAGCTCTGCGGGGCACTTACCACAACATTGTTGATGGATCAAATAGAGTCAGTGCCAGTCTTGGGGTGCATTGGGTGTGACAGGACACGCTGCTCTAAGCTGTGCAAATCAGGCAGTGGTAATGGCTAAGATGGCAGGTGCATGGGCTGTGCAGTGGCATCCAGGGGCACAACACACCATACCACCACCAACCTTTGCATGTGGGTTTCACTGCTATGCAAAGACTGGTGAAAAAGCAGGAACATACCTGGTGGGTAACACTGATCGTAATACTGGTCTGGTGTCACAATACAGGTGGCAGTGCCAGTCTGTAAACTGCCGAAAACCTGCCAGTGCCAAGCCATTGGACCATGGGGCATTTCCCATTGACAACATGTGCCACTACGACCTGCGGTGTTAGGGGTGGTTATATAGACAATGGCAGTCAGATGGTCATAGGACTGCTGGACTTGTAATGAGGGTTCATGTATGCACCAGTATGACTACCTGCAAAATGACAATCATACTAGTTTGACGCCCTGACCTAACTTCAACTCCACTTAACTGGCTATGTCCATAATTAATCATCCATCAGGCACTGGTCATGTAAAAAATGATGTACCATGCTGGCCATCCCTGGGTCCACCCCTGTGCCTGTGTCAATATATCTGCACTCCCATAATGCTGCATCTCTTGCATCATAGTGCAAGGATGGCTGCATTGGTGGGGGGGGGGGTGGTCATAGTTGTGCAGGAAGGAGCACCTTCCAGCACAGACAGAAGATGAAACGGACATTTGCTAGGTCCATGTGTGCTGTGCAATGTAGCACACATACACATACATCAACATGAGGAGCTATCAAAGGAAACAACAGCACAGTGTCTTGACATTGCCATCCTTGGGGTGGTGTAAGGTTTCGGTACCACCCCAGTGTATGTGTAACATGTAAGACTGGGACAGAGGCATATTGCAATATGTGTTGCTGTGGCTCGACCACTGCAACACCCATTGCAAGGCCCTACCATGCAAATGGATGCATAGAGAGGGTCTACAATAACAAGATGGTGTCAAGCCACCGAAAGGATTTACAACACACCTAATAGATATGATGCAGCCAATTGTGCCACCTGAGCTTTGCCTTATGTGGCACTTAGGTGGGACAAAGGGCTGATAGACTGCAACCATGATGTACAGGAAGATTGTTTGGGAAGTTAGATTACAATGAGCCTCCAAAAGCAAGCCAGTGAAATGACATGTCAACTGCCACAGCACAGAAAGATTGATTTTACACCATCTCATTGTAGAGGATGATGGCTCTCCTGCTGATTTGCCTGTCCCAGAGTACCGCGATGACCTTGATGACCATCTGACAACCATCAGCCAAGAGACCCTCCAAGAAGTCCTGGTATCCCTCCAGACACCACCTCCAGTCGCAAGGAGGACAAATAATGTAGCAGCCATCCCAGATGCCCCACTCAACACCCCAATAGTACAACCTGCCAGCACCGACACAACTGAGTACTCTGAGGACCCAGGGACCAGCTTTGAGGGGACAGTGGTAGGAGTGCAGTGGGAGCTGGCCAAGCAGGTGCGGGTGGGGATGGAGTCCGTGGCTGGCAGGCTAGAGGGAATGCAGATGTGCCTTGTTATGGCCAATACTGCAGCCAAATGAGGCATACACTCCCCACTGCATGGAGTCCAGCAGTGTCTGAGGGGCATAGCTGCTGCCATGAGGGAGAGGCCACAACAACTTCCCTCCCAAACTGGCACCAGCGTGATTGAGAACAAGCTGGACTCCATGCACCAGGAAGTGGCCTCCCTCAGGGCAGACATTGCTGCTTACCACCGGGATGTTGCTGCTATCCTGAAAAATCAGCAGCTGCTCCTTGCTGCAGTGATGCCATATGTTGTTCCACAAATGGCAGCTGCCGGGAATTGGGATTCCACATCTTCAACCACTGAAGGTGTGTGGCTCCCTCTAACTCCCCACTACCACCATTAAGGGCAGAGGAGACACCACATGCATCGTAGGATGAAGAAGTGAAACAGATCAGCTTCACTTGTAAGAGTTCCTACTAGCACCACCCCATGCCACATAGGCAGTGTTCTCCTTTGTCCTGTGCTTGAGATCACACCAATGTTAGTACAGTTGGATATGTGCAGTCTTCACCCACACACTGTTGACCTGTCTGCTATGGACTGTCATTGTCTCTCACTTACTGATTGGCAATTCTTGTTCCTCCATACTTAACGACACTTCACCCAAACATGTCCCATGACATGTCCCTTAACCGTGGACTTGTGTTGTGTCACAATTGTTTGGATTTCACAAATGGGGTCATTGACCTGGACATTCTAAATATTGCACTACGACAAGTGCAAATAAACACCTTGTATAAAAACAGCATGTCGTTGTGTATTGTGATCCATCTACTACGCTTAGTAATTGTGATGTGTGTAACCATGTCATTAGTCACAGAATATCAGTACAAGAGTGCAGGACTGCAGGGGCACATACCTACACACAACATCCCTAACATGAGAAATATTAATGCTGGTCTCTTCCCCTACAAGCAATTCACTGAGTATGTCACAAATGAAGATCACATGTATGCTTCACTCACAAAATATGGCAGGAATGGCTGTAAAACACTTCTAGGGCATTATCGTCAGCTCGGAATACCAGTAGAACACATTGGTGTGATACAGAGGTACCTAACCTCATTAGTGATTGCCACCGGTCAGTTTTGCAGGAGAGAGTTCAAATTTAGGCTGTTGTCAGATGTGCTATTGTTCCTAACATTTCTACACAGGACCCCAACACTGACAGCTGAAGTACCACACCTCCCTGTCCAATACAAAGTATACATAGTCACCTTGAATAGTGGGTACACTGGATGGCAGATACATGGCCAAGTAGATGTGTTGTTGCTGCCAATGTGACAGCTGAGTTGTCAATAGGTGATGCACATGTCAAGAGATGTATTGGGAGGCAGAACGGAATACCTAGGCCAACACACTTTTTGCACTGTGCACTCATGGGAATACCCTGAGACACATGCATATAACACAAAATGTGCAGTGGTACGCAAAAATGTTTATTAAAATTTCAACTAACCTAAACAATTAATATAACCTACTCTATCCTAAACTAACCTATTCCAACTATACTTATCCAACAACTAAAGCTACCTACCCTATGCTAAACTTAACTAACACATTTAACACCACACTCTAAACATTGCCCCCCTACCCTCCTTAATTGTCAAGACACTTGCAGGACAACATATACTAATACTACACATATACTGACAAATTCTAAATAAATATATATATTTTTTAATTTGTAATTTTTCTAATTGTTTTTTACATTTTTATTATTGAAAACACATAGATACCCCAACATGGCCACCCCCATCCACCCACCAATTAACACATGATAAGTAAAAAAAAACACCTCCCAAATCCTCTTATCCTATCTAATCTACATACCTACACTAACCTAACACTAACACCCTAGAGCCCACAAAAAATATATATTAGAACATTCAAAGGGAGGGGACAGAACTTGGAGGTGGCAGATCAGAGCTCAGTCAAGTTTGGCCTTCTTTAGTTTTTTTTAATGTATTTCAACATCTTGGTGTTGACGGTCACCTCTCCCTCCAGGCTGTCCAAATGTTTTAGTACGAGGGACACGTCCCTCTGCAGATCCTGCAGCAATTGTGTGTCCATGGCAGCAGGTGGTGTGGGTTGTTGCACTGATTTCTATACAGTTGCAGCCGATGTTGTGGGTGTGGTGCCAACTGTGCGCCCCTGCACTGCTGAGGAGCTAGGTGTCTGCTGAGCCTTCTTAGGCAGTGTGGGGAATCCTTGTGGAAATGCCCGCTATTCCCCTGTTGCCTTCTCTGCACGGTGGCAGTGAGCCAATCGTCTGAACTCAGACTCCACTGCCAGAATATGGCGGTACTTCACTGCCCTCTTCTGAAACACACACAGCTCATAATTGGCCATGTTGGCAGCTGTTAAATGGAGACAGGCAACCATCAGTGTCAGCATTGTGTAGAGTCTGTACAGATTATTAGCTTACACTGCTACATACATTACACATGCACTCCAACTCACATTCCAGAATAGGTAATGGCCCTGAGAAATGTAACGTCAATCCTGCCTTAGCTGCATATTTTTGATGCTAAAGCAACTAAAATCTAGAAAATGAACCAAACTTTTGGTAGTGTGCACCGCTTTTGAATAAAAAAGAATAATGCAAAGGTAACGCTAACTTTACATAGATCAGGCCCAAGCTTCCTCATCATCTGTGTTTATTTCCAACCATATCTCACCAATAACTTGAACACGTCGATGGGAGGATGGGATGCTGTTGGTAACCATAGGGGGTCAGAGCTGTTAGGTACACATGCAAGCTCGATCAATATGACTGTCACCTACACTATGAGCATCACATCTACCTACACATTTGATATTCCTCTCCCCCTGAGCTTAAGGGGGGATGGCCATGCAATCCATCGTCTCAACTGTCCTGGTCATCCACCAAGGCCTGCCCACTCATACATGGACTCAAGGAGTGGACCATATGTTAGGAGGGCTGACAACTAGGAAGCTGGTATCCATAGGTCTATCACATCTACATTCATGTGTCCAGGTGTAGACACTTATCAATACCAGATCTGTCACTACTATTCCTTTCACACCCATTTCCATGTCAGCACACTTTCGGCCTTTACCTGCAGGCAAGCCAATTACATTCCACATAAGGGTAACATACATGGAGTTCAAAAGACAGAGGGCCATGCTGGGGGACAATGGCCAGCCCTGTCCTCCATCTTCATAACAATAGAGGGATGCACCAAATTGGGTTCAATATGATGCATCCCTGTGATGTGAGAATGATGGAGTGTGTCACTGCCAATTCTCTTACAGTGTTGCAATCTGTCATTCTTAGTCACATATGGCCCTACATGTGGCTTGTCATCACCTGTTTACACAATGCTGGCCATTGTGCACCACAAGCCTCCCTTGATGTGACCCTGTGGTGGTGCTTGGGGATCCATTAAATAGGCCATAATGTCACCATCCAGCCTACTTTGATATCTGTTCATTGGACAGCTTATCGCAGCAAGCATTGAATTTAACAAACATGACTCACTCACACCAAACCCTGGATTACTTCACAGAACACACATTATCATTATTACTGGATACATCTGGGTCCTCAATCGCGTATCGTCGCCAGTCGTGTAGGGGGCAGCTCCACCTGTAAAATATGAATGGTAAACCATGCTTAGGGTCAAATCGTAGTCACTGCGAGTGGACAACAAATTTCAGTGTGAGCTAGTTGAGAATAGTGAGCTGGTAATCCAAGTGGAAGACAGTGCAACAGACAAACCACTTTGATCACACAATGACACAGACACTCAGGTGAGTTAGAGCCACACATCTGAACACTAGCACTGGTCCAGAGACTCATGTAGTGCTACACCCTGCAATATCCATATGTGGCATTGTCATGCAGCTGTCTGTGGACACAACACCTCTGTTGCCAAATGGTACTGTTTGATTGTGTATTTTCCATCTGAGGGCCATGCTATTCTTACAGCAGTGGCAGGACCATTGTAACACCCATGGCATTTCTACCTACCACAGATGTAGGTAACAACTATGCCATCATCATAGCTCACACACACGCTACTACCCTGGGATTGTGTGGGTATTGCAAGGTGTTGGGGACTAGCATTAATTGCGTGTACCATCACAAGACAGACACACTTATGGAATTGCCATGGCTGTGGACTCATGTGCAGTTGCTTTGTCTAACTGCACATTGACTGCATTGTGACATGTATATATTGCAAATAATGATTGGCCTGCCATTGTTTCCATTGTACACTATTGTCAATCCAGTGAGGGATAAGTACATGGGCATAGACAAAGCATTCAACCCTGTGAGAAAGTAGCCTCTTTCTAGCCTTGTTACCCCCACTTTTGGCCTGTTTGTGAGTGTATGTCAGGGTGTTTTCACTGTCTCACTGGGATCCTGCTAGCCAGGGCCCAGTGCTCATGGTGAAAACCCTATGTTTTTAGTATGTTTGTTATGTGTCACTGGGACCCTGCTAGCCAGGACCCCAGTGCTCATAAGTTTGTGGCCTATATGTATGTGTTCCCTTTGTGATTCCTAAACTGTCTCACTGAGGCTCTGCTAACCAGAACCTCAGTGGTTATGCTCTCTCTTGACAAATTGTCACTAACAGGCTAGTGACCAATTTCACCAATTTACATTGGCATACTGGAACACCCTTATAATTCCCTAGTATATGGTACTGAGGTACCCAGGGTATTGGGGTTCCAGGAGATCCCTATGGGCTGCAGCATTTCTTTTGCCACCCATAGGGAGCTCTGACAATTCTTACACAGGCCTGCCACTGCAGCCTGAGTGAAATAACGTCCACGTTATTTCACAGCCATTTACCACTGCACTTAAGTAACTTATAAGTCACCTATATGTCTAACCTTTACCTGGTAAAGGTTGGGTGCTAAGTTACTTAGTGTGTGGGCACCCTGGCACTAGCCAAGGTGCTCCCACATTGTTCAGGGCAAATTCCCCGGACTGTGTGAGTGCGGGGACACCATTACACGTGTGCACTACACATAGGTCACTACCTATGTGTAGCTTCACAATGGTAACTCCGAACATGGCCATGTACCATGTCTAAGATCATGGAATTGCCCCCCCAAATGCCATCCTGGTATTGGGGAGACAATCCCATGATTCCCCTGATCTCTAGCACAGACCCGGGTACTGCCAAACTGCCTTTTCAGGGGTTTCACTGCAGCTGCTGCTGCTGCCAACCCCTCAGACAGGTTTCTGCCCTCCTGGGGTCCAGCCAGGCTTGGCCCAGGAAGGCAGAACAAAGGACTTCCTCAGAGAAAGGGTGTTACACCCTCTCCCTTTGGAAAAAGGTGTTAAGGCAGGGGAGGAGTAGCCTCCCCCAGCCTCTGGAAATGCTTTCATGGGCACAGATGGTGCCCATTTCTGCATAAGACAGTCTACACCTGTTCAGGGATCCCCCAGCCCTGCTCTGGCGCGAAACTGGACAAAGGAAAGGGGAGTGACCACTCCCCTGACCTGCACCTCCCCTGGGAGGTGCCCAGAGCTCATCCAGTGTGCTTCAGACCTCTGCCATCTTGGAAACAGAGGTGCTGCTGGCACACTGGACTGCTCTGAGTGGCCAGGGCCAGCAGGTGACGTCAGAGACTCCTTCTGATAGGCTCTTACCTGTGTTGCTAGCCTATCCTCTCACCTAGGTAGCCAAACCTCCTTTTCTGGCTATTTAGGGTCTCTGCTTTGGGGAATTCTTTAGATAACTAATGCAAGAGCTCATCGGAGTTCCTCTGTATCTCTCTCTTCACCTTCTGCCAAGGAATCGACTGCTGACCGCGCTGGAAGACTGCAAAACTGCAACAAAGTAGCTAAGACGACTACTACGACCTTGTAACGCTGATCCTGCCGCCTTCTCGACTGTTTTCCTGGTGGTGCATGCTGTGGGGGTAGTCTGCCTCCTCTCTGCACTAGAAGCTCCGAAGAAATCTCCTGTGGGTCAACAGAATCTTCCCCCTGCAACCGCAGGCACCAAAGAACTGCATCACTGGTCCTCTGGGTCTCCTCTCAGCACGAGCGAGGTCCCTTGAACTCAGCAACTCTGTCCAAGTGACTCCCACAGTCCAGTGACTCTTCAGTCCAAGTTTGGCGGAGGTAAATCCTTGCCTCCCCACGCTAGACTGCATTGCTGGGAACCACGTGTTTTGCAGCTACTCCGGCTCCTATGCACTCACTGAGGATTTCCTTTGTGCACAGCCAAGCCTGGGTCCCCAGCACTCTAACCTGCATTGCACGACTTCCTGAGTTGTCCTCCGGCTTCGTGGGACCCTCTTGTGCAACTTCGGGTGAGCTCCAGTTCACTCCACTTTGTAGTGCCTGTTCTGGCACTTCTGCGGGTGCTGCTTGCTTCTGAGTAGGCTCTTTGTCTTGCTGGCCGCCCCCTCTGTCCCCTCACGCAATTGGTGATATCCTGGTCCCTCCTGGGCCACAGCAGCATCCAAAAACCCTAACCGCAACCCTTGCAGCTAGCAAGGCTTGTTTGTGGTCTTTCTGCGGGAAAACACTTCTTCACGACTCTTCACGACGTGGGACATCCATCCAAGTTCCATTCCATCCAAGTTCCATCCAAGTTTCTAGCCCTTGTTGTTCTTGCAGAATCCTCAGCTTCTACCATCCGGTGGCAGCTTCTTTGCACCCACAGCTGGCATTTCCTGGGCATCTGCCCACTCCTGACTTGATCGTGACTTTTGGACTTGGTCCCCTTGTTCCACAGGTACTCTCGTCTGGAAATCCATCGTTGTTGCATTGCTGGTGTTGGGCTTTCCTGCAGAATTCCCCTATCACGACTTCTGTGCTCTTTGGGGAACTTAGGTGCACTTTGCACCCACTTTTCCGGGTCTTGGGGTGGGCTATTTTTCTAACCCTCACTGTTTTCTTACAGTCCCAGCGACCCTCTACAAGGTCACATAGGTTTGGGGTCCATTCGTGGTTCGCATTCCACTTCTAGAGTATATGGTTTGTGTTGCCCCTATCCCTATGTGCCCCCATTGCATTCTATTGTGACTATACATTGTTTGCACTGTTTTCTATTGCTATTACTGCATATTTTGGTATTGTGTACAAATATCTTGTGTATATTTGCTATCCTCAGACTAAGGGTACTCACTGAGATACTTTGGCATATTGTCATAAAAATAAAGTACCTTTATTTTTAGTATATCTGTGTATTGTGTTTTCTTATGATATTGTGCATATGACACTGGTGGTACTGTAGGAGCTTCACTCGTCTCCTAGTTCAGCCTAAGCTGCTCTGCTAAGCTACCTTTTCTATCAGCCTAAGCTGCTAGACACCCCTCTACACTAATAAGGGATACCTGGACCTGGTGCAAGGTGTAAGTACCCCTTGGTACTCACTACAAGCCAGTCCAGCCTCCTACAAACATCAGAGGATGCATTTGGAGTTTCAGGTTAGTGAGTGATGTGGCAGAAATGGAGCTAATGCAGTGCAGCCTCATGCTGTCACTGAGGAGCTGTAGGCTAGTGGAACAGACTCTGCACATGTGTGTGGTATGGGGGTGGTAGAGGCAGTTTGTGACAGAACATGAACTGGAACCTGCAACTGCTAGAAGTCTCTTCCCAAATCATGTTCAATCTCACTTACATGGCCTTGCCCAATGACACAAAGGGGCCAATAGGACAACAGTGGGCAGCACCTGGGAATTAAAAGTGTTTGCCGCCATTGTCTTATTTACCAACGCATATGTAACGCTAATTTACAAATTATGTGTTTGAGGTTTCATTTGTGCTGCTAATGTGTCACACAATGATGCACGGATGCGCTAGCCTCACCTTATTCCAGCCCCTAGTGCTACCCCACTTGATGTGAGCCCCTTAGCACACCCCTGAGACCACCATGTGTGGGCCATCTATGGAAGACGGCACAACATGCTATAAGGGGAAGTTGTGTAAAGAAACATGACACTACCCTGGTGCTTTACAAGACTAATAACTCAGGTACTCAAACTTGTCCTGCAAGGCGCCCAGAGGCGCTTAGTGATAGAAATGCGGCTCAATTGTAAGTCTGCAATTATCATGCGTTGATTAATTAATGACTGATGTTACAAAGTTGTCTAATGGTATCAAATGCCCCATATTCATTGCCCCCTACGGCGGATAGACCACCTTTGCTAACATAATGGCTGGGGCAGGGGTCAGGTGCGTGAAATGTTGACAAAGGTGTGCTATGCATGCATTGTGTCACTTTGTTGACACAATCCAGGGAAATATGGTAGGCTGGTGGTGCCTTGGCTTTTTATACATGACACTATGTCAGGGCACAGGTGATGCTATGGGCTCTGAAATGTATGCCTTTGTGATGGCTGTGCACGACTCATCAGACATATGACCTGCATTTGGCATCATTGTTGGACATGTGAACTCCAGGCCTAGACTGGCGCAGATACTCTTCATTCTGGTTGCATACAACCTGTCCACAAGCATTACATGCAGCACTCCACTTCATCTGCTACTGTCATTCAAGAGCAGTGAACAGTCAATAGTATGCCAGTGGGAGATTAACCAACAGGTCAGCCGATCTCGATACCAAAGTGATCGAGCTGATCCTTTTCCCTGGCCACCAGATCTGACCAGCAATGCTTTAGCTGGTGCTCATTCCTGACGGTCCTGTAGATGCGCTTCAGGTGGTGGAGCACCTTGCCCCACTGCAGCTGCCTGGCCTCAGTCTGGTATCTGAGGATCACCCGGCCATCTCAAGCATCATTGGCAGGTAGTGGGATACCAGCCACACAAATCCATCAAGCTCATCCTCTAACATCCTGGTCATCCTATCCCTTCCAGACATGTCAAATTATGGTCAGAGTTGAACCCAAATAAAAAAAATGAGAAATGAACAGAAACGTAACCCGACTAACTTAGCCCAACTATCCCAAATGACTAACTACCCTGGACAGACACCCCACAGTACAAATACAAATCTAGACAAAAGCTACACAAAACCACAACTACTGGGACAAAATTCTCACAAAATACAACAGAACACGACAGAAGGGACACCACAAACTTCAAAACACAACCAATACTTAACCACCAGCTCCAAAACACAACCACACAATTACAAAGGCAGAGACTGTAAAGACAAAGTAAAACTACGCCCACTGTAACATGTTTGTAGACAGGATTTCCTATTACATCACTTCCTGTCCCCGTGCGTCACGTTTTTCAGTTATGCATGTTTCAATTTGACGCATTTGACATTTGTGTAGGTTTTTTAGACTCCTAACGCACGTGCGTCGTTTACATTGATGCATGACAGTTATGCTTCGATTTCACAGAAGCCTGCATTAAGAGGAGTGTGAAGGTAGAATTCACGCTAAAGGCCCATGTTTCATTTTCAGATGTTTTAGACGCATTTGTGTCATATTTTTTGACTTACATATGACATGGGCTGTGCTGAAGTGTGGCATATTGGGTATGGCCCCATGTGGTAGTCCATGCAACAATGTGGTAAGGGTGTGATTGGTCTGTTCCACTGTTGTGTAGCCATTTTAGTTATAGCTCCATGCACGTTATTTTAACACATTAGGCTGCTGTGCACTTTAACCTAGGTATATTTTACTCAGCTTCGCTTTATTATTATTACAATAACCATTTTTACGGTCTTGTTTATTTTCATCTATCTAACTGTTTTTGCCTAGGCCAGCACTCTGTTCTTAAACAAGACATTCTTGATTACTTTGTGCTTCATTCAAGGCTGCAGTTCGGTACATTGCAAGTGAACGTGGCAGAAGTTTAGTATCTAACATTCGTAGAAAATACACATCCTTACGTAGGGACATTTTCTCAGAAGATCAGCTGTGTTATTATGTAAACACTTCCTTGTCCCTTACACGTTAGAGGGAGATTCCAGCCAGGGGACCACAACTGTATGCTAATTGCTGGATGCTTTGCTACAGATGCTAAGGCAGACCACAGGCCTTTGCTCAGGTATGGGGGTTGATGTCTTCCCAGGCGAACCTGAAAGGCAGAATTAGAGCTTAACATGCGGTGCTCAAATTATACCTTAGATAGGAAATAGTCCTTCAATTATAGTGACAATAAGATAGCGCTGTTTTTATGCTTCACTCTTCTCGTCACAATTATAATACTGTCATGTTGTGTTGTCCTGGTTATTGCAGTTCACGCTTTGCTATCTAAGATGCTGTCGTTTTATTTTTATTAAACTAATCCTTGAAACATATACTGCTTCTGTTTGTCATTTATATATGAGACTAAGTTGTGAATGAGAGAGAACCGGATGCGATCTGAGTAACCACGACTTCCCTGAGAAGCCTAGTATGTCATGCGCCCGGCTGCCCAATCATCACTATCATTTGGTAGGGATGAGGCACTGCTAGTTGGCCGGAGCAAAACACCTGATAGATATCAATATACTGATACACACCAATCTCGTTCCTTTCAGGACTCATCAGAAAAACGAAATGAGAGAGGTGGGCGATCAGAACGAAGGACAGAGTACATGAAACCGAGACAGGAATCACAACGGTCTTCGGAGGTTTCTGTTAAAATCAAAGAGATTCTCGCCCAACAAAAAACACAATTCAAAAAGAAAAAAGTGGCAGCAGTCACAGTTCGACATGCCACTCAGGAAGAGGGTCCTCTTGAAGTACAAGACATGGGCTCTAGCACTTCTAGACAGCGCAGCAGAGGTCACAATAGTTTGCGGGAATCTTCTAGAGCCTCTAGAGTTGAAAGATTAGATTGACATGTGCCCCAGTTGAAGCTCAGCTTCTGGAAAGGACAAGCCACCCTAACTCTTGGGCTTGGCAAAGATAAAGCAAGGCTGTGCGCTTAGAGATTCCATAGCAGAAAAAGATCTAGAATCCTTCCTGGAGGTGAATTGATGATGTACTAGGAGCGTAATCCGTATCTGACTGTGACGAGCGGGTTCTATCTTCCGCTACTGGAGACACAGAGTAGACGGTTCTCCCTTTATAAATCACCTGTAAGATCCGCCCGCTGAGCCACGCCCCGTCCACCCTCGTAGTAGGCAAAGGAATTGCCGCCTTTTACCAGGATGATGGACAGCTTTCCAAAACGACCCCACTGCGTTTACCGCCAATTCAGGTGGTGCGTTGTTGATGCGCAGAAGCACGAGGACATCTCCACAAAGATGCACTAGTAACAATAACATTGCCAAAGGCACACAAGGTTGCTGGAGACGTTTCCCCCATGACCCATCACGTAGCCTTAGTGTACAATATAAACAGGGCGTATAAAACATGCTAGGTAACGCTTACTGACTTACTCGTAGAAAATACTCCGGTTGGGTATGCCATGATGCTCTTTTTACAGAAACTAAACCTCAAAGGAAGCACTTACAAATATAAACGTAGCAGGTGCCCCAGTTGAAGCTCAGCTTCTGGAAAGGACAAGCCACCGTAACTCTTGGGCTTGGCAAAGATAAAGCAAGGCTGTGCGCTCAGAGATTCCATAGAAGAAAAAGATCTAGAATCCTTCCTGGAGGTGAATTGATGATGTACTGGAGCGTAATCTGTATCTGACTGTGAAGCGCGAGTTCTATCTTCCTCACCTGGAGACACAGAATAGAAGGTTTCTCCCTTTATAAGTCACCTGTAAGCTCTGCCCACTGAGCCACGCCCCGTCCACCCTCGAAGTAGGCACAGGAATTGCCGCCTTTTACCAGGATGATGGACAGTTTTCCGAAACGACCCCACTGCGTTTACCTCCGATTCAGGTGGTGCGTTGTTGATGCGCAGAAGCACGAGGACATCTCCACAAAGATGCACTAATAACAATAACATTGCCAAAGGCACACAAGGTTGCTGGAGATGTTTTCACTCTGGTCCATCACGTAGCTTTAGTGTACAATATAAACGGTGCATATAAAACATGCTAGGTAAAGCTTACTGACTTACTGGTAGAAAAAACTCCAGTTTGGTAGGCCATGATGCTCATTTTACAGAGACTAAACCTCAACAGGAAGCACTTACAAATATAAACTTAGCAGGTGCCCCAGTTGAAGCTCAGCTTCTGGAAAGGACAAGCCATCCTAACTCTTGGGCTTGGCAAAGATAAAGCAAGTCTGCGCGCTCAGAGATCCCATAGCAGAAAAAGATTTAGAATCCTTCCTGGAGGTGAATTGATGATGTACTGGAGCGTAATCCGTATCTGACTTGAATAGCGGGTTCTATCTTCCTATCCTGGAGAAACAGAGTAGAAGGTTCTCCCTTTATAAGTCACCTGTAAGCTCCGCCCGGTGAGCCACGCCCCGCCCACCCTCGTAGTAGGCAAAGGAATTCCCGCCTTTTACCAGGATGATGGACAGCTTTCCGAAACGACCCCACTGCGTTTACCTCCAATTCAGGTGGTGCGTTGTTGATGCGCAGAAGCATGAGGACATCTCCACAAAGACGCACTAGTAACAATCACATTGCCAAAGGCACACAAGGTTGCTGGAGACATTTCCCCCGTGGTCCATCACGTAGCCTTAGTGTACAATATAAACAGGGCGTATAAAACATGCTAGGTATCGCTTACTGACTTACTCGTAGAAAATACTCCGGTTGGGTAGGCCATGATGCTCATTTTACAGAAACTGAACCTCAACAGGAAGCACTTACAAATAGAAACGTAGCAGGTGCCCCAGTTGAAGTTCGGCTTATGGAAAGTACAAGCCACCCTAACTCTTGGGCTTGGCAAAGATAAAGCAAGGCTGTGCACTCAGAGATTCCATAGCAGAAAAAGATCTAGAATCCTTCCTGGAGGTGAATTGATGATGTACTGGAGCGTAATCTGTATCTGACTGTGACGCGCGGGTTCCATCTTCCTCACCTGGAGACACAGAGTAGAAGGTTCTCCCTTTATAAGTCACCTGTAAGCTCCGCCCGCTGAGCCACGCCCCGTCCACCCTCGAAGTAGGCAAAGGAATTCCTGCCTATTTACGAGGATGATGGACAGCTTTCCGAAACGACTCCACTGCGTTTACCTCCGATTCAGGTGGTGCGTTGTTGATGCGCAGAATCACAAGGACATCTCCACAAAGACGCACTAGTAACAATCACATTGCCAAAGGCACAGAAGGTTGTTGGAGACGTTTCCCCCATGACCCATCACGTAGCCTTAGTGTACAATATGAACGGTGCATATAAAACATGCTTGGTAAACGCTTACTGACTTACTCGTAGAAAATACTCTGGTTGGGTAGGCCATGATGCTCATTTTACAGAAATTAAACCTCAACAGGAAGCACTTGCAAATATAAACGTAGCAGGTGCCCCAGTTGAAGCTCAGCTTCTGGAAAGGACAAGCCATCCTAACTCTTGGGCTAGGCAAAGATAAAGCAAGGTTGTGCGCTCAGAGATTCCATAGCAGAAAAAGATTTAGAATCCTTCCTGGAGGTGAATTGATGATGTGCTGGAGCGTAATCTGTATCTGACTTGAATAGCGGGTTCTATCTTCCTCTCCTGGAGACACAGAGTAGAAGGTTCTCCCTTTATAAATCACCTGTAAGCTCCGCCCGCTGAGCCACGCCCCGTCCACCCTCGAAGTAGGCAAAGGAATTCCCGCCTTTTACCAGGATGATCGACAGCTTTCCAAAACGACCCCACTGCATTTACCGCCGATTCAGGTGGTGCGTTGTTGATGCGCAGAAGCATGAGGACATCTTTACAAAGACACACTATTAACAATCACATTGCCAAAGGCACACAAGGTTGTTGGAGACGTTTCCCCCATGACCCATCACGTAGCCTTAGTGTACAATATAAACAGGGCGTAAAAAACATGCTAGGTAACGCTTACTGACTTACTCGTAGAAAATACTCCGGTTGGGTAGGCCATGATGCTAATTTTACAGAGACTAAACCTCAAAGGAAGCACTTACAAATCTAAACGTAGCAGGTGCCCCAGTTGAAGCTCAGCTTCTGGAAAGGACAAGCAACCCTAACTCTTGGGATTGGCAAAGATAAAGCAAGGCTGTGTGCTCAGAGATTCCATAGCAGAAAAAGATCTAGAATCCTTCCTGGGGGGGAATTGATGATGTACTGGAGCGTAATCTGTATCTGACTGTGACGCGCGGGTGCTATTGTCCTCTCCTGGAGCCACGCCCCGTCCACCCTCGAAGTAGGCAAAGGAATTCCCACTTTTACCAGGATGATGGACAGCTTTCCAAAATGACCCCATTGCGTTTACCGCCGATTCAGGTGGAGCGTTGTTGATGCGCAGAAGCACGAGGGCATCTCTACAAAGACGCACTAGTAACAATCACATTGCCAAGGACATACAGGGTTGCTGGAGACGTTTTCACCGTGGTCCATTCACGTAGCTTTAGTGTACAATATAAAGGGTGCATATAAAACATGCTAGGTAACGCTTACTGACTTACTGGTAGAAAATACTCCGGTTGGGTATGCCATGATGCTCATTTTACAGAAACTAAACCTCAACAGGAAGCACTTACAAATATAAACGTAGCAGGTGCCGCAGTTGAAGCTCAGCTTCTGGAAAGGACAATCCACCCTAACTCCTGGGCTTGGCAAAGATAAAGCAAGGCTGTGCGCTCAGAGATTCCAAAGCAGAAAAAGATCTAGAATCCTTCCTGGAGGTGAATTGATGATGTACTGGAGTATAATCTGTATCTGACTTGAATAACGGGTTCTATCATCCTCTCCTGGAGAAAAGGAGAAGAAGGTTTCTCCCTTTATAAGTCACCTGTAAGCTCCGCCGGGTGAGCCACGCACCGTCCACCCTCGTAGTAGGCAAAGGAATTCCCGCCTTTTACCAGGATGATGGACAGTTTTCCAAAACGACCCCACTGCGTTTACCTCCGATTCAGGTGGTGCGTTGTTGATGCGCAGAAGCATGAGGACATCTCCACAAAGATGCACTAGTAACAATCACATTGCCAAAGGCACACAAGGTTGTTGGAGACGTTTCCCCCATGACCTATCATTTAGTCTTAGTGTACAATATAAACAGGGCATATAAAACATGCTAGGTAAACGCTTACTGACTTACTCGTAGTAAATACTCCGGTTGGGTAGGCCATGGTGCTCATTTTACAGAAATTAAACCTCAACAGGAAGCACTTACAAATATAAATGTAGCAGGTGCCCCAGTTGAAGTTCCGCTTCTGGAAAGGACAAGCCACCCTAACTCTTGGGCTTGGCAAAGATAAAGGAAGGCTCTGCGCTCAGAGATTCCATAGCAGAAAAAATCTAGAATCCTTCCTGGAGGTGAATTGATGATGTACTGTAGCGTAATCCGTATAAGACTGTGACGAGCGGGTTCTATCTTCCGCTACTGGAGACACAGAGTAGAAGGTTCTCCCTTTATAAAACACTAACCAAGAAAAAAAAAAAACATAACAATCCCACAAAATAGCCTGCTACCAGTCCAAAATCTCGACAGGACCTGAAGCACTGTATACATGCAAATATAGCACAATGCCTCTGCCAGACCTTGGTATGTTTTCACACCCTGGATGAAGTCTGCTTTATTCAGGGTTGTTTTAAAACTCGGCTCAGTGAAAAGCGCTCTTAAATCTAGTGAAAGGTCTCACTTGACATCCCCTTCCGAAGTCTAGCTATCTTGCTGTTCTTGAAAATCTTTTAAACCCTCACTGGTCCTTATGTGTTTGTTTCTAACTGCATGTCAACACAGTTTAATACATAATTGTCTCATATACAAGAAACAGAAGGAATACAGGCTGCCTTTGATACTGTTGACCATGACGCCCTAACTCAAAGACTCCATGAAGCCGGCATACAAGGGATTGCTCTCGACTGGATTACTTCCTATCTTTAAAAAAGAGCAAATATCATCCACTCGCCCCCCTTCTCGTCCGAACCCTACCTCACAAAAGCAGGGGTCCCCCAAGGGTCAATCATCTCACCTTTGCTTTTCAACATCTGCATGATATCTTTACCAGAACTGATCAATGATTTCCATCTCACATGCTACAACTATGCAGATGACACACAAATACTACTTAAATTAGAAGACCCCAAAAACATTGAAAACTCACAAATCTTCAGTTGCCTCAAAGCCGTTGATCAGTGGATGACCTGGAGCCATCTCAAACTAAATACCTCCAAAACAGAAATACTCATATGTGGTGACTGGAAAAGTTATGACCCTCTGTGCGTCTGGCCTGACGATCTCGGACCACCTCCTCAATTATCCAAGGAAGTTAAAAACCTAGGAATCACCATGGATTCCAAGTTAACTATGAATGCCCAAGTAGACAAATTAGCACGCACAAGCTTCATCACCTTAAAGACTTTACGACGCATCTTCCCCCACCTCGGATTTCCACACAAGGTGCAAGCTACCATCTCACTTGTACTATCCAAACTGGATTATACCAATAGCCTCTACCATTGATCATCTCTATCTGTTATGAAAAAACTACAACGTATCCAGAATTCTACAGCCAGGCTACTACTACATATAAAGCCGCAAGCCCACATCTCCCCTGCCTTGAGAGCACTACACTGGTTACCCGTTGCCAGAAGATGCACTTTCAAGCTGCTTTGTATCACCCATAAAGCTATACATGGAACAGGACCGCTTTTTATCAGAAAGAAAATGACCAAATACATCCAACAAAGAACCCTCCGCTCAAGACTGGCACCCCGCCTTAGAACACCACCATACAAGAAAAAGACTATAGGTGGTACATCCTTCTCCGTCCAAGCAGCCAAACTATGGAATTCATTACCCCCAACTATAAGAGCCACAGATAACTTTCTTGTCTTCAGAAAACTACTCAAGAGTTGGCTCTTTTCCTTCATAACCACCTTTTTCAAACAACTATGAACTGCATATGCCTATGTGGATAAATATTTTTTTCAGATTATATGTATATTTCTATTTATTTATAGTTTCTTTGGAAAATATGTATTGCTACTATGTCATAACAATAAAATACACACACACTCTTTAAACCTGTCTGACTAAGTATTTTTTTACCCATGATTCTAATTATGTATTGTATGTGCATATGTGTGTGTGTGTATATATATATACATATATATGTATATATATATATATGTATGTGTATGTGCATATGTTGTTTCTGTGCTTGGCATGTTTCGTGGATCATTGCATGGTTCCTGTTTTTTTTTGGGTTGTTATACTAGATATCTATGAATTCCTGCTCTCATCTTATCACACTTATCTACTCATCACTCTTATGTCATGTCTCTATCAAACTATCCTCCATTCTCACTCTGACTCATCCTAAATCCCTTCTACCACTTTCATTTCCTAAATATCTCTGCCTAAGCTCTTCCCTCCACATCTAACTCACCAAACCTCACTCTACCTCTGTGACCTCCCACACAACCCTACTAATTTCTCCTGCATTCATCTCACCCTGCTACTATGCTCTCCCTAACCCTTCCACATACTCTTCCCCCTCCACCCCCCTTTACTCATCCCAAGCCTTTGGGTTGAGTAAATGAAGGATATACTCCCAATTAACACCTCTGGATTTATTTCCTCCTCCACCCCTCCATTACTCCAGTCTAACTAACAAACTCTCATATCCGCGGCTCAAATTAACTCATAATAATACTAAAACTGTACTCATTATTTAACGATACTAATCCATCACTAATTCTTGTTGGGTTCCGGAGTAGCGTGCTACTCATCGAAAAGCGCTTCGACGCCTCGTCAGGGGTAGTAAGCGCTATATAAATATGATTACGATTACAATTACGTGTCACCCGTAGTGGGTCAGATTCAGTCTCCCACACCGTGGACGATTCTGCTGCTCAAAATCCAGTAGTCTCATCAGGGTAATGAGAGCCTACGCGACATGGCGCCGCCAACGTTTGGTCAGGCTCTAATTTTCGGGTCCTCCTGAGTATCTCTGTCTCATTATATATAAAGACTTCTCAATACTGTATACAGAGATGTCCGTGGTACTGAGGATTTCCAACCCAGCTGCGTGGGCTATCCTATTTGCAGCTGGAGGTTGTTCAAGTTTGAATCTTAAAAGGAAAGCCCTATTTGGTGTGCTTTCTCTGAACTTATAGTGTCACTACAATCGCGAATCCACAGCAGGTACAAATAGCGGTTAAAATGAGACAACCTCTAACTACACATTTATTAGCGAATGGCCTAATGGCCCAGGGGGGTCCAGTCACACTTGTGGTGGATGCCCATGCAGCTTATAGAACAGAACTTTTTTACTCTTGGGTCACATTTCCAGCAGTTGATGGGAACACAAATACATTTCACCAATATACGCCTGCAAATGCGCCTGGACAATACAGAGCATGCGCATATTTAGAAATACCTCTATCTTATCAAGAACATTATAATTGGCTTGATGGTGCCCTACCCCACACAATATTACCAGTAAGGCTAGGTCCTCTAAGTAATGACGGCCCTACCTGGCCTTTATTGGGCACTTATACACCACATCCTGCGGTTGCAAATTTAGCGGTAGCTGAGGTTTGTCGTTTAAATACTGAACTAACAGTGATATATAGACGATTAGTACAGTTTGTAATGCAAACATCAAATACAAACCCAGCACATCCACATGCAGCAACGCCAGGTATAAATCCTGCGACTATACATTCGATTATGGGTAAAGTACCCGCCAAACGAGAGGAAACTCTGTTTTGATTAGCACAAAAGATTACTGCACTGGAAGTAGTATTTCCCAATACGGGACCTCAGGATAAACATAGAATATTAACAATGTGCTTGCCCTTTGGGATGGTCTCTACAGTAGATAACTGTAATACCTGGGGCATGGTGTTTGCCGTGTTCTGTACAACCGCACATGGAACACCGACACTTGCCAATTTACCGGAGGTGTTGAAACAAATTCAAGATGAATACGGGACTGCCCTGGCCCTAGACTTAGGGATGCAATTGATGGGCAACTTTGCCACAGTAACCTGAATCATTTTAAGTAATCTTAAAGGGGAAGCGGTGGCGCTTGCAGTGGGAATGCCGCTCCGTGACGTTCCACAACAGGATCAGGAATGAGAGCTGCAAAATAATTGCAGAGACCAATTCAAGCATTGGTCGAGATAGTCTAGGGGGCCAGACCACAAAAACCACAATTTCAGGGTAAATAGAGTAAAGATTCCCCTAAGCAACCACCTGAGGGTAATAAGAAACGCTGGGATAAAAAGCAACAAACTTCTCAAAAAGAGAGGGGAGAATCTCTGCGTACGGAGACCCCACAGAATAGATATAACTTCAGAAACAGAGATAATATAAAAACACCTGATAGATATCAATATACTGATACACACCAATCTCGTTCCTTTCAGGACTCATCAGAAAAACGAAATGAGAGAGGTGGGCGATCAGAACGAAGGACAGAGTACATGAAACCGAGACAGGAATCACAACGCTCTTCGGAGGTTTCTGTTAAAATCAAAGAGAATCTCGCCCAACAAAAAAACACAATTCAAAAAGAAAAAAGTGGCAGCAGTCACAGTCCGACATGCCACTCAGGAAGAGGGTCCTCTTGAAGTACAAGACATGGGCTCTAGCACTTCTAGACAGCGCAGCAGAGGTCACAATAGTTCGCGGGAATCTTCTAGAGCCTCTAGAGTTGAAAGCAACTGATGAGTTTATTCAAGTAGAAACTGTGGACATGCGTGTCTCCACGTCTGATAGGGTTTATAAAGTAACGCTACAGTTAGAAGGAGACATTGAACACATAATAGACACAATCTTTTGGGATCGCGTAGGAAAAATATATGATGTTTTGTTGGCCGAACAAGATTGGCCACCTGAATTTGTCCATACCTGCCCATTTGGAGAAGAAGTCATTAAGCCTTCCTTCTAGCCCCTTGTTCCAGAGGAACTTGCCGAATCCCATTCCATTGAATGGGCTTTGGCACAAGCACCCGCATTATATAGAAATCACGTAGGATGGGATAAAGAATCTCCCTACCATGTAATTCCAATTAAAAGTGAACCTCAACCGCAACCACAGTATCCTATAAAACACGAAGCAAAAGCACCGGCGAGAGAAATACTCACGCAATTAGAGCACCAGGGCATAATTGAACCCTGCGTCTCGCCAATTAATAATCCATTATTCCAAGTAGCTAAGCCAAACCATTCCTATAGAATAGTCTTGGACTACAAACATTTAAACAGTCATACACGCACTCATGCTGCCCAAAACTTGGATAGCACAGCACTAATGAACAACATAGTGCCTAAAAAATACAAAACAACACTGGACATTTCAAATGTTTTTTCTGCCAGAATATAGCGCCTGAGAGTAGAGACTTAAGAAGTTTCTGCGCACTAGGCTCCCAGAAAAAATTCTGTTGTTTACATCAGCGGTATAAGAACAGCCCAGGACTGTTCACAGCTTGTGTTACTGCAACTTTGCACGAGATTGACCCTGAAGCATTGTCCTATGTAGATGATATCTTTCTTATGGATGATGAATTGCTACAACATTTAAGACAGGTAGCCCGCATTGTTGTCGGATTTGCTGAATTTGGTTACAAATTCAACTTAAAAAAACAAAGATTGCCTTCCTCAACGTCCTGTTCCTGGGATATGAGCTGTGAAGTGAAGGAAAGAGCCTAGCGCCACAATTCTTAGAGAAATGCGCACAGTTACAACCACCAAATACGGTTAAAAAACTCAATTTATTTTTGTGTTTCCTAAATTTTGGCAGAACTTACATTCCAGATAATGCTACACGCATAAAACCTTTATACGATCTAATGTGTCCCGATTTTTCAAGTAAATTCTTTACAATTGAACATACATGCATTCTTTGAGAGTTGCAAACAGACATGCTTGCAGCACAACACCTACAGACGAGGGACAACAAAACACATTTGGTCATCAGAGTAATAGCTGGGGCCATCGGTTTCACCTATGTGACATTCAATGAAGATGAGACAGTCCCGATTGTGCACAAATCACATTTATATTCTGCGGTGGAACAACGCTTTGCTCCCACTGAGAAAATTCTCACTGCTGTGCAGATGGCTGTCATTAAGGAAAGACCTCTTGCCCAAGGAAAACACATTATTGTCGTTTTTCCAATCCCAGCCCTAGAGGCTGTTACAAAAGCCAGCGTTCCAAACGCAAAAGCATTACATCCACATTGGACAGCCACTGATGTAGACTACATTTTTGACCCATAGTTACAAACTCAAGAATTTTTACAATATGAAATAGAATACCCAGTTCCACCAAATACATTGCTTATTGAACAATATCAGAGAGTCATGTATACCGATGGCTCAGCATGGAGTACAATAAATGTTGTCCTCTACATACTTATACACAAACCCTAGGGGATTGCACAGCACTATTGGCAGATCTAAAAGCTCTGCTGATGGCACTGGAACACACGGATGATGCAGAACCTATGCTGATTGTTTGTGATTCATATTATTGTGTCCAGTCCTTTAATGAATACCTGCATTATTTGTGGCAGAATGGTTTCAGAGATTCCAAAGGCAACACCATCAAACACAGACTTCTGTGGGGGAAAGTAGCAGATCTGAAAGAAACGCTACCAAACGTCCACATTGTACACACACTTGGACACCAGTGCGTTGGGATACACGTCTCTGGAAATACATTGGCTGATGAAGCCGCAAAGTCAGCAGTGGCAGTGGCCGCTGTAGCTGCAGTGACTCGTTTGAATTCCAAACCGGACGCAGACATTTGGGCTGCCGTGACAGCTACGGCTAATGGTAAGCCTATCCTAAAGGATTTCCTAATAAATATTCCTACCGAATGGGAGATCGCCTGAACGCTGAAGTTAGAATACCAGGTGTAGTCGTAAGGGACATTCCCAACAAAGATATAAGACCAGGGTTGATTAAAGCAGCATAGGAGGGGGTGGCATCTGCCCATGCTGGCATGGCGGCTACAATTTCGATTCTGCAGGCCCATCATTGGTGGCCAGGTCTCTACAAAGAGACCAAGTAGTATATCCTTTGTTGTGACATTTGTCAACAAATTAAAGTTTCCACTACCAAGCGCCTGCGGCAGACACCCCTCTTAATTTCTAACAAACCATTACAATGTGTGTACTTAAGCCACTGTGGTCCCCTAACACCTGATAGTGCAAACAAATATATTTTAGTAGCTGTTGATTCATGCTCCAGATTTTTATGGGTGTGGCCACAACGCTCAGCTGATGCTCGGACTGTTATTAAAGATTTGCAAGTCTTTATCTGTACATATGCGGTTGCAGCCTTCCATTCGGACCAGGGCCCTGCTTTCACCTCAAGGGCGTTCAGGGACGCCATGGCTTCGTTGGGGGTCCAACTCAAGTTCTTGTCTCCATTTCATCTTGAGGGAAATAGTGTAGTGGAGCGATTAAACCATGATTTAAAGCAATCCTTAACAGCCAGAGTCTTAGGTACAGGTCGAGGTTGGCTTAATCACCTATATGGAGTCCAGCCAGCACTAAATAATCTGCCTAGAAAGTCCCTGGGGGGTCGTACTTCATATAAGTGCCTGTTCGGAACTCGAATGTATGTTCCAGATCTTGATGGTCCTGGCGTGGAGGCAGCAGAAACACCTTTTGACATAAATGAACGTGTCACTGTCTTACAGGAATTGCAACAGTTCAGTGATGATAATTCTTCTAACAGTGCCGCCTCCACAGGAATCAAGGATGTGCTTGTAACATCTACCGGCTGGATTCCCAAAGTTGGGGATCTTGTACGTGAGAAAGTCGCTGTGAAAAAGGAATTTGCCCATTCTTATTGAGCACCAGTCCCAGTAGTAGGGATACACGGTACCAGAACTGTAATTCTACCACCGTTGGCAGGTGCCAAAGAAAATTGTTTTGTCTCCATCGACAATGTCAAACTACACCATGTGGTCGATCCTGCACAGCCGACCAAGAGGAACATCCAGTAGCTCCCGAATCCCTCTCACTACTGGTGAAGAAGTTCCTGTACAAGTTGTTTATACCAACACCGACACCTCTCCGAGCTTGGGGAGGGTAGAAGATGATCTTGCATTAGTTCCACTAACATCAAATCATTTAGAAATATTCGACCAATTTGACTAAACTCTAACACAGACGGATGGTGCTATCTATAGTGTGCCACCACGGGAAACACCAACTCCACCACTGACAACGATCACTTTCTTCCTGAAAGATCAACATTTGAACTGGTGGAGGAGGTTTTAAAGCCACATTTTTCATCACATAAAGTCAAAGAGACTTATCCTTTGTGAACATTTCCGCAGTACCAATTCCTGATGGGATTGTTTGGGACAAAGTAATGATTGATATAAATGGTCCCACGGAAGTTATTCAAATACTGTATGTGTTCAAACTATCAATGAATGATATAGTAATGCCCGGCATTGTTTCTGATGATTGAGATGTAAAAACAGTTGATTCTATGATGACTGAATTGCAATATTATACTCTCTTTGAAAACAAAGATGTATACCAATTTAAAGAAAATGATGGTGATATGTTTTGCTATAATTATCATTGGCACCAATTCATACATAGAACGAGCTGCCCAAGAACTGTTTTTAATTATATGCAATGGGAACATTGCCCGACTCCGCCACAGGGGAGTTCCTAAACATACTCTGATAAATGGCAAAAATATACAAATGAAACTGAAAATCAGCTCGACGAATGGGTCCAGAATGGTACGTTTAATGCATCACTGACACGTCCTGCCGGGTGGTTATTGTGGCCAATAGATACCAATGGGTGTCATCAACGTTTTATTAACTCTTGGGGGTGTTTTAGGACAAGTAGGCCAGACCCTCACTATATGTCATCCGAACATACGGGTATAGTTACAACATATAGGCGGTCATTCTGACCGCGGCGGGCGGCGGTCGCCGCCCGCCATGCGGTCACCGCCAAATGGCCGCTCCGCAGTCAGGAGAACGCGGATGCCATTCTGGCTTTCCCGCTGGGCCGGCGGGCGACCGCCAAAAGGCCGCCCGCCGGCCTAGCGGGAAAGACCCTGCAACAAGGAAGCCGGCTCCGAATGGAGCCGGCGGAGTTGCAGGGGTGCGACGGGTGCAGTGGCACCCGTCACGATTTTCACTGTCTGCAAAGCAGACAGTGAAAATCTTCATGGGGCCCTGTTAGGGGGCCCCTGCACTGCCCATGCCAGTGGCATGGGCAGTGCAGGGGCCCCCAGGGGCCCCACGACACCCGTTCCCGCCATCCTGGTTCTGGCGGTGAAAACCGCCAGAAACTGGCTGGCGGGAAGGGGGTCGGAATCCCCATGGTGGCGCTGCAAGCAGCGCCACCATGGAGGATTCCCTGGGCCAGGGGAAAACCGCCGGGAAACCACTGGTTCCCCTTTTCTGACCGCGGCTTTACCGCCGCGGTCAGAATAGCCCTGGAAGCACCGCCAGCCTGTTGGCGGTGCTTCCGCTGCCCTCCGCCCTGGCGGTCAGAGACCGCCAGGGTTGGAATGAGGGCCATAGTGTCGGAAAATTGTGCCAACAATGGTTAAAATCATCCTCACTAAATGCGGTTAGAGAACACCTCAGTCTCCTATCTAACACCACTGATTTACAAGACTTCCTGTTAGGCCCCAGAACACCACGTATGAAGCGTTTCTTATATGCTGTATATAATGAAATTTGGAAGCTTTCATAACAAGATGCTCCTGCCCAGTTAAGGCAAATAGATCAGGAAAATTTAAAGAAGGCATTAGCTGTTGTGGATAATGGGATTAACATCTTGTCCTACCGGATATATACCATAAATAATATTGTCTCTTCTGCTATAGACATTATACAATCATAAATGTCTTCTTTACATCATGGACAGAGTCAGATCAGGTCCATTGTGCAGTTGGGCTGGATGTTTCAAACATTGAAGGTGGGTAGCGTTCCCTGGAAGTATGTCAGTGCAAGGGAAATATTTTTTCCCTTTAATCTAATGTGACAACAACAACTAATGGCTAAGAAGGAAACGACTTATGTCATGCTTACCATCGAGAAGTTAGAAAAGTTGCAGTTTACTGTGGCTGAAATACCATCTGCTGAATGGTTAATACATGGGGTAATTAATCTGCCTATTTCAACACTTCAATTCACCTCCTGTGTAAAACACATTCCCGTAGGCAGATACGAAAAGCTGGGAGATAGTTACATCCATGAGGTGTGGGAGCTTCCCTTCTCGTACAAATGCCTTTAATGGCATGAAAGAAGTCTTTCTTAGCGGTAGTGAATGCAAGACTTCGGTCAGCCATTCGATGGTTTGTAAACAGCTGTCCTTGCATGGGGCGTGTAACGCCTCTGCTGCGAACTTGGCTTGCTATCTGAAGGGAGTTCCAGTCCCCTTGATTAGACCTACGTTCTAGGTGCTTTCAAACAGCAGCTACGTCCTCCCCAATGGTGAAGACTGTTGTGGCATGCGGGCCGGAATAGTTTACATTGTTTCGGTCTCTAAGGTCGTTACATGCTGCAGGAACATTCTGTTTCCCCCCACTAAAATTAAGGAGGTAGCTGATATTTGGCCTCACATTGCTACTTCAAACGTGAATTTTGACAAGTTGAGCAGACTCAAGGCTGTACTGTTTCAGAAGCATGTGGCCCTTACATCTGCGCACAAGACCTATGCACTTCAAGTGGCAAGGTCATCGGCAGAAATACAGTCCCTGTTAAATACAAACTTTAGGAGACACTTTGGTGAACTCATGGGACGAATATTTAATGCGTCCAGTACAACTGGAATCGCACATTTTTTCAAAGCTGTTGGTTCTGGTTTCATTCACACCTTCTCTTCTGTATTCAGTTTGATACCTTCAGCTATACACTCAATTTTCTCTAGTATTTTCTGGCGATTTCCGATAACTTTGGCTTTATTAGCTGGCATCCTGATGTTGCTGTTTTTTATTCAGATTGGCTGTCCCGCCACAACAAGGAGGAATAATGGCACTCCCATCAGTGCAGCTGTTTCATAAACGTATTTTGGAGCAACACTCCTGGAGCAATTGGAGTGTGGCTGGTCTTTGCATTCAGACCGGTTTTGCATTGTGTGCAGCCTGTGTTTCGGTGCCTCTGGTGCTCTTTCGAACATGCACTGGAAATCTGTGTTTCGCAGCAGCGCTTGCCTGCAGTGGACGCTGATCTGTTGATGTTCTCACTGAGGGTTCATTACTGGACATGCGCATTGAGGTTATGTTTGCTGCGTGAAGCTACTTATGAGTTACCCTTCCTGGAGGAAGTTGTTCACGACTCATCACTGGGCACACCACAGGATGCCACCTTGGTTGAGACTGGGGCTACGGAACACATCTGCTCCTTGATCCTTCGTGGCGAGGACTTTCCGATTTTAACCTCGGCCGAAGTGGAAGATCTCCTATTCTCCATTACTCAGAATTAGATTGGAACTTTCTAAATTGACATGCCCTTCGAATTCGGTTTTATGTCACATGCTCATGTTTTAAATTGTCATGTAGGATGCTTATGTGTCCCTTCAACTTGTCCGAATTGGCTTTGCTTTTATACATATATTTTAGGTTGGCCTCTTCTAGCGATAGGATTTTAGCTTTGGCTTTGAGCCACTTTCAACCGACAAGGGGAGGGTGTTGTGTTGCCATTTTGGTTATGGTTCCATGCAAGTTATTTTAACACACTAGGCTGCTGTGCACTTTAACCTAGATGTATTTTACTCAGCTTCGCTTTATTATTATTACAATAACCATTTTTATGGTCTTGTTTATTTTCACCTATCTAACTGTTTTTGCCTAGGCCAGCACTCTGTTCTTAAACAAGACATTCTTGATCACTCTGTGCTTCATTCAAGGCTGCAGTTCGGTACATTGCCAGTGAAGGTGGTAGAAGTTTAGTCTCCAACATTCGTAGAAAATACACATCCTTACATAGGGACATTTTCTCAGAACATCAGCTGTGTTATTATATATACACTTCCTTGTCCCTTACACGTTAGAAGGAGATTCCAGCCAGGGAACACGACTGTATGCTGATTGCTTAATGCTTCGCTACAGATGCTGAGGCACACCACAGGCCTTTGCTCAGGTATGGGGGTTGATGTCTTCTCAGGGGAACTTGAAAGGCAGAATTAGAGCTTAACATGATGTGCTCAAATTATACCTTAGATAGGAAATAGTCCTTCGATTATAGTGACAAAATGATAGCGCTGTTTTTATGCTTCACTGTTCTTGTCACAATTTTAATACTGTCATGTTGTGTAGTCCTGGTTATTGCAGCTCACGCTTTGCTATCTAAGATGCAGTCATTTTATTAAACTAATCAATTAAACATATACTACTTCTGTTTGTCATTTATATATGAGACTAAGTTGTAATTGAGACAGAACCGGATGCGACCTGAGTGACCACGACTTTCCTGAGAAGCCTAGTATGTCACTCGGCTGCCCAATCATCACTATCTTGTGGTAGGAATGAGGCACTGTTAGTTGGCCGGAGCAAAACCCGGATTAGAGCGACAGATGTCACCCGCAGTGGGTCAGACTCAGTCTCCCACACTGCGGACAATTCTGCTGCTCAAAATCCAGTAGTCTCATTAGGATAATGAGAGCCTACGCACACCACCAATGTGTGTGTTATGGAGTCAACAGCATGCACATTTCTGCACATCATGCATATATATGAATGTGTGACAACAGTGCATCCACATATGTTTGGCATTCAGTACAATGCAATACTTCTGATATCAGATTGTGTATTGTGTATTGGTATGTGATGTGTGATGTTGTCATACAGAGCATACTATTTGAAGCTGCATACGCACGTCAGGCTTTGTTGAGGGCAAACTATTTCTACTTAGGAAATGTGACCAGACATCTGTCTCCATATTTGGATTTAGAGTTTATGGAGAGCTGTGTGAAGACAGCATATTTGTTGGACATGTGGACGTCTTTGGTACATAGTGCGTGTGACACACTCAGCCTACATTCCACCAAGAATATGGTAGGATCACATATTTTGGATTTCACTTATTGCATTTACCAATGGTTGTGGCTTTTAGTATGGTGAACCCGCAGCCCTAGCTGCATATGTTCACACCCATACTAATGTGCATACCACAGACATGTCAGTTCAATGAGTGAGGTCATGTTTACCCTGTGTCAAGGTTATGCCCCAAGGCAGTGGCAGGACAGATTACCATGGATAGACTACGCACGCTCAACTTCTTTCATTGGTTAATATCCCTGGACAAGTCATGATGACAATAGTTACCAATGATGTCCCCCCTCATCACACAAGTTCCATGCAGCCATTGCCACTCTCACACTGAGTTGTGACAGTGTTTAGTTCCAACATGACCTAATTTCTATTTTTCAACATCTCCAACCTCAGGTGTGGGCCTCTTACATACATCCAATTGGGACATAATGTATTTGGATGTGATGAGCTATTGAATAAGAATTTGGCAACGTGAATGTACAATATATGTTGTGGTCCATGGATTGTGTCCTTCAGTTGTGATTTACCAGTGATCAGGCTGTAAGTGATGTGTGTGATGGTGGAAGTACAATGTTACACATCACATATGATATCACAACATCACTTGTTAGATTGGTAACTGTTACATACACCCTGAGGTAAGACTCACATTACTATGGTATATGTAGTGGAGATTGGAGAGACCAAAGCAGGATTGGTTGTATATGTGAAGTGTTTATTTATATATTTAACATGATGATTTCAGTGAATCTTATGTGTAAAAGTTGTCAACAATTTGCTGTCTCCAGCGTAGCCCAGCAGCTGTGTTGTGCTCTTCCCCCTCCATATCGTCAGCAACATCCTCCTCCTCTTGCAGGTCAGCAACCTGGTCGTACATTGGCACGTTCATTAGCACACATATGTTGTGCAGGATGGCACATGCGAGGATAACTTTACACACAAATGGTGGGGCGTAAAGGAGGCTGTCTCCTGTCGGGTCCAGGCATCTGGATCTTGATTTTAAGATGCCAAATGTACTTTCCACCACATTGCGTGTCTGACGCTGTCCCTCATTGTAGGCACGCTCTGCTGATGTGTTTGGATTTGCAAATGGGGTCATCACCCACGGCTGTATGCTGTAACTCTAAACCACTGCAAAGGATGAAAGATGTAAGTTGATGTTAAAGCTTGCAACAGGTTTCATCTGTAGCATGGCAGTTGTCAGTTGGGGTTGGTTGTGACTCAGACATATTTGTGGTATGGTGTGAGTTCCTGGCCTTGTGCTAAGTTTTCCAAGAACTGCGTTGTAGGACATGACAATCTTGGGAATTGGCTCAAGACCTTGGACATATAATTTGGATTCCTAACTGATGCTCAGTATGTATGTACCAAGTGCTGTGTAGTGCTATCACCAGAGGGGACATGACACATCCTTCCATCACAATACGGTCAGATGTAGTGACAACATGGTAGCGCCCTACAAAGCCTGGACATCCCAGGCATTTTGACATGCATCAGTACAGATGAAGTGCAACACTTAGGCCCATTTTACTGAGTAAGTGACAGTGCACAATACAGCTTAAAAATAAGCAGCGCTGTGCGGCATCATTTTTCCTATGCAGGAATGCACCTTGTGTGATATGTAACAAGGCAACCCTTTGTTGTCTCCTGCGCGGCCGCCTAATATGCAACCGTGCACCAACACTGCCAACGTTGCAGGTGGATTTGTCTGTGCAGGAAAGGACACCTTCCTATACATACACTATTTTCATTGGGAAATTAGTTCTGTGTGTGCAGCAATATGCAGCATTCATAGGTGGCACATTCATTAGAGGTTAAATACCAGTCAGTTTCCTTATTGCAAACTGAAATCTCCAGCCCCCTGGGGCAGTGTTTGATGTTGCCACTGCCTCAGGTTTTAGGTAACAACTACATCTGAGTCAGCATCATCATGTTATGTATCTTGTGGTGACACACCTACAGCAACACACATTGCACGCTCCTTCCGTGCAAAGTGCAGCGTGGTAGGAGGCTATTTATCCAATGTGGCCTCAAGTCACAAAAGAGTGGTCATCTGCCAACTTGTACATATGTTGCAATCCATGACAATGGTACTAGGGGCTCTTACATATGTCCCTTAGTGATCTTGAGTGGCAGCTGATGTTTGTGCCAGCCATCAGGTGTCCAAGGGTGTGGTCCCTCTGTTTCTGGATAATCTACATTACTACTAGTGTCTCTCATATCTACCAATACATGAATCATATTTTTTACTGTCAACAATTGCACAGTGCAGGCTATGGGATGGGGCTCAGCTAATTTGCAAATATGTCCCTCGGCACTATGCGTGTAAGGTCAGTGATGTCCAAGTACTTGTAGAGGGTCCCACTATAGCATCCATGATCTGCACTGTCTAACAGTGACTTTGCCCCATGGTGGGCCATTTATTGTTTATGGTATTGACATGATGGTGTTGTGGGTCAGTAAGTGGTGCATGTGAGGTGGCACTACATTAGGTGTGGTGCCACTTCTTACAAATCTGGCACATGGTATGTGATGGCCATTATATTGTATTCCTATGTGTGTGACCCAATGCACCAGGCAGATGTATATGCACACTATAGGTAAGTCAGGTATGTGTTGATGAGATGTTGTTGATATTGGCACCAGTTGTCTGGCATTGGATGTTAGTTGTGGCAGAGACCTGCACGGCATGAATTAAGGGGGCTGTGCCTATGTGTGACTTTCATTACATGAGCTGTGTATGCCATTGACATTGCTGTGCTATTCTTTGTTTGGTGTAAAGTGTGGGTGATGTGTACGTAGTGGCCAACCTGTGGGCACTTGTAGTGGTTTGTGTACATCTTCTGTCAGAAAAGGTTACATATCTCCACCTGTTCTTCACATGGTGTGCCTGTCAAGTTGTGTGTGTGTTACGCACATGTGGATGTATGTATTGTGCTGTGCACTGATTGTGCTGTACTGCAGCATGAAGCATATGTATTGTTAGCTGCACATCTTTGTGACCCTAGCCATGTGTTTATGGAGTGGTGTATGTCTTGTTTGTCCTACAGGATGGATGTGCTGTGTGTATATTGCTAGGTTTGTTGACTTATCCACAAGTAGGCCATTGCCATATTGGCCATCCTGAAAGTGTTTGTTGATCCTGCCGTGCCTGAATATGTAGGAGTCATGGAAGTTACCAGGATACTTGACTAAAATGTTTGTAAATAGTCCATGGTGGTCAACTATGGCCAGCACATTTATGGAATGCATACAAATGTTCTCTTGCTGCAGTTGGGACAAGTCGGACATGGCCAGCAAATTGGTAAAATCCCTGTTTTACCTCCTGCTGCATTTCCTGGGTTTTGGGGAAGCAGATGTGGAGGAGTGTCAGAGAGATGATTGCGTCTAATACCTTTACAAGGAAGACTGAGAAAGACGGCTGTGACACACCAGCAACTAGTGCACCCATTGTCTGGGATGAGCCACTTGCCAGCATATGCAGGACAACTAGCAGCTTTGTTACAGGTGGTATATTATGGGTTTCTGCAGGCTGGCTGTGATCTGTGGCTCAATGTGGTGCAGCAGGCAAAGTATGGCTTGTCGGTTGAGTCGGTATGTCCTAATGAGGTCTTGTTTCCTGAGTCGAAGGAGTGTTGTTCTGTTCCTGAATATCCTCTCCTGCCTTCTGTGGTGCCTTTGTGGACAGCATAGTGGTGGTAGTGGTGCTGCAGTAGTGGTGGTGGTTCATGTTGTGGTGTTGTCCTCTGCGCCGTCTCCAGAGCTGGAGCAATATCACTTCCATCTTGTCCTGTCGGTTGCCAATGTTGCTTCTGTGTGTTTTCCTCAAGTAGTGGTGTGTGGGCCTCATTTTAACACCTGGTCTGAGCCAGGCATTAAAATTATATTCAAATCGGGGTTAATGTCATTTTTTGGGTCCGCCTCCAACCCGTACGTTATTTTTGCACGGGTATAAATATGGCACTAGGGGCTTAGAGTAACTTTGTGATGAATTAGCATAAAAAATGATGCTATTTCAGTAGAAACTGACTATCAATATGGGTCTAAGTTATTTGAGGTAGGAAGTGTTTCATGTTTTCAAAGAAAGATCTGGAAACATGCTGTCTTGGTTTACTTCTCAACGTGTCCTTTAAAGGAGAGATTTGTTTCAAGTTTAAATTGAAGAGATTTTGCGAAGACTGTATACTGGGAGGTGAATCCATCTAGGTTAATATTGGATAGACAAGACTTTTGTAAGCTGACCATACTATGGTGCATTACAAACAGTCAGTATGAGTCTGGGTTTGGTTCTGTACAGACAAATGCAATACAGTTCTGGCATTGTTCTGTAAATAATGTGGAAATATAAGCCTGGCGTTTGTGGTTTATATACTTGAGCAGTACAAAGCTGGCTATTGTGTGAGCTGGGATTGGTACTGTAAATATTATGGACATATTGCATCGGCATGATCCTTTACCTGCACAGACATTGTAAAAAATAACTAACCCCAGTGGCTTATAAACAGGGTATTTGCCCAAAACCAGGCAGGGTGTTTTATATACTGGGGCAGTGTGAAAGCTGACCTATCTATTGCATTTCAGTTACTGGTGCATACTAAACTTATAACAGCTATGGTGTTGTATGTGATCTAGATTTAAGAATACCAACCTAGCTGTGGTTCGTTATGTAATGGTGCATTGAGAAAACAATAAGTACATTATTTGCTGCTAATGTTTGCATTACTTGTTATTATACAGACTCTTTACGTTGTAATTCCTGTTTGGATCCTCAAACATCAACAATGCTACTAATGGTCTGCTATAAAACTTTCAAAAAAGTATAGTCTAAAAACAGTCACACAACGCACTTTGTGAATAATTCTCCACAAAAAAATGAATATGGGCTTTCAACGCATGTATTTTATATTCATTTTTTCCTTGAAGTTCTTCAATAAAATTATTCATTTTTTAAATCAGATGTTAAATACACAGAGTTTACATTTTTCTGTTACTGTTCCGTCAATGTGGTCATGTAACTGCGTTTACGCATGGAATTGATCATAGGAGAGAGACACACATGTTGATGGGTAACATCTTAAGGGTGATTCGCTCCCGTTGCGTGTAGGTAAGATCCTTAACTGTCCTCCAACCACTCCTAGTGACTGCAGTGGTGTTCTAACGCTATATTGCAGTCAAATATTAACCGAATGAAATGTCGACTTTACGACTACATTGCAACAAGTCTCTCAAGCTATGTTCCTGGCATTAGCTGCCTTTGAATTGCAACATATGTATGTTTGCAACGGCTCTGAAACCTGTCTTCTTGTGTCCATGGTTAAATGTAGCGTTTATAATAATATGAATTTAAGTACTTTGTTTCTAAAATAACCTCCTAACCTGGGGCAGAGTTTTTGCAGTTCTTTTCTGCTCGATCTTAAACCTAGTTATTCATCTAGGTAGCTCGATGTCCATTTGCATTCATAAATTATTCTGAAACCTCTCCAATGATAAATTATTCATTGGAGAAGTTTCCTCTATTCAAGCTAATCAAAGGGTAATTCTGCAATATTCATTAGGTTCTTGCATGGCGATTACAGCAGCAGATCTATGACAAGATGACACCGTTTGCAAGAGTGATCAAAACAACACTGATGTTGCCTTGCTTTCCTTATAATATAGAAATACGATATCCTTTATAGAAAAAAAGGTCTTAAAATGTGTGCTATGATACTCTGGAAGAATTGCACCCCTTAAATAAGAACCGCTTACAACAAACGATTTAAAATGATATGGAGAAAGTTATGAATCAAGAGACTTGAGTTTTCCTGAACTGCTTTCTGACAGGAAGGTAGAATGTATCTATTTAATGGTGAAGGTTTGGGTGAGACCAAATGCAGGGTAACATTTCTGCCAAAGTAAAAGATAGATCCCATGATCGTCCCAAAATTGCATCAGAGTGCTGGTAATTAATCAATAAAGACCTTTATTCTTATTAATATAATGAAAATGCATATCTTAATACAATCAATAGTTGTTGCGATTATTGTAAAAGCAAACAAAGTGAAGAAGCAGATATTATTTTAGAGTTAGGACCAAGTTTTAGTGTACAAGACCTTGCTGAAAATACTCTTTATTCCTGCTTGAAATATGTAACTAAAATTGTGGAAAATGTGTATACTTCATAAACTATGTGAAAAAGATGTGGAAGAAACTAACATCACAATATTTTGATGATTTTTAATACTCCTATAAAATATCATCAAACCTCAATGTATCTCATTTTAGTTGAAACCACGTGTATCTGCACCCTTCTTGTGGACATAGCAATATTCTTAATTTAACATTAAGTATACTGAGTCTATTGTCACTGTACCTACTCTCAAAATTAAATGCAATTTAATTTCCTTAAGTATTGTGTACACTAATGAGCAAACACATCCCCACAATTCTGATGGACCTTTGATAAAGAGCCAATCAGAGGATCCCTTAAAAAGGTAATCATGATTAAATGTCCATTATTAACTTAACTCTAATCTCTATCCTTTTAAAAATGCCAAACAGAATGCTTTCTTTCTCTTCTCTGTTGCAACTGCTCTGTATTTGTATATATAGTGACTTGTAAAGTAACTGGATATTAAGATAGGGGGTGGTGGTGTTATCTACCTGTAAATTGTGGCATCAGGATTCAACTCTTTCCGATGGTGTCGAATGGTGGTGTTGCCATCTCATCCAATTTATGAAAGAGCACAAGAGTAAGCGAGAACGACTTGGAAAGCACTAAAGAAGGAATAAAATGTGTTAGGATGCTCTTAGTAACCATGCCACAGACAGGTAGGTGTATATTTCTCCATAGTGCATCTTTGAGAAATAGAAGGAGGGCTGGCTGCACTGGGATGTGGCCCGAGTAATTACCTGGATAAGATTAGTTCAAACATTCCAACCATCACTTTTTTGTATATGTTACTATTAAAACAGCAGACATCTAGATTATTTCACTTTATGTTTTCCTTAGTCCTCTCCCTACACAATTACTCCTTTCGTTTTCTCACAGAACTGAAAAAGGTTAACTATTTATTTATTACGCACTTTAATATAGCGTGAACAACACCTGAATGGGTGAGCCAGTGTGCTTTACACCACAATAGTTGCAATGCATGAGTATTGAATGATTAGTTAACATGGTTTACAACACAATTTCTCTGCCAGAAGTTCAAAATCTGTAATAATGGGACTGTCCAAACATACATTCTTACTCTTTGCAATGTGGTAATTATCTGTCAACATGGTGGCACCAATAGTCTTGTCCAAGCTCACCAAATGCCTGTTAGGAACAAAGTAGATCCCAGAAGATGTCCATAAGAATTATATCTTCCATCTCTGTAGTTCTAGACCACCTCATTAACCAACAAATAATTTGTGATTCATTTTCCTGATAAATTATATAATATGAGGAAGTTATAAAGTTAGTAGCTGGGTGAGCTGACATTTTTCTTCCATTTTGGCTGCCACATTGATTCCACATGGTGGAGTAACAAGTTATATTCTCAGAACATCATAGAAAAGAGCGTGGCAGCATCCAGAGGAAATCGTGAAGGCCATACTCCAGCTTCACCACTGTGGAACTCAAGAAAGAGACTTCAATGCTCCCCAGCCCCTCATCTTGGCCAAGTGACTGGACTGTTCATGCACATGATCTGACCTTTGTTGAACCATAATGTCAGCTTGGAATATCACCTACCTGTGTTTTTGACATGGGTGTTATTTCCTCCTGGAGGTATTTAGACTTTTCAAAGAAGTGGAAAAACTTAAAAAATTTAAAATGGTAATTTAAAGATCCACTCTCAATGAAATGTGTCTAAAGCTCTGACTGCTGTGGGTGTGTTTGAGAAAAGGTTAAACTTCTGGTGCCAGTGATAAAGCTGTGTGAGTGCAAGGAAACTTTACATTACTGCTGCCAATGTTGTACCTGTCATGTGAGAGAGGTAATGAGCTAGTGCTGCTGTTGGTGTGCTGCAGGGGTTCAATGTTTTCTTTGGAAGCTTTCTGTAGTGATAACAATACAGTGCCTATGCTTTGTGCACGGGAAGCTTAAGCTACTGTTCATGCTGTACCTATTTAGTGCCAGTAAAGCAGTATTATGCTGCCTATTCAGTATCTGGCGTTTGTGTAACAAGAGGTATGCTGCTGTCGCAAGTGATGTCCCTGCACACTTTTTGTAAGGCAAGTATGCACTCCTGCTGCCTAATATGTGAGTATAACTTTTATGATTATGCTTTGTGCATGAGGGTAGTTTACACTGTTCCTGCCCTCTGCTGCCTAGTGTGTAGAGTAGATGTATGCACTGTTACTACCTATACCATCCCTGATCTGTATTTGAGGGACGTTTGCACTGCTGTTGCCCATTTGGTAGCTTTTTTGCGAGTCTTGTTCAAATAAAAAAAATACACAAAAATCAAAATGATTGGCTGAGTCAATGCTTTTTTTCTTTTGCTTATAGTGTGCGCCTAGTAGAGATTGCATGCACTATTTGTTGAAAAGCATATTGTGGTTCACCAAGAACACAGAGGAGCTTGGAACCTGCGTATTGCTAGCCACTGTTTGGCTTTCCTTGTCACTCACATTTTCCTGCTTTTTTGCCGTCCCAGATTGTCAGTCTAGTGCTTGTCATCCCAATGAATCATTACCTCTTTACAGTCCCTTTGATTGCCTGGCTTTGCTGCTTCCCTGCTTGTTTTCAAGCAGTCATTTTTTTATTTTCTGTGAAGCACTTCACGTGCTTCATATTGCAAGCGCACTGTGTGTTATCGAACTATCGCCCTTGTGTATGTCTCTACCTCTGCACTCTATGTTGCACTGGCCTGTGAGGTTCTTTTCTTTGCTCCCCCCTGACAAATACCCTCTGTAATGTGTTCCTCCAACTCCCACGTTGCTTTGCCTGTCGTCCTCCCATGCTGCTCCACTGTTCCCACCAGTGCTTAATTTGTTAATAAAAACGTGCCGGTGCTTAAAGTCCTCCTCTTACACCCGCGGCTGCTGCAATTAAATGTGGGAACAGAAATACTGAGGCAGCGTAATCCTGAAGCCATCTCGGGCCTCTTCAATCCATATAAAGCCGCTCCCTGCCCCTTCAGCTCACTCTAGCAGCTTTCTACTTTCTCCCTTTGTGACGCTTTTTCGTTTTTCCCTTCCTCTGTCTTTCACATATGTGTCTTTTGCTCGCAGCAAATGCTTGAGGCAGAAGAATAAGCCCAGGCCCCCAAAAATAAGTGCCAGTGCTCAGCAACGGAAACAACAAGCACAAATTAAGCACTGGTTCCCACCACCTTCCTCTGTGTTTATTGGCTGTACCACCTGAATATGCTCCTAAAAAAATGCTTTTGCACATTTTATTTTAATTCCAGTTAGGCACTCATTTAGTTACTTCTGTGATATGGATTTTTATTAACCAATTTTACCCTAGCCCATTCTGTAGAAAGATATTGGCACCAAGACAAAATAGCTGTGGAGCCTTTAATGAGCACAAACAATGCATTATTGTTTTGCGTAAAATTCAATTTACTTGTGTCATTAAGATTTTAACAAACCAATCAAAGCCCACAATCAAACTTTTCATAAACAAACTCATTTTGGACTACAAGTACATAAAACTCATTGTGCTTCAAACTGAGGGGCTGATTTATGGCTGGCACTGCACCGAGTGCAGCGTCACTTTCCCTGCACCCTTTAGCGCCCGCCAACCGCCACCATATGTGCACTGTATTTAGAATAGGACACACTACGGCGCAGGGTAGGGGGCAATAGCGTCATTCTATGTGCCGCTATTGATGTACTCTGCAGGAGTAGAGCCAAAATGTTGGCTCTACTCCTGCATTGTACTTTAGTACATAGGGCCCATTCTAAAAAATGGAAGCCCCCTTTTAACGCCTGCTCGGAGGAGGCGTTAAAAGTTCTGGAAAAAGTCGTGCAAGGAAATCTCATAGATTTCCTTGCACCATTTTTTCGGCCCCCGTAATGGGGAAACACCCCCTATGCATATATTTTGCCTGGTGCAGGCATAATGTAGCGCAAAGTGTTACAAAGTGGCACACTGCATGTATTGTGCCACTTTGTAAATATGGCGCAAGGATTTTGGCCTCACTGGGCCACGTTTGTGTTAAAAAAATGACGTTAATGTGGGGCAAGGTGGCTCCAGGGGCTTATAAATATGCCCCAGATTTCACATTTGACAATCGATTAATGTTATTTTCAACGCAAAACAACGGTGAATTATATCTGAACTGTCTTGCCTGGTGCAAATACCATTGCTCCTTTCGCCGTTACAGAGGCTGCAAAAATGGTGCAAATAGATTTGTCCCATTTTGTTGCATCAGTGCAAGAATTCTGTAATACGGTTCATGTGCACAAGCACATCTAGTATTTCAAAGGATGCCATTCTGCCCCTTCCATAAGATTATTTGAAATGGTTTGTATGCTTCTGGCTTGTATTAACTAATTCTGGTGGCCGCGTTCTAGCACAGCATCCTGAGAGAATATGGATTCAGTGATGTTCTACTACAACTTAATTGTAGTCTTATAATTTTCTAAGTTGCTGGGCCATATTATGGAAACAGGTACACATTTGTATTTGTACGTGTTGAAAAGTAACTAATTCTGAGGTAGCACTTGTACGGTCTGAATGGCCTGTTGGCAGGGCCACTGGAATTAAGCGGCAAGGGAGGGCCAAATTATGTGGCACAATAGATTACATTAGAATGCTAGAAAAGGCAAATTAGATCCATAATATGGCACATGTTGTGATAGTATTACCTCTTTATTTTGACCTTTTTATATAGTTTAATACTGTCTGTACAAAGCTTTCACCTCATTAGTACCAGTTTAACGCCCAAATACAGCAATAAACAGCAGAAAGGGGATCAGTCAACCTTTGCAAAGGGCCTTTCACTGAGCGACACATATGTCGCTGTTTTTAGTAAATTATGATCCGTTTGTGCTAGAAACAAATCTGCAGATTATGTAGTAGATTATGGATTGTGTGGCAAGTGTGCCAAATCCATACTTATTTGAAAAATGCTGCATCTGCAAAATCACATGTATGGATAATTCCCTATAGGGCTATCAGGTAGTGCTCAATGGGCTAGCCTGACAGGTCAAGGTGTAGCCGTTTGAGGGCCTGTTTTATATTCTGCTGGGCCAGTTTTTAATGTTGATTTCCACGATAATTAAAGAAATTTTGCATTCAGCAAGCTAAAATCAGACAGTCTTTCAAACATTTACCTATTGTGTCTTAACAAGTTCAAAACTGACTTAATTTGCAAACATCGCCACCTTTTTTAAGCTATCTCATCCTCTAATGGAGACCACTTTTACTTTGGTGCCTGGGCTTATTTTGTGCCTCACTCCGACCCAGAACACTTCCACTAGAGAGAGCACAGCATGGAAACATTGAAAAATGGCTCTCTCCAGGAGCCCTCACCCGCCCCTACTCGTGAAGGTGACCCTTAAAGGTCATCACAAACATAGGTGCAGGCAAACACTGTGCTAACCTGTCAGAGGTCTTTAGGGTTCGCATTTAGGGGTTAGTGTGAAGTGTGCGTGACTCTTATGCATAGCTGACAAACACCCAGGCTGCCCTTGAAGGTAAACTCGAGACCAAACCTTTCACCCGTGAGACGTGTACTTTAGCCACCCCTGCAGCTTCTGAGCACTCTCCCAAAATACAACCTGGGCCTAGCTTGTAAATTAAAATAATATTTGTATGTCGTTCCTTTTCTAGTTTGATGAATCCCAGATAACCAATGCTTCATTTCATAAACTGACCACTGTATGGCTCTGCATCCGGATTTGCCGGAAGAATCCCATTTCCATTGAAGGGATTTACTGCCCTGGGCTGAAGTGCACAAGTGTAATATATATATATATTTTTTAAAGCATACATGGCATGAACTGGTGAGGCATTTATACTGCTGAGTAACATCATGATTTTCAGTCAGCTGATTAAAGCTGCTTAACTTTGTACAGAAAGCAACATATAAAAGAATGAAACAGCATTCCTCTCTGACAGTCCACAGTTAAGCATTAGGCAATAACGGCGGCGGATTTCTCCTCCCAGGTTCATTTTCACTTTACAGCAGTTGGAGTTTTACCTCAAAGGCCGGGAGAGGCCTAAAAGATGGTTTGGGGTTAGGGCGAGCAGCATTCCTGGTTTAAAGATACTCATCTCGACTGACCATTGCCCGCCAAAATGTTAGGCCTCAAATCTACTTTTCACGTTGACCTGTGTACACAAACACACCTGTGTAACCTTCAGTGAATGATATCAGCAAGACAGTACCTGAAGACAGACTTAATTAAACAGCAAACCTTCTGAAACAATAGCAACAGTATGACTTGGAACAAGACGAAAGGCGCTTTTGTGGCTTCAGAGAATTTATCAAAAAATACAAATAGTGCGTTAAACATTGTACAAAGAAGAAATCACCTTAACATTTGAACTCATCAATGAAAAGTACGTGCACCAAACGTGTGAAAACCATGCCTTTTATGTTTAACATGTTATGACTAGCTCCGATGTTGTTGCTTTGAAAAATAGCAAACAAGCGAAGAGTTGTAAAAAATACCGCGACCGCAGCAACTATAACGTTAAATTAGTACATTTCTGATTTAATCAACTGACCATACACCCGACCTATGTAGCATCTGACAAGCAGGAACTAACATTACATTAACCACAGGCAACGGGGCTCCGATGCAACACAAACAAGAAGCGTACTCCTAAATATGTGTGCAAAGAAACTGTGGCTGGAAAGTGGTTGAAGCGAGCAACACGACATATTTGTCTCTTGGGGTTTTGAAGGCATTCAGTTTCTGTTAGAGAAGGTTGAAGCGCCAATACCACTTGAAAGATGAAAAGAACGTTTGCTTTCTTAAAAGTGCAATCTGGCCATTTGGTTAAATTATTGCTTAAGTCTGTGTCTTTGTTACTAAGGCAGCGATATGAAAATAGAGTGTATGTTGGTAAGCCACATGGGCCTATCAAGGCCTATTCACAAACTTCATTTGGTAGTACGTTTAGCAGCACTACAATATCACTACTAACATACTAGAAAATCAGGTGCAGCTCGCGGGGTTCCGTTGGGGTGGGGCAGCATGGTGCATCGCGGGGGGGGGGCAAAATAATGAAAACATAAAAAAAAAAATCTCTTACCTGCTTCTCTGCCGCCACATCACTGCTCCTTTCCTGCACTGCAGGCACAGGCTCCCAGCCTTCCCTGCAGCAATCCTGATGCTGCTCAAAGCAGTGTTCGGATTGGCTGGGTGCACCCAGCCAAGTTGCTCCCAGGCAGATTGGGAGCCTGTGCTTGCTCTCTCCATCCAATCGAGAGAGCCGACTGCGCATGTATGTTTGTTTGGCCCGAGATGGCCGGTCAAACATACATGCACACTGAGGGGGACTGCTCTGCACTCCCCCTCAGTCTCGTCATCCCTAATGCCCCGCCCCTTTTACTACAAAACAATAATTAACTTAGTTTAATATCGTTTGTAGTAAAAGTTATGCAGCTGCTGCTGGCAGGGGGAGGCGATGCTCCTGCACCATAACTGAGGAGCCGCGCCTGTAGAATATGCTGTTCACATACCACGCTGTGGAGATCTCTGCACCCGTAAGTATATGTCCTTGTAGTAAATATGGGGGGGGGACAGAAGGGAGTAGCTGGAAAATTGAGAATACTTGCTACTAACTCATCTACAAAAGTGTAAGTCCCTCGCTATTCACAAAATGATCTCCTACATTTAGTACTGCCAAAAACAAACCATAACAGTCATACATGTGTTCCAACTCTAACCTGGATTAAGTCAAGCACCACCATGGCCATTCAGAGGTAGTGCAATACTCTCCCATAGAAAATTAAGGAAGTAGGAACTTAAAATGAAACCCCAAATAACGTAATATTACAACAAATCAAATTACTTAAATAGGTTTAAAATATAATTATATTTTATTCAATGTTAAGATATTTAAAAATAAAGCATAAATATTAATTTCTTTTCAAATATCTTATTAACTTTTTAATGTAAAAATTAATGTAACACTAATATTTATCAAAAAATGATTACATTACTGTTAATTCTATAAATCACATTTAATGATTTTAAATATATCGTAAAAATTGACTTCTTTGCTTTAAGTGGGATGTTTTTAATTAGGCTTCAGAAGAATAATCGCATTTTAAATTTAATATATTAAAAATGATTAAAACATTTTTTTTTATTAAGTCAGTAATGTTGAAATATTTTATTATATTAATTTACATGTAAAATACATATATACAATTAATTAACATCGATATTTAATTCAGAAATATTATATTTAATTATTTAAAAAGTTTAAGAAACGTTTAAACTGCTCCCTATACTTTACCATGTGGTGCTCTCCGTCAAGTGTGCAGAGCATCAGTCGGAAAGTCACTACTAGTAGTGACTGAATGGTCACATTTGATGTAACTCAAAGGGAAAAGGGGAAATTTGCACGCATAGATTTGCTCACCTGTATTTTTATTTTTGTGACTAGGCCACATAATACTGTTAATATGCCCTGCAGTATTCACTTGCCTTTCAGGCAGTCCTCATTGTAGTCATACTTGCTTTTACTTGCTTCAGGGAGGTGCCATATTGTATATTTACTAGACCTGTGCTGGACAGCCCCTGCAAAACCACACCTTTGCCTCTGTTGGAGGCATAGTGATAAGGGAAAGTAATGATTAGGGATAGATAACACTAAGGGGTAGTAATGGGTTTTAGGGTTCAGGGGAGTCTACCTTTAAGGGGTGGTGAGCGGTTTGAAGGGTTTCGAATAAGGGTATCATTAAAGGGTAGTAAAGAGTTTCAGGGTTCAGGGTAGGGTAGAGTTACCTGGTAGTGAGGGGATTTTAGGGTTCAGAGATAGGTAGCACTAATACGTAATTGGGATCTTTAGAGTTCAGGGAAGGGTAGCTTTAACAGGGTTGTACAGCAGCTTTTGGGATTCAGGGATGGCTAGCTTCAAGTGCTGATAAGGAGGTTTAGGGTTTATAAAAGAGTAGCATTAAGGGGCAGCATGAGGTTATGATGATTTATGTTGTACCATATGGTATGGCTAGTAGCCCTGCAATGCAGTACATTCACAAATACCATCTTGGGTCCAGTCAGGTACATTTACTCAACCTTAAGCTCAACCCTGAGTAGTTGTTGCTGTGAGCAGTAAGGCTTAGCAAAGGACAATGTGTAAAGCATTTAACAACACCAAACAACAGAATAAGAAAGTCACATGACACGAAAGAAACAAGACAGCAGATTAGAAAAATAGATTCTATTTTTATAAATCGTTAGAGATCTTGGTCATCAAAATCCACTTGAGGATTCTGGAGATCTAGAATTTTAATGGAATAAATAACTTCAGCATCAAAATAGCATCAAGCACAAACAAGCTTTGGTCAACAAAAACGTTAAGAATGTTTTAAAAGTGACTTCAACAACTCAGGCCAAAGGTGAGTGGCCATGCCTCTGTAGGGCAGAGGTCCAGGGTGCCAGGTAGGTCACTTTGGACAATTACCTGACCACCAGAGCATTTTTAGCGCAAGATCCAAACTTTACAGGCTGACTGCCATAGACGATAATGGAGTGGTCCTGATGTTGAGGGATGCAGGCTCAAAGATAGTCAAGGGTGCTCTTGAAGCTGTGCGGTCCACGGAGGTGAAGTCTGGTTGAGTTTGGTCCACAAGTAAGTGGGGGCAACTCTGTCCATGGATTTTTGGGTCCCACAAAGGTTTCTTTTTCGGGGTTCCAAGGGCTTTCAATGCAAATCCTGCACTTTTGAAACACAATGGTTATAGTGCAAATCCTTATTAGAGTTTGGTGTCCCCCTGGGTGATGAATCTGGTGACAATCAACACTCCTTAGTCCAGCAGACATGGGTGCTTATTTTGACTATCTCCGAATTATCGTTGAGGGGTAACGGCAAAATATCTGCAATGGTTACCAGGGATGTGGCTTGGGCTCTGTCAGTTTTAATGTCCCCAGTGCTGTTCTGGGGTGCAGCCAAATGACCCATGGAGTCTCTGCTTTAGACTGGAGCTAGACATGCAGAACAGAGTCGAAACTCCACTATCCAAAAGTGCAGCAGTTACAGTCGCTCCAGGGTCGCAGTCTCTGTGTGTTTCCAACAGGTGCAGAGTGGTCCCCTTCTCATCCTCTTTCCAGGTCCAGTGAGTAATGAGGATCAACATGTGAGGGGTGCCATATTTGTCCCAGGAAAGTGCCAGAGGGGACCACACGGTCACTAGCCAATGTGTGTGTGTGTGCCTTTGTGAGGTATCTAGACGAGAAGATAGCGGTCACTTTTCTCGAAGAGGACAACCATTAATAGTGACATTAATTTTGACCTAGGCATCAGATTGCATTTGATGTCACAATTAGTTTGATACCAAACTGGGTCATGTGATCTCATATGAACCAGTTTGGTAGTCCCAGTTTGGTAGTCCCAGTCAAACGTTAGCCCAATGGGGCTGCCACCCGGTAACCCTGTGCTAGTGAATGCAGCTACCAAGTTTACCCACAGCAAAATGGCAATTTGGAAGTGTTGCTGTTCAGACATATCAAATTGTTTATGTCTCATTTAAAAAATACAGCTCCCGGCCCTAGAACTCCATATGCCTTCCTTAAGGGAGACATATATAATGTTAAGGGACAGGATGGCTTTGTCATTGGTTTGAATGGCAAAGTCGTGCTGACAGTGAAAATTCCATCCTTCCAGTCTGCAGTGGCAGGCTGAGAGCCATTTTGTGTCTTGTCACATAAAGGGTGACACAAATAGTGTTGCAGCCCTGAGTGGACACATGCCCTGGGTACCATATACAAAGAACGTATAACTGAGCCAGGCCTTGCAGTTGGGTGTACCCTATTTGACATGTCCTTTCCATGGGATCAGAACACAGGCACTGAGGTCTGGTTAGCAGGCCTCAGCACACTCTCAGAGTTGAAAAAACAGCACCGGTCCAAAAATGGGGGGGGCGAACATGCCAAAAGAACCATTTATGTACAGGGGTCTCAATGATTCAGGGAAGGTAGCCTTAAGAGCTAGTAAGGGGTTTCTGGAGTTCCCAGAATGGTAGAGTTTAGGGGTAGCAATGGGTTTCTAGAATTCAGGGAGTAGCGGTATTAATGGGTAGTAGGGGGATTTTAGGGCTCAAGGAAGAGTAATATTAAGGGATAGTAAGATAGTTTTTAGAGTTCAGGGGTGGGAAGTGTTAAGACATAGTAAAGGGGCTTTAGGGGCCTGGATAGGTAGTGTTACTGGTAGTAAAGGGTTTGTTGGTTCTGGAAAGAGTGGCATTATGGTGTAATAAGGCAGTTTTTAAGGTTCAGGGATGCATAGTGTTAAGTGGTAGTAAGGGGTTTTAGGGTTCAGGGGGTAGCGTTAAGGTGGAGTAAGGAGTTTTTAGGGTAAGAGATGGGTAGGGTTAAAGAGTAATATGGGAGTTTTAGGGTTCTGTGATGGGTGGTGTTAAGTGGCAGTAATTATTTTTAGGGCTCAGGGGGTTGGTATCAGTGAGTGCAGTAATTGGAGTTTACGAGTCAGGGAAGAATGTTATCTTCTATTATGCAATTGCTGGAAAAAAAACTACAGAAATCTCAGATCATATGTTGGATACACTGACACATCTAGGGTGGGGACTCAGGCTCACCTATCAGCCACACCCTGTGCCTCTGTAATTGTGCCATCACATTTGGGTTGCTTCTATTCCTCAGGACGAAGGTGTCATGCACCTACCCAGGATACTTGAAAGTGACGTGGGGGATGTACTGGTCAGCCAGGTACACCATTTGCACATTGATTGGAAACTCTTCTGATTCCTAAACACCTGTTCATTTGGTGGGGTGGGGGGCAAATGTAATATGTGTTCCGTCAGTCGCCCCTATAATATTAGGAATATGTCCCATTGCATAGAATCCAGCCTTAAAAGTGGCCAGATCTACCACTTGGGGGAAAGCGATGCAGCTGCACATGTGTTTGAGCGAGGCAGACAAAATCCTTGCCAGCACTATTGAAAACATTGGCTGTGACATTCCTACTGCCAAGCCCACTGTCACTTGGAAAGAACCAGTTGCCGGGAAATAGAGCAGCGATAGAATTTGCTCAAAAGGGGGGATCCCAGTGGGATGACGGATAACTGATATCAGATCAGGCTCCAATTGAGTACACAGCTCTATGATTGTGGCCCTGTCCAGTCTATAGGTCAGTATTATATGCCTCTCCTCCAGTGTAGCCAAGTCCACAAGGGGTCTGTACACAGGGGCTTGCCTCCTCCTTCTATTCCCCCACAGTTGTAGGTATCTGAGGGACACAAGAGTGAGAAAGGTGTCACAAACTGAACAATGGAACCACCCCCCCAGTGCAACTGGGCATGTATGTATTCGGACAATGTGAATGACAATGTCTGTACAATTCACAGCAATAACACAGTTTCCAATTTCTGATTGTTGTCCCCCACCATGAAATGGCGACTGCCTGTCCTGTAGGTATGGACAGGTGGAAGTGATGTAACTCCGCCGTTGTTGGTCGTCATGGCAGAAGGAGGTCTTACACTGCTGTGCTATTCCTCACTAACATGGGACTCTATGGAGTACAGCATCTAATGACTGTATACACTGCCGCGGACATAACCGCCATTTTCTATCTATAACCTGTAAACCACTTCATTGTACACCACTGTACTATACACCACTCCACTATTTAACAATCCACTGTATGCTATAATACAGTACATAACTCCATTCTACAGCATAATGCTCTATGTGACTCTATGGTATGCCAATTCTCTCCAACATACCACACTCTACACTATTTCACTGTATGACACTCCACGCTATGCCACTCTATGCTATTCCAATACATGCCACTCCATTCTACATCACTACACTGTACCCAAGTAACAGTCAATGGTATTCCACTCTAAACCACTTTACTATACACTACTCCACTTCATGTCACTCCTTTCTGTGCCACTCCACTCTATGCGGGAAAGAGAATGTCAATGGAGTTTTTTAGTAATACTCCCAGTATTTAGCTCTCATCAAGGTCAATACTTCTGGCTGGTTCAGAATTATCATTTAATCTATAACCAGATCCATCTGGTGATTATGTCTGCTTCTCCAGAACCCTTCAGTTGGCTTGATAGAATTTTGTCTTATATAGTGGAGTGGTGTGGTGTGTCATATTGAGGAGTGGAGTATTGTAGGGTGTAGTGGCATGTTGTACAGTAGAGTAGCATTTTGTACAGTACAGTTGAGTGTTGTACATTGAAGAATCATAGACAGTAGTGTTGTGGAGTAGTGCGGAGTGCCAGCAAGTGGCATAAAGTTGAGTAGAGTGTCGTAGAATCATAGAGTGAATTAAAGTTTTTTACAGTGCAGTGTATGGAAATTCAGTGTAGTACGGTGCTGTACGATGGCATAGAGTGTGGTAGAGTGTTGTAGAGTTCAGTTTCATGGAGTAAAGTAGATCGTTGCAGAGCAGAGCGGCATACATAGGAGTGTAGTATAGTGGCACACAGTGGGCTAAACTGTCATACCATATAGTCAAATGGAGTAGCATAGCATTCAGTGGACTAAAGTGTCAAATAGTGGAGTGGTGTCTCGTATAGTACAGTGCAGTGGAGTTTAGCACACTGTAGGGTCGTAGCCTACAGTGAAGTGAAGTGTTATAGAGTGGAGTGGCATACTGTACAGTGGAGTTGTATGACATGTTGTAGAGTGCATGAAACTATTGTAGAACAGAGCATAATGTAGTAGCATAAAGTAGATTACAGTGTTCTGCAGTGGAGTTTCTGTGGGGCAAGTGTATAGTTTCCATTTTAGATTTTCCTTTTAGGTTGGCATCTTTTTTTAATGGTGACATCTTACATACTTTACATTTATTATTGTTACTCAATGTCGTCCTGTAGTCTGAAGATTTGTTTTCAAGGTTGTACACTAAGAATGCAATTCCTTTCTTTCTGTGCTCATTAGCAGATGCCTCGCTTTAGCTAGACAAATCAAAGGAGTTGCCCTGCACCTATGTCACAGTGCAATGAGGACAGTGTTTTGTTATATATTTTGTTTCTGTGATGAGTTTAGCGAGAGCAGTACTTCATGCTGGGATCAGCATACAACTCCTACGGACTGTGACTGAGATGCAATTCTGCTGACTCAGACCTTAATCCTGTGAAGAAAGATAGCCTGTGCACTGAGACTGCCCTTCTGACACATAAGAACCAGGTATGGGAGTTAGACTGTTCCAATATGATCTGGAAGAGTGTACTTCCGCTATGCTCTCTTTAGTATAGTATTAGTGCAGATGGAGTAACATTCTAACAATGCTTATTACAATTATGTCTCTCATCTGTATAATCATCACAGCTTATGTTTTCTGTGCAAAAAATGCATATTTGCATCTTTCTTCTTTATACCATGCGCTTGCACTAGTAACAAATGAAAGAGTTTAGATCTGTTTCCACATATCATTGTAAATAGGAGTGTTGTGTTTGAGGGTGCCAGAAGCACCTATCACTCTGGTAAGGTTAGGGGGTAGATGTAGTACTTTGAGCTAGCCAAAATGAATCAACATTTACTCATGATATATGTAGGCTAAGGGAATCATTACGACTTTGGCGGGCGGCCTATGTGGCTGTCCCTCTGCGGGCCCTACCAGCCCAGTGGGAAAGTCACCACAACATTAACTATGAGCCGGCCTCAATGTTGCAGTGCATCGGGTGCAACAGTACCCGTCGCACTTTACAATGCCCGCTGTCCATGGGGACGCCCAATGCTCCCTTTCCACCAGCCTTTGCATGGCAGTCCGACCTCCATACAAAGGCTGGCAGGAAGGGGACTCATAATCTGTAGGACAGATTATGACTGCCGAGACTGCCAGGCTGTCGACTGGCAGCAACCTGCCGGTGCCAGCGGTCGGACCGTAGCAGCTCCTTCACATCATAATGTGGCTTCAGATTGCCACTATGGCAATGGCCTGACCGCCACTGTGAGTCTGGCAGTCTTAAGACCGCCACACTCGCAACAAGGGCCAAAAACTTTATGTTGTGAAGTTCTTGTGGGTCTAATACAAAGTTCTGCTAGATTTGTATGACCCATATAACACAGCCTCTAATGTTGTAGATTATAGTGGCATGCAGTGGTGTTGAGTGGCGTGGCCTACAGTCAAGTGGCATACCGTGTAATAGTGTACAGTCGAGTGTTGCGGAGTGTAGTGGACACCAATGGAATAGCATACAATAGAGTGGCGTACAGTGGAGTGATGTACACTAGCATTGTAGAGTGGAGTAGCATACAATTGGGTTGCGTATAGTGGAGCGCATTGATTGAATTGATGTACAGTGAAGTGGGGTAGAGTGGACTAGTATATAGAAGAGTAGGGTACATTGCACCAGCGTACAGTGGAGTGCCATAAAGTGAAACTGCATTTAATGGTGTGGCATAGAATAAAGTGGCATACAGGGGAAATGCATAGATTGGAGTGGTGTACAGTGCACTGCCATAGAGTGAAAAAGTGGAATAGTGTATAGTAGAGTAGCATACAGTCAAGTGGTGTACACTCTAGTGGCATTCACTGAAATGGCATACACTAGAAAAAAACAGTTAACACACTTTCTTGTTACCTCTGTTTCAATTACACACACCACTGTACACTGCTACAGTCTATGCTACTCCAGCCGCTCCACTCTACACTATTACACTCTATGCCCCTCCACTCTATGTCACTCTACTATACGACACTCCATTCAATGCTAATCAACTGCAGGCCACTTCACTCTATTCCACTCAACACCACTACACTTTATGTTAATACACTCTATGATACTCCAGAGTATGGTACTCGAGTGTACACTGTACTCACTTTCTCTCTACGCTGCTCCACTATACACTATACACTGTATTAAATTCCACTCTACAGCACTACACTCTACACTATTCATGTTATGCCACACCACTGATGAATGAATGCTGCAGTGATACAGGTTTCTGTGATGAAGGTTATGTTGGAGGTGACGGTGGAAATTGTGTCCCAGATTTTGATGGCATGCTTGCAGAGGGATCTGGCGTTGAGTAAGATGTAGCTGAGTTGGCTCGGTGGGGTCTTCGATGGTGCTGATGGTGCACTAGGATAAGCTGCAGTTGTAGTGAGTCCTGATGTGGAGGTGATGCAGCAGTGGTGGCAGCTTAATGGTCCCACTGTGGCCCGGGGTGATGCCAGGTAGCAGTTGTTGATGTGACTGGGATCAAGGGAGTGGAGGTCAGAGGCAGAGAATCTGCAGTAGTCCGGAGGTCCTGGATTCCTAGCACTGGGTGCAGTCCAGGCATGGATGGGCGCAGACAGGCTTGACTTTGGAGCACCTTTGGCGCACCAATGGTACACCCGCATTGCAGCCTTCATTAAATAGGTCCTGGGAGGGGGGAGGTACGTGGGGATGCAGGTGTGTGGGAAAAGAGCAGGAACCAGGACAACGGGAAATTGCAGGAAACAGGAGCCCAAGGGAGGTGGCCCGAAAGGACAAAGCAGCTGACCATTTATTGTACCATGGTGCTGCGGGCCTCCAGTGGGATTTCAGATTGATGATAGGATTGTTTTCGTCCCATATGTACAATCCCCTGCTTAAAACCTAAGCAATTAGAGTGTACTTGGATCATGGGGTCAAAGATGCTATTCAAATATAAAAGTGTACCTGAGATAGGCTTGATCAACTTACGCCATTTTCTCCCGATTCTACTAGAAATAGTTCCCTGCTTAGAGTGACAATGCTCCATTAGAAGCAGCTGAAAATAAATTAAGGTATGATCTGTCCAATCTGGGGACGTAATCTCCTTGACTGAAATCAGTCATACCGGAGAAAAGATAAGATGAGGCGTGTGTCCTGCTTGATGCATAGGGCACTGTACTTGTTGTTTAAGGCCCAAGATTGAAATGATTCTTCCACAAATAATCACAAAACACTATAGTCTGTCTATAAAGTAAGTAATGGTGCTCTCACAAAATTTTACTAAATAACTGTTCTAGAGCCTATTTCTAGTTCTCTTCATTTCGGAAAGAGAATCATCCTTTTTGCTACCATCTGTTTCAACACTGGGCCCTAATTCTAAATTCCGGGATTCAATGAATTTTTCTTCTCTGTTCCAAAGGGTGAGGAGACAATGCATCAAATTATTTAAATAAATTGAAGTGTAACTCAATGTCCACACATACAATTCTAGAGACTGACTTATAGTTCAAAGGGCTTTATTTAGACTCAAAGTCAAACTTTTATATATAAGTCTCAAAATCATAGCATAAATGTACAGACTAACCAAAGATGAATTAAAACGTCACACAATATGAAATTTAACTAATATGTAACAGACCACTATTTCAATAGCGATAATATAGAAAATTAGGAAAAACAATTGATGGACAGATTCTAAGCCAAGAATTCCTGCCTAACCATTTGATCTAAAATCCTAACTATGCTAATATTCTATGGGTTCAGGAAAGTAGAGAGCATGACACAACTTATGGAGAAGTTTCTACCGAAAAAGGTATGGTGGCTTAAAGCCACATAGAAATTAGAGGTCAAGAGCGGTATCTAAGTAATGTCTGCTCTCAGTTAAGGAAGGAGGGACTCTGAAGCTTACCACTCAGTAATCCACACTTTAATCTTGTTTTTTCCAAGGATGATGTCAAAGGCAAATACCTTTCCCAGTTCAAAAACACAGCCGCAAATTATAATTTTCTAATTGACACTTCGGCATTCTGGGGTTTTGGTGTCAAGCTTGGTACAACCTCACGTTTTAGAATTTAACAAGAGTTGCAGCTGCTATCTCAAGATATTCCTCAGATCAGCGATATTCATTCTGCTGAGCTTTTCTTACCATCTCAAACAATGAGCTCCTTATTAACTTGGTCTCAGATCCTGGGACCTACAGCTTTAGAAAAACATTCAAAAAGCAAAATGCACATTGAAGGTGAAAACACAGAAAATATATGGGCCTACACTATGGTGAAACCACTTCAACATTAATACACTTTCCAAACTTACTAAACATGAATAACTTTCAGGTTAAATAAATGTGATACGTTTCTTTTGTCAAATATATAATGAATATAAAGAATCATATTTCTAAAAATCATAACATAAATATTCTTTACAATGACGATAAAATGTGGCATGCATGAAACATTGCGTTCATCTGTACATTTGGCCTCTGTATGTTACTATTCACCACGTTTAAATGAAAACATTTCTTTTGTTAAGCGGATAAACAACCATCCTTTCATTTCATGTGTTAAGAGGCATAATGGCACACCCATGTTATGCTCTCTCAGTTTTGTTCCAGTTTCTCCATCTTCTTTTTCTCACCTCCTGGAGCATAGCTGTTTTACCATTTCAATGATTGGCTCGCTTTTATCTATCCGGTATTCACTTTTAGTGAACTACTTGTTTCTTTTTGCCTAAGCATTCCATGAGAGTGCATGTGTTTTCCAGCTTTCCATGCAACTAAGTAAGTATTTTATAAAGCGCTCAAATTGCAGAAAGGCTTCTTGGTGCTAATATCCTTGACAGCAGCAAAAATGAAGATGACAGTTCATTTAAAGGTTGAGATATAGAAAATATATAGGATGATATCCTAGTTAGAAACCTGAGAGAAAAGCCAAGTCTTCAACCTTTTCCATAAAACATTAAGGTTGGATTGAGAACGTAATGTCAAAGGTAGATAGTTCCACAATTTGGAAGCACAGTAGATGAAACATCTGCCGCCCCACATAAACTTTCTAATTCTTGGGACAGCAGTGAGATTAGCTGAGCCAGATCTAACAGTAGGTCCAAGTATGTACCTCTTGAAAGTTCTTTGAGAATAATCGGGTCCAGTCTGATGCAGAGCTTTGTAGACAACCCAGAGGGCCTTAAATTTAATCAGTTCTTTAACTGGGAGCCAGTGCAGGATCTGAAGTTTGCACATTAAGCATTGTTGAGAGCCTAAGAGTAAGGCATTGCAATCAATAATCAATTTTAGATTTAATCAGTGCTAAGATTACCGTCTTCTGAAGAGTTAACGGAATGAAAGGGAAGATCTTTCTTAAAGTTCTAAGGTGGTAAAAACATGCTATTGTAGTTTGACTGAGTGCTCTGAAAAAGATAGTTCCTGGTCAAAAATTACTCCCAGATTTTTAACCTTTTTCACTGGAGTCAGAAGAAGAATCTTTGCTTGATGGCCACCTTGTAGCATACCAAATAGCAGAACCTCAGTTTTGTCTGCGTTTAACTTCAGACAATTCCTTTCCATCCAACATACGACCTGATTTATATAGTTCTGACATTTTTAGCCGTTTCCTCTTCATTGGCCGTTGGCAATACCGCAATTTGTATTGTATTGTAATAGTATTTATACAGTGCTTACTACCCCTGACGAGGTGTCAAAGCGATTTTCGCCGAGTAGCATGCTACTCCGGAACCCAAAAGGAATTAGTGGTAGATTAGTATGGGGAAATATGAGTACAGTTTTAGTATTATTATGAGTTAATTTGAGCCGCGGATGTGAGTTTGTTAGTTAGATTGACTAGAGTAATGGAGAGGTGGAGGACGGAAGAATCCAGAAGTGTTAATTGGGAGTTTATGGTAATGGGATTTAGGCTTGGGATGAGTAAAGGGGGGATGGAGGAGGGAAGAGTCTGTAGAAAGTGTTAGGGAGATCATAGTAGCAGGTTGAGATAAATGAGGGAGAATGTAGTAGGGTTGTTTGGGAGATCATGGTAGTAAAGTAAGGTTTGGTTGAGTTAGATGTGGAAGAGGAGGGAAGAGCTTAGGCAGAGTTATTTAGGAGATGAAAGTAGTAGAATGGATTTGGGAGGAGTCAGAGTGGGAATGGAGGATAGATTGATGGAGACATGACATATGGTGATGGGTAGATAAGTGTGATATAAGATGAGAGCAGGGATTCATAAGTATCTAGTATAACAACTTATCTATGAGTTATGCAATGACCTATGAACATGTTAAGCATAGAATAACATACACATACATATATATACACACACACACACACACAAACGTACATACACACATGAATACACACACATATGCACACATATATGTACACACATATACATATTTAAACCATGAGTAAATATACATTAGTTAAAAAGGTTTAAAGATTGTGTGTGTAGTTTATTGTTATGACATAGTAGCGATACATATTTTCTAAAGAACTATATATAACTAGAATATACACATAATTAGAATAAACAATATTTATCAACATAGGCATATGCAGTCCATAGCTGTTTGAATATGGTGGTTATGAAGGAAAGAGCCAATTCTTGACTAGTTTTCTGAAGACAAGAAAGTTATCTGTGGCTCTTATAGTTGGGGGTAATGAATTCATACTTTGGCTGCTTGAACGGAGTACCACCTATAGTCTTTTTCTTGTATGGTGGTGTTCTAAGGTGGGGTGCCAATCTTGAGCGGAGGTTTCTTTGTTGAATGTATTTGGTTATTTTGTTTCTGATAAAAAGCGGTCCTGTTCCATGTATAGCTTTTTGGTTGATACAAAGCAGTTGAAGGTGCATCTTCTGGCAACGGGTAAACAGTGTAGGGCTCTCAAGGTAGTGAGATGTGGGCTTGTGGCTTTTCATGTAGTAGTAGCCTGGCTGCGGAGTTCAGAATATGTTGTAGTTTTTTCATAATAGATAGAGATGATCCATGGTAGAGACCATTGGCATAATCCAGTTTGGATAGTACAAGCGATATAGTAGCTTGCACCTTGTGTGGAAATCCGAGGTGGGGGAAGATGCGTCGTAGAGTCTTAAAGGTGATGAAGCTTGTTCGTGCTAATTTGTCCACTTCATGGGCATTCATAGTTAACTTGGAGTCCATGGTGATTCCAAGGTTTTTAACTTCCTTGGATAATTGAGGAGGTGATCCGAGATCGTCAGGCCAGGCGCACAGTGGGTCATAACTTTTCCAGTCACCACATATGAGTATTTCTGTTTTGGAGGCATTTAGTTTGAGATGGCTCCAGGTCATCCACTGATCAATGGCTCTGAGGCAACTGAAGATTTCTGAGTTTTCAATGTTTTTGGGGCATTCTATTTGAGTAGTATTTGTGTGTCATCTGCATAGTTGTAGCATGTGAGTTGAAAATCATTGATCACTTCTGGTAATGATATCATGTAGATGTTGAAAAGCAAAGATGAGATGATTGATCCTTGGGGGACCCCTGCTTTTGTGAGGTAGGGTTTGGTCGAGCAGGGGGAGAATAGATGATATTAGATCTTTTTTGAAGATAGGATGTAATCCAGTCGAGAGCAGTCCCTTCTACGCTGGCTTCATGGAGTCTTTGAATTACAGTGTCATGGTCAACCATATCAAAGGCAGCTGAGAGGTCCAAGAGAAGTAGTGCAGCAACTCCGTTGCGATCAACTGTGTTTTTAAGATCATCCCAGATTGCTATGAGTGCAGATTCAGTGCCTCTTCCTGGGCGGAATCCAGTTTGAAAGTCTGAAAGTATAGAATTGTCTTCAGTGAATTGTGACATCTAGGTGAATGCTGCTCTTTCTATCAGTTTGCCCTGGAAAGGTACATTTGTGATTAGTCTGTAGTTGTTGGGGTCTTGCAGGTCTATGTTTGTTTTCTTTAATAACAGTCATATGTATGCCTTTTTCAGGTCTACAGGAAAAGTTCCTGTAGTTAAAGAGTTGTTGATGATTCTTCTTACAGGTGTGGCAGCAGAAGTAGATAAAATAATATTCTTGAAGATGTGTGGAGGACAAGGGTCAGAAGGGCAACCGGAAGGTCTGCTTGCTTTGACCAAATCCATAAATTCACCTTGGGATATTTGTTTGAAGGACCGAAGAGGCTGGGTTGGTTTATTCTTAGAGGGTATTTTAGGAAAGGTGTTGGTGCTGATGGTTTTCTTCCGTTTTAGGTAGGAGTTCAATGTGTCTGCCTTGGTTGTTTAATGAGTTGCAAGTTTGTTTGTGAAATCTTGAGTAGTGGGATGACTTCCTTCCATACATGTAGGTTTTCGAAATTCATTGAGAACTCTACAAAATTCTTTGGTTGCAGATTTAGCATTTTGAATTCTGTCTGAGTAGTGCCTTTTTTTAAAGCTTTTTTGATTGATGATTTGTATATTCTGTTTAGTTTGTGTAGCTGCAGTTTGTCTTGACTGTAGTTTGTTTTGAGACAGGTCCGCTGCAACATTTTGATTTGTTGCTTGATCTTTTGTGTGTTCTATTTGTGTGTCATCTGTGTTGCTTTCCCGCTTGTGTGCTTCTCCCAGTGCCCCACGTTGTTCTCCCTCATTTGCTGCTTATCCTCTCCCTTACCCATTTCCCCTCACCTGTTCCTCCATTTCACCCCTACACACAATCTTTAAAAAAATTTTTTTTCTTTTTTTCTTAAATTTTTATTTTGAGGGAATTAACTGGCAGCAAATTGCTGTCAGCCAGACGCCTTAAATTAATAGAATTTTGAACTACTTTTTTCATTTTATCTTTATGAATTGATCCAGTTTGGATCCCCCAAAAAATAAATTCTTCCAGCATAATTTTGTAGCTGTTCATGTATAAGCATGTGCATGCAGGTTTTCATTCATGTGCACATCAACAGATTGAAGCGGCCACTGTGACCACCTCACCATACTTTTTGTTTTGCTTTATGCACAGTGTCTTGCTGACGTTGTACATGGACCAAAGGCAATGGCAAAGGCAGTAAGTCCTAAAGTCAAGACCTATTGTCTTAGGCAATCCATGGTTCCCTTTGTTACTGTTTTCCAGTCAAATTACAAAAAAATTATTTCAAACGAGATATGTTTTTCACACTGTGCATATCATTACTCTCAGCCATCTCCCTGACCCCGAGTGAATTTGTGAACTGGGTTTAACACCTGTGGGGCCACTGCACAGCACAGCACAACAGTATCATGTCTGACAGTCACAGTAGGAAGTGGGATATGTGTTAAGAATAACGGGTAATTTCCTCTTTCTGTCTCCACAAATCCATGGGCTCTTGTAGAAAGCTGCTGAGAAATTCTAGAGCTAGCGAGGTATTGACATACAGTTAGCATCAACCAAATCAGCCACTGCTTTTGCAGACAGCAACTCCAGCACTGCGTACCGTTAGCAAATCAATAACTCACCAAGTAACACTGAATTACATGTGTATGGGAAGCCGTTCATGTCAAAATAACAGCTCCCTATATGGGACACCTCCTGAAGTGCATAGCGTTTTGCTAAATGAAAATGACATACATCAGAATGAAAGCACTATGGGGGTCATTATAATCCTGGCGGACTGTGTTAAAGCGGCGGTAAGACCGCCAACAGGCTGGCGGTCTTTTTTTTAGTATTATGATCATGGCGGTTACCGCCATGGTTATCCGCCGCTTCTCCGTTCCGCCTGTCAGGGCGGAGACGACCGCTGGGCTGGAGACTTAAGTCTCCAGCCCAGCGGCCGTCACAATACCGCCGCCGGTATTTTGAGCCGGCTTACCGCAGTGGATTTCCAGCTGTAGGAACCGCCATGAAATCCATGGCGGTAAGCACTATCAGTGCCAGGGAAGTCCTTCCCTGGCACTGATAGGAGTCTCCCCCACCCCCCACCCCCACCCTGACTCCCTCCCCTACACCCCCCACCACCCCTGCCACCCCCCAAAGGTGGCAGGGCCCCCCTCCCCACCCCGACCCCCAACATCACAGAACTCACACACATACGACTCGCATGCAGGCACCACCAACACACACAGGCACACACACCAACATGCATGCCTACATCCACACACTCAGTCAGACACGCACACCCATATACATACATACACGCACACATCCATACAGACATACATACATGCACGCATTCCCAAAACACGCAACACCCCCGCAAGCATACACGCACTCACACACCACCTCTACATACACAGACGCACACCCCATGCACCCACACAACACACATCACCCCCCCACCCCCTCCCCTAACGGACGATCGACTTACCTGTTCCGTCGATCCTCCGGGAGGGGACGGGAGCCATGGGGGCTGCTCCGCCGACACCACACCGCCAACAGAACACCGCCACGCCGAATCACAGGATGTGATTTGCTGGGCGGTGTTCTGTTGGTGTGGCAGTGGAGGTGGAGCAACCTCCACTTTCCCGCCGCCCGCCCTATGGCTGTTGGCTGCTCTCCGTCGGAAAAAGGATGGAGAGCAGCCAACAGTCATAATACGCCGAGCGGCAAACCGCCACTACTGGCAGTCTTCCGCACGGCGGTCCCTCGGCAGTCTTGTAAAAAGACCGCCAAGGTTGTAATGACCCCCTATGTGTCAAAATAAATATGATACCTGGCAGAGTGAATCGGACTGGAACCAAAACAAATATGAAACCAGGCAAAGTGAATATGCTACTTAGTGATTATTATAAATAAGTCATACTCAGAATTGAATAAGAGATAAACTGAAATATATATCAATAATACTGAAATAAATATGGCCCTCACTGTAAATAATAAAGCAATCACTGAAACACATACAATAGTCGTCAAAAAGAATGATACACATTGGAATGAATATGACAGATTGAAATGAGTATAAGGTACTGAAACGAAAATGCATTATTCTGAAAGGAATATAATGTGCGATGAACATTACATTTATAAAAAAATGAACATGGTTTGCATTGAAAGTAATACGAAACACATTGACAGGATTAAGATATGTGTTGCAATTGGTATGAGTCATGTTATAATCAATATCATGGGTTAATAGGAATGAGACATCTATTGAAAGGAAGATGACACATGCAAAGATGAATATGACATGCATTGAAATGAATATGAGCCCCTTTGAAAATTAATTCAACATAACTTAAACTGAATATGACCAAGCTGAAATTAAAATGAAACTTGTCAGAAGGAATGTTATGCTTTGAAATCAATATGATACACATCAACATGAATACTGCATATATTGAAATTAATTTGACCTATGATGAAATGGATATGACCCATGTTAAAAGTAAAGGCCCGTATTTATACTTTTTGACGCTAAACTGCGCTAACGCAGTTTAGCGTCAAAAAGTTTAGCGCCGGCTAACGCCATTCTGAAGCGCCATGCGGGCGCCGTATTTATTGAATGGCATTAGCCGGCGCTAGCAGACCGGCGCTGCCTGGTGTGTGCGTGGAAAAAAACCACGTACACCAGGAAGCGCCGGCGTTGGGGAAAATGGCGTTATGGCGTCTTAAAAATGGTGCAAGTCAGGTTGACGCTAAAAAATCACCTCCACCCGATTTGTGCCATTTTTAACGACGCCCAGACGCCATTTACATGACTCCTGTCTTAGTAAAGACAGGAGTCATGCCCCCTTGCCCAATGGCCATGCCCAGGGGACTTATGTCCCCTGGGCATGGTCATTGGGCATTGAGGCATGTAGGGGGGCACAAATCAGGCCCCCCTATGCCAAAAACAAATATATATATTTTTTTTTTTATACTTACCTGAACTTACCTGAATGTCCCTGGGATGGGTCCCTCCATCCTTGGGTGTCCTCTTGGGGTGGGCAATGGTGGCAGGGGGGGTCCCTGGGGGCATGGGAGGGCAGCTGTGGGCTCATTTTGAGCCCACAGGTCCCTTAACGCCTGCCCTGACTCAGGCGTTAAAAAGAGGCGCAAATGCGTGGTTTTTTGCCCCGCCTACTCCCGGGCGTGATTTTTGCCCGGCAGTATAAATACGACGCATTTGTGTCGCAGTCATTTTTTTGGACGGGAACGCCTACCTTGCATCTCATTAACGCAAGGAAGGCGTTCACGCAAATAAATGACGCTCTTTCCTCATACTTTGGCGCTAGACGCATCTAACGCCAAAGTATAAATATGGCGTTAGTTTTGCGCCGAATTTGCGTCGAAAAAAACGATGCAAATTCGGCGCAAACGGAGTATAAATCTGCCCCTTAGGCCCGTATTTATACTTTTTGACGCTAAACTGCGCTAACGCAGTTTAGCGTCAAAAAGTTTAGCGCCGGCTAACGCCATTCTGAAGCGCCATGCGGGCGCCGTATTTATTGAATGGCGTTAGCCGGCGCTAGCAGACCGGCGCTGCCTGGTGTGCGTGGAAAAAAACCACGTACACCAGGCAGCGCCGGCGTTGGGGAAAATGGCGTTAGGGCGTCTTAAAAATGGTGCAAGTCAGGTTGACGCTAAAAAATCGCCTCCACCCGATTTGCGCCATTTTTAACGACGCCCAGACGCCATTTACATGACTCCTGTCTTAGTAAAGACAGGAGTCATGCCCCCTTGCCCAATGGCCATGCCCAGGGGACTTATGTCCCCTGGGCATGGTCATTGGGCATTGAGGCATGTAGGGGGGCACAAATCAGGCCCCCCTATGCCAAAAACAAATATAAAAAAAATCTTTTTTATACTTACCTGAACTTAGCTGAATGTCCCTGGGATGGGTCCCTCCATCCTTGGGTGTCCTCCTGGGGTGGGCAAGGGTGGCAGGGGTGGTCCCTGGGGGCATGGGAGGGCAGCTGTGGGCTCATTTTGAGCCACAGGTCCCTTAACGCCTGCCCTGACCCAGGCGTTAAAAAGAGGTGCAAATGCGGGGTTTTTTGCCCCGCCTACTCCCGGGCGTGATTTTTGCCCGGGAGTATAAATACGACGCATTTGTGTCACAGTCATTTTTTTGGACTGGAACGCCTACCTTGCATCTCATTAACGCAAGGAAGGCGTTCACGCAAAAAAATGACGCTCTTTCCTCATACTTTGGCGCTAGACGCGTCTAACGCCAAAGTATAAATATGGCGTTAGTTTTGCGCCGAATTTGCGTTGAAAAAAACGACGCAAATTCGGCGCAAACGGAGTATAAATATGCCCCAAAATGTCAGGTGTTAAGATGAATATGACATCCACTGACACGAATATGCCATTCATTGAAGCAGTATGACAGATGTTCTATAAATATGAACCACTTTCAAACGAATATGACATCTGATGAAGTTGATATGATCCATATCACAATTAATATGACATTCATTAAAATTAATATGACACTTATAGAAATGGATATGAAACTATGTGAGATAAATATTGCATGCTTTGAAATGAATAAAGCATGTGTAAATTAAAATGACCACTGTTTAAATAAATTGGCTTGCCCTGAATCAATGTTGATTTGCTTTAAAATTAACATTACATATTGAAATTAATATTACATATTCTGACAGGATATGATTTGAGCAAAAATGTATTAACTAAAATAAATATATGTTTTCGACTATGTACTACATTTCATTTTTGCTGGCTTTCGGACTCTGAGCACTTTACCACTGCAGACCAGTAAGTGCTAAAGTGCAAGTGCTCTCTGTCTAAATTGCACTGACGATTGGTTTATCCATGATAGGCATATTTGTTTACCAGTAAGTCCCTAGTATAGTGCAACATGTGTGCCTAGGACCTGTAAATCAAATGCTACTATTGGGCCTGCAGCACTGATTGTGCCACCCACATGAGTAGCACTGTAAACATGTTTCAGACCTGCTACTGCAGTGTCTGTGTGGGCAGTTTTAAATTGCCATTTCAACCTGGCAAGAGCACCCACTTGCCAGGTCCACACCTTCCCTTTTACTACATATAAGGCATGCCTAACGTAGGCCCAAGGCAGCCCCATGGGCAGGGTACAGTGTATTTAAAAGGTAGTACATATACTGGGGTATTTTACATGTACAGATAATGAAATACTACTAAAATTGTGTTTCTCTATTGCAAGGCCTATCTCTCATATAGGGTAACATGGGGATTGCCTTGAAATATCTCTTAACTGTCATTTCCCCTTTGGAGCAGATAGAGCTATGGAGTTTGGGCTCTCTGAACTCACAATTTAAAAATACATATTTTGGTGGAGTTGGTTTTCAAACTGTAAGTTTTAAAATGCCACTTTTAGAAAGTGAGCATTTTATTGCTTAACCATTCTTTGTCTCTGCCTGGCTGTGGAATACATGTCTGGGCCAGGATGACAGTTGGGCTGTTTGTGAATTCACTCTAAACAGCCACATAAAGGGATCAGAGGTGTGCCATGCATGTCCTGATGGGGCTTACTCAGTTAGAGTGCTGGGAGGAGCTGACACGTGCACCCGAACAGGGCTGTGCCTGTCCTTGCACAAAGCAGACTCCAACCCCCTGAAGTGTGTCTGGAGCCAAGGAAGGAAAGGCAGTGTCTTGTGCACTACAAACACTGCTCTCTGAAGTTTTCCTACTTCAAAGGTAGAAATGGGTAAGAGGACTGGAGCTCTGACCCCACAAACTTAGAATCCTTCTGGACTGAGGACATTCTGCCAGGAAGAAGAGTTGGATGCTGGAGGAGCGACTGCCACTCTACCTGTTGCTTTGCTGTGATGGCCCACTGCTTTCTGCTTCTGTCCTGGGATTGAACGAACTGGGCTTTGCTTTTTACATCCTGCTTCCAAAGGTTCTCTAAGGCCTCAGGGATATCAAAGACTTCATCTGCCAGCACCTGAGCTCTCTTGCTGAGAGTCATGACTTGCTAAGGGGCACCAAATCCAGTTCCTGGATCCTTGGGAGTGAGTTCTGGTGCCACCAAGATGAAACCATGTGCATTGACTCCAGAGTGACTTCGGACCGGTGCCTCTGTTTGATTCTGCTCAGCTGCCGAGACCCGAGCTGTGGTCCCCACTGAGGGCAACAATGGAGACTGATGCTGCAGGCCTGACACCACCGCAGCAACTGCAAAGTCCTGCCACAGCGTAAGTGCCAGGTGCAGTGTCACTGACGCCTGTAACACCCAACTCCGATTCCACTGCAGTACCATTGGCCCCATGGTGTGATTGTGACACCATGAAGCCGACACTATAAAACACACCCCTGCACAGACCACAATCTTTTCCATTTTCACTGCAGCACAGCAAGACAGATCCACGCATAATTTCATCAATTTTTTGTCATAAGGCAACCCTTTTCCCCCCATCCCATTTTACACCTTTCACACACATTGGGGGTCATTCTGACCCCGGCGGTCTAAGACCGCCGGGGCCAGGGTCCGCGGTAGCACCGCTGACAGGCCGGCGGTGCCCCGCAGGGCATTCTGACCGCGGCGGTTCGGCCGCGGTCAGAAGAGGCAAACCGGCGGTCTCCCGCCGGTTTACCGCTGCCCTTAGAATCCCCCATGGCGGCGCAGCTTGCTGCGCCGCCATGGGGGATTCTGACACCCCCTACCGCCATCCTGTTCCTGGCGGTTCGCCCGCCAGGAACAGGATGGCGGTAGGGGGTGCCGCGGGGCCCCTGGGGGCCCCTACCGTGCCCATGCCAATGGCATGGGCACGGCAGGGGCCCCCGTAAGAGGGCCCCGAAAAGTATTTCAGTGTCTGCTAAGCAGACACTGAAATACGCGACGGGTGCAACTGCACCCGTCGCACCCCTGCAACTACGCCGGCTCAATTCTGAGCCGGCGTCCTCGTTGCAGGGGCATTTCCTCTGGGCCGGCGGGCGCTCTTTTGGAGAGCGCCCGCCGGCCCAGAGGAAATGTCTGAATGGCCGCCGCGGTCTTTTGACCGCGGTGCGGTCATTCAGCGGCGGTACCCTGGCGGACGGCCTCCGCCGTCCGCCAGGGTCAGAATGAGGCCCATTGTCTTTTTTTTCTCCCATATTCACTTGCCTTGTCTTGTTCAGTTAGTCACTGTCACCCTCTTTAATTTCCAGGCATTTCACACACCTCATCTTTTCTTTATCCCATATTCACTTGTCTTGTTCAGTTAGTCACTGTCACCCTCTTTAATTTCCAGGCATGTCATGGGCCAAATCCCATGATTTTCAGAGGATGAGTTGAGAGTCATGGTGGATGAAATCATTATAGTAGAGCCACACATGTTAGGAGCCCAAGTCAAGCACACTCCTCTCACTAAGGAAATTAAAATATGGGACAGGATAGTTGACAGAATGAATGCTGTAGACACTACCCTGCGCACAAAGGAGGAGATTAGGAAGAGGTGGATTGACCTCAGGGGCAAGGTCAGTTCCATGGTCTCCAGGCAGCAGGGGGAGGCCAAGAAGACTGCTAGTGGCCCTCCCATTGCCCTGTTAGGGCTCTTTCCCTTGGAGACCATCCTGCATACTCAGGGCTTGACAGGAATAACTGGGGGAGTGGAGTCTGGTAAGTCACACACAAATAATGTCACAAAACTACAATGCCATGCATGCTCACAGGTTAGCTGTTGCCACTGTCTTGTTCGTGTACATCAACAAAATTCAATGCCCAGAGTATCTGAGTTGTAACACAGTCAGTCTGTATAATTGGATCCAACATCACAGCTACCAAGGCCCATCACATCCCATATGTCAAAATGGTGTTTTAAAATCTCACAAGAACACATTCCAGGATTCATTGTATGTCCCAAAATGTAAACGTATGCTCAAACCTAAGTGCAGCCTACATACAGATATGTAATACCAAACATTTGTAAAGTTGTGGGGAGCAGGGAGAGTGACCTGACTTCAACTCCCAGGAGGCACTGTTTCAGTAACTCTAAACACCAGTCCAGTGGTCACTTGTCCAAATATCCTTGTTTGTGAACTCTCAATTGTAGTGTACTCACCAGGGAGGATACAATTTGTCAAGTGTGTGTAATAGAGGGAGTGACCGGACTACAACGTCCAGGAGGTCCTGTTCCAGTAACTTCAAACACCAGCCCAGTGATCACTTGTCCAAATACCCTAGTTTGTAAGCTCTCAATTGAAGTGTACTCACCTGTGAGTATAACATCTGTCAAGTGTGTGTAGTGGGGGAGTGACCGGACTGCAGCTCCCAGGAGGCAATGTTTCAGTAACTCCAAACACCAGTCTAGTAGTTACTTGTCCAATTACCCCTGTTTGTGAACTCTCAATTGAAGTGTACTCACCTGGGAGGATATCATTTGTCAAGTGTGTGTAGTAGAGGGAGTGACCTGACTGCAACTCCCAGGCATCACTGTTTCAGTAACAAGAGTGATCTGACTGCAAAGCACAATAAGCCCTGTTCCAGTAACTCCAACCACCAGTCCAGTGGCCACTTGTCCAAATGCACTAATTTTTGAGCTCTCAATTGAAGTGTACTCACCTAGGAGTGATTAAGATACAGATCATGCTCAAATCAAAGAAGTGTGTGTCTACCTAGCTCCATATTGACTTGCTAACCCAAGATGAAACTATTGAGGACAGGAAAGAGACTTTACCCATTGTGTACAACAAGTATTCCTAAGGCCTCAAGATGCATCACCAGATTGATATTGGCAGCAGACACATTGACATAGCACTGTGTACAGGATGACTCCTGTCACATAAACAACAAAGTCCTGGGTTTGCTTGCATCTCACTCAACTAGGCCTCAAAATGGTCAAAGCCATATCTTGCCTTTCCACTTTGTTGGCTGCACTGGTGGTAAAATGTAATTGTCAGGCCGTCTTCCAAAGTGCAAGTGATCTGCACATCTCATTAGCTGCTTGAGTCAAATTGAGTTGCCATGCTTCATACACGTCATGTCAAATCACCCAGTACCATGATTACTTGGCACAACTGGATTTCCTACAACTTAACTTTGTCCAAGGTCTCTGCTTACTGTAACACAAAACCTTTGGAGGTAAATGTCATAATTCAACAAGTAACAATGTATATTTTTCATCAACAGGTGGATCTGCCGGTAGGCATACTGAGGCCACAGAACAGACTACTACTTCCCCTAGATGAAGCCCTGAGTGATGCCAACACTCCTGGACTTGTGGACGTGGAGGATAGTTCTGGCCAATCTGGGCAACCTGGTCAGATGGCAACAGTAAGCCTCACTATGCCCACAACATCACCTCCCAGCCCTGTTACTTCAACATCACAGGAAACCATTTGCCCCCCCCACCAACCTGTGTAACTAGCACAGTTTTCAGTATCTTGTGCCCCCCCCCAATCCTGGATAATGAGTTCCAGCGCAACACTTTGGACAGTTAGGGTCCATTAACAAGTTGGAGAGGTCTCCCTGTGGCAAGGGCACATGCCCTTGGGGGTAGGGTACGTGGGAGGGATGCTGTGTGCCAGTGGGGTGAGGCCACTAGGGCTGTTCTTGGCCAGGACAACTTCAGCCATGACTTGTTGGTCTATCAGGAGTCACAAGGAGTGATGGGCCAGGTGTTGACCGAACTCTGGAAAATCAAGCAGCTACAGAGGGACAGGCATAGGGAAGTGCATGAACAGATGGATGCCCACAATGCCAACATCACCTCCCTAATAGGGGTGTTGAGGGAGATGCACACAACCCAAAGTAGCGCTTTTCAAAACCAATCTCCTCCTGCCTTTGGCTCATCAACAACAGGCCCATCAACATCGGTGGTAGCCACAGGAAGAGAGGCCCTGCCAGAGGAACAACCAGTCACAGACACCCCTGCCCCTGTACCAGCTGATCACCTGCTGATTTTGCTTTGATATTTAGTCATGTAGCTATATCAGATCATATGAATCATACAATGATGATCCAAGGTACTTGTTTAATATGGGCTATGTTGCATGTACACAGTTTCCAGCTCCAGATTACAACCATCCCACACAAACACTTACATACAAATGTCTGGTCAAACTAAAACATATATTACAGAGTCAATATGTCTGAACTCTTGTAAAGCATAAATGATTGTCTCATACTAAGCAAATGAACATATTTACAGATACAGACCTCCAGACCACGATAGGATGAGATTTGTCGGACATTGTCCTGTAGAATAGGCAAACAAGTGGTTGATGTCACCAGCTTGAGCCTTATCACATTCCACACCAAAGTAATCCAACATCACAAAATCCAAGATTCAGACGGATGGCAGTACAACAGTTCCAGATCATAGGGCCTTTATAATCCAACGCTCATGCATCTGGTGATATGACACAAACATATGTCAGTGTTTTGTCACAGGCACTGTGGCCTACATTGATGAAACATCTACAGCTACGTACAGGTCATACAAAAAGTGTTTAGTCAATGTGAAGGAACAATGACTTGGTCGTAAGCTAGGGCTACATATTTGATGACCACATGATGACATACAAGATGCATCATGCCCACCACACGACACAAAACAAGTGCAATGGGCAATTCTGAACCTCCACCCAAACACTGTGCAAATTGTCTTGGTACAGGTCTCATACACCAAAACTCTGCGACCTACATTACCTGGAACAATCCATGCCCACTTTGTATGTCAGAACAGCATCACATACCTGCCAATGTCACAACTCTGAAATGTCCACCTGAAGATGACATGATGAAGGTACCTGTACAAAGAACAAAACAAGGAGTAGAGGCTTAAAACCATACATATGTCACAAGTCACATAGCAAGCATCAGGAAATCAAGTGACTTACTAACCAGCCAGGCTCTCTCTGGTTGCAGTTGTGACATCAGCTGGGGTATGGTGATGTCCTGCATTGCCAAGGAATCATGGGCTGATCCAGGAAAACAGGCACACACATTTTAGATGTAGAGATCCACCAAACAGACAACTTGCACATTGATGGAATGGACATTTATTCTGTTGCAATAGACATGTTCCATGGCTTATGGTGCCACAGGCCAAGGTGTGTGCTATCAATGGCCCCCACCACATGTGGGATGCGGGCAAAACCTTAGAAGTCAGCCTTCACATTGCCTAAATCCTCACGTCAAGGGAACATGACATAGCTGTCTATACGTTTCAACACTGCAGATAGGAACTCTTTCAACACCAGACTGAGCATAGGTTGGGACATACCACCAGATAAGGCCACTGTATGTTGGAAGGCCCCTATTTCCAGGAAGTGCAATACTGACATGACTTGTATAATAGGTGGTATGCAGTATGGATTACTGTTAGCTGGCATCAGTTCTGGCTCCAACTGATGGCATAAATCCACTATTGTTTGCCTATTCAGGTGATAGAGCTGGATGACATGGCATTCCTCCATGGTCCGAAGGTCTGTCAATGGACAATAGACAGGAGGTTGAAAAGACTTATTTTGTTTTTGTGATGCATATAACAGGGCAATATGCAGGCTTTCAAGCTGCCAAAATGGCGGATGCCTGATGTACTCCACTGGATATCAGGAACCGCCAAGGGCCGGCGCCGGAAGTCATCTGCGCTGTAGGTGGGTTGAAACAGCGGCAGACACAGCCATATGCTAACATTGTTGCCTGTGGTGGTAGCTGCCCAATGGCTTTGTCTGTCGACAGTGATGACCATGTAGGTGGCATAAGTGTACGCCGCGTTGTGTAAAATCAACCACTTGACTCCTGACACTGCTACCAGCAACACCTCCACCACTTCAGCTGTTGTGTGCCGCCTCTGGGACCAATCATGCCATGTCCAGCAGGTGACAAGACCACTGCTTTCTCTCCAGAGGAGCTGGAGAGGCTTGTGAGCAAGGTTCTTCCCTTGTATGGTCCGCTCTACTGCTCACCAGAGGAGCAGGTAAGAACCTCATAACTGACTCTGTTCAACACCTTCCTTTCCCTCCTCACAGGGTATAAAGTGCCCCAGTGTGCCAGTTTGACATCTTGTGTGCCTGTTGCGGCAGTCTGTGTGTCACCAATGGGATGTAAATAGTGCAGGTATTGGAGACCAGTACTGTATGTTGTGCTCATTCTCATTGCGTTGTGTGATTTCTTTTGGGGCCCTAGATCCTCCTTGTGTTAGATGCACATAGCTAGTCAAGGAGACTTTACTGCCATCCAGTGACTTTTGTTTTGGTTTATGATGGCCATAAATGTTAGACAGTATGTATCTGCATGACAGCATGAGCCGTGTATGCATCTTGTCTGAGTCATTGAGGATTTTGCAAGCAATGTGTATTGTGCCACAGATCTTTCACCCCACATCTGGCCTTGCAAAACCGTTGTCTGGATGCATATCATGACTCACTGTGCCCTTCAGGTTGCCCCACAAGCCACATGGCTGATGGCCACATGATGTACAGTCATGCATGGAAGTGATGGAAATGTGAGTTCCAGGTAGGTTCTGTGTGCTCAGCCTGCAGGGATCAGGGCCTGTCAAATGTATCTGTAATATGAGCGATAGTCCAGGCTGTGGGAGAGTCACTGTGGCTATGCAACTGTGGCACTGTGCCCACTTCCAGTAGACATGCAGATTCTGTCAGGTGGCCACAATGAGGCTCTAGTGGAAAAACATGCCCTGAATGCCTCAGTCCTTTGGCTGGATTAGGAATGGGTACTCAGGTAAATCCCTGAACTAGCCCATATGTGCATTTTGCATCATTGTCAATGTGTGTCTTTGACTCATGATAGGTCCCTTACTACCACAGCTCTGCTGTGACCTTCACGGAAGTCATATTTGTCCTGTACAGGCTTAATGTACAAATGTCAGGCTCACAGTGAGACAGTGTGTAGATTCCTCTGGGGGCCATGACATGTGACTCAATAGCTTGGTTACATAGCAGAAATTGTACAATTCATACCTTTGTATGTTGGATGCTGTCTCTGTAGGTTAGAAACATATGTTTAAAGGAGTGTTTTGTGGTACAGGTACATACCACTGAAACCTACTCTGAAGTGACATGATTCCGCATTTGGTAGGCCACATGCCACACATGCACAGAGAAGATACTTTCCGTGCCCACCATGCCAGCCCTTTCATTGTCACTCAAGTGTAAGGGTGAAGTCTGTACTATGATAGTTGCCTGTAGGGACTGTATGCATTGAGTCAATGTTGCAGAGTGTAAATGTGTTTGTCGAGTCAGGCCTAAGTAGTTTACCCTTCACAAACCACATTGCTGTGTGTGGTTTCATTGTGGCTCACATCACAGTACGTGTTGCTGGAGCATCGAATATCTGATGTCATTAGGCTTGCTTAGTCATTGTAGGCCTTGAGCAGGGTAGTGGGTTAGTCTGCAGATGAATCCAAAAGTGTGTAGTCATGTCCCTGTACTTATTGGCATGTGCTTCACACTTGTGGTGTGTTGACAAATTGCCCATTTTATGCTTGGTGTTTTTGAGTGTGTGACACAACCATTTGAGCAAAAACTTGTGTTTGTAATTGCTTGATTTGTCTCATGCATCCATATAGGTAAACACCCATCAAAAGACGGAGATTTGGAGAGCAATTGCCCAGGAGGTGCAGACTCTGGGGGTCCATAGCCGGCAAAGCGCCCACTGTTGCAAGAGGTGGAAGGACCTGAGGTGCTGGGCCAGAAGATCTCAGACATTCAGCTGGGGCTGTCCTCCCAAAGTGGGCAAGCACACCTTGAAGCATGACCTCCCCATGAGCCCGCATTCTGGCAGTAGCATACCAGGACCTTGATGGGCATTTGCAGGGAGCACAGCAGCCAAATGAGTACAGGACATATTACTGCCTGTCACACAGCCAAGTTGTGTTAGGTTCTGACATCTCCTTCCGATGACGGGGAAGGACCATGTGTGATACACAAGATGAGTAACTGTTTGTGTAGGTATGTAATTTGGTGCATATTGATGTGCCTTGCCTAGTAGCCCTGGGACCTAGGACACAACTGAGTACAATCCATAAAACAATTGCTCTCCAGGTATAACACATTGCTTTGTACAGTGATCAATCAAGGAATGTTTGTGGCTGTAGTGGGTCGAATTCTATGCAACAGACCACTACTCCTCAGTGTTACAGTCCAAAGAAAAAGAAGTGATGGATCACTGTCCTCAGCCATGTGTCCGGTCAAATGAGTAAATTGGCATCTGCTCCCCAGAGCCCACTTGTTTTCAGTGTGTGATGAGTGCTGGTGCCTCACTACTGTCCGACATGTGAAGGTGGTATCACACATGTGACAGAGCATGTATTGTTCTTTAGGTGCAGCTACCGATCAAAACTTTCCCTTGGTAAGTGTGACTGTCCATTGACATGATTTATGGCCCATCACTGTTGCCAAAATTCCTTGTGCCGACATGTTAGCATGTGTCCCATTCTCTTTTAACAAAATGTGTACACTGCTGTTTCATGCTTTGTCTACCTGTGTTCACGGGAAGATTTCTTTATTCCCTCACATATAGTTGCATGCAAACCTGTCTTTGGAATTGGACATATGCAATGGGGCTACATTTTATGTGGTGCCACAGACAGGAGTGTGTCACCATTGACTGTTGGCTCACAAATACCCTCACCCGTCATTGCATGTCATTTGGCATGTACAACTGCAGTAGCAATGAGAGACATGACATGTAGGACTAGAGTTTTTACACACAATGTCCATTTCCATGCCACTGATGTGGCATCAAGTGGCAAAGTTCACTGCGCATGTGAAATGGGAAAGATTTGTTACCTGACTGTTGGCACACATCATGGAGTGACTTGCAGTTATGTTGGAATCACATGTGGTTGGGTAGAATCATTCATCCACGGACATCCGGGTTTGCAGAACCAAAATGGAGGCAGTGATATAGCTTCTCATTGGGCAACATGTCCAGGGCCTTCTACAAGTGCTTTTAAATCCCTAGGCCTCTCCAATATACAAAGGACTAATGGCTTCTACTGACGCAATCAGAGTTTGTCATTGTAAGGGGTACCATATAGTAGTGGTGATTTTCCTGTGGCTAGCTGTTTCATTGTGTTATGTATTTTAGCGACATATCTCCCTGTCAATTTGCACATTTTCACTACAGGGTATATTTCCATGCCAAATATGTAGTATATCTGAGCAACATTAGTATTACCTCCTTGACTCAATTAGGACAATTTAAACATGGTGAAGTGTGCATCGTTGACATGTTTCCAGTGTGACATGAGTATTTCCATGTCACCTTCTTCAGGATACTGCACTGCTGCCAGCAACATGGCAGGATTTGAAGCATCATTTCTTATTGTTGTGTTATTGTGTATGTGACAAATAGATGTCTGCATGACCTTGTGTGGGGTCTGTTGGAATGAACTTGGCATTGGCCTTCTATTGTATGACAACAGGTAACAGGTATTCTCCATGAGGCAAAGCATCGAAGGTGATATGGTCTCCTACTTGTTCAATGGTTATTGTGATTGCACAACTTCACTCATGCAATTGGAGATCTGAGACCTGATTTTCCTGTGGGCAACTGTTGACTGTTCATGTGACATGCACGCATATAGTATGGTTCATGTAGGAGCTACCTTGAAGTAGTTTGTTGCTGGGGCCTACTTGACATCATGGTACTGTTTGTAAATCACAGCTTTTGTTCAAGTGTGATCAGGAATATGTGGAGACCCTTTTCCCTTTTGTATTTGCAGCATCATCCCAGGCAAGCAAAAGAGACAGGGCGAAACCAAGTGGGAAGCATCTGGCCACTGTACCTCCAGTCATGACACCACTGACACAGAGGGACCCAGTGGCCTGAAAGGTGAGGGGAGTGCCACCGAGGACACAGGATCAACCTTGTCATCTTTAGATTCTACCTCCAGTGGCCACTTCCTAGTGGTGGGGGACCCATCAGGACTTGTTCCTGTACCATCCTTGTACCCTCTCTCACCACCTCTCTCTTCCCTATGCAAATTCCCTGTTCCTCTACTTGTCCTAAGCACACATACATCTACATGCACCAACCTCAACACACACAAGCAGCACACAGTGACACAAACTCTACCAGACACACCAGCATGCAGACACTCAACATTCACCCACAGACACCAAATCAGCCACCATTTCAACAGACACCCCCACCGACCCACACACCACATCCACCATACCCACAGACACCACCACAACACCGAGTGACACATCCATCACACCCACCATACACCCAGACAACAGCTCACAACCCACAGCCCCACACACCTCAGACACCATACCCCCAGACACCACCACAACACCCACAGACACATCCACCACATTTGCTGTTGCTTCCAATATCTGACTTTGTGGGAAGTGTTTCTCACCTAAGGCAAGGGTAGATGTTCACTGTAAGGATATGTGGGTGTTGGTCCAATTGGGGTGTCATTGCATTGTGTTATGCTTACTAGGGTAAGTATTTCATCTTGTGTTTGCCAATGTCAGTATGTATGGTGTAGATTTGTACCCTGGATTATACTTTCATCTCATGTGCAAGAGCTAGAGTTTTGTTTGTCCACACATGCAGGGTGTTCAATTTTGGTAGCTTCCTTTGCATTTGACTGACCATGTGTCCATTTTGATGTGTGTACCTTACAACAACATCATCTACATGTTGCCATTTTATGTGCTTTCATGACTTGCACTTACACATTTGACAGCTAGGCATATCACTTGGCTCAAATATTGTTTGTCCCTGAGATACATGAAGGGCCAGTTCCTATGCAAATGCTGTTTTAGGGGCATGTACAAAGAGAAATGTGTCCATGAATGCTCCTGATGCCCCCATCACTATTGTGCAGGTATTGTTTGCATTGTGAGCTTTGGATATTTGTTTCACAACCTATTGTGCATCCCATTGACCTTCCATTGTGTTGCAATGTGGGTGCTGTGTGAGTCCATCAATGAGCAGTACCTGCAGCAGGACGTGTGTGTGATGGGCTCCATGGCGGTACAGGTCATGGAACACTGCCTGCAGGTGACTTGCTTTCTATATGCTTTCCGTTTCCACCTGCTGGGATGTGGTGGTTGAACTGCCACGGTCATGCTGGCGGTAGGCAACATCATAATGTTTACATCTAAAACACTGGCTCTGTCGGCTTGTTTGGCCTGCCTCGCAACCACAGTGGTCTGCGCTGCCTGGTGGTGCTGGCGTGACTATGGCAGTCTTTCCCTATGGGACTCCCAGCATCGTAATACTGTGTCCGACCGCCAAGCAGCCGGCGGTCATACCGCCGCCATGGTGGTGCGCAAACCGCCAAACTCGTAATGCGACCCTTTGAGAATATGTAACATTAATTTCAATATGTAATATTAATCTTGGACTTATATAAGGCCAACATATATTTATGGGGCCCCCTGTTGACCCAGGTGTTGAGGGCCTGTTGTACTTTAGGTCCTTTATCATTATGGCTTGACTCCATTATCGTCCCCAAATTTAAAAAAGGTGACCGTCTCAACCCAGCCTGTTACAGACCCATTTCACTATTGATTCATTAGCTAAAATTGCTGGGAGAATCCTTTTAAATAGACTACAAGAGTGGGCTGAAAAAAATAACATCCTGTCTGAATTACAGTATGGATTTCGTTCAGGAATAGGCACCGTCGAACAGGGACTGAATCTAAGTATTATAATTGGGAAGTATACAAAGATTAGAGAAGGTAACCTGTATTTGGCCTTCATAGATTTGTCCTCAGCATCCGACTGTGTAGTCCATGATAAATTATGGAAAATCCAAAACGATTTGGGGTAGAATTGACAATAATTAAGTTTATACGGGAACTGTATTCAGGAAGTAGGGCGAGGGTGAGATACGGGATAGGAGGGGAATGTACTAGACCTTTTGGTATATATAGAGGTGTACGCCAAGGTTGCGTATTAGTACCTATTTAAATTTCAATATATATAAATAAATTGGAACTAGAACTAATAAGTAAATGTAAAGATTTTCTGCAAATAGGTCATTGCCCGATTCCGGCTTTACTCTATGCAGATGATGCTGTTCTCATGGCCCGGACCTCGATAGCCCTACAAAGACTTTTAACAACTTGTGTAACATATATGACAGAATTGGGCCTAAATGTTAATCGTTCTAAAACTTTTATAATGAAAGGTGGCAGGAAACCTATTAAGTTTAGTGATATTACCATGCAAGGTGGAAAGATTGATAGCACGTCAACATTTTCCGTTTTTGGGAATAATGTTGGATAAAGGGTCATGGCTCATTGTGCAAAGGTTAAAAATTACAGTTTATTAAGACAACCATGGCTCTGAAGAATTTTTGTATGCGGTTAGAGACGATTACACCCCGAAACATGCTATGTATATAGAGCTAAATGCATTATTTCTGTCACCAATGGAGCAGGTGTATAGGGGTATATTAACTGTAATTCGATTCAAACTGTGGAAAACTATTTTTTGAGACATTTATTAATGGTACCGAAGGGCCCTTCATCATTTGTCAGTCACACAGAATTAGGGGCTTCTTATCTGGTAGACTTAATAAAGATGCAGCCCATATTGCTATGGCAGAAAATCTGGACCTCAGAATACGCTGGCCTAAATAGGTCAATTTTACGGGATTCTATGGCTTCGACATTTTCTTCAAGAGTGCCATGGCTGAACTACATTAGGAACTTTTTTGAAAACATAGGACATAAAAAAAATTATGTTAAGCCAGAACTACTGGAGACTCTAAGTAGAAAAGAGTTGACGTCTCTGTCCCTGAAGTATTTAGAACACTTGAGGTGGCTAGTAGAGGCCAAAATATATAGCAATATGACCAATAAACTGATTCTGACCACGGATCGAATGCAACCTTACTTGATGCATGTAGTAAAACCCAGACAGCGCTTTCTTCTTACTCGGTTAAGGCTGGTTACGTTTCACTGTTTGGTAACCTTTCCTTTTACGAATTATTGGAGCACAATATTAGGGGCCTCTCCCTGTGACTTAACGTCAGCACAAAAAACAATACATGTGGTTCTCTTTTGTAAATTTTATAAAAAAACAGAGAAAGTGTCTTTTAATTCCTTTTTTAAGATCCTCCCACATACGACAATGCCGTCCCATGTATCTATACCTTCAGATGTTACCCTCTATTGAAATATGTGGTATTTTAGTTAATTTCTTAAATTCTATAATCTCTGAGAGAAAGTGTCTGGATACAATAGCAATCTGAAAACTTGGGTTGCTAAATTTTTCGTAACTGACTAATATGCTAGTAATGTATACTCTATACCTGGGCATAACCAATAGATAAATAATTGTGTCTTGGCGTAGAAATAGTGAGGAGATCTTTTATAGTAATATGAAACATCATGTTTTACATGTAAGCATATTTTAAATGTATTTTTAACTATGGTGTATAAACTGTATTTTATATAAGTTATTGATTAAATGAGGACTCATCCAGGGACCTTAATAGTGCCTTGTATATATAAACGACTACGTGATGATTTTATATTGACTGTAATGGAAATATATGCTTTTGCTTTTATTGTCCTTGGAAACCGAATAAAGAATTTATTATTATTATATTATATTATTAATCTTAAAGCAAATCAACATAAGTTCAGAGCAAGCCATATTCATTTAAACAGCAGTCATATTCATTTAAACATGGCTTGTGTTCATTTCAATATTTGCTTAATTCATTTCAAAGCATGTTACATTTATCTCACAGTTTCATATTCATTTCAAAAAGTGTCATATTCATGTTACAGAATGTCATGTTACTTTTGATGTGGGCCATATTAATTTCACCAGGTGTTACATTCATTTCAAAGTGGCTCATATTCATCTTAACATGTGTCATATTCCTTTCTATGAATGTCATTAATTTCAATGGATGTCATATTCACCTTAACACCCGTCATAATAATTTTAACACGGGTCATATTCATTTCAACATAGGTCATATTAATTTCAATAAATGCAGTATTTATTTTGCTGTGTATCATATCAATTTCAAAGCATAACATATTCATTTTGGCAAGTTTTATTTTAATTTCAGCATTGGTCATATTCAGTTTAAGACATGTTGAATTAATTTTGGTGAAGCTCATATTTGTTTCAATGCATGTCATATTCATCGTAGCATGTGTCATATTCCTTTCAATGGATGCTTCATTCATATTAACACATCTTAATTTTAACATGAATCATATCCATTGCAACTAATATAATAATCATGTCAATGGATATCATATCTCTTTCAATGCAAGCCATATTCATTGTGATAAATGTCATGATCATTTTAATGTTACTCGTATTAATTTTAAAACATGTCAAATTAATTTCAATGAAGGTCATATTAATTTCAACTCATGTCATATTCATTTTAACATGTGTTAAATTCTTTTCAATCAATGTTACATTTATTTCAATGGAAGTCATGTTCATATTAACACTTTTCATATTAATTTTAAGATGTAACTAATCAATTTCCACATACATCATATTAATTTGAATATGTGTCATATTAATTTCAAGGCATGCCATATTCCTTTTAACAAATGTCATGTGAATTTCAGCTGTGGTCATACTCATTTGGAGGCATGTCAACTTCAATTCAATGGGATTGCATTATTTTCAACACAAGCCACATTCATTTTCAATGATCTCCAATTAATTTCTGTGTGTCTCGTATTCATTGCCATCTTTGTAATATTCATTTCAACACAATTCAAATTAATTGCAACATGTTTAATGTTCATTTCAGTGTACATTGTATTAGTTTCAATGTGCATTGTTTTCTTTTCAGAATATAATATATTCATTTCAGTACTTTATATTATTTTCAATCTGTCATATTAATTTCAATGTATGTCATACTTCTCTTGGCATAAGTCAATCATTTGAAGAATTGTTCCTTTCTTTTTGGTGATTATTGTATTCATTTTAGTGATTGCTTTATTGTTTATAGTGAGGGCCATATTAATTTCAGTATGATTTCTATATATTTCAGTATATTTCTAATTCAATTTGGTGCGTGTGTTATTCGGATTAATCACTAAGTAGCAAATTAACTCCGTCAGGCTTCACATTTGTTTTGGTTCAATTGAGATTCACTCTGCCAGGTATCATAATCATTTTGACACATAGTACATTAATTCTGGAGTGTGTCATATTCATTTTGCAGCGCGCTATTCACTTTAGGATGTGTCCAATATGGGGAGCTGTCATTTTTACATGAACGGCTTCCCATACACACATTCTTTCTTCTAGCACATTTTATCAGCGGCCTTCTGTATGACTACGTTCAATGATTATGATATTTGCCGGCTGTAATCCAAGATGTTTTATTCTTGTAGAATTTGCATGCACAGGAAGCCAAGTACTGTGCACTTTTACAAAATAGGGATAGAACAGAATGTGGGAGGGAAAAATCTTAAAATACAGCACAGCCAATAAACCTACCTGAAGTATCATCTCAAACCAGGAAAAACACAGATTCTAGCAGTGCAAGTGAGCCACACACCAACAACTGCCCATACTGTACACAAACATTCTCCCTTACACAGTAGGAGAGCAGGGACTATAAAAGTACAAACACACAGAAACTGGCAACAACACGTTCTGGAGAAATGTAAATTCCGTCACAAAACATGACTGCCACAAGCTTCAGAAATTTTAACCTTGCTCACAACCTTGAAGTAAGTGTACAGTCTGTAAACCTGCAAACCCTCTTCCTTCCACCACCACCACCACCTCACACACATAAACCTGAAACATTACATGGTGTAGTTGTTAGAGCAGGTGTCTTAACTAGAAATTATTAATGAGTGTTTATGTATTTTGAATAATGAATTCTGTAGAAAATGAATAACGTATTGAAAAATAATGCACACATTTGAAAATGTGACCTCGGAGAATGGCCATCAGTGTTCATGAAATGTACTAATTAATGATTAATACTTATGTAATATTGAAAATGTATTAGATTAAAGTAGTAATATGTCATGTTAAGGGTTATGAAGTATGCTTTAGCTTTATTAATTGTAGGCCTTAACTTAGCCAGTGTCTTGGCCTAGTTTTGCAAGGCCTCATGCAGAAGCTGTATTTCTTAGTGATTAATAAAAATGCTGACAGAGTGAACTAAACTGTGAAATGTCCATTGTCTTGTTAAAAGTGCTTAACCGGAGCTTTCTGTGAGAACCAACGAACAGGAGATGATGTTTCTAGCAATGTAACAAATCGTGTGTAATGTGTGTGAGATGTACTTTCCCAGGACGCGAACAGTGAAGACACTGACTGGAGATGAAGATGCAACAAAGTTGTTACCTGACGAGCCAGATGATGAGGACATCGTAAAGTGGACCAATCAACTTAGTGTGAAGAGCGAAATATTAGAATTCATAGATTTGGTATAGAAATATTATTGAGTAGAGTATAACCGTATGATTGACTCACCAATGGGGAATTAGGGCATAGTCTAGGTGACTTTGATATAACAACGCCACAGAGAAGAGTTATTCAGATTTTAGATTCAGACTTATGCAGAATTTGAGACAAGAAGAGACTTTAGAAGAGATTTGAAATTCTGTCATTGGGCTCATACTCTCTGACTGATAGCCTGATGTTTTGCTGATCGGTTGATGACCTGGGGACAAAGACTGACTCTGTTTGCTGACCCATTCTGAGGATAGGTAGATATGACAATGTGACTGTGATGCATTTTTTTATGCCTTTCCTTTCTAGGTACCAATTGTGCTGTTTCGATAAGACCCATAACAAGATGTTTTTCTCAAATTTGTGTTATAAATTGTTTTGCATGAAGCCCAACATGCTGATGCTAATCTGATGTTAGTTGAGGGCACTCAAATTTAACTGACAAATACAGGGACTAATGATTGACGCGTTATCATGCTGTGTTCTATGTTCCACATATCTTTATTGCAGCTGATTCTGGTATTGATCTGCACCGCAACTTTAGAATGTGTTGTGATTCAAGCTTTGATTAGATTGAGTTTTTTCCGCCATTTTGGCCAACCAGTATTGCTCTTATATGTGTTCCATTTGATTTTGAGATTAATGTACATGACTTTAGCATTGTTATTATCAGGGAAATAAACATAATAAACTTTTACTAAAGGTGTGATTACTCATGACTGAAAGGTCATGGTGCGTGATATTTACTGACTCCATTGATTATTGAGTTTATTGATTACTAATGATTGTTGGTTATTGTGAATTGATTATTTGTCAGTGTACTGGAGCTATTGCGAGAAAATCTTAAACGAGTCAAAAGGTTCATCGACCTATTCGCGTCCCTTTTTAACTTTACTTATTAAGGTTTGACACGCTAACAGATATGGTAGAAGACTGATGGTTAGTCTGTTTAGGAGCTTGCCGTAGACATCTGATATGGAGTGACAGGTGTTAAAAGTTGTGATAGAGAGACTGATGGTTAGTCTCTTTTGGAGTTTGCCATATGTTTCCCGAACAGAGTGATAGGTGATTATGGTTATGGTAGTAATTTGAAGTTTGAGAATTCTGTATTATTGAGATTTGGATTTTGTTTTTCAAAATGATATTTGGAGAGAAAATGATGTTCCCTTAAGCCTAGAAATGACTTTCCCAGATCCTGGATCCTGCTAGTGGCGTTGGGTATGTTTCCTAGCGTTCTAGTGATAGAGTGAGTGAAATAGGTTGCGCTAGCACAGCTTATGCAAATTGCAGGTGAATTGTGACGTATGTGAGAATTTAGTGAGTTTACGTACTCCAAATGAAGTTTTAGTAGGAGTGTGCGTACTCTGCAGTATGACAGCAGTAAAATCGTCGAATTTCACGTGTGTGGCGCTTTGTGCTAAAACAAATCCCACGTGGTTGTTTATGTACGGACCCTGTGTGGTGTAAGACGCCGGAGTATATTGTAAAGTGTATGAAACACTTGGTTATATGTTGTAATTTGTCTGGTTTAGTAGGTTGATTGGGCGTGGTCCACAAGTCAGTGTGTGAGTTAAAGTGGGCGAGAGTAAATTTCAACTGAGATTTGGCGAGTCCTATATGCACCAGGACAGAACCATTGATCAGTTTAGAGCAAAATTTGCAGGTCAAATTTTGTTAGCAAATCTGGGAGAGTGAGAAAGAGCAATAGCTGCATGAGCGAAAGGCCATCTGTGAAAATCCATAAGGTTTCTGAATCGATTGTGTTACCTTTCCTGTAGTAAACGAGCAGATTTGTTTTTGTTTTTTGATTAGTGCTTAGAATATTTTGCATTCGTTTTGAGTGGATTCGAGTTTAGGAGGACGAACCCCAAGACTTTGCCAGCCGCAGTACATGTGAGTGTGACAGCATTGGAGCCACGCTGGGATAGGTTGGTTAGTGAAAAAGGTCACGCACGGATTGGCAGCCGCCTGTGAGAAGCGATTGGTTGAGAACGTGGGTTAAAGCAATCTTGGGAGTAAAAGTCATTTCCTGATTTGATTTGAATAAACAAAAGTAGAAAAGATTAAGTTTTTAAGGTAGTTGAAAAGTGCCCTAAGGGGAGATACGTACATTAGAGCGAGTGTAGTAGAGCCTACCCAGCCAGAGAATACACCGGCTTACATAGTAATGGAAGAGAGAGGTGTCACCCCATATCTATGGCTAAAGCAATGGTGCAAGTTGACAGAGAAAAATGGGAGTTTAGTGTTTCCTGAAAATGGGACGTTAAATTTGAGGAATTTGGAGCAATTGCGGATGGCGCTACATGAATCAAAGCCCCTTCCGAGACCAGCACAGTTTGAGGCGTTAGCAGTTTGGGAGCTAGTAGCTAGACACCAACAGCAAATGAAATTCAATTGAAGAATAAGAATGGTAGAAAAGACTTTAGCAGAGGCTAAATGGGATTGGGAGCAGATAAGATGGAGATCAGAGATTTAGCAGGGAGTTAAGTTGTTTCCAGCTATTACAAAAGAGGATGAGACGGAAGGAAAGAAAGTGACTAGAAATATTAATGAAAGTCTGTCTGAGAGTAAGGAAGCTAGAAGGTCTTCCATAGTGGATAACGAATCAGATACTGAAGATCTTGTTACACAGATACTAAGAGACCGACCACCACCATATACGATGCATGAGAGTGGTCCGAGTACTAGTGCTGATCTGACAGCCCCGGCACAGGCAAATGGGACAGTGAGTCCGGTACAGGTTAATGCGAACTTGACACAAAGTGTGGTGCAAAGTAGTCCTAATGTGTTGACTACTCCTGTAGTTCAGACACAGATGCAGCCGCCTCAGATACAGAGAATTTATCCTGATCTGTCTATTCTAGAGACAACTTTGAACTTAGTGGTGCCTACTCAGCATGTGGTTGCGAAACCAATGCTGGTCCAGACTGAGCTGACTCCGATTTTGTTGCCCCAAGTGCAGCCAAATGTAATGCCAAGATTTACGCCATTGACTGGGACACAGTCAGACTTGACTCCGATAATGAATCAGAGTATGGAAGTTACTCTCCCACAGAGTGTAGGTGCTAGAGCAGCCCCGGATGCAATATCGCTGCCGATTACTGTTGGACCAGCAGTACCAATATTTGCTCAGAAGAAACCAATTGTGAATAAACAGGGAGCAATGACCCAGAGTCTAATGAGGAGGGGACATAATGAACATGTTCAGGTAGTTTTTCTGTGGGTCAGACTTTTGACGGATCGAGATCATTGTTGGATCTCTGTCTACTTGTTGCACTACCAGATGCTGTGACTGGACCAAATGCAGGTCAGAGATTGAAATTATTGACACCGCAGACACCTAATACAGTTGTACAGCAGATGCTGCCGGTCCAAGCGAGTAAAATTTCATTATAGGGACTAACAGCTCAGCAGTTAACCGAATGGTTAGACAAGCTGAATACCCCACAGAACGCTTCCAAAGGTGAGGAGCAATTGAATTGTGTCAGAGTAAGCATGAAAGCAGGTGAACTAGATGAAGGAATAATTGGGGTGAATAGATTAGAGACTTACACAGAAGCAAAGTTGAAATAATTATACCCAAGGATTACAAGAGAGGTGGGAAAGGTACATCAGAGATTAGCAGATTTGGCAGAGAAACATGGCAAAGAAATCTAGATAACAAAACATTTGAAGAGAAGTTACAGATTAGATTTTGAGAGAAAGGATGTTGAACACATGAGGTCAGCCGTAATGAAGGCGCACCTTAAAGAACTATTGCAGAGTGCTAAGGTTTGGGGAGCTTCAGAGAAGTGGGAAGGCAGATGGGTAAAGAAAAGGAATAAGAGCAAAATGGATTCTCTAGAAGTGACTGAGAATGTACAATAGGACAAGGATCCGGTGAAGATTTTACCAATGAGGGAAATCCCAAGGGGAAATTTTGTTCATGTTCCTTGGAGTAGGAGTGACATTCTATCTTTTACGAATGATTATGCAAAATTGAGGGAGAAGCCAGTGGAGTGGTATCAGCAGATGGACAGGTTCGTAAAACTTGCGAAGTGTTTGTGGGAAGACTTGAACACATTACTGGAGATAGTGGTTCCAGCTGATTTATGGGTTGAGTGTAAGAGGACTGTAGAATGGTCAACAAGTGAACCGGAGAGAGATAAGAATACAGAGGATTGACAGGACCATGCAGGAAGCAAAGGAGTCAATACATGTGTACTATGAGAGATTGTTGAAGGCGTTTAGGGAGTATAGTGGCAAGGAAGCAATTGAGCTGAAAGACATGTTGCATTTTGTGTTCAGATTTGTGGAAGGACTGTGACCTGAGATAGGTCAGATGATTAAGAGTCATTTTATTTGCAGGCAAGCAAAGCCGATGGATGAGGTGTTGCAGTATGCGAAATACTGTAGTGATGAGATTGAGTTGAAGCAGAAAAAGTTGAAAGAGAGGGTTGTGGCTGCTTAAGAATGCCACAACACTCTAGAATCTCTGTCATTCAGATTCTGATGGAGTGGTCTCGAGCAGAGTCTAACAGAGAGAGATACTGGACGGTTGAAAGAATGGGAGCTTACGCTGCTGTTGGGTTGGTGGTTTATGAATAAAGCTCTTTTCACTAAATTACTGTGTCAGAGCATAACACTGGCGACGAGGTGACCACCAACCCAGAACCCACAGACTTTCCTACTCTGCTCTCCTGTCGTTACGCCTTCTCCCATGGGCTTGCTGCGCTTTTCCTACCTGCTCGGATGAAGGTGCCTGTTTTCCTGGTTGTAAGGATGGTCTTCTCTGTGTTGACGTCAGTGTGAGCGTCTCCGGCGGCCTCCATCAAGTCTTCTCTGTGTCAGCGGCAGCGTAAGCGTTTTCGGCGGTTTCCACTTGGTGGGTGTGAACACACGGTCCAGGAACATTTCCTATCTGTTCTGAACAGTGGATTTGTTTTCGTTCCCTTTTTTTTTTTCTCCTTTTCCAATTTCTAACCGGCTACAGTTTTAAGACCGGCGCGGGCCTCTAACGGACCTGGCGCGCTCGAGGGTGCACGCGCGTTTGTTGCTACAGGAGCCTAGCAACGCGGCCCCTGGCAACGGGAAGCATACGAAAGGCTTAATAACGCAAGCCTGCATTGCGTGCGCAGCCATAGTAACGCTGCCTAGCAACGCGCTCGCGCTTCAATCGTCCAAGCCAGATATATATTTTTTTGTTTGTTTTGCAGTGTTACATTGTTTAAAGAGACTTTCTTCTACATTGGACTTAAGACTTACAACTGCAAGTTACCTTATTGTATACATGTTATGGCCACTCCTACAATGTCTCAGCCTCCTCCTTTTCTAACGGATGAAGGCAACCCGATTCTTCCGTGGAAGCGTTGGAAGAATCTTTTTGATTCGTATTTAATAGCGATAGGAGGGGAAAAGTTCTCTCCTGCAAGGAAACAAGCAGTCTTGTTGCACAATTTAGGAATTGAAGGCTGGAATATCTATGATAGTCTTGGGACCTTGTCTTTTGGAGGGGCAGAAGGCGAACCTAGAGACTGCTATGAGATGTCTGTGGCCATTTTAGCAGCACACTTTGAATCCAAACTCAATGTTGTTCTTGAGAGACACAAGTTTTTTGCATGCTCACAAGGGAAGTCTGAAAGTGTGGGTAATTACGTTGCTGTTTTGCGCACGTTAGCACGCACTTGTGATTTTGGTGACATCACGGATTCCTTGATCCGTGACCAACTCGTCCGATGTACTAACAACAAGAGAGTTCAAGAAAAGTTACTAACGAAAAACCCAGACTTAAGAGAGGCCATTGCAATTGTTGAAGGGATGGAGAGCACCAATAGTTGGATTAAGGAGATGAATAGAGAGAACGATTTGTTCATGGTTCAAGCACCGCATCTTCGGGAGGAAGTCTTGAGGGTTAGCAGTGACAGTGACAGTAAAACCCCAGGATTTACCCAAGAGAGGAAGAGAGAACCTAGACTTCAACGTTGTTTCCGTTGTGGCAATACAGGACACACTGCGAACTGTCCTAATTGTTTCGCGCGGAATTCTCAGTGCAGGAAGTGTGGGAAAAAGGGGCACTATGCTAGAGTCTGCAATAGTGACAAGAACAATATAGATGCTGTCACTGAGAATGTTAACAAGATGATCCTATGCATTGATTCAGATTCCAGCAACATTGTGAATGATTCTGGAATGGTAGATGTAGGACCTGTAACCATGCCTGAGTGTGCTATTCAGCTTGATGGAAAAATTGTGACAGTATTGGCTGACTCAGGTTCTCCTTATACTATGGTGGGTGACAAGAATTACCAGGCAATTTTTGGGGAGGATTTCCATTTGTTAACAGCACCTGATATCAACCCTGTCAGTTATGGGGTGTCTAAAATAGAAGTGATTGGCTATAAGATCATGCGTATTCAATTCCAAAGTAAGGCCACTGTAGGAAAGGTTTATGTAGCAAAACGTGGGAACAATCTACTAGGTTGGCGTCACCAACATGATATGGGGATTAAATTGGACCCCAATGCCAAGAGTCAGGTTATGGTAGTGAATGATAGCAACTTGGATATTAATATTCTGAAGGATTTCCCTACTGTGTTCAGAGAAGAACTAGGTTGTCTGTCCAATTTAGAACACAGAATTAATCTGAAGAAGAATGCCACTCCTTCTGTGCATAAAGTGAGGAGAGTTCCAAAATTAATGTTAGAACCTCTCAAAGTGGAGCTTAACAAGCTTTTGGATGCTGGTGTGATTGAGGAGATAGAGTCCTCTGAATGGTTGGCTCCCATTGTTCTAGCGCCGAAGGACAATGGGAGACGAATTTGCATGTGTGTGGACCTCAGAGACCTTAATAAGCATATTTGGGTTGATCGTCAACCCCTGCCCAATATTTCTGAGGAATTGTCAGGGCTGGGTGGTTCAAAAGTATTTAGTGTACTAGATTTGTCGTCAGCATATCACCAGGTTGTTTTACACCCAGATTCTAGACACCTCACGTCATTTGTAACACCGCTAGGAGCCTATCAATTTCGTAGAATGCCTTTCGGGCTGGCCTCCGCTGCTGCCTGTTTCCAACGCATTATGAGGAAAGTTTTGGAGGGGGTTTCAAGATGACATTTTGGTTCATGGCAAAACGTTAGAGGAACATGACAAAATCCTTAGAGAAGTACTGTGTAGACTGGCTGGTTCTGGCCTCACGGTAAAGAAGGAAAAGTGCAAGTTTAGAGTTTCTTCTGTAACCTACCTTGGTCATACTATTTTCAGTGAAGGGATTAAACCCAAGTTTGAGTTGGTTGATTCTATTGTCAGCGCCCCTGAACCCAAAGACAAGGAGGGTGTGAGATCCATTTTAGGGCTGGCAGAGTATTATTTTAAATTTGTTGCCAACTTTTCGAGTGTGACCCAACCCTTGAGATCCCTGTTGAAAAAGGGAAATTAATTTGCCTGGACTAGTGACTGTGCAGCTGCCTTCACCTTTGTGAAAGACTGCATTGGGAAAATGCCTACCTTAGGCCATTTTGACACACACGCTAAAACCTTCTTATACACTGATGCCAGTGTAACTGGACTGGGGGCGGTGTTAATCCAAAGAGTAAGTCAAGAGGAGAAAGTCATTGCCTTTGCTTCCCATTCTCTGAAGGGGTCAGAACAACAGTATTCCGTTATTGAGAGGGAGGCTCTTGCGTGCTCGGGGGCAGTCAAGCATTTCAGGTTCTATCTGTGGGGATTACCCTTTGTTGTGAGAACTGATCACAGACCCCTCGTACAAATTTTCTCTTCAAAGAAAAGTGAGGGATTGACACCTAGAATAAAGAGGTGGGTTGAAGGATTAATGAAGTATAATTTTTCTGTTGAGTATGTGCCCGGGCCAAAGAACACAGTAGCAGATTTCTTGTCTAGAAGTTCGATTGATAGTTATGACGAAAGCGAGGATGAGAGTGTCATTAGCTGGGTGAATGAGTTGGCTATAAATGAAGATGAGTGGAAGACTGCTGTGGATCAAGATTCCATTAGACATGAACTTGCTGGTTTCATTGTAAGAGGGTGGCCGGACTATAAGGACATTCCTGAACCTTTGAAGAGTTACTGGCACATTAAAGATGAACTGCCTTTAAGTGGTTGAGAGGTATTAAGGGGTACTAAATGTATACCTCCCATTGGTTTAAGAAGTAAGATCATCAATTTGGCTCATGAGGGTCATTTGGGCAGGAATCTCACCAAATCAAGGTTGAGATTGATATATTGGTGGCCAGGGTTGGATCGTGAGGTCGAAGCGGCAGTTAAAGATTGTGTGACATGTGCACGAAATGACAAGAGTAAAGTGGTATTGAAACCCCCAATTTCCCCAGTTGCTATGCCTGAGAGGCCCTGGGTGAAGCTAGGTCTAGATTTTATGGGCCCTTTCCATCTTCTCCCTGCTAGTGAACGGTACGTCATACTCATGGTGGACTATACTTCAAGATGGGTAGTGACCAAGTGTATTAACTCCATAGATACCAGGACGGTGATTGAGTTTTTAATGGAGGAATTCCCACGAGAGGGTGCACCCAGCCATTTGGTTACAGATAACGGGGTACAGTTGACATCCGTGGAGATGAAGACCTTCTTGGACTCTTTAGCTATTGTGCATTTGAGAACTGCCTTGTACTTACCCCAGGCCAATGGTCTTGCAGAACGTATGAACAGGATGGTGAAGTACTGTGTCCAGGAAGCAGTTGAGACTCGGGTTCCTCTTGAAAGTCTCCTGAGAGACCAATGGTGGGCATATCGTAGTACTCCCAATAGCGTTACTGGAATCGCCCCTTTTGAGTACATGAGGGGAAGGTTGGGCTGTAACAAGATGTTCCCAGCGTGGTTCAGAGATAAGTTGGGATCATGTGTTTTGGAGAAACTTGACCAGGAGAAACTTGGTAAAGTGTCCATGCGTAGGAGCAATCATCAACAAAAGTACAAATTGCGGTATGATTCCAAATATTGTGTGTCCGATGTTGCATTGAAGGTTGATGACTTGGTATGGCTGAAAGACCCTAATTACAAAACAAAAGGGAGGTCAAGTTACAAAGGTCCTTTCCGTATTAAGGAGGTGAGGAAAAATGTGGTTGTGCTGGATAATGGTGATGTGTGGAGTATGTCCAGAATTGCAAAATGGAACAGCCCCAGGATTGATTCCGATAATCTGACCAACCGAGGAGCAAACCACACCGCAACGGATGAGTCCAAGGTGACACCATGCAAGACAACTCCTTTCAGACTCCGTTCTAAACCATTGTGGTGGAAGGACTATGTTTCTTGAATTCTGATGCTTCCTTTTCTGCATACTTCTGTGCAATTTAAATGTCTGTATTACCATGTTAATTTCTGCCATTATATTGTCATATTGTTGCTTATTTGTTTTTATCCACACACATATGTATATATTTTCTCTTTTTTTTTTTTTTTCCTTATGTATTCCTTCTCTAGTGTAATAAGGGGGATGTGTTGTGGCTGCTTAAGAATGTTGGGCACATTCTAGAATCTCTGTCATTCAGATTCTGAGTGGTCTCGAGCAGAGTCTAACAGAGAGAGATACTGGATGGTTGAAGGAATGGGAGCTTACGCTGCTGTTGGGTTGGTGGTTTCTGAATAAAGCTCTTTTCACTAAATTACTGTGTCAGAGCATAACAGAGAAGGCGATGGTGATGCTAATTAAGGCAGCTCAGGCAGGAGTGCAAGGAAATTTTGTGCAGCAGATGCCGCACCAGCAGGTAAATGTCATGTTTCAGCCTCAGATGATAGGTAGGGGTCGTGGAGACAATGTGAATCGGGGCCAGATTTGAATACTGTAGTGGTTCAGAATGATGTTCAGGGGATGAAGAAGCAATTGCCATCTCACACTTGCAGAGCCATGGGACATTGGAAACCGGAATGTCCGATGATGGTGCAGGAGGGTGTTGTTCAGCAAGGTAATGACATCAATAAATTTCAAAATCTGAGAGGACCGAGAATGAGGGGTCCCAATGCAAATTTTCACACTAACGTAAATCAAGTGCAGTATTTGCAACCTATGCAACAGGTGCAAATGCCTCATGCACAAGTGTTGCAATTGCAGCCGATGTAGCAGCAGGTTACCATGGTATCTAGAAAGCAAGTGCAAATACCTCAAGCCCCGATGGAGCAGCAACAGATTATGTTTTCTCAACAGGTCACAGGTCAGAGACAAGACAGAAGTAGTAACACAGTACACCAAATAAAGGGTGAATAGATGAGTGGCAGTTCAGATGAGGTGCCATGTGTACTTGCAACTTTTTTAGAATTAGATCAGAGAGGACCCTATGTGAGGGGAAAGGTTATGGGTCACAGAGTTTCATTCTTGGTGGACACAGGAGCTACACGCTCTACAGTTGGAAGTGCAGAAGTTCCGAACTTGCCCCTTTCAGGAAGAACGGTTCAAGTTGTAGGGGTAGCAAACCAGTACTTGACAAACCTGATCACACATCCAGTGCAAGTTGAGATTGGCAACTTCTAGGGACTGCATAAATTTGTAGTCTGTGATTCGAGTACAGTATCCCTACTGGGAAGGGACTTGCTGTCTAAGACACAGTGTTTGATTACTTGCTCAAATGATGGAATTGAGATCCAGACAAATAGCGATGATGAGGAGGACCAAGCTCCAGAAACAGAGTGTGAAACCACAAATGAGGAGTACCCCTTGCTAGAGGTTTTCCCAATGTTCACAGTGAAAGAGCATCATTCTGATATGCAGGGAAAAAGTACAAGAGAACATATTGGGATTTGACAGGAAAAGAAGTAGGTTGGATCAAAGGAGTGGAGCCACTCAAGGTTACTTTAAAACCAAATGCAGTGTTTCTGCAGCTTCCACAGTACAACATGACGCAAGATGTCCTGGTGAAGGTAGCTCAGATAATTGCAGATTTTGTGAAACAGGGAGTTCTGAAAGAGGTGTTGAGCAGTCCATGTAATTCACCGATAATGGGTTTGAAGAAGCCATGTGGGAAGGTTCGAATTGTGCAGGATTTGAGAAAAATAAATGAGATTGTGGTCTAGTATTGTCCCATAGTGCCCAATCCTGCTGTGATAATGTTCCAGATTCCACGTGATGCCGAGTGGTTTACAGCTGTTGATTTGTTCTTTTCTGTGCCTCTTCATGAGAATAGCCAATTTCTCTTTTGTTTCAAATTCCTGGATCGCGTCTATTGCTGGTGTAGGCTTCCTCAAGGGTACATAGAATCACCTTCCTTGTTCAACAAGATGATGAAAAAGAATTTGGAGTCATTAGAATTGCCTTTCCAATCGACTCTGGTGCAGTACATTGATGACTTATTGATTACGTCCAAGACAAGGGACGAGTGCAAGTATGACTCGAATGCCCTGTTGAATCATTTGGGAAATTTTGGTCATAAGGTGCCTCCACTGAAATTGCAGTACTGTCAGAAGGTAGAGAAGTATTTGGGTCACCAGACTGAGAAGTGGTCGAGGAAGATATCCTGAGAAAGGATCACAATGATACTTCAGATAAGTCCCCCGACCACACAGAGAGATGTCAGGATGTTTCTGGGAATGGTGGGTTATTGTCGCCAATGGATCCCGAATATTTCAGAATTTTCAATAGCACTGCAGAAGTTGACCCACAAGGATGTTACAGATCCCATAGTGCTAGATCAGGATGAGATGAGAGCATTCACCGAGTTGAGAGAGAGTTTGTGCAGAGCTCCATCGTTGGATATGCCTGATTACACAAAGCCTTTCACACTGTTTTGTCATGAGCGTGATGCATGTTCATTGTCTGTCTTGACACAGGTCCATGGAGGTGCTCATCACCCAGTAGCATATTTTTCAGCTTCTTTGGACCCAGTTGCAGCAGCCTTACCAGGTTGTTTGTGTGCCGTTGCCACAGTTGGTCAGAGTCTTTCACAGTGTGAAGGCGTGGTGATGGGATTTCCCCTGGCTGTAATGGTCCCTCACTCAATTGAGATTTTACTGACCAGGACGAAAACACAATACTTGACTGGTGCTAGGTTAACTAATTATGAGACGAGTATTTTGGGAATACCGAATGTGACACTGAAAAGATGTACAGTGCTGAATCCAGCAACTTTACTTCCGAGTGAAAATACTGAAATTGAGAAAGAGGAAGATGTTGAACATGATTGTCTTGAAGTAACTGAGCTGTGCACAAAATCGAGACCTGACATTTGAGGTACCCGAATGGAAGAAAATGATCAAACAATTTTGTTTGTCTGAGAGACAATACAGGGACAGTGAGAGCAGGATATGCTGTGAGCTTACGGGTACCTTGAAGCTTCCTGGCTTCGAGGAGTGTATTCTGCTCAGATAGCTGAATTGGTCGCTGTTACTACGGCATGCCATGTTTCTGCTCTATTGAGAGTCACTATCTACATGGATAGCCACTATGGATTTGGATTAGTTCATGATTTTGGTCTATTGTGGTCGCAGAAAGGTTTCTTGACCTCTTCTGGATCTCCAGTGAGAAATGGTGAAAGAATAAAGGAGTTGTCATATGCAATTCAATTACCTGAAGAAATTACAGTGGTAAAATGCAGTGCACCTTTAAAGTCGCAGGAATATGTGTCACTGGGAAACAGATATGCGGATCATGTTGCAAGGTTTTGCGCATTGAACTGTATGTCATTCAAGGACAAGTAGGAATTGTTATCTGAAGAAGACACAACATGTACGAGTTATGCATTAAAAGTGATTGACACTTTGGAAGAATTAAAATCTTTGCAGAGTAATGTCGACAAAGAAGAGAAACGTTCATGGAGTAAAATGAAATGTGTTCAAAGACAAGATGAATTGTGGATTTCTGAGAAGGGTCAATTGGTTTTGCCAAACAGTCTGTTATCTCAAATGGCAAGGTACTATCATGGTTAGGCACACAGTGGAAGGGATACCATGGTTCATCTGTTTAAAATTGATTGGTTCAACCCTAAGTTTATACAACCCGCTGAAGCAGTTTGCTGTTGTTGTGTCATTTATCAGCAGTTAAATGCAGGGAAAGGGGCAGTGGTTAATTTGAGCCACATTGGAAGAGCAGGAGGTCCATTCAGCAGAATGCAGATGGATTTTATTGAGATGACTGTGTGTGGAGGATTGAGATATGTGTTGGTGATTGTTTGCATCATTAGTCACTGGATTGAAGCGTACCCTACACAAAGAAATGATAGCCTCACAGTAGTGAAACTGCTGCTTAGGGAACTGATTCCGTGTTTCGGGTTTCCGATCTCTTTAGAATCAGATAGGGGAAGTCACTTTAACAAAGAAGTGATTAAACTACTGTGTGCAGCATTGAACATTGAGCAGAAGTTGCATTGTAATTACCACCCTGAAGCCTCAGGACTTGTGGAGCAGATGAATGGTACCTTGAAGACAAGAATCGCAAAAATATGTGGAGCTACGAATTTAAAATGGCCCAATGCATTGCCTTTGGTGTTGATGTCAATGAGAAATACACTCAATAGGAAGACAGGATGGTCTCCCCATGAGATCCTCATGTGGAAAGCAATGAGATTGCCAGCAGTACCAGCCAATGCACTTGCCAACATTACAGATGATATGGTGTTGGATTACTGCAAGGGTCTGGCTGATGAAGTCCGCTGTTTTTCTCAGAAGGTGGAGGCCACCGCACTGCCTCCGATCCATGATCCAGGGCACAACCTGAGAGCTGGAAACTGGGTTGTTGTCCGAAAGCATGTGAGAAGGAAGTGTTTGGGTCTCATTGGAAGGGACCGTATCAAGTGGTCCTAACAACTACGACAGCTGTGAAGTGTGCTGGGATCCCGAACTGGATTCACACAAGTCACACTAAGAAAGTGGCATGTCCTCTGGATCATGAAGAAGCGTTGTTGAGAGTACCAACAACAGTTAGACAAATCTCAGAGCTGGAAAGAAAACCAAGAGGAACTGAGACCGGAATTGAGCTCGTTGAGGACGGTTCAGTTACTCCTGTGAGAGACGAGGGTGGAGACCTCCAGGAGAGTATCGGACAACCTATCTCAACTGAAGCAACAGGAGAACCTATCTCAACTGAAGCAGGGTGAGAACCTAGTCAAGAGAGGGTTCCTCCCAGAAGCAGATGATTCTGAGAGACAAACAGAGCAATTGCCAGACTCAGAAGGGGAAGGAGTTGAGGTGGATCAAAGTCAAGGTGATCTGACTCCTCCTGAGCCGGTTGCAGGTCCCTCAAGATAAAACACTACAGAGAAGGAATAGGGTTTAAGTTCAATCTTGAAGAGAATACTGACAGAAGGTTCGCTAAAAGGAGATAAGTGGCTGAAATGGCGAGTGGAGAAAAGGAAGGAGGTAGTTGTCGAACCAACCATAGAAGAAGAAGTAGATACTACGAGAAAAGAGGAACTAAGTGAAGGAGAGCTGAATCGTGATCGAAAGTTGAAAAGAAAGAGAATAGCAAGTCGAAGGTACGCAGGTCCTGAATGGGCATACATAACTACAAACGAATGGCAACAATAATTCACGTCTTTTTGTTTTGATAGAGAAGTTCCAAGTCAATATTTTGAGGTGACGTGAAGAAGATTGAGGAGCTGGGCTTTTGAAACAATCTGAGAGAAATATTTTTTTGAGAAAGAGACTGTTGAAAGTAAACGGAAAATACATTGATAAGCTGATTTGACTTTTGAAACATGATTTTGACAAACTGCTAACTGATTTTGACAAGGAAGAAGTGTTCCTGGAAGAGAAGCTGAACTGCTGAAAGAAGATTTTTTTTTTTTTTGCTGCAAGTTTTTATTTTCTAAATCCCTTCTGCGTTCTGATTCTTTACAGATAATGGCTGATTTAGATAAACAGGTTAGAGATGCTAGGCTCTGTAAATATTTGAGCATTGGTTTGGCAATTATGTGTGGATTATTTTTTATGGTATTGATTGTGGGTATGTCTGTTCTTGATGCGAGAGGAGCCAACCATACTTCTGCTTTCGAGACGACTATCACGCTAAAAGCTTTAGAGAGGTTTAAGTTGGATGAGAAGTATTTGCATGATTATACTAATGTGCAAGGAGAACTTTCTTCTAATGTTTCTATCACTTATTGAGTGAGTATGTTGAGACAATGGATGCAAAGGATTGTCTTGTGTGTACGCAGATTCCTTCATCAGTCGAGGGAGGAGTCACCTATTATAGCTTACAGTTATCATATGGAATAAGTTGTAGTCTGCTATTAACAAGGTTTTACAACCAGGAGTATATTTAATATTTCTATTCTAACCATGATCTTGTGTTTTCGTTTGTTCCTAACATTAGGTATTTGAGAAGAGTAGCTAAGGATAATGACATAGTGTTAGTTAGAGGATTCTTTGAACCTACTTTGACTTTTGGCACATGAACAACCTAACATGCTTGCTTGCACCTTCAGAGAAGAGCGTCTTAAATCATACTGATGACAGGGGAAAGGCACTAAAAGAGAAATTAGAAAAAGGCTTAGAGAAAAGTAATTGCAAGAATGATTATGCTTATACTGCAATTAAAACCCAAGGGAAATTAGCTTTAGATTTACTACACGTAGGGATGCTTTGTGTATATGTGCCAAAGTCGCACACTGACACTTTATTTGTGGGTACGAGTGAATGCAGACATTTGTTTTTGTTTCAGAGTAAATTAACATTTATGTTGAATGGGCAGGACTGGGGATATATTATATTTGTGGACTTAATGCTCATTACCGTCTTCCAAGAGGATGGTATGGGACATTTTATTTGGGGATAGTTTTCCTAAATATTTACCTGATGGAGGATTTGAAAAGTTTCCGAAAGTGACTGAATCACGTCATAAGAGACAGAGGAGGGAGTCCTCTTCTGCGATAGTGGGAGATATATTTGGAGCGGTGATTCCTTCAGCGGGTGTCATCCTGAATTCGATGAAGACTTGAAAGTTGTCTACTATTGTGGATAACATGCTGACAAATTTTTCAGGGGCTCTACTCCTGATAGATACTGAATCAGCTACAGATAGAGCTATGACTCTTCAAAATTGTCTTGCTTTAGACATTCTTTTAACGAAGGATGCCGGAGTCTGTCAAATGATTATCTCTAAGCATTGTTCCTTGTATATTCCAGACAATAGTAAAGAGATAAAATACTTACTTACTAATCTGACTAATGCAAGTAGTGATTTGAAAGAATTGAAAGAGCCAGGTGTTTGGGAAAAGGTTGTCAAAGGATTTGCTTCAGTGGGAAATTGGCCCCTATTTGGAACGGGGTACTATTGAAAATATTACAGGGATTTAATTGTCGCGGTTTGTCTATTAGGGATATTGGGATTATGCAAATTATGTAAAAGAATTACACTGAAAAAGTCTAGTAATAATCAGAGGAGGGAAGAAAAGAAAAGGGAAAGAATTTACAAGGAAAATTCAAGGAGGAGACAACACTTTGAAGAAATTGAATTATAAAATTGCGGGTGGTAATTGGTGTGATGACACATATAGTCATCAGAGGGGATTGTTAAAGCTAGTGTCTTAACTAGAAATTTTTAATGAGCATTTATGTATTTTGAATAGTGAATTTTGTAGAAAATGATTAACGTAGAGAAAAATAATGCACGCATTTGAAAATGTGACCTTAGAGAATGGCCATCATTGTTCACGAAATGTACTAATTAATGATTAGTACTTATGAAATATTGAAAATGTATTAGATTAATGTAGCAATATGTCATATTAAGGGTTATGAAGTATGATTTAGCTTTATTAACTGTAGGCCTTAACTTAGCCAGTTTCTTGGCCTTGTTTTGCCAGGCCTCATGCAGAAGCTGTATTTCTTAGTGGTTAATACAAATGCTGACAGAGTGAACTAAACTGTGAAATGTCCATTTTCTTGTTAAAAGTGCTTAACCTGAGCTTTCTGTGAGAACCAACGAATAGGAGATGATGTTTCTAGCAATGTAACAAATCATGTGTAATGTGTGTGAGATGTACTTTCCCAGGACGTGAACAATGAAGACACAGACTGGAGATGAGGATGCAACAAAGTTGTTACCTGAAGAGCTGGACGATGAGGACATCGTAAAGTGGACCAATCAACTTTGAAATATTAGAATTCATAGATTTGGTATAGAAAGATTATTGGGTAGAGTATAACCGTACAATTGACTAATAAATGGGGAATTAGGGGATAGTTTAGGTGACTTTGATATATCAACGCGACAGATAAGAGTTTTTCAGATTTTAGATTTAGACTTATGCAGAAGTTGAGAGAAGAAGAGACTTTAGAAGAGATTTGAGATCCTGTCATTGGGCTCATACTCCCTGACTGAGAGCCTGATGTTTTGCTGATTGATTGATGACCTGGGGACGAAGACTGAGTCTGCTTGCTGACCCATTCTGAGGATAGTTAGATATGACAATGTGACTGTGATGCATTTTTTATGCCTTTCCTTTCTAGGTACAAACTGCGCTGTTTTGATAAGACTCATAGCTAGATGTTTTTTCTTAAATTTGTGTTCTAAATTGTTTTGCATGAAGCCCAACATGCTGATGATAATCTGATGTTAGTTGAGGACACTCAAACTTAACTGACGAATACAGGTGCTAATGATTGACGAGTTATCATGCTGAGTTCTATGCATCATGTATCTTTATTGCAGCTGATTCTGATATTGACCTGCACTGCAACTTTAGAATGTATTGTGATTCAAGCTTTGATTAGATTGAGTTTTTTCCGGTGTTTTGGTCAACCAGTATTGTTCTTATATGTGTTCCATGTGCATTTTGAGATCAATCTACATGACTTTAGCATTGTTATTATCAGGGAATTAAACTTACTAAACTTTTACTAAAGGTGTGGTTATTCATGACTCAAAGCTCATGGTGTGTGATATTTACTGACTCCATTATCGATTTAATTGATTACTAATGTTAGTTGATTATTATGAATTGATTATTTGTCAATGTACTGGAGGTATGGTGAGAATATCTTAAATGAGTCAAAAGGTTCATCGACCTATTCGTGTCCCCTTATAAGTTTACTTATTAAGGTTCAACATGCTAACATAGTTCATGCTCATTCATAAGCCATGAATTACTCTTGCTGCAGATGGGAATGTTCCCTAACATACCAGGAAGAGCTTATGCTATAGAAGTGCTCACGCACAATTCAGGATGAGCAATGGTTGTCAAAGTTCAAGTTTCTCACTAACCAGGATTAGCACAGTTCAGCTCCTATATATCCAAATCAAGAACAGCAAGGGTTGACAAAGTGAAAAACACCCAAATAGCAGGAGCAACGTATCCTGTTGAAAGTTAAGCTCCTACACAAGACAGGAACAGGACAGGATGACAGGGCTACCTCCCTCAAACACCAGGAACAAGCTGTTGTAGTGCAGTTTCCTACATAGGGTGTAAAAGTGCAAACACACTCACATTCCAGAAGCAACACATAACGAAGACACACAAGATCGCTCACAAAACAGGCATAGCACAGGATATAGATATACAAGCTGATGTAATGTTGAAGGGAGATTGCTAGGACACTACGAACAACAGACCTCCGAGGTCCAAATGAAGGAAACTGGAAAATGCTTCCTCTCCAAAGGTTGGACAGGAAGTGGAAGAAGGATCAGGCATTCTGGTGTAATTTCGTATATGGAGTGCAAGTGTGAAGACAAGCTCCCCAGAAGTGTAGAACAATGTAAAAAGAAGGGCACCAAGGATAACTCATAGAAAGAACAAGAACCCATGTTAGAGTCATCTCTTGATTGCACCAAGAAAATAACAAATGGTGATGAAGGCTGGAAGACCTGTGGAATTGACACAAGCAGTGAGTAGTGCCTCCTGACTTTGTGTCTACGCCACAGCCCAGATACAGTTCAAGCTGTGTAAGTGGCAACTCCTCCACAAACCTGGAACAGCACAAGATGTGACACGGCAAGCATTTGAAACTCCAAGAACAGATTGTGGTAATGCAAAGTTCTCTACAGGCCTAAACAGTGCAGACTGCTCTGTCTGATGAAAGCTCTGTCACAAAATAAGTACAGCACAGATGGTTCAATAACCAGCTTCCAATCCTTACCAATTTAGAGCAGCATGGCATAGCAGTGTTAGCACCTCCATAAGGCTGGGACAACACACACTGTAGAAATGAAAGCTCTCCAACAAAGTAGAACAAGCATTGGCATAACCATTAAGTCTCACCTTTTGGACCTTATAAGCCGTGCAGCAAATTATCAGCCAGTGTCATCACAGGGTGAGCTGAGGTGCACTACCACAGTCCATCCCTACAGGTTCCTGGATAGGAATATACAGTGCTGGGTGCACTATGTTGCACTACCACATGCCTTTACTAGAGGTCCCCGGAGAGCCGGGCTTCAGCTTTTGGAGTTGCACAACTCCAGACTGAAGGAGAAAACTGAGCCCAGAGTATTTTCTGCAAGACTGGCAGAAGTCAGTGTGCTGCAAGGCCATTCCCATATGAGTGTCTTACATCGCCATACACCTCCCCAACCATGTACATTGTATGAAGTGACTCCGTTAGAACGCCACTCACCGCAGACACAGTCACTTCTTGTGTTATCGCTGAAGTCAAAGATTGCGAGACATCCCTTAATGGAATATGCTAGTTCTTTATATCTCACCCCTACTGATTTTCAGAACTTGAGAGGGTGGCAATAAGCAAGAAGTGCTTTAAAAAATAAACAAAAGCACACTCTTAAAGCAGATCACTATGCAACTGCAGTAAGTGCATTTGAACATACTCACTTCTGGAGTGTAGTCCACTTTCACCTTTGTGATGGTCCAGTAGTAGGGGTTTTCGCTGCTCTGCAGCCACGACTTGCTGGTCACTATCCGCCCAATGCCATAGTGTCTGAGCCTGCTGAGCTGGGATAAAAGGCGGCTCTTGTTGCAAACTTCCTCAAGCATGGTGGACAGCCGTAACAGGAAATGCGTATGAGAATCATAAATCCCTGTTACGGCTGTCCGCCATACTCGCGTAAATCATTGAGCACTGATGAGTGTTAGTGTGACAGAAAGGTATGTCTCTTCTGCACATAGATCCGCTTCCCCAGTTCCATATTGCAATCAGTGGGAATATTATGCACCAGTACCCAAAACATAAGCAACTCCCATACGATAGTATTCAAACCTAAACTCTGCCGACTTGTTAAAACCTCATCGACCACACAAAATAACAATAAACTAGCAATGTAGAGTAACAAATGTGTGGCAGGGCTCTGCCAAAATGTACCTGTGTTTTGGGCAATGATGTGTTTTAGATACTGAGAATATATGGCCAACGTGGAGCATGTCTGAGAACGCCTACAGGATCATGTGGCGGTGATAGCAGAAGAGAGCAGCTGGAAGCAACAATGGCACAGAAGAAGACCAAGTGTCAACAAGTGGAGAGAGAGCAGAAAGAAAAAAGCAGAGCACTGAAACAAAACATATGGCCGAAAGCGAAAGGATCCATGTAGCAAGGGCAATCTCCAGGGCGGGAACAAAGGTTGGAGAAAGGTGAAGGATTTACAAGCATTTGCCAAAAAACATAAGTAAGTTTGAAAGGCAGGTCAAGGAACGAATGAAGAGGATGGGCATGAGATAAGCGTGGTAAAGGCTCACAGAGTAGTTTACAACATGTCTAGAAAGCAGCGCGTGGGCGCTGCTAGGCTCGACATATAAAGCACAGGATTCAAAATGAAAACCTTCCTCACAAATCGGGAAAAACAACTGCCACTGAAAAGCAAGCACATTAACAAACCAGGAACATCATATACATTATTAACCCCAAATCTACCACAAACCAGTGATAACACAAGCCTTAAAAATGCAGGGTCCCTTGTGAATCAAGAACTGCACATGCAGTCACATCACAAGCTCACACATATTGCAGTAGCAGGGTAAGCCATGGAAGTACAACCAGGAACAGCACAATGCCATAGAACCACAGTCTTCCTCCAAAACCAAGAACAGCACATACCATGAGGATGCAATCTTTGTCCTATACCAGGAACAGCACAGGCCCTAGGGGTACAAGGTGTCTAACAAAGCAAGAACACTACAGGCCATAAGTAACAGCTCTCCCAAAAAGCAACAACAATGAATGCTTTAAAAGAACAAGTGCTCTCAAAAAGCCAGGAACAGCACAGGCCCTGGGGTCTGCAGGCTCCCTCCTTTATCAGGAACAGCACGTACAGTAGAACTGCAGACTCCCTGCAAACTAAGAATAGCATAGCAATAGAGCTGCACGATCAGTCCTATGCCATGGACAGTGCAGAAAAGAGAAGCTGTCTCACAATGAAATAATAGTACAAGCCATAGTAGAACAAGCTTTCTCAAGACCCAGGATCAGCCAGGCCATAGGAGCGCTAGCTCCCTCCTAAACCAGGAACAGCACAGGCCAATAAAGGACAAGCTTTTAGACTGGCCAGGAACAGCACCAGACCGTAGATGGTGAACTCCCTCCTATATCAGGAGCAGCACAGGCCTAAGAACGGCAAAAGCTGCTTAACCAGGAAAAGAAGAGGCCAGAGGAGTGCAGACTCCTTTCTAAACAAGGAACAGCACAGACCGTAGGACTAAAGGCTCTGCCCTACACAGGGAACAGATCAGGCCCTAAAATGACAAGGTCTCTCTCACAATCTAGGATCAACACAGACAATAGACTGCAAAATACCTGGTATACCCTTTCAATATACTTTAAGCCTCTGATTAAGTTTGCCAACATTTTCAGAGAAAACCAACAGCACATGTGTGCTTCCAAAGTGTACCCTCATCACCCAACACCTCAAGAAGCTCCTCTGGCTCCCCATTCAAAAGAGATGTCAATTCAAAATATTGCTGCACACCTACTAAACCCTACACAACCAAGGACCAGCATACATCAACCACCACCTGAACTTCCACCAACCCTCCAGACATCTGTGCTCTGCCTTGCTCTCCCTCATTCACATACACCCGGATCCACCGAAACAACAGCGGAGGATACGCTTTCTTCCACCTCACTGTGAAGTCCTGAAATAATCTCCTCCTTCACCTCCAAACGTCATCCTCTCTGCTGGAATTGAGGAATGGACTCAAGACCTGGCTGTTGAATTAAACGCTCCCTATCAGCAGGGCTCTCAGCACATGGAAACCCTCACAGGTGATTAGCAGTGCTTTATAAGTCCAGTTTGTTTGATTGATTGAAACATAAATAGCAGGTTGCCAAAAATCAACTATTTTCTCTTTTAGCACAACAATACAGCCTCCAGTAACTTAAAATTAATTTATGAACTGTGAATAGAGCATAGGCGTTCTTTTCACATTTTCATCTTGCATTTGTTACTTTAAGATTATTGTACTGTATTGTAATTGCACTGGTCGTTGTCTACCTGAACACCCACATTCACTTCCACCAACCTTCCTGGCACCTCCACGCTACCCCCCCCGCATGTACAAATGCAGAGCGGGGGACCATGACTTCAGTTACCCAGCCCCTAAATCCTGGAACTTCCTTCCACAACACATCAAAGCCTCCTCCTCTCTTCATGATTTTCGCAAGAAGCTGAAGACCTGGCTTTTTGAGTAAGCATACAGAGCTGGACTCACACACCTGATACAGATCACCTGGTAACCCTCACAAGTGATTAGCACACTATAAAAACACCAGTAACATACAATAACATGACATAACATAACATGACATAACATAACAACATAATGTAATATAACATTTATAAAGCGAATAACATTCACCTCCGGAAACCCAATGTTCGAGGTTGATCCAGCAGTCATTGATTATTTCAAATCAAATGTTTTATTGCATAGGTAATTAAAACCTTTTTCAAGCTCAGTCATTGGTTATTGTTTAAAAAGGGGACAAATGTCAGACTTCAATGACTTTCCTTGATTTCTTACTTCTCTTTGCATGAACCAAGGCCAGGCCAGTAAAATACATCGGATTTAGAGGGGAACTAGTCCCCAGTGCTTCTTTAATCAATAATACTTTAATGCAGAGTACCCGAGCAATGCCTCAAGAAGGGCAGGATGCTGATGAGCATAACTTGGCTGTGTTGTTCCAGAAGTGATATGAAATTGTAATCAGCGACATATATAATGTGCTCTCTAATGTATTCATATTAACTTAGTGCATCAAAAATCATATTCATCAGGGTGCACTCATAAGTAGAATTGTAGAAAAGTTATATGCATGTTTCTGAAATGGCATTTATTGGCTAGAAATTAACACTGCATGCATTTATATTCAATGTATCGGGATTATGATATAACAGTTAAACGTTATATCATTACAGTTATTTACTAATTGTATTTATGAAGTGAAATGGACATATAGTTATGTATTCGCATGTGCATTGATTTCTATGTTAAATTGTCTTGAGTTAAAGCCTGAAATGTTTTTCTATGTTTAACCTTCAACATGGAGTTTTGCTCATGTTGCTTTTTCATTATTTACAGGTTCGTCTGCACAAGTCTACAGTTAGTGAAAGGCATGTTGTTAGGTTGAGATAAAGGCTTATGAAGGGTATGTGGCAATGATGAAAGAGCTATCTAGAGGATATGAAAATAAACTCTCCTCTGAGCTCCGGGACACGGGAGGCATCCTCAGTCATCCTGATGTTTGGTTTGTCAGATGAAGTCCTCTTGGGAGTCACTAATTCCAAACTGTAAGGAAGGTGGAAAACTACTGATGATGATGACACAATCTCTAGGATGTTCTGCAAGGTGTAAAGTAGTGTTTAGTTAGTTAGGTGAGTCAGACACTTTTTATCCTTTGACTGGAGTGGATGCCTAGAGACTTAGGGGTACAGGTCTCTCTACCTTACTTTGGCAGAAGTGACTTAATGCTACGCACATCTCTTTCTTGCAGAACATCTACTGAGGTTTCTGTTATTCTGACACTTTTGATTACAATTGCATTGCCTACCTTTCCCAAGTCTTTAGGCATTCTCTTATCTTAATTAGCATATTTAGATTTAATTAGTGTTCAAATGATTAGCCAGGAAGTTTGCAATTTGGATTCTGAACATCATGTGTTATATATTATCTTTTGTATTGCTGTAACTGAAGTATTGGTGTGTTTTATGTTGAATCAACTTAATCTGATCAGAAACTTTAATTCACTGTTGTTGATTCTGTACTTATGTAGTATGTTTCTGAGACTCATTTACATAAGTCTGGCTCTGAATCTGTAATAAAACTTTTGAAATAAATTTCCACCTCCGATATTCAATGTGTGGCCAAATTGGTTACACTGTTTATTGATTGGAAAAAGTTTATGTGTTCCTTCTTATCTTTTAGACCTCCTAATAAGATTCATCAGCACTAGAGAAACAAGCAAATGGGCCAGGTGCATTCTCAGAGATGGCCATGTTGTGTATGGAAGAACAACTGAACTGAAACCCACAAACTACTATTTTCTTTTACAGTTTCTCAAATATACTTTAGAAGGGAATTACTTGTAGGTAATCTCTGGTATTGAACATTCAGAATATGAAGGGAATGAAGGTGTGTAACTCTCAGCGACCCTGTGAAAATTATGTTCAGCTTTCCCTTCTATGGCCTGCACATGTGTAATTCATTTACTGTGAAATAACATACGATTTGTATCCAAATTATGTTCTATTTGCATGCATCAGTAATGGCACTGATAAACAAAAACTGGATGACGATTCGGGAAGCTTCGTGTTGAATATATTATTTGTTAAACACTGTTTAAAATCTTGAAACTCTAATTGAAGCAGTGGACCGTGTTCGATATGGTAATTATCATAATGAAAGCTGTTTTTGTAAAAATAGTTTAACAAACCTTAAATTAAAGCAAAATATGTCTATGGAAATAGCAAGTACAAGACATCCTATGCATATCTGTAATAATATTTAAGAAGGATGGGTAGACAGGAGTGATCATTAGTGCACAGCCAGGCAATATATTAAGATGTCGATTTATCGAAAACAATATTAGCAAAGAGAAAGAGCTGTTTTTTACGCATTTGGTACCGACCACGTTGCGATTGCCCGTTCGAAGTTGAATTGTCTTTGAGTAAGCACAGATTACTAAACCAATGTAATTTTAAAATCAATATGACTCACTGGGTTAGTAATCACTTATACTGCCAAGCCACTAATTAAATCTTAAATTAATGGAGAAATCAATTTTAGACACAGGGGATCGCGGGATGGACAAAGAGCAGGAAGTGGACCATGTCACATCTAAATGGTCTACTTTTGCATTTAACTTTTGACCTCAGCCTTCAGCTGCTGGCATGTTAATAATAAGTATTTAGCACAACGTTTAAGTCAGGTTGGCGCAGACTGGAACCGATCTTTGTGGTGGTTGTTTTTTTATTTTGTGTGACTGCAAGAGGTAACCTAGGGAATACATTTACAACTTTTAGAGAACTGCAGTTGCAATGCTCATTGTCGAGAGCTTTGAGTCTGGAAGTTAGTCCACCTTTCATAAAGGCGCAAAGTAAACTGCAGTGTAACGGTAATATATCTGCCATAAAATTTCCTGTTACGATTCTGGAAACCGCTAGTCCATTATTCTGGATATTTCTTAGACAACTTCAAAAAGCAATGAGTCTCAAACATGATAAGTTTTTTTTCTATTTTGTTATTTTACGTGATATATCACAATATGATAAACTGGTATAAAATCCTTCTTTTAGCCCAAAGTGAAATTACAAACACTTTGAAACCGGAAATATGTTTTAAAATGCCATACTTACTTATTATCATACTATTCATTTTCATTAAAACAATATATCAACTTGAATGTACTTATTCAATATCATTTCACAAAACATGATAAATAACTTTATTAACCAAAATAATCATGGTTCATATGCATGTAAGCAATGCACGTTGTATAGGGATATCTAAAAATGCTATACACTATCGGTCTGATTCACAACAATATTACATACAGAAATGTACTCCTCTGCCTGAATTTGCTTTTATGTTTTTTTCCACGTGAGAAATAATTCCAGTTGAATGCCTGGAAAGAGTTCCCTAGCGCACCTAGTAGAGGCATACTACTGAAATGTCATGTGACATCTTTCATGGCCTCCAATTCAACTCCTGCAGAATCTATCAAGCGTATATTTAAACAGAGGGAAGAGAGCCTGCTGTGCAAATGCACGTTTTCACTAAATAGGCAAACTATCTTTTACAGTGAGAAAGCCCTTCCACCACACACCCACAAAACTTGTGGGAGATCTTTTCCCGGCCCTCTCACATAGGGAAGTTACTTCTCCATTCGCTAGAGTAAAGTTTCAATTGTTTCTCAAATGGAATGGGATTAGTTTGGAATTTCTGAACGCCCACAAGTGTACAGGTTTGTGGGCATCCACAAACTTCCAAGGCAAATCCCTCCTTGAAGCCAACTTCACACCCCTTTTGTGGGATTTCATACTGCAGATATCTCTGCTCTGGAGGATAAATCCTTTGTGGTGAATACATTTATACCTGCCAGGGATTTTTGTGGATTCCAGGAAGATGTAAATGGCGGTATTTTTAACCTTTGTGAATAGAGTCATGTTTATGTATACAGTATGACCCTAAGCCCACACACATATAAGCAGTGAAGGGAAAGTGATAAAAAAAAGAATCGAAGGAGAGAAGACGAGACGAAGGGAAGCAAAAAGAGGCAAGATATCAGCGTGGATGAGGGGAAAACGCGTTTATGGATGAGTCCCTTCAAACCAAATATTTTTAATAAGCAGTTCTACATTCAGGTTCTTTAATATCTAGAGATTTTTAATTGCACGTTTTTGAAAGAGTCCTCTTAAAAAAAGTGTGAACATAATTGTTTTTTAAAGATTTCTCTTTTGTTCTCTTTTCAAAATTGGTGTAGAACCTGCTCCTGTTGCAAGCACACATACTTGAATCAATAACACATTTCCTGGGTGACAGTGACTCTATTTTATCCCTGAATAAATTATAAATATGCATCTTTACAATACACAGATTGCACGGGGGCGTCTGGGGAGAGGGTGAAAATTTGAAGGTGGGAGGGGTGTTGCCAGCCTCTGGTCGTCAGCTCATCATGAACTGCTGTTTTTTCACAACTTGCCATTGTCATCCCTCTTGTCCACATCCCTATTCAACATCGAGTCCTGTTGTAGCCATAGAAACTATTCCCCTCCCCTCCTCCTCCTCTGGCTTCTGCTCAATCCTTTAATGAAGCAAGTGATCAATAATGTTTAATGGTCCTTAAACAATGATTATATATCAGCCCCCGGAACGGCCTCTCGCTTCATCTGCTTTAGTAATATTTTCGATGCACAACAAAGAAGGCGCTAAAAGACAGTATCAGGCAATAATCTGCTCCAACGACAAGTTCAATCATTGAAGAGGGATAATTGCAAATCACCACATCTGTAACCACCTCACAGCTGTTTGTTAACAGTCCATGTGCTTTATTCTCCAACTTTAATAACATCCATTAAATGACGAGGGTTGCTAACAGCACTATAACATGGCAGTTGTAATAACTTTAGGTCTCTTTTGTTCATTGTAGAGACGGGGTACACTTGTTTGCTTTATTTTAAAAACACAGCGACATTTTGTATGTTTGACTAAAATGCTCACTTTTTTCTGAGATCTAAATTAATCGTTTTCACATGCTAACAATATTTCTTTGAGAGCACAGAATATACCCATTATTAATCAAGGAATAATGGCCATCGTGAATAGCATTTCCTGACTCTGCCAGAAGTATTAAATGCAACAGATCATTAACAAACAGGAACCTTCTGACCCCAAGGTTACCGTTGCCAGTATACAACATAAAAAATGCCCATTTAGTTAAAAAAGGCATTCTTTGTGTTTTGCTTAACCGTCTTTTCTCCAATAAAATAACATGCACCATAAGAAATCCAAGAAGAGTTATTACCCGAGCTAAGTAACAAAGAACCTTTCACAGTGTCAAGAAAATGTGAGTGTGGCTATTTTGCATGTACATTTTTATGTCTCTTTAAGGAATCTTCTTTTTCCTTTTTTATTGAGGGGATGGGCACATGCATGATTAAAAAATAACACGAAAAAAACCACGAATTAATATATGTACAAAACACAAAAGTACGTTTCTCAGTGTCAGAACCTAAAGCTAATTTACTTACATATGTAGATAGGCAAACAGTCACACAGACAGATAGACGGACAGACAGAAATATAGATAGATAGATAGATAGATAGATAGATAGATAGATAGATAGATAGATAGATAGATAGATAGATAGATAGATAATGTGGGAATAATACATCTGACCCACCTAAAGTCTCCCAATGTGAAGACAGAAAAAAATTAAACAACCGTTACACAGATGAGGGTGAAGGATGTTACCAAACAGACTCTTGTGATGACTCATCAAAAGCAAACTCCACAATCAAGCCCCTCATTACACAAATTAAGAAATTACAATTGCTATTGAAAGTGTTTGACCTGATTAAAAGTTGGAAATAATCCTATAATATCGGTAATAAATGGCATATAATCATTGGGGGGGGTCGTCCCTCACTATCACCTTATGAAGGAAATGCCACTAGTTAACTCTCCTTTGGATTTAGCATTTTCTCTAGAAATCATAGGATTTTCCATTACAACCCCACTCCAAAGCAGGTCATCGTATGATGTCACATGTATGTCAAAGCGCCTGAAAGAATATTCATATTTGCAATTTAAACAACGTTCTTGTTGATTCTTGAATTCAGGAAGTTTCACTTGTCGCTTATGCGAATTAAGGGTGAATTTGCTGTTATAATTCCTAAATCTTGATTCTTACAAATTGTTTTGCAGATTGTTTTAACCACAAATTCTCATTGATGATGGGAAAACACAGCATTAACAGTAGGTTTTCTGTGGTCTTATCAATAGATGAGAGAGATTCTGACTCTTCCTTGGGGGCAGGAGATACAGAAAAAAGGGTCACTTGTGGTGTAATGTTTAAAAGAAAACAACAAGAGATGGGGTCTGATGTGAGCTTGGAGAGAGAATGTGGGGGACATTCAGGAGGAAGGGAGGAAAGTGATCTTCCTTTGCAGCATAATTCGTGAACTCCTGTAGGGCCATGTTGATACTATGTAAGCCCTGCAGGATTTGATGCTACTCTGACACCACCTTACTCAACAGCTTCACAAGAAAATGAGAGAGGGCTTGGGAAGGATGAACAATGAGGGTTCAAGGACAGAACATACATTTGACCACTTTTTCTCTGTTGGGTGAACACTGTTTGTGGGAAGGAGGGTGACAAGAGGCATTGGCTCAGAACATGTTGGTCTTTTGGCCTGATCCCCAGACATAAATCACTGTTGGCCAGTAAATCCTTTCTCACTATGCGCCCAGCTATTGAAGTCATTTTGCAAAAGATCCTGTTTGACTCTGTGAGAGTGCTGCTTCCTTCATAGAGGAATCCTCCTCTTTGTCGCGGTTGCAGTGGCACTGCTTTCAACTCTGCCACCGAGGAATGTCATTACTGACCCCTGTTGTGAAGGCTTTCCTTTGTCTGTGTGCCTTCCACAGTGGAGAACATACCATCATTCCAGTTGTGAATGCTATTATGGTATACAAAGTGACACAGTGAAAACCATGATTACCACTTGATTTTGCTTTTTCTCAAAATTCTGAAACATGAGTTGTGGGACAGGAAATGTGTACTGCATGGTTTATGAGTGTGTTCTCCTGTCCAACTACATGTAAATCTGGAATCCTTACTTTTATTTATGGCCTGGCTTCATGATAATCTATGTTGTACACTGAGGCCTTGGACTGTTCTTGAGAATTTGAGGTCCAGATCCTCTATGGTGACCTGAAGAAGCACACCAAGCATGCTGTCATAGTATACAAAGGACTATATTACTCCATATAGCTCATAAAGCAGAGCTTACAGCATACTGTAGTTTGTAATTTATAGTGGACAAGACCTTTTTGTCTTTCTCAGTAAGAGTGTGGCCTACTGGCCCCTATGGTATAAAAGTCTACTGCTATGTGAAGCCCAGAACCTTTTACTGATATCCCATACATATGTCTAGTGTGTGTGCATGTACAGTGAGCCAGTGCTACCACTGTGGTGGTAGGACCGTGTGTGTGTGTGTGAGTGTGTGTATACGTCTTTTAGCTGAATCCAGTGGGGCTAATTTTCAATGCCAATGGTTTAACATCCCACTAGATGGAGGATACGGATGGCTTCTCCAAACAGAGGAAGTATATTGCCTTAGCTGTAAGGGAAACTACAGACACTGAAGTAAGGAGGATGAATAACAGGATGTTACTAACCAGAATCTCCTTCACTGCTGTTGGAGTAATGTGGACCCTATCAGTCCTGCACCTCACTACCAGAGCTGAACAATCTAACCTCCGATTCACTCTTATATTCAAGCAGTGGGTGGAAAAGAGAGGAAATAGAGAAGTTCTGCAATTGAAGATGTGTCCTGAATGAGACTGTCTGTGAAGACCTAGGTACCATTCTGATTGTATCAGTCATACTCTAGAGATGACCTCTATTGTGATACAACACTCATTAAAAAACTGATTAAACAACAAGCATTGTTACAGTTACATAGATAATCACTCACAGCATTCTCCTTTATACTCTAATTGTTACTGTGAATGATCTATTCTCAAGCACACCAATGCTTAAACTCTTACTTTTAGTGCTGGTGATATGGGTTTGAAACAACATGGTCTTTAGGAGTTCTTTAGGAGATTGATAGCCCGAATGATCAAGTTCCAAATTAAGGAAGAGCAACTATTCCTTCCCAACTTAACTCTAAGGGCCTGATTTAGAGTTTAGCGGATGGGGTTACTCAGTCACAAACGTGATGGATATCTTGTATGCCGTATTACGATCCCATTTATCTAATGGGATTGGTAATACAGCGGACGGGATATCGATCACGTTTGTGATGGAGTAACCCATCCGCCAAACTCTAACTTAGGCCCTAGGACTTCTCCAGTTCTTTTTCTGTTATTTTAAATGAGTTCACAAACTGTATACTGAATAAAGTTCCTTACTGAATCAAAGTTTGTTCTCTGTTCTAATGTGGCTGTATGGAAGAAGGTAGTGCACCGCTCTTTTCATCTTCTCCTTTTTTTTTCTTGCTTCAAGATTCCAGAGCATTTGGCAAATCCAGGAGGGGTCACTAACTCAAGAGAGCTTTCTTGCAGGAAAAAGAGGAGCCAAAGGGTGGACTCACGAAGATCTAAGGTACGTGTTGTAATCTAATTTAGAGCCTAGAACTCCTCACTTGCTTAAAGAAGAAGGCAAGTTCTTGGCCAGTTCCTGAGTGAAGCTTCAATAGAGCTGCAATCAAGAAGGATAACCCAATGCTAAACATCTCATTAACAACCTTGCAAGATATCAGAAGCAACAGTGAAGGCACCAGATGGTAAAAAGATTGGGAATAACAGGACTGTTCTGGGTGAAAGAGGCTTTTTTATTTCAGGTTCTCTGAGGTAGTTTGCCTCTGGCTGATATTAGACAAATAGATTCCCTCCTGTGTAAACACTTATCCCCTTCCCAATTGATTTGAGGTTAAAATAGGATGCACTACTGTAGGAAAGTACCATCTTGCCTGGCATGTTACCCCCATTTTTCACTGTATATATGTTGTTTTAGTTGTATGTGTCACTGGGACCCTGTTCTCCAGGGCCCCAGTGCTCATAAGTGTGCCTGAATGTGTTACCTGTGTAGTGACTAACTGTCTCACTGAGGCTCTGCTAATCAGAACCTCAGTGGTTATGCTCTCTCATTTCTTTCAAATTGTCACTGACAGGCTAGTGACCAATTTTACCAATTTACATTGGCTTACTGGAACACCCTTATAATTCCCTAGTATATGGTACTGAGGTACCCAGGGTATTGGGGTTCCAGGAGATCCCTTTGGGCTGCAGCATTTCTTTTGCCACCCATAGGGAGCTCTGACAAATCTTACACAGGCCTGCCACTGCAGCCTGAGTGAAATAACGTCCACGTTATTTCACAGCCATTTTTCACTGCACTTAAGTAACTTATAAGTCACCTATATGTCTAACCTTTACCTAGTAAAGGTTGGGTGCTAAGTTACTTAGTGTGTGGTCACCCTGGCACTAGCCAAGGTGCCCCCACATTGTTCAGGGCCAATTCCCCGGACTTTGTGAGTGCGGGGACACCATTACACGCGTGCACTACATATAGGTCACTACCTATATGTAGCTTCACAATGGTAACTCTGAATATGGCCATGTAATATGTCTATGATCATGGAATTGCCCCCTCTATACCATCCTGGCATAGTTGGCACAATCTCATGATCCCAGTGGTCTGTAGCACAGACCCTGGTACTGCCAAACTGCCTTTCCCGGGGTTTCACTGCAGCTGCTGCTGCTGCCAACCCCTCAGACAGGCATCTGCCCTCCTGGGGTCCAGCCAGGCCTGGCCCAGGATGGCAGAACAAAGAACTTCCTCTGAGAGAGGGTGTTACACCCTCTCCCTTTGGAAAATGGTGTGAAGGCAGGGGAGGAGTAGCCTCCCCCAGCCTCTGGAAATGCTTTCTTGGGCACAGATGTGCCCAATTCTGCATAAGCCAGTCTACACCGGTTCAGGGACCCCTTAGCCCTGCTCTGGCGCGAAACTGGACAAAGAAAAGGGGAGTGACCACTCCCCTGACCTGTACCTCCCCTGGGAGGTGCCCAGAGCTCCTCCAGTGTGCTCCAGACCTCTGCCATCTTGGAAACAGAGGTGCTGCTGGCACACTGGACTGCTCTGAGTGGCCAGTGCCACCAGGTGACGTCAGAGACTCCTTGTGATAGGCTCCTTCAGGTGTTGCTAGCCTATCCTCTCTCCTAGGTAGCCAAACCCTCTTTTCTGGCTATTTAGGGTCTCTGTCTCTTGGGATTCCTTAGATAACGAATGGAAGAGCTCATCCGAATTCCTCTGCATCTCTCTCTTCACCTTCTGCCAAGGAATCGACTGCTGACCGCGCTGGAAGCCTGCAAAACTGCAACACAGTAGCAAAGACGACTACTGCAACTCTGTAACGCTGATCCTGCCGCCTTCTCGACTGTTTTCCTGGTGGTGCATGCTGTGGGGGTAGTCTGCCTCCTCTCTGCACTAGAAGCTCCGAAGAAATCTCCCGTGGGTCGACGGAATCATCCCCCTGCAACCGCAGGCACCAAAAAGCTGCATTACCGGTCCCTTGGGTCTCCTCTCAGCACGACGATCGAGGTCCCTCGAATCCAGCAACTCTGTCCAAGTGACTCCCACAGTCCAGTGACTCTTCAGTCCAAGTTTGGTGGAGGTAAGTCTTTGCCTCACCTCGCTAGACTGCATTGCTGGGAACCGCGACTTTTGAAGCTACTCCGGCCCCTGTGCCCTTCCGGTGGAAATCCTTTGTGCACAGCCAAGCCTGGGTCCACGGCACTCTAACCTGCATTGCACAACTTTCTAAGTTGGTCTCCGGCGACGTGGGACTCCTTTGTGTAACTTCGGGTGAGCACCATTTCACGCATCCTTGTAGTGCCTGTTTCTGGAACTTCTCCGGGTGCTACCTGGTGCTAAGAGGGCTCTTTATCTTGCTCGACGTCCCCTCTACCTCCTGGTCCAATTTGCGACCTCCTGGTCCCTCCTGGGCCACAGCAGCGTCCAAAAACACTAACTGCACGATTTGCAGCTAGAAAGGCTTGTTGGCGTTCTTTCGGCGGGAAAACACTTTTACACAACTCTACAAGGCGAGAGGGATCCGTCCTCCAAAGAGAAAGTCTCTAGCCCTTTGCGTTCCTGCAGAAACCACAGCTTCTTCTGTCCAGTAGAAGCTTCTTTGCACCCGCAGCTGGCATTTCCTGGGCATCTGCCCATCTCCGACTTGCTTGTGACTTTTGGACTTGGTCCCCTTGTTCCACAGGTACCCCAGATTGGAAATCCAGCGTTGTTGCATTGTTGGTTTGTGTCTTTCCTGCCTTATTCCCCTATCACAACTTCTTTGTCCTTTGGGGAACTCTAGTGCACTTTGCACTCACTTTTCAGGGTCTTGGGGTGGGCTATTTTTCTAACCCTCACTATTTTCTAATAGTCCCAGCGACCCTCTACAAGGTCACATAGGTTTGGGGTCCATTCGTGGTTCGCATTCCACTTCTGGAGTATATGGTTTGTGTTGCCCCTATCCCTATGTGTCTCCATTGCATCCTATTGTAACTATAAACTGTTTGCACTGTTTTCTAAGACTATACTGCATATTTTTGCTATTGTGTATATATATCTAGTGTATATTTCCTATCCTCTCACTGAGGGTACACTCTGAGATACTTTGGCATATTGTCATAAAAATAAAGTACCTTTATTTTTAGTATAACTGTGTATTGTGTTTTCTTATGATATTGTGCATATGACACTAAGTGGAACTGTAGTAGCTTCACACGTCTCCTAGTTCAGCCTAAGCTGCTCTGCTAAGCTACCATTATCTATCAGCCTAAGCTGCTAGACACCCTATACACTAATAAGGGATAACTGGGCCTGGTGCAAGGTGCAAGTACCCCTAGGTACTCACTACAAGCCAGTCCAGCCTCCTACAACTACAACACTCACAATATAATAACATGTCATATCATAATGAACACAGCTTTCTCCTCTATAGGTTTGCCTTTCCCCCAAAACCCTTTTTCTCACTCGGTTTACAATAAAATTTGTACTATATTATAATGAGACCACAGAGAAAGGAGGTCACAACAAAGGAGGGAGACAGAGCTACCTTTAGAAATTCTATAAGCAGTGCCATTTGGTAGATGGTAGAGGGTAAAGTACGGGTATTGTTCAAGGTGAAGACTTTTATAGATCAGGACTGCCCTTTTGTATGACCCTGATTACTGCCTTAGAAAGGCAGATGAAAGCTAGGTGCAGAAAATAAGTGTTTCATTGTGCCCATCTGATGGGTGCTCCTGCTTGGAATTGCCTGTGCTACTTGCTGTGAGAAGCATCACTTTATAAAAGCTGAGGCTGTAAGAGCAACCTGTGAATGAAAGTTGAAAGTCTGCAAAATGTTTACAATAATGGGATCCAAACCACCCAGCTTTTCCAGTCCCAAGTTCCTCTTGACCAAGGAAGTGAGACCTTTACAGAGTATTAAAAGAGCTGCTGTCTAACCAAGGCCATTAAATGAATGACAACCAATCTCCCAGAGGTGAGGTGCCATCACATGAAGTATGTTCTTTCTGCTATAGCTTCTGAGCATTTTCATCATACCTAAAAGTCTGACTGATTGCTGAGAGAGGGCTGGCCCTACAGGTCCAGGAAATTCCCAGCAAATTCCAGACATAAGGAATACTGAGGGTAATCAATCTGCATTGGAGATTGAAGCCAGAAATTACCTCCAATATGAGTGTGTTTCCTGGTCTCTCCCCACAGTTCTTGCTGAGAACTGCCTCTAAGATTAAGGAAATTACGTGTAGCAGTGTTTATTGACAACTAGTGAGGGGTGCCAGCTATTGCTGCTGCTGCCAACACCAGGAGGAAGATGCAGTGCTGCAGAATGGAGCCCCATCAGCCTGGGAGGCTTCAAATCCAGATCGCTGCTAAAGGTAGGCAATTGGCCTGTGAGGCTCAACTATTGGAGAAGCCAGGTGTGACGCCCTAGACTGCTGTGTTATGATCATCCTACAGTGCTGATGTGCCAACACTGAGTGAAATCTGATGGCCTGACAGGAGGCAATTGCTGGAGCAGCAGGGGTGTGACCCAGGGACCTGCTGCACTGCAAGCATTCAATAAGAAGAGTGCAGAGGAGAGGCATATGTGGAGATGGAAAATGCAGGCTGCACCCATCACATCACCATATCTTCAGGATCACTGTGCAGACACTGTGGGGTTCAGATGTGACTGGAGTAAAGGACTGAGCCACGCTTAGGGGAAGATGAGAGTAAGGATGTGAGACTTTATGTGTCCTGCACATTTAAATTCTTTGGGGTGAGCAGGGACTTAATCTGCACCATGCTTAATTCATGCTTCTGATGCAGAATACAGGGTACTGTAAGTAATAGGATCTCCCAGGTGGGGAGAGAATACTGGATTGGGAAGGTATAGTACACTGAAAACGCAACTGGATATACAGACGTTTATTGGCTAACCTAATTAAACTGTGTAGTATTTATTTTTTGTTGTGTGATTAAGGTATTTGCTTTTACAAAAAGACAAGCTCTGGGTCCACATTAATTTATTAAGTTTGTTGGTTGGTTGTTGAGTTCTAAACTGTTCCTCCATACTACTCTCTCAACTGTTTGCACTCGATACACTGAGAGCCAAGTTAAGAATGGGCTTAACTTGGCACAGTTTGGGGAGCCACAGTATGATGACCCAAGGGACACCAGTGGCAACCAACCTCAACCATCACGGTTGGGAGCCCAGAAGCCCCTGTATTCCCTGTGGCAACCTGGGTGAGGCGATATAATAAGCATTTGAAACTATAAGGTGAATGACAGATGTTCCCTATCATCATAAACAATACGTGATGTAATGGGCAACCTGTGATTCCCTAAACATGTACCACCCTTCTAGTTCAAAAGCTAAACCCAAACTATGTTCTAAGTCCATATTGTGCATGCTAAATACATGAATGACTGAGAGTGGCACATGCCCTGCCAGCAAACTCAACCTACAAAATTGCTTTCTGTCTTTTTGTCTGCATGCCAAAAATTAGCCTTAAACTAGTAATGAGCAAGCACATCAGTGAAGATCACAATTCATGACATGTATATTAGTGCATTTAGCATTACATTGAAAACGTACTCGCTGCAACACAGCTGCAACTGAGTAAGGAGGTCCAGCCAGACTTTTTGCAGGAACCTCATCTGCAGTGTGTTGAGCGGAAAATCGTTTTTGTTAGGCACCAAGGGGACCCAACAAGGAATTTCATGCCCTTGTTCCTGGCCTAGCGGCTGAAGTCCTCTCAATGTTAGAGACTTTTCTAGTGCCAGTCCCCGACACCACGTTGTGGTGGTCTTTTTTCAAAATGCTAGTTTAGCCTGGCCAAAGGCGTAAGAGTGAGGAAGAAGTTAGGGATGTGCTGATGCAGTTGTTTTTCTGTGGATAGCAACCATGCTGTCTGAAATTCAGCTCCCTACAAAAAGATGTTTCCTAAAATCTCTGTGTAACCATAATGTCAGGTGCACTGATGGCAACTAACCTCTATCTTTTATTTGTACTCGCTTCTTGTTTTGGGGCCTAGGCTGAGTGAATAGGTATGAGTAATAACAGATGATGATTAATAACTGGTGGAGAGGTAGTTGTGAGTACTGTTAGTCCCCGTGATCATAAAAAAGAACTCCTTACTAATTCCATGCTATGCTGCTGTTCTATCCACAGCCACACACGCAGGGTATGGTGATGGAGGACATGGGGGGCCTAGCTGGCCCTGCTCTGGCAGGGTAAAAGATGTTCATCTCATTGTTCCTCACTCGTGAGGGTGTGTGTCAGACTACTGTTTGAGTCAGGAACCAGCAGGGCAGTTCCCAGCCACTATTGTTTTTTAAATTTTTTAACAAGGGCCCAGATTTATACTCTGTTTCTGCTGTATTAGCATCATTATTTTTTAATGGTAATTCAGTGGAAACTTAACTCCATATTTATATTTTGGCGCTAGACAAGTCTAGTGCCAAATTATTGGATTTAAAGTAGTTTTTTGGATGTGTGAACCTACCTTTTGTTAATGAGATGCAAGGTAGGCGTTCCCGTCCAAAATATTACTCTAGGGACCTGGCGCCTTATTAATCCTCCCGTGCAAAAATGGTGCAAGGGAGGGAGGCGGGCCTTAACACCTGGGTCTCTGCAGGCATTAGGGGACTGTGGACCCATTTCCAAGCTCAAACACCATGGAAAGAGCCCACAGGTGCCCTCCCCAAGCCCCGGGAACATCCCCACCCACACAAGAGGGACACCACTGGATGAGGGATATCATCCCAGGTAGGTATAGGTAAGTATTTTAATTTTATTTTTAAAGTGCAATTGGGGGCCCTGAAATGGGCCCCCATATAAGGCACTGGGTGCAATGGCCTTGAACAGGGGACCCTTGTCCCCTGTCATCGCCATTGGGGTGGTGGGCATGACTTTCATCTTTTATAAGACAGGAGTCATGTGGTATGGATGGTTTTGCGTCAAGAAATTATGCTAGGCTGGTTAGAGTAATCTTTTTTTACTCTAACCAGCCTAACGTAATTTTTTGGTGCGAACCCTCCTTCTCCCATACCGCCACCCCCACCCAGCTAACGTCATTCTCCATGACGCTTGCCCACCCTTTGCGCCAGATTGCACCATTCCATAAATTTGATACCCGGCTGGCGTACTGGAATGGCGCAAGCCGGGGATATACTTTTTGACACAAAACTGTGTTTGTGCAGTCTTGCGTCAAAAAGTATAAATTTGAGCCATGGTTCCTCATGATAAAATAAGAGATGGTTTGGGACGAGGGAGGAAGGTGTGAGGTGTGGTTTGTCGCCTAACAATCTTTGAAAAAGGGAGCAATGTTAGTGCAATTTCAGAGCACCAATGCATTTTTTGTTTTTTTTATTATGGTATTACATTTCCCTGAGAAATTGTAAGGAAAATGTGCGACACAACAATGTTGTTAAAGTATGTTGAGTTAAACCTCAACAAGCTCAACATACCGGATGGAGATTGGTGTTTTGTTTAATTGAATTATTAAGAAGAGTAGTGTGAACCTAAATCTTCTTTATATGTGGCCTAGGGGCATTCATCCGCAAGATGTTCTGGAAAAATATGTGGCAAATGGCACATTGTACAGCCCAGAAGACCCAAAACATTGGTTAAGAGTGGAAGAATTAAAGGTTGGTTCTTTAGTTCTCTCCTACAAGGAACGTTTGAAAAAACAGTGGCAAGTCGTATGCACGAAAGCACATTGACCCCATAAAGGTAGCGAAAAGGCGACATATTTAAAGAACCTTTAGTAGGGAGTTTCGAGTTTAAGCAAGTCGATCAAAATCTTTATGCGACTAAGAGGCCACAGAAGTCAATCAAACAAAAACAATATAGTAAAACTGCATTCATAAAAGAAAACAAAAAACGAATATATTACAGACATTTTAGACCATAATGCAATTACTCATCCTTAAATTAGAAATTCATATCGCAAAAAAATCTAAATCTTTAAAAAACCCAGAGCAGTTTATGACCCAGAGGCTTCAGGACAAAAAAACTCATTATTCAAATATAATGTTGAATAAAATTAACAACAGAGACACAATAAATTCATAGGAAAATAAAACAGATAACTTATGTTATCTAAAACTGGACTGTAGCACAGGTAGCAAAACCTCTTTCTTAGTTCTTTATAAAAAAGGAAAAAAGAATTACATGAGTAACTGTTTGGGCCGGATGATTGTCATATGGACAACAAGGCAGATTATTTCTATTATTATTTTTAACTCCGTTTTGCATCAAAAAGTTTTGCACCGGCTTGCACCATTCCTGAGCGCCAGCAGGGCACCATATTTATGGAATGGTGCAAGCCTGCCAAACGGTGGGCTAGCATAAAAAAAAATGACGTCAGCCAGTTGGGGGTGGCGGTATGGGAGAAGGGGGGTTTGCACCAAAAAAATGACGTTAGGCAGGCTAGAGTAATAAAAATTACTCTAATCAGCCTAGCGTCATTTTCTGATGCAAAACCATCCATACCACATGACTCCTGTCTTTGAAAAGACAGGAGTCATGCCCACCACCCCAATGACCAGCACAGTGGACCAGTGTCCCCTGGGCATGGCCATTGCACCCATTGCCATGTAGGAGGGCCCATTACAGGACCCCCAATGGCACTTTAAAAATAGAATTAAATACTTACCTATACTTACCTGTGATGGGGTCCCCCATCCTCCGCTGTCCCTCTGGTGTGGGTGGAGGTGTCCCTGGGGCCTGGGGAGGGCACCTGTGGGCTTATTCCATGGTGTTCCACCATGGAAATAGGCTCACAGATCCCCTAACACCGGCCCTGACCCAGGCGTTAAATAATGGTGCAAAGCAAGCTTTGCAACATTATTTGACCCCTCTTCCCCCACCGTGAGTGATTTTAGCACGGGGATAAATATGGAGCTAAGGCCATAGAGTCATTTTTTGCGCAGGAACGCCTACCTTGCATTTCATTGAGGCAAGGTAGGTTTCCACGTCCAACAAATTACTTTAACTCCATACCTTTGGCATTAGACAGGTCCAGCGCCAAAGTATAAGTATGGAGTTAGTTGTGCACCAAATTTGAGTAAAGAAAAATACGCAAATTTGGTGCAAAACAAGTATAAATATGCGCTTTAGAGGCGTATGTAGAATCACCTAGCACCACCTTGCACCGCCCTAATGTCATTTTTTTTATTTTACGCTAAGGCAGCGCTAAGGAGGCCTTTCTCCCATGCCATATTTACAAAGTGGTGCAATGCTTGCATTGCACTACTTTGTAAACCCTTGCGCCATGTTAGGCCTGCATCAGGCATAATGTATGCAAGGAGGGGGCATTCCAATGCAGGGAGGCCTGAAAAATGGCTCAGGGAAGTTTCCAACATTTCCCTGCACCATTTTTTTTCATTTTTAGCACCTGCTCAGAGAAGGTGTTAAAATGAGGCAACCTTTTTCAATCAATGGGCCTCCCTGTGCTTTGCGCACTAGCTTCAACATTTTTCACCCTAGTGCAGCAAAGCACCACAATATCATTAAAAAGTGTGACGCTTTTGTCCTAACAACTGCTATGATGCACCATATTGTAAATATGGCACAACCATGATGTGGTTAGGTGGGACAGGGGCGAAGCAAGTAAAGTGGTGTATCAGGACCAATACTGTACTTTCCTGTAAATGTGCCCCTTATTTGGGTAAAGTTGTTTTAAAATAAATCTATGATATGATTTAGGTCTAAAGAAGAGACATGGCACTGTATTAAAAACTGTCGAAATAGGAAGATAACATTTCATTGAAACCTTACAGAGCTCCTAAGAACTCCTGTCCTCAAAACATTTCACAAAAAATACAATAACTCAAGAGAATCTTTACAACATAAAGAGTCTGAGGAGAGTGTGTAGAGATCTCAGGTTTGCCTGACAGTTCAAACCCACCTTTAACATATTTGATCCAGGGGATTTGATGACCATTAGTCAGCGATAAACAATCAGAGATAATTAATTGATTAAAAGATGTGTCTTGCTTCCACCGATAGAATGCCGCAAAGCCAATAGGCAGAACCTTACTAGATCTTTAATGTAGCCAATGCCAACTTGGAGTTGCAAACCAAATAATGTCTACTTTTAGGGACAGCAAACAATCTACACAGAAAGGCATTTTCAATAGACTGGATCTCCTTCCTATTTGTAAAAGACCATAAATCTGTCCCATACGTTGCGACCAAGATATATTTAGACTTATAAATTGCTAACATCCCTTTGAGTGGTTTTGACCCCACTTTATTTCCAAATCTAATGAGTGCCTCGATACATCTCTCAATCTGTGATAATCTAAGCTTTATGAGTTGGTCTCATGTTAAACCTGAATCGAGGAGAACACCTGGATCTTGCAGATATTGGAAGGTATTAACTCTGCGGATTGGGGAACAGCAATCAAATGGGATTTAAATTTAGCAGTTTTATTGCAACACGCCATAACATAAGATTTAGGTGTGTTTGCCTGCAAATCCAGTTCCTTCCTAAACACAGTAAAGGCATCCAAAAGTTTCTGTAACCCATTTGCTGTTTGAGCCATGAAAATGACATCATCATCATAAAGAAGCACGGAGACCAGTCAGGATCCTATCTGGGACATATTTTGACACAAGTAACGTAGATGGATTTCAATATAATTTATATATGAATTAAATAAAAAGGGGGTCAGAACATAGCCTAGATAGGCACCCCTCCCAATCCACACTGATTTAGTGCATTCACCAAATGGGCCATATAGCCCACAAGCAGTAGTACTGGAATGTAGCTGCACCAAAAATGGAGAACTGGGGTCCACGAATTCTTTTATCTTGTGCTATAATTATGAGCAGTTATCTTTATTAAAGGTGCTAGATAAATCAATAAATCCAATTTTCATTGCCCAGGACAGGATTTAGCCATTGTATATTTTGAGACCAACAGTTAACCCCTTGGCAGCCAAGGATGTAACGATTACGTCCTTAGCTGCGGCGCAGAGGCGCCAAGGACGTAATTGTTTCGTATGAGCGTCGCCTCAGCACCCCCACTGCAGGGTTGGAAGGGGAATCGCTTCCCCTTCAACCCCGCACCCCCTTCCCTCCTGTGGCGTCTGATGATGTCAGCACGCAATCGTGCGCTGCCCCTCTGTGCTGGAAGCTCAGTTTCCAGCACGGATCGGAGTAGAATACTTTTGCATTTCTCCTCCGATCACATGGAGGGGCCGAGAAAGGCATCATAGGAAAGTAAAGGCCTTTCTTTTCCTTTGATGTCTTTCTCAGCATTTCTGTTGCCCGATCACAATGGTATCGGGCAGCAGAAATGCCCATTAAACACTAGGGAGTCACTCAGGTAATTCTCATAAGGGGAGCAGCACCTTGGGCAAGGGCCACTCCCCAGGGGGCCAAATTATTTTTAGGCCACTTCTGCCCCTCAGGGGCAGATTGCCCTAATATAATGAGAGGGGGCAGAAACCACTAGGCACCAAGGATTTTTTTTTTTAGGCAATTTCACGCAAGAGGAGCGACCCCTTCAGCAATGGTCGTACCCCTGGGTGGTGGGGGAATTTATTTTAGGCCATTTCTGCTCCCCTTTGGTGCAGATCGGCCTATTTCTATTAGGCTGATCGTCACCTGGGAGGGGGGCAGAAGCCACTTGGGGAAGATGGGCAGATGAGGCAATTACCCCTGATCCACACCCTTCGGGGGGGGAAAGTCTAATAGATGCCAGGGAATAAAAAATAGTGGGGTTGTGGCTACCAACCAGTAGGGGCCTGGTTATTCCCCCACCCCAACTGAAGGGGGAAACAGTCTTTCAGCTCTCCCCTGCACACTAAAACATCTTCTCCCACGGCAAGCAAGAGGACATTTGATTATTTTGGGTTTTGGTTTCACATTTGGGCCATGAGTGCTTGGCTAACTCTCAAAATCTTCCCACTGGAATGGTGAGGGCTGCACTTTTTGGACTTTGGGACACTGCCATGTAGAAAAATCCACAAGACCTAGACACATCTGAAAACTAAACATCTAGGTGATTCCAGGATGGTGTGCTTCACATGCACCCCAAACCATTTTCGTACCCACAATGCCCTGCAAACCTCCAACTTTTCTGGAAATCACACATTTTTCCCAAATGTTTGTGATGGAACCTTCTGGAATCTGCAGGAATCCACAAAATTCCTACCACCCAGCATTATCTCATCTATACCGATAAAATGTTTGCTGCACTTGTCAGCCTAAAAATGTTTTTTTTTCAAACTGCCCTTTTGGACCTGCTCTGGTTCCCCCTCAATTTTGACATGTTTTTGGCTCTTCTGGTGTCCAGTTTTCCAAAATGCATAGGTTTGGTAGGTTTTCCTAGGTGCCGGCTGAGCAAGAGGCCAAAATCCACAGCTTGGCACTTTGCAAAAAACAGCTCTGTTTTCTTAGGGAGAAGGTGATGTGTCCTTCTTGTGCTTTGGGGCATTTCCTATTGCGAGCACTAGGCCTACCCGCACAAGTAAGGTACCATTTTATCAGGAGACTTAGGGGAATGCTGAGTGGAAGGAAATTTGTGGCTCCTCTCAGATTCCAGAACTTCACCGAAATGTGAGGAAAAAGTGTTTTTTGGCCACATTTTAAGGTTTGCAAAGGATTCTGGGTAACAGAACCTGGGGAGAGCCCCACAAGTCACCCTATCTTGCATTCCCCTTGGTGTCTAGTTTTCAAAAATGTGCAGGTTTGGTAGGTTTCCCTAGGTGCCGGCTGAGCAAGTGGCCAAAATCCACAGCTAGGCACTTTGCAAAAAACAGCTCTGTTTTCTTTGGGAAAATTTGATGTGTCCACATTGTGTTTTTGGGCATTTCCTGTCATGGGCGCTAGGCCTACCCACAGAAGTGAGGTACCATTTTTATCAGGAGACTTAGGAGAATGCTGGGCGGAAGGAAATTTGTGGCTCCTCTCAGATTCCAGAACTTTCTGTGACCGAAACTTGAGGAAAAAGTGTTTTTTTTGCCAACTTTTGAGGTGTGCAAAGGATTCTGGGTAACAGAACCTAGGGACAGCCCCACAAATCACCATATCTTGAATTCCCCTAGGTTTCTAGTTTTCAAAAATGTGCAGGTTTGGTAGGTTTCCTTAGGTGCTGGCTGAGCAAGAGGCCAAAATCCACAGCTAGGCACTTTGCAAAAAACAGGTCAGTTTTCTTTGGGAAAATGTGATGTGTTCACATTGTGTTTTTGGGCATTTCCTATCACAGGCGCTAGGCCTACCCACACAAGTGAGGTACCATTTTTAACAGGAGACTTGGGGGAATGCTGGGTGGAAGGAAATTTGTGGCTCCTCTCAGACTCCAGAACTTTCTGCCACCAAAATATGAGGAAAAAGTGTTTTTTTGGCCAAATTTTGAGGTTTGAAAAGGATTCTGGGTAACAGAACCTGGGGAGAGCCCCACAAGTCACCATATCTTGCATTCCCCTAGGTGTCTATTTTTTTAAAATGTGCAGGTTTGGTAGGCTTCCCTAGGTGCCGGCTGAGCTAGAGGCCAATATCCACAGCTAGGCACTTTGCAAAAAAACAGGTCTGTTTTCTGTGGGAAAATATGATGTGTCTACGTTGTGTTTTTTTGACCAGATTTTGAGGTTTGCAAAGAATTCTGGGTAACAGAAACTAGTGAGAGCCCCACAAGTCACCCCATCTTGGATTCCTGTAGTTGTCTAGTTTTAAAAAATGCACAGGTTCGGTAGGTTTCCCTAGGTGATGGCTGAGTTAGAGGCCAAAATCCACAGCTAGGCACTTTGCAAAAAACAGCTCTGTTTTCTTTGCGAAAATATCATGTGTCCACGTTGTTTTTTGGGGCATTTCCTGTTGCGGGCGGTAGGCTTACCCACACAAGTGAGTTACCACTTTTATCAGGAGACTTGGGGGAACCCTGGGTGGAAGGAATTTGTGGCTCATCTCAGATTCCAGAACTTTCTGTCACCAAAATGTGAGGAAAAGTGTTTTTTGGGCCAGATTTTGATGTTTGCAAAGAATTCGGGGTAACAGAACCTGTTGAGAGCCCTACAAGTCACCCCATCTTGGATTCCCCTAGGTGTCTAGCTTTAAAAAATGCACAGGTTTGGTAGGTTTCCCTGAGCGAGAGAGCAAAATTCCACAGCTAGTCACTTTGCAAAAAACACGTCAGATTTCAATGTAAAAATGACGTGTGTCCATGTTGCGTTTCCTGTCGCGAGCATTAGGCCTACCCATGCAAGTGAGGTACCATTTTCATCAGGAGACTTGAGGGAACACAGAATAGCACAACAAGTGTTATTGCTCCTTGTCTTTCTCTACATTTTTTCCTTCCAAATGTAAGACAGTGTGTAAAAAAGACGTCTATTTGAAAAATGCCCTGTAATTCACATGCTAGTATGGGCACCCCGGAATTCAGAGATGTGCAAATAACCACTGCTTCTCAACACCTTATCTTGTGCCCATTTTGGAAATACAAATGTTTTCTTGATACCTATTTTTCCCACTTTATATTTCAGCAAATTAATTGCTGTATACCTGGTAAAGAATGGAAACCCATTGCAAGGTGCAACTAATTTATTGGCTCTGGGAACTTAGGGTTCTTCATGAACCTACAAGCCCTATATATCCCCTAAACCAAAAGAGTCCAGCAGAAGTAACTTCTGGTATATTGCTTTAAAAGATCTGACATCGCAGGAAAAAGTTACAGCATAAAACGTGGAGAAAAATGACAGGTTTTTTTCACCACCATTTTTTATTTTTTCATTTCAGCTGTTATTTTCTGTAGGAAACCCTTGTAGGATCTACACAAATTACCCCTTGCTGAATTCAGAATTATGTCTACTTTTCAGAAATCGTTAGCTGTCTGGGATCCAGCCTTGGTTTTGCACTCATTTCTGTCACTAACCTGAAGGAGGCTGAAAAGCACAAAAATAGTAAAAATGGGGTATGTCTCAGTACAATGCCAAAATGGTGTTGAAAATTGAGGTTTTCTGATTCAAGTCTGCCTGTTCCTGAAAGCTGGTAAGATGCTGATTTTAGCACTGGAAACTCTTTGTTGATGCCATTTTCAGGGAAATAAACCACAAGCCTTCTTCTGCAGCCCTTTTTTCCCACAAAGTCTGGGTACCTCTAGAATCCCTAGGATGTTGGAAAAAAAGGACGCAAATTTGGCGTGGGTATCTTAAGAGGACAAAAAGTTATGAGAGACTAAGCGCAAACTGCCCGAAACTGCCAAAAACAGGCTTGGCACCTGCAGAGGAAAAGGCCCAGCAGGGAAGGGGTTAAAGGTTGAGATATTGAAAGGCAGTCATCAATCCATGGAGAAAGTCATATGTTGGGAGCAACTTTCCAATTTTGCCAATATAACCCTCCCGGCCACTTTTACTTTTGAATTTAAAGGTGAAAAAATCCATTAGCAAACAGTGTCTGTTTTGTCTTCTTTTTAAATATAGGTACGATTACTGACTTACTCCTTGACCTGGGATGTTTGGGAACAAGCTGTGGATCTAAGCACATTGTTGGCTAAAGGGGCCCAGAGATCAATGTTTGCCTTTAAGTAGATCAACAGGGACAATATCAGGGCATGGCACCTCTCTGCATGAAGTTTTCATAGTCGCAAACCAAACTTTCTCATCTGTAAAAGACAAGCCTGGTACAATCTTGTTACTGAAATCAGCATCAGCAAGTGTGTCACAACCCAGGTCCTCTGTGCCATAAACCTTGCTAAAATGTTCTTGCCATCTAACTGCTGCAGGTATAATAGTTGACGAGTGTGGGGATAGAGGAGTCACTAAAATAGGAGGCTTTAACTATTGGTCAAAATTCAGCATTATCCCAGGCGTGCTGTAGTGAGGGCCAAGCCTCCTCTCTATTCGTTAATTTCCTGGAGATTAGTGCCTACTTACATGCTGCACTACATTGTTTAATTTCATCTGGATTACATTGGTTCTGTTTAAAAGCCACTTTTAACAACTTACGTGCCTTTGAAAAGGTCTGCAGGGTTTCCCAACATAAAGTCTAGGACAGCCTTCTATCAACCGTTTTAAATCTTGGTTAATCAGCCCAAATTCAATTAAAACCTGAGAAGGCTGCCCATCAGCTTCGAGGCGCGTCCTGAAGTGATCAATTTAAATCTGAATCAATTCATTAAGAACCTTATTGGGGTTAATTGTATTCCATTTTAGCAACACCTCTTTATTCTCTACTAACTCTACCTCCTCCTGTTGACCTTGTAAAGTCTTAATTTGACTCTCTTTGCCTTTAAGGGACAAGATCAGAGGATTGTGATACCTCACACTATGGAGCAAAACCATAAGATCTAAAATCATTGAATAAAATCCTCTGAGAGAATCATAACATCAATGGAAGGTGTAACTCTGCTGCCTGTAAAAGTTGAACTTATTTGAGTAGCATCATTACTTTTATCAGCAGCATCAAATAGCATTGTAATATCATGTAGGACACCTCCCATTGCATCATGCTCAAAATGCAGTGGCTTATACCATACAAATTCCCCACACAATTCTTTAAATGGCACTTTATACAAATGTGCATTGAAATCTCCCATCCACATTAAAAAACAATATTCAGTGTGTATACCAAAACCCTACAAGCATACTGCCAAGTAAGATGGCGACTCTATTTTAGGATTTTTTAACTTTGTTGGTCAATCTCAATGAAATCAGAATTGCTAGACCTCCTTTTCCCCTCCCCTGGTAGATCAAATTATGAGACTGACAAAATGTTTGTATCCATCAATAAAAGAGATTCAGGAGCACATGTCTCCTACATGCAGAATAAATCAAATTGCTTTATAAAGATCACCCAATCTGAATTCATCAGTTTTGAGTTAATTCCCAAACTTTTCCAAGAGATACAGGGGAAGACTGTTGCAAAAGAGACAGATCAGTTCAGAGTTGAGGAGGAAAAAATTGTAAAGGTATTGTGGAGGGATTGTACTATCTGTGAAAATGATATATTATACTTAATATTACCATGTTTCTCTATATAATGCACATCTTCCATCTGCTTATCACCGGCATTCCATATTATGGATGGTCAATTATTCACCACAAGAAATTGTAGTGGAGCAAATTAAACTAAATGGGATCGCTAAAAAACAATGCTCACTGTGATTGTGTAGTGTGATTCAAGGCTACCATATGAGGATGAACATTCCTTTGCATCAAGGACCTGTACAAAATATCCCAGTGTCAGAACATTAATATGGCCTGCATTAAAAAATGATCTTGCTAACCTATGAAGCTGAGTGTCAGTGATATACGGATTCTTACAATTTACCATTACTCAGTTGCCTGCTCTTTCCTTGTGCCTATGACCTACCCTAGCCACGGGTCACACCATGCTAATGTTCTCTTAAAAAACAGATATGATCACTAGCATCCTTTGTGATCCAGTGGAAGACTTTATTTTCTACATCCTGCCAATTTCCTTTTGAGCTGGGTTCCCATATGTGCTGGGTGCCATTGACTTCATGCATGTGCCACTTGTTCCTCCTGGCAAAACCGAATACCTGTACAGGAACAGGAAGCACACGCATTCCATCAATGTGTAGGCCATTGTGGACCATTGCGGACTATTCAGCAATGTTTGGCCAAGTATCCTGGAAGTGTGCATGATGCCTACATCTTCTGGCATTCCACCATCAAGCAATGCTTCCAGGATGGACTATATGGCAATGGCCAACTCTTAGGTAAGCAAACAGCAATTATGTAACACATGCAAAATACAAGACACATGGGGCAAACAATAAACACACAACACTTCCACTCATGGATAGGGATAAATGGATCAACAACCAGCAACGCTTATGCAACATGCAGCACTGAAAACATCCAATCCACATCTACAATACACAGGGACCACCGTACAAGCCCCTAGTGCCACCGGTGTGTCATGTCTAATGATGCTCCCATATAGCAGTGCCTGCTCTGCATTCACAAGGTGGTGTTCCATAACTCTTTTGTTTCTCAGCCTTGCATTGTCAATACTGCCTTTCCATCTTCCTGTCTAGGTGTCCAGGACTTTCACACTCAAATCCGCTGTCATCTTGCATGTATGTTAAACTACGAGATTGCATGCCTCAATACCTTAGTAATATGCATGTGGCAATCTGGACACAGACATATTACCACCGAAAAAGGATGTTGGCTGCATCTGTGTGGCACTACACATGTGAAACACCTACATTTTGATGGACTTCTAAAACACTCCTCTACTCAACTGGCCCAGCCACTTTGTGGAGGCCACTCACAGACTGCACAAGTGTTGTGGCCGAAGTCTGTAAATGTGTGGGAGTGAGTCACTAATCCTGCATACAATGCAAATGCTACAGCAAATAGCTTAAGTACTGTAGATTAACAAAAGTGTATTAGTGAGTATTGTGAGGACCAAATACTGTAACATGCCTGGAGGGCTGGACAGTGAGGATGAGGAAGGTAAGGAGCAAATAAAATATCTGGTAACAGTGGCAGCCAAGTGACAATTGAAGCCTACAGTACACAAGGTAGCTGCATCGTTTTGAAATCTCTACATTATGTCCTAATTTGGTACACAAATCAACACTGTGGCCATGTAAGGCCACACACATGCTCACACAATGTGAAGGCTACATTACATCACACTCACACTGTCAGCAAGACCCCCAGTGTGCTAGCCCAGCACTGTCAAGTGAGTGAGGCATGTTGGAACTGACACTCTTTGTGCCCCAGGTCTGCACACATGTCCCTCTTCCAATAATAACAAATGAAGTAGAAAAACACAGATGTAACACATGTAAACCAAATATCACAGTGTCATGTAACTTCCTAGTAAATAATAGGGCAAGGCTAACACCAATTGACCTGTAAGTCCCTAGTAGATAAGAGGGCAGGGCTAATACCAATTGACCTGTAAGTCCCTAGTAGGTAATATGGCAGGGGAATGTAGGCAAACGTTTGTGTTACTACACTTTAGTGTGTGCTGATGTGTAGACTGCAATCCTTGCATGACACCACTCCTCCCATATGGGGTGTGTGTCAAAAGTAAGTCTGTGTAAAAACGCATGAAACACATAACACAGGAAGTGGAATACCACCTTAAAAATTGTATCCGTAGGGAATATTTACACAAAATATTACCTTATTATACCCCCTTGTTGGCCCCTGCATTGTGTGCATCATAACTTTGAACATGGGCAAATGCAAAAATGCATCATAGGGCCTGGTGTATGAGGAAACCACATCTCCACACTTAGGTACAAGAGAGATGTTTCAACACAGGACAACATGTCATATACATTTATGAGCAAAGAAGGTGCTCAGAAGGACTCCATCGACCCAGTAACGAGTACAAGGATTGTAGAACTGGCATCCCAGAACACACCACTTTAGTTGGCAGAAGAGACAGATCCATGAAGAACATATCCGACTCGCAGGCATGTCATGTTGAGAATAAAGTAAACCATTACAAATGTCTCTCCACCACATCACAAACCATGTTCCCAGCATAACATGAACCCCCCCCCCACAACCTTGCATGACAGCCTGCACTCTAGGATGTTGCACATAATCTGTGACATGTGCAAAAGTCTATATGTCAATATACAGACCACCTTCCATGTCAAGTCCATGCCATCCCTGTAGGTGATATGGGCATTGGAATGAGCTGACAACACAAAGTTAGTACCCAAAGCAAATATCTGTAGTTCACACAAACAGAAATTATACAAAATGCTGCCTTAGCATTTACGTGTCCTTTTTAGGCATGTACTATCACCCTTGTAAACTGTTAACACATACATTAAACACATGTGTAGAGAACACTATGGGGGTCATTACGACCCTGGCGGTCATGGACCGCCAGGGCCGGGGACCGCGGATGCACCGCCAACAGGCTGGCGGTGCATCCAGGCCTATTCTGACCGCGGCGGTAAAGCCATACAAACATTCATTAGCAGGACAAAAATCCACATGAATGGAAAAATATCAACATGTGTACAACATGAGACCGTATATCTTCAAAAACACATTTCTAACCAAAAAACAAAGCATAGTTCAAATGTGTTCGTTTTGAACCTGTTGCGCGTAAAAGATACGACGCATACTGTGCGATGCAGATTAACTTCCTATGTTTTGCTAGCATGACAACATTAGAAAATGAAACATCAGAGCGTAGCATAAAAAAAAAAACATTTGGCACATGCACAGAAAGTGAGGTAATGGTCCTGCCATGTTGCAAACCTGGAGCTGCAAAGTTACTTTCACTTTCCTTTTCAAATCACAGTATTTTTGTCTGTCTTGGAGGGAGGTTGTGTTGTCTGGAGCTGAGATTGGGGTGCCCTTGGAGTGGTGTGTTGTGCTGTACTGTGTTCCATGTGCTATCTATTGTGTGTATTTGGTGTCTAATAATTGTTTATTGTACTGTTTTGTGATTGTATTGTGGAGTGTTTGTATTTGGGGGTGTTATTAGATGAGTCATTTGGGGTTCGGGCAGAGTTTGTTTTTTGGGACTTGAAAGTGCTGTGGGAGTGTAGAACGTCTGGGAAGGGAAGGGCCCGTCATTTTGAAGCAGATGAGGTGGGGGGATTTATCTTGTTGGTTCTGCACTACCTCCCCACATGGTGGCCCAGGGTGGCAGGATGATACAGGGGTATAGTAATGAGGCAAGAAAGCTATTTTGGGGCAAGGTCCTGTCCCACATGAACAGGATATTTAAGGCAGAGAGGAATGTACATAAACATAGTTGGGCTGACCTGATTGCACATGAGCAGGACAGGCTGGACTTCCTTGGGTTTGAGGTTGGCGGAACAGCTGGTGAGTATAAAAACTTTGTGGGTACATCCTGTTGTGCAAATGCTACTGCATGCCTATTTGACATAGGCCAACATTTACAAAGTGAAGCATAAAGGCAGGCCAGTGGATGGGTTCTATTTGGAAAATAAGCATCCATGAAAAGGCCAGTGAAGCACCATACTGTAGGCATATAGCACGTTCCTCACCTTAACCCCACTATAGTATGTATGATATTTTTGGGATAAGTAGGATGTGCAGCAATGTTGGAACAACTGTGTCATAGATGTATAGAAAGAATTTCACAGGAAGATATGTCCTTGACCACTAAGGGATTGACATATGTCGTATGTTGCATAGTCATGTACATGTAATGCTGGAATTGTGGCAGTAGTAAAGAAAATCATGCCTGAGTGTGTCCCTTGCATCACGTATGTGCGGAGTCTCATGAAAAATGTCTATGAATGGAAAAAGATGCACTAAGGAGACATTTGCAACATGTGAACAATGTGGCTGAGACAAGTATGTATTGTCCCTGAACATATGCTGGCCTACCAATGTACGTCACAAAGACACCTCGGTTGGCCTTTTTGAGTTATCACTAACCTAAGCCCCTTATGTACATTAGGAAAATCTCTGTGATGTGTAATATGTGGCCATGCTGTTCATTGGTTAACATTCACATTGCAATGTCACATGTTTTCTCTTGCAGGTGGTCCCCCTCCCTATACCACTGGAAAGGTCTTCATTTTGCTGGCTCAGAATCTGCCAGTAAGAGTTAATCTGTTAACATAATCTGTGGTGAAATTATGGTGTGAGATGTGCTATGGTTATCTGTGATGCCATTTAACAATTGCATGTATGGCATTACAGTCCACATAAGCAAAACATGGATGTGGACGTATTTGTTGCGCACGTGTTTAAGATGTGAATCACTGGTACACAATGCACATGTATCAACATGTTCAGGAAGAGTCTTGAACATTTTTGTCATGGTATGAGATTTCCAAAAACAGTGTTGACTATTGGGATATGTGTGTTAAGTTGAGGATCAGACATATGTATGGACTTTGTGAATATGTTGTTTGTTTGACATGTGACTGCACTGTGTGCCCCAGGTGGCACACACCAACTTTGATCATGGTGAGGTATATCACCATGTGATTACTTTCCTCATTATGCTGTATAGAGGGTAGTGTACAACAATTCTGAACTATCCACATCTCAACCATCATGAAAGTTTCATACCTCATACTCATTGTTGTTAGTCACTACATTGCCAACACATCATCCTCAGGTATCTTGACCTGTGTGTGTGGCTTGAGGGATGTCTAAACAACCTTGTCAGACCACATGCCATCATTTCATACATTCTCTGTTAGTGGTGGTCATGTAAGTTGCCAAGATGTGATGTTAACAGCTTCACACCAAGTACAGCAGTAGTCATTACTGTGCCAAATACCCAGTGCAGAATAGGTCTTTGACATGTGTGCACCCACATATGAGATGGTGGCACAGAGTGCTGTAGTGCTACATGCATTGCAGATGTTTTTGACATGTATACAAACTATGGTCAACTTGCTGCTACACATGAGGGCACTATTGCACTCTCCCTTCAGTAATGGCACAATGAACTTAGTACAGAGCTGTGTGGAAATCAGAATTGTGTCACCCTCCTCAGTGTGACATGGGTGTCTGCTGTTCACATCAATCTGCCATATCATACGTGTCACGTATATTTTCCTTGTGTCAGACACCATCCTTGCCATAGAAAGCACAAACTGTTGTGAGCCTACCGATCGGTAGCTCTCCTTGCTCAGATGGGTTTTCTACATGCAATCAGAGCAGGGGTATGTGTGGATGAATGAGGGACATGAAAGAGCTATCACACATGATGAGAATAACATACCAGGGTCACATGGCTGATGTGTAGGTCAATAGTGGTCAATGGTATTAAGGATCTTTGAAGATGTTCAAGGATGGTGATTTTGTATTGTTCTGCAGTGCATAGCTGTGAAACCTCTTTCTGGGAAGCTTGAAGATGGGCCAATGTGTACTTTGCCCATAAAGGCTACTTAATTAAATGTGCATATCAATGTGAGAGGATTGCAGTTGCAGTTTTCAATTAATGCATGCTGGTCTTATGCCTGGCCTGCCCTATTTTTCATGCTGCTGCCAACATGACCCTTGCAGAAAAAATAAATTTTGCAAAACGTGCAGAACGTTATCGCCACATCATGCAGGTCCGCAAGGGGTACAGGAGCATAGAGGCTCTCTATGACCGGGAAAAAGGCCTCAGGGACCTTGAGGGCAATCCTGCATGGTCGGCTAACTACAGAAGATTCTCCTTTCGCTCCTCAACCAGTAGGCAGGTCAGCTACACCTGATATTGCTGGACCATTAGGAGCAGGACCACCTACTGTACATCCACCACCTGCAGGAACCCAGCCAGGCCAGCACTATGTTGAGCCACCTTACGTGCAGCAGCTTCTTCGTGAGCTGACCGATCAGCAGTATTGGATTGTTCTGGTTGAGCATACAATTGAACAAATATTGACAATTGTGAAGGATATCTGGGCCAACCAGAGGAAACATTAAGATGGACATTGCATGATTGGGACAATTTACCCTTCCCCTTGTTCTAGGTGTCTTTTTCATAGTAGTTGTTTTTCTGATAGATTAGGAGAGTTTAGTTAGCACAGTGTAGTTGGTTTTAGGTCATTGTTGCATCATAGTAGGGGTTGGTTGGGATGATTGTTATAGTGGCGTTGGTGTTTTTGGTCTGTAGTTAGTGTATATTTCGACTTTATTATGTAGTTCAATAAATCTTGTCAAACCATACAGCTTGGTCTGTACAGGTTATGTTAGACACATTCCAGTGACTTGAGCAGCAGTAATTTGTGACATATGTGACAATATGTACCTCCTGTGCTGTGGTTCTTGTAAGGTTGCCAATTGTCTTATATCAGCTAATCAAGACAAATTTCTGCTAGGTACATGGCACTCTGGATGTGCTTGGATACACATCCTGAGACAGGTAATCTAAATGGATATTATTGTGTAATGAAGGTATGTGACTTGCACTGTCAATTGAATATTTGTCAATACACTCCCTCTAAGTCAAGGTTTTGGTTCAGAGTTACCCATGGCTGCCCTTCACAATCTTACACATGCATTATGTCTTTGTCATATTAATGGTGTAGTGTTACTACTAGACTTGCTTAGCCCAGTCACATATATTGTAATTGGCATCAGGTGTCAGAATACACATATGATATATGACAAATGCCATGGTTGGCTGCCTCAGGCATAACTTGGTTTTCATCATAGTTCTGAGTCACCTTAACCATGTTGCAGTCAGTATATGTGGCATTGTGCAGACACATAGGCACACATATCCCTTAAGTAGGTATTCAGTAGGATATGTACAATGCACTGACACCATCATGCCATCATGTTTTGTGACAATAGAATGGTGATGTGTTTTTTTCATATATGTACAAGTTAGCACTGTGGCACTGTGGGTGCCACAATGCCAATTTACGGGTTTAGTTCCCCTAGTTCCCCTGCAGCAGGATGATGCATCAGAGGGGTATTCCATGGCCATACCATGGAACGCCCATTGTATTTGACACAGCATTAGCTATACAATGATACGGGTACCTGTGGCAATGGAAAATATACTGACACCAGCCCATGGATGGGGTTTGAATGGCACATTTTGGATTTATACGATAATGGCTTTACAGATTAGCTTTTGCTATGTGTGCACAATGTTCCTACATACATGAGAAGTCCAAAATACATTAGGGACTATTATTATTCTGTAGGGGACACCTTCAGTTAGATAATGCAACCATCACTTGCAACACTGCCCCACCTTGCAGCATGGTGCTAGGATGCCTGCACTGGGACTGGGCTGAAGATCATACACATGACCAAATGTAGGCACACACTTTGACTTTGCTCTTTTATGTATGTCCCTACCCGGCAGTTTGGGACCGACATGCCTCAATGTAGTAACTTCATTTGTTGAAATACACAGCTCCATTTCTATGCCCCTTATTGTTTTTGCATCACATAATGCATCCTGTTCACATAGTTTCAACCTCAGACACAGATCGTGTGTAAAATTCATTTATTAACATGTGCTATTGTGAAATCATGATTCAGGACATTGCACAGGAGATAGAGCCCATGTGAGATCCCAATTCATCAGATGCCCAAACAGATTCCAGAGGTAGGGGAACATGTGTAGGAGAGGAGTGCTTCAGTCAGGAGGTGATCACATGGCCATAATGTGGGATGGGGCACATTGACAGACCATAGATCTGGTTGGTCAACAGTGGAAGAGAGAAATGGGGATGCAGAAAGTTCTTGGAACACTGGCACAATGTTAGACACACAGCTAAAGAGAAACTGTCCATATCCCAAAGACTGTAGCTACCAGGCTGTTTTACGAGTGAGAGATGTTTCTTCCACACCTTTATCCCCTGATGTGTGCAGGGCATTCTGTGCCAGGGATTCTACTGGTCTTGAAGTTGAGGGAGGCACACACACTTTAGGGGCAGAAGAAGTGAATTACTAGGTCTCATCCCCTCTCATCTGTGGCAAGATGTGAGACATCACTGCAGCAAGGAGTAACTGCTGGTTTTCCAACACAGCAGCAAATAACAGTGGAAGGAAGCGAGGTAATCCTTGATGGATGCCGGTTCCCGCTGTATGGACTGCATAACAGTGAGCATTTCCTCCACCCTGTTGGCAACCTCACTGGTGCCATTTTGGTAGGGCATTTGTTTGCACCTCTGCCTCATGGAGCCACTGATTTTGGCCAGGGACTGCTTCACCCCACGCATTGGGGAGTGGGTGCCTCTTGTAAGAGCTTGACCACTCACCTGAAAGGTAGTTTGTCTGCAGGGGCAATGACTGTTCCCCTGTCCTTCCAGGACACTTCTCGGTACTGCCAACATAATACAGGAGTACCGGCAAGTGTCCCCTAAAGGGTGGGGGGATTGGATGAAAGAGAGAGAGAAGAAATATATTGTCTCTGCTGCCTTGTCCAGCCTGGCTCCCGATGCTTTGGGGTGCAGGTACTTGTTCTCAGCATTAGTTGTTGAGTATCCAGAGCTATAGGAGGAAAAGACAGGGATGGGTGATGTGCTGAGGGCACTCTTGTACAGTATTTATGCACACAGTCTATTACCTTAGCTAATCACCTGCCACTCAACACATTCCTCGCACTTCCTCTGCACTCAATTGGGCTTACAGGAATGTGCCAACATTGCTTGGATCTTCTCTCTATCTCACAATGCTTAGAGTAATCACTCTTGGTGTAGTTGTTCACACTGAAAATGTATAGCACACGCACACAACAAAAACTCTATCCCAAAAGGAATAAACATATATTGATTTATACAGTCAAGCGAAAACCAGCTTTTTCTGTTTTTGAGTAATAACTAATAGCAGTTTTAGGCAATACTAAAAGAGGTCCAGCAAAAATGAGGATTGTTATCATAACAAACGACTCACAATTAATTAGCAAAGTCACACAAAGATAAAAGTTGTTAATCTCACAACACTCTCTTTGTGTGCTGCTGCCTTTTCCAATTTTAGAATGAATCAACAAGGCAGGATACAGATGGACAATAAATGTCAAAGCTTTAAGTGTTTCCGTACACTCTCGTAATCAACCTCAAAACTTTTGTTCTTTCTTAATCTAAAACAAATTGCTCATCAGAGCGCACTTCCTCCACTTAGCTTATGTAAACAGCTGCTCAGGTGTTTCTAATTAACCCTGTAGATGCTCCAAAAAACCTCATGGAGGTTGAGTAAACAAGCCTTGATAAAATCAAGCAACACTGGGTAAACAAGCCTTGGTAAAAACATTGTGTACAAACTTTTCAATCTACAAAGGCAACATACTTTGGCAGAATAACTGTAAACATGACACCTTCACATAACTATTCCAACTGAACATGGTCAAGCCAAGAATCCATGGAAGTTTATTAAACACAATACAAGAAGCAGATAAAGGTGAGGGAATCACAACACCTTTGATGGCAGCAGAGTTGTCCCTATTGGGACATCAGCCCCCTCTGTACTTTAACTAGGCTGCCCGCTATGATCTCCATCCCCGTCCGCATGTTTTGCCAGCTCCCGCTTGAGTCCTACTACTTTAATTTTGAACATGATGTCTGGGTCCTGGGAGTCCAGGGCTCTGTCTGAGCTGGCATGTGGTGTGTGTGCTCTGTTGGGTGGGTCATCTGGAGAACCTGGAATACTGTGTCTCCTCACTGAAACCAGAGATGGTGACCCGATGGAACCCAGGATGTGCTGGATAGTGTCTGGATTGATGATTGGCAGCTGGCCATCCAAGTCATCTTTAAATTCCAGTATAGGCAGCTGGGCAGGAGATATTTCTTCACTCTCTGCAATGAGATACAGATATGTCAATGTTGACCTGTAGTTGCTGTTCTCAAGTAATCATTAGGTTGTTATTTTTTCCTAATTTACATGGCACTGAGCCACACATTCACCAGCACCTGCCTGCACACTGCCCCACCAGTGCATGTAATTTGACACATTGACACATTCAGCAAGTCTACATGTTCAAATCAAACCTGTTCTCTCATACAACTTTTCATTGGCATCTGCATATGGCCCATTCCTTACAGTACAGTGCATGGCAATAGCAGGGCAGAAGAGTTGGTGATTATGTTCCCATGCAACACCCATGGAAGCATGGAGATTCTGTTGCTTTGGCAGATCTGCATTTTGGGAACTGTGTGAGGTCCCTGTGGCACCCCACGTGTTGTAAGTGTAATGGAAGGGGGTTAACTGTCCACATGCATCCTCCATGTCACCTCTTTTTTTTGTGTATCTAATCCTGCATTATCCACAGTAAGATGCATCCACCTTGAGTGTATGTGTCCATACAAGGAGGAGTCCCTTCATGCACAAATATGCAGGCACCTGCATTTTTTTATCAGTATGTTATTTTACTCCTGACTGAATCTTTTTAAGCAGTATGTTATTTTCCTCCTGACTGAACGTACACTTCGTCTTCCTTTTCCAATTCTCCTGTGACTCTGCATTGGCATCTTGGCTGGTACGTGGCTCATTGTGTTCTCTCTGTGGTCTCTCCTGTCCAGTATTCTCTATTTTGTTGCTTTGCAGGCTTCTTTTTAGTGTTTTTGTGGTCTTTTTCTGGAAGCAATAAGCCAAAAAGTGTTGCTATTATGATTTGCGTCATGTATCATGCCGCAAATCAGGTTAGTGCCACTTTTTCAGCAATAGCTCCATTTCTTTTTGCTATATGTCGCAAAGATTAGCGTCAATCTTTGTGGCACTAGATTATCCTTTCTATCATGTTATGCCATATTGTAAATATGTGCAGACATAGCACTAGAAAATCTTAGTGCGGCATTAATATTTATGATGCAAAACTGTGCAAGCGCAGTTTTGCATAATTTCTTGTAAAATCTGACCCTTAGAGTTTAGTGAAAAGATTACCCTGTCTGCTAAAGTGCACTCCAACCATCATGATTTTGATTGCAGTGCCCCCACTGCCTCTACTGTCAGAAACCTACAGCCAACAGCCTTACGTAATTGCAGCCAATTGGTGTAGCTGCCTTAGACTGTCCGCATTATCAACTAACTGTCTGATGTACTGGCAGCCAGCACCAGTCAGAAAAAAATGCCAAAAACAATTTTTGAAAAATAAACTCCCAGTTTGAGAGTTTGTTTTTGGAAAACCAAATGTTTGGTGAGTGACTACTCATCAAATTTTCATAGCTTTCAGAGGAGGCCCTGAGACAGCGGCTCCTTTGAAGGTCTAGAGATCTCCACCGAGTCGGTAGGGATCTTAAAAATGTTGGTACGAGTCCAAACAGTGTAGTTAAAACTGCAATACTACATTTAGTTTGCAGAGCCTTCAAGCATCTTTAATCATGTAGTGTGGTCCTCTTGAAATCGTATATGGTGAGACATGTGTACTCACAACCCCCACAAGTGAACTTTTATATGGGCACCTTCGGATTCTGGGATAATACAGCCCAAATTTGGGATTACCTATAGGACTCGATCTTCACATTTTTACTGTACAAATTTTGCCAAGAAAAACATGGTAGATTTTGTGTAGGGAAATACTGCAACATTCCAAATTTTGTAGCTTGCACAGGAAAAGTATGCAGCAACACTACGTTATTCCCCATTCGGAGGTAAGGAACTCAGATTGTCAACATTATACTCCACCAAATAAATAGTGGAGTATTACTTCCAAAAATGAGGCTACTCGGAATAAGGCTGTAAACCTGATCCATCACTAGGGGTCAGTATCAGAAGGTTATTGTTGAATGGGGTGATATACCCTCTTCTGAAACAAGGTTAAAGTTACCATGGCGTTTATATCATGACTAAGCAATAGAAATAAATCGGTTGACAATTAGAGAGAGCAATAGTGAACTGTAAACGCGTCCCTTTATGATAATTTATTACACATCAGGACTCGTTTTAGGCCGATGAATCTTTTGACCCAGTTGAGAGACACCTTAGGACGAGATAACTAATCAATATGTCAATCAATATGTCAATAATGTCATCAATATTTATCACAACAATACATTTCACTTTAGTCAAAGTCATTAATCAATTCAAGACACTACCATGACCTTGCAGTCATGAATAACCACACCAGTTTAGTAGAATTGTATTAGTTTTATTCCCTATTAGTTACAACTCTAAAAGCAGATGTGTTAATCTCAAAACCAAGAAACACAATATCATAGTCACAATATGGCAACTCTGATAAGATTTCATTAAGGCGAGAATCACAAACATCAAAACATAACACGGTGTGAACATAGATCGATTTTAGCAGAGTGTCATTATCACACCAGTTCAACAAAGCATAGATTCAGTTGTTTGTCTATTTGCGTCAGTTTTAGTGAACCCTTGTCCTACCCACTGATTAGCATTAGCATGTTGGGCTTCATGCAAAATAATTTGGAACACCGATCTGGAAAACATCTAGCTATGGGCTCTGTCATAAGTAAGCAGTTGGTACCTAGAAAGGAAAAGCAAACAGACAAATCACAATTGTATTGTCATAGTTACCCTCCAAGGTTTAGGTCAGCACTCAGGTTCAGTCTTCGTCTTCAGGACATCAGTCTAAACGCCATCAATCAGAATTCAGCTCCAGGGCAAAAGGGGGCACTTCCCTCATAAGGAGGTAAAGTGCAAAATGGGCAATCTAAGGACGAGGATAGTTTTAAGCAAACCAATAAGTCACCAAACAGAGTGACAAAGTTTCTGGATAAAATCAATAGCATTCCCTAACCCACCTAAATGGCTCCCCGTGTCATGGGTTTTTATGCGTTTTTCGTTGTACATTCCCCTAAAATTCAATTGGTCCTTGGTTATACCCCACTATCTTTACCCAATTAGAAAATGGATTATGTCATTAATCTTTCACCCCATATTATTTTACAAGCTTTTCATTGGATCACATGATTGACGTCTTCGGAGGTAGCACGTCCGGTATGATTTCATCCTTCTGTAGTTCCTTGCACATCTTTTGGTCAGTAGCTCCATTGTCTTCACCGGTTTGAACGACCTTGTACATTACATTAATCTACACTGTTGCATTTTGCCTAATATTTTCTACAAGCAATGTGGATTTCGTGAGAACGGATCTACTATGGTTACATTCAGCTTCTAGTTTGAAGAAAACAAGAGGTCGTGTCCTTTTGCGAGTCAGCACACTGCAAGATAGGAAAAATACGTTTAATATGAGAGCCAGGCAGCTAAGCTCCGGCTCATGCTAACTTAAGGCCTACAAGGATTTCAGCACAAATTCAATAGCGCAATCATTAATAATTAGTATAAACTTATTCTTTATATCGATTCCTAACGTTAGTCATTTTTATTAGTCCACATATACAATGGCACATCGAAGTGCGGTACCCCTCATGTAACAATTAAATGGATTGTAATCTGAATAAAAATCACTTCCCCACCGAAAAAAACAATTCGGAAAGTTAAGATTTAGCCAAAAAAGTCAAAAAACATTCATTGTTGCTCTTGAAAATTACACTTCGGTATGATTACAATTTCCAAAATCACTTTGGACACACAGTGTAACTTGTCCAACAAATTTTATAATTCAAGTCAATTTATAACAATTCATTCATTGTAATACAAAATATTTATAACAATTCATTCATTGTAATACAATTTTTTTTCATGCAATTCAAGCCACGATTCATTTAAGAGTTCGAGCCCGCCAACACGTGTTTCGTCTCAGGACAGTATTGTCTCTTGTCCCAAACGACTTCTTCAGGGCACTTGACTCTGATAATTCGTTCCTACTTATTTACAAGTCCTACTACTTCCAATTTTGCATCGCAACTTTGTATGTGACCTAATCCAATGCGAATCTGGCTCAAACAGGCGATTGTTTGTCAGTAATCGGCACTGAGACACGCAATGTAGTGAATATATACAATGCGTGAGTTCAATAACTCCAGGGCATATCTGAGTGCCTCCGATGGGAATCAAAAGCCGACGTTCAGAACAGTAAGACCGCCGTGTTGCGAGTACGCGCCGATTACTGACAAACAATCGCCTGTTTGAGCCAGATTCGCATTGGATTAGGTCACATACAAAGTTGCGATGGAAAATTGGAAGTAGTAGGACTTGTAAATAAGTAGGAACGAATTATCAGAGTCAAGTGCCCTGAAGAAGTCGTTTGGGACAAGAGACAATACTGTCCTGAGACGAAACACGTGTTGGCGGGCTCGAACTCTTAAATGAATCGTGGCTTGAATTGCATGAAAATTTTTTGTATTACAATGAATGAATTGTTATAAATATTTTGTATTACAATGAATGAATTGTTATAAATTGACTTGAATTATAAAATTTGTTGGACAAGTTACACTGTGTGTCCAAAGTGATTTTGGAAATTGTAATCATACCGAAGTGTAATTTTCAAGAGCAACAATGAATGTTTTTTGACTTTTTTGGCTAAATCTTAACTTTCCGAATTGTTTTTTTCTGTGGGGAAGTGATTTTTATTCAGATTACAATCCATTTAATTGTTACATGAGGGGTACCGCACTTCGATGTGTTTAGGTTTTAGGTTCTCTTTGGAACCTTTTGGAGGGTCGGGTGATTACCCTTGTGCAGGTTCCCTCTTACTTTGAGATCTTTGGTCCTTTTGAATCCTGAGCGCCTTGGTAATCCTAGTTATTTCACCCCATAGTTAGTATTTTTCACGTATACAATGGCGGCCACTCCCCGTGGTCACATTTCAAGTGCACGTTTAAGCAAAAATTCATTACTATAGTTGCTAAGCAGCATTATTACACATTAATTCATAAACATTTCAAGTTAATATAGATTATATAAACTACGCTCTCTTAGTAACATACAAATAGTGATTAAACAATAGAAATACATTGGTTGACAATTAGAGAGCAATACAAAGAGGTTGACTGGAAAAGAACAGGAAGCACATAATTACTCAAACTAGCTCGAGGTGAGTGCAAACCCAATGATACTATTTATGCAACTTCCACTCAATCACTATAACGTTTTTTAAAACATCCTATCACAGTGAGACGTCTCACAGAAGCAACTTGCACGCAGACATGCGTCACCAATAAATCATCCGACACAGTTCACTGACTCAGTGTGCAATTTCGGGAAAGTGTCACTGTTTATAAGGATGAAACAAGATCTTACATAATAAGGGCGAGCGGGATTATGAAGGGTATAATTACATTCATATTTCACTCTGTTTTTAGACCTTTCTCTCAAATAATGGTGCACGGAAACTCCACGTCCCTTTCCATTTGCTTCAAAGAAAAGGGTCTCTTTCCCAGGCAGGATGCGGGAGGCCACTGTAGAATTAAAAGGGGGCTTTAGAGGGACAGAAAGGAAGGCCTTTAAGTAACGGCATTAATGAGCATTCATAGGAAAAACAAATTATGCTATGCGAGTTGACACACGGTGAACATATACAAAGCGTTGCCATGGTTGCCCCACATTTCGTCGAGCATGCACAATCAATGACCTCAGAGATTCTGTTCAAACACATACATCTGTGTGTAGCTGCGGGTGAGGAGCGGAAGACTATTTTAGACACTAATGCGAACATAAGCAAGCAAGGTTACCTCCGAAGATATTTTACTGGCTCTGAATAGTTGTACCCAAGCGACAAAAACGTGTTAATTGGGAGTTCCACATGCAGTCACACAAAGTAACACATAAAATTCAAATATGACTTCTATGCAAATGTTAATCTTATCATTTTCAGCCTCAGCTCTCAGTCCAACTTTTTAAGGCGAAAGCAAAGATCGGTGTGGGATTTAGGTGAAGACCAGGAGGAATGATACAAACACCATTGTTCTGGAAAGTTCTGTGCTCTTCTCTCTCTCTATAAGATATCCAAGAAAAACCATTGTTTCATAAAAACTGGTTTTAAAGTTAAGTCACGTGTTTTTGTTCTCTGTCTGTTGTAACTTTCTTCTTTTTAAGAACTGGCACAGTTCATATGTTTGCTCAATGTTTAGGAATGTTTGCAACTGTACTGCTTAGGTTTTATTTCATTTGTTTACGCTAATAATAATTATGATAGATAAGTTGGCATAGAATGTTTGCTTTATGTAGTTTTGACTTATTATTACCACTTTTTACCTATTTTGTGCTCAATTTTGCTTCAGTCTTAATACCCTTTTCAGAAAGACTGGAAACTCTGGGGCCCATGTGCACAGGGGAGAAACTGATAATTCGACGTGTATCTGAAACACACAGGGAGCTCATTTACAAGCCCTTTGTGACACTGGAGTGTCACTTTCAGTGACCTTCCGGTGGTGCAGTGGTGCAGTGCTCCTGGCCATATTTACAAGGTGGGGTTAAGCCACTTTTTGTGGCTTAATGCCTCCTTGTAAATATGGGCCCCCGATGCAGTTTTCTGCAGCAGAGGGGCATGCACTGGGTGTTGCTGTGAGCATTCCACCACAACACCCCTTGCATTTTGATGCTGCCGCAGATTTACGAGGATTCGCGAACCTGAGGCAACGGCAAAACCTAACACCACCCGAGCGGTGGCATTAGGATTGTGCAACAAGGAAAATACCTTCATATCTCCTTGTTTCTGCTTTTGCAATATGTGCTGCAGTCTGTAGCACACAAAGAAAGAGAAACATACTGTGAAAGGTTATTAATGAGCAGGAAGGTGTCGCTTCTTGCACATAAACTATCATTCCCTGCAATGTAGGCACCTTTTCACTATAGTGCGAGGATGCCTGCATTGGTGCTAGGCAGCTAAATTTAGTGCCAGGGCTAGGAGTAAACAGAGGGGTGTGCCGTATTTTCATAAATATAGAGCATCCCTGCATTTCTGAACTGATGCAGTACGGCGCTGCCAATTTTGGCGCAGTGCTGCACCACTTTCTTGTAAATCTGGCCCTAAGTACTTGACCTTCTCAGGGCTTATGTGTACCTGGGCCCATATCTATCATTTATCATTTATCAAAGGGCAAGAATGTACTTGATTTATCATTAAATGCCACATTCCTGTCCTTTCCCAATGCTGGCACACTTTTGGCTGCATAGCTTCAACACAGGCACCCTTGCCTCATTATGCAAGTGTGCCTGCGTTGTTAGAAGGATTGTTTTTGTGCAGGAAGGGACATCTTTGCAAAGTACATAAAGCTAAAATACTTTTACATGCATGCCTTTGGTTTCTATGTGCAATAATGTTGGTGATGTCATGTAGTTTGATAGTAGGCATTTTACTAGTCATTACTGATGACCAATTCTACTCATTTATATCATCATTTTATAACTTAATGAAATTCTGTGCACAAATAATGGAAGCAAACCCTTAGTTGTGTTAATTTGTTCCTTCTTTGTGACATTATTTAATCAAAAGCTTAAATTATTTTATTGTAAACATCTTTTATTAAAAGAAGTATGCTTTAACATAAATAGATTCATATATACAACAACTGTTTGACATAATAAATATCATGTATCAATTGGTTCAGACATACAAGTGTCGATCTTTAGCATGGTATTGGCAGAAATTGCTGGACTTTTGAATTTTTACTTGTTCTAACTAATAAAATACTCATTGTGCTGCCACATTCAACAAGAGTATTTTGTTATACACATCATTGGCATATTTAATATACAATTGGTTGGCAATATATTGGTCCAATGTTACCTTGCCTTGTAACTTTATATGTATCACTGGCCAGCAGCACACGGTGCCACTTACTGCAGGCATATGACTAACCTGTTCTAAAATGGACATTCAGATATTGTTACAATGTAAAGAATGTATGCTACATAGTAATATATGTTAGTCATTTATCTATAATTTAGGCAAAATTAATTTTATCATCGGAACATAACAAAGGTTGTTTTTGTTTGAATATATTCTCAATCCTATGCATTATGCACATGTAACTTAATCTAACTATCATCATTCAAAAACAATATTTCATTATGCCATTTTGGGAATCCTCAAACCCTATGTAGTCCTTTCAGTAGGTACTGTACTTTGACCTGACAGCTGGATGGCTCTACTGCTGAGAGGCGCCAATTGCACCCATTAAAGAATCAAAAGGACATGGCTGTGGTAAGGTGTTGTCATTCCCTTGATATGCTGGTCTGGTGCCTCAGTCCATGAAGCTGTTAAATAACAAAGATTTGTGCACTCTCCCTGTCTTTTTTAACTCACACTTGGGACAGGACCATTGTTGTGAGGTTATTTTAGAATTTGCAAGGGCACATTATTTAGCCATGGGCCTGAGGCCTGTGCCCTCTGACCTAGTGACATTTTACTTTTATTCCTAATAATATTGTAGCAAAGCTACAGTCGAGATGTTTTTCATTCTTTTATCAGTTGCCTTGCCACACAGAATTTGTTATTTATTCCTTTGCATGACATTTTCACCCTATTGAAAAACCCAAGGCTGTACATTATATTTACTGGGTATTGCCAATCCTAAGTGAAAAATACGTGTTTTCATCCCAAGGCAGTTCTTAGAATATCAGATACATTATTATAAAACATCACACTGCCCACACCATCTTACAGGGCACATTCCAGCCAGCTTGCCATTGCATGCTGCACGTTGTCGCAGTTTCTGCTGAAACCATTTGGTTCCTCTTTGTCTACGTAGGAGGACTCCCAGCAGACTAACAGACCTCTTCTTCACCTCTAAACGCAGCTATGGGGGTTGGGCTTCCTTCCTGAGACCAGAAGGGCTGATTGGGGCTCAATTTAAAAAAAATGGCAGACCAATAGCGTATTGCAATTTTGAGGGTCATATTTGCAGCAACCATGAGACTCCCCCTCACAACACACTTAAGAAAAAATGGCCTCATAGATGAGGGAGGAGAAGGTACAATTGTTGTTGAGGCACACGCAGCATACAGGACAGAATTTGTTTTCTCTTGAATCACCTTTGCAGATGCAGATGGGAACACACATACATTTCATCATTACACTCCAGTAAATTCACCTGTACAATATAGACCTTATGTGTATTTAGAAATACCACTATCTTATCAAGAACACTAAAATTGGCTTCATGGCACCCTACCATATGTTCCACAGAATGTTAGACTAGGTCCTTTAAGTAATGATAGACCTACCTGGCCAGAATTGGCTACCTGTATACTGCACCCTAATATAGGTATAAAGGGCAGTGGCCGACGTACACCTCCTTTGCATTAATTTGGTAGAAATATATAGACGAATAATACAATCCGTAATGCAGACTTTAAACATCATCCAAGAGTTGCACCAACGCAATCACATGAGGCCACAGTGGGAATAAATCCTGCCACTGCATTCAATTGTGGGTAAAGTACCCACCAAATATGAAGAGAGTCAATTTTGATTAGCGCAAAAAATGAGTGCCTTGGAAGCAGTATTTCCCCATACGGGACCATAAGATAAACATGGAATCCTCACAATGTGCTTTCCATTTGGGATGGTTCCCTCAGTGGACAACAGCACCACTTGGGGTGCAGTGTTTGCTGCACTCTACATAATTACACACAGTACACTAGCACATGTGAATCTTGAAGTGCTAAAACAAATTCAGGATGAATATGGGGCTGCCCCAGCTCTAGATCTGAGGATGCAGTTTATGGGCAGTTTAGCCATGGGATGTTCCCGTACAGGAGCAGGAGCTGCCAAAGATTAGCAGTGAGACCTATACTAGCATAAGTCGGGATAGTTTGGGGGCCAGACCAAGTAAACCACAACTACAAGGTAAATCCAATAAGGATTCTACCAAGCAAGCAGCAGAGTATTCTAAAAAATGGTGGGATAATAAAAACAAAATAAAAACAATACAAAACAAAGAGGAGATTACCATTGCTCGGAGACCTCTGAGAAACACTACAATTTGAGAAATAGAGATAGTTTTAAAACTCCCGATAGATACCAATATATTGATATTTGTGAAACCAAAAAAAGATTCACAATGCTCCTTCAACCTCCTATGAAAAAGGAAGAGAAAGTGTTTCAATAGAAAGCACAATTTAAAAAGAAAAAAGTAGCAGCAATTGCAGCCAGAAATACCCCACATAATGAGAACTATGAAGAACAGGATGTAGGCACTGACTCAGCTACACAGCGTGGCAGAGGCCACAATAGTTTGCTGAAAGCTTCAAGAGCTTCTGGAGGTGACAGCTACTAATGACTTTTTAGAAGTCGAAACTGTGGACACACGAGTTTCCACTCCAAAGAGGGATTACAAAGTGAAAATACCACTTGAGGGAGACATAGAGCATACAATTAAAGTTATATTCTAGGAAAAACTAACATTATGTTATGACATCTATTGGCAGAAAAAGATTGACCACTAAAATTTGTCCGTAACCTCACACTAGGGAAAGATATCACTATGCATCTTTCTGGGTCTTTGTTCCAGACAAAATCAGACAGGCTTACACAGTAGATTGTAAAGTTTGTAAACAATGCTTGGAGATGAAAGTATTCAAATATAAGCACATTTCTGTGACCTTGAAAGAACATACCAACTGTAATAGTGATAATGTGATCTATGTGATCAAATGTCCATGTGATCTGCTGTATGTGGGTCAAACTAAACAAAAAGTCAAAGTGCGCATCTTACAACATTGTAGTCGCATTAGATGTAGGGTACAAGGGGCACCGTTGGTTGAACACTTTACCACAATGAATCATTCAGTGGATACCCTAAAATAGGGGGTGATTGATAAGATTATTGTCACTTCCCGGGGGGGGGCAATTTGGCAAACATACTGAATTTACGAGAGTGTAAATGGATTCACCTTCTGAACTCTGTAAGTCAAGGTCTTAATGAATATGAGGAGATAGTCAGGCAGACAGCTAGCCTGTCGAATGGATAGAAGTTGGATTAGACTGTCTTTTGGAAACCCTTAGCTAGTTGATATAGGTTGGTCTGCATTTAATTATGTAATGAGGAGTAACTATGCTAATGCTTTGGAGGCATGATTTTGTTGCTCTGACTTATATGAGTTAAATGGTACTTTATTTGACATAGTGCTTTATATCTTTTGAAGTATTGTCGATTATGGTATGGTTAATAATGTTCAGGGTGAGCTATAAGAGTAAATACAAGGAAATACATATAAGTTTAATAATGATTTATCTCTGGTTTGTGAACGTTCTCGTGATGTGTGAGAAAGGATGGCAAATTGATGGTAGCCGTCTGAAGGTTCATGTGCAATATAATGGGGCCTTGGTGTAATACCAATTGGCCACTCTACATTGGAAGGTGGATGAATTGTCAGGTTTTAGATCGGTACTGAATGAGTTTTAAATTTTGGTTTTGAAACAATGGTGTTCTCCCTTCTGGATCTTTATTGTAAACTTAATATGGTGATTTCCGGTATATACCGGCGAATGCGCGGTGCACACATTCAATTAGGAGGGTAAGTGAAAAAACACGTCATTTGGAGGTACGAGGACGGTTCTGTAATAAGGAGGACTAAACGTGTCATGGGAAGTTCGTTGAATACACGTATTTTGATGTGGCGTCGGACCAGAAAGGAACGAGGTGTGGTCTTTTAAAAGACGCCTGGGTGGATTAGAGACTGCGCAGTACATGCGTTGCATGAGGCGGACCAGTGTGGAACACCCTTGATAAGGGTTCCTGGATGCCGCGTGTTGGTTGGAATGCGTTACAGGAAGCGCGGCGTAATGTTTGATTTCAAGCTCCCCTCCTATTGTCGGACCAGAAAGGAACGAGGGTGTGAGTATTGAGAGAGGTTTTTTCTGGCTAGCTTGGGGAGTGCGTAGTGGGTGTGTCGATGACGTGTGGAGCGCTTTGGCTAAGGGCTCCACACCTGTGGTGAATTAAGGCGATTAAGCAATGCTATTTAAGCACGATACCCAAATGGGGGCTTTCTTTCTATGACGACTGGACGTGAATTTAGGCTGCCAGCTTCCCTAGACCTGAATGCTTGAATTCTTTGAGGTATATAGGATATCTTTGGGAAATATAATGGTATTTGTTGTTAATATTTAAGGGAGGTTTTATATAAATGGTATTTTGGTGGCAATAAGTTATTAAGGTTGCGTAATAATTTTTGTGGGTTTCCTATGGTTGATTTTTTAGGGACTATGTGGAAATAAATGGATACAAAGAAGAAGGAAGGGTCAATGTTCCTGTAATTTTTGGTAAGAATATGGTGTGTCCAGGGTTATTTGTGATATTTGGTGTGTTTTAGTGATTTAGTTGTAATTGTGGTGTGTTTGTTTTTAGATGGTTCATGAGGTGCTCTTTTGGATGAAGATTGTGAAAATGGAATCACAATAAAATGTAAGTGATGGATGTGGTTGATTTTGCAGCAGAAATGAAACTAAATTATTTTTATTAGAATAGATTAAGATTGAGTCTTATTTATTTGATTTTTTCAATAGACCCCTATCGGTTAAGTCCTGATGAAGACCCGTATGTGAGCCCAAAAAAGCCCGAGAACTGGATGGGTCGAAACGTCGACGATAGTGTTTTTGAGCCTGGATGTAGTTTTTTTTTTTTATATATAGCGAGGACTTGAATGAGGATTTATTACCTCTGATCGTATCTGAATGATTCAATGAGTAATAAGTTGAAACAACAGGCTCCTCTTCTTTTCTGTGGTGATTGGTTGGACTTCTTTGTCCTGCTTTTTCAAAATCACGTGCACTCTATTTCTGAAGCACTTTTTTCTGTCCTCTGTATTTTAATGCTTTGATAGGGGGGTTATTTGTAATTTTGTATTATAATAATAAATGCTATAGTTTTTCTAATTTGGTTTCATTTTGCTGTATGTATATGTGTTCTGGAGTGGGCATTGTAGTCTTTTGCTACACAGTAGATTGGGCAGCGGCACAATCCCCAGCTTTGTATCACAACCATGTAGGATGGGACAGAGACTCACCCTACTACATAATACCGATGAGATCACCACCATTTCCACAACCACAATACCCCATTAAACATGAGGCTATAGCTCCAGTGAGAGAAACACTCACACAACTTGAGTAAAAGGATTTGATAGAACCCTTCATATCTCCAATGAACAACCCTTTGTTCCCTGTAGCTAAGCTGTACCATTCATACTGTATAGAATAGTCTTAAACTACAGATATTTAAACAGACACACATGCACATTTGTTATACAAAATGCACACCGCACAGCACTCATCAACAATTTAGGGCCAGATGTAGCAAAACGCCAATTTGCAACTTGCAAATTGCGAGTCCCTGCGACTCGCAATTTGCAACTCGCAAATTGGTATGCAGTACGGTGTCTCAGACACCAACTGCGACTCGCTATGGGGTCGCAATGACCCACCTCATTAATATTCATGAGGTGGGTCGCTAATTGCGGCCCCATAGCGAGTCTAGGCACTCGCAAACATGGAGGCCTGCTGTCGTCAGCAGACCTCCATGTTCGTGACTGCTTTAAATAAAGCAGTTTTTTTTTTTTTTAAGTGTAGCCCGTTTTCCTTAAAGGAAAACGAGCTGCACTTTAAAAAAAAAACGAAACCCTTGGACCACTCCCTGCCCTGAAAAAATATTTGTGGGTCCATTCACAAAGTGGAAGGGGTCCATGGTGACCCCTTCCAATTTGCGAGTGGGTTACCATCCACTTCAAGTGGATGGTAACTGCGACTCCATTTGCGACCGCATATGCGGTCGCAAATGGAATTGCATTCCACTCCGAATCGCAAATAGGAAGGGAACACCCCTTCCTATTTGTGATTCTGAAATGCATATTGCGAGTCGGTCCTGACTCGCAATATGCATTTCTGAATAGCAAAGAGGCTTTTGCGCCTCGCAAACGGCGATTTTCGCCGTTTGCGAGGCGCAAACCCTTTGCTACATCTGGCCCTTAGTGCTCAAAAAATACAAAACAACCTTGGATTTTTTTCTGCCAAAATACAGCACCTGAAAGCAGGGATTTGACCGCCTTCAGCACATTAGGCTCGCAAAGGAAATTTTGTTGACTCCCAAATGGGTATAAGAACAGTACTGGACTGTTCCCAGCACGTGTAACATCCATACTACCCGACATTGACCCTGAGGCGTTGTCCTATGTAGATGACATCTACCTAACAGATGATGACAGGTCACACATCTAAGACGGGTGGACTGCAATGTTGTGTTTTTCGCTGAAATAGGCTACAAACTTAGGCCCATATTTCTATCTTTTTAGTGCCGCATTTGCGTCATTTTTTGACGCAAAACGGCTCAAACTCACGAAATATAATTTTATTTTGTAAGTTTGTGCTGCTTTTGCGTCAAAAAGTGAGGCAAATGCGGTGCTAAAAAAGTATAAATATGGGCCTTAATATCAAGAAAACAAAAATGACCTTTCTCAGTGCACTTTTTTGGGATACGAGTTATCAGGTGAAGGAAAGAGGATGGTGCCCCACTTTCTAGAAAAGTGTGCACAATTACAACCATTCATTGCCATCAAAAAGCTCCAATCATTATTGGCCTTTTTCAATTTTTAAAGAACATATATTCAAGATTATGCACAATGCACAAAACCACTTTATGACTTGATACGTCCAGATTTTTCAAGTAAATATTGGATGGTTGAACACACATGCATTTTTAGAGCATTACAGAAGGACATGCATGAAGCAAAACACATACACACATAATAACAAATCAAACTTGGTCATCAGAGTAATCGCTAGTGCCACTGTAATATTCAATGAAGGTGATACTGTTCCTATAGCATACAAATCACATTTGTATTCAACAGCTGAACAACACTTTGCTCCCACTGGGAACATTCTGACTGCTGTTCAGATGGCTGTCATAAAAGAGAGACCTCTAGCCCAGGAGAAACAAATTGTTGTTGTGACCTCAATATCGGCCTTAGAGGTGTGATGAAAGCCAGTTTTCCAAATGCAAAAGCATTACATCCATGTTGGATTCAATGGGACAGCTCTCTGACTGCCACAGACGTTGATGATGTTTTTGATCCAAAACTTCAGACCCAAGACTTCCTTCAATGTGAACTTGAATGCCCAACACCTACAAAAATGTTGCCTCTTAATCAGTATCGAATGATTAGTTACACTGATGGTTCAGCACAACCAGCAGTAGGCAAAAAACAACAATACTGTGCCACTTGTCCAGCTGTGAGTGGATTTATCTACATGCAATCAGACTTTTTGGGACTGCACTGCACAATTGGCAGAGCTTAAGGTTCTGCTATTGGCACTGGAACACATGGATTCAGACCTCCCGACACTGATTCATATTATTGTGTCCAGTCCTTTAATGAATATCTGCATTACTGGTGCCAGAATAGGTTCAGAGATTCAAAAGGGAACCACCACCAAACACAGACTCCTATCTGGAAAGGTAGCAGACCTAAAAGAGAAACTACCAAATACTCATGTAGTTCATAGAATGGGCCATTAACGTGTAGGAAAACACATAGTAGGAAACACTTTGGCTGATGAGGCAGCCAATTCAGCAGTAGGCACAGCTTCTTCTGTTGCAGATACTCGTTCCAAGATGAGGTTGGGTGATGAAACACTGGCTGCTGTAAAAGCTTCGACTGACAGCAAGCCCTTGCCAAAGCCATGTTCCGCCAAATATTCCTACCGTTTAAGTGCCCAAAACTTTGCATTCATAACAAGACCAGGGGATGGGTGATCGTGTGATCCTCAACCAACACCAAAGATTAGATCTAATAAAAGCAGCACATGCAGGGGTTGCTTCTACCCATGCAGGTGTCGTGGCTACAATTACATTATTGCAAAATCGCTATTGGTGGCCAGGTCTATACAAACAGACCAAACAGTATATCCTTTTTTGTGACATCTGTCAACAAATAAGATTGTCCACCGTTAAACGCCCACAGCAGACACACCTCCTAATTTCCAACAAACCACTTGAATGTGTGTACCTGGACCCTTGTGGTCCCCAACACCTGATGGTGCATACACATACATTTTAGTCACTGTTTATTCTTGTTCCAGATTTCTATGGGTATGGCCAAAGCGATCAGCTGATGCTTGAACCGTTAATTAAAGATCTTCATGTCTTTATCGGGAAATATGCAGTTGTTGCTTTTCCATTTAGACCAAGGCACTCCCTTTGCTTCCAGGGCATTCAGGGACACCATGACGACAATGGGAGTCCAACTACATTTCTCATCTCCATATCATCCCGATAAACACTGTTGTGAAGTGGAAGAACCGAGACTTAAAGCAATCCTTAGTTAGAGTACTAGGTTCAGGTCGTAGTTGGCTTAACCACCTATATGGAGTCCAAAGAGCATTTAATAAACTGCCCAGAAGCTCCTTGGGAGGGCACGCCGCATATGAGGTTCTGTTTGGCACACCTATGTACGTCCCAGATCTTGATGGCTCTGGCACAGTGGCGGCAGACACACCTTCTAACATAAATGAATGTGCCACTGTCTTGCAGGAATTACAACAGTTCTGTGATGAAAACACATCTGCGTGTGCCACCACCTTGGGAATGAGGGATTCACCAACAACATCTACCGGCTGGATTGCAAAAGTTGGGGATTTAATGGGTAAAAAGATTGCTGTGAAGAAGGAATTTGGCCCTTTAAATCAAGCATCGGTTTCAGTCCTGGGAATACACACTACCAGACCTGTCATTCTACCACCGTTGGCTGGTTCTACAGAGAAATGCTTTGTTTAAATTGACAATGTCAAGTTATACCATGTGGCAAGTCCTACATAGTAGACCATGAGGACTTCTGAGAATTTCTCAAACCCCTCTCATTGCCAGTCAGGATATGCCTCTCCAAAATTTAACCTAGAGTGATGAGACTTCTCTGAGCCTGGGGAGGGTGGGAATGAAGTTTCATTAGTGCCTGTGTCTACATCTATGACAAGAACCACCAAGGGATATATTTGCCAGATCTCCGTCAGCACCGGCTCCAGTGTTTTCAGAAACTGCTTCTGGATATTTTGCCGACATAACGATTCTTTTTCAAACTCTTCAGCTTCTGCAACTGCACCTGTATCAAAAGCACATAAGCTATTCAATTGATTTAAGACTATCAGATTTGTCCATGAAACTATCTGTGGATACTGTCAACTGTGCTTGTGTTGCTTAGTTGAATTTATTTTTTTCATTGTTTTCGTTCTGCTGATACATGGTCATTTTCTTCCTGTACACTCTGCTATTAAATTGGTGGATGAGGTTTTGAAGCCTCACCTCTCCTCACATAAGGTCCACGGAGACTTGTCCCTAGTGGACATTTCAGCGATACCGATTTCTAATGGGATTGTTTGGGCTATCAGTATTATTTAATGTATTCAGACCGATGTAACTGATTCAAATTCCATATGTATTCAAAGTCTCTATGACTGTTATCATAACACGTGAGTTGGTTTCTGATGACAGGGATGTGAAAACTGTTGATTCTATGCCTTCTGAGCTTGAATATTATACTGTGTTTGAAAGTGAAGATGTTTACCAAACAACAGCTAATGATGGGGAAATGTTCTATTTTCATTATTATGGACACCATTTTATACATAAAGCAAGCACCCCGTAACATGTCTACAATTACACTCAATGGGAATATTGTCCAACTCCACCAGTGGGGAGTTCTTAAACATATGTAGAAAAGTTTCTATATTTTTCTGGGCATGATGTCACAAATGCTGAGTCTTATTATTTTAAGTTGCCTCCTGTGAAATTCCAGTATGTCCTGTTAACAGATACCAAATGAATGTATTTTGTTTCCTTTGTTTAACAATTGACCATTAAAAGCTATGAATATTGGTTGAAGTTCGTTGACTAAAAGAGTGCGTGGAAAATTAGAAATTAGCAAATACAGGGTTGGGAAGCTTTGTTTAGAGCATGCTTTATTCTAATGCAAATTGTGTTAGTAACAACAGACAAGCTTTTTAAAGTTAGCAAAAATTAAGGAATTTAATGCACCCAGTATTCCGTCACCAGCTAAATTTAACAAATGGCAAAAGATTTTAAATGTCGCTGAAGAACAGCTTTACGGTTGGGTCCAAAATGGAACATTTAACTTGACACTTTCAGGCCCAAACAGGTGGTTATTGTTGCCAGTAGATACAATTGGTTGTCATGCATTTAGAGCTAGCTGACCTTACCCTATTAGATATCATCACAATACTCCAGTATGGTCACCAAATATAGTGTGGGCAAATAATGTCAACAATGGTTGAAATCTTCCACATCCACAGCTGTTAAAGAACACCTTGGTCTCCTGTCACAAAACACAGACTTCAGAGATTTCTTATTAGATCCTAGAAAACCACGAACAAAGCGCTTCTTATATGCACTATATAACGAAATATGGAAACTTACACAAAAAGAAGCTGTTGCCCGGTTGAAGCAAATAGATCAGGAAAACCTACAGAAAGCGCATGCTGTTGTAGATAATGGTATGAACACTTTATCCAACTGAATTTGCAACCTAAATAATATTGTTTCATCAGCAATTGACATCATACAAAATGAAATATCATTTTTTACAACATGGACAGGGACAGCTAGGACCATTATGCAGTTAGGCTGGCTGTTAGAAGTTCTGAAAAGTGGTTGCGTGCCCTGGCAACACATCAGCTCCAGGGAATTGTTTGACACATTTAATCTGATGTTACAGCAACAAATAGTGGCTAAGAAAGAAGCAAATTACATTTTGTCAAACATCAAAAAGTTAAGAAGTCGCCTTTCACTCAAGCGGAAATGCCATCTGCTGCTTGGTTATTACACGATTAGATTATTGCTACTTCAAATGTAAATTTTAACAAGCTTAGAATGTACATTTTAACAAGCTTGGCAGACTAAAGGCTCTTTTGTTTCATGTGGCGCTTACATTTGCCTGGAAGTGCTATGCTCTCCAAATGGCGAGGTCACCCGCTGAGATACAGTCCCTTTTAAATACTAACTTTCCAAGACAGGATAGTGTACTCATAGGTCACATTTTGAACGCCTCTAACACCGCTGAGATTGTACACTTCTTTAATCCTGTTGTTCTGGTTTTGTCAGCACCTTCTCCTTTATATTTTGGAGTGTCTTTGGGGTATTCCTTGTTACTTTGGGGTTAATTGGTGGCATTTTGCTATTGCTCCTTTTTTATTTGCAATGGGTGTCCATCTCAACAAGGAGGACTGATGGCGCTTCTACCAGCCCAACTTTGTTGTGATTGCATGATGCAGTATTTTGGAGCACCACTCCTGGAAGAACTGGAGGCCAACTGGTCTTTGTCATTCAGACCTCTTCTGAATTGCGTGCAGCCCGTCTTTCGGTGTTTGTGGTGCCCATTTGAACATGCACAGGAAGTGTGTCTTAACATACAGTGCATACCTTCTTTGGACCCTGGTCTGTTGGTGTTTCCAATTAGGAGATATTACAAGACATGCACATGGAGATTACGATTGCTACAGGAAGCTTCCAAAGAGCCACCATTTATGGTGGCTCTTGGTTCTACAACATCTGGCACTGCACAGGAAACTTCTGCCTCGCCCAGAGCTATGGCTGAGGCAACAGGACATGAGTGCTCCCTCACTTTCCTTGTCAAGGAACTGGTTACTTTACCATCTGCTGAAGTGGGGTCCATAACACTTGAAGATATTGGTGTTTTCTTTTTAAAAGATCATGATTATTGCTGATTTGCTGACATATGGCCTTAACTGAAATTCTAATGTAACTGTTTTTAATTTTGCTCAGATTTGGTCTGTTTTGCTTGTCGACATGGATATTTTTTCTCATTCAATATATTTTAGCTTGGTTTTAGTGATTAGTGTAGGAAAGTTGATTTTAGTATTAAGTTTTAAAATACACCCCTGCACCTTTGAACCGACAATGGGGAGCATATTGTGAGGTTATTTTAGCATTTAGAGGGGCACATTATGTAGCCCTGGGCCTGGGGCCTGTACCCTCTCACCTAGGTACATTTTGCTTTTATTCCTTTTAATATTTTAGCAAAGCTTCATTTTAGTGGCATTGTTTTTTATTCTTTTTTATCAGGTGCCCTTCCACGCAGCATTTGATACTCATTCCTTTGCACATCATTTTCATCCTGTACTCAACCCAAGGTTGTACATGATATTTACCAGGTACTGTGGTCCAAGAGTACATTGTCTACCCTACACAGAAAAATATGTGATGTCACATCAGGGCAGTTTTTAGAATAACAGATATGTTATTATAAAACATCACACATCCCACACCAACCTAGAGGGGACATTCCAGCCAGCTTGCCATCTCATGATGCACACCTTCACAGTTTCTGCTGAACCCTTTGGTTCCTCTTTGTCTACGTGGGAGGACTATCAGCAGACTAACATACCTCATCTTCACCTCTGAACGCAGGTGTGGGGGTTGGGCTTCCTTCCTGGGACCAGAAGGACGGGTTAGGACTAACACTGCTCCTTGCTCTCATGTAGAAACTTAGGGCCTCATTTACAAGGCCTTTGCGCCACTGTTGCATCATTTATTTTTAGACAGTGGTGGCACTAGGTAGTTATTTACACTGCTCCAGATATACAAACTGATGCATTGGGCCCAATGCGTGAGGTTGTAAAGATTTGCATCACATTATACCTGTGCAAGGTAGGCGTATCCGGGCAAAAAGCCACACAGAACTGAGGCAGGGAAATTTACAACATTTCTCTGTGTCATTCTGCGACTTCACTGCGTCAACATTTTAATGCCTGCTCAGAGCAGGCCTTAAACTGACACAGGGCTTTTGTCTATGGGAGACATTTTTTTTACGCTAGTCCAGCAATGCATCAGTTTAGTGCCACAGATACGTCTGAATTTCTGATGCATTTGTGAAAACGAGCGCCATGGAACTCTGTACAGTAAATACATTGGGTCCATGGCATTGTTAGGGAGTCGTTGGGCAGCACAAGAAATCTGATGCATCATGCTCAATGCATCAGTTTCTTAAAATGAGGCCCTTAGTTGTGTAGGTAGGAATGTGAGACATTCTTTTGTGACAATATGGTGAAACTGATCCATTATCCTCATTATAGCAATTCAGGCCTTTTTACATTGAGTGCAGTTACTTCTATAAAAACTATTGAACCAAGATCCTGGCTCTGTTTTGTCTTTGCATGTATGAGCCTTTTATAGCTGAGAGAAACGGGCATGATCTGTTCCATCTGACTTTCCTGAGGGACCCGAGGGGGTCCTTATGAGTCTGGCAGTCACTAGACCAGAAGACTTGCGGATGGCAGTCAGACCCCCGCCAATGCTGCAGTCAAAGTGCCACATTACAGCCTTGGAGGTCGAGCCATCAAGGAACCGCCAGCTCCACCATGATCAAAGATCCCAACAGTCTGGAGGTGGTAAGCAGCGCGCCCCGGGAATTATGACCCCCTTCTCCGCCAGCAATTTCATGATGGTACCACCGCTATGAAAAATCTGGTGGAGAACGGGTGCATGGGGCCCCAGGGGGGCCCTGCACTGCCCATACAATTGGCTTGGACAATGCAGGGGCCCCATGGCCGGCACCCTGCAGGCTACAGCATTGCCACCAGCTCGATTACAAGCCAGAGACAATGCTGTAGCCTGTTTTCCGCTAGGCCAGCAGGCAGAAACTCAAGTTTCCCTCCGCTGACCTAGCGAGAAACTCTTAATGGGGCCGGCGAGGAGGTAGCCTGTGTGGCGGCAACCTTCCCATTGGAATTTCGGCAGAAGGTAAAAACTGTCCTCCAAACTTATAATGACCCTCCGAGTGTCATACGATAGGCTGCATCTAATCACTCTTACCTTTGGTAATGGTGAGGTGCTGCTATGTGTGTGGTCACACTGAGTCTCCCATGCTCGGTGGTGCTGCTGCCCAAAATCCAACAGTCTTGTTGCTACAATGGGAGTCCACGGCACCATTGTTTGTGCCCTCTACTCAGGCTACTTCCAATTGCAGTGGGGGTGGGAACTAACCCAGATCTTGTTCTGAGCAACAACAGAAGAGGGGTTAACCATTTCCATTTTTGCACTTCCATTTGGGCACAGCTGTCCTGGATATGTAAATTGTGACTCTAACTTGTTCCATTTTTGTTCACAGGGACACGTTGTTCATGTTTCCAGCATGATATATTGGCTGCACTGATAGTGTTTTTGTTGACATTGTTTTGGGTGTTGCCAGGGAAGCCCCAGATGATGCCAGGGGAGCCCCCCCACCACTGCTGCTTCAGAACATAAATCAATCACTCACATTTCCCCCCCAGGAAACTAATGGAATGGACCTGATGAATAGCCAGAAGAGTCATGAACCTCCTGGTTGTTACCTTTGAACAGCATTAACATTTAAAATTTCCTCTCTATCTACCCATAACCCCTAAATTAACTCCAAAGGTCGTTTTTATTGGCTCTTGTTCTAGTTCCATGCCTTTCAAATATTACTGTGGGAAATGTTTTGACTTCATGTAGACTACTTAAAACTGTATTGGCACAGGATCCTGCAATTGTCTTCTGCTGAATTGGGTGTTTACCCAAAAGTGTTGTTCACATGCTCCTTGACCCCTGACTGATGTGCAAATGTACTCATCCTGCCATCTTCAGAAATATGTGACATCAAATATTGTTCTCTTTGATAACTGCTTGGGGAACACTAACATCCTGCCTAGCAAATCCAAGAAAGGATCATTCTTAGGGGCATTTTTATACTCTGTTTGCTCCGAATGTGCGTCAAAACTTTTGACGCTCATTTGGTGCAAAGGGTGGACCATATTTAAACTTTGACGCCCGCCGACGTCAAAATTCCTCTGTGTGAGTCATTTTTGGGATGCGGAAAACTGCCTTGCGTTAATGACATGCAAGGTAGGCGTTCCCACCCAAAAAATGACTTTAAGGCCTGTGCGCCTTATTTATACTCCTGCGTCATTTTGACGCACAGGAGAGGGCAGGCCTTAAAAAAACGGCGCACGGGCCTTTAACGCCTGGATCAGGGCAGGCGTTAAGGGACCTGTGGGCTCACTTCCATGGTCTCTGACGATGGAAGGAGTCCAGAGGTGCCCTTCCCTGCCCCCAGGGACACCCCCTGCCACCCTCACCCACCCCTGGAGGACACCCATGGATGGGGGGACCCATCCCAGGTAAGTACTGGTAAGTTGAGGTAAGTATTTTTTTTTTTTAAGTGGCATACGGGGGGCTAATTTGGGCCCCCCCTACATGCCACTGAGCCCAATGACCATGCCCGGGGGTCTGAAGACCCCCGGGCATGGCCATTGGGCAAGGGGGCATGACTCCTGGCTTCACTAAGACGGGAGTCATTTCAATGGGGTTGTGCGTCATAAAATGGTGCAAGCCCGGTTTGAGGCATGATTTTTGCCTCAAACCTGACTTGCACCATTTTTTTACGCACAACCTCCTATTTTCCCCTAACGTCATTCCTTAAATAAGGTGCCCGCATGGCGCATAGGTATGGCGTTAGCCGGCTGTAACATTTTTGACGCAAACCAGCGCCGGCACTGGTTCACGTCAAAAAATATAAATATAGGCCCTAGTGTTTCAAAGATAGTTGTAACTCCTGTGTTGAGCTTCACCACTGCACTTTACACTTTTCATTGTGTTTTCCCAACAACAATCCAGCCTTGTGGATCCCTGTCTAGAGGCTGCAGTCCGGCCCCTGAAAAATAATTATAAGTTCAATTTCCGACAAAAAATCAGTTTTAGATAGTTATATATTTATTGAAACCATTATTTTATATTTCAACATCAAATGTTCTTATGAAGATACAGTAGCATGCTTTCCTTACCACATATCACAATACGATAAAATGTTAATCTAACACTTCTGATTAATTAAAATGTAATTTTCATAATGTTGCCTATTCAAGAGCCACCACTTTGAGTTGATATTCTTATCGTCAAATTACCTTTGTAGAACAATAGTAGGTGTAGGTATGGCTAAATTAAGACACATTCCATTTTAGAAACCAGGCTTGTATTTTGTCGTTAAAAACTTAAATGTTAACTAAAACATTTATAAAAAAATTAATTTGATTTATATCAAAACTATCTTCCTAAATAAAATAAATGTTCTCATACTTGCAGGCAATCATTTAAATTAACGTTAGTTTATGAAGTATGTAACATGCCATTTCTAAGTTAATATATCTGCTACACCAAATAAAACATACAATCTTCATTACAGTGTTTAAATGTGAAATAGTACGAACATTGGCCCATATTTATACTTTTTTAGCGCCGCATTTGCGCCGCTTTTTAACGCAAAAACGGCGCAAACTTACAAAATACAATTGTATTTTGTAAGTAAATTAGCACTTGTATAGCGCACTACTCACCCGTTAGGGTCTCAAGGCGCTGTACTTATATCGCTATGGAACCCCTCCTGGCTTTTTCCCTGTGAGGCGCCCACTCCTGAGCACCCCCAGGGTGAAGCCAGGCATCCAAGCGCTGTTGGGGCCGTTGTGGAGATTAAGCAAGCTATTGCCCAGAGTTGCAGAGTGGGACCCATGAATTAGATTAGGCACTGAGGCGAGAATTATCTGGTCAAGGGGAATTGAGCCCAAGACCTGCCGAAGCGGGACTTGAACCCTGGTCTTGAGCCAGATCTCTGCTTCAGTGTCTGCCGCTCTAACCATTGAGCCACACATCTCCACACTTCTGTAAGTTTGCGCCGTTTTTGCGTCAAAAAGTGACGCAAATGCGGCGCTAAAAAAGTATAAATATGGGCCATTGTATCTTTACTATGACCTTATAGTACAGTGTATCTTGTTTTGACATATATTTAATTATCATTTTATAGTTGAAAAGTTATTTTTGAGTTGCATGATTTATTTAGTCATAGGACTCAGATGCATCACGTTTTCCTACACGAGGGAGAAGAAACACAATTGTTAGAAAATCCTCATCAAACTTAAGGTAAATGGTGCAATGTTCATGGAAAGCTTTTAGCACATCTTTCTAACTTTCACTTTTCGTGTGTGTGTTCACGAGTTTTGGTAACTTCTGTGGATTGGTGGTGCTTGAGATTTGTGAGTTGTAAATGTGTCTTTGTTTTCTTAATTGTGTAGTGAGTCTTGTTTTTCTTCACTTTGTAACATTATTTTCACTTTTGTCTGTCTTGGTGTGTGTTTTTGGTAAATATCTATTTGTCTTAGTCTATATTGTATTGTTAGCGTAAATTTAAAGATTTTAGTGAGTATTAGGGGTGTGTTTTGTGTTGTTTGGGGTTAGAATACTGTTATGGATACTTTTAACTATAGGTATTTCTGGAAAGGTGAGAAATGAGAATTTTGTCGAGAGGGCAGTAGGAGCACTGATATGACCTGTTGTCTAGTACCTCCCTCAAATGCTAGTATATGGTGGGAGAGCGGAACAAGGATACCAGATGAGAAACACAACCTGCACAAGGATCACATGCAATAGTAACTTACCAAAATGGCAAGAGGGAACCACACAGTGCAGCAAGTGCAGCACTGATGGTCTGATATTTCCAGAGAGAAAGACCTGATGTACCATCTAGGTATTGAAGTTGCTGGACCACTTGCTAAATGATATATCTGACTTTTTTTTATTTTGTGACATTGTGTCATTTTTAAAAGCAATGAAAGGATTTTTTTCATTTTTTTTGTTTTATAATTCTTTACTCAAAAAAAATCTGGAAGTGAATTAATAAAGACGTTGTTTTGTTTTTATTCTCCTTACTCGACACAAAAAGATTGCTTGCTTCGATCACAGTGTAAAAATAAAATATACACAGTGCAGCACATAGCACCGACTTGTAACACCTTGCATCAAGTAGTTGTTACATGGATAGAGCCTGGTTGGGTGTTCTTGTGTGTCTTCTTCTGTAATTTGAATGAAACACATATTGACTAAAAAAAACTTTGATACATGTGTTACTGCTAAAATGTTGTGTCTACATGAGTGTGCTGCATCAGTTTTTTATATACTTTGTACTTTAGCTTGGCCTGTGTAGTGCATTCTGCAGAAAACATGCAAAGTGGTATAAACCACAAAGCATATATTTGTTGCATGAAGGTACTCATTCTTGCACACAAACACTACTGAACAAAGCACAGGCTTCCTTGCACCATGGTGCAAGACTGGATGTTTGATCTCTAGGCAAACAAAAGGGCCCTGGCATTGGGAGGTAGCATAATAACCGCATTTGTGTAACATTATGGCACAGTTCTGTTCTCTCACTTTCACACAAAGCACTACAGCAACTTCACTTGATGATCTTCGTTTGGTAAAACGTTACATAAATATGTCCTGTCACAACCTGTTCATTTGGGTTTGTAAAATGAATTCTGTTTAGATGTAAGCTTTGTTTATCCATGTGCTGCTGCCCTACTGGTAGACTTGTGGTAAGGCATGGACAAATGTAACCTGGCACAAATGTACGTATGTCAAGGGCAGGCTGATTTTTACTTATGATAAATTAGGTTTTCACAAATGTAATACCTTTCTTCCTTTATATGGATAAAGTACAATGCTGCACAGCTGGACACACAAGCGAGGAGCTACACTTTTTTTATCTTTGTTTGACCTGGCTCAGGCAGCTCTATAGTGTGGATTTTAATATCAGGGTCATAGTGTTTGTAATAAAGTTTTACTTAATGAATCATGTGTGGATGTACATGACCTAAAACTAAACAACTGTGTCATTTATCTATGAGGCAAAGTTACAAAAGGAAACCCATTTTGTTCAGAATTTTGAAACAACCACAAAGTTAATAATAAATTTTGCTTTAATTATGAGGGAACAAATCTCGATTAATGGATGGTCTGCATCCCTTACATTTTCCTAAGACTTGAAAAAATGTTAATGAATGTGGGCTACAACTTGTTGGATTAATAAAATGCAATGCAACAATAAGCAAATATAAAAATACACTCACAATTTAATCAGACATAGGTGGATCTATCTGGTAAAAACATACATATGATGTAAAGTAGAAATATTTATTTTTCTTATCTTGATATCACCATTTAACTGTACTTCAAACATCATCCTGTGTTGTTACATTGTAATTAGCCTGCCATCTACACAGTCTAACTTGCAGTATGTCAGTTCAATCAATCGGTAACCTAATGGATGACGTTAGTGTTGAAGTTGTCAATTACTCTATTATTGGTTAAGTTTTGTTGCATTATAATAAAAAAAACAAGATTGTAGGCCTCATCTATAACCGAAGGATGTTACAAAAGTACAACGTCTGTAAGGTGTTGTTTAACAAAAATGTTATGGGTGATATATTACTGAACAACCTCCGAATAATTGTGTTAAATTTTTAAAGAAGATGCAACAGATGTACAATTTTATATTAATTATGTTTGAACCAGTTTTTAGACAGCTCTCATCCATATGATGGCATGTAAACATCTGTATTTAAAACCCTGCACCTACTACTAGTGATATATATTTCTTTCTGTCACAAATTTTACAATTGTATCCAGCATAGGCCCATATTTTTTTTTTTTTTTTTGCACCACATTTACGGCATATTTTGATGCAAAGTAGCGAAAACGTACAAAATTCAAAAAATGACACAAATACAGCGCAAAAAAGTATAAATATGGGCCATAGTGCTTTGCAAATCAGTCCTGTCATCATGGATTAAGTTAACAAATGATGTGTAATAGAAAACCTGTGATGATAAAGAGTACAATTAAATCACTTTGTTTTTGATGCGTGATGTGTTTTGTGAGAAATTATGTGATATATGGTTGGAGTTCTACTACATTTTGACACTCACAAAAGGTTTGTGCTGGAGACACTTTTGGCCCTCATTGCAACCCTGGCGGTTGGTGTTAAAGCGGCGGTAATACCGCCAACAGGCTGATGGTAAAAAAAATTGAATCACGACCACAGCGGAAACCGCCAACACAGACAGCCACTTTAACATTCCAAACCGCCACGGCGGTAGCAACAAACACTGCGACGGTAACCACTAACAGACAGGCGGAAGTCAATGTACTGCCCACCACATTACAAGCCGCCCATCACCAGCTTTTCTGGGGTGGTACCAACGCCATCAAAAGCACGGCGGAAACAGTACTTGGAAGGGAAACCACTCACCTTTCGACACTCAACGAAGAACTAGGTCGCCATGGAGCTCAAACTGCAGGTGTTTCCGATGTTGGTGTATCTTGTCATCTACCAGGAGTACAAACGGTGGCAGTGACGACCACAGTGAGTACTGCACCTAGCACACAGGGGAGGGCGGAGGAAAAAGAGAGTGACACACATATGCAACACGCAACACCCTACCCCTACCCTCACCCCCAACACCATACACACAAACACATGCAACAACATTACATATACACCCCGTAACCCTCTGGAAAAATGCAAGGACGAAAGGAATTGAGTCAAATGAGTGTCATGTTAGGAAAAGTCAGATATACGTTACAAAATCAAAAACAGTATTTGCAATATATACAATATGTACATAAGGCAGTACATTGTCCACTCAAAATGTCCGTGGGCCACTGGGCCAAAACTCATAGGCCAAGCCCACACTTGACTCCTGCCTCTATACGGAGAGAACACTGCATCAGGTCGAAAACACACGGGCACCTCAGGGGGACGGGGAAGAGGGGGCACCTCTGTCAGAAGATGGGACAATGCCACTGCTCCCGGAGGGGGTTCCATGCCCACAGTGATGTCCTGGGAGTGAAAAGCCACAGTCTCTCAAGTCTCCAAAGTGGGTGGTTTGCCCACTGCCTGGTCCTGGGGAGTGCAAAGCCACAGTCTCTCAAGTCTCCCAAGTGGGTGGTTTGCCCACTGCCTGGTCCTGGGAAGTGCAAAGCCACAGTCTCTCAAGTCTCCCAAGTGGGTGGTTTGCCCACGGCCCGGTCCTGGGGAGTGCAAAGCCACAGTCTCTCAAGTCTCTCAAGTGGATGGTTTGCCCACTGCCTGGTTCTGGGGAGTGCAAAGCCACAGTCTCTCAAGTCGATGCCTTTCTCCACTGGTTTTGGAGGGGGCTTGGTGCCCAGTGTGCTTCATCCTGCCAAGGATAGGGTGAGTGGATGCCTTTCTCCACTGGTTCTGGAGGGGGCTTGGTGCCCAGTGTGATTCATCCTGCCAAGGATAAGGTGAGTGGATGCCTTTCTCCACAGAATCTGGAGGGGGCTTGGTGCCCAGTGATGCAACACTTGGGGTGTGGCAGTTTACAGTCCCTCACCTGGGTGTCTGAGCCACAAGATTTGCAGTGACCAGGATGCATGATAGTCCATGGAGGCAGGGCTAGAGTCCATTCGGTGGCGGCTACGTCTGCACTGTGGTGCTAGTGCCAGTGCCGCTGGGGGTGCGGCCAGTGGTGGAGGGAGGCTCCAGCCTCTCTCCTGCAGCCTCAGACGGCTGCCAACTGGGACTGCTGCCGTTGGCAGTGCTGTTACTGTCAGCGGTGCAGGTGGTGGGGCTTGCAGCAGTGCTTGTGGCGGTGCAGGTGGCGGTGCTGCCCCCGGTGCAAGTGCCGGTGCTGCCACTGGTGGGAGGAGGCTCCAGCCCTTCTCCTGCAGCCTCGGACGGCTGCCCTCTGGGGCTACTGCTGCTGTCCGTAGTGGTGCTTGCGGCGGTGCAGGTGGCAGTGCTTGCGGCTGTGCTAGCGGACAGGCTGCTGGCGGTGCTGGCCGTGGTGCAGGTGGCAGTGCTGGCAGTTGTGCTGGTAGCCACCAGCCGTTTACCTGCAGCCTCGGACAGCTGAAGTGCCTTGCCTGGTGTTTTGTGCCCCTTCCTCACCTCAGCAGATTGTGGTGTCACCTTGGGTCTGGCAGCTGGAGTCTTTGAGGTGGCCTTGCTCGGTGGTTGTGGCTCCTTCCCCTTGCTGGATGCTGTCCCCTTCTTCACCTTGCCAGGTGACGGAATGGATTTTGCCTTGGCGGGTTCCCCCTTTGATCCTCTGACAACTGCATGATCCACAGCTGACGGGGACTTGGTGGCTGAGGTGCTGGGCTGGGTTTTGGCTACCCTGGCACGAGGGGAAAGACGGGGGAGGGGTGGGGGAAGAGGAGATGTTTGCAAGGAAAATCTTCTTAGGGACAATGGGGCGGGAAGAGGGAGAAGGTCTGGGAGTGGAGGAAGAGGGAGTGGTTGTAGGAGGTGACTGTGCTGAGTTTGGGTGCAGGTCCATGAGCTGGAAGTTGTTGTGAGGTGGATGGCTGTTGGGAGGGTGGGTGCTTGCGTTTGTGTACTTTGGGAGGAGGGGTCACAGACACACTGGGAGAAGACACAACGGACGTGTACATGGATGTGGGGGTGGTGACTGCCAGTGAGGGGTGTGTAGTGATGGGTGTGCTGGTGATGGAGGTGAATGAGGATGTAGTGCATGCAGGTGTGAGTGGAGACGCTACTGGGAGGGAGGTGGACGAAGAGGCGGAGGGGGACACAGTGGAGGCAGTGGATGTTGGTGTGTCTGCATGGGGATGGTGCTTGTGTGAGTGCCAGTGAGATGAAGTGTGGTGCTTGTGTTTGCCTGAGCCACTTCTGTGTGTTGATTTGGGTGAATGCTGGTCTGAAGGTGTGCTTGGGACAGGCTGGGGTTGAGGGGATTGGGACTGGGTAGAGGATGTTGAAGGGGGGAGGCTTGAGACAGGGACAATGGCTGCCATCAGTGCAGAGGCCAGAGCCTAAAATACTCTCTGTTGGGCCGCCACGCCAGAGTGAATGCCCTCCAGGTATGTATTTGTTTGTTGCAAATGCCTCTCAACACCCTGGATGGCATTCAGAATGGTTGACTGCCCAACAGTGAGGGATCTCAGGAGGTCAATAGCCTCCTCACTGAGGGCAGCAGGGCTGACTGGGTCAGTGCCTGAGGTGCCTGGGGCGAAGGAGATGCCCACCCTCCTGGGTGAGCGGGCACGGGAAACACGCTAAGGGGCTGCTGGGAGAGCGGTGCTGGTACAGGTGTGGCAGCTGTACCTGTTGTTGGGGTGGGCACAGAGGTGTCATCCACTGCCAGGGAGTTTCCATCGGAGAAAGAATCGATGTCTGTGGCGTCCCCTCCTGTCACTGTCATGGTGCTCCCCTCACCCTCCGTCCCACTGGTGCCCTCACTGTCGGTGGATTCGACCTCCAGGCCCATGTGGAATGCAGCTCCCTCTGTCGCCGGTGCCTCTGCTCCTCTGCCAGATGATGCTAATGCACACAAAGACAGGGTGACAAAACAAAAAGGGGGGGAGAGACAGAGGATACACTTGGTCAATGCCAGCAACAACACTACCGTTGGCATACACAACTCACATAGAACAGCCCTATGCACTATTCCATGCACTACCATATACAATGCCAGTCACCAGCCCATGGGGTACAATGCCTAACGCCATCAGCTGCACACCTGAAACAAATAGGGCCCTGACCAGTAGTAGATGCCCACTGACACTATTAGGTTTGGAGTGCTTCAGAGCCTGCCCAACAAGGGACCTACCCTGCCATGTTCGCCCTGGCCTAAGGGCACCCACACTCCACATCCCCACCCAGGTAAAAGCTTAATGCACGCAAAGTACTGAATCAGATTTTGTACTCACCCCCTTGTGGCTGCTGTGATGCCCTCAAGCGCCCATCCAACTCCGGATAGGCCACCGCCAGGATGCAGAACATCAGGGGGGTCGGGGTCGACTGGCACCCCTTCCTCGTTGGGAGGCCAGCCCAGCTGGGCCTCTGCTGTCTTCCTTGCCCAGTGGCGCAGGTCCTCCCACCGTTTGCGGCAGTGGGTGTTCCGCCTGTCAAAGACCCCCAGGGTCAGCACCTCCTTGGTGATGGCACGCTACATACCCTTTTTCTGATGGGCACTGACCTGTAGGAAACAGACAGCAGAAAAGGGAATTAGTTAACCGTCCGGACCATCACTCTCATGGCCCACCATATCCGTCCCATCCCCTGACGCACGTACATTGACCACCATACATGCAGCACTCTGGCCAGGACACTTCAGCCCCCCCAACATGTGGCTTACATAGACAGCACTCCATACATTCATGGCCCACACATCATGCTCACAGTGTACTCACCTGTTTGTCTGGAGGACCGTAGAGTAACGTGTACTGGGGTAGGACCCCATCCACCAGTCTCTCCAACTCCTCCGCAGTAAAGGTAGGGGCCCTTTCCCCAGAAACATGAGCCATTGTCACTTCCAGACACAGGTTACAGCAGCACATGCAGTGTAGGTTCTCTCCTGTTGAAGGTCAGGTAGCACGTCCACGGCGGTGCGTACCGCCACTGCCGGCATACATCACCATTGGCTCCCGGAACCCATAGGGCCCAATGATAACCAATGAGAAGTTGCGCTGCAGTCATCGACCGCCGACCGCTACAGCACACAATGCCAGCGGTATTACCTCATTTCCACTTGTCCCTCCTCACAGATCAGGCAGCCGCCATTTCAGGGGGCCATGGCACCTAACTGTGTCACAGCAGACATTGGCACAGCAACTGACTCTCGGATTCACATACTGGTTCTGTAAAGGAAGAAATGCATCATTATTGCCTCAGAAGTGTGATTATGACCCTCGGCTCATGTTTTCCTTCATAGGCATCAACCGCTGAGGATGAATATGAGATGGAGACATCCTCCTGTGTATAGACCCCTGATGGACCTTGTGACAATGGAGGACAGACACATTATCCTAGCCTAGAGACTTGATCGGGCCACAATCCAAGAACTGTGTGCCCAATTAGAGCCAGACCTGATGTCAGCTATCCGCCAGCCCACATGTATCCCCCCTCTAGTACTGTCAGTGCTCCATTTCCTGGCAAGTGGTTCCTTCCAAACAACAGTGGCCATGGCATCAGGGATGTCTCAGCCTATGTTCTCAAATGTGTTTACCAGAGTGTTGTCAGCCCTGCTTAAACACATGCGCAGCTATATTGTATTCCCCCAGGTGGAGGATCTGGCCATAGTGAAAGCTGACTTTTATGCCCAGGAACATATCCCCAACATCATTGGTGCCATAGATGGTACACATGTAGCATTTGCCCCCCTCTGGAGAAATGAACAAGTGTTCAGGAACAGAAAAAGCTATCACTCTGTGAATGTGCAGATGATGTGTTTGGCGGACAAGTACATCTCCCATGTGAATTCCAAGTTTCCTGGAGCTGTGCATGCCGCCTTTATCTTGAGGAATAGCAGCATCCTATATGTGATGGGCCAACTCCAGAGGGACCGGGTGTGGCTAATAGGTGAGCCCAAGGTTCCCACCCAGTATATGTTGGTGTGTGGGTATGGGGTTGTCCCTACGGGTTAGTGTGTGTCTGACAGTTGTCCCGCAATATTTGCAGGTGACTCTGGTTACCCCAACCTCTCATGGCTACTGACCCCAGTGAGGAATGCCGGGACAATGGCAGAGGAACGTTACAATGAGGCACATGGCGAACTCGGAGGATGATTGAGAGGACCTTCGGCCTCCTGAAGGCCAGGTTCCGGTGCCTCCATCTGACAGGTGGATCCCTGTACTACTCACACAAGAAGGTGTGCCAGATCATCGTTGCATGTTGCATGTTGCACAACCTGGCTTTGAGATGCCAGGTGCCTTTTCTGCAAGAGGATGAGCCTGGAGATGGTCTTGTGGCAGCGGTGGAGCCTGTGGACAGTGAGGAAGAGGAGGCATAGGAAGAAGATGTGGACAACAGAAGTAATATCATCCAGCAGTTCTTCCAGTGACACACAGGTAAGACACTTTACCTTCACTTTACTTTTCAGTTTTCTGTTTGACATTGTACATGGCAGCCTGATTTCCCTATGTCTATGGCCACTTACTGTACGCCTTGGCATCTCTAATTTCAGATCTCTGTGGCCCACTCTGGCTCCTGGTATGTTTACTGCTGCCTACTAAAGGTCATGCCAATGTTTATATAACTGTACATATGACTTGCAAGGTTTTCAGACTGTTGTACTAATAAATATTTCAATCATTTGAAAGACTCAAGATTTGTATTTGTTCCAAGGGTAAGCCAGTGACCATGCCTCCATTATTACCGTGGGGCCTGTTTAACAAATGGATTTCTTCCTCTTTAAACTCAGTTTTGCCTTGCAAACTGAGTGTGAAAAAACCTGCTCATAAGTCTAGTCCCTGGTTTTCGTCTTCTCTATTGGACCTTAGAAAGAACTGTAAAAAATTGGAGAGAATTTGGAGAAAAGATTATAATCTTTCTGCTAAAGAAGCCTATAGATCAGCTATTAGATCTTACCATCATAATATTAAGACAACACAAGCTCTATATTACAGCAGTAGAATAGAGAACTCGTCCACTTCTCAGAAAGAAATCTTTCAGATCTTTAAGGAGCTCACTATACCCCCTATGCCACCCTCCCCGGTGGAAGCTTCTATTGTGCATAGTAATGTATTAGCGGCTCACTTTCAAGACAAGATTAACAAGATATACTCAGTTTTTCCACCATCTCCCTCTCAGAATAATCTCATGGGGCAGGAGATGAATTCTCTTTCTTTACTCGCCCCTTAGACCTCTTAGATCTCGTTCTTCTCGACAGGTTTACATCCCTTCGGTCAAGAGATCATGGGGAGGTAATTTGTTCTCCATCAGGGCTGCTCGGCTCTGGAATGCCCTGCCCTTTGAATGCCGTCAGGAATCCTCTGAACTTCTCTTTAGGAGGAAGTTGAAAACCATTCTCTTTCCCAGTTAATCTGCTTCCCCTGGCTCTTCCGACATTCAAGGTGTACTTTAGCGCTGGGATGCACCCGGGTAGCCATGCTCTCTACAAATCTATAAACTAAACTAAACTAAACTTATTTAAGTGCTCTTACATAGAGGGGGTTGTGCAATGGGCTGGGGTGATGGTGGAGGAATGTCTAGTTAGAGTCCAATCTCTTGGTATCACAGGTGAATTGTGCAATGGGGCATAGGAAGGGGTGTAATGGCAGTTCAAGGTGGACAGGCTGACAGAGTGGGACAGAAGGGTGACAATCAGGAGAGTCATATTTCCTGGCGGGGGTCTTGGCAATGTTCTCTGGCTTCTGCCTGGATCGCAGGGACCGTTTGCGGGGTGGTTCTCCTTCTGCAGGGGGTGGGGTGCTGTTGGGCTGTTGGTCCTGTGGCAGGGCCTCCTGTCCGCCAACGCCGGCAGAGGTGGAGGCCTGTTCTTCGGTGTGGCTAGTGTCTGGGGCCCTGCCTCCCTCATGGTGTTGCCCCTGTCAGCCAGCACCCCTGCAATGGTGACCAGGATGGTGTAGATGTTTTTTAGGTCCTCCCTGATCCCCAGGTACTGTCGCCCCTGCAGCCGCTGAGTCTTCTACAACTTGTACAGTATCTGGCCGATGGTCTCCTGGGAATGGTGGTATGCTCAAAGGATGTTGGTGAGTGCCTCCTGGAGAGTCGCTTCCCTGGGTCTGTCCTCCCCCTGTCGTACAGCAGTCCCCCCAGCTTCCCTGTCGTCCTGTGCCTCTGTCCCCTGAACCGTCTGCCCACTGCCAGATCCCTGATCGTCCTGTGTTTGTGGGGTTACCTGGGATCCCTGTAGTGGTGGACACACTGCTGATTGACGTGTCCTGGGGACAGTGGCATGGGCCCGCTGGGTGGGTGCTGTGCTGGTGTTTCCTGAGGGGGAAGGGTCTGTGGTGGGTTGGGACTGTGGCAGGGTAACCGACTGTCCAGAGGTCCCTGATGGGCCAGTTTGGTCATCGTGATCCAGGCGTGCAGAGCTGCTGTCATCACTGTGGGCCTCCTATGGGGGGGACTGGATGTTGGTGGCAACTCCTCTCCGGTGACGTTGAGTAGGGGTTCTGTGGGGATGAAAATGCAGTGTTACTGTATCTGCATGTGCCATCTTGTGCATGGGTGTGTTTCCCTGTATGGTTGTGATTGCCCTCACAGCTTTGCCTTGTGTGCGTGGTGATTTTGTGGGCTAGGTGATTCTCTCTAATGGGCATGCTGTGGGGATGGGTGTCCATGCAGGTCTGTGATGGGGGTCCATGGACTGGTGTTACATGCAGGGCTTGGTTTTGGGATGGGTGGGTTGTGATAGTGGGGTATATGTGAGGTGGTGGAGTGATGGGGTGAGGGGAGGGGTAGGAGTTTGTGATGGCATGCAGGTAGGGTGGGTATATTGTAGTAAAGATATGACTTACCAGAGTCCAGTCCTCCTACTACTCCTGTGAGGCCCTCAGGATGCATTATTGCCAAGACTTGCTCCTCCCATGTTGTTAGTTGTGGGGGAGGAGGTGGGGGTCCACCGCCAGTCCTCTGTACAGCTACCTGGTGTCTTGCAACCATGGAACGCACCTTCCTCCGTAGGTCGTTCCACCTCTTCCTGATGTCATCCCTTGTTCTTGAGTGCTGTCCCACGGCATTGACCCGGTCCACGATTCTCCACCATAGCTCCATCTTGCTAGCAATGGACGTCTGCTGCACCTGTGATCCGAATAGCTGTGGTTCTACCGGGATGATCTCCTCCACCATGACCCTTAGCTCCTCCTCTGAAAACCTAAGGCCATATTTATACTTTTTGACGCAAAACTGCGCTAACGCAGTTTTGCGGCAAAAAAATTAGCGCCAGCTAACGCCATTCTGAAGCGCCATGCGGGTGCCATATTTATTGAATGACGTTAGCCGGCGTTAGCCGGCGTTAGCCGCCGGCGCTGTCTGGTGTGCGTTAAAAAAAATGACGTACACCAGGCAGCGCCGGCGTAGGGGGAAAATGGCGTATGGGCGTCCACAAATGGTGCAAGTCAGGCTGAGGCAAAAAAATCGCCACAACCCGATTTGCGCCATTTTTTTACGATGCCCATCCCCCATTGAAATGACTCCTGTCTTAGCAAAGACAGGAGTCATGCCCCCTTGCCCAATGGCCATGCCCAGGGGACTTCTGTCCCCTGGGCATGGTCATTGGGCATAGTGGCATGTAGGGGGGCACAAATCAGGCCCCCCTATGCCACAATTCTTTTTTAAAAAAAATACTTACCTGGACTTACCTTAATGTCCCTGGGGTGGGTCCCTCCATCCTTGGGTGTCCTCCTGGGGTGGGCAAGGGTGGCAGGGGGTGTCCCTGGGGACAGGGGAGGGCACCTCTGGGCTCATTCTGAGCCCACAGGTCCCTTAACGCCTGCCCTGACCCAGGCGCTAAAATCCGGCGCTAATGCGGATTTTTTAGACCCGCCCACTCCCGGGCGTCGTTTTTGCCCGGGAGTATAAATACGACGCATATGCATCGGAGTAATTTTTTAAGACGGGAACGCCTACCTTGCATATCATTAACGCAAGGAAGGTGTTCACGCAAAAAAATGACGCTAACTCCATGAACTTTGGCGCTAGACGCGTCTAACGCCAAAGTATAAATATGGAGTTAGTTTTGCGTCGAATTTGCGTCGAAAAAAACAACGCAAATTCGGCGCAAACGGAGTATAAATATGCCCCCTAGGGTGTGTTTGGGGTGCCATGGATGTGGTGTGAGTGATATGTGTGAGGATGTGCGGGGTGATGTGTTGTGGTGTGTGGTGTGAAGTGCGTGGATGGTGTATGGGTGATGGTGTTCTGTGGCTCAGATTGAGTGGGTGCTCCTGGCTTGTCTCGCTCTCTTTTCGCAATCTTTTTTTTCATTGAAAGGGTTGTGGGTAATGTGGGTGGGTGTTTTATAGTGGTGTGAGTGTGTGGGTGTGGTGTGTGTATGTGTGTCAGATGCATGTAGTTTGAATTGTCCAATGTGGTGGTGTTTTGTAAATGTGTGTGTATTTTGAGCGCAGCAGTGTGTTCTGCCAAAGGTTTACCACGGTTGAAAGACCGTCGTGGTGATTTGTGGGACCTGATACTGTGGGCGTATTCCTGTTAGCGTAATGGTGTGAGTTTTGGTACCGCCAATTTATCACTGATGTTTGGTCTGGCGGACTTGTGTGGGTGTCTGTATAGTGGCGGATTTCTCTGTGTGGGTCATAATACCCGTAGCGGTATACCACCGTGGTCACGGTATGTTGGCGGCCGTCAGCACGGCAGTAGGTGGCATTTACTGCCAAGGTTGTAATGAGGGCCTTTGAGCCTTTTATGTTATCTTTTAATGCAATGCATTACAAAAAATGATTAGGTTTTCTGCGTTGTTGCGAACGTAGGAGAGGTTGGATTGATCTACCTTTTAATGATATAGTTCTTTTTAGCTCTTTCATAGTACTGGCACACTTTGGCCTGCCTAGTGCTAATGTTGTCTCCTTTGTGCCATAGGGCATTGGTGCCTGTGCTGTGGCAGCATATTTGTATTGCAGGAATGAGTTTCTTCCTCCAAAATTTTTATAATTTTGACTATTTCCTCTTTGTATGTGTGCTGCCAAATGCATCCAACACCCAAAGATGACATAAAAAAGACTAATTAGGAGATTGATAGTTATAAATGTCTCCTCAGGTAGGAGTACCATTTAATTTAAAATACATTTAAAAGTCTGACTAAAATGGGATTTTATCAAAAACAAAGTGTAAATGCACAGAAATGGGGATGAACCACACATATAATGCATTATTGATGCAAACTAACAATATGCAAAACTGAGCACAGCATTGCATTACATTCAAAGCCAAACTAAGACAGGAAATTAGTGATTTGCATCGCTCAGTCAAATAAAAACAATGGAGCATATTTCCAGGAAAGTGGTGCATCAGAAATCATGTGCCATTTTCTTGTGCTCCCCTACCAGCAAGTAATGACACATTTTAGTGCCATATTTATGATATGGCGCACCATAGCGGTCGTTAAGCCAATAGCATCAGACTTTTTGATGCTATTGTGGTGCTTTGGTGCACTAGCGTCATACATTTTATAGGTTACTATGGGATTGTTTTTCTAATACCTGCTTTGAGCATTAAAGATGTTGCCAAAATGGTGCAGTGAAATCTTGTAAATTTCACTGTGCCATTTTTCTGGGCCTCCTAGCGCCAGAACTCCCCACTTGCATACATTATGCCTGGCGCAGGCATAATGTGACGCAAGGGGTTACAAAGTGGTGCAATGCATACATTTGAAAATATGGCGTGGCAAAAATGCCTCCTTAACCCCACATTAGTGTAAAATAATTACACTAATGTGCACAAGGAGGAGCTAGGAGCTTGTAAATATGCCCCAATATTTTGCATTGTTGCTGCACAAGAAAGGTCACACAAGCACACCCTAACTATAAGTAAGTCTGGAACTAGGTTTTGACAGTTAACTTATCACTACCCCCATGGACCACCATACATGCAGTCATTATCCTCCTACTCACAGGATCCTCTTGTCTTGTGAGGGAGCTAGATGTTGATGCTTCTGGCCTTTATGGACTATTGCATAGTGTGTTTTTTTACTTTACACTTTGGGCATAACAAACATGGGTGCATGTCTTGCTCAGTATATCAGTACCAGTTTGTCTTACATAATTAGAGAAGAAACTTGCAAACCAACCTATTAGGCAGTAATTCAAATAAATCCAGAATATATATACATGTATATATATATATATATATATATATATATATATATATATATATATATATAAATTTATTTATTTATTTTTTCACTGACAAAAAACATAGGTTAGAGGGAAGTTACAGTTAGGTTTTGAATTTCCTCATAGAAAACCATAAAAATTCAGCAGATATAGTTAGAGTTCTTTCAAGTAACTAAGACTCACTCCATAAGATAACTATAAATCATGCCTTCGCCATGCACAGTTGTCTCATCCATAATCTTATTGCAAATGTTGCAGTGACAATATGAAGGATGACGTAGAATATGTCATCAATGATATAATATGTGGAGTAATTAGCTGTGCATGGCAAAGGCGCGAGTTATAGTTACCTTAGAGTGCGAGTTTTAGTTACTTGAAAGAACTCTAACAGTAACTGCTGAATTTCTATGGTTTTGAACAAGTAAATTCAAAACCTAACTATAATGTCCCTGTAACCTATGTTTTTTTTCTGTGAATTTCTATGTTTTTTAATGTATAGTAATTTTTATTTCTATAAGTGAATCTAACTGAGGCCAACCCCTTATAAACACCCAACCTTGCACCGTGCACGGCCTTCTCTCATGTGCAGTAAGGGTTGCCTGCAAGGGCTGTCTGCAGCCAGTCCTTGCGGTCAACCCCTTTAACCATCCAACCCAATCGTGGGCACGGGCCTTTGCACATGCACAGCAGAAGTTGGCAGCGGCCTCTCTGGGTGTGAGAATAGGTGTGAGAGGCTGTATCTGGGGGTAAGAGTGGCTGTCAGAGTGTCTAGGTGTGAGAGTGCGTACATCACTGTTTTAGTGGGTGTGTCAGTATGTGTGCTGGTCTGTGAGTGGGTGTATCAGGATGTTAGTGGGTCTGTGTGTGGGCATGTGACAGTCTGACTGAGTGTGTAACTGACTGATTGGACCTGAGTGGGTGTGTGAGGGTCTGACAGAAGCTGTGAGTGCATGAGGGTTTGAGTGAGTCTGTGAGTGGGTGTGTGAGTTTCTGAGTGGGTCTGTGAGTGCGTGCGTTAGTGTTTGAGTGGGTCTGTGAGTGGGTGTGTAAGTGTCTGAATGGATGTGTGAGTGAGAGAATTGATTGAAAGAGAGACAGAGAGAGAGAAAGAATGTGAGAGGAACAGAGATAGTCTTTGATGTCTGATATAGCAAAAACAACAAGTGATGGACGGAATGCTGAACATTGTCAAACACTCACCCCCAGTCATAGATCTGGGTTTAATCCATCATTCTTTTGCTCACCATGCCACCCCAGTTTGGACCCAGCCATATGCAAATCAGTCTTGACCCTGTTCCTCATGGGAACAGTCCAGACCGAACTGCCAAGCCAGGTCCTCACTGGACCGGAAACAAGCATCCTGGGACCGGTTTCGGGGTTTCACCCCTCATCAGCCAGGCTAGCTTGAATCCAGTGGCATGGGAAGCACGGGACCCACGTCTGGGCATACCCTTCCCACTTAGGGCGACAAAGCAAAAACAACAAGTGATGGACGGAATGCTGAACATTGTCAAACACTCACCCCCAGTCATAGATCTGGGTTTAATCCATCGTTCTTTTGCTCACCATGCCACCCCAGTCTGGACCCAGCCATATGCAAATCAGTCTTGACCCTGTTCCTCATGGGAACAGTCCAGACCGAACTGCCAAGCCAGGTCCTCACTGGACCGGAAACAAACATCCTGGGACCGGTTTCGGGGTTTCACCCCTCATCAGCCAGGCTAGCTTGAATCCAGTGGCATGGGAAGCACGGGACCCACGTCTGGGCATACCCTTCCCACTTAGGGCGACAAAGCAAAAACAACAAGTGATGGACGGAATGCTGAACATTGTCAAACACTCACCCCCAGTCATAGATCTGGGTTTAATGGACGGAATGCTGAACATTGTCAAACACTCACCCCCAGTCATAGATCTGGGTTTAATCCATCGTTCTTTTGCTCACCATGCCACCCCAGTTTGGACCCAGCCATATGCAAATCAGTCTTGACCCTGTTCCTCATGGGAACAGTCCAGACCGAACTGCCAAGCCAGTTCCTCACTGGACCGGAAACAAGCATCCTGGGACCGGTTCAGGGTTTCACCCCTCATCAGCCAGGCTAGCTTGAATCCAGTGGCATGGGAAGCACGGGACCCACGTCTGGGCATGCCCTTCACACTTAGGGCGACAAAGCAAAAACAACAAGTGATGGACGGAATGCTGAACATTGTCAAACACTCACCCCGAGTCATAGATCTGGGTTTAATCCATCGTTCTTTTGCTCACCATGCCACCCCAGTTTGGACCCAGCCATATGCAAATCAGTCTTGACCCTGTTCCTCATGGGAACAGTCCAGATCGAACTGCCGATAATGAGCTACATGTGCATAATTTAACATAAAAAATAAAAAAAGCATTTGTTTAAAAAGATATTAATTTATACTTTATTTATATAAAAAAAAGGGGGCAACAAGTCCAGCTGGATTCGAACTCCCAATGCTCAGTGTTTTCACATTTGTACTTTTTTTCTGGGACTTGCCTCAAGCCGAGTCCCAAGATGGCTGCCAACACTTACTGGTTTAAAGTGTTGGCAGCTAATCAGAGCTGCGCATTCCTCTGTACAAGCTTGTCTTTGCGAATACTTTGTGGCCAGAGATATGCAAATGTGAATTCCCCTACATTTCTCCAAAAACTGCTGAATGGATTTACACCAATTAACAAAAAGCAGAATCTGCGTACTGACAGCTAGCTTTCTGATGGATTTTGGGTAATTCCGTCCAGTGGTTCGGGCTGTAGGCATGTTGACAGATCCTATGGAAATCAACATTGGAAACCCAATGTTTTTTTAGCCCCCTTTTTCTCTGCCCCCGCTTGACGGATCACCCAGAAACCTTCCATGCACACCAGGAATCACCGGGCCAATTTAAAAAAAAAAAGTTTGTGAAGGTTTGTCAAATGGTACCAAAGATATAGTCCTAACTAGAGCTACCTACTGGCTACTGCCAGAAAGATATATATATATATATATATATATATATATATATATATATATATATATATATATATATATATATATATATATATACATATATATATATATATATATATACATATATATATATATATATATATATATATATATATATATATATATATATATATATATATATATATATATATATATAAAATTCATTGATACACTTGAATACACAAATGAGGCCAAGTGCCTGTACGCAACATCATAGCAGAAAGGGCTGTATGTCAACAGATGTAGGTCAATGGCAACTCCATAGAAATTCATTTGCTGTTCTGAAGAATAATATAGAATGTGCTGACACAAAATCAGTTCCTACACAATTGCACCCTTGGTAGATCTCCTTGCAGGATTCGTCCTAGACATATGAAAGTTATCTTAGCAATAATAGACTACATTATCATAACAAAATATGTTTTAGGTGAGTCTGGAACCAGTAGACTCAGACAACTGCCAAGGGTCCAAGACCTTAAGGACTGCACCTGCTATTCAGGGCTCACTCCAGCTAGGCAAGCAGAAGTGAGCAGCTAAGGTCCTCTTGTAACAAGTCGACCGGAAAAGAAGGAAAGGGACTCCAGAAGTTACTTGTATCCCAGTAGGACAAACAAGAGGTTGGCAAAGTGACCCTTGCATTTACCCGTGGGTCTTCTGTGTACAATGACAGAAGGCCATTCCTTCATCTGTATCTTCTACAGGTCCAGAGGCGTTCTAAGGAAGGTGCTGGAAACGCAAACACTTATGTAAGTTGCAGCCTGTGTTTTGGGAGCAAATGCCTGGCAAATAATTAACCTGTGTGGGTAAGCATGTCTTGCTGAGACTAGCTACTTTAGCAGTGCTTCCTTTGTGTTTTAATGCAAAGCATCCCATAGTGCCACATCTCCCTCCAACTCATTTTTAATACCTCCCTGTACCCATCCAGAAGTCTGATTATTTGAAATGGTCAACACCTATCTTGGTACCCATTATAAACCAGTTCTGGATCAGACCACACTCACACTTGGATTAGAGCCTAGCTGAATAAAGGGGCAAAATGAAAGGTAGGCCACAACCCTGAGGGCATCCTGTTTAGCGAAGGATATGAAATCCCACACCCAATAAACATTGTTCCTATACTGGCATAGCATATTCTAGCAGGGGAGCCATCAGAAGCCAAGTGACCGGTGAATTATGCTACATACAGGCTTTTAGAGGTTTTTTATAGGCTAAATGGAATTTTGTGTCTTTTCGTAAATAAATCATATTTAATGTTCCTTTATCAGTTGTGATTATTTAATTCACTGATTCCCTATTGCAGCAGCCAGCCATGCTACAGTGCAAACAATTTTTACTCTTTTGACTGTAAGGAAATGTGAACTTGAAATTTCCACATGCCCTACTTTAAACTAACAGACACCATAGACTACTTCATAAACAACTACTTTAGAGAAGATATATTCTTATTTAAAAGCAAAGTTTGGCATGTCAAAAGGGTTTATTTTGACAGGTTAAAAGGGCAGATTGTAATCTTGACAACCAGACTTCAATCTTAGTCCTGGAGTGTGGTTTGCTAAATCAGTACCATGGATGGTCCAATGGGTGCTACAGGCCATTGGTGACATTTACGTTATAATTTACTTTACACTTTGTACCATATACTGTGGTGTTACGTGTGCAGGAAAAGTGGCAATCAGGTGTATAAAATGTCATCATGCTGCGGTGGAGAATACACTACTTTTTAGCAGAAGGGGTGATTGTCTCAATGAAAAATATTTTGTGATATAATACATGGCAAGAGGTGAACGTTATAAATTAAACCAATATATTTTTAAAGAAATAAAATAATATGAATGTAGCATTAACAAATCATGTTATATTTATACAATTAGGGCAAAATAATGTTAACGTTTTAAACAACATTTATTAATGTCACACATTACTATTAATGTAGACATGTTCATACAGTATTTACAAACAAACTTTGATAATACAACTCTCTTATTTTACCAACAGAGAAATATTCCACTAAATAATTTCTTCTCCTGAGGCCTTCTTCAGAATTCTTAACTTCTTTTCACTCTACATGGTCAATATTATCCCCTTACTTCCCCATTCAATATTTTCCTGCATGCATATATTATGCAATACTACACACAACGCTACTGTATTACACACAATTGGTGGACTGCAAATGTGTCTCCTACATGACTAGTTCAAATATCTGAATGTTGACTTTAACATTCCAAATACCTTCTTCACAACACCATTTTTTTTCTGTCAAGAATGGTTATATTCGTTTTGACCATCACACTGGAGTGGAGCAAACAGAGTCATCATCCAGTGGTGAAGGCCATATCATTGACCATCTAAAATTGCACATACTTTAAAAGAAGATAACAGTTTTCATTTACATCACAAACAACAAACAGAAGTAAAACAATATAGAAAAGAACACATCATAGTGTTTGGAACTGATAACACGTCCCTTTATGTTAATTAATACACATTAGGACTCGTTTTAGGCCGATGAATCTTTGGATCCAGTGGTGAGACACCGTAAGACGAGATAACTGATTAATATATCAATCAATCCATTTATAACATTGTCAACATATATCACCACAATATATTTCACTTTAAACATTAGTTAAATCTTTTCAGCGCAACCATGACCTTTCAGTCATGAATAACCACACCTTATTGAAGTTTGTGAATTTTATTCCCTATTGATTACAATCTAATAGCAAAAGTGTTAATCAAGAAACAAAGGCATAACCACAATGCAAAGATCTCAAGCATAGGATAGTAACATGAAGATTAACAAATTTAACGCGTATAACCTCATAGGTATTTAGTTCAGCATAGCATCACGTCAGTCACGTCAGTTTTTGTCAGTCAAGATGAATGCCTCATCTACCCACTAATTAGCATGGGCATGTTGGGCTTCATGCAAAACAATTTAGAACACCATTTTGGAAAACATCTAAACTAAGGTCTCTAATCAAAAATATACAGCAGTTGGTACCTAGAAAGAAAAGGCAAATAAGTGAGTTACAATAGCAACATTATAATTACCCTCCGGGATAGGTCAGCATACAGGATCAGTCTTCGTCTTCAGGACATCAGTTTGATCACCGTCAGTCTATCTAATCTAAAGACAGGGGACACTTTCCTCATAAGGAGGAAAGTGTAATGGGGCAGTCTATGGGCGAGGATGGTTTTGTCCAAGTCTCAGATCACCAAATAGAGTGACAGAGTTTCTGGATGCAATCGATATAATTCCCTACCTAATGCGACGAGTCTTCTGTGTCATGAGTTTTTATCCCTTTTTCGAAACACATTCCCCCAAAATTCTATTTGACAGTCACTTCACCCCACTATCTGTGGCCTATTAAATTACACATTAAGTAATACACTTGACATTCTTTGATCATTTTCTACACTTTGATTGGTCTTCATAATTGACGTTTTTCGTAGGTGGCATATCCGGGGTTACTTCATTTTCTGGCACACTCTTCGGGTCAAGAGTTCTCCTTTCCACGATTTAATGTCCTTGAAAGTATCCATGTTTGTTGCAAAGTCCACAGAATTTCTTATACTAAAGCTGCTAGTATGCGGACGAGAAAATCTAGCAATGTTACATATAACAGAGAAAGAACAATTGCTGGTTCATGGCCTTTTGCAAGTCAGCACACTGAAGAAACAGAAAAATACGCTTTAATATGAGAGCTACACAGCTAGTCCTTGACTCACGCTAACTTAAGGCTTATGGATTCTAGTAAATGCAATCCTTATACGTTTAAAAATTTTCTCAGTTAGTCATACTACAAGCAATTATTTCTTACAGTCGACATTAGTTTATGCATGTGAAATTCTCCACGTTTAAAGTACGTTTCAATGAATAATATTACTAATGCAGCATTGTTAAATATAAGCATTTCACGTCTAAAATGGTAACGTTTAAACTACGCTCTCTCAGTCCCTCCTCTGATGACGCTCGTCATCACACAACTTTCTCTCTCTAGTATCAATTTTTCACTCTGCGCATAATACGCATTTCAACATCTTGTCCTTTACGTGAGCTTTCCCATATTTCATTGAACATTTTCTCTCTTTCACTTTCTTCATTTCTTCTGGTTCTTTTAGTCCAGTTTCTTTTTATTTTGTCATTAATTTTACATGCCCCCCATAATCCTAATAAACAAACTAAGACAATTAATAGACCCAACATAATTTTTGCAAGTACCCCATTCCAAATGTTGGTAAACCAGCTTCCCACTCGGGCAATTCCTTTCCCAAATTTCTCCCAAACACCAAGTTCTTTTAGATCCTTCAAATCTGTACTATCTCTGGTAAGGTTAGTAAGCATGCTTCTAAATTTCTTACTGTTATCTGGAATAAATGAGCAACAATGACGCTCATTAAGCATTTTGCAGACACCTCCACTCTTTGCTAAAAGAATGTCTAAAGCAAGATGATTTTGAAGAGTCATAGCTCTTTCTGCAGCAAGTTCAGTATCCATCAGGAGTATAGCTCCTGTGAAATTTGTCAGCATGTTATCCACAATAGTAGACAACCTTTGAATTTTCATAGAGTTCAAAATAACCCCTACTGATGTGATTATGGCTCCAAATATATCACCAATGACAGCCGCCACTGATTCTCGTTTTTGTCTAGGATGTTGTAACTCAGACGTTTTAGGTATTTGTTTCAAGTCATCAATCTGGTATATCTTTGGAAATACTATTCCCATATAACATGTCCCATACCATCCCTTAGGGAGACGGTAATATGCATTTAGTCCACAAATATAATAGATTCCAGGAATTGCTGGATCTTGTCCATTCAACATAACGGTCCATTTACTCTGAAACAAAAACACATGCCTACACTCACTCGTTCCCACAAACAAATTGTCTTGATCAGATTTTGGCCTATATATACAAAGCCTTCCTACGTGTAATTCATCTATAGCTAGTTTGCCTTGTGTTTTAATTGCAGTGTAAGCATAATCATTTGCATATGTGCGTTTTTCTAGACCTTTCTCTAACCTTTCTTTCAGTGCTTTGCGTCTATCATTTGTGTGATCTGAAAAGATCTTTTCTACAGGAGATAATAAGCAAGTCAATTATTGCGATGTGCATAAGCAGTTCCAAATGTAAGTGTTGGCTCAAAGAATCCTCTAACTATTTTTATATCATGCTCTTTAGCTAACTTATTTAGGAATTCAATCACAGGCACCAAAGAAAACACAACATCCAGATTTGAATAAAAATATTGCACATGCTCTTGATTATAGAATCTTGTTAATAGCAAGCTGCAACTTATTCCATAAGTAAGAGGGAGGCTGTGATAAGTAACTCCCTCCTGGACAGATGAAGGAATTTTAGTACATACATAACAATTTTTCGCATCCATCGTTTCCACATACTCGTTTTATAAGGGATAGAAGACGTCAGTAGAAAGTTCCCCTTTGGCATTAGTTCCCTCATGCATATGTCTTGCGTCTTGCTCAAATCTCTCCCATGGTGATAGCTTAGTAGTAGGTTCAGGTTTTGAAGTTGCATTAATAGTTTCTTTCTCTCTCCAGGGCATTCCCACAATCACTCCTACAATCATTACTGCACATACAACACCTATTATAAGACCTAACCAACCACACACCTTACTTCCTTTGCTACTGTAAGCCATGTTTGTATAGAATCAGAATAGCAGATCAACATTCAACTTGAAAAGGAAAAAAACTCTCTTTGCGTATATTACAGCGTCTTCACTCACTCTAGGACTCTTTTCGTCAATTCAGGTTAGCAGCTTGTCGTAATCAGGTTTTCTTAAAGTCAAATCCGGTTTCAGTGTCACTTCCAGTAATTTCTAAAGTCTCTTTCTCTTTTGATTTCCCCAAATGTAATTTTTAACCGAGTTTTCCTTTGAATATTTTCATGTACCGTAGTATTGGCCTGGTACTTCTCGATCAAAACAGAATGCTAAGCATTCTTTTTGCCATTCAGAGGTTGTAGCATATGCCCATTCAGGACCTGTATATCTTCGGTTTGCTATTCTTTTTCTTTTTAGCCTTCGTTCGCCTTGTTGTTCTCCTTCACTCAGATCATCTGCTTGTGAAGTATCACTTTCTTCTATTATTGTCTCATTCGATACTTCTCTTATTTTAGGATGTAACTTACCTGGCCAATTATCGCCTTTATGTGTCTTGGTTCAGCGTTTTCCTTCAGAACGTTGGACAGCACCCTCCTCTTGTGATATGGTGTTTTCTCTTGACGGACCTGCAACTGGTTCAGGAGACTCTGATACGTTTTGATCAGTATCTACAATTTCTCCCTCTCTTTCGTCTTCTGGATCTATATTGAGTTCGGGCTCTAATCCGTATTCGTCTACTTCTGGGAGAACCTCTCCTTGATTTAGTTCTCCTGCTGACTCGACTGAGATAGAAACTCTGTCACCTCTCTCGAACTCATTGACAGTTTGAGGGACAAGGCTATTCTCAGTGGGTTCTTCAGTCGTTTCAGTTCTTTCTTGACTGGTCTCCGACTCTGAGATTTCTCTTCCTGAAGTTGCTGTACCAGAAGCTTCAAGTTCCTCTTCAACAGGACACGTTACCCTTTTTGTATGGCTGGCATGAATCCAGTTGGGAACCCCGGCACACTTCACAGCAGTGGTGGTCGTCAATATTACTTGATACGGTCCCTTCCAACGCGGCTCAAGACACGATTTTCTCACGTGTTTCTTGACAATCACCCAATCTCCAGCTTGCAGAGAGTGACCTGGTTCTCCGATTGGTGGCAATGTGTTAGCTTCCACCTGGTGAGAGAAAGAACGAATCACATCAGCGAAACCTTTGCAGTAATCCAACACCATATCATCTGTAATATTCACTAGTGCATTGGCAGGTACCACTGGTAATCTCATTGCTCTGCCCATGAGGATTTCATGGGAGGATAGTCCTGTTTTCTTATCTGGGGTGTTTCTCATAGACATCAGTACTAGAGGTAAAGCATCTGGCCATTTCATGTTTGTTGCAGCACACATTTTTGCTATTCTTGATTTTAAGGTACCATTCATCTGTTCAACTAGTCCTGAGGCTTCAGGGCGATAGCTACAATGCAACTTTTGTTCAATGTTGAGCGCAGCGCACAGAAGTTTAATCACCTCATTGTCGAAGTGTTTTCCCCTATCTGATTCTATAGAAACCGGAAACCCGAATCTTGGTATCAGTTCTCTGAGTAGTAATTTTGCAACTGTAAGACTGTCATTCCTACGTGTGGGATATGCCTCAATCCAATGACTGAAAACACATACAATCACTAACACGTACTTCAATCCTCCACATGCAGGCATTTCGATAAAATCCATTTGCATATTGTTGAATGGACCTCCAGCTCTCCCAATGTGGCTCAAAGTTACCACAGTCCCTTTTCCCGCAGTCATCTTTTGACAGATGACGCACCTGTGGCAAGTGATCTCTGCGGCATGTCTGAATTTTGGATTCAACCAATCAATCTTAAAGGATCTGATCATGGCGTCTCTCCCTAAATGGGCCTGCCCATGGTATAACCGTGCAAACTGCGACAAAAGACTATTTGGCAGAACCAGTTTTCCCTCTTCTGAGACCCATAAATCATCTGCCCTTTGTACACACTGCATTCTCCGCCAGGAACGTTTTTCTTCTTTGCTAGCACAACCTTGTAGTGTCTTTAGTTCGTCTAAGGTATCAACCACTCATAATGCTAGACTTAAACTCATGTCATTTTCCGGTTGTGGTAACAATTCCCACTGCTCCTTGAATGATATGCAATTTAATGCACAAAATCTTGCGACCTGATATGCATAGCTGTTTCCCATTGACACAAAATCTTGTGATCTGGTGTGGGCACTGTACTTTACCACAGCAATTTCAAGAGGTAACTGAATCGCATGTAACAAATCTCTTATTTGTTCGCCATTTTTCACAGGAGAACCAAAGGAGGTCATGAAACCTCTCTGTAACCAAAGTTGGCCATAATCATGCACAATTCCAAATCCATATCTGCTGTCAGTATAGATGGTGACTTTCAAATTTACAGCCGCGTGGCATGCTTTTGTAAGAGCTATCAATTCTGCCACCTGTTCAGAAAACACTTTCTCGAGCCAGGAGGCTTCGACAATGCCAGTTATAGTACATACTGCGTAACCGGCTCTCATACTAGGAAGGGAATTGATGTTTTTCGTAGGTGGCATTTCCGGGGTTACTTCATTTTCTGGCACACTCTTCGGGTCAAGAGTTCTCCTTTCCGCGATTTAATGTCCTTGAAAGTATCCATGTTTGTTGCAAAGTCCACAGAATTTCTTATACTAAAGCTGCTAGTATGCGGATGAGAAAATCTAGCAATGTTACATATAACAGAGAAAGAACAATTGCTGGTTCATGGCCTTTTGCAAGTCAGCACACTGAAGAAACAGAAAAATACGCTTTAATATGAGAGCTACACAGCTAGTCTTCGACTCACGCTAACTTAAGGCTTATGGATTCTAGTAAATGCAATCTTTATACGTTTCAACATTTTCTCAGTTAGTCATACTACAAGCAATTATTTCTTACAGTCGACATTAGTTTATGCATGTGAAATTCTCCACGTTTAAAGTACGTTTCAATGAATAATATTACTAATGCAGCATTGTTAAATATAAGCATTTCACGTCTAAAATGGTAACGTTTAAACTACGCTCTCTCACACCTTAACTTTAGATGTGTCCAAAGCTAAGTTATATTTAGCATCTTAATTATAATTGTTACACTAGTGTAGTCTTAGGAAACAATGCATGAGAAATTACGACTTGTACCCAACCACTGAGTAAAACATTTTCAATATTGTTAGACATTAGACAGAACATTTCTGTAAGGAAAAACAATTAACATTAAATATTGCAAAAATCAAACATTTAGTTTAAGGATACACACATCTGAATAAAATGTAAAAATTATAACCATGGCGGTGAGAACTCAGATAGACAGCCACTTTACCACACCGACTGCCAGGGTGGAAACAACAGCCACCGTGGCGGTCGCCGCCTACAACCAGGCGGAAGCCAATGTACCGCCCACCAAACTAACAGACATGCATCCTCCACCTTTTTTGGGGCGGTACCAACGACATCAAAAGCCTAGCGGAAACAGAGCTCAGAAGTGAAAGGACTCACCTTTGGGGACACAGGGAACAACAACGCTGCCATGGAGCCTGAACTTCAGATCTTCCCAATGATTTTCTACATCCTGCTCCACCACGAACACCAACGACGGCGAAGACGACCACTGTGAGTACAGCCGCTTAGCTCACAGGGGAGGGAGGGAGGAAAAAGAGAGTGACACACACACGCACAACACCCCCCCAACACCATACACACACATACAGCTGCAGTAATTAAACATATTGACCCCGTACCCTTCAGTAATAATGCAAGGACAACAGGAATTGATGAAAGTGAGTGTAATAATATAAATACAGTAGAAATATGAAAATGCAATCTAATGGTATATACATATGTACAGTTCAAGGGACACTGCCCAGTCCTCAACGGGCGTGGGCCACAGGCCAAAGTCCAAGGTCCCACTTGTCACCTGCAGCAACATGGAGAGAACACTGTAGGGGCATCAGTTGGAAAATAGGCAGGCACCTCAGGGGGACGGGGAACGGGGGGCACCTCAGCCGACAGATGGAACAACACCATTGGTCCTGGAGGGGGCAACATGACCTGTGCTTGATCCTGGGGAGTGCAAGGCCACAATCTCTCAAGTGGGTGACTTGCCCACTGGCTCTGGAGGGGGCAACATGCCCTGTGCTTGGTCCTGGGGAGTGCAAGCCACAGTCTCTCAAGTTGGTGACTTTCCCACTGGCTCTGGAGGGGGAATTGTGCCCTGTGCTTCTGATCCTGGGGAGGATGGGGTGAGTGGGTGTCTTACCCATTGGTTCTGGAGGGGGGCATCGTGCCCTGTGCTCTGGATCCTGGGGAGGATGGGGTGAGTGGTTGTCTTACCCCCTGGTCCTGTGCTTCTGATCCTGGGGTGAATGGGGTGAGTGGGTGTCTTGCCCACTGGTTCTGGAGGGGACATTGTGCCCTGAGCTTCTGATCCTGGGGAGGTTGGGTTGAGTGGGTGTCATACCCCCTGGTTCTGGATGGGGCATAGTGCCCTGTGCTTCTGATCCTGGGGAGTGCAAAGTCACAGCCTTTCAGCTGGGTGTCATTCCAACAGGATTTGCAGGGGGCAGGCCGCACAGCAGCCCATAGAGGGAGGACTATAGACCATCTGCTGGCTGTGATGGCTGCTCAGTGGTGATGCTGTTGCTGGTAGTTGTGGGGGGAAGCTCCAGCCCATCCCCTACAGCCTTGGATGGCTGCCCACTGCTGGCGGTGGTGGTGTTGCTGCTGCTGCTGGGGGGAAGCTCCAGGCCATCCCCTGCAGTCTCGGACGGCTGCCCACTGCTGGTGGTGGTGGTGCTGCTGCTAGTGGTTGTGGGGGGAAGCTCCAGCCCATCCCCTGCAGCCTCGGACGGCTGCCCCTTGCTGGAGGTGGTGGTTGCACTGCTGCTGGTGGTTGTGGGGGGAGGCTCCAGTCTATCTCCTGAAGCCTTAGATGACTGCCCACTGCTGGTGGTGCTGCTGTACAACCATGGTTGGTGGTGGGGGCTCCGTCTAAGTCTCTGAACCAGGCCCCTTGTCCTTCCTGCCTGCTGGTGCAGGCCCTTGCCCTTCCTGGCAGCACTTGGGGCAGGCTCCTTGCCCTTCCGGGCAGCATTTGGGGTAGGCTTCTTGCCCTTCTTGGTAGCACTTGGGGCAGGCTCCTTGCCCTTCCAGGCAGCAGCTGGGGCAGGCTCCTTGCCCCTTCTGGCAGCACTTGGGGAAGGCTCCTTTCCCTTCCGGGCAGCAGCTGAGGCAGGCACACTTTCTTTGAGGCTGGCTGGTGCCCTGGATCCTTTCCCACTACGAGTGGGTGTGGAGACTACTGGGCCCGTGGACTGGGTGGCTGAGGTGCTTGCCTGGATTTTTGTCACCCTGGCCAGATGTGAAGGACGGGGGGAGGGGTAGGGAAGAGGTCAATGGTGGAGAGGAAAAACTACTTAGGGACATTGGGGTGGGAAGAGACAGAAGGTTTGGGAGTAGAGGAAGATGGAGTGGTTGTGGGAGGTGTCTGTCTGCTGTGTTTGGGTGCAGATGCATGGGCTGGATGCTGTTGTGAGGTGGTTGGCTGGTGGGTGTCTGAGTGCTTGCATTTGTGTACCTTGGGAGAGGGGTGTCAGATAGTGGGAGAGGACACAGGGGACGTGTGCATGGCTGTTGTAGAAGTGTCTGAAAGTGAGGTGTGTTGTCTGGTAGGTGTGGTGGTGATGCTGGTAGTGGATGATGGTGTAGTGCATGCAGGTGTGAGTGTAAACAGAACTGGGAGGGAGGGGGAGGTGAAGGGGACATAGGGGAAATTGTGGATGTTGGTATGTCTGCATCTGCATGGTGTTTGTGTGAGTGCCTGTGGGATGATGCGTGGTGCTTATGTTTGCCTGTGCCACTCTTGTGTGATGTTCTGTGTGCATGCGCTTCTGCCTGTGTGCTTGGGATAGGTTGGGGTTGAGGGGAATGGGATTGGGAAGAGGAAGATGGAGGGGGGAGGGTGGAAACAGGGACAATGGCTGCCATCAGAGAGGAGGCCAGAGCCTGGATGGATCTCTGTTGGGCCACTAAGACATGGCGAATGCCCCCCTGGAATGCATTTGTCTGTAGCATTTGGGCTGCCAGCCCTTGGATGGCATTCACAATGGTTGACTGCCCTACAGATATGGATCACAGGAGGTCAATAGCCCCTCACTCAGGGCAGCAGGGCTGAGTGAGGTAGGGCCTGAGGTGCCTGGGGCAAAGGAGATGCCCACCCTCCTGGTGAGCGGGCACAGGCAACTCGATGAGGGGCTGCTGGGAGAGAGGTGCTGGTACGGGGGTGGCAGTGGTACCTGTAGCAGGGGTGGTCACTGAAGTGTCCACCATCAACAGCGAGCTTCCATTGGTGGATGTATCTGTGTCCGAACTGTCCCCTCCAGTCTCCACTGCTGCGCTCCCCTCACCCTCCGTCCCACTGGTGCCGTCAGCGTTGGTGAATTCTGCCTCCTGGGTCCTGTGGGATGCAGCTCCCTCCGTCGCTGGTGCCTGTGCTCCTCCACCAGATGATGCTAATGCACATAAGGACAGGATGACAAAACAAAAAGGGGGGAGAAGAGACAAAAGATACACTGGGTCAATGGCTGCACCAGCACCGTACACACCACCGTCACACACAGCAAACAGCCCTATGCACTATGCAATGCACTACCAGTAATAATGCTAGCCACCAGGGCATGGGGAGGGGAACATACCGCCAAATGCAGCACACCTGAGACTCAGCACAACCCTGACCAGTAGTGGATGCCTTCAAGCTAGGTAGCAGGATTATCACTTCAGAACACTGTCCAACATGGGACCTACTCTGCAATGTCAGGCCTGGCCTAGGGGCAAACACTGACACACAGCCCCCACCGGGGTACCCCCCTAACATGCGTAAGTTGTAATGATGGGCACTGTACTCACCCCCTTGTGGCTCCTGTGATGCCCTCAAGCACCCATCCAGCTCTGAATAGGCCACTGCTACTATGCGGGCCATCAGGGGGGTCAGGGTTCGACGGGCACCCCTTCTTTTTTGGGAGGCCATCCCCAGCTGGGCCCCTGTCATCTTCCGTGCCCAGCGTCTCAACTCCTCCCACTGTTTTTGACAGTGGGTGCTCCTCCTGCCATAGACCCCCAGGGTCCGCACGTCCTTGGCGATGGCACACCATATACCCTTCTTTTGATGGGCGCTTACCTGCACAGAAATAAACACAGGGAAAGGTTTCAGTCAGACCGTTCTGCCTGTTACACTTATGGCCCACCATACCCCTTCACATCGCCATTTGCACACAGAGGGCCCAGCACACAAGCTGCATGCCGCCCAGGGGACATCCACCAACCTCCCTACATGAGGCCTTCACACACACCACTCCATGCATTCATGCCCCATGCATTGTGCTCACAGTGTACTCGCCTATTGGTCTGAAGGCCCATACAGCAGTCCGTACTGGGGTAGGATCCCATCCACCAGTTGCTCCAACTCTGCTGAGGTGAAGGCAGGGGCCCTTTCCCTAGTCACACGAGCCATGGTAGGTTCCATACACAGGTCACAGCAGCACATGCAGTGTAGGTCCTCTCCTGTTGAAGGTCAGGTAGCAAGTGAGTGATCAGATAGAAAATGGCGGTTACGTCTGCGGCGGTGCATACCGTCACCGTCGGCATACATCACTATTGGCCACTGTACCCCATCGGGCCCAATAATAACCAATGAGGAGTTGCACGGCGGATCCTTACCGCCTCCTGCAACTGCGCACAACATCAGCGAAATTCCCTCTTCCACCTGTCCCTCCACACAGGACAGGCGGACGCCATTTCAGGGCAGTGGCAGGCCCTGGATAATAACTGTGTCATAGTTAAAAATTGGACACACAGGACAAATCCCACTTATACATTAAAAATTAACATCATGCACTGTACTGTTGTGGCTACGATGTACACTTTGTTACCGGCTACTCACTCTTTTGCCATATAGATTGCTACCGCTGCAGATGAATAGGAGATGGAGACATACCTCTGTGTACAGACCCCTGGTGGAATTAGCAACATTGGAGGACAGGCACATTATCCTCACCTATAGACTTGACAGGGCCACAGTCATGGGGCTGTGTGCCCAATTTAAGCCTCACCTAATATCTGCAATCCGTCACCCCACTGGGATCCCCCCTCTTGTGCAAGTCCTATCTGTGCTCAATTTCCTGGCAATAGGTTATTTCCAAGTGACAGTGGGCTTGGCAGCAGGAATGTCACAGCCAATGTTCTCAATAGTGCTGACCAGAGTGTTGTCTACCCTGATTAAACACATGTGCAGCTACATTGTTTTCTCCCAGGTGGAGGATCTGGCCACAGTGAAAGCTGACTTCTATGCAATGGGACATATCCTCAACATCATTTGGGCGATTGATGGAACACATATTGCATTTGTTCCAACCCCCCGCGGCAAAAGGGACAGGTGTTTCAGAAATCGAAAGAGTTTTCACTCAATGGTGTGCTTGGCTGACCAGTACATCCGCCATGTCAATGCAAAGTATCCTGGTTCAGTGCATGATGCCTTTTTCCTGAGGAATTGCAGCATCCCAAATGTGATGGGCCAACTACAGAGGCACAGGGTGTGGCTAAAAGGTGAGCCCTGGTTCCCACCCAGTAGATTTTGGTGTATGGGTATGGTGTGAGCTATGTGGGATAGTGTGTGGCTAAATGTTGTCCCTTGATATTTGCAGGTGACTCTTTTTACCCAAAGCTATCATGGCTACTTACCTCTGTGAGGAATCCCAGGACAAGAGCAGAAGAAAATTACAATGAGGCACATGGGCGAACAAGGATTATCGAACGTACCTTTGGCCTCCTGAAGGCCAGGTTTTGGTGCCTCCATCTAACAGGTGGATCCCTGTGCTACTCACCCAAGAAGGTCTGCCAGATAATAGAGGCATGCTGCATGTTGCACAACCTGGCCCTGAGACACCATGTGCCTTTTCTTCAGGAGGAAGAGCCTGGAGATGGCTGTGTGGCAGCAGTGGACCCTGAGGACAGTGAGAATGAGGAGGCAGAGGATGAGGATGAGGACAACAGAACTGCAGTCATTCGACAATACTTCCAATAACACACAGGTAAGATAGTGTTACTTCACATTTCATTGACAATTATTTGTATATCTTTGGCACTGGCATGCTGTTATTTCCCACTTCTATGCCCACTTACTGTACCCTTTGGCAACTTATTTTGCATATGTTGGTGCCCCACTATCGCTCCTGGTGTGATCACTGCAGCCAACTACAGGTCTTGCTATTTGAACATTACTGTACATTTGAATTGCAATGTTTGAACCTGGTTAAACGAATACATACTTGAAAAATTTGACATACTCCATACTTGTATTTTTTCAAAGGGTGTTTATTTAAGTGCTAAGAAGAAGAGGGGCAAGTGCAATGGGATGGATGGATGATGGAGGAAAGTTCAGGGTGTTGTTTCAGTCTATTTGTAGCGTAGGTGCATTGTCCATGGGGCATGGGAAGGGGAGCAATGGTAATTCAAAGTGGACAGGATGACAGAGTGGGACACAAGGGTAACAATCAGGAGAGTCTCATTTACTGGTGGGATCTTGGCAATAATCTCTTGCTTCTGGCAACATTGCAGGGTTTCACCTTCTGCAGGGGGAGGGGTGCTGGTGGCCTGTTGGTCCTGTGGCGGGGCCTTCTGTCCACTAGCGGCAGCGGAGGTGGAAGGCAGTTCAGATGTCTGGCTAGTAGCAGGGGCCCGCTATTGTGATGCTGCCTCCCTCATGTTAGCCATGTCTGCCAGCACACCCTGCTATGGATACCAGGGTGGTCCTCCCCCTGGCGCACATCAGCCCTCCCAGTTCCCTGTTGTTCTGTGCCTCTGAGCCCTGAACCGTGAGCCCACTCCTACTGACCCCAGGTCCCTGATTCTCTTGAGTATGAGGTGTGCCCTGGGGTCAAAGGAGTGGTGGACACACTGCTTATTGACGTGTCCTGGGGACAGAGGCACGGGTACGCTGGGGGGATGCTGTGGATGCTATGGTGGTGTTTCCTGAGGGGGAGGCTTTGTGGTGGTGTGTGACTGTGCCTGTGTGACCGACTGTTCAGAGGTCCCTGATGGGCCAGGTTGGTCATCCAGATCCAGGGACCAGAGTTGCTGTCATCCCTGTAGGCCTATTCTATTAGGAGACTGGATAGTGCTGACATCTCTTCGCTGCTGACATCGGCTTGGGTACCTGTGGGGATGTAAATGCAGTGTTATTGTTTCTGTGTGTGACATATTGTGCATCAGTGGGTTGCCCTATTTTGTTGTATTAGCCCTCGCAGCTTTCACTTGTGTAAGTTGGTATGTGGTGGGCTAGCTGATTCTCTCTAGTGTGCATGCTTTGGTGATAGGTGTTCATGCAAGTCTGTGAGTGGTGTCCATGCATTGGTATGGAATGCAGGGCTTGGCATTGGGATGAGTGATATGCGTGGGGGAGGTGGTGGAGTGATGGGAGTGAGGGTGAGAGTATGTGATACCATGCAGGTAGGGGGGGGCGACAGTAATAGTGATTTGACTTACCAGAGTCCAGTCCTCCTGCTAACCGGTCAGGTCCTCAGGATGCATGATTGCCAAGACTTGCTCCTCCCATGCTGTTAGTTGTGGGGAAGGAGTTGTGGGCCCACCCCTAGTCTTCTGTGCAGCGAGTTGGTGTCTTGATGCAATGGAACCTACCTTCGACCTCTTCCTGCTGTCATCCCTGGTTCTTGGGTGCGGTCCCACAGCCGTGACCCTGTCCACGATCCTCCGCCATAGCTCCATCTTCCTTGCAATGGATATCTGCTGCACCTATTCTCCAAATAACTGAGGCTCTACCCTGATCATTTCCTTCACCACGACCCTTAGCTCCTCCTCTGAGAATCGGGGGTGTGTTTGTGGTGCCATGGGTGTTGTGTGAGTTGTGTGGGTGAGGGTGTGTAGGGTGATATGTTGGGGTGTGTGATGTGGGGTGCGTGGGTTGTGTATAGTTGATGGTGGTGTGTGTCTCTGGTCTTGTCTGTGGTCGTTGTGTCTCTCTGGTAGCAATACTTTGTAATCATGAAGGGTTGTGGGTAATGTAGGTGTGTGTTTTATAGTGATGTGGGTGTGTGCATGTGGTGTGTGTATGGGTGTCAGGTGTGTGTTATTCAAATTGACCCATGTAGTGTTGTATTGTATGTGTGTGTGTATTTTGAGTGTGGCGGTATGTACCGCCAATGGTTTACCGCCATTGAATGTCCGTCGTGGTGATTCGTGGGCCATAATGTGATGGCCGTAGTTCTGTTGGCGTAATGGTGTGGGTTTGGATACTGCCGATTTATCACTGACCTTTGGTGTGGCAGACTTGTGTATGTGGCTGAATGGTGATGGATTGGTGTGTGTGTATGTGTGTCATAATATGGTGAACGGATGTCCACAGCGGTATGTTGGCGGCAGTCAGCATGGCGGAAAGTGGGATTTACCGCCACTGTCATAATGAGGGCCTATGTGCTATTGCATTATCTTTTTGGCAAAGCACCAACACAAAAGTTATTTAATTTTTGACATTAACACACACATACCAAAGTTGCATGGCTTAGCAAAAGAAATGTTACACAACACAGCATCATATAGCACTTCATTGCGTTACCTTGGTACAGATAGGTACTACATAGGTGCAGCATGGCCATTCACACTCACACACATATGCATTTAGTGCACCTACCTGAGGCTGCTGTAACAAAGATAAATATATATTTATTTTTCATCACTGCTTCTAATTGCATGTGTGCTTCATTCTGCAGCACACATACTTAGGTGTATAAAACTCAAGGGGTCGCAGCCTACCAGTCTACGCAGCTGTCTGGTTTTCTAAAGACATTTGGTAGACATTCAGAATGTTGACTTGGGAATGCATTTTGTCCATTGCTTGCCATTGATTGGTTTTGTGGTTTGTACCTCACATTTTCTTCCTTTCCATTCCCTGGTATTATTTGTTTTAGGCAGTCCAGCTTGAGTTTGGTCCTCCCCTTGCCAAAACCATATTCACAACATGCTTCCGACTGCTCCCTTTCTGTAAACCAGTCTGTAAATCTTGTTCTTATCTCGTCACATTGCTGTGCATTCAAAGACTGAGTTCAAATGTCAGGCGCTGTCTTCCGAGTGTGCTTGTTTACTTTTCTTTCTCTGACTTCAAAGTGAGAGGATGTATGTGCCAATCTTGCTGGATACTGAAGGTAGGAACGTTTTTTTCTAGCATATTACAAAATTTAAATGAACTGTGTATTTTGAATATATCAGGACTGAACTGCATTTTTTGTTGTTGCTGAAGTGTGCTAGAAACAAATACTTTAATATGATCAAAACAAATCATTACCCTAGGTGATGCAATGTCTACACATTGTCTTTGCACTTTAGAGATTTATTAGTAAAACTGTATGTCTGTGTAAATGTAATGGTCATTTCAATTGAAGACATGTTGTCTGTAATGGCAGTGTGCTACCACATGAATAATACTCCATACTACCCCACTCCCCTCTGTTCTGCACCACTCCACACCACTGCCTCTAGTCTGTGCCACTCCATTTTACACCACTCCATGCCAATGCACTCTGCACGACTCAACTCTACACCACTTCATGTTACATCTCACTACTCTACAGTTACACTCTACTCTATGCCAATGCACTCTTCGCCACCTTAATCTACACCACTGCACTCTGTGCCACTGCAATCTGTGCCACTCTACTCCTAACCACAGCACTCTATGTAATGCATTCTCCACAACTGCATTCTAGGTCCCTGAAATCTACTCTGCATCTCTGTACTCTATGCCAATGCTCTCTACAACACTCTAATCCATTCTTTCCACTACACTCTGACACTCTACTCTGCAACACTGCACCCTCCACACTGAAATTTACTCCCCTCTACTATGCTCTACTCCATTCAACACAACTCCACACTAAGTCACTGCATTCTATGCCACCTCACTGTACGACACTATACTCTACTCTGCACCACTATATGCTACTCTACACTACACTGCTATATGCTACTCTACTCCACTCTACATCACTGTACTCCATGCCACTCAACTCTGCTCTGCACTCTATGCCACTCCTCTATATGCCACACTACTTTACTCTGTGCCACTGCGATCTGCATCACTCAACTCTATGACACTCCACTCTGCACCACTCTACGCCACACTACGGTATTGTCCACTGCACTCTATGACATTCTACTACACTCTCATCTGCACCACTCTATTCTGTACCCTGCTACTCTGCGGCACTGTATTCTTCACCACCGTACTCTTCTCCACTTCAATATGCACCACTCCACTCTGCACCACTGCACTCTACTATGCACCACTCTCATCTATGAAACTGCTTTCTACAACACTGCATTGTATGCAGCTGAAATCAATGCTACTGCACTCCATGCCACTGCACTCTGTGCCACTATACTCTGCAACACCTTACGCCAGTGCACTATACACCAGTTCACTCCACTGCAGTGTATGCCACTCTACGTGACTCCATATTATGCCACTCTAATACACCACACTTTCTGGCACTCCACTCTACAACACTCTACTATACTCAGCAACATCTTAAGGATTTGGGGGGCCCTGGGCCAAACGTATGATGGGGGCCCCTGTTCAGAACAACTTTTAATTTATGAACCAATTTCAGCTCCTTCATGCCCTATTTGGCCAGATCACTTTCAGTGCACAGGCACACTCATCCAAATTCTAAATGTGTGTAGTGTACATGTAATATTTAGGAACAGTGATGTGTGTTGTTTAATATTGTAAAAGAACAGCCACTCACTAATATTACTGCAAATCATCTCTGTGACACCCTCCAATTTCTCATATGTGAGGCCCTTTTTTGATCTAAAAGAACGATGTTACATGAAACATAAACACAACATTTCTCTGCAAAATGTCTGCAATAGACTTCTACACATCACCCACATTAAAAATAAATTAAAGGGAAACAGTACTTAAAACAATCTGTTTAAGAATTATTCAAGATCCTCATGGCAATACTCTCTGAAGAACAGCGCTGGCTCTATCAGAGAGCCCAAATTCTGGGGCCCTGGGCCAGAGCCCACTTTGCCCATGCCTTAAAAATCCTCTGACACCACTCTCCTCTATGCCACTTACTTTTAGCCATGCTGAACAGCAGCCACGCTGGTGTACAACATGGCGAAAACAGATAGGCAAAGCCAATTGCTCTTGTATGGGCGAAGCCTATTGGTCTTGCCAATGCTTTTGTTCATGAAGATTTCCCCCTAGCGCCTCGCATAGGGGTATTGAGCACAATATAAATGTTGCAATACATTAGAATACTATGAAGGTTATTTAAATATAGACATGAGACCTGAAAACATAGTCATGACTGCCTCATTTAGACTACTAACCATAGCTGTCCCTAAATTATAATTGTATACCTTAAGAGGAGGCATTCACAGGTGACTGTGAGATCTGTTACATAACATGTTAACCCATTTTGCAGCGATTTCAATACCTACGCAATAAACTGTTGATTGATTGTCCTAACTGAAAATGTTGCTAGAACATCTTCAGGCAGCATCTGAGAAAATCTTTCTTCACATTCAGTAATAATAATTATTATTATAACTTAAAATATATTGGATTTGTAGAAATCAATGCAATATACTAAAATAAACTATGCTTGAAATAAACTGCAAAGCCGCTCTTCCATTTATGTATAAAACAGTGGATTTAAATTTTGTAACCTGACCCAAATGTCAAGTTCATGTCGGGGATAAGAAAAGTCCTAAGTGGTCAGATTTCAGCTATAATTATTGGATGCTTAGACCTATGCCAGTGATAGGCAATTCGTTTAGGCATGCTGTAATATGTACCTGCTGATGAGTACTGATGTCTCGAGCATGCAATTTTGTAAAAAATAATACATGAATTTTACACTTACAGCACACTGAATTCGCGGAAGCCTTGGTTTTACAAATTTCAGATACATTCTTACATAAAAGGTAGTTTTTAAATCAAATTAAATTAGTTTTTTTCTCTCTGATGCCGATTGACGAACCTGTGACCTTTCAAGCCGTTGATTGGCCTGCATTGAAACAACCTGAGTCAAATAGGTTTTCAGGAACACAGCCTAAAATACAGAGTCATAAATGCCATATGTAACATGCAATTTGGTGAGGTCTATTGGAAACGTCCTTTGTATATGGTTAATAATTATGCACTCGCTTTATTTATCTGCATCAATCTTCCAAACCGTATCAAGAAGTACAGTACACTCCTTTTCACGGGATGAGTGGGAGCAAACTTATAGGATGTGGTTGAAAAACTTTTTATATGCTAATTTCCATAAGGAATTTTGCCACAAAATAATACAAAATGGGGAAACAAAAAAGCACCAAATTTGAATGCCACACAGGCTCGTCCTCATTCTGTACTATTTTTAAGATTTGGTAAATTCTGGCCCAGACGTTGATATTTAAAGCCAAAAAATAAAACAGTCCAGTGTGCATGTACACGTTCTTCACAGATTAATCTTGATCTTGAAGGCTTGTCATGATCGGGAAAATTCAAGAATGAGAAGTAAGCCGTCCTATTTGATGAACCTCACTATTTTTCACAAACACACCGGTTAGCTCAAAGAAACGGGAGCATGATGGACCAGAACGTTCTAGCAAGGAAATATGGCCTTGCCTAGGGTCCAGTGTGCCCATACGAGTTCCCTTTGCTACGTATCATGACTCCGTGTACTTTTGAGAACAACTGCACCACTTACTGACAACTGGAGCAGTGTTAGCTGCTTTTGAGGGTCGAGCCTGAAAGTGCATGCACTAGCATATGCGTCCTGCTTGCGAGACTCTACTATGTACAGTAAAGGGCTTGGAGCCTCCTTGTCGCTTATCATTTTTTTGGCTTGCATGGCACTCTTCTTTACAGCCTCGTAATTCATCACTGCAAGCCCGGCATCATTTCCATTCCTCTGTGTGGAGCAGAGACCAAGCATTGATTGATTATACTTAATCAGTGCCCGTCCACTGCTCCTGACGTGATTAAGGTACTACTTTGTTCTTTTTAACTTCTAGTTCCCTGCAAACAGATGGCTTGTGACTGGCAAAAATGTGTCCAGCAGGACAAACAAAATTGCAATGTTTTATTTTTATACCTAGCTTTCTTTTATTATGCCCAGTCATATTTTCTCACTTTGCGTTCATGTTTTCTTTTGTTTCTGCTTGTAGGCGCTGTTCACAAACGATAATGATTATCTTGCTCTAAATATTGCAAAGTGACATTGTTTCTTTAATTAATATGTGTAATTTCTGAAATGATGCTTTAGCACATAATTGTGCAGTACACCCCATTCCACCCACTCCAATCCACCCCACTGCAATCCATCCCAATCAACCCTATCTCACCCCACACCAATCCCCCACTCCAATCCAGACCACTCACCCCAGTCCAATCTGCTCCAACCCACCCCATCCCAATCCTCCCAACCCACCCCAATCTTATCTGCCCTTTCCAGTTTGCCCCACTCCAATCCATAACAATCTGCCCCACTCCAATCCAAAATAGTCTGCCCCACTCCAATCTGCCCCACAACAATCCAAAACAATCTGCCCCACTCCCATCTACCCCCTCCAATCTGCCCCACTTCAATTCAGAGCAATCTGCCCACTCCAATCCAAAACAATCTGCCCCACTCCAATGTGCCCCAATCCAAAACAATCTGCCCCATTTCAATCTGTCCAAACGCAGTCCAAAACAATCTGCTCCATTCAAATTCAAAACAATCTGCCCCACCCAAATCTGCCCCACTCCAATCTCCTCCACTTTAATCCAAAACAATCTGCCCCACTCCAATCCCCCCCACTCCAATCTGCCCCTGTCCAATCCAAAAGAATCTGTCCGACCCAGTCCAATCAAAAAGTATCTGTCCCACTCAATTTTGCCCCACTTCAATCTGCCTCACTCCAAACCCAAACACTCTGCCCCACTCCAGTCCACCTCACTCCAGTCTTCCCCAATCCTGCCCCACTCCAATCACCCCACTCCAATCTGCCCCAGTCCAATCGAAAAGAATCTGTCCGACCCTAGTCCAATCGAAAAGTATCTGTCCTACTCGATTTTGCCCCACTCCAATCTGCCTCACTCCAATCCAAAACAATCTGCCCCACTCCAGTCCACCTCACTCCAGTCTTCCCCAATCCAACTCAAAACAATACATCCCACTCCAATCCAATCCACCTCACCCCAATTCAATCCACGCCACTCAACCCAATTCACCCCACTCCAATTCACCCCACTCCCATCCAATCCACCCGCTCCCATCTAATCCACCCCACACCAACTTAATCCATTTTACTCCAATCCAAACCATTACAATCTGCCCCACTCCAAGCCAAAACAGTTTGCCCCACTCTAATCAACAACAATCTACCTCATTCCAATCCATTTCAATCTGCCCCACTTAATTCTGCCCCACTTTAAGCCAAAACAATCTGCCCCACTCCAACCTGGCCCACTAGTCTCTGTCCCACTCCAATCACAAACAACCCACTCCAAACCAAAACAATCTGCCCCTCTCCAATCCACCCCACTACAATCCAGTCCACCCCTCACCAATTCAATCCCCCAATTCCAGCCCAGTTGACTCTACCCCACTCCAATCCAAAACATCTCACCCCAATCCAATCCAACCTCCCCCACCCCAATCTACTCCATTTCAATCCACCCCACTCCAGTCTGATCCACTGCACTCGAACCAGCACTACTCCAAACCAATCCAACCCACCCCACTCCATTCCAATCCAACCCAATCCACCCCACTCCAATCAAGTTCTCTGCTACCCAATCCACCCCACCTCACTCCAGTCCAATCTACCCACACCACTCCAAGCCATCCCACTCCAATGCAATCCCCTTAAATCCACCACACTCCAGTCCAATCCAGTCCACATAAATTCACCCTACTCTAGTCCAATCCACCCCACTCCAAACCACCTTAACCTACCCCACTCCAATCCAGTCCACACCTCGCCAATCAATCCAACACACACCAATCCAATCCACCACACACCAATTGTATTTTTTTTCAATTTTATTTAGTGCAAACTCAACCCAGAGGAAATGGAGCAGTTTACATGAACTCCAGTTAAATTACACAAGGACACATACATTTTTTTGGTAGGTACGGGGAGATTAAGTGATTTGCCCAGAATCCCAGGATGTTGAGCCAACGCTGAGACTCAAATCTGGTTCCCCAGCTCCAAAGTCAGCAGCTCTGGCCATTACGCCACATCCTCTCCCCAATCCACCTCACTCCAATCCAATCCATCACAAAGCACTCCAATCCAATCCACCCCACCCTGCTCCAGTCCACCCACTCTACTTCAATCTATCCACCTCTATCCAATCTACCCAATTTAATCCACCACCCTCAATCCAATCCACCCCACCCTAATCCACCTCATTCAATTCAACGCATCTCACTCTAATCCACTCCAAACCACCCCACCCAAATCCGATCCACCACAATCTGATCCACCCCGCTTCAATCCACCCCACTATAATCCACCCCACTCCAATCCAATTCACCCCATTCCAATCCACTCCACCCCACATCAACCCATCCCTCCAGTTCACCCAACTACAATCCACCAGACCCCATTTCAACCCACTGAACCTCACTCCAATCCTCCCAATTCCAATCCACCCCACCCCACTCTACTCCAATCCACCCCACTCTACCCAAATCCAATCCATCTCACCTCACTCCAGTTCAGTCCACCACATTCCATTCCAGTCCAATCCATCCAGCGTACCCTACTCCAATCCAGTCCACCCTCCAAAATTAATTCCAGCCCATGCCAATCCAATCTACTCCATTCCAATGCACCCTAGTGCAATCCACCCCACCCCAATACAATCAACCCCACCCAACCCTATCCCAGTTTAGTCCGGCACACTTAAATCCAATTCATTCACCCACCCCACTCCAATCCACCCGCATGAATCCACCCACAACAATCCACCCAGGGCCATCCACTCAAATCCAGTCCACCCAATCCATTACAACACAATCCAATCCAACACACCAATCTTATTCCAGTCTACCCCACCTACTTCAATCCATCCCACCCAATCCTCTCCAATCCACTCCATCCCACTGCAAGGACGAGGTCGGTGGAGCAGAGCTGTTGGTTCCAGGTGTAGAAAGTGAGTCGATCATTGAGGTATGCTGGTCCGGCATTGTGGAGTGCTTTGTGGGCGTGGGTGAGGAGTTTGAATGTGATCCTTTTGTTGACGGGAAGCCAGTATAGGTCTTTCAGGTGGGCTGTGATGTGGCTGTGGCGGGTTATGTCGAGGATGAGGTGTGCGGATGCATTCTGTATTCTTTGCAGTCTTTTCTGGAGAACGGCCATGGTTCGTACGTAGAGAGCGTTGCCATAGTCCAGTCTGCTGCTGACGAGGGCCTGGGTGACCGTCCTTCTGGTTTCGGTAGGGATCCACCTGTAGATCTTGCAGAGCATGGGGTGGGTGTTGAAGCAGGAGGATGAGACGGCGTTGACTTGTTTGGTCATGGAGAGCGATGAGTCAAGGATGAAACCCAGGTTGTGTGCGTGGTTGGTGGGTGTTGGTGCGGCTCCCAGCATGGTAGGCCACCAGGAGGCGTCCCAGAGGGGCCGAGGATGAGGACCTCTGTCTTGTCTGAGTTCAGCTTCAGGCAACTGTTCTCCATTCAGTTGGTGACAGCCTTCATACCTTTGTGGAGGTTGATTTTGGTGTGAGGTTGTGACATCAGACGATGTTGGAATGGAGGGAGGCGGACTCTCTGAGTTCTGCCGGTGAGGAAGGAGGTGATCCAGTCCAGGGCTTTGTCGCAGATCCCTCTGTCATGGAGGCATGTGCACAGGGTGTAGTGGCAGATGGTGTCAAAGGTGGCTGAGAGGTCATGGAGGATCAGGTCAGCGGTTCCGCCTTTGTCCAGGAAGATCCTGATGTCGTCGGTGGCAGCGATGAGGGCGGTCTCTGTGCTATGGTTGCTGCTAAAACTGGATTTGGACGGGTCCTGAGTGTTGTTTTCCTCAAGGTGGTGGGTCAGTTGCCTGTTGAGATCGTCTTGATGACCTTCGCCGTGAACAGAAGCAGGGAGATGTCCGGTAGTTTTTGAGGCCTTAGGGTCTGCCTTGAGTTTCTTGAGTAAGGCGTTGATCTTGCCGTGCTTTCATCTTTCCAGGAAGGTGGTGGTTTCGAAGGAGCTGTTGATGATTATACGGAGTTGGGGGGCGATGTTGGAGCTCGCTTTGTTGTAGATGTGGTGCGGGCAGGGGTCAGATGGTGAGCTGGATTGAATGGTATTCATTACTTTGGTGGTGTCAATGTCGCTGACGTGTGACCAGGAGAGCAGGAGGTTGGTGTGCCTGAGGGGCGGTGAGTCAGAGGTGTTGGCGACTGCTGGTGGAGTCTTGGTGTTGAAGCTGTCGTGGATGTCTGCGATCTTGAGGTGAAAGAAGGTGGCGAGGGAGTCGCAGAGGTCTTGCGAAGGTGGGATGTCGTTGGTGCTGGAGTTGGGGTTGCAGAGTTCCTTCACGATGTTGAAGAGCTCTTTGCTGTTGTGCACGTTGTTGTAGATTCATTCCTTGAAGGAGGATGGTGGTCCCGATGAGCTGGTGGTGTTTGCGGATGGCGTTCTTGAGGGCCCTGCGGGTGGCTGGTGTCTGTTCTTGGCACCACTTTTCTTGAGTTTTCGGCAAGTCTGTTTGGAGGTTCGGAGGTCAGAGGTGAACCAGGTGGCCTTTCTGACAGCGCGATCGTAGGAGGGTTTCTTGATCGGGGCAAGAGCGTTGGCGCAGTTGTCGATCCATTGCCTGAGGTTGCGGTTAGCTGTACGGTGTCGGAGGTGTCGGCTGGTGGGGCGAGGGCAAGGGCTGAGATTAGCTGGTCGTTGGTGACCTTGTTCCAGCTGCAGCGGGGGATTGGTTGCGGTTGGTGGTGAGTTGTGGGTTTCTCGACGGTGAAGTGGATGCAGCAGTGGTTGGTCTGTGGAGTTCGGTGGAGTGGCTGAAGGCGATGTGGCTGCTTGCGGAGAAGATAAGATCGAGCGTGTGTCTGGTGGAGTGGGTGGGTGACGTGACGAGCTGTTTGAGTCCGAGGTTGGTGAGGTTGTCGAGCAGGGCGGTGGAGTTGCTGTCATTGATGTTTTCGAGGTGGAAGTTCAGGTCTCCGAAGATGATGTAGTTTGTAGAAGCAAGGGCTTGAGTGCTGACGATGTCGGCAATGGAGTCACTGAACTGAGGTTGAGGTGATGAGGGTTTGTGGATGAGGGTACCTCTGAGGGTGGTCTTGGGATCGATGTGGATTTGGAAGTGCATGTCCTCGGCGGTGCTGAGGGTGTCTTTGGTGTTGGTTGAGATTCTGATGGTGTTCCTGTGGACAACGGTGATCCCTTCTCCCGGTCTGTTGGTGCGGTCTCTGCGGGTGATCTTGTAGCCGTCCAGGATGGCTATGGCGATGTCGGGTGCTGAGGATGGGTTTATCCAGGTCTCCGTCAGGAAGGCGATGTCGGAGGAGGAGGAGTCGAGAAGGTCCCAGCGTTCGATGGCGTACTTGTGGACTGAGTGGGTGTTGAGAAGGATGCATCTGAGGTGGTTGCGTACGGTTCTGGCAGGTGGGGCGGCAGCTCGGGGTGTGGTGAAGCTGCAGCTCCGGCAGGAGAAAGGTCCATGAGGGAGCTTTGGTGAGGCCTGGAAGCAGTTGGCAGATCGGCCGGCGTTGAAGGCGTGGAGGGTGTTGGAGTCGTAGTGGTGCCGGGTGACAGGAGGTCGCGGGGGCCAGGGGGTTTTGCGCTGGGCACAAACCAGGCATGGACGGGCGCAGACGGGCTTGCCCAGGAAGGGAAGGAAACAGACACATAGCAAACACACAGTACTTACGGCTCAATACTGGCCACCAGAGATGAGGTGCAGGCGGGAGCCTGCGGATGGATGAGGGCCTTGAACTTGCAGCAGCAGCAAGGGCAGGGAGAAAGGACATGGGCACAACAGGTGAAGCTGTGCGGCGTGGGGAGCTTCTCCTAACTTTAACAGTAGGTCAAGGGTCGCTCTCCTCACCGTGCAGCGGCCACCATTAAGAAGGGGAGGGCGGAGGGAGGAGCAGCTGGGAGGCAGGAGGGAAGCACGAATAGGTGCGCAAGGGGGGACAGGATGCAGGGGACGCAGCGGCAGGGACCACAAAGGGGAAAACAGAGAGAACGTGAAAAGGCCGAAAAAGGATAAATAAAGCAGAAAAACAGAGAAACAGAGAAAAAAACAGAGAAACACAGGAAAGAAACAGTAAAGAGACAGAAAGGAAGGAAACAGACACAAGGCAAACACACAGTACTTACAGCTCACCTCTGGCCACCAGGGATGAGGCGCAGGTGGGGAGCCTGCGGGTGGAGGAGGGCCTTGATCTCGCAGCATCTGCGAGGGCGGGGAGAAAGGACACGGGCACAACAAGTGGAGTTGTGCGGCATGGGGAGCTTCTCCTGACCTTAACAGCAGGTCAAGGGTCACTCATTGATCCACTGAACTCTACTTCCCAATCCACCGCCACTTAATTCAATGACAGTCTACTCACCTTACTCCACTCTACAACACCTCAATAAATCTACTCTATGACACTCTACTCCCCCACTCCACACCACTAACATTTAGCCATGCTGACCAGCAGCCACACTGGTGTACAATTTGGCAAGACACATTGCCAAAGCCAATAGCTCTTGAACAGGCGAGACCTATTTGCTTTGCCACTGCTTGCTAGAAATGACAATTCTGATTGGTGTCAGCTGCACCAGCACTTCTCTCTTGCCTACAGGATGGGAGGATGAAGACTAGTGCAGCACCTGCCCCAGTCTCCTATACAATGAAGTCCACTAGAAAGACCAAAGTGCCTTTTGCTGCTCATGGTAGCCAAAAAAAACTTTTACTGTAACTAGCACTAATGGGAGACCTTTCTCCCATTTTTATAGAAAGCAGAAAGGCCATAATACTTACGGCAAACATTGAAAGGCATAGTAGTCTTTCTATTGCAACTTCTGGTAACAAGACACCTAAGCAGCATTACACTGCCTTGAATGTGTGTTTGTGAGTGGGTCTTGCCTTTCCAATAGTGTAAATTACAAAATAAATCACAAGGGTTTCCAAAGTTAATAAGCGCCTGAACTCACTCCTTCTTAAAGCACATATGCACACCACACATCACTCTTCATAGCTTCCTTTCCTTTGGAATACACAATAAGTAGAAACAAGCAGATTCAAATTCAATAGTTCGGTGTTAAATGTGCTACTGCATGCAGTGCAAGCACATTAGAGTGACATATTTGAGAGTCAGAAGGAGCAGACAGCGAAGGCTATATTTGCATAGTAGTCCCTCATGCGGTTCAATGTCACCAGTGAAGTGCAGAGATAGGATGCACCCAAACAGTCAATAGCAGAAGGTAAAATATGAATTCTTCACCGTAGTAAGACATGATGTGATTGACAAAGTCTCTAGTCAATTTTTAAAAGACGCTGGCCGAGAAAAGCCAATGGCTCCCACTCTATGAATATAGTTAGAAAATGGTCTGTTTAAAAGATGAGCTCTCAACCCCAAGACCTAAAAACATATTCTTACCTGCCAAATAATACTGCAAATTGCTGAAGTTAGCTAACTTGGAAAGAGATATGTGACCCACTGTCACTTGGAAGTGATAATGATGTCAAATGTAACATCATAAACTGCGCATGCCGGTAAGGGAGTTACGAGTGTGTTGCTTATTCAACCTGGGAACGTCATTGATAGTTATGGTTTGAGCAGTAGCACTGCATCACCCAAAAAAATATGTTTTTTGTCTCTTAACACTACCTGCTTCCAACACTTGCTTAACTATGTTTTTTCTATAAACTTGTGCAGAAGATTAATCGTTTCAAGGAAAAGTCCTCCTTTATGATCATTTGTGGAAACGGTGTTTCGTAATTTACCAGAATATATATTCATAATAACAGTCTTTATATATGTTTATTTTCCGGTGGCAGGGAATCATTTTAATGATTATACCTCCAGACATTATGCTTTGCCCAACAATTATTTCAACAAAAGGACAAACGGAAGGTAACAGATGTGAGTCAATTATACTAAAATAGTCTGCACATGCTAGACACTTGGAGAATACTTGGTACAGACGAAGTTTTATCTGTCACCTGAGGGAGTCATGCAATAATAATATGAAAAAAGTGAATAATATCATTCTGCACATGTATGAAGTTAATGAAACCTGTTTTCTAGTTTGACAACTTCACGTTTTAATAGTTTTCTGCGGTGGTCTCTATGAAGACATAGCTAAAAAATGTAATTTTAGAGGTTGGAAAAAAAATGAAAAATCTCTCTCCTTGACACAAAGCTCAAGTGTGAAGCTCGTCTATTCTCTTATTATAAGGGCGAAGCACTCTTAAAGAATTCCACAGTTCCTCCTGTGAATCCGCAGTCCCAAGTAAGAACATATCACTAATTTTAAGCCCTTAACTGCTGCCCTTCCCCAATTTCTAAGCCATAGCTACTTGGGTTGTTCGTGCTTAGGCCTTCATAACCTTTTGCCCACAAAGGGAGATTCTAAAAGTACCCATATTTTTTGGATTCCTCTGGATAAAAGTGCTGTTTTTTTCTAAAATGGTATCAACAAATGGTGTGCTGTGCTAAAGTCACCATCTTCCCACAATTCAGGCACTTGCACAGCTGAAGTAAAAACATTTATTTATTTTTTACTACAGTTTTGAGGTAGTCCATTTTTCCTGTTTATGTGCAATACGCCTACTTCCAGTTTCTGGTGGAAACCAGTGTGAAACCTATGAGTGATCCAGAAAAGTTACTTATTTCTAAAAAGCAGACACATTTCTAAATTTAGCAAGTGGTTATATGTGTAGAACCCTCAAGGTTTTCCTAAAGGAACTAACTGTTGAATTAAAGAAATATTGAAAAAGAGTAGGAAAAAGCAGCCATTTGTGATAATAGAATGACATATGGTTTGTGGGTTCTCCCAGACCCCACAATACCCCGAGCCAACAACTCAGCTGCAGCATACAATGATTTTTCATTGTATAAACCAATTCACATGGTGAAAAATATAGAGTGAAAAATTAGTATCAAGGAAACCTATGCATTTCTGAAATGTGCCCAAGATATGGAGTTTAGGATTAGTGTTGTTTGAATATTTCTAAATTTGTGGATACGCACACCTGCATATGATTTAGAGGGTATTTTTGAAAATGTCTTCTTTCTTACACACCGACTTAAATTTAGAAGGAACAAATGCAGCAAAATATAATTGATAACAACAAATATTCTACTACTGTATGCTCCCATGTGTCTTCCAATAAAAATGGTGCCTCATTTGTGTGGTTATGCATAGTGCCTGCAACAGGAAACCCCCCAAAATGCAACATGGAGGCATTACATTTTTCCACTAAAATACATCTCTTTCTTTGCAAAGTGGGTAGCTCTGGATTTTTGGCCCTAACTCAGCCGGGACCAAGAGAAACATAGCAAACTTGTACATTTTTTAAAACTAGGTACCAAGGAAAATTTAGGGTAGGTTGACTTACATGGCTCTCACCAGTTTATTTTACCCAAAATACCTCACAAACGTCAAACTTTGCCTAACAATTAATTGTCCTCACATTTCTGTGATGAAAAGTTCTGGAATCTGCTAAGCATTCTCTTCTTCTGAAAAAATGGTACCTCATTTGCGTGAGCTGGCCTTGTGCCTGCAACATGAATGGGCCCAAAACGCAACATGGCTCCATCACATTTTTCCACTTAAAACTGACCAATTTCTGAAAATTGGGTAGCTGTGGATTTTGGAGCCTAATCCGGGTGTCACATAGGGAAACCTAGCAAACCTGCACATTTTTAAAGATTAGACACCTGTGGGCATCCAAGGTGGGGTGACTTGTGTGGCTCTCAACAGAATGTTTTACCCAGAGCCCCTTGAAATCCCCAAACTTGGACTAAAAACACAGTGTTTCCTCACATTTCTGTAATGGAAAGTTCAGGAATCTGCATGAAGCCACAAACTTCCTTCCACCCAGCATTTTCTGAAGTCTTCCAATACAAATGGTACCTCAAATATGTGGTAGGCCTAGTGCCTACGACAGGAAATAGCCCAAAACGCAATATCTGTATATCAAATTTCTTCCCTCAAAACTGTCCCTTTTTTGCATAGTGGGTAGCTGTGGATTTTGAGCCAAAGCTCAGCTGGCACCTAGGGAAACCTAGCAAACTTACACATTTCTGAGAACTGGACATATGGGGAAATCCAGGGTGGGTGACGTGTGAGGCTCTCACCAGGTTGTTTTACCCAGGATCCCTTGGAAATCATAGACTTTTACTAAAACACATTTTGCTCACATTTCTGTGATAGAAAAGTTCTGGAATCTGTGGTGAACCACAAACTCCCCTTTCACCCAACATTCTCACATTTTGTCACTCAAAACTGACCCATTTTTTGTGAAGGGAGTAGCTGTGGATTTTGGGCCCAAGCTCAGTCCGCAGGGAAACTTAAGAAACCATGCACATATTGGAAAACTAGACATGCTGAGTTCTCCAGAATGGGGTCAACTGTGTAGCTCTCATGAGGTGGTCTAAAAACACATTTTGCTCACAATTTTGTGATGGAAAGTTAAGTAATCTGTGGGGAGCAACAAACATCTTTCCACCTTGAATTCCCCTAAGTCTCCTGATAAAGATGCTACCTCACTTTTGTGGGGGGACTAGTGTTTGCAACAGGAAACAGCCCAAAATGCAGCACAAATTCATCCAATTTTTCCACTGAAAACGTGACCTTTTCTTCCAATGTGGGTGTAAGCCCACAGGTGCCCTCACTAGGCCCAGGGACACCCACACCAGAGGGATAGCGGAGGATGGGGGACCCCATCCCAGGTAAGTATAGGTAAGTATTTTATTTTATTTTTTAAAGTGCCATTGGGGGCCCTGAAATGGGCCCCACTACATGGCACTGGGTGCATTGACCATGCCCAGGGGACCCTGGTCCCCTGTGCTGGCCGTTGGGGTAGTGGGCATGACTCCTGTCTTTTCTAAGACAGGAGTCATGTAGTATGGATGGTTTTGCATCAGAAATTACTCTAGGCAGGTTAGAGTCATTTTTCTCACTCTAACCTGCCTAATGTCATTTTTGGTTAAAAAAAAACCCTTCTTCCATACTGCCAGCCCAACCCGACTAAAGTCATTTTTTTACTCTAGCCTACCCTATGCACCGGCTTGCACCATTCCATAAATATGGTGCCCGGCTGGTACACAGAAATGGTGCAAGCCGGTGATAAACCTTTTGGTGCAAAACTGAGTTGGTGCAGTTTTGCACCAAAAAGTATAAATCAGGGTCTTTATCCTTTGGGAGAAAATATGGAGAGAAACCCTTTTGACAACCCCTTTATTAAATATAGAGATATTCACTCCCAATTCCATTCCTCAAAGCTTATTTAATTAAGGCTTTTACTGAAACAAATGTGAGCACCATCAACTATGGAAAATAACATATGTCACACATGTGAACATCCATTTACTATTTGAAGGTGAAATGCTCAGAAACAGAAACAAATACCTGCCCATAACCATATTTTGCAAGTGCAGCAACGCTGCTATACTGGAGTGATTGCTCTATTCACTAGTACGATTTCTGAATAAAATTCCAACAATCCTAATTTTAGGCCTTATTCAGAGTTCAATGGATGGGTTACTCCATCACACATGTGACAGATATCTCGTCGACCATATTACAAGTGTATTGTATACCATGGCGCTTGCAAATGACAGACAAGTTTGTGACATGTTTAAGTGAGCTGGGTCCCTCTGGGTCTTAGATCTGGACCTGACCTGGTTTTAATTTAAAATGTACATTGAAACAGGTCCCTTATGGGGCCTGTATTCATGTCCTTAACATTACAGGTAGAAACACTGATCCATTTCTGAACAATGAGTGTATAAAAAAGTTTCCATGAAATCCATGTTGATCCATGCTTGCATTCCCTATGAGATTTTTTTACCAGGATGTTGTGTTATGCTTTTTTTCAGGCAGCATGTTGCTCCTATCTAGTGACAAATTTGAATTGAGTTACATCCAGGTGTTTATAACTGGCGAAATTGAGTTGTGGTCGAAGGCAGTGCAACTTTCTCTCAGTGCCTGTCATTGAGGTAAAAGATGTCCAGAATAGTAATCATCCAATCCATGGCGCACAGAGCAAAGTTCACATATGCCAGTTGCAATTGTGTTTCTGTACAAATGTGTGGGTAAGGAGGTAATCTATGGGAATTTTAGTTTATAGGTTTAAGCCACCTTCTTAATTGTATAGGCCCCGTCGTTGTCAGGGACCTCACACTGTTTTTATCCCACTTAAAGCCATGGAGTAACCCAACAGACAGAATTTAAATGGAATTTAAAAAAAACTCACAGTTCCAAAGATGTAAAGTACAAAGCATCTTCAAAAACACCGATCCCTTGTGTACTTTGCGTGCTGCAAGCACTATAGGAAAGTCGGTGTAAAAACATGAATTTTAAATCCTTCTAAATGTAAGAAGGTTAACCGAAAATTAAACCATGCAAAAAGGAGCTGTGGAGATGTGTTCAACGAAGGTTGATTAAGGGGGCAGCTGTGTCAATGAAGCTTTGAGCAAAGCTATTGTAGTGGTGCTGTGGCGATGAATGCTTGCCAAAAGAACTTTGTCTTTTTAAACTTCACAAGCTTTGAACTTAAGAAGTTAAAAAAATAGCACAGAGTTGCGAGAAGGCTGTGTACCAGCTTCACGACGCCACTGACAGCACCAAAACATCCACTCAAGTGTGAAACATCAGGGTCAATAGCCCAGTCTGTAGCCTTAACCAAAGAAAGACAGGGACGGAGACTGTCTAAACTGTCGTTATTCCTGCGTCTGGAATTTCAATGTGACATAGTTAATTCACTTAACTAATTAGGACACTTGATCGTTACCTTGACTAACAGTTGCAGTAAAGAATATGTTGCGTGGCTCTATGAATTAGACAGTTGGATGTTATGTTGAGTCTCGCGGCAACAGGATCGTAATGGCGGCTGCATAACATTAGGCTTGCCGGGGATTATGCCATATGGCCACCATAATATAGAGTAGGTCATGAATATAAACAACGTAGCAGGCCGTTTTTGTTTTTATTGAATGTGCTGCATCTATTAAATGCATCTCAGTGCACTGCTCCGTCTGCACTATTTTTTATTGATAATTATCCTGCAATGTGTACCTGGATGCTATACAAAATTATTAGATTAGAAAATGAAAGTGGGCTCCCTGTATACTGTTTTAATATATCTTTATGTATTGACATGACTAGATTGACTATTCTTTTGAGGATGAATGTGTAATCTGGGTTACACTTCCTGGGAATGATTCATTCGGAAACCCTGCATCTTTATTTTGTGTGAGATCCACTTCTGTTTAGATATAGGGGCTAGTTTTGTGTTTTCCACGGATACAGGACATGGGTGCAGTCCTCATCTTGTTGAAAATATTCTGAATGGCCATGTCACATTCAGGGGGTGAATGACACAAATATCAATTCAAAAATATTGTGCTCCCAAAATATTGTATAAAAATATAGTCACTGCAGAAATAATGACGAACAGAATAGAGAAAGTAAGCATAACATGTTTTATGTGTAATATATCGTTAAAAAAATAATTGTATATAATATTGCTTAAATTGATATAGTTGTATTTAACCCCTTCGCTGCCAGGCCTTTTCCCCCTCAGGTGCCAGGCCTTTTTTTAGCTACTTGGGGCAGGGCGCGCTAAGGCCCTCATAATTTTTTGTCCACATAAGCTACCCAAACCAAATTTGCATCCTTTTTTCAAACATCCTAGGGATTCTAGAGGTACTCAGACTTTGTGGGTTCCCCTGAAGGAGACCAAGAAATTAGCCAAAATACAGTGAAAATTCCATTTAAAAAAAATGGGAAAAAAGGGCTGCAGAAGAAGGCTTGTGTTTTTTTCCGTGGAATTGGGGATCAACAAAGGGTTTGCAGTGCTAAAATCACCAGCTTCCCAACTTTCAGGAACAGGCAGGCTTGAATCAGAAAACCCAATATTTCAACACAATTTTGGCATTTTACTGGGACATACTCCATTTTTACGATTTGTATGCTTTCAGCCTCGTTCCAGTCAGTGATAGAAATGGGTATGAAACCAATGCTGGATCACAGAAACCTAAACATTAGAAAAGTAGACAACATTCTGAATTCAGCAATAGGTAATGTGTGTAGATCCTACAAGGGTTTCCTACAGAAAATAACAACTGAAATAAAACAATATTGAAATTGAGGTGAAAAAAACACCCATTTTTCTCTACGTTTTACTCTGTAACTTTTTCCTACAATGTCAGATTTTTGAAAGCAATATACTTATATTTCTGCTGGACTCTTCTGTTTGCGGGCATATATAGGGCTTGTAGGTTCATCAAGAGCCCTAGGTACCCAGAGCCAATAAATGAGCTGCACCTTGCAGTGGGTTCTCATTCTATACTGGGTATACAGCAATTCATTTGCAGAAATATAAAGAGTGAAAAATAGGTATCAAGAAAACCTTTGTATTTCCAAAATGGGCACAAGATAAGGTGTTGAAGAGCAGTGGTTATTTGCACATCTCTGAATTCTGGGGTGCCCATACTAGCATGTGAATTACAGGGCATTTCTCAATTAGACGTCTTTTTTACACACTGTCTTATCTTTGGAAGGAAAAAATGTAGAGAAAGACAAGGGGCAATAACACTTGTTTTGCTATTCTATGTTCTCCCAAGACTCCCGATAAAAATGGTACCTCACTTGTGTGGGTAGACCTAGCGCCAGTGACAGGAAATACCCCAAAACACAACGTGGACATATCACATTCTCCCAAAGAAAACAGAGGTGTTTTTTGCAAAGTGCCTAGCTGTAGATTTTGGCCTCTAACTCAGCCGGCACCTAGGGAAACCTACCAAACCTGTGCATTTTTTTAAAACTAGAGTCCTAGGGGAATCCAAGACGGGGTGACTTGTGGGGCTCTCACCAGGTTCTGTTACTCAGAATCCTTTGCAAACCTCAAAATTTGGCCAAAAAAACACTTTCTCCTCACATTTCAGCAACAGAAAGTTCTGGAATCTGAGAGAAGCCACAAATCTCCTTCCACCCAGCGTTCCCCTAAGTCTCCCGATAAAAATGGTACCTCACTTGTGTGGGTAGGCCTAGTGCCCGCGACAGGAAATGCCCAAAAACACAAAATGGACACATCACATTTTCCCAAAGAAAACAGAGGTGTTTTTTGCAAAGTGCCTACCTGTGGATTTTGGCCTCTAGCTCAGCCGTCACCTAGGGAAACCTACCAAACCTGTGCATTTTTGAAAACTAGAGTCCTAGGGGAATCCAAGATGGGGTGACTTGTGGGGCTCTCACCAGGTTCTGTTACTCAGAATCCTTTGCAAACCTCAAAATTTGGCCAAAAAAACACTTTTTCCTCACATTTCGGTGACAGAAAGTTCTGGAATCTGAGAGGAGCCACAAATTTCCTTCCACCCAGCGTTCCCCTAAGTCGCCCGATAACAATGGTACCTCACTTGTGGGGGTAGGCCCAGTGCCCGCAACAGGAAATGCCCCAAAACACTAAGTGGACACATCACATTTTCTCAAAGAAAACAGAGGTGTTTTTTGCAAAGTGCCTACCTGTGGATTTTGGCCTCTAGCTCAGCCGACACCTAGGGAAACCTACCAAACCTGTGCATTTTTGTAAACTAGAGTCCTAGGGGAATCCAAGATGGGGTGACTTGTGGGGCTCTCACCAGGTTCTGTTACCCAGAAACCTTTGCAAACCTAAAAATTTGGCTAAAAACACTTTTTCCTCTCATTTCAGTGACGGAAAGTTCTGGAATCTGAGAGGAGCCACAAATTTCCTTCCACCCAGCGTTCCCCCAAGTCTCCCAATAAAAATGGTACCTCACTTGTGTGGGTAGGCCTAGTGCTCGCAACAGGAAATGCCCCCAAAACACTATCTGGACACATCAAAATTATCAAATAAAAAACTACCTGTATTTGCAGGGGCACCTGCGTTTTTGGTCCTCGGCTCAGCAGCCATCTAGGGAAACCTGCCAAACCCAGACATTTCTGAAAACTAGACACCCAAGGGAGTCCAGGGAGGTGTGACTTGCATGGATCCCTCATTGTTTTCTTACCCAGAATCCTCAGCAAACCTCAAATTTAGCTAAGAAATCAAATTTTTCTCACATTTCTCTGTGGGATCACCGCACCGGGACGAATTTCCTACTACCCAACGTTCCCCTCAGTCTCCCGGGAAAAATGATACCTCACTTGTGTAGGTGGGCCAAGTGTTTGTGACAGGGAAGAGCCAAAAACACAGCAAAATTGAGGGGGAACCAAAGAGTGTCCAAAAGGCAAGTTTGAAAAAAAAAACACATTTAGGCTGACAAGTGCAGCAGAAATGTTATCGGTATAGATGAGACAATGTTGGGTGGTAGGAATTATATGGATTCCTGCAGATTCCGGAAGGTTCCATCACAAAAATGTGGGGAAAATGTGTGCTTTCCAGCAAAGTTGCAGGAAATGGTGTGGGGTGCATGTGAAGCACACCACCCTGGAATCAACTAGATGTTTAGTTTTCAGATGTGTCTAGGTCTGGTGGATTTTTCTACATGCAGCCCTCACCTTTCCAAGTGGGACGTTTTTAAGAGTTACCAGGCTCTCATGACCCAAATGTAAAACAAAAACCAAAAATAATCAAATGTCCTCTTGCATGCCATGGGATAAGGGGCCAGATGTAGGTAGCCTTTTGAGCCTCGCAAACGGCGAAAAACGCTGTTTGCGAGGCGCAAAAGGCCTTCTGCGATGCAGAGTCACGTTTTGCGAGTCGGTACTGACTTGCAAAATGTGATTCCGACTCGCAAATAGGAAGGGGTGTTCCCTTCCTATTTGCGACCGCATCGCGATGTAGAGTTGATTTGTGACCGCGAAAGCGGTCGCAAACCAACTCGCAGTTACCATCCACTTGAGGTGGATGGTAACTCATTCGCAAACGGGAAGGGGTCCCCATGGGACCACTGCCTACTCTGAAAAAACCCGAAACTAAATGGTTTCGGTAATTTTTCTTTTTGCAGCTTGTTTTCCTTTAAGGAAAATGGGCTGCAAAAAGAAAAAAAAAACACTGCTTTATTTAAAAGCAGTCACAGACATGGTGGTCTGCTGTCTCCAGCAGGCCACCATCCCTGTGAGTGCCTAGACTCATTATGGGGTTGCAAACTGTGACCCACCTCAGTAATATTCATGAGGTGGGTCGTTGCAACCCCATAGCGAGTCGCAGAAGGTGTCTGAGACACCTTTCTGCATTTCCTTTTGCGAGTTGCAAATTGCGAGTCGCTGGGACTCGCAATTTGCAACTCGCAAAAGGAAACCTACCTACATCTGGCCCAAGATGTTTTAGTGTGCGGGGGAGAGCTGAAAGACTGTTAGCCCCTTCAGTTCGGGTGGGGGCATAACCAGGCCCATACTGGTTGGTAACCACCACCCCACTATTTTATTTTATTTTTTTTATTCCCTGGCATCTAGTAGACTTTCTGTCCCCCCAGGGTGTGGATCAGGGGTAATTGCCCAATCTGCCCCCTGGTGGGCAGAACAACTTTGGCCCTATTTATAAGGGGGGCAGTTATGGCCAACAGTAATGTGCCCCCATGGGGAGTGACCCTTGCCCAAGGGGATGACCCCCCCAACAAAACACACACATACACACACACCAATCTCTTGTGCCTAGAGGTTTTTGCCCCCTTTGGGGGCAGATTGGCCTAAATACAATTTGCCCCCCAGGGGAGTGACCCTTGTCTAAGGCGTCGCTCCCCATACATAAAACCATAAAGTAAATAAAAATATATATATATCCCTGGTGTCTAGAGGCTTCTGCCCCCCGGGGCAGATCCGCCTAATTATATTAGGCCGATCTGCCTCCAGGGGGGGCAGAAAAGGCCTAAAAATATCCCCCCCCCGGAGTGGCCTTTGCCTAAGGGGCCGCTCCCCTTATGCGTTAGTATAAAACAAAAAAAAATCCCTGGTGTCTTGTGGTTTCTGCCCCCCCTGGTGGCGGATTGGCCTAATAATATTAGGCCGATCTGCCCTGGGGGGGGCAGAAATAGCCAAGAAATAAATTGCCCCACTGGGAAGCAGCCCTTGCCCAAGGGGCCGCTCCCCTTATTTCATAAATACAAAAACAAAAAAAAATCCCTGGCATCTAGTGCCATTTTTGCTGCCCGATCGCATCGCGATCTGGCAGCTGAAATGCTCAGAGAGACATGAAAGGAAAGGCCTTTCCTCTCCTTTCATGCCTCTCTGCCCCCTCCACGTGATCGGAGCAGAAATGCTTTTGCATTTCTCCTTCGGCGCTGGAAGCTGGGCTTCTAGCGCTGGGGGGAAGGCCTCTGATGAGGTCAGAGCGCAAAAGCGTGCTGACGTCATCAGATGCCATGGGGGGACGGGGGGACTGTGGTGGAAGGGGAAGCAATTCCCCTTCCACCTCTGCCCCGGGGAGGGGGGTCCTTGGCCATTTCCCCCCGGGAGCACATAGCAGGATGAGCTGGTCTTGTCCTCCGGGTGCCAAGGGCGAGACCAGCTTGTCCTGGGCACCTTAGTGGTTAATATCATTTTATAATTATTTACCATATATGCTGTTATTCATTGTCGGTGTTAATATTAATTTTGAAAATCTTTTAAATATTTTTTTTGTTTGTAATTTGTGATGTGTACATTTTGATTTTACATTTAATGAGTAATTTAAAATAAAGTATCAATATGGAGTGGGGGAAGTAGTTGAATTATGATGTGTTTTTATTTTCAATTAATTTTATGTTAATTCAATATTTAAGTTGTTTATTTGATTAGTTGTTAATTTATTTATTTATGTGCATTTTGTAATTTGTAATGTATATTTTAGTACAATTATATTACTACCATAATCATGGACCATTGGGTGTGTAGGGGAATAAGGTGGGAAGGTTTTTTAATTTATAATTTATTATAATTATGTGTGGGTAACATTGTGGACAGACAGGATTACATCAATGAAATGGACAACTAGATGACAATACACCTTATGAGTCCATCAGTTGGAATCCTTATAAGAGGTAATGTCTATAATAAAAATCTCCCTTGCCAAATGATAAGAAGATAGGTTCATCTTTGGGCTGGAATACAGATTTCTTTGGGCACCCACATAACCTGATGCTTTTCTTCCAAGCTGTCCTATTATGTCTGTAATATGTTCTCCAGCTAAATGAGTATCAGAATTTGTTGATTTCTTTCTTCATCCTTTGGTACAGGTATAGTAAACCCATTCTCAGATGGTAAATGTGAATCAACCATGCTAACAATTACTGTGGATCTTTGCTCCTTATGTACATCTACACCCGCTGAGTTTGGACTTATGTCTGTTAAGCACATCTTAGGGAACAGAGAGGCAAACCCCTTTGATAGTATACAGAGATTATATTAAAGATGATTAAACTCATGTGTGACTGTAAAATTGTCATTCATAACAATAAATTGTACAGACAAAAAAAGGAAGTTGCTATCCGCTTAAATTCTCACCATCCTATGCTAACAAGTTTGTGGGTTGGTTCAAGCCCAACATGTTTGGCGCACAGAGGCAAAATAATAAATAGATCATATTTCCTATTGGGGGTGCTACATTCACAAAATCAAACTTCAACAAACTGAGCATGATCACACAACTGCACGATTTCTCAATACCAACTGTTTCAAATTGAGATTCATACTTTTAATCCGCATGTCTAATCTGGAGTTTCTGAATGTCAATGTATATATACAAAATGGTAAAATACAGAGCAAACTATACTCAAACCCACATCTATTATTGAATGTGCATCAATAGGATTAAGAAAGTCAAACAGGAACCTCTTTATAAGGAATTTAAATGAATCAAATGACTAGGAGTAGCTATCATAACACCATACAGCAATAACAGTAAATATATATAATATACTAAAGCAATATTGGAAAGTACTATTAGGGAACAAAAAGTTTAGGAATTAAGTAAGTAAAAAACCAGCAGTGATACACAAAACAGTCCCTATGCTTAGCAATATTTTGTTGCCTTAGTTTTCCTCACACCAGCCCAAAGACCTCCCAGTTATTACCATCTCCACCGGAAAGGTTTCTATAGTTGTGTGATCTGTAATCTCTGCTGATATGGCATTAACTGTTAACAAGAGTTCAAAAGTTCTGTTGGCAAGAGTTCAAGTACAATACCAATTACACCTTTAAGATATTAGCGTTCAACAACTATAACACCAAATATTGTGTATAAGTGATCATATGCCAATAAAACCTGACATAAGTAGGCATCTCAATAAGAAGACTTAAAGAACAACTATAAGAACACGTCCATGTAGTTAGCAATGCATCATTTGTCACTAATTAGATTTCATTCTATCCAAAGAGTTTCTAATCAACTGAGTGCCAGAGACAAAGCTCTTACACAATGAAACCTTATGGGTTTATGGATCTCCAAATTAAGAAGAGGGGAACATGGGCTCAATCAAGATAGGGAATTACATTATTATCTAAAATTGGGATCAAATTACGTTAATGAGCTTTCATACTAATGCGTTTTCAAATGGTGCTCTATTTAAAAAAAATATTGTTGATGTCCCCAACACTTTTTATTCATATTGAATGAGTATACTTCAATTTAAATTAGTGTAGTGATACTGATACTCATGGAGTTCTTACCATGCTATCCTGTATCATGTTACAATACGGGCCTGTGGTTTTTGTCGTGGTCGCCAGCCCGGCAAAGGAGATGCCGGAAATCCTACCTACAGGTAAGGTGGGGGCGCACTGAGTGTATGGAGCCCTAAGCCCTAACTTGTGAATAAGATTGGCATCTTCAGTGTGGTGGCTCACCTCCCTAGAGACATGTGTATATCATATGGGAAGCGTTACATGGTGGCCCAGCCTTAAATTGTTTGTCCCATATTGGCCACTGACAGACACAGTGGGGAGTCAGAGGCCATGGGGGACCATATGTCAGAGAGGCCAAAGACAGAGGTCAAAGCTGCAAGTCTGAATCTGCTCTGCTTGGTCACATCTCCATGTATAAGCCACCAGTCAGTATAATCAAAAAGAGGGAGTCTAGGGAGATTAAATGGTCCAGTGTACAGTCTCCCAAAAGTCATATAAATCAAACAGGTACACTGTTCCAAAAAAGTAAACGGAACTCCACTGGGCACACTGCAAATTAGAAGCAAGAGCCCTCACACATTCTTTTGGATGTCATGCTTCATCATAGGGTGTGCTTCTTGTCAGACTGGCACTGCAATATTTGATGGGCACCTAAAAGGGGCTCTTTGCCAGAGGTCTTTAACAGTAGTGCATGCGGTGATTAACTAGACGTGGGAAAGAATCTAAACCTACGTCTTGGGAGGAGCTAAAGAGAAAAAAAGGATAAAATTGGCTCGGGACCCTCAAGAAACCTAAACTTTATTGGGTAGACAGGGTCTCAGTCAAGATTTAAAAAAGGCAATCTGGAGTGCAATGGAAATAATGTTCCAGCACACAACCAGAAAAAAGGGGGGTGACAAAGGGAATTCCTCTCAATCACTACTCTGGGTCAACATGATTCATGCCCAACCAGTCCCTACGGATCTATTGGCGTTTCGTCAGGACCGTATACACAGGAAGTATGGGGTATTTGTGTGGGAACCACTGGCAACAACTTTTACCTTGGACCCTTTTGTCTCAGATTTTGAGGTTTATTTTGTGTGCTGCTTAAAGCTATGTGGTAGGGGAATTTCCTTTATGGACTAGGTGGTCTCACACACTATATAGTGTCTTTCTTCATCATATGACCACCTAGCCCCATCCAGGTAGGACAATGCCACCTGGACGGACTCAACCTCACAGTTTAAAGAACTCGGAGGGAGTGCAGAGATTAAAGTTATCTGGATAGATGTGGGATCCAGTTGTGCTAGGGAAATAATAAAAAACACCTAGCCAATCACCTGTGTAATAGTACACCTTTATTCGTGGTGACTGCTGGTGAGATTAAGAACAAATGATGCGACACCTATTTGAGAGTAATGACTCGAAGGGTCACCTATCTATTGATCCTGTAGGGCAATTAGCCCCAGGTCTATCGGAGGGGGAGTGCCCCCTTATTGTCACACATACTCCAAAGGAGGTGCTCACTTTGGCACCCCTCCCCGACCGCTTGTGAACAAGGAACAACAAAAAAGAAGTCTCCCACTCTACGTCACATGTTAAAAAATGTAATGTCGAAGTGTAAGAAGTGGTATCAACTTAAAAAAGGAGTTATGCACCTAGCAAACTAGATAGATGGGTGCCTGTGGAGAAAGCACACATAACAAAAAAAACACATTAACATGTTTCAAATATAAATACCATTGAATCACACAAAAACGTGTCATGACACTCAGTGCTGACATGCTCCGATGCTGATTGAAGAGGTATTCATAAATCAAAAGTCAATAGGGATATAAAGTAAGCCAGTGTACCACTCTGACCAAACAACGTTGCAAGTAAATGGTAAGTGAAGCAGACCATGTAATATAACATAGTGGGACTGTCCTTCAGTCACATAATATCAACATTTTAAAGGGAACGAGTGATAGTCCGGAGTCATCATCATCAAAAATAATCGTCATAAAAAAATGGATGATCCATAAGTATATAAGGAAATAGTCATCGCTGTCAAAAGGAACATTTACCACATGCCAGGCCAATGAAAATTGAATGTGAAGGACGCCTATAAAAAAGTGTCCCGAGGTAGAGTATTGTGTAGTAGCAGGCTGTAGCTCAATGTAAACTGAAAGTATGGCAAATCACGAATAAAGCAAATCTAAAAAGTGAGAATACTCACAGTTGACAAAACAAGGTCCTAGGCGGTGAACCTACACTCCGGCCGCACTTCCCGAAATTTGCGGAGAAGATGCACCGGGGGGGTTAAATGTCACACACATGCAGTTGCTACTCCAATCAGAGTAAGAGGAAGGTGTCATGTCGATGCGATTGCAGACAAACCCTGCCCACCCGTACTAAAAACAAAAGAAGGGTCTCATTAATTATTGAGGCAGTGACATAGCAAAAGGACTCTGCATTGGGTTATTCAATGAAACAAAAAAAGGACCATAAGGCAAGGGCTGGTACAAAGAAGGGGGCTTAATCAAATAAACAAACCTAGCGCTTCAATAGGATTAAGTATAATACACTAAGTGGATGCCATTCGGGGAGTAAAGAAAAAGAGGATGTAGTAACTGTGCTGCCATAGTGATCTAGAGTATATGTTATAAATACAGCCTCCTGACAGAAGGTATGACATCTAAGGGAGCCTTAAACAATATACCAACGTCATCAGAGTAAAGGATATACTGTATATGTTACATAGACAGAAGTAATGCTTAATGTGTCAAGACATGTGCTACTGATGGTGAGGGCGAAAAGTTCGGCAACAGAAATAGATGGGGGTGATGGAGAATACGTAAAAAAAAGATGATAGAACATGCCTCATCCTCCACAAGTTGTCAGCTAAATACTCCGGAAAGCAGGTTTAGGTAAGAATATAAGGACTCAGGTAGTGAGGAAAAAACTCATCCATGGAATATCATCATTAAGTCCATGTACATGAGTCCAAGTCTAAACACCCAACGTTGTTCTTTCTCTAATAATGTTTCAGAGCCACTAGGTAGGAAATTGGGTGTATCAAGAACAACCCACCACATGTTATTCGGACTATGATTATTCTCAAGAAAATGGACACTCAATTTGGTAGCGGAACGTCCACATCTAATGTTACTACGATGTTTATTGATCCTAACTTTACACTGTAGTCAATTTCATTGCTATTTGCAGCTCCGTCACTCCCTTGCCCCCTATATTCACCACTTACATCCGAATTTAAGAAAAGTGGTGCTGCATCCAATGCAGCACCACTTTTCTTGTGCCCCTTAGCGACCCCTACCACCACCATGTGTGCGCCATTTTTAATATACCGCTCACCATGGTGCAGAGCAGGGGCAATAGCGTCAATGTTTTTGACGCTATTGATGTACCTTGCAGGATTAGCGCCAAAAGTGTGGCACCAACCCTGCAGAATACATAGAGGCCTTTTGAAAACAATGGCATCTCCCCTTTAAATGCCTGCTCTGTGCAGGAGTTAAGAATAACCGCTAATAATGGCACAGTGGAATCTAAGAGGTTCTAAAGCGCTATTTTTGCAGTCCCCCTAACGAGAGAACACCCCCCTTACATACATTATGCCTTGCACAGACATAATGTGGCACAGATGGTTACAAAGTGGCGCAATGCATGCATTGCGCCACTTTGTAAATATGGCTATGCGAATATGGCCTTGTTCGGCCACATTAGCATCATAAATAATTATGCTAATGTGGCACAAGGAGACGCTAGTTCATCTTCAATCTGGGCCTTAGAGACCCTTCCTGAATTTAATCAACTGGAGGGTAGCTGGAGGGTAAGCTCCTCATGGGTTTACTGGGTGACCATAAAATTGCTACAATATATTGCACACTAATTATACGTAACCCTCATATGCTGATCACCCTTAAATCTGCATTGGAAAACTGATCTTAACACACTAGGGGGGTCATTCTGACCCTGGCGGTAATTACCGCCATGGCGGAGGTCGGCGGTAGCACCGCCAACAGGCTGGCGGTGCACCGCTGGGCATTCTGACCGCGGCGGTTCAGCCGCGGCCAGAAACGGAAAGTCGGCGGTGTCCCGCCGACTTTCCGCTGCCCTTGAGAATCCTCCATGGCGGCGGAGCGCGCTCCGCCGCCATGGGGATTCTGACACCCCCTACCGCCATCCAGTTCCTGGCGGTTCCCCCGCCGGGAACAGGATGGCGGTAGGGGGTGCCGCGGCGCCCCCGTAAGAGGGCCCTAAAAAGAATTTCAGTGTCTGCCTAGCAGACACTGAAATTCGCGACGGGTGCAACTGCACCCGTCGCACCTTCCCACACCGCCGGCTCAATTCTGAGCCGGCGTCCTCGTGGGAAGGGTGTTTCCCGCTGGGCTGGCGGGCGGACTTTCGGCGGTCGCCCGCCAGCCCAGTGGGAAAGCCAGAATGACCGCTGCGGTCTTTTGACCGCGGAGCGGTCTTTCGGCGGGAACCGCGTGGCGGGCGGCGACCGCCGTCCGCCGCGGTCAGAATGACCCCCCTAGATGTCGATGACTGGGCTGATGCTCTGAGAGTACCCCAGGAGGCAGTGATATCAGCATGTCTTTGACTTATTCAGCTCAAATATTTGCAAAGGGCTTACTACCCGAGGTATTGCCTATGGAATAAGGGAATGCTATATTCTTCACTGTGCCTGAAATGTCGGGTGGAAGATGTTACGTTTGTACACACGGTTTGGGGCTGCCCAGTATTAAACCAATTTAGGCAGGGGTGACCAGGGCTTGGGGTAATCAACATAAAAGGATACTTCTGTTCCTGGGGCTAACACTAGGAAAGAGAGACATCGCTCAAGCGTGGAAGCCCGAAAAATCCCCTTCCCTCACAGTGTGGAAACATGGTTTGGATTGTGGTATGGAATTGGAAATTGCTGTATACCAGGGACAGGAATGCCCCCAGAAATACAGCAAAATCTGGTATAGGTGGACTGAATATAGGGGGATTAAGTTAAAACAGATCAGTAGTATTAACACATGTACTGCAGAAGAGATTCATGCGTATGATGGGTAGACATAGGTAACTGCGTTAAAATATTTCTTACTGTGAAATATATGAACTTTCACTGGAAGGCAGGGTAGGATGGGGGGTCGCTGTGTGCAATTTGTGTTATAGTTGATTGATATTTTGTTTGTCTTTTTTTACTCTGGTATCTTCTGGCCATTTGGCAGTATTGTCCTAAAAACTCAATAAAATGTATTATAAAAAATATGTCACTGGGTTTCATATCCACTAAACATACATACACATGATAGCACCGTGTAAGAGAAATGCTATAGATATCACGTTCTCTTCTATAACTTCTCTTTGTGAAGAATAACATCACATACTTCACATTTACCATATTTTTACTTTATTGAACTTGTTTATTCCAGATTAACTTTGAATGTACACCTATGGCCACCTTTATACCCAACACCCAGTAGCCTTTAATAATACTTCAGTGTATTGCTAATATGTGCACATGTCTCAACTAAAGTTGTTTTTCATTTGAACAAGTATTGGAGAATACACACAGCGCTGTCTTTGCGAACTGTAATACATCAGTACCCTTTCATTGATCTCACTGATTCAAGGTTACCATTGACCACCTAAATATTCCATGCCAAACACCCCTTTGTACTCACCTTCAGTGTAACACAAATATCTGCACACATAATTACTTGAACTCATATTCATTTGTACATGTACATATTGAATAACATACATGGCTCTTTCTTGTGAGCTGTAAAACCAAAATTATCCAATATTCAGTGCAATTTTATTTCACTGATCAGATTGACTCTTTCATAACAACAAAATGTTAGCACATTTCCAGCACAGTATATAAGCCTGAGCTTGATTTCAATATTGTTTCACTTGAATGCAGTGGAAGGCACAGAGTTTCATAGAATATGTTATAAATCAGATTTAATGATCATTTTTAAGGAATCTGCCTAGCCATTTTCAACTATTACCATCACTTACGGGAACAGTATGGTAACTTAACAATTTATTATCCAATGATTTGGGGTATGTAGATCTAACAGTGTTTATATTGTGTTCTGTTTCCATCTCTGCTGGCACAATATTCGCAATGACCGGTCACTAATTATTGTTTACACTTAAAAGTCTTACTATTACTATCTAATTCTTTCCCTAATTGTGAAGCCTCACAACATCTTACCTTTGATTCCATCAAAAACTTTTGATATTATAAAAACCTCAATTTTGATAGTTGTTCAAACATTAAAGTAATAATTACACAACAAAATGTAACAGCCAATTATTTAAAATAATAAGATGTTAGGAATAACTAAAGAGTATATGTTCACCAATTGAGACCCAGTCTCACGGACAACTGCTGGGTATATCAGTTACTTGAACACAAATACCTTAAAGATATTCAGTATAGTAAAGACATTTGACTGGATATAACATTTCTACAATCCTAAAATCTGAGGTCAGTGTCAGGGGCCATATCTCCACTTTACAAACCAGCCTCATTCCACCAATGTAACTATCACTGCAGTCACAGTATAATGGCATGACCTTATTGTTCTTATTGTTCTCAATATACCACCATACAACACCATCCATAAGCATTCATAGCTTTAACCTAAATGTAATTTTATCATCCTTATTTAAACTTAATGACTTCACCAAACTACAGAACTGTACATATGAACTTTACTATTACCCTGTACTAAATTACTTATGACTGCTGATTAGCAATGCCCGTTTTAAGTCTGAGTCTACTTTCTTACTTATTATCGCCTTCAAATGTATGGCATTGTGTAGAATAATTCTCAATGCGAATCTTGGCACTTGGAAAATCACCGTAGGACAGTAAATACAATACAAATGAATACTACATTGGACCTGATTACTGTCTTAGCGGATGGGTTACTCAGTGACAAATGTGACAGATATCCCGTCCGCTGTATTACAAGTTCCAGAGGATATAATGGAACTTGTAATATGGTGGATGGGATATCCAAAACGTTTGAGATGAAATCAAGATCGTAATCAGGCCCCTAGTCTTTTTTCAGTATGTGTAGATTTTGATATCTTTCTGGCCCACCTTACTTGGCAAGATGAACATTTAATTCTACATCAACACTAATAGTGACAAAACTGGCTTGAATGTATTCCCCATTCGCTTTGGAGTAAGTCAACCACAACACGGGCCCAACTACTGGTACTGCTTTCTTGACACTCCCATCTAAAATAAGGGGGGAAGGCTCTAACAGTGAAAACTATAGGAAACAATGTAAAACAGATTAATTCTAAATTGTATGTGCGTGTGTGTGTGCATGCATACACACACAACCAACCACCCACCCAAACCACACGCACACACACACACACACACGCACACACACAATTATTCTATCTTTTCACTATTATTTTTACAGAGCTCTACTTCTATTGGAGTTGGTACATGTGTGCATTCAGCACCCAGCTTTCTATTTTCATACACATACTTTGTCTCCAAGAGTCGCCTTGGAGGAAAGAACAAACTTTCCTTGGGATACAATACATGTGTGAAATGGTGTCAATGCATTTCAACCTTCTTTGTCTTTCTCAAGACAGGAAACACTTCTCTCTCTCACTTCCTTTTTACTCAATTTGTATGCTGACAGAAGTAAAAGCATTCTTCAAAATCAGATTCCAGTTCCTTAGTTCCTCTAAATCATTATTTACTAATCCATTTCTATTTTTTGTTTTTAATATTTTATAGAAAAAGGGCTCTTGAAAGGTATTTAAAATCTTTTCACTATGGCATACCTCCAGTTCTTTGAAGCAGGGGGACAGTGGACTGATACCGCCCAAGTATGCTCAGTTTCAGTCACTGTTCCTATCCAACAAACAATTTGTTTGCATCTCCTGCAGAATATAATGATACATCCTAATTGTGTAATGTCAAGAGATGGTAAATCAATTCAAGAAAGTAAATAGTCATTATTTTTTATTAAACTATAGCTTACAAATATGAGTTTGCATTTTTAAGGTAAGCTTGAATCACACTTGAATATAAGTGCACAAATCACAATATGACCTATGGATAAAGGTGAACTTGCACAAACTTTCATGAGAATATCCACAAAGGTAAATTACACTGGTGAATAATGTACATATTTAATTTACTCATACACTTTTGAGAATATTCTCTATTTTTTGCTAGTCACAAAATCTGAGTGTAAAGTTGCTGAAAAATGTACACTTACATATTTCCACCACACTGAGAAAGAGGGAGGAGCCAAAATTATGAGTGTAATTTACTAATGCCAAAAAGAAACATTTGTAAGTCCAGCACCGCACATAGCCAACCATACATGGCCGACAACTGATACTGCAACACCCTGTGATAGAAAATAATGGAGACAGGGACTTAAAGAAACCCCTATAGGAAAGGATGGTAAATTCAATTAAATGATTTCAAATAGATCAAAATATAAATAAATAAGTTTTAATGTTAAATAAATATTAAATATATATATATATGTGTATTATTTATTTTCAAAATATTTTAACAACACTTTTCAATTTATAAAGTACTGTAATACATTTTATTGAAATATCATGAAATTACCTTGAATTAAATGTATACACCGCTTTTAATCATTTTTGATGGGTAATAAAAAAAATATTTGTACTTTATGTTATAATTAAATTTTTAATTTAAACTTCAGAAACATAATTGTAATTTAATTTAATACATTTAAGTTAAATTACATTAATTAAAGATTTAATTCAAAATGAAATCATAAGTGCTGTAACATTTTTTATTTTGTTCTACAGTTCAAGGAGATATATAAAATTAATTTACAGAAAAATGGGAGTGTGTTGCAGTACCGGGGTTGACCATGTGTAGTGCTGTACATATTCCAGCAGGTTTACTTTGTAAGTGTGGTTTATGAATAGCAATTACCTTACTGATTTGTGGGCGGGTGCATGTCCCTCCTTATGCTCATTCTTTCTCCTCCCATAATGCCTCCCGTTTTATAATAAGTATTTCATTTCCTATCCATTCCTCTCTGTCCCTCCCACTACTGTAATATACAATTGAATGTATATTGACTTTGCATTTGGCATGGTGATCGCCTTGCAGAAAAAGATAGGAAAAAAAGATGTGTCCGTGTGTTTTAGTTGATGGAGAGTTGCTGGAGAGCTCTCCTGCTGCATGAGAAGCGTACAACATTGTTGAAAACAACGTGCTGAATGATGAAAATATAAAGCGCTACTACTGGAAAAAACAAATTTCCAACCGTCAGAAAAACAAATTTCCAGATAGATACATAGGTTTTATGCACTCATTGCAGATTTCTGAATTCTAGAGCGTCATCAAGTTGTCATTAACTTTTCTTGAACTTCCCATCCATCTTTGCAGACACTAATTATGCTGCTGCACAATATTCCACTCATTTATTCTTAAATCCATCCCAAAAATGTCCACATATCACCAAAAGTTAATCCCCACTATTCCCTAGCCCCGACCTGCTTCAGCAAGGCTAAATTAGCTCACTACACCCAAATCATCAAGTCACATATCCCAATACAGATGGGGGTAATTCCAAGCTTGGCAGGCGGCGGGAGCCGCCCGCCAAGCGGGAACCGCCAGAAGACCGTACCGCAGTCAAAAGACCGCGGCGGTCATTCTGGGTTTCCCACTGGGCTGGCGGGCGACCGCCAAAAGGCCACCCGCCAGCCCAGCGGGAAACACCCTTCCACGAGGAAGCCGGCTCCGAATGGAGCCGGCGGAGTGGAAGGGGTGCGACGGGTGCAGTAGCACCCGTCGCAAATTTCAGTGTCTGCTAAGCAGACACTAAAATTCTAAGTGGGGCCCTCTTACGGGGGCCCCTGCAGTGCCCATGCCATTGGCATGGGCACTGCAGGGGCCCCCAGGGGCCCCACGACCCCCCATACCGCCATCCTGTTCCTGGCGGCCGAAACCGCCAGGAACAGGATGGCGGTATGGGGGTCGGAATCCCCATGGCGGCGCAGCAAGCTGCGCCGCCATGGAGGATTCCCCTGGGCAGCGGAAGGTCGGCGGTACACCGCCGACTTTCCGTTTCTGGCCGCGGCTGTACCGCCGCGGTCAGAATGCCCAAAGGAGCACCGCCAGCCTGTTGGCGGTGCTCCCGCGGACCACGGCCCTGGCGGTATTTACCGCCAGGGTCAGAATCAGGCCCATAATGTTTTATCTGACTTTAGTATACTGAAGTGCCCCAATGCTCAAACTCAGGGATCTTCACTGCCTGAAAGTTTTACACACACACCTCAGAGTTCACCCATGAAGTCTGAAGGCCTTGACTGACATCACAAGTCTCAGACATAGCACCCTTTGCTCTTGCAATCTCTAGATAGACCTTGGGAGAGTCTCCCGCTAGAGCTCCTCGCTCCTTAAGCACGCTATGACTTGCCGTTTTACGTGTTCCATGATAAATATGTTTCTCCATTTCCTATAATGCTTGGTACTGTTAAGGATCAGGAGGAGTGCTGAGCTACTTCGCACATTTTTGAACAGTAACAATCTGCAGCTTGTAGAATGCATTATTCAACAAATTCAATGTAGCATAGATAAACTATCAACTTGATTGAGACTCAGAGCAAGCACACACCGTTTTTGGAAAGGCAATTATTTTATTCTATTATTATAGGTTTAACTGGTTTAATATTCATTACAAACTCAAACTTGTAGTTTCATTGTGATGACTAATATTCTTTTATTGGTAATTATTATTTATTATTTACAATGTATTACATTCACAACCCCTTTATCTCAACGCTGAATGGTTTCAATTAAGCATGCCTTGAATATATCTTAAATATATGATACTATTATATTTTATATATATTAATTACCTACTGGTGGTTGCCAGAAGATAGCTAGGTAAAAGCGTTTTACAACCTGCCTGTAACTTTGGCACCGTGTGACAAATCTTCATGAAATTTCCCCAAAAACAGTGTTGCAGTGATTCTTTTTGTGCACGGAATGTTTCGGGTGATCCGTGAAGTGGGGGACCAAGAAAAGGTGGGTCAAAAAAGTTGTGTTTTCGCATGTTAATTCCCATACGACCTTTCGACATCTCACGAATACATGTGCAAAAAAGAAGTGTTGCAATTGGCTAACTGAAACCTGACTAGAAAGTTGCAACTGACATGTTATTTGATGGGACACAGTCCCCGGGGTTGAAAATTCTAATTGAAAGAGGCACAAGGGGTCAGGGTGAAGGTACTCTGACCCCAGGGGTGTGATATAGGTGCTTTCAGGGAAAAATAATAGGTTTAACATAATTTTGGGTCACAGGACGCAATATTTGCTGAAATGCACGAATAGTTGCGATAAAGGAAACATTTGAAAGAAAAACCACAGATTCATTCATACACTAATTCATTCACTCATACTTGCACTCAGAGACCCACACATCCTCTCACACACCCACTTAGGCACTCTTCCGCCCACTCAGACCCCCTCATAGAATTACACACCACTTTCAGACCCACTCAGACACTCACTCACTCACACATCCACTGACAGAGACAGGCCCTGTGGCCGACCTGCACTGCGTATGGCCCAAGGCCACACTTGGCGTGGGGTTGGGTGGTTAGAAGGGCTTGGCTGCATGGCCTGACTGGTTGGAATAACGTATAGTAACTAAAATAACTTTATGTTATGTTGAAAAAACATAGAAATTCACTGAAAAAAACAGAGGATACTGGGACATTAAAGTTAGGTTCTGAATTTACTTGTACAAAACCATAGAAATTCAGCAGTTATAGTTCTTTCAAGTAACTGTAACTGGCACCCTAAGTTAGCTATAACTAGTGCCTTCGCCATGCACAGCTAATTACTCCACATATTAAGTAATTGATGAGATCTTGTATGGCATTTTTGATATCACTGCAACGTTTGCAATAACATTATTGATAAGAAAACTGTACATTGCAAGGCTGTGAGTTATAGTTACTTGAAAGAACTTTATCTATAACTGCTGAATTCCTATGGTTTTGTATGAGTAAATTCAGAACCTAACTCTAACGTCACTGTAACCTTTGTTTTTTTCTATGAATGTAGATAGATAGATAGATAGATAGATAGATAGATAGATAGATAGATAGATAGATAGATAGATAGATATTTCTTGACTGATTGACGGTTGTTGCGGATGTGATCCTATTTACAGGATAGAGAAAGAATTGTAAACTAGAACATGATTAATATATGTTAAATGTCTAAAGTTCTATTTTTGGACCATTGTTGCTGTATTGTCATACAAGGGAGCAAGATGTCATGAATAATATTTGCACATTGTACTGAAGAATGTTCAGCAACAAAGAGGTGAATAAATCTGGCTGTATAGCCCTCCCTCATCTACTCACACTGCAGGATGGGCAACTGGAGCACCAGTATGCATTGCCCATATGTTTAACTCATATGGTTGTTCTATTCCCACACTACCAGCAATACTTGTCACAGTACAATATTTCCTCTCTCAGATGAAAAGGGGAAGGAGCAGACATAGTGGCTGGATAGGGCTACTGATGGTGAGAGAGGAACCTGAAGTAGAGCCAGAGACCCAGAGCCCAAACAAGAAGGGATTGGAATGTGGAAGGCAAAAGTAACCTGACTCAAGATTGATGCCTAAAGGAAGATGATAGATTCCAGCATCTCTCACTGCACCACCAGCACACTCTGTCATGCCAGAAGGATATTCCCACAATGGAAAAAAACCATTACATCAAGTCACACCACCCAGTGGATCAGCCTCTTTCCCATTACAGGAGTATCATATTAATTAGTTTGTGTCTAGCTATTATGTGGCTGTATCATTCACTGGGAGGGCTGCATGTGTGTGGCCTGCAGACTAGGATGGGCTGCCAACCTTGCACTCATAGCTCCATTCTAGAAGAATGCCCACAATGTGGCACTGGTTTGAACACGTTTACCAGGACTGTTTTTGGGTTGGAATCCTGCCCGACAACTATGTGGGTGCTGTTTTTAGGTTGCAACCTACCAGACAATGCAGCTGCCTGGTTTGCTAAAGACATTTTGGACACATTCAGAAAGCTGACCTAGTAATGCATTCTGCTGCAGAGCTGTCACCTCCCTTACTCCACTAAATCCCCAACTCTGTCTTTCTATTGCCTCTTTTACCCCAGAATATCACACCACTGCTGCAATGTTTATCATAGTTTTTGGGGAAAGGGGCCGGCCCACGTGGGTGATGAGCAATGAGGGGGAGTGGTCAGCACTCCCCCTCACTTCGCATGCATGTTTGGCTGGCCGTCTCAGGCCAGCCAAACACATATGCGCAGAAGGGTCTCTCCAGCCCAGCAACTGTGTACAGGCTCCTAGTCTGCCTGGGAGCACCCTGGTTGGGTGCTCCCAGCCAATCCTGACACTGCTCTGAGCAGTGTCAGGATTGGCCGCAGGCTCGGAGCTTGTGCTGGGGGAGAAGGAAGAGCAGAGGAACGTCGAGGGAGCGGAGGTAAGTGTTTTTTTAATATTTATTTTTTAAAGTGTGGTGTCATTGTTCCCCCCTCACGTGTGCTGCCCCACCCCCTTCGGTGACCTGTAAGCCACGACTGCATCATTGGTGAAAAACTGTTCTCAGAATAAATTTGTTGAAGGATACAAGAGTGATTTGGTTGCCATTCGAATTACTCCTAATCGCTTCTCCATTTTCTGATATACATATTTCATGACCCTTCAGAACATGTTGACCGTCATCACTGCATCGTCTCGACTGCCTATCTTGACAATAATTGCTGTTAATATTCACAGGCTACACTTTGACTTACCGTTTTGCATGATGATGCTGATCAAACAGGCACCGAAGAGGGACTTATGAATTGCTTGAGAAGACAAAACTCAAAAATAACTCACTACAATGACTTCCTTAGTAGAGATTGCTGCTGTAATGTAAGCGTAGTGCTGGCGTTACCACTGCCCTCTGCAGAGGCAGAGAAAGAGGGAACTCCACTTTGCTCTAGAAGGGTCAGCTTTTCTTTTTTCATGTACTTAAACTAAGTGAAACAGAATTTATTGTATTTCGGCTCTTTAAGTTGCTCCTTTGTCACATGAACTAAAGGAATGACATGGTACATGGTGATATAGCCATTGCTTATTGTCATTCTCAAGAGTGTGAGCAACTGAATGATCCGTATCGTAACGTCTTTCGCCAAGCATTCAAAGACAAGTAAGTTATATCACCTTTATTATGCATTATGTACTTATTTCTAGCTTTATGTTGCTCAAAGTGTTTTCAGGCAGCTTGCCAGGAAACTGCTGTCAAGTAGGAAAGTTTCATAAAAGTGAATTCAGCCCAATGCATTTTGGATTCTAAGGCTTCCTAAATTGTTTCTGAGCAATGGAAGAATGATTTAAATTTGTACTAAACTGCTAACAGTTACCTTTACTATTGGCAACTAGTTTGCCCCTTGAAACTCCTGGCACTGCCTTTGTGACCTATGTCTCGGAGATGGCAAAACCAGTGCCAAAAGCACAGGGGTGGCTCCTAATTCATTATTATCTGCCCGTTTTTCATTATACTAATAGTCAATGATATACTATTATTCATTGTTAGTGTAATAAATAATGGAGCACAATTAGGACCGTTAGTGGCAGCTGTGATAAGTAACAATGGTTTTAAATGTGTGTTGTATGCATGGTTGTGGGTGAGTATGTTTATGTGAGAGAAACCATGCATATGTGTGAGCAAGTATCTCTTTATTTCTAAGCATGTGTGTGTGAGTGAAAGTGAGTAAGAATCAAGTGACAGGTAGTAAGTAAGATTGTGTGAGATTGAGGCCCAGAATTTCTATTTTTTGATGCAAGGCAACACTGCACCAAAATTGCTGCACTGCTTAGAACCAAAGGGAGAAAGGAAAGAATTAGGCATATCTAAAAGGATATACTGCATTTTTTCTCTCCACATGCTTTGGCACACTTTTGGCAGCCTTGCTCACACCCTTGGCCTACAGTACAATGGTATATGTGTTCTCTGAAGAAAGGGGTCCGTTTCAGTGCAAAAACTATGCTTTATGTCTTTTCTCATTTACTGTGTGTGCTGTGCCACGCAACACACTCACCAAGTTGGAAAAGCAAGGAGAAATTAAAAGAATTCTCCTCGCTATGCCTGCTTTGAATAGGTATAATATTTGGGTGCCAATTTATGTCTACCAATGTTTGTAGGCAGGGAACTGAGTCAAAACCCATTGGTGATTTCATGGGAATGCATATGCACCACCCATGGAATGCCTCTTGATACAAAATAATGCAAAGCAGTGCATAGCACAACTTTGCGTTACTTTGAAATACTATCCAATTTTAATCCTCAATTGTTGTGATGTCAGGGTCATGTGACAACCCCTTCCTGGAAACAATCAGGACGAGGGGTCATATAATGTCAATTTCTGTGATGTCATTTAGGTTAAAGGATATGTTATGTGACTTCCACTGCCCTTGGCATTTTGTTGAATCTACACCAATGGTATTAGGTTACCATTTTTGAGGAAGCCACACACAATATGATGCTGACAGTTGTTTAAAAAAGAGTATGTTTTTACCATTTATCATTGCACAAGTTATGTTACTGTCATGATCATTTTTATAAAATTTCAACAACCAAATCCCTAATTGAAGCTATTTCTTACCTTTCTGAAAATTTCAGAGGGAAGATGGCAGCTGGCTGATCGTTTTACCTGCTGAACATTGTGTTTTTGCACCTTGATGAGATCCTTGAAATTATTTGTGGATGGTGCTTGTCTTTAACAACCTTGATGTTAACCTATGACGTGGTTATGCGCCTAGATGTACTAAGATATAGCATCGGGGAACGGGCCCCTGCTACAATATTCTTTAAATAATGGTGCCCCTAAGAAGTGGGACAGCATAGAACCAAACAAGTTTTTTAATGATTTAATAACCACTAAAGATGAGGACATAACATGCTGTTTGACCACTGAAGCTGAACCAGTTAAAGTCCTGGACAGTTTTGTGGAGGTCTCTAATAAGGTCTTCCGCATGCCGACCAGATAGAAGATACCAAAGGATCCCCCAGCTCATGTATGGTGCAACTCCGATTGCACTGCCATCCTTAAAAACCTTAAATAGGCAAATAATGTGATACCCCCCCAACATTACTGCTTTTAGGAGAGCTAGAAATGAATATAAAATAGTCTTAGAGAAAAGAAGTGAAGAAATAGGAACAAAAGCCTAGGAAGAACTTGAAACAAGCACTCAATTTAGAGACAGCAGAGCATTCTGGGAAATTTTAAACAGTTCCTTTTTCCCGAATGTTCAAATTTGAGTTTACAGATGCATAATCTGGCTAAAGACTGGGTACTCCTCTTCTCAAAAACGTTTGATCCAGACAACCTAGTGCTTGAACAGTATTCAGCCCCAGACTCTTAACCTTCTCTCCCACTAGGTGAACCTCAGCTAAGTGTCACTATTGAGGTTGCAGATGTTACGAAGGCCATTCTAAGATGCCCAGCTGGGAAAACCCCAGGTCCAGAAGGAGTTCCTATTGACTCATTTAGGCAAAATCCCACTTTCTCAGCCCCTCTAAATAACAAATGTATTCCATACTGGAATAAGGAGAGGCCCAATCTAATTATGGAGGGAGTCAATCATTCTGCCATTTTTATATTTAAAAAGGGGATAGAATTCTTCCAGTCTCTTACCATCCTATTTCATTATTGGATACATCTTTGAAAATATTAGGGCAGGTAATCTAAGGTGAGCTAGATGATTGGGTTGAAGCTAATTCCTTTTACTCAGAGGTGCAATATGGATTTCAGCCCGGCTTGGCACAGTTGAACAAGACTTAACCTATCCTTGTTCATAGGGAAATATGTAAAAGCCTGGAGAGGTGTTCTAAACCTGGCCTTTATGGGCCTATCCTGTGCCTTTGACCCCATCGATAGGGGGAACTTTGGGTAGTGATAGAATTGGTAGGAATGGCGACCCCCCCATTAGACCTCCTTAAGAGTCAATTCTGGGATACAACCATTAATGCATTATGCCCAAAATGGAGATTCTACCCAATCAATAGGGGCAACAGGATGGGTAAGGCAGGGATGCATCCTGGCCACCCCTGTTATTCTTACTTTATATGTATGCTGTTGACTAGGTGCTAGTCAAAAGTGATAAGGAAGGATGTACCTAAACTTGGGTCCAGCCCAGTTCCCAATCTCCTTTACACTGAGAATGCAGTTCTTATCGCACATTGCTAGATTCTATAAATGATTTCATAGGAAATCTTATTATATATTGTGGTCCAAAGAACCCTCAATAGAGAAAATACTCAGTTGGGGCTAAACTCATTGCTAAAGTATCAAACTTTAAATATTTAGGCATTTTTTATGCCAATTTGAAATGGGACGTTACTCACCCAGAGAGCCCAGACGTTTGTGAGGCGACCTTTGGCTTTGTGAAAAAGCTAAGCCACCAACTAATTATAGAAATGATTCTGCTGTATAAGAGTAAATGCCTCTGAGTAGGTACCTATGGTGCAGGTGTTTGAGGCTACGCCAGCCTGGCTAATTTTCAGTCTCTTGAAAATAAAGTTTTGTATAGGCTGCTGGCTATCTCCAAAACCACTGCATGTTATATTTCACATTTAGAAGCTGGCCTACCCTATCTGGAGGACCAAGTGAGAAATGCCCCCTAGCTTAAATTGTGGGACACACCTGAGACTAGTTTTTCCTGTTTGGTACTACAGGACTGCATCCGTTTAGATAATATGGCATCAATTCTATGGCTTGCTTACCTCAAGAAAGCCTTCCAGGACCCTGGTAAAATTACACTTTTTCACTCACCTGGCAATATTGGTGCTCATACCAAGGAGGAGGTAAAGTCCATATTTTATTAATCCTGTAATGATGCCAGAATAGAAAGAGCCTTAGGAATAGACTCTTTTCTCCGCTACCTGCCGATCTCGACTTTGAAGGGGCCAGAACCATTTTTATTGTGGGTAGTTAACCAGGAGCACAGATTCTATGCCACACATTTGAGACTAAGCATGGTGCACTTTTTGGCCGCCTTTCCATTAATAGGCATCTGGTTTGCCTTACTCCCTTACTGTCTTTGCAATTTTATTTCCCAGCAATCCATGATGCACTTACTGCTTTTTTGCACATTGTACAGAACTCCGAGATTATGTTTATTATGTCCAAACTTATGCTCCATGAAATGTAATTCACACAAAGATGGCCTACATTATTTACAGTGCAAATAATCTCAATAGGGTTGTTACTCAGTTATCAGTACATCTGTTGTGTGCTAAAGATTAGAAAACAATATGCCTCCTGAGAAGGCCAAAACTATAATATCTTCCCTTTGGCCATCTGCCTAGCATCCTATTTTAGCACCCAAGCCAGAACCCTTGTGATTAGGTATTTTATTTCAGTACATGTACTGAAATCTTTCATGATTTTATCTTCTGCACTTGACTTTGTTCTAATCTATTGATTAAATGTCTGGGATTTCACCTTTTAACTTTTTATCCTTCTGATTTAATACTTAGACCCTCATCATGAGGCTGGTGGTCTTGAGACTACCAGCCCCGCGGTGACGGTCGGACAGCCGCACTCCAGGCGGTCCGACCGCCACATTACAACCCTGGCAGTCGGACTGCCAGGGGACCACCATCACCGCCGGAAACAAGGTTCCTAATGGGCTGATGGCAGGCAGACTTGTGGTCAGCCACAGTGGTGCTGAACTCAGCACCGTTGTGCTTATCACGACTCCTGTTTCCACCAGCCTACCCATAGCAAGGACCCCACCAATGAAAAGCTGGTGGAAACACAGGGCAGGAGGTGACAGGGATGGCCCCTGCACTGCCCATGTCCATGCCCATTGTAATGTGCTATGATATTGCCATAACATAGCACTGTTTGGTGGGAACATCATCATATGACCGGGGGAAGCAGTCTGAATGACGGCTGGCTGCTCCCTGTGGCTTTGGCGGTTGAAGTTTTCCAACTACCAAAGTTGTAATCAACCCCATAGCTTTTAACTAAGTCTTTTCTATGCATGTGTGCTCTTTATATACCATCCTAAGATTTGTCCTATTAATGACTTTTGTGATATCCCAAGTTATGGTTTTCTAAAGGTTTTTGTATTAGAACAGTCTTCTAGAGGTCCACACATTTTTTCATTAACATAGCGGATTTTTAATTGAGGTTTTTGTTGAATGGAATTTGTTTATGGTGCTCACCACATTGTATCCTGACATCATTACTTTTAAATCGGTTTCTTGAAATGTTTTTTACTTTACATTATAATATGAATGGCTTGTATCATAATTGTGGTTTTATTCCTGTATTATGTTGATGCTTTTATGTGTGTTTTTATGCTCATCATTGACCAAATAAAAAAGTAACTGACTGACTGACTGGCGCTGGGGTTTCATCACTTTTTTGCCTGCCCGACACAAAGGCCCTCATTATGAACACAGCGGTTTTCACCGCCGTGTTCAGGCTGGTGGTCTTTCTATCGACCGCCAGCCCCCCTTGGTCCCCGCAGGCCCAGCAGAAGGCCTGGCCGGGACATTGCCAGCAGCTCCACATGGAGCCGCCGTCAATGCCTCTGTGCGGCGGGTGCAGCTGCACCTGTTGCGCAGATCACTGCCGTAAATTGGGCAGTGACCTGCATGATGGGGAACTGCACAGGGGCCCCTGCACTGCCCATGCTCAGTGCATGGGCAGTGCAGGGGCCCCCAGGGGGGCCCCGGAGCACCCCTTCTGCCAGCCTTTCCCAAAGGCTGGGGGAATTGGGATCATTATCCGAGGGGCAGCAGCGCTGCCCTGTCGGATAATGATGCCGTCCACTGTCAGGCTGCCTGTCGGAGGCACCCTGGCGGTATAGGAGGGCCGCCTATGGTGGCCCTCCCTAGCTTCATTATGTGGAGGTCTGGGCCACCATGCCGGTTGGCGGAATTTCCCGCCACCACCGGCATGGCATCCCAGACCGCCAAGAACATAATGAAGGCCAAAGTCTGATCTGGGATTTACAAAGCCACACAAATCCAGACTACTAGATTTTGTTAAAAAAAAAGTAACCCAAGGCAGCGCATCTCATTTGCATGAATCCACCCATGTATTTTAATGCCAAGACTTGTAAACATGGGTTTGCACCAAAAATGGGTAACTACCTGAGGCTGATGTAACTGGGAGCAATATGTTTATTGCTCCTCATTGATTCTTGTTTGCATTTGTGCTGCAATCTGCAGTACTCATAAAAGGAGGAAATAACCTTAAAGTACAAAAACTGTCTGACCCCCAATGCATGCACCTTTGTGACATGACGCTGGTGTGCTGTCTGCATTTGAGCTAGCAAACCCACAAATGCACCAGCACTAGAAGAGAGCAGAACTGTGCCATATCTTTGAAAACATGGAGCTGCTCTCTCCCTTTCATGCAACTCAGCGCAGCAACTTCATTTGCTACTCTGTCTTGTGATAAATGATAGCCCCACTGCTTTGAATTCCCATTGTCAGATGAAAGATGTGCTCTGTTTCAACACTGCAGCATTTGCAACTAAGGATAGAAAGGTTCTATGAAGCTCTGGTACATGGCGGTGGGAAGATGTTTCAGCATGAATTCTTCATTTTTGATCTGTTGGCTTCTAAATCATCTAGGAACTGTTTTCCTTACACAGAGAAAAAAGAAGTCGGTTAAGTGCTAACATCTTGGACAGCTTCCCATTGTTGAAATGGGTTATGGTTTTGGGGCTACATTCTTACCTTCTCAAATATTTTTTTTTTAGGTGTATTTCTTTGCCAGTGTCACAATTGACATTTGGGAATTCATAGTATCAATGGAAATCTGAGAGTGGCATCAGCTTGAAAAAGCAGCAGTAGCTGCCTTAGATCAGCCTGAAGTTGCAAAAATCTGCACACTTTCAACAGGGGTTGCTGGTCTTAATACTGGGCCTGGTGTGATAGCTTGAACAACATCCTCACCTTCTCATTCACCATTTACACAGTGAATTCTGAAGATGATTAATCACATCTAGCTCAGCTTTATGCCGCTACAAGAGCAATACTCTTATGCATGATTGTTGGCTATCTTCTCCACATACTCTGCCTGACTTCTCATGTTAAAACTAATTGTTTTGATGATGCTGGCTGCAATGAGGATATCACAAATAGCACTGATTTCTGTGACTGGTGCCATGTGCACAGCTCCAGTGTGACATGCTTTCTACCTCAGTAACAAAAAAGAGGTTAACTGGGTCAGCACTTATGTCTGCCTTAAGGTGTGTTGCCTTTCCTCAATGCTACACAGAAGAAAATTGCTTAGAAATCTATAATAAATTATCTCTCAACTCTATTTTCTTGAAAATCAATTTTGTCTTGTCTTCTAGCCCACTGGACACATTTCCCCTCATTACTGGGATCATCAAGTTAAAAGAGGAAGACAGAGTTTGTGGGATCTCTTCTTAGAAGAGATAGTGAAGATGAATGGGCACTCTCCCTACCTCTTTTTCAACCTCTGCAGGCATTCCAAACAGGGGCGCTAGGCCTGATTTAGAGTTTGGGGGAGGGATTGCCCCATCACAAATGTGATGGATATCTTGTCGGCCGTATTGCAAGGTCAATAGGCTATAATGAACTTTAATAAGGCAGGCAGGATATTAGCCATGTTTGTGATGGAGTAACCCTCTCCGCCAAACTCTAAATCAGGCCCTCTGTATCAATTGTCATTGCCTCTACCATAGCTGTAGCATTGACACAAATTTCAGACACTTGTCTTCCAAGCTGTTTTGATACAGCACTGCTCCCTTCTCAACTAATAGCATGGCTACAACAGGTAAGCTACATTACCTGCTCTTCAGGTGAGTGTAAAGGCTATAATACCATTCTGTGCCACAGTGGTGCTAGTCAATGGCCATTTTAGTAGTAGTTCCACTCCTTTATATGACTTACTAACATCTACAATTAGAAAGTGTCCCTTAATGCTTAGGAAAAGAATAAAGACATTTATTTCTGGTTCTACAAATAAATCAGACACAACATATTTACATCTGGGCGGAATTACAGAATTATTCATAAATGTACTTGATGGTAAATATCTGCCAGGCTGTTACCATGAGTCTATCCCACATCAAGTGGAGTGGAATACCCCACTTGGCAAAGATAACCCCAGGAGCAGTACAAGTAATGGCCTTGAAGCATTGTGATGCCTAATCCAACTATAAAATTATAAGTCTAAGGACCTGATATTCAGAGAATGGTAGAAAGTGGACAGGTAGTCTGCCAAACACATTATGGCTATCCTGTCCTCCTTATTACGGGTGCATTTTATCCTAATGTCTTGTACTAAGGCAGGCAGGATATTTGCCACGTTCGTAAAGTAGTACCCATTTGTCAAACTCTAAATCAGCCCCTAAATCTAATAATGGCCACCACACACTCTCAGAGCACCTCACCAAACTCATAGTACAGCAAACATTTAAAAAAAATCCATCATCATTTGAGGGTCACTTTCCACTTTCCCAGATGTCCTAGACACTTAGCACATGCAGAATAAAATTTAAAAAATAAATATAGAACCTGACCCAGTCTAAATACTGAAAACAAAACTGTAGGGAAAATGGATGAGCGGTTGGCATAAACACAATGAAAGGCAAAATAGATGATAAATGGAATGAACACAGTATCACCATGCCCAGGACACACATAAAGAAAAGCATGTCACACAAAAAAACTTCCGGGTGTAGCATTTATTCTGCTCAGCTAAGTTTGCTGTAATTTAATCGAGCTGTTTTTTTGTGTATGGAGAAGCAAAGAATCCTAAAGAATTTCAAATGAAAACGGTCACATCTTTTTTTGTACCCCGTGTGACTGATCAGCATAAAATTTAAAGTAAAGAAGCCAGAGCAGAAGAACTTTTTTATTGGAACGTTTTGTGCAGATTCTTTGAACAACATCAAAATTATTACCAAATCAAACAAACGCTTTTGATGCCTGTGTTTTTATGGAAAACACTGCTGTGCCCATGATGCCTAAGTCAACCAATCCTCCTAAGTTGTACAAAAAATAATGTGTAAATATTTGTTTATTCATTTTAAATATGTCCAATAGACATTGAAAGTGTAAAATGTCTCTGTCTACAAGTGGCATGAATGTGTTTGACAAAAAGGAAATTAAAGAAGTAAATAATGACTCATTCTAAAAGAATAAACTAAAACAATGAAATGAAAGCAGGGAATCAAGGCAAGAAGAGACATACTAGCCTTTGAAAACTCATAACTTTGGCAATTATTTGTCACAGGAGTGACATAATAATATAATCACTAACACTTATATAGTGTGCCTTAACGTTACTAATGTAAAGTGGAGCATACAAATGTATAATTGAAGGTGCATTCACAATGGAAAATTAATAATTCATATGTATACGTGTGTTCTAATGTTGATTTTAGTATGTTGGATTGTAATAACTGTGCACATTTATATTCATGCACTTTGAAAGAGGCATTTTGGTGATCTTGCATGTTATCATGTTTCACTCATAATTATATTGCAATTATAATTGAAGATGCACTTATAATCATGTATTTCGAATGTGCATTGAAATACCATATTAAGGTAGCTTAACTAAAGGCCTGAAATGTTGATTTTGTGTGTCTAACCTCAAACGTGGAGTTTTACTTGTGTTGCAAGATTCTTTATTTGCAGGTGAGTCCATATGAGTCTACAGTTAGAGAAAGGCATTTTGTGTATCTGAGATAGTGGGGTATGGGAGGATACTTTGGCAAGGGCAAAATGAGCACTAATGAACTGAGAATGAAGACTCCTGGTTGTGTACCAGGATCCACAAGACACCAAGGCTGTCCTGATGTTCAATTTATGGGATGAGACTTGAAGGGAGTTGCCAGTTTCAATTGAGCAAGGAAGATGGAAAATTGCTGGCGATGATGACATGGATTTCTCGAAGGCTCTGTGGGTATAATTGGTATTCACCTAGTAAAACAGAAGCAGATTCTCTTTAGTTTTTGATGAGAGTAGATACCCCTGAGACTTGAAGGGGTACAGTCCTTTCTACCCTTTATCCCATTCAGTGGCTTTATGCTACACAGCACCTCTTTATCAGAACTTCTACTGAGGTTTCTGCTATGATGACACTTTCCTATATTTCCATCATTTCCCATAGTTCCATCATTTCCCAAATTTCCTGAGAAATAATTAGGATTTCCCTATATCTTAGTTAGGGTACTTTGGATAAAGGTTGACTATCCAATGATTAGACAAGAGGGCCACGGCTTATGCACTGATCACCAAATTTTATTCATATTCTTTTGTATTGCTGCAACTGAAATTCTTGTATGCCTTATGCTTGTACGATTTAATCTTTTTTGATGTTTCACCTCAGCTGTGGTGGTTCTGTACTTATATAGCATGTTCTTGAGGCTCATTTACATATGTTTGGTCTTAAATTTGTTATAAACTTTTGAATTTTACTCTCCGTCTCCGGGATTCAATGTGTGACTAAATAGGTTACACTGTTAATTGATTTGAGGTGTTGGTTTTAATTCCCCTTTACCTACCTCAATCTGTCACGAGAGTAGAAGAAAGAATATGAGCCCCAAGCGTCATCACCTGGATACTGAAGTGCATCCTCGTTAGGTGGCTGTACACATGGGGAAGAACAAATTGCTGTTACTTGTATTAAAGAAAGCCAACAGCTGAAATGTACCAACTCATTGCCAAATGCAGAAGGCTAGGCTGGGGGGAACGAAACTGTGATGGCCAAATAGCTGAAGAGCGTTGACTCAAGGCACTCTTATGCATTTTAAGGTATTTTTTATTGGGAATTGTTTGGATAACAACATACCTGATTTCCCCTAAAACAAAACTTGGAGGGAGATGCTGCAACACAAAGTATTTGCTTCCAGTCCGGAGGATATTCAAGATACATAGTGGCTAGTCAACAAACACACCAACTGAACCATGGCAGTTCCTTTATAAGAAAGGAAGAACGACATTTTGGAAAAACATGATATAATTTGCAACAGAAAAACTATTTCAGGCAGGGCTATGCACTGGAAATATCTATTGCTAGAAAAATGTAAAGTTTTGAGGAAAACTTTCAGAACTAAGAAAAGAGCTTGAACTCTAATCAAATCGTAATATATTGTGACAATTTGGGTTATTTACTAGGGGTTGCCTGGATGCTTGTGCAACACAGAGCAATAGGGTGTTGCTTTGTGCCATGCACTAAACCTTTAGTAAAGAACTTCCTAAATATCCACACATAGCATCAATATTCAGCATCAAACCTTTAGGCAGATTCATGCAAAAAATACCTTATAAGTGATCACAAGCCTTTGCCTTAGCAAGTATGTGGTAGAACTGATAAACTCTGAAAATGTTAACAAGTGGCACAAATCTGGCCTTGGACGAAATACACACTTTGTACACCTCTTTAAATAGAAAATACCTGTTCTCTGAAACTAAGATTAGTTACCATCAACCATTAGACATTCTAAAGCCAGATAAAAAGCTTCCCATGGATGCCGGTGATATCACTTCCCTCGAATGCCCGCAGGGTCTGCTCCTCGGTTGGAGAACACCACAACAAGATGGATGCCTGAAGTGGAATGACGGACTGCCACATCCACTTCGGGAAAAACACAGGTCTGAAAAAAGTGCACAGAGGCACGTTGGCAAAGATTTCCCAACCAACACCTTTTGGATCTTTGATGGGTGATGACATGTGGCGGAATGACCAGAACTACAAACTTCAGAATAGGGGAATCAAGTTTGAGTTTCAGCTTTGTCTCAACATTCAATGATTCAAGGCATCACTTGAGGTCCCCATGCCTAAAAAGTAAAACAAAAATAATTTGACCTCATTTATTGTAATTCGGTGCTCAAATTAAGCGCTGTAATTCTCTTGGGCCGAGTTTGCTATGTATAAAACTGCAAGAAAACTAAATAAAAGATACATTTAATACAGGTCGTAGAAGTAGTCTGAGTAATCCAGATAAGGGGCAGCTTTTCTAGGTATACACATCTATGGAGTGTAGGAAAGATCACGGGTATATTTCCATAGTTGTCATGGAAAGATCATAAAACATGTCTGTTAGCAGGAAGAGTGTACATTATCACCAAATATTTTACTTTTGTTAATGAGGACATTATTACCAGGTATGTGAATGTTATGGTGGAAAGCAAAAACATATGTAAACTTCTTTGCCCAGTTTTTTACTGTAATCGAACTGCAAGCTGCCCTTCTATTTCTAGATTTCACTTGCAGAACGCTTGTGTGAAGCTTGCAAAATCACCTGTAAATAAAATCAATTTCTTAAAAGGGGCTCACAGCCTGCCCATTAATTGGCATTTGTTGGTTTTCTTGTCACTCTCAGGTCCTTGCTTTCCATTGGTTACTGCGTGTGATGTCCTATCTCCTTTTGTTTCTCTTTATGTGTTTGTGGTTTCTGTAGAGCATGGACAAAAATACCGCTTCCTTTTGGATTGTTCATCATCCATGCTTTCATTGCTTAAGAAACTTTTTTACTTTGTAAACAACCTGTCCAGTGTCCCACACCCTCGCTCCTCCCACTGTTCATTATCCCCCACCCCTCATCACCTCCCGCTTCCCATTCATCTTCTTTTCATTGCTAACGCTACTATTTTGTTCTTTGTAAACAAGCTGTTGTCTCCCAATATTACCCTCCCCACACTGTTCATTGTCCCACACTCCCACAGCCTCCTCCCTGGTGGAGCTGCTACCATCCCACCCCAACACTATTTGTTATTTTTCACATGTTGCACAGCAACACTGGCCATGTCTTAGTGATTTTTGTTTTACCCAACTACCTCCTCCTGCTGTCCGTTGCACTGCATGTGTGCTATTTGATTTTCATCTGAAATATTACCCTGGTGCAATATGTGCATTTGGGAGCAAAGTCAGAATTAGTAATGTGGCCAGGGCATATATTACCACATTCCTTATTCACAATAGGATGCAGAAAGATGGGTGCCTGTGGAACAAACCATCTCCTGCACAGCCTCTCCTAGGTGCAGGCCTGGCATAGAGACTTCCAGCAAGACATGCACCTGCAACACAACCATCTACATTAGTACTCCATGATGTAAGGTAGGCACAGAAGACGTGGCAGAGTTGACTTAACCTTCCCCGGAAATCATTACAGGTCTCCTGTATTGCACTGCTCATGAGACAACAGACAAATGTGGTTTGGGGGAATGGATTCATATTATTGGAGCAGGTGTACAATTGCTGTTTTAAATATGCAAAGCAGCGTTGTTCAAGAAATGAAAGTTCAGGAACTGGGCTTGAAGCAAGATCCTGCCCTCGCCCAGCTGGTCCCTGTAGTGAAAGCAGACCTGCAAACACAACAACTACAACCTTACATTTACAATGGCAATTTTGTTCCTTGGAAGTATGCCGGCCTAATTATGTTAATCTACACCAGGGATACTCAAAGTACGGCCCGGGGGCCGCATGCGGCCCTCCTGACCTTTAATTGCGGCCCCCTCGTGAACAACAGCACTGGGCTGCTGTTCACTTGACAACGCAGGAAAAAATCAGAAAGCTGTGAAATGGGCATACTTTATTTACACTTTATCTAAGAGGCCTAGAAAACTTATCTTTAGGAACAAATTTCGTTTTAAAGATATCTTTCACTAGACATGTAAGAACATGACAAACTGTTATCAAACTTCAAAAAAGTGTTTAAATGCATGAACGTTTTACCTTACTTTGCGCCCCCCCCCCCTTGTGCCCACCTTCCATCACCCCACTACTCTCGGCCTACTGGCACCAGTGCGGCCCTCGGGCATGCCACAGACAGTGTTTTGTGGCCCCCAGGGAAATGTTTGTGAGTACCCATGATCTACACCATTATTTTTGTGGGCATTTAGGGCCAATATTCCTCCTTGAGGAGGTTTGTGAATGGTATCTTTAAATGATCAAATCATTCAATAATAATTTCTGATTCTGAACATTTTGTGTGTGCTGGCTGAGAGAATCAAGAGGGGCAACAGTGATTCACTGGAAAGTGCAGCCCACTGAGACCCCCTCAGATATCTCATTCTCAATACGCCACATTTTAGGGTGGAGCCTGTGAGAGCATGCGAGACACTCTTGTATCCAAAAAGGGCTTGTAGACCCCCATTGCTTCCCATTTTTCTGCTTCAGCGTCACTCCTCCTTGCACGCATATTCATTAGCCAGTGCAACTGAAACATCATTTCCGATGTTTGTCATGGAGGAGGGACCAAGCACAGATTGATTCAACTAAAGTCGTGCCCACCTGCTGCTCCAGAAGTGATTGAGATAGTTTTTCTTGCCCCCTCCCACTCTCTCTCCCTGCTTCTCCATTCACAGTGCTTGCAGGAGTTTAAATTGCACTACCCCCACTCCACATTCTTGCTTGTCCTAATTATCCTCCTCCCTTTGTTTCTTGCTCCCTCCTGCACCCTTGTGGCTGCTTGCTCCGTCCCTCTCCCACTGTCATGGAGTGTTGCTTGCTCCTTCTCTCCTCCTTCCTGCTGCCTGTCGTCTTGCTTGCCCTCTCTTCCGTCCCTTGTGTTTCTTGTTAACACTATCCTCCAGTGAGAACAAATGTTAGGAGAATACTTTTGCACCTTCCCAGGAGCAATGAAAGAAACACACAATACACAGCAGTTGCCCAGGAGCAAAATGGAATGTATTTGCATATACCATAGCATGTGTGCTGGCCAGTAAGGGAGAAGAGCAAACACGAAAAGCAAAAAGGCTTCTTCTTCCCTGAGTAACTGATTTTTGGGCCTTATATGCAGTACAGAAATACAACATAAGCACAACTAAAATTCCACAGTGCCAAACATGGGTAAGCATAGAAATGCAACATAGACACAGTGCCAAATATGCAGAAATGCAGTGTAGACATAAATGAAGAAGATGATGAGCAAGATTAACTTGAAAGCCAGAAAAAGCAAAGTGACCTCTAAGTGGGCTCAGAACAGCTGTTGAAGCTTGTCCAGGCAAGGTCAGATTTGAAAACCTCTCCAGCTCTGTGCAGCTTATTACAGTGAGAAGGGAGATACTTTAGGTGAGAACTATATCTAAGTACAATATCTATGTAGTGCATACATATGGATATCTATGGATACATATATATATTTTCCCCAACAACAAAGTCCTCTTGGATTGGTGTATGCAATACAGTGTTCATACCCTCACTCTTTCTCATTGCCCATTAGAACACCATCACGGCAGAGCAGACGTCAGGACCAATTTGATGATTTCTGCCCTCACCTCAACTAGGATGTCCATTGTCATCTGTGGTGTGTGATAATGCATTGAAAATACTGTACCGACATAGACACAAACACTCTGCAGTTACTACCCACCTTTGATCCCTTCAGACAGTGCATAACTATGGTCCTCCTCTCCTCCATGTTTTGCCGGAAAGAGGGGTAACTTTGTTTACAAATGTTCATGCAATTTTGCAAATATTTAGAAGAAGTTTTGCAACAGAGCAGCGATATAGCACTAGTTTGCCAGCCATTTCTAAGTGCTGAAAATAAAAAGCAGTACTAATACCCGAATTACCGGTACCCCGCTTATCGACCTTGGAAGAATGATGTGCTGGGATGGCTCCGTGACATAAGGGAGGTAGGTGGTTTGCCTGTGTGTAGTAGTAGGTCCATATTTGTGATCATGCTGTTGTTTTACAATATTTGTAACACACCATGTATCGCTCAAGGATCACATTGAAAGATCGTCATCAGCTCTATAAGCTTATGATCAACTAGTTGTTGTACGACGAGTACATCAACATTGCCAATGGCCTGACAAATTAGATAAAGCCAAACGCTGTATGTGCGCCTTGGGAGCAGCTACTTCCTCTCATTAAAGTGGGCATGGAACACGACAGTGCAGTTCGGTATGCCCTTAGACGCTCTGATACCGTCACCCAAGCGACCGGAATCAAGTTAGAATTTGATGCAGATGTTCACACAAATGTCTCCGGAAGCGTCAGAGTATAAGACTCTCTATGTCACCTCCCACAAAGCGCCTTTCCCCATGGCTACATAAAGTAGAGATGGCCAGTTGATAGCCACTGGCTTTGCCAATGCTTCCATAAAAATACTTTACACATAGCAAATGTTGGCAAAAAGTGCAATGCCGATTGAAGTCCTGATGAACGAGACAGAGCAACTGAACATGGAAAACTATCCAGTTGTCCGGACTCTGTATGATGACGTGGATGAAGTTTGTTGTCTAGCCCTCCATCCTTCAGAGCAGAGTTTGGCATCAGGCTCCAAAGATTTTACAAAGATGTTATTCGATTATTAAAATCCATCTGCAAAAAGAGGCTTAAAGTATATCCCTGAAGCTAAAATGATATGCTCCATTTCTCTTTCACCCATCTGGCGGTTTTGTAATCTTAGGGACCCAGCACCCTGCAATGAGACTTTATGACATTTACACATTCCAGTATTTTGGTGCGTTCAATACTAATGACCAACACAAGGATGTAATCACTGCTGTTAACCACAGTCCAACTGCCAACATGTATGTAACTGCCAACGTGTATGTAACTGCCAGTAAGGACAGGAGCTTTAAGTTGTGGGTCGGTGTCTCAAACCATTGCGTCAGTACGTAGACAAACCACATAATGGTGCCGCAGTGTCTTCTGCATTTTTTTCAAAAATGCAAAGTACATTCTGTCAAGTGGAAAAGGCTGAGTGGCTAAATTATGGGAAGTCTCAACAGGACAGATGCTGGTGTTGTACACAGGTGCCAGTTTAACTGGAAGACAGACTCACTGAACACAAGTGGCTTCCCAACGAGCGAACCATCAAACTTTGTTGCTGTGATTCTCAGACAGCCGAAGTTAGGAATTTGCTATCACTGGGAAACTATAACGTGAATCCTTGTATCGTTCATTCACTTACAAATCCTGACTTCATGACATGCAGTGATGATTACAGGACCCGTTTCTGGTACCGAATATATCCACAACTGACTAAAGACTGCTGTAATGTACTGTATATATGTAGAAAGTCTTGGTGTTTATGCACATACAGAGGTAGACCAGGTTACGAATACAGTGCATATCTTGTCATTCAAGGTAACCCTCCTTTTGGTCACTTTGACAGGTGTTTCTGGCTTTTCATCAACATTTAATTGTGTGCTGAAAATTCCCTTATTGCAACTTCTATATCATGATACCAAGGCCCATATTTATACTCCCTTTAAGCCAGATTAGTGCCATTTGTTTTTAACGCTAATCTGACTCAAATTTAACACCGTATTAATATTTTGACGCTAGACCCGTCTAGCGTCAAATTTTCAGAGTGTGCGTCATTTACTGGATGCGTGAAACCACCTTGCGTCAATGAGATGCAAGGTAGGCGTTCCCATCCAAAAAATGACTCAAACACCCGTGTGCCATATTTATCCAACTGGGCAAAAATGACACATGGGTGGGAGGCAGACCCTGAAAATGACGCAAATCCTGATTTGCTTCAAATTTTAATGCCTGGGTTAGGGCAGGCGTTAAAAAGGGGCAAACACACCACTACTGAAGGAAAACTCACACAAGCAACATCATTGCTCAAGAAGGACGACATGGAGGTGCTACTCATGCAGCATGCCAGAAGATGCATAGCACAGGACAAACAGCAGCAGCTACCACCACACCAACGTGGACCACAAAGGTAAAACAAAAGGCAGGAGAGGCTATTCAGGACCAGGACAACCCTCCTGGGCCTCCGGGAACATGATATCATCCAGAGGTACAAACGTAACTGGCAAGCCATACAGCAGCTGCTCCCACCCCATTGAGCCACAGTTAACAGCCAGCTTGCACACACCCTACATTATTCCACCGGAGACCAAGCTGCTATCTGTCTCGCACATGTTGGCAAGTGGCTCATTTCAAACTACTGGTGCCCTGGTTGCCGGGGTCTCACAGCCCTCATTCTTCGCCTTCCTTCCCATGGTACTTGATGGCATCATCTCCCTAACTCCCCGCCACATCAGCTTCCCCAACACACAACAGAAGCAGCAGGAGACCAAACAGGGGTTTTACCAAATTAATGGCTTCCCACACGTGCTTGGTGCCATTGACTGCACACATATCCGGATTGTGCCACCTGCTGCAACTGAGCACCTATACCGCAATAGAAAGCACACCCACTCCATCAATGTGCAGGCCATTGTTGATCACCAGGGGTTGTTCACCAACATCATGGCAAAGTATCCTGGGAGTGTACATGATTCCTTCATCTTCTGCCACAGCACCATCAATCGGCACTTCCAGGATGGACGATATGGCAATGGCCTCCTTGTTGGTAAGTCTAGAAACCTAGTAATATACACACAGCACAGAAACCCTATAGGACACACAAGACATACACCGCTACATTGACACGTGGGCAGGAAGACACTGAGGTGTGACACTGGTAGTAATGTTTAATATCCTGACCCAATGGGATGCACACCTATGGACAAGTGACTGCTGCGAATAACAATAGATGCACTCTAGAGCCACAAGGGACCAATTTAAAAGCACACAGTGTCAATGACATGGTCTTAACTGGCAGTAAAACTTGGAAGATTAACCATTTAATATCACATAAGGCCGCAGTCAATCCCACACCCTTCCAAGCAATACGTTGTGTGTAAGGTGTGTGCAATGTGTGTTGCTGCATGAGACAGATAGCATGATGACTCAAATGAAGATGACATGGAATAATTGAGGCAGTACCAACATTCCACATCACTCCTGGGGTGACATTGTCAGCTAGCAATAAGGAAGTGGACTGTGCAATGAAAACATGTTGATGTGACATTAATGCAAAGTGCACACTGCTACACATGCTGAAAGAGACAATTATCCTTCTACACAACAGATGTACAGGGAGATGGACCTTCCTACACAAAAAATTCACCCCCACAACCAAGTTATCCAGCTCACCTGGAGCAAGTTCAGTAGTGTAGGTGCGCGGTTGCACATGAGCCTACTAGGTGAGGGAACGAATACAGGTTTGCATACAGCTAGTCACACATGGAATAATTCTGCATTGTCAGTACTGAACACTTCAGTGCTGCCAACTTATGGAGATGTGTTGTACATTGTCAACCAGCCAAATCAAAGGGCCTCACTGGTGCATTTCACCTGCAATAACACATGTCTAATTGGATGGGATGTCCAGGTCATGTAGTGCAACCATTTTACCACCACAGAGGAATCTATTGTGTGTGTGGAAGTATCATGTCACCTCCAGTGAATGCACACGGACACATCTTTCTCACTACATAACGCATGGGAGATACACACTGAACTGCACGTTTCTAAATATACCAGAGATATCAGGTCAATTAGTCAAACACCACTTTTGCCAGTCAAACAACCCAATAAAGAAAGAACCTCAGAGAAGCCTAGGATCCCACACAATACCACAAACACATATGAGTCACAGACGATACAATATAACAACTGCCATGCAAAGTGACATTTCTAGTGCAACCAACAACAAAATATTTACACCTATTTTCTCTTTCAGCTGATCAGGGTTACGGGATCCAGCCATGGATCATGACCCCATTTGCCAACCCAAGCACAGCAGCAGAGCGTTCCTATAATGAGGCACATCGGAGGAAACGCACCATAGTTGAATGGACTTTTGGCATCCTGAAGTCCAGATTCAGGTGCCTGGACATCACCGGAGGCAGCCTCCTATATTCCCCAGAAATGGTCTGCAAGACCATTTTGACCTGTGCCATCCTGTACAACATTTGTGTTAGGAGGAGCATTCCCCTATATGACCCTGAACAGCAACTACCTGAAGAGGAGGGGGAGGAGGATGCTGTCCGGGAAAATGAGGGGGAACATCCTAACACAGCTGCAGGAATGCATTGCAGACAACATATAGTACAAAATAAATTCCAACAATAGTCACTGTCACCACTTTGTTACAATATGGAATTAAAAAGCTCACTTTATCACTCAATCATGCTCTGGGTAATTATTTATGCATCACATGATCTCTAGGAATCATAATCAGAGTATTTCCTGATGAAGCATGGCAGAAAGACAAATTTGCATACTCCAGATGCAACATCACATTTGATGGGTATGAATGTACAGCAAACATCACACACAGTTTTTTTTAAATACATCCTGTCTATTTCACATTTGAAGGGCAATTTCATAGGACCACAGCTATGAGACACATCAATGTTGCCAACATGGTCCACTGCAGCATATGACACCCAACTAAGATATCATCAATCATAGGGTAAAAAAGTGCATCATACATGAGGCAGTGGATGTGAAATTGCATTGGTAACAGGAATGTATGACTGGAGCCTTGACAGCAGTAAGTGTTGAATCTGCTATCTCTGCAAGGAGCATGTGTGACAAGAAGTGCATCAAACCTGAAAATGGATAGCACGAGTGCCCCAGGAATGGCAAGCAATGCTCACAATACATGCCCTGCGCAGTCCATCCCAGGTAATAAGTCCTGCCACTGCCAGGTTTTCAGTCTCTGCCCGCCCTTCTCTTGGGGGCGCTGTAAATGGACTATCTGTACCCTGGAAATCATCATCTACACTCACCCAGACTCCCATTCTGACTCCTGTGTGCTTCCCTTTTCAGTATGGAATGCCATAGTTCTACTTCATCAGCCTGCATGGACTTCAGGTTCCATAATGCACTGCCTGGTAGTCGGTAAGACCCGTAATCTGCTGTCCATTGCTTTCCATGGGAAAAGTCCAGTTGGCCCCTTATACTACATTCTCACCTCCAGGACTTGTGAGAGACTGAAGCTGCACACATCTGTGAACGCTCTCGTGCATCCCACCCATTTGACTCTGCCCTGTCCTTTCTGCTGCCTGGAACTGCTTAGAAGCAGCCATTCCCTGAAGCTCCTTGTTGTGCATTGGAGTACAATTCATTTGTGTTTCAGAGCCCCTGTTGGATTGTGTTACAGTGCTGAGTACACCTGAAACTGCTCTTTGTTTCCAAAGTGTTGTTCCTGCTTGTTCCATCCAGAGTCTGCTCACTGTTTTTCTGCCTTGTTCATGTTTGTTCCTGACAGAGCCTGCATCCTGTTAGCCAGACTGGTTGCAGTCTTTGTGATAACCAGAGATGTTCCCTGGGGCTACATTTGCCTCATAGTTGGTTTCCATTCCCTCCGTTTCCTCTTGGGATGTTGTGTCTGGTAAGTCTACGATTAGTCCTCAACTGTATAGAATAGTTTAATTTGTTTTCTTAATTGTTTTGTACCGGGACATGTTTTCCAGGGGGTGAATCCAGCCCCCATCCTTTGTCTGGTTTTCTATGTATTCATTAGTGCCAAACAGTGAAAGTGTGTTATGGCTATATTCCTGGATTTGGTACTGTGCCTCCAGCCCAAAAAACAAGGGCTACTAATGTGTATGTAAGGACAATACATGTTTGTGCCCTGATGGTCCAGACACAGATTCACTTCTGCCTCCACCTTTCGATGGGGCTTGCGTGCTGACTAGCTGTGAGATTAATCTGCACAGAAGCACTGATGTTACCTGTTGCTGTGGGAAGTTCAGAGCCCTACCCTGTGTACAAATGTAGTGATTAAACTTGCCTGTTTGTCTATTACTGATCCATAACATATTTTACCACAACAAGGTTGCTCTGTCGTCACCCTTCTGAAATTTCTGCTGTACCATTGCTCCCCTATCCCATTCTATGCTGTTAGCTGATCTTTGGCTTTAGGTTAAATCTGCTTTGAAGGATACTCGGTTAATTCAAGGGTTGTCTCCACAGACTCCTGACTAGACCTGCACATAACTGTTACACCATGGAGGCCAATACTGACACAGGGTACACATGCCAACACACTTGAACTGGACACTTTTGTGCAATGAACCACTGGAAATATGTGAACACATGCAGCATGGTCTGCTGGTCCACCACATCCACAGGAGGAACATAGGTCATTTACATTAGTCAAACTGTGGTGTACATAAGAATGTTATGATTGGATTTGACACTCTGTGTCACAAACACTGTACCTACCTAACATGTTCAAATGCCTCACTCATGGGTAGTATACACACAAGTGACCATGAAGTGGTAGCCAACATTTCATGAGATGTGAGCGGCAACATATCTGACATAGCCCTCCTCAGCCATCCTCGATCTTTCCTGTGTATTGTTTGTTATGGGAAATGTATTGTCCCCAGTGTCAAGCAAGTACACACAGCATAAGAGGCAACAGATATTACAAACACATATCATGACTTATCATCGACTACAGCGCTCCAGCAACGACGACGCCACTGCCTGTACTGTGACCTAGTGACACCGCATGTCGCACTGCCCGCTTCACACCGCAGCCCTGGTCTCACCAACGCCACTGTATGCCGTCCCCGAGCTGCTGCCTGCACGTGACCTGTGGGCACCGCACGTCGCAGCATCCCACTTTGCACTGCAGCCCAGACACCATCCACGCCAGCGCACCTGAGTTGATCAGCCCAGAGTTCGATCTTCAACGCGTGTGACTTCAAGGGCCCGACACCGCGACCCCCGCGGCGTCGATCCCCAAAGCTCACTGCAAGGATCACAACGCCATGCACCTCCATTTTGTGAGCCCAGCATCTTCCCTGTGTCCTAATACAGCCCAGTGTTAAAGGATTGCTAAAAGACCTAGGTAAGGAGCCCTAGACTTTTCTGGGTAAATAGTATTATTTGTTCAAAAGTGTTATTTCAGCTACCCGTGCCTGTTTTACTGTAGACTCTCTGTGTTTCAGGCAGCTTGACCTTTTAAAGTGGTGTTTTCTTTTGTTTTTTTGCCGTGACTGTGTGAATTACCTTTCTAGTTTGTGGCACATGACTTCATAAACCCCCCCTCTTTTCTAAGTAAAAAGGCTACATACATCTTGCAGAGTGTGTTTAGGAGACTGTTTAATCTGTTTCTGTGATTTAAATTGTGTTTAGAAACTGTCTGCTTCCCCTGTTTTTTGCCTTAAAAAAGCCACATTTCAGAGTGCGCGAAATTCCAGTATTCCAGCAGTATTCCAGTGTTTGTTTTTAAACAATCTCTCCCTTACCTGGAAAGTAGACTCTGCTAGCTTGGAAGTGTGGATTCAGCCTGTCTGTATCCAAGGAGATTCTGAATAGAGCAGCAGCTGCCTCCTCCCTGCCCACAGGGACTGGACTTAGCTGATTGGCTCTCTCAGTCCCTGGCAACCTGGGCCCTCCCCACACCTTTTCTGGCCCCTTAAGTTTGTGGAGGGAAGCCCAAGACAGCCACCTCCATTTTGTGAGCCCAGCATCTTCCCTGTGTCCTAATACAACCCAGTGTTCAAGGATTGCTAAAAGACCTAGGTAAGGAGCCCCAGACTTTTCTGGGGAAATAGAATTATTTGTTCAAAAGTTTTTTTTCCAGCTACCCATGCCTGTTTTACTGTAGGCTCTGTGTGTTTCAGGCAGCTTGACCTTTTAAAGTGGTGTTTTATTTTTTTGCAGTGACTGTGTGAATTACCTTTCTAGTTTGTGGCACATGACTTCATAATCCCCCCCTCTTTTCTAAGTAAAAAGGCTACAAACATCTTGCAGAGTGTGTTTAGGAGACTGTTTAATCTGTTTCTATTATTTAAATTGTGTTTATAAACTGTCTGCTTCCCCTGTTTTTTGTCTTAAAAAAGCTACATTTCAGAGTGCGCGACAAGCAGTATTTCAGTGTTTATTTTTAAACAATCCCTCCCTTACCTGGAAAGTAGACTCTGCTAGCTTGGAAGTCTGGATTCAGCCTATCTGTATCCAAGGAGATTCTGAATAGAGCAGCAGCTGCCTCCTCCCTGCCCACAGGGACTGGACTTCAGTTAACTTGCTCCTTATATAAGTTCCTTTTGGTTGTTGCATATGTTGTTTTGATAGGTTGTTGGTTGTATTGATAGGTTTCCATTGGTTGCTGGTTCCAGGGCTGGGGCTGTAATTGGTGGATAGGGCTGAGATTCTTATTGGTTACTGGTTCTAGGGCTGCGATGGGTGGATAGGGCTGAGATTCTGATTGGTTACTGGTTCTAGGGCTGTGATTGGTGGATAGGGCTGAGATTCTGATTGGTTGCTGGATCTAGGGCTGTGATTGGTGGATAGGGCTGAGATTCTGATTGGTTGCTGGTTCTCGGGCTGTGATTGGTGGATAGGGCTGGGGAATCTGATTGTTTGCTGCTTCTGGGGTTGGGGCTATGATTGGTGGTCAGGGTTAGGGGTATGAATGGTGATTAGGACTGGGGCTCCCATTAGTTGTTTGAATCAGGTTTACAAATCTGATTGGTTAGGGTTAGGACTAGGTTTCTATTGGCCAGTAGGGCTATTTAAGCCTAGGACTCAGGGCGTCTCATCCCGAGGCAGCTCAGCTAAGGGCGGAGAGGACAAGGGCAGTTGCCTGTTTGGGCCTGTTTGGGACAGGTAGGGACTAGGGCCTAGGGCCAGAAATGCTGCCCAATTCTCAATTGACCAGGAATGATTTCAGTCCCTACACATCCATCAACATGCAAACACATTATCTGCAAAGACATCCAACTCATGCATCACAAACTGACCGCAGACAAATTGCAATGTCCCATCACCCAACACAATACCGAATATACAACACATATACACATATCCTCCACAACTACAACAGTCAAACACCTGCATTCTCACAACAAACACTACTCTGTCCACTCCCACTAACACAACCTGCCATCACCAACACAACACAAAACCACACTATGTATTTCTCTCAGCCTTCCAGATACACACTCACTGTTCATACTAACCAACAACACCATCCTCTGTTTGCTCCACACAGACCACCTTTCATCATAACAATGCCCAAACCCAGCCTTCAAACACACAATCTACAACACCCTTCCCCTCTCTTCACCAATTACACTTAACCATACAATCCCCACACTTCACTCCACCACACATATTACCTCTTCCAGTCATCACAACTAACACTAACTCCCCTGACACACATCCATCCCCTCTTACACACCTCATACATTTATCTCCAAAACACATCAACACCCACTGTAACACTCTAATTCCACTCCCCAGCACTAACTCACATACAAGTCCCTTTCCAAAAACAACTACATCAATATCCCCTCTCACTATTCCACAAAAACAATACAGACCACACACATCAGCACATCAAATCAACACAAACTTTCATTATACTTATCGTCACACCCACTCCCACCCTCAGGACTACACAAAGAATACAAGTCCCGTCCTATCTTTACCCCTACGTTCTCACTCTTCACAAACACCTACCACAAGCACCCCAACCCAGCAACTTTCATTCACTCGCCTCTCCTCCATTGCACAATTTAGAGCCTTACATCATGATCCACATGCTCCTCCACCACCCTTAACCCATACTCCATCCACACTAAACAGACGTAAACATAAACATGCCACTCTTAACAACCTCGCATCCCCTTGTCTATTACATAATAAGACTACCCTACAAAGAACAGTACACTCTTCATGTCTCTCTCAGCCACCAAGTCCACCACCCACATACACAGACCCAACAAAATGTCTCCTTAACCTGCTGGAAGAGGAACACTAGATTGAAAAGCAAGACTATTGTGAGCCTCACACAGTTATCACAACTAGCAACACACCTGCTTCAAGCTCAAATAATACTGCTTACCCTTCTCCTAAACAAAACAACACTGCCACTAACACACCTTTTCTAAACCGCCAGCTCATAAATGCTCGATCACTCAAAAAAAACAAGCACCACATCTACGGCCTGTTCACAGACACACAACTTGACTATTTATAACAAGTCTTGGTTGGGAGATGACATGGCCCCAGTGTTGCATAAAGCACTTACTCTGGGCTATCAAACCATCACACAAAACCGTATAGGCAAGAGAGGAGGTGGACTAGCTATTATATTCAAACAGGCAATAAATCTCAGTAAAACAGACAACATTTCCATACAAGGTTGTGAAGCGCTCCTCACCAGATGCCACCCTACTCCAACTTCCTCCTGTAACTTTCTCCTCCTTTACAGACCTCCACCTCACAACTCGACATTCCCAGATACTTTTCTAGATACAGTCTCAAACCTTATTACACTATACTCCAACCTCAGCATTCTTGGGGATCTAAACATTTGGTTTGACAAACTCAATATGCCCCATCCAAAAGATATCACCACTGGCCTAGTCGCATTGAACCTACATCAGATTGTACACAATCCCACACACATTGCTGGACACATCCTAGATGTCATTTTTGCTAAGCTTGAATTAGTTACCGTTCATAGCATCACACCAATCACATGGTCAGACCACCATTTGATAACTTTCCGACATAAAACTCCACAAATCAACACACCCCACAACTACTTACATACATGCACCTATCAACCATATCAACCATGGAGAAAACTCAATTGTGATGACTTAGAAACACAACTAACAGCCAACACAGATCTAGATACAATTAATTCTGTTCCAAAACTTTATGAGTGGCTACAGGAACCTTTTGATACCCTAATACCACTCAGAAAATCAAAACACGACAAAAGAAAACCAACACCTTGGAGAAACACAGAACTTAAAAAGATAAAGCAACAAATCAGAAAGTTGCAGCGGACCTGGCTCAAAACAAACAATATTCAAGACAAACTGCAGCTACACAAACTTAACAGAATATACAAATCATCAATCAAAAAAGCAAAAAAAAGGTACTACTCAGACAGAATTCAAAATGCTAAATCTGCAACCAAGGAATTTTATAAAATTCTCAATGAATTTCAAAAACCTACATGCATGGAAGGAAGTCATCCTACTACTCAAGATTTCACAAACAAACTGGCAACTCATTACACAGCCAAGGCAGACACATTGGACTCCTATTTAAAACAGAAGAAAACCATCAGCACCAACCCCTTTCCTAAAATACCCTCTAAGAATAAACCAACCCAGCCTCTACAACAAATATCCCAAGGTGAATTTATGGATTTGGTCAAAGCAAGCAGGCCTTCCAGTTGCCCTTCTGACCCTTGTTCACCTCAAATCTTCAAGAACATTATTTTATCTACTTCTGCTGCCACACCTGTAAGAAGAATCATCAACAACTCTTTAACTACAGGAACTTTTCCTGTAGACCTGAAAAAGGCATACATACGACCGTTATTAAAGAAAACAAACCTAGACCCGCAGGACCCCAACAACTACAGACCAATCACAAATGGACCTTTCCCGGGCAAACTGATAGAAAGAGCAGCATTCGCCCAGATGTCACAATTCATTGAAGACAATTCTATACTTTCAGACTTCCAAACTGGATTCCGCCCAGGAAGAGGCACTGAATCGGCACTCATAGCAATCTGGGATGATCTTAAAAACACAGTCGACCGCAATGGAGTTGCTGCACTACTTCTCTTGGACCTCTCGGCTGCCTTTGATACGGTTGACCATGACACCCTAATTCAAAGACTCCACGAAGCCGGCATACAAGGGACTGCTCTCGACTGGATTACTTCCTATCTTCAAAAAAGTTCTAATATCATCAACTCACCCCCCTTCTTGTCCAAACCTTACCTCACAAAAGCAGGGGTCCCCCAAGGATCAATCATCTCACAGTTGCTTTTCAACATTAACATAATATCATTACCAGAACTGATCAATGATTTTCATCTCACATGCTACAACTATGCAGATGGCACACAAATAGTACTAAATTTGAATGCCCCAAAACATTGAAAACTCAGAAATCTTCAGTTGCCTCAGGGCCCTTGATCGGTGGATGACCTCGAGCTATCTCAAACTAAATACCTCCAAAACAGAAATACTCACATATGGTGACTGGAAAAGTTATGACCCACTGTGCTCCTGGCCTGACGATCTCGGACCACCTCCTCAATTATCCACGGAAGTTAAAAACCTTGGAATCACCATGGACTCCAAGTTAATTTTGAATGCCCAAGTGGACAAATTAGCACGAACAAGCGTCATCACCTTGAAGACTCTACGACACATCTTCCCCCACCTCGGATTTCCACAGAAGGTGCAAGCTACTATCTCGCTTGTACTATCCAAACTGGATTATGCCAATGACCTCTTCCATGGATCATCGCGATCTATTATGAAAAAACTACAACGTATTCAGAACTCCGCAGCCAGGCTACTATTACATGTAAAGCCACAAGCCCACATGTCACCTGCCTTGAGAGCACTACACTGGTTACCCGTTGCCAGAAGATGCACTTTCAAGCTGCTTTGTATCACCCACAAAGCTATACATGGAACAGAACCGCTTTTTATCAGAAACAAAATAACCAAATACATTCAACAAAGAAACCTCAGCTCAAGATTGGCACCCCACCTTAGAACACCACCAAACAAGAAAAAGACTATAGGTGGTACATCCTTCTCCGTTCAAGCAGCTAAACTATGGAATTCATTACCCCCAACTATAAGAGCCACAGATAACTTTCTTGTCTTCAGAAAACTACTCAAGAGTTGTCTCTTTCCTTCATAACCACCATATTCAAACAACTATGGACTGCATATGCCTATGTTGATAAATATTTTGTCTGATTATGTGTATATTTCTAGTTATGTATAGATATTTAGAAAATATGTATTGCTACTATGTCATAACAATAAACTACACACACACTCTTTAAACCTGTTTTACTAAGTATATTTACCCATGGTTTTAAATATGTATTGTATGTACATATATGTGTGCATATGTGTGTGTATTCATGTGTGTATGTATGTGTGTGTGTGTGTATATATATATATATATATATGTATGTGTGTATGTTGTTCTCTGCTTGGCATGTTCGTGGGTCATTGCATGGCTCCTGGATTGGTTGTTATACTAGATATCTATGAATCCCTGCTCTTCCTTTTTATGTCACACTTATCTACCCATCATCATATGTCATGTCTCTATCAATCTATCCTCCATTCCCGCTCTGACTCATCCCAAATCCATTCTACTACTTTCATCTCCTAAATAACTCTGCCTAAGCTCTTCCCTCCGCTTCCACATCTAACTCACCAAACCTCACTTTACTACCATGACCTCCCAAACAACCCTACTAAATTCGCCATTTATCTCACCCTGCTACTATCATCTCCCTAACCCCTTCCACAGACTCTTCCCTCCTCCTTCCTCCTTTACTCATCCCAAGCATAAATCCTATTACCATATACTCCCAATTAACACTTCTGGATTCTTTCCTCCTCCACCCCTCCATTACTCCAGTCAATCTAACTAACAAACTTAAATTGACTGATAATAATACTAAAACTGTACTCATATTTCCTGATACTAATCCATCACTAATACTTGTTGGGTTCCGCAGTAGCGTGCTACTTGCCGAAAAGCGCTATAGAAATACTATTACAATTCACTACAATGACTGATGTACCTCATTGATTTGCATTTGATGGTTATACCCATATGTAACACATTCATACATCAACATTACGCTAAATGTTTTGCATGCCATTCCATCAGAGGCACACAAATAATTTTCACTATCAATTCACACACAAAACACACAGGCCATGAATCATTTTTGTGTAGTGTAGCCTTGCTGTCCTCTATTGATGCAACACCTGTGCAAGCTTGAAAAATCCATCTTAATTTCCAAAGTTTGTGCTGCTGGTGCCTCAGTTAAGAGAGCTAATCCTGCACAACGATACGAGTATTATGGGCCACAGTAGTATGGTCTGCCACATGTGCCCAAACACATTGAACACACACTGCAGGTGATACCATCCTATCTTTGTCTATAGGCTGCATGCATGTAAAAATTTGAAAAATGAGGCAAACACAATTTAGGACAGAATTTTAGACGCAAACGTGTCAATAAATTACGCAAACGTGTAAAACAATTAAGCTAACGCACATTATACATCGATGGGTCCCTAGCGTTCATTTCACCAGCGCACCCCGGGCATGCGGATATCCATTGAAAATGAATTGATCCATGAATGCGAGGGATTTTGACACATATGCATCAAAAAAGTTTGACGCAAATTCCTTAAGCATCAGAAATTTACACGCAAGACAATAAATGGGCCACAAATGAGACAGGAAGTGATGTAATAGGATATCCTGTTTACAGAAATGGTACTGTGGGTGTACTTTCACTTTCACTTTGCAGTCTGTGATTATTCTAGACTGGATGGCTGTGTTTTTGATTGTCTCTCTGTGGATTTTGTGATTTTATCTCCTGTGTGATCTATATATTGTCTTTTGGTGTTTGGTAAGTGTATTTTGTGTCCTCTGTAAGTGTATTTGTGTCTTTAATTGTATTTAGATTTGTGTTTCTACTGTTGGGAGTCTGTTTGAGGGTAGTATTAGTTGGGGTAGTTTTGGGCTGTCTTTGGGTTAGATAAGTTTCCTTTCTGTACCTCCTTTCCCTGTTTTTCATTCTTTACTTTTGAATTATTGTTTTGGTGTGATGTCGGGAAGGCCACGGCTGGGGAGCATTTGCGTGGCTGCGTGGCTGGTGTGCCACTTCCTCCCCCTCATGTTCGAGGCTGGGGTCGTGTGATGCAGGGGTGTCACACAGAGGCAGGGCCATATGTACCAAGCTCTTCATAACCTTCACTATTAACTTAGGCCCATATTTCTACTTTGTTTGCACTGCATTCGCGTAATTTCTGGATGCAAAAATAGCGCACACTTGCTACATTCAAATTTCTTTGGCTAATTTGCGGAGCTGTTGCGTCAACAACTGAATCAAATGCGACACAAAATAAATTAGACATCTGGGCCTAAGTTCACTGTTTCTGTGTGTTTACGTCAGGACAAATAATCATTCACATGGCCAAACCCAAATGGGCCATTTTTCTACCAGATTGCATTGTCACAAAACAGGATCATATCGTGGCATTTCGGAGTAGGCGAGTAGGCGTTGAAATCCTATCATTGAGTAGCAGGGCCCAGTGACATTTTTTGCATGGGCACAATTGCCAGGACTGAGCTATTGCAGTTACCATCTGTGTCACATTGGTGCCAACCCATTTTCAAAAGTGAAAGGGTCCGCATGGGATCCCTGCTCTTTGTGAATGCATGGTCACAAACTAATTTTGAGCATGATGTTGTGCAAGGGACCACTGACTGCTTCCATAATACTATTTTAGTGAAGAAATAGGTTGTTAAATTACTTTCTGTACACCCCTGCTGAAATATAGCAGCATTTCTACAAATGTAAACTTCTCAGTATGAAGGCAGTCACAGACATGGTGGTCTGTGAGTGCTGCCATTCCCAAGGTGTTTTCAAATAGAGACCTACCTCATCATGATTGAGGAGGAGGACATTTGCTACCCCATTGTTCATTAGCGAACAGTGTCTGTTCGGGTGCACTGCCTCTGATCACCCAACTTGCTAATTGTAAATTTCTGAATCTGGCAATGTGTGATTCACAATACCTGATATGGGTACACATGGCCCAGAGTGACACATTTCAGGTGCAACGACTACACCTGTGCCCATGCATTCTGTCAACGATGATCAACTAAGACACTGTCAGCATACATCATTTTGCAGTTTTGAAACAGAAAAGTGGCCAATCCATGTTTAGCGTGACATTGTCATCAATTAACACACAGGATCCCTGCCATCATGTTGTCATGGGGGCATGTATGGTTTAGGGTACACTGCCAATGTGGCATATGTAACCTACATACAACACTGGCACACCTAATATGGACCACTGAAAGCACAATCATTCCTGAAAGCAAATCAACCCACATGACCATCACACAATTACTCATTGTCCCTTGATGCACAAGCCACAATACCTGAGTCACTGGTATTGCAGTGCAACAGGAATGTGGCATTGCATGTGTCTCCCAATTACAAAAGATGAAATGGAGTACCATCTGGATTGTATTATCCACAAAAATGAGTAATCATGTTTGGCACCACATGATTGTTAGGGACAGTGCATGTGTGCATATGTGTGTCTATCACTCACTGTAGTGACAGTGTCAATGCATGTTTGCAGTGGTATGTCTGTTGGGGTGTCTACATGCCTGATGTGCTGCTCTATCATATAATATGTCACACACAGTGATTTGTTGTTCCGACGTTTGTACAATGAGCAGACATTGAGCACATATCACCCTTCCATGTTTTACAGGTGGAACACCCCCCTAGACCATAGGTGAAGTGGCTCCATTCGAGGACCCAGACTTATCCAGTAAGTGTGAAAATGTTTGTCCTGTGTGGTGTTTTCAGCTGTTGTGTGATTGACTCCTGTGTGTTGGCCTCATTGCAAGATATGATGAGCTGGCACATGATCTGATGTGTGACTTGACAAGAGGTTGACATAGTGTTCCATGGAAGAGTTAGACATTCACTGGCAGAGAGTCATATATTGGGAGTCGACTGCTGTGCAATAGGCATGGGCAGGCGAACAAGGTGATTTGTAGCCACATGTATGTCACAAATTGATTTGGAGGTGGCCAGTGTCATAATTTAGTCAGCAAGTCATACCCTAATTCACACAAAACAGTGATGCATCATTTTTACACACAAACTTGCGCATCCCTGTTAAGCAATGAACATATAGGACTGTATGGGTGACTGTCCCAGAGCATCTAGCCCTACATGGTGTATTCCATTTACGTGGAACTTGAGTGATATGTTATAGGCGTGCATGCAGGTCAAGGCCATATAGGTGCATGCATCAATGTGGTTGATTTAGGAAGTGTGTCAGTGAGATCTGATGTTGATGGTTATCGACAAATAGGAACATAAATGTAGAGGTGATAGTCCAATAGTTGGCTCACTCCTAGTTGGCAGGCCTCCTTACCTGTGTCACACTGACTAAATCCATGTACAGCTGGACAAAGCTCTGTGGTTGTCCTTGATGGTTGAAAATATGTATTGCATGCCCATCCCCCCTGAGGCACATGGTTAGGAGGAGAAAATATATGTAGCTAGGTGTGATGGTCACAGTGTAGATGACAGACATGTAATTCCATATACAAATCACAGGTCTTGTGTGCCTTTAATTAGATCCAGCAGATAGGGATTAGTTGGCCTGGCACATGTTGAGTACTTGCAGCATTTGTTATGTGACCAACAGCACTACATATATGCACAGATCAATTAATTAAGTACACACCTTGTTGTGCATTGCTGTGCTGTTAGATAGATGGTGGGTAGGCAGCATTGGCATGTCATTCTTCAGGGACATTCTATCATCTGTACTGTGATTTGGACTGCATGTGCTATTTGTGAGGAAGTGTTAAGATTATCATCTGTACATGTATCACACAATGATGTCATTAATGTTTGCCTGTCTCTATGTTTACAGCTGCCCACATAAATGCACAGGAAATCCGTGAATTTCAGAGGCGGGCAGTGCGGTACAGACACATCCTTGATGTGGAGGCTGGGTACCGCATGATGGGTAGGTGGTATTGTCACGAGAGAGCCACAGGTGCATGGAGGGCTTTTAGCCAAGGGGGGCCAGCCTTAGCCACAAAAGCCGCCACCACACCAACTGCAAGCACACTGGACACTGGAATGACAGCCACTCCAGCTGGACCCTCAACCTCATCAGCATACGGCCCAACAGCAGCCCCATCTGCACCACCACCTCCAACCACTGCACCAGCACCTGCATCAAGTGCAACTCAGACCACCACAGCTGGAGTAATGGACATGGCAGCATTGCGCCACCTCCAACGTGACATGCAACGTATGATGAGGCACATGGACAGTCTACAGCAGGAGGTGGCCCGCAACAGCAGGAGACTGAGATCGATTAAAAAAATACAGAGGAGGGCAAATCTTCGAGTTTATTGTTTCTCACCTCTAATTCCGTCCCCTCCTTCCTCTCTCCTCATACTGTTTTTTTGTGGGTTTAGGGGGCTTAGTGATAGGTTAGAGTAGGCTGTTAGTTTAGTTAAGATAAGTGGGTTGGGGTGGGGGAATTATATTATTACAAGTTAGTTTGTGGGTGGGTGTTGATGTTGGGGTTTATGTGTATTTAAAAAAAATTAAAAAAAATAAAAAAAATACTAAAATATATATATATTTGTTTAGGATTAGTTAGTATGTGTTTAGGTTAGTATATGTTGTCCTACATGTGTCCCATCATATAAGGGGGTGGGGTGTTGATGTTTAGAGTGTTTAGTTACAAGTGTTAAGTAAGTTTAGCTTAGGATAGTTTGGGCCAGTTGTGGGTAATGTATAGTTAGGATAAGCTAGGTTAGTTTAGGTGTTTGACATAGTTTATGTTTCCTTTCATACATATATAATAAAGTTTTATGTACTCCTTTACAGTATGTGTCATATGCTTGGGGATCAGGGCCTTTGCATGAGTGTACAGTGTCAAATTTGTGTTTGCCTGTGTGTTCCATCCTGCATCCACATCCCATTCTTGACATGGTTATTCCCACTTCCAAATGAGCTGTCACATTGGCAGCTACAACAAAGCTACTTCTCTATGCATCTGCCATTCTTTGAACCTACCACTCAAGGTGACTATGGTTCCCAATGTATTGTAAAGGTTGGTGTGATTTTAAAGCTGTCATCGTTTGAGTCCTGTGTTGGAATCTTGGGCACTGTGGGATGTCTGCCTGCAGCCTGATGTTCATGTGAACTCTGACAAACTGAGTGGTGTCCTAATCTTATGAAGTTCAGTATACACAAATCACACTTATGATTTATTACATTGTACTCCCAGGTGACATTATTTTTTGGGGACGTGACCTCGGGTAGGTGGACGGCGGACCTGAGTAAGATAACAATGTTCTCTCCTCTGGTCTGAGGTTTATGCGTCCCTATGATGCCTTGTCTCCACACGGGATGGGCGACCTATCAATCGACTGACTGTGACAAATTAGTCCACGTATTGTAAGTGACCTTCTAGAACTTATTTTTGTTTTTTTAGGAGAAGTTACAATTTACGGTCCTGATGAAGCGCCATTGGATCAATTTATGACCGCACAAGTGCGAAACATGTCGACCTTTCAGTGTTAGGATTGAGTACATCTCCTCCTTTCCCCTTCTCTTTAGGAGTACAGGGGACATTATTCCCTTCCAGCACTCCTGCATTTATTTTTAATCTTGGTCTGACCCTCATTTTGAGCAATTAAATAGAGACATTGGGTGCTCTGAGCCAATTTTAATACACACTTCACTCTCCTTTTTCTTTCTTCGTCAGCACGTACTACAGACTCCACTGGATCTGCAACACCACCTCCGGTCTAGTGCCACCACCATCTGTGTGGTGGCCCGTCAGATATTGCAGTGCCGGTCTGACGAGGAGTTAGCCCGATGATGATGTTTAGCGTCGTATTTGATGCTTGAGGGCACTCCTATGACATTACTGACACTTCTTCACCCTTATAGACAGACCTTCCTGGAACAGTGTACTCTTTGTCTTATAAGACATTATTTTCCAAACACTCATACACATCCATTCCTGCTGTATGGTGTGGGTGTGGGATTAAAGTTTAGAGTCATATGTTTCAGTCCCAGTATCATCAGAGTCCTCAGCTGGTTGTCAGCTTGTCATCCATGTCATCAGGGTAGTCCAGGACAGGCATATCCACAGGAGAGCCATCATCCTCTGCAATGAGATATTGTACAATTAGTGTGTCTGTGTTGTGGCAGTTGTAATGTGACGTCACTGACTTCCTATTAGTGGAACATTGTAATCTTGGTTCCTGTTCATTGTTCCTGTCATTAATATTAGCATTTTCACAAGCCTATGCCCCACCTGCATGTCACATGTAGTATGGGCAGTTTGGTGAATTGTCTGCGTCACATCCTCTAGGTGTAGGTTCTGTCCAAATTGCGCCTTGCCACCTTCTTGTCCTACTCACCCCTCCCTCTACTTCCATTAGCATGGGGAGGCCATGCAATGCCTGTGGGTGTTCTGATGCCACTTTCACCACACATAACAATATGGGACTGACCCAGTCTATGATATTTCACATACACCTATACTTTGCTGAGACCTAGCACATACCATGTATTGCACTGGCATGACACGATACAGGTGTCAGCATTGGTAGTGTGTCATGTTGATTTTTGCCAATGTGTGCTACATTGGATTGCACTGATGGGCCTGGAAGTGTTCCATTTCCTCTTATGACTGTGCCGGTGTGTTTCACTAGCTAGACACATATGCCCCTCTCAATGCTGTTGTCTTAGCAGTATGACAGTTGAGATGTTGCAAGGTGGCATTGCAGCTATTGTAACACAGGCACTGGGTAGACCCTTGAATGGGAAGCATGGCTGTGACATCACTGCTGTGTACTTCATAATGTAAGTAACAATGCATGATGTTTATTGCCCCTATAGACTTGAGCATTTGACAGGATTTACACTTTGTTAGGAATTGAAGGGGATTGATCACGTCGTCATTCTGAACCCTCTATTTTGGGTGTGTTTGTTCCATAGGCACCGAACTGCCAATTCCGAATTGACCAGCACACACAGCACAGGTGGTAGTGGCAACTGTTGTGAATGGTAAATGCCTGAGACTGGGCATTGTCCCCTGGTTCACGTTCTGACAATACCAGCTGTCCTGTGACAGCAGCCCAGTTTTACGTTCTACCCTACCCTCCTGGACTGGATTTGCCTTTCCAACAGCCTTGGCATGGAGGAGTAACCCCATGCAAAGGTTGTTGGTGTTGTGTTGTGCTGTGCCCCTGGATTTGCCTGCACAGCCTATGCACCCGTGCCATGCCCCTTTGCCATTTCCACTGCCTGATTTCCATGACTGACATGCACTGTGTAGTAGGTATGTACCTCCCCATGCTTGCAGTTAACATTTAGGCATTTTTGTCCCCCATGCAACTTACCCTGAGTATGTGTTGTTTCCTGGCAGTCTGCGCTGTCCTGTCCTGCAATTCCTGTGACAATCTCCTCTAGGATGAAGGCTGCCACCATCTCCTCCCTCTCGTCCAGGGCCTCCTGCGGTGCTGGACTCCCACCTCCAGTCTTCAGTGCTGCCTTCCTGTTCCTTGCCATTTTTTTGCTTTATCCTGCGCTTGCAGTCATGCCAGCGTTTCTTGCACTCCGTGACAGTTCTCCTGACCTTTGCCACACTGTTTATCTTGTTGACAATTTGTTGCCAAATTGCCTCTCTCCTCCCAGTTGGCAATTTTGAGGTGATGAAAAGTCGATGCTGGTGCTCCGTCACCTCTCTGACCAGTATTTCATGCTCCTCTGCACTGGAACAACACTTACTTTTCATCTTGTCTCTCCCCTGGGTCTTGTCTGTGTCCTCCTGGCTGGTTCCTGGTAGATCGGGGTCTCCCTGGGGTCTCTCCTGGCTTCTGGGATCGGTTTTGGGGCTCCTTAGCACTGTTTGCTGATTTGAGCTGCTTTTTGACACTAATGTGGTGGTAAATGGCGCATATCCAGTTTGCGACGTCGCAAACCGGATTAGAGTAATTTTCCCTGCAATAACATAGTTTTGTTTTACAACGTGGCGCAATGGTTAGAGTAAAACAAATTACTCTAACCCATGGTTTGCCCCACCGTGCGTCAAAGTATAAGAAATGGCGTTAGCCCGCGTTAACTTTTTTGACGTAAAACTGCGTTTGCGCAGTTTTGTGTCAAAAAGTATAAATATGGCCCCAAGTGAGTCTGGTTTGAACATCTTTTTGCATACATTGTTTGTATCTTCGGTGACACAATTATGGATGAACTTCAAGAAGTACTTTTTTTCCTATCTGGGCATACTGTTTCACTCTTCACTGACTTGGCATCCTTAGTGAGTAAGAAAAAGGAAGAATTCATACTGGCTAATGCAGCATTTTTTAATTTTGCCTCACAATTAGGTGAACGACCTATTAGGGCCTTGATAATGGTGTATACAGCCAAATGTGCTTCTAAAGTAGTCTACGGGAGTGAGATGTGGGTTACACCAAGCAGACTGTGCTGCAGGCAGTGGAAAACAGCTTTCTGTGATTCCTCCTATGTGTACCTCAGTGTGCCCCTACCTCTTCAGTTAATGAAGAACTAGGAGTTATATACATAGCTGCCATTATAGCATTCCATCCTCTTTTACTGTGGATAGACATTTGCTCCAGGTCAGAGACAAAACTGAACCAAGAGATCCTAAAGGATTGTCTGCCCCTTGACCATGCCTATTACATTTCCTGGCTTAATACATCGAGTAAACTTTGCAGAACTCATGTAGGGCTGAGCTCTTTAATACATCAGAATGTATAGTCAAGGAAGATCTGATACTGCTTAAAGACCAGTTCATGCAGCGCAGGCCTCTGGATAGAGAACAGATGTCTCTAATGAAGCCACACGCACGTAATCATTTTCTGATTGGAGCCCTAGTTTTCAGTGGTACCTATTATGTATGATTGATTTTTACTTACTAGGTTTAGCATGGGTCTGATGCATTACTGGCAAGCGTTCCACGGGTCAAATCCTGGAGTCACACACTTGGGTCCTGCGGCTGCAACAACGTGTCTTCACAAGACACTTCACAATTCACCATGTTTTGCGATTCTTCTGTGGTCCCAAGAAAGGCATTTATTAACCCCATACTAAAGCGGACGAACTCTACTCAAGTTCGTCCAGCCCTTATGTACCTTCAAATTCTCCTGGAAGAAATCATTCTGAAGGTAGTCAGCTTTTTTAAATAATTTGATGCGTTACATTATGAATAAATTTGATACGATACATTAATTTGATAGGTATAGAAATTATTCTGTCTATACTTGGTTTCTTCCATCTGTTTTCTGCATTTGTCTCCATATGTCCCCTAGCTGTTCTTAACTTTATGTCATGTATATGACTTTTATCCATATTTTTAAAATGTTAAAATTAAATTATTTTTTTGTACTGTATTGCACATCATTCTTTGTCTTGATATTTGTATATGAATTGTTTTTAGGTCGTCTGTTTTATGGTATGTTCAAAAACCGAATAAAGTTTATTATGATTGATTGATTGACATGCAGTGATGATTATAGAACCTGTTTCTGGTACCGAACATCCACAACTGACTAGAGACTGTTGTACTGTATTTATGAAGAAAATCTTTATTTTGAGTTTGGTGTTCATGCACATACAAAGGTAGACCAGGTTATGAGTAGAGTATGTATCTTGTTATTCAAGGTAAACCTCCTTTTGGTCACTTTGGCAGATGTTCACTGGCTTTCCATCAACATGTAATCACAGATTTACAAGAAATGGCGACAAACTGCACTAGTGCAGTTTTGCGGCGCAAAAATTAATGCTGCACTACGGCATTTTCTTGCGCCATATATGTGCCAACGTAAGCGGCGTTTCACAAAAGAAAATGCAGAAAAAGTGGTACAAACCTGATTTGCGACAGGTTATGTGCCGCTAGACGTAATAGTGTCACTTTTCAGCTAAAATCATCCAAAAAAGCCCTAAAAAATGACAAACAGAAGTCTGGAACTAGGAAAATGGAGAACATTGGACAGGAGAGACCTCAGAGAGACCCCAATGAGCCAGGTACCAGCCAGGATGCCCATACAGACTCACAGAAGAAGGGGACAGAGCATCAAATCCAGCTATTTGTCACCTCTAAATTGCAATTAGGTAGAAGGGGGCCATTTGGCAGACCATAATTGATAAAGTCAACAGTGCGGTAGAGGTTAAAAGAACTATGGCGGATTGTCAGATTTGCTGGCATGATTTCAAGTGCAGAACTAAAGAGAAACTGGCCAGCAACAGAAAGGCAGCACTGCAGACTGGAGGTGAAAGCCCCTCACCCCAGGTGAGCTGGATAAGCTGGAGGAGATGGTGGCAGCGGTCATCCCGTATGAGGTGGTGGAAGGAATCCAGAGGCAGGACACTGCAGCTATCCAAAAGGCACAACAAACAGTGAGTAAGGAGCAGTAGGGGGTAGTGTTGTAACCCACAAATGAGAAAAGGTGGAGGCACTTTGGAGGCGCTGTATGCATGGCTATGGGTTGCATGAGAACACACTAATGGCTAAACATCAAATGTATGTAATATCCACTGACCTCCCTCACCCTCCTATGTGCACAGACCACCTCACTACCGTCATTTCTCTCCACTGTTCTCACCACTTGCGCTGCTACAAACTTTGCTGCCATGTGCCTATGCAGACACATCAGCAACATACTGCAGGAGGGCCTGTGTTCAGGGAATGATCCCTTTTGGGCATGAAGGGACACCTCCTTGTATGGACACATACACACAAGGTGAGTGCATCTTACAATGGTTGGTGCAGGATAATGCACTAAAAACAGGAGAGCACATGGAGGATGCGCGTTGACTATAACCCCCCTTGCATCACTTCTACAATGTCAAGGGGTTGGCATAGGGACCAGACACAGTTCCAAAAATGCAGATTTGGCAATACAACTGATTCTCTGATTCCATGGGTCGTGCACGGATACACCACAAAAAACAGCCATGGCATTCAAATGCCATGCTATGTACAGCAAAAAAAGGATCACATTCAGCTGCAAATGAAAAGCTGCTTAACTGAGTGGTGACAAGACTAGAACATGTGGACTTGCACAATGTTTCAAGAGAGGGTTATCTAAAAACATGTGGTGGCACTGTGTGCACCCAGGGCCCTGCGAATTGGGGTCTTGATGTGTGGCTCAGAGCCAACTAAAATAGGCAAAAGTAAAATTTCTACTTAGGACTATATATAATAGCTAGTACGGGACAACAGTGAAATATCTTCATCTCATTGCAGAGACAGAAGAAATCCCTCCTTGCCAGCTGCCTGTCCCAGACTTCCAAGATGGTCTTGATGACCAGCTAGCTACCACCAACCCAGACACCATCCAGCAGAACCTGGGCTCCATCCCATCACCATCTATGGTGCAGGGAGGACACAAAGCATTGTGGGGTCTCCACATGACTCACGCAGAAGAGCACACACACCTTCTGCCAGCTCACACACAGCCCTGGACTCCCAGGACCCAGACATAGTTCATCAAAAATCCAGCGCTAAGAGTGAAGCGGGTGCTGGCACAAAATGTGTGGGAGGGGATGGAGATTATTGCAGGCAGCTTAGCTGAAGTACAGAGATGCCTCAGTCCCAATAGGGACAACTCAGCTGCCATCAGAGGCATCCACTCCCTGCTGCGTGGACTGAAGCAGCCCCTGGCCGAAACCGCTGACGTCCTTGGGCAGAGGCACAAACAAATGCCCTTCCAAAGTGGCACCAGCAAGGTTGCCAACAGGGGGGGGGATGCTCACTGTCAAGCAGTCTATGCAGCAGGAGCTGCTAATCAAGGACTACTTGGCTGCCTACCACTGTGACATTGCTGCTATGTTCAGAAACCAGCAGTATCTCCTTGCTGCAGTGATGCCTTTCATTTTCCCACAGATGACAGCTACTGGGACCTAAGATTCACCTTCTTCTGCCCCTGATGTGTGTGTGTGCCTCCCTCAACATCAACTCAAACACAATCCCTGGCACAGGAGGCACAGTACACATGAGAGGTTGAAGATGTGGAACAAACAATTTTCACTCGTAAGACAGCCCGGTAGCTACAGTCTGTGTCCCATGTACAGTTTCTCTTTAGCTCTGTGTTCGAGATTGTGCCAGTGTCACTAAAACAATCTACATCCCCATTTATCTTACCCACTGTTGACCAATCAGATCTATGGACTGTCAATGTGCCCCATCCTACCTAATGGCAATGTGACCACCTCCTGACTGAATCATTCCTCTTCCACACAAGTTTTGTTACATGCTCTCCTACCTCTTTTATCTCATTGGGCATCCAATGAATTTGGACATTTCATGGAGTCTATCTCCTGTGCTATGAATTGAATCAATACATCACATTTGGAAAGGTACATTAATGCATGTTACACATGATCTGTGTCAATCTATGTTTTTGGTTGAAAGTATTTCAACAGAAAGCATCATACGATTTTGAAACAATGCGGGGGATATGTACATAGAAATGGAGATGTGCATTTCTGAGTGGTTAATATACTGAGGTGTGTCTTACACAAAGTGCAGGGTGAGGACATATGAAACTGAGCAAACACAAAGTGTGTGGCTACAGTAGCAAATGTTTATACTACACAGCCCAGCACCAATGCTCGCCATTCTAATATCATGCTGCAATGTGTGGCAGGCCTGCAGGTGTTTGCTGTAGCATGTGGAGGAAGTTGTCCCTTTCAGAAAAACAAAAATCTATATTGTATCTTTGCTCCCCATATATGAAGGAAAACTGGGCACACATAGGAAAAGCCAATCTGTGATTCAAAAATTGTCTTTCTGATAAATGTGTCATGCAAACCACACCCCTGAGCTGGTGTGAGTAAACTATCCTTTGCCTCAGGTACACATATCGTAGTATGGCTGATGTTGAATTAAACATCATGATTTTTGTTAGGGTCTGGCCTAATCACCACCCATTGAATGCCTTCTACTGCATCAACCTGCTGCATGGGAGCTACAACTGTAAATTTGGGTTGTGACACCCACAGTTCCACAGTGCCCATTTGTACATATGTGTAAGAAATCATCACCACAGCATTGTCACAAGAAATTACGGCATGGTGGTGTCATTGCATTGCACACATGCCACTGAGTATCTCCTGAAAGGATATGTGTGTAAATGTGTCTGGAACAATGCCACATATACTGACTGCAACATGATTAAGATGATTGAGAACTATGAGGAGAACCAGGTAATACATTAGACATCCAAGCATGGCATGTGTCCTGTAGCATGCGTGCATTGTGACACCTGACTACAAATACAACACATGTGGGTGGTGCAAGTCTGTCAGTTACATCATACCATCTATGTGACAATGACATAATGCATGTGTAAGATTGTGAGGGCCAGGCACGAGTGACCATGTCCCAAAACCTTGATGTAGGGGGAATCTATTGCCAATTATTCCATTGACAGTGCCAGTCACATAACGTTAACCCACATTGTAAGCTAACATCATAATACTTGTGTCAGGATGTTTATCAAACACAAAACCAGAATGACACATATCTTGCAGAAATTAGTCTTCACCAGCTGAAATCACACTCTTGGCCACCTGACAGGAAGCTCAGCACAGGTGGTACACATTTTTTCATATGTGCCACAAAGTATGGCTGCTCAAGTCAATGGATTGTACCAACATTTTACAGAATAGACATGCTATCACCTACACAATAGACATGACAGAGAGGAAGCTGTATGGTACAACGAGATTTATTTTGCAACAATTTTAATTCAAACAACACTCTAATTATAATACCTATCTAAACTATGCTAACCTAACCTAACTTATCCTATCTTATAACTACAACTATCTTAGCGTGGCCTAACCTATTCTAAACATCAGATGCCACAATTGAACATCAGCACCCATCCCCCCTCTTGATAACAACAATTGACAAAGACAACAGTGACTAAAGCTACACATTGACTAACTATACATATATGCTAAGCAAAGATATATTTTTTGTATTTTTTCAAAAGATTTGTTTTCTTTTTTTCTTCTTTTTTTACATGGAACATTGACCTAAAACATCTGCCCCGCTAACACACAGATGCCCATCCAACCCCACCTACCCAATAAAGAACAACTATGACTTAAATATACCTAGGCTTAACTAACTTACCTATACTAACTAAGAAAACTCCAAACAATAACATTTTACAGTTTCAACAGTGGGAGGGGAAAACAGTCAAAATCACAATTCCTTTACATCATTTCCTCCACTGGTTGGCCTTTATGTCCCTTTCGATACTCAAGATGTGTTCCACCTTATGTGCTAGCCTGGTAAGCCTGTATTTCTGATCTGCCAGTTCTATGGGCAGATCCTGTATGTAGGATGGCTCTACATGGTGTCTACATGGTGTTGCCCTGGCTGTGATCCTACTTGCGGTTGGTGGACATTCAGTGGCATAGGTGCTGAGGATGGTCCTGCTCCAGGTGGTCCTCCTACTTCTCTTGATGCAGGCCTGCCTGCTGGCTGGGTGGTGGAACCCACAATGCCACTTCCTTGTCCCTCTAGTGGAAAGTCTTCCATCTACCTGAGCCCTTTTCCCGGTCATAGATGGCCTCCATATTTCTGTACCGCCTGCGGACTTACCTGATGTGACAATAACGCTCAGCCCTTCATAAGAAATTGTACTTTTCTTCAGGGGTCATGTTGGTAGCTGCATGAAAAAGAGGACATGTTAGGCTACTGTCTGTCAGGCACATGACAAACAGACATGCAGTGAAAACAGGAAACTGCAAAGCTATTACATTGATGTAGACATTTAAATAATCAGGTTTTAGGGACAAAGTATAGCCAATTTGGCCCATATTTAAGCTTCCTAGAAATGGAACTTATTCCGGGTTTCTCAGGTATCATGAATGATTGTGGCAAGCGGGCGCATGACAGAAAGGACTCCTTAGGGGAATCGTGGTCGATCAGATCTCATCCCTTTCTCTCAGTTACATTAGTCTCACACAGGCAAAGACAAACAGAAACAGAGTATAGTTCAATAAGGTTTATTGAAGTAAGTGCATCTTAGATAAAATGGCATGTATTGCAATAACTAGGATGATAAAACACACTAAAAGCAAAATTGTGACAAGGAGAGTGAAACACAAAAACAGTCCCACCATACTGTCACTAGGAAAAATATATCTATATTTCCTTCCTAGGCTATGTTAGAGCACAGCATGATAAACCCTAACCCGCCCTTCAGGTTTCCCCTCTGGGAAGACATCATCCCCCATACCTGAGCAGGGACACCTGTTGTCTAGAAAGACACCGTCCCCTTGTAGGCTGGGGATTCGGCAGTCTAAGCAAGCAGCTGCAGTGAAGACATTCAGCAATCAGCATGCAGTCATGGTCATCTAGTTAGAATCTTCCTCTAATGTGTATGGGGCAGAAAAAGGGGTTTTATAATAAAACAACTGATGTTCTAAGAAAAGGTCACCATCTATGGATAAGTAGATAAGTTTCTGTCAATGTCGGAGACATAGCGCACCACTTTTGCCGGCAACGCTATCTGACTGCAGCCTTGAGCAAATCACAAAGTAAAATGAATGCAGTGCTAAGAACCTGATCCTTTCCTAGGTGATGGACCGTCCTCTCCACCTTCAATATGCAATTCATATGGGCCAGACCCTTCGCTCCAATGCAGCTTCCTGGCCTCGATCTGGTGGTCCTGGATGACCCTTTCACCCCAGGCCACCATGTGGGGGAGGTAGTTCAGCACCAACCAAGTAAATCCCACCACCCCATCTGCTCCAGAAAGACAGGGCCTTCCCTTGTCTGACATCCTCCCCTCCCACAGCACCCTAACCACCCAAAAAAACAAACACACACTACCCTAACACCAACTGACCCAATTACTAAACTACCCCTTATACAAACAGACCACAACACAATGACCACAGTAGATAAAACAATCACTACACACCAAAGGGACACAAGGAGCAACACAGGGACAGAACACAGCACCACACACCACTCCAAAAGCACCACAATTCTTTCAAACAAACTCTTACAACCTCCCTCCATGACAGACAAAAAGACTGTGATCAGAAAATGAAATCAAAACTAAGACAGCAAGTCTTGTTTGACATTATGCCAGATGTGTTACATAACTTTCTGTGCACTTGCTGCACGTTTTTTGAAAGGTGTTGTTTTTTTGATGCAACACTCAAATGTGTCATTTTCCCATGAAGTCACATTAACAAAACATGAGGTTGTAAATATGCGTTGCATGGGAGGCGTAGTTTTTTACACGCACAATATGTGTAGAAATCACACATATAATCAATGCGTCGTTTTTGGGGTAAAAATGTGTGTAATGTATGTTTGCAAATGCGTGGTGTCTTGTACTACGCAGGTTCTTTATTCCCCTGCCTTGTGAATGTATGTCCTGCGTATGTAAGCTTGTTTGGCACATACTCCTCCACACATGCATACAATGTCTGTGACAGTTGTTGACATGGGTTCTGATAAATGCCTTACAAGGATGTGCATATGTTAAGGCTACATTTTGTGAATAGTATTGTACATGTAAACCACTGATATTTGTTTCATGTACTGACATTGTGTCGTTATCAGTTTACAATGCCAATGTCACACCCATGGATAGGATGTACTTAACATGGAATGTGATTGTTACGTATGCATATAGACTGGTCCACATGTCACATATTATGACTTAATTAATTACATGCTGAGAGTATGTAGTCATGCAAGGTTGTTTGCTGGGAGGGTGTCTTATTTTGGGACTGCAGACATGCTTTGGGTTGTAATGGATGGACAAGATTAAATCTTTTTTGTTTTTTGACATTACATGCATGTGCATGACAATTTTTCTTCATGGATCTACATCTTCTGCAAACAACAGTGGGGTTTTGTAGTGACAATTTTACAACACTTTCACTGGATGATGGATCAATGCAATCTTTGTGAGCAGTATTTTTGATCATAATAATATATCACATGTTGCCCAATGTTGAAACATCTCTCCTGTACATAGGTGGGGAGAGGTGGTTTGATCACACACCAGTTCCATTGCTGCATCATTACATTCATTTATGCATGTTTATATTGGTGATACACACAATGTAGAGGGCTCCTATGGAGTTCATTTAGCTATTATGTTATGCAAAAGTACCTTACACATACACTTTGACAGTGGCTTGCACTTCATGTGTCATTTCACTGACTTACTTTAGACACATGCTATGCATGGCAGGGCTGCTGTCAGACAAGGAGTGCAGGGTACACATCAGTGCACAATGACTTGTTATGACACTAAACCATTGCCTCCACTCACCTGCCATATTATCTACTAGGGGCTTATAGCTTGAATGGTTTCATGCATACCCATTATATCCTAGGAATTAGTGGTAGATTGGTGTTAGTCATGACCTATTATCGACTAGAGTCTTACAGCTTGGTTGATTTCATACATATCCATTTTATCCTATGATTTAGTTGTAAATTGGTGGTAGCCATGCCCTATTATCTACTAAGGACTTATAGGACACTGTGATATGTAGTATTCATGTCTTACATCTGTGCTGTTACACCTCATTAGTAGAATTAGGAACAGGTACATGTGTTGCAAGCTGGGATTCAAAGAGTGTCAATGCCAACATACCTCACTAATACTTGTTAGTGCTGGGCTATCACACTGGGGGATTTTCTAACACTGGGAGTATGATGTAAAGTTGCATACACATTGTGTACATTTGTGTGCGGGCTCACATTGCTAGACTGGTGTATTGTTGACCCCATACTAAATTTTGTGATACTTCCTAGACAGTGCAGATACCTTCTGCGGTGTAGATATCTGTTGTCACTTGACAGCCACAGTTTGCAGCTTTGAGACTGCATCCTTATCTTCCTCATCGATACTATCCACTTCCTTCATGCATGTTACAGAGTATGTCTTGACAGAAAACTTGATCATACAAATTTGTTCACTTCCCGGACTATCACTATTTGCTGGGACATTTCCATTGTACGCATGAGTGGTGGCTGACCCCTACAAAATAACACACTTGACCCGCAACACTTGTCCAATTTGTGAGTGGCCTCCACAAAGTGGCTAGGGCTGTTGAGTACAGGAGTGTTCCAAATGTCCTTCAAAATGTGTTGGTTTCACACGTATACTCCCACGTAGCTTCAGCCAACATCCTTTGTCATAAGGATAATGATTTGGAATAGCATGTCTGATAAGTTGTGACAGATATGGATGCAACATGCTTGTGGTTATATGTCTGAATCCTGTGTTACAAAACCATATTTTCCTGGATTTGGGACATTACTTCCCATACTTTTACATACATGCAAAATGACAACTGACTTGCTTGTGAAAGGACTAGACATTGAGGTGCTGTGTCTTCTGTATTTCTTTCACTATTTGTCATACACGTGTTTGGCACTGAGGGGTGCGTTGGTAGCTGTAACTTGTACCAGTCAGACATAGATTTGTGACATGGCTCACAGTGACCCCTTTATGCAGGCATTGACTACTGTTGTCCTACCTTTGGGTAACCTATGGATAACATACACAACTTGTATTTAAAAAGTTTCAGCTGTCATGCTTCATTCTGAGAGGCTTGTGCAATTTGAATGCAGCTATGTAATAAGTATGTTCATATGACAGTGTATACATTTGACTTGCACAATTCCTCTGCAGCACAGTTTGTGTGTATGTTGGGAGTGTGTGAGTCCTTGTCTGACAACATTTGCAGGCTATTCATGGTCTGAGAATTGTGGATGATTAACAGTTGCAAACTGAAGTAATAAATTGCTCCAAGACAATTATGATTTAAAGTGATTTATGTACAGCAATAGTGCATAGTGAACATATTTTGTCAGAAGTCAAGCAAACTAAACTGGAGGTAATGCTGCCCTTCTGTGCGCTCCAGCAGCAGTGTTGAGTAGTCCTCTTTCATGTGATGGGACATCATTGATATCATCCTCCTCCCTGTTGGACCTCCACCTGTTCCTCCAAGGGGACACTGCTCCACACACATTTATTGTGCAATATGGCACACACAACTATTACTTTGCACACAAGTGGTGGTGAGTGCCACTTTTTACCTCCAGATGAATCCAGGCATCTGAAGCAGCACAAATGTCCCCTCCACCATGTTCCTGGCCTTTTTGTGTGCCTCATTATACGCCTTCTCAGAGTCCATTTGTGGATTGGCAAATGGGGTCATAACCCATGGTTGGATGCCATATCCCTGTTATGCTGCAATGGGAGAGGAGAGACAGTGTTAGACATTCACTTGTGTATCATTTTTACTGGCCTAGCACAGTTGTGGAGCATGATTTAGATTGTGACACTTACTTCACACATTGTGTGGGTTCCTATGTGCATCGATGATTGTATTGCTGTTTAGTGGCACTCTTTCCAGTTGTGTGTGCAGCCTCAGGGGCATGGGGATTGTGTCATTTAAATGGTGTTACAGCTCACCCATGTAGGATGTGTATGATGTAGATGTTTGTAGATTAGGTAAATTGTTACAAGTGGCCTGCCAAAATAACTAATTTTGAGACTCACATGCATGTGTGTGTGTGTGGATATCATGCAAAGTGTGACATAGTAGTATGTAGATGAAGTAAATTGTTACAAGTGACCTGCCAAAGAGCTATGCTGTGTGAGTTTAATCCCTTTGTGTGTGTTTTGTGCCATGTGACAAGTGTTGTGATGTGTGTGTAGCATGTAAAACACAGCCCCCTTGTGCATGGTACTGTTCCCCTGCCAAAATAACTAATTTTGATATTTTGAGACTCACACGCATGTGTGAGCATCATGCAAAGTGTGACATAGTAGATGGGAATGTATTTGCATGTTTGTGATTTTTGGGATAGCACCAGAGGCACATGTTGTGACAGGAATTGTCTTGCAACCCCACCCTACACCACTGGGACATATCAGAACTGTGTCGTGACTACTATATATGGAGCATTGCTGTCCTCAGCCACTGTGCTGACACTTTTTCAGTTGCCAAGTTGCAACAGAGGCACCCTGGCACCTAGATACCATGATGCCTACATTGAAGGTGTGGTTGTTTGTGTTCACGACTGTCACCTTTTCTGCACATGACATAACAATGTAGACATTTGGCTAATTATATGTGTGCTGTATACTTGTGAACACAGTGGGAGATGTAAATAATTTAAAGAGAAATTTGTTTGTCCTTTTTGCACACTACTATTTTTACTCCTGTGCTGGGCTTAATTTGTGTTGTTGCCTCAGGTATACATATTGCCATATATGTGTGCCAATGCAAATATGCAATATATCATGTGGTGGCAGAACCACATCATGACCCAATGTGAGGTCCTTCCACACTCAGGGGTGGATGTGATACAGCTATGTTGACACAGATGCTTAAAGAGCCGGTTGAGTTGTTGAACACCACCTTGTGAATGCAGAGCTGGGAATCTTTTACAGGCGCATCATTGTGAGTGCCACTCAAGTGGCAGTAGGGGCGTATACAGTGGTCCTTATGTTTATGTGTATTGTAAGTTTGCTGCAATGCATGTTGCATGTATGTTGCTGATTGTTGATTCATGTGTCCCTAACCATGTGTGGGAGTGTTGTGTTGTGTATGTGTAGTTTGCACCATGTGTGTTGCGTGTTGTAGGTGCTAAGTGACAGATGATTGCTTACCTACTAGTAGGCCATTGCCGTATTGTCCATCCTGGAAGTGCTGGTTGATGGTGGAATGCCGGAAGATGTAGGCATCATGCAGACTTCCAGGATACTTGGCCAGCACATTGGTAAATAGTCCCCTGCGATCCACAATGGCCTACACGTTGATTGAATGTGTGTGCTTTCTGTTCCTGTACAGGTATTCGGTTTTAGCAGGAGGGGCAAGTAGCACATGCATGCAATCCATGGCACTCAGCACATGTGGAAACCCAGCAACCTCATAAAATCCCTGTTTGGTCTTCTGCTGCAGTTGCTGGGTGTAGGGGAACAGGATATGTGAGGAGTGAGGCGGATGATGACATCCAACATACTTGGCAGTTAGGCTGAGAGGGAGTGCCTGGATAATCCACCCATTTCTGCCACAGTTGATTGGAAAGTGCCAGACAACAGCATGTGCAGCACAGCCAGGAGTTTGTGGGTGGTATGTTAGCTGACCTATGCATCCTTGGTGTGATTGCTGGTGCTATGTCAAGAAGCAGCTGCACAATGGACTCTGGCTTCAGCCCGTAGCACCTGATGGAAGTTGCCTCTCTTTGGCCAAGGATGGATATCCGTTGTCGATAGATGTGCTGCCTTTGTGGTTGGCGTTCTGGTGATGGAGGGTTCTGCGGTGAGGTTGGCAGTGCTTGGTATCATTGCTGTCTTCTCCTCCTCATGCCTAGCTGGAGCAGCAACAGATCCATGTTTCTCTGGTGGTTGCCAAAGTGACTAATGTGTGTTTTCCTTTTATACCTTTCCAACATTTTAACACCTGGTCTGACCAGTTGTTATTTGTTTCGGCGTTAATTGGTATTTAAACTGTTTTTCCGATCCACGTGCAATTTTTTGCCAGACTTTTCAATATGGAGTTAGGTGGCTTGCACCATTTTTTAGTAGGGAATGTCTACCCTGCATATCATTTTCATAAAACGGAGCAGGGTTAGATGGCGCTGCTGAAAAATGGCACAAAGTCCAGGAAAGTGGCGCTAAACAGGTCTAGTGCCACTTTGTAAATAGGGTGCTAATGTTTTGGCGCTAATGCGGCACTAACTCCTTGTAAATCTGGCCTTAGTTGCATGCTGAAAATTCCCTTTGTGCAACTACTATCTCATGATAACAAGTGAGGGTGGGTTGAACATCTATTTGCGAAATGTATTAAATGTAAACAGGATAATGTCTGTATCCGTATTGACCTTGTATGGTTGTGCTCAAACATCTCTGATTTGTGCTACTGTTGAATGAGCCATGTTTCTTCATAGACCACTGTCTTTTTAACTGCCTTATGATAAAAGACATCTCGAAGTAGGAGACTCGACTAAGTGGGATTGTCTGTTTGTTATTGCAAAAGCGGCTTCTACTGTTCCAACGTTTTGCTGAATTTGACAAGTATTTAACAGATCAGTTTTGTATGGACCCCCAATTTCTGTACCTCATAAAATAATTTTCAAAATGTTAACAAAAAACAGAAGTGTGAAATGTCCGCTTTAAGATGAGAAATGCTTGAAGCTGTTCCCTGAGATGTTAGCTTTATTTTTCAGCTCTTGTAGCAAATTCTAGAAAATGTCGGATGCAGTAACAAAGAAGTGTTTGAAGTGATGACTCTTTGTCAAAGTAGTGGTGGGTTGTGCTGAACTTTAAGAAGTGCTTAAAGTGTATGAACATTCAGTAGAGCTCGCTACAAGAAATGTCATCTCTTTTGTAAAGTCACCCCTCTCCCTTCAGTAGCAATTACTCGCACAATGAGGGGAAGTTACCTGTTAAGAATCACACACTGTGGTTAAACATTGAAGCAGGGATTAGAACCGAGTCAAAAATTTGAACACAACTTTGACTGTACACTGTTGCCCCCCACCTGCCCCTCCGGATTGCCTCTTGTCTCCCATCCCGCAATAAAGAAAAGAAAAAGTGCTACAACGATATGAAGCACTTTTTTTAACAGCCTCATTACCCACTCCCACTGTTACCCACCCCCACCCGAAAGCCAAAGATAATAGATCACCCATAGGTGAGACCTATTGGCTTTGCCAATGCTTGTTTAAGTCATGTGACTATTTTTAATTTGAGGACAGGGGTAGCAGTGGCAGAACATTTTCATTTCGTATGCTGAGAAAGAAGTCTGCTGTCCCATGCTCAGCTCTTTCCCAGTATTTGCTGTTGTGTTTTTGCCCCATTCATTTTGATGTGGGTCACATGCACCTCACTAACACGGGTACTAAACACAAGTAACCCACTATTTGGTGCAGAGAAACTGAGTGGGGCAGTGCATGGTCATGCTAGGAGGAGTGTAATCTGCTTTGCCTCTGGTGCCAGAGTTGGTTTGTTTTGCCTAGTTTGGGCTTCTGTTTGAACCCCCTACCCAGACGAATATTTGCACTGAGTAAGCTGCGTTTACCTGGTCCGGAAACACCATATTCAATGTTCGAAATGGAATATAGTATTGAAAGTGCTCAATAGTTAGACTACCAATTTGCTCCTGAGAAGTGCAGGTACTCTCCCATTAAATGGATTGCATCAGTACTAAGTAGTGCTGGTACTCTGCATTTCACATTAAAGTATTGCAGGTACTCAGTACCGGACAGTACCTGCCCAATTAAATCACTGCCCATGTCACTTAAAATTGCCGAGACCGGTATCCATCCTTGATGATACCACTTCAAGCAATTTGTTGCAAATCCTTTACTTGACAAATGCTCACAGCATTCACAACGGCTCAGTGAGAAGCATTTTTGGGAATCAAACCTCCTACTTATGTATTTTTATTTCTTATGGTGCTGATAATTTTGCAGTGACTGCAAACCCCAGTGTAGACTGAATTACAGGTTGTTGAAGCATCCTTAGAAATAGCCAGTGCTAGAGTAAGCAAATAAATTATTGCCACAAGAAAGAGTAAAAGTGCTAAGACAAACAAAGGTGTCATAGCTGCTCTGAATTTCTCCTCTGCATCACTTTGTTCAAACAAAATTGAATGCAGCACTGCAAATCATTCTGTTCGGTAAATGATATGACTTTTAATTGGATAGTGATTTCTACGTAAAAAAACTGCTTGCAAAATAGCTTTCTGACTGTGCTTGAAGACCACTCTTCAGGGATCTCCCATCGATTACCTTTCACCGCTAATAGCTACGGCGTCTTTTCTTTGGACGGTCCACTCTTACTTTTAATGTAAATCCTGATTGCTTGACAGGCTGCTTGTGAATTTTTGAAAATGCGCATCTTGCCAAATTCTGACATGCTGTGCGTCTGGACCGATGGCAGTGAGCCTGAAATATTTACAACTTGGACACTGTCAGGGCCGGACTGGCCTTTTTTTTAAATCGGGCATATTCCCGGTTGTCTGGAGCCCTTGTAGGCCAGATTGGAAGGTCCAGGGCTGCTGCTGGTGCCTCTGTCACTTTTCCGAGCTCCTCTAGGTTAATTCGCAGGCACAAGGGGGCTCCAAGAGAGAGAGAAATGGAGTAGAGGGGCGGAGGCAGTGAGACACAGAAGATGAGAGAATGGATGATGGAAAGAGCAATAGATGATGAGAAGAAGGGAGTCGAACTGGTTTGAGCATGTTTTGCTGCGTTTTTTGGTTCCCAAGGACACTGCTGCTCACAACTATTCGCAATTCAAATACATTGGGCCAAGTCAATCAAGATATTTTAGCGCGAAAAGTATGTTTTCAGCTGAAAATACCTTCATCTATGCCTTCTAGCAGCTCACATTAGGGTTCCTTTTCATTAGGATTTGCACAAAGAGCTTAATCCCTGTGCATAATTCTATGTCATGAAGAATTTAGCACAGCAGGAACAGGAGTCGAATACACCTGCTGCAACTTTCCAGTCATACTCCTGGGAATGGTTGTCAATTGAAGTAGAAATATGTTCAAGGCCGAGATGTAAATTTCTTCATGTACTCATTTGTTGTCCCGTTGTCTTTTCTAGTCAAGTTCAAAAGTATTTCAGAACAAATTACTGTTGTGACTGCTGGGGAATAGGGGAAGGACACCAACGTTGTTTTTTGGTCTCTTGGCATTAGCCAAAACCTTTTGATTTTAACTAGAATGATGTCTATCTATCTATCTATCTATCTATCTATCTATCTATCTATCTATCTATCTATCTATCTATCTATCTACCTATCTATGGAGAGAGATATGTTGAAATCCTAATTCTCCTAGACAAAGCATTTTTTTGTTTTGCCAATAACTTGGTGTCGTTTGATGAATAAAAACATTTATGCTAATTCGCTCAGCTGCTATTTTGAAAGTTTCGAGGTGATCTGTCAAGCAGGGGCTGAGAAAAAGGGGTGGGGGGTCCCCAAAATGAATTTTCCCCATGCAAATTCCCATAGGGATTTTGAACATGACTACAATCTGTACCAAACTAATGAAATTGAGCGGCATTCAACAATAATCCTATGGTGCAATATTATGATAATTATAACTGTCCATAAATGAAATATTCTTCCATAAAGTGAACCATAGTATTCTTTATTCTTCTCATTAGCTCTTGTGTCCAAAAGTGTTCATATCACAGTCCCTTCACACCGTCCCAGTCAACACGTGTTTCGTCTGGGGAATACCCCTTTGACTTGCTCAGGACTCTCTACAACAATCAATATTCAATATATAACATATAATGACATCCATAATACATATATTGATAGATAACACCCCTCACCATTCAATGTGGCTAGTATCCATTCTTTCGTGAAAACTGTGATTCTGAATATTGCAACCATCTCTAAATTTCCAACTTCTAATGACATATCTTCTCATTTCTGTGTGCAAAGACCAATTTGTGCGAAACCTGCATAACACATCCCGCTTTACTCCAGGGGCATCCACATTAATAATAGCACTGTAACAAACACAAGAAGGTAAGCCACGTGAGGTGAACACCACCACACTAATTGTAAGAACAGGATATGGTCAATATAGATAATACTAATTTATTATATAATTCCAGATCATAAATTGCAACAAAATAATTATTCAATAATCACCAGCTAAAGATGAATCTCTGCGTATGAGATCATCCTTTCTAAAATAAGGTATCAGTTACTGTATTTTCTGTAGTTATGGTCTCTTTTGGGTTTTTGGGATTAGGTTTATAGAAATATTCACAAACATCATTAAGCATGACTTTCACGGATTGACTGTATGCACAATTAAAGGAATCTACGTATAATTCGGGATGTGTTGTGCGGGTTTCGCACAAATTGGTCTTTGCACACATAAATGAGAAGGTTTGTCATTAGAAGTTGGAAATTTAGAGATGGTTGCAATATTCAGAATCACGGTTTTCACAAAAGAATGGATACTAACCACATTGAATGGTGAGGGGTTATCTATCAATATATCTATTGTGGATGTAATGATATGTTATATATTGAATATTGTTTGTTGTAGAGAGTCCTGAGGAAGTCAAAGGGGTATTCCCCAGACGAAACACGTGTTGACTGGGACGGTGTGAAGGGACTGTGATATGAACACTTTTGGACACAAGAGCTAATGAGAAGAATAAAGAATACTATGGTTCAACTTATGGAAGAATATTTCATTTATGGACAGTTATAATTATCATAAGATTGTGTCATAGGATTATTGTTGAGTGCTGCTCAGTTTCATTATTTTGGACAACATTGTTTGTTATCTGTGTCTTAGGGGGATTTCACAGAGAGTAGGCACCGCTTGGATAGTAAATGGTTGGTTCTATTTGAGAGGGAGCGCCAATTACCCAACTTAAAATCACCCCTGAAGAGTTATTGTTACAATCTGAATCACTGAACAGAATTACACCAAGTTTGGCAGAAAGGGAGATCCTGGTCCAGAAAGATCTCTTTGTGTTATTTGGTGAAAATCCGTTCAGTCATTTTTGAGGCATTTGAAGAAAAATAATAAAAACTAGGGATGTGGATCCAACAGTCCCATGCTGATAGCTGATTTGCTGCCAACACTTCAGCCAGTAACTTTTAGCAGACATTTTGGGACTCAGACTAAAGAAATCGCACATGAATCACAGTGTGAGCAGCAGATGGCCAGTGGAGGGAAACTAATTAACTTAATTAATCTGTGCTGGTCCATGTGCCACGAAAAAAAAGAAAAAGACTCAGCCGAGTACCAAACAAAAAAAGGTTAAAAAAAAGAGTAGAGGCAGGGTAGGAATACCCTGACGACCCTAGGCCTAATGGTGGTGGTGTCCCACAGGAATGCCGCCAGGGCCAAAAAGCATTTTTTAATTTTCTCCACAAAAATCATGGAGAATCCATGGATCTCAGGATTTGTTTTTAAAAACAAGCGTGTTCTCCCATGCTTATTTGAACATCGGCCCCTGGGCGGGCCAGATATAAATTAATATTTTGAGGAGGGGGCACACACGGTCCCCCTCCCAATGGCTGATATCGGCCCGGGTGGCCATCAACCCTCCAGGGGCATACCAGCACTAAATGCAGAGTAGGGGAGCCATGCTGTCCCCCTCCATAGTCCATCTATGGCCCCAGGGACTACCGCCTCCTCGGGGCCAGGCAGACTGATGAAAAAGGGGTATTGAGCTGCATTCACCCGGGTCCTTTATGGCCCCGGGGACCATCACCTCCCTGGGGCTTTGCCAAATTTTGAAAGAGATGGACCATCACTTCCCTGTGGCAGGCCCTGTAATAACAAAGGAGGGGGGCCATGCGGCCCTCTCATGGAGCCAATATTGGCCCTGGGGACCGCCAACATCCAGGGCTGGTTCCCCATGTCCAGAGTTGCCCACCCTCAGGAGATAATTGTTTTCTGTAGCTTGGCGAGAGCTTTGAAAAGCAAGAGCCAACAGTAAGTAACAGTAAGAGGGAGGGAGTAGGAAAACTGAAAGAATTGCTCCTGTATGAAGGGAGAAGTGTGTTTTGCTGCTCCCTGTGTGCAACAGTAATGTTGTGTTGTGTCTCTGAGGTGGGGTGCCAGCAGGGACCGTGGGGGATTAACCCCTTACCTGCTGGGCCTTAACCCTTCCCATATTGAGCCCTTTTTTGGCTATTTGGAGTAGTTCGTGCTTAGACCTTAATACCTTTTTGTGCAGATAAGCTACCCACGCCAAATTTGTGTCCTTTCTTTCCAACATCCTAGGGATTCTAAAGGTACCCAGAGTTTGTTGGTTACCCTGGAGGAGAACAAGAAATTAGCCAAAATACAGCAAAAACTATTTTTTTTAGAAAAATTAGAAAAAAGGGCTTCAGAAGAAAGCATGTTCTTTTTTCCCTGAAAATGGCATCAGCAAAGGATTTGCAATGCTAAAATAACCATCTTCCCAGCTTGCATGAACAAGCAGACTTGAATCAGAAAACCATATTTTTTTAACACAATTTTGACATTTTACTGGGACATACCCCAGTTTTACTACTTTTTGTGCTTTTAGCCTCCTTCCAGTAAGGGACAGAGATGGGTGTAAAACCAATGATGGATCCTGGACAGCTAAACATTTCTGAATAGGAGACAAAATTCTGATTTCAACAAGGAGTAATTTATGTAGATCCTACAAGGTTTTCCTACAGAAAATAACAGCTGAAATTTAAGTGAAAAAACATCAATTTTCTCCACATTTTACTCTTTAACTCTTTCCAGAAATGCCACATTTTCAAAACTAATATACCGTTACGTCTGCTTGACTCTTCTGGTTGCGGGAATATATGGAACTTCTGGCTTCATCAAGAACCCTAGTTACCCAAAGCCAATAAAGGAGCTGCACCTTGCAACAGGTTTTCATTGTATACAGGGTGTACAGCAATTCATTTGGTGAAATATAAACAGTGAAAAGTAGGTATGAAGGAAACCTTTGTATTTCCAAAATGGGCACAAGATAAGGTGTTTAGAAGCAGTGGTTATCTGCACATCGCTGAATTGCGGAGTGCCCATACTAGCATGTGAATTACAGGGCATTTTTCAAATTGACGTCTTTTTTACACACTGTTTTACATTTGGAAGGAAAAATGTAGAGAAATACAAGGGGCAATAACACTTGTTCTGCTATTCTATATTTCCCCAAGTCTCCTGATAAAAATGGTACCTCACTTGTGTGGGTAGGCCTAATTCTCGTGACAGAAGACGCAACATGGACACATCAAATTTTTACATTGAAATCTGATGTGTTTTTTGGAAAGTGCCTAGCTGTGGATTTTGGCCTCCAGCTCAGCCGGCACCTAGGGAAACCTACCAAACCTGTCCATGTTTGAAAACTAAACACCCAAGGGAATGCAGGATGGGGTGACTTGTGGGGCTCTCACCAGGTTCTGGTACCCAAAATCCTTTGCAAACCTCAGAATTTGACAAAAAAATCACTTTTCCCTCAGATTTTGGTATACCAAAGTTCTGGAATCTAAGAGGAGCCACAAACATCCTTCCACCCAGCATTCCGCCAAGTCTGCTGATAAAATGGTACTACACTTGTGTGGGTAAACCTTGTGCTCACGACATGAAATGCCCTACAACACAGCGTGGACACATAACATTTTTCCAATTAAAACGGATGTGTTTTTTACAAAGTGCCTAGCTAGGGATTTGGCCTCTAGCTCAGCCGGCACCTAGGGAAATCTAGCAAACCTATATATTTTTGGAAACTAGACACCTCAGGGAATTCAGAATGGGGTGACTTGTGGGGCTCTGACCAGGTTCTGTTACCCAAAATCCTTTGCAAACCTCTAAATCTGTGCTGCAAAGTTCTGGATTCTGAGGGGAGGCACAAACTTCCTTCCACCCAGTATTCCCCCAAGTCTCCCAATAAAAACGGTACCTCACTTGTACGGGGAGGCCTAGTGCCCGCAACAGGAAATGCCCCAAAACCAACATGGACACATCACATTTTTCCATTGAAAACCGACGTGTTTTTTGGAAAGTTCCTAGCTGTGGATTTTGGTCTCTAGCTCAGCCGGTACCTAGCAATACCTAACAAACCTGTGCATTTTTTAAAACTAGACACCTAGGTGAACTCAGGATGAGGTAACTTGTGGGGCTCTCAACAGCGTCTGTTACCCAGAATCCTTGCAAACCTCAATATTAGTGCCTGCAACAGGAGTAGATCACACAGCGGTCAATGTTGGTCAATGCATGAGGGCAACTGTTGACCCTGGGATGATCCATTCCTGACGCAGGCACTTGGTAGAGGCACTCAAGTGGTGTAGCGTTTTTATCAGGACAGGTGGGGAAACACTGGGTGGTAGGAATTTTGTGAATCCCAGCATATTCCTGTAGTTTGTGTGACATAAATGCAAGAAAAATTTGAGTTTTTATTCAGCATTTCACCTCTGCAGTGTATTCTGGGTAAGAAAACTTTGGGGAATTCACACAAGTCACACCTCTATGGACTCTACAGGATGCCTAGTTTCCAGAAACGTCTGGGTTTGGTGGATTTGCCTACATGGCCGCCGAGCCCAGGACCCAAAATGCAGGTTACTGCCTTACAAAACCAGGTTGTTTAGTGATAGATAATTTTGATGTCTCCACAATACAATTTGGGCGGTGGAATTTGGAACTGAACTAAATTGGGGAGCTCCCAAGAGAGCACTTTCTCTTTGATTGCCGCTGCATGTACTTGCTCTCTGGGTTGGGCTAACCCCCTATTGTCCGACTGCACAGATTGTGCTTGCGAAGGGACAGCAGGACTGTCCTCATCACCTCCCTCATAATCAATGGATGAGGAGTTATCGAATGGGACTTCTCTGACTGAAAAATCACCCCTAGAGTCTGCGCCATTATCCTAACCCTCAGATGCTGTCTCAGTATCTGCTGTCTCAGTCTCTGATCCTACGTCAGAGCTGTCCTCTATAACCCGAGTGAGGGCTTGAGCAGCTGTCATTCAAAGAGATGGCATCTCTGGTACTGGCTAAACTGTCGCTCTAAAACACTATCCTACGTAGACAGTCACAAAATTGCTGGTGGGTGTGTGTGTGATACGTGCAACAGTAGAGATCACCTTATCTTCGCTTTTTCCCTCAATCAGCACGTTCTTTCAAGACACTCAAAAAAGGCACACTATTACTTCACCTTGTCACCAATCATCACAGTCTTTAATGCCTGTAGCGCCTAGCCCAACAATCATTATTGGTGCTCCCAATTCCATGACCTCCTCCTCGGATTCCGTCACTACCACCCAGCAAAAGTGCCCTTCATCTCTCCAAAGCCCCCCACACACATACTTTTCATTTGTATTATAGCGCAGGTAATGGATTACTTTAGTAATCTACTCAGTTATTTACATAAAATACAGATTTGATCTTTGCAGTAGGCATATACACCTTCTGCGCTACTTTATGGCATCTAAACTGCCACTAGACAAAAGTCAGATCCTTTTGTAGCAGAAACAAAATCAAAAGACTTACTTGATTTTTTTTATTGGTGCCTAAAAGCTGCAGTTGAAGTATGTGCATTGCTTTGAAGACGCAAGCTGAGACTTCAACAGAACTGGTGGTGCATATATATATATATATATTTATATATCACTTTTATATGTGGGTGTGGTTTTCCTGGGGGCAGATCGCAGCCCCAGGGAAACCCCACACGCGCTGACAAAAGTGATAGCTATATATATATATATATATATATATATATATATATATCGCTATCCCTCTATATATATATCTATATATACATAGATCTATATATCGACATCTATATATAGCCATATCTATACTTCGTTGTATCTATCTATATAGATAGATAGATCTATCTATATAGACAGCTATATCTACATAGATATGTCTATATATAGATCTATATATATGTATATAGATCTATATATTTTTTTTATAGCTGTATGGTTTGCTTGGGGGCCATAGTGGCCCCAAGGGAAACAATACAACTATTAAAAAATGTTTTGCCCCGACAAGGGGTCACCCTCCTCACAGACGACCCCCATTCAATTTAATAAAAATAAAAAATAAAAAAATTAACCCCTGGAGGGTGCAATGCCCCCCCCCCCGGTAAAACTACCTTTTTTAAATAAAAACACAAGGCAGTTATGCAGGCTCATGCTACCCCCATTCAGACTGAGAACTATGAATTTTTGTGAGAGATGATGGTCTAAGATGGCATCTCACTGCATTATGCAGAGAGACCCATCACTTTATTTTATTCCACTGTGCATAAACTTCAGCAGGTAAAATACTGAATAATTTGTGCAGGGAAACTACTTTCCCAGTTTTGCAGCTCAGAATGGGGAAAACATGCGGTGTTGCTGCAATAGCCTCATTCTAAGGTGATCTTCAAAAAGAACACTAATTATGGGCTTGAGACCTAGTAATTTAGGAACACCATGGGGCATATATTTATAATTTCTTAGTGCTGAATTAGTGTACAAACACCGCAGCGGTAACCGCCAACAGACAGACGGAACACAATGTACCGCCCACAGTATTACAACAGTCCAATCCGCCACCTTTTCCGGGGCGGAATCACCGCGAACAAAAACACGGCGGAAACAGGACTTGGAAGGGAAAACGCTCACCTCTACACACCCCACGAGAAACCAGGACGCCATGGAACCGGAACTCCAGATACTCCCTGCCTTTGCCTTCCTGCTCCTCTACCAGGAGCACAAATGCTAGCGGTGAAGACCACGGTGAGTACTGCACCTACGACACAGGAGAGGGGGGAGGGAAAACAGAGTGACACACACACGCAACACCCCCACCACCACCCCCACCCTCGCCCACTACAACACACACACTAATACATCATGATACATTACAGTTACACCCCCCAACCCCACGGAAGAATGCAAAGACAAAAGGAAATGATTTGAACATTTGTAATCGATTAATATCCAGTACTCAAAAAATATATATACACACTATAAACAAATATATACACCAAGAATACAAGTCCAAGGTATTGCACCATAAAAGTCCGTAGACCACTGGGCCCAAAATGCATGGGCAAGACCCACAACAAGATACCTGATCAAAACGGAGAGAACATTGCAGGGGCATCAGATAGAAATACAACAGGCACCTCAGGGGGAGGGAAGAGGGGGCACCTCATCCGGATAAGTGCACAACGCTAGATCCACCAGGGGGCTCCATGCCCACTGCTGTATCCTGGGGAGTGCAAAGCCACAGTCTCACAAGTCTCTCCAGTGGGTGGTTTGCCCTCTGCTTTATCCTGGGAAGTGCAAAGCCACAGTCTCACAAGTCTCCCCAGTGGGTGGTTTGCCCACTGCTTTATCCTGGGGAGTGCAAAGCCACAGTCTCACAAGTCTCCCCAGTGGGTGGTTTGCCCACTGCTTTATCCTGGTGAGTGCAAAGCCACAGTCTCACAAGTCTCCCCAGTGGGTGGTTTGCCCACTGCTTTATCCTGGGGAGTGGAAAGCCACAGTCTCACAAGTATCTCCAGTGGGAGGTTTGCCCACTGCTTTATCCTGGGGAGTGCAAAACCACAGTCTCTCTAGTGGATAACAGTTTCCACTGGTTCTGGAGGGGGCTTTGTGCCCAGAGTGCTTCATCCTGCCAAGGACGGAGCGAGTGGATGCCTTTCTCCACTGGTTCTGGAGGGGGCTTTGTGCCCAGAGTGCTTCATCCTGCCAAGGACAGAGGTAGTGGATGCCTTTCTCCACTGCTTCTGGAGGGGGCTTTGTGCCCTGAGTGCTTCATCCTGCCAAGGACTGAGGTAGTGGATGTGAATCTCCACTGGTTCTGGAGGGGGCTTTGTGCTCAGAGTGCTTCATCCTGCCAAGGACTGAAGTAGTGGATGTGAATCTCCACTGGTTCTAGAGGGTGCTTTGTGCCCATAGTGCACGTGGCAGCCTCAGTAGCGTTGGAGCTGTCGGCGCTCTTTGGCCTGCGGTGCTGGTGGCGGCAGTGTCCTTGGCAGTGGTGCTGGTGGCGGCGGTGTCCTTGGCAGTGGTGCTGGTGGCGGCGGTGTCCTGTGAAGCAGTGCTGGTGGCAGCGGTGTCCTTGGCAGCAGTGCTGGTGGCGGTGGTGTCCTGTGAAGCGGTGCTGGTGGTAGCGGTGTCCTTGGCAGCGGTGCTTGTGGCGGCGGTGTCCTTGGCAGCGGTGCTGGTGGTGGCGGAGTCCTGTGAAGCGGTGCTTGTGGCGGCGGTGTCCTTGGTAGTGGTGCTGGTGGCGGCGGTGTCCTGTGAAGCGGTGCTGGTGGCGGCGATGTCCTTGGTAGCGGTGCTGGTGGCAGCGGTGTCCTGTTCAGCTGTGCTGCTGGCGGCAGTGTCCTTGGCAGCAGTGCTGGTGGCGGCGGTGTCCTGTGAAGCAGTGCTCGTGGCAGCGGTGTCCTTGGCCCGCATCCCTACCCTTGCCATGACGCACATGCACTCACCATTGTTTCATGCACGCCTCATTATCCCCCCCATCTTCCATCCACACCACTCCACACAGGCGTTGCCCATTCGGCATGCTCATAGTGTACTTACCTGTTTGTCTGGAGGACTGTAGAGTAGTGTCTACTGGGGGAGGACCCCATCCACTAGTTTCTCCAACTCCTCTGTGGTGAAGGCAGGGGCCCTTTCCCCAAGCACATGAGCCATTGTCTCTTCCAGACTGAGGTCACAGCAGCACTTGCAGTGTAGGTCCTCTCCTGTCGAACATCAGGTATCAAGTGAGTGAACGGAGAGAAAATGGCAGTGACATCCGTGGCAGTGCGTACCGTCACCGCCAGCGTACATCATCATTGGCTCCTGGGACCCATAGGTTCCAATGTTAACCAATGCAGGATTGCACCCCGGTCTTTGACCGCCTACCGCAACGGTGTACAGCGCCAGTGCAGTTACCTCATATCCCCTTGTCCCACATTACAGGTCAGGCAGCCGCCATTTCAGGGGGCCACATGGCATTAATTTTAAATGCGTCACACATGTTTAGGCCTTGCATACACACTAATACAGGCACATAGCAGATAAAAAATATTGTGGAATAAAGTTGTGTTTTCGTACCCCAGTGTTGGCTGACTCTCTGCTCGCTGTTCTCCTCCATAGAGCACGTCCGCTGGGGCAGGTGAGGAGATGGCAGCATCCTCTGGTGTACAGGACCTGTCGACAAAGGAGGGGCAACATGTAATTGTCACCTACAGACGGGACCGTGCCACAATCCAGGAACTGTGTGCCCAGTTGGAGCCAGACCTGATGTCAGCTATCCGCCATCCCACAGGATTCCCCCCTCTAGTGCAGGTGCTGTCAGTACTCCATTTCTTGGCCAGTGTGTCTTTTCAAACAACAGTGGCCATTGCATCAGGGATGTCCCAGCCTATGTTCTCAAACGTGTTGTCCAGAGTGTTGTCTGTCCTGCTGAAACACATGTGCAGCTACATAGTTTTCCCTCAGGTGGAGGATTTGCCTACAGTGAAAGGTGACTTCTATTCCCTGGGACATATCCCGAACATCATAGGTGCAATTGATGGGACACATGTGGCCTTGGTCCCCCCCACAGGAGTGAACAGGTGTACAGAAACCGGAAGAGTTACCATTCTATGAATGTGCAGATGGTGTGTTTGGCCGAAGTAAATCTCCCATGTGAATGCCAAGTTTCCTGGCTCTGTGCATGACGCTTACATTCTGAGGAATAGCAGCATCCCTTATGTGATGGGGCAACTCCAGAGGCACCGTGTGTGGCTATTAAGTGAGGACATGGACACTATACAGTGTGACTAGGTGTCTGGGTCTGGGGATGTCCCTAAGAGTTAGTGTGTGTCTAACAGTTGTCCCTCGACATTTGCAGGTGACTCTGGTTACCCCAACCTGTTGTGGCTACTGACCCCAGTGAGGAATCCCAGGCCAAGGGCAGAGGAATGCTACAATGAGGCCCATGGGCGAACTAGGAGGGTTATAGAGAGGACCTTCGGCCTTCTGAAGGCCAGGTTACGGTGCCTCCATATGACAGGTGGTTCCCTATTCTACTCACCAAAGAAGGTGTGCCAGATCATCGTGGCCTGCTGTATGCTTCACAACTTGGCTTTGCGACGACAGGTGCCTTTTCTGCAGGAGGATGGTCCGGATGGAGGTGTTGTGGCAGCTGTGGAGCCTGTGGACAGTGAAGACAAGGAAGCAGAAGAAGAGTATATCGACAACAGAAACACGGGGATTCATCAATACTTCCAGTGAGACACAGGTAAGAAGACATCACTCCCTGCTACATCTGATACCCTTGATCTACCTCTCAGCAGTCTGTCACTTTCCCCGAGTGTATGGACCCTGAGTTGTCACTTTCCCTTTCAATTTCACAGATGTGGGTCCAAATGTGGGACATCTGCTTTGTTTCCGCATGGACCAGAGCTGTGTGACATAGGTATGTTGACAATACAATGGATATAGCAGTTTTCCACAGTTATTGCAAATACACATTTTCGAAAGCACGGACTGACTCCAGATTGTTTTGTGCTTTAATGGTGTTTATTTAAGTGCTAAATATTGGAGGGTGGTGTTAAATGGTCAGGGGTGATGCTGGAGGAATGTCCATGGCAGAGTCCAGTCTATTAGTCTCACAGGTGCATTGTCCAAAGGGGCATAGGAAGTGGAGCTGGGGCAGTTGATGGATGGACAGGGTAACAAAGTGGGACAGAAGGATGGTCTGATTTTTTGGCGGGGGTCTTGGCATTGTTCTCTGTCTTTGTCCTGGATCTCAGGGAACATTTGCAGGGTGGTTCTCCATCTGCAGGGGGTGGGGTGCTGGTGTCGTGGTCCTGTGGCGGTGCCTCCTGTCCACTAGCGCCTGGCAGAGGTAGTGCGCAGTTCATCGTCCAGGCTAGTGTCAGAGGCCCCTTGTTGTGCCACAGTGTCCCTCCTGATGTTGACGAGTTCTTTCAGCACCCCTACAATGGTGCCCAGGGTGGTATTGATGGATTTGAGTTCCTCCCTGAACCCCAAATACTGTTCCGCCTGCAGCAGCTGGGTCTCCTGAAACTTGGCCATTACCGTTGCCATCGTCTCCTGGGAATGGTGGTAGGCTCCCATGATGTTGGAGAGGGCCTTGTGGAGAGTGGGTTCCCTGGGCCTGTCCTCCCCCATCGCGCAGCAGCCCGCCCAGGCCCCCTGTGTTCCTGGGCCCCTGTCTCCTGAACGGTGTGCCCACTGCCACTGCCCCCAGGGCCCTGGTGTTGTTGGGGTGGTGGGTTAGCCTGGGTTCCCTGTAGTGGTGGACACACTGCTGCTTGACATGTCCTGGGGACAGAGGTATGGGCCCGCTGGGTGGGTGCTGACTGGTTTTCCCAGAGGGGAGAGGCTCTGTTGTGGCTTGTGCCAGTGTGAGGGGAACTGACTGTCCCGAGGTCCCAGATGGGCCGGGCTGGTCATCTAGATCCAGTTGGACAGAGCTGCTGTCATCACTGTGGGCCTCTTCTGTGGGGGGAGTGGACATGTCTGGCACCTCCTGTCCAGTGACATTGGGTAGGGGTCCTGCAGGGGTGTTAAGGCATGATTATTGCATCTGTGTGTGCCATGGGGTGCAATGGGTGGGTGACCCTGTACCCCAGTGCTTGCATTCTTGGGTAGGACCTGGGGTGTGTGTGGGTATGTGCAGTGGCCATGCATTGGTGATGGGTGTCCATGCTTTGGTGTTGCATGTAGTGCTTGGTTTTGGGATGGGTGGGTTGGGTTAGAGGGACATATGTGAGGAGTTGGAGTGATGGGGGTGAGGGTGGGGGTATGTGATAGCATTCAGGTAGGGTGGGGGATGAAGTAGTGAAAGATTTGCCTTACCAGAGTCCATTCCTCCAGCTACTCCTGCGAGGCCCTCACGATGCAGTATAGCTAAGACCTGCTCCTCCCACGTTGTTAGTTGTGCGGGAGGAGGTGGGGGTCCGCCGCCAGTCCTCCGAACCATGATGTGGTGTCTTGAGACCACGGAACGCGCCTTCCCCCGTAGGTCGTTCCACCTCTTCCTGATGTCATCCAGTGTTCTTGGGTGCTGTCCCACTGCGTTGACCCTGTCCATGATTCTGCGCCATAGCTCCATCTTCCTAGCTATGGTGGTGTGCTGCACCTGTGATCCGAATAGCTGTGGCTCTACCCGGATGATTTCCTCCACCATGACCCTGAGCTCCTCCTCAGAGAACCTGGGGTGTCTTTGCGGTGCCATGGGGTGGTGTGGGTGATGTGTGGGGTGGTGTGTGTTGTGATGTGTGGGGTCATGTTTAGGGGTGTGTGGTGTTTTGTGCGTGGATGTTGTGTGAGTGATGGTGCTGAGTGCCTGTGGATGCTAGTTTGTAGATGGTGTCTCTCTCTGGCCTTCAGTTGCAATTGTTGTTGTAAGGGTTTGTGGGTGATGTGGGTGTGTGTTTATATTATATTGGGTGTGTGGGAGTGGTGTGTGTATGTGTATCAGGTGTGTGTATTTGTAATTGTCCAATGTGGTAGTGTTTTGTAAATTGTGTATTTTGAGCACGGCGGTGTGTACCACCAATGGAATACCGCAGTTGAAAGACTGCTGCGTGGATTTGTGGGTCGTGATAGTGTGGGCGTATTCCTGTTGGCGTGACGGTGGAGGTTTTGTTATCGCCAGTTTATCACTGACCTTTGGTGTGGCGGACTTGTGTGGGTGTCTAAATTTTGGCGGATTCTGAGCTGTGGGTCGTAATAGCTGTGGCGGAATTCCGCGGCGGTGTGTTGGCGGTCTTCTGCACAGCGGTAAGCGGCATTTACCACCAATGTTGTAATGACCCCCTAGATGTTCAAGGTATATGACAGATCCATTGCCACAATGTGCTCATTTCATGATAAGCAAAGATAACCAGGCAAGATCGAGTGGGACTGACTGGTGCAAAACTGAAAGGCAGGATCATGAAGTGGAGAATACAGGAATAAATGGTATGAAGGGAGGTAGCAATATTTAACATTTTGGGTTTGGCAGGCCAGTTTCCTATTGCTTAGAAACCGTATTCCATCGGGAGGTGATCATGTGTTTAGGGCTTGTACCTCTGCGGCTGCTGTGACAAGCTCATCATGGATGTCAGTCCTGCCTCCGCTGCCCCATCTCAGAAGGGTATGAAAGGAGTTGTGTGGCAGGCCTGCTGTTCATGGATCACAAGTCCTGCTGAAGCTATGTTTTACTCGTTTTGTTATACTTTTGTTATTTATTTTGCTGACATCATGTAAGAACTTAATTTATAATATAATACATATTTAATATTGTATGGATTTTGCAAGAAAATATATTATTTGATTTACAGACATGTACAGCATACTAGCCCACTGGCATGCACAGGGGTTTGACATTTCAGTGTGGGATTCTGAGTTCACTATAAGAGGCGGAACGTTCAGATGAATGGGCCAGTAGGGCCAGTAGGCTTGCACTACCAGGTAAAAAGGGTTGATCATAATAATCATTTACAAAACATGACACGCTGATACAACCATGGTACACACTTGAATTCTGTGACAGTATCGGTAGTCCTTATGCGACTATGAGGGTTGGCTTTCTGCAATCCTCCAGATTTAGGACTTATGCAGAACCTACTGTAGCCAGGAGCAGGTCCAGGCCTTCACGCACAATCTAAATCATTGTGTCGCGGGACCAAAATCCAAAAAGCATAATAACAGATTCTCACAGATTGGCCATGTAGGGTGGAAAACACAACTGAACATCCTCTATGGGACATTGCACCCCAAAGATGGCATTGCTAGGCTATCATTTTGATCATATTCCTGATTTAATAATTGGTGCCCCTAACATCTGTGCCATACTGTGGGCATTCTTGTCATTGTGGTGGCCACTGTAAAATAATCATGGCCATCCGTGGCATATTGAGCCTCCCCCCACCATACTTGTTGACATTCCTAGGTTGATAAACTGTGTATCCCTAACATAATGAAATAGATTTTTGGCTTATCGTAGCCATCTTTGAAACAAACGGAGTACCAAAGACGTCTGTTGGCAACAGTTAACATATAGTGGCAATCTATAAAATGGACTACTTGACCCTATAGTCCCCATTACGAGTGCGGCTGAATTCCGATCCATGTTTAAACACGTGTTTACACAGGGATCCTAGTTGTCATACATGGCAGTTGTGCCTTGTAGATTCCGGCAGGCCAAGTCGACCGAAATCTTTGGGGAAAAAGCCCAGATAAACAGGCAACACATTCTGAATAGGGTGTGTTAAAAATAGATTCTGCATGTTAGGGCTCACTTGCAAGTTAAAAATGCGGAACAAAGGGTATTTACCATACGTGATAAATACCTCACTCCAGGGCAATGGTATTTATTACGTGTAGTAAATAACCTATGACGACTAACTTGTAATGATTGCCTATGTTTTTTTAAATGTGTGGAAGAGGGAGAATCTTCAAAAACCCGGCCGACCCCCTCTCCCAGGAAGTCAATCTTGTTCACTTCCTCATTCACACTTTGCATGTCAGGACTCCATTTACTCGCCATCACAGCTTTCAAACACCACAAGCAACCACTGATTGCGCGTGTGAAGTTTTTCGTGGGCATCCCAATTCTGTGAACAGGATCCTTTATATTAATTTATGTTTTCCTTCGAATGGTTTTGTTTATGTTACTTTACTTTGTCATAAAGTATCCGAAGAAGAACATTACATCATCCTTGTCACATGGCCTCTGTAAACCTTGGTGATCCATTAGTTTGCTTGTTCTCTTTCATGTCCTGGAAACGGAAGACACTCTAGAGGTTTCAAAAACGCCCGCAGATATGGAATGTTGTCCTTGTCTAATAAAAACTGTAAATTATTGAGAATGAACTGACTTGTAAATTAGGCTTCTCTCATAAAGTGTTTTTAATCCTTCGGTAAGAGCAGCATATTTAAAGATGTAATTTGAGAAAGACGAGTATCCAATGCCAGACTCTTCCATCCAAATGAGCTGCTAATACCTTCCGGCTGGGTAATTATATGAGGGCTTCTCATACATGTTCTCACGTAAACGTCTGTACATGTTTACATGAACATAAGAAAATGACTAACACAGGAAAGAATCTCGGAACAGCTTTAGGGCTGATTGCATGGGCTGGGGAGCTCAGCTCACTTGCCACATAATCAACAACAATTGACAAAAACAATAGGACTGGCTTTGTTTAGGGCACATATGCATACAGACACACAACATATATGCATAAATCCACACATAGATCGCACTTGCATGCAGATATGCAGGGTAAATACACGCAGGCAGTCATGTGTACAGACAAATAGACAAGCAGGGGTCTGTCATTGTAAATTCATATGCGTTCCTGAATTCCAGTCGGGGTGCTGTTGGGCATGGCTATAAAACAGCTGATGGACAAAAAAGCACAGAGTGTATACTACAACGTGATAAAATGTGTTTTCAGCACTGGAGATGATCGAAAAGAAGCAGAACTGGAAAGTCCCACATTGTCCCCCCATGACTGTGAGAGAGCGTAGCACTTATACTCAAAATTAACATGAAATGTTCATGAACTAATGCATAATAATGCCGCATAGAAAATTTATTAATGTGTTATTGCTAAACACGCGCTTGAAATGTGCCCACGGGGAGTGGCCATCATTGTATACAATGACTAATGAAACTGACTAATACAAATGAAAATGAGATGTTAAAGTATGATTTCACACTAATATTAAAAGTTATATGTTAAGGTTTTGCTAATAAATCATTAGGCTTAGTTAGCATGAGTCGAGGCCTAGCTGCCCGGTTTTCATATTAAATGTGTTTTTCTAACGTGCAGTTTGCTGACTTGCTGAAGGACATGTACTCGTACTTTTCCAAAGCTAAAGAATGAGTGTAACCGTAGTAGATCCGTTCTCATGAAATTCGACTTGCTAGAAGAAACATTTTTGCTAAACGCAACACTGTAGACTAGTAACAGGTACAAGGTCGCCTGAACCGGTACAGACAATGGACCTACTGACTGAAGATGCGAGAGGACCACAAGAGTATGAAATCATACCGGACATTCTGCCCACTAGAGACGTCGATCATAAGAACCAATAAACTACATGAGAACTGTTATGGGGTGACAATTGTGATGAAATCATTGAAAACCTATTGGATGGAGATAGTGGGGTGCCAACCCCAACCAATCAAGAATTAGGGGACTGTACAACAGAAAAGGGATAAAAACCTTTGACACGAGGAGCCATTAGGGAGATGCCGTTGCAAACTTTGCTATGACCCAGACACTTTGTCACTCTGCATAGAGACTTTGCTGTTTGGTTCTTCAAACCATCCTTGCCGTTACCTTGCCCGTTTTATACTTTTCCTCCTTATGAGGGAAGTGTCCTTTCTTACCCGTTCTTGCTGAATTCCCTGCTGATGGCGAATCACTGATGTCCTGAGGACGAAGACTGAATCTGTGTGCTGACCCAATACGGAGGGTAACTATGATGATGAAACTGTAATTGTATGATTGCCTTTTCTTTCTAGGTACCAAGTGCTTCTTTTGACAGAGACCATAGTTAGATATTTTCCAAATTTGTGTTACCCAATTGTTTTGCATGAAGCCCAACATGCCAATGCTAATTCGAGGTTAGTTAAGGGATTCACTGAAGCGGACGCTATTAGACAAATTACTGGTTCAATGCTTTGTTGAATGATGCGCTAATGATACTCTGCTAAGGTTAACCTACGTTGACGTCGTGTTATGTACTATTGTTTGTGATCTTTGCTTTGATGAAATCTTACTCGAGTTGCCATATTATGACAATGTTAATGTGTTTTATGGTTTTGAGACTAATAAACTTGCTAATAGAATTGTAATCAATAGGGAATAAACTTCATATAATCATACTAAACTGGTGTGGTTATTCATGACTGCAAGGTCATGGTGGTTCCTGAGTCTTATTGATGACGTTATTGACATATTGATTGACATGTTATTTAGTTATCTCGTCCTAAGGTGTCTTCAATCAGGGTCAAAAGATTCAACGAGTCCCAGAGTGAATAAATTAATCAGATTGGGATGCGTTAGCAGTTCTGGTAGCAGAGCGACGGTTTAGGCCCTTTGGGGCCCTAGGACGAGGGACCATTGTTTAAAAGTGTTTTTTGAAATAATGCAAATTGGAGGTATGATGTGTCTCTAAATTCCCCATCACTTTCCTGGAATCTCGGAGCTTGCCTAAGTGAGTTCTCTGCGTTTTTAGTATGCGTGGTGTAGGATTTCCACTTGCTCAGCTTTTGCATATTGCAGGTGATTGGTGAAATTTGTGTGGATTTAGGCCAGGTAATGTTGTTTTAGTAGGAGTGGGCGTACTCTGCGGTATGAGAGTAGGGAAGTCAGCGAACTTCATGTGAGTGTGGCGCTTTGTGCTAAAAAATTATCCATGTGGTTGTTGGTGATGTACGGACCCGGCGTGGTCTAAGACTCCGGAGTATATTAATAAGTGTATGAGACACTTGGTTTATGTTGTAATTTGTGCGGTTTAATATGTCAATCGGGCGTGATTGATAAGTCGGGTTTGAGTCAAATTGTGTGAGTGAAACCTTCAATGGAGATTTGGCAAGTTCTAAAGTGCACTAGAACAAACCATTGACAAGTTGAGAGTAGGATTTGCGGGTCGAATTCTGCTTGCGAGTGCGGGAGCTGAGAAGGAGAGTGTAGCGGCCGAGGCTTCAAGTGAAATCTCTGTAAAGTTCTGAAGCGATTGTGTTACCCTTCCTGTAGTAAACCGGCAAATTTGGGTTTTGTTGTTCAAGGTGCTCGCAATATATTGCATTAGTTTTGTGTGAGGAGGACAAGCCACAAGACTTTGTCAGCCGCAGTGTCTGTGAGTGTGACGTCATTGGAGCCGCGCTGGGATAGGTCAGTTGATGAGAGGGGTTGCGCACAGATTGGCAGCCGTCCGTGAGAGGCAATTGGTTGAGAAGGTAGGCGAAGAGTGTTCTGGGAATTAAAGTAACTTCCTGATTAGATTCTAAACAAAATAAAAAAAACAAAAATGAAGTTTTTCAAGGCTCTAAAGTGTGCTTTGAGGGGAGATACATACATTACTGCGAGTGTGGGGGAGCCTACACCGCCTGAGGGTACTCCAGCTTATATCGTAATGGAGGAGAAGGGAGTCACGCCAAGTATTTGGTTAAAACAGTGGTGCAAATTGACAGAGAAGGAGGGATGTTTGGCGTTTCCAGAACACGGAATGTTTAATATAAGGATTTTGGAAAATTTGCGGTTGATGTTAAGTGTGCAAAAACGGCCTCCAAGACCAGCTCAGTATGAGGCATTATCAGTCTGGGATTTAATGGCCATACAACAGAGGCAGCAGAAATTTAGGAGGAGAATGAAAAGAGCAATAAAGACTTTAGCGGAAGCTAAATGGGACAATGAGACCAAGATGTGGAGAAGGGGAATAGTTGACTGAATTAAGATGTTTCCGGCAATAACCCAAGAAGATGAGACACAGGGAAAGAAAGCCACTTGTAAGACAGACAAGGGCTCTAGTAAGCCAAAGGAGTCTCAGAGGTCTTGGGCAGATGAAGATGATTCAGATGATGAAGAGTTTCTTAATCAATTGTTACATGATCGCCCACCACCATATGCCATAAATGATAATGTACAGAGCAACAGTGCGTGTTCTGAAGATCCGGCACAGAATAAGGGAATCACGTATACAGTGCAGACAAGTGATACAGTTTTGATACAGAATGGTGTCAGTGTACCCACTGCGTCAGACACACAGATACAGTTGCAGCCACCACAGATTTAGAGGCTCTATCCTGATGTTCCAGTATTAGAAACAACTACGAGTTTGATGGTGCCGCCTGATCCAGTATACACGAAATCAAAGTTAGTGATTGAGCCAATTCCGCAATTGCTGCCCCAGCCACAGCAACAGGTGGTTCCGAGTTACCCTTCTGTTGCAGGACCGCAGTCAGTAGCTACAGCACCCATGATGAACCAGGCCGTGGGAGTTAATGCTCCACAGGGTTTGGGAATTGGACAGTCACCAGCTGCTATATCATTGCCAATTACTGTTGGTCCACCAGTACCGCTGGATGCGCAAGCTAAGTCTGGCGTATGTGATCAGGGAGTAATGATCAAAGAGGCAATAAGAGGAGGGTCTACCGGAAACCTGCAGGGAATGACACAGGGAGGATAGACAACTGAAAGGTCTAGATCCCTGTTGGACTTTAGTCCGATTGGGGACCCTTTGGAAACAATGAGGCAAGCAGGGTTGGGAACACTAACCCCACAGGTAATGAGTACAAATACGACACAGACACCAATGATGCAGTCTGGAAATGTGTTGTTGCAAGGCTGAACAGTGCAACAATTGAACGAGTGGTTAGATAAGCTCAACACTCCACAGACTTCTACAGTGACCACAGAGAGGTCAGAAAGGGAAGAATACCTGAATTTTGTGAGACTAGGTGTAGAAGCCACGGAACTAGTGGAAGGAACAATGGGGGTGAACAGATTAGAATCATACACGGAAGCAGAATTGAGGTATCTGGGCCCTAAAATAACCAAGGAAGTGAGCAAGGTGCATCAGAGGTTGGCAAACCTAGCGACAAATACGGCATGGACATAGAGCGTACTAAGCACCTGAAAAGGAGCTACAGGTTAGACTTTGAGCCTAAAGATTTCGATCACATGAGATCTACTGGAATGAAGGCACCTTAAAGAGATACTGCAGAGTGCTCAAATTTGGGGAGCATTAGAGAAATGGGAAGGCAGATGGGCAAAGAAGAGAGATAAAGAGAAAGGTGATGGTCCGGAACTAAAACAGGCGAAAGCTGCTCCAGACACTGGGACAATAATGATGTTACCAATGAGAGAAACAGCTGGAGGGGTTCTAGTCCATGTACCATGGTCTAGGGGTGACATCCTGTCATTCACAAATGATTATCCCAGGTTGAGGGGGAAGCCGATAGAATGGTATCAGCAGACTAACAGGTTTGTGAAGCTTGCGAAATGTCTCTGGGAAGACTTGAATACCCTGTTTGAGAACATAGTTCCCTCTGACTTATGGCTTGAGTGTAAGAGGGGTGTGGATTGGCCGACAGAGGAACCAGCAAGGGACAAGGTTACTGGAGAACTGTCTTCTGAAGTGATGAGATATTATCACAAAGTGATTGAGTTTTTGAAGCAGAAAGTGTTGCCGAAAGTGACTGATTGGCAGAAAATTGATCGAACGTCACAGGAGGGCAAAGAGTCGAGACATGCTTACTATGAGAGGTTGTTGAAGGCATTCAAACACTACAGTGGCACTGAGGTCATAGAACCGACAGATATGAATCACCTTGTGTTCAGATTTGTTAAAGGGCTGAGACCAGAGATTAGCCAGATGATTAAGAATCATTTGATCTGTTGGCAAGTGAAGCCGACTGATGAGGTGTTGCAGTATGCGAAATACTGTAGTGACGAGATTGAATTGAAGCAGAGAAAGTTGAAGGACAAGGTGATGGTGATGCAAATTAAAGCAGCGCAAGCCGGGATGCAGGGAAATGGGATACAGCAGATGGTACAGCAGCAACCGCAGGGAACTGGAGTGTTTCAAGCACAACCGAGAGGTCGAGGAGGTTTTGTGAACCGTGGTCCAGATATGAATACTGTTGTGGTTCAAGCGGGAGTGCCCAATGATGGTGCAGGATGGTGCTGTTCAGCAAAGCAATGATATCGGTACATTTCAAAATGTGAGGGGTCCAAAAGTGAGAGGCCAAAATCTGAATTTCCAGAATAACATGGTGCAGATGCAGGGTCTCCAACCCATGCAACAAATGCAAATGCCACGTGTTCAACCAGCACAAATGCAGCAGGCACAACAGCAGATTCCCATGGTACCTAGACAGCAAATGCAGATACCATTAGCTCCAATGGGACAGCAACAGGTGATGCTTCCTCAACAGGTCACAGGTCAAGAAATGAGTCAAAATAAAACAGTACAGCAGTTCCCATTGCGTGGTGAGGATGGAATAAACGATGAATGGTCAGATAATTGTTCAGATAGTGAGGAGTGCAGGCTTGCATCGTCCCTACAAGTAGATCAGAGGGGACCTTATGTAGAAGGAAAGGTGATGGGTCATAAGGTTTCACTCCTAGTTGATACAGGAGCTACACGCTCTACAGAAAGAAGTGCAGAAGTTCCGAAATTACCACTTTCAGGCCTTCCAATGAAGGGATTGAGGTGCAGACAAACAGTGATGATGAAGGGGATGATGGTCAGTTCTCAGAATTAGAGACGGAGACCGCAAATGAAAAATACCCTTTGATAACCTTATTCCCGATGTTCACAGTGACTGACTTACCAGGCGAATTACAGGGAACAGTGACAGAAAAGGTGTGGGATTTGACAGGAAAAGAAGTGGGACTAATAAAAGGAGTAGAACCGGTTAAAGTAGAGGTAAAGCCAAATGCAGTGTTTCCCCAGGTACCGCAGTACCACATGGCACAAGATGTCCTTATACAGGTATCGCAGATAATTGTAGACTTTATAAAGCAAGGTGTTCTAAAAGAAGTGATGAGCAGCCTGTGCAAATCCCCAATAATGGGTCTGAAAAAGCCTTGTGGGAAAGTTCGAATTGTTCAAGACTTGAGGAAAATAAATGAGATTGTGGTAAAATGTTGCCCCATAGTGCCAAATCCAGCCGTGATCATGTTTTAGGTTCCGTGTGATGCAGAGTGGTTCACAGTTGTGGACCTGTCTCAAGCATTCTTTTCGGTGCCTCTTCATGAGGACAGCCAATTTCTTTTTAGTTTCAAATTCCTGGACAAGGTTTACAGTTGCTGTCGAATTCCTCAAGGGTTTTTGGAATCACCTTCCATCTTCAATCAGATACTGAAGAAGGATTTGGAGTCATTAGAAGTGCCTTTCAGTTCGACACTAGTACAGTACATTGATGATTTGTTAATTGCGTCCAGAACAAAAGATGACTGCAGTTATGACACAATTGCCTTACTGAACTATTTGGGAAAGAATGGACATAAAGTGTCCCCAAAGAAGCTGCAATACTGTCAGAAAGAGGTGAAATACTTGGGACACCTGATAGAAAAGTGTCGAGAAAAATATCCAAAGAAAGGGTGACAGCCAAATTGCAGATGAATCCCCCGACAAATAAAAGAGACGTCAGGATGTTTTTGGGAATGGTGGGCTACTGTCGCCAGTGGATTCCCAACTTCTCGATTATCTCTAAGCTTTTGGTGAGATTGACTGTTAAGGAAATTCAAGATGGCCTGGGTGCTATAACCATGTCCGAGAAAGAGATGAAGGCATTCATTAAACTGAGGGAAAGCATGTGCCAGCTTTAGGTATGCCTGATTACACAAAGCCTTTTGTACTGTTTTGTCATGAGCGTGATGCTTGTTCTTTGTCTGTCCTGACACAGGTCCACGGAGGTGCAAACCGCCCAGTAGCATATTTTTCAGCTACTTAGGACCCAGTCACAGCAGCCTTACCTGGTTGTTTGCGTGCAGTTGCAGCAGTTGTTCAAAGCCTCACTCAGTGTGGAGGTATAGTGATGGGACATCCTTTAACAGTAATGGTCCCACATTCAGTTGAAATCCTGTTGACCCGAACAAAGACACAGCATATGACAAATGCGAGATTAACAAAGTACGAAACAATTATACTGGGATCACCCAATGTGTCTCTGAAAAGATGTACTGTGTTGAACCCGGCAACTTTACTTCCTATTGATAATGCAGACATTGATGCTGCTGAGGAGGTACAACATGATTGTCTTGAGGTAACAGATCTGTGCACCAAACCGAGACCAGACATTAAAGATACCCAACTGGAAGAAAATGATTACATTATCTTTGTTGATGGTTCATGCCTGAGAGACGGAGAAGGAATTCTGAGGGTTGGATATGCCGTGTGTACAATCACTGGTATCTTAGAAGCTTCCTGGCTCGAAAGAGTATACTCTGCTCAAGTGGCTGAATTAATTGCTCTTACTAGAGCATGCCACGCAGCCGAAAACTTGAAAGTCACTATTTATACTGACAGAACATATGGATTCGGAATTGTACATGATTTTGGCGAGTTGTGGTCACAGAGGGGTTTCCTGACCTCTTCTGGTTCACCAGTGAAAAATGGCGAGAAAATAAAGGACTTGTTGCATGCGATTCAGTTAACTCTTGAAAATGCCGTGGTGAAATGCAATGCTCATGTTAAGTCACAAGATTTTGTGTCAAAGGGAAATGGATATGCAGATCAAGTCACAAGATTCTGTCCATTGAACTGTATATAATTTCAAGACCAATGGGAATTGTTACCTGAAACTGAAAATGAAACATGCTCAGGGTATGCATTAAAGGTGGTTGACACACTGGATGAGCTAAAATCATTGCAGGGACGTGTCAGCAAAGAGGAGAAACGTTCCTGGCAGAGAATGCAATGCATACAGAGATCTGATGACTTATGGGTTTCAGAGGAGGGGAAAATGGTTTTGCCAAACAGTCTTTTGTCACAATTTGTGAGGTTTTACCATGGTCAAGCACATGTTGGGAGAGATGCAATGATCAGGTTATTTAAAATCGATTGGTTCAATCTAAAATTCAGACAAGCTGCAGAAGCCATCTGTCACAGGTGCATCATCTGTCAGCAGATGAATGCGGGGAAAGGGACCGTGGTGAATTTGAGCCACGTTGGGAGAGCAGAATGCAGATGGATTTTATTGAGATGCATGTGTGTGGAGGTCTGAGATACGTGTTGGTGATTGTGTGCATTTTCAGTCATTGGATTGAAGCTTACCCTACACGTAGGAATGACAGTCTCACAGTAGCAAAGCTACTGCTTAGGGAGTTAATACCACGTTTCGGGATTCCGATCTCTTTAGAATCAGATAGGGGAAGACACTTCAACAATGAGGTGATTAAGCTCTTGTGTGCTGCATTGAACATTGAACAGAAGTTGCATTGTAGCTATCGCCCTGAAGAATCAGGACTAGTGGAGCAGATGAATGGTACCCTGAAGTCGAGAATGGCAAAAATTTGCACAGCTACCAATTTGAAATGGCCAGATGCATTGCCCTTAGTGCTGATGTCAATGAGAAACACACCCGACAAGAAAACAGGACTGTCTCCTCATGAGATTCTTATGGGCCGAGCCATGAGATTGCCCACAGTGCCTGCAAATGTTCTTGTGAATATCACGGAAGATATGGTGTTGGACTACTGCAAAGGTCTGGCTGACGTGGTCCGCTCTTTCTCTCACCAGGTGGAGGCTACCACATTGCCACCGATAAGTGATCCAGGTCACACCCTGAAAGCCGGTGACTGGGTTGTTGTCAAGAAACACGTAAGGAAGTCGTGTTTGGAGCCGCGTTGGAAGGGGCCGTATCAAGTAATACTGACAACTACTACTGCTGTGAAATGTGCAGGTCTTCCAAACTGGATACATGCCAGTCACACAAAGAAGGTGACGTGTCCAACTGATGAGGAACTTGAAGTGTCCAAAACAACAGCTGCAGAGAAGGAAGTCTCAGGTTCGGAGAGTAATCAAAGGGGAACTGAGACTGAAGGAGAGCTCGCTGAGGACGGCTTAATCAGTCAAACGGTAAACGAGATTCAGAGGGGTGACAGTGAGCCTATCTCAGCTGAAGCAACACGGGAACCGGCACAAAGAGAGGTTCTCCCAGAAGCAGACGGATACGGGTTTGAAGTTGAGCCCATAACTGACCCTGAAGACGAAGGAGGTGAGGTAGAAGGAGGTCAGAGTGTTCAGACTCCTCCTGAGCCGCTTGCAGGTCCATCAAGAGAAAACACCATATAACAAGAGGAGGGCACTGTTCAACATCCTGAAGGACTGAGCAGCAGGAAAACACTTAAAGAAGATAACTGGCCGAAGCCACAAACGGCAGAGGAGAGAGTGCTCCCTAACGAAACCATAGAGGAAGAAGTTGACACAACCAGGAAAGAAGATCTCAGTGAAGGAGAGTTACAGGGTGATCGCAAACTGAAAAGAAAGAGAGTTGCAAACAGAAGATACGCAGGTCCTGAATGGGCGTATGCAACATCAGCTGAATGGCAACAAGAATTCTTGGCATTCTGTTTTGATCGAGAAATTCCAGGTCAATACTACGGCACCTGAATTCAACCATAGAAAGAGACTGTGGAAAAGTTGAAATTAATAAACAAAGAAAAGAGCCTGAGAAAAGAGACTGATAAATTACCGATGTGACACTGTTAACCTGAATTGACTCTGGAAAACCGATTATGACAAGCTGCTAACCTGATTTGACAAAGGGTCCTGGGAGTGAGTGTAACAATGTAAATCCTTGCTAAGAGAAAGAGAAAAGAAAAAGAAAAAAGAGCTTTTGGTCTACCTCAAAGGATTGTTGTATACTATTCTGCTTTCTGATTCTTTATAAATCATGAGTAACCTTAGAAATAATGATAAGGGTAGGATGCTTGGTTGGTTGAGTGTTATTTTGGGTATTGTGTGTGCAATAATAATTATAGGTGTGATTGTGGGAATGCCATTGGTGGATAAGAATGCGACTAACAATGCTCCACCTCCTGAAACTACTACTACACTAACACCATGGGAGAGGTTTGAGCAGGATACGAAGTACTTGCATGAGGGAACTAATTCAAAACGGGAACTATCTACTAATGTCTTCTATCGCTTGCTGAATGAGTATGTTGACACAATAGATGCAAAGAATTGCTATATGTGCACAAAGATTCCTTTGTCAGTACAAGAAGGGGTTACTTACCATAGTCTGCCACTTACCTACGGAATAAGCTGTAGTTTGCAATTAACGAGATTCTATGACCAAGAACATGTTCAATACTTCTATTCTAACTTAGATGTAGTGTTTTCCTTTGTGCCTGTAATTGAGTTTCTAAATAAATTAGCTAAGGAACACAGCATAAAATTAGTTAGGGGTTTCTTTGAGCCGACACTGACATTTGGAACAGCTTATGTGCACCGCAATAATCTAACCTGCTTACTAACGCCTGTAGAAAAGAGCTTCTTAGATCACACTGATGATAGAAGAAAAGCATTAAAGGAAAGGCTAGAAAAGGGTTTAGAAAAACGAACGTTTGCAAATGATTATGCTTATAGCGCAATAAAGACGCAAGGCAAATTAGCTATAGATGCATTACACGTAGGAAGGCTTTGTATATATAGGCCAAAATCTGATCATGACACTTTATTTTTAGGAACTAGTGAGTGCAGGCATGTGTTTTTGTTTCAGAGTAAATGGAAATTCATGTTAAATGGACAGGATTCAGCGATCCCTGGGATCTATTATATATGTGGACATAATGCTTATTACCGTCTTCCAAAGGGATGGTATGGGACATGTTATTTGGGAATAGTTTTCCCAAAGATCTACCAAATTGATGACTTAAAGCAACTTCCTAAAATGTTGGAAATACATCATACTAAACAAAAGAGAGAGACAGCGGCTGCTGTCGTAGGTGACATATTTGGAGCCATAATTCCTAGAGTTGGGGATATCTTAAACTCCATAAAGATTTGAAAGTTGTCTACTATTGTGGATTACATGCTGACAAACTTCACAGGGGCTAAACTCCTGATGGATACTGAACTTGCTGCGGAGAGGGCTATGACTCTTCAAAACCGGCTTGCTTTAGACATTCTTTTAGCGAAGAGTGGTGGAGTCTGTAAGATGCTTAATGAGTGCCATTGTTGTGCATTTATTCCTGATAATAATAATAAGATTAGAGGTATGCTTACTAACCTAACAAGAGATAGTGCAGATTTGAAGAAGCTGAAGGAACCTGGAGTTTGGGAAAGGGTTGGAAAAGGAATTACTGAAGTAGGGAATTGGTTTAGTAGTATTTGGAATGGGGTACTTGCAAAAATATTAGGGGGTATATTGATTGTTCTAACTTGTTTATCTGGACTGTGGTTATCATGCAAAATTAGTAAAAGAATTAAAAGAAATTTGCCAAAACGCAATGAATGAAAAGATGAAAAGAAAAAGGAGAAAATGTTCAAAGAAATTTGGAAAAGATCACACAGGGGGAAGAAATTGAAATGCGTAACCTAAGAAAGTGAAAGGTTGTGAAGGGAAAGGTTTTGTGTGATGACAATTGTCATCAGAGGAGGGACTAAGAGAGCGTAGCACTTATACTCAAAATTAACATGACATGTTTATGAACTAATGCATAATAATGCCGCATAGAAAATGTATTAATGTGTTATTGCTAAACACGTGCTTGAAATGTGCCCACGGGGAGTGGCCATCAATGTATACAATGACTAATGAAACTGACTAATAAAAATGAAAATGAGATGTTAAAGTATGATTTTACACTAATATTAAAAGTTATATGTTACGGTTTTGCTAATAAATCATTAGGCTTAGTTAGCATGAGTCGAGGCCTAGCTGCCCAGTTTTCATATTAAATGTGTTTTTCTAACGTGCAGTGTGCTGACTTGCTGAAGGACATGTACTCGTACTTTCCAAAGCTAAAGAATGAGTGTAACCATAGTAGATCCGTTCTCATGAAATTCGACTTGCTAGAAGAAACATTTTTGCTGAATGCAACACTGTAGACCAGTGGTTCCCAACCTTTTGACTTCTGTGGACCCCCATTTTATCAATACTGGAGCCCGGGGACCCCCCACTGAATCATTATTGGAACCCGGGGACCCCCACTGAGTCATTACTGATAGCTGGGACCTAATATTATTAAAATTTTTAAGCAGTCGCGGACCCCCTGAGGAGGCTTCGCGGACCCCCAGGGGTCCCCGGCTCACAGGTTCGGAACCACTGCTGTAGACTAGTAACAGGTACAAGGTCGTCTGAACCGATACAGACAATGGACCTACTGACTGAAGATGCGAGAGGACCACGAGAGTATGAAATCATACCGGACATTCTGCCCACTAGAGACGTCAATCATAAGAACCAATAAACTATGTGAGAACTGTTATGGGGTGACAATTGTGATGAAATCATTGAAAACCTATTGGATGGAGATAGTGGGGTGCCAACCCCAACCAATCAAGAATTAGGGGACTGTACAACAGAAAAGGGATAAAAACCTTTGACACGAGGAGCCATTAGGGAGATACCGTTGCAAACTTTGCTATGACCCAGACACTTTGTCACTCTGCATAGAGACTTTGCTGTTTGGTTCTTCAAACCATCCTTGCCCTTACCTTGTCCGTCTTATACTTTTCCTCCTTCTTACCCGTTCTTGCTGAATTCCCTGCTGATGGCGAATCACTGATGTCCTGAGGACGAAGACTGAATCTGTATGCTGACCCAATACGAAGGGTAACTATATGATGATGAAACTGTAATTGTCTGATTGCCTTTTCTTTCTAGGTACCAACTGCTTCTTTTGACAGAGACCATAGTTAGATGTTTTTTAAATTTGTGTTACCAACTTGTTTTGCATGAAGCCCAACATGCCAATGCTAATTCGAGGTTAGTTAAGGGGTTCACTGAAGCAGACGCAATTAGACAAATGACTGGTTCAATGCTTTGTTGAATGATGCGCTAATGATACTCTGCTAAGGTTAACCTATGTTGATGTCGTGTTATGTACTATTGTTTGTGATCTTTGCTTTGATGAAATCTTACTCGAGTTGCCATATTATGACAATGTTAATGTGTTTCATGGTTTTGAGACTAATAAACTTGCTAATAGAATTCTAATCAATAGGGAATAAACTTCATATAATCGTACTAAACTGGTGTGGTTATTCATGACTGCAAGGTCATGGTGGTTCCTGAGTCTTATTGATGACGTTATTGACATATTGATTGACATTTTAATTAGTTATCTTGTCCTAAGGTGTCTTCAATCAGGGTCAAAAGATTCATTGGCCTAAAACGAGTCCCAGAGTGAATAAATTAATCAGATTGGGACGCGTTAGCAACTGCAATTAAAATGTTGTTGATTCAATTTGTTATTCAGGTCTTTACACACCTTTTCAGAAAACACCCCCTCTAGCAAAGACAATGTTTAATTTTTAGGCATTGGCTTGCCAAGACCTTTTGATCTAACTGAAAATGTATAAACTATATAATTATTTATAGAGGTTCTTATAGAGGTTCTTAGACCGGTCATCCAATCGTGTTATTTAGTGTCATGCAGAGCATACAGCACGTAGAAATGTGCCAGCCCACTTCAGCAATTGATTCCTTTCTCTGTCAGTGATGGTATTCTGTCGTCACCAACAGTGAAAGCAGTCCCGCTCAGTGCAAGGCCATTGTGGATGATTGTGTACCTTTAAAAAAAATTTCACTTTTTTAATTCAGGCTTTACTTTTTCAAAACTTTTTGACAGGGTGCACGCTACCCAGACACTCCTCACCATCACATGCAGTGTGCCGCATCCTGCATGCACAGTTTGTGACCACCATTTTGGGAATGTGCTTTCAACCCTAGATCGCCACGATGGGCACTGTCACAAGCACATCGACACATGTGTACACGCAAGGTCACCTTTGAAATTTTTTGGGAAACAATATTTCAGATCATTCAAGGACTTCTCCTTTGACATGCGTATGCTTGTAAAAGCTTATTGGTAAAATTGGCTATAAGATGGCTACATTTGCAAGCAACAATACATGAAAGCCCAGCCCGAAGAAAGTCTCCACTAGAAACAAACAGGAAAAAGTGATACATTTTCCTTAAAAAACTTCACCCACCATGGTTTCCCCTTGGTGGCATGCTTCATCATTGGGTTCTTCCTGTTCTGCTGTGGAACGGGGTGTGGTGCAACCTACAGGTCATGTGGGAACACTTTGGAATATATAATCTATATCACTCAAATGGAAAGATAGGAGTGGGGGGGTCTTAAAGTGGTTACAAATACCTGCCTACTCAGGACTATAATACTTTAATACTTACCCTAGTGGCGGAATGATTAAAAGTGGGGTATATGGAAGTAGGGTATATATTGTACCTGCATTCCTGGTCTACATGTTTCAAAGCCTACCCCATGGCTTATCATCAGGACCAAGGACGGGTCTCTGGTTCCACTCCTTAAACAGAGATTATACCAAAGCAGGTCGCTTGCATGCTAAAGAGGGAATATACTGCACCTATCTCATATGGTGACTTCAGAGTATAACATCATAAATAACTGGCTCCGGTACCATGGATTCACCAGGAGGGGCGTGTGCTTTTAGTTACACTTCCATCTAAGCAACACTCCGGTTTCCAAACCTATTTGTCACTTCCCCTGGGTCTAAATCTTCGAAGATAGCCTGACTGAAACCCAAGGAAATTCAATACTGGATTGAACTCTGAGCTATCAATTCAGAGGCTGTGGTGGCCCATGATAATAAGTTTCTAGGGATGGTCCTGCAGATAAATAAAGAATTCAGATGTTTGTCTAAACAGCTATGTTGGATCATGGAGTGTGTTAGACCACTCCAAGGAAGAACAACCAATTCATGTGAATTACAGAGAAGACAGCTTTGATAGATGAATAAGCTTTATTGGGAGACCCCCGATATGTATGATCAGCTGCACTGGTAACGAGTTCCTGAGTATCTACTACATAAATATTGACCTATCAAAGTATCGAGGCCTCAATATTGACTACCTAAATATCATGTACCGTATACTAATAATTCAAATAACAAAACAAAAATATTGTTTTCAAAATATCGAAATACAACAATATCTAATGTTAAAAATGTCAACTACAAAAATATATTTTATAATATTGGGATTTAAAATTAATACTAGAATTAACACAGAATTGTAAAAGAAAATAAAGTGTAACAAAAACATGTAATTAAAATTTCATAACATTTTAAGATGTTGCAACATTTCTCATGAATATATTTTACATAATTAAAAATAAATTATTTTTGTTAATTTTTCTTCAAAACACTTTAGATTAAAACTATTTCACCTTTTAAATGAAAAATATTTCGAGAGGGAAATATAGACAGCATAGATCAAGTATAAAGATGTTAAGATAATTTGTATACATTTCTATACAAATAAAATTAAATAACCACAAATATTTTTCATTTTTAAAAATACAAAACATTTTGATTAGAAATGTACAAAATGTACAATATACAATGTTTATTTTACAATCATTTTTGTAATTCTGTTACATTTCAGGTTTTTAGCAATATGAAGCTTTTGCATATGTGTACTTTACAAGTAAACACAAAACAATACAATACCATTTTGAATGCCTCATGGAATGGGACGAAATTCCCACTCACAGAGCTACAGAAATAGGATCACTGGTATTTCCGTGGATGAGGAAAGTCCAGCACAATAGAAGGTACATCCTGAAGAAATACCCTGGTAATTCATTATGTTCTCCATAGTTTCTCATGAAGTTTCAGTGGCAGAAAACAGCCTAAAACTCCAACAATCATTTGGGGCTGGTTACTGCTGTTACAGGTCCCACTGGAATTAGGAAACTACTCATAATGAGGGCTATAGGGTTGATTTCTCTACATGCACCAAATGGTTGGGTTTGAATGTAAGTAGCCACCTTGATTTGGATGACTGGATAGATTTTGGACAGAGTGTACCTTTGCATGCTTGAAATCAGTTATTATCTTGGGAAGTAAGTACTTATGCCTTTTTCTGTAGATTAGAGACATTCATTCCTAGTATGCTAAGGCTTGTTTCTATGGCAGGAGGCAATAAATTAAAGGTGTATTGTGATATAAGTCATGGATGGTGTACATTTGGCTAAATACCGTGGAGGGATCATGATTTAAATGTCCCATCCATAAGCCAATTGGAAGATTGAGGTAATGTAAGGATTTCACGTTTGTACTACATATTATTACGGGTGTGCGAGAAAGGGAGATGTTTATTTCAGCAACTGTTTTGGGTGCTGATGTGGTTGCTTTTCTCTTTCTTATGATAGTCCTTTTTATGTTTTGCATAAGTGGTCTTTTGCCTATTACCTGGAGTACGGTTCTGAGGGCATATTTAGTAGGAGCTGTAGAGCTGGCTACTGTTCTTTATGGTCCTGTTCTATCATTCAACTTTCTAGCCCAGCCTTTAAGGCCAGATTCTTGTTTTCTCCTACATTCTCTATGAATTTATACCTGTGGTAGCTCATCAATAGCATCTCTTGGAATAATATTCAGTGCACTTCTACTGTATGCATTTGTTAATAGTACTCTCTTTGGAATAGGTGTATCCAAAGAAGGGCAACAGAGGTTTGCCTTTTTGTGATGTTGTATTACTCATTTCTGTTAAGTTTTGGAATCTGTAAATCATATGAATTAAATAAAAATAAGTATATTGGCACATAATTGGATTTTTGTTGTGGTTGCATTTAATTTACTTTTAATACATTAAGGGGCAGATTTATGAAAAGTGGCGCTGCACCTAGGGCAGCACCACTTTTCTTGCACCCTTTTGCGCCCCTCTAATGCCAGCATTGTAGCGCCATATTTAAAATAAGGCACACCATGGCAGTAGTTAGGGTGACAAGCGTCATAATTATTTACACTGGTCCGGTACTTTGCAGGATTTACGTAAAAAATGATTACCCTAAACCTGCAAAGCACCCAGAGGCCCATTGTAATCAATGGGAGCCTCTGTTTAACGCCTGCACTGAGCAGCCATTACAAAATGCTGATAAAGATGGAGCAAAGGAATCTTTGCATACATTATGCCTGGCGCAGGCATAATGTGGCGCATGGGGTTACAAAGTGGTGCAATGGAAGCATTGGGCCACTTTGTAAATATGGGATAGCGGTATTCCCCTTCCAATGCCACATTAGCATAAAATAAATTATGCTACTGTGGCGTTGAAATGGTGCAAGGCCAGCATAAATCTGGCCCTAATTATGGTAGAACTTTTACACTCATTGGCTTCTTATGTTCCTGGGTTTTAAAAGTTTACATCTTCAAACAAAATTAGAATACAGCTGCATTTGTAGAATCAGTAAGTAAAATAGTTTTTAAGCACTGTTATCTCCAATTAGAATATATTAAAGGAACTTGCATTTATTAAAAATGACTAAATATATAACTTTTGTTTTTGGTTAAACATATCTTCTATTATTTAGTAGACAAATTTTCAACTACTTCGGTAAGCCTTGTGCTTGTTTCTGTCATGCAATGTAGTGGTCTCTTTCCTCAGGCTGGTGTGGCAGTAGTTTTCAATGGTTGGAGTCCCTTTTTTTTTATAACCCTCAGTATTTATGTGTGTTTTGGTATTAATGAAATCTTTTTATTTTGAATGGGATTGGTTGCCTCTTTTTGTATGGTCATCCACATACTTTTTAGCCCAAATGCTTTTGGCTATAACTCTGAAAGTACACTGGAACCTGCTAATCTGGCCCCGTGCCACTGATCTCTACTTAAATCTGATATGTGTAAATTGGATTCTCCAATTGGCAAGGACTTTCACCCCCTTCTTTGTCCCTAGTACCCGGGGCATGGTTGTTGAAGAATTCACCAGGGCCAGAAGCACTGATTGTGCCACCCTGAGTGTCAGCAGACATCTGACAGCAGACTTGTCATTGCAGACTGCAGGAGCAGTGTAAACTACTTGAACTCGACTTTGTCCACACATGTGGCATCTTTTATCATATGCCAGTTACCCCCAAGGTAGGCATCCTGAGCCCAGGAAGCAGAGTGCATTACATTACATTGCAGACAGTACGTGCAAGCATATATGTCCCAATAGTAGCCTTTTCAATTAAAGGCTACTATAGGTGAGCAGTAGACCACAGGATAATGTGGCAACAGCATTATGGTCCACTGTAATATGTCATGTTTGGTATTAAACAACTTGTCTCACTAAACCTGACTCAAATGCAAAGACAGATTTAACGTGACATTCACCCAGGTGGCTACCTTAGAGGTTGCCCACCTGGGTGCACCAGCATTTCCTGGGTCCCGGGTGACAGCCTGCAGTTGCTGCTGACAAGACAGGATTCTGAACCCTTGCAAGGAAGTGTGAGCTCTCCCATGAGTCAGAAGCAAAGGCCTGAGTGAGAAATGTGACCTCCCATCCTGGCAGAAAGACTACTGAAATGGTACATCAAAGCAGTGAGCTTCAGAGGGCACACAATCTATGATATGCAACTAAGCTGTCCCTCAGAGGAGGGCAAAGCCACCACCCTACCTTGAGGCATATATGCACCCAGGCAGGAGGGAAAAATGAATAATCTGGAGACATACACCCCCAGAAGGGTAGCCACACCCCTAGGTTGGGCTAACTGGTCTATACAGCCAAGGATTGGTATTGCCATTTTGAAAAGTGGCAAAATAGAGGGTTCTGGGTAGGGAAGGTGACACACACTCCCGGATGTTGACACCTCAGGGACAGATTAGTTGCTGTGTCTAGTAGCCCACAGTGGCGGCTTATGGGAGGAAAAAGGGGTGGGGAGTGCGACGTGGAGGAAGCAGGGAAATAAAATAATATAAAAATAAAAAAGTACCTCAATTCCACACCGCAATGCTCTGCTCCTTTGTCGTCACTCCAGGCTGCAGGCACAGGCTCCCAGCCTGCCCTGCAGCCAATCCTGATGCTGCTCAAAGCAGTGCCAGGCTGGAGAGATCCCTGTGCGCATGTGTGTTTGGCCGGCCTGAGATGGCCGGCCAAACATACATGTGCACTCCCCTCAGGGCTCTTCACCCCAAAAGCCCAAACATAGTTTATTATCATTTTGTATTAAAAGGTTTGCAGCTGCTGCTGCTGGCAGGTGGGGGGCAAAGGTCCTCCCCTCTACCGGGGGAGCCGTGCCTGGTGACCCATTCAGCACTTGTCCTCACACCCATAATACCCCAAAATCTCGAATTCAAGGAGCACCCGAACACCAGAACCTCAGATCAGCCCTGAACTGCAAACAAGGACATAGAAAAGACCTGTGTCTGTAACTCCAAGACTCCACGAAGAAAAAAAATTGAAATTCTGCACCAGTGGCCGCCACCCTGTAGCCACACTGCAGCACTATGATGCATCATGGACCAGAGACTGGATATAAAATGAAGGAGAACACCTCTGGAACTAAAATGTATCACCAGAACTCCCTTGGGATATAGGTACTAGTCTACTGCAGCGTGCAGGTAGAAATCGGACCCTTGGAACCAAGAAGGAACTGTTCATCAGGCCCATCAAGGGGTCACCCAAAAGTAAATGCTCTAGTGTCTTTTGGGAACCATAGTCCTGACCTCCAGCAAGTGTCAGTCGACTACCTCTTTCCTCTGAACACTATGATGTCGAAGATCCATGCACTGTGTTTGCCACTGCCAAAGTTTTTGGTGGCCATTCCAGCTACTTACCACTTTGTTTGACACTGCACCTAGAGGGTATACCACTACCACTTCAATCAACCACCTCAGTGGCTCCGTTGTCAAGCTTTTGCATCAGTTTCTCCTCCAGAATTGTCTCAGTGGTAAAACCAGCACCAACAACTCTCATTCAGCACCACAGATAGCCAAGAACACCTCTGCACCTGAGCTGCCCAAGATAGGTAGAGTTACCCTGCCTGGTGAATCCTGGTCCAGGGGCCCACCGTAGCTTAACCATTAGAGGGCTCCCCGAACTCGACCTGCAAGTGACCGAGTGTCACTAGTGTGATTTTTCAGCACCCACAGCTCCGGTGCTCAGCTCCAAGGATGCCTCTGCACCCGGCCCTATGAACCAGGAAAAATTGGTCTGACTGTCGACCACTGAACTCATTCTGCAAGTGACTGATTCTCAATAGTGGTTTTCTCCATTGACCGCAATGGTAAAGTTCAACAGCTTTGTAAAATACTGATTCATTTTTCACTCTAAAATCCATAACGCGGCTATAGTTATGTAATTCTGAATGACTTTGTTTTAGTGTCTAAATTAATATAAAATTTGCTTTATTTTTATAAATTGATGTTGGATTTCTTTTGAGTCACACTTTTACTTATCATCCATGTTGGCACTGTGAAATTCTTAAAACATTTTCCTTTAGTAAAGTCTAACTGCTCTTTGCCACGCTACAAGGACTGAGCTTCGGTTTTATTAGTGTGAATCCAAAGGACCCAGTTTGGGGTAATATGAGAGAATTGCATAGCCCTACCCAGCCTTACTGCATAATACTCCACATTTCTATATTTTAGCAATCATTTTTCATGTTTTTGCTGTAGGTTGGTGGCTAAATTGACTTTGAATTATTATGTGTTTTAAAATTTGTTTTATGACTGTCATATATACTTTTTATTTGAGGGATGTGCGTTTAGTCACGCTATGTTTTTTTACTTGTGCTATCAGTATATTTGTTGATGGTATTCAAGTTGTTGTTGCTACTTTTGTTTTTCTTAATTGGGTTACTTGGAAAGTCATATTTTGTTTTATATAGTTTTGTAGTCACTAGTATTGTTTTACAATATTTTAATAATGATACTTTGTTATCATGGTATTTAACATAGGGTGTTTGTTAGAAATGGGGCCTCTAGTTAGCAGTCAGTTTACACCCTGTCTAAGTAGGGACCCTCACTCTAGTCAGGGTGAGGGAGATACCTAGCTCAGATAACCCCTGCTCACCCCCTTGGTAGCTTGGAACGAGCAGTCAGGCTTATCTCTAAAGCAATGTGTAAAGCATTTGCACATACCACACAGTAATAAAGTGAAAATACTACAAAAGGACAGCCCATCAGTTTTAGAAAAATAGCCAATTTTTATCTGCGTAAAACAAGACCAAAGCAAGAAACATCCAACATACAGTAATAAAGATATACATTTTTCAAGAATCACTTAAAAATACAGTTCCTTAAAGTTGATAGCTCCGTCTGTGGCTCTGTGCGGCACCCACAGGTCGTGATGGTGACATGGGCATCTGTTGACGATGCTGGAGTCAATAGCACTGGCTTCCGTGGACCATGGCTGCGGTGTGGGACGGGATGGTGCTTCTGCCGCCCGAATCGAGAAGTCTCATTAGGATAATGAGAACCTATGCGACAAAACCTCTCAATTCAAGGGCAACAGTTCCAGGCTATTCAGCAAGTTCACTAAACAATGCATATTCCATCAGTTCCCAATTTAAACAAAAGAAGACTATGGGCCTGATCTAAAGATTAGCAAGTGGCCCCACTGTCCATGATGGTGGAGGAGGACATTAAGGGGGTCATTTTGACCTCAGCGGTCTTTTGTCAAGACCGCCGAGGGACCGCTGTGCGGAAGACCGCCAGTGGTGGTGGTCTGCTGCTCGGCGTATTATGACCGTTGACAGCCATACTGGCGGGCGGCGGGGAAGTGGATGTTGCTCCACCTTCACCGCCACCTCAACAGAACACCGCCCACCGAATCACATCCTGTGATTCGGCGTGGCGGTGTTCTGTTGACGGTGTGGTGTCGGCGGAGCAGCCCCATGGATCCCGTCCCCTCCCGGAGGAACGACGGACCAGGTAAGTCGATCGTCCGTTAGGGGAGGGGGGTGTTGTGTGGTGTGTGGGTGCATGGGCGTGTGCGTGTGTGTATGTAGTGGGGGTGTGTGAGTGCGTGTATGCTTGCGGTGGTGTTGGGAGGTTGGGAATGAGTGCGGGTATGACTGTAGGTATGTCTATATGGTTGTGTGCATGTATGTTTGAATGTGGGTGTGCGTGTCTGACTGTGTGTGTGGATGTTGGCATGTATGTCGGTGTGTGTGCGTGTATGTGTGTTGGTGGTGCCTGCATGCGTGTCGTGTGTGTATGAGTGATGTGATATTGGGGGTCGGGTGTGGAGGGGGGTCCTGCCACCTTTGGGGGGTGGCAAGGGTGGTGGGGGGTGTAGGGGAGGGGGTCAGGGTGGGGGTGGGGGAGACCCCTAGCAGTGCCAGGGAAGGAATTCCCTGACACTGAGAGTGCTTACCGCCATGGATTTCATGGCGGTTCAAAACCGCATGAAATCCATGGTGGTCAGCCGGGTCAAAATACCGCTGCCAGTATAGTGACGACCGCCGGGCTGGAGACCCTGGTCTCCAGCCCAGCGGTCGTCTCCGCCCTGGCAGGTGGAACGGAGAAGCGGCGGATGACCATGGCGGTAACCGCCATGGTCATAATTAAAAAAAAAAGACCACCAGCCTGTTGGCGGTCTTACCTCCGCTTCTCCGCCTTCCGCCTGGGTCGTAATGACCCCCTAAGTCCCTTCTAATTGACTACTGTCAATCACAGTTCTCAGAATATCCTAGCAGAAGACAGGTGGAGCAGTGAACTATGCCAATCACTCTGACCAATTCATGTTCACAGCAAATAAAAAGTAGATAGGTCATCAGATTAAATAGCACAACCACAAAAAGAGCTAAGTGAAGAAAGAAGCTCAAAACAATACTTCAGGCCTGTACCCAACTGAGTTGCAATGCCCAGCAATTGTAATTGCAATTGTTGCACTTACTACCCATGATGAGACATCAAAGCACTTTTTGGCGAATAGCATGCTACTCCAGAACTGAAAAAGGATTAGTGTGGGATCAGTATAGGGAAATATGAGATAATGTGAGCAGTGGATATGGGAGTCTGTTAGTTGGATTGAACTGGATAATTGAGGGATAGAAGATGGAAGAGTCTACTAGAAAGTGTTATTAGGCAGATCATAACAGTAAGATGAGGTTTGGGATAAGTAAAAGGAGAGATGAAGGGAGGGGAGAGTCTCTAGAAAGTGATTAGGGAAATCATAGTAATAAAAAGAGGTTTGGGATGAGTCAAGGGAGAGATACATGAGGGAAGAATTTAGAAATGCGTATTTTGGATATTAAAGTAGTAGAATGATGTTTGGGATGAGTCAGAGAGGGGAGGGCATATTAACATCGGTATAGGATGTGCATTGGAGTGAGTCAAAAGTTTTTGTTTTCCTCTACAGTAGGAGTAAAGTAATAAATATAAAGATACATATATAGATACAAAAGGGTATACGTGTAAAAGGAAGATAATATATTGAGATATAAAGTTGTATTGTATAAACTCAGACTTCTAAGTGTTACTATACTCAAAGCTAATTGATTTGTGTATTTTTCTGACTTTTTTCAATTCTATATTTCCCTCTATACTTCAGTAGTGAAGCACTTCTAGAAAAAACAGTTATGATATTTAACGATTGTGTTAGATAAATAAAACAGAGAACCATAAACATATAATCAAGTAACTTATATGGAAACTATGCACTGACCAATATACATGTTTGGATATATAATATCTATATATTTACCCATCATTTATATATAAATTTGTTAAGCAGACCTAAAGAATATCTATATATTTTAAAAACATAGTTATACATATTTATACAAAGAAATACATATGTCTAAATACATACGTATAATCACATTATAGATGTTTACATACACAAGGATATGCTGTACATTAGTGAGTATGGTGGTTATGTAGGAAAGTGCCAGCTCTTCTGAAGAGAAGATAGTTATCTGTGGATCTTATGTTTGGGGGTAACGAATTCCATTTCTGGCTGCTTGAACAGAGCAAAGTGTACCACCTTTTTCCTCTTGTATGATGGTCATTTTGAGGTGAGGTGCCAATCTGGAGCAGATGTTCCTTTGTTAAATGTATTTGGTGATTTTATTCCTGGGGGAAAACGGTCCTGTTCCATGTATTGCTTTGTGGGTTATACAAAGCAGCTTGAACTTAGATCTTCTGGCAACAGGTAACCAATGTAGGGCCTCCAATGCAGGGATTTGTGGGCTTGTGGCTTTGCATGTAGGAGTAGTCTGTCAGCAGAGTCCTCAATGGGTTGTAGTCTTTTACCAGTTGGTTAAGATGACCTGGCTTTGCCTCCTGTTCTGAAGTCTCAGGGTCATCAAAGACTTCTCTCAGCTCTGCTACAGCTTCTGGACTCTGCCAACAGTGAGTCCTACCCTGCCAAGGGGTTCCAATCCAGTCCTGGGCCTTGGAAGTGAGTTCTGCAGCTGTTTTCTACAGAAATCCACACATCGTTGTCATTGCATTGATCGTAATCTCTATTCGATGACGACGTATCACCACTGTTGCTGAGGACAAAAATATTGCAGCACCAACTGCGTGGCTCAGAACCAGTGCATCATCCTCAGTCCCAATGCATCTCCTTTGTGTTGCCACCTAGGCAGCTCGACAATGACGTATTGCCTTCATTGAAAGGGTTCAATGACGTACCGCTGTTTGAGGACATCACATCGATGACTGCGTGACTTTACGATGCTGCATCCCTGACTGCGTGGATTGGAACCAACATATCGCTTTCGCATCTTCCCCTCTGTGTCTCACATCAGATCTTTGACGTTGATGCAACCCTCCACATAAGGTATATTTGAGCAAGACAGTGTTGATCCCTGTAGCCAACTTGCTCTTCATTGCAGTCAGCCTGAACTTTGGACTTACCTCAGTCTAGCACAATTGGATTGCCCTCATTGGTGCTTTCAGCTTTTAAGCACTACATTTGCAGATATTTTTAAAAATTCATATCTCAACTTCTAATTATTGGATCTTTGTCATTTTGGTCTTGTTTGTTCATTAAACTGGATTATTTTTGTGTGGTGTTTTCACTGTTTTACTGTTTTAAGTGTTGCACAAAAACTTTACACATTGCCTCCTGTAGCATCTTCCTCAGCCTTTATTCCCGCCAATGACTACGCCACGCACAGCGGTAAATCACAGGGTTTTACTCCTCGCATGTACCTTGAACTCCCACATTCTAAATCATGGTCTTATTACATTCTATTCTAGCGAATAATCCATTTGGAGCCTGAAAGATTCTGTTCTGAAATAGGCAAGACCCTACATCTGCCCCTCTGTCAATGAAAAATTCAAATTGTTATAAGATCAATAGACATACACGTGTATGAAGGAACATATACAACTGTAACTCTTCAATCAAACTTATTTGTGCTTTGATCATACAACCCTATCAGGTTAGTGGAAGCTGTAAGCAGTCATCTTCAGTGTCAGAGATTGCTAAAGATGGTAACGAGCCAGCAGCAACCCCTGAGATTTCAAGGTCAGTCTTTCTTTAACCAGCTCAAATTGAAGACAATGAATCACAGGCCTAAAGTTAGAAAAGTCTCTGGTAACAGAATTCCCAGGTGCTGGGCCATCATCATATGTCCTTTGGTAGACACCACTTGAAAAGGTTTAGCATCCTAGGGATTATCAGATTTTCCTTTGCGCATCTGTCAGGCGATCATCAAATCTCCTTTTCTAAACAAGATGTCCTTTGCATGTCATCTCTTGTCTGCATCAGCTTTTCAATTCTGCTTGTTAATCAAGTCCCTTGTACAAATCATTTTTTCACTTTTGTTTCTCTTGGTGGTGCATTGAGGTAACTTGGATGACACTACTCTCTCGAACATCAAAGTAGCAGGACTCTCACCTGTGGTTGAATGGGGTGTTCAACGATAAGCTCTTAGAGTGGAATTTAGTACTGTTTTCAAACTGAGTTCTCAGGAGTTGCACATAGTACTACTTTCTTTAGTGTGCTCATAAAATGTTCAACAAGTCCACAGGCCTGTGGCCATAAAGGAGTATTCTTTTGATGCTTTATGTTCAGATGGTTCAGCAGCTCTTTGGATTCTTTACCGTTAGAGAGTGAGCCATTATCATGCTTCACAATAGCTGGGATGCCCCATGTTGAGAATATACCATGTAGTTCTTCAATGACTCGTACATGAGTCATGGATGAGAGATCTTCAACCAACAGGAAATATGAGTATTCATCTACAATCACCTTTAGATGATGTTGATTATAGAGGGGACCAAAGACATTAATGGCTATTTTCTCCCATGCATGCCTAGGGAGTTCTGACATGTTCAAAGTATGTTGAGTAACATTGGTTGAAAGGTAGTTACATATATGACCGGCCTTGAGTTGTTTTTCAACTCTTTTATCTAAGTGTGGAAACCAAACTCAGTCTTGTAGATCACTCTTTGTAAACAATACCACAATGTCCTTCGTGAGCCACTTCAATCACTTTCTGGGCTAACAATATAGCAGCTGGTGTACTTAACTTGACAATAAAATTTAGGTAGATTCTCAACTGTTTTGAATGGAATACCTTTACCTTGTATAAACACTCTCGAAAAGAAGTCTGATGGATGATGCACAGTTGTAAAATCATACTCTTGTAATCGTAGTCCCTATCGTTCATTGCTAGGAGGCATCTTGGATTGTCAAAGATGATCAGCAAACCTTGATTAGTAGTTACCAGCATAAAAGGCATTCCGTGCACAAATACATGGAAATGTTTACAAGCCCATGCCACAGCCAAACTTTCTTTCTCAGGTTGTGAGTAAGCACGTTTTGTTTGAGACAAACCTCTACTAGCATAAGCCACAATATGCCGTCAAGTATTCTGGCGTCCACTATGCTGTGCAAGGATAGCGCCTAATCCACCCCGGCAAGCGTCAACCACAAACTCTGTCAGAAGCTTTGGATTGAAATATGCTATTTGAGTAGAATTTTTAATAGCATGTTTGACTCTGTTGTAACTTTTCTCACATTCTTGTGACCTTTGAATTTTTTTTTTTTCCTCATCTCTCATAGTGGAGCACTTACAGCTGCAAAGTCTTGTATGTCAGTCTTTCTTTAACCGGCTCAAATTGAAGACAATGAATCACAGGCCTAAAGTTAGAAAAGTCTCTGGTAACAGATTTCCCAGGTGCTGGGCCATCATCATATGTCCTTTGGTAGACACCACTTGAAAAGGTTTAGCATCATAGGGATCATCAGATTTTCCTTTGCGCATCTGTCAGGCGATCATCAAATCTCCTTTTCTAAACAAGATGTCCTTTGCATGTCATCTCTTGTCTGCATCAGCTTTTCAATTCTGCTTGTTAATCAAGTCCCTTGTACAAATCATTTTTTCACTTTTGTTTCTCTTGGTGGTGCATTGAGGTAACTTGGATAACACTACTCTCTCGAACATCAAAGTAGCAGGACTCTCACCTGTGGTTGAATGGGGTGTTCAACGATAAGCTCTTAGAGTGGAATTTAGTACTGTTTTCAAACTGAGTTCTCAGGAGTTGCACATGGTACTGCTTTCTTTAGTGTGCTCATAAAATGTTCAACAAGTCCACAGGCCTGTGGCCATAAAGGAGTATTCTTTTGATGCTTTATGTTCAGATGGTTCAGGAGCTCTTTGGATTCTTTACCGTTAGAGAGTTGGCCATTATCATGCTTCACAAAAGCTGGGATGCCCCATGTTGAGAATATACCATGTAGTTCTTCAATGACTCGTACATGAGTCATGGATGAGAGATCTTCAACCAACAGGAAACATGAGTATTCATCTACAATCACCTTTAGATGATGTTGATTATAGAGGGGACCAAAGACATTAATGGCTATTTTCTCCCATGCATGCCTAGGGAGTTCTGACATGTTCAAAGTATGTTGAGTAACATTGGTTGAAAGGTAGTTACATATATGACCGGCCTTGAGTTGTTTTTCAACTCTTTTATCTAAGTGTGGAAACCAAACTCAGTCTTGTAGATCACTCTTTGTAAACAATACCACAATGTCCTTCGTGAGCCACTTCAATCACTTTCTGGGCTAACAATATAGCACCTGGTGTACTCAACTTGACAATAAAATTTAGGTAGATTCTCAACTGTTTTGAATGGAATACCTTTACCTTGTATAAACACTCTCGAAAAGAAGTCTGATGGATGATGCACAGTTGTAAAATCATACTCTTGTAATCGTAGTCCCTATCGTTCATCGCTAGGAGGCATCTTGGATTGCCAAAGATGATCAGCAAACCTTGATTAGCAGTTACCAGCATAAAAGGCATTCCGTGCACAAATACATGGAAATGTTTACAAGCCCATGCCACAGCCAAACTTTCTTTCTCAGGTTGTGAGTAAGCACGTTCTGTTTGAGACAAACCTCTACTAGCATAAGCCACAATATGCCGTCAAGTATTCTGGCTTCCACTATGCTGTGCAAGGATAGCGCCTAACCCACCCCGGCAAGCGTCAACCACAAACTCTGTCAGAAGCTTTGGATTGAAATATGCTATTTGAGTAGAATTTTTAATAGCATGTTTGACTCTGTTGTAACTTTTCTCACATTCTTGTGACCTTTGAAAATATTTTTTTTTCTCATCTCTCATAGTGGAGCACTTACAGCTGCAAAGTCTTGTATGTATTTTGAACAATAACTAGCTAAGTAGCCATGCCAAGAAACGAACATACCATTGGAACATCTATTGGGGGATTAGCATTTGACAGAGCTGGTACTGAGTCAAACCCCTGGAAGAAAAAATATGGCTAAATAACTTCAGCTTTTTCTTGTTGAATTCACATTTCTCTGCATTTAAAGTCAGACCTGCATCAATGAGTAATTGACATACTTGTGTGAGAGCTTGATCGTGCTCCTTCTGTGCAGCTCCAAAAATGTACATGCCATAGTTATAGTTGAATATATTTACAATAGGTTGTGTGACACTTTGAATGATGTCTTGGAAAAGTTCTGGAGCCAACGAAACACCAAAACTAAGGGGCATATTTGCAAGGAGTTTGTGCATAATGTTTTTGATGAATTGGCAGCGCTATCACTATTCCATACTTACAAGATGATGCATCTAGGGCAATGTGTCACTTTTCGGAGGCCTGCACTGGATTTTCCCTGCACCTGAACCACCTATATCACACAACTTTAAATATATGCAAAGTAGGTGCTCATTTGTAAAATCCAACTCAAAACTGAGGCAGTGATACTAATGAGTTTATGGAAAAGTGACACATTGTTGGCAAACAAAGGGCGCAGAGCCTAAAATGTGAACCTCACAGCCATCTTTTTTGGCATTCCTATCCTCCATCCTGGATGCCATCATCAGCTTGACACCCCAGTACCTCATGATCCCCAAGACATAGCAGCAACAACTGGACACAAAGCAAGGCTTTTATGCCATAGCTGGCCTTACACGTCTTGAGGGAAATGGATTGCACACATGTGCAACTGGTGTCTCCTGCTGCAACATCCACCTGTCCCGCAATGGGAAGCACACCTACTCAAAAAATGTACATGGAATAGTGGACCATCTGGGGATGTTCATCAATGTGCTGGCAAAGTGCCCTGGAAGTGCTCATAATGTCTACATCTTCAAACACTCTGTCATCAATGAGTGCTTTCAGAATTGGAGATATGGGAATGGCCTACTGGTTGCTAAGCACATTTGAAGTGCATGACATTCCTAAGAACAGTAACTAATGTATGACAAAATAGCCATCTCTGTGTTTCAATCAATCAGTATCTGTCAAGCGCGGCTACTCACCCATGAGGGTCTCAAGGAGCTGGGGGTAGGGGAGGAACCTCATCCGAAGAACCACGCCTTGAGGTTCTTCCTGAAGATGATGAGCGACAGGCTTTGTTTGAAGTGCAGGGGGAGGCTGTTCCAGCTCTTTGCTGCAGTGTAAGTGAAATATCGTCCTCTGGTGGTGGTTTTCAGTTGCGAGAGACGGTGGCCAGGGCCATCTGGGCAGAGTGGAGGAAGCTGGTGGGGGGAGTGGAAGGAGACACTGGGGTTCAGGTAGGCTGGTGCTGCATTGTGTATCGCCTTTTACGTGTGGGTGAGAAACTTGAAGGTGATTTGCTTCTCGACTGGTAGTCAGTGGAGGGTCCTCAGGTGTTGGGAAATGTATTCTCGGCAAGGGAGGTCTAGAAAGAGTCTGGCTGCGCCATTCTGTATGAGTGGAAGTTTTTTGATGTTCCTAGTTGAGGTTTCGGTGTAGAGGGCGTTGCCGTAGTCGAGCTTGCTCATGACTAAAGTGTGGGTGACTGTCCTGTGACAGTCTGCTGGGATCCATCTGAAAATCTTCCTGAGTTTGCAGAGTGTGTTCCAGCAGGAGCAGGCAACAGAGTTTACCTGGCGGGTCATGGATAGGGAGGAGTTGAGGATGATTCCTAAGTTGCTGGCATGCTCGGTCAGTGCAGGGGGGGGTGCTGAGGGATGTGGGCCACCAGGACACATCCCAAGCTGAGGTGGCGTTTCCAAAGATGATGAGCTCCATCTTGTCAGAGTTCAACTTGAAGCAGCTTTCTCTCATCCAGGTGGCGATGGCTTAGATTCCTGCATGAAAGTTCCTTTTGGCTGTGTCCGGGTCTTCCATGAGGGAAATGATGAGTTGTGTGTCATCGGCCTATGACACAATGTTCATACCATGGCTTCTGACGATGGCAGCAAAAGGGACCATGTATACACTGAACAGTGTGGGACTCAGTGAGGATCCTGGATGGACGCCGCAGCTGAATCCTGTGGGTCTGGAGGTGTAGGGCGGGAATGTCACCCTCTGCGTCCTCCCAGAGAGGAAGGAGTGGACCCATTCCTAGGCTCTGCCACAGATTCCTATGTCGTGGAATCTGGTGCGCAGAGTGCTGTGGGAGACTATGTTGAAAGCTGCTGGCTGAGAGGTGGAGGAGTATGAGTGCTGCGGTGTGGCTGCAGTCTAGGAGTAATCTGATGTCGTCGGTGGCTGCCAGGAGTGCCGTCTCCGTGCTATGATTGCTGCAGAAACTGGACTGGAAGCTGTCCAGAGAGTTATTGGCCTCAATTAAATTCTGTAGTTGTGTGTTGATTGCATTCGCTAGTACTTTGGCGGGGTAGGGTAGCAGAGAGATGGGCTGGAAAGTTCTTCAGTTTTGTGGGTCGGCCAAAGGTTTCTTCAGGAGCGAGCGTATTTCTGCGTGTTTCCAGTCCTCAGGGAAGGTGCCCATGCTGATGGAGCAGTTGATTGTGTTACGAAGCTCGGGGGAGATGGATGTGCAGGCTCTGATGTATATGTGGTGCGGGCAGGGGTCCGAGCGGGCTCCAGAGTGGGTGCTGTTCATGATGTTGACTGGTTACTCTGTGGTGAGCGTGGACCAGTTGTGGATAGTCTGGGTAGGTTCTGGGGGATGGGTCGGTCGCAGGTTCCAGTGTTAGGTGACAGGAAGCTGTTGAGAAGAGTTCCTTTGAGTTGTGTGCGGAGGAGTTGATGCACTCCTGGAGTGCGTCCTTCCTTGCATTCTTGATTTGTCATCCGTCGGTGGCAGATGCAGCTCTGAATGAGGCTAGGTCTTCGCTGGATTGGCTGTTCCTCCATTGTTTTCTAAACGTCTGTGGGCACACTTTGATTCTTGGAGTTTGGTAGTGAACCAGCTGGCCTTCTTAGGTACTTGTTTGTCCGATGTGAGCTGGGGAGGAGCTAGAGTGTTGGCTCATTCGGTGTTCCATGCATTGAGATTGTGCGCTACTGTGTTGGCATCGTCAGAGGGGGGAGGTAGGGATTTGGCGAGCAATGAGGTGAGTTGCTCGTTGGTGATTTAGTTCCATTTTCTGTGGGGGGTGCGGCTGCTGGGTGCGGTGATTGTGAAGTGTATGCAGTGGTGGTCGGTCCAGTCTGGGGTGGCAATGGTCTGAATGGTGATCCGGTTGCTTGAGGTGAAGATGGGGTCCAGTGTGTGTCCTGCGATGTGTGTGGGTTTTGAGACCAGCTGTCGAGGGTGACGAGGTTGTTGAGTAGAGTAGTTGTGTTTGGATCGGTGCGGTCCTCAAGTTGGAAGTTCAGGTCACCGAGGAGGACGTAGTCAACTGACGCCAGGGCCTGGGGGTAGCGATGTCTATGACATCATCTATGAAAGCTGTGCGGGGGCTGGGTGGCCTGTACACCAGGGTGCCACGGATGGAGGAATTGTGGTAGGAATGGACCAGGAAGTGAAGGTGTTCCATGGTGGTGCAGTGTTCTTCTTGGATGACCTTGACACGTAGCGAGGACTTGTGTAAGATGGCGAGTCCTCCACCCAGGTGGGAGGCCGGTCCCTCCTTAGGATCCTGTAACCGTTGGGAATGGCGATGTCTGGACCCAAGGTGGGGTTGTTTCAGGTCTCGGTGAGGAAGGCAATGTCCGGTCGGGTCAGGTCCCAGAGTTTGGTGGTGTGTTTGTGGAGGGAGCGGATGTTCAGGAGCAGGCAGTTGATGGGGTTGTGGAGGATGTTGGTGTCTTTGTGTGCAGAGAGTACCTTCAGTTTGTTGAGGTTGGTGCTGAAGTTGCAGTTCCCGCAGGTGAAAGGTCCATGGGTGTCCTTGGGGGTGATAGTGCAGCAGTTGTTGAGATGTCCTGTGTTGAGACAGCGGAGTGTCTCAGAGTCGTAATGGAGGCAATCCAGGGGGTGGTTTAACGGAGATCCAGGGTTCCTGGTGCAGGATGTGGTCCAGGCAAAGACGGGTGGAGACAGGTTTACAGCCACCATTAAGAAGGACAGGGGGAGAGGGGTGCAGTCAGCTGGGAGGCAGGAGGGCGGGAAAGGTGCTTCACGGGGAGTGGGGCAGAGGAAAGAGGGGAGAAAGGAAAAAGAACTAGGGAAAAATGAGAAATGATAGAAGAAAAAGGCAGAAAATGCAAGAGTGAAAGAGCGACAGAGAGAAGAAAAGGAAATATTTACTTGTGATGGCCACTAGACCACAAGGGATGAGGCGCAGGGACGAGTCTGCGGGTAGAGGCGGGCCATGAACTGAGAGTCAGGAGACTCTCAGTTCGTCCAAGGCAAAAGGCAGAGGCAGCAGCAGCCAAAGGAGCTGGGGAGGGCAGCAGATGCACCAGATATTTCCTACCCGAGACAGTGCAGACATTGGAGGGGTGTACCTCATACTGGAACCATACATAATGGCACATGCGCAATGTACACCCGCAAGTCACACATGTTAATACAGGCTAAGCCATTGTGGGGCATAAATACAAGCCCCATGTGCTGCTGCTGCATCACTTTTAGTTATCCACTGGCAGCTTACAGTGCAGACCCTTATCTACAAGGCTATGCAAAGCCACTTTTTGTGACATGGGTAGTTGTCTATACAGGTTCACAAAGTGACATCAACTGTCCAAAAACAGCTAATCTCTCAGCCATACTGCCTGTACACATACGCTCAGGTATACAGCCACCACGACAGATGCACACAATGTGTTGCTACACCTATTCTGGTTGTAAAATGACCAAAGAAAACCCATATTAAATTTGCATTGTGCAAGTCACAAACACTAAAATAATGTATACAAATATGGCATTCAAAAATCATTAACCTGGATTGTGATGAAACCTGGACAAGGGACCACAGTGTACTCTGGATACGAATCTCAACATTATTTTGACACAGCAATGATGGTAGAGCCTTTGCAACATAAGGAAGACCAGTGTATTGTGTGCAGGTCTGTGGTAGACAGATTTGTTACAACTGCAGTGTATCCTTGCTAAAAAGCCCTTACTTTCCATACCAATGTGTCAATCTCAGTGCACCATGACATACTGACTGATGAAAAACAGCAGCCAATGGCTGACAATAAAGCATACAACTATCCAGGGAACCTGGGTAGAATGCACTCAACATACTAACCAGATATCACTCACTAAAGGAAGTTGTTAGCAATGAAGTCTCTTGTTGGCAGTCAGTTTGCACTTTGTCCAAACAGGGACTCTCACTCTAGTCATGGCAATGGATTTACACACTTAAGATAACCCCTGCTCATCCCCTTGGTAGCTTGGCACAAGCAGTCAAGCTTATCTCAAAGCCAATATGTAAAGTATTTGTAATAAAACACACAGTGACATGGTGAAACCACTACAAAATGGACACCAACGGTTATGTAAGTCAAACAAGACGAAAATGAAAAAAATCCAACATACACAACTAAAGTTATGAATTTTTTAAATAATAGAATCTTACTCCATAGAAAACAATGGAAAGTTGCTTTTACAAAAAGTACCTGGTTTGCATCAAAAGGAAAGTTGCACAGGCGAGCATATGTTGGAAAAGTCAGCGATGCATTGATTCCTTACTCACAAGTGAGGCCGTGCTTTGTTTCTTCTCCGGTCGGGTAGGCGATTCTTTGTTTTTCTCTTCTGCAAGAGAGCGATGCGTTGATTTCCGGACAGGGCACCTCGGATCTGTGCAGGTTCACAATGATTTTCAGGCCCAGCAATAATGCGTGAGAAATCCGGCTGCACAGTAATGGAAAACTGTGTTGCATGGGGTTTCCGTAGCTTTCAGCAGACACAGGTGGGTGTTGCATTTGTTTCTCCAATCGCAATGCAAGTGATGCGTTGAAATCAGCCGCAAGGTGGGTGGCGTGTCATTTTTTCAGCCGCGTTGCAGGTGGTGCATTGACATTTTCCCAAAATGGCTTCCTGTGTGTGGATTTCAGTCCTTGTTTTACCAGCTTCACCTTTCAAGGCCCCAGGGACTGGATAGGGCACCACTTGGCAGGGCAGGAGTCTCAGCAGAGAGTACAGGTGCTAGCAGAGGAAGTCTTTGATGGCCCTCAGACTCCAAAACAGGAGGCAAGCTCAATCCAAGCCCTTGGAGATTCTTCACAAGCAGGACTTTACCACAAAGTCCAGCCTTTGCCCCCTTCTTCAGGCAGAAGCAGCAAATGAGGGATAGCCCAACAAATCACAGTCACAGGCAGGGGCAGCACTTCTCCTCAGCTCTTCAGCTATTCTCCTTGGCAGAGGTTCCTCTTGGTTCCAGAAGCAAATCTGAAAATCTAGGGTTTTGAGTCCACTACTTATACCCCTTTCTGCCTTTGAAGTAGGCAAACTTCAAAGGAAAGTCTGTGTTGTTCACAAGATCCTGTCTTGCCCAAGCCTGGCCCCAGACATACACCAGGAAGTTGGAGACTGTAGTGGGAGAGGGCAGGCACAGCCCATTCAGGTGTAAGTGTCCACTCCTCTCTCCAATTTAGCCCACGTGTCAGATCAGGATAAGCAGGCTACACCCCACCTCCCTTTGTGTCACTGTCTAGAGGGGATTCACAAACAGCCCAACTGTCAGTCTGACCCAGACAGGAAATACACAAGCAAGCAGATTCACAGAACGGTTCAAGCAAGAAAATGCCCACTTTGTAAAAGTGGCACTTTCAAACAGACAATTTAAAAAATAGCTTTACCAAAAGGTGTTTTTTAAAATTGTGAGTTCAGGGACTCCAAACTCCAAATGTCTTTCTGCTCTCATTAGACAACTGCACTGAAAAGATATTTAAAGGCAGTCCCCATGTTCACCTATGAGAGAGATAGGCTTTGCAACAGTGAAACCCGAATTTGGTAGTATTTCACTGTTAGGACATGTAAAACACATTAATACAGGCCCCATCTTTAACATACACTGCACCCTGCCCATGGGGCTACCTAGGGCCTGCCTTAGGGGTGCCTTACATATATAAAAAGGGATGGTTTGGGCTTGGCAAGTGGGCACACTTGCCAAGTTGAATGGGAAGTTTAAAACAGTACACACAGACACTGCAATGGCAGGTATGAGCCATGTTTACAGGGCTACTCGTGTGTGTGGCACAATCAATGCTGCAGGCCCACTAATAGCATTTGATTTACAGGCCCTGGGCACCTCTAGTGCACTTTAATAGGGAACTACTAGTAAATCAAATATGCCAATCATGGAAAAGCCAATTACACATGTAACTTACACAGGGAGCACTTGCACTTTAGCACTAGTCAGCAGTGGTAAAAAAAAAACAGAGTATCAAAAACATCAAACACAGAGTCCAGACCATAGTCAAAACATGGGAAGCAGAGGCAAAAAAGACAGGGGAGACTACGCCAAGGATGCCAGGTCTAACAGAAGTGATTAATTCAAGGGTCTGACTTTGGCAGGTAGTGCAGCAACAACATCTGGGGTTCCACATGGACACAAGTATGTGTGAGTGTGAAATTGATTAGTACTGGTAGAAACTACCTTCAGATGAAAAAAATCCCCATTTTGTGAACAAAATACTGTTGCTTACAGTGGCAATGGGCCTACAAAGCACATATCACACTAAGCTACAGCCTAAATGTTATTGTTAAGTAGGAGGCGACCCACATGTTTTGATATGACACAGAGAACATGAATAGTCATGTGGAATTAAAGGTTTTCGCCTAAATGTAACCAATAGTATCTAAAACTAGTAGAAATATGTATGAGTTATTCAGTACACATAACTGACATACACTTGAATGTGGGTTGATCAATCACCCTGATTATTGAATGACTTTTCTCTCTTTGTCTTTTCAGCTGACCAAGGATATGGTCTGCAGCCATGGGTCATGATCCCATTTGCACATCGCCAGACTTAGGCAGAGGGCACATACAACAACACACTTAGCGGGGCACTGAAGACTCTATTATGCTTCTTGGGCATGTTCGGGGGGAGATTGCTTTACTACCCCCTATGGTCTGCAAAATTACCCTTGTGTGCTGTATATTGCACAACATATGCGTGCGGACAAATGTCCCATGAGACATGGAACATCAGGAACAGAAAGCACCAGATAAAAATGAGGATGAAGATGAGGATAGAGACTAAAATGTAGCAATAATTGCTGGGAACCAGTGAAGAAACAACATTGTCCAAAATGTTGTCAGTGAAGCATGAAGCAGCTTAATGGATATATTTTCTTTTATTTTGTTTAGAAAGTGTGTTAAAAAAGGAAATAAATGAATGAGCCCAACCTTTGTGTACACAATTTCATATCTGTCACTGTAAACTTAAAGAACTTTTAAAAATTCAGATCTCACGTAATAGCTTTTGGCACATCACAAAGGTACATAGCTAGGTGTTACATTCACCCTGAGACAACATCATGTGGACGAATCTATGTGTGCATACCAAAAACATGTGCCAAATGCATGTGCTTCAGGAAGACATACACCAAAGAAATTTAGCAATGTGAAACAAGGTGCACATGTCGTGAGTATGAGTGCTGCTACAGTGAACTGACCATCAGACGTCCTAACACAATTCAAAGGAGGTGTAATTATAAACAGTGCGCAATGACTGAGTATGTGTGTTCTACATTTTGACACTTTTAACTGCCTTATACCTGTGGAGGCCAGTATAGTGACCTCATAGTCCTATGACTGTGAGAGGCCTATGACTATGAGAGGCCTATACGATGTGTATGGCCACACAGCGCAACCCAGATAGTCCCCAAATGCTACTTCAATGTTTGCAAGCACATAGCAAAATCAGTGTGGTATCTCACATGAAACATATAAAAGTTGAGCCCTTACCTGTGCCTGTGGTGGATTGGCTACCTAAGCCCAATGCAGGCACACATGCCCCACTATGTAAGAATGTAACTGCTACACGCAGGAATGGATGTGGCCATGTTGATGTGTCTCACTCAGAAACAAACATTGCTGTGACTCCCCCACCTCCATCTATGTGTGCCAATTAACACATGTCAGAAAGAAAATCAAAATGCAAAATAGAAAACAAGGTAAAACTACATGCAATATTACTCCTGCCAAGGTAGCATGCACTGATGCATTCCAGGTTAGAGTGGTCTAATTTGTCAGTAAATGCACATATGACCATCTGATGTTAATGCTTGCACACCCAAAGTTCACTTAAGCACTCTGTGTATCAAAAAAATGAGATGCCTGGAAATAGTAAACATATTCCTACTTGGAAGCCATCACACTTGTTAGGGCTCATCAAGCTGGCCTCATGATGATCATAAAAGAGGCTTACATCTGTGGCCAACACTTTTCTGCAGGTGTGATAAGCAAGTGCCACACATATTGTGCCATACACCAATCCCAGACAGCAAGTGTGTGTACCACAACATTATATGGTGGCCATTGGGTATTTACATCTGGTAAATGCTATCTTGCACATATTAACAGGTGTCCTATTGGCCTAGCCACATACCTTTCATATTTAGACAGTCAATTTGTGAGCTGTATGCCACATACACTGTAGGCTGGAAAAACAGGCAGTTTATTTCATTCCCCGAGTGTATATTGTGCCCTTAACACATCTTGTTTTAGGAGTGCAGACAAAGTACAATCTTCAATTCTGGGCATAATTATCAATAATGATGTGGATTACATTTGCCTAGGACTGCTATATCCATGAAATTACAAATCTGACTGCACAACTTCCTACGTTCAGCCAAGCATAATACGAGCTGTGATCCAAATAAATAATGTCAAGCTATTAACAAATCAAAATAGTTTATGTACATCACTGAAATATATTTCCTATCCTAGTATGTGCACCACATATGTAATGAGACCCACATATGCGCATTGTTAACATGTACATGCAACACATCCCAAGTCTTCTAGCATGTCAGCAAAGATAATTTGAGCATGGAAAGTGAGCCCTGGTAGTGTTTACCTGCATTGAACAATGAAATGCACTCTAATACACACAATATATCATTGCGTCAATCAAAGCACACACATTTGCCATTTACATAATGCATTGCTCCTAGAGCATCGGTTGGAAGCCTCATATCAACGCCAATGCGTCAAAACCAATCCATTGTATATTGTTATGCATTGTGTGTAAATCACGCATTTTCTATTACGCTACTGATGCTTCAGAAAAAAATGACACATTAGTGGAAAACATTACACATCCAATGAGGAAAGGATACAATGGCTCTGCCATGCTGCAAACCAAGAAGTATGAAGTTACTCTCACTTTCCCATACTGTCTTTTTTTCTGTGCTGACTGGTGGAGGTGTTTGGTGTTTGCTTAGTGAAATGCTTGCATTTCTTGGTCTTGTTGGTGTCTGTGCTGCCCCTGTTGTATTCCAAAAGTGCTATTTGTGTATTGTATTTGACTTTTGTATTGTTTTGCCAACTGTATTGTTGGGTGTTTCTCTATTTAGGGGTTTTCAGATTTAGGGGTTGGGGGATGGGTTAGTTTAAGTTTAGTCGTATGTAAGGATGGATATATTTGCCAGGGATATGTCGGTAAGGAGCAGAGCCAACAATCTTTCAGAGGAGGAGTTTAGTGGTCTGCTGTGGCTCCTGGTCCACTATCTACCCAGCATGATGGCTACTAGGGGTAGGGTGAGCCAGGGTTACCCTACACAAGAAAGGAAGCAATGGTGGGAGAAGGTTTGCTTCCACATGGCCTGGATCTTTGGCATCCGACGCACTGTTCACCAACTGAAGCATGTGTGGGCAGATGTGGTTAGCCTGGAGATGGATCTTATCGATCATCTTGGAATGAAAGTTGGTGAGCCTGTTGGGAAGTATCTATATTTCATAAGCTTGTTGCTTGGTGTCTTTTCCCAAAATCTGTAAGTGTTTTTTTTTGGCTGGAAGTGTCAGATATGTTTTTGGAGTAGCATGCCATGATATCGACTAACTCATTTAATAACAAAACATGCTGAGAAGGCATGTTTGCAGTGGCCTGATAATAAATAAAACATACCATGCATTGCAGGGGAGGCCAAGAGGTGCTAGCTGACCTATCTGGCAGTGTGCAGAGAGTCTTGTCACCTGGCCTGAAAGGTCATACCTGAGAACAAATTGTGGGGGTCGACCACCATGTATGCTGCAGGGAAGCACAATCGCATTTCATAATGCCACAGAATGAACAGAGTGTTTGGTTCACCCCCAAAAAATATACAGACATGTATCTTGAAACTTAGCCACATGGGCAATGTTTATTTACCATAGGACTAGTAACATGTAAGGAGCTAATTGAAGAATAAAACCTACATGTTTACAATCTGAGGTGTGTTGCATTGTTCACAACATGTACTGAGTTGAGAAGGCCCCCTCAAACATATTACCTTGCTTGTTTTTGTTTGTTAAATTATTCTGTTCAGATAGCCATCTAAACCAGGCACCCTTGCACCATGTAGCAAGGAAGGATAGTTTTGTACATTCTCTGCACTCTGTGAACCAGAGATGTGATTTGTCTGATGTTACCCGTAAACACTGTAACAAGGCATACATTTGTTAAACATTAAGCCATGTCAACCTTGCCATATGCCATATGTTTAATGTGCAGATAATATCAGACATTTGTGAGGTCAATCTACTCTGCTTCAAATGTACAGAGTGTACATTTTCAATATTTGCAGAGCCATGCACTGTGTTTTTGTCTTGCAGGTGGACTTGCACCCTACACTAACGCTGAGGTCAACACCTTCAGGAATTCCAATGCTACCAGTGAGTGTCACCTGAATGTTTTCTGTGTTCTGTAAGGATTATGTGTGATCTCTGTTACTGATTACAATGGCATGTGTAAGGGGTATCATCATTCACCAGAAAAATATTTTTTCCATACATGTTAAATCACGTGACATAGGACTAACTTGAATGTGCAATAGATAGGGCCAAATGTCAATGTGCATGTATTGCCAATCTATGCAGGCCCACACAATGGATGGCTTTAAATCTTCTATGGTAATGATTGCCATACTATGGTGTTGATGTTTATGGCACATGTACCAACATCAGCCAAAGACCAACAGATGGTCATAATATCAAATGTCTATTAGCCATAACATGGACCAAAGTTCAAATGTATTTAAAAAGTATGTGGCAGAAAAGGTACATAAGTTAGGCCGAAGCTTTCAAGGTATAGTATTTTTGTCCAAGTCCAAATTTGAGCAGAAGACAGGTGTGGTTGAGGTGTAAAACATATCCCAGACAACATTACCAATAGTCAATATTACATGTGAATAGCAACCTATACACAGTGAACATCTACACAATGTGATAGTCCTACCATTGTGTGCTCACATCATACTATGTCCACGCATGCAGAATACGTTTTTCATCACTACCACAATTGGTGTGAAGGATTAAAGGCATGTGCAGACATTAATGCCATTCAAACAGGAAAATGTTTTGTGATACAAACATGTTCCATTATCTAGGTATCTGGCCAAACCTGGGAGTCAATAAACTTATGTGACTCTGTGAGCAGGCTATGGCTCACAAAACAACATTTCTTCTTAAGATCTCTGCTAAACATATATGTGCGAGGTGGCAAAATTAAAATTTATTATTTATTAGAGCAATACCAGTGGCCAAATGTGTTTCTGTGAGTGTGTAAGTACATTGGTGCATATTTAGAAGAAAGTGGCATATCGGTCCCGATGCACCACTTTTCTTGCCTCACCCCTGTCCCACCTAACAACACCATGGTTGAGCTGTATTTACAATACAGCGCAACATGGTGGTCATTAGGACAATAGCATCAACATTTTTTACGCTATTATGGTGCTTTGCTGCACTAGTGCCAAAAATATTGACGCTAATGCAGCAAAGCACAGGGAGGACCATTGATTAAAATGGGTGTGTCATTTTAATGCCTCCTCTGAGCAGGCAGTAAAAATTATGGAAAAAATTGCACAGTGAAATGTTATAAATTTCATTGCACCATTTTTTCAGGCTTCCCTGCGTTGGAATGCCCTCTTGCATACATTATGTTTGGCGCAGGCAAAATGTGGCACAAGGGTTTACAAAGTGGTGTAATGAAAGCATTACGCCACTTTGTAAATATGGTGCAGGGGAAAGGCCTCCTCAATGCTGCCTCAGTATAAAAAAAATTAGGCTAGTGCGGCTCAAGATGATGCTAGGGGCTTGTAAATATGCCCAATTGACCCTAGCAATCATCTTACTTGGCTTCACCACTTAACCCACGTTATCCTGATGCATGGCAACTGTCATCCACCTTCATGGGTACCTGACCATCCCCTAGAGTTCTGTATACAAGTGACATGAGATGAAGTGACAGAGGAGCAATTAGCAAAATGCCATGGTGGTTTTAAATATGTAGGAGAGGAATTCTGTGTGAATATGGCTTTGGATGGTTCAACTGCAATCTTCCTGCCAGATGCACATTGCTAGTGTAGTTGACCACATGGCAATTTATGGACATTTTGTCTGGCAAGTCCAGACAGGATGTGAGGATTCCTACCTCAGTGCAAACAGAATAGGTATGGCTAGATGGGCCACATGTCAGCAGTTCAAACATGGTAATGCAGTTAAAGGCCTGACTCATGTCGTCATATACCCAATGTCCCATATTTGGTAAATCCTCATATCTCTATGTTGGTTTGTTAAAAAAAAGGCCAATGTGTAAAGGACCACTTGCATATCTGCATATCTGCACTGTTTGTCATCAAACACCCACTACAAAGTCCACCTACTGGTGGTGTTACGCAACTGGATCCCAATAAAGCTGTCACTCTTGGCTCAATAGTGGAAAAGACCAGCAAGATACAGTGCAAGAAGCTTGCACATAGGAGATTTACAGCATGCATGCACACACTCATCACATGGATATGATTTGAGGTGATGTGCATCAAGGTGACATTCCTTGTTGAAATCTATGGACAGACACTAGAATATGTAAAGCACCACATAGTATTGCTTGAATTTCATTAAATGAGCCATGTAATTGGCTTCCTGGCATTTCCATTAATCAACATAAGAGAAGTGTCCAACAAGTCTGCTTAATATGAGGTAGCTAGCCACCCTCCATTCATGTTGCCATATCAGTGACGCAGTGCTGAAGCACAATACCTGTACTTGCTAGACATTACTCATTTCACATAGGTTATTGGCATAGAATATTTCCCATTGTATAAAGCATAATAAACCCCACTGAGTCACTAGATGGACTATGTGTACCATTCCATGTGTACACAACGGCATAGTTCCTAATAAGTCTCAGTTTTATGATTCTATGATGGCTTCAATATACTTACAGTGGCAACGCCTGAGAAGTTTTGCTTTGTTACATTAGGAAAAGTATATATTTCTTGTGATGGATGGTCATTTTTAAACCACAACATTTCGGCTATAGATGCCAGGTGTGATTTTCTTAACCATTTAAGTCTAATATTGATAACAAATAGGTCCTAGTTAAGCTTTGTCTGATATATATTTCCTTCCCCTCCAACAAACAACATGACACCTGACCAGCAAAAGGCCCACCTTATACATCTGGCAAGCTACCGCCCTGCGCCTCTGAGCCCTGCTGCCCTGTGTGAGGAGGCTATTGACCTCCTGAGATTCATCTCTGTTGGGCAGTCACCCATTGTGAATGCCATCCAGGGGCTGGCAGCCCAAATGCAACAGACCAATGCATTTCTGGAGGGTATTCACACTTGCTTGGCGGCCCAAAAGAGATCAATCCAGGCTCTGGCCTCCTCTCTGATGGCAGCCATTGTCCCTGTTTCCACCCTCCAACTTCCTCTGCCCAGTCCTATTCCCCATAACCCCAGCCTATCCCAAGCACACAGACAGACGAGTATGCACACAGGACAACACACAACAGTGGCACAGGCAAACACAAGCACCACACATCATCCCACAGTCACTCACACAAACACCATCCAGATGAAGACATAACAACATCCACTGCCTCCACTGTGGTCCCCTCCTCCTCATCCTCCACCTCCCTCCCAGTTGCGCCTACACTCACACCTGCATGCACAACATCCTCATCCACTAACTCCATCACCAGCACACCTATCAGAATACACACCTCACTGGCAGTCACCACCCCAACATCCATGCAAATGTTCCCTGTGTCTGTGCCCCCCCAAGGTACACAAACACAAGCACTCAAACACCCAACAGCCAACCACCTCAAAACAGCATTGAGCCCATGCACTTGCACCCAAACACAGCAGACAGACACGTCCTACAGCCACTCCCTCTTCCTCCACTCCCAAACCTTCTCCCTCTTCCCGTCCAAATTAAGCTTTTCCTCTCCACCACTGACCTATTCCCTACCCCTCCCCCATCCTTCACGTCTGGCCAGGGTGTGTAAAACCCAGGCAAGCACCTCAGCCACCCAGTCCATGGGCCCAGTCATCACCTCATCCACTATTGGTGGAAGAGGATCCAGACCACCAGACAGCCACACAGAAAGGGTGCCTACACCAAGTGCTGCCAGGAAGGTCAAGGTGCCAACCCCAGTTGCTGCAAGGAAGAGCAAGGGGCCACCCCAGCTGCTGCCTGAAAGGGCAAGGAGGAATCTCCAGCTGCTGCCAGGAAGGGGAAGGAGGAATCCCCAGCTGCTCCAGGAAGGGCAAAAGGCCTAGACCAGCAAGGAAGAATCCTGGTGTTGGGACTCAGTCAGAGCCCCCACTACCAACCATGGTGGTTCAGCCATCCGAGGCTGCAGGGGATGGGCAGGAGCCTCCATCCATCACCAGCAGCTGCAGCATCAGCACCACCACCAGTACCACCAGCAGCAGTGGGCAGCCGTCCGAGGCTGCAGGTGATGGGATGGAGCCTCCCCCACCAGCATCAGCAGCAGCACCACCACCAGTGGGCAGCTGTCCGAAGCTTCAGGGGATGGGCAGGAGCCCCCCCCCACCACCAGCAGTACCAGCATCAGCACCACCACCAGCACCAACAGCAGCAGTGGGCAGCAGGCCGAGGCTGCAGGGGATGGGCTGGATCCTCCCCCGACCACCAGCAGCAGCATCAGCACCACCAGCAGCAGCGGGCAGCCATCCGAGGCTGCAGGGGATGGGCTGGAGCCTCCCCTCACCGGCATCAGCAGCACCACCACCACCAGTGGGCAGCCGTCCCCCCACCAGCATCAGCAGCACCACCACCACCAGTGGGCAGCCGTCCTAGGCTGCAGGGGATGGGCAGGAGCCTCCCCCTACCACCACCACCAGCAGCAGCAGCATCACCACTGAGCAGCCGTCACCGCAGGTGGACAGTCTGTAGTCCTGCCTCCATTGGCTGTTGTGCAGCCTGTCCCCTGCAATTCCTGTGGGTATGACACCCACCTGAGAGACTGTGACCTTGCACTCCCCAGGATCTAAAGCACAGGGCCTGATGCCCCCTCCAGAACAAGTGGGTATGGCACCCACTCACCCCATCCTCTCCAGGCTGAAGATCACAGGGCACGATGCCCCCTCCAGAACCAGTGGGTAAGCCACCCACCTACACCAGCCTCCCCAGGACCAAGCACAGGGAATGTTTCCCCCTCCAGAGCATATGGGCGAGTCACCCACTTGACAGACTGTGGCCTTGCACGCCCCGGACCAAGCACAGGGCATGTTGCCCCCTCCAGACGGAGTGGACAAGTCACCCACTTGAGAGACTATGGCCTTGCACTCCCCAGGGCCAAGCACAGGGCATGTTGGCCCCTCCAGGACCAGTGGTGTTATACCATCTGCCAACTGAGGTGCCCCCAATTCCCCTGAGGTACCTGCCTATTTTCTAACTGATGCCCCTGCAGTGTTTTTTCTGTGTTGTTGCAGGAGACAAGTGGGGCCTTGGACTTTGTAATGTGGCCCTGTTCCCCATGCAGATTGAGGACTGGGCAGTGTCCCTTGTTTGAACATATGTATATACTTTTAGTTTGAGTTTTCATATTTCTACTATATTTATATTATTACACTCACTTTCGTGTATTCCTGTGGTCCTTGCATTATTCCTGAGGGGTACAGGGTGAACATGTTTTCTTACTGCATCTGCTTGTGTGTATGGTGTTGGGGTGGGGGTGCTGTGTGTTGCGTGTGTGTATCACTCTTTTTTCTTCCCCCCTCCCCTGTGTGCTAGGCGCTGTACTCACTGTGGTCTCTTCACCGTCATTGGTGTTCGTGGTGGAGCAGGACAAAGAATAGCATTGGGAAGATCTGGAGTTCGGGCTCCATGGCAGCATGCTTTTTCCCTGTGTCTCCAATGGTGAGTCGTTTCCCTTCTGTGCAGTGTTTCCGCCAAGCTTTTGATGTCATTGGTACCGCCCCTGAAAAGGTGGCGGATTGGCCTGTCATAATACAGTGGGCGGAACATTGACACCTGGCGGTTGCCTGCTACCGCCGTGGTGCCTGTCAATTCCGCCCTGGCGGTCGGTGTGGTAAAGTGGCTGTTTGTCTTTGCTCTTTACGCCATGGTCATAATTTGGTGGTATTTACCGCTTACCTGTTGGTGGTATTACCACCACTTTATCACCGACCACCAGGTCTGTAATGAGGGCCACAGTATTACTTCAGCTTGCAACATACCCATCATCATAGCCTTTAGTGCTGGTGGTGCCCAGTGCGACAATTCATTTTGGAACCCCTCTCCCATGACCTCCTCTTTGGATTCCCTCACATCCCAGCAAAAGTACCCTTAATATCTCCATAACCCCTCTCTCATACACATTTAATTTGCTTTAAAGCAGCTGGCTTTACTAATTTACTCAGCTATCCACACAAAATACAAATCTATTATGTGCAGCAGGCATATTAACCCTCTGCGCTACTCTATGCTTTCAAAACTGCCACTAGACAAAATTCCAATCTCTTAAGCAGGATCATAATCACAAGAGCACAAGAGTAATCTTGACATTTGTATTGCTGCCTAAAAGCTGTATGTATATATGTATATATAAAGTTAGGTTTTTAATTAACTAGCACAAAACTAGAGAAATTCAACAGTTATAGTTATAGTTATCTCAAGTAACTTAAACTCGTGCCCTAGGATAACCATAACTCGTGCCAGAGGCCAGACTCTTCAGCCAACTGCCACCACTCACGGCTGAAGGCCATGCATGCTGATGGTTGGATTAACGTATAGTAATGAAAATTACTTTAAGTTAAAAATAACATAGAAATTCACTGAAAAAAACAACGGTTAATGGGACGTTATAGTTATGAAATAGAGTTTAAAAAAACCTTAGAAATTCACTTAAAAAACAAGACTGTGCCGTTTGTGACCACATGGCCTGCAGCCAACCCCTATAACCACCCAACCCCACACTGCACATGACCTTCAGCTGTGCACAGTGGGGATTGTCCTCAATTCTGTGTGCCCCAGCCAATTTCAGCCCCTGGGTCCCCATCTCCTTCTAAAATGTATTTTTGTTGTGGGGGGGTCGCGCAGTTTCCCCTCCCCAGGCGAATATCAGCCCCGGGGACCCCATCACCCAGGGCCTGGCCTAAATATTTCATTTTTTTTTCGGATGGAGGCAAAGCACGCCTGTATCTCCATGGGCAGGGAAACAGAGGAAACCTCTGCTTGCTCCTCGCATTACACATATTTAATTAAAGCCCCTAAATTCATTTATTTGAAGCTCCTGGGAGGTGGCTGGCCCTGGGGTTGGGTGGGGTGCACCCCCCCAGATTTTGTTTAAAGCCCTGGGGAGCATGTGGTCCCTGGGGCTGCAGCAGGGCGGGTGGCCCCCCTCCACACACAGGCCCTCAATTTAACCTCAGCAGTCTTCTTTCAAGACCGCTGAGGTTCTTCCGGGCCAAAGACTGCCAGTGGTGGCGGTCTTCCGCCAACCATATCATGACTGCTGGCAGCCCTCCTCCTTTTTTCGGATGGAGAGCAGCCAGCAGCCATACAGGCGTTCGGCGGTGAAGTGGAGGCTGCTCCACCGTCACGGCTATGTCATCAGAACATCGCCCACTGAATAACGTCCCAGTATTCGGCATAGCGGTGTTCTGGTGAAGGGGTGCTGGTGGCTGAGCAGCCCCCATGGATCCCGTTCCCTCCCGGAGGATCATCGGAACAGATAAGGTGATCGTCCGTTAGGGGAGGGGATGGGGAGTGTTGTGTGGCGTCTGCGTTCATGGGGTTGTGCATGTGAGTGTGTAGAGGGGGTGTGCGAGTGCTTGTATGCATGCAGGGGGTGTAATATGTGTATGGGAAATGTGACTTGTGTGCATGTGTGCATGTATGTGTGTGAGTGGTGTGAACGTGCGTGCAGGGGGTGTGTGTGGGGGTTTCTGTGGGTGTGGGGGGCGGGGTGGGGTTGTGGAGGGGGTCCTAACACTTTTGGGGATTGGTAGGGGGGTAATGGGTGTTGGGGGAGGACTCAGGGGAGGGAGAGACCCCAATCAGTGCCAGGGAACGAATTACCTGGCACTGATAGTGCCTACCGCCATGGATTTCCTGGACGTATAAAACCCCACGAAATCCATGGTGGCATGCGGGGTCCTGGGACCTCCAGCAGTCTAGTGACGGCCGCTGGGGTGGAGACCGAAGTCTCCAGCCCAGCGGTCATTACCTCCCTGGCGGCCGGTGTGTGAAAGTGGCGGTATTGCATGGCGGTAACCGCCATGCTCATAATCTCATTTTTTTTCTGCCGGCCTGTTGGCGGTATTAGCGCCGTTTCAGCACCGACCGCCAGGGTTGTAATGAGGGCCATAATCTTTTTAGCCCCAGCAAGGTGGTAGTCCCTAGGGCTGCAGGAGGGGCTAGTTGGCCCCCCACATTGACAATAGCAATGTCCCCAGGACTTGGCCCACCTGGGGGCTTCAGAATTAACAAGGGCTGGAGACTGCACTTGTTTTTTCTTTATTATTTTTTCCCTCAAATGCACAAATTAATCTCAAATTTGCAGCAAAAACATTTTTGTTAAGTGTTTAGTTGCCCGAGGGGGGGATGTTCCCTCTGAGAGCCCAAACCAGAGCTAAGGGGTCTGGGTGTCCCCACCCTGGCTCCTTGTCTTATTTAATTTTTTTGTGGGTCTCAGCTGCAGCCAAATCCAAAGATGGCTGCCAACACTTTCGGCTTGAAATTTATATAAATGTATATATTACCTGGTGCTGATCGCCACTAGACAGTAATAGGTAGGACCATGTTTCCATAGAAAAAGCATTTTTTGCTTCCCTATATCTTTGCGCCATTTGTCAAATCTTCATGAAATGTTCCAAAAAAAGTGTGATTCTTGTTGCGCACGCAAAGTTTTGGGTTGCTCCATCAAGTGGGGGCAGAGAAAAGGTGTGTAAAAAAACAGTGCGTTTCCCATGTCAGTTCCCATAGTACCTTTAGACACGCGAACCACTGGAAGGAATTACACAAAATTTGGCTGAAAACTAGCTGTCAGTAGACAGATTACACTTTGACTTATTTGGTGTAAATCCATTCAGTAGTTGTGGAGAAATGTAGGGAAATCCAAATTTGTATTGAAGTATTCGCAAAAAGCGACCAGCTCGTGCAGGGAAATACACAGCTCAGAATGGCTGGCAACAATTCAAACCAGGAAGTGTTGGCAGCCATCTTAAGACTCGGCTTGAGCCCCCGCCATGCATTACAAATGAACCCACAAATTTTGGCACTCATAACATCTTTCATAAAATTATTGATAATATTAGTGATATTTGCAAAAAAAAAATTGACAAAAAACTGCAAGTATCATAAGGATAAACAAGTGATACAAATAATGCGTGCGTACAATACGTTGAAAGACCAGAAGAGCCCAGATAGGCAAGGACTTTCAAAACACCTTGGAAATTTCTGTGACTGAATACACGGAGGACAGCCTCATGGGATTTGGTGAAAGCGTGTCCTTAACAAAATAACCTTTTAGATCGATGCAACCCTATAATTGGTGGGAACCTGGGGGCTTTGAGTATCACTTTGGCATGAAGGATTTATCAGCTGTGAATTAAAGTGACTGTACCTTAACAACATCTGAACTACAGGTACCAGAACACCTAGCAGGACTTAGAAAGCAAGCCAGCACATTTGATATGTGAGGAGAGACCAAGCCACCGCGATCAAGACCATGAGGGCTGAAATGCGTTGGTGGCGTCTTTATGTTACTGCTGATTAAATCAAGTGATCTGAAGCTGCGGAGAGTGCAGAGTGATTATTTTTGGTTTAATATGTATATATTTATATATTTCAAACAAGGCTTCTGTGAAATTGGGGAGGCCATTTTGGCCTTTTCCCCAACTGGAGTAGAGAGCTGCCTTACCTGTTGTGTCTGTGGTCTGGTGGGGAAAAAAGTGTGACATCAGCGTGTCTCGCGGCTTGCTGACGTAACAGATGGGTGGGGGTTGGGGTGAGAGACGCAGGTGCTTTTCCGCATCTCCCCCGGAAGGTTTAAAAAAATGCTCCTGTGCTGTGCTCCTGAGTATTTTTTAATACCCTCCCTGATGACAGGCAATGGTAGTCAGACTCACCAAAGTAGTTAAGGGGTGTGGAGAGGTTGTTGTTTAACACATCGGTATAAGTTAAGGTTAGGTAGGTCAAGTTAGTTTTCATAGTTAAGGTAGAGTAGGTTAGTTAGCAGAGGTTAGTTTAGTAATAGTTTAGATTAGATAAGTAAGGTAGTGTAGTGTAGTTAGTTTTAGATTTTATACGTTTTCTATCGACAATATTAGGCACTGTTTTCTACTTACACGATTGTTTCATGATTTACTGCGTAGGAGTTGTCATATAGCACATGCTGTAACATTTCCAGGCAGTGTTTTCTATACATGTGGAACTAGGTGAAAAACCTATGGAGAAGATCCTGTCAAGTTTGCCATAGAGTCTCTTAAGGGATCTTCAAACATGATTGTGCACTGTAAGTGGCACTCTTGCTGTGAATGGATACACAGCCCAAGACAGGTATTCACATATTGTTCACAGTGTGTGTAAGTTATGCAAACCATTGTCACTAATCAAGGATATTTTGGGTCACATACTGATGCTAGACACTAACACACTCACCCTTGCACCATTTTAATGTCTCAGCAGTGTTGTTTGCTGGGTAGTATCCATGGAGGTGGCCCCACATGGGCAGAAACGGCATTCACCCTTACCATTGACTGATTGCTAATTGTTGCACTTCATACTTGAGACCTTGGGTAACTACTTGCTAATTTAGATGCACATAGGGTTCACATAAGCTATGCCTCTTGGTCTATGCAGATTTGCCCCTGCCTCCTTGTTACACAAATTCATTCAGATAGTAGGTAGTGTATTTAAGGTCAGCACATCCATCAGGGTCTACTTTGTCCAATCATCAAGAGACATAAAACACAGACTAAAGAAAGTGCATTTATTTACATCTGTGTATATATGAAGGATCACAGTAGCTTCAGCAACAATGACGCCACTGCCTGTACCGTGACCTGGAGACACCGCACATTGCACCACCCACTTCACACAACAGCTCTTGTCTTACCGACGCTGCAGGATGCCGTCACCAAGTCGCTGCCTACACCTTGACCTGTGTGCACCGCACATCGCCTTGCTCTTCTTCGCACCACAGCCATGACTCTGTCCACGCCAGCGCTCCTGACTTCATCATCAGCCCGGAGTTGGACCTGCAATGTGTGTGACTTCAAGGGCCCGGTGACCCCTGCACCGGCCTCTGGAACTGAGACCCACCAACGCCTGCTGACACCAATGACGCTGCACTCCAGATCTCATTGAGAGGATTGCGATGCCCTACACTTCCAGGATACTGTTTGCGGGTCTTGCCCACACCGTAGATGGCCCGTGACACCGCAGCTGGCCTGAATTGTTGGATTTGTTGTTCACAATGCCATGATAGCCCCAGGCGGAGCTATCAACTTTAAGGAATTGTATTTTTAAGTAATTATTGAAAAATGCATATCTTTATTATTGTATGGTGGATTTTTCTAATTTTGGTCTTGTTTTACACAGATAAATATTGGCTATTTATCTAAAACTGGTGTGGTGTCCCTTTGTAGTGTTTTCACTGTATTACTGTGTGTTACGTGCTTTACACATTGCTCCTGAGATAAGCCTGACTGCTCATGCCGAACTACCAAGGGGGTAAGCAAGGGTTATCTGAGCTGGGCATCTCCCTTATCCTGGCTAGAGTGAGGGTCCCAACTTGGACAGGTTGCAAACCGACTGCCAACTAGAGACCCCATTTCTAACAGGTGGGCAAACACAAAGTCAACAATGTCAGATGGCAAAGGCGATCGCATGATACTCAACACATGTCCAATGGGAAACTGGCCATGGGACACAGACAAATGTTACTGGGAAATTCTCCGCATGAAAGTGGGAAAGTCAAAAATTTTCTCCTGTGATGTGTGTTGTGCCTCCCGTGAGGGTGGTAGTGTTTGTGCAGGAATCATCTGAGTCACCCATACATCAGGGGCTGAAGATGAAGAGCTTCTGCATCCAGCAGCATTTGCCAGTGCCAACAAGGAAGGCAGCACAGCACTGAGAAGGGTCTGCCTGCTTGTCAGCACAACATGAATGTCACGGTGAAAGGCACCTATTGTTGTAATATAGGAGTCCTTGTTCTGCTCCATAGCTTGAAGGATGGTGCGTATAGTGCTGGGTGGCAACCTCAATGGTGTCACATTGGAAGGGCTGTTGCTGTGTCCTCTGCCTCAACACGCTGGTGATGTCAGCTATGGACTGTTCCAATGTCTGGATCAGAGTGCAGGTACCTTTAATTGCATCAGAGGTATCCTTTTTGGGACCGAGGCACCTATGGGCTCCCCCTTGGGTGCCTGCAATGGTCTCCACCCCTGCCTGCACCTTATCCAACATCTGCCGCTGGACTTCAAACTGCTTGGCATTGAAATACAACCTATGGGTCCTAGGAGTCCAGAGCTGGGTTGTAAGTGGTTACTGTGGAGCCTCAATGACATTGTCATTCCCTCCCACTCCCAGAAAAGGTGAGACAATGCTTGCCCAGGATTTTCTGAAACATGCCTACATCTTTTGGGGGCAGGATGTCATTAGCAGCAGGTTGGTCATCCTGGACAGGCAGATTGTCAGGGGGAGTTGTGTCTCCTTCTGCAATCAAATGGATATATGTCAATGTTGATCAATGCCAGATGTTGACAGTAGTTTTCTGGCTGACATGCAGTATTTATCTTCATTCACTTTCCGATCAACATTGATGTGTGGTACCTATGCGACTTGTATGTATTGAGGGGAAGTGCAAGTTGCCTTTCAGATGGCAGTATCTGTGCATTGTTCACATGCCACTGCGTGACAAGGGTGTTTGTTGTTGGCCTGCCCTGCCATTGCAGGTATGTTGGGGTAAGGTAAATATCCAACTTAGTGATTGGCACTTCTTTTCGTCATTCATGTATTTACAGCACTACTGTGAACATTGTACCAACATTGTTCCAAGTCACCAGTGTACCTAGCATCCCTTGTGCCCACTACTCAAGCTGCAGCTCCTGTGAAAGTGAACAGAGTTTGTTGATCATTCAATTTGAACCTGCTGTCAGCTTTACACATTCTACATCATGGCAGTCTGCCCTGTTGTGCTGTCTGGCATGCACATTTTGCATTCATGTGGCCAAGGTTCATATTGGTCATGCATCCACACTTCTCTACAGAGCTAGCAAACTGCTACACTGCATGAATGTGTAGGTGCATTTTTTTGTTTATTTAGATTTTTTGTCCTCGTAGTTTTCCACAACAGGCTAAGGGGGGCCAACGGGTATACATCCCAAGGAAGAGACACCCCAGCCGCAGTGAGTCTTCCCCACCCGACGCACCCTCCACCCACCTACCATGCAGGGCCAAGGCGATGTGTTAATAATGTCCTCGAGTCTCACTTAAACAACACCAACCTCCCACCTCCCCAAACAGTCTCATGACTGGAGGCATCCTTGTGGAATATTCTTAATCATTGGACTCCATTTTATCTGATGCCCTTAGAGACCTATCTCTTGACAGCTATTCTCCCAAAGTAACCAGAATTTATCTCTCTTACTTAGTGGACTGCTACATTCTAAGCAGCTCAGCTTATTAATCGCCCTCAACCATTTTTGTACAGTAGGGGGCGATGGACGGACCAATTTTAAACAAATGTCTCACCTGGCTAAAAGTATTGATATGAACAGCAGATGGCTTTGGTGTCTAGTAAGCAACTTGTTTTGCTTTTCCCTGTCCAACACCCTGAAGATTATCGTCAGCAGGCTTACCTCAACCTCTGAACTAATTAGCTTCTTTAACACCATTTCAACAGATTTCCAAAGGGCCCCAAGTTTCTGGAACTGCCAAAACATGTCAAGGTCGTCCACCATCTCTTCCCCACAATGAGGGCAGTGTTTTTAACCTTTCCCCGAGCTGTTATCCTTGCCGGCGACCAGTACACCCTATGCGAGGTGTATACATAAACAGATGATTCTTCGTCAGAAAGGCTGATTTGGTTGTACGCCAAAGTGTAGACATTGACACATTGACATCTGAAGTAGGCAAATCATTACCCCACTTCTTCTCCGGGAGGAAAGGGTCTCTTTCCCTTCCGTAATTAACATCCAGTACCACAAGGCAACCTCCTTATGGTAGACAGATCTCTGAAGTAGTTTCTTCTCCCAGATGTTCTTCCCTGTTCCTTCCTTCTGCAAAGAGTTAGCCCAGCTTGCCCAATTGTCAATACTTACATTTTGAAATTGTACTCCCTGCTTGCTCCTTAAATGTCTCCCAGGGTATCAATGAATAGTCCTCTATAATTTGACCCCACTTTACCACCCTATTTAACCGAAGGGAAACTGATAGTTTGTCCAAGAGACACTCAAGGGTGCCCGGATGGGGGCTATGCTACTGTAATATGCTATGCCTACGAGCCCCCGACCCTGAAACCATATTCTACAAGCAGCTATCAAGATTTGTAATCCAATTTTTTTGAAGTATTTTTGTTGACCAAACTTATATAGGAAATGGTCTCCTGCCTTTGCAAAAGATTGGGTCATTGCCCTCAAAAGAGGTGTGTAGTTAAATCTATCACTTAATAGGGCCCTTACATTTTTTTGTTGTAAGGCGAGATAGAATTTATAACAAGCCTTTGCAATGCAACGGGTCTCGCGTTTGCTCGTTTTAGAGCTGACAGCGTTGTAAACTCCTAACCCGACTTTTCACTGGTAATGAAACCTATTGGCAAAAGTGCATTTATGTACTAACCGGAAAAGTGCAATTAACTGTGTCACAGGGTCGATATTATGGAAATCGCTCAACTTCTGCCAAGCGAGATCGCGCTGGGAAAAGAGAGAAAAAGGAGTCCACGGGCCTGAGGGAAAACAGCGAGCCTCGCATGTTTTCTGTACTTGGTCGATGCGCTCGAGGAGGGCTATCCACCGAAGAAGGCATGACGTATGCATGCCTTCCACTAATGAAATCAAGCAGATTCTAACAGGCAAGCCCATGAACCAATGACGTGACGTGGACGGGGCTGAGAGCCCTTTTTAGTAACTAAAGCGTCTCGCTTAGCGAAACGCATGCGCAAGCGCATGCGACGCAGACTCAACCCTAAAAATCTGGTGTTAGAATGCCCCTGTGGTCTTCCTTCTGGCACAATGTTTTCCACGCAATACATACACCTTTTGAAGCCCATACGAACAAGGTCAAATTCCCCTGCAATTTTTTAATTCAACCCGACTTAAATTCTAGGGTGATTGTATTAAAAAAAAATGTACATTTTTGTAGGATAATCATCTTTATGATATTTGACCTCCCTATTTAAGATACAGGGAGGCTAGGACATGTCTTTAACAGCTTCCTTGTTTCCGCCCATGCTTTATTAAAGTTAACCCTGGCGACCTCCTCAAGATTAGCTGTTACCTGTTCCCCCAATTACTTAGGGGGTCATTACAACATTGGCGGTAAAAGCCGCTTACCGCCGCGCAGAAGACTGCCAACACACTGCCGCAGACGCGGAATACCGCCACTGCCATTATGACCCACAGCTCGGAATCCGCCAAAATCCAGACACCCACAAAAGTCCGCCACACCAAAGGTCAGTGATAAACTGACGATAACAAAACCTCCACCGTCACGCCAACAGGAATACGCCCACACTATCACGACCCACGAATCCACGCGGCGGTCTTTCAACGCGGTATTCCATTGGCGGCACACACCGCCGCGCTCAAAATACACACACTCTTATAAAAACACATCCACATTGGACAATTCCAAATACACACACCTGATACACATATACACACCACTCCCACACATCCAATACAATATAAAACACACACCCACATCACCAACAAACCCTTACGACAACAATTGCAACAGAAGACCAGAGAGAGACACCACCAGAAAGAACAATAGCATCCACAGGCACTCAACACCATCACTCACACAACATCCACGCACCTCACACAACACACCTCTAAATATCACCCCACACATCACAACACACACCACCCCACACATCACCCACACCACCCCATGGCACAGCAAAGACACCCTAGATTTTCTGAGGAGGAGCTCAGGGTCATGGTGGAGGAAATCATCCGGGTAGAGCCACAGCTATTCGGATCACAGGTGCAGCACACCACCATAGCTAGGAAGATGGAGCTATGGCGAAGAATCGTTGACAGGGTCAACGAGGTGGGGCAGCACCCAAGAACTAGGGATAACATCAGGAAGAGATGGAACGCCCTACGGGGGAAGGTGCGTTCTGTGGTCTCAAGACACCAGATTGTGGTTCAGAGGACTGGCGGCGGACCCTCACCTCCTCCCCCAGAACTCACAACATGGGAGGAGCAGGTTTTGGCTATACTGCATCCTGAGGGCCTCTCAGGAGGAGCTGGAGGAATTGATCCTGGTAAGTCAAATCTTTCACTACTTCATCCCCCACCCACCTGCATGCTATCACATACCCCCCCCCTCGCCCTCACCCCCATCACTCCAACTCCTCACATATGTCCCAATATCACAAACCACACATCCCAAACCCAAGCCCTGCATGTAACACCAAAGCGTGGACACCCATCACCAAAGCATGTCCACTGCACATACCCATACACCCCCCTAAACCATTATGACACAAGGTCCCACTCAAGAATGCAAGCACTGGGGTACAGGGTCACCCACCCATTGCACACCATGGCACACACAGATGCAATAATCATGCTTTTACACCCCTGCAGGACCCCTACCCAACGTCACCGGACAGGAGGGTCCAGACATGTCCACTCCACCCACAGAAGAGGCCCACAGTGATGACAGCAGCTCTGTCCAACTGGATCAAGATGACCAGCCCGGCCCATCTGGGACCTGGGGACAGTTGGTTCCCCTCACACTGGCACAGGCCACTACAGAGCTTCCCCCCTCTGCAAACACCAGCACAGCACCCTCCCAGCGGGCCCATACCTCTGTCCCCAGGCCACGTCAAGCAGCAGTGTGTCCACCACTACAGGGAATCCAGGCTAACCCACCAACCCAACAACACCAGGCACCTGGGGGCCGTGGTAGTAGGCACACAGTTCAGGGGACAGAGGCCCAGGGAAACAGGGGAACTGGGAGGGCTGCTGTGCAACAGGGGTAGGACAGGCCCAGGGAACTCGCTCTCCACGAGGCCCTCTCCAACATCATGGGAGCATACCACCATTCCCAAGAGATGATTGCAACAGTACTGGCCAAGTTTCAGGAGACCCAGTGGCTGCAGGAGGAGCAGTATTTGGGGTTCAGGGAGGAACTCAAATCTATCAATTCCACCCTGGGCACTATTGTAGGGGTGCTGAAGGAACTCGTCAACAAGGAGGGACACTGTGGAACAACAAGGGGCCCCTGACACTAGCCTGGACGATGAACTGCCCACCACCCCCGCCGGCGCTAGTGGACAGGAGGCACCACCACAGGACCACGACACCAGCACCCTACCCCCTGCAGATGGAGAACCACCCCACAAACGGCCCCTGAGATCCAGGACAAAGACAGAAAACAACGCCAAGACCCCCGCCAAGAAATGAGACCCCCCTGATTGCCATCCTTCTGTCCCACTTTGTCACCCTGTCAATACTTAAACTGCCCCAGCTCCACTTCCTATACCCCTTCGGACAATGCACCTGCGAGACTAATAGACTGGACTCTGCCATGAACATCCCTCCACCATCACCCCTGACCATTTTACAACCCCCTCCAAAATTTAGCACTTAAATAAACACCCTTGAATCACAAAACAATCTAGAGTCAGTCTGTGCTTTCACAAATGTGTATTTGTAATAACTGAGGAAAATAGCAATGTCCATTCTATTGTCAACATACCTATGTCACACAGCTCTAGTCGATGAGGTAACATAGCAGAGGTCACACAGTGGGACCCACATCTGTGAAATGGAAAGGCAAAGTGACAATTCAGGGTCCATACACTGGGTGAAAGTGACAGACAGATGATAGGTAGAAGAATTAAATCAGATGTAGCAGGCAGTGTTGTCTTCTTACCTGTGTCTCACTGGAAGTATTGCTGGATCACCGTGTTCCTGTTGTCTATGTACTCTTCTTCTGCTTCCTCGTCTTCACTGTCCACAGGCTCCATAGCTGCCACAAGACCTCCATCTGGACCATCCTCCTGCAGAAAAGGCACCTGTCGTCGCAAAGCCAAGTTGTGAAGCATACAACAGGCCACGATGATCTGGCACACCTTCTTTGGTGAGTAGAATAGGGAACCACCTGTCATATGGAGGCACCGGAACCTGGCCTTCAGGAGGCCAAAGGTCCTCTCTATAATCCTCCTAGTTCGCCCATATGCCTCAATGTAGCGTTCCTCTGCCCTTGTCCTGGGATTCCTCACTGGGGTCAGTAGCCATGACAGATTAGGGTAACCAGAGTCACATGCAAATGGCGAGGGACAACTGTTAGACACACACTAACTCTTAGGGACATCCCCAGACCCAGACACCTAGTCATACTGTATTGGGTCCATGTCCTCACCTAATAGCCACACACAGTGCCTCTTGAGTTGCCCCATCCCATAAGGCATACTTCTATTCCTCAGAATGTAAGCGTCATGTACTGAGTCAGGAAATTTGGCATTCACATGGGAGATGTACTGGTCTGCCAAACACACCATCTGCACATACATCGAATGGTAACTTTTAAGGTTTCTGTACACCTGTTCACTCCTGCGGGGGGTACCAAGGCCACATGTGTCCCATCAATGGTACCTATGATGTTGGGGATATGTCCCAGGGCATAGAAGTCACCTTTCACTGTAGGCAAATCCTCCACCTGAGGGAAAACGATGTAGCTCCGCATGTGTTTCAGCAGGGCAGACAACACTCTGGACAACACGTTGGAAAACATAGGCTGGGACATCCCTAATGCTATGGCCTCTGTTGTGTGAAAAGACCCACTTGCTAGGAAATGGAGTACTGACAGCACCTGCACTTGAGGGGGGATTCCTGTGGGATGGCGGATAGCTGACATCAGATCTGGCTCCAACTGGGCACACAGTTCCAGGATTGTGGTACGATCAAGTCTGTAGGTGATGATTACATGTCGCTCCTCCATTATCGACAGGTCCACCAGCGGTCTGTACACCGGAGGATGCCGCCATCTCCTCACCTGCCCCAGCGGACGTGCTCTATGGAGGAGAACAGCGATCAGAGAGTCAACCAACTCTGAGGTACTTAATTGTAAAATGTTTTCAAATCGATATATGGCTGTATTAGTGTTTAAGCAAGGCCTAGATGTGTGACGCAGTAAAAAATAATGCCATGTGGCCCCCTTAAATGGCGTCTGCCAGACCTGTAATGTGGGACAATGGGATATGAGGTAACTGCGCTGGTGTTCTACACGGTTGCGGTTGGCGGTTGAAGACCGCGGCGCAATCCTGCATTGGTTAACATTGGACCCTATGGGTCCGAGGAGTCAATGAGGATGTACGCCGGGGGTGACGGTACGCACCGCCGCGGACGTCACCACTATTTTCTCTCTGTTCACTCACTTGATACCTGATCATCGACAGGAGAGGACCTACACTGCAAGTGCTGCTGTGACCTCAGTCTGGAAGAGACAATGGCTCGTGTGTCTGGGGAAAGGGCTCCTGCCTTCAGCACGGAGGAGTTGGAGAAACTAGTGGATGGGGTCCTCCCCCAGGACACGCTAGTCTACGGTCCTCTAGACAAACAGGTGAGTACACTCTGAGCATGCTGTATGGGCAATGGCTGCTTGGAGTGGTGTGGATGACAGATAGGGGGGGAATGAGGTGTGCATGAAACGACGGTGAGTGCATGTACGTCATGGCAAGGGTAGGGATGCGGGCCAATGACTGTGTTGGAGCAGACGGTCATATCTTCTCCTTATCCCCTGTACTATTCCTGTAGGTCAGCGCCCACCAGAAGAAGGATATTTGGCGTATCATCGCCAAGGAAGTCCGGAACCTGGGGGCCTACCACAGACGGAACACCCACTGCCGGAAAAGATGGGAGGACATTCGCCGCTGGAGCAAGAAGACGGCAGAGGCCCAGCTGGGGATGGCCTCCCAACGTGGGAGGGGTGCCCGTTGCACCATGACCCCCTGATGTTCCGGATCCTGGCGGTGGCACACCCGGAGTTGGATGGGCGCTTGAGGGCATCACAGCAGCCACAAGGGGGTGAGTACACTCTGATTCAGCTGATTCAGCGCGCATTGTAGGTGTCTGGGTGGGGGAGGTGGGCTGTGGGTTCCCCTAGGCCAGGGCGAGTTTAGTAGGCAAGGTCCCTTCTTAAGGCAGGCTCTGTGGCACCCCACCCCACCTGTGTACAGAGCCAACTTCACCTCGTCAGGCTCCTGTGACATCCATGTGTGCAGCAATCGGGCATAGCCTTGTAACCCATGTCCCTGTGATTGATTAGGGAACTCCAAGTGCACGGCGTAGTGCAGGGGGCTTCTGTGTCAGTAGTGTCTACCAACGGTAGCGGTATTGCAAGCTTTCTTCAATCTCCCCCCCCCCCCCTTTTTGTGGTCTCCCTGTGCTTGTGTGCATTAGCATCATCAGGCGGAGGAGCAGTGGCACCGGAGCAGGAGGGAGCTGCATCCCACATGGCCCTGGAGGGCTACACAACAGAGCCAGAAGCCACCAGTGGGACGGAGGGCGAGGGGAGCTCCACGGCAGGGACAGGAGCAGACACCAGCGTCACGGACTCCTCCTCTGATGGGAGCTCCCTTGCAGTGGCGGGCCCCTCTGTGCCGCCGCATCTACAGGTGCAGCCGCCACCCCCCCTACCAGCACCGCCCTCCCAGCAGCCCCTCAGCGTTTGCCCCGTGGCCAAGGGCACAGGAGGGTGGGCATCTCCTTCGCTCCAGGCACCTCAGCCCCTGCCCCTGTCACCCCTGCTGCCCTCAGTGAGGAGGCCATTGACCTCCTCAGGTCCCTCACTGTTGGGCAGTCTACCATTTTGAATGCCATCCAGGGTGTAGAGAGGCAGTTGCAACAGACGAATGCATACCTGGAGGGCATTCATTCTGGTCAGGCAGCCCATCAGCGAGCTTCTCAGACTCTGGCCTCAGCACTGATGGCAGCCATTGTCCCTGTCTCTAGCCTCCCCCCTCCAACTTCCTACACCCAGACCCAAACCCCTGTACCTCAGCCTATCCCAAGCACACCATCAGACCAGCATGTACACAGGTCAACACACAAGGGAAGCTCAGGCAGACATAAGCACCACACATCCCACAGGCACTCACGCAAGCATCATACACATGCAGACATACCAACAGCCACTGCCTACACTGTGTCCCCTCCTCCTCGTCTCCCTCCAAGTTTCGTCTCCACTCACACCTGCATGCACTACATCGTCAGCCACTACCTCCATCACCAGCACACCCACCAGCACACCCCGCTCACGTGCAGTCACCACCCCCAATACCATTCACACATCCCCTGTGTCCTCTCCCAGCGTGTCTGTGAGCCCACCTCCCAAGGTACACAAATGCAGCCACACACCCACCCAACAGCCATCCACCTCACGACAACCTCCAGCCCATGCACCTTCACCCAAAGTCACCAAACGTACACCTCCTACAACCACTACCTCTTCCTCCACTCCCAAACCCCCTCCATCTACCCGTCCCAGTGTGTCCAAAAAACATTTCCTGTCCAACCTTGACCTCTTCCCCTCACATCCCCCACCCCTTCAGTCTCCTAGGGCCCGCCTCTCCAGGTCCCAACCCAGTGCCTCAGCCACAACATCTGCGGGAACAGTGGTGTCAGTAGTAACCTGCTTCTGGAGTGCACCAGGCAGCAGGGCAGCCAGTGTGCGAAGGAGCCAGAGCACGGACAGTCCCCCATCTCAAAAGCACAAAAAGTTGGCCATTGCCCGGCGGGAGAGAGGAAACAAATCTTCCACCAAAGCCGCTCCCAGGGAGTACAGTTGGGAGTGTGGAGTCAGCTGCACCACCATCCAAGGAGGGGAAGGGGCACAGTAAAACAGGCAAGTCTGGGAAAACCTGCACAGGGGACAAGACCGCAACAAGCACCGCTGCCAAGGACACCACCGCCACAAGCACCGCTGCCAAGGACACCGCCGCCACCAGCACCGCTGAACAGGACACCGCCGCCACGAGCACCGCTGAACAGGACACCGCCGCAACAAGCACCGCAGGCCAGTGAGTGCCAAAGATTCTGACGCTACTGAGGCCGCCACGAGCAGGATGAAGCACTCTGGGCACCAAGCCCCCTCCAGAACCAGTGGAGAAAGTCATCCACTCCCTCAGTCCTTGGCAGGATGAAGCACTCTGGGCACAAAGCCCCCTCCAGAACCAGTGGAGTAAGGCATCCACTATCTCTATCCTTGGCAGGATGAAGCACTCTAGGCACAAAGCCCCCTCCAGAACCAGTGGAGAGATACATCCACTACCTCTGTCCTTGGCAGGATGAAGCACTCTGGGCACCAAGCCCCCTCCAGAACCAGTGTAGTAACACATCCACTACCTCTGTCCTTGGCAGGGCGAAGCACTCTGGGCACAAAGCCCCCTCCAGAACCAGTGGAGAGACACATCCACTACCTCTGTCCTTGGCAGGATGAAGCACTCTGGGCACCAGGCCCCCTCCAGAACCAGTGGAGAAAGGCATCCACTACCTCAGTCCTTGGCAGGATGAAGCACTCTGGACACCAAGCCCCCTCCAGAACCAGTGGAGTAAGGCATCCACTACCTCTGTCCTTGGCAGGATGAAGCACTCTGGGCACAAAGCCCCCTCCAGAACCAGTGGAGAGATACATCCACTACCTCTGTCCTTGGCAGGATGAAGCACTATGGGCACCAAACCCCTCCAGAACCAGTGGAGAGATACATCCACTACCTCTGTCCTTGGCAGGATGAAGCACTCTGGGCACCAAGCTCCCTCCAGAACCAGTGGAGTAAGGCATCCACTACCTCTGTCCTTGGCAGGATGAATCACTCTGGGCACCAAGCCCCCTCCAGAACCAGTGGAGTAAGGCACCCACTACCTCTGTCCTTGGCAGGATGAAGCACTCTGGGCACAAAGCCCCCTGCAGACCCAGTGGAGAGATACATCCACTACCTCTGTCCTTGGCAGGATGAAGCTCTCTGGGCACCAAGCCCCCTCCAGAACCAGTGGAGACTGTTATCCACTTGAGTGACTGTGACTTTGCACTCCCCAGGATACAGCAGTGGGCAACCCACCCACTGGAGAGACTTGAGAGACTGTGGCTTTGCACTCCCCAGGATAAAGCAGTGGGCAAACCACCCACTGGAGAGACTTGAGAGACTGTGTCTTTGCACTCCCCAGGATAAAGCAGTGGGCAAACCACCCACTGGAGAGACTTGAGAGACTGTGGCTTTGCACTCCCCAGGATAAAGCAGTGGGCAAACCACTCACTGGAGAGACTTGAGAGACTGTGGCTTTGCCCTCCCCAGGATACATCAATGGGCATGGAGCCCCCTCGTGGATCTGGCGTCGTGCACTCATGCGGCTGAGGTGCCCCCCTTCGCTTCCCCCTGAGGTGCCTGTTTTATTTCTATCTGATGCCCCAGCAGTGTTCTCTCGTCTTGTTCGGGTATTGAGTGTGGGCCTCGCCCATGCATTTTGGGCCCAGTGGTCCATGGACTATTATGGCGGAATACCTTGGACTTGTATTCTTGTTGTATATATTTGTTTAGAGTGTGAATATCTTTATATATGTATATATTTTTGATTAATGTATTTGAATATATTACAATCGTTCGACTCATTTCCTTTTGTCCTTGCATTCTTCCTGGGGGGGGTTGGGGGTTGTTAATGTAATGTATCAACATGTACTTGTGTGTGTGTTGTAGTGGGTGAGAGTGGGGGTGGGAGTGTTGCGTGTTGGGTGTGTGTGTCACTCTTTTTTCCCTCCCCCCTCCCCTGTGTCGTAGGTGCAGTACTCACTGTGGTCTTCGCCGCCGTCTTTGTTGTTCCTGGTAGAGGAGCAGGAAGATAAAGGCTGGAAGAATCTGGAGCTCGGGTTCCATGGCGTTCTGATTCCTCGTGGGGTGTGCAGAGGTGAGCGTTTTCCCTTCCAAGTCCTGTTTCCGCTGTGTTTTTGTTCGCAGTGAATCCACCCCGGAAAGGGTGGCGGATTGGTGCCTTGTAACAATGTGCGCAGAACATTGTCTTCCGCCTGTCTGTTGGCGGTTAATGCTGCGGTGTTTCTTTCTACTGCCTTGGCGGTCGGAGTGTTAAAGTGGCTGTCTATGTTGGCGGTTTCCGCCACGGTTGTGATTCCATTTTTTTTACCGCCGGCTTGTTGGCGATTTTGCTGCCTCTTTAACACCGACTGCCAGGGTTGTAATGACCACCTAAATCTTTTTCTTAACTAATGGACTGTTGTAGGCAATATTCCAACACATTATTTCCATTTTCTCCTGATTTACCAAATAGCCTACCATCTTGCCAAATTTAATATACTAGGAAGGGAGGCTACTATATCCCTAGTATATATCATCAGGTCGTTGGTGTATAGCGCCACTTTCTTCTCCCAACCATTACTTTGAAAGGACAAAATATAACTATTCTTTCTAATCAGCATGGCCAAGGGTTCAATGTACAAATCAAAAAGAAGGGGAGAAAGCAGGCAACCCTGACGCGTCCTTCGCCCGATCTTGAATTTATATGATGGTTTGGCATTAATCAAAATTCTGGCTATTGGATTCTTAAACAGGGCTTTTATTGCTATGATAAAGACCCTCTCAAACTTGTAGGCCTCCATTGTCACATGCAAAAAAAGACAACTGACCCTATCAAAGGCCTTAGCAGCATCAAAAGTAAGAACCGCTAGAGGGGCATTCTCCAGAAGTGCTAAATCTATTGCACCCAATAAGCCATGTGTAAGTTTGTGGAGTTGTCTTCCCTTAACAAAACCTTTCTGATCTTCATGCACCATGGAATTGACCACCCTCTCAAGCCTTTTGGACAGAATACACATGTACAATTTGTAATCTGAATTCGATAATGAAATAGGTCTGTATGATTCGCACTGTGCCATATCTTTCCTGGGTTTCAAAATCAGGCTGATTGTGGCTACATCCCACGACATCCCGCCTCCATACCCGCAGAAAAAACTTGGTTCATATTGGTCATGCACCCACAATACTCTACTTAGCTAGCAAACTGCTACACTGCATGAATGTATAGGTGCATGTAGTTTCCATGGGTGTGCTATCTGTCTAAACACTGGCTAAAGTGTGCAAACTCTTGGCGGACATGCACAGTAAACTAGGTGGCTAGCTGGCACTGATACAAACCCCATTTAATCACTGACAGAGTTGGTTATCTGCTGAGTATCACAAGCCTCACTCACTTGAACATGTACACGACTCCTCTGGCAATCCTCATTTTGGCTCAGTGACTCCACTTACTGTCACACACAGATGGAAGCTTGAACATACATTGACTCATATGTGATGCCAAAGCCTGCATTTACATTCACCACTTCTAATTGCCTAACATGGCTGCATGTGGGTGTGAGATATGCATCAGTTTGGGGACACACGTGTTAGTAGTTTTGATAATGTATGACATGAACTAATCCTGGTTTGCCACATAACTTTACTCATACTTCTCACCCTCAAACCATCACAGATTCCTGCCCTTAGTTATGGCAACCTTGCTCAGCCTGTCACTTCTGAATTCACTGTTTGCCTTCCTTATGCTTTGAGATATGTATTTTGGTATGGATTTTCTTTTTCCATCTCCCCCCTGACACATGCTACTTCTTCACCCCAGCACACATCACATGTAGGATGTGGAACACCTCTGCCCTCTTCTATGTCATCACTTCCCAGCTGAAACAGATGTAAGACACTATCAAACACAGCCATGCATGTGTATAGCTCAGGCTACCTTGCGGTACACATGCCACTAGTCACCTGATTGCTATGCATGTGCACCCAAACACAGAGACCTTTCAATGTGCTCAGCCACACTTACATTAAACAGCACTTCCAGGGAATAACCTGTCTCACCCAGCATTTATTGTTTAACAAAACACAAAGCTCACTATTCTATGTATCACTTGCTTCACCCTCCCTAAGATGTTTTACACATCAGAATTTAGGGTATTGACTACCATCGCAGGCTACACCTATATGCTTACACCCCTCACATCAGTGCAGCGGTATGTGATGTAGTTTAAAAGTAGATACTCAGGGACAGATTTATGAGCCCCATGCACCAACAGTGCAACACTTGTGTTGATGCTCCAGAGGTGTAGATGGCAGACCCATGTGTATGAGGCCACGCAAAGGCTATTTGCATGCCTTTGAATGGCCTCAGAGATATGGAGCAAGGCACACCATTGAAAAACAGGTGTGTTACCGTAGTCCGCATCAGGGACTCATTCCATGGGCATTGTGATGGGTTTTCTAATGCAACCCCCATGGCTTTTGACTCATTCCCAGATTTTCAAGGACAGGTAAACTTGGAAATGTGTAAAAAAACATATGCTTACCCAGGGCAGGCATAACAAGGAGAAATAACTTTAGTTCTCCTCCTTTTTGCCTCTTTCCATGTGTGCTGCATTCTGCTGCACTGAAGAGGTATAAGCCTCCATGGATGTTTATTGTAGAGGAAGATATGCCTTCCAGTGTACAGATAATCCTGCATGCAACTCAGGCACCCTTGCAACATGTTACAAAAGTGCCTGCATTAACGCTACACAGCCATAAGTGCACCAGCGGTGGGATAAGGAACAGGAATGCAATTTTTTTTAAAATAAATAGTATTTCTGCCTTTTCCTGTGACACAGGGCAGCACAGAATGGTCACTTGCTGTGCTGCCCTAGGTCACTATTTTTGTACTTATGCCCCTCTGGACATGGCTCTGCACATCGTTCTATGTGGTGGCACTTCACATGCCCAACATCTGACTCCCCTCCCAGGTGAGGAATTTATCCTCTGAAACACACATTTCATTCCATTTCTTTGCAGCCCAGATTTTGCTGTTAGGGTGGTCATGGATCCTGTGTCCTACCATATTGTGGTGTTCCAATCCAGATCTTTTGCTTGGTATTTTGGGACTTGTAGTACTGGACATTGATGCTATACATTTCCCAAAAATTCCCAAGATCCAATGATGAAGCTGGAAAGGTGCCGCACATCACATATGAACTGAACACACATGACTGATGTGTGCTGGAATGTGCAACATATGAGTGTTTTACTTATGCTACATTTCTATGATGTTTGACTGGACATTTGGCCATTTCCATCCCTTTCCCAAACAATCAGCGCAGTGCAGTGCAGCACAGACCACAGCATGCTGCGCTGCTGAACCTGACCTAGAAATATTGTTCCTTGTTGCCACTTACCCAGTGTGTCTTGTTGGTCCTCATAGGCTGCACTGTCATGTCCTTCCACTCCTGCCACCAACTCTGCTGGGATGACTGCTCCTCCAAGAATGTCAGCTCCTCTTGGACTTCAGGTCCTCCTGCAGTGCACATGGCTCCCTTCAAGTTGCTGGCCAGTTTGTCCTTGGCTCTGCACTTGTAGTCGTGCCAGCACTTCTTGCAGTCTGTCCCTGTCCTTTTGACTTTCCCAACACTGTTGGCTTTATCCATTATTGACTTCCACATAGCCTCTTTCTTCCCTAATGGCAATTTTGAGGTGATAAAGAGTTAATGCTTATGCTTTGTCACTTCTGTTATGAGTATTTGATTTTCCTCCTCACTAAAATTACTCTCCCCCTTCCCCTGGGACTCGGGTTGTTACCCTGGCTGCTGCTGCCTGCTCCATATTTTCCTTTCTGTGAATGGGAAAACATTTTTTTTTTTTTAGATGCCTCACTTTTTGAAGTTTTTCTGAAGGATTATGAACTCAAAAGTGACCAAGGAAAACTGCAAATCACCCATACATCACTTTTGAGCACACGCGTCAGTTTTCCTTATGACATCCCTCCCACATGTCATTTTTTTGACACACCATGGGACCTTACGTCATAGTGTGCTGTGTTGGAAATAGGACACATTCGTCGTGTGGGAAACTGTCGCACCCCAGAGCAAGTTATTTTGACGCATGACTGCTGCAACGCAACTATGTGTCACTTGTATCTAAACAAACCAACATGTGTAGAAAAGGTTGTAATGTACCAGCAGTTTTCTTCAAGTTCCATCTGATGATAACCTTTATTTAAATCAAGTCTTCCCGCTGAATTTTATAAACTTTTCCATGCGACCATTATTAATAGCCTGCTGCCATTAAATACAGAGGCACTAGAAAAGGGAAAGCTCTCAGTCTCCATGAGAGAGGCTTTAACAGTTGTAATATCGAAATTGAGAAAGAATCCCTTAGAAACTGGCTCCTTTCTATGTTGGATGTAAATCAGTAGTTTCTCAGTCATATTTTGGTGGTGCACTTGCTGCCCTACCTCTCAACTCTGATCCATACAGACCAGTTATGATTTATCCCGCAGAGGAATACACTGAGGAACTTACAATGGCTGGCTCACGGGCTCCACGCACCCATGCTTCACGAATATGAGCTTGCCTTTCTTAATATCAAGCAAGCCTTTGATTATGTTCACTGGGACTATGTCTGTCAGGTGCTCGAGTGGATGGGGCTGGGGTGCAACTACATCAATTGGGTTAAATTGCTCTACACAAGCCTTTGGGCGAGGGTGAGAACCGAGGGATATGTCTCAGCTGAGACTGTCTTGCAGTGGGACATGCGTCAGGAGTGCCTGCTGTCCCCCTTAAGTTTTGCCATTACAATGGGACCTCTGGTGTGCCGACTCAGGCAGATCCTCCATGGGTGGGGCACACCGATTGGGAATATAGTGCCTTTGGTATCTCTGTTCGCAGACAATGCGATAATTTATCTACGCCGGCCGGACATATCTGGGCCAATAATGCTTAAGATTATGCAGAAACTCTCGGAACTCTTGGTGCTCTGGGTTGACAGCATCAAGTCTGCCCTGTTCTCCCTAGACCAGTTGGTGGACTTGCCTTCGGGCCACCTCCAGAATTCAGCACTGCCCTGGGAGGTGGACAGTGCCAAATACCTCTGCACACAAATATTCAACAGAGAGCAATAGTTGTATGACTTAAGTCTTGGGCGAGGGCTCCATAAATTGCACCCCTCAATCACATATTGGAGTACATTGAAATTATCACTGATGGGAAAGATAGCTCTAATTAAAATAGTGGTTCTGCCCTAGGTTTTGTATAGTCTGCAAGGTGCTATGTACAAAATACCTCAGGGGTTGTTCCAGGAACTGTACTGGCTGCTAGTGGCTTTTCCCTGAGCCAGTAAGAGATGCAGAATAAGTCTTAATACCTTAAAAAGGCTATGGAACAAAAGAGGAATGGAGGTTCCAGATTTGGAACTCTACTATCTTTAGGCACTTCTGCAACATGCTGCCCACTGGCTAGATTGGGGGCCTAACTGGGAATGGTCATTGCAAGAGGGCATGCATTCAATTAGGGCACCAACTCTGGCGCTGTTGATGGCATAGCTGCTGATCTCCCGCATGTGATCGGTCTAATGGGCAGACACTGGGAAAGAACAGTACAGCAAGTGTTTAGGCAGGCACTATGCACCACAGACATTGACATGTGGATAGTGTGCCCATTTGCCCAGATAGGGTGACTGATGGCAGTCAATAAGTGGCAGACAGGGGCTGTATAATGTTGTCAGATCTATATGCCAGCTATGGCTGACAATCCCTAGGGCCCCCACTCCCACATAGACAATGGTGACTCTGCTGCGCATGGCTGGTGAACACAGACTTATAACGCGTTTATACTGAGCACTGCACGTGGACAGACAGATGGCACCACTGCACATAGCATAGACTCAACAGCGAGTAAGCGATGAACCAATTACCCCTAAGAACTGGCTTAAAAAACATGACAGGGTCCGCAGGCTGTTGATCTGTGCTAGATTTAAGCAGCTACTGTGTTACATGTAGCCTATTTACCCCTCAAGCAACTACGCACTGTTTACTCCAACAGGGATCAGTGGTGATGTGCTCATTATGGCGCAGCGGTGGTGGATTTTCTAGATTTAGTGTGGCACTGCCCAGTTGTTGTTTCCTACTGGATGGACATGTTGCTTCAGCTTGAGAGTGCAAAAGGGTGGGAAGTACCACACAAAATCATTGAATGCCTCCTGGGGCTCCTCCCTGATAATCCTAAAAAGAAATTAAGCATGAGTTACATAATACTGGGGCTCACTGTGGCTAAAAGGCGCATTCAATCAATCAATCAATCAATCAGGAATTTGTAAAGTGTACTACTCACCCATGAGGGTCTCAGGACGCTGAGGAGGAGGTGGGAAGGAGGGTAGGGGAGATGCTGCTACTGCTTGACAGCCAGGTCTTGAAAAGTTTCCTGAAGGTAAGGAGGTTTTTGGTCTGGCGCAGGAGGATGGGAAGAGTGTTCCACGTTTTGCGGCGAGGTGCGAGAATGATCAACCGCCGGTTGTAGTTCTGTGGACATATGGGACGTTTACGAGAGCGAGGTCGGCGGAGCAGAGATGCCGGGTTGGGATGTAGAAGGAGAGCCGTCTGTTGAGGTAATCTGGTCCGTTGTTGTGCAGTACTTTGTGACCATGGGTGAGGAGTCTGAATGTATTTCTCTTGTTAACTGGGAGCCACCGCAGGTTCCTCATGTGGTCTGTGATGTGGCTGAGTGCATTGCAATTAGCTGGCTTAGTGCACGCCCCTCGCACGGGAGACATGGAAGAAAGATCTATTGGAATGGGCAAGTACAGAGGAGGCACACATGAGGAGAACCTGTAGGGACACAAAGACAGTGGACTCCCTGCTCTACTGGGGTGCAAAGACGCAAGTACTGCTAGTGCCCACAGGGGACGACCAGTCTGAAGTTGATACACAAATTGACCCATCAGAGTAGGGCTAAATACGCCAGGTAGTGAGGTCCTACTCACATTGAGAATTGGGTAAACATTTGCCAAGAGTAGGAAGGAAAGATAATTCTGCATCATTTTGTGTGTTGCATAACCGAAAGGAAGCTGCGGGGGAAGCAGTGGGAGGGTGGACAATGTATTTTCTTTTTTGTGTTATTGCAATCTGGATATGTTTAGGTTGTTGATTGTAATCCCTTTGTATTTCACTGCTGGAATGGTGTACAGTAATTCATCACTGATGATTGGATGACTGTAAGTATATATACTGTATACATGAACATGAGAATATTCTTCCTGTGTAACGACATGCCCTGTTTTTTTATTAGCCTACTGTTTGAATGATTGTGACAGCCTACTGTTCTATGCTGTTCACCTGTTAACTGCGATGTATGTTGTATTATTACTTGAAACATCTATAAAGAAATATATTAAAAATATATTTAAAAAAAACCTTTATATAAATCAAGAGGAGAAAAAACATTGGCATCATTCAATTGCGTTATCATGTCAGCAAAGCTCCTTCACTGTGTTTTCTAGGCACTAAAACAATGGGAGAAACCCAGGGAACGCTCAATAACGTTATGTTTAAGTAACAATTCAATTTCTTATTCGACAACTTCTTGTAAATAAAAGGAATTTGTCTATGTCTCTAAGCATCAGGACAGACATCCTCATTAAAGTGCGGTTTTACTTTCATCGTTTTTAGCTTTCCTAAACAATGAAACAATAAAGAGAATTGACTTACTATTTTGTGATGAGCATTCATGTTGTTATTCACAGAAATCAGTCCCATATGAGCAGTCGTGTTGAAACTGAGCAAGCAGTCACTTGAAGCTGTACCTTGAAGTGCATGAATCAGTGCTTGTACCTTTGTTTTCCTAAGTTTCATTGTCACTACAAATGAACGTTGACTCTTTATGGGCTTCGCTGCAGCTCAAGTACACACTTTGGTCTTTGACGGCATAAGTCACAGAAAGGAGAGGCGTCATTGTATTACTCATCAGACATTATATTTATTGATGCACCACTGTGGATAATAAAATGTATTTAACACACCTTTATTTTTAATGTAATTTTTGGACAGTGTTTGTATAATTTTGCTGTTTTGGCATGTTATCTTTACTTTGACCGACATTTTTCTTCACATGTGATCAGTCCAACATGTGCACATTTTTCTGAGGTAAACATCCACATGACACAATCAATTTCTTCACTTTCACTTATTATTGTGGTGGGTGAACTGTTTGACAATTATTTATGTGATGATTGACTTCGCTTAGTATTCATTTGCCTCAACTAAGATCACCACATGGCCTTGTGGGCATGTGGCAAACCTTGTTTTTGGAACATTCTGGCCGCTATTTTGTCTTCACACTGTGATGCAGTTACTTTTTCCTTCACTTTACACATCATCACAGAATGGTTGTCTTTCCCAAAGCCATTACATTTCTGTCCAATGATGGGACACTTTCCTTCAGGTGGAAATAAAAATCCACATCTAAAACACAACTTCTGTTTACATGGAGACTTCACTTTGTGTCCTTCAGTCTTTTGCTTTTGACCGACTTGCTCTGGGCACCTCCAGCCTCTATGCCAGCAGCTTGTCTCTCAACACATTCGTCAGCTCTGGCAGCCACCAACACTTGCTCCAGATTAAGAATTTCTCTCAGCATTCATCTTTTGAATTAATATAACATACATGCATCAATAACTCGTAAATACCAGGGTTCTTCATCATTAAATTCTTTGAACTTACAGTGTTTGATGAGTGCATCCACAAATGTATTGATTGTTTCACCAACTCTTTGATGTTCTTGACTGAAAACATATCATTAATAACCAACATTTGGAACTGGATTGAAATAGAGATTCAACACATTTTCGATAAGACCGTGTGTGAGCTCTTCATCAGTTCTCTTCATTTTCTTTATGACTTCTTTCACACCATCACAAGCAAGATTTTTGAGATATTTGATAATCTTCATGTTATCAGTGTCTTCAAGTGCATCAGTGAAATCTTCAAATGTCTCTATCCAAGCAGTCCATCTGTTGCCAATATGTTGCTTTTTGGAGGTATTGAAAGGTGGTACCAGTTTAAGGAAGGTGGCATTGTAAACCAGTGTAGAACTTACTGATGTTGAAAGTAGCATGATCCCTGATGCTGTGACATGAGCTCTCTCTGGCTCCCTTTGCTGGAAACCAGGATCAGTTCCATTCATGCCGCAGCCCTGGCCCTGTGATGGGCCAGCCTCAGGGTAGTCCTTGATAGGCTCCATTGGCAGAGCCGCCTTCTGCCAACTTACTCGACGCTGCAATTATGAACAGGTCTGATAGCACAACCTCAGGCACTTATCCTAGAGCCACCCTCAGCTGTAGGACGGTGACTATGTTTAACTGGTTCGGGTAAGCAGATGACCCTTTTATGTATTTGATGAATCTTGTTTTCAGTCTCTCTTTTCACACCTGGTTGATATCTGCCTTGCAGCTCTTTGTAAACCTGGTTGTATCCGACTTCAGCATTAACGCACCATACAATGAATAATATTTTATTTTGCGTGGCAGCATGGTGCCTTTTAGTAGAGTCTTGGTCATGGCTTCTGGACCAACCATGCATAGACTTCTTAGTGGCAGCAGAGATCGTTTAAAAAAAGTTCTTGATGATTTGAGGTGGACAATGGTCAGAAGGTTGGCTAGCTGACCTACTTGCTTTCACAAGATCCATAAATTCAGTTTCTGATAGTTGTCTGAGGGAATACAGAGGCTGAGTTAGCCTATTCTTAGACGGGATTGTTGGAAATGGGTCAGTGCCGGTGGTTTTCCTTTGTTTCAAATAGGAGTCCAACATGTCTGCTTTGGTTGTGTAATGATTTGGCAGTTTGTCAGTGAATTCTCAAGTAATGAGATAAGTTCCTTCTGCGCATTTAGGTTTGTGAAACTCAGGGAAATTTTATAAAATACTTTATTTCCACACTTACCATTTTGAATTCTGTCTGAATGGTACCTTTTTAGCTTTCTTGATTGCTGACTTGTATATTCTGTTAAGTTTGTGTAGGTGAAGTTTGTCTTGATGGCTGTTTGTTTTGAGCCAGGTGAATTGAAACTCAGTAATTTGTTGTTTTATCTTTTTTAGTTCTGTATTTCTTCAAGATGCTTGTTTTCTTTTGTTCTGTTTTGATGTTCTTATTGGTATAAGAATATCAAAATCCTCCTACAGCCACTCATATAGTTTGTGGTCAGAATTGATTGTTTCTAGCTTTGTGTTGGATGTTAGTTGTGTTTAAAAGTATTCAAAATTTAGTTTGTTACAGGGTTCATATGTGGATGCATGTGAGGTGGTAATAGGTTTGTTGATGTGTGGTGTTTTATATTGGAAAACTACCAAATTGAAGTCTGATCATGTGACTGGAGATATCCTTTGAATTGTAATTACTTCTGGATTTTAAAAAATGACAACTAGGGTGTGTCCAGTGATGTGTGTGAGTTTGTGTTGGATCTGATGTAGCTACAGTGTGACTAGGCCAGTGACGATAGTTTTTGGGTTGGGCATACTGAGTTTGCCAAACCAAATGTTTAGGTCATCAAGAGTGCATAGGTTTGAGAGAAGTGTTTGAAGTTTGAAACTGTGGATAGGAATGTGTATGGGAATGTTGCATTGCTAGATGGTGGTCTGTAAAGGAAGAAGAAGTTACAGATGAAGTTGGTGTAGGGTTGCATCTGCTGATTAGGGCCTATGCCTTGCATAGAAAAATTGTCAGATTTTGCGAGATTTACTGTTTGCTCGAATATAACAGCTAAGCTACCTCCTCATTTACCTATACGTTTTTGTGTGACAGTCTAATTGCCTGGAGGAACAACTTTATGCAACAATGGAGCCATGTCATCTCCTCAGAGCTGGAAGTGGTTTGGCAAAGAAACCATTACCAAGCTATGTGTAGGGAAAAGTAGTAAAAGTGGCACCCATCTGAAGAAAATAATAGAAAAAAGAATCAGCACTCAAGAAATCAAGAACAAATTCTAAATTCCAAACCATGCAAGCCTCACAAAGGTCTTTGGGCATCATAGACATGGTAAGGATAAACTATGTTTACCCATTAAATTGTATTGAAGTGAAATGGAGCAGGTTTTATTTCGGCCAAGGCTAAAATAGCAGCAGATTTAGCATTTTAGAAATCCATATAGCTAAACAGGTAATGTGTATGCTAAAAGATCCATCAATACTTACCATCTGCCCAAGATTCAATGTGGCACAAAGCTGTTAATTTCAATAACTAACAAGCATTTGCAATGTAACGGGTCTCATATTTCATTGAGTTGGAGCAATTAGTGTTGTAAACTCCTAACCAGACTTTTCTTGCCACAGTAAATGGAAAAAAAACGAGTGCAAAATAAAGAGAAAAAGTACTTCAATAACTATATAGAAAACATGGAGCCTAATATTTTTCCAGTAGTTCGTCGGTGCGCTCGAGGAGGGCTAAACACCGGAAAAGGCATGACGTAGACATGCCTTACACTAATGAAAGCAAGCGGATTTTAAAAGGCAAGCCCACGCACCTATGTAAGGTACTGACGTGACATGGGCAGGATTAGAAGCCCAAAGAGAGATTACATCAGGGGACAGAGCGCTTTGTGCTCACCCCTAAAAGTGCATGCATGGTTAACGCATCACAGACCTTGTGAATTGTAACGCTGTGAAAGTCCTAGGTTATTTTTATTTGTTTGTAAATTAATTGTTATATTATGCAGCTAACTTAAAAATACATATTTTGCTGACTATGTGAACTTAAAGTTCCTAAAATAGTTTTTGCACTTTTTTCATGTACCATAAATGTCAACTACTAATAATTTTCTGCAATGCACATTTGGGGGGTCATTCTGACCCTGGCGGTCATGGACCACCAGGGCCAACGACCGCGGGAGCACCGCCAACAGGCTGGCGGTGCTCCCATGGGCATTCTGACCGCGGCGGTACAGCCGCGGTCAGAAACGGGAAACCGGCGGTGTCCCGCCGGTTTCCCGCTGCCCAAGGGAATCCTCCATGGCGGCACTGCAGGCAGCGCCGCCATGGGGATTCCGACCCCCTTACTGCCAGCCTGGCTCTGGCGGTTTTGACCGCCAGAACCTGGCTGGCGGTAACGGGTGTCGTGGGGCCCCCTAACAGGGCCCCACCAAGATTTTCAGTGTCTGCCAAGCAGACACTGAAAATCGCGACGGGTGAAACTGCACCCGTCGCACCCCTACCAGTCCGCCGGCTCCATTCGGAGCCGGCATCCTCATGGAAGGGTGTTTCCCGCTGGGCTGGCGGGCGGCCTTCTGGCGGTCGCCCGCCAGCCCAGCGGGAAACTCAGAATTACCGCGGCGGTCTTTTGACCGCGCAGAGGTATTCTGACGGCGGGACTTTGGCGGGCAGCCTCCGCCGCCCGCCAAAGTCAGAATGACCGCCTTGGTGAGCTTGAGCAAGTTCACATGTTGTGGCCCTAAATGAAAAATCAACTAGAATATTCGCCTTTGCTTATGGGCTCCAATGCGATCCTAAAAAACCAATCAATTCATTCCTCCTTGCTTACGAGTGCATATGCCTAACAAGACCCAATCTGCCAAATTTGGGCATACAATTTAAAAACATCGGGGAGCACATTCATAAAACCCTGGATTCGAAAATATCGACATTCTCAGTGCCTGTGATTTTGGAAATTGAGACTTGAGTATGAAAAATTGAGCTTCCAGGGAACAGTATTACAAACTAAAGAACACACATAAATCATGCCACAGTTTTCAATCTCAAAAATGTAATCTTTTCGGCATTCATATTCTATGATTTAATATTAACTTTACAACCGCGGAGACTCCACAGTCAGGGCGGAAAACTCTGCACTTAAATAATGAGGCCAGTGGTATACAAGATGGGATGTACACTACTCAGCCAATAGCATGGAGCGAGGGAGATGGGACAGAACTCACCTTGAGCACTTTTTTCATCCCGATTTTTGAAGCACTTTCTTCCAATTCTTCCTCTTGTTTTGCTGCTTCATATCTTGGTGCAAAGTTTATGCTATGATATTCTTGTTGATTGACAGTTTTTAGATCCACAATATTTTGTATTTCAGATTCTAGCAGGGCAGAATTTGCACATTGTTATCGATGCAGCATTAAATCTAGGTTTTTTGTTTTCCGGCTATAGGACTTTCTGCATTAGGTATGGTGCTGTTGACTGTTCTCAAAAAGTTACCTTCAGCCTGTAGGTTTGGCACATCTCAATTGCATCTCCAGTTACCTCCCTGAAATGCAAGAGATGGACTTTGCAGTGTTCAAATATTTCTGCCAGATTTGCTTCCTCTACCTTAAGCAACTGACATGTTTCATCTGTTCCTACTGTACACAACATTCTTTTTATGTCTTTATATTAATAATTTCTTATGTTAACTACTCCGAACTTTTCTTAATCTTGTCTACATTAATTCTTACCATATTTTTATATTCTTAGTTGGCACTCCATTAACCTTAACTACAGTTGGTTTTGCTACTTGGCATCCAATACCTAGTATATCAACGTTCTTCTTCAAATATCAAAGTAAATATAGCACCCCTGCATATGAGCTGAGGCCCTCTATCAGGTCTTGTAGGGGGAGTTTACATGTCTTTGGTTACACACATTGGGGGGTCATTTAGAGTCTGGTAGTCACTAGACCGCTAGACTCGCTGATGGCGGTTGAACCGCTTCCAAGGTGGTGGAACGAACACCATATTACAACCCTGGCGGTCGGGTCGCCAGGGAACTGCCAGCTCCACCAGGATCAGAGATTCCAGCGGTCTGGAGGTGGTGGCAGTCCTAATTTGCCAGGGCAGTGCTGCAGCATTGCCCTGGGGATTACAACACCCTTCTCCGCCTGCGGTTTCATGGCGGTGCCACTGCCATGAAAATGCCAGAGGAGAATGGGTGCAGGTGGCCGCTGGGGGGCCCTGCACTGCCCATGCACTTGACATGGGCAGTGCAGGGGCCCCATGGCCAGCACCATCACAATGTTCACTGTCTGCTTTGAATTCTCTTGTGTTTTGCTACTCTGCTTCGAGGAACAAGTGCATCTTCTCTTCTCTTCTCTTCTCTTCTCTTCTCTTCTCTTCTCTTCTCTTCTCTTCTCTTCTCTTCTCTTCTCTTCTCTTCTCTTCTCTTCTCTTCTCTTCTCTTCTCTTCTCTTCTCTTCTCTTCCCTTCTCTTCTCTTCTCTTCTCTTCTCTTCCCTTCTCTTCTCTTCTCTTCTCTTCTCTTCTCTTCTCTTCTCTTCTCTTCCCTTCTCTTCTCTTCTCTTCTCTTCTCTTCTCTTCTCTTCTCTTCTCTTCTCTTCTCTTCTCTTCTCTTCTCTTCTCTTCTCTTCCCTTCTCTTCTCTTCTCTTCTCTTCTCTTCTCTTCTCTTCTCTTCCCTTCTCTTCTCTTCTCTGGGTTCCACTCCCATACCAGCCACCTCTGTTTGAAGCCTTTGAATTGTCTTTGATCACAACATCTCACTAACAACCCCGGGGAACAAATTGTCCTCCACCTGCTGCTTATTAATAGAATGCTGTGAAGAATCTCCCCCTCAATAGTAGTTCATTCGATTATACTCAGTAGACTAGACTACTGCAACTCACTCTTCCTGAAGGCTGCAAGCAATATCCTCCAACATCTACAGCAACTCTAAACTACAGCTACCAGGCTAGCTCTGTTTCTTCCTCAGGATTCATCAGCAACAATCTCATTGAAATCTTTGCACTGGCTGCCTGTCTTGAAGCAAATTGTGTTCTAAGCCTGCTGTCTGGTCTTCATGGCTATCCGTAGTCAGAGGTACAGCTATATTTGTAAACATTTGTACCATACAATCATTCTTCAACAATTAGATCATCCAGAACTAGACTGCTGACCATACTAAGACCATACTGAGGCTACACTGTATGAGAATGAACAGGGCCTTTTCAGTATCTGCCACCAAATTCTTTGAAACTTTCTTTGTCTTCATTTCTGTGCCCAGGCACGGTGTCTCTTTTATAGTAAGCTTCAGAAAACCTGGCTGTAATCCAAGTAATTCACTTTACTCTATACAGTACCTTCTCCCTACTAATCTCAGCGTCAAGACACTATTCTTCGTAATCATGCACTTTACAAAATCCACATATACCATATCAATTTGTAGGCATCTTTTGCTTCTGTTTTGAACACAGTCCTTCATTTTGTTATTGCACGTATCACACTAGCTCATCAAAATAATCTTCACCTTCAAAACAATCATTAGTCCTTTCTTTATCCTTTATCTAGTTCCTTATTACACTTTGGAACTCTTTTTCGACAGCTGTCTCATTATAATGTTATCAGTAGTTGAGTCTCTTATTTTGTTTTTGAATTACTATACCTTGTATTTTTACTGTTTACTCTTCCACCCTCTGTTACTATCTTCTCTTGTGCCATTTCTCTCACAGTTTCTTCATTATATTATTATTCTTTGACTCTCCTACCTACCACTGTTTTGAAAAAATATTTGCAGATTTCAACCATTGAGGATAAAGCCTGATTCACAAACTGTACATTGCACACTCTGCAAAGGCATACTAAAAAGTGTATGTTTTGTCTATACTTACCCCCACCCTGTAAGTAGAGATTTGAGCAATATATTTGGGAGTGAGACAGAGGAATGGTTGGTGAAAGGGACAGACTAACTGCTAAAGGGCATTGGGATTTCAGAAGATTCAGAGGGCTTTAGGGTGGATCTGGAAGTGGTTTAGTGAGAGACGTCGCCCACCCACACAAGAGTAAATTAATCGCATCACTCTGGTGGTGGGGACATGTAATTTACACTTTTGCAGTATGTTTAAACTCAGATGGTCTGGTTCTGAAAAGTACACTCACACTTTTGTGTAAGATTATGAATCTTTGCTATTTATAAATGTATTTTGCTCATAGTATCTTTACGACTACTGAGTCTCTGCACATAAAAAGATAGGACTATCCTATCTTTTTATGTGCAGAGACTTCTCAGTCATAAACATACTACTAGTAAAATATCTTTATGAAGAGCAAACAATTGTAAACTTACACAAATGTGTAAGTTTACCTATGTGAATCAGGTCCAGGGTTTCTGAATACCGAAAATAGTAAACTTACTACAAAGTGTAAACTTACTCAAAAGTGTAACTTTTTTTGTGAATCAGGCCCTAAGATACTGAAAGACAAACAATGAAATCTTCCTTTTGATGGCCTTTAACATTCATTATGGCTCCCTGACACACTATGTTCTTCACTGATGCTTCCACTATTGCATTTGTTAAAAATAGTTAAAATAGATTTCTTACCAAAGACACATAGGCTACCTTTTGACTATTTCTTTGTACTTACTTTTCTTTTGCTTTTCATCTTTCATTTACATCTACATTCTTAAATGAAATAAAATGGTCATAATGATGCATTTAACTACAAAGTATAGGACTTGTGAATTATACCTTTAAATTTCTAAAGACTGTAGGATAGCAATGTAGCCCAGTACCAAGTCAATAAAATAAATCGTCCATGTTATAGGCTCTGAATGAAGAATACAGTCTATAAGCATGGAGACTGACCTTAATTAATGTCTTATTGTCTGTGGGAGAGGGCTATATCGGTAATAGCACTTTCCCCACATGGTATGTATATTCTTCTAAGTAAATCAGGTCTTTCCATAGAGAGTAGCATTGGAATGTTTCGGTAGAAGTCCTGCTCCATATTTTATTGTCTCTATTCACTGGACATACTTCTATACCTCATGAAAGAGGTCTAACTATGCCAGTTTGGGGTTGCTTTGTCTTCCCTACTGGATTGGGCCTCATGTGGCAGTTGAGGATGGAATATCCAAATGAAGAGGAGAGTCCGTACACGGTTGAAAAACATTAGGCTGAAATGCTGCCAAGAATGGTTGCCAGAGGTTATATTTGCAAGATCCCCTAAGATCACATTTGGTGTGTTTGATATAACAACCTAAGTGGCTAACAGTATGCCCTGATGTGGGACCCTTCCTTCCTGTGCAATAGTATCCATCTATACTTCACTGATGCATCTAACAAGGCAGAAACTGGTCTTGGGTAGCTTGTGAATATCAATACTCAGACTTTTGTCAAGCATTTTTTCAATCAAATTTTGAGTGTTTGGCTACTCTGTACACTTCTGTTGCTACTTAGCAATACTGTTTTTCCCAGCACTCCACAGCTCTTCTTTTGGTTATGTCCATTGTGTTAGGAGTCTAGTCTTCTTAATATAGTCCACTCATAAATTTAATTTTCTCTTTCTTTTTGCCCTCTCTTGAACTTGTTCCCTCTTTATTCTTCTAAATCTTGTACCATTGGCTGGTACTTTTTGTTCCACAAAGTTTTAAAGGTACTTTTAAATGTAACCTGAAATAACATACACTAAATACATATATAGACAAGATCCCCCCAGGTTTCCCTCTCACGGGTATGCAGAGTTGTGACATCAATCAAGAATGGATCAATCTGTTATCCACTCATCTGAAAAGGTACAGCCACTTTTTAAGTGTGGGTGGGTCACTTTCCCATAGGTAGCATTTGAAGTGGTATCAGTGTTCTGGGGCAGGTCATATCTCTGCAAAAATAGGCAAGATAGTTCAGAGGAGAGCACTATTTTTCTGGAAAGAAATGGCCTGCACTCCTAATGAAATGTGTGATTGTTCGTTTCCCCTTCCCACGATTGTCCTAAACATATGATACCACTCCTGGAAATGTGGTACTGATGTATTGTCCTGTTATTCTAGAATAAACCACTTGATAAAGAGTTGCACAATGTATAGCGGAACAGCAACCCCCTGTCATGAACCCATTGTACTTCCAGAAACCACCCCAGAAGTATACCTCTGAGGTCTTCAGAGATCTGAATGTGTATTGATTGTTTTATTGCTGGCATAATTCCATTCCAGTATTATCTTATTTTGCAACACCCCTGACTATATGTGTGATCGTGCATACATATCCGCACAAACTCCAGCATTTGTCTGATCTATCATTGTTTATTGCGTGAAGTTGAGTTGGGGTCAGATGTCATCTAAGAAGGCATTAACTGGTTGTTTCTGCTCTGTCAGTGCTTAATTTGAGCTGGTGGTTTTCAGTGCTCGCCACTGGCACTTAGACAGTCTGCCACATGGTGGGGGTGTTTGTCTGATTTAGCGATGAGCACAACAATAGTAGTTTACTAGTTCAATATACATTAAAATGGCTAATACCTGCCCCAAAGCTATCCTAATTGCTTTGGGGGCCTGGAATATTCTGGATTGTCACACATGTAGGAGTGTGATGGTCAGTAGTCAGTCGGTCAGTCAGATCAGCTTTCTTCAGTTAATTAAAGCCATGCAAGCGAGCACACAACACACAGAGTAGAAAAAAATTAAAAATATTTACATGCAGTTCTAAAATCCTTTTACGAAATAAATCATTAACATCTTAATATGTCATAAAACATCATAAAAATGTCATAACAAACCCCACCACTCCATTGCTAACCCAAAAATGGATCTCTCAAACCACCCTCTTGATTATCTTAGGGACCTGCCCTTCTCCTACATCTCTTCAGGGCCACTAAAAAACTAGAGATCTGAACCATTTCCTGTGCACTGCCCAACATATGGAGGTATAAAGAGGTTGGTCTCACCTGTATTAACCACTTTCCATTCAACAGGGAGATGATAAACTGTTGACGAGGGGCCCGCTAATGTTCTCACAATGACACAAAATGGAGAATACCTTGAGCTGACCGCTTATTGCATGAACAAGGACCCACCTCCTCCATATTATAAATCCCCTGGGGCCTTGCTACCAACCAATGCAGAATGTTTAGCCTAAATTAGGCAAGAGAAATCTATAGTAAAGATGACCAATTTCAAGCAAATAAGGCTATATAATACAACCTGTTTTAAGCATAGTAAAGGAACTCACAGAGGGTTTAGCTATCTTGTTAACTTCATACTCCATGTTGGCCATTATCGTGAACCACCTTTGTGCCCATTTCCACTCTTTTTTAGTGAGCGTGCTTGGGGACGCAAACATCTCTGGGTTGCCCAGTTCCTGAGACAAGCTTTTTACATGCTGAAACTAGCAGATTCTGCTGCCTTTTTCCAGGGCCAAACAATCCTTGACAATCTTCTGTTTGAGTTCGAGAGCCGAGTTAGGCCAAATCCTAATCCAGAGAGCCCAGGGGGATAAAACCACGTGATCTGATAGATACCCCATCCCCAGTTCTTCATGGACAGTAAATGATGGTATAGGCTGGGGGAACCAAAGAAGCTTATGCAAGAAATTATTTTCCACAATTTGTAGTGTCTTGCAAGCTGTATATCCCCAGACCTTGCTTCCATAACAAGCAACTGGGATACACTGTGCCTTTTATTCCTCCAGCAGGACCTGCATTGGCCTTGCCCCCAACCTTTTAGCAAAGTCTAGGACTGCCCCTGTGGCTCTAGTCAGGGCACATGCTTTGGTTTTCCGCAGGGGTACCCAGGAACCAATTATATCAAACAAGACCCCCAGATGAGAACAGTTCGGAACTCTCACAATCTCCTTGGTTCCCTCATATAATTTTTTCTTGATTCTCTGACCTGAACTCAGTATCATCGTATGGGATTTAAAAAACGTTGTGCTCAGATCCTGCAAATCCATAAACTGTATGTAGCCCCGTACTAATAACCGCTGCAGGCCGACTGCTGTCCTAGCTATCAGGACGGTGTCATCTGCATAAAGCGGCACTGGAATAAGTTGGTCCCCCACCCACATACTCTTTATATTAATGGCCTAGGCCCAGTACAGAGTGTTGTAAGTCAAAAAGGGGCCAAAATACAGCCTTGATGCATGCCCTGCTGGACACTGAATGAGGACAAAAGGCTCTCAAAATGGATATATCTTACAGCAGCACTCAGATCCACATACAAGTCAAGTGAACAAATAACTAAACAGTGCTCCATTTCCATAGAGATCAAAAGCGACCACAATTTCCTTCTGTTGACTCTATCGAAAGCGGAGGGCTGGATTTGTACAGATCTGCTGGAACCCAATCAGCTCCTGATGCTTTATCGCTAGACATCCCTGAATGTTACTTCTGCATAACCCTGCTTCAAAGCCTTGCTATCAATAATCTGGGTTGCTTCTGGGGTGTCATGAATAGTCTTAAAGTGAGTGACCTAGATTTCGGCAGGAATAATACAATCAGTGGGAGAGTTCTGCACCCCAGAAAAATATGGGTGGTAAACAACTTACCAAAATTGGGTGCTATTATTTAACACCTCTACCTCCATAAGCTCACTCCAGGTTTTCTCTTTGGTTTCTTTTTTTCCGCTCCTCGATGGTAAGCATATAGATTTTCCTTCTCTGTACTACCAGATTTTTATCCTGCTGTTCTTATTTCAAGGCTTCTAGCAACAATATGTGGACAGCCGAACATTCCCTTTCAAACCATCTTTCTTCTCCCATCGATACCTTAGCTCGGCTTGCAGCAATATGCTGGTAAATTGTAAAAAAAAAAGCACCCAAAAGCTGTGACTCAGGGGAATCGTCATCCAAACAGACAGAAAACTCCTAGTTATATGTCACAAAAAATGTCTTAAGAAGCTAGTCCAGCACAATCTTAGCCCACTTAAATCTACTGGTATGGGCTTTTTGGGTAATGTGTGAATTTGAAAGTCCTATGTCTGGATTAACCAGTAGTTCCACTAACCAATAAGAGACAAATGTAAAGGGTTATGAGCACTAACAGGGCCCTACTTAATCTTTATATGGATGACATGGCCTTCCCAAGATGCTGAAATAAAAATATAATCAACAGTGGTGTTAGCCCCTCCCCACACATAAATTGGGATACCACCTGTAGACCTGCCCCCATGAGAATCAGATTGAATGAGATTTCTCTGAATAACCTCCACTGTGCAAATGTTCAATGTTCCCACCTCCCTGACTAGCAGAATCCAAATCATCAAACAATTAACCCATTATACTAAAGGTGCATATTAAAATCTCCAAAAAGGACAATCCAGTAGGGAGAATTTTGAGTACCCTTGAATGATTTCAAGTATGAATTAAGAGACTGCAAATGTTCTGTAGGAAGGTCCATCTCAAATGAATTATAGCAGTTCAATATCAGTATATCCGGTGCATTGCTAAAAACCAACAGCACAGCGAGGAGATTGACCAACCCAGTGACCAGTTTAGGAGGAAGACAGTGGGGTTTTAAAGAAACAAGTGTAAGCAAACACCCTTTGGCCGTACGACCACTGAGAATGAGCTGGTTTCTCAAAAGAGGTATATCCACCCAGAACAAAGGTAGATTTAACTTGTCATGTCTCTTGCAGACCTGTGATGTGCTGATCCCGCAGTACGTTAACCCAACCGGAATCCTTCTGATTCGTCCCTACACCTGCAGTGTTCCAACTATGCACTTTTAGGGCACTTAGGTTACCAGAAACAGTACTATTGTTCCTGTGAGGATGGGATTTCACCCTTATTGATTTGCTGAGATTGAGGCTTACTAGGCACAAAGCAAGTAAGTCAATCATTTGCATCCAAAACACTCAGGGGCAAGAATCTGTTTTTCAGTTCAATGGAGGGTGTATTGGTGCTTCTATTCAGCAATGGGAATCCCTCCCTGGTGCTCCTGTATATCCCATTGCCCTGCTGACACTGTTTAGTTCTAGGTGGATAAAAATAACCCAAAGGGAATACCCTAATATCCTTCACAGACCTATATGCTATGGAGTTCAGCAGGGATCCTGCAGCTTCCGCCCGACCAAAGTTCAATACTATACAATCCCCTTGCACTCCTCTCTCTGTGAAGCCCACCAATTTCATCCTCCTGGCCATAATGATTTCCGAAGAAACTTTGACCCCAGCTCCAATCGTGTTAGTACACCTAAACCTGGCCTTTCGCATTAACTCCGATGTCGATTCATTCACCCCTGGCTTTAGCCAAGGAGACCCCACCATTACCGCCACCAACAGGGTTGCTTTGGGTGAAACACACACAGTAACACAGTGAAAACACCACAAAAAGACTTCACAGCAGGTTAGACAAATAGCCAATATGTATCTGAGTAAAACAAGACCAACATGACAAAGATCCAACATACAAAAACAAAGTCATGAATTTTTGAAGATTAAACTTCAATATAGACTGTAGAAACACAAATCGTTCAATTTGGTGATATCACAGCATTGTGACAGAGTCGTTCCCAACAATCCTATGTCACTGGTGCGGGACACTGAGTCACATGGGTCCCAGGTACAGTACCTTGTGAAAATGAGGAAACAAGCTGGCGCAGGGTGCCAGGGATAGAGGCTTCGCTGGATTCAGCGTGGCATTAGTTCTGGGGCTGTGAAGCAGAGGAGTATAGGTGTCAGTGCAAAGCGTCAGTTCCTTACACTTCCAATGAAGTCGGGTGTCATGGATGTCGGTGACATGGCACTTCGGGATTCCTGGAGTCATGGATACCAGCGAGGCTGTGGCAGTGTCCGGCCTGCTGGGTCCGTTGGAGTCGTCGCACACTAGCGGGGACCACCGGTTCACTTGCAGGTGCATTGCGGGATCTGGCAGCGGCATCACTCCGGGTGTCGTCCGATGTCGGTGCACTTGGATTTTCTTGTTTTTTTTACCAGCTTCTCCATTCAAGGGTCCGAGGACTGGATTACACACCCATTAGCAGGGTAGGAGCCTCACCAAGACAGTCCAGGTGCTGGTAGAGGAAGTCATTGACAGCCCTGAGACGTCAGAACAGGGGGCAAGCTCAGCCCAGGCCCTTGGAGAATCTTTTTAATCAGGATACACAGCAAAGTCCAGTCTTTGCCCTTGCTAAGGTAGAAGCAGTAACTGCAGGCCAACCCAGAAAAGCACACACATCAAAGGGGCAGTGCTCCTCCTCCAGCTCTTCAGCTTATCTACTTGGCAGAAGTTCCTCTTGATTGAGAAGTGTTCTAAAAATCTGGGGGTTTGAGTCTACTACTTATACCCCTTTCTGCCCTTTAAGTAGGCAAACTTCAAAGGAAAGTCTCTGTTATTGACAAGATCCTGCCTTGCCCAGGCCTGGCCCCAGACACACCCCAGGGAGTTGGAGACTGCAATTTGTCAGGACAGACACACCCATTCTGGTGTAAATGTCAGCTCCTCTCTCCCCACTCAACCCAGGAGACTCATCAGGATATACAGGCTACACCCCAGCTCCCTTTGTGTCACTGTCTAGAGGGAATTCACACCAGTCCAACTGTCAGTCTGACCCAGACTTGGAATACACAAGCAGACAGAGGCACCGAATTGTTTAAGCATGAAAATGCTTACTTTCTAAAAGTGGCATTTTCAAACTGACAATCTAAAAACCAACTTTACCAAAATATGTATTTTTAAATTGTGAGTTTAGAGACACCAAACTCCAATCTCTATCTGCTCCCAATGTGAAACTACACTGGAAATATATTTAAAGGCAGTCCCCATGTTAACCTATGAGAGAGATAGAAACCAAATTTGTCAGTATTTCAGTGTCAGGTCATGTAAAACACATCAGTACATGTCATTCCTTTAACATGCACTGCACCATGGCATTGGGGCTACCTAGGGCCTACATTAAGGGTGCCTTGCATATACCAAAAGGGAAGGCTTCAGCTTGGCACATGGGTACACTTGAATTGGCAGTTTAAAACTGCACCCACTGACACTGCATTGGCAGGTCTCAGCCATGTTTAGACGGCTACTCATGTGGGTGGCACAATCAGTGCTACAGGCCCACTAGTACCATTTGATTTACATGCCCTGGGAACCTCGAGTGCACTTTACTAGGGACTTACTAGTGAATCAAATATGCCAATTATGGAACAGCCAATTACACACAGTTTACACAGAGAGCACTTGCACTTTAGCACTGGTCATCAGTGGTAGAGTGCCCTGTGTTCCAAAACCAGAAAAAACAGAGTCTAGCACACAGTCAAAAAGACAGGAAGCAGAGGCAAAAAGATACAGAAAACCATGCCAAGGATAACTTTTATATCTGGGCAAGTACATCAGCCACCTTCCTTGCGTCCTGTCCATTCCTCACCAGGGGAGGGGGTAGGAGTGGTATAACTCTGCATCAGTGATTGCGTCGCAGGTACTACTTCCCCTGACTCAGCGCTAGCTCGAGAGGCTGCCTCAGTAACAGGACTGTTGACACAAACAGATCTTCTAAGGGGAGGGTAAGCTGAAGCAGCTACCATAACTGACAGTGACTGTACGCCTGCGGCCGCATTCTCACTAAAGTCATTACACGTTTGACCTCTCTCCCGACAGTGACAACCCCTGCATACAATAAATAATTAATTTGTGGCCCCCAGCCTATAATGTAGTCCAACTAATGCTTTCTGAAAGTCATTGCAAAGTTTTCTGTTAGGGCCTAACACTTAGGTTCAATTACTGACTGCATCAGGCTGTCCAGGGTAAGGACAACACAGAGTCAGTTTGATTTTCAACCCTCACAGAGTCACCCTTAATCTTTGAGTCACGTCTTGTGTGTCCACAGAAGCAGAGTCGCCCTTCATTTGCTGCCTTTGCCTTGGGTGATCTTTTTTCAATATTTTCACAAGGGAGGGGGCTAATCTGGGAAAGCAGAAAGATCCACTGAACAAAGTTCCCTTGATGCAACTGTGACATGGGTAGAAGCATCCCCCCTCTCCTGCCCCCAGAGTCTCGCTCCTCATAAATCTGTGGGGCTCCCTGAACAGGCCCTGGGCCTTCCAACCTACCCTGCAACAGGTCTCCTTGACCCAGCACAAACAACTCTTCTGCAATCTCTTCTTACAGGTTTCCCACCACTGAGATCAGATAGGTTACTATGGAGGTACTCTTCTGCAATGGATTAGAAACATTCGGGTCCTTAGTCATGTCTTCAGCAGCACTGCAGGCCTTACGTTTACCCATGGAAGTGCTCGGTCGCATATGAAAGAGGGGTGGCCCAGTCCATCGTCTGCCAGCAACTGATGGGCGTGGCCAGGCCAGACCTTGGCCTGGGCTTCACCCAGGCGTGGCCAGCATGTCCTGTACAGTGGGAAGGGCAGCAGTACGTTATGCGCCTTGTGATGCATAAAGACAAGGCGGCCAGCTCCTGCCGCAATGCACCCTGGGGGCCCGTGGTCCTGGGCCGTATTGCTAGTGATTGTGTCCTGCACAGTGGGAAGGGCAGCATTACTTTCTGTGACTTGTGGCATGAAATTAGAAGGCGGGCGGCTCCTGCCACAATGTACCCTGGGGCCCATGGTCCTGGGTCACATTGCTGGCAATGTCCGTAGTTACATTAATACTGTCATTGGCAGCGCTGGCAGGGTCAATGCACGATGCAGGCCGCAGTGGCTTTCTGATGAGGGCTCCTATTCCTATGTTTTTTTTCAAATTAAGCACTGGCATGGATTTGACCTTTCCCAGCACTCCTCATTATTGTACCCCGCTTTTCTGCAAAGGATATCCCTGTGATTTTCCTCCCGTTTATTCTTGAAACAGTCCTCTCTCCTCCCTCTGCATTGTCCAGTATTTTGGACAATTTCGAGATAAGGTGTTTTTCCTCTCAAATCCTTTGTGGGAGTTTTCCAAATGGAGTAAGTGGGTTAGTGAGTGCAAATAAATTCATATCTGAGAATGGAACCCAATGTTGAACCGTGGCTATGTACATTTATCCACTTCTATGAGACCATACTGCCTCTTGAATTGTTTACATTATTTAATGGTCCCTTTATCAAAAATATCACAAATGTTTGTATATCTTGTCAAGCAGCAGTTGTGAAAGGCTTTTGAGGCTTCCCTAGAGTGACCGGCAGTGAATGCAAGGTTACCAAAAGCCGCTAAATAGGTGAAACAGAAGTCCCATCCTGGATCACATTTGATCCCAGACCTTCAGAGGTGCGCTTGTGATTTTGGAGCAAGACATAGGCCCTCATTATGAGTCTGGTCGGTCTGCAGCCCGCAAGACTCACAGTGGTGGTCGGACCAGTCGTGGTGGTCCAATTGTCACATTACAACCGTGGCGGAGCCGCCATGATCGGACTGCTGACACCGGCAGGTTGCTGCCAGCCACAGCTTGTCAGTCCTGACGGTTGGAATCGGCATGGCCAGCGCTCCAAGCAGCGCTGCCCTCCGGATTACGAGTCCCATACCACCAGCCTTTCTATGGTGGTTCCACAGCCATGGAAAGGCTGATGGAATGGGGGTGTCAGTGGCCACTTGTGGGCCCATGCGCTGCCCATGCACTTGGCACTTCACACATTCCACTGTTTGAATTACGGGCAGTGGAATGCGTGACGGGTGCTGCTGCACTGCCACATTGCCGCTGGCTCGATTACAAGCCAGCAGCAATGGTAAGGCCCTGTTCACCGCAGGGATAGTGGGTGGAAACGCCGGCCCTCCAGTGAACTCCAAATAGGGTTGGCGCTGTTTGGACCGCACAGGCGGTCTCTCGGCGGTGTGAGTTTGGTGGGCCTTGGAGGGCCATAGTCAATGGTCTGTCCTTTGGGCAGAGCTAAAGCACCTCTCACCTGCATGAGTTTTGTCTAGGAAAAACTACTGTTAATCAGTTTCTACCTTTGATCATTGAAAGAGGTATCTAGGATGTGATGCTTGGTGACACCATAAGTAGCTTACCCAATCTTTCCCATATGTTGAGATGGATGTCAGCACTTGCTTTGACTCTTAATTTCTTATAGATCCAAATGAAGTCCATGCTTATCCTTTGGCACTGCTTTATCAGTTGTTTTTCAGCTGTCAGTGGATGTCTTGGATAGAAAACAGGAACCTGGGCAACATCACTATCTCAATGGTGGCCCAAACCATGAGACAGCAAGATGTGTGATTTCTGGACTTTAGCTCTAAATTGTCAACCACTGGAGAAAGGTTAGCACCAGAGGTCCCCACAATAGATGCAGTTGACCATATCTGCTGGTATTTACTTTGAGATGAGGCTTCCCTGAAAGGTGAGTGTGACTGGAGGCATTGTAGAGTTTCTTTCAACATATTGGTATTTAAAGATTCAGACTTGTGCATATGAAATTCTGTAACAGTGCAAAAGACCAGCAGTTCTGTCAGAAACAGTTGCATAAAACCCTTGGAGTTGTCTAGTGATCCCAGGACATCATCTGCAAATAATGACAATTTAAATTCACCTATCACCAATTTTACTCACTCCATCTTGCTCTATCTTTGGTTTCTCAGGTATCTGTTGTGCCAAGGGTCTGAGATATAAAACCAACAACAAGAGAGACATCAGGCAGCTATGTCTTGGGTCCTCCTCCACATACACCCCCAGGATATCCCTTTCATTCACCCATATTCATGCAGAGGGATTTGTATTTCCAGTTATGGCTATTGTTGTGTGGCCATTTTAGTTATAGCTCCATGCACGTTATTTTAGCACACTAGGCCTGCCACTGTTCACTTTAACCTAGATATATTTTATTCAGCTTCGTTTATTATTTTAACAATAGCCTCATTTGCGGACTTGCTTTATTTCTCTCTATCTAGCGGTTCTTTGCCTAGGTCAGCACTGCATTTTTAAACAAGACATTTCTTTCACTCTTTGCTTTTCTCAAGGCTGCAGTAAGATAGGTTGCTGGTAAACATGGTAACGCTTTGTCTCTGGTATTCATAGAAGCATACATATCCTTAAGTAGGGAAATTTTCTCAGAACATCAGCAGTTTTATTATTAAAACACTTTCCTGTTCCATACACGTTAGAGGGATATTCCAGCCAGAGTGTATGCTGATTGCTGAACGCTTTGCTACAGCTGCTTATGCAGACTTCAGGCCTTTGCTCAGGTATGGGGGATGATGTCTTCCCAGGGGAACATGAAGGGCAGAACTAGAGCTTAACATGCTGTGCTCTAATACAGCTTAGGTAGGAATTAGTCTATTGACTCTAGTGACAATTTGGTAGCATTATTTTTATGCTTTACTCTCCTTGTCACAATTTTAATCCTGTCATGCTTTATCGTCCTTGTTATTGCAGTACATGATTTATTATCTAAGATGCAGTTGCTTCATTAAAAACCTTATTGAAACATATACTGCCTCTGCTTGTCCTTGTATATGTGAGACTAATGTACTAATGTAATGTAATGAGAGAAACAGATGAGATCTGAGTGACCACGAATTCCTTGAGGAGTCAATTGTGTCAGGCGCTCGGCTGCCCAATAATCCCTGCTCTTGGGTAGAGATGAGTTAGTCAGAGCAAAACCCGGATTAGGCCGACAGGTGTCACCTGTAGTGGGTTATACTCAGTCTTCCCACACCGCAGGAGATTCGGCCGCTCAAATCCAGTAGACTCATTAGAATAATGAGAGCCTACCTAACACTATAGGATAAACATCAAGCCCTAATTACTTCACTGAGAAAAGTCCAACTGATTGTGTCAAACATTTTCTAAGCATCGAATGACAGGAGTGATTCTTTTTTCTGTTTTTCACTACAACTATCAGAAAAAGGACTTTTTTGTTATTGTCTCCCACCTGTCACCATACTATGAACCACAACTGGTCAGGTTGGTCCAGCTCTGGAATCAAGTTGTTCAAACATTAGGCTAGGACATTTACATCTACGTTCAGTAAGGAGATGGGGTAGCATGCATTGTAGATTCTTGTCCCTTTGACTGATTTCAAGAGTACTGATATTTTAGCTTCTGTCCAAGTTGGATTTACCACAAACTCACCACAAATAACTGACCTTCTTTCATTTTAGTTTGACTGCAGGCATCCCCCCAGCTTTCTTGTCATCTTCATATTACTTTTTATCTGTAATTAAAGAGAATTCACCTTTATTACGTTCTAGTAGTCGAAGTTGACCTCTCAATATCAATATTTTAAGCCTGACCACTCCTGATGCTATAACTAGGTGCCAGATTTAGAAATTGACAGATGGGTACTCAGAAACAAAGGTGACGGATATCTCATCCTCCAAAATCTAAATCCCATTAAATCCTATTGGATTTGGATTTTGGCAGACAGGATGTCAAAGGCCCCCAGAAACAAAGTCTCAATTGACTAAGGGCCTGATTACGAGTTTGGAGGTTGGATATCCAGACATCCATGTTGGTGACCCAAAAAGACAGCTGCACATGCCGTCCCAGTCTCTAGCCCACCGTATAACGATGGGAACAGGCAGAGATGCCGCCCACCAAGGAAAAAGGCAGACCACCAGCTGCGCCACGGTCTTGTAACTAGGCAATCCAACCTCCAGCACCGTCAATGCCACGGCCAACCATCGAGCCTGTTGCAAACACATAGTCGCTGTGGCAGTCCCCTTGCGATGGATAGCAAATGGCTTTCAACCACTGCGATACACGTTCAGCAAAGTAACAGACAAGTGCACATTGGACGAATTAAAAAACAACACAGCTGACAAACATTGCTCCTGTGGACACAGCTGTAAATCACACTATAAAACACACCCTTTCACAGACCACAATCCTTTGCATCACCCCTGCAAAAAAAGACAGCAGAGACCACCATTTTGATAGATAAGGCATCCCTTTTTTGCCCATCCCATTTAACACCATGCACACACATTTGTCCATTCACTCCCTTCTGTAAGCCCCCTGTTTAGTAAGTCCCTGTCACCCACTTTAGTTGCCTGCCATGTCACCTCCCAAAAATCCCCAAATCTCTGAAGATGAGTTGAGAGTCATAATTGATGGAATCATAGGAGTAGAGGTGCAATTGTCTGGAGTCCAAGTCCAACATACTCCCCTCAGTAGGAGAATAGAAACGTAGCAAAGGATCATCAACAGAGTGAATGCTGTAGGCACCACACTAAGGGGCAAAGTACGTTCCCTGGCCTCCAGGCAACATATGGAGGCCAACAAGACTGGCTGTGGGCCCTCCCAAGTTTTGGCCACTCTGCAACCTGAGGGCTTGACAGAAATACCTGGGGGAGTGGAGTTTGCTAAGTTACCACATAAAAACTGTTGCTAAAAGGCAATATCTTGTATGCTTACAGCTCAGCCTTTGCTACTGTGCTGTTCATGTACTTCACCAACATTCAGTACCCAGAGTATCCGAGATGTAACACTGTCAAAGTGTATGGTTGGACCCAACAGCACAGTTACCAAGGCCCATCATATGCCATAAGTCAAAATGGCACCTGTAATTCTTTCCATATAAAAAAACTAACCATCCCAGAAATCGTGGTATATTTCAACATGTAAATGTAGGCTCAAACCTACAAGAAGTCTGCCTACAGATATGTAATACCCAATATTTGTCTAGTGTGGGAAGTAGAGGGAGTGACCTGACTGCAACTCCCAGGAGGCCCTGTGACTGTAAATTCAACCACTCATGCAGTGGTCACATGCCCCAAAACGTCTGTTAGTAAACTCTCACATGAAGTTTTCTCAAAAGGGAGTATACCATTTGTCATGTGTTGGGAAGAATAGGGAGTGACCTGACTGCAATGTCCAATATGCCCTGTTTCTGTAACTACAACCACCAGCCCGTGTTCACTTGCCCAAATACACCTGTTAGTGAACTCTCAAATGAGGATTACCCATCTAGGAGGATGCCATTTGTCCACAGTTGGGAAGTAGAGAGAGTGACCTGACTGCAATTCCCAGCAGGCCCTGTGTCTGTAATTCCAAACACCAGCCCACTGGTCACTTGTCCCAATACATCTGTTAGTAAACTCTCACATGAGGTTTACTGACCCGGGAGTAAATAATATATCAAGTGATGCGAAGTAGAGGGAGTGACCTGGATGCAAAGCCCAATAGGCCCTTTTTCTGAACTACAACCACCAGCCCAGTGATCACAGCTGTTAGTGAGCTCTCAAACGAAGTTTACTCACCTGGGAGAATGCCATTTGTCAAGTGTTTGGAAGAAGAGGGAGTGACTTGAATGCAAAGCACAACAGGCCCCGTTTCTGTAACTACAACCACCTGCCCATTGTTTACTTGCCCAAATACACCTGTTAGTGAACTCTCAAATGAAGTTGACTCACCTCGGAGGATACCATTTGTCAAGTGTTGAGAAGTATTGGGAGTGACCTGCTGACAAAGCCCAATAGGCCCTGTTTCTGTAACTACAACCAGCAGCCCAGTGTTAACTTGCCCATGAACCCTTGTTTGTTGACTCTGAATTTAAGTGTACTCAGCTGGGAGGATACCATTTGTCAAGTTTGGGAAGTAGAGCGAGTGACCTGACTGCAAAGCCCAATAGGTCCTGTGTCTGTAATTCGAACCACCAGCCCTGTAGTCACTTTCCCAATTTCACCCGTTTGTTAACTCTCAATTGATATGTATTCACCTGGGAGTGAGCAATATACAGAACATGCTCAATTCAGAGACATGTCTGTCTACCTAGCTCCATCCTGACCTGCTATTCCAAGATGTAACTATTGAGGACAGAAATGACACCTTACCAAGCGTGTACACCAAGTATTCCTAAGGCTTAAAGCTGTATCCCTGGATTGGTATCGACAGCAAACACATTGACACAGTACTGCATACATGATGACTGCAGTTACATATACAGCAAATGTTTGTGTTTGCCTGCATCTCACTCAACTAGGCCTCCAACTGGCCCAAGGCATATGTTGCCTCTCCACGGTGTTGGCTTCACTGTTGGTAAGATGTCATTTTAATTCCATCATCCAAAGTGCATCTGAAGTGCACATCCCATTAGCTGCTTGAGTCAAATAGTTTAGGCAAGCTCACAGGTCATGTCAAATGCTCCAATACCTTGGCAACATGGCACAATAGGTAGCCTACAACTTAAGAATGTCCAAAGTCTCTGCTTGCTGTAACACAAAACATTTGGAGGTAGATATCACAATTCAAATAGTAACAATGTACTTCCTTCATCAAAAGGTCGAGCTCCCAAAGGGCACACAGAGGCCACAGAACAGACACCCACTACCACCCATATAAAGCCCTCAGTGATGACGAATCTCCTGGACTCATGGGCGTGGAGGATGGTCCTGGCTCATCCAGGCAACCTGATCAGACGGCAACAGTGAGTCTCACTGTGCCCACAACGTCACCTCCCAGCCCTGTTGCATCAACATCCCAGGCACTGATGTGCCCTCCAACCTTTGTACCTAGCACAGCTTCTACTATCTTGTGCCCCACAGTCCTGGATCCTGTGGTGCAACTAGACACTCCTGACACTGAGGTTCCAGGAGCCAGTTGGAGAGGGCACCCTGTGCCAAGGGCACTGGCTTGTAGGGGTAGTGTACATGAGAGTGATGTTGAGCGCCATGGAAGTGAGGCCATTTAGGCTGCTGTTGGCCAAGACAACATCAGTCATGTTTTGGCGGTCTATCAGGAGACCTAAGGGTTGATGGGCCAGGTGTTGACTGAACTCTGGGAAATGAACCAGCTTCACAGGATCATGAATGAAAAATGGATGCCCATAACAATGAAAAGGGCACCCTAACAGGGGTGCTGAGAGAAATCAACACCACCCTGACAAGGGCTTTCATCCCAACATCTACCCCTTCCTGTGTGGCAACTATATCACACCAAATTACAGCTGCGGCAGCCATAGGAAGGCCCTGCCAGAGGCACAAATAGGCAGAGACATCCCTGCCTCTGCAGCAGCTGCCCCCCCTCACTAGTGGGGACATCCAGCAAATAATCCAGGAGGTGTGGATGGGAAGACACCCACTACTGCCGTAAACTCTTCCTTAATGTCCTCCTTTGTGTGTCACAGATACACTCTGTGGACTGACCCTAAACTACATTCCATTTCCAATGGGAGGAATACTCTGGACTTTGAATTTCTAATGGTGTGGCAGCTACTCCAATTATTTCATTCACCAAGACTGACCCCTACACTTTAAATTTTTTAAAGTTTGTCACAACTATTTTCTGTAAATAGTAGCATTGCAATAAATTCACTCATCACAAACGTATTGCCTGCTGTCTTTAATTTCACATTTAGCCATGTAGATATGACAGACCATGAGAACCATACGATGATGATGTAAGGTACTTGTGGAAGCTGGTATTTGTTGCATGTACACAGTGGCCAGCTCAGGATTACAACCATTCCACACAAACAGATACATACAAGTGTTGTGTCAAAGAAGACATTTTATTCCCTTGGTCAGCTCATAGGCTGTCCATATGTCTGAAACATAGCAAATCACATATGATTGAGTCATACTGGGTAAATGGCCTAACTTAGAGAAACAGACCTCCAGACCATGGAAGGAAGGTGATTTATAAAACATTGTCCTGTAGAATAGGCAAACATTAAAGTGGTTGATGTAATCAGCTGTATTCATAGTGCCTACCACAAAAAAGTAATCCAACATCATATAATGCAAGACTCAGACAGATGGCAGTTTCTGATGACAGGGTCATTACAGTCCAGTGTATCCACATCTGGTGGTACAACACAAACAAATGTCAGTGATGTGGCACTTTGGTCTACAATGATGAAAGACATCAACAGCTACATACAGTTAATACAAAAAGAGTGTTTAGCCAATGTTAAGGGAAACTAACATGATTTTGGCCTACGTTTACGTATCTTCTGCCCACATGATGACACACATGATATATCAGAGCCACAACATGACAAGGAACAAGGACAATGGAGTCTTCTAAACTTCCATTCTATGACTGTGCAGCTGTCTTGGTACAGGTCTCCTACACTCAAAGTCTGCAACCTATATTCCCTGGAACAATCCATGTTCACTTCGTATGCACAAACAGCATCACATACTTGCCAATGGCACAACTCTGAAGTGCCCACATGAAGATTTCATAGTGAAGGTAACTGAACAAAGAACAAAACAAGGAGTACAGGTATGAAACCATACATATGAAACAAGTCACATAGCAAGCATTTGGAGAACAAAGTACATTACAATAAATCTAACACACACAAAGCAACATCATCAAAATGTGGCTGTGTCAAAACCTACCGCATCAAACACCCTTTGACTGATTTTGCCTGAGCATCAGCTCCCAAACTACTTCCAAGAATGTACTGCACACATTATTACAACTACGGCTCATTGTACAGTCCATGTGATGACATCACATGACATATGTACACTCATGAGAAGAAGCTATTGAAGAGATCTTATTGCAAGTCAGCTCTTTCTTCTTCACCACTATCATCTTAATTTGGCACTTCAGGATTCTCACCTGGTAGCACTGCAGGCTCCCCCTCCTCTGGGATGTAAGGGGTATTCCTCCACAGAACTATGCTATGGAGCATTCAGCATGCCACAGTGATCTGACACACTTTCCCAGGTGAGTAGAAGAGGGCTCCGCCAGTCTTGTCCAGACAGCGAAACCTGTCCTTCAGGAGCCCAAAAGCCCACCCCACTGCCCGCTGTGTTCTTTCATGGAGCTCATTGAAGTAGATTCTCCTGGCGCAGTTGGATTCCTCAGTGGCGTTAGTAACCAAGGACGATTTGGAAATGCTGAGTCTCCTTTTTTAGGAATAAGACACAAGTGCAACAATGAGTTACTCACTTCATGATTGTAGCACCTGCCCTTGCACACACAAAATCAGGACACATATGACTTATCAACCAGCCAGACCCTCTCTAGTTGCAGTTGTGACATCAGCGTGGGTATGGTGCTGTTCCGCATTACATAGGAATCATGGCCTGAACCAGGGAACTGAGGACAGACATTTGAGATGCAGAGATCCGACAAGCAGACAACTTTCACGTAGATAGAATGGAAGTTTTTCCTGTTGCAATAGACTTGTTCAGTGGCCAGTGGAGGCACCAAGGCAACATGTGTGTCATCAATGGCTTCCACTACATGTGGGAGGTGAGCAAAACCATAGATGTCATCCTTCACATTGGCTACATCCTCAAGCCGGGGCAACCTGATATAGGGGTCAAAGTGTTTCATCATCGCTGACAGGACATCTGTTAACACAAGACTGAACATTGGTTTGGGCATACCAACAGATATGGCCACTGTGTATTGGAAGGACCCTGTGGCCAGGAAATGCAATACTGCCATGAGTTGAACAATGTGTGGTATGCAGGTTGGATTACTGTTTTCAGGCATCAGATCTGGCTGTAACTGACGACATAAATCCACAATTGTTTGTCTATTCAGGCGATACTGATTTATGATGAGACATTCTTCCATGGTTTGAAGGTTTGAAGGTTTGTCAATGGACAGAACACTGGAGGTTGTGCCTCTTCCCTCTACCAGGGTACCTAAGTGTGAAAATAAATACATGAGTTGGAGCTTAAGTCACTGTGTCCACAACAACACACATGATGTATAGCAACAAAATCATGTGACAAAGCATTTCTGACTGGAAATATATTATACCCAGTACACATCACAGCTGTCAACTACACAAGGGTCAAATGTGACCCCCATGGTTGCCAACACGTGTCCACAACATTGATTTGGGCAACACCCAACTATCTGCTCCTCAAATGTCTCTTGAAATGTTACAGTCTGTTCAAAAATACCGTCAGCAGCTGTAGACAGTCCACCACCGTCATATGCCATCTGTGCCCAGCAACACACTACATTGTGATTGTGTAGTATAACTGGTACAAAAAGACTGCTTTAGGATGTTTGTGATGATCCAACACATATATCGGTGTTGTGAATCAATAAGAAGAACTAGTACTGCATTTCTAACCGCTAAATTGGCAGATGCTTGACCTAATTCACTGGAGATTGGGAACCGCCCGTGGACGCCAGTGGAAGTTGCCCACACAGTGAGCGGTTTCAACCATGGCAGACACAGCCGTAGGCTAACGGTGTTGCCTGTGAAGGTCACAGGCAAATGGCTGTGCATGTCGGCGGTGATGACCACATACGTGGCATACGTGTGTCCTGCATCTTGTAATTTCACTTACTTGATTCTTGACACTGCTGTCATCAACAGCTCCTCCACTTCAGCTACTGTATGCCACCTCTGGGAGCAATCATGTCACAGCCAGCAGGTAAAAGGGCCCCTGCCTTCTCTCCAGAGGAGCTGGAGAAACTCATGGAAGAGGTCCTTCCCCTGTATGGTCAGCTCTATGACTCACTAGAGGAGTACAGAAAAATTCTCATAGCACATTTGACTCTTTTTGAAACCATCCTTAACTTCCTCACAGGCTACAATGTGCCCCTGTGTACTAGTTAGACTTCTTGTGTGTCTGTTGTCACATTTTGTGCGGCATAAATGGCATGTACATGGTGCAGATAGAGAAGAAAAGTATTGCACATTCACAATATATTGTGTGATGCGTTTTGAGATCTAGATCATCCTTGTTTTACATTCATATATCTAGGTAAGGAGACTTTACAGCCACACAATGACATATCAATGGATATGATGGCTGTAAATGTCAAACAACATGTATGTGCATGACAGCATGAGTTGTGTGTGCATACTGTTTGAGTTATTTGAGGATCTTGTAAGCAATGTGCACAGTGCCACAGATCACTCAGCCCACATCTGGCCTTGCAAAAATGTTGTATGAGAGGCATATGATGACTCACAGTGCAATTCAGAGTGCTACACAAGCCACAAGCCACATTTAAGATGGCCACATGATGTACTGACATGCATGGAAGTGATGGAAATGTCACTGTCATGTGCGTTCTGTATGCCCAGCCTGCAGAGACAGGTCTTGTCAAATGTATGTCCCAGTATGGGACAATGGGGGTCCGCCAACGACCGCGGGAGCACCGCCAACAGGCTGGCGGTGCTCCCATGGCATGTACTGCCGCGGTCAGATACGGGAAACCGGCGGTGTACCGCCGGTTTCCCGCTGCCCAAGGGAATCCTCCATGGCGGCGCTGCAAGCAGCGCCGCCATGGGGATTCCGACCCCCTTACCGCCAGCCTTGTTCTGGCGGTTTTGACCGCCAGAACCTGGTTGGCGGTAACAGGTGTCGTGGGGCCCCTGGGGGCCCCTGCAGCGCCCATGCCAATGGCATGGGCACTGCAGGGGCCCCCTAACAGGGCCCCACCAAGATTTTCAGTGTCTGCCACGCAGACACTGAAAATCGCGACGGGTGCAACTGCACCCGTTGCACCCATTCCACTCCGCGTGCTCCATTCGGAGCCGGCATCCTCATGGAAGGGGGTTTCCCGCTGGGCTGGCGGGCGGCCTTCTGGCGGTGGCCCGCCAGCCCAGCGGGAAACTCAGAATTACCGCGGCGGTCTTTTGACCGCGCAGCGGTATTCTGCTGGCGGGACTTTGGCGGGCGGCCTCCGCCGCCCGCCAAAGTCAGAATGACCCCCATAGTCCAGGCAGGGGTAGAGTTACTGTGTCTATGCAACTGTGGCACTGTGTCCACTCCCTGTAGACCTGCAAATCCTGGCATGTGGCCAATATGAGGCTAAAGTGGCAAGATTAGGTCTGAATGCCTTAGTAAATTGACTAGATTAGGACAGGATACTGAGGTAAATCTCTGAACTAGTACATATTTGCATTTTGCATCATTGTCAATGTGTCATTGACTTGACAGGTCCCTTACTCCCACAGCTGTTGTAATCTTTACATAAATCATATTTGTCCAGTATCTCTGTAAGTTTGAAACATGTGGTCAAAAGTGTGTCCTGTGCTACAAGTACATACCACACAAGCCCAACCTGAAGTGACATGAGTATATATTGGGTAGACCACATGTCCATGCATGCACAGCAAATAAACTTTCTGTGCCCCCACTGCAGCCCTTTCATTGTCGCTCAAGTCTTCGGGTGAAGTCTGTACTATGGTAGTTGCCTGTAGGGACTGTATGCAGTGAGTCAGTGTTGCAGAGTGTAAATGTGTCTGTCCTGTCAGGCTCAAGGAGTTCACCCTTCAGAAGGCCACAATGGTGTGTTGTGTTTCACTGTGGCTCACATCACAGTACATGTTGCTTGAGCCTGGGCTACCAGATGTCAGTAGGCTTGCTTAGTCGGTTTAGGCCATGAGCAGGGTGTTGGGTTAGTCTGCAGATTAATCCCAAAGTGTGTAGTCATGTTCCTGTACTTATCAGCATGTGTGCTTTACAATTGTGGTGTGTTGGCAATTTTCTGCTTGGTGTTTCTGACGTGTGTGACACAACCATTTGGGCAAAAACGTATGTTTGTAACCTTGTGATTTGTTTCTTGCATACATAAAAGTCAACACCCATCAGAAGAAGGGGATATGAAGAGCCGTCACCCAGAAGGTGCAGACCTTGGGGGTTCATAGCCAGTGGACCGCCCACTGTCGGAAGAGGTAGGCGGATCTGAGAATCTAGGCCCAGAAGATCGTTGAGGTCGAGCTGGGGCTGTCTTCCCAATGGGGTGGGATGCACATAGGAGCCTGGCCCCACTATTGGCTTGTATTCTGGTTGTGGCCTATCGGAGCTTGATGGGTGTTTGAGAGGAGCACAGCTGCCACAAGGGGGTGAGTCAAGGGCATATTTCTGCCTGTAACATTGCCAAGTTGAAGTGTTAGGTTCTGTCATATCCCCCTGAAGATTGGGGATAGGCAATGTGTGACACAAGAGGAGTAACTGTTTGTTGTATAGGTCAAACGTTGGTGCATGCTGGTGTGCCTTGCCTATTAGTCCAGTGCCCTAGGACACAACAGAGTAGCGTCCACAACCAATTTAATTTCCTGGGCCAACACATACTTGAGTACAGTGATCAATCAGGTCATATTGTTTGTTCATGTGGATGTAATTTGAAAACAACAGTCCACTACTTTTCAGTGTGACAGCCCAAAAAGCATGAAATAATAGATCACTGTTCTCAACCATGTGCCTGCGCAAGTGAGTATATTGGCATCTGTCCCCTAGAGGCCGCTTGTCTTCAATGTGTTATAAATTCTGGTACCTCACTAATGTCTGTCATGTGGCCATTATACATGTAACAAAGCATACATTGCTCTTTAGGTGCAGTTGTAGAGCAATACATTCCCTTGTTCAGTAGTGAATGTCCATTGACATGATTTTGGTGACATCACAATTGCCATCATTCCTTGTGCCTACATGTTAGAATGTGTTCCTTTCACTTTTGCCAAATCATTTTCACTGCTGTTTCATGCATGTTGTACCTGTCTTCATGGGATGATGTCTCAATTTCCTTACATATGTGTGCATGCCAACATGTGTTTGGAATTGGACATATGTAATGGGGCTGAAGTTCATGCGGTGGCACAGATATGAGTGTTTACTCTGCATTTCGTCTGTCACCTGTTGTTATTACATTTGTCGCCCCAAGCGGGAAGTGTATACCCAGAAGTGGGTCCCGTACTTGCTATGCCACCAGATTCAAGCAAGCCTGGCTGATGAAGGGTGATACCCTGAAGCCAGTCCTAGGATGCTTGTTTCTGGTTCAGGGAGAACCTGCCCTGGCAGTTCGGACTGGACTGTTCCCATGGGTAACAGGGTCAAGACTAATTTGCATATGGCTGGGTCCAAACTGGAATTGCATGGCAAGCAACAAAAACTGAAGGATTAAACCTAGATCTATGACTGGGGGTGAATGTTTGATTTGCTATGCATTCCGTCCACCATCTGTTGTTTTTGCATTTGTCGCCCCAATTGGGAAGGGTATGCCCAGATGTGGGTCCCATGCTTTCTATACCACCAGAGTCAAACTAGTCTGGATGATGAAGTGTTATACCCTGAAACCGGTCCCAGGATTCTTTTTTTCTGGTTCAGGGAGGACCAGGGCTGGTAGTTCGGGCTGGACTGTTCCCATGAGGAACAGGGTCAAGCCTGATTTGCATATGGCTGGGTCCAAACTGGAAAAGCATGGCAAGGAAAAAAACTGATGGATTAAACCCAGATCTGTGACTGGGGGAGAATGTTTGATTTTCTCTGCATTCCGTCCATCATCTGTTGTTGTTTTTGAAGTCAGGAGTGTATCATCATTGATTAGTGGCTCACACATACCCTCACCAATCAGTGCATGTAATTTGGCACATACAACTGAAGTTCCAATGAAGGACATGCCAGATAAGACTACAGTTTTTAACCACAATGTTAATTGCAGTGCCAGTTATGTAGAATCAGGTAGAAAAGTTCTTTGCACATTTGAACTGGGAAAGGTAATTACCTAAGTGTTGACATGCATCATGGAGTGACCTGGATTTATGTGGGAATAATATGTCCTTGTGTAAACCATTCATCCAAGGGAATCTGTGTTTGCATGACAAAAAAAGATAGTGATATGGCTCCCCATTGTGCAACATGTTAAGTGTCTTCTACAAGTACTTGAGAATCCCTGGGCCTCTACAACATTTAAAGAACTATTGACTCCTATTGATACAATCAAAGTATGGTATTGTCAGGACTACCAATCAAGAGAGGTGTTATCCCTGGGTCTATCTGATTCATTGTGGTGTGGATTTTGTATACATATCTCTCTGACATTTTGCCCAACTTGTCTCCAGTGTACATTTCCGTGGAAGATGTTTTATCTATCTGAGTAACATTAATACAACTTCCACGAGCCCATTTAGACAATGTACACATATTGAAGTGACCACTGTTGATTTATTTCTAGTATGACATGGGTGTTTCCATGTCACCTTCTTCAGGCTACTCTGCTTCTTTCTGCAACATGGCTGGATCATTTGGCCATAATTTCTTGATGATGTGGCATTGGGTATACATGAAGATTAGCGAGATGCATGACCTTGTGTCGGATACTATTGTATCACAACAGGTAACTGAGAAATGCAACATGTGGCAAACTCCTTATTTAATAGATACTGTGATTGGACAAATTCACCCATGCAATCAAAGTTGTATGTGATTCAGAATTTCCTGTGGGCAACTGTTGACAGTTCATGTAACATGCATGCATATGGTGAGGCAAATGTTGGAGCCACTTTGCTGTAGATTGTGGCTGAGGGCTACTGTACGTCATGGTAATGTTTGCTAATCACAGCTTTTGTTCAAGTGTGGTCAGGACCATGAAGTGACCCTATTTGTCTTTGTAATTTCAGCATCATCCCAGGCAAGAAGAGAAGACAGGGCAGAACCAAATGGGGAAGCAGCAGATCCCTGTATCGCCAGTCATGAGACAATGGACACAGAGGGACCCAGTGGCCAGGGGGGTGAGGAGACTGCCATGGAAGACACAGGATTGACCTCATCATCTTCTGATTCTTCCTCCGGTGGCCAATTCCTGGTGGTTGAGGACCCATCAGGACATGCTCCTGTTCCATCATTGTCCAGCATCCACAGTTCCATCACCGCCCTCCCTGTTGCTCCTCACTCAGTTGGCTACTGTGCCCACTCCAAGAGGGTGCGTGTCTCATTTGCCCCAGGCACCCAACCCCCTGCCCCCATTGTCCCTGCTGCCCTGAGTGAGGAGGCTATTGACCTTCTGAGGAGTATCTTTGTAGGTCAAACTGCCATTCTGAATGCCATCCATGTGCAGGGCAGCCAGCTCCAGAAGATGGTTGTGTACCTGGAAGGCATTCATAGGTCCATGTCTGGACTACAGAGATCTTTTCAGGCTAAGGATCTCCTCACTGAAAACGTCCACCCACCCCACCCCACAATCTTTCCCCTCACCACCTACCTCTCTCCAATCCAAATTCCTTTTTATCTACCTGTCCCAAGTACACAGACACATTTGCACGCCCAATCTCAACACATACAAGCAGCACACATAAACACAAGCATCACAAGACACATCAAGCACTCAACAGTCACTCACAGAGACCACAACAACCACCAATCACACAGACATCACCACCACTACCCCTTCTGACCCGCATACCACAACCACCATACTCACAGACAGCACCACAACACCCAGTAACACATCCACTGCAGACACCACACAAACCGAAGCCTAGCTCTGCCACGCACGTACCAGCAGCATCCACCCCCACAGGCAAGACAACAACTCCGTAAAACCCCCAAACTCTAATCCCTTGTGAAGACACTATCTGGTTTCCCAATGTAAAGTTTATTTTTGCACTTGCACTTTCCCCTGTGACTTCCACCCCCCCATACCCAAGAGTACCCACCCACATCCAAACCCATCCCTTCCACACCCACATCCTTCCCTGTCACACCTGCTCCCCCTGCAAGTACCCATACCTCTCCCACCCTGAAGAAGAAGCCCACTCCTTCTAAGGAGAAGACCACACCTCCCAAACCCACACATTTCAAATCCGACTCCACCTCACCCAAGTATGATCCCTGAGGTGCCTGCATACCCACTTGATGCCCCTTTCTGTAGATGTTCTCTGGCAGTGATTAGAGTCAAGCTGGAGCATTATACTGTGCATGGACTAACATATGGACTGGCCAATGACCTTTGCTCTTCATCATTTCAATTCAATAAACCCAAGTTGTTATTTGGGTATACATTTGTCCTGCCATTACTCTTCTATTTTGTTGTTGTTCCTGAATAATTTGTGTTGTTTGCCTACAGTTGTATGTGTTTCACCCTGATTGCTGATCCATTTGCTGTGGTTGTCAAGATCTGACTTTGTGGGCAGTGCTGGGGTCACCCAGGGCAAGGGTAGATGTTCACTGTAAGGATATGTGGGTGGCAATCCAATTGTGGTATCATTGCATTGTGTTTTATTTGATATGGGAAGCATTTCATCTTTGGTTGCCCAATGTTAGCATGTATTGTGTTAGATTTGTCCTTCTGATGTAGATTGGACATTTGTCTCATATCTCATGTGTGCAAGCTAGAGTTTTGTTTGTCCAAACATGCAGGGTATTTAATTGTGCTACTTTCCTTTACATTTGACTGACCATGTGTCCATTGTGATGTGTGTACCTTTCAGATACTTTATCTAAATGTGTGACCCATGCTGTTGCACTGATTTTATGACTTACACCTATTGCAGATTGACATGGCACGTGGCTCTACTATTGCTACATGAAGGGCTAGTTACTGTGCAAATGGTGCTTTAGAGGCATGTGCAAAGTGAAATGTGTCTCAGGGCAGCATCCTTCCAGGAGTGCCCCTGATGCCCCCATCTGCAGGTAATGTTTACATTGTGAGCTTTGGATATTTGTCTCACAAAATATTGTGCATCCCTTTGACCTTCCATTGTGTTGCAATGTGGGTACTATGTGTGGGTCCATTACAGGGATGTTACATGGGGTATTTGTCTTAAATGACACATCCATACATATGTGTCTTCCATCTCACAACAGTCTATGGCATGTGAACAATGTGAGAGTGTCAGTTTAATTATGTGCGATGTTGATATGGTGTTGTGTAGCACAATGCAATGTACACTTCACTGTCCCTGAAACTGGGATATGGGGACGTGTGTTTTTGTGGAGTGTGGTAGTGTTGTGTCAGTGACCTGCCGGAAGGGGCCGTCATGTGGCTGTGAATGGGTCATTTGTTGTGAACAACTCCAACCCGGGACACAATGACAAGTGTACTTGGTCCACATGATGTAATCGACATACCAGGTGGATGACAACACCTTGATCTGTAGTTGAGTTTTGGAACATGGACAGGTGTGTGGTCTTACTGTCGATTGCGTTCACGGCGGCATGGATTTTGGGCTTCATCTATGAGCAGCAGCAGGACGTTTATGATTGGCCCATGGCGGCACAGGACGTGTGATGCTGCCTGCTAGTAAGTTCCTTCCTTTAAGCTCTCTGTTTCCACCGACTAAGACGTTGTGGTTGAATTGCCACAGTCACTTTGGAGGAAGTCATCATCATAATCTATCTGGTGGAAACACTGGCTTTGATGGTCTGATTGGCCTCTCTTGCCACTGCGGCGGTCTGCACTGCCTGACAATGCCAATGGGACCACAGTAGAATTTCCTCTATGGGACCACATGCATCATAGTACGGTTGTCCTACCGACAAGTCGACGGTGGTCAGACTGCTGCCATGGTGATCCACAGACCACCAAACTTGTAAGCAGGCCCTACTGAAGGAAATAGTGGGAAACTTCAAAGTAAGGGGATTTGATGTAAACAGTAATGGTTCTTGACAAAGTAAAACCCATGAGGCAATAATATGCCACACCTGCAATGTGATGGAATCCCAAGGGTTGCTAGGGAGAGCATCATGATCCCCATCATGACACTGAATAGAGGGAAGTGTGGCCTGACTGTACCACCCAGATGTCAATTACCCTTGGGATTCCTTCACATTGTAGGTGTGGAATATTATTGCCACGTGATTTTCTGGTGAAGAACCATAAATGTTTCCATCAAACCCCCTTACTCTGAAATATCCCACCACTTCCTTGCTTAGCCGTTGAGGCCTTGTTTTTGGGTGCCTCAGATGGTTCCCTGAGTCAACTATCCCCATCTGCCTAATACCTCGAGGTGTTCGACTGTATGCTGGGAGAGTCACTCTGCACACAAACTGTGAGTGGGGGTGCCAACCAATAGCCTTGCCATTCTACTTGCTCCTCATTGTGTATCTCTAGGGAAAAATCAATCTCCTATCAGGGTTTTACCTGAAGGCTAAATGAGTCCACGCACCACTTTAATCACACAGACTCAGACTGATTGTGCCACTATTTTAGTGGTGCCAGCTGCTCTCTCCACCTCATAGCCTCTCAAAGGTGCCTTCTCCTATTGGGCACGTGATATATGTATACATTAGGCCCACCAATTCAGCCCAGCATGCTTACCCCACCTAACTGCTCCTCAGTACCCTTCCTAAGTTTCAATCCACTTGGCATTCACATGCCTGACTCCACAGGTCTGGGGCTTCCCCAAAAGGTATCACTTTGTTTTTTGTGAATACCTACTGCCATTTCTCTCAGAGGCATGTGCAATAGCAGGTAGAGCCAGCATTGACCATTCTAGGCCATTGTTGCACGCCTGTAGGATGCCTACTTCTTGTCCAGGGCTCAGCTTACAATGTCTGTACAAATGCCATCTCTGATCTATGTTTGGTCATTTTCTGCGTTCAGAGCCACTCATCCCAATTTTAGCAAATGGAAGGCTGCCCCCCTCTCGGGCAGCAATTTAGTGGTGATTAACATCAGTTCACAAACAGGCCGGGATGATGGTAATCAGGGACTGCCTACTCATCCACTATCTTGGGTAACTACATGGGATTGACCAGCTCTCTTGCTTTCATTGGATCAAAAAAAGACCTTGATTTGGGTCTTGATAGCGAGCTAGATTCAACGATTGAAGATGAAGGTTGAAAAATATGGCATTGGCTCCTCTTTAGCCTTGTCAATACAGCACAGTAATGTGTAGTTATTGGAACACTGCAAGGTGTATCTAATTGTCAGCAGATCAATGTTCTTCCAAATGACCGTGGTGTGAACAGTTAGAGTGCTTGTACTGTTGTTACTCTGATAATTGGCATGAAGGTCACATTTAATGAAATGATGCCTCTTTATCCTTCTACAATCATTGAGCCATTGTGTTTTCAAACATTACACATCAACAAACTTGGTTGTAGGCTACAACATTTTGTTCTCATTTGAAAAATCTCAGAAGAATGTCAATAAAAATAATTTTGTATTCATGTAAAACCATGGAATCCCAACAATCTTACACAATACCATTAGGTTTGGTAGGGAGAAAATCTTTAGCAAAGATGGTGTGCATCTTACTTATATTGGCACCATATGTTTCTTTGAAACATTCATAAATGTCAGCTATACATTACCTGGTAAAACCACAAAACATATTCTATAATGAATCACAGTCTCATTTCAAATAACAGCCTTTTCCATGTTGAAACTGCACTGTACAAATTAGCTTTTCTTCGCTGCGAAAATTACATAACTCCCAAATACTCTCCGTACCCTTATTTTCTAGATTGCCTTGCTCTCTGCACGTGTTGCCCAACTCTTTTATCTTCACGCCGCTATGACAAGCTTCTCTAGCTTCACAATTTCTGCACATGTACAAATATTGAACTCTCCCTGCATTGGCCAAACTGTATATCCTATTGTTTGAATTGATCTATTTTTTAATTCATTTTTTACTTTTAGCCATAAAATCATGGGGCAATACTTAACCTCCACTCTGTTTTTAAAAAACTCACTATTGATGTTGCAGTAGTTCAATCACGATTTCTTGACTTTTATCACACTTTTTTCTCACCTGCTTTTGAGCCTATTCTGCTAATGTACCATTGCTTAAGCCTTGGTTCTTCATATTGTTAATTCTACTTACTCTAAGAGTGATATCTCTGACCCTAGTTGATTTCCTTTTCATTGGCCTCCAGTAGAAATTTCCTCTACCTTCCTCTTAAAAGTCAGTGTTTTTCAGACTGCTTCATGGTCAGAAGAGTGCTCTTAATTCAGTGTCTTGTATTATGTATGTGGCTATTGAGACTTACGGTTTGATTACCTGTCTTGGTCTCCATTACTGGGTGTGCACTGGTCTCTTCCAACCCCCTAACAGAAAGACCTTACATGAGCAGACTGAAATCCAAGCTCTGCCATGTATTTTTTTTGGTGTGTGTTGACTGGGAAATAGTCCTTTTGCCCCCATCAATTCTGGCCATTAACCAGTGGCGGCTCCTTCGCCATGGCGAAGGAACGTCGCCCTAATGGCTGTGCCAGAAACAGAAAAAAAAAGAAACATATTTTTTTTTTCTGCTTCTGGTACAGCCAGTAGTGCAGGGAGGGGTGGGGCTGGGCCACAGGAGGTGAGAGGGGGAGGAGGGGAGAGTGCACCTAGTGCACATGTGTGACATGCGCACTTCGGTTTCTCCAGGCTGGTTGTGTTTAACAGCCGGGCTGGAGAAACTGCATAGACCCTATCCTGGTGCTTCTTTCATGCACGGTTTTGGGTGTAAGCAGCACCAGGATTTCTGGGGAACCTGTGCTGGTGCCCCAGCAGTGAATACTGGGACACCAGAAGAAGAGGAGTGCAAGACGGCAAGAGACGGCAGGGACGGAGACAAGATAAGTTATTTTTTAAAACTTTTTTTTATATTTACCTCGTCTACGTTACCCCCACCCCCAAATAACTTCCTTTGCGTCATGCGGTGGCCGCCGCTGCCATTAACCTAGTTAAGATTCTACACCTCCTATGTCTCCAGACTGGAAGACAGGCTGCTCTCTGAGCAGCCATGCTACTAGAGGCATTGCCTGCCTCACCAGCAGCATCTAAATGAAACAAATATGGCAACAAAAACCTTCTAATGGTTGCATCCTCCTCTTATTTATGAGAAGTGGAATACCAGTGCTCATACACAGATAAACATATTTGTTGCCAAATATGTATACTGGCATAGGAACCATAAACCAGTACATACAAATATACAAAAAAACACATCATGTGGAGCACACCAAAAAATGTAAATAATTAAATAATAAGTATAATGGATTCACAGAATTCTGTGATCAATTCAAATACAGCATACCAATCATTAAGAAATGTCCCACAGTGGTCTGTATGTGGCAACCAAAAACATAACAAAATAGACAAAAATAATCTTTTAATGGATTAAAAACTGCAACCCATTTTGGCAAAAACATAAATATTACAGTAACACTGAAATATATAAATACAGAAAAACACTTGATTTAACACCATACTAAACAATATAGGCCTGAACCTAATTGGCTCTTATTGATACAAATATTGTAACAAAACAGTCCAATCCAAGATAAGTCCATCCAAGAATTGATTCTGCTCGTAGATTATGAAATACAGCCGACACGTGTTTCGTCCTGTTACAGACTTTATCAAGGCTGATTGAATAACAACATAAATAGTAATATTATTATGAGCCATACAATTTACAAACATATACCATTATCAAGATTCAATTCTCTAAAATATGTTCACACAATATATATTAAATTCAGATGTTAAACTAGTCACCCTACAAATGTTCAATGAAAAAGAGAAAAAAAGGGAACCCACATACCATGACCGACACCACATAGTGATGAATGCATAGACCAAACAAAAATCCCTAACCCAAATGACCAAGTGAAACTCCCAAAGGAGAAGAAGAAAAAAAGAAAAATGACCAAAATTAAAATAAATGAGATCCAGATAGTGTCTTATAGATTTTGCGGACAGTTTTGTGGCTAACAGAGTTCCAGACTGACATAGAATGTAAATAATTATATTGATACCTCCTTATGTAAGATCTTCATCCATATCATTTCTGCAAGATCACTGAAGATGTATAGACAAGAATTAAATTCTGTCTAAAACAACTAAAGAATTGTGCAACTACCAAATATACCACACATCATATCAACTAACCTGTATGAATAAACATATGCCTATGGTGAATATTCCTGTTATGTAGACCCAAAGTTTAGAGCCATGAGGTAAAAGACAACTTTCATCCAGTACTCCTTAAGTTCCTGACATGGAATAACTCATGTTGAGCCCCATCAGATCACCAGAAGAACCAACAGCATGTCCGGACAGAGTCAGAGTAAGTCATAGCTTCCATGCATCGCCCTGATATAACAAATGAAAATAGACAAAGGACAGCGTGATCTCGTAAGTATCTCCCTCCGTGCCCTTTTGCAACATATTTTTATTATGTGCGCCATCTTGAAGTGGACAAACGCATATGTAATATATGCTTAACTCCTCACTCTTTAACAAAAAAAACAACATCAAAGGCGCAACCAACCACTTTAATGTGTTTGAAATCAAATATACACAACTTCTAAATTGTTCATCCCCGTATGTCGGTATAGTTATGCCGCTATTATTCGGTTCTGCCCGAAGAATCAAGACAAATCATAACTCCCATAACCACCCTCATATAATGAATACAAATAGAAGAAGGGCAACGCAATCTCGTAAATGCCTCCATTCGCGCCATTATACAACACATTTTTACTGTGTGCGCCATCTTGAAGTGGACAGTCATAAACATATGATGTGTATAATTCCTCCGCTATTGAGCAAAAAACCAACATCCAAGGTACAAAAAAACAATATAATATGTTTGAAATCAAATGTACACCACTCCTGGATAACTCATCCCCGTATATCGACATAGTTAGACTGATGTTAACAACCTACCCGAAAAATTATTTGAGCAAACAGCCTCCAACAATAATTACAGTAAAAAAGGAAATTTGTAATAGCTTACTAGCTACTAAATTTAATCTCTATATAGTTCATGGTATGCATTGACCGCGATGTCCAACACAAATCTCAGACCTCCATATATAGAAAAAAATAGAAAGAGGACAACGCTTTCACGTATGTTCCTACAAGTGTGTCTCCATCATGTTTCAGTTTGAGGCACCCTCTATAAAGCGGTTCATTAGAACCATATTTTTACCTCAATATAGATTACCCAATATTGTAGTCAACCATTAACTAAAAGTTGTGAATCCAGACATATTGGCATGCAAAAATGATGACACCCTATATCTATAACCCAACATTCCATTTTCTATGCCCTTGTGGAAACAATATGAGAGAGAAGGAGAGGTGAAAAAACACTGGAGACATAGTATAATTAGAAAACAGAAGACATGAATAGCTCATGTTAAGTTAGTGAACAAATCAATTCATAAGCTTCTAAAATAATGACATTTTAAAGTATATATGTCACCAATTTCAGCGATTAATTCAATGTTTAACCACATATACCTAAACATCAGTTATATAACCCATCTTCATAAGAAATGATGCATTTCATGATCTAAATTCATGCCAAATTCTATACTCTCCAGTCTAATTATCCACTTTGCCTCATTCCTTCTTAGCTCAATCTCATGATTGCCCCCTCTAGGGTGCGCCATAGTCTGGCTAATACCCATGAATTTAATCTTAGGGACCTCTGTCATGGGAAGTTCTTTATTGATATGGCGAACTATAGGAGATGCTGGATCATTGCTTCTTAGAGCACGCATATGTTCCTGAATCCTCTCCTTCAAGGGTCGGATGGTGCTTCCTATGTAAATTTTATTACATTCACATACCAATATATAGACTACATGCTTAGTATTACAATTAATAAAATTCGGAATCTTATATGTTTTGCTCCCATTGTAATTAAACGTAAAAGTTTTGTGTAAGGCTATGTTGCACATATTACACTTGCTGCAATTGAAAAAAACTATTGGCTTAGCAGGAAGCCATGTTTCCGGGTTTTCTCTAACTGGAAGCAAGTAGCTCCTACAGACTAGATTCCTGATGGTAGTACCTTTTTGTGAATCATTTTGAGTTTGGCAGGTAATATTTGTTTCAAAGTAACGTCTGTATGTAAGACATTCCAATATTTAGAAAGAATTTTATAAATGTCTTGACTGTTCTCACTATATGGTGTACAGAAAGATATTGTGTTCTGAGATGTCAGTTTCTTGCTCCTATTTCATTTTTTCAAAAGAGATGATCTTTATATTTTGACAATTTTATTTCTAGCTGTCTTTATAGTTTCTTTTGAATATCCCCTGTTGATGAATCTGTTCTCCAAATGTTCTAGTTCTAATTCACAGAGATCCGATTTACTGCAATTTCTTTTTATCCGGATCATTTCCCCAAAAGGAATGGCATTGATTTGAGTTTTAGGATGTAAGCTTTTCGCATGCAGTGTTGCATTGCACGCAGTGGATTTGCGATATACGTTTGAATGGACTTGATCATTCTCAATAAATATTTCCAAATCTAAAAAATGTATTTCTGTTTTGTTGTATTCATATGTCAGTCAGTCAGTCAAAGATCTTTATTCGGCATTTTCCATAAAAGTACACATTAAGATCACATATCCAAGTAAACAAACAAACAAAAAAAGGATTAAAACACAGCTCATAAGATCATATCTGCCATATATTACAAAAAAGAGGGCAAAGTAATCTAGTCCAAGTTCCTCTTTCGCAAATATTCCAGTATTCTTATCAGAACATTAACTAATGTCATACAATATAAAACCAAAAACTTTTTAGCTACCCTAAAATATAGTAAAAGCCTTTCTCCCTATGGGAGGATCTACCCTATACCAAATATAAAATCTAAAGTTTTAAAACAGAAATTAGTTTTAAAAAATCAGCATAAATAGATTAATAAAGTGCAAAAATTATTATTATTGATTCCTAATAGCAATAGATGATCTAATAAAATGTAATACCTGAAAACAAATTTTTACATTTGATAATTTCTGAAGATATATTAAAGCTTCCTTGTAATGGATCGGTCTTAATGTACGTAAAATCGGTAAGATTAAAGCATTCCTCGGGGTGGCATAAAGGGAACAAAAAAGAAAAAATTGGGAAGTACTCTGCTTTGAACTAGCATCACAGGGACAAGATGATAAGTATTTTTGCCAGATACACTGATTCGGAAAGGCCACCTTAAAATGAATCAAGTTCAGTCTAAAAAAGGTTAACAGAGAGTACATTTTTGGACATGAAAACCAGGTCAAATAGGGTTCTATATGTAAGGTCGTGACAATCTGGGTATAAGAATCTAAAGATTTCAATTTCAAACAGCTATGAAGTCTAATGTCTAAGGTATGCTCAGAGTATCGTGATTTCAGCAGGGACCTAGCAGTTGTGGTTAGCAGATGTGGTTCATCAAACATGATCGCAGATATGAGAGCCAGGGGATCCTGTTCGAGTTGGCCAGCTGAATGCATTCAGTAATACATTCCTGTACAAGACTTGCCGCTGGATTCGTCCAACATCTAATCCACAACAAAAGAGGGGCGATAGAGACTGTGTCCTCTAAGAAACATTGACCCACCTCCTCGTGGATAATGATGTTTGCTATACACTTGGGTACCATCAAAAGTCTGCGCATACATTTATTCTCAATACATTGGAGAGTAGGTACTTTGATGTGACCCCAGACACCAGCCCCGTATAGGGCTGCTGAGGCACACTTGGAATTATATAGGGTCATAATCTGAGAAGACGGTCTATGACCCAGTTTACGGGCGAATCGAAAAATCGCATCCATGTTCCTTGCCAATTGTTGGGTCTTAAATTTAAGGTGGGTATTCCAAAGCATGGAAGAACTTAAATGCATACCTAGGTAGCAGAAATCTCTCACCTTATTAATATTGTTGCCTCCCATTGTAAATTGTTTAGATTTTGTATTTCGGGGGCCACATATCATAACAAGTGTCTTAGAATAGTTGACTTTCAAATCGAGGTCCAACATGAAGTTCAGAAAGAGGTCCAACAGGCCTTGTAAACCGTTTGCAGTACGTGCAATAAGTACAGCATCACCTGCATATAACAAAACTGGAAGCAATATCTGACCCATCTTTGGCACGTCCTTCTCATATTTTATCAAAAAGTCATAGAGCCCGTTTATATATATTAAAAAAAGAAAGGGAGCCAGAATACATCCCTCTCTTACTCCCCTAGAAGAGGGAATGGGGGCAGTTCTCTGTCCCAAAGGCCAAACTGAACTGAAACCTTTAAATCCATATGAAGGCGCTTTATAAGTTCCAATAGAGTCACGTCACACCCCAGGGTTTCCATGATTTGCCACAACTTCTCCCTATTTACCAAGTCAAATGCACTGGATAAGTCAATAAAATCCATATAAATTGATTCCCTTTTGGCAGTTACATATTTACTGAGAATAAGATTCAAGTTTAATACTTGCTCAACTGTGCCCAAACCGGCACAATTTACAAACATATACTATTATCAAGATTCAATTCTCTCAATATGTTCACACAATATATATTAAATTCAGATGTTAAACTAGTCACCCTACAAACGTTCAATGAAAAAGAGAAAAAAAGGGAAGCCACATACCATGACCGACACCACTTAGTGTTGAATGCATAAACCAAACAAAAAATCCCTAACCCAAATGACCAAGTGAAACTCCCAAAGGAGAAGAAGAAAAAAAGAAAAATGACCAAAATTAAAAAAAATGAGATCCAGATAGTGTCTTATAGATTTTGCGGACAGTTTTGTGGCTAACAGAGTTCCAGACTGGCATAGAATGTAAATAATTATATTGATGCCTCCTTATGTAAGATCTTCATCCATATCATTTCTGCAAGATCACTGAAGATATATAGACAAGAATTAAATTCTGTCTAAAACAACTAAAGAATTGTGCAACTACCAAATATACCACACGTCATATCAACTAACCTGTATGAATAAACATATGTCTATGGTGAATATTCCTGTTATGCAGACCCAAAGTTTAGAGCCATGAGGTAAAAGACAACCTTCATCCAGTACTCTTCAAGTTCCTGACATGGAATAACTCGTGTTGAGCCCAATCAGATTACCAGAAGAACCAACAGTATGTCTGGACAGAGTCAGAGTAAGTCATAGCTTCCATGCATCGCCCTGATATAACGAATGAAAATAGACAAAGGACAGCGTGATCTCGTAAGTATCTCCCTCCGTGCCCTTTTCAAACATATTTTTATTATGTGCGCCACCTTGAAGTGGACAAACGCATATGTAATATATGCTTACCTCCTCACTCTTTAACAAAAAAAACAACATCAAAGGTGCAACCAACCACTTTAATGTGTTTGAAATCAAATATACACAACTTCTAAATTGTTCATCCCCGTATGTCGGTATAGTTATGCCGCTATTATTCGGTTCTGCCCGAAGAATCAAGACACATCATAACTCCCATAACCACCCTCATATAATGAATACAAATAGAAGAAGGACAACGCAATCTCATAAATGCCTCCATTCGCGCCATTATACAACACATTTTTATTGTGTGCGCCATCTTGAAGTGGACAGTCATAAACGTATGATGTGTGTAATTCCTCCGCTATTGAGCAAAAAACCAGCATCCAAGGTGCAAAAAAAACAATAAAATATGTTTGAAATCAAATGTACACCACTCCTGGATAACTCATGCCGTATATCGACATAGTTAGACTGATGTTAACAACCTACCCGAAACATTATTTGAGCAAACAGCCTCCAACGATAATTACAGTAAAAAAAGGAAATTTTAATAGTTTACCAGCTACTAAGTTTAATCTCTATATAGTTCATGGTATGCATTGACCACGATGTCCAACACAAATCTCAGACCTCCATATATAGAAAAAATAGAAAGATTAGCATCTCCTGCCCCTTCGGCCACACAGAGATCTGGTGACAGGATACTAAAGTACATGGAATTTCGAGTAACTTGCCTCAACTGTGGACAGGTGGTAGTATGTGTCAAGCAATCAACTATAGTGCATATTGCTGCAGTTGTAACTTAACACGCACAAACCATCCTTAATTTTTTTTAATTTTTTTGTATGTTAGTCATTTTTTATGTTCACCCCTTCTTCAGTTTTTTAAAAAATGTGGTCTTGTTTTTTTTTGTATTTTGTTCTTTTACTGGGCCCGAACCACTTCAGTTCCCTGTACAACAAATTATTATTTTCATTGCCAGAACACACACCTTCTAGAGCTATTTTACTGCCATAGCAAACGTTTTTGATTAAGACATTAGCATCTTCTAATCATTATCAAATGCCCTTCTCTTCCTTGTTTTCATTGCTCCCATTCTTATTTGTCTACATATTTTTGCCGTCTTTGTTTATGCATTTAATCGCACTTTGTCACTGTAATTAGAATGATAGTATACATTCTACGTATTTAATCCATTCTTCTTCCTTTTCTTTCGAATTGTTTTGTTACAATGACTCACAATAAGGGTGTATCAATATCTACTATAATGTATTTTTATGTGCATGAATAATGTCTGTGTTTCTCGTAGGGTTGAAACTCTTTAAGTAAATGCAACTATTATACTAACTTGTATTGCATTTCTATATGTGTTTTTTGTAAATATAAAAGTGTCATTGAATGTGAACGTCACTTTTTGCACGCTTGTATCTATATTCCAAGCTTCATCATGTCTTTATATTATTTTAACAATTCTTTTTATTGGCATTTCAAATAGTACAATTTTGTTCATTCATTTTGTCAGAATTGACCTCCCAAGGCACTACATCACATTGGCATACAGCTTGTGGGTAACCATCACCTGTTTCATAGAACCTTAGATACCAGGGGGCATATTTATACTCTGTTTGCACCAAATTAGCGTCATTTTTTTAAACTCTAATTCGATGCAAAACTATCTCCATATTTATACTTTGGTGCTAGAACTGTCTAGTGCCAAATTTATGGAGTTAAAGTAATTTTTTGGAAGTGGAAACCTACCTTGCCTTAATGAGATGCAAGGTAGGTGTTCCTGTGCAAAGAATTACTCTATGGCCTTAACACCCTAGTTATACTCCTGTGCAAAAATGGTGCATGGGAGGGAGGCTTGCTTTGCCCCATTGTTTAACGCCTGGGTCAGGGCTGGCGTTAGGGGACATGTTGGCCTATTTCCATGTTGGAATACCATGGAATAAGCCCACAGGTGCCCTCCCCAGGCCCCAGGGACACCCCCACCCACACCAGAGGGACAGCGGAGGATGGGAGACCCATCCCAGGTAAGTACAAGTAAGTATTTTATTTTATTTTTTAAAGTGCCATTGGGGGGCCCTGAAATGGGTCCCCCTACATGGCACTGGGTGCATTGGCCATGCCCAGGGGACCCTGGTCCCCTGTGCTGACTATTGAGGTGGTGGGCATGACTCCTGTCTTTTCTAAGACAGGAGTCATGTGGTATGGATAGTTTTGCATCAGAAAATGACTCTAGGCAGGTTAGAGTCATTTTTTTTTTTTACTCTAACCGGCCTAACATCATTTTTTGGTGCAAAAAAACCCTTCTTCCATACTGCCAAGCCAACCCAACTAAAGTAATTTTGTTTGCCACTAGCCTACCCTTTGCACCGGCTTGCACCACTCCATTAATATGGTGCCTGGCTGGTGCACAGAAATGGTGCAAGCCAGTGCTAAACTTGTTGGTGTAAAACCGAGTTGGTGCAGTTTTGCACCAAAAAGTATAAATCAGGGCCAAAGTGTCCAGTAGTTTATTTGATCCATGGCATACAGAATCACAGTGGCAAAATCTCAATCTCTCTCAAGGTCTCAGTTGTATGTTTACGAGACAGGGAGCTGGTAATTGTTCCGATCAACATCTCAGAGATGCATACATGTCTTCCCTGTATACGGAAGCCAAAAACAAATTGGAAAGAAACAAAACATCCCACTTAATTAACCCATTAACTTTCCTAGAGTTTTAAAAAGTGATGTGTGTGGTGTGCGGTTGTCTGTGGTGGCCCCCGTTTTCAAGGACCGGGAGGAGGGTATGCAGGGGGGCATGTGGGAGAGGCAGCACACGAAGGGGAGGCCCGAGGCGGGGAGTCCCTCCCAGAGCGCAGACCGGTAGCGATCCGGTCCAAATCAGGGCTCAGTCATCCCCGTGCTGTTCGAAGTCAGGGCTCCACCCATGGTATTATCCGCCTCGACGTCCAGTGCCTCTCATGCGTCCACTATTTCCGCCCCAAAGGGGCAATCGGTCGGCCCCTCAATCCCCTCATCTCTTCTCTTTGCAGTACTCTCTCCTCTGCCCTTGCCCAATGAGTAACATCCGCCACCCACATGGCAAGCCGGGGTCCACACTTTTCCAGGCCATCTCCACTCTCTTGCACGCAAGTACTAATGCCAAATCTGCAAACCTATTCCACAATTTTTTGGCTAAAGGCTTGTCAAAAAGGCCCAACAGGCACACCGCTGGCCCATCGTCCAGTTGTCTTTGTAAAACTGTGTTGAGATGGGCAGTCACCTTTCCCCAGTAGGGTCTTAGCGATGGGCAGCCCCAGGTCATATGGTGAAGGTCTGAGCCAGCCAACCGACATCGGGGACACGCTCCTGTCATCCCCACTTAGATCTGGTTAATTCTGTGTGGGGTGAGATAGGTCCTGTGAACACAGACGTGTACTGCGCAAAATCTTAGATGCCGAGGCTAGAGTCCAATGCCATTCGGCATCTGTCATGGTTCTGTCTACGTCGGCATCCCATTTGAGTCGCAGTCCATCTCAATCATCCCATTTAGAGCCTTAAATATCCAGGTAACTAAGTGCGATCCTCCACCCACAACTAGTACAGTCTGGAGGGCTGCCGCTGTTGGTGGTTCTCCATTACTGTCTCCCCACAGTGCTTTCACAGCCAAGTGCCAATGCCTCATCAGTCAGGAATTGGCTGACCGGCAGACCCTTCTGGTCTGCAAGGTCCCTCAAGGGGATCAACATCCCCACTGGAAGCAGTCGCCCACAGTAGTGTTCTCTGCCTCTGCCCAATATTTAAGTGGTCCAGGGGTGAAGGCGGGCCCAGCTAAGTCACGTGGGAGTCCCACAAGTGGAAGTGCAGGCTCATAGGATTAGTCATATTTGTTCTCCAAAGGGCTCTACTGCATGCTGCCAGGGCTGTGGATACCAGTATGTTCGGTTTGGGCGGTACTGCTTTCCCCTTTAGCGTACGTATTATGAGTTCCTCCCCTTGCCCAGATTCACCATCCAGCGCTGTCTCTGACAAGTTTAGCCCATTTAGCCATTGCGCCAGCCATTGTACTTGAGTTGACAGATAGTAGAGTTCAAAATCTGGGGCTCCTAGTCCCCCTTTTTCAGTTGGCAGACGAAGCATCCCCAGTGCCACACAATGGCGACCCCATCCCATATCAGCTCGCGTTGTAGAGAATCTATTGTCCGTAACCACGATACCGGCACAATCAGCGGTAAACTAGTGAAATAATAGAGGAGTCTAGGGAGCATCACCATCTAGGTAAGCGCAATCCTGGCCACAACTGGTAGCCTTAAGGAACACAAGAAGGCTACCTCCGCTTTCAGAGCCCGACATGCTTTTCCCAGGTTGTCCTTCCTGGGAAAAGCATGTCGGGCTCTAGATCCCCAAGTTCTTGAACGTCCGGGGGGCCCATTGTACATCTATCGGGCACGAGAGCGGGCATGTTACCCCCTCTTTCATAGGGAACACATATGTCTTTTGTCTGTTAAGCCGTTAGCCCGAGTGTTTACCAAAATCCTCCAGCATCTGGAGCACCTTTGGAAGCACTGCACCCCCATCGCCTACATAGATAAGGAGGTCGTCTGCGTACAGAGAGATGATGTGTGAGCCCCCCCTCTGATCACACCCCACTCCTGTCCTCTACTCCTGAACTTCTCTGCCAAGGGCTCTATTACCAAGGCACACAATAGGGGTGAGAGTGGGCAGCCTTGTCTAGTTCCCCTATGAACCTCATAACTGGCAGAGATAGTGCGTCCTGTTTTGACCCTAGCAGTAGGGTGAGTGTAGAGCAATTTTACCCATTTCCCCCACTCCAGTCCCAGGACCATGCGTTGCATAACGGTTTCCAGGAAATCCCAACGTACCGTGTCAAAGGCCTTTTCCAGGTCTACTGAAACTATCATAGCTGTGGGGTCATGTAGGTGTTTCTCATCATAAAGCTGCTTGTAGAGCCTCCATAGGTTACTAGATGTGTTTTGCATAGGTATGAACCCGTTTTGGTCCTCATGGATGAGGTCCCTCATATGTGGAAGTAGTCAGTTCGCGAGCACCTTGCTGAGTATTTTAAAGTCGGTGTTTAATATTGAAAGTGCGCGATAATCAGCAACCGTTGCCCCATCCCACCTCCCCTTAGGTAAGGGTATAACCAACGTCTCCCTAACAGAGTGAGGCAATTCTACTTTGGTGAGGTGTGTCTCCTGTAATAGTGCAATATGGACTCCCCTTCTCTTCAGGTATGTCAAGATACTGTGGCGCTTTGACATGCTCCCCATCACCGAATGTTCATTTTAAGAGTTGTTACTGCAGGCATCAGGGAACCAGTCTGTCACTTGCCACTAGATCACCACCGCCCCCCCATTCCGCACCACAACCCCGCACACCGATCTTCATCCTGGGCATCACCAGCAGCAAGAACATCAACAGTAATAATCAATCCCCAACTCCCCATCCCCAGGGCAGAACGGCAATGGCTGACCACCCAAATCTGTGTTAACAGTCTAATACTAGCCATCGTCTTTACCCTACTGGAACAGTCCAGGGGCAAATGGGGGGGTATGTTCGTCTGTGAGCTTCGCAGTGGCGTCGGTCATTTGTGTAGCCCAGACTAGCCCATACTCACACTCCGGGCACTACTCCCATATAGTGGAGTTCCATGTAGTAGCGAGAAGCGGAAGGGGCTAAATAATGTCTTCAGCTGTCTGAGGCATCACAAGCAGCAGACCGCAAAGGAGGTCCACGACCAACTCATGGTCCGATGAGTCCCCTGTCTCACCTGCATCCGTGTGACTTAGTTTGTCCTTATCAGAGGAGGGTGACTCTGTCAGAGACGGAGCTGCTTGAATCGCCGCCCGTTTGCCTTGGCTAGCTTCTGTCTTCGTAGGTCCAAGCACCCTGCCTCTGCGAGTGCAGTCACCGGAGCGGCTTCTCTTTTTCCAATGTCTGGCCAGTGGTGGCTCATGCAGGTTCTGATCTACTGTCCCGGTTTTATGTGTTCCAAGCCAGGACCATGCTTCCTCTAAGCTCAGGCAGAAATGGGAGTGGCCATCCCACATTATTTTCAGTTTTGAGGGAAAGAGCAGAGCATATCGAATCCCTTCAGTCCGTAGGGTCTTTTTCACTTCAGTATAAGACGCCCTCTTGGTCTGCACCGTGGCTGTGTAGCCTGGGTACATACTGACCCTGCTTTTCTCCATGCCAAAGGGCACCTCTTCCTGCGCTTTTTGAAGTAGCAAGTCCTGATCCTTGTAATGGAGCGGTTTGAACAGGTCGGGGGTCATCCTGGTGCAGGGGACTTGGTCGGACCCTGTGGGCTCTCTCTAAGGCAAAGAACGGAGTGAGCTGGTGAGTGCCCATAAGTCCTTTCATCCAGGGTTCCAGGTAGGACACCATGTCGCTGCCCTCCACTCCTTCTGGTAGGCCTACTATTCAGACATTGCTACGCTGACTGAGGCCCTCAGCATCTTCGGTCCTATGCTCCAGTCTCTGCACTCTGTCTGTAAGGTGGGCAAGTTGAATTTGTTGTGCCCGGTGGGATGTGCCCCTGTCATTCATCTCTTCCCCTGCATTGTCCTCTCCCTCTACCAGATTTCAGTGGTCAGTTCTTAGAAGGCCCAGTTCAGCTGACACTATTCCTTTTTCTTGTCTGAGGGTGTTCTTAGAATCCTCAATTGCCTCCTTAGATCTTTTGTAGGGTGTCTTGCACCTGGGGTGGCTGGGGTGATCTCTGTGGGGTTGGCGCTGTGGTCCCACGGTCGGCGTCTGGGCTTGCACCCCGCGATTCCTGCGGCCTAGGGCATTGCTTCCCTATCAGGTCCACTTGGGCATGGTAGCCAGGTATGAGTCTAGGGGGGCCTCTTGCCACCAATGTCACAGCAGGTTTTCCAAGGCTCAGGGCCGCTGGCAACCCAAGCCGCCCCCCGGATATCACCTCAACAGGGATCTGGCATCACCCCTGGTCTCCCAGGTTGATTGGTCCAGCCTAGACCGGTTGTCCGCTTGACTCCTGGGATCAAGGTCTAATGGGGGGGGTACGTCTTCCACTGTAGCTTGATGCGCTCCACCCTCCGTTGCACTCCTTGCGGGTGCTATGGGCCGCACCCAGGAAGATTATAGCAGGCCGGACCAGCCTTGTTCACTGGCACAAGTACCTCCGCCCAGGTCGCACCTCGCAGCTCTGCCCCATCACGATGTATCAGCTCACCTTTTGTGCTGTGAGGGTCTGTCAGCTTTATACCAGGTGCCATCCGCCCATCCATATCTATTCCGGGCCAGGTGAGGGGGGCATAAAGCCCTGTCAGCCCTCATGCTCCTCCAATCTGTACTGCCCCCCACCTCTTCCAACTTCTGCCAGAGGGCCCGGGGCTCCTGCAGTGTCTGTGTGGACCAGCACCCAGTGTTCCAGCGTGCTCTGCTCCCCAGCAGCAGCCAGCACACACAGCTAAATCCTTAGGGATGGCATGCGCCCATTTTGTGTAGCCGTGCCGTCTTCGCTCACAGCATCTGTGTCATCGCCGCTCCGCACTACAGGAGGCTGTTGTCCTCCGTCCTGCGGCAGCTCCATTCCCCGGTCGCGTGCCGCCGGGTCCAGAACCGGTTGCAGCCCAGGGCAGCACCTGGATCGGCAGGATGCTCTACAGGCCACTCCGGAGCTGCTCCGCTATGCCGCCGCCATCATCAGTGGTTAGCTCCACCCCCTCATCATGTCTTTATATATGTATATATATATTAAAGTGTTTGCGTGTCAGTATGTTTTGTACTTGTCTATTTGTGCTCAGGTATCTATTTCTTATTGTCCGGCATATGTATTTTTATATATGTGTGTCAGGAACAGTGCCACTGTTGTCTGTATCTTATGTCTGTGGGTTTATTTTTAGGTCAAGCATAGCAGCACGCAAGTGCTGCTTTTTCCGACTTATTGGTATGTATCTGGATTTTTAACCACGCCCACCGCACTACCATCACTATCACTTGTCCATAGGCTTGCCTTTCAAAAATCTTTTCTTTTCGTTGGTAACTGCTTTAGTTTGTCCCACTTTCGGGCGGTTTTGTTACCGCCATGGCCATCGACCCTGGTACATGGGTAATTGCACTATTGCCGATAATTTTGACTGCAAGCAAACTTCTTTTTCCTTTTGTCTCAATCCTTCATGCTCACGGCAGCGCTTTGAATCGCCTGGCTTATGTCAACTGTTGGCAAGAAAGTTCCAGTTAGAAATTTACAGCACTAATAGCTCTGACTCAAGCAAACGCGAGATCCATTGCATTCCAAATGCTTGTTTCACTGTGTCTCTCTCAATGTCCCTAATGGATATGTGTGAATGTGTTCATGTCTAAATTTAATTAGCAGTTATATCAGTGTTACTCTATGTCTGAGTGTGTGTTTGTTTGTGCTTATTGTATTTGTTTCTTTTCTGTAACTGTTGTGTTTTACCGTCTGTGTGTGTGTATTTGCTTGTCCATCAGGGTGTGGTGTGCATGACTATGGTAAAGAAACTATTGTTGTCTCTATTTGAGTTGCTTTCTGCATGGAGTTATGTGAATGTGTGACTTAGGAGGCTGTTTGACTGACATCCTTTCAACTGTTTCAGGCTGTCCGCTCAAACAAATTTCTATATTATAATATAAACATGGCTGTGCCAGAAAGTGTGTTTCTTTGTAGATTCTTCTGTATGTTTTTCCTGCATGTGTGTGTGTGTTAGTGTGTGTGTTATGTGTAACTGTGTGCAAAAATGTGTGTTTTACTTAATGTCCTCTGTTTGTATATCACATCTCTAGGGAAGATGAAGAAAGACATTGACACCACTGAGGCAATGGGAACACTGCAAAACAGACAGTTTTTTAAGAGGATCTCCTTGTCAGGGTCAGACTAACCATTCTGCACCACCGGATTTCACCAATAGGCCACAGATTAGACTGGGTGCAGATTTCAGGGCAGGAGGGGCTGCCATAGCCAACAAACCCCTGTAGCCACATTCTAGTTATGACTTGTGGGACTACTTTTAACAGTTTTGCCAGGGCTAATTTTTTATTTCCAGTTCGGAGCTGTTAGTTAGAGAAGTGTTCGGGTTCATTGATCAAACACATCTGACCAACGATTTCAAACATTTTACAGAGCATTTTTAGCACCCCCACCCCCCCCCCCCACCCTCAGTGCCAATGTACAAGGGCCGATTTACTAACTCTCGCACTGGGTCTGCATCATAAAAGTAATTCCTCTATCATGCCATACATTTGCAGATACCACTGTCTATAACTTCTGCATTTCAAAAGTTAGCCAAGGCACAGATACCAGAAGAGGATATTCTAGGACTAATATCTGCATCTCCAGAGAAACAAGAAGTGATTTGTTCTGAGGAATGTGCGGATCTTGAAAGGAACACCAAACATTCATTTCTTTGGGAGTTGTGGAGTTTTATTACTTTTGTAGTAGTCTGAGGTGTGGGAGAAGATGCAGAGGAAGGTCTGGCGTGAGAGGTCAGCTGTCAGCAGGCCTTATGTGATCAATCTAAAAAAAGAGCTTTCCTAAGTACTAAACAGAAAGGCTTTGGCTCCACTCACATGTAGGTAGACAGTTGTAAAGGGTTTGATTGAGCAGAAGTAGTGTGCTTCACCTCCATGTGACTGTGAATATTTTGTTTGATTATTCATCTGCATGTGCCAGCAGCACATTGGTTGCCTAGAGAAGGCTCACTAACATGAATAAAATATCAAGCTAACAACGGGATGAAGCCGGAACTTTCACGGGCATACACTTAGCACTGTTAAAGTGTATTGGGTAAGTAGATCAATTTTACTTTGTTTGTGTTTGGTTTTCTCTGCCAGGAGCACAGATCCCTGTCTCTTTCGATCAATAATTTTAGGCTTCATAGGGGAGTGTGTTTTGATAGCATTAGGGGATGCCTAGATTCATATCTATCTAAGTACATATTTTGGTATATCTTGAAAAGGCAACTGTGATCAACACAAAAAAGCTTTCAGAGTTCCACAGAGACCTGGGTTTAAGCTCTAACCACTTAGTGGATTCCCTGATTAGAGATTTTGATTGAGCAGAAGTTGTGTGCTTGTCATGGGCTTTTTGGTTTGTGGCAAAGCTTATACTAAATACTGAAGGACTTAGGTGGTTATGGTGATAACCCAAAGATCATAGTTATAGTTCAGATCTGGTTATTATGAAATGTTGTGAAAAAGACAGTAGGACTGGTGTATTTAGGCGAGGGCATGAGTTATAGTTGTCTGAGGGCACGAGTTACAGTTAGTTGAGATAACTCTATAAATGTGAGCCTAACTATAACGTCTCTGTAACCTTTGTTTTTTCAGTGAATTTCTATGTTTTTTTTAAATTCTATTTCCTAACTACAACGTCCCTGTAACCTTTGTTTTTTTTCAGTGAATTTCTATGTTTTTTTTAAACTTATAGTAATTTTCATTACTATATGTGGACGTGCGCGGCGGCGGTTGGCCACAGGACCTGGCCGCAGGCCAACCCCCTATAAGAACCCAACCTTACACTGTGCACAACCTTTACCCATGTGCGCCAGATCCTGCAGCCAACCTCCCCAACCACTCAATTCCATGCTGCACATTGCTCTTTGGCCGTGCTCAGTGGGAGATGTCCATGGCCTCTCTGGGTGTGAGAATAGGTGTGAGAGGCTGTATCTGGAGGTGAGAGTGGCTGTCAGATTGTCTGTCTGGATATGAAAGTGCATACATCAGTGTTTTAGTGGGTGCATCAGTGTGTGCGTGGGTCTGTGAGTGGGTGCATGAGGGTGTCAGTGAGTCTATGATTTGGAGACAGTTTAACTGTGTCTGTGAGTGGGTGCGTGCACGTCTGACTGGAGCAGTGAGTGAGTGCATGAGGGTCTGAGTGGGTCTGTGAGTGGGAGCGCAAGTGTCTAAGTGGTGTGTGAGTGGGAGAAGAAAGAGAGCTAGAAAGAGAGAAAGAGAGAAAGAAAGTGAGAGGGAGAGAGATAGACTTTTTTAGGCTTTGCAGTCTGGTACACTTATAAGATATTTGAGTACAATTTGAAATAAAAATAAATATTTATTATTTAAAAAAATATAATAATGTATTTTTTTAAACAAAAAAAAGGGGAAATGAGTCCAGCTGGACTCGAACCCCTAATGCTCAGTGTGAAGATCTGATACCTCCACACTGATCTATGGTCGTTTTTAAAACCAAATAAACTTTAGTCCTTTATGGGCTATCCAGGAACATGAGGGAGCCCTCAAGGGCTCCCCCGTGGTTCCTACTGATTTTTTTTTTTTTAATAAAAAGCCTTTTACGGGCTATCTGGTACCGCGGGGAAGCCTTAAGGCTTCCCTCACTGTGCCGTTGCTTCAGCAAGCATGGAGCTGCTTTGACAGCAGCTCTGTGCTTGCTGAAGCATTTCATGTCTGATGAAAGTTTAGCTGTTTGACAACGAGACCTCCTTTAGAGGTCCCTCTGTCAAACAGTGGAGTGTTTGATGTGGCTTGGCTTGGCTGCACAGCTGCACCCAAGCCACATCAAACAGCTATGTCCCGAGGTGGGCCCCTTGGGACATAGGAGGATCCAGCCCTGGGTGGGTGGGCATTCCCAGGGCCATCTGTGGCTCCAAGAGGTGGACCCCTCTAACGAGGACATAGCCCCGAGAAGGTGGTGGTCCCAGGGATTTGGGGATCCCAAAGTGACCCCCTTTTGATTTTTGAAATATTTGCCCCAGGGTGTGGTGGTCCCTGGGGCAGTGGATGGGCCGAGCTGGCCCAACTCATAAATCAGTGTAGCCCCGGGAGGTGGTGGTCCACGGGGCTGTGGGAGAGGCCATCAGGCCTGCCCCATTTACTTAAAACATTTTTGCCCCGGGGGAGGTGACCTCTGGGGCATTGGCACCATGCTCCCCCCCCCCCCCACATTAGCTCAATCACCACGGGGAGGTGGTGGTCCCCGGGGCTTATTCAAGCCCAAGAAAGGGACCCCCATGCGCCCCACTCCTACATTAAACCCAAATGCCCCCGGGACCTGGCCCACCCAGGGGCAAATTTAAAAAATGCATGGGAGACCGCTTTTTTAATACAAAATTCCTGGAAAATCTGCAGATCCATCCACAGATTTTTCAGTTGTTTTTTTTTTTTTTAAAACATGCTTTTTAGCACTAGCAGGGTCCCTCAGGGATCCTAGCACGAGGGCTAAGGGGTCAGGGTGACTCTACCTTGACCCCTTTTGTTTTTTTTGCTTTTTTTCTGGGAATCGGCTGAAGCTGAGTCCCAAGATGGCTGCCAACACTTCCTTGTTGAAGTGTTGGCAGCCAATCAGATATCAGCACAGGGACAGTTGGATCCAAACTGCAGAAAGTGTGATCTGTGGAACAGAATTTAGCTTTGTGCCAAATTTGGTGTTATTCCGTTCAGTGGTTTGGGCTGTAAGCGTGTCTAAAGGGCCTATGAAAAATGCATTTTGGGACCCCCCCTTTTTTCGCTCCCCCGCTTAATGGATCACCCTGAAACTTTCAAGAGAGAAGCTGAACTTAGCAAAGTATATGTTTTAAAACTTTTGTGAAGATTCATCAAGGGGTGCCAAAATTATAGGCAAAGCAAAAAAACGCTCTTCCTATAAAAACTAAGTCCTAACTATAACTACCTACTGATGGCAACCACTATGTAATATTTATATATTAACTGTCAGTGGCTGCAATGTTCGGACTCCGCTTCATTCGAGTTCCAGAAAAAAGTGTACAAAACAGAAGGGGGCAGGGTAAAGTCACCCTGACCCCTTAGCTGTGGTGCCTGGGTCCCAGTGGGTTCTCCCCAGAGCTAAAAAGCATTTTTTTTTTTTCAATTTTCGCTGATTCTCAATGGATTCACAGATCCTGTGGGGAAAAAAAAACAACAGGCGGGCCAAGTCCCAGGTGCATTGCCGTTTTAATGCAGAGGGGCCTTCCGCCCCCCGCATTTCCCAGTGACTGCCACCCACCCAGGGCAAAAACAATTATGTGTGCGGGGGGCCACCTGGCTCACCACAGCTCAGGGGACCGCCACCTCCCCAGAGCTTTAGAGTAATTTGATGCAGGGCTGAGCACCCCCCACCCCATTGCCCCAGGGAAACCACCTTCCCAGGGCTTTCTACTAGTTTGGTGGAAGGGCTGCATGATCCTCCCGCCTCCCCAGGGACTGCCACATCTCTGTGGCTTTAAAACAAATTGATGCAGGGGGGCTGGGTGTCTCCCCACAGCCCCAGGGGCTGCCACCTCTGCTAAAAAAATATAATGAGGGGGCTGCCCGCCCCCGTTCTTCTGTCTGAGTGTCATTTACATTCTGCTTCTATCCATGACAATACTACCTGGGATAATGGCTCAGTGCACATCAGTCAAGGGCTCTCTTGCCTTGTGAATGACACTAGTTTCTGATCACATGCGCATATCCACATCAAAATGTATGCGTTTCAGTGCCAGGACTGGTTGGCCAGACCTTTAGTTTTCAATTTTCTTCTTTTAGAGTTCCCCGTTGATTTCTTTGCTTTTACTCGTTTTATTTTAATATTTCCCAGGTGGATACTACAGCACTCAAAGTAGGGCTAACGGGTCGCTTGCTTGAAACTAATTTTATCTGCACTCTGCCACATTCGATGTGACCATTTCCTCTAAAACCGGCAAACAATGCTGTTGTACAGAGAGTATCAATGTGTTACCATTTCAATATGGCTACCACATTGGTGTCTATGATGGAACTGTAACACAACAATAGACTGTGTAAAATACCAATGAAGGCTGAACACTTACTGCTGTATTTCATTTCACTGTTGCAAGTATAAGGCTGCAGTCTTTAGACAGTGGCATGTTATACTTGTATTCTTTTAATTTATCTTCATATGTTATCGAGTATGTGTATTGTCATACAGTAGTGTTAAAGGATGAATGAAAAAAAAAGTCAGTGGTGGATCAGTAGGTGCATGAGTATAAAGATGAGTGACAGAGTGGATGCATGATAACTTATTGAGTGCCCAATCCCATCAATGACACAAATATCAAACAATACCTATTGGGATTCCCACTGCTTGCTTTTTCTCTTGTGAGAGTTACAATACTTTTGCAATTGTTTTCATAAGGAGACCACAATTTCCACCATTAGATTTGTTCACTTACACTACCACTAGACCACTAGACATTGATGCCTGGGCCCTCTCTCCTGCGAGACAAAGACATGTGGTAAGGTTAACTGTTAGGAAAACAGAAAATTACGCGAACTACGAGTAGCCAATACAAATTACGCTCGGGTCTAATGAGCTCAGAATAGAGAATTGTGTTGGCTAGTGGGGGGAAGCATACTGTCATTGTCTCATAATATTCATTGTTGCCACCAAAAACAATGCGTGAAACCTCAACAGAAAACACAGAGGAACTTTCTGTGTGGACCTGTTGTGCACGCTGTGTCCCCTTCAGCAATGAATGACAAGTTGTTGTTGCAGCTCTGGTCGCAGTGATAAAAAGAGAATTGTGTGAAAAGAAGAGTAAACATGACTTCAGACAGGCAGTCAAACGCTCTATTGTGCAGAAACCCAGTCCTCTAAACGATTTCCTTACCAGTACCACCAACAGCTCTGCCGAAACCGAATAAAAACAACTCTTACTCCCCTTTCTAGAGGCATTCACTGCTATCTGTACGATTCATCTAAGTCCTAGACAATCTTCCAGTGCGAGCGGCGTCGACATGCCACACACCTACTGGCTTCCTTTTGATAATAAGCGACTTTTTCATTTAGAAACCCACATAGAAATAATGGAACTCGTAGACAATGGCAGTTTGCATGTTTTAACACCACTAGGTGTGCAGGGTAACTGCATCCCTTCTGTTAAGAGAGCTCTTTTTTATAAGGTGATGAAGAATCTGTTCAGCTTGTTGTGGTTGAATTCCAACTCTTATGCAGAATATGATAAGACTACCAGAAAAGGGCAGTTTAAAAAATAAATTAACTGAATGTACAATTTGCATGTGGACATTTGGTATTTATGTAAGAAAGTGACTGTTTATCTGTCCACTGACCAAAATAGTACATTGGCCAATAAAATAGTACATAATCTCTGCTATGTACTCAGCGGCAGGCTAAATATCTGAAACTTCACTGTTTATTGATTCTTAGGCTAAACAGTAGAGATCGTTTACCATTTGATTGGAGTCTAGATAAATAGTGTGCAGGAGGCATTTATTAAGAGGGACAGAAGCAAAAATGGACTCCAGACAATGATAGGGTGGAGGCCTTCTTGCAATGACGGTGAAGGAAAGTGTGTGGAGCATTTGAAATTAAGGCCCATATTTATACTTTTTGACGCAAACCAGTGCTGCCGCTGGTTTGAGTAAAAAAATGTACCGCCGGCTAACGCCATTCCAATGCACCATGCAGGCGCCATATTTCAGGATTGATGTTAGCCAGCGCTGCGGGCTGGTCAGAGAGAAAAAAATTACTCAAACCAGGCAGCGCCGGCTTAGGGGAAATTGGGGGTTGTGCGTCAAAAAATGGTGCAAGTCAGGTTTGAGTCAAAAATCATGGCTCAAATCGGACTTCCGCCATTTTTTGACGCACAACCCCCATTGAAATGACTCCTGTCTTAGCAAAGACTGGAGTCATGCCCCCTTGCCCAATGGCCATGCCCAGGGGACTTCTGTCCCCTGGGCATGGCCATTGGGCACAGTGACATGTAGAGGGGCCCAAATTAGACCCCACCCTATGCCACTTAAAAAAATTAAAATAATACTTACCTTAACTTACCTGTACTTACCTGGGATGGATCCCCCCATCCATGGGTGTCCTCCAGGGGTGGGCAAGGTTGGCAGGGGGTGTCCCTGGGGGCAGGGAAGTGCACCACTGGACTGCTTCCATGGTCAGGGACCATGGAAGTGCGCCCACAGGTCCCTTAACGCCTGCCCTCACCCAGGCGTTAAAAAACGGCACACATCAGGCTGTGCAACGTTTTTAAGGCCCGCCCCCTCCTGTGCGTCAAAATGACGTGGGGGTATAAAGAAGGCGCACAGGCCTTAAAGTCATTTTTTGGGTGGGAACGCCTACCTTGCATGTCATTAACACAGGCAGTTTCCCGCATCCAAAAAATTACGCACACAGAGGAATTTTTACGTCCGCGGGGCCGGGCGTCATAGTATAAATATGGTGCACAGTTTGCGCCGAATGTGCGTCAAAATTGTTGACGCACATTCAGCGCAAAAGGAGTGTAAATATGCCCCTAAGTGCATATAAAAGGTACACAACTATATGCGGATGAATTAAGATAGGTTTTTAGTCAACAAAGTCAATTTCAATTAAAATATATTAACACTGATATAATTTGAAAATAAACATAGAAACTCAAACTTCTATTTCAAGAGTTTCAAGATATGGTAAACAAATATTTTGAGATGCAGTATAGAAGTATTTATCTGTCTGCAAAGAATAGTCGACACACCTTTATTTCAACAGTTACCCAGGGGCACAGAAGTAATTTTGAGCTATATAAAATGGTCTCTCCTCTCTTTCTAAAATGTAAAAAAATACCTTAGCTGTCATTCTTCCCCCTCCTGCAGCTGTGCTTTCTGCTTTCAGTCATAGCAGACAAGAAGCACTACGCTGACAGACTCTCAGGGCGCCCTGTCAATCTAGCCTGGGAGACCTTTACAATGCAGAAACAATGGGTAACAAATTTTGTTATCAACTGTTGCTACTTCATAGCAGTAAGGAACCAGGGGCCAGATGTAGAAAAGGATTTGCGCCTCGCAAACGGCGAAAATCGCCGTTTGCGAGGCGCAAATGCCTCTTTGCTATGCAGAAATGCATATTGCGAGTCGGGACCGACTCGCAATATGCATTTCAGAATCGCAAATAGGAAGGGGTGTTCCCTTCCTATTTGCGAGTCTGAGTGGTATGCAATACCATTTGCGACCGCGTACGCGGTCGCAAATGGTATCGCAGTTACCATCCACTTCAAGTGGATGGTAACCCACTCGCAAATTGGAAGGGGTCCCCATGGGACCCCTTCCACTTTGTGAATGGACCCAAAAATATTTTTTCAGGGCAGGGAGTGGTCCCAGGGACCACTCCCTGCCCTGAAAAAATACCGAAACTAAAGGTTTCGTTTTTTTTTTTAAGTGCAGCTCGTTTTCCTTTAAGGAAAACGGGCTACACTTAAAAAAAAAAAACTGCTTTATTGAAAGCAGTCACGAACATGGAGGTCTGCTGACGACAGCAGGCCTCCATGTTTGCGAGTGCCTATACTCGCTATGGGGCCGCAATTTGCGACCCACCTCATGAATATTCATGAGGTGGGTCATTGCGACCCCATAGCGAGTTGCAGTCGGTGTCTGAGACACCGTACTGCATACCAATTTGCGAGGTGCAAATTGCGAGTCGCATGGACTCGCACTTTGCACCTCGCAAATTTTTAAGTTGCTACATCTGGCCCCAGATTTATTATCTGGTATTAAGGAGAGAGGCTTCCTAGGGAAGCCATACATAACATGATGTATATCAAATTTAAATAAGGACCTGCATTTAAATATGAATCTTTCTTTACAATTCTATAATATGCGTATTTCCGATCAGTTTGTGATTACAATATTAACGTTCACAATAAACGATAAATATACAATAACATATTGTTTTCTATTTTTGAAGAGTATCTATTTGAGAAAGTGATATTATAGCTGTATAGATGCTAAATACATTCATGCCACATCAACTATTTTGGTATTTCCGAATTTATTCCACGAGAACTAAAGTTGAACATGGTGCACAAATAGGCCCATATCTGGAGAGCAATCGTTATAGTATTTGCCTTTGTTCAGAAAGTAGGTCAACGTTTTATGAAAAGTTGACTGCCAGAAATGTAACTGGGAACTGGGGTAGCTACCCAGTCAGTCACTGTGAGGTATGAAAGTAATTTAATTGGTTTTGTACTAGGATCCTTTGTCGCCCATCACATTCTGTGTATGTCTATATTGTGCACAAGTCCTGGGGAGGGTATTGTTGGTCACTTTCTGTGGTTGATGTCTCTCTGCTTTATGGCTACATCAAAGGAATCTGAACTTTTGCATGTTGTAGCTAAATTGTTGGGATAAATTACACTTGCTGTTTTCACTGTTTCACACAGATGATCACACATAGGCCAGACTAGTACTTTATCCACTAGATTGAGTCATCTTACACTTTTCTGCCACACTCCATGCATAACGGCACCTTCAAGATTTCTGTGTTACAATTGGAGCATTACTTAGAACTTTCCATGTGATACCTAATACTTGACATATAGACCAGACTACAAATCTACAACAAACCAACCAGGCACAGCCACCAACAATATGGTATGTGTCTGATAATCTAACTCTGTCTCTCTTAAGACTCTCCACTTCATATGTGATTACAACCACAAGTTTGCAATGAATTGATTGTAGCACATTTTCAACCATCACACATTATACCCACAGTTTCCCACATAGGCCACACAATATCAACTATACACAACAAACACAATTGCTTGTTTGATGATTAACCAGAAGTTATTTGGGCCTTATTAAGGGCAAGAAGGAATATACAAATCTTGCAAACCAAGTAGTACAATGTTGAAGAAGTGCTTATTGCTTTTGTATCCCAATGTTTCCCAATCTGAAGCCAAGAATCAATGGTCACACCAGTATGGACTGGTCAAAGATGTTTTGATGATTTGATTCTATGCCAGACAGTCCTATCTATATGTCCTGTCTGCAAAGTATGGTTTTATTGCATGCCACATAAATGTTTTCTTCACTCATGAGTATACATTTTTAGGGTCAAGCCTGTTAGAGCATGCGCTATCTCAGGCATCTCGCTTGCAAGACACTGTTGTTAACAAAATGGGCTTAGATCCTGTCCATTGCTTACCAATTGTTAGCTTGATTGGCACTCTTATTTACAGCCTCATAATTTGTCACTGTGGGCCTAGCACAATTTCCTCTCTGTGGAGCAGGGACCAAGCACTGATTGATTCCACTTAATCAGTGCCCCTTCACTGCTCCCTATGTGATTGAGGTACTATTTTGCTCTTTTTAACTTTTTGTGCGATGCAAATACAAGGCTCGTGACTGGCAAAAACGGGCCCAACAGGACGAACAAAATTGAAAAGATTTATTTTCCATTGTTAACTTTCTTTTATGTTGCCAAGTCTTCTTTTCTCTCTTTGCACTCGTTTTCATTTTTTTTTATTCATGGGTGCTATTCTTAAAAGTAGATGATTATCTTGTTCTAAATATTGTAAAACAACGTTGTTTCTTTCTCATGTGTAATTCCTGAAATGATGGTTTAACATCAGCCAATAGTAAACACAGCTTGTCCTGAAAGTCCTTAACCATCTGGCTTCCTAGATTACAGTTTGTCAGCTTATCACTAAACCTGTCACTGAGCGCCAAGATGCCCCTCAGTATGTGTTCGCGCTTTACAAATAATCAAATCAAATCAAATCAAATCATATTCATGCTGCCTCACTCATTCTAATCCACCCCAGACCAATGTACTCCACCCTACTCTAATCCAAACCACTCACCCCATTCCAATGCACTCAACTCCATTCCAAAACAATCTGCCACACTCCAGTCCAAAATAATGTGCCTCACTCCAATCCTCTGCACTCCAATCTGCCCCGCTCCAATCCAAAACAATCTGCCCCACTCCAGTCCAAAACAATCTGCCCCACTCCAAAACAATCTGCCCCATGCCAGTCCAAAAAAATCTGCCCGCTCAAATTCAAAACAATCTGCTACACAACAATCCAAAACAATCTACCTCACTCAAATCTACCACACTCCAATCCAAAACAATCTGCCCCACTCCAATCTGCCCCACTCCAATCCAAAACTATTATCCCCTCTCCAATCCAAAACAATCTGCCCAACTCCAATCTGCCACACTACAATCCAAAACAATCTGCCCCACTCCAATCTGCCCCACCCCATTCCAAAACAATTTCCCTTACTCCAATCTGCCTCACTCTAATCCACTCCTCTCTAATCTGCCCCACTCCAATCCAAAACATTATGCCAATGCCATTCCACCCCTTTCCAATTTGACCCACTCTAAAACAAAATAATCTGTAGTACCCCAATCCAAAACAATTGGCCCCACTCCACTCCTACCCACTCCAATCTGCCCTACTCCAGTCCAAAACAATCTGCCCACTCAATCTGCCCCACTCCAAACCAAAAGAATCGGCCCCTCTCCAATCTGCCCCACTCCAATCCAAAACAATCTGCCCCACTCAATCCATCCCACTCCACTTTACCCCACTCCAATCACGCCACTTCGATCTGCCCCACTCCAATTTACCCCACTCCAATCACCTCTGCCTCACACCAAGCCATCAACTCCACCTCAATTCCGCCCACTCTAGTCCACCACAATCACCCCACTCCAATCCACAAATCCACCAACTTACTAGCCAAATCAAACCTACCCATTTCAATCAAATGCACCCCACTCCCTCTCCAATCCAGCCCACTCCAATCCAACCCACTACAATCCACCTCACTCCAATCCACCCCAGTCTAATCTGTCTCACACCAATTAGCCGCACTCCAATCCAAATCAATCTACCCCACTCCTATTCAAAAGAATCTGCTCCACTCCAATCAAAAACAATTTACCCCATTCCCATATGACACACTCCAATACAAAACAATCTGCTCAACTCAATCTGTCCCACTCCAATCTGCCCCACTCCAATCAGCTCCACTCCAATCCAAAACAGTCCGCACTACTCCAATCTGACCCACTCCAATGCAAAACAATCCACCCACTACAAACTGCCCCACTCCAATCCAAAGCAATCTGCCCCGCCACAATCCACCCCATTCCAGCCCAATCCACTCTAATCTAGTCTACCCCACAACAATCTAGTCCACCCTACACCAGCCAAATCCAATCTACCCTACTCCAATCCACCTCACCCAACTCCAATCCACCCCAGTCCAATCCATATCATTGCAGACCACCCCACCCCAAACTAGCTCGCCCCACCCCAATCCAATGCATCCCACCCCAATTCAATCCACCTCAATCTGATCCACCTCACTCAATCCAGTTCACCTCACACAATCCAATCCACCCCACCGTAATCAAATCTACTCCACTCCACTCCAAACTGTAGTGAATCCTAGTTTGTTTTAATGGAATACAGGGGTTAGCTTAGCCTTTGGCTTGCAGACTCGTGCCCCATCATGTAGTGACTTTTACCCTACTTAGCTTGCTCTGTTTTAGCACATTTTTTAAATTAAATCTTTTAAGATGGCAGCCTGGTTTTTAGTTAGGCCCATGTTTTAGTTTGCGTTATCAGTGCCACCGCGCTAAGGCGTCAATATCAAGTGCCAAAGATAAACAAACTGTAGGTGTTCACATTAGGTACTTTCCCTCTTCACACTTTTGAGGGAATTGTTTATATAAAATACCATCCCAAGCATGTCTTGTTATCTATTGTTTGGGAACAGACCTACGTCAGGGATCCAAGAAGTTCTGTATAACTACTCCTCACTTAAACAGATAGTCAGAGGGATTCCGACCAGATGTCATCACTGCTATCGATGCTGCACGTCGCCTTGACGCTGACCCAGTCTTCTTGTCCCTACGGAGGCTGAGCTAGAGACCTCTTTCCAGGGTAACAAGGGTTGGGGACTCTTCTCATGGACATGCCATTGGCAGATTAAGTTTAACTTTTAGGTTAGAAGATAGGCTCATTATGCTAGGGTATTAGAACATAACTCATACTTTATGTCATTACATGTTATTGCAAGATAGTGGGGGGTCTTTGTATTAATGACTCTTGTCTTTACCATTCTGTTTCTTGCACTGTTCATTATCCTAATCATTGCAGCCCATGCAACTTATCGCAGATTGCAGCTTTGCTAAATAAAACCTATTGAAACTTTACTGCATCTTCTTCATTGCCTCTGTTTGATTGAGACATGGTGTTTATTTGAGAAAGGGGTAATCTCCGTTTAACCATGACACTCCCTAAGATGTCACACTCTTCAGTCTATGTGTAAAGGCTGCCACAAATCACCTTTTACTGTTTGGGTTTCTGGTAAGTTGCTGCTTGTGAGCCGGGAGGGTTGGGACGACAGTTGCGACCTGTTGTAGGACTGGCATAGTCGCCTACAAACATAAGTACTGTCCTCCTTAAACCAGCAGTCTTGCCTAGAGCAAGAGTCAAACTACGACATGGTGCCACCAACGATGGTGTTTAGGACCTAATTTACGGATACCCCGACTATCACTGTCTCGCATACAACAGGTACCCTAAGTACCATTATAGGGAGACGTCTGTGATCTGGGGGAAGATCCTCCTCGCTGAACATGGAGCATCTAATTAGGCTGTAGGTTGTTCGAGCTCGAACTCATAAACGGACTTAGCTCTCCATTTGGTGTTCCATCTCTTATACTCATTATACAATATGGTGAAAGCCATAGACATTCCTGAGAATGCTAGGCAAGCACTAACACTACACCTAGTAGTGCATGGCTTAACAGATGAGGGCGAGGATGTTACATTAAAAAGTAGAAGCTAGTGAAGCTTACCAAACACAAATATTCAACTCTTGGGTCACCTTTCCTGAGGAAGACCAAAGATCATTTACATTCCACACATACAGAATTGCAAACGTACCTCAACGGTACCAACCATATCAGTATCTTGAGATTTCGATTGCTTATCAAGAACATCCAAATTGGTTTATTGGCGCTCTACCACATGTAATACAATCCGTGAGATTAGGTCCTTAAGTAATGATGGACCAACGTGGCATATGTTTGCCACGTACACACCTCATCCAGGTATACAAAAAATTCAGGCAGTCGACCTGCAAAACTTGCACCTTGAACTAGTAACACTTTACAGATGACTTGTTCAGTTCGTAATGCTACTTTGAACACTACACCAGCGCGTCCAGCACCGACAGCACCTGCTGGATATCAATTGGCTACTGGGATTAATCCAAGAACAGTACATACTATTATGGGTAAGGTACCCACAGAACGAGAGAAAATACCATTTTGGATAGCCCAGAAAACAAATCAGCTGGAAGATGTGTTTCCCCATATGGGACCACAGGAGAAACATAGAATTCTCACAATGTACTTGCCCTTCGAGATAGTTCCCTCAGTAGATGAATGCGCCACGTGGTGTACAATCTTCGCTGTAATATACTCTACCACACATGATACCCCAACACTTGCCAATTTGCCGGAAGTGTTAAAACAAATACAGAAGGAGCATGGGGCTGCACCAGCCTGGATTTGGGGATGAAATTAATGCGTAACTTTGACGCAGTGTCCTCGATAATACTGAGTAATATCAAAGGGGAAGCAGTAGCACTGGCAATACGCCAGTGTCTCCAAGAGATTCTACACTTGGACTAGGAGAAACAGCTACCGAAAATTATTTCCGACACCTATACTGGTATAGGACAGGATAGTTTGGGAGCCAAGCCGAAGAAGCTTGAAATACAGAGTACTTCCCTAAAGAAGGTACTAAATAAGCACAGGAGGGTTTTAAGAAGTGCTGGGATAAGCAAAAACAATTTAAAGATAGACAAAACCAGAGAGCTGATTCTCCATACCCAGAGAACTCTCAAAGGAGATATACTCTCATACTCTCAGAAATAGAGAAAACATAAAAGCTCCTGACAGATATACTGATTCACGTCCCTCTCATTCCTTTCAGGACGCACCGGATAGACATAGCGAGAAAGGGGGCCGTCCTGATCGACGTCCTGAATATGTGAAACAGAATAAAGACTCACCACAGTCTTCCGACAAAAAAGAAGAAAAGTCCCCACTACAAAAGCCACAGTTTGAAAAGAAAAAGGTGGCAGCACTGTCAATTAAAAATGCCAGTACACTTGAGAACATTGCTGAAGAACAAGACGTGGGCAGTGACACTGTAAGACAGCGTAGCAGAGGTCACAATTTGTCACCAGAGTCTGAAAGATCATCTGAATGCTACAGCATCATGCGATTTCATTGTGGTTGACACTGCAGACAGCTACGTTCTCACACCTGACAGGGTTTATGATTTAAATATCTAAATTGAGGGAGACTAAGAGTGCACCATAGGTGTGATATTTTGGGATGAATTAGTTGTGATATCCTGCTGGCCAAAAGGGACTGGCCACCTGAACACGTCCGTAAGCTCCAAAATGGGGAAGATGTCATTTTGCCTTCTTTCTCTGATCTTGTCCCAGAAGCGGTAAAAGAAGCCTATGCTGTTAATTGGGCTTTAGCGCAGGCACCTGCGTTGTACCGCAGTCAAGCAGGTTGGGACAAGGATTATAGACCCTTAAACAGTCATACACGTACATACGCTATATAAAATGCTCATAGCACAGCACTAATTAACAACGTAGAGCACAAACAATACGCAACATTGGATATTTCCAACGGGTTTTTCTGCCAGAACTTAGCACACGCAGGGCGGGACCTGAGTACATTCTCATTTGGCTCTCAAAAACACTTTTGCCTTTTACCCCAAGGCTACAAGAACAGCTCAGAGCTGTTCTCAGCCTGTGTAACATCAATATTACATGATATTGTTTCTGAGGCATTGTCCTGCGTGGATGACATCTATCTCACAGATGACGACCTCAATATTCATCTTGCCAAGGTCGATCAGATCCTCTTAGGATTCGCAGCCCTTGGCTACAAATTCAATTTGAGAAAAACTAAAATAGCCTTTCTCAGCGTACTATTCCTGGGATACGAGCTATCAAACGAGAGGAAGAGCCTGGCCCCACACTTTCTAGAGAAATGTGCACAACTTCACCCACCTAACACTCTCAAGAAACTATAGTCTTTACTTGGTTTCTTTAAATTCGGCAGAACTTACATTCCTGACCATGCACAACATATCAAGCCACTCTATGACTTAATACGTCCTAATTTTCTAGCGGACACTGGACAGTTAAACACACACGCATCCTTAGGGATTTGCAACAGAACATGCTAGAAGCAAAACACTTACACACATGTGACAACAAACCAAGTTTGGTCATCAGAATAACTGCTGGTGCCATTGGGTTAACTTATGTTACCTTTAACACAGGGCCCATAGCATATAAATCACATTTATACTCAAATGCAGAACAATGTTTTGCACCAACAGAAAAAATTCTAACTGCAGTTCATATGGCTGTGATTAAGGAGAGGCCACTTGCCCCAGGGAAACGCATCATTGTCGTTACCCCGGTGCCAGCCATAGAGGCCGTCACCAAAGCAAGCGTTCCTAACGCTAAATCATTACATCCACGCTTCAGTGGGCAACCTCCCTTACTGCCACCGATGTTGACTACATCTTTGATCCAAAACTTCAGACACAAGAATTTCTCCAATACGAACAGGAGTAACCGGCTCCTCTAGATATTTTGCCTCTTGACAGATACCATAATGTCATTTACACTGATAGTTCAGCACAGCCAGCTGTAGTTACGAAACATCAATATTCAGCCGCTTGTGCAGCCGTGAGTGGAGTGATGAAGGATGGAGTTTTCCACCCTCGCAATACCTACACGCAGACCCTAAGGATCTGCAAAGCTTAGTTGGCTGAACCCAAAGCCTTTATTTTAGCACTAGAACATACAGAACCAGGATTGCTGACTTTAATTGTTTGTGACCCATACTACTTCGTCCAGTCCTACAATGATTATCCCAATCATTGGAAGATGAATGGGGTTAGAGACTCCAAAGGGAACACCATAAAACACAAAACATTGTGGGGGAGGGTGGCTGATCTTAAAGATAAGCTACAGTGTGTCCATGTAGTACATACATTGGGTCACCAATGTGTGGGAGTACACATTATCGGCAATAATTTGGCTGATGAATGAGTCAAATCTTCAGTAGCTACGGCTTCTGTGGATGCAGTGACTCATTCACAGACAAAATTGGATAATGAAATTCTGACTGCCGTGAAAGCTTCGGCTGAAGGCAAGCCTCTCCCAAAAGCATACCCTACAAAATATTTTTACCACATCAGTGCACAGAATGCTGCCTACGCAACACTTCCTGGAGTTGGAGATCGAGTGATCCCCAATCAAGACCAGAGATTATGGCCCTCATTACAACCCTGGCGGTCGGTGCTAAAATGGCGGTAATACCGCCAACAGGCCGGCGGTGAAAAAAATTGAATCACAACCAAGGTTGCCAACACAGACAGCCACTTTAACACATCGACGGCCATGGCGGTAGCAACAAACACCGTGGCGGATACTGCCAACAGACAGGTGGAAGACAATGTACCGCCCACCCCATCACAACCCGCCTATCCGCCAGCTTTTCCAGGGCAGAACGAACGCCATCAAAAGCACGGCGGAAACAGGACTTGGAAGGGAAACCACTCACCTTCCCACAATCAACGAAGAACCAGGACGCCATGGAGCCCGAGCTGCAGGTCCTACCCAGGCTGGTCTACCTCCTCATACACGAGGAATCTCACAGAAGGCGGCGGCGACGACCACGGTGAGTACTGCACCTAGCACACAGGGGAGGTGGGGAGGAAAAAGAGAGTCCCACACACGCAAAACGCAACACCCCCACCCTCACCCACAACACCATACACACAAAAACATGCAGCAACATTACATTTACACCCCGTCACCCCCTGGAAGAACGCAAGGACAAAATGAATGGAGTCAAATCTGTGATATATTAGAAATAGGCAGAGATACTTAACGAATCGAAAAACAGTATATACAATTATTTACAATACATACAGAAGGCTGTACACTGTCCTTTGTAAATGTCCCTGGCCCACTGGGTTAAAAATAATGGGCAAAGCCCACACTTGACTCCTGCCTCAATACGGTGAGAACAGTGCAGGGCATCAGGTAGAAAACACACAGGCACCTCAGGGGGATGGGGAAGGGGAGCAAACCTCTGCCGGAAGATGGTACTATGCCACTGCTCCTCGAAGGGGCCCCATGTCCACAGCAATGTCCTGGGGAGTGCAAAGCCAGAGTCTCTCAAGTCTCCCAAGTGGGTGGGTTACCCACTGCTTGGTCCTGGGGAGTGCAAAGCCACAGTGTCTCAAGTCACTCAAGTAGGTGGCATCTCCACTGGTTCTGGAGGGGGCTTTGTGGCCAGTGATGCTGCACTTGGGGTGTGGCAGTTCACATTCCCTCACCTGGGTGTCTGAGGCACAAGATTTGCAGGGAACAGGTAGCATGATACTCCACGGAAGCAGGGCCCAACTCCATCCTGCGGTGACTAAGGCTGCATACTGGTGGTAGTGCCGGTGCTGGTGGGGGTGCTTCCAGTGGTGGTGGGAGGCTCCAGCACGTCTCCTGTAGCCCTGGACGGCTGCCCACTGGGGATGCTGCTGCTGACATTTGTTGTGGCAGCGGTGGGGCAGTTGGCGGTGCCTGCGGCGGGGACGCTGGTGGTGCTGTCAGTCGTGCAGGTGCCGGTGGTGGCAGAGGGAGGCACCAGCCCATCTCCTGTAGCCTCGGACGTCTGCCCACTGGGGCTGCTGCTGCTGACAGTTGTGTGGCAGCGGTGGGTCAGGTGGCAGTGCCTGCCGCGGTACAGGTGGCGGGGCTGTCGGTTCTGATGGTGGGCACCAAGCCCTCACCTGGTGCTGCCGAGGCCTGAAGTGCCTTGCATTGGCTTTTCTACCCCTTCCTCACCTTGGCAGATGCTGCTGGGACCTTGGCACTGGCAGCTTGAGTTTTGAAGGAGGGCTTGATGGGTGGGTCGTGCTCCTTGGTCGTGCTGCATTCTGGCCCCTTCTTCACCTTGGCAGGTGGTGGAATGGGTTGCTCCTTTGCAGGGGTCGGTGGCACACTGCATGGCCTGACGGGTGCCCCTTTTGATCCTCTGGGAGTTGCAGTGACCACAGTGGATGCCGACTTGGTGGCTGAGGTGCTGGCCTGGGATCTGGACACTCTGTGCCAAGGGAAAGGACGGGGTAGGGGTAGGGAAGAGGTCAACGTTAGCTAGGAAACGTTTTTTAGACACACTGGGGCAGGAAGATGGAGAGGGTTTGGGAGTGGAGGAAGAGGAAGTGGTTGTAGGAGTTGTCTGTCTGCTGAGCTTGGGTGAAGGTGCATGGGCTGGATGCTCTTGTGAGGTGGATGCCTGTTGGGTGCTTGGGTGCTTGCGTTTGTGTACTTTGGGACGAGGGGTCACAGACACACTGGGAGAGGACACAGGGGATGTGTGCATGGTTGTGGGGGTGGTGACTGCCAGAGAGGGTGTGTTGTGATGGGCGAACTGGTGATGGAGGTAGTAGATGAGGATGTAGTGCATGCAGGTGTGAGTGGCGATGATACTGGGAGGGAGGTGGACGAAGAGGAAGAGGGGGAAACAGTGGAGGCAGTGGATGTTGGTGTGTGTGCATGGGCATGGTGCTGGTGTGAGTGCCTGTGAGATGAGGTGTGGTGCTTATGTTTGCCTGAGCCACTTTTGTGTGTTGATTTGGGTGACTGCTGGTCTGAAGGAATGCTGGCAGCTGTACCTGCTGTTGGGGTGGGCACAGAGGTGTCTGCCACCACCAGGAAGCTTCCATCGGAGGAGGAGTCGCTGTCTGTGGTCTCCCCTCCTGTCCCCGGTGTGGTGCTCCCCTCACCCTCCGTCCCACTGGTGCCTTCACCCTTGGTGGATTCGGCCTCCATGCCCATGTGGGATACAGCTCTCTCCGTCGCCGGTGCCTCTGCTCCTTCACCAGATGATGCTAATGCACACAAAGACAGGGTGACAAAACAAAAGGGGGGGGAAGAGACAGAGGATACACTTGGTCAATGCCAGCAACAACACCACCGTTGGCGTACACTACACACAGGGAGCTGCCCTATGCACTAGGCCATGCACTTCCAGTTACACAGCTAGTCACAAGCCCATGGGGTACAATGCCTAACGCCAGCATCTGCAAACCAGAAACCCACAGGACCCTGCCCAGTAGTAGATGGCCACTTACACTATTGGGGTAGGAGTGCTCCAGAGCCTGCCCAACAAGGGACCTACCTGCCATGTTCACCCTGGCCTAGGGGCACCCACAGCCCACATCCCCCACCCAGGTAACACCTTAACGCGTGCAAAGTCATGACTCTGGCTATCCGCCAGCCCACAGGAATCCCTCCTCTAGTGCAGGTCCTGTCAGTGCTCCATTTCCTGGCAAGTGGTTCCTTCCAAACAACAGTGGCCATGGCATCAGGGATGTCTCAGCCAATGCTCTCCAACGTGTTGACCAGAGTGTTGTCAGCCCTGCTGAAACACATGCACAGCTACTTTGTATTCCCCCAGGTGGAGGATCTGGCCTCAGTGAAAGCTGAGTTTTATGCCCTGGGACATATCCCCAACATCATTGGTGCCATTGATGGTACACATGTAGCATTTGTCACCCCACTCCCCCCCCGGAGAAATGAACAGGTTTAAAGGAATAGAAAAAGCTATCACTCGATGAATGTGCAGATGGTGTGTTTGGCGGACCAGTACATCTCCCATGTGAATGCCGAATATCCTGGCTCTGTGCATGATGCCTATATATTGAGGAATAGCATCATCCCATATGTGATGGGCCAACTCCAGAGGCACTGGGTGTGGCTAATAGGTCAGCCAAAGGTCTCTATCCGAGTATATGTTGATGTCTGGGTATGGGATTGCCCCTAAGGGTTAGTGTGTGTCTAACAGTTGTCACCCTAAATTTACAGGTACCGCTGGTTACCCCAACCTCTCATGGTACTGACCCCAGTGAGGAATGCCAGGACAAGGGCAGAGGAACGTTACAATGAGGCACATGGGCGTACATGGAGGATTATAGAAAGGACCTTCGGCCTCCTGAAGGCCAGGTTCCGGTGCCTCCTTCTGACAGATGGATCCCTGTACTACTCACCCAAGAAGGTGTGCCAGATCATCGTGGCATGCTGTATGTTGCAAAACCTGGCCTTGAGACACCAGGTGCCTTTTCTACAGGAGGATGTGCCTGGAGATGGTCTTGTGGCAGCGGGTGAGCCTGTGGAGAGTGATGAAGAGGAGGCAGAGGAAGAAGATGTGAACAACAGAACAAACATAATACAGCAGTACTTCCAATGACACACAGGTAAAACAAGTTCACTTTACATTTCAGTTTTCTGTTGGACATTGTACATGGCAGCCTGTTTCCCTATGTCTATGGCCACTGACTGTTCCCTTCGCAATCTCTATTTTCAGATCACTGTGCCCCATTCTGGCTCCTGCTTTATGTACTGCTGCCCACCAAAGGTCATCCTGTTGTATATTTCACTGTACATATGCGTTGCAATGCTTTGATAATGTTGTACTAATACATTTGTGAATCATTAGACTGACTCCAGATTGTTATTTGTTTCAAGGGTGTTTATGTAGGTGCTAATAAGTATAGCGGTATGTGCAAGGGGCTGGGGTAATGGTGGAGGAAAGTCCATGGTAGAGTCCAGTCTCTTGGTATCACAGGTGCATTGTCCAAGGGGGCATGGGAAGGGGAGCAATGGCAGTTAAAGGTGGACAGGGTAACAGGGTGGGACAGAAGGGTGACAATCAGGAGAGTCCTATTTCCTGGCGGGGTTTTTTGCAATGTTCTCTGTCTTCTGCCTGGATCACAGGGACCGTTTGCGGGGTGGTTCTCCTTCTGCAGGGGGTGGGGTGCTGGTGCCCTGTTGGTCCTGTGGCAGGGCCTCCTGTCCACTAGCGCTGGCGGAGGTGGAAGGCTATTCCTCGGTTTGGCTAGTGTCAGTTGCCCTTTGTTGTGCCACTGCCTCCCTCATGGTGTTGCCCATGTCAGCAAGCACCCCTGCAATGGTGACCAGGATGGTGTAGATTTTTGTTATGTCATCCCTGACCCCAAGCATTGTCCCTCCTGCAGCAGCTGGGTCTCCTGCAACTTGGCCAGTATCTGGCCCATGGTCTCCAGGGAATAGTAGTATGCTCCCAGGATGTTGGAGAGTGCCTCATAGAGAGTGAGTTCCCTGGGCCTGTCCTCCCCCTGTCACACAGCAGTCCTCCCAGCTTCCCTGTTGTCCTGTGCCTCTGTCCCCTGAACTGTGTGCCCACGGCCACTGACCCTAGGTCCCTGATCATCCTGTGTTTGTGGGGTTGCCTGGGGTCCCTGTAGTGGTGGAGACACTGCTGATTGACGTGTCCTGGGGACAGTGGCATGGGCCCACTGGGTGGGTGCTGTGCTGGTGTTTCCTAGGGGGGAGGCTCTGTGGTGGGTTGGGACTGTGGCAGGGGAACCAACTGTCCAGAGGCCCCAGATGGGCCAGGTTGGTCATTGTGATCCAGGTGTGCAGAGCTGCTGTCATCACTGTGGGCCTCTTCGGGGGGGGCTGGATGTAGCTGGCACCTCCTCTCCGGTCATGTTGAGTAGGGGTCCTGTTGGGATGCAAATGCATTGTTAATGTATCTGCGTGGGCCATAATGTGAATGGGTGTGTTTCCATCTCTGATTGTGATTTCCCTGTCAGCTTTGCCTTGTGTGAGTGGTGATTTGGTGGGTTGGGTGAGTCTCTCTACTGGGCATGCTGTGGTGATGGGTGTCCATACGGTCTGTGATGGGTGTCCATGCACTGGTTTTGCATGCAGGGCTTGGTATTGTGATGGGTGGGTTGTGATAGTGGGGTATATGTGAGTTGGTGGAGTGATGGGGGTGAGGGTGGGGGTAGGAGTTTGTGATGGCATGCAGGTAGGGTGGGGGATATAGTAGTATAGATTTGACTTACCAGAGTCCAGTCCTCCTGCTACTCCTGCGAGGCCCCCAGGAAGCATGATCGGCAAGACTTGCTCCTCCCATGTTGTTAGTTGTAGGGGAGGAGGTGGGGGTCCACCGCCAGTCCTCTGTACAGCAATCTGGTGTCTTGATACCACAGAACGCACCTTCCCCCGTAGGTCGTTCCACCTCCTCCCAATGTCATCCCTGGTTCTTGGGTGCTGTCCCACTGCATTGACCCTGTCCAAGATCCTCCGCCATAGCTCCATCTTCCTTGCAATGGATGTCTGCTACACCTGTGATCCGAAAAGCTGTGGCTCTACACAGATGATTTCCTCCACCATCACCCTTAACTCCTCCTCAGAAAACTTGGGGTGTCTTTGGGGTGCCATGGATGTGGTGTGAGTGATATGTGTGAGGATGTGTGGGGTGATGTGTGGCGTGATGTGTTGTGGTGTATGCTGTAATATGCGTGAATGGTGTATGGGTGATGGTGGTCTGTGCCTCTGATTGAGTGGGTGCTCCTTGCTTGTTGCTCTGTACTTGGTCTATTTTTTTTCGACATAAGGGGTTGTGGGTATTGTGTGTGTGTGTTTTATAGCGGTTTGGGTGTGTGGGTGTCAGGTGTGTGTATTTTGAATTGTCCAATGTGGTGTTTTGTTTGAGTGTGTGTATTCTGAACACAGCGGTGCGCACCGCCAATGGTTTACTGCCCTTGAAAGACCGCTGCGGTGATTTGTGGGTCGTGATACTGTGGGAGTATTCCTGTTGGCGTAACAGTGTGGGTTTTGCTATCGCCAGTTTATCACTGACCTTTGGTGTGGCGGACTTGTGTGGGCGTCTGTATAGTGGCAGAATTCTATGTGTGGGTCATAATACCCGTGGCGGATTACTGCCACTCTCACGGTATGTTGGCGCCCATCAGCACGGCAGTAGGTGGCATTTACCGCCAGGGTTGTAATGAGGGCCTATATCTAATAAAAACAGCGGTGTCACTTCTACTCATTCTGGTATCTTGACCACAGTAACACTCTTACAAAACGCTTCTGGTGGCCAGGTCTATACAAACAGACAAAACAATACATCCTTTGCTGTGACATTTGCCAGCAAATAAAGGGCTCAAACATCAAACGCCCACTGCAGATATCCCTATTAGTGTCCAGCAGGCCACTACAATGTGTGTACCTGGACCATTGCGGTCCACTCCAACCGGATGGTGCATACAAATACATTTTATTCGCTGTAGATTCTTGTTCTAGATTCCTGTGGGTATGGCGTCAGTGGTTGGCTGATGCTCGAACTGTTATAAAAGATTTGCTGATCTTTATTTGTACATATGAGGTTGCAGCATTCCATTCGGACCTAGGCCTCGCATTTTCCTCTACGGCACTCAGGGGCACCTTGGGAATGATGGGAGTTGAACTCCATTACTCCTTACCATACCATCCCAAGGGAAATTTGGTTGTGGAGAGACGGAACCGTGATCTAAAGCAGTCCTTAACAGCTAGAGTATTAGGTTCTGGCCGCAGCTTGCTTCATCATCTATATGGGGTTCAGAGAGCACTGAATAATCTGTCAAGACGGTCCTTGGATGGACGCACTCCCTATCAGCTTCTCTTTGAGATATCTATGTATGTTCCAGATCTTGATGGCCCTGATTTGGTGGCAGCAGAAACACCTTTTGACATAAATTAATGTCTCACTGTTTTACAGGAGCTTCAGCAATTTTGTGATCATAAATCATCCACCAGTGCTGCCACTTTAGGATTAAGGGATTTACCAACAACTTCCACTGGCTGGATTCCTAAAATCGGGGATCTGGTTAGTGAGAAGATCGCTGTGAAGAAGGAATTCGGTCAATCCTACAGAGCACTGGTCCCACTCCTGGGAGTACAAGGTACCATAACTGTCATCTTACCACCGCTGCCTGGTTCGAAAGGAAACAGATTAATTTCCATTGATGACATCAAAGTTCACCATGTGGCCGATCCTGCACAGAAGACCCAGAGGTCCCTTGAGTAATTCCCGGTCGCCTCTCACTACCCAACAGGACATACCTCTTCAAAGTAGAAATAACAGCACTACTTTTGTCTGCACAACAATGTCTAACGATCCTACAAATACCTCCTCGACCGTGGGGAGGGCAGAAAATAAGCTCTTCAACAACAGCACCTTTCCAAGATTTGTCTGTTTTCTACACCAACACTACACAGATACACAGACTGACAACACCGTGTACTATGAACCTCCACACGAAGTGGATCAATCCACCGGTGATGCACCTGCTTCTGCGTTTGCAGAGACTGCTTCTGATTACTTCATTGACATTGATGACTTTTCTTCAGACTCATGCACTCCAGTAATTAAAAATGTTTCAAATACATGTAAGCTCTACCTATGGCTTAAAAATAACTATTTAATTCACACATGGAACTATTTATGGTTCTACTTGACATTTTTTTTATTGTTTCTATGGATTCGTTTCGTGACTGTTTTCTTTTTGTTCATAAATGGTAATTACCTTCCTAAACACTCCTCTGTTGCACCTGTGGATGAGGTCTTAACTCCATATCTTTCCTCACATAAGGTCCGAAGAGACTTGTCCCTTGTGAACATTTCAGCTGTACCAATTCCTGATGGGATTGTGTGGGACAACGTTCCATTTGACATATATACGGGCCTACAGAGGTCATTCAAATTCCATATGTCTTCTAAATTTCTATGACTAATGTAATTACACCTGGTGTTGTATCTGATTATTGAGATGTCCAGGCAGTTGATTCTATGTTAACTTAAATGAAGGACTATTCAGTGTTTGAAAGTGATGATGTATATAGGCATACAATGAATTATGGGGAAATGTTCTGTTACAATAACTTGGGACATTACTACCTGCACCATCCCACTAGACACAGACCAGTACTTAACTACACACAGTGGTAACACTGTTCAACACCACCTGTGGGGAGCCCAAAATGTTATTTAGATAAATGTACTTATTTTTCTGGGCATGACACAAAACATCCAGAGTTATACTATTTCAAATTACCTCCTTCAAAAATTAGGAATTTTTTTGCCAACTGATACGAAGCTGATTTATTCAGATTCCTTTGTTTCCCATCTTGCAGTTGAAGGTTACGAATACTGCAAAAACAGTATTGATTTAAAGAGTGAATGGGGAACACAAGATTGGCAAATACAGGGTAGGGAAGCTTTATTAAGAGCATGCCTGATTCCTGTGCAAATGATCTTTTTAAATGACACCATTCAACAGACATCCTGTCTAGGGTTAGCAAAAATAAAAGAAATGAACACGCCCAGTATCCCCAGACCGGCAAAGTTTAACGATTGGCAATTCTTCCTGAATGTCACAGAGGAACAGCTGGATGAAAAAGTTTAGGCTGGTACCTATAACTCTTCACTTTCCAGTCCTGGCAGGTGGTTGATTTGGCCAACAGACACCAATGGATGTCAGGCATGTTTTTTGAATTTCTTAGTGGGTTTCAAGATTAGCCGTCCAGACCCTCGCTTTAGCTCTGGTAAACACACGGGTATAGTTCGAACATACAGTGTGGGTAAACTGTGCCAACAATGGGTACAGTCTAACATGTTAGCCACAGTTAAAGAAGATCTTAACACTCTGAGGATACAGACTTGTAGGACTTTTTGCTAGGTCCTAGAAAGCCAGACTCTAAAAGATTAATCTATGCTATGTATAAAGAGATCTGGAAGCTTTCTCAGATAGAAGTTGCTGCCCGTTTAAGGCAGACAGACAAGGAAAACCTAGAAAAGGCTTTAGCTGTTGTCGATAATAGCATGAACACTCTGTCCAACAGGATTTATTCCCTAACAAACATAGGCCCTTCTTACAACCCTGGAGGTCGGTGATAAAGCGGCGGTAATACTGGCAACAGGCCGGCGGTAACAAAACTGGAATTATGACCATGGCGGACACCGCTCACACAGACAGCCACTTTAACACACTGACCGCCATGGCAGTAGCAACAAGCACCATGGCGGTAACCGCCAACGGCCAGGTGGAACACAATGTACCGCCCACAGTATTACAACAGGCCTATCCACCACCTTTTCTGGGGTGGCACCATCGACATCAAAAGCACAACGGAAACAGTGCACAGAAGGGAAACGACTCACCCCTGGAGACTCAAGGAAGAACCACGCCGCCATGGATCTCGAGTTGCAGGTGTTCCCCATGCTCGTCTATCTCCTTCTTCACCATGAATACCAATGCTGGCGAAGATGACCACGGTGAGTACTGCTGCCTAGCACACAATAGGGGGGAGGGAAAGAGAGTGGCACACACTCAACACGCAACACCCCCACCCCCAACACCATACACACAAACAGATGCAGTAACATTACATATACATCACAAACCCCTCAGGAATAATGCAAGGACAAAAGGAATTGATTAAAGTGAGTGTAATAAGATAACATGCTAGAAAATAGTGCTTCAAAATCAAAACAGTATATACATATATACAAATGGAGGGACACAGCCCAATCCACAATTTCCATGGGCCACAGGGCCAAATCACATAAGCAAAGGCCCCACTTGACTCCTGCAACAACACGGAGAGAACACTGCAGGGGCATCAGGTCAAAAATACACAGGCACCTCAGGGAGACAGGGAACGGGGGGCACCTCAGCTGAAAGAAGGAACAAAACCACTGGTCCTGGAGGGGGCAAGATGCCCATCACACTGTCCTGGGGAGTGCAAAGCCATAGACTCTTTAGTGGGTGGTCTGTCCACATCTTGGTCCTGGGGCGTGGAAAGCCACAGTCTCTCTAGTGGGTGGTCTGCCCACATCTTGGTCCTGGGGAGTGTAAAGCCACAATATCTCTAGTGGGTGGTCTGCCCACTGCCTGGTCCTGGGGAGTGCAAAGCCACAGTCTCTCTAGTGGGTGGTCTGCCCACTGCCTGATCCTGGGGAGTGCAAAGCCACAGTCTCTCTAGTGGGTGGTCTGCACACATCTTGGTCCTGGGGAGTGCAAGCCACAGTCTCTCTAGTGGATGGCTTCTCCACTGGTTCTGGAGGGGGCTTTGTGGCGGGTGCGCTTCATCCTGGCAAGGAGGGGGTGAGTGGATGGCTTCTTCCACTGGTTCTGGAGGGGGCCTTGCGCCCTGTGATGCAGCACATGGGGAGTGCAAGGTCACAGTCTCTCACCTGGGTGTCAAACCCATAGGATTTGCAGTGGCCAGAACGTAGTACAGTCCATGGAGGCAGGACTACACACTTCCCGCTGGCGGTGACTGCTGCTCAGTGGTGGCAGTGGCGGGGCTGGTGTCGTTCCTGGCAGTGGTGGGGGGAGGCTCCTGCCTGTCCCCTACAGCCTTGGATGGCTTCCCACTGGGGCTGGTGTCGGTGCTGCCAGCGGTGGGGGGAGGATCCTGCCCGTCCCCTGCAGCCTCGGATGGCTGCCCACTGGGACTGCTGGCGGTGCTGGCAGCGGTGGGGGGGAGGCTCCTGCCCGTCCCCTGCAGCCTCGGATGGCTGCCCACTGGGGCTGCTGCTGGCACCGCTGCAGGCAGTGATGCGGTGGCAGTGCTGGTGGCGGTGCAGGTGTCGGTGCTGGTGTTGGGAATGCCTGTGGTGGGGGGGAGGTACCAGCCCTTCCCCTGCAGCCTCAGACGGCTGCCCACTGGGGCTGCTGCTGCTGGCACTGCCACAGGCAGTGATGCTGGTGATGGTGCTGGTGGCAGTGCTGGTGTCGGGAATGCCCGTGGTGGGGGGAGGCTCCAGCCCTTCCCCTGCAGCCTTGGATGGCTGCCCACTGGGGCTGCTGCTGCTGGCACTGCTGCAGGCAGTGATGCTGGTGGCAGTGCTGGTGGTGGTGCTTGTGTCGGGAATGCCCGTGGTAGGGGGAGGCTCCAGCCCTTCCCCTGCAGCCTCGGACAGCTGAACAGACATGGATGGTGGTGGGGGATCAGAATCAGTCCCTGCACCAGGCCTCCTGGCCTTACTGCCTACAGGGGCAGGCCCCTTGCCCTTCCCAGCTTGTGGTGGGTCTTTGTCCTTCACCTTGGCAGCCAGTGGTGCCTCATTGCCCTTGCCCCTCACAGCTGGTGGTGCCTCTTTGTCCTTCACCTTGGCAGCTGGTGGTGCCTCCTGGCCCTTGCCCTTCACAGCTGGTGGTGCCTCCTTGCCCTTCACCTTGGCAGCCGGTGGTGCCTCCTTGCCCTTGCCCTTCAGAGCTGGTGGTGCCTCCTTGCCCTTGCCCTTCCCAACTGGTGGTGCCTCCTTGTCCTTCCATTTAGCAGCTGGTGCAGGCACACTGTCAGTGGCTATGGCTGGTTCCCTGCAGCCTCTCCCACCTGCAGTAGCTGCTGACACTACTGTGGCCGTGGACTGGGTGGCTGAGGTTCTAGCCTGGGTTCTGACCACCCTGGCCTGACGTGAAGGATGGGGGAGGTAGAGAAGAGGCCAACGGCAGAGAGGAAAAGCTTCTTAGGGACACGGGGGAAGAGGGTGAAGGTCTGGGAGTGGAGGAAGAGGAAGTGGTTGTAGGAGGTGTCAGTCTGATGTGTTTGGGTGCAGGTGCATGGGCTGGATGCTGTTGTGAGGTGGATGGCTTTTGTGTGCCTGAGTGCTTGTGTTTGTGTACTTTGGGAGGAGGGGGCACAGACACAGTGGGAAAGGACACAGGGGACGTGTGCATGGATGTGGGGTTGGTCACTGCCAGTGAGGGGTGTGTAGTGATAGCCGTGATGGAGATGGAGGTGGTGGATGAGGATGTAGTGCATGCAGATGTGAGTGGAGACGCTACTGAGAGGGTGGTGGATGAGGAGGAGGAGGGGGACACAGTTGAGGCACTGGATGTTGGTGTGTCTGTTTCTGGATGGTGTTTGTGTGAGTGCCTGTGGGATGATGTGTGGTGCTTATGTTTGCCTGAGCCACTTTTGTGTGTTGTCTTGGGTGCATGCTGGTCTGAATGTGTGCTTGGGATAGGTTGGGGTTCAGAGGAATGGGACTGGGTAGAGGAAGCTGGAGGGGGAAGCTAGAGACAGGGACAATGGCTGCCATCAGGGAGGAGGCCAGAGCCAGGATTGATCTGTGGGCGCCATGCCAGAGTGAATGCCCTCCAGGAATATATTAGTTTTTTGCAAAAGGCCAGCCAGCCCCTGGATGGCATTCACTATGGTTGACTGCCCAACAGAGATGGATCGCAGGAGGTCAATAGCCTCCTCACTCAGGGCAGCAGGGCTAACTGGGGCAGGGCCTGAGGTGCCTGGGGCGAAGGAGATGCCCACCCTCCTGGGTGAGCGGGCACGGTAAACTCGCTGAGGGGCTGCTGGGAGAGCGGTGCTGGTACGGGGTTGGCGGCTGTACTTGTAGTTGGGGTGGCCACAGAGGTGCCCACCACCACCAGGGAGCTTCCATCAGAGGAGGTATCACTATCCGAACTGTCCCCTCCTGTCTCCACGTGGTGCTTCCCTCACCCTCCGTCCCACTAGTGCCCTCAACATGAGTGGATTCGGCCTCCTGGGCCATGTGGGATGCAGCTCCCTCTGTCGCCAGTGGCTCTGGTCCTCTGCCAGATGATGCTAATGCACACATGGACAGGGTGATAAAAGAAAAAGTGGTGGGAGAGAAAGGATACACTTGGTCAATGGTTGCATCAACACCACCATTGGTGTACACGGCACACTCACACAGGGAACAGGCCTACGCACTATGCAATGCACTACCAGTCATTATGCTAGTCACCAGCCCTAGAACCGGAATACATAAGGCCAATAGCAGCATACCTGAGACCCACAGACCCCTGCCCAGTAGTGGATGCCTACTAGCTTGGTTGGAGGAATTTTACATCAGAACCCCCCCAACATGTGTACAAGAAGAGAAAATGAGCTACAACTAATGCTCACTGTTGTCTACAATATAAACAACCAAAAAGTCAAGATAACAAAAATATGAAAAATGATATTTATTACATATGTATGTACAACAACATGAGATCGCAATAATCAGAATTAGATATATAAATATTTACATATTCACAAGGGAAGACACACACACATATATATAGTGAATAAACAGAGACACAGTGTTACACAAGACAAGACACAACAGATAATAAAAAAATAACATTGACAGAAGAAAATCCAAATTGTCCAAGATATAATAAGATGTAAATTAAATGTACACTTAGTTGTAGCTCATTTTCTCTTCTTGTACTCAAGTATTTCCCTGGATGGGCTACGTATTATACCAGGGACCCTCGATAGTCTTCCCCCCCCCCAACATGTGACCTACCATACAATGTCTGGCCTGGCCTAGGGGCACCCACAGGCTTACATCCCCCACCCGGAGACCATCCCACCACGCACAAGTTGTAGATTTGGAAACTGTACTCACCCCCTCATGACATCAAGCGCCTATCCAGCTCCTGATAGGCCACCGCCAGTATGAGGAACATCAGGGGGGTCAGGATACGACGGGCACCCCTTCCTCATTGGGAGGCCATCCCCAGCTGGGCCTCCGCCGTCTTCTGTGCCCAGTGTCTCAGGTCCTCCCACCATTTGCGACAGTGGGTGCTCCACCTGCCGTAGGCTCCCAGGGTCCGCACGTCCTTGGTGATGGCACGCCATATACCCTTTTTCTGATGGGTGCTGACCTGAAGACAAATAAACATAGAAAAAGGTATCAGCCATACCGTCCAGCCGCTTATACTCATGACTCACCATGTCCTTCACATCCCCTTACGCTCAGACATTGACCACCATACATGCAGCACACTGCCAAGGATCCTTCCACCCCCCCCCTACATGAGGCCCTCACGCACAGCAATCCATGCATTCATGCCCCATGCATCGTGCTCACAGTGTACTCACCTGTTGGTCTGGAGGCCCATCCAGCATTTGGTACTTTGGTACGACCCCATCCACCAGTTTCTCCAACTCCGCAGCGGTGAAGTCAGGGGCCCGTTCCCCAGTGACTCGAGCCATGGTCGGTTCCAGACACAGGTCACAGCAGCACTTGCAGTGTGGGTTCTCTCCTGTTGAAGGTCAGATAGCAAGTGAGAGAACAGATAGAAAATGGCGGTCACGTCCACGGCAGTGCATACCTTCACCGCCGGCGTACATCACCATTGGCCACTGTAACCCATCGGGCCCAATGACAACCAATGAGGAGTTGTCCATCCACACAGGACAGGTGAATGTCATTCCAGGGGGGGGGGGGGCAGGCCATTGCACCTAACTGCGACACAGTACACATAGGCACCATTTGCGCCTATCCAACAACATACTGTTTCAGTCACAACATGCAATGCAGTGTACAGTTTGGAAATGTGGAATACTGACCTGCTGAACAGGCACATTATCCTTACCTACAGACTTTACAGGGCCACAGTCCAAGAGCTGTGTGCCCAACTGGAGCCAGACCTGAAATCTGCTATCCGTCATCCCACTGGGATCCCACCTCTTGTGCAGGTGCTATCTGTGCTCCATTTCTTGGCAAATGGTTCTTTCCAAGTGACAGAGGGCTTGGCAGCAGGAATGTCACAGCCAATGTTCTCAATAGTGCTGACAAGAGTGTTGTCTGCCCTGATTAGACACTTGCACAGCTACATTGTTTTCCCCCAGGTAGAGGATTTGACCACAGTGAAAGCTGACTTCTATGCAATGGGACATATCCCCAACATTATTGGGGCAATTGATGGTACACATATTGCATTTGTCCCTCCCCCCCCGGAGAAATGAACAGGTGTTCAGAAACCGAAAGAGCTTTCACTCGATGAATGTGCAGATAGTGTACCTGGCGGACCAGTACATCTCCCATGTCAATGCAAAGTATCCTGGGTCTGAGCATGATGCCTTTATCCTGAGGAATAGCAGCATCCCATATGTGATGGCTGAACTCCAGAGGCACCGGGTGTGGCTAACAGGTGAGCCCATGGTTCCCACCCAGTATATGTTGGTGTATGGGGGTATGGTGTTGGCCCTAATGGTTAGTGTTTGGCTAACAGGTATCCCTCAATATTTGCAGGTGACTCTGGTTACCCCAACCTCTCATGGCTACTGACCCCAGTGACGATTCCCAGGACAAGGGCAGAGGAACGTTACAATGAGGCACATGGGCGAACAAGAAGGATGATAGAGAGGATATTCGGCCTCCTGAAGGCCAGGTTTCGGTGCCTCCATCTAACAGGTGGTTCCTTGTACTACTCACACAAGAAGGTCTGCCAGACCATCGTGGCATGCTGTATGTTGCACAATCTTGCCTTGAGACGCCAGGTACCTTTTCTGCAGGAGGATGAGGCTGGAGATGGGCATGTGGCAGCAGTGGACCTTGTGGACAGTGATGAAGAGGAGGCAGAGGATGAGGACAACAGAACAGCAATCATACAACAGTACTTCAAGTTACACACAGGTAAGACACTGCAACTTCACCTTCCATTGACAGTTTTGTGTTGGATATTGTCACTGGCAGGCTGATTTTCCCAGTACTATGGTCACTTACTGTACCCTTTGGCATGTCTATTTTCAGATATCTGTGCCCCACTCTGGCTCCTGGTGTGTTGACTGCAGTCAACTACAGGTCATACCTATGTATACATTACTGTACAGTCAAATTGCAATGTTTACAGCTTGTTAAACTAATACATAGTGCAATCAATTGACAGATTCCATACTTGTATTTTTTACAAGGGTGTTTATTTATGTGCTAATAAGTGGAGGGGCTATTGCAATGGGCTCGGGTAGTGGTGGAGGAGAGTCCAGGATAATGTTCCAGTCTATTTGTATCACAGGTGCATTGTCCAAGGGGGCATAGGTAGTGGAGCAATGGCAGTTCAAGGTGGACAGGGTGACATAGTGGGACACAAAGGTGACATTCAGGAGAGTCTTATTTCCTGGGGGTGTCTTGGCAATATTCTCTGGCTCCTGCCTGGATCGCAGGGACCGTTTGTGTGGTGGTTTTCCTTCTGCAGGGGGAGGGGTGATGGTGGCCTGTTGTTCCTGTAGTGGGGCCTCCTGTCCACTAGCGTCAGTGGAGGTGGAAGGCTGTCCATCGGTGTGGCTAGTGTCGGGGGCACATTGGTATGCCACTGCCTCCCTCATGGTGTTGGCCATGTCTGCCAGCACCCCTGCAATGGTGACCAGGGTGGTTTGGATTTCCCTCAGGTCCTCCCTGATCCCCAGATACTGTCCCTCCTGCAGCCGCTGGGTCTCCTGCAATTTTGCCAGTATCTGGCCCATCGTCTCCTGGGAATGGTGGTATTTTCCGAGGATGTTGGTGAGTGCCTCCTGGAGAGTCAGTTCCCTGGGCCTGTCCTCCACCTGTCACACAGCAGTCCTCCCAGCTTCCCTGTTGTCCTGTGCCTCTGTCCCCTGGACCATGTGCCCACTGCCACTGACCCCAGGTCCCTGATCATCCTGTGTTTGTGGGGTGGCCTGGGGTCCCTGTAGTGGTGGACACACTGCTGATTGACGTATCCTGGGGACAGTGGTATGGGCCTGCTGAGTGGATGCTGTGGTGGAGTTTGCTGAGGGGAGCGGCTCTGTGGTGGTATGGGACTGTGCCTGTTTAACCGCCTGTTTAACAGATCCAGGAGTCCAGAGTTGCTGTCATCACTGTGGGTCTCTTCTGTGGGGGGACTGGATGTTGCTGGCACCTCCTCTTTGGTGTCGTTGGATGGGGGGCCTTTGAGTATGTAAATGTAGTGTTAGTATTTCTGTGTGTGCCATCTTGTGCATGGGTGTGTTGCCCTCTGTGGTTGTTATTGCCCTGGCAGCTTAGGCTTGTGTGAGTGGGGATTTGGTGGCCTAGGTGATTGTCACAGGTGTGCATGCTTGGGTGATGGGTGTCCATGCAGGTCTTTGATGAGGATCCATGCATTGGTGTTGCATGCAGGGCTTGGTTGTGGGAGGAGTGGGTTGTGATGGTGGGGTGTGTGGGAGGTGGTGGAGTGATGGTAGTGAGGGTGAGGGTAGGGGTATGTGATGGCATGCAGGTGGGGGGTGAAAGTAGTAAAGATTTGACTTACCAGAGTCCAGTCCTCCTGCTACTCCTGCCAGGCCCTCAGGATGCAGTATTGCCAAGACTTGCTCCTCCCATGTTGTTAGTTGTGGGGGAGGAGGTCGGGATCCACCGCCAGTCCTCTGTACTGCTATCTGGTGTCTTGCTACCATGGAACACACCTTCCCCCATAGGTCATTACACCTCTTCCTGATGCCATCCCTTGTTCTGGGGTGCTGTCCCACAGCGTTGACCCTGTCCACGATCCTCTGCCATAGCTCCATCTTCCTGGCAATAGATGTCTGCTGCATCTGTGATCCGAATAGCTGTGGCTCTACCCTGATGATTTCCTCCACCATGACCCTTAGCTCCTCCTCTGAGAATCTGCGATGTCTTTGTGGTGCCATGGGTGTAGTGTGAGTGGTGTGTGTGTGGGTGTGTGGGGTGACGTGTTGGGGTGCACGCTGTAAGGTACGTGGATGGTGTATGGGTGATGGTGTTTTGTGGCTCTGGTTCTGTGGATGCTGCTGGTCTGTCTCCCTCAGTTGGCAATATTTTTGAGTCGTAAGGGGTTGTGGTAAGTATGGGTGTGTGTTTTATAGTGGTGTGTGGATATGGTGTGTGTATGGGTGTTGTAGGAGGCTGGCCTGGTTTGTAGTGGTTACCAATGGTACTTACACCGTATACCAGGTCCAGTTATCCCTTATTAGTAAAGTGTAGTAGTGTTCTAGCAGCTTAGGCTGATAGAGGTAGCTATAGCAGAGCAGCCAAGGCTGAACTAGGAGTCATGCAAAGCTCATGCAATACCACTGATATCACATAGGTACTTTATCATAAGAAAGACAATACTCATAGTTACTCAAAATAGAGGTACTTTATTTTAGTGACAATGGCCCTCATTATGACTCCGGCGGGCGGCGGAGGCCGCCCGCCAGAATTCCGCCCTCCGTAATACCGCTCCGCGGTCAGAAGACCGCAGAGGGTATTATGAGTTTTTCCCTGGGCTGGCGGGCGGTCTCCAAAAGACCGCCCGCCAGCCCAGGGAAAAACTCCCTTCCCACGAGGATGCCGGCTCGTAATAGAGCCGGCGGAGTGGGAAGGTGCGACGGGTGCTGTTGCACCCGTCGCGTATTTCACTGTCTGCAAGGCAGACAGTGAAATACATTTTGGGGCCCTCTTACGGGGGCCCCTGCAGTGCCCATGCTGTTGGCATGGGCACTGCAGGGGCCCCCAGGGGCCCCGCGACTCCCCCTCCCGCCATCCGGTTCCCGGCGGGAGAACCGCCAGGAACTGGATGGCGGGAGGGGGAGTCGGAATCCCCAAGCCGGCGCAGCAAGCTGCGCCGGCTTGGAGGATTCCTTGGGGGCAGCGGGAAACCGGCGGGAGACCGCCGGTTTCCCTTCTCTGACCGCGGCTAAGCCGCCGCGGTCAGAATGCCCCGCGGGGCACCGCCGGCCTGTCGGCGGTGCCTCCGCGTCCAGCGGCCCTGGCGGTTACAAACCGCCAGGGTCGTAATGAGGGCCAATGTGCCAAAAATATCTCAGGGGATTTATTCTCTTAGGAGGTAAGTAACATACACAACATATACACAACTAACCAAATCAGGTAAGTAAAACAGTCAGAAAGTAGTGCAAACACTGTAAAACCCAATAGGATGCAATAGGTGTAGGGGCAAAACAAACCATATACTAAGTAAGTGGAATGCGAACCACGAATGCACCAATAGGCAAGTGTAGTGTGTAGAGGGTCAATGGGAGTGTGAGAAAACACTAAGGGTGTAAAGCAGACCCCACCCCAGGACCCAGGAGAAAAGAAGTAAAGTACTACTATTTCCCCCAAAACACACTAAAGTCGTGATAAAGGATTTTGCAAGGACCACAACATACTGCAAAGCCCTGAAGACAGAGTCCTGGAGCTGAAGACCTGTAAAGGAAGGGGACCAAGTCCAAGAGTTGCTAAAGTGTCCAGGGGGGCAGGAGCCCACTAAACCCCGGATGAGGGTGCAAAATGGCTGCCTTTGGTTGGAAGAAGATGCTGGTTTTGCACTAACGAAAGGAGGTAGGAGGTTCTGCTTTGTGCAGAAGATGTCCCACAGCGTGCTGGAGGATGCAGAGTTGTTTCCTTGTCAAAATACCGCAAATAAGGCCTGCTACCTGCATGAGTTGTGGTTGGAAAAAAAGGGTGCTGCCCGGGCCCGGGAAGGACCAGGATGTCACCACTCAGGAGAGGAGATAGAGGGGGCCCTCAGCAACGTAGAGAGCCCACTGGAAGGAGGGAAGCACCTGCAGGAGTCCTTGAACACGGGTTCAAGAAGACTGGACACAGCGGTCGACTCAACACTGCAAAGAGAGGTCACACAACACCGGAAGTCAACTCAGGGAACTGAGCATTGCAGGATGGAGTGCTGGGGACCTAGGCTCGGCTGTGCATGAAGGATTTTTTGGGAAATGTGCACAGAAGCCCTTGTAGCTGCAGATCAGACGATGCACAGGATTACTGTCTGGGAAGGGGAGGCAAAGACTTATCTCCTCCAAATTCAGGCAGTTGGACCTCTGGACAGTCTGGGTCACTTGGGTCCACCACCTGTGTTCCAGGGGTCACGCTCGTCAGGATGAGAGAGGACCCAGAGTACCGGTGAAGCGGAGGTTTGGTGCCTGCTGAAGCAGGGGGAAGGTTCCGTTGACCCACGGGAGATTCCTTCGTGGCTTGCAGTGCAGGGTGAAGGCAGGCAGCCCTCAGAGCATGCACCACCAGGAAACAGTCGAGAAAGCCGGCAGGATTAAGCGCTACAATCTCACTGGTAGTCTTCTGGCTACTTTGTTGCAGTTTTGCAGGAATCCTGGAGAAGTCAGGGGTCGATCCTTGGCAGAAGTCGAAGAGGAGTGCAGAGGAGTCCTGCTGGATTCTTGCAAGTCGTAATCTGAAGAGAAGCCCACAGGAGAGACCCTAAATAGCCCTCAGAGAAGGATTGGCTGCCTAGCCAGGTATGCACCTATCAGGAGGGGTCTCTGCCATCACCTATTGGCACTGGCCACTCAAAGGCCTCTAGAGTGTCCTCACACCTCTGAAAACAAGATGGTAGAGGTCTGAGACACACTGGAAAAGCTCTGGGCACCACCCCTGGGGTGGTGATGGACAGGGGAGTGGTCACTCCCCTTTCCTTTGTCCAGTTTCGCACCAGAGCAGGGACTGGGGTTACCTAAACCGGTGTAGACTGGCTTATTCAAGGAGGGCACCATCTGTGCCCTTCAAAGCATTTCCAGAGGCTGGGGAGGCTACCCCTCCCCAGCCTGTAACACCTATTTCCAAAGGGAGAGGGTGTAACACCCTGCTCTCAGAGAAAATGCTTTGTTCTGACATCCTGTGACTGGGCTGCCCAGACCCCAGGATGGCAGAACCCTGTCTGTGAGGTGGCAGCAGCTGTAGCTGCAGTGCATGCCTCAGAGAGCTGGTTTAGCAGTACTGGGGGTCCATAGTGGAGCCCTCAGGATGCATGGAATTGGCTCCCCAATACCAGATTTGGAATGGGGGGACAATTCCATGATCTTAGACATGTTATATGGCCATATTCGGAGTTACCATTGTAAAGCTACATATAGGTATTGACCTATATGTAGTGCACGCGTGTAATTGTGTCCCCGCACTCACAAAGTCCGGGGAAATGGCCCTGAACTATGTGGGGCACCTTTGCTAGTGCAAGGGTGCCCTCACACTTAGTATCTTTGCACCTAACCTTCAGGGAGTGAAGGTCAGACATATAGGTGGCTTATTTGTTACTTAAGTGCAGTGAAAATGGATGTGAAATAATGTGTGCGTTATTTTACACAGGCTGCAATGGCAGTCCTGTGTAAGGGTTTGTCTGAGCTCCCTATGTGTGGCAAAAGAAATGCTGCAGCCCATATGGATCTCCTGGAACCCTAATGCCCTGGGTACCTAGGTACCATATACTAGGGACTCATAAGGGGGGTCCAGTATGCCAGTTGGAATTGGGAAATGTAGTCACTAGCCCATAGTGACAAATTTAAAGGCAGAGAGAGCATGAGCACTGAGGTTCTGATTAGCAGAGCCTCAGTGACAAAGTTAGGCACTACACAGGCATACACATTTAGGCCACAAACTATGAGCACTGGGGTCCTGGCTATCAGGATCCCAGTGAGACAGGCAAAACATACTGACATACATGTAAAATTGGGGGTAACATGCCAAGAAAGATGATACTTTCCTTCAGGTGTCAGGTGTGTGTTATTCAAATTGTCCAATGTGGTGTTGTTTTGTATGTGTGTGTGTATTTTGAGTGCAGTGGTGTTGTTTTATATGTGTGTGTGCATTTTGAGCACAGCGGTATGTACTTCAACAGTATGGCTCCTACAAGGCATCATTAATCTGCTCATTTCCAATTTTCGTTTTTCGAAAGGCCTGAAACATCTTGCTGTCAGCAGCTACCAGCGACTAGGTGATAGCTATATTAAAGAAGAGTGGGAGTTTCCCTTTAAATACAAATGTCTGAACAGCGAAACAGAGGTCTTTCTTAGCGGAAGCAAATGTGAGGCTACTGTTAGTCATTCAATGATCTGCAAACAGACGTCCCTTCATGGCCTTTGCAATGCAAGGGTCGCGAACTTGGCCTGTTTTCTGGAGGGTACTCTCGTCCCTTTGGTTCTACCAGCATTTCATGTACTTTCGAATGGAAGTTATGTGGTGCTGAGCACTGCCACCAGCTCAACCTTTCCGTGAATGCATGGTTCAGGTCTTTAATGCTTCATTGCTGGAGGAATTGTAGCGTGATTGGTCATTGTCATTCGACCACTCCTATGGTGTGTGCAACTAGTCTTTCGCTGCATATGGTGCTTCTTCGAAAACTCACCTAAAGTGTGTCTTGCTGTTACGCCAGTGCCTCCTATGGACCAACTACTGCTGATGTCCCCGATGAGGGTTCAATCACGGTCATGCCCCTTGAGACTAAGGCTGACTCACAAGGCCACTTATGAGTCACCCTTGGTGAACGATCTGGATCTTTTTGGCGCTCTGGACAGTGCCTCTCCTGCAGGTGGACCTGCACAAGAGACTACTACGCACTACTGCTCCGTGGATCCGTCTGCCTATCAATCTAACATCTGCTGATGTGACCTCTTTCCTTAGGTCCTTTCCATTCAATGGCTTCAAAGATGCTCTTCAAGATCATGACTATTGTGAGTACAGCACCTAGCAGAAAGGGAGGGGGGAGGAAAAAGAGAGTGACACACACACATGCAACACACAACACCCCCACCCCCAACACCATACACACAAACAGATGCAACAACATTACATATACACCCCTTAACTCTCAGGAGTAACGCAAGGAAAAACGGAATTGATTAAATTGAGTGCAATAGTACAATATTAGATAAATACGTCCATAAAGCAATAAACAGTATGTACAATATATACAAATGGAGGGACAATGCCCACTCCAAAATGTCTGTGGCCCACGAGGCCATAACACATAGGCCAAGGCTATACGGAGAGAACACTGCAGGGGCATCAGGTCAAAAACACACAGGCACCTCAGGGGGACGGGGAATGAGGGGGCAACTCAGCCGGAAGATGGTACAATGCCACTGCTCCTGGAGGGGGCTACATGCCCACTGCTTGGTCCTGGGGAGTGCAAAGCCACAGTCTCTCAAGTGGGTGGTTTGCCCACTGCTTGGTCCTGGGGAGTGCAAAGAAACAGTCTCTCTAGTGGGTGGTTTTCCCACTGCTTGGTCCTGGGAGTGCAAAGCCACAGTCTCTCTAGTGGATGCCTTCTTCCACTGGTTCTGGAGGAGGGCTCTGTGCCCAGTGTGCTTCATCCTGGCAAGGAGGGTGTGAGTGGATGCTTTCTTCCACTGGTTCGGGAGGGGGCTTTGCGCCCAGTGTGCTTCCTCCTGGCAAGGAGGGGGTGAGTGGATGCCTTCTTCCACTGGTTCTGGAGGGGGGTTTGTGCCCAGTGTGCTTCATCCTGGGAAGGAGGGTGTGAGTGGATGCCTTCTTCCACTGGTTCTGGAGGGGGCTTTGTACTCAGTGTGCTTCATCTTGGATGGTGCAAGGCCACAGACTCTCATCTGGGCGTCACACCTACAGGTGTTGCAAGGGCCAGGATGCACTGCAGCCCATGTAGTAATGACTACACATTGCTCCAGCCCTTCCCCTGCAGCCTTGGATGGCTGCCCACTGGGGCTGCTGCTGCTGGCGGTGGTGCTGGTGGCGGTGCAGATGGCGGTGCTGGCCGTGGTGCAGATGGCATTGCTGGCCGTGGTGCAGGTGGCGGTGCTGGCTGCAGTGCAGGTGGAGGTGCTGTCAGTGGTGAGGGGAGGCTCCAGCCCTTCCCCTGTCTCGGACGGCTGCCCACTGGGGCTGCTGCTGCTGGCAGTGGTGCTGGTGGCGGTGCATGTGGCGGTGCTGGCCGCAGTGCAGGTGGTGGTGCTGTCAGTGGTGGGGGGGAGGCTTTGGCCCTTCCCCTGTAGCCTCGGACAGCTGAAGTGCCATGGCTGGTGTTGTTTGCCCCTTCCTGCCCTTGGCAGATGGTAGTGCCTCCTTGCTTCTGCCAGCAGGAGTTCCCTTCCTGCCCTTGCTGGCTGGTGATGCCTCCTTCCCCTTGCTGGCTGGTGTCCCCTTCTTGCCCTTGCTAGGTGCTACCCCTTCTTGCCCTTGGCCGGTGGTGCAGGCACACTGGCTGTGCTGACGGGTGCCTCCTTGGAGCCTCTCATACCTGCAGTAGCTGCAGAAACTACAGTGGCTGTGGACTGTGTGGCTGAGGTGCTGGGCTGGGTTCTGGCCACCCTGGCCCGAGGTGAAGGACGGCAGGGGGGAGGGGTAGGGAATAGGTGAAAGGTGGCAAGGAAAAGCTTCTTGGGGACACTGGGGCGGGAAGAGGGTTTGGGAGTGGAGGAAGAAGGAATGGTTGTAGGAGGTGTCTGTCTTCTGTGTTTGGGTGCAGGTGCATGAGCTGGATGCTGTTGTGAGGTGGATGGCTGTTGGGTGTCTGAGTGCTTGCGTTTGTGTATTTTGGGAGGAGGGGTCACAGACACAGTGGGAGAGGACACAGGGGACATGTGCATGGATGTGGCGGTGGTGACTGCCAGTGAGGGGCGTGTAGTGATAGGTGTGCTGGTGATGGAGGTAGTGGATGAGGATGTAGTGCATGCAGGTGTGAGTGGAGACGCTTCTGGGAGGGAGGTGGACGAGGAGGAGGAGTGGGACACAGTGGAGGCAGTGGATGTTGGTGTGTCTGCATCTGGATGGTGCTTGTGTGAGTCCCTGTGGGATGAAGTGTAGTGCTTGTGTTTGCCTGAGCCACTTCTGTGTGTTGATTTGGGTGAATGTAGGTCTGAAGGTGTGCTTGGGATAGGCTGGGTCTGAGGGGACTGGGTAGAGGAAGTTGGAGGGGGGAGGCTGGAGGCAGGGACAATGGCTGCCACCAGTGAGTTGGCCAGAGCCTGGAATGCTCTCTGTTGGGCTGCCACACCAGAGTGAATGCCCTCCAGGTATGCATTTGTTTGTTGCAAATGCCCTGCTAGACCCTGAATGGCATTCAGTATGGTTGACTGCCCAACAGAGAGGGATCTCAGGAGGTCAATAGCCTCCTCACTGAGGGCAGCAGGGCTGACTGGGGCAGGGCCTGAGGTGCCTGGGGCGAAGGAGATGCCCTCCCTCCTGGGTGAACAGGCACGGTTAACACGTCGAGGGGCTGCTGGGAGGCGGTGCTGGTATGGGGGGTGGCGGTTGTAGCTGTAGTTGGGGGGGCCACAGAGGTGTCCACCACTGCCAGGGAGCTTCCATTGGAGGAGGAGTCGCTGTCGGTACTGTCCCCTCTTGTCTCCGTCGTGGTGCTCCCCTCACCCTCTGACCCACTGGTGCCCTCACCGTCAGTGGATTCGGCCTCCAGGCCCATGTGGAATGCAGCTCACTCCATTGCTGGTGCCTCTGCTCCTCCGTCAGATGATGCTGATGCACACAAGGACAGGGTGACAAAACAAAAAGTGGGGGAGAGACAGAGGATACACTTGGTCAATGCAAGCAACAATACTACCGTTGACGTACACAACTCACAGGGAACAGCCCTCTGCACTAGGCCATGCACTACCAGTTACAATGCTAGTCACCAGGCCATGGGGTATAGTGCCTAACGCCATTAGCTGCACTCCTGAAACCCACAGGACCCTGCCCAATAGTAGATGCCCACTAACATAATTGGGGTTGGAGTGCATCTGAGCTGGCCCATCATGGAGCCTACCCTGCCATGTTCACCGTGGCCTAGGGACAGCCACAGTTCACATCCCCCACCCAGGTAACACCTTAACATGGGCAAAGTCATGATTCTGAATCTGTACTCACCCCCTTGTGGCTGCTGTGATGCCTTCAAGCATCCATCCAACTCCGGAGAGGCTACCGCCAGGATGCAGAACATCAGGGGGGTCAGGGTACGACGGGCACCCCTTCCTCATTGGGAGGCCAGCCCCAGCTGGGCCTCTGTCGTCTTCCTTGCCCAGCGGTGCAGGTCCTCCCACCATTTGCTGCATTGGGTGCTCCGCCTGTCAAAGACCCCCAGGGTCCTCACCTCCTTCGGGATGGCATGCCAAATACCCTTTTCCTGATGGGCGCTGACCTGCAGAAAATACAGCAGAAAAGGTATTATTCATACCGTCCGGACTGTCATACTCCTATCCCAACATACCCCTCCCATCCCCTTATGCACATACATTGACCACCATACATGCAGCACTCATCCCCCCTTCACGAGGTTTACACACACAGAACTCCATACATTCATGCCCCACGCATCATGCTCACAGTGTACTCACCTGTTGATCTGGAGGACCATAAAGTAAACGGTACTGGGGTAGGACCCCATCCACCAGTCTCTCCAACTCCTCCGAAGTGAAGGCAGGGGCCCTTTCCCCAGACACTCGAGCCATGATCTTCTAGACAAAGGTCACAGCAGCACTTACAGTGTAGGTCCTCTCCTATTGAAAGTCAGGTAGAAAGTGAGTGAACAGATAGAAAATGGCGGTCACATCCGCGGCCGTGCGTACCGTCACTGCGGGCGTACATCACCATTGGCTCCTGGAACCCATAGGCCCTAGTGAAAACCAATGCGGTGTTGCACGGCGGTCTTCGCCCGCCGCCCGCAACGGCGCACATCGCCAGTGGAATTACCTAATTTCCACTTGTCCCTCCTCACAGTTCAGGCGGCCACCATTTCAGGGAGGCACAGGCCATGGCACCTAACTGCGCCACAGCAGATATAGGCACATCAACTAACTTACAAGTTCACATACTGTTTCTGTAAAACAAAAATTGCATATTTATCTGAGTATGTGTTTGAATATGACCTTCTGCTCACCATTTTTCAACATAGAGTTCAACCACTGAAGATGAATAGGAGATGGAGGCATGCCCCTGTGTACAGACCTCTGGTGGACCGGGCGACAATTGAGGACAGGCACATAATCCTAACCTACAGACTTGATAGGGCCACAATCCAAGAGCTGTGTGCCCAACTGGGGTCAGACCTGATTTCAGCTATCCGCCACCCCAAAGGTATCCCCCTCTAGTGCAGGTCCTTTCAGTGCTCCATTTCTTGCCAAGTGGTTCCTTCCAAGTGACAGTGGCCATGGCATCAGGGATGTCACAGACTACGTTCTCAAACGTGCTGACCAGAGTGTTGTCTGCCCTGATGAAACACATGCACAGCTATATCGTATTCCCCACAGGTGGATGATTTGGCCACAGTGAAGGCTGACTTCTATGCAATGGGACATATCCCCAACATCATTGGTGCCATTGATGGTACACATTTTGCCTTTATCCTACAGCGGAGAAATGAACGGTGTTCAGAAATCAAAAGAGCTTTCACTCTCTAAATGTGCAGATGGTGTGCCTGGCGGACCAGTCCATCTCCCATGTCAATGCAAAGTATCCTGGCTCTGTGCATGATGCCTTTATCTTGAGGAATAGTAGCATCCCATATGAGATGGCTCAACTCCAGAGGCACAGGGCGTGGCTTATAGGTGAGCCCATGGTGTCCACCCAGTTGATGTAGGTATATGGGTGTGGGGTTGGCCCTAAGGGTGAGTGTGTAGCTAACAGGTATCCCTCAATATTTGCAGGTGACTCTGGTTGTTCCAACCTCTCATGGCTACTAAACCCAGTGAGGAATGCCAAGACAAGGGCAGAGAAATGTTACAATGAGGCACATTGGCGAACAAGGAGGATCATTCACACCTTTGGCCTCCTGAAGGCCAGATTCTGGTGCCTCTATCTGACAGGTTGATCCCTGTACTACTCACTAAAGAAGGTGTGCCAGATCATTGTTGCATGTTGCACAACCAGGCCTTGAGAAGCCAGGTGCCTTTTCTGCAGGAGGATGAGCCTGGAGAAGGCCGTGTGGCAGCAGTGGAGCCTGTGGACAGTGATGAAGAGGAGGCAGAGGATGATGATGTGGACAACAGAACTACTATAATTCAACAGTACTTCTAGTGACACACAGGTAAGACACTGTAACTTCACCTTCCATTGCAGTTTTGTGATGGACATTGTACATTGCAGCCTGGTTTCCCTATCTCTATGGCCACTTACTGTACCCTTTGGCATCTCTATTTTCAGATGTCTGTGCCCCACTCTGGCTCCTGGTGTGTTTACTGCTGTCCACTACAGGTCCTACCTATGTAAATATAACTGTACATTTGTATTGCAATGTTTAAAGCTTGTTAAACTAATACATATTCCAATCAATTGACAGACTCCATACTTGTATTAGTTCCAAGTGTGTTTATTTCTGTGATAATAAGTGTAGGGGGTATTGCAATGGGCTGGGTTGATGGTGGAGGAATGTCCAGGATAGAGTCCAGTCTATTGGTATCACAGATGCATTGTCCTAGGGGGCATAGGGAGTGGGGCAATGGTAGTTCAAGGTGGACAGAGTGACAGAGTGGGACACAAGGGTGACATTCAGGGGAGTCTTATTTCTTGGTGGGGGTCTTGGCAATGTTCTCTGGCTTCTGCCTGATCGCAGGGACCTTTTGCGTGGTGGTTCTCCTTCTGCAGGGGGAGGGGTGCTGGTGGCCTGTTATTCCTGTAGTGGGGGCTCCTGTCCACCAGCGTCGGCTGTTCTTCGGTGTGGCTAGTGTCAGGGGCCCGTTGGTGTGCCACTGCCTCCCTCATGGTGTTGGCCTTGTCTACCAGCACCCCTGCAATGGTGACCAGGGTGGAGTGGATGTGTCTCAGGTCCTCCCTGATCCCCAGGTACTGTCTCTCCTGCAGCCGCTGGGTCTCCTGCAGCTTGGCCAGTATCTGACCCATCGTCTCCTGGGAATGGTGGTATGCTCCCAGGATGTCTGTGAGTGCCTCGTGGAGAGTCGGTTCCCTTGGCCTGTCCTCCCCCTGTCGCACAGCAGTCCTCCTAACTTTCCTGTTGTCCTGTGCCTCTGTCCCCTGAACAGTGTGCCCACTGCCACTGACCGCAGGTCCCTGATCATCCTGTGTTTGTGGGGTTGCCTGGGGTCCCTGTAGTGGTGGACACACTGCTGATTGACGTGTCCTGGGGACAGAGGTATTGACCCGCTGGGTGGGTGCTGTGCTGGTGTTTCCTGAGAGGGAGGCTGTGTGGTGGTTTGGGACTGTGGCTGGGTCACCGACTGTCCGGAGGTCCCTGATGGGCCAGGTTGCTCATCCTGATCCAGGCGTACAGAGCTGCTGTCATCACTGTGGGCCTCTTCTGGGGGGGACTGGATGTTGCTGGTACCTCCTCTCCAGTGAGGTTGTGTGGGGGTCCTGTGGGGATGTAAATGCAATGTTATTGTTTCAGCGTGTGACATCTTGTGCATGGGTATTTTCCCCTCTATGGTTGTTATTACCAAGGCAGCTTTGGCTTGTGTGAGTTGTGATTTGGTTGGCTAAGTGATTTTCACTAGTGCCTGTGATGGGGGTCCATGCATTGGTGTAGCATGCAGGGCTTGGTATTGGGATGGGTGGCTTGTGATGGTGGGGTGTATGTGAGGTGGTGGAGTGATGGGGGTGAGGGTAGGGATAGGAGTTTGTGATGGAATGCAGGTAGGGGGGATAAATTAGTAAAGATTTCACTTACCAGAGTCCAGTCCTCCTGCTACTCCTGCCAGGCCCTCAGGATGCATGATCGCCAAGACTTGCTCCTCCCATGTTGTTAGCTGTGGGGTAGGAGGTGGGGGTCCACCTCCAGTCCTCTATACAGCTATCTGGTGTTTTGCTACCACAGAACGCACCTTCCCCCATAGGTCGTTCCACCTCTTCCTGATGTTTTCCCTTGTTCTGGGGTGCTGTACCACGGCTTTGACCCTGTCCATGACTCTCCGCCATAGCTCCATCTTCCTAGCAATGGACGTCTGCTGCACCTGTGATCCGAATAGCTGTGGCTCTACCCTGATGATTTCCTCCACCATGACCCTTAGCTCCTCCTCTGAGAACCTGGGGTGTCTTTGTGGTTCCATGGGTGTAGTGTGAGTGGTGTGTGTGAGAGTGTTTGGGGTTATGTGTTGGGGTGTGTGCTGTAAGGTGCGTGGATGGTGCTCCTGGCTTGTCTCTCTCTCTCAGTTGTCAAATATTTTTGTCATAAAGGGTTGTGGGTAGTGTGGGTGGGTGTTTTATAGTGTTGGAGGTGTATGGGTGTGGTGTGTGTATGTGTGTCAAGTGTGTGTAGTTTGAATTGTCCAATGTGGTGTTGTTTTGTTAGTGTGTATGTATTTTGAGCACAGCGGTATGTACCGCCAATGGTTTACCACAGTTGAATGTCCGCCTTGGTGATTCGTGGGTCATGATGCTGTGGGCGTATTTCTGTTGGCGTAATGGTGTGGGTTTTGGTACCACCATTTTATCACTGACCTTTGGGCTGGCGGACTTGTGTGTGTGTTTGTATAGTGGCAGATTTCTATGTCTTGGTCATAATATGAGTAGCGGTATACCGCCGCGGTCGCGCTATGTTGGAGGCAGTCAGCATGGCGGTAAGCGCACTTACCGCCAATGTCATAATGAGGGCCTATATCTCTTTGCATGTTTTTTAGCCACTGATTTTTTACACGTTTTGAAATGTGATTTTTTATCTAGTTTTTATGCTTTTAGCTTTTAGTTCAGAGCACTTTTTAGAATTGGGTTCATTCACCTTCGGGGCGTTAAGCTATGGCGTCATACTTGTTACAGCAATGGGGAGGGTGTAATAAATCCTAGTTTGTTTTAATGGGATACAGGGGTAAGCTTAGCCTTTGGCTTTCAGACTTGTGCCCATGTCACCTAGTGACTTTTACCCTACTTAGCTTGCTCTGTTTTAGCACATTTATTTAATTACATTTTTTAAGATGGCCGCCTTGTTTTTAGTTAGACCCATGTTTTAGTTAGCATTATCAGTGCCACTGCGCTAAGGCGTCAATATCAAGCAACATAGATAAAAAAACTGTAGGTGTTCACATTAGGTACTTTCCCTACGGAGTCTGAGCTAGCGACCTCATTCCAAGGTAAGGAGGGTTGGGGGCTCTTCTCATGGACATGACATTGGCAGATTAGGTTTAACATACCTAACTCTCTTTTAGGTTAGAGGATAGGCTCATTATGCTTGGGTATTAGGACATATCTCATACTTTATGTCATTACATGTTATTGCTAGATGGTGGGGGTCTTTGTATTAATGATTCTTGTCTTTACCATTCTGTTTCTTGCACTGTTCATTATCCTACTCATTGCAGCCCATGCAACTTATTGTAGATTGCAGCTTTGCTAAATAAAACCTATTGAAACTTTACTGCATCTTGTTCATTGTCTGTGTTTGATTGAGACATGGTGTTTATGTGAGAAAGGGGTAATCTCCGTTTAACCACAACACTCCCTGAGATGTTACACTCTTGAGGCTATGAGTAAAGGCTGCCACAAATCACCTTTTATTGTCTGGGTTTCTGGTGAGGTGCTGCTTGTGAGCCGGGAGGGTTGGGGCAACAGTTGTGACTTGTTGTAGGACTGGCATAGTGGTCTACAAACATAAGTACTGTCATCCTTTTACCAGCAGTCTTCCCTAGAGCAAGAGTCACACTACGACAAAACCACCCAACCCACCCCAATAAAGTCCACACCACCCCACCCAATTTCAATCCACTTCAATTTAATCCACCTTATCAGGTTGACCCAACTCCAATCCACCTCACTCCAATCCAGTGCAAGCTACTGCACTCTACTCTAATCAACTCACTCCACCCCAATCCAATCCACCCCACCCTAGTTCAGTCCATCCCACTCAATCCAATCTAGCCATCCCACCACACTCCAAATCACCTCACCCCAATTCATCCCACCCCACTCCAATCCAATTCACCCTGCAAGTTATATCTTCCTCCCTCCTGTCCAATCTACCACACTCCAATCCACTCCACCCCACTCCAATCCAATTCACCATCCTCCAGTCCAGTCCAGTCCAATCCATCCCCAGTCCACTCCAGTCCAGTCCAGTCCAGTCCAGTCTAATCCACACCACTCCACTTTAATTCACCCAACTCCAAACCTCCTTACTGTTATCCAGTAACAGTACCACACTAGTCCATTCCACCCCACCCCACCTCACTGGTATCACTCCAATCCAATCCACTCTCCCCAAACCAATCAAATCCACCCCATTCCAATCAATCCCATTCCAATCCACCCCAATCCAGTCCACCTCACCCAATTTCAATATACCCCACTCCAATCTAATCACCCACTCCAATCCACCCCACTTGTCCTCATTCCAATCCATCCATTCTACTCCAATCCAATCCACCCCACTATCTAAGTTCATCACAGCCCACTCCACCCTATTACACACCACGCCACTCTACACCACTCCACTTGACGACGCTCTCTGCCACTGAACTCTACTCCTCTCTACTCACCTCTACTACACTCTACTCCCCCTACTCTACTCTGTGACACTCTACTCCAACAAATCTGGCCTACAATGCTCTACCCCCCCACTTCACTCTAGGACCCTCCACAGCACTAAATGTTAGCCATGCTAAACAGCAGCCACACTGGTTTACAACATGGCAAAAACACATTGCCAAAGCCAATAATGTTTGTGTAAGTGAGACCTATTGGCTTTGACAATACTTGTTAATGTCCTTTTGAAGATTTTTGAGGGCTGGTCTTCTTATGAAAGGCTTTGTACAAGTTTTAGACTTCCTTTTAAGGTGTGTTAAATTATGGCAACCTGGAAACTGATGACAATAGTCGCAAACAGGGAGTGCAGAGAGAGCAGGTGATACCTGGGTCATAGAGGTAAGGACACTTCCATAATGCACTTGGTGCTAGAGGGCACAGTGCTTTGGGGCACTTAATAGAGGTAAATTGGCTGAGACCTAGTAATGTGGTTTCTGTGGAGCAGGGAAAGTGGAAGCATAAGGCAGGTAAGCAAAGCACTTAGGTAATTCATAAGTGAAGTTTCTATTCACACAGTTGCCAGCACATCAAACAAAGTTTTCACACTCTTCACCCAGCAGAGTGGGTTTCAAGCATAGATGTTTATTGGCCCAATGTCATGACTGGCCCCTTCAGCAACATTGACATTTCAGTATCTTGGAAATGATAGTTCAAATCTTCAGTTTGCTTCTGAGTGACATTTCCATCTTTTCAGTGTGCTGATGTGTGTCAATTCACTGCCACACATGTGGTACTTTGAGTGACACTTTATTGTGACAAGAAGAACTTAAGATCTTGTAATCAGTTTCCCATATTAGCCTCGTTCGGATCCAACAGTCTGGAAAGTAAATTAGGAGAGCTGCACGGCACATGATTGGGGTGATCAAATAAAGACACTAAGAGATTTGCATTTTCAAACATAATTGTGGTGGCACAATCAGTGGCGATGGAACAATCTTCAGAGTGGGGGTGCTGCCATCAATGTTACATCATTGAAGTCATGGAGATTGTAAAAAATGGGGTCAAACAAAGATCAAATATAGAAAATTAGCCACGCCTATACAGCCACAGCGTGGTAAGGGTGTAGTTATGTACCCAATGGAGCATTACCAAAAGATGGTGTGGTACTTCAATAGCGGCAGTGGACAGTGATTTACAGACAACATGTCTTACCTTGGAATGGCCACTAAATTTACACAAACATATAGTTTTACTGATAAAACTGTATAGAGCGCAAACAATAAGTCATGAAAATCGTGCTTCAGCAAAAAGTACTCATTTGCACATCCGCAAGTTAAGTCTTTTGATTTGTCTAGCTCCTAATAAATCCTTTGTTTCCATGACACTTCAGAATTGCAAGAAAAATGTACTTCAGTTTTTGCACTTTACTAACTGCTTATTTTTTTATATTGTACGGATTACTTACAGGTATTTACATCTTGTTGTGCTAGAAAAACAATTACATCCTGCAGCCTTTCCTTTCACAGTTCATGGACCCCAGCAAGATTGCCTCAAATTTCACTTTCCAAAATTTTCTCACTTTGCAGTCAGAGAACGAAAAGTAAATATCAGTATAATGTTAAACGAATAAGTAGCAATTTGTCAGAAGACATGACCTGGTGTTTGACCTCGGTTTTTGAAAGAACAGCTAATGTGATATGATAAAACCAAAATTGAAAGGCATCTGTATTGCCCATTCACATTCTGATTATTTTGGGGTTGCTGCAGCACCTCCAGCTCCCATACCCCTACTTCTAGCACTCATGACCATAATAGGTTTACTTCTACAGTTTTTTCAATGCAGCTGACGTACCTCACAAGAAACATCGACTACTTGCTATCCTACAAAGTTGCCAAGTGGCCCCATAAGCAGAAATTAACTATGAGCCTAAACATGGACTACTTGCTATCCTACAAAGGTGCCAAATGGCCCCATTCGCATTAATTAACTACGAGCCTGGTAAATTACCAAACAAAAGCTTTGCTGACCTAGTGATCAAATTTAGGAACGTGTGTTATAAACACATTTATTAACTTCAGGATATGTCTTCCAAATCAATGTACTTTAAAAAGGTAATGTCTTCCATTTCAATCACAGTTTTTATAAGGAAGATGACTGAGCAGAGGGATTATGGTAGGCTGGGCGTAGTACATGCTTAGCATTTGCCTGCAAGCACTATCCCCCCACTGAGATCATGAGGCTTCCAGAGCATTAAGAAATCTGCCCTATAAAGTATCTGTTGCTTTACAGCGCTGCACCTTTAATCAGGGACTGCTCTCTGAAACAGCAGAATCCCAGAGAAAAGGCAGCTCAATCCTATCTCCATTCTATCTTCAAATCTGCATTCTCTGATCCGAAGCACACACCACAATAGTGTGTTTTCTCTGCATTACCATAGAGCTGAATCCAGACTGGCTGTCTCATCATGTGAAGCTAGAGGGCGCAACACATTCTCAATGACACAACGATTTTGAAAAGTGTGATACTAAATGACACAGTAAATCTATCTAAAAGAACTAAAACTGAAGAATTATATTTTGCTCGCACTTTCTGCATAACAACTATGGAATTCTAGAATTTTCATAAAATTATTGGTGCATGTATTTTTCTTCATAGGACACAAGGTCGGCATGAGGCGAAATTTCAGAAAGGTACGCATTCAGAAAAAGCGCAACGTTTCGCCAGAACCGGTGTTGTGTATTTATTATCTTTTAATGTTATTTTACTCCTAAATCTACAAACTCCTCTTGTGAAATCCAATAATAAATTTTTGTGTTTAGACAAAAACAGCATAACAAAGGAGAAACTAATTAATTATACTTGTGAAAAGTGAACTGTCAATTTAAAACACACTATAGGCTAAACTCAGCTGATTCAGAGATGCAGAGAAACGAAAGAAATGTGTTACTATAACTGGAGATGCTTGGCACTTGGCAGGGCTGGTAGTTTTGTTTTCGTATGCAACGCTTTCTGTCCTTGACAGCGTTGCCTCAGCAAAACAAACCGGAAAGCCAAGAACAAAAGAAAAGAAATATGAGTGGCAGGCTTGGGTGCTGTACCCAATGGAAGCCATTGTGGAGGGGACCTGAGGAAAGAAGGAGGATGATGACAAGTAGGAGGATAAGGAGCAGGAGGTTCATCACCAATAAAAGGCCCACCAGAGCCATGAGGACTAGTATTTAAAAAAAACAAGTCCAGGGATAGCTAATCTATGGGGACCACGGTGGCCAAGGCCAGGGTCCCCCCAGGAACAAATCTACAAGGAGGAACACGATCAGAGAATGAAGACATGGGGAAACAGGTCCAGGGCAAGAAGGATTGGGAGCTCCAGGAGGATGTTGAACAGGGAATGTGGAATGAGTGGATCAGGGTCTGAAAGAACTGAAGGACCACATGTAAGAGGAACAGAATGCCCCGGACCTGTAAAATGAAGAGGGCTTGGAAGGTCTGAGAGCACCAACCAAGCTCAGAGGGATGAAGAGGACGAGGGTCAGGAGTAGCAGACCCAGGTAGATAGTCCCAAGAGGAACATTGTCAAAGAACAATGGACAGGAGGATAAAGGACAGGAGTTCCAGAGCCACAGAGATCAGATCAGGAACACAAGGCATTAGATCAAGGGGACCAGGAGGAATATAAAGTGCCAGAAAGTTCAGACACAGTGGGACCAGAATTAGAAGGTCCATGAGGGTCAAGCAGAGAAAGACACTAAATTAGGCTCACAAGGACTAGACAGACAATGGCGACTCACAACATGAGGACCAGGGTGATAATATTAAGGAAGACGGGAACCAGGGGGACTATTGTTATGAGGATCATCACAGAAGGGACCAGGGTCAGATGGACAAGAACAAGGTGGAATAGACAAACCAGGAGGACTCGTAGGACTAGGGTGGGGCCAGATGACGAGTGGACTAGGAGGGTTAGGGAATCCAAGGCCAGTGGGGCCAACACCACATGATCAGATCCATGAAGACCAGACAGAGGAGTACCAGAACTACATTGGTCAGGGGACCAGAATCAGAAGGATTAGGAACAGGTAAATAAGAGGAACTAGATACACCATGGCAGCATGACCAGAAGGATTGGTAGATCAGAATTAGAATGAGGAGGATTAAAATGGCCTGGACTGAAAGCCTGTGAAACAGAAGGACCAGGTCCAGAGGACCAGTTACAGAAATAGACCAGAAGGTCTGGGCCAGGAAGTTCTAAGACTAGCGTGAACAGGAGGCCCCGACCATTAAACTAGGAAAGGCTATCATGGTCAGTGGCTAGCCAGCAGAAGTTATTGCAAAACCATGAGAACAAGGAGTAGCAGGATTGGGCAAAAGGATCAGGGCGAAATTGATTGGGACTGTAAATATTAGTACCAGGAAGACAATGGGATAAGGACTGAGCAACTAGAGATAAGGAGGTCATCGACAAGGAAGATCAGTGTGACCTGGACTAAAGTACCAGGAGTATTAGAACAAGGACAAATTGGTGAACTGGAAGGATCATGAAAGAAGAACTGGAAAGAAGGCTAAGAGAGCTATGAAGATCATGACCTAGAAGACCAGGTCCCAAAGTACCAAGTGGAGAAGATTGATCATCTCGGATAGAAGGGCCAGGGTGAGGAGAATCAAATGTAGGAAGATCAACTAGAGTTAGTAAGACCAAGGTGTCTAAAAAAGGTGGCCAGAAGTATCAGAATGAAATGATGAGGTTTATGAGCACCCAACACAGAGAACCAGAATCAGTTGGGCTAGGACCAGTGGGTGCAGTACCAGGTGGACCAAGAGGAAAAGGAATAGAAGCACGAGGACCAGTACAGCTAAAACCAAGAAGACAAGGACTAGAAAGGCTAAGACAGGAGAGGCCAGATGGACTAAGGGGACCAGCAGGATCGGGACTTGCAGAACAGGCCTAAGTGGTACATGGTTAGAAGAACCACAATATGGTGGCCAGGACCAAAAAACCCAGAAAGGAACAGGGTGAGTAGAGCCAAGAAAGGGCCAATGGAACCCACCCAACGTCACTAGCTAGGAGGACTAGGTCCAGGAGAACTAGCCCCAGGAAATCCCAAACTAAAAGGACCAGATCCAAGAGGATCAGGTTCCGTGGGAACAGAATGGAGACTAGGACAAGGATTATAAATAACAAGAGTAGGTGGACTGGGCAGGGGGGTGAGACAGGTGCCCAGGCAATCAGAGCCAGAAGGAAAAGCTCTAAGTGGACCAGAAAACAGGCACACCATGACCCAGGGGTCCAGAAAGATTAGGCTAAAGCAGACCTGGTGTTCCGGGTCTATGAGGTCCAGGGTGCGGAGAAAAAGGAGAATCAGGATAAGGGAATTCAGGACCACACCTGGAGGACTAGACCAGAGGGTTGAGAGAAGGATGGCCAGATGGATAATGAAAAGAATGGCCAGGGTCAGAAAGACCATAGCAAGGACAACCATGGCCAGTTGGTGTAGAACCATTAGAACAAGGAGCAGGAAGACTAGGGCCAGAAGGATTAAGACCAGATCTATGAGGAATAGGATGATCAAGGTCATGAGGACTACTGCCAGTCGGACCAGGGACTAGAATACACAAGGAAAACTAAGAAGACCTAGTCCCAGATTTAGGAAGGCCTAGCATCTCCTTGCGCCACATTAGGGTCATTTTTTATGACTCTAATGTGGCCTAACAAGACCAAATTCACCGCGCCATATTTTCAAAGTGGCGCAATGCATTCATTGCGGCACTTCGTAACCACTTGCGCCACATTATGCCTGTGCCAGGCATAATGTATGCAAGGGGGGGCATTCCCCCATTAGGGGGACCGCAAAAATGGCACAGTGGAATCTAAGAGATTCCACTGCACCATTTTCAGCAGTTATTTTTAACGCCTGCACAGAGCAGGCGTTAAAAGGGGGCATGCCGTTGTTTTCAATGGGCCGTCATGTACTCAGCCCAATTAGTGTCAACATTTGTGTGCTAATCCTGCACAGTACATCAATAGAGTAAAAAATATGAATGCTATTGCCTCTACCCTGCATCATGGTGTGCCATATATTAAATATGGTGCACACATGGTGGCGGTAGTGGGATCGCTAAGTGCCACAAGAAAAGTGGCGCTGCATTGGATGAAGTGTCACTTTTCTTAAATTCGGGCCCTAGTAACAAAGGTACCAGTCGGACTACTGCCAGCAGGAAAGAGCAAAGAGGACTAGAAGGATCTGGAACAAGAAGACCGGGTAGCAGGACCAGGGTGAGTAAGATGAGGAGGAAAAGGACAGCCAGAGAGCAACACCAAAGGGACTTGTCCTGGCTGGTCAGGACAATGACCAAAGTGTTCAGGCTCAGAAGGACCCAACCAAAGAGAACCAGGACTGAGAGGGCCAGGACTAGTGAGTAGAAATGGCAATGAGGACAAGGCACAGGGTTAGGACGATTTTGATGACCAAATCAGGAGGACAAGGAATAAGACAGACAGGCCTAAGAGCATCAGAACATGATAGGCCAGTTGGATCTAGGGGATCTGCAGAACCAGGAGTTAGTATACCAGGAAATGGTTGAATAAGGTGAGCATCAAAAGTATTGTTTCAAGGATGTGAGGGTAGAAGGACCAGAAAGGAACAGGAAGGGCTGGGAGAAGGGGCTTAAAAAGTGCAGGATGGCTGGGAGGACCAGGAACAAAATGACTAGGTATACAAAGACCGAAAAAACAAGGCCAGGAGGAAGAGTATCAACACCAGTGGGTACAAAACCAGGAAGACCAGGGTCAAGCAGACCAGTCCAAGAGAGTGGAAGACTAGGTGGATAGGACATAGAGGATCAGAAACAAATATCAGGCACACAGAATAACAAGGACAAGAGCTAAGTGGCCCAAGTCAAAGAGGACCAGGAGGACCACAACAAAGGGAACCAGGAAAATCAAGCCAAAAGGGCCAAGGAGGATCAAGCCTTTGCATACTAGGATAGGGAGGACTAGGATTATGACGAAAAGGAGATTCAGGACAAATGAGCCAGGATGACAGCAGGCAGGATGACTAAGTTGGCTAGCTAGGAACAGACAATAAGGATCATTACTAAAAAGATGACTAAAGGCTCGATTTATAAGTCGATGGACAGGTAACTCCATTACATTGGTGACAGATATCCCACCTGCAGAAATCTAAATCCCACTATAGGCTATGGTATTTAGATTTTGCTGAATGGGATATCTGTCACTGTGGTGATGAAGTAACCCATCCGCTGAGTGCTAAATAAGGCTCTAAGTCCAGAACGAGGATGAGAAGGAATAGAGGGGCATAAAGGAGCAGGGTCAGGAGTATGGGCAGTGCAGGGGTCCCCAGGGGCCCCACGACACCCGTTCCCGCCATCCTGGTTCTGGCGGTGAAAACCACCAGAAACAGGCTGGCGGGAAGGGGGTCGGAATCCCCATGGCGCCGCTGCAAGCAGCGCCGCCATGGAGGATTCCCTGGGCCAGGGGAAAACCGGCGGGAAACCGCCGGTTCCCCTTTTCTGACCGCGGCTTTACCGCCGCGGTCAGAATAGCCCAGGAAGCACCGCCAGCCTGTTGGCGGTGCTTCCGCTGCCCTCCGCCCTGGCGGTCAGAGACCGCCAGGGTTGGAATGAGGGCCTGTGTCTACTTTTGTAACCACTGTAACACTGCTGTCGACCTGCTATACCTCTCCCTCTGTATTGCCTTTAGCAGATAAGAATCTTGTGAGACAGGATCTGCTTCTCAGAGGGACCCTAACAACTCCACTTTGTTCAAGGTCATGACCAAGGAAGGCAGCGCTCCGCTGAGTACTTGAAAAGCTGCTATGTGAAGAGGACGAGTGTATGCTTGACAGCCAGTTTTCCACAGGTGAGGGGACCTCAGAGTTGGAAGAGCTGATGGTCTGCCTTTTACCTAGAAACCTTCCCAGAGAGGCAAAGAAAGAAAGTGTCTGAACCTCCATGAGGAGAGACTGTCCAGGAGGAAAAGCCAAGTTTGTCCCCAGCATGAGAAAACACCCAGAAGAAGCTGCCTGCCACAGGGAGTCAACCTGTGTTGTGACACATCTCCAGGACTCCCTGAGTGGTTCCTGTAGTGATCTTCAACTAAAGAGCAGCATCTTTATATTCAGCATCCTTTCCATGTACTAAGGCACTGGTGCGCTGCCTGATGGAGCAGTCACACAAACGGAGCCATTGTTGCCATTGGTGCAAAAGCCCTGATCCTGTACTGCTATTTGAACTGGGCAATTTTTAAATTTTCAGTGACATTAAAGTACTTTCTTTTTATAGGAGAAGCATGGAGCTGAACAATATCTTATTGTAAACGTTGGTGGAATGTGAGATATGAGTTCTTGTTCTCTAACAGTTTTCTCTCAGCAATGTATAGATGGATAATGGTGAATTATGGGGATGTTTTTCCTCAAGGGATTCTGAGTGACATCAAATAGACAACGAGTGCAAAGCTCTCATCCGCTATGATGTCCCCCAGAACTCTGAGGTGATAAACATCCCCATATTTCATTTTTTACCCATCTATTAATTAATGTTATGTATGGCACCCAGAATCTTCTGTCCCTGCTCAAAGTAGTGACACAGGGGCAAATGAGTAATATTGAGCCATACATATTATGGCCTCTCTTCCCTGAAAAATGTAAACACATACTTCATCTGTCATACTTCCCCATCTTGCAACTGTGTTTTCTGCTTTCAGTCATAGCAGACAAGCAGCGCTACGGTGGCAGACTCTTAGAGAGCCCCGTCAATCTTACCTGAGAGGCCATTGAAACACAGCAACAGTAGGTAACAAGTTTTGTTATGAACTGTTGCTGCATTATAGCAGTACATTCCCAGATTTAGAATCTGATGTAAACAATAGAGGCTTCCGAGAGAAGCAATAAATAACATAATCAATAGCAAATCTAAATAAAGGCCTGCATTTAAATATGAGTATGTTTATTTATAATCCTATTAGATGCATATTTCCAAAGTGTTTGTGATTATAATATTAATAATCAAAGTAAAGGATAAATATATTACACAATATTGTTTACTACTTTTGAAGATTATCTATTTGAGAACGTGATGTTATAGCTGAATGCATGCTAAATACATTCAGTCATTATAGTATGAGCCTTTTTAAAGAAAGTAGCTCCAATGTTTTATTAAATATTGACTGCCATAAAAAGGGGACATTAATTGGGAACTGGGTAAACAACTGAGTCAGTCACTATGAGATATGAAAGCAATGTAATTGGTTTCGAATCAGGCTACTTTGCCACCCATCACATTCTTTGTATGTCTATATTGTGTCTAAGTCCTGGGGAGGGTATTGCTGGTCACGTTCTGTAATTGATGTCTCTCTGCTTCATGGCTATCTTAAAAGAATCTATACTGTTGCATGATGTAGCTACATTTTTGGATGAATTACACTTGCTGTGTTCACACAGATGATCCCACATAAGCCAGACTAGTACATATACACCAGTCTGAAACCATTAGCTTACACTTTTTTGTGCCACACTTTCAATATTTCTGTGGTGCGATTTGAGACATACTCAGAATTCAACACATGATAACTAATACTTTTCATATAGACTAGACTACACACCCAGAACGTACTAACCAGGCACAACCACCAAGAAGATGATAAGTATATGAAAATATAACTTTATCTCTCTTAAGACTCTCTACTTCACTTCATGCTAATGCACAACCACAAGTTTGATACTAATTGATTGGAGCACATTTTCAACCCTCACGCATTATACCCAAAGTTGCCCTTATAGGCCACACACTATCAACCATATGCAAAAAACAAAATAGCTTTTTTGCTTATGAATCAAAGATGACCTGGGCCTTATCAGGGGCAGGAAGGACTATAAAAATATTGCAAAACAATTAGTACAATGCAGAAATGTTTTTTTTCTTTTGTATTTGAATGTTCACTGTGAAGCCAAGAATCACTGGTTACACCAGTATGAACTTGTCAACATTGTTTGTGAGGGAGGAACACAGGGGCAGGGAAAATAACTGAATAACTGACAAGATGGTATAGTGTTTCCATGCCACGAAGAATACTTTCTTCTCATTAATTTTAATGTTTCTATTTTGGGTACTGCAATTAAATAATCAATGAAGCAATTACACTCCTTTACTCCCTCAACTTCAACCAGAACCTCTCATGACGATGTGATTATTTTAAAACATTTCAAATGTTTCTGTAAGTTCCAGCAATGCATTTTTAATGCCACACATACCACGACATCTATTTGCAGATGGAAGAATCATTTTATTATTTGTCTATGGGGCACAGAAAGTGACCTGTTGAAAGACTGCATACATCTTATTTACATGCAGGAAAATGTAATAGATGCAGAGATTCAGCCACAGCATACCTTCGTGGTTAAACTTGTTGGCTTGGTACTCTGACTACTTACAGAATGAAGTCAGTGCTACACTATTTGTTAAAAAACTATAAAGTATTTAACTAGAGGATAATGAATATGCACAAGTTTGGTACATCAATTGCATCAACAGCTCTATAAATCAGATTACTCATGATATATCCTTGATTGACACTCCCTATCACTTGCCTTATTTAATATTTGATTCCTGGTATAGCTATGAAAGTATCTGACACAAACATTGACTGACATTTGCCTAAATATGATTGTTGCATTTTTTAATGATATATAGTTGCTCTTCTGTCATGAGACTGGAATGAAGCCTCTGAATTATACTACATTGATGATTTGCATAAGGGACCCTATGCAACGGCTTCTATTTTGAAAAGATTACCCTAAAAATTAGATGGCACAGCCTACTGGGATACAGCATTCCTTGTCTGACTTTTGCTTTCACAAATTATTGTTTTCAGGTGTTTTGGTTTAATTTGTTTAATTGAATTAAACCAGAATTACTAATTTCAGAAAGCACTAATTTGTTGTTATCGGTACCCAGTTAGATTCAATTTCTGGTCATACTATCCCTTCATCAGGTGTTTGTTTGCATGAATGTTTTTCTTCACCTGGATTGCCTGACTCAGATATTGCACCAACTTCCTAAGGACAATCACAGAGTGTACCACAACCTTTTGTGGTGACTCTGACATTCCTTTGCTACTTTCTGTGACTAAGGTAAGTGGGCCTCATATTGGGTGCCTAAACAGAAGCTTTAAAAGCCTGAATCTAATATGTTCTGAGGAACATCTCTGTAGTCCAACATAAGGCATGGCAAGAGAATATCTCCCCCCTCTCCCCAGTATCTCTGGCAGGGTTCAACTCAGGCTCTTAGGGTCTTGTCAAATCATTTCATCAACCCATTGTTCTGCAGATGTAAACTGTAGAGAAGTGGTAGCTAACACCAGCTTGCTTCCACGTCAGTCTCATGTAAGAGGAAATTATGTTTATTCCCAGGTCAGAAATCACTGCCTTGGGTAATTCAAGCCAAGAGAAGATCACTAGGAGTGCTATAACTACTACTTTTGCAGTGGTGATCCTCAGGATACCTGGTGGCATTGTCCACCACAACCAAGATACCCATTTCCTGATGCTGAAGGTGGAATGTGGGGGAGCAAGGTCAAATGGACTAATAATGTCAGCACACACCTGCTTTAATGGAACACAAACTACTGATAGTGGTGCTAATGGCGCCTTGGTTTTATCTCATGTTTAACCATTCAATTGCCAAGTAGGACAGGTTCTGCAAAAACTCTTTGTACATTCAATCCTGGCCAGTAGAATAAAGAGTCCAACCTATCATAGTATTTCTTATGACCAAGTGTCCTGAGAATAGGAAATTACTGTGCACTAGAGGAACTACTACCCTATGCTAGCCCCTATTTCAGGATACGTTGACTCACTATATAGCAGTCCATCCTCTCAGACAACATAGGGCCAGATGTAGCAAACTATTTGCGACTCGCAAACGGCGAAAATCGCCGTTTGCGACTCGCAAATGCGTGTTTGCTATGCTGAAATGCATTTTGCGAGTCAGAACCGACTCTCAAAATGCATTTCCGAGTTGCAAATAGGAAGGGGTGTTCCCTTCCTATTTGCGAGTCGCAGTGGTATGCAATTCCATTTGCGACCGCGTACGCGGTCGCAAATGGAGTCGCAGTTACCATCCACTTGAAGTGGATGGTAACCCACTCGCAAACGGGAAGGGGTCCCCATGGGACCCCTTCCCCTTTGTGACTGGACCCAAAATTATTTTTTCAGGGCAGGCAGTGGTCCAAGGCACCACTACCTGCCCTGAAAAAATCCGAAACTAAAGGTTTCGTTTTTTTTTTCTAAGTGCAGCTCGTTTTCCTTTAAGGAAAACGGGCTACACTTGGAAAAAAAAAAACTGCTTTATTTAAAAGCAGTCACGGACATGGAGGTCTGCTGTTCCCAGCAGGCCTCCATCCCCGTGAGTGCCCAGAGTCGCTATGGGGGCGCAAATTGCGACCCACCTCATTAATATTAATGAGGTGGGTCTTTGCGACCCCATAGTGACTCGCAGAAGGTGTCTGAGACACCTTTCTGCATAGCAAATTGCGACTTGCAATTTGCGAGTCGCATGGACTCGCAAATTGCAAGTCGCAATTTGCTATTTTCCTAGATCTGGCCCTTAATACCTTCCAACCACTCCTTTTCTGAGTTGTTCTTGTGCTTCCTTACAAAGTCCAAGAAGTGTATGGCGTTCAACTTGTGCCAGCGGAATTCATTATGGGTAGGTCATCCAGCACCTAACAAACCCTGCAGCTCTAGCAGTACTGCAGACTCCAACATCTGTTCATCTTTGGATCATTCATCATCCTTTCTTTTTGGAGCAGTAACAATGATCATCAGGGCCTTTGTCTCTCAGTGTCTGTCTAGAACTTGTCATTACTCTTATTTTGTCCTTGCAAATCTGGAATCATTTCAATCTCTTCCTGAGACTGACATAAAGTCTGTGCTCTCGTTACCACAGCTAATGTAATACGAGTCATTTAAGCTTCTAGTGTACTAAACTGGGGGCAATTAGATCATCGCCCAACAACATCCATCACCTTGGTCTCTCTCACCCCTACATCAGCCATGGTCAACTTGGTATTGATTCCTACCTTAGCTCGAGAAATCAGGTACTACACGCCACCCACAATGGCTAACAAATACTGTGTGCATGGCGTCAGTGAGAATATCCCTTGATTTTACATACTGTCCCTCAACCATAGTCCTGTCAGAAACATCCACCCCATTGAAACCTGATTTCAAGACAGATCCCATGGATCTTAGATGGGTGTCTTTTAGAGCATCTGGGTTCCTTTCCTAAAGTCTATTGCTACTAGTGCCAGTGGGTCCTCTTGTATGCCCTTGCCCATGGTCAACACAGTAACTATAAAGAGTGCAGCTGGTACAGGGTCTCTCACTTCACAGTCTCTTTTATAGTACCCTTGCTTGTGCACCCATAACAAGAAATCTCTTTGGGCATGGAAGAATCTGTCTGCCCCCCACCCTTCCTCCTCTTCCTTGTGCTCCAGAATTGGAACCCAATTCCCTTTTTGCATGTAACCTCCCTTGTTCCCTTGGGAACTCTCTGTCCCTAAACATTTGGGGGCTTATTTTCCATACCTGAGTGCCGCCGGTGCATCACTTTTTTGTGATGAACCAGCAGCGCATAATGCATGCCCATATCTACAAGGTCATGCAAAGCCACTTACCGTGACTTTTCATGGCATTGTAGATGTGGTGTAAGGCAACGCAGCACAAGTCACTGAATTGCCTTCCACTGCGTCAGGGAGACGTTCCATGGGTATTGATCTGGGTTTTCCTATGCAACTCCCATTGATTTTGACCCATTCCCAGATTTACAAGAACCTGTAAACCTAGGAATCAGTCCAAATCTCACACCTCCCCAAGGAACAAGGAGAAATATCTTTTTTCTCCTAATGTTTCCCTCTTTCTATGTGTGCTGCATTATGCAGCACACATAGAAAGAGGAAAAAGCATCCATGGATTGTTTTTGTGCAGGAAGATATTCCTTCCTGCAGAGGAACAATCCTGTCTGCGACGCACGCACCATGGTGCCAAGGTGTCTGTGCTAGGCAGCCCAGTGGGCATCAGCACTGGGGGAGAGGACAGAAATGTAGTGTATCTTGTAGATACCAGGAATTTCTGCCCTTTCCATGTGGTGCAGGGCAACTCAGCAAGGCCACTTGCTGTGCTGCACTGCGCCACCAGCCTTGTAAATAAGCCCTATGGTATGGACCAGTCTATTAAGAGTTTCTCTGTTCCTTTGGCTTCGAGTCATGCTCCTCCAACCCTTTGTTCACCTTGTTAGCTTACTACTCATCAGATCACACTGCAAGTTCTCTGGATCCTTCTCTGCCAGTTTAGACATGTATTGCCTAAGTTGGGTGTAACCCTCCTCCTTAGGTTACTTAGGGCCTCATTGTACAAAGGCATTTTCCATTTCCTAACGGTGCGAATCACAATTTTGGGTAGTTCGGAAATGCAAAATGCCATTTTGTTATGTACGAAAGGCATTTGTGGTGGTGCAAAATGCTATTTCTAAATAGAAGAATTCACATTTTAGAAATCACGAAAAAGGAAATTCCTTATAGCGATTTCTAATAGCGAATTGCTAATGGCATGTACAAAGTATTTCCTAATTGCAAATAGTCTCAAATGACCACTTAGGAAAGGCAATTACCATGAATCTGGATCTGGTGACAACCCAGTGCAAACTATAAAAAAGGCAACCAAAATTCATTAGGTTCTTTCAAAATGGCAGCCCTGTATGCTTTGGCAAGAAGGCTGAGGATTATGCCGGCAGGCAGAGAATAAGGAGGAGACAGGAGAGGATATTTAGGGTAAGAGTCACAGAGGAGCTTTTTGAGAGGTACAGACTCAGTAGTGAGGTAATCCTGGAACGTTTTGCTGATTATAACCTCAGCTACAGACTCCAGCACTCCGGAGCAATGCAATCCCACGATATGTGCAGGTATTGTGTTGCCTACATCTCCTAGCATCTGGCAGTGACCAGGGGGTCATAGCAGTGGCAGGGAGAGTGTCTCAAAGTGTTTTTCCTGTTTTTACCACAGGTTCCTGGACCTCATGATCAGCAAGGTTAACCAATACATTTATTTTCCAAATACCCCCCTAATACCTACAACTCACCAAACAAATGTTTTACAGGGTAGCACAGTTCCCTAGTGTCATTGGCTGTGTTGATGGAAAACATATTGCCATATACCCCCCCTCAGGAAATTAATACATATATAGGAACAGAAAAAGTACACACTCACTCAATGTGCAGGTAGTGTGTGAGATCACATGTATCATACCAGACCTCATGGCCAGATTCCCAGGCAGCACTCATGACTCCTTCATGTTCCGCCTCAGTGGAATACAAAACCGACTCTCACAGGGTGAATTTGGCGATGGTTTCTTACTTGGTAAGAGAAAAGTTGGCTCCATGAATACATTGGCCAGAACTGTGTGTTTAATGTGACCTAATGGTACACATTCTCATTCCTTGAAGAAGACAGTGCATATGCATTGGGTCCCTGGATTCTTCCACCATACCTGACTCTTAGAACAAGAAGTGAGAGACATTACAACATGGCACAAAAGACAACGTGCTCCATTAACAGAGCACTGATGTTTGGACCTGAGGTGTTCTGTAAGATCATCGCCACATGTGCCGTACTACATAACATCATAAAGAGGAAGGTTCTGCAAAAAATCATCATTGAGGGGGTAAGTGACTCAGATGCTGACGTTCCACTATTACATCCACCATCGAGAGGACCTTCAGGATACTGAAGCCCAGATTTCACTATTGTTGGTGTAGCACTGCTATTTGGACCTGAGACCTGTTGTAAGATCAATGCCACATGTGCCGTACCACACAATTTCACAGTCTCTAAAACTTCACCATTTAGGAGGAAATCTGACTCAGATGGTGACATTCCATCATTAAATGTGAAGCAGGATGGAACACGTGCAGCAGAGAGTTGTGCACAACACCAAGAGATTGTCAACAATTATTTGTGATGTAAGCATCATTGCAACATCTAAGAAATGGACATCACACAGGATGGCAATGCAAAGTGCATAAAATAAAGATAATATGTTACAGTGGACTTATGACTCGGGTTTCAGGGTAGTCACTTTTTCTGGCCTCTGAGTTTGAGTGCACTGTCAGCATCACTGGCCTCTGGGAGTGGGGACATGTCAGACACAGAAGTGTTCTGGGGTGTACGCCTGGTGCAGCATGCCTCCGGCATAGATGTGGCACTAATGCTAGAGCTTTCACTCTTTGGTGGCAGCAGTATTTTGGGGACAGAGAGGTTGTGGGTCTGTATGTTCTCAAGGGTTGTGGTCACCTGAACTAGCCCAGAGGCAACATCCTGACAGCAGTGTCCCATGTTATTCTGTATGCTGACAGTTCTCCTTGGCAGGGTTGTTGTGGCAACCAATCAATTGATGCCTCGGGTGAAAGCATCAAAGTGTACTGGGTACTGCCTTTGTCTGTGTCTATGCACCTGTTGCTCCTTCTCCATAGCAGCAATCCAACGGTCCTGCCCCTTCTGCAATTGCTGCATCAGCCATGACGTATTCAGCAGATTCCCATTGACAATCTTAATTTGTTTTGTTTGCAGGTGCTGCATGGAGAAGATGGACTTCTTCAGGCCCTCAAACACAGGAGAGCTGTTTGCCATGTCATCTGACACATGCTCATTGTGGACTGTAGCTGGCTGGCCCCTACTGTGTCAGTGTGCCCTTCCCACAGATTCTTTGTTGCCACTGCTTTGGGTTTGTCCCTCATCACTGTCCACCGATCCTGGAAGTTGTGGAACGGTCATTCTCCTAGCAGTTGGGGTTGGACTGATGGGCGTAGAGGTTGCTGACGTGGTGGCTTCCATTTCAATGCATGTGTGTCAGTAGCTTTTTCAGCCTCCATTGCTTCTGACACGTCCTGGGTGTGATCTATAGAAATGCATATATATAGTTAGTGTAAAATATGGTTAATGCCTGTTCACAATTTTGTTGTAACAGTGCTTTGTGTGTGTGAAATGATGGTGATGGACAGGTCTGTGTAGTTCAGTCTTCAGCCCACAGTACAGCATGCAACTATGGTGTACTACAACTCCCATGAAGCATTGCCAAAGTAGTGCACCCATCTCAAAGGATACAGGTTTGCTCTATGTTTTATTTGAGGAATTACAAACATTACCTTACGTGAAGTTATGTAAAGGTGGTTTGACTTACCCAGGCTGGTGCCTGCAGCGCTAGAGGTGTCAATATGAGACAATCCCACCACACTTTCCAATTCCAGTGTCCCCTTGATGAGTGTCTCCACAGGAGTGGGAAGGGGTTGTTTTGAGGGTCCACCACCTGTGCTCGATCGTCCGCCATCCTGCTGGCCACTGTCTCCTTTGTGCCAGGTCCCAGGTCATACCACATTTTGCAGACCTTTGGGATGGTCCTCTGTCTTACGCCCAGGGAATTCACCTTCTCCAAGATGCTGTTCCATATCTTGGTTTTCTGGCTCTCACGAACAGAGAGAGAGGCCTTCTCAAATAGCTGGTCCATATGGGCCACACATTTAGTTAGGAGTTCCTACTCCTTTTTTAGAGAATACGACCTTCCACTTTCTGCTCCCAGAATCCTTGTCTCCATCTTCTTTGGACATGGTACAATGCAGTCAAAGGTATTAACTTATCAGCAGTCAGACAGGTGCACACCTCTCTTCCAACAGCTTACTAGGCCTCTGGGTTGTGGCTACACCCTGTATTTGTAAACATCCTGGTCTGACATCATCCTTCTGCATCCAGAATGCGACTTTTCCTAATATATGATTTCCTATTAGGAAATCGCAATTTTGTGATTTCCAAAATTGTGATTTCCTAATTATGAATGTGGATCTGTAGGATTAGTGCAACTGGAAGTTACATAAATATAATTTTGCGAGTCCTCAATATTGATTTCTACGGATTCGCAATTAGGTAATCGTAAATCCAAAATGTTTTACATATAGCCCTTAGTCACCATTATATTGGTTAAGGGCTTGAAAGTCCTTAGCCTCCATCCCTGTCTCAATCACTCATTCAAATCAACAAAACACTATAAAAGAAAGCTTCATATAGAACACCATCCACTTTCTCGTTCTCTTTGTATCCCTTAAGGGACTGAAGCATTTTCAGCCCTTTTAGTCTAGCCAAATGGTCCTTCATTTGCTGATCATTCACCTGATCAGATACAGCCATTCTCCCAATGATGGTTGTGTCTTATATGGGTAAGTGGCTCATGAAAGTGACTGCCAAACACATTATTCAATGTCTGCACGCTTTAAGCCATTTCAAAACCCTCAAACTCTTCATGTACATGTGCACAATGGCCCTATTCACAAAGATAAATTTAGAACTTGTAGATTTACTCACATGCATATTTAATCTCACACATAGAAGTAACTTTATACTTGAGTACAGTTTTCAAGTGTAAAGTTACTCCTAGTTGTAGATTTACATGTCTCCACTCCATTGTTTTACAGGGTAGAGTATACATTAATGTAATTTATGACCATAAAGTTACTACTGGTACCTTTACAGGCATACTTCATTGTTTGAACACTTGGAGACCACCACATGAATGAGGGAGATCCGCTTGGAAGGAACTAGGAAATGACACGCACTTGAACCAAATCACACTCCTGAAACACATTACCTTGCAACAACATAAATACTGCTAATTCAATAGGCTTTGCTTTTTCCACTTTTCATCATTTGGCTCCAGCATCCACCACATTATTCTGTAATAATGCAGACCACAGCCTTTGTAGGTAAATTTGTGGAAAAACACTCTAAACACCTACATGGGCTTCCTACTTCCAACCTCAGTGGAGCACAGAAGGCAGCCTTATGGCAGGAGATGACAGAATCTGTCAGTGCATGGAGGAGGCATGCGTTGTGGACGTTATTAAAAGTAATTACATGATGAGAGGACATAGGTGAAGGACAGGTTTTCCAGGATTCAGATGGCACAAGCTCTTCCTGAAGGGTCAGCTGGAACGCATTTCATCTCACCATCCACAAAAAGGCTGTCCTCTGTATAATGCACCTCACCTCCTGTATGGGCTGCCAATATCAGACAACACTAATGTGATCTCAAGTAAGATTTTAAACTCATCTCTCTCTCACTAAAAACAAACCTACAATCATTCACAAATATCTGTCCTTCCTCCATACTTACTTTCTAAGATGTACACCACATACATACCTCTCAAAACAAGATCTAAAACATGCCTTATAACTCTAGATGTTTTGATTACATTTCTTTTATTTGCACTGTTTTCCTACAACCACTCTCTTTAGAGATTGGCTGCTTTGGCACAGACAGGAGTAATTTCAAGTGCAGCATGGCTACACACAGGACAGGCATCTAAATGCAACCCAACAATATACACAGGTATGTCCTTGAACTATGAATGTCACTACAGTGGATTTCTAGCACTTGGTTTGTAAATCCCTAACTCTATATTTTACAATGTTTTCATGTCATACAATTGAGGTAAAATCTGACCCTCAGATTTATATGGTTAAACCACTATATACTCATACACTTACTTTTTTCACTTTTAAGACCCTGTATTGTTGTTGAATCCACAACCTGCCACAACATCTAATTCTGCTCCCAGCACTTCATGAAAACTTGGACTGGCATCACATAGCATATGGATGGTAAAAAAGGGCAGTTAGATGTCTGCTCTTTTGGTTTTGGGTCTACCCTTTTTATTTTTAACTGGTAAGCTAGGTGTATGTATATTGTCACACATCTCTGTTTGCACCCCGGTCAATATGTAATGCATTGTAAGGTAAGGACTACAGTACATCTGTTAGGTATTGTCTTAACCTTACAGGAGATCAAACTTTGGGGCATATTTATAGGCCCTGAGCGCCACCTTGCGCCACATTAATGTCATTTATTTTGACGTCAATGTGGCCTAATGAGGCCAAAATCCCAGCACCGTATTTACAGAGTGGTGCAATACATGCATTGTGCCACTCTGTAACCCCTTGCCCTACATTATGCCTGCGACAGGCATAATGTATGCAAAGGAGGCGTTCCCCCATTAGGATCCGGTAAAGTGGTGCAAGGAAATCTATGAGATTTCTTTGCACAATTTATTACGGCATTTTTAACGCCTGCTCAAGAGAAGGCGTTCAAAGGGGGCTTCCATTCATTAGAATGGGCCCCTATGTACTCTGCAGGAGTAGCGCTAACATTTTGGCACTACTCCTGCAGAGTACATCAACGGCGTCATAAAAATGATGCTATTGCCCCCTACCCTACGCCATGGTCTGCCATCTTTAAAATACGGCGCACACATGGTGGCAGTAGAAGGGTACTAAGTGGTGCAGGGAAAGTGGCGCTGAACTCTATGCAGTGCCACTTTCCATAAATTTGCCCCTCAGTGTATAAACCATCAAAATATCATCTTCAAGTATGAGTCAGGATGGCTTACTTTCCTCTACATGTCTCTCCTTGTGGTGTGCACCTTCCGAACATGAATGCTGATGACATTAGGGTACATACGAACATCAGCAACCGGGTTGTCCACCATCTGTCAGTCAGGTACGCCTGGGAACTGCTGAACTTAATTTCTACATTTCGTCATTTATACAAACATATATACAAACAGTTTACACTTTCAGATGACAGGCAGACATGTGCCTTGGATAACACTGCAAAATGTTACCAAGCCATAGTTAAAATGCTCTTATTACACCTTCGAACATCGACAGGCATAATGTATGCAAAGGAGGCGTTCCCCCATTAGGAACCGGTAAAGTGGTGCAAGGAAATCTATGAGATTTCTTTGCACAATTTATTACGGCATTTTTAACGCCTGCTCAAGAGAAGGCGTTCAAAGGGGGCTTCCATTCATTAGAATGGGCCCCTATGTACTCTGCAGGAGTAGCGCTAACATTTTGGCACTACTCCTGCAGACTACATCAACGGCGTCATAAAAATGATGCTATTGCCCCCTACCCTACGCCATGGTCTGCCATCTTTAAAATACGGCGCACACATGGTGGCAGTAGAAGGGTACTAAGTGGTGCAGGGAAAGTGGCGCTGAACTCTATGCAGTGCCACTTTCCATAAATTTGCCCCTCAGTGTATAAACCATCAAAATATCATCTTCAAGTATGAGTCAGGATGGCTTACTTTCCTCTACATGTCTCTCCTTGTGGTGTGCACCTTCCGAACATGAATGCTGATGACATTAGGGTACATACGAACATCAGCAACCGGGTTGTCCACCATCTGTCAGTCAGGTACGCCTGGGAACTGCTGATCTTAATTTCTACATTTCGTCATTTATACAAACATATATACAAACAGTTTACACTTTCAGATGACAGGCAGACATGTGCCTTGGATAACACTGCAAAATGTTACCAAGCCATAGTTAAAATGCTTTTATTACACCTTCGAACATCGAAGTAAGAGAGTGCAAGGCAACATGCCTTGGCCATGAAGATGATACAGGCAATAAGCAAACCATGCCAATATAATTTTTTTCAGCCAATGCATGCTTAGGAGTCTACAGAGGCATCTCAACCTAGCAGGGACATACCACATGCCAACCTAATACATCTGCGACAACAACCTGCACCACCTTCATCACCTCAACCTCCACCGCCTCAACCATCAACAACTAAACCACCCACAAAACAAGCGAATTGCCAAACAAACTGTTAGATCTGACAGCCTTAGGGTGGTCACCCCTATTGTTTTGCCTGCCTCTCTCTACTTTTTGGACACTGTTTTTGCTGGTTTTAGGACTCTGCCCACTTTACCACTGCTAACCAGTGCTAATGTGCATATGCTCTCTCCCTTAAAACATGATGACTTTGGATCATACCCAATTGGCTTATTTAATTTACTTATAAGTCCCTAGTAAAGTGCACTATATGTGCCAAGGGCCTGTAGATTAAATGCTACTAGTGGGCCTGCAGCACTGATCGTGCCACCCACTTAAGTAGCCCCTTAATCATGTCGCAGGCCTGCCGTTACAAGGCCTGTGTGTGCAGTTTCACTGTCAATTCGACTTGGCATTTAAAAGCACTTGCCAAGCCTAAAACTCCCTTTTTTTCTACATATAAGTCACCCCTAAGGTAGGCCCTAGGTAACCCATAGGGCAGGGTGCTGTGTAGACAAAAGGCAGGACATGTACCTGTGTAGTTTACATGTCCTGGTAGTGTAACACTCCTAAATTCGTTTTACACTCCTGTGAGGCCTGCTCCTTTCATAGGCTAACATTAGGGCTACCCTCATATACTGTTTGAGTGGTAGTTCCTGATCTGAAATGAGTAACAAGGTCATATTTAGTATGGCCAGAATGGTAACACAAAATCCTGCTGACTGGTGAAGTTGGATTTAATATTGCTATTTTAGAAATGACAATTTTAGAAAGTGAGCATTTCTCTGCACTTAAATCCTTCTGTACCTTACAATCCACATCTGGCTAGGTTCAGTTGACAGCTCCCTTGTGCATTCACTCAAACAACCCCAAACACAGGATGCTCAGCCACACTTGCATACATCTGCATATTGAATGGGTCTTCCTGGGCTGGGAGGGTGGAGGGCCTGACACTTACCTGACAAAGGACAGTAGCCTGCCCTCACACAAAGGACTGCCATACCCCCTAATGGGACCCTGGCAGAAAGGATGGAACTGAAAGGGGACCTTGTGCACTTCTAAGCCACTCTTTGAAGTCTCCCCACTTCAAAGGCACATTTAGGTATTTAAGCAGGGTCTCTGATCCTAGCAACTCAGACACTTCTGAACAAGACACTTCCTGGAGAAGAGAACCTGAACCAGAACCTGCAACCTGCCAAGAAGAACTGCCTGGCTGCCCAAAAGACTCACCAGACTGCTTTCTGAGAAGGACTGCTGCCTTGCTGTTGCCCTGCTGCCTTGCTGCTCTCTGGCTGTGCTGAGCAGTGCTCTCCAAGGGCTCTCCAAAGGCTTGGATAGAGCTTGCCGTCTGTTCCCTAAAGTCTGAGGACCAAAAAGACTTCATTCCTAAAAAGTCAACTACGCATCTGTGCACGCCAGGAAAATCGGCGCATACCTCCCAATTTTCCACTCATCTCCTCCTCTGCAGTACCTTGTGGTGAATTTGAATGCAAACCAGGTACTTTGTGCTTGCAAGAGATATTTGTTGCTTTTAAAAGACTAAAGACACTTTGGGGGTCATTTTGACCTTGGCGGACGGCGGAGGCCGTCCGCCAAGGTACCGCCGCTGAATGACCGCACCGCGGTCAAAAGACCGCGGCGGCCATTCAGACATTTCCTCTGGGCCGGCGGGCACTCTCCAAAAGAGCACCCGCCGGCCCAGAGGAAATGCCCCTGCAACGAGGACGCCGGCTCAAAATTGAGCCGGCGTAGTTGCAGGGGTGCGACGGGTGCAGTTGCACCCGTCGCGTATTTCAGTGTCTGCTTAGCAGACACTGAAATACTTTGCGGGGCCCTCTTATGGGGGCCCCTGCAGTGCCCATGCCATTGGCATGGGCACTGCAGGGGCCCCCAGGGGCCCCGCGGCACCCCCAACCGCCATCCGGTTCCTGGCGGGAGACCCGCCAGGAACAGGATGGCGGTAGGGGGTGTCAGAATCCCCATGGCTGCGGAGCGTGCTCCGCAGCCATGGAGGATTCACAAGGGCAGTGGTAAACCGGCGGGAGACCGCCGGTTTACCCTTTCTGGCCGCGGCTGAACCGCCGCGGTCAGAATGCCCTCGGGAGCACTGCCAGCCTGTTGGCGGTGCTCCCGTGGTCGGTGACCCTGGCGGTCACCGGCCGCCAGGGTCAGAATGACCCCCTTTATATCATTTTTACAGTGATATCTCAACATATACTTGTTTTATCTTAATCGTTTTGACCTGAGTTTGTCCAGATAAATATTATATATTTTTCTAAACACTGTGTTGTGTATTTTTGGGGTGCTATACTTTGTTATTGCATGATTTATTGCACAAATACTTTAAACATTGCCTTTTAACTTAAGCCTGACTGCTCAGTGCCAGGCTACCAGAGGGTGGGCACAGGATAATTTGGATTGTGTGTGAGTTACCCTGACTAGAGTGAGGGTCCTTGCTTGGACAGGGGGTAACCTGACTGCCAACCAAAGACCCCATTTCTAACACAAACACATCACCAGTATTGCGTAGGCAGAGTAGTACAATAAATTCCTCAAAATAACTTTTGTTTTCTTAAATGTCTCTATCCTGAACAGGCTCTCTGCAAACCTTTTGTAAAAATAAAATTCTGCATTCCTTTTTGTTATTAAACAAAGTGTGTCCATCTCGAATCTGTATTGAGTGTTTGATCTTGAAGTTACTACATACGAAAGTGGTATTTATATCTTGTTCTTTATTTATTTTCAGAGTTTATTGTACTAAACATACCATTATCATATAGGAAGCATCTTCAAAATGACTAAACATTTATTTTGCTAACATACAATGTATTAACCAGCAATTATTTAAACAAAAGGCATGAATGTTTAACATTTTTGATATTTTTTATACATAATTAATATTTTTTATATATAATCTATCCCTGGGAACAACCAAAATACAATGTACTCTTGTTTCAGAGGCGAATACAAATTTGGAGGGGTTGAGCAAATACTAAAAATATGTCAGGAAAGGTCAAGGTAACAGGCCATTCTTTAATGTCTGTGCAAACCGGGAAATGTGCACAGTGTTTGCACTTGATTCTCAGGGGTGTGAGGGTGAGCAATCAAAAGATTCTCAGGGAGAGAGTGAGTGGGGCAATATTTCAGTACTCAAATGTCAGCCAACAGCCTCAATAATGGACTTTCTAGCCCAGTGCTTATGTTTTGGTAAAAGGAAGGTACTTCAATCACACAGCATGATGTAATACCGTCTTTGGCACTATCAGCCTTACTAGACTAGCTGCAGTCCGACACTGAGGTGGAAGGGACGGCCTTCAGGCAGGTCTTGATCATGTTGTTTTTTTTGGTAGTTGAGTGTTTGGGTCCATCATGGAACGCACCTTATTGACAGCTTCAACATCAGTAATGTTGAATTACATGGTTGGCTGGTAGTCACATAGATGATTGACACTTGTTAGAAGTCTTGATGTGATTCAAGAAACTCAAAGAAACTGTGGGAACCCTCCAAACGCGGGTCGGTCCTGGCTTGAGGCCCTTCCTTTTTCTCTGGAAGTTCTCTACAACAGAAACGCTCAGGGCTTGTCCTCCCCAACAGCCTCTCCTGCATGGCAAGGCACACTCCCTCACTTTCTATAAACAGACAGGCATCTAGGCTCTACGCAGATGCTCAACTCCTCCAATAGAAAGTGCAGACATCAGGTGATGTCTTCTCACCTCTAAGATACTGGCTTTCAAGCAGTCAACCAGCCCTGGTCACACAGCATTCCTTTGAGTATTATGTGGAGCATTGCCATCCTTGAAGCAGGGCACCTATCTGACGCTATGGTCAAAAAGATCAAAACTAGGAGGTTTTTTTTAAAACACCACTCTAGATGTGAGTCTATAAAACAAATCTAGAAGAAGTCAACAAAGAAATCTCAGGGTACAAAGATTTGTTGACTCTAAGCAAAATTGTTAAACTGCAAAAGGATACTAGGAAATTCCCCCAAGATGTATCTGTATACAACAGACAAAAAAATCAAACCACGTAGAGGGATCCTTCTCTCAAAATGAAGATCTGGGAGATGACAGGTCATCTAATGAGGGCTCAGAAGGAAGGAGTAGTAATGGCTCAACTAACAGCCCTAGAAGCAGACAATGTACCTCTGATTCACACCATATGCCACCCCTTTCCGGAATGACACAAATCTCTTTCTTCCCAGCTGCCTGACCTTTTTTCAGCCGTGGTGGTTGGAGCAGAAAAGAAACAGACCAAAAAAGTAAGATAGAGGAACAGACAGGCATGACTACCAGAAACAACACATGCGACCCACAGCCCCAATTCCAGCCAGCGACAAGTTGCATGTAAACCTAGTGGTTAATCCCACACCACACATATTCACAGATGAGGAAAAGAAGGTTCTAAATAACACCTTAGAATCTGTCCCCACAAAAGAGAGGACACATTTTTGTGAGCTAGCAGGATTCTTCAAAAAGATTTGCCGGAATTATTTTTTTTCTGAAAAAACAGGTGGCTTTAGAGGATCTGAGCAAAAAGAACAGATGATGGACGGAATGCTGAACAATGCAAACATTCACCCTCATTCACAAAGATCTGTGTTTAATCCATCAGTTCTTGCTCACCACGCCATATGCAAATCAGTCTTGACCCTGTTCCCTATGATAGCAGTCCAGCGCAAACTGCCAAGCCAGGTCCTCCCTGGTCCGGAAACAACCACTGTGGGATCGGTTTCAGGGTATCACCCTTCATCAGCCAGGCTGGCTTGACTCCAGTGACATAGTGAGCGCAGGACCTACGTCTGGGCAAAATTCACCCCCAGTCACAAAGATCTGGGTTTAATCCATCCCATTTCGGCTGGGTCCAAACTGGGGTGGCGTGCTGAGAAAAAAAAAATTAAAACCAGATCTTTGTGACTGGGGGTGATTGTTTGTATAGCTCAGCATTCCGTCCATGATCTGTTCTTTTTGCATTTGTTACCCTAAGTGGGAAGAGTATGCCCAGACGTGGGTCCCATGCTCACTGCACCACTGGATTCAAGCTAGCCTAGATAATGAAGGGTAATGCCCTGACACCAGTCCTAGAATGCTTATTTCAGGCCTAGGGAGGACCTGGCTTGGCAGTTCAGGCTGGACTGCTCCAGTGGGGAACAGGGTCAAGACTGATTTGCATATGGCTGGGTCCAAACTAGGGTGGTGTGGTGAACAAAAAAACAATGGATTAAACCCAGACCTTTGTGACTGGGGGTGAATGTTTGAATTGTTCAGCATTCCATCCATCGTCAGTTTTTTTTGTGCATTTATCACCCTAAGTGGGAAGGGTATGCCCAGATGTGGGTCCTGTGCTCACTGCCCCACTTGATTCAAATTAATCTGGTTGATGAAGGGTGATACTCTGAATCTGGTCCGATGATGCTTGTTTCTGGATCATGGATGACCAGTCTTTGTAGTTCGGGCTGGACTGTTCCCCTGGGAAACAGGGTCAAGACTGATTTGCACTTCTCTGGGTCCAAACTGGGGTGGTGTGGTGAGCAAAACACAGATGGATTAAACCCAGATTTTTGTGAATGTTTGCATTGTTCAGCATTCTGTCCATCATGAGTTATTTTTGCATTTGTCCCCCTAAGTGGAAAGGTTATGCCCAGATGTAGGTCCTGTGCTCTGGATTCAACCTAGCCTGGCTGATTAAAGGTGATATTCTGAAACCAGACGTAGAATGCTTGTTTCTGGTTCAAGGAAAACATGGATTTGCAGTTCGTGTTGGACTATTCCCTTGAGAAAGAGCGTCAAGACTGATTTGCATATGGCTGGGTCCAAACTGGGGTGGCATTGTGAGGAAAAAAATGATGGATTAAACCCAGACATTTGTGACTGGGGGTGAATGTTTGCATAGTTCAGCATTCCGTCCATCATCTGTTCTTTTTGCATTTGTTGCACTAAGTGGGGAGGGTATGCCCGAATGTGGGCCCAGTGCTCACTGCACCACTGGATTCAAGCTACCTTGGCTGATGAAGGGTGATACCTTGAAACCTGTCCTAAGATGCTTGTTTCTGGTTCAAGGAAAACTTGGATTTGAAGGGTGTGTTGGACTGTTCCCTTGAGAAGGAGGGTCAAGGTTGATTTGCATATGGCTGCGTCCAAACTGGGGTGGTTTTGTGTGCAAAAAAACTATGGATTGAACCCAGATCTTTGTGACTGGGGATGAATGTTTGCATTGTTTAGTATTCCACCCAACATCATTTATTCTGTATTTTTTTTTGCATTTGTCACCCTAAGTGGGAAGGATATGCCTAGATGTGCGTCCCGTGCTCACTGTGTCATTGGATTCAAGCTAGCCTGGCTGATTAAGTGTGATCCCCTGAAACCGGTCCTAGGATGTTTGGTGTGGGTCCAGGGAGGACTTGGCTTAGTAGTTCGGGCTGGACTGTTCCCATGGAAAACAGGGTCAAGGCTGAATTCCATCTGTCTGGGCCAAACTGGGGTGGTGTGGTGAGCATAAGACAGATGGATTAAACCCAGATTTTTGTGAATGTTTCTATTGTTCAGCATTCCATCCATCATCTGTTCTTTTTGCATTTGTCCCTCTGAGTGGGAAGGTTATGCCCAGATGTGGATCCTGTGTTCACTGCACCACTGGATTCAAGATAGCCTGGCTAATTAAATCTGATATCCTGAAACTTGTCCTAGAATGCTTGTTTCTGGTCTAGGGAGGACCTGGTTTGGCAGTTTGTGCTGGACTGTTCCCTTGAGGAACAGGGTCAAGACTGATTTGCACGTGGGTGGGTCCAAACTGGGGTGATGAGCAAAAAAACAATGGGTTGAACCCAGATCTTTGTGACTGGGGGTCAATGTTTCCATTGTTCATCATTCCATCGAACATCTGTTTTTTCCGCATTTGTCACCCTAAGTGGGAAGGATATGCTTAGATGTGGGTTCCGTGCTCACTGTGCCATTGGATACAAGCTAGCCTGGTTGATAAAGGGTGTTACTCTGAAACTGGTCCTAGGATGCTTGTTTTTGGTCCAGTGATGACCTGGTTTGGCAGTTTGGGCTGGACTGGTCCTATGGGGATCTGAATCAAACTAATAAGCATTTGGCTGGGTCTAAATTGAGGTGGCGTGGTGAGGGAAACAATTATGGATTAAACTGGGATCTTTGTGACTGGGGAAGAATGTTTGCATTGTTCAGCATTCTGTGCATCATCTGTTCTTTTTGCATTTGTTGCCCTAAGTGGGAAGGGTATGCCCAGATGTGGGTCTTGTGCTCACTGCATCACTGACTTCAAGCTACTCTTGCTGATGAAGGGTAATACCCTGAAACTAGTTCTATGATGCTTGTTTCCAGTCCAGGGAGAACCTGGCTTGGCAGTTCGGGATGGACTGTTCCAATGAGGAACAGGGTCAAGACTGATTTGCATATGGCTGGGTCCAAACTGGGGTGGCGGAGTAAGCAAAAAAAACAATGGATTAAACATGGGTATTTGTGACTAGGGGTGAATGTTTGCATTGTTCAGCATTTGGCCCATCATCGTTTTTTTTGCATAAAGAGGATATGAGACATACTCCTCATACTTCCAAAGTACATGAAAGCCATTATCAATTTAAGATCGAGGGAGGACGTTATCATTAAACCAGCATAACAAAGAGGGGCCTTAGATATCCAAACCACTGAGAACTACAGAACAGCTTGTACGACTGCTATCAGGTAATAGAAACTACAGAATCCTCTACTCAGACCCAACAAAACCTTTATAATTGTAGACATTAAGGGGCATATTTAAAAAAGTGACACTGCACCCAGTGCAGTGTCACTTTTCTTTCGCTATTTACAGACCCCCTACCTCCACCATGAGCGCTCCATATCTAAGATACGACACATCATGACGCAGGGTAGGGGGCAATAGCATAATTTTTTATGATGCTCTTGATGTACTCTGCAGGAGTAGTGCCAAAATGTTGGTGCTACTCCTGCGTAGTACATAGGGCCCATTGTAAACAATGGTGTGCCCCCTTTAATGCCTGCTCTGAGCAGGCATTAAAAGTGCCAAAAAAAGACGCAAGGAAATCTCTTAGATTTCCTTGATCCATTTGTTCGCCCCCCCTAATGGGGTAACATCCCCTTTGCATACAATATGCCTGGTGCAGGTATAATGTAGCTCAAAGGCTTACAAAGTGTTGCAATGTATGCATTGCGCCACTTTGTAAATATGGCATGGGGATTTTGGCCTTTTTGGGCCACATTAGAGTAAAACAAAAATGCCTTTAATGTGGCACCAGGAGGCACTAGGGGCTCTTAAATATATTCCTCAGGCCAATATTTATTAAAAGTTTGCGCGGCCTTAACGTCATTTTTGTTTTTACTCTAAAGTGGAGCAAACCTGACTCCATATTTATATTTTGAAGCTAGATCTGCCTAGCATCAAAATATAGGAATTAGCAACATTTTTAAAATGCACCAATCCACTTTGCATCAATGAGATGCAAGGTAGACGCCTGGTTAGACCAGGCATTAAAGTGTATGTAGGCCCATTTCCACAGGGAAGCACCATGGAATGAGCACAAAGATGCCCACCCCAACCTCCAGCAACACCACCACCCACACCACAGGGACACTATTGGAGGAGAGTGCCCAACCCTGGTGAGTTGCAGGTAAGTGTATGTGTGTGGTGTGCCATTGGGTGCCCCTTACATGGGCCCCCCTGCCTGGCACTGGGTATGTAGGGCTTGCACAGGGGACACTGTTCCCCTCTGGTGGGCATTGGGGTGGTGGTAATGACTCCTGTTTATGCTTAGATAGGATTAATTTGTTGGCTGCTTACGCATCAAAAAATGAAGCTAGACTGATTAGCGTCAGACATTTTTGCTGCTAACTAGCCTAACGTTATTTCTGACCCACTAGTACCATTTCCCCTAATGCATCTTTTTTTGTGACGCTAGCCATTCCTTAGCACCATCATGCACCATTTCATAAATATGACTCATGGATGGCTCGAAGGAATGCTGTTAAAAAAAATTACACACAGCTGCGTTAGCGCAGTTGTGCGCCATTTTTCATAAATATGGGCCTAAAAGTTTAGTGCATGGAGCAACAGATTAACAATGGATTACTGAGAAAGGAGTGGGTGTTCTTACTAATAAAGAACTCAGGGCCATATTTATACTTTTTGACGCAAAACTGCGCTAACGCAGTTTTGCGGCAAAAAAATTAGCGTTAGCCGCCGGCGCCGCCTGGTGTGCGTGAAAAAAAATGATGTACACCAGGCAGCGCCGGCGTAGGGGAATATGGAGCTTGGGCGCCAAAAAATGGGGCAAGTCAGGCTGAGGCAAATTTTTCGCCTCAACCCGATTTGCGCCATTTTTTTCAACTCCCAACCCCCATTGAAATGACTCCTGATGCCCCCTTGCCCAATGGCCATGCCCAGGGGACTTCTGTCCCCTGGGCATGGTCATTGGGCATAGTGGCATGTAGGGAAGCACAAATCAGGCCCCCCTATGCCACAAAAAAAAAAAGAAATTATTACTTACCTGAACTTACCTTATGTTCCCTGGGATGGGTCCCTCCATCCTTAGGCGTCCTCCTGGGGTGGGCAAGGGTGACAGGGGGGGTCCCTGGGGGCATGGGAGGGCACCTCTGGGCTCCTTCCGAGCCCACAGGTCCCTTAACGCCTGCCCTGACCAGGCGCTAAAAAACGACGCAAAAGCGGCTGGACGTCATTTTTTTTGACCCGCCCACTCCCAGGCGTGAGTTTTGCCTGGGAGTGTAAATACGGCGCACATGCCTCGGAGTCAATTTTTTAGACGGGAACGCCTACCTTGCATATCATTAACGCAAAGTAGGTGTCCACGCTAAAAAATGATGCAAACTCCATGGACTTTGGCGCTAGACGCGTCTAACGCCAAAGTATAAATATGGAGTTAGTTTTGCGTCGGAATTGCGTCAAAAAAGACAACGCAATTCCGGCGCAAACAGAGTATAAATATGGCCCTCAAGGTTCCTTATTTTTACATTCTACCCAAGATTCACAAAAACAGAACTCCAGTTCCAGAGTGCCCTATTGTATCAGGTATAGGTTCAGTATTAGAACCCCCCTCTATTGTTGTTGATTGGTTCCTGAGAACATTAGTGACCAAAATGCCCTTGTACTTCTTGAACGACATCAGCTATAGCCCAGAGACCGAATTGATGCTAGACCTAGATATAGAAGCCCTCTACATCAGCATACCTCAGGACGAGAGTTTGAGAGCAATAGAGGAACTCCTTAGACAACAGCACTGGGATTGGGTGGCACCTATAGATTTCATAATCTCACTAGCAGAACTAGCTTTGAAAAACAATTATTATAAAGTTAAGTGGACACTCTATGAACAAAGACATGGAACTTCCAAGGGAAGCACTTTTACTCCCAGCATAGTGAGTCCTTATGTTCATGTATTTGAGATGACTCACATCTGGGCAAACAATCCTTTTCATGGGGAGATCAGGTTATGGTATTGGTACATAGATGATCTACTCCTATTATGGCACGGAACACCAGAGAGAGCTGAAGCATTTCATAACTTGGTTAATTCCAAAAATGAATTAATTAACTTCCCTATGACATACAATAATTTTGAATTGCCCTTCCTCAACCTCCTGATACGGGTCTCAGAAGGGACTCTGACCACCAAGGTCTATAGTAATCTCACAAACAAAAACAACTTCTTGAGATTTGACAGTGCATACATCAGGGCACTAAGAGAAAACCTACTAGTTGAACATTTCTTACACATTAGAAACCTCAAGACTTCAAATCAGAGGCAAAAATATTGCTTAAAATTAAGGATAGACACTATTGGGCATATTTATGAGAAGTGGCGCTGCACCTAGTGCAAGGCCACTTTTCATGCACCCCTTAGCACCCCCCTTATTCCACAATGTGTGCGCTGTATTTAAAATACAGCACACCGTGGCGGTAGTCAAGATGGCTATCATCTTAATTCTTGACGATAGTCCAATGCTTTGCAGGATTAACGTAAACAGTTATGACGCTAATCCTGGAAAGCACCAAAAGGCCCATAGAAAACATTGGGAGCCTCTTTTAAATGCCTGCTCTTAGCAGGTGTTAAAAATGCCGATAGAAATGATGCAAAGAAAGCTCATAAATTTCTTTGTGCCATTTTTTCGGCCCTCCTAGCACCGGAACTCCCCCCTTGCATACATTATGCCTGGCGCAGGCATAATGTGGCGCAAGGAATAACAGAGTGGCGCAATGCAAGCATTGCTCCACTTTGTAAATATGGCATGGCTTTTGTATCCTTCCAACGCCTCTTTAGCGTCACTTAAATGATGTTAATGTGGCGTTGTAATAAACCGATGGGCTCATAAATATGCTAATTAATTAATTAAATTAATTAAATATGCTTTACTAAGACAGGAGCTGTGTCCATGGGGGTTGTGCGCCAGAAAATGGCACTACACTGCTTAGAGGCATTTTTCTACCTCTAAACAGTGTAGCGCCATAATTCAGCACACAAGCTCCAGTTTCCCCTACATCTCCCCCGCCCTGTTAGTGTCCTTTCCAAGGACGCTAACAGAGCATTAGCATCGGCTAGCGCCATTCCATAAATATGGCCCCCTGCCGGCATCTTGGAATGGCGCTAGCCGTCACTATACTTTTTCACGCAAAGCTCCACTAATGCAGTTTTGGGTGAAAATGTATAAACCTGGCGCAAAGTCTTTCACATTGTTTTGTCATGAGCTTGATGCATGTTTTTTGTCCGTCTTGACGCAGTTCCATGGAGGAGTAAACCGCCCAGTAGCATATTTTTCAGCTACTTTGGACCCAGTTGCAGCAGCTTTACCAGGCTGTTTGAGTGCAGTTGCAGCGGTTGGACAGACCCTCACACAGTGTGAAGGCATAGTGATGGGACACACCTTAACTATTATGGTTCCTCATTCTATTGAAATACTACTTACAAAGAAGAAGACCCAGTACCTAACAGGTGCCAGATTGACCTGTTATGAGACAAGTATTTTGGGGGTCACCAAATGTATCTTTGAAGAGGTATACAGTGCTGAACCCGGCAACCTTACTTCCAAATGAAAATGTTAAAATTGCAAAGGTAGAAAACATTGAGCATGGTTGTCTTGAAGTAACTCATTTGTGCACAAAACCAGGACCAGACATTAGAGACACCCGAATGGAACAAAATGACCAAATTATCTTTGTTGATGGTTTCTGTCTAAGAGATAATACAGGAGTACTAAGAGCAGGATATGCTGTGTGCGCAATTTCTGGTATACTGGAAGTGTCTTGGCTTTGAGGAGGATACTCTGCACAAGTAGCAGAACTGGTAGCCCTTACTAGAGCATGTGATGTTTCTGCTCAGCTTAAAGTTACCATCTCTGTGGATAGCCAGTATGGATTTAGAATAGTCCATGATTTTGGCCAGTTATGGTCACAGAGAGGTTTCCTGACCTCTTCTGGTTCACCATGTTGCATGCTATCCAAATGCCTGAAAAGATTGCAGTGGTGAAATGTAATGCACATCTGAAATCTCAAGATTTTGTGTCACTGGAAAATGGATATGCGGATCAAGTCGCAAGGTTTTGCGCATTGAACTGTATATCATTCAAAGGTAAGTGGGAATTGTTACCTGAAGAGGATGAAACATGTCCAAGTTTTGCATTGCATGTGATAGATACATTGGAAGAACTGAAAACATTGCAGAATAATGTTGACAGGGAGGAAAAACGTTCATGGAGCAAAATGGAAAGTGTACAGCGACAAGATGAATTGTGGGTTTCAGAAGAGGGTCAATTGGTCCTGCCAAATAGTCTATTGTTTCAAATGGCTAGGTTTTATCATGGTCAAGCACATGTTGGGAGGGATGCAATGATTTGTTTGTTCAAACACAATTCGTTCAACCCAAGGTTTAGACAGGTTGCTGAAGGAGTTTGCCGTTGTCGTGTCATTTGCCAGCAAATGAACGCGGGAAAAGGGACAATGGTTAATTTGAGCCACATTGGAAGAGCAGGAGGTCCATTCATCAGAATGGTAATGGATTTTATTGAGATGCCTGTGTGTGGAGGTTTGAGATATGTGTTGGTGATAGTCTGCATCTTTAGTCATTGGATTGAAGCGTAGCCTACACGAAGAAATAAAAGCCTCTTAGTAGCGAAACTACTGCTTACGGAACTGATACCACGTTTTGGGTTTCCGATCTTTTTAGAATCAGGTGAGGAAAGTCACTTCAACAATGAAGTAATTAAATTACTGTGTGCAGCATTGAACATTGAGCAAAAGTTGCATTGTAGTTACCGCCCTGAAGCATCAGGACTAGTGGAACAGATGAATGGTACCTTGAAATCAAGAGTGGCAAAGATGTGTACGTCCACAAATCTGAAATGGCCTGACACACTACCTCTAGTTCTGATGGCAATGAGAGACACACTCGACAGGAAGACAGGATTGTCACTGCACAAAATCCTCATTGTTGCCAACAGTTCCTGCAAATGTGCTTATGAACATTACAGTTGATATGGTGCTGGACTACTGTAAAGGTCTAGCTGATGTGGTTCGCTCTTTGTCTCAGCAGGTGGAAGCCACCACACTGCCACCGATCCAACATCAAGGACACCCCCTGAGAGCAGGTGACTGGGTGGTGGTCTGGAAACATGTGAGGAAAACGTGTCTGGAGCCTCGCTGGAAAGGCCCGTTCCAAGTTATTCTGGTTATTACCACAGCTGTGAAGTACGCTGGAGTTCCTACTGGATCCATGCTAGCTACACAAAAAAAGGTGGCATGTACTTTGGATTGTTGAGAGCACCAACAACTACAACCAGACAATCCTCAGAACCGTAAGGAGAAGAGAGAAGAACTGAGAACGAATCTGAGTTTGTTGACGACGGTTCAGTCACTCCTGTGAGAGACGAAGGTGAAGACCTCCAGAAGGGCGACAGTGAGCCAATCCAAATTGAGGCAGCAGCCCTCCTCTGACTAGACTCTGAGGAGAGTCTAGTCAGAGGAGGGCTCTCCCAGAAGTAGATGATTTTGAGAGACAAACAGAGCAAATGTCAGACCCCCAGGGGGAAGGAGTTGAGGCGGGTCAAAGCCAATGTGATCTAACTCATCCTCAACCAGTTGCAGGTCCGTCAAGAAAAACTCCTGCAGAGCGGGTCAAAGCCAAGGTGATCTAACGCATCCTCAACCAGTTGCAGGTCTGTCAAGAAAAAATCCTGCAGAGCAAAAAGAAGCTACAAGTTCAACACTGAAAAGAGCATTGACCAAAGGTCCACTGAAAGGAGATATGTGGCCGGAGTCACAAGCAAAGAGAAAAGAAGCAATTGTTGTGACAACAATTGAGGAAGAAGTAGATACAACAAGAAGAGATCTAAGTGAAGGAGAATTGAATAGGGATAAAACGTTGAAAAGAAAGAGAATAGCAAGTCGAAGGTACACAGGTCCTGAATGCGCATATGCAACTAAAAGTGAATGGCAGAGAGAGTTTCTGTCTTTTTGTTTGTACCGAGACATTCCAAGTCAATATTTTGGCCCTTGAAGGTAGCTAATGAACTGAACTGTTGAGACAAATCTGAGAAAGTGCAAAGAGAAAAGAGACTGTCGAAAATAACCGAAAAAGACTTTGATAACCTGATTTGACAACCTGCTAAACTGATGTTTGAGAAAAAGGATCCTGGAAGTGAGACTGAAAGCTTAATAACTGCAGAAAGAAGATTTTTGTTTTTGATTTTTGCTGCATAGTTTAAAAATAATTCTCTTCTCCTTTCAGATTCTTTACAGATCATGAGTAACATTAGCCAGCAAGGCAGGACGAGCAGGTGATGTAAATACATGATTATTGGTTTGGCAATTGTGTGTGTGATATTGTTTGTGATATTGATTGTGGGTATGACTGTTCTTGATAAGAGTAAAGCCAACCATACTTCTGCTTTTGAGACAACTAATGCATTAACAGTGATAGAGAAGTTTAGGTTAGATGAGAAGTATCTACACGTAGGTATTGCACAAGTAGAACTTTCTTCTATTGTTTATTAAGTGAGTATGTTGAGATGATGGATGCGAAGAATTGTTTTGTGTGTACACAGATTCCTTCATCAGTCGAAGAAAGAGTTAGTTATCATAGTTTGCCTCTTACTTATGGAATACGTTGTAGTCTGTTACTAACAAGATTCTACAACCAGGAGTAAATTCAGTATTCTTACTCCAATCGTGACGTGGTGTTTATGTTTGTTCCCATAATTAGATACCTCAGTAGAATAGCTTAGGATAATGACATAGTATTAGTGAGAGGTTCCTTTGAGCCTACATTAACTTTTGGCACAGCTTATGCTCACAGAAACAACCTGACATACCTGCTTACACATTTAGAGAAGAGCTTTCTAGATCACACAGATGACAGGAGAAAGGCATTAAAGGAAAAGTTAGAAAAGGGCTTCGAGAAAACAACTTACAAAAATGATTATGCTTATAGTGCAATAAAAACACAAGGGAAATTAACTTTAGATGCTCAACACGTAGGGAAGCTTTGTATGTATAGACCTAAATCTCACACTGACATTTTATTTGTGGGAACGAGTCAATGTAGACATGTGTTTTTGTTTCAGAGTAAATGGACATTTATCTTGAATGGACAGGATCCAGTGATTCCTGCCATATATTACATTTGTGGACCTAATGCTTATTACCATCTTCCAAGAGGATGGTATGGTACGTGCTATTTGGGGGATAGTTTTCCCAAAGATTTTCCATCTTGATGACTCAAAGAAGTTTCCAAAAGTGACAGAATTACATCGCATTAGACTAAGGAGAGAGACCCCTTCTGGTATTGTGGGAGATATATTTGGAGCAATGATTCTTTCAGTAGGAGTTGTTCTGATTTCGATAAAGATACGAAAGTTGTCTACTATTGTGGATAACATGCAGACAAATTTTTCAGGAGCCATACTCCTGATCGACACAGAATTAGCTGCGGAAAGAGCTATGACTCTTCAGAACCGCCTTGTGTTAGACATTTTTTTAGCAAAGGATGGCAGAGTTTGTAAAATGCCTAATTCTAGGTATCGCTGCTCATTTATTCCTGATGACAGTAAAGAACTTAGAAGCTTACTTACTAATCTGACTAATGATAGTGCTGATTTGAAAGAATTGAAAGAACCAGGTGTTTGGGAGAAGGTTGGCAAAAGATTTGCTTCAGTGGGAAATTGGCTCAGCAACATTGGGAAAGGGATATTATTGAAGATATTACAAGGAATATTAATTATTGTGATTTGTATAATTGGAGCAAGAGGAATATGTTAATTGTGTAAAAGGATTAAATTGAAGAAGACAAAGAATAATCAGAGGAGGGAAGAAATGAAAAGGGAAAATTTGTTTAGGGAAAATTCGAAAAGGGAATGAAAATATGACGGGATTGATATGACAGAATTGTAGCTAATGCAAACATTTGTATGGGAAGATTGGGGGTTCTTGAAATATCTACCCCTAAGGCGGCTAATTCCTGGGGAGAGTGTGATGTGCAGAAGTTGTGGTAATGCGGACAAAACTATGGAACATGTGGTCTGTTTGTGTCCAGCTCTACTTAAGGAACGTAGATATCTGCTTCAGAGTAAATGGAATGAACTGGGAATTCGCTCCTGCTGACAGGCCATTACTAAGTCCCTGGATCCAGCTAATTTAATGCTGAATGTGTCATTGACTAAATTTATTAAAATCACCCAAAACAAATTTAGGGGCATTGAGAGCAGTTGGAATTTTCCCCCGCTCTTGCTTCATTGGATTGTAATTCATTAGGCTGTTGAGCTTTAACGTTGCATCTAGGGCTCCGATCATCACTGGTATCAAACCTAAAGATCATTCAATGCACCAAAGCACTTTAGGGCTTGTGTACTGTGAGCCCCTTTGCTTATTATGTCTCATGTGGGGTCCTGGGCTATGGTGGTCTGGCTTTATTTTTATTCCCATCAATGGTTTTATACTATTACGCAGGAATGTTTTTTTTAACATGGTATGTGCATTTAAATTATGGAGTGTTTTTAGTATGAGTTTATTTTTCGATTGTAAATGTATCTCTGGCTGTTCTTTTATTCTGTTGTAATGGTATTGGATTTTATTATCTGTACAATAAATTATTCATTCATTCATTCAAAGTGTGGGAAGATTTCGTATGATGACATATTTAGTCATCAGAGGAAGGATTGTAAACGCAGAAGTTTTAATGAAATTATTAATGATTATTCATGTATCCCGAGTGTTGAATTACATAGAAAAAGTAATAACGCAGGGAAAAATAATGCACGCATCTGAAGGTGTGCCCACCACGGTGGCCGTCAGAATTCACGAAGTATACTTATTAATGGCTTATTAATATGAATATGGAGCTTTTGTTTGATTAATGCAGTAATACGTCATATTGAGTGTTATGGATTAGGTATTAGCTTTATTATCCGTCGGCCATAACTTAGCGAGGTCTGGCCTAGTTGCACGGCCTCATGTCAAGCTGTATTTCTTAATTGACTTTTAAAATGGATACTTAGAGAATTAAATTGTGATTTTCCCTATGCTGACTAAATGCTCGTAGCTAAAAATCTTTCTCATGAGAACCGCATTCTAGGAGATGTAGTATTTGCTAGTGCAACAGTGTTTAATGTAATGTGTGTGAGACTGACTTTCCCAGGTGAGGACAATAAACATACTGACTGGAGTATAGGCTGCAACAATATTGTTACCTGATGAGCGCAATGACGAGAATGGAAGAGATGAGAGCCAATCATCGACATGTGAACCATGTACTAGAAGAATTGTAGATTTGAAGTTTCAGTTTCATTGGATTAACTGCAAACATGTGATCCCTTGACCAATAGGGACCTGGGAAGTAGTTTTAGCAAATCTGACTGCACTGAGAGGAGATACCGCCATTACTTTCTGACCGTCTTGATAAGAGACATGCTTAACTTTATTGCTTAAAGAGACTTTGCCTTTTCTGAACTTTGATGCTGAATCCTGTTGTCTAGCTGACCGAACTGATGTCCTGAGGATGAAGACTGTCACAGCTTGCTGATCCAAACTGAGGATAAGTATACTGACTATGATTCTATTTGCCAGGTCTATTTGCATGTTTCTAGGTACCAACCGTTATTTTGATAGAGCCATAGTTAGATGTTTTTCCAAATTTGTGTTGACTAAATTGTTTTGCATGAAGCCTAAACATGCCATTCTAATCTGATGTTAGTTAGGGTCCTCACTAATTAAGTTCAATACGTGAGATAACATTTGATGTCTTTTCTTTGCTGAATCTAAATGTATGTAATATCATTTGCGCAGTTATTCTTACTATTAATTTGTACTGTAACCTTAGAATGTATAGTTGGATCAAGCTTTGATTAGATTGCGATTTTTTTTGCAGCTTTGGTCAGTCAGTGTTGTTTCTGTATGTTTATCATTATATTTTTAGAATGAGTTACGTGACATTAGCATTCTTAATATAGGGAAAGAAATATTCTAACTTTTACCTAAAGGTGTGGTTATTCATGACTGCAAAATTCATGGTGTGTGCAAATTACTGACTCCTATTCATTACTAATGTTATTGATTGTTATTGATTATTGATCTGCATGTATGGGATATGTGGTGGGAAAACCTAAAAGCGAGTGAAAAGGTTCATGGACCTATGCGCGTCTCCTTGTAAATTTACTTATTAAGGTCAGCCGCGCTAACAGAATGACCACTGGAAAGCTTTCTTTGAGAACAATAGTACATTGCAGTACCATTAGGTGCTTTAGAAACACAACCCGAATGACCAATCACTTGAGTTCCAAAGGCCATAATGAAAACAATGGACAATGTTAGAGAAAGTTAACAAGTCTCAGTACACCACCAAGATCCTCACATCCCAGGTGCATAGATGGGTATATAGAGTCAACACATATAAATAGGGACTTACTGACAATATTCAATGGAACCTCATCACCATATTGAACAATTAATGAGCATCCAAACTGGGGATATCATGACCACAGCATATACCATCCATCTCTCCCGTGACCCAGGAGATTCCTTTGTCTAGGTTCATACCATGTATGGGATGAGGGTACACATTATTAATGGACTATGGGGCATATTTATGAGCCCCTAGCACCAGCGGAGCGTCACTTTTCGTGATGCCCCGGTAGTGCTAAGCACTGCACCATATTTGCAAGGTAGCGTTAAGCCACTCTTTGTGGCTTAACGCCACCTTGTAAATATGGCCCCTTCACTTGCAGCCCTTTGAGTGGAAGGGGCGTGCAATGGGTGTTGCTGTGGCTGTCTCACAGCAACACCCATTGTATGTTGACGCTGCCTCATATTTATGAGTTTTTGTAAACTTGAGGCAGCGCCAAAATCTAACGCCTCCCCAGGGGTGGTGTTACCAAAGTGCAACAAGGAGGAATACTTTTGTTCCTGTTCGTTTTTTACTTTTTGATGTGTGTTGCATTCTGCAGCATGCATAGAAAGAGCAAAATGCCAGACATGATTGTTTATGAGCGGGAAGGTGTCCCTTCCTGCACACAAACAATCATTTCAAAATGACACTTTGGCACCAAATCACCATTAGTTATTGTTTATGTGCAGGAAGGAACAACTTCCCACACATAAACTATCAAACCCCTCAGCGTAGACATCCATGCGCGATGGTGCCCGGATGCCTGCATTGGCACTAGGCAGCTCAATTTAGTGCCAGCGCAGGGGACAACACAGGGGAGTCCGTATTCAATTAAATACGGCGCATCCCTGTGTTGTGAAAATGACAGAGCACAGTGCTGCCAATTTTGGCGCAGTGTCACCCTCCATCATTTTCAGGTAAATATGGGCCTATATCTCCTTAGTAAGTGAATTTCACCACCAGACACTGTGTACACATCCCTTAACTACATCAGAACCCAGGAAATAAACTGGAATAGTTGGGTAGATGATTGCACAATCAGAATGATTGATATGATCAGGCATGAACCCATGTTGTTTCTGCATCATCTGTGAGGTCGCTGCACCACACAACCGGTTAGCCCCACCCACCCTCCTATAGAAATATATCTAGGATTTTTAAACATTTTTTGGAAATTATATTTCCCACATTGCCTGGTGGGAAATGTGTATTGGTCACCAAACAAAGTTAATATTGATGAACCCAACATCGTCCTTGGTGCCATTTTCTGTATGTTAAAGAGGTAGCCCAGTGCTGATAATTAACGAGAATCGACACCAGAGAAACTATATAGGGCCTGATTCTAACTTTGGAGGACGGTGTTAAACCGTCCCAAAAGTGGCGGATATACCACCTACCATATTACGAGTTCCATAGGATATAATGGACTCGTAATACGGTAGGTGGTATATCCGCCACTTTTGGGACGGTTTAACACCGTCCTCCAAAGTTAGAATCAGGCCCAAAGTGTCATTCTTTTTCTGCTAATGTGGCCCAACCAAGCCAAAATCATCACGCTATATTCACACAGTGGTGCAATGCACGCATTGCGCCACTTTGTAACCCTTTGCGCTACATTATGCCTGGGCCAGGCATAATGAATGTAAATGGGGCTTTCCCTCGTTAGGGGGCCAAACAAATGGTGCAAGGAAATCGAACAGATTTCCTTGCGTCATTGTTTACGGCACTTTTAACACCTGCTCAGAGCAGGCATTACAAGGGGACTTCCATTATTTACAATTGGCCCCTATGTACTCTGCAGGAGTAGCACCAATATTTTGTCGCTACTCCTGTAGAGTACATCAATAGTGTAAAAAAAAATGACCCTATTGCCCCCTACCCTGCGCCATGGTGCGCTGTATCCTAGATACGGCACACACATGGTGGCGGTGGGGGGAGGGGAAACTAAGGGGCCCAAGGAAAGTGGCTCTGCACTAGGTGCAGCACCACTTCACCTAAATATGCCCCTATATTTCCCATATAACTCATTTAAGTTCACGGTGCAGTGATGTCATTCCCATACCTGGGGAGGTGTTCCAACCCACCGCTTTTGCATAACCTACACACAAAATCAATTGAGAACCAACACTGAGGGAAACTACATTTCCAATACACTCCAAGTAAGATAACAACGCAGTAATGTCATTAAGCTCCTCAAGACATGACCCAACCCTCCATTTCCTCAAAACCAGAACACACGCTATTTAAACAATGGTATAGAAACAAGACAATACCGGGATGGCATTCTCGGGGCATTTTATGACATCTGTGACATGCAACCTTAGAGCGGTGAGATGACACTCCCTTTTTTCCTAATTTCTAGTTGGTAGGTGGAACAGGGTAATATTAACGGTCTTAATATGCATTCTGCCAGAGTGTTACTGCAGACATGTGTTCCACCAGCTCGTATACTGTGATTGGGTACACCCAGAAGGGTAAGAACCCAACAAGCATTGGAGACTAAGATTAAGCTATGCAGACCAAAGGGCATATTTATGAAAAATGATGTACAAATGCGCTAGCGCAATTTTGCGTCATGTTTATTAATGTGAGCTAGCAACATCCTTATCGCCATCCTAGCGCCATATTTATGAAATGACGTAGGATGGCATTAAGGAATGGATAGTATTAAAAAAGGAGCTAACAGCTGTGCAATGCCATAAGGAAAAATGTCGTTGATGCTGCAAAAGTGGCGCTACACTGTTTTGCGGCATGTAAACATGTCTCAAAAGGGTTAGCTCCATTTTTACACTGTATGTTAGCCTCAAAATAAAACGCTAAAGCAGGAAAGAGTGCAATTGCAAGAGAAGATGGACTCATCAGACCAGGAGAGACCCCCAAACACCCAAGTACCAGTATATCCCTTCGTGCACATGTCGCAGAAGGACACACAGCGTTGCGGGGTCTCCACCTGAACCGCCCAGCCACCAACACACGCCAGCAGCCAGGACTAACACAGACCTGGACTCTGAGGGCCCAGAGATCAGCTTTCAGAGGACAGTGGTAGGAGTCCAGTGGGAGATGGCAAAGTAGGTTCGGGTGGGGATGGAGACAATGGCAGGCAGCCTAGAGGGAGTGTGGACTTAGTCCAAAAAAGGACAGCTCAGCTGCCATCAGTGTCACTCACTCCCCGATATGTTGACTCCAGCAGTCTCTGGCGGACATAGCTGCTGTCATGAAGAAGAGGCTACAACAAATGCCCTCCCAAAATGCCAGCAGCATGCAGAATATCCTGGAGTCCATACAGCGGGAAGTGGCCTCTCCCAGGGAAAACATGGCTGCCTACCACCATGATGTTGCTGCAGTGTTGAACTAGCAGTTCCTCCTTGCAGCAGTGATGCCTTATGTGTTGCCACAAATGGCAGCTGCCGGGATCTTTGACTCCATATCTCTATACCCTGAAGTGTGTGCGGCCCCTTCCACCTCTACAACAGCATCAGCCAATGCACAGGAGGCACCACACACATCAGAGGATGAAGATGTGGAAGGAATGACATTCACAAGGAAAAGTACCCTGTAGCAAAAATGTCCCAAATGGACAGTTTCTCCTTAGTTCTGGGCTTAAGATCATGCCAGTGTTGGACAGTAGGAAATGTGCCCTCTTCACCTAACCATTGTTGAATTTTCTGCTATGTGCTGTCATTGTCTCTTCCATATCAATTGTCAATTTTATGCACTCATCACTAATGCACACTACTCCTAACCATGTCTCATGACATGTCCCTCAACCCTGGACTGTGATTGTGCTATATATGGAAAACTTTCACTCATGGTGTCTGTGAAATAGATATTGTATGGAAATCACAATTACAATTGCACCGGTAAATAAAGCACCTTGTACACATTTAGCTTTTCTATGTTTATTGTGATCCATCTACTCAGCTAAAAGATAGCATTGTGCCAATCTATGTCAGTGCATACAGAATATCAGTACATGGGTGCATGACTGTCAGACAATAAGCCACACACTAGGATCCGAACAAGAGAAAGCTGAATGATGGTGCAGTCGGCTACAACCAACTTACTGTGTATTCCAAATGACTTAGAAACCATATCCTTTGAAGTAGACATAGGGCACTGAACCCAATCAATGAAAATTTACCCAGATGGAGTACCAGTACAACTTATTTGTGTGGAACAGGAAATGCTAACCATATCAGTGATGGCCACCTTTCAGTGTTGCAGGATACAGTTCCAAATGTGCCTGTTGTCAGATGTACCACACTTGCCAACACTTAAATAGCAGGACCCCACCAATGACAGGTGAAGTACCATATTTACATGTGCAAGATAAAAAATACATACACATCGTGAATGGCTGGAACACTGGATGGCAAATGTGTGCACTAGTGGACAGTATGTAGCAGTCATTCTGACAGCTCCTTGGTCATTGGGGATGCATATGGGAAACCTGGGAAATCAAGACAGTTAGCATATCCTAGGCCATTCCCCCAGCTTGCCCAGTGCACTCATGAGAAGCCCCAGACAATCAATCAAATTTCATAACTTATTAGGTTAAGATGACTAGGATTTATTTCAAAACCATATACCAAGATAATATCTAAAACCTACCCTATGGTAAACTAACCTATACTAACTATAGTTAATTAAGATCTAGACCTATTCTAACCTATTCTAAACTTATCTTATACATGTAACACCACACTCTAAACATTGCCCCCATCCCCCCTTAAGAGACAAGATACAAGTAAGACAACATAACTATGACTACACATGTACTAACCTAACCTATAGCCTAAACAAATATATATATATATATATATATATATATAAATATATATATATATATATTATATTTTTATACACAAATACCCCAACATGACCCCCCCACCCAAACATCCTACAATAAAATAATGCAGAAAAACTCACCCCCCCACTATACTTAACCTAACCTATGCCTACCCTACACTAACCTCAAACTACACATCTAAAACCCAATATAAAACTATGTTAAACAGTAACAGGGAGGGGAAGAAACTGGGTGGTTGGAAGATACTAAACATTTCACTTCCTGCTTTACTTAATCTACTTCTTGATTTATCGTTACATCCTCCGGTTCTCTGCTGATTCCTCCTCCAATTTTTTCAGTCTGGCTAAAATCTTGCCAATGTCCCTTCTCATGTCCTGTTCAAACTGACTTGGGACTACTGCTGCAGGTGGCTGAACTGATGGCTGCATGATGACTGGTGCAGCTGAAGTGGAGGGAGTTGGTCCATCTGCGGTCCTCTGAACCCCTGATTACTTAGCTCTAGTGTTATTGTGTGGCTGCATGGAGGTCCACCATGGTCCAATGCACGCTATTGCCCTGGTGCTTTTTCACTCCTGAACCTCCTGCCCATTCGGCGGGATTCAGCCTCAACATCCTAATGTGTGACGGTAGCATTCGGCCCTCTTAAGGAATGCTCACCTCTGTTCATGTGTCATGCTGGCAGCTGAAATATGAGGAGAAGCAAGCATTAGTATGACCATTGGGTGGAGGTTGTACAGATATATAGGCCCTCATTACGACCCTGGCGGTCGGTGATAAAGTCTTGGTAATACCGCCAACAGACTGGCGGTAATTACCACCAAATTATGACCATGGCAGTGATATCTCCGAAAGACAGCCAATGTAACACATCGACCGCCAGTGGGGAAACAACAGTCACCACGGTGGTAGCCGCCTACAGCCAGGTGGAAGACAAAGTACTGCCCACCATATTTTAACTCACAAAACCGCCACCTTTTGCGGGAGGTACCAATGCCATCAAAAGCCTGGCGTAAACAGAGCACAGGAGAGAAAAGACTCACCATTGGAGACACAGGGAAGAACCACGCCGCCATGGAACCAGAACTGCAAGTCTTTCCGATGATCTTCAATATTATGCTCCACCTGGAACACCAACGCCGGCGAAGACGACGATGGTGAGAATAGCCGCCTACCACACAAGGGAGGGTGGGAGGAAAACGAGAGTGACACACACACGCACCACACACACCCGACACACCAGTGGGGAAACAACAGTCACCATGGTGGTAGCCGCCTACAGACTGGTAGTAATTACCACCAAATTATGACCATGGCAGTGATATCTCCGAAAGACAGCCAATGTAACACACGGACCGCCAGTGGGGAAACAACAGTCACCACGGTGGTAGCCGCCTACAGCCAGGTGGAAGACAAAGTACTGCCCACCATATTTTGACTCACAAAACCGCCACCTTTTGCGGGAGGTACCAACGCCATCAAAAGCCTGGTGTAAACAGAGCACAGAAGAGAAAAGTCTCACCATTGGAGACACAGGGAAGAACCACGCCGCCATGGAACCAGAACTGCAAGTCTTTCCGATGATCTTCAATATTATGCTCCACCTGGAACACCAACGCCGGCGAAGACGACGATGGTGAGAATAGCCGCCTACCACACAAGGGAGGGTGGGAGGAAAACGAGAGTGACACACACACACACCCGACACACACACACCATACACACAACTATAGGCATTACAAACACAATTTGACCACAAAAACCTGCAGAATAAAGCAAAGGCAACATGAATTTACGAAAATGGATGTAATCAGTCCAACAGAATTCAAAATCTGATTTACACATTAAACAGATTTGTTCATGTGTATTAAAAAGGAACACTGCCAGTTCATAGTTCACAAGGCCCACATAGCCACAGCGCACAGTCCAAGGCCCCACTTGAATCCTGCACCAATCTGGTGAGAACACTGCAGGGGCATCAGTTGGCAAATATGCAGTCACCACAAGGGGACGGGGGCACCTCAGCCGGATGCGGGAACAAGCCCACTGGTTCTGGAGGGGGCAACATGCCCATTGCTCTTTGTCCTGGGGAGTTCAAGGCCACAGTCTCTCAAGTGGGTGTCTTCGCCACTGGTTCTGGAGGTGGCAACATGCCCTGTGCTCTTTGTCCTGGTGAGTGCAAGACCACAGTCTCCCAAGTGGGTGTCTTCCCCACTGGTTCTGGAGGGGGAAACATGCACTGTGCTCTTTGTCCTGGGGAGTGCAAGGCCACGGTCTCTCAAGTGGGTGTCTTGCCCACTGGTTATGAAGGGGGCAACACTCCTTGTGCTCTTTGTCCTTGGGAGTGCAAGGCCACAGTCTCTCAAGTGGGTGTCTTGCCCACTGGTACTGGAGGGGGAAACATGCCCTGTGCTCTTTGTCTTGGGGAGTGCAAGTCCACAGTCTCTCAAGTGAGTGTCTTGCCCACTGGTTCTGGTGGGGGCAGGCCGCACAGCAGCTCTTGGAGGCTGGACTATATGGCGTCTGCTGGCGGTGACAGCTGCACTGTGGTGGTGGTTGTGGGAGGCTCCTGCTCAGTTCCGAGACCCTCCGATGGCTGCACTGTGGTGGTGGTTGTGGGAGGCTCCTGCTCAGCCCCAGTACCCTCCAATGGCTGCACTGTGGTGGTGGTTGTGGGAGGCTCCTGTTTGGCCCCTGCACTCTGTGATGGCTGCACAACCACGGCTGGCAGTGGGGGCCCTGTGACAGCTGCTGGTGGTGGCGGTGTTTGGCTGCCAGCGTCCACTGGTGTAGATAGCCTCCTCTCCTCCTGATCATGGGATGGGGATCCCTTACCATTCCTGGCACTGGTGGATGGGCTCTTACCCCCTCTCCCTGCTGGAGCAGGCTCCTTCCCCTTCTTTGCAGCTACTGCAGGCTCCTTCCCCTTCAGTATTGTTGGCCTGGAATCCTTTCCACCACGAGTAGGTGGTGCTACCACTGGGCCCGTGGAATGTTTGGCTGATGTGCTTGGCTGGGTCCTTGCTACCCTGCCCATACATGCAGGACGGGGAGAGGGGTAGGGAAGAGGTCAATCTGGGAAAGGAAAAGCTTTTTAGGTACGTTGGGACAGGAAGAGGGAGGAGTAAGGGGAGTGGAGGATGAGGGAGTGGTTGTTGGAGGTGTTTGTCTGCTGGATATGGGTGAAGATGCTTGGGCTGTATGCTGTTGTGAAGTGGATGGCTGTTGGGTGTCTAAGTGCTTGCATTTGAGTACTTTAGAAGGAGGGGACAGACACGGCGGGAGAGGACACAGAGGACACGTGGATGGATGTTGTGGAGGTGTCTGCCAGTGAGGTGTGTGTTCTGCTTGGTGTGGTGATGATGCTGGTAGTAGATATCGATGTAGTGCATGCAGGTGTGAGTGTGGACATAACTGGGTGGGAGGTGGAGGAGGAGGAAGAGGGGGAGGCAGTGGAGATAGTAGATGTTGTTGTGTCTGCAACTGAATGGTGTTTGTGTGAGTGCCTGTGGGTTGAAGTGTGGTGCTTGTGTTTGCCTGTGACACTCTTGGGTGTTGTCTTGTGTGCATGCTCGTCTGGCTGTGTGCTTGGGATGGGTTGGGGTTGAGGAGAATGGGACTGGGAAGTGGAAGTTGGAGGGGGGACGGTTGAAACAGAGACAATGGCTGCCATCAGAGAGGAGGCCAGAGAGGAGGCCAGAGCCATCAGAGAGGAGGCCAGAGCCTGAATCTGTTGGGCCACCAATCCACTGTGAATGCCCTCCAGCAATGCATTTGATTGCTGCATCTGGGCTGCCAGCCCCTGGGTGGCATTCACAATGGTTGTTTTCCCTACAGAGATGGATCTCAGGAGGCCAATAGCCTCCTCACTCAGGGCAGCACAGCTCACAGGGGTAGGCCCTGAGGTGCCTGGAGTGAAGGAGATGCCCACCCTCCTGGGTGAGCGGGCACGAGTAACTCGTTGAGGGGCTACTGGGAGGGTGGTGCCAGTACAGGGTGGTGGCTGTGCCTGTAGTTGGGGTGGTCACAGAGGTGTCCGCCACCACCAGGGAGCTCCCATCGGAGGAGGTCTCAGAGTCTGTATTGTCCCCTCCAGTCTCCGCCCTGGTACTCCCCTCGCCCTCCATCCCACTAATGCCCTCAGCGTCGGTGGACTCTGCCTCCAGGGTCCTGTGGGATGCAGCTCCAGCTCTCGCCGGTGCCTCTGCTCCTCCGCCACATGATGCTAATGCAAATACAGACAGGATGACAAAACAAGAAAGGGGGGTAGAGACAAAGGATACACAGGGTCAATGACTGCACCAACACCACTGTTGGCGTGCACAGCACCCTCACACACAGGGAACAGGCCTATGCACCATGCATGGCACTACCAGTGAAATGGCTAGTCACCAAGGAATGAGAAGGGGCACACACCACCAACTGTAGCACACCTGGGACCCACGCAGCCCTGACCAGGAGTGAATACTAACAAGCTAGGTAAGCAGTATTTCATATTCAAACCCTTGGCCACAAGAGGACCTACGCTGCGATGTTTGGCCTGGCCTAGGGGCACCCACTGACACACAACCACCACCCTGATACCACCCCTCGAGCCATAAGTTGTAATGATAGCCACTGTACTTAACCCTTGTGGCTGCTGTGATGCCCTCAAGTGCCCATCTATCTCAGGGTAGGCCACCGCCACAATGCGGGCCATCAGGGGGGTCAGAGTCCGAAGGGCGCCCCTTCCTCATTGGGAGGTCATCCCCAGCTGGGCCTCTGCGGTCTTTCAAATCCAGCATCTCAGGTCCTCCCACTGTTTGCAACAGTGGGTGCTCCGCCTGCCATTGACCCCCAGGGTCCGGACATCCTTGGCGATTGCACGCCATATTCCCTTCTTTTGATGGGTGCTGACCTGCAGAGGCATTACAGACAGGAGAACACCATTAGACAAATAGTCCAGCCTGTCACACAAATGGCCCACAACCCACCGTTTGCAACACCATTGGCACACACATAGTCCAGCCCACAACATGTACACCTCCAAGAGGAAATCCACCCACCCCCCTTAGACAAGACCTTCACAAACAACTCCATGCATTCATGCCACATGCATCGTGCCCACAGTGTACTCACCTGTTGGTCTGGAGGCCCATACAGCAGTCCGCACTGGGGTAAGACCCCATTCACCAGTCGCTCCAACTCCCCAGAAGTGAAGGCTGGGGCCCTTTCCCCGGTCATAGTGGCCATGGTAGGTTCCAGACACAGGTCACAGCACCACATGCAGTATAGGTCCTCTCCTATGGAAAGTCAGGAAACAAGTGAGGAATCTGATAGGAAATGGTGGTCACGTCCATGGCGGTGCATACTGTCACCTCCAGCGTAGATCACCATTGGCCACTGTACCCCATAGGGCCCATTAATAACAAATGCGGAACTGCACAGCCGTTCACGACTGCCTACCGCCACGACGCACAACGTCAGCGGCATTACCTCACTTCCACCTGTCCCTCCACACAGGACAGGCGGACGCCATTTCGGGGGGGGTGAACAGGCCTATTGATTAGTGCGGCATCACAGGATAACTAGGCACATACTTCACAAATTACACTGTCCCATAACATGTTTGCACATTGCGGACTGCTGTTGTGGCTCCATTGTTCAGTTTGTGACAGCCTACTCACTCCTGTGTCCTTTAGATACCTACCCCTGTGGATGAATAGGAGATGAAGACATACCCCTGTGTTCAGACCCCTGACTTGGCTACACTGGAGGACAGGCACATAATACTCACCTATAGACTGGACAGGACCACAATCACAGAGCTGTGTGCCCAATTGGAGCCTCACCTGATATCTGCTATCCGTCATCCCACTGGGATCCCCCCTCTTGTGCAAGGCTTATCAGTTCTCCATTTCCTGGCAACTGGTCCTTTCCAAGTGACAGTGGGCTTGGCAGCAGGAATGTCACAGCCAATGTTCTCAAATGTGCTAACAAGAGTGTTGTCTGCCCTGACAAAACACATGTGCAGCTACATTGCATTCCCCTGTTTGAGGATTTGGCCACTGTAAAGGCCGGATTCTATGCAATGGGACATATCCCCAATATAATTGGTGAGATTGACGGAACACATATTGCATTTATGCCCCCCGCCAGAATGAACAGGTGTTCAGGAATCTGAAGAGTTTCCACTCCATGAATGTACAGATGGTGTGCCTGGAGGACCAGTACATCTCCCACATCAGTGCTAAGTATCCAGGGTCGGTGTATGATGCCTTTGTCCTGATTAATAGCAGCATCCCAAATGTGATGGCCCAACTACAGAGGCAGAGGGTGTGGCTAATAGGTGAGCCCTGGTTCCCACCCAGTATATGTTGGTGTATGCCTATCGTGTGGGACATATAGGATAGTGTGTGACTAAATGTTGTCCCTCAGTATTTGCAGGTGACTCTGGTTACCCAAGCCTATCATGGCTGCTGACCCCTGTGAGGAATGCAAGGACAAGACAGAAGAACGTTTTAATGAGGCACCTGGGTAAAGCAGAAGGATCATTGAAAGGACTTTTGGCCTCCTGAAGGCCAGGTTCCGGTGCCTCCATCTAACAGGTGGACCCCTGTGCTACTCACCCAAGAAGGTCTGCCAGATTGTAGTGGCATGCTGCATGTTGCATAGCCTGGCCCTCAGACACCATGCACCTTTTCTGCAGGAGGAGGAGACTGTAGATGCCCCTGTGGCAGCAGTGGACCCTGAGGACAGTGAGGATGAGGAGGCAGAGGATGAGGATGTGGAGAACAGAACATCTGTGATACGTCATTACTTCCAATGACACACAGGTGAGACAGTGCAACTTTACATTTCTATGACTTTGGTTGTATTCTGTGTGGCATTGGCATGCTGGCATTTCGCACTTCTTTGCCTACTTACTGTTACCTCTGGATATTCATTTTGCAGATGTTGGTGATAGAACACATTCTCCTGGTGTGATCATAACAGCCAGCTACAGGTCATTAATTCTATGCTCATTCTATGTGCAGTTCATTTGCAATAGTTGTAGCTGTTTCAATCAATACAATTTTGAAATACATGAAACACTAGTAGTCAATTTTTATCCAAGGGTGTCTATTGTAGTGCTAAAATATAGAGGGGAAAATTCAATGGAATGGGGTGATGATGGAGGAAAGTCCAGGGTAAGTCCAGTCTGTTTGTAGCACATCTGCATTGTCCATGGGGACATAGGAAGGAGAGCAAGAGCAGTTCAAGGTGGACAAGGTGACTGAGTGGGACACAAGGGGGACAATCAAGAGAGTCTCATTTCCTGGTGGTGGTCTTGGAAAGAGTCTCTGTCTTCTGTCTGGTTCGCAGGGAATGTTTGCAGGGTGGTTCACCTTCTGCAGGGGGAGGGGTTCAGGACGCCTGTTGGTCCTGTGGCGGGCCCTCCTGGCCACTAGCAGCAGTGGAAGTGAAGGGCTGTTCAAATGACTGGCTAGTGGTAGGGGCCCGCTGATGTTACACTGCCTCCGTCATAATGTTGCCCATGTCATCTAACACCCTTGCTATGGAAATCAGGGTGTTGTTGATGGCCTGCAAGTCCTCCCTGATCTCCTGATACTGTCCCTCCTGCAGCCGCCTGTTCTCCTGCAATTTGTCTAGGATCTGGCCCATCGTGTCCTGGGAATGTTGGTAGGCTCCCGGCATCTCAGAGAGTGCCTCCTGGAGAGTTGGGTCCCTGCTCCTGCTTCCCCCTGGCGCACAGCAGTCCTCCCAGTGTCGCTGTTGGCCTGTGTCTCTGTCCCCTGAACGGTGTGCCCACTGCCGCTGAGCCTAGGTCCCTGATTGTCTTGTGTGTGAGGTGTTACCTGGGGTTCCTGTACAGGTGGGCACACTGCTGATTGACGTGTCCTGGGGACAGAGGTGTAAGTACGCTGGGTGGGTGCTGTGGTGTTGGTTCCTGATGGGGGAGGCTCTGTGGTGGTCTGTTACTGGGCTTGGGTGACCGACTGTCCAGAGGTCCCTGATGGGCCAGGTAGATCGTCCAGATCCAGAAGCCCAGAGTTACTGGCATCACTGTGGGCCTGTTCGGTTGGGGGACTGGATAGTGACATTGGCTTGGGTACCTGTGGGGATGTAAATGATGTATTATGGTTCAGGTGTCTGACATTTGTACTTCCATAGCTTCCCCTCTATGGTTGTTGTTCCCCCAACAGCTTTTCCCCGTGTATGTTTGTTTATTGTTTAATTGTTAGTTTCCCTATGCTGTGCATACTTTAGTGATGAGTGATCATGCAGGGCTGGGAGGGGTGTCCATGCATTGGTGCAGCATGCAGGACTTGGCATTGGGATTAGTGTGATGGTGGAGTGTGGGATGGAGTGGAGTGATGGTGAGGCTGTGTGATGGAATGCAGGTATGGGGGTGATAATTGTTAAAAGTTGACTTACCAGTGTCCAGTCCTCCTCCAACTCTGGCCAGGCCCTCAGGATGCAGTATTGCCAGTACCTGCTCCTCCCATGCTGTGAGGTGTGGGGGAGGAGGTGGGGGTCCACCGCCAGTCCTCTGTATAGCGAGCTGGTGTCTTGCTGCTATGGAACGTTCCTTCCCGTGTAGGTCGTTCCACCTCTTTCTGATGTTGTGTCTTGTTCTGGGGTGCTGTCCCACGGCGTTGACCCTGTCCACGATTCTCTACCATAGCTCCATCTTCCTTGCTATTGATATCTGCTGCACCTGTGCTCCAAATAGCTGTGGCTCTACCCTGACGATTTTCTCCATCATGACCCTTAACTCCTCCTCAGTGAAACGGGGTGCCTTTGTGGTGCCATGGGTGTTATATGATGTTTGTTGGTGAGGGTGTGTTGGGTAGTGTGTTGGGGTGTGTGATGTGGAGTTCCTGAGGGGTGTGTGGGTGTGAGTGGTGTGTGTGTCTAGTTGTTGGAGTGGTCTTGGTGTCTGTCTGGTGGCAATGATTTGTATTCGTAAAGGGTTGTGGGTTCTGTGGGTGGGTGTTTTATAGTGGTGTGGGTGTGGTGTGTTTATGGGTGTCAGGTGTGTGTTGTTTGAATTGTCCAGTGTAGTGTTGTTTTGTATGTGGGTGGCTATTGTGAGTGCAGCAGTATGTACTGCCAATGGTTCACCACCATTGAATGTCCACTGTGTTGATTCGTGGGTCATAATGTAATGGGCGTTGGTCTGTTGGCGTAACGGTGTGGGTTTTGAGACCGCCAGTTTATCACTGACCTTTGGTCTGGCTGATTTGTGTATGTGGCTGTATTCTGTCGGATTGGTGTGTGTGTGTGTTATAATTTGGTGAACGGATATTCGCCAGTGCAGCGGTAAGTTAGCGGCTGTCAGCACACCGGTAAGCGGCATTTACCGCCAATGTCATAATGAGGGCCATAATGTACACTGCAACTGCAGATAACACATACAGTCCAACACACATTCCTCAACAAATGACTTACTCCTCATCTATGTTTACTACCAGCCATCAAGCGTATCATGTACATGTCACTGGGATGACGGCAATCCATTAATAACCAACAGGACCCAGAGCTGAGTAGACAAATTTGTCCATGATTAACATTTGTGTCTTCTAACTTGTGAGGATCACGTGTCCCAACTAGTCTGGATTTCCTGTGTCCCTGCGCATAAGTGGGGCTGTGCATACAATCCATCACCTCGACACCCCTGGTGAAACTTCAAGGCTTGCCCAGTCATCATGGAGGCAGGGTGTGGGCTATATGATAGAGGGGCTGGTAACTTCCCACCTGCTATTCTAAGGTTTGGTAAATCAACATTAAAATCCTGGTGTAAGACCTGGCCTGAGCATACTTTACTGGGGGGCAGGCCATTGCCTATGATGTGGCCACATGTACCACTGATGCAATGTCCCCAGAAAGGTTGGCCAAAGCCTGAGCTGCACATCAAATTTGTCAACACATTACAGACCTGAAGCTCCCTACCCTGTGCTACGTAGTGCCACATGTGTTAAACGGCACGCACATGGTGGATGTATGGGTGCCCTTAGGCCCACGGTGAGTTTGGCACTGTACTGGGTGCTGCAACAGTATCCAAAAACATTGTACATCATTTCCACATGCACGTCAGACATCATCAAAGTACCAGGTACGCACACAGCATTCATATCATATGCATATATAATGTGACCTACATCACTCAAAAATAACATGGTGGCAGGACCATGTTGTGAAAAGTGCTTAGATCTGGAGTGGGAAGAATCATAGACTTTTCACACAGCCATTTGGAGCTTAGTTGTCTGCTAATTGTGTACACTACTGACTGTTGTGCCGCACAATATGGCTCCTTGCAGTACTGCAGACTCATTATATCTGAAGGGTACTGAGGCAGCTGTGGTGTGTCTCTCCTACATAAGCCCCCTAGAGACCTCTGCAAATATAACCCACATCTGTACCATGTTGTCAGTAAAGGTAAGCTATGTGTGGCACAAAGTGCTGACAATGGTGCTGTGACAAAGTGGTTGTCAAAAGGCATGCTATGTACATAAACTGCTGCCCTGAGACCTATCAGGGTAAACATCAATGAATAAGTGGCCAGCCATTACAATTCCTATTTCACACAATTCCATGCCAGCACACATTGCAACTTGAACTACAAGCAAGCCATTCTTATTGCACAACATTCCAACATACATGATGTCACCATCCATTCTCCAATGATATCAAATCATTGGTCAGGCAAAAGCATCTTTCATGGCATTCCACACTTCAGACTGACTCACACCAAACCCTGATTAGCACACATGATGCACAAGATGCAGGGCACAGGTCCACCTGCAAGACATGAATGGAAAACATTGCTTAGTGTCATTTGTACATATCAATTAATGGAAGGACATTGTTCATTGTTAACTTGTTAGGTTGAGTAAGTAGTCATCCTAGTGGTAAATCAGAGCAACTGACAAACATCTATGGTCAGTCAATCACACATAGGGGCATATTTATACTCCATTTGTGCTGAATTTGCATCATTTTTTGACACAAATATGGCTCAAAACTAACTCCATATTTATATTTTAACGTTAGACCTGTCTAACGTCAAAATATTGGAGTTTGCAAACTTTTTGGGATGCATGAACCTACCTTGCCTCAATGAGATGCACGGTAGGCGTTCCCATCTGAAAAATGTATCCCACTGTGCTAAAATGACGCACGGGTGGGAGGAGGGACTAAATAATGGTGCAAAGCTTGCTTTGCGCCATTATTTAACGCCTGGGTCAGACCAGGCATTAGGGGACTTGAGGACCCATTTCCATGCTTGAACATCATGGAATGGGTCCACAGTTGCCCTCCTCAAGCCCCAGGAGCACCCCCACCCACTCTAGAGGAACACCAGAGAATGGGGGACACCATCCCAGGTAAGTAGGGTAAGTATAGGTAAGTATTTTTATTTTTAAATTAAAGTGTCATCGGGTACCAAACTTGGGGCCCCCTGAATGTCTAAGAGCACAATGGCCAAGCCCAGGGGACACTGGTCCCCTGTGCTGGCCATTGGGGTGGTGGGTATGACCCCTGTCTTTTCTAAGACAGATGTCATGTGGTATGGATGGTTTTGCCTCAGAAAATGACTCTAGGCTGGTTAGAGGCATTTTTTGCCTCTAACCGGTCCAACGTCTTTTTTGGGTGCAAAACCCCCTTCTCCCATACCGCCACCCCACCCGGCTAACGTCATTTTTTTTTACGCTTGCCCACCCTTTGCGCCGGATTGCTGCATTCCATAAATTTGGCGCCCGACTAGCGCTCTGGAATGACTCAAGCCAGTGCTATATTTTTTGACGCAAAATTGCGTTTGCGCAGTTTTGAGTCAAAAACTATAAATATTACCCTTAGCCTTAGATGATGTAGATGCACGCACCTACAAACCATCACTGTCCCTGACACTCCTGTGGCACTTCTAACTGCACCATTTATACATGGCATTGTCATGCAGGTGTCTTTTAGCTCTAGACCTCCATGACCATATGGGACTGCTTGTCACTGTATGTTGCATCTGAGCGGCATGCAATGGTTGTTGTAGTGGCTGTCCCACCGTCACACCCATAGCATTTGAACGGTGCCTCAGATGTTGTAGACATCTACCTCTATGTCACATTAAACTGACAAACTACTGCCCAGGGTTTGTGTGGGTATTCCAAGGTGTTGAGGAATGACATGATACATCCTTCAGTGAAGTAAGTGATATGTGTGTGGCAGCACAAGGCACACACATGAGCAATAATGCTATGGGAATATACTCATGTGAAGATAGTTGTACCTACCACATTGACTGATTGAAACCAAGGATGTATTGCCAATAGTCTGTGGCCAGCCATTGTTGCCATGGTATACCATTATTTGTCCAGGGAGGGATAAGAACATGGGCATAGAAATAAGCCTCAACACAGAAACACTTGCTCTGTGGTCCAAGGATGCACTTGTTGGTGCAGATTACTGAGTGACATGCCAGTGTTGGAGCAGATGGAGGGTGGCCCCATACTGTCAGTGAGAAGCAGCAAGCCTGTGGAACTGACTCTGCACATGTGTGTGGTAATAGACATAGTATAGGGTGTATGTGATGCACAATGAACTGGAACAGGGAAGTGCTAGTAATCTGGACCCAGTGCATGGTCATGCTCCCTAACATGGTCTTGGCCAGTGACACAAACGGGCCGATAGAACGTCAGGGATGCACCACCAATTGCATCTATACAGTCCTTGTGGCCCTTACTGCACCCCTTACCCCCACCATGTGTGCGACTAATGAGAATTAAAGCACAACATGATGCAGGTACGGTCCAACTGCATCTATTTCTGTGTAGGTAAATGATGTACTCAGCAGGAGTTTCAACAGATTATCACAACTTCTGCTGAGTAAATGGGGGCCCATCTCATAAATTTGTAGGCGCCCATATCACACCTGCTCTTAGCAGCTGTTCAGAGTGCATGAAATATTTAAATGAGGGATTGCTCCTTTCACTCATTGGCTTATACATTTGCCTCCCAAACAGGTCTTGTGACCCCTTCCATATATGATGCATGGCGTAGGCCTCATTTGGTGCTGCTTATTACCAAGTTGCCCTTTGCATGCATCACAACACTTCGTAATGGTTATGCAGGGAAAATAGTGCATCTGCCCAGCATTGCCTTCATTTTGGACATGAAAATTGGAGGTCCAAGGTGGCGCTAGGACTATTCATACAGGTAGCCTACATCATGTCCAGATCCACTACCATTACATGTAGCACTGAACTGTATCTGCAACTGTCATGCACATGCAAAAAAAAGGACTTTGTATGGAAATGGGAGACGTACCAACTGCTCCACCAATCTCTATGCCCAGATGATCCAGCAGATCCTGCTCCCTTGTCACAAGATCTGTCCAGCAATGCTTCAGTTGGAGGTTGTTCCTTCCTGTCCCAAGGATCCACGAGAGGTGGTGGAGCACCTTGCCCCACCACAGCCACCTTGCCTCTGTGGGATAGCCAAGAATGACACGGCCACCCAGTTGCAGAATCATGGGGAGGTAGTGCTGAACAAGCCAGATGAACCCCCCAGCTCATCTGCCGACATCAGGGCCATCCTCCCTTTCCCAGACACACTGGACTGTAAATGCAGTTCACCCAAAAATGAAAAAATATATTCCCAACACCTAACCCAACTACCCCAACAACTATACTATCCCAGACAAACACCCCACAAGAAGAGACAAAAACAGTACACTTACAATTCAAAAGACAAGTTTAAAGACAAATAAAGTACAACACCTACAGGACACAGCACAATAAACACTCCAAACCTCTTACAGCACCAGTTCCACACACCCTCACACAGTCACAGACAAAAATACTGGGAAGTGAAAGTAAAAGTGAACTCACTGTACCATGTTTGCAGGCAGAATGTCCTGTTTCATCACTTACATTGCAGTGTGGAGCTGATGTGTTTGTGTCTTTTTTTTACGCATGATGGAATTGCGTGGATTTTTGCATTGTAGGCCTTGAGTGCACCCTGATTCACTTCACATGTCACATGGGCTGTGCTACAATGTTGTATATGTGGTATGGCTACATGTGATTGTCCAATAATGTCTTTAAAGCGACATTGGTATGTTGAACCTATAGGTTTGTTTGTGAGTCTACTGCATGCGATTATTCATACTTTGTACATATGTGCATGTGTAGCTACCCTGTGTCCACATACATGTTGGCACATGTGTGCTATGTGTATATGTATGTCTATGTATACTAATTTGTGGGTGGACTATATTGTTATGTCTGAGATACAAATGTACACATGCCTAGGACACAATTTATATGGTGACCTATGTCCAACACATGGTAAGGCAGGTGACAGCCATGACGATTTGTACTCTGAGTTTTCAGTGGACTTTGACTACATTGACATTACGTAACCCCTGGCAATTTGCATGTGCACGTGTGTCCACTCTGTGGTGTGTTGTTGGATTTTTACTCCATGTTGCTCTACTACACTTGTGCCATTTGGTTCCCCATGCATCTTAGTTGCAGGAGATGTTATGTACACACATATTAGTGAAGATTGGTATATGTTGTGTGTGTGTAAAGACATGTGTTGAGTAATTTCTGTAACATATGACACCAGTGGTGTGTTTATGGGATGTGGAACATCAAATTACTATCTTACTGCATAGACACATGTTGGCATTTTACAAATACACGTGTAGTGACATCAGTGCCACCTATGTTTCTGTATGTCAGAACACATATGAAGCTAATTTCTTTCTGGCACTGATCTTGTGATACCTATGCCCTTATTTCTTTGCTAAGTTGCCTATACATACAGAATACATACACATTACCATGCCAGAGCCATTATAGTGCTACATGTGTGCAGAGTTGTGGTATATGTGTCCACGCCTCCAACTTGGCATTCACATTTTTCAACCTCATGTTTGGTTATGACTGTCACATACAATGGCATATCACTGTGTAACAGTGCTGCAGTCTGGCATAGAAGCCAGCCTACTCATCATCATCACTGTTTGAGTCTGTATGGCAACACAAACCCATGGTTTCATGTGAAGGGGCATGTTAATGGTTGTCTAGTTTACTTAGCCCCGTGTGCACATGCATCAGGTCTCTGACAATGTCATTTGTTAATGTAGCCAGAGCAGTGGTGTGTGGGTTTATTGAGTATGTATCTAGACTATTCATGATTGCTACTCAGCAGAACAGAATATCACAACTTAATCTGCAGTACTTGATATCAGCTTTCCCCTCTCATGTACAGAGCGCGGGTGCTTGCACATGTAGGACATGTCTCATGATTTGATGTCCTTAGTTGTTTCCCTAGGCAGCTTGTTTGGGCTTGTATATCTGTTGTGACTTCAATATTGGAAACATGCCAGAGTACAGATGGTGTTGTCTGCCACAGTCTCCTGTCATGGTGGCAAATACTATGGTATGGCCAACATGACTGGGTTGTGTACTGACCTGGCCATCCTCTTTGTACATTGTTAAATGTTGACATGTAGACATTGATGTGTTGTACAGTCAGTATTGGTCTATGTGTGTCCCTCCTCCATGTATTCCTGCATTACTGGTAAGGTATGTATTGTCACCTGCAATGCTCCCATTCTTTAGGCTGCTTGCACTTTGTGCACATCTTCTCCAGTAACATGGTCTCGTCATACATGGACATGATGCAACATGTGACTTGTGCAATTGGAAGATGTACACATCTCCTACTACTGGCTACTTGATAGTTACAGTTTCACTGACGGTATTTGTGAGATGTAATGAGTTCCACACACACGACATTACTCCTGCCACAGCACTTGTGTTGTCTCCATTTGACCTTCTGTGTTGTAGTTGCAAGTATCTGTGGGTGCCTCAAAGCTGTCTATCCACAACCTCCATTGAAGATGGGTCAGCATTTCTTACAGCATGCCACAACCTAGGTAACTCTTACCATGACTGAATGATGTTGAGGTGTGAAATCATCTGAGTGCTGTACTGTTCATTTGCCAATTGCACAATTTATGGCTAGGTCTACTCCCACTCAGTTGATGTTGTGTCAGACATTTTTTAACAAGACTGGATATAGTAGCACTTCCCACACCTGATTACAATGTTGAAGCCCAAAACATGAATGGAATAAACTGTTACTGTTGCTATCATACACTTGTTCTGCCATGTGAGTGACAATGAGTGGTGTGTATTGCAATGTGCAGTTGATGTTGTTATACAGAGCATACTAGGTAAACATGCTGACACATGTCAAGCATTGTTGATACTGGCAAACCTGTTGCTACCTAGGACATGCACCCGTACATCAGTCTTCACATGTTTATCTGGATTTGTTCTAGGCATGTGTTAAGATAGCAGATTTTTGTGTCAAGTGAAAACCTCTTGTACATAGTGAGTGTCAGACACTAGGCCTACATTCGACACAGATAAAAATTTGGTGGCGCATTGTCTCAATAAATCCTTGGACCCTGACAATGGGTCATGTCTTTGGATAGCGATTCTTCAACCATAGCTGATTAATTTGCTGGTAACCCATTGCGCACTCCACAGCAAATGTATGTTTGCCATACGTGAGGTACAGTCCACCATGTGCCAGTGTTGTGGCCAATGGCAGTGCCAGGACATTATCCCATGGATCCACTGTGCAGGCTCAGCAACGGACATTGGTTACAATCCCTGGACAATTACTGAAGGTCCATAGTTACCAATGATGTCCCACCCTTGTCACACATGTACAATACAGGCAAATATGCAGTCAATATGAGTTGTGACCTTGTTCTGTACCTACATTACTTGATATCCATTTGCTGACAGACCCTACCTTATGCATGCCCCCTTGCATACATCCTGTTAGGCATGGTGTTGTTGTGGTGAATGGGCAAGGTATTAGCACCTTGCCCACTTGACGGTACAAAATATGTAGCGGTGCACGGATATAGACCTTCTAATATGTGAGATGGAGGCAGCAGAGCCTCTTATGTCCTAAACAATGTTGCTAATATACTTGTCACCTTTGTGTTACTTACCTGCTCACTGAGGTTTGAGTCACATTCCAATGGTGTAAGTAGTGGAGAATGAGTAGAACAAGGAGAATCAGGTGCAAGGTATTTTATTTGTGCTATTTACAATGTGATGATTTTACTGTAGTGACTATGTGTAGCAGTTCTCAACAATGTTGAGGCTCCTACAAACTCCTGCAGCAGTGTTCTGTTGTTCCCACTCCACGTTATCTGCTCCATCATCATCCTCCTCCTAGTTGGGGACATCAAACTGGTCCTCTCACAGGATATTTGTCCTGACACAGATGTTGTGGAGGATTGCACATGCCAGGATTATTTTGCAAACAAGTGGTGGTGCATACAAGAGGCTTCCTTCTGTCAGGGCCAGGCACCTGGACCTGGATTTCAGGAGCCCAAATGTCCTCTCCTGTACCCGTCGTTGTAGGCCCGCTCTTCCACGGTTGTGGGATTGGCCACTGGGATCATCACCCACAGCTGTATGCAGTACTCTTGATCAGCTGCAAAGGATAGAGAGAAGATGTGTTAGTAACTCTTGATAGTGGTTTGGAACATACCATGGCAGTTGTTAGTTTTAGTTGGAGTGGTGACACAGACTTGCTTGTGGCACAGTGTATGTTCCTGTTCTTGCGACATGGTTGAATTGGACTGTGTTGATGGACATGACAATCTTGGGTAGTGGCTCAAGGGCCTTGTACCTTTAATGTTGATCGCAAAATGATAGTTATGATTTAGGTAAATGTGTTGTGTATTTAGTGATTATCAGGCACTCATCTAGCTAGTCACTAACAATTAGCAAGATTCACAGTAAATGATCAGTATTTCATCACTTTATACCATATTTGTTGTAATTGTTTCTCAGTCCATATATATGACCATTTAGCATCCACTGCGATCCTTTTAATTCATAAAGAGTCTAACAAAATTCCATTAGTTCTTCATCCAAATCCAAGTCATATTGACTTCACATAAAATCTCCACTGTAATAACAATCTTATATTCCTCAATTCAGCCAATACATGTTTCGTCAGGGATATCTCCCCCTGAACTTCATCAGGGCTGTGATGATATATAACTAAAAATTATTTAGTACAGAGTAAAGCATTAGTTCTGTTGCTTGTTTAGCTAACCATGCGCTGTTAAGTGGGTAATAATATGATGATTTAAGAATTATAATAAAAAGTTTTTTATATGTATTGTTCTATCCGTGTGTACTTCAAAATAAATTGTAAAATACTATATGCTATAAAGTGATTACGTGCCCAATGTTTTGGTTACAGTAGATGTATAATGCTAATATTCCCTCTACAGAGCACATCCTGTATACATGCATGCCCAGGAAGTGTTGAAGGCCATTTTGAGACTAGGCTGAAGCCAAGTCTCAAAAACAAATGAAAAAAATGAAAAAATGTCAGGGTAAGTTTATCTAACCCCTAGCCTTGATGCAAAGGGCCAAGGGCTTAAGAGTTTTTTTTTTTAAATCACAAGGAAATCGCAGCAAATCCACAAATTTTGCTGTGATCTAAAAAAAAAAAAAACACGATCTCCCACACCTTGTTTTTAATGTGCCCCCAGTGGGCCAGGTCCTGGGGGCATTGCCAAAATAAGGATGAGGGAGTACCGGGCCCCCATCCTAGGGCTTATCAAGCCCCGGGGACCGCCATTGTCCTGTGGCACTGCATATACTGTATGAGGGGGCCCACGCAGCAACCAGTAAATTGACGGTTCAAATTCTGTTATCTCATGGCAGTGTCAGGGACATCTTAAGGATTTGGGGGGACCTGGGCCAAAATAATTTTGCGGGCCCCAGTTTACAACAGCTTTGAACTTATGATTCAATTTCAGCTCGTTCATGCCCTCTTCTGACAGGTCACTGACAGTGCACAGACGCACTCTTCCAGATTCTAAATGTGTTTATATCTAATATTCAGGGTAGCAGAGTGTGTTTTCATTATTGTAACACAGCAGCAGCTCACTAATACAAATAATCACTGTGACACCCTCCCATTTCTCATATGTGAGGGCCTGTAAAAGAAATGTTTTTTATGGATGTTGCATGAAACATAAACACAACATTTCTTTGCAAAATGTCTGTAATAGACTCTCACACATTACACACATTAAAAATAAGTTAAATTAAAACGGCATTTAAAAACATCTATTTAAGAATTATTCAAGGCCATCAGGGCAAGTCTCTCTGCAGAACAGACGTGGCTCATTAAAAGCCCCCCTGAAAGGCTGGGGCCCTGGGCCAGAGCCCACTTTCCCCATGCCTTAAAACATCTCTGGGCAGTGTGGCTGTTTATTTACTCATGTTTTGAATGTTAACCCTTTTGCTGCCACGCCTTTTTCACCTTCTGTGCCAAACCTTTTTTTTTGTTGCTATTTCGGGCATTTGAGCTTAGGCCCCCATAACTTTTTGTCCACATAAGCTATCCATGCCAAGTTTGAGTCCTTGATTTCCACACCCTGCGGATTCTAAAGGTACCCAGAGTTTGTGGGTTCCCCTGCAGGAGACCAAGGAATTAGCCAAAATACAGCTATAATGTAAGGCCTGTATTTATGCTCAGTTTGTTACTCTTTTATAAGACAGGAGTCATATGTTAGGGATGGTTTCGCATCAGGACATGATTCTAGGAAGGTAAGAGGCATTTTTTTGCCTCAAACTAGCTTAACTTCATTTTTTGGCTAAAAAAAACCCTTCCCCCATACCGGCACCCCGACCGGCTAACGTAATTTTCCATGAAGTTAGCTCACCCTTTGCACCAGATTGAGCTATTCCATAAATTTGGTGTCCTGGAATGGCACAAGCCGGTGCTATATGCAGTTTTGTGTCAAAAAGTATAGCGCCAGCTTGTGCTATTCCTGGACACCATCCGGGCGCCACATTTATGTAATGGCGCAATCCGGCGCAAAGGGTGGGCTATCGTAAAATATATGACGTTAGCCGGGTGGGGGTGGCGGTATGGGAAAAGGGGGTTTTGCACCAAAAAATGACATTGGTCTGGTTAGAGTAAAAGATGACTCAAACCAGGCTAGCGTCATTTCTTGATGCAAAACCAACCATACCACATGACTCCTGTCTTATGAAAGACAGGAGTCATATCCACCACGCCAATGGCCAGTACAGTGGACAAGGGTTCCCTGGGCATGGCCATTGCACCCAGTGCCATGTAGGGAGGGCATATTTCAGGGCCCCAAATGGCACTTTAAAAAACTTTTAAAAATACTTACCTTTACTTACCCTACTTAACTGTATGGGGGCCCATTTCAGGGCCACCAATGGCACTTTAAACAAAAAAGTAAACTACTTACCTCTACTTACCCATACTTACCTGGGATTGGGTCCCCCATCCAGTGGTGTCCCTCTGGTGTGGGTGAGGGTGTTCCTGGGGCTCAGGGAGGTCACCCGTGGTGTTTCACCATGGAAGTGGGTCCACAGGTCCCATAACGCCTGCCCATATCCAGGCAATAAATAATGGCGCAAAGCAGGCTTAGTGCCATTGTTTAGGCCTGCCTCCCTCCTGTGCACCATTTTTGTACAAGAGGATAAATAAGGTACTAGGGCCTTAGGGTCATTTTTTGGACAGGAACGTCTACCTTGCACCTCATTGACGCAAGGTAGGTTCACGCATCCCAAAAATGACTTTAACTCCAATATTTTGGCACTAGTCTTGTCTAGTTCCAAAATATAAATATGGAGTTAAGTTTGTGCTGAATTAACGTAAAAAAATGACACTAATTCAGCATAAACAGGGTATAAATCTGGGCCCAAGTTTTTTAGGAAAAATGGGAAAATGGTGCTGCAGAAGAAAGCATCTGTTTTTTTCCCTGCGAATGGCATCAACAAAGGGTTTATGGTGCTAACATCACCATCTTCCCAGCTTTCAGGAACAGGCAGACTTAAATCTGAAAAACAAATTTTTCAACATAGTTCTGCCCTTTTACTGGGACAGACCCATTTTTACTATGTTTTGTGCTTTCAGCCTCCTTCCAGTTAGTGACAGAAATAAGTGTTAAACAAATGGTGGATCCCGGACAACTAAACAGTTCTGAAAAGTAGACAATATTCAAAATTCAGCAAGGGGTCATTAGTGTAGATCCTTCAAGGTTTTCCTATAGCAATTAACAGTCGAAATAAAAAAATATTGAAATTGAATTGAAAAAAAAACAGCCATTTCTCTCTATGTTTTCTTTGGTAACTTTTTCTAACTAGGCAGATTTTTTAAAGAATATACCGTTATGTCTGCTGGACACTTCTCGTTGCGGGGATATATAGGGCTTGTAAGTTCATCAAGAACACAAGGTACCCGGAGCTGCACCTTGCCATGGGTTTTCCTTGTATGCCGGGTATACAGCAATTAATTTAGTAAAATAAAAAGAGTGAAAAATAGGTTTCAAGAAAACCTATGGATTTCTGAAATGGGCACAAGATATGAAGTTAAAAAGAAGTGGGTATTTGCACATCTCTGAAATCAGAGGTCCCCATACTAGCATATGACTTACAGGGCATTTCTCAAAATGACTTCTTTCTTAAACACTACCCTACATTTGGAAGGCAAAAATGTAGAGAAAGACAACTCACAATAACACTTGTTCTTCTATTCTGTGTTTCCCAATTTCTCCCGATAAAAATTGCACCTCACTTGTGTGTGTAGTCCTAGTGCCCGCAACAGGAAATACCGCAAAACACAGCATGGACACATCACATTTTTCCAATGAAAATGGAAGTGTTTTTTGCTAAGTGCCTAGCAGTGGATTTTGGCCTCTATCTCAGCCAGCACCTATGGAAACCTATTCAAACCTATACATTTTTGAAAACTAGATACCTGTGGGAATCCAGTATGAGGTGACTTTTGGGGCTCTCAATGGGTCCTGTTATCTAGAATCCTTTCCAAACCTCACACTTTGGCAAAAAAAAAAGTTTCCTTTATATTTCAGTGATGGAAAGTTCTGGAATCTGAGTGGAGCCACAAACTTTCTTCTACCCAGCATTACTCACATCTCCCGAGAACAATGGTACCTCACTTGTGTGGGTAGGCCTAGTGCCCGCAACAGGAAATGTCCCAAAACACAACATGGACACATCACATTTCTCCAATGAAAACAGTTGTGTTTTTTACAAAGTGCCTAGCTATGGATTCTGGCCTCTAGCTCAGCTTGCACCTAGGGAAACCTACAAAGCATTTTCGACTGTGAAAGCTAGACACATAGGGGAATGCAGGATGGGGTGACTTGTGGGACTCTGGCATCTGTCACCATGAATCCTTTGCAAACCTCAAAATTTGGCTAAAAAACATTTTCCTCATATTTCAGTGTTGAAAAGTTCTGGAATCTGAGGGGAGCCACATACTTCCTTCCACCAAGCACTGATAAAAAGGGTACCTCACTTGTGTGGGTAGCCCTAGTGCCGACGACAGGAAACTCCCCAAAACACAAGGTGGACACATCAAGATTATCTATTAACTACCTGCTTTTGCAAGGGGGTGCACCTGTGTTTTTGTTACCGGGTACAGCGGTCATCTAGGGAAACTTACCAAACCCAGACCTTTTTGAAAACTAGACACCCTGTGGAGTCCAGGGAGGTGTGGCTTGCATTGTTCCCCCAATGTTTTCTTACCCAGAATCCCCTACAAACCTCAAATTTAGTTGACAAAAACACATTTCTGTGTAGGATCACCTTACCAGCACATATTTTCTACCATCGAGTGTTCCCCTCGGTCTCCAGATAAAAATGATACCCCACTTGTGTGGTTGGGCGAGTACCTGCGACAGGGAAGGGCCAAAAACATGTAGCGATTGAGGAGATATCACAGTGAGTTGATAAGCACTATTTTTATATGTTTTTAGGCTGACTCTGCTTTGGGCACCCACACAAGTGAGGTATCATTTTACTTGGGAGACTGAGGGGAAAGCTGAGTGGTATGAAATTTGTGCCGGTGTGGTGATCCTACACGGAAATGTGAGGAAAATTAGCTTTTTGTTAGTTAAATTTGAGGTTTGCAGGGGAAACTGGGTAAGAAAATGTTGGAGGATCCACGCAAGCTACAGCTCCCTGGATTTCCCAGAGTGTCTGGTTTTCAAAAATGACTAAGGGGGTCATTCTGACCCTGGCGGTAATTACCGCCATGGCGGAGGTCGGCGGTAGCACCGCCAACAGGCTGGCGGTGCACCGCTGGGCATTCTGACCGCGGCGGTTCAGCCGCGGCCAGAAACGGAAAGTCGGCGGTGTACCGACGACTTCCCGCTGCCCTTGAGAATCCTCCATGGCGGCGGAGCGCGCTCCGCCGCCATGGGGATTCTGACACCCCCTACCGCCATCCTGTTCCTGGCGGGTCTCCCGCCAGGAACAGGATGGCGGTAGGGGGTGCTGCGGGGCCCCTGGGGGCCCCTGCAGTGCCCATGCCAATGGCATGGGCACTGCAGGGGCCCCCGTAAGAGGGCCCCACAAAGAATTTCAGTGTCTGCTTCGCAGACACTGAAATTCGCGACGGGTGCAACTGCACCCGTCGCACCTTCCCACTCCGCCGGCTCCATTCTGAGCCGGCGTCCTCGTGGGAAGGGTGTTTCCCGCTGGGCTGGCGGGCGGACTTTCGGCGGTCGCCCGCCAGCCCAGTGGGAAACCCAGAATGACCGCCGCGGTCTTTTGACCGCGGAGCGGTCTTTCGGCGGGAACCGCTTGGCGGGCGGCGACCGCCGTCCGCCGCGGTCAGAATCACCCCCTAAGTGTGGTAGATTTTCGTAGATGGTCACCGAGCCCCGGACCAAAAACACAGGTGCCCCTTTGCAAAAACAGGTAGTTTTGAAATAGATAATTTTGATGTGTCCACATTGTGTTTTGGCCCCTTCACTGTCGTGGGCACTTGGCCTACCCACACAAGTGAGGTAGCATTTTTATCAAGAGACTGGGGGGGAATGGTGGGTGGTATTACGTTTCTGGTTTATATCTGCTTCTGGGAGAATATGGCTCCGAAATGCAAGAAAGATATGTGATTTTAGTCACATTTTGAAGTTTACAAGGCATTGTGGCTAAAAAACTTGTTGGGAACCACAAGAGGCACATCACCCTGTACTCCATCTAGTCTAGTTGTTGAACATATCGAGAGTTGATAGATTTTTCCTAGACAAGAAGAGAGCACGCTACCAAGACTCTTACTTCTGAAATGTTCCAACACTCAAATTGTGAAAAGAAACACCCTTAGGTTTTGTTCAAAAGACCCCTCGCCCACCAACCTAGTTGGCGGCATGCTTCATCATTGGAGTCCCACCCAAGACACCTAGCATGTGACAAGTGTGCTTCAATGCCTGATTACAGCAGAGTGTTTTTTTGTAGCTTTTTATTTTACCACACTCATACTGGTTGGATTTGGCATGAGTGTGGGTCATGGTTCAATAGATAAAATGTTATTGACAAGAGATTTCACAAAAATGAAATGCACCTTTAGTAACTGAAAGGGAAAAAAACAGAACCAATGACTCACAGCTCGACAGCTGTAATGCTGCATCAAGGTACCAACCGCTTTACAGTCCATTCACACACCTATCATACCTGAAACGTACAAGACCATTTGCCGCGGGCCAAGCATGTTATAACACTCACATCAACTTGCAGCTTCATTCAAGGGCACATTACTTTCATACGTCCACATGCCTGACAGCAATCACACCAGTTGATGGAGTCTATGGACTTGCATTTGGCTAGCAGTGTCTTGTAGTGACCAAGGGCCAGATGTAGGTAGCCATTTGCATGGTGCAAACTGCGGAAATTGCAGCTTGCGCCATGCAAACGGCCAAACGCGATGCTCATTCACAAATTGCGAGTCGGTACCGACTCGCAATTTGTGAATGTGACTCGCAAATAGGAAGGGGTATTCCCTTCCTATTTGCGACTTGCATCGCATTTCAGAATTGCTTTCTGACCGCGAATGCGGTCGCAAAGCAACTCGCAGTTACCACCAGTGTCACACTGGTGGTAACTCATTCGCAAAAGGGAAGGGGTCCCCATGGGACCCCTTCCCCTTTGTGAATGTCGGCAAAAATATTTTTTCAGAGCTGGCAGTGGTCCGATGGACCACTGCCTACTCTGAAAAAACGAAACCAAATGGTTTCGGTATTTTTTTCATTTTGCAACTCGTTTTCCTTTAAGGAAAACAGGCTGCAAAATGAAAAAAAAAACTGCTTTATTTAAAAAGCAGTCACAGACATGGAGGTCTGCTGATGTCAGCAGGCCACCATCCCTGTGAGTGCAGGGACTCGCTATGGGGTTGCAAAATGCGACCCACCTCATGAATATTGATGAGGTGGGTCTTTGCGACCCCAAAGCGAGTCGCAGACGGTGTCTGAGACACCGTTCTGCATCCGAGATTGCGACTTGGAAATTGCGAGTCGGACAGACTCGCAATTTCCGAGTCGCAATCTCGGACCTTACTACAGCTCGCCCCAAGTTACTATTTACATCGCCAGCCAATCGCCCCTCCACGCACACCGCCAGCCAAGCGCCACTCCACGCACACGCCAGCCAAGTGCCACTCCACGCATACCGCCAGCCAAGTGCCACTCCACGCACACTGCTATCAGATTTTTTTTTTACAAAAAAGTAAACACTAATTAATTATAAGTAAGTAGAAAACTACAAACACCAAAGCTCTAACTAAATACATGACATTAATGCCAACCGTGGAACTAAACAAAAAATATAAAACAATACACAACAGGCAGTTCACTTTTACGCTCACTGTAGTTCCCAATAATTCTTTTGGGTGTGGTAAGTTCTGAAACAGCCGGCCACACACACAGTCCTGGCTTAGAGGGAAAACTGGGGCAATACAAACGACTCTCCCTCCAGATACTTCTTCGGGCACAGACTATATAATTCTTAGCAGGAGAGTATTTTCTGGACATGGGAGGAATGTGATCAGCAAAGTGCTGAGCTTTCAATCTGGCTACATCCTCCACCACTGCTTCTCTAGGAACTCTTGCCTGTTCCACTGCAATAATGCTCTCTATCACAGACTCCTAAAACTCAACATATGTCGCCTTTGACTTAGGAGAACAATCTTGGAGCACAACAAAAGCATTAAAGTTGCTAAATGGAAGAGATGTTTAACCAACTTCTTATACCAAATATAAGCCTTACGAACAGCAGTGTAAGGTTCCAACCTCGGATCTACTCTATCTACACCACCCATGTGCTTATTGTAGTCTAAAATGCATGCAGGCTTGCACACTTCAGCAACCTGACCCCAAACAGTCAGAGGTGAAGTACGTTCATCATGGATGGTAGTCAACATGTAGACATCCCTCCTGTCTGCAAATTTCACAGCTAGCATCTCATCCTTATTCAAGGCACTGCACTGTCCCCTCTTATGTTTTTTACACACAAGCTCCCTTGGATAGATGTTACGGTTAGAGCAGACTGTGCCACAAGCCACAGTGTCCACTTTGAACAATTCCTTGAACAATTGCACACCAGTAGACGCTATTTAGGTGCAAACGATGACCTTTGTTAAATAGTCTTCTACCAAGATCCCACACAATTTCCTCACTAACTCCAAAAATGGGCAGACAACCAGGGGAGTCAATATTGGAATCCCTACCAGTGTAGACCCAGAAATTATAGACATATCCTATACTACTCTCAGATAGCATATACATCTTAATTGCATAACGTGCCCTCTTGCTAGGAATGTACTGCCTGAAAACCAAACGGCCCTTTAACAGGACCAAAGACTTGTCCACAGCTATTTCTTTCCCTGGAACACAGATCTCTGAAAACGATCTGCAAAGTGATCAAGGACAGGCCGAGTCTTAAAAAGACGGTCACAATCAGAGTGATCTAATGACAACGCAAAAGCATTATCCACAAAATGAAGCATCCGAAGAAGAAGCTAATACCGATTATGACTCATGGTTGCAGGAAATGTATCCGTTGCCATCAAGGGACTACGAAGACAGTGACGGCTTCCCCACCAGCCCCATCAAAAAAGTTAAACCCAAGAACTTCTTCAACTCTTCCAGATTTGGGGGAGTCCACAGGGTAGCTCTTGAGTGTAGCCTAAGTCTTGCACTGTTGTCCCTCAAATACTGTTCAGCATACAAATTAGTCTGCTCAACAATCTCACCTAAAATTATATCATCCATAAACAACTCAAAGAAATTGATAGGCAAAAAGTTTTCCGCATTCACTCTGTACACTGGGAGAGCAGTAAAGGCAGGCAACACTGGCAGCCCAGAGCTCAGATCCTCCAAAGGGAGGCCTTTCTGCCCCATGCTTCTGCACTATTGCCACATCAGTGTCCTCCCCTAAAACAGGCATTTCACCTGTACTGAGAGTGGTTTCATTATCAGATGATTCCTCTCAGACAAAAAATTCATTGCCAGAATCGTGTACTTCCTCCTCTGCCTCAGATGCAGAGTGAGTCTCATAATCATGGTCAGAAGAAGACTCAAAAAGCATACCAATAACCTGCTGAGCGGTCATCCTGCAGCTAGCCATGATCCTTCCTAATAAAAGTAACTTGACAAATAAGTCAACAACAAACAACACTGTATAAAATAAGTAATAAACAAAGTGTGGCTTTATCACAAAGATTATATACTCAAAAATGATACCACTCACTTTTTTTAGATAGCTAGACACACCAGCAACTACTCTGCACCTACTTTACAGCAGACACCAATGATATCCCAATAAAAAGGAAAAACAAAATACAATTACACATAAGGCAACACAAATATCATTGTGCACACATCTAAGGGCAATTTCACAAACAATGAAACATAAGCTAAATATCCTGCATTTAGTACCCCAGTTACAAAGACATCCTACATGCATGGCGACGATATTCATTTGGAGTAAATAGTCCAAAAAAAGTTTTTCTTACCAAACACCTGCAACTATGCCACTGCAGGTCTACCACAGCCAAAACTGCAAGGAGTCACAGCAAAGAAATCAAAAGCCTTAAACTAGAAAAAAGGAGAAATAAAACATTATGATCACAAATACAAATACTTAGCCAGTCGACAAACAACCCGCCACTAAATATTTAAAAAATGTCCCTGGTGACTAGATGTTTCTGCCCCCCCATGGGGCCTATGGGACTAACATAAAGAGGCTGATCTGCCCCTAAGGGGCAGAAATGTCAAAAGTGAATGCCCCCCCAAAGGGGAACGACCCTTGCTCAAGGGCCTTCCCCCCAAACAAAGGAAAAACATAACAAATACTCCCTAGTGCCTAAGCGGTTTCTGCCCCCCTTGGGGGGCGATGGGCCTAATAAATATAGGCTGATCTGACCCAAGGGGGCAGAAATGGCTCACAGTGATTTGGCCCCATTGGGCAGTGACCCTTGCCTATGGGGCCGCTACCCGTAAGTAAAAATATAAAAACTAAAAAATCCCTGGTGTCTCCTGGAAATTCCTGCTGCACGATCGCTGTGAGACAGTGCAGCAGGAATGCTCAAAAAGACATTGAGGGAAAGGGGAAGCCTTTCCTTTCCCCTGATGCCTTTTAAAAAAAAGAAAAATCCCCTGGTCGCAGGAGAAACTCTACTGCTTTCTCCTATCAGCAGCCTCTATTTTTGTCAGCGTGAAGTGCATGGTGTTGTCATTAGCTGCCCAGGGGGACAGGGACGCAGCGGAAGGACCAAGCTCCACCGTACATGGGCAAAGGGCGTGAGCGGTGGTGGGCGGATTAATATATAGGGTCTGATTACGAGTTTGAACTTCCGACAGGGAGGCTGCCGCCTTTATGGCTACCTCCCTGCCTCCCTGCCGGGCCCATTACCATTTTCTCAATCGGTTGGCGGGCGGAAACCAAGGTTTATATAAAGTATGTATATGTAGGTATATATATATATATATGTGTGTGTATATATATCTATATATACACACACTCTAATAAAACTTTAAAAAATCGAAATACGTTTACACTCACCTGTTCATATTCTACCGTAACTTTACTATGCATGCTCCTGCTTTTACAATGGAAGTGTAAGTATTTTATAAGTAGAAACCCATTACATACACACATATATATGTGTATATATATATATATATATATATATATATATGTATATATATATATATATATATATATATATATATATATATATATATATATATATATGTATTGTCGTAAAGGCATTGTGTTATAGAATTATATGTGCAGTTGTGATTCCGTCATACTTCTCTCCATTATGTTTCCGCAGCAAGGCACAATTGCATGCCTCTTTACCAGGGGCTCAGGCAAGTAGGGCAGCCTCACTTTATTCTACGTTTGTCTATTTCCTATGTTTGTGACAATTGAAGAGTGACAGACTCGACATCGCAAACTAAAAACAGTGATAACAATCTGAAAAAACTGAACTCCAGTATCAGCCCTGATGACAGCCCTGGACCCCACGATTACTGGTTACTGTGAGGAAGGGTCATAAAAAGTCGACTTTGCACCAGGGTAGAGGGATAGTGACCATCCCCTTAATTGGCCCAAATTTTATTACATTTTTAACTATACTAGTAGTAACCAAAATAAAGGGAAACCAGGGTAACCACAAGGTATTTCTAATATGTTCTCTCCCCGTCAGGATTAGAACAGTATCCAGTGTGCTGCCTAGAAAATTGTTAAGCCCACCCTACTTTATGGGGACCTGGGTACGACCCAATGATGTAGCATGACATAATACAAATATTTAATAATTCCAAAGAAACAATTTTACCAGATCATCACTTTATAATTGAGTATAGAGTGGTAGGATTCCTTTCGCAAGATCATTTCCTTCCTTGGCCACGAAGAACTTGCAACTGTAACAAAATGGGTTGGCTTGGATTCCACGACCATACACATTTAAACGACAAATGACGTGGAACAACTGTCTACGATTTCCAAAAAGGTTTGTCTTGGTTCTCTTTCAAATTACATTTACTGACTGTTCCTTAGACACCTTGTGCGAGGTGATGGCTTGTGCAGCAAGTAATAGTGATACTGTCTCAAAGCAGGAATGTCCAAAACATGGACACAATGAACTGTGAGAGCTCTGTACCTTGATATTGTCAGCCTTCCTGAAGCACCAATCAGAAACAAACAAAAGGACAGACCCTGCCAAGAAACGTCCTCACCCTGAACAACAGAAAGTGAGGTCTCAAACCTCATACATATGAGGTAGCAAATGGCAATACACTGAAACAACTAATCAGCAGTCCCTTAAGAACAAAGCCTTCATTGCATTTTGAAGGGCAACTCTGCCACCAACCTCCTTGACCTCAGTGTCCGGGTCTCTACCATCCAGCCACAGGAATGCAATCAATACAGTTCAATCATGTGGGGAAGCTGTATCCACCCTTCATCTTGTGCCATGCTAAACCAGGAGTCATCCAAAACAGATTCAACTGGTTCTAGTTCTGAGATACTCACCACACACAGACCCTACTTCTAACTTAACACACTCAAGCCCTGATTTATACTTTTTGGTGCAAAACTGCATTAACGCAGTTTTGCACCAAAAGGTTTGGCACCTGCTTGCACCATTTCTGTGCACCAGCCGGGCACCATATTTATGGAATGGTGCAAGCCAGTGCAAAGTGTAGGCTAGCGTAAAAAGAAATTACGTTAGTCGGGTGGGGCTGGCGGTATGGAAGAAGGTGAGTTTTGCACCAAAAAATGATGTTAGGCAGGTTAGAGTAAAATAAAAATCACTCTAACCTGCCTAGAGTCATTTTCTGACGCAAAATCATCCATACCACATGACTCCTGTCTTACAAAAGACAGGAGTCATGCCCACCACTGCAATGGTCATCACAGGGGACCAGGGTCCCCTGGGCATGGCCACTGCACCCAGTGCCATGTAGGGGGCCCATTTCAGGGCTCTCAACGGCTTTTTAAAAAAAACTTACCTGTACTTACCTATACTTACCTGGGATGGGGTCCCCCATCCTCCGCTGTCCCTCTGGTGTGGGTGTCCCTGGAGCATGGGGAGGGCACCTGTGGGCTTATTCCATGGTGTTCCACCATGGACATAGGCCCACAGGCCCCCTAATGCCTGCCCTGACCCAGGCTTTGCACCATTTTTTGACCCCTCCTCCCTCCTGTGTGTGATTTTAGCACGGGGGATAAATATGGAGCTAAGGCCATAGAGTCATTTTTTGCACGGGAATCCCTATTTTGCATCTCACTGACGCAAAGTAGGTTTCCACATCCAAAAAATGACTCTTACTCCATAAATTTGGCGATAGACGGGTCTAGCGCCAAAGTATAAATATGGAGTTAATTTTGCACCGAATTTGCATCAAAACAATTATGCAAATTCAGCACAAGTTTAAATATGCCCCTCAACGTACTCTGCACGCACACTGAATATTAGCAAAGTGTCTAGGTTTCACATTCGACACACACTGAATGTGAGAGCAAGTGTCTGGGTTTTACATAACAGTGGAACTATAAATGAGAAGGGTCAGTAGATTGCACTCTCCTTGACACACAAAAAATGTCTGCTCTCCCTTTTAATTCCAAAAATTGGTTGGCTTCCACCACCACTTTATGTGACCATCCCAGGACATAGACAGTAGTCCTATATCCACTATGAGGACATGCTTTATGTGACCTGTCAGTTCACAGAACAGGTTCTGAACCTTGCATTATCAGGGACAGGCCAAAGCCTCTGCGCAATTACTAGATTAGCATGACGCCAGGGCAAAATTAAAAGTCAGGATACCACTTCTACATGCAAGCTGGCACTCAGGGCTGAGGCAAATGCAAGTTTACCACGCATCAGATATTCACCTCCCAACAGTTGGATATGTGATACTATTTATTAACCTACTAGTCAAGCTATTTAGGAGTTTCATTCACTCACATTTACACATATGAGCATAACATTTGCTCACTTAACAAGCATTGACAAACCCATAAGTGTCACCTTTAACTGAACCTTTGACTTTGCTACTGCTCACTGCAAATGTTGAACAGTGTCAGCAAAGGAAGAAAATGCTTTCTGCTGATGCTGAAGAACATTGGCCAATAAAAGGACAAAGCCAGCCTCAGGGTAATGATGCAAGCACAACCACACATGTGTGCATACGGTATGACATAGCAGCCTTTTTCAATTGTGACCTAAGTGTTATGATGCATGTATGCATGACCATACATGTGTGTGTGCAAGACAAGCTATGTTTCTGCCCACACTAAGAGCCAAAAGGTCTGGGGCATTCATCAGGGTTGGGGATCCCTACGAATAGAGAGCGAAATTATATGCTCAACAGAAGGATAAATTCTCAAAAAACTGTATATTTATGTGGGGCCTACCTGAGTAATTCTGGGGCAGGCCTAAACAGAAAAAAAGGATAATGATAAATAGTTGTGAGGTAACTGCGCCACTTCAATCCAAACCACAGCACACTAATGGTGTCAGAAACATGCTGTGGAGAACATACACATACACATGCAAGAGAGACAAAGGAATCTTGGGGCGGGGGAGCCTATTAGTACGGACTTACCCTGCGCAAAAAGGCAGTTAGCCTCTGGTCTGGGATCTAACGGTGAGAGGTTGCCCCATATAGTCAAACTCTGTGGGGAAGACAGGATCCTAATTGAGGATCAATGAAAAATAAAGATTAAAAATAAAACTAAAAAGAGCAATTGGCTAAAGGGGGGTGGCTATTGAAGGTTGGCAGACTAGTTACTAGTTACAGAAATAAGGGGATAATGTATACAAAGTAATGAGTGGATAAGTCTGACAGGGAAGGATCACTTAGTGATATGCTAGGAAATTAAATGTCCTAGTGGAGAACAAACATTAAAAGCCAGCATACTAGGGTGCTTAAATCAGGTAAGGATAAGAGTAGAAGAATCAAAGGGGGGCCCCCCCAGGGGAGTGATTGAACTTACAACTTCAAAGGTCGCAACCTGGTAATGCACCTAAGGTCCGTGTCCCAGCCGCTCGTGTGCTGCAATGCAAGTGCAATGGTATTTTAAAGAGGTTAAATTAATTGGTGCTGATTAGTCGTATAAGCGCCTCAGCTGAGGCGTGGAAACAAATTACTCCTGGCTGCCCCGCCGGCCGTAGATCGAACGTCCTGCTTCCGAGTCAGCTGGAGGGGCAGGTAATGACTGCAAGACTATACGGGCCTCGGACTGCCGGGAACAGTAGTCCCTGCTCTCCAAGACTCGTGCGCCCGTCGGTTGCCGTGGCAAGCTGGAGGTGTACACGCTCCGCTCAGAACTGTCGGAGTCGTTGTGCGGGGGACTGGTATTTCCTTGTCCACTGAAAGAGCGGAAGGGGGGGAGGAGAGGAGGGGGGATGGGGCGGCCCAAGAGGGCCTGAGAGGAAGGAGTGAAAGGAGACAAAAGACATATAGTGAAGGGGGAGGGGGGCAGCGTAGGCGGACTAAGAGGGCCTGAGAGGAAGGAGAGAAAGGAGACAAAAGACTAATAGTGAAAGGGGGAGGGTGGGCGCTAAAGGCGGCCTAAGGGAAAGAAGAAGGTGCGAAAGACTTAAAGTAAAGGGGAGTGGGGGGCAGCAGGAGGGGAGAGAAGGAAAAGGGAACACAAAGAGGACACCAACAGGTGACCCAATTGGGCAAGAAAAGCACACAAGAGGAGATAAAACACAAAAAGAAGAGAGATAGTAAAGGGAAAAAGAGGAACAGTGGGGGGGTGAAAAAAGTAGAGGGGAGAGGGAAATGGAAAGGGAGTGAAAAAGAGAAGGGGGATGATAAGGAGGGCTGATAAAAGGTGCTGAAAGGTTGGAAACAAAGGGAGAAGCAAGAGGGGGAAGATGGGAAGAAGAAAGAGATAGGGGGAAGAAAGAGCGGGAGGTGGGGGCAAGAATGGAGAGGATCAAAGGGTCTTCCCTTTGAACCCCCACTGAACACCTTCAAAAATGCCAAAAGCATTTGTGATATGGTATTCCATACTCGACCACAAGACAGGTCCCCTGCTAACAAACAAAGGACGCTATGGAACTTACCACCACCAAAAGGTCACTTTCCCTGCGGTAATTGCAGTGTCTGCCAATTTACAAAGAAGACCATCAAATTAGAATTAGGCCTGCAGACACCATGGGAACTGAGGAATCTCACAAACTACAACAGCAAAAACATCATCTATATGATTAGACGCCCGTGCCAACTCATGTATATCAGCATGACCACCAGGAGAGTGGGCACACGCATCTGCGAACATCGAAGCATGATCAGATGCAGACGGGATGCCACCCGCCTAACAGAACATTACATCACGAACAATCATAATCCCAATGACATGGAGCGGTATGTCATCAACAAACTTAATAATCTGACCATGAACTTGAAGCAAAAATTGCTGTTTTATGAACAGAGATGGGTGTGGAGGCTACATACAGAAAACATGGGTCTCAATGACAACATCCAATGGTCGGCTCTGTAAAAACCACAGCATCTCCGTATATCACCTACTCTTTTCCATATGTTATACTTTCCATTACCTCTTTCCTTATCTTTTTACCTCCCCCTCCACCCCTTTAACTGCTATTGATCGTCTCCATCCTTGCCCCCACCTCCCGCTCTTTCCTCCCCTCATCTATTTCTTCTTCCCATCTTCCCCCTCTTGCTTCTCCCTTTGTTTCCAACATTTCGGCACCTTTTATCCCCCCTTCTCTTTTTCCCTCCCTTTCCATTTCCCACTCCCTTCTCCTTTCTTCGCCCCCCCACCGTTCCTCTTTTTTCCTTTACTATTGCTCTTCTTTTTGTGTTTTATCTGCTCTCGTGTGCTTTTCTCACCCCTTTGAGTCTCCTGTTTATGTTCCCTTTTCCTTCTCTCCCCCCGCTATACCCCCTTTACTTTAAGTCTTTCGCTCCTTCTTCTTTTTCTTTCCCTTAGGCCCCCTTTAGCACCCACCCGTCCCCCTTCACTATAAGTCTTTTGTCTCCTTTCTCTCCTTCCTCTCAGGCTGCCCCCATCGCCCCCCTCCTCTCTTCCCCCCCTTCCGCTCTTTCACTGGACAAGGAAATACCAGCCCGTAAGCCCGGCACAACAACTCCGACAGTTCTGAGCGGAGCGTGTACACCTCAAGGTTGCCACGGCAACTGCCGGGCACGCGAGCCTAGGAGAACAGGGACTACCGTTCCCGGCACTCTGAGGCCCAAATAGACGCACAGCATCTTGCAGTCATTACCTGCCCCTACGGCTGACTCAGCAGCAGGACGTTCGATCTACGGCCGGCGAGGCAGCTGGAAGTAATTAGTTTCCACGCCTCAGCTGAGGCGCCTATGCGACTAATCAGCACCAATTAATTTAACCTCTTTAAAATACCGCCGCACTCGCATTGCAGCACACGAGCGGCTGGGACACGGACCTTAGGTGCATTACCAGGTTGCAGCCTTTGGAGTTGTAAGCTCTATCACTCCCCTAGGGGAGCCCCCTTTGATTCCTGTAGGCTTATCCTTACCTTTGATTCTTCTAGGCTTATCCTTACCTGAGGTAAGCACCCTAGTATGCTGGCTTTTAATGTTTGTTCTCACAAGGACATTTAATTTCTTAGCATATCACTATGTGATCCTTCCCTGTCAGACTAATCCACTAATTACTTTGTATACATTATCCCCTTATTTCTGCAACTAGTCTGCTAACTTTCATAGCCATTCCCCTTTAGCCAATTGCTCTTTTTAGTTTTAGTTTTAATCTTCATTTTTCATTGATCCTCAATTTGCATCCTGTCTTCGTCTTCCCCACAGAGTGTGAGTACAAGGGGCATCCCCCCACCGTTAGATCCCAGACCAGAGGCTACCTGCCTTTTTGCGCAGGATAAGTCCGAACTAATAAGCTCCCCCGCCCCAAGATTTCTTTATCTCTCTTGCATGTGTATGTGTGTGTTGCCCACAGCATGTTTCTGACACCATTAGTGTGCTGTGGTTTGGATTGAAGTGGCACAGTTACCTCACAACTATTTATCATTATCCTTTTTTTCTCTTTAGGCCTCCCCCAGAATTACTCAGGTAGGCCCCACATATATATCCAGTTTTGTGAGTACTTATCCTTCTATTGAGCATATACTTTCGCTCTCCATTCGTAGGGATCCCCGGCCCTGATGAATGCCCCAGACCTTTTGGCTCTTAGTGTGGGCAGAAACATGCTGGTCTCCAATTTTTAGACCCCTTGAGTCGTTATCGTCAATGGAGTCTTCACTCATATTTTTATTCTTACCTACGAGCACCTATATTAAAAAATCTTCAAACAAAACAGGTGATTTGTAAGGTAATTTTATTATTCACAACCCTTATCTGGATCCCTTGTATTATCCAGCTAGATTAAATTTCAGCACTCCCTCTGCTGTTCTTCTAACAACAAGGTTGAGTCTGCCCAGGTAGTATCATCTTACCTGGGTGGGGCTAGGTGGTCATATGATGAAGCATGACACTATAATGTGTGTGAGACCACCTAGTCAGTAAAGGGAACTCCCTCAAAGGTCTAGCCACTCACCACACTCATACTTCTCTTGTTGACTATGCGCTCAACCAGCGCTTCCGGAACAGGCCCCAAGAGTCCTGTTTTCTCTATTAGCACCCCACACACCTTGTGTGTTTACTATCCTGTTTTCCCCTTTCAGTGGTGCGCAATCTGGCTATCTAACACCACACCAAAACAGGTTTTGTGCTGGAGAGTAAATTCCAAATAAACATTATCCACTGTGACACAAACCTGGCACCAAATCTTAGTAAATATGCTCCATAACACGGTCTTATATTGCCATATCTGGGTTCAGATGACATTAATAATCCACTCTGCCTCCGGCCTCTGTGATGTATGATTTCACCAGAAACCCTCGATGTCAACATGCTTTTATTGCACAAAATGCAGTGGTATAAAATTACATTGTTTACAATAAACCATAGAATATTAGATTAGTATTAGTATTTCATGATTCCCTGTGAAATACAGATTTCATTATTATAATGACAGCCTCCTTTTCGCTGGGACACTGAAATGTGGTATGGAGGACCAAATTATGGACAAAGGTTTATTAATTATACTGCAAAATGCAGATAATGTGGCACATCCTGTGGAAGTACTATTTTCATCCATTTTAGCTTGAAACAACATTTTTTGTAAATGTGCATATTTTGAAGCAAATTATGTGGTAAATTGAGTTAAACCATAATTATGTGCTAAAACCTGCAGCCACAGAATTGCATAAATTATTTGGTTCTCACCGCTGAATGTGGTTTTATGAACAATTTATCATGAAAGTTAATCCTAAAAATGGTCAATTACCATTGTTAGATGCAAAATTAAGTAAACAGCTCTCACAAGACAAGTGGCCCCTTACATTTAAACATGTAATATAAAATATACAATGGGTAAAATGAGTAATATGGTCCTTTATTGCCATCTCCGGGTTCTGGTGACATTTATAAACATAAAGAGATGATAGACGAATGCTGAACACTGCCAAACATTCCCCCCATCCACAGATCTGGGTTAAATCCATCATTTATAAACCACTTGTCCTTCAACCTCATGTTTTATGCTGTCACCAGAATCTCTCAATAACAATATTGGATAATTTTTCACAGTCACCCGGAGTGTATATTGGGGTATTGGAGTCAACTGGAAGCACCTACAAAGCTAAGTAAACACTACTGGGTCTATTTTACAATGCTTACAATATTTTACAATGGCTTGCCCTGTTATAGAACAATGATATAAAGCTCTTCCTCTTCACCACAACTGCTGATGAAATCGCCCCTAAAGAGCTTTTTATTGCCACAGTGCAAAAGTACTGCTCGCATGCCCTTGTGGAGGCAGTTGATGTTGTGGGTGGTTCTTTCATTGTGGATAGAGTTGATGGCCGCAGCAGGCCATGTATCTACCATACACTCCAATGCAGGGCCTGCAGATGGACCCCACAGGCAATGGTAGGAAAATGCCATTAAAAGCTGCCTTTTTTCGAGAGGTACCATTTCAACCACTAATGGTCCTACACCATGGCAGAAGACTACAGCACTTACCTAAGGTTGCTGGAAAAGATTTAAGTGGGGCACTTTCTAACTGTTGCATCCACATCACTTGCAAGGGTCTATCTAAAAGTGAAGCTATGCGTGCTTCATGGTGTTATACTGCAACTTGGTGTGCATTCCTAAATATAATTTTGGGTATTTTTTTAATACATTTATGAGACTGTGAGTATGAGAGTAATACGTAGACACAGATTGAAAGGCCTGTTTTTAATTTCAAAATATTAAGTATGCAATAACAATAGCCAATAAAATGTACTATTTGATCCACATGTGTGAAAGAGAGTGTTTATAGAATGTTCAGAGTTGAAACATTGGAAGAAGTAGCTGACAAATTGTCAGAAGAGCTATTTCCCAAATTAAGGACTCTTGCTTGAGCCCTAAGGCACAGGAATTACATGAGCGAGAGAAACCCCCCTCTCTGATTTCTGGTAAAATTTCCAGGATGGAAACGGCTGATAAATGCTGAATTAGTGAAGGTGTTCTAGTGCCAGATTTTGCAGTAATTACTCTGTTTTAACAGCAACCTCGTGGTCTGGGTTAGTACACAGAGATATTTCCTGCAGCTTCCATTTACTGGTATGATATCTGTAATCCCGGGTGTGGGAATAATTGCACTGGAATTCACGACATCAAATCAACATCCTGTGACTCTGGGCAGATCAGTTAGGACCCCCCCTGCCCTACAAAACAGATTCTAATCATCTGTGTTGCAATTTGGTGCACATGTAAAGTAATCCAGTCCTCTGGGGCAGAGTTCTCGCGATATGAAACTGCAAAAAAAAAAACACAGACTAAGAGCCCCAGCAGCATGACCAAGAAATAATGTGCCATGTCTTATAGTATCTCAGATGTCTATGAGAAAAACACTTCAACTTTCAGATAACCACATCGGGACACAGTCAGTGACAAGTGTAAAAGGCCATTTATTTAGGACAAGATTGCTTCATTTACAATAACATTGTACAACTAAACTTTAACCAACTTCAAAACACCCCCACCCCTTTGAAACCTCTCCTCAGTCCTCTATTCACTCATCCCATCCATTAGCCTCTGTTCATCCATCTTCCACTTCAATTCACCCACACATCCTCCTTTTCCTTTCATTCCCTGCCTGCTTCGAGCATCCTCCACACTATCATCCTTCACCAGTTTCTTTCTCCCCCCTGGAAGGATGGCCAAGCCCGCACCTGACTCTCAACCCTCCCCCATCTACTGCCACACACCTCCTGTCAGCAAACCTGCCCTAACTGGCGTCAACCAAACCCTGCACTGAACCCGTGAAAAAAAAACACCTCACACCTATATCTAATGTAGGATGGGTGGGAGACCAAACCTTCCACCGCACGAACGAGCTAGTGCGGAAGAGGCCGGTCCCCACGCCCTTCATCCCAAATATACCCCTCCCATATCTCACCCCCATGTACCTCCCGACCAATCCTGCCCTCCCTCTCACTTCCCTCCTGAAAGCTCCCGTGGAGAGTCTAGACTACCTCTGCTCTCCACTAGGCCCTCCATTTGTAACCACTGAACTACCCACCCAATGTAGGTCTTTGCGAATGAAATTTTTTTATTGTTTTACAGATTAAAACCAGGTGAAATTGAAAGTATGGTCTACCAATACAGAATTAGGAAGGATTAGATAACGATTCATGTTTCACACACTTACATAGGGGAAGTAGTTGTTTGATAAAGGAAGCCATCAATTGTATGATGTCAAACCATTAACTTTTTGGGAGTTTTCCAAGAGGTAGGTTGCTCTGGTGATTTGTGTCAGTACTAGGCTGAAAGAAAGGTACGACCTGGCTCATGTTGGATATGAAAAAAATCTGTAATTTGTTTTGCCATGGACTCATGAGGTGGCTATGAGTCCCACATGTTAAGATTTGGTTCTGTTATTTTAGACGTATGCACAACTTAAATTCTGGCATGGTTAAAAAAAAACACCGTCAGGAAAATATTGTCCAGTGTTGCCTATTACATTTAGTCTGAAATTAAAACGTACAAGTTGCCCATATGGAGTCTTCATGAATACAAGCAGGATGTATATGTACAAGTGAATGCCTACATTTAAGACACGTAAACTAAACATAAATTGAAAATTGAGGCTGCATTCTCTGGCAGAGCATGCATGCTGCCAAGCATTCATTTCTTTGGCTCATTTATATCATACTGTTAAAAAGAGAAGCTAGGTTTATTCATTTATTTATATTTTGTTTAGCCACCCAACAGGTGGCAGCGCATTTTACTTTAGTTGCAAGATCATTGTCAGAAGAAAGAACTAAACAGGTAGGATACACAAATGTGCACTTATTTAAATTACATATTAAACAATGAACCCAACAAAGTACTGCATGTATTTACGATAAACACAATATACAGAAGAACATGTAGAACTGAGTATAGAAATAAGGGCCACAGTTACTAAAAAGTGGCGCAGCGCGGTGCTGCACCAAAATTTGCAGCACCACCCCACTTTAGGAATGCAGGAATGACCCTTATTTAGTGAAATACTGCGCACCTCTATGCTTTCCCCTGTGCCAGTGCTAAATGTAACTGCTAGCGCCAACGCAGGCATTCTTGCACCATATTTTTCCTTGTTACGCCTCACATGGTAGTCGTAGGATTTTGATGCATTCCCAGTTCTACCAGTAATCTTAAATCTAGGAATGCACCAAAATCCATTGGGTGGGTGTGCCTTAAGCAGAGAGTTCCATAATGTAATTTAGATATTCCAGATAGCAACTGTTTCATGCCACATAATAATGTAATTTGGAATTTAGTTCCTTTTGAAGTTGAAGTTGAATCAGGCTTAGGGATTGAGATTTTAGTTTGACGTGAAACATGATGATTTGATCATTCAGCCATGAATGTACCATTGTTGAGTAATTGGGGGCAACATCAGTAAGAACTCAATTTGTGTGGAGTATAATTTGAGATGGTGCTGTCTCAGCCTTGATTACATATGTTTCAGGGTCTCTGAGAGGAAGGTAACATCTTCTGGAAAGGTTACTTGTGAGTATAGTAGTGTGCGATCCACAGAGATGCTGCAGTTTGATAAAAGTGAATCAAAGGGCTCCAAGCATAATGTGAAGAAGGCTAGAAAGTATAGAACCTTGAGGAATACCTTGCTGGAGATGGAAAGTGAACCAGTTCAGGACAGGTCCTTTGATTACCCTTTTTTCTGGAAGACATACATAACAAGTGTTGCAATAGTCCAGGTAGGATTGCATAAATGTAAGGATTACAGGATTCTGGCACAAAGTGTCGATGAAAGACATACTTTTCCTGAATAATTTGAGTTGCTAGAAGCAGGTAGAGGGCACTGTGGAGAACTGTTGTACCAGTTTGACTTCTGAGTCAACATAAATACCCAGAGGGTGTTACACTTTTGATGACTTCGGGCAGGAGCCCATATTTCGTCTGTAGGGGAAGTTTTGTTCCTCCAGCTTGCTGAAGATTGAAGATAATTTTTGTATCATCACTATATATATATATATATATATATATATATATATATATATATATAATATATATATATATATATATATATATATTATATATATACGTCCATTGTATATAATAGCTGAGCCAGTAGTGCTGCATATATGTAAAAAAGTAAAGGGAATAATATAGATACCCTTAGCTCCCTATAGAGGGCTTTATTGTTCCAAATGGTTTGAGTGGGAGATGTAGGAAGGATTGACAGTGTGACCTGTGATCAAAGCCCAAAGTTCTTATATCTGAGAATCAAGATGTTGTGATCGATTCTGTCATACGCCGTTAATAGTTCAAGAAAAACCAGTGCATTTGTATGCCCTAGTTCCTCACTACTTCTGAAATCATCAAGTACTAAAGCTATCACAAGCTCCTTGCTATAAACTGATCTGAAAACAGTTTACAAAGGAAAGAGAAAGTTCATGTTTCAATGACCAGTTGAAATTGGCTAAAGATGTAATTTTTCCAGCATTTTGGTAAGAAATGGTAAGACAGAAATTGGCTGCAAGATTTTAGGATTGGGTGGGAAGAGATTGGGTTTTAATAAAGAGGGTTTATCATTACAGACTTCCATGCCTCTGGTATCATGTCCTATCTGAGAGACAAATTTGATTATAGAGTAATGTCTGTGTTCAAGTAGGAAGCAAAACTGGCTCATGTTGTAAGTGGGTCAAGGGTACAGTGATGGGTCAGAGTGTTTGGTGTTGGCTATGGGCTGCTGAACATCAAGACTTGATGTTTCTTTAAAGGAAATTTTAGCGATACGGGCCACATCAGGGGTATCATGTGAATCCAATTGTACTGCTGACAATATATATATATATATAAGACAAGATCTCTTTCAGAATGATGTCTCAGATATTATTTATCTGTCTAATAAAATAATGTGGAAGAGAATCACAAAAGCTTGGTGTGCTTGGAAATTAATCAGCATTAGCTTTTGGAGCAATTAGCACTTTTACAATTTTATAAAGGACTTTTGAAGTATTGGAGGCTTGGACACTTCAAGAGGTATAATACTTTAGTCTAGCCCAGTGTATCTCCTGTTGGCAAAGTGCTAACACACTAAGGTATAGTTGTTGTTAGATAGGTCACCACTCACTCTGCCACTTGTGTTCCAGGACTGGACTGGAGATCAGCAGTAAACTAGACGTTCATGGTGCAGCTAGTTTTGTTTAAAGATTTCCTTAGTTAAATTGGGGCTACTTTGACCTGGCATCTAATTAGGTTGGTGAATTGCCAAAATAGCCAACATTGCACACAAATAACCACAATTTTGTGAGCCGGGCTCACAAGAAATGTGAAATCATGGTCTACTATTTGGCTATGAAACCAATGTGAAAATATACCAGTATTGGAATATGTATCACACCTGATTGGTAGGTTGAAGTTTAGATTTGTGTGTTATACCAAAAGGAGATTACATTGGAACAGATTAACAACAATGACCCAAAAAACTAGAGAACGATTATACATGGACTTTTTCTAGACAAACTGACTGAAAAAGCAGCATTAACCCAGATGTCACAATTCATGAAACCTAACTCCATACTTTCTGACTTCTAAACAGGATTCTGTCCAGGAAGAGGCACAGACTCTACCGCCATCACCCCCTGGAATGATCTCAAAAATACGGTAGACTGGAAAAAGTTTGCTGCACCACATCTCGTAGACCTTCTAGCTTCCTTCGACACAGTTTGTTGTAAGTCAGTAGAGATTAGATTAAGCATTAGCAGAAGACATCTTGTATTTAGCAACTGTTGTGAACATTTCACGGAATCCATTTTGTATTCATGGCAGCCATTTTCTGTGCCATGTGCTCGCCATGTGCTCTGTCCTACCTTTCTGTTAACTACTCTTGAAAATCTGTCTAGTGACAAGTTATATTTAGCATCTCCCACTTTCGCACATGCCCAGTAACATCTGCAGCTGTTAGTAATCAGTAACAGACAGTAATGTGTCAACTAGTCCTTGAAAACTGTTAGCCCCTCCTACCTGTCGACTGTGCATTTCCATATGACCTTATATGTATGTAAGTCTTGCTTCTATAATTGTACCACCTTCTTTTAGCCCCTGCGTGGGTATAAAAGGACCATGCTCTCTTAGTTCAGTGTGCTACTTCAAACATTACCGAAGGGTGCTGTTTGAACTGCAGTACCACCTCAGGAGGTTTAATAAACTTTGTCTTTTATTTCAGTTTCTGTGCCAACTTCTTCCTATATGGTCTGAGGACTTTGTGCAGAGAAGGGCGAACCCCTTGCACTAGTAGGCCTTGCTGAGGCTTACTTCGACAAGTTGATCATGACATTCTAATCCAAAGACTTCACAAAGCCGGTATAGAAGGGACTGCTCTCAATTGGATCATATCCCACCTTTAAAAAAATAACAAATTTCATCCATACTCCCTCTTCTTCACCCAAACCGTACTTCGCAACAGCTGGGGCCTCTCAAAGCTGTATCATCTCACCCATGCTTTTCAACATCTACACCAAGTCATTGCTGACAATGATCAATGAATTGCATCTTACATGCTATAACAACGCAGATGATGCATAAATATATCTGAAGCTGGAAAGCCCGAAAGACATTAGAAACTTAAAAATCATCTGTTGCCTCAGAGATGTTGATCAGTAGATGACACAGAGCCATCTCAAATTGAATACATCCAACACTGTAATACTCACTTGTGGCAAATGGAATATTTATAATCTCACTCTGGGCCTGGCCTAATGCCCTGGGACCACCTCCTAAAGTATCCAAGGAAGTACAAAACCCTGGAATTACAGTGGACTCCAAGCTAACAATTGATGGATAAGCTAGCAAGATCAAGCTTCATTACTATGACAACTCTGTGGCACATATTTCCCCACATAGGATTTCTACACAAGGTCCAAGTTATTATCTCTCTTGTTTAAACTTGATTACACCAATGGTCTCTACCATGGATCATCTTTATCAGCTATGAAAATACTACAGCGAATTCAGAACTCTGCTGCCAGACTACTCCTACATGTAAAGCCAGAAGCCCACAGCTCCCCTGCCCTGGGGGCCCTACATTGGTTACTGGTTGCCAAAAAAAACACCTTCAAGCTGCTTTGTAGCACCCACAAAGTAATGCATGGACGAGGACCACTTTGCATCAGGAATAATATCACCAAATTTATAGAGCAAAGGAACCTCCATTCCAGACTGCCACTGCCCCTCAAAACCCAGCATATATGGGAAAAACATGCATAGCAATCTTTCTCTGTTCAAGAGGCTAAACTATGGAATGCATTGCCCCCAAACATAAGATCCATGGATAGCTATCATCTTCAGAAGACTACTCAAAAGTTGGCTCTTTCCTACATGATCACCATACTCAAAACACAAATGTTCAGCATATGCCTATGTAAAATGTACAATTCAATTATATGTCTGTATTTATGTATGTGCATTACTTTGTGCAAATATATATATATACATATATATATATATATATATATATATATATATATACTAATTATGGTTTAAAAATCACATTATATTGAAATATTCTTATAAGTCTCCTTAACAAATCAAATATATATATATATATATATATATATATATATATATATATATATATATATATATATATATATATATATTACTTATGGATAATAATAATAAAAAATATTATATAATCGTATGCCTAACATGTAAATTGGTCATTGCAGTTTATATATAACTTGATTGATTATATATTATATGCTTAAGGGTTTCTACTTTATTTATTTTGTCTGTCACAATGTGTGATGAGTTGTACATGTTATATGATCATATGCCTATGGGTCGCAGTTTTATTTGATATATGTGTAAATATAATCAGAACAATTTTAGCCATGAATGCTTCCCTATCAAAATATTGGGGAAAGTATGAAATAAAAATAAATAGCTACAGACAAATAATGCATACAATTTCAAAAACAAATAATGCAAAAACCCAAATAAATTAACTTTATGTACAGCAACACTTGAAAGTCTGAGTTTCTAACTATTTATCAATACATGCACATTTGGGACTTTATATAATACATTTTACTCCTACTGTAGAAATACTAAAAGTCTACAACTCTCTCCAATGCACTAGTTAATTTTACAAACAGGCTAGTGGTACTGCAGAGAATCAATATCACCGGGGTCAGTGCCTGGAGTAGTTTCTTCAGCCACTCCCTTGAATATGGAGATGCAGTAAGAACCTTCCCTAAGTAAAACAGACAGGCACAGAAGAGGAATGGCACAGGAGGTAAATAAGAAATAGTAAATAAGGAAACAATAGCAATTTAAGTTAAAAAAAAATGAATGGGCTGGTGCATGTCTAGTGACCAATGTTATCAAATGTACAAACATTTTTTTTTACCAGGGTTGAACTTGAGCAACTATAACTCACATTATAATATGAAGCTATAACTCGTGCCCTAAAGTAACTATAACCCGCACCCATGTCATACTTAATGTTGTCATCAAATATGTCACTTCAGATGTTGCAGTGATGTTATAAATAATGTCTAAGAATATGTCATGAATGATGTAATATTTGAGATAATTAGCAGGGTGAAGTAACCAAGGAGGACGGTAAGCGCAAATCACCTTTATTTTACAACGGTAAAATAAACTCCACTTGACAGTCTCCAAGCGCCCCCCAATACCGCCGCTCCGTCCAACCGTCCTCGCCGTCGTCCCTCTCCTTGGCGTTTTCCTCGCGCCGCCATCCAAACGTCTAGCAACCCCTTCACCATCGGGGTTCTAGTCGCGAGGCCGTGCGCGAGGGTACGCACGTAAATACAACATTGAGTTTTTTTTATTTTTTATTTTATTTTTTACAATATTAACAAACCTCCCCCTAAAACAAAAACAAAAGAACTAAGACATTAAAAAACATTAACATTGATTCAGTTTGCAGAAAAATCATGCAGTATGCAGAGTTATAACTCGTTCCGTCAATGACACAGTTTCCAAGGTAACTTTCGTACTCTAACACTCCTGCGTAACACAAGACCCACATCTCCACTCTTATCCACGTCCGATCTTAACATTGACTCTCGCTTGGTGACAGCCTGAGGATCCCAGTTCCCCTTCAGTTTAACCACCTTGGATTTGTTCCACCACTTGTTGCCTTGGACCATCACTGCATTGCCCAAAACACGTTCAACACAAACAGGTTCGGAAAATTTTGCTTTACCTTTCTTGACAAACGTTGGCAGTTTTATCACTACCCAATCACCTTCCACCAACAATGACTCTTTAGCCCCTTTCTTATTGTCAAAATATCTCTTTTGTGTAAACTGCTTGTCTTCCACATTGGCCTTGATAACATCAGCACGCTCTCCAACTAGCATTTGTTCAAAAAACTTAGACATCCACCCAGGTTTGATTTGGGTATTGGGCTTTCTCCCTTTCAAAGCTTCAAAAGGAGATACCCCAGTGGTAGAATGAGGAGTTGTTCTATAAAACCAAAGCATAGCTTGTACAGATGCCAACACATCACACCCATTCTTCAGAGCCCACCTGATACAGTCCCCCACCACACGGTTGAATCCCTCCACCAAACCGTTTGTTTGAGGTTGATAGAGGGAACATCTCAGGTGTTTGACTGAACCTTGGTTCAGAAATGCTTTAAACTCATCAGACACGAACTGAACACCATTGTCCGAAATAATTTCTTCTGGAAAGCCCTCATTCATAAACACTTCTCTTAAAAAGGTGACTAAAGATCTAGCATTAGGCTCCTGTACAAATTTGACATAAGGCCACTTCGAGAAATACAGGGAGTGCAGAATTATTAGGCAAATGAGTATTTTGACCACATCATCCTCTTTATGCATGTTGTCTTACTCCAAGCTGTATAGGCTCGAATGCCTACTACCAATTAAGCATATTAGGTGATGTGCATCTCTGTAATGAGAAGGGGTGTGGTCTAATGACATCAACACCCTATATCAGGTGTGCATAATTATTAGGCAACTTCCTTTCCTTTGGCAAAATGGGTCAAAAGAAGGACTTGACAGGCTCAGAAAAGTCAAAAATAGTGAGATATCTTGCAGAGGGATGCAGCACTCTTAAAATTGCAAAGCTTCTGAAGCGTGATCATCGAACAATCAAGCGTTTCATTTAAAATAGTCAACAGGGTCGCAAGAAGCGTGTGGAAAAACCAAGGCGCAAAATAACTGCCCATGAACTGAGAAAAGTCAAGCGTGCAGCTGCCACGATTCCACTTGCCACCAGTTTGGCCATATTTTAGAGCTGCAACATCACTGGAGTGCCCAAAAGCACAAGGTGTGCAATACTCAGAGACATGGCCAAGGTAAGAAAGGCTGAAAGACGACCACCACTGAACAAGACACACAAGCTGAAACGTCAAGACTGGGCCAAGAAATATCTCAAGACTGATTTTTCTAAGGTTTTATGGACTGATGAAATGAGAGTGAGTCTTGATGGGCCAGATGGATGGGCCCGTGGCTGGATTGGTAAAGGGCAGAGAGCTCCAGTCCGACTCAGACGCCAGCAAGGTGGAGGTGGAGTACTGGTTTGGGCTGGTATCATCAAAGATGAGCTTGTGGGGCCTTTTCGGGTTGAGGATGGAGTCAAGCTCAACTCCCAGTCCTACTGCCAGTTCCTGGAAGACACCTTCTTCAAGCAGTGGTACAGGAAGAAGTCTGCATCCTTCAAGAAAAACATGATTCTCATGCAGGACAATGCTCCATCACACGTGTCCAAGTACTCCACAGCGTGGCTGGCAAGAAAGGGTATAAAAGAAGGAAATCTAATGACATGGCCTCCTTGTTCACCTGATCTGAACCCCATTGAGAACCTGTGGTCCATCATCAAATGTGAGATTTACAAGGAGGGAAAACAGTACACCTCTCTGAACAGTGTCTGGGAGGCTGTGGTTGCTGCTGCACGCAGTGTTGATGGTGAACAGATCAAAACACTGACAGAATCCATGGATGGCAGGCTTTTGAGTGTCCTTGCAAAGAAAGGTGGCTATATTGGTCACTGATTTGTTTTTGTTTTGTTTTTGAATGTCAGAAATGTATATTTGTGAATGTTGAGATGTTATATTGGTTTCACTGGTAATAATAAATAATTGAAATGGGTATATATTTTTTTTTGTTAAGTTGCCTAATAATTATGCACAGTAATAGTCACCTGCACACACAGATATCCCCCTAACATAGCTAAAACTAAAAACAAACTAAAAACTACTTCCAAAAATATTCAGCTTTGATATTAATGAGTTTTTTGGGTTCATTGAGAACATGGTTGTTGTTCAATAATAAAATTAATCCTCAAAAATACAACTTGCCTAATAATTCTGCACTCCCTGTAATCCACTACTACATATGCATACCGTAGTCTGGAATTAAGTAAGTGAAAGGGTCCCACCATATCCACCCCCAACTTCCGCCACGGACCTCCAGGACACAGAATAGGCATAAGGGGTGGTGTGGCAGTTTTCAGACTCTTGTCAGAATTTGATCATATCGCACAATTTTTTACCAAATGCTCAATTTCACTGTCCATACGTGGCCACCAAAAGTTGTCACGTATTCGTCTTTTGGTCATAGTGGTGCCCAAATGACCTTCATGCGCCTTCTTCACTATTAAACTCCTCAATTCCTCCGGAGGAATGAGTTTATCATTTCTCAAGAGAATGCCCTCCTCAATTGTAAGTTCATCTGAAATTTTCCAGAATGGCTGGCTCGCCAACGTCAAGTCTTTCTCATAAGGCCATCCTTCAGCAATGAACCTCATTACAGCACACAACTCAACCTCAACCATTGCAATCATACAACATTCATCGTCCACCATCTCATCCATCGTTGAGCTCAACTGCCTGGGAAATCTCGACAAATAGTCTGCTCTTATATTCCTTCCGCCAGGAATATGCATGACCTCAAAATCATATTGCATGAGCCTAGCTACTAATCTAGCAATTCTAGGTGTGCCTGTCTTATCATTAGTTCCTTTTAATATTGAAACCAAAGGCTTGTGATCCGTCTTTAATTCAAAATGCCTCCCCCACACATAGCTTCTGAATTTTTCGATGGCCCAGACACAGGCCAGCAACTCCTTTTCAATTACGGAGTAATGCACCTCTGGCGCCCTTAAAACTCTGGACGCGAAGCCAATGGTGTTTTCATCACTCCCAACAGTTTGAGTCAACACAGCCCCCAATCCAATATTGCTGGCATCAACTGTTAGGCAACATTGAAACCTTTGGTCATACGGTTTTAACACTTTGGCTTGAGTTAAGTGGACTTTGATATCTTCAAACGCTCGTTCACACTCAGCACTCCACTCAAAACTGGTCTTATCCTTCAAAAGATTTGACAAGACTCTAACCCGACTTGCATACTCCGGTATGAACCGGGAGTAAAACTCACACATGCCTAAAAACGCTTTCACCCCAACTTTGTCAGTAGGCGGAGTTGCTGCCTTAATAGCATCAATTAGACCAGGTTTCGGGCTAACACCCTCCTGACTAATCACATGACCCAAAATATTCCACAGAGGATTTCATGAATTGGCACTTTTCCCTTCTAAGAACAATGCCATGATCCTTGAATTTCTGCAACACCTGTCTGAGGGTCTTGTTATGTGTCTGTAGATCAGGGGCGTGAATTAAGATATCGTCCTGAAACACCAGTACATTGGAAATACCTTTCAACAATGTGCACATAATCCTTTGAAACACTGAGGCTGCAGAAGCCAACCCGAAAGGCATGCGACAAAATTTGAAAACACTACAAGGCGATACAAATGCTGTCAAATACCTGGAATCGGGATCCAGCTCCACCTGATGATATGCACTGGCCAAATCTAACTTCGTAAACACCTTCGCGCCTTTAATGGTAGACAACATTTCCGTTATATTAGGTAAGGGATGAGAGTCCACCCATATCTCTCTGTTTAGCGCTCTCAGGTCCACACAAATCCTCAACTCTCCATTCTTTTTCTTCGCTACGACCAGTGGAGAAAGCCACAAAGAGGACTCAATGGGTTCTATGATCCCCTTGTTCTGTAAACTTTCTAATTCTCTTTCCAGATCTTCTCTCACACTGAAAGGTACCGACCTAATCTTATGCTTGACAGGGGCAGCATGCAATTTTACTTTTATCTTATGTTTAAAACCTTTCAGCTTTCCCAACTCTCCTGAAAAAACTTTGGGAAACTCGTTGAGTAGACCTTCAATCACATCCGTTTCTCTAATCACTGCAACCTGTTCCAATGTACCTGGTCGCAACACCATACCAAACAAACCCTGATGGAACCAACCTAAAATGTTCAAACCTTTAGCCGCTACATAAATTTTTCCATGTATACGTCTCCCCCTAAACTCAAGTATATCCTCAAAAAAACCTTGAAGCTCAATCTTCCTCCCTTCATAAGACACTGGAGCCCTGTCTGGTGGCTCAAGAGCGCGATCTTTCCAATTCTGGTTGAACAAGTCGAGAGTAATCATGGTGATCCTAGCCCCTGAGTCCACCAGCAAACGCAAGGACTTGTTTCCAACTCTAACACACACATACGGATCCACACAGTTATCGGGATCACCAGACTTAACCACACCACTATCAACAACTAAAACCATATCCTGAACCTCTCCCATGAGGTGTTCAACTGCTTCTTCATTCTCATCCATCACTGTCACAACAGATTCACGTTTGCCACCTTGACACACTTTAGCAAAATGCCCAACCTTGACACAATTCCTGCATTGGATATTCCAAGCAGGACAAGACTTAAACCCTTTTTGATGAGGCATATTTCCACATCTAAAGCAAACATTTTTTTGTTTGAAAAAAAACATTAGAATTAGTAAACTTAATGTTCTTCTGTCCACTTGTTTTAACTACTGTTTTTTTATCTTCTCTGTTGGTGACGGCGTTGACCCTGGTAGCTGCTGTCTGTTCAATTTCTCTGGACGACTTGATCGCCGATTCGATGCTCTTTGCAATTTTTATGGTTTCAGTCAATGTTGGATTGTCCAATGATAACAATTTCTGTCTGATAGACTTGTCTGTCCCTTGGCAAATAAATTGGTCTCTGATGAGTTGATCACTCAGCGCTTCAAACTGACATTCCGCAGCCAGAAGACGCAATGCCGAAATGTAAGTGTCAACATCTTCGCCAGAACGTTGTTCTCTCTTAAAAAACTTGTGCCTGGCCACCACCAAGCTGGGAGGAGCATCAAACCTGACGCTCATTTTCTTCACAGCTATTTGGTACTCATCCATTTCACCATCGGCCAATTGTAAGTCCGGTAGGTACTTAAAAATAGCCCTCCCTTCAAAACCACTGGAATGCAGGAAAAGACATTTTTTGCGTTCAGGCCTGTACCGTGATGCCCCTATCGCCCCTAGGTACGTCTCGAAGGCATCGTACCACTGCTTCCATACTATATGTGGTTCGCCAGGGCTCTCTAGAAATGGTGGTGGAGGGAGAACAGATTGCATGTTGGACCCAAAAATAAATTGCAAAACAAATATTCCTAGAAACAGGAACAAAAATTGTAACCCCCTTTTCTTGTAAACGTTTTTGTATGTTGAATATAAATAAATAATCCAACCAGCCCTTATTGCTTCCTAGCTAGTTGAATCATGAATAAATAACTCCTCAAATGCATTCTAAATGACCATTATGCGTATACAGAGAGTATAGGTGTTCCTTTCCTTTTTAACTTTTTAGCAAACTTATTTCTGAATGTACAATGGAGGCGTTGCAGACCCAAATCCTTCTTCATCAAAGGTTCATCTTCAATTATGTAACCTCTCCACATCAAGACACAAAAAGGCCATTTCTATAGCTGGTTGGCGTAATACAGGAAGAAGAAACTCCTCCCACGGGGTGGAGTAAGCCAGATCCAAACACTAAGCCTGCTGTCTTCGTGTATATCCTCCACGATCGTGCTGGCACACGAATTAGGCGTTGGGGGCAAAGTTGAAAATAGCTGTTAAACAGCTGATGCGTGGGCTCGCTGTGCCTGGAGACCGGACCACCTCGTCGCCAAAATGAAGTAACCAAGGAGGACGGTAAGCGCAAATCACCTTTATTTTACAACGGTAAAATAAACTCCACTTGACAGTCTCCAAGCGCCCCCCAATACCGCCGCTCCGTCCAACCGTCCTCGCCGTCGTCCCTCTACTCGGCGTTTTCCTCGCGCCGCCGTCCAAACGCCTAGCAACCCCTTCACCATCGGGGTTCTAGTCGCGAGGCCGTGCGCGAGGGTACGCACGTAAATACAACACAGGGCAAGGTTATGAATTATAGTAGCTTGAGATAACTATGACTGGTGAATTTCAGTGGTTTTGTTAGTTTCAAATGGTATGTTTTAACTGACTTTTTTACCTAACATAACGTCCTTTTAATATTTGTTTTTGTGATTCTTCAGATTTTTTTCTCTAAGGTTTTTCTAACATAACTGAGTGTCATGGGGTAAGGCATTGCACCTAACACCCCACGGGTACCCATCTGCAGACTATGGGCCTGATTTAGATCTCAGTGGTATTACCGCAAAGCCTCACCGGTGGTGGACCCGAAAGGACTGGCAAGTCAACAGTATTCTGCCCACCATATTTAGATGTTACAGCTCTGTAAGAAGTGGACTGGAGACGGATGGAGACTGTGGTGGGACCCAATGGACTTCGTACAATGGCTGGGGCTATGGAATAGAGGTAAGTTACACCTCTGTTCCTTAGCAATACGTGTCTCCTTGCACTACACACAACACACCACGTTCGCATGATCAACCAATACAATTCCAACACAACACAACACAACTGTACATACGAAAACACACATTGACATAGATTCACAACACTATATACACACACCATTGACACTGCACCCACACAGGACACAACCACAACAACCAACACAACTACACACTCATCTACACAAACACACTCACTCACAATCACAACTACACCCAGCATGACAACATCTGCCACACACCAACAATACTCACCGTTATGTGTCACATGGCAACACAACGTACACAACATCAATCTCACATGCAAGTGACACATATACAGGTATAACCACACCACCCACTCCAGCTCCCTCCACCTCAACCAGCCAATCCACTCGTACACACACATACACGTATTGACTCACATACAGATGCCATAAACCTACCAGTACAGGTCCCCTTGCAATGATCACAAATGGACACCACTGACAAGTGTGAATGTACCGTCATTGTGATGCCAGCAGTCATTTGGCAATGAATACTGGCACCACAATGACAGTTGTGTTTATGTGGAATATGCGTGTTGTACCAGTTTATCCTGTGTCATGTGTGACACAACTGTCTCCCTGACATAAGCATGTCACAGTGATAAAAAAAATTACTATGATATGTATATGCCTGCAGTGGTCTGACCTCGAAGGGTTTATCGCCTGTGTGTATATATATATAAATATATATATATATATATATATATAAAAATATATATATATATATATATATATATATATATATATATATATATATATATATATATATATATATTTATATATGATACAAATTGTGCTACCGGCCATGCCACTCCACGTGAGGGGCCGTGAATTGGGGACTACGATGTGCTGCACAGGAGCACAGTTAGTATGAGTGCCTGGGCACTGGGAAGGGTGCCTGCATTGTGAGTGATGACCCACTCTCCCTCCATTGACATCACAGTACCTGCATGACTCATACATTATAAGGGGTATTGAATGTCCATTGGCATGTTGGTTTGATTGAAGCTCTGGCACATCTCGGAAGCGGAGATTAGCGGCGGTGGTGCCCTCTCCCTAAGTACAACACCTGGACTCCCTTTCTCTTCCCTGCAGGGCTGTCTGAGGCCGCACGCTTCATCTGAGCATGCACCTGTGAGGAAGACGGCGGGGAGCAGTGTGCTTAATACTCTGGGTTGGTGCACCCCGTGAATGACAACTGCCCATGCAGAGTCACTGGCATAATCTACGGGCCAATGAACCAAGGAGATTGAAGCCAGGCGAGGGGAGGAGAGTGACATTAGCAAACAAAGTGATTCAGCGCCACAAAAAAAAGAACAGGCCCACTGATATCTCTTCCTGACAGCCCAGATCAATAAACCCCCTCACTGCTATGTCACCCATATGGCCATGCTGGACATGCAAAGGCAATTGGGACTGCTTTTGTCACCCCTTCCTGGTCACTCCTGGATCACCCCTGGTGGGGAGTTATGGGTCCATATATAGACCAGACATGTGTCTCTGAGCCGATCCCTGAAGTCTTCCCTGCCACTATAATTACCCCTCCGCTCCTGCCCGGTGAAATTTCAGCCCATCCTATATTCACCTGGACCGGGCCACATGCCCGAACTCAGAGACACTGCTGGTGGCCCATACTGCTGAGACTGCTCATGCTGCTCTGGTACAGGACTCCCTCTGGTGTGCCAGAGGCCAGACGGGTCCCAGTATTTCGACATTGAAACACAACAACAAGATTCTCTGGTTCCCCTTCCTTTGTGGGGTGCCTACTTGAACGGCACACCCTACACTGCAACGCAGGCAGGCAATTTGTCGGACGCGGGATGGTCAGGGGAAGGCAGGGCCCAATCATTGGGTCACCTGGTATCAATACCCAATGCCCGGATAAAAAACAATCTTGTCGTATCACGCAAATGGAGTGCACACTGGATGAAATCCGACCTGCTGTCACCACTCACTTGTCGCTAAAGTCCGGGAACTGGAGCACAGAGCTGAGGGCTCCTAGTGGCAATCCCACCACAGCAAACTCTATATCATTGGATTAACAGAAGGAGCAGAAGGCCCAGACCCAGTAACTTCATTGAGATGTGGCTGGAATAAACAATAGCATCCATTACGCTGTCTGTCCACTATTTAGTTGAGCGCGCTCATCCAGTTTCCTCATTCAGGCCACCACTAGGGTCACCACCCATACCGGTTGTGGTCAGACTTATGAACTGTAGAGACAAGCAAACTATCCTCTGGACGGTCCGCACAGCTACTCCTCAGATCTTTTTGTTCCCTGTTTATATGCCAGTGGTACAGAATTGCAGAGCCTCCTTTATAGCAGTCAAGAAACGACTACATCAGGTGGGCCTCACCTACTCAATAATGCTTCCGGCTAAACTAAAAGTGCTGGCAAACCAGACATGATGTTTCTTCACAGAGCCCGCGGATGCCTAGGTCTGGGTGGAACAGCATCACTATCAGTCCTCAGACCCGTCCACCCGATGCAGTTTTATAAGTCTGCTGGTCATTGCCAACGAACATTTCGATGAGACTGTGGAGGAAACAGTCTGGAAGGTGCCTCTGCCCATGCCCGCGAGGAACAGATCCAGGCACTGCCAGCAGTAACCAGTTTGGCCACAGAATGCCATTCCCTCCCCCCTTTGCATACCATTGATGATTTCCTGTCAGAAACTGGCACTAATACCTCCACAAGTAGTGCCCCTTTGGTGGTCCTACCAGCTGTTACCACACAAACTGCAGATACACTAGTCTAAAGATGATGAACAACTAGCGCACAATAATGTGATTGTCCATACAGGTACAGGTACACTCCTGTTGGCCATCCTTGCTACACCAAGCAGCAACTTTTTTCTCAGAATCCTACACCTCACAGAGTCACAATGGGTCACAATGCCAGGCACATGGACTGCTCACACATTTACTCACTTGTTGACTGACCAGTAACAGATCGAGAATTTTGGTCACCTCCTTCCCCGTTCATCCTCCATAGTTGGAGTCCCTTATATAACTCCATATCCCAGAGTTCCCCCCATGGGTCTGCTGTTTAAGAGTTTGAGCAGTTCCTGTGTCTGCCCTGGGAGGGGAGTTTTGTTCCACAGTTTCAAGTTTATTTATTTATTATGTTACGGAACTCCCCTGGTGGTCCACATAAGATGATACATATTTATAAAAAAACAAAGAAAAAATAAAAGGATTAAACTTTCCTAGACAGTTGACTAAATTAAGACAATGTTCAAAAACGCTTAAAATAGTTGAAAACTCTAACACAAAACATTTCATTTGGAGGAATGAGGAGGGCTTGCAATAACGCAGAAGCAGTACTAAAGGAAAAAGTGAAACTAATAGGGCATAGCCACCTGCGACGATGAAGCAATGAAATAGGCCTCCTTCACTCCCTAACAATACCCTGCACCAGGTGGAGGAGTGAAGGGCTACCACAAGGTCCAGGAGGATACCAGGCATGCCTAGTCTTAGGACCTTCTTCCACAAAAAGTCACGATCTACCTTGTCAAATGCTGTGGAGAAGTCTACAAAGGCTGCATAGATCACTTCCCCTCTCAGAGGGACATATTTTTCATTCATTACTTGTATGGCTGAGATATTGTCAATTGTGCCATGATTTCTCCTGAAGCCTGACTGTTCCAAGGGGATAATTTTATTTTGTTCTGCCCAATCATTAATCTGCAAGAGCAAAAATTTGGCAAACATTTTTCCGACAGCATTCAAAAGTGCAATCTGGCGGTAATTCCCAGAGCAACTTCGATCCCCTTTTTTATACAGGGGGACAATGATGCTACCTTTCCAGGATTGAGGTACATTCTTGGCTTCGTAGCAGTATTGATACACCGGGAATAAGATCCTACACCAGAGGATATGTTGTGCTTTATTAACTTATAGGAATTTCATCTGGACCCATTGCAGCAGAACTACGCATTCCTCTTATAACAGCCTCGATTTCTTTTAGAGTGGGATGTGAGTATGAGGAATCGATTCTGGTTTGGGGGAATTCCACAGTGGTCCCATCAGAGGCATAAAGTCTAGATAGGAAGGCCGACCAGCTTGATTCATTCATGAATGTTGGAAGGGGCCTGGTTCTGGTACCACATCCCTCTGCGATTAATGACCAAAACCGCCTTGTGTGGCCGGTAAAGACTCCTTCTCTTACTGCAACCCAGAATCTATCTGTAGCATCCTTTTTTAGGCGCACTCTTAACCTCCCCCTCCTTCTTTTTAAAATGCCTAGCTGGGATTGCCTTGCAGATGTATGTTCCCTATACTGTTAACGGATAAGAGCATTAATTTCTCTATTCCATAAAAGTACGGAGCAGGGTTTTACTATATGGTTTCTCTGAAGCTTCTGGCTTTGAATCAAAATAATCTGTTGCATAAAAACTGTAAAACTCTGCATTACTTTTCTTACCCAGCTACCGAGATCATTCAGGGTACTTTCTAGGATACCTTAGAGCCCCGTGAAGCTACCAGGGGCCCAATGTGTTCTTCCCGTTTTGACCTTAAAGCAGGGGGTGCTGCCATGCTAAGCTCCACGGATCAGCAGATTGCGCCTTCAAGTCAAGAGAGACGATCAAACTGTTATGATCACTGAGGGAAGTCTGCAATACTACTATATCCTTTAACAAGGAAAAGACTGGTAGCTCAATACCACATTATCCAGAATTGCAGCACCCCCGGACGATTTATGTTTAAAGTGAGCTGGGGAATCAGATGGAAGTCTACTGTTAGTAACAATACAATCATTCTCCTTCAGGTACTCGAGAAAGAGCTTCCCACGCTTATCGGGCCTTATTTTATGTGGGAAAGTACAAGGAAAAAATCCAAATGGTTCCTCCTTTTCCTCGTCCCGAAAGGATGAAAGCCCTGATTAAAAATATATTACAGTTTAGATCTCCAACCATAATGATATGAGTTCCTGGCTCCCTGTCGCAGAGCTCCTTAATGTAGCAAAATATTTTAACTAAAAGATTATTGAAAGGGACACCAGGGGGTACATAAGAATTTATCAATATGAGGGAGGTTACCTTGTCTCCCACGCCAATGCTGTGTAAGGTTACAGCTAAAAACAGGTTACTAGGATCTCTAAAGCATTCATACTGCCAGTGCAGCCTATTGGACAGCAAATATGCAATCCCTCCCTTACCATGGCCCCTCTTTGAGGGGATGGTCTTGCAGCAGAGGGAATAGTAATTTTTAAACTGCAACTCCCCAAATGGCCAGGTTTCTTGGAGGCAAACTATATCAGGATTTAAAGAGTCCAGCAAATCAATTTTTTCCCCTTTAGACTTTACATCTGCCGCATTACAAAATATAAGGGTAATTTCGTTGCTACGTTGATGGAGCTGTTATCTGGGAAGTTGTGGCAGAACCGCCTAACACTGCCGGTATTCAGTTCCAAGAGTGGGGATTAATGCATGGATCAGGGGGCGGACAATCTGGACAATCCCTATGTAGTACTTCTCGGCCATGAACCTCCAGGTGGATTTTTAAATCCTGATAAGTATGGAAATGAGTGTCAGGGTTAACTAGAAGGCTAGCTGGGGTGGTAGGTTTCCACACTCGATGGGGAAAATGGGGAGCCCACTCGGTTAACCTTGAACCCGTCTCGCTCAATCAGGTTCTACATCGATACCTGTATGTTGTAGAGACTCTAAGTTACTTACGATTTTGTTAACAATCAATTTGGAAAAAAAGGATACTCAAGACAAGGGACCAAAACCAGAGACCATCTGAGAGACCAGTGTATATCCCTACTTTCAATCAGTCTAAGTGGATCAATATCTGAAAAACATTTTAACCGTTGAGATCTGTGTAAAAAAAAGATTATTATCAAATAAAAGCATAAAGTCTAAAGTCAAAGTGTCCTCGGGATGACGACCCTGTCCCCTTTTAGAGGGTTGCGGCTAGAGCTAGAGAGGGCTTAAGCCCTGAAATTATTCCAAAGGGCTGTGCAGAGGGGTTTAAGGATGGCCTAATCGGTTGAGATATGTTCGGATCATAGGCCATAATAGCATCATTCATCTCAGGGTTGTCGTTGGATCGATGAGGTATGGACTTTCGTTGGGAGACGGTGGGTGTGGGGAGGAGATGTGAAACTGGAACCTCCTGGGTTGAAGGTTCTTGTGAGCCAGATTGATCATCTGAGAACCGTATCTTTCTCCGACATTTTTTAGGAAATTTCCGGATTGTTTTTTTAGACCTTTTGACTTTTTTCCTTTTAGGTATTGGAGCTTGTTCTAAAGTACCCAAAGCACTGGTTACAATGTTTGCCTTTGAACAAACTTTGAAAATTGGAAACATGGGTGGCTTGGAGTATTGAGAGACAGGATCTGGGCCTTTTTCTGTTGAAAAGTCACTCAATACAAATCTAATAGAGTTGACTGGGCTCTCAACAGGAGCGGGATTCATGGGAAAAAGTTCAACCTGTGGTGTGCCGACCTGAGAACAAAAGTCAGAGTTACTGCTTAGAGGATTAACGTTTTGACCCAGGTTGGGTGTCGCTGAAAGATGAGAACACAATGAAGAATGGTTGGAGGGTGTACTACTGAAAAGCTGCAAACCTGTGAATGGACGAAGAGAGGAAAAACGAAGGAGATTTTGCTTCCTGGCAGGACCCATATCTTTGAAGGAGTTCTAAACAAGGTCAGGGAGGGTGAAATCCATGTGAGGTTTTTCCGGGCCAGAACGTAGAAAAGGAGCATCAATACCAGATTCAAGAGACAAAGTATCCTTTACAATGGCCAGGCTGGCGCAATCATGAATTAATTGGGTGATTGCAATTGACAAAGGCGAAAAGACTTTACAAAAAGTCAGAGTCTCAGGAATGAAGGAAGATGTGTACGGCGTGGCGGTGTTCCTGCTTGGATCTGCCAAAACGTGCGGGAGGTCTGAATCCTTGGGACAAGGACAAGAAGGTAAATCTTCTGATGGAGTAGTGTCCTTGAAGTCTGGAGATCCAGGCTTTGGAGGGTTAAGTGGAGTCTTCTCTTTATCCTATATATAGAGAAGATTTGATCTCTGCATTTGAGGCCTGAAATGACTGCGGCTTTATTGCATAAGTGATTGGATTTTATTTTGGAACAGGATCTCCCCGGAAGTAGTCGGCCGGATCTCAACTTTATAGCAGTCATTGTGACCCACAGTGCTATATTGGATGTTTCACATGTTTTGAGCTGGAAAATGTTCTGATGGATGATGGAAACTTCTGAAGTTAATTGGAGCAAAAGCAGGCCAGCTGAGAGGAAGAATAATTGGGGTACTATTTAAGGAAGACCAACAGCACCTTATAGCGATGATGAACAGAGTTTGGAAGAACTGCTGGTAGGGGAGTTACCACCACTTGCGTCAGGTGGAGACCTTCACTATGATGGGCTATGACCTCCTCCCGGTGCCTCTGGCCTTACCGTAGACCTTCACGTGGGTCCTATGTCTCCTCAAAGTTCCTCACAGCACCATAGGGCATCACACTATGCCACTCAAACATCAGTATCCGGGTTTCTCACAATTCCTCGCTGCTCCTCACTGCGGCTGACTGGAGATGAGTAAAACCCAACAGAGCTTAGTTGGGATCCCGGGCCAGAATGGCTCACACGCTATCCAATGGTGTTCACTCCTTTTTGCGCGGCTCCTGCAGCATCTTTGTGGCCTCCCTGGGCATTTGGTGGCGCCACTCTCACCAAACAAGCTGGTGGGGGGCAGATGCAGATGTAAAAGTATGTGGAGCACTCAGAGCACAGCCACAACTTGGCGGCCTGGCCAGGAGAAGTGGCACCTGCCCCAACCCTTCGAAGATGAGAAGGTTGATGTAAGCAAGTGGGAAACGAGGGGCCGGCAAAGGGTAGATAAGTCCTGCGGCGGGGCAACGGACCAGCCCCCGGTCCCCAGTGGGGAAAAAAAGTGCTAGGGGGCGCGGCTCACTCCACCAACAGCTTAGCGCACTTGCAACTTTCGGCATGCCGTACGTTGTTCTGTGTTGTCCGTGTTGACCTGCTGGGGTCACGAGCGCTCCCCTGAGGCCTCCAAGCCGTGGGTCCCATGACGAGACAAGGAATCAACCCCCGACCGGGAGTCGTGACTCGCCACGTTCACAGCCCCCGCAAGCTGTTCCTCAGCTCCCAATAAGGGGCAATTACTTCCTTCGGCGGCTTCCACGGTGGCTGTCTCCGATCCCTGCAACTCGTTCATGACCCTCCTGGAACTCCTGGGACACTGCTAATGGTTCCCTGGGGCTGCTGCCCACGAGGATGAGGAAACCGCCCCCGTCCGGGAGCCGCAAATTCACCGCATTTGCCGTGTTTCACGATCGCAGCTGCCGCCCGTTGCTCCTCGGCTCCTCAGCGTAGCAAGCAAGCATAGCATCAATGCGTCAATGCGTCAATTGGACTTAGCAACTGGCCTTCGTTCTGTCTTCGATGACCTTCTACTAGCATAAAAACCATAGGCCTTCTTAAAACAATCCTGAACGACAGTCTTGAGGGTTGCACCAGGTTGATTTCAGCTCTGCATTCCAGTAGCGCCCCTCAGAGAAACGTGCACATGTCGGACTGGTTGCAGATGTGCTTCTCAAATAATCAGAATCTCCTGACATGTAAAAACCAGTGCATCAGCTCCATGTAAAGATGAAGCATGAAGCACCACCGACTGCTTAATCATCGTGGTATCTGGCAATGTGTCTAACAGAAATGCTGAAAGGTAAATAGTCTGGCCGCTAACATGCGGCTCCTAAAAGCAAGTGCTCCATTTCACAGGTGTAGTAGGTCATACAATGTGCCACACACCGGCCCTGTGCCAAACACACTTCTCATACTACTATGGGACATGACCAGGTTGCAGATAATCACATGGAATGTCTGAGGTATGGGGACAGCATGTAAGCGATACACTATACAGCAATACATTAAGTGACACAAAACACAGATAGCATTCCTCCAAGAAACACACATTGCAGGTGGGGAAGATTCCCAGCTACAAAAGTGATAGCGTGGCCAATGCTACTGCACTACATATTCGGGATTTGACTGTGGTGCCCTTGTATGGATCCACTCTACAGCCCCCTTCCACTGTTACAGCCCCCTTCCACTGTCTTGTCACGAAGGTTGACCCCGAGGGGCGCTACGTCCGAGTGAAGGGACAATTAGATGGTCTCCCCCTCCTCCTAGCATTTACATGCCTAATGCAGCACAGAATGCCTTTCTGGCCCGCCTCTTGGTCATCCTCACTAGATAGGTGCACATCACATGGGTTACTGGAGGCGATTTCAATTATATCCTAGACCCCAGCCTGGACCACTCACACCTTCCACTGCCAACGTCTCCTATCATGGTGTTTGCAGCACGCCTCGCGCAATGGATCACACAGTGATCTCTCTTAGATAGCTGGCACACTCTTCACCATCACACAAGAGATTATTCCTATAACTCACCCCCACACGATGTACACATATGCCTAGACCACATTTTTTGTCACCTGACTATCCACTCACAAGTCACCAGTGATGAGTAATTAGGGAAGATCTTCTCCAACCAAACCCACTCCAGCTATACCTGGGGTGTGGTGTACATTGCCCACCTCCCCACATGGCGACTTGAGATAGCCATTTTAGAGGACAATGCATTTCCAGACACGACTAAGGAGGTGCTGACTCATAGCTTTGAGAACTTTGGGCACAGCCACCACAAGGCCCAATGAATTGGAAGCAGTAAAAGTTGAATTTTGCAGGAATTGTATCAACACTGTGGTGGGAGTGAGAGCCGACCTCCATAAAGATCTATCTCACCTGGAAGCGCCTCTGGGCGCCCTGGAGACGGAGGTCCACATGGCTCCTACAATATGACATGCACTAGAAGTAGCCAGGGATCATCATGCTCGCCTAATCGAACAACTTAAATGTCTTGACATCTGAGCATACCATGCTAATATGCATGCAGAGGGCAATAAGTCTGATTGATTGTTGGTGTGGCTACTACGTAACACAACACCATCAGCCCTGATCATCATGATTCAACAATCCTTGACCAGCCTAGCAACCGACCAATCAGACATTCATGCAATGTTTACATATCAGGTGGTCCGTGAGGACCTCTCTGCACCCCTCACGGAGCAAGAGTTCGAGGATCTGCTCCTTGGTAAACCCAGAGATCAGACGGATTCCTGGTTCAGTTTTAGAAGGCCCATGAGGATCTTTTGGCCCCCAAGTTGCTTGAGTTATATCAATGCGCCCTACAGGAAGGCCGTTTCCCTCTGACTCTGAGTATCCTTGATTGTCTCTTTACTGAAACCAGATAAAGCTCCCCTAGAAGTGACATCATACCGCCCACTATTTATGGTAGGGACCGACTATAAAATACTTTGTAAAATCTTGCTGGGAGCATCCTAGAATGCTTACCCCATTTGGTCAATAAGGGCCAAAATAGCTTTGTCCCGAACCACTCGACCACCCTAAACATAAGCAGGCTTCAAGAGTGATGGAACAAGTACAGATTCATGGGGTTTGGCATGGTGAATTGAGAATTCACAACACGGTCGAAATTCAGCATCACAGGCCGACACTCATGCCCCCTGGCCTGTGTAAAGACTGAGCAGCTCATTTCAAACTCTAGAAAAATCAGCAGAGGACTCCACCAGGGATGCCCTCTATCTCCGCTTCTCTTTGCTCTAGCAATCGAGACGCTAGACCAATAGCTACAGCAGGATGGCAGGGCATGGGGCATTTCACTGGGTGATGAAATACATACTGTCTCACTTTATGCAGATGATGTGCTCATTTATGTCTGTCACCTCTGTCTGGGGATAGAAGAGATTGGAGCTCCCCTAGAGGAATTTCAGTTTGCCTCAGGACTGGGAGTGAACTGTCTAAGTCATGCCTGTTTCCCCTCAGCTTGGACTGCCCACAGCAGCTTTTAATAAACGACAGACATCCTGTACTATGAGAACCATGCACATTCTGGCATATTGGCATCCGTATCTATCATAGCATGCAGGACCTAATCGATAACTCTCTTACCTTGGCTATCACGTCCCTTCACCCCAATTAACATTCTGAGCTTCTGCTCACAGTTCAGGGTCGAGTATCACTATCCAAGGTGGTGATGCTCCCTCTCCTTCTTTACTTTTTCCACAACCTTCCAGTGCATATAGGCAGAAACACAATCTGCACCTTATAGCATGCTGGGGAGCGTCCTCTAGAATAAAATGCAAATCCGTGTTGCATTGCACAAACTCCAGCTCTCAGTGGAGAGCGGAGAATTGGGAGCCCTCAATTTTGAAAATTTGTATTTAGTGGCGCAATTGCAATGGCCATTCCGCTGGTTAGCGGGCTGCCTCCTAGAAGAGTTGGGATCTCCTACACTAGACTTCATCACATGACATTCATGCCACAGCCTAGGCTAACAGACCGGCCTAACAACCTCCTGAATAATAATAATAACAATAATAGTGCACACCAGTTACCACAGAAGCCTGCGGCTACTGCCGCCTCCCTCACTGCCGGAGATACCCATCAACTCTATATGCCCCTTCAAGGAACTGGTCGAGAGAGAGTATCTGGAGACATGGGAGACGGCGGGGTCGACACTCTTGGCGCATCATCTCAAAACACTGCACTCATTCCTTTTGCACATCTACAGTCCAATCATAATTTACCAATGGGACACATCCTTCCACATAACACATTATTGGTCGAAATGCAATGCCTCTGGCAGATAGTAGACACGGAACCTGAAACACATCGCTTCGTGCACACACTTCACACCATAGGCAATGGTTGCAGACTATTTACATGGTTCACTCGGGTCCCGGCTTACACCCAGCATGACCCTCGACATTGGACAGAAATGGAAGGGTGACTTCGGGGGGCACTGACGCAAAATAATTGGGATAAGGTCTTAGCATATACACGCAAACTCTCCCGCAATGCAAAATTCCAATACATCGAGCATAACATTCTTCATAGGGCATATCTCATTCAGGCGCGCTTACATAGGCTGTATGGCAGTACCTTAAAATGCCCTCGATGCGGAACCCACAAAGCCGACATAACACAGGTTCTGGAACTGCCTAGTGGTGGTGGCGATGTGGCGGAACCTCACAGGAGCAATGACAGATATAATGGGGCAGGCGGAGCTGTACTCCATGGAAAGTGGAATTTTGGGACTTTTCAAATGCAAAAAATCGGGACGCGTCATCAAACGATTTGTAGACTTGGCCCTGCTGCTCATTAGGTGTTCGACTGCAATGCATTGGAAGGCCAGCAGTCTACCCGGACCACAGTACTGGTGCACAGACACTAAAATTGAGAAAAGCTGAATTGGTGGCCCTCCAGTGAGAGGGATCCTGTGGCCTTTCCAGAATCCCCATTGTAATGGAATGGGGCACTTTACTAAATGATTTGCAAACACAGACAGAAGAGTCTCAGTCTGAATAACCCCTCAGACGACTGGTCATTTATTGCGTTCATTTGCTATTCTGACTGTATTCTCCATTTACCCCCCTCATACATTAACTTATGCACGCAATATGTCAAGACTCGATGAATATATGCTGTTCATCTTCACGCTGTCAAGTTTGTTTCAGGATTTGGAGTTTCGTCACCTAAGTGATAGCATTCTATCAGCGTCTGTTATGACCTGGTAGTTCATGTTGTTCTTTAACCCCTTCGCTGCCAGGCCTTTTCCCCCTCCTGTGCCGGGCCTTTTTTTGCCTATTTGGGGCAGTTCGCGCTTAGGGCCTCATAACTTTTTGTCCACATAAGCTAACCAAGCCAAATTTGCGTCCTTTTTTTCCAACATCCTAGGGATTCTAGAGGTACCCAGACTTTGTGGGTTCCCTTGAAGGAGGCCAAGAAATTGGCCAAAATACAGTGAAAATTTCGTTTTTTTCAAAAAAATTGGAAAAAGTTGCTGCAGAAGAAGGCTTGTGGTTTTTCCCCTGAAAATGGCATCAACAAAGGGTTTGCGGTGCTAAACTCAGCAGCTTCCCAGCTTTCAGGAACAGGCAGACTTGAATCAGAAAACCCAATTTTTCAACACAATTTTGGCATTTTACTGGGGCATACCCCATTTGTGCAATTTTTTGTGCTTTCAGCCTCCTTCCAGTCAGTGACAGGAATGGTCATGAAACCAATGCTGGATCCCAGAAACCTAAACATTTCTGAAAAGTAGACAAAATTCTGAATTCAGCAAGGGGTCATTTGTGTAGATCCTACAAGGGTTTCCTACAGAAAATAACAGCTGAAAAAGAAAAATATTGAAATTGAGGTGAAAAAACCATCAATTTTTCTCTACGTTTTACTCTGTAACTTTTCCCTGCAATGTCAGATTATCGAAAGCAATATACCGTTACGTCTGCTGGACTCCTCTGGTTGCGGGGATATATAGGGTTTGTAGGTTCATCAAGAACCCGAGGAACCCAGAGCCAATAAATGAGCTGCACCCTGCAGTGCGTTTTCATTCTATACCGGGTATACAGCAATTCATTTGCTGAAATATAAGGAGTAAAAAATTGCTATCAAGAAAACCTTTGCATTTCCAAAAAGGGCACAAGATAAGGTGTTGAGGAGCAGTGGTTATTTGCACATCTCTGAATTCCGGGGTGACCATAGTAGCACGTGAATTACAGGGAATTTCTCAAATAGATGTCTTTTTTACACACACTCCTATATTTGGAAGGAAAAAATGTAGAGAAAGACAAGGGGCAATAGTACTTGTTTTGCTAATCTATGTTCCCCCAAGTCTCCTGATAAAAATGGTACCTCACTTGTGTGGGTAGGCCTAGCACCCGCAACAGGATATGCCCCAAAACACAACGTGGACACATCACAGAAAACAGAGCTGTTTTTAGCAAAGTGACTACCTGTAGATTTTGGCCTCTAGCTCAGCCGCCACCTAGGGAAACCTACCAAACCTGTGCATTTCTGAAAACTAGAGACCTAGGGGAATCCATGGAGGGGTGACTTGCGGGGCTCGGACCAGGTTCTGTTACCCAGAATCCTTTGCAAATCTCAAAATTTGGCTAAAAAAACACATGTTCCTCACATTTCTGTGGCAGACAGTTCTGGAATCTGAGAGGAGCCACAAATTTCCTTCCACCCAGCGTTCCCCCACGTCTCCCGATAAAAATGATACCTCACTTGTGTGGGTAGGCCTAGCGCCCGCGACAGGATATGCCCCAAAACACAACGTGGACATATCACAGAAAACAGAGCTGTTTTTAGCAAAGTGACTACCTGTAGATTTTGGCCTCTAGCTCAGCTGCCACCTAGGGAAACCTACCAAACCTGTGCATTTCTGAAAACTAGAGACCTAGGGGAATCCAAGGAGGGGTGACTTGCGGGGCTCGGACCAGGTTCTGTTACCCAGAATCCTTTGCAAACCTCAAAATTTGGCTAAAAAAACACATGTTCCTCACATTTCTGTGGCAGAAAGTTCTGGAATCTGAGAGGAGCCACAAATTTCCTTCCACCCAGCGTTCCCCCACGTCTCCCGATAAAAATGATACCTCACTTGTGTGGGTAGGCCTAGCACCCGCGACAGGATATGCCCCAAAACACAACGTGGACATATCACAGAAAACAGAGCTGTTTTTAGCAAAGTGACTACCTGTAGATTTTGGCCTCTAGCTCAGCCGCCACCTAGGGAAACCTACCAAACCTGTGCATTTCTGAAAACTAGAGACCTAGGGGAATCCAAGGAGGGGTGACTTGCGGGGCTCGGACCAGGTTCTGTTACCCAGAATCCTTTGCAAATCTCAAAATTTGGCTAAAAAAACACATGTTCCTCACATTTCTGTGGCAGAAAGTTCTGGAATCTGAGAGGAGCCACAAATTTCCTTCCACCCAGCGTTCCCCCACGTCTCCCGATAAAAATGATACCTCACTTGTGTGGGTAGGCCTAGCGCCCGCGACAGGATATGCCCCAAAACACAACGTGGACATATCACAGAAAACAGAGCTGTTTTTAGCAAAGTGACTACCTGTAGATTTTGGCCTCTAGCTCAGCCAGCACCTAGGGAAACCTACCAAACCTGTGCATTTCTGAAAACTAGAGACCTAGGGGAATCCAAGGAGGGGTGACTTGCGGGGCTCGGACCAGGTTCTGTTACCCAGAATCCTTTGCAAACCTCAAAATTTGGCTAAAAAAACACATGTCCCTCACATTTCTGTGGCAGAAAGTTCTGGAATCTGAGAGGAGCTACAAATTTCCTTCCACCCAGCGTTCCCCCACGTCTCCCGATAAAAATGATACCTCACTTGTGTGGGTAGGCCTAGCGCCCGCGACAGGATATGCCCCAAAACACAACGTGGACATATCACAGAAAACAGAGCTGTTTTTAGCAAAGTGACTACCTGTAGATTTTGGCCTCTAGCTCAGCCGGCACCTAGGGAAACCTACCAAACCTGTGCATTTCTGAAAACTAGAGACCTAGGGGAATCCAAGGAGGGGTGACTTGTGTGGCTCGGACCAGGTTCTGTTACCCAGAATCCTTTGCAAACCTCAAAATTTGGCTAAAAAAACACATGTTCCTCACATTTCTGTGGCAGAAAGTTCTGGAATCTGAGAGGAGCCACAAATTTCCTTCCACCCAGCGTTCCCCCACGTCTCCCGATAAAAATGATACCTCACTTGTGTGGGTAGGCCTAGCGCCCGCGACAGGATATGCCCCAAAACACAACGGGGACACATCACAGAAAACAGAGCTGTTTTTAGCAAAGTGACTACCTGGAGATTTTGGCCTCTAGCTCAGCCGCCACGTAGGGAAACCTACCAAACCTGTACATTTCTGAAAACTAGAGACCTCGGGGAATCCAAGGAGGGGTGACTTGTGTGGCTCGGACCAGGTTCTGTTACCCAGAATCCTTTGCAAACCTCAAAATTTGGCTAAAAAAACACATGTCCCTCACATTTCTGTGGCAGAAAGTTCTGGAATCTGAGAGGAGCCACAAATTTCCTTCCACCCAGCGTTCCCCCACGTCTCCCGATAAAAATGATACCTCACTTGTGTGGGTAGGCCTAGCGCCCGCGACAGGATATGCCCCAAAACACAACGTGGACACATCACAGAAAACAGAGCTGTTTTTAGCAAAGTGACTACCTGGAGATTTTGGCCTCTAGCTCAGCCGCCACATATGGAAACCTACCAAACCTGTACATTTCTGAAAACTAGAGACCTCGGGGAATCCAAGGAGGGGTGACTTGTGTGGCTCGGACCAGGTTCTGTTACCCAGAATCCTTTGCAAACCTCAAAATTTGACTAAAAAAACACATGTCCCTCACATTTCTGTGGCAGACAGTTCTGGAATCTGAGAGGAGCTACAAATTTCCTTCCACCCAGCGTTCCCCCAAGTCTCCCGATAAAAATGATACCTCACTTGCGTGGGTAGGCCTAGCGCCGGCGACAGGAAACACCCCAAAGCGCAACGTGGACACATCCTAAATTTTGGAAAAAAACAGAGGTGTTTTTTGCGAAGTACCTACCTGTAGATTTTGGCCTCTAGCTCAGCCGGCACCTAGGGAAACCTACCAAACCTGTGCATTTCTGAAAACTAGAGACCTAGGGGAATCCAAGGAGGGGTGACTTGCGGGGCTCGGACCAGGTTCTGTTACCCAGAATCCTTTGCAAACCTCAAAATTTGGCTAAAAAAACACATGTTCCTCACATTTCTGTGGCAGAAAGTTCTGGAATCTGAGAGGAGCCACAAATTTCCTTCCACCCAGCGTTCCCCCACGTCTCCCGATAAAAATGATACCTCACTTGTGTGGGTAGGCCTAGCGCCCGCGACAGGATATGCCCCAAAACACAACGTGGACACATCACAGAAAACAGAGCTGTTTTTAGCAAAGTGACTACCTGGAGATTTTGGCCTCTAGCTCAGCCGCCACATAGGGAAACCTACCAAACCTGTACATTTCTGAAAACTAGAGACCTCGGGGAATCCAAGGAGGGGTGACTTGTGTGGCTCGGACCAGGTTCTGTTACCCAGAATCCTTTGCAAACCTCAAAATTTGGCTAAAAAAACACATGTCCCTCACATTTCTGTGGCAGAAAGTTCTGGAATCTGAGAGGAGCTACAAATTTCCTTCCACCCAGCGTTCCCCCAAGTCTCCCGATAAAAATGATACCTCACTTGCGTGGGTAGGCCTAGCGCCGGCGACAGGAAACACCCCAAAGCGCAACGTGGACACATCCTAAATTTTGGAAAAAAACAGAGGTGTTTTTTGCGAAGTGCCTACCTGTAGATTTTGGCCTCTAGCTCAGCCGGCACCTAGGGAAACCTACCAAACCTGTGCATTTCTGAAAACTAGAGACCTAGGGGAATCCAAGGAGGGGTGACTTGCGGGGCTCGGACCAGGTTCTGTTACCCAGAATCCTTTGCAAACCTCAAAATTTGGCTAAAAAAACACATGTTCCTCACATTTCTGTGGCAGAAAGTTCTGGAATCTGAGAGGAGCCACAAATTTCCTTCCACCCAGCGTTCCCCCACGTCTCCCGATAAAAATGATACCTCACTTGTGTGGGTAGGCCTAGCGCCCGCGACAGGATATGCCCCAAAACACAACGTGGACACATCACAGAAAACAGAGCTGTTTTTAGCAAAGTGACTACCTGGAGATTTTGGCCTCTAGCTCAGCCGCCACATAGGGAAACCTACCAAACCTGTACATTTCTGAAAACTAGAGACCTCGGGGAATCCAAGGAGGGGTGACTTGTGTGGGTCGGACCAGGTTCTGTTACCCAGAATCCTTTGCAAACCTCAAAATTTGGCTAAAAAAACACATGTCCCTCACATTTCTGTGGCAGAAAGTTCTGGAATCTGAGAGGAGCTACAAATTTCCTTCCACCCAGCATTCCCCCAAGACTCCCGATAAAAATGATACCTCACTTGCGTGGGTAGGCCTAGCGCCGGCGACAGGAAACACCCCAAAGCGCAACGTGGACACATCCTAAATTTTGGAAAAAAACAGAGGTGTTTTTTGCGAAGTGCCTACCTGTAGATTTTGGCCTCTAGCTCAGCCGGCACCTAGGGAAACCTACCAAACCTGTGCATTTCTGAAAACTAGAGACCTAGGGGAATCCAAGGAGGGGTGACTTGCGGGGCTCGGACCAGGTTCTGTTACCCAGAATCCTTTGCAAACCTCAAAATTTGGCTACAAAAACACATGTCCCTCACATTTCTGTGGCAGAAAGTTCTGGAATCTGAGAGGAGCTACAAATTTCCTTCCACCCAGCGTTCCCCCAAGTCTCCCGATAAAAATGATACCTCACTTGCGTGGGTAAGCCTAGCGCCGGCGACAGGAAACACCCCAAAGCGCAACGTGGACACATCCTAAATTTTGGAAAAAAACAGAGGTGTTTTTTGCGAAGTGCCTACCTGTAGATTTTGGCCTCTAGCTCAGCCGGCACCTAGGGAAACCTACCAAACCTGTGCATTTCTGAAAACTAGAGACCTAGGGGAATCCAAGGAGGGGTGACTTGCGGGGCTCGGACCAGGTTCTGTTACCCAGAATCCTTTGCAAACCTCAAAATTTGGCTAAAAATACACGTTACTCACATTTCTGTGGCAGAAAGTTCTGGAATCTGAGAGGAGCCACAAATTTCCTTCTACCCAGCGTTCCCCCAAGTCTCCCGATAAAAATGATACCTCACTTGTGTGGGTAGGACTAGCGCCCACGAAAGGAAAGGGCCCAAAACACAACGTGGACACATCACATTTTTTTATAAAAAGCAGTGCCTACCTGTGGATTTTGGCCTGTAGCTCAGCCGACACCTGAGGAAACCTAGCAAACCAGTGCATTTTTGAAAACTAGAAACCCAGGGGAATCCAAGATGGGGTGACTTGCGGGGCTCTGACCAGGTTATGTTACCCAGAATCCTTTGCAAACATCAAAATTTGGCCCAAAAAACACTTTTTCCTCTCATTTCGGTGACAGAAAGTTCTGGAATCTGAGAGGAGCCACAAATTTCCTTCCACCCAGCGTTCCCCTAAGTCTCTCGATAAAAATGGTACATCACTTCTGTGGGTAGGCCTAGCGCCCACAAAAGGAAATGGCCCAAAACACAACGTGGACACAACATATTTTTTCACAGAAAACAGAGGTGTTTTTTGCAAGGTGCCTACCTGTGGTGTTTGGCCTGTAGCTCAGCCGGCCCCAGGGGGTGGGGGGGGGGGGCAGAAATGCCCTAAAATAAATTTGCCCCCCCAACCGCCACCCTCCCCCGCCGGGAGCGACCCTTGCCTACGGGGTCGCTCCCCCTGCGTGACATTGGCACCAAAAAACAAATCCCCGGTGCCTAGTGGTTTCTGCCCCCTTGGGGGCAGGTTGACCTAAACTCAGCCAATCTGCCCCCAAGGGGGGCAGAAATGGCCTAAATACAATTTGTCCCCCAGGGGAGCGACTTTTGCCTGATGGGTCGCTCCCCATCTCTAAAAAAAAAAAACAAAGAAAAAAAAAAAGAAAAAAAAGAAAAATTCCCCTGGCGCCTAGAGGTTTCTGCCCCCCGGGGGGGCAGAAATGGCATAAAATAAATTTGCCCCCCCAACACCCACCCCCCCCCCAGGGAGCGACCCTTGCCTACGGGGCGCTCCCCCTGCGTGACATTGGCGCCAAAAAACAAATCCCCGGTGCCTAGTGGTTTCTGCCCCCTTGGGGGCAGATTGACCTAAAATTGGCCAATCTGCCCCCAGGGGGGCAGAAATGGTCTAAATACAATTTGCCCCCCCAGGGGAGCGACCCTTGCCTGATGGGTCGCTCCCCATCTCTAAAAAAAGAAACAACAAAAAAAAAAAACACAAAAAAAAAATTGCCCTGGCGCCTAGAGTGTTCTGCCCCCCCCCCCCGGGGGCAGTTCGGCCTAATAATAGGCCGATCTGTCCCCCGGGGGGGCAGAAATGGCCTAAAATAAATTTGCCCCCCCAACCCCCACCCCCCCCCCGGGAGCGACCCTTGCCTACGGGGTCGCTCCCCCTGCGTGACATTGGCGCCAAAAAACAAATCCCCGGTGCCTAGTGGTTTCTGCCCCCTTGGGGTCAGATTGACCTAAAATTGGCCAATCTGCCCCCAGGGGGGCAGAAATGGTCTAAATACAATTTGCCCCCCCAGGGGAGCGACCCTTGCCTGATGGGTCGCTCCCCATTTCTAAAAAAAGAAACAACAAAAAAAAAAAAAAACACAAAAAAAAATTGATCTGGTGCCTAGAGTGTTCAGCCCCCCCCCCCCGGGGGCAGTTCGGCCTAATAATAGGCCGATCTGTCCCCCGGGGGGGGCAGAAATGGCCTAAAATAAATTTGCCCCCCTAACCCCCAGCCCCCCCCGGAGCGACCCTTGCCTACGGGGTCGCTCCCCCTGCGTGACATTGGTGCCAAAAAACAAATCCCCGGTGCCTAGTGGTTTCTGCCCCCTTGGGGGCAGATTGACCTAAAATTGGCCAATCTGCCCCCAGGGGGGCAGAAATGGTCTAAAAACAATTTGCCCCCCCCCCAGGGGAGCGACCCTTGCCTGATGGGTCGCTCCCCATCTCTAAAAAAAGAAACAAAAAAAAAAAAAAACCACAAAAAAAAAAATTGCCCTGGCGCCTAGAGTGTTCTGCCCCCCACCGGGGGCAGTTCGGCCTAATAATAGGCCGATCTGTCCCCCGGGGGGGCAGAAATGGCCTAAAATAAATTTGCCCCCACAACCCCCACCCCCCCCCGGGAGCGACCCTTGCCTACGGGGTCGCTACCCCTGCGTGACATTGGCGCCAAAAAACAAATCCCCGGTGCCTAGTGGTTTCTGCCCCCTTGGGGGCAGATTGACCTAAAATTGGCCAATCTGCCCCCAGGGGGGCAGAAATGGTCTAAATACAATTTGCCCCCCCAGGGGAGCGACCCTTGCCTGATGGGTCGCTCCCCATCTCTAAAAAAAGAAACAACAAAAAAAAAAAACACAAAAAAAAAATTGCCCTGGCGCCTAGAGTGTTCTGCCCCCCCCCCCCGGGGGCAGTAAGGCCTAATAATAGGCCGATCTGTCCCCCGGGGGGGCAGAAATGGCCTAAAATAAATTTGCCCCCCCAACCCCCACCCCCCCCCCGGGAGCGACCCTTGCCTACGGGGTCGCTCCCCCTGCGTGACATTGGCGCCAAAAAACAAATCCCCGGTGCCTAGTGGTTTCTGCCCCCTTGGGGGCAGATTGACCTAAAATTGGCCAATCTGCCCCCAGGGGGGCAGAAATGGTCTAAATACAATTTGCCCCCCCAGGGAGCGACCCTTGCCTGATGGGTCGCTCCCCATCTCTAAAAAAAGAAACAACAACAAAAAAAAACACAAAAAAAAAATTGCCCTGGCGCCTAGAGTGTTCTGCCCCCCCCCCGGGGGCAGTTCGGCCTAATAATAGGCCGATCTGTCCCCCGGGGGGGCAGAAATGGCCTAAAATAAATTTGCCCCCCCAACCCCCACCCCCCCCCCCGGGAGCGACCCTTGCCTACGGGGTCGCTCCCCCAGGGGGGCAGAAATGGTCTAAATACAATTTGCCCCCCCAGGGGAGCGACCCTTGCCTGATGGGTCGCTCCCCATCTCTAAAAAAAGAAACAACAAAAAAAAAAAACACAAAAAAAAAATTGCCCTGGCGCCTAGAGTGTTCTGCCCCCCCCCCCCCTGGGGGCAGTTCGGCCTAATAATAGGCCGATCTGTCCCCCGGGGGGGCAGAAATGGCCTAAAATAAATTTGCCCCCCAACCCCCACCCCCCGGGAGCGACCCTTGCCTACGGGGTCGCTCCCCCTGCGTGACATTGGCGCCAAAAAACAAATTCCCGGTGCCTAGTGGTTTCTGCCCCCTTGGGGGCAGATTGACCTAAAATTGGCCAATCTGCCCCCAGGGGGGCAGAAATGGTCTAAATACAATTTGCCCCCCCCAGGGGAGCGACCCTTGCCTGATGGGTCGCTCCCCATCTCTAAAAAAAGAAACAACAAAAAAAAAAAACACAAAAAAAAATTGCCCTGGCGCCTAGAGTGTTCTGCCCCCCCCCCCCCCCGGGGGCAGTTCGGCCTAATAATAGGCCGATCTGTCCCCCGGGGGGGCAGAAAAGGCCTAAAATAAATTTGCCCCCCCAACCCCCACCCCCCCCCTCCGGGAGCGACCCTTGCCTACGGGGTCGCTCCCCCTGCGTGACATTGGCGCCAAAAAACAAATCCCCGGTGCCTAGTGGTTTCTACCCCCTTGGGGGCAGATTGACCTAAAATTGGCCAATCTGCCCCCAGGGGGGCAGAAATGGTCTAAATACAATTTGCCCCCCCAGGGGAGCGACCCTTGCCTGATGGGTCGCTCCCCATCTCTAAAAAAAGAAACAACAAAAAAAAAAAAACCAGAAAAAAAAAATTGCCCTGGTGCCTAGAGTGTTCTGCCCCCCCCCCCCCCCCCGGGGGCAGTTCGGCCTAATAATAGGCCGATCTGTCCCCCGGGGGGGCAGAAATGGCCTAATATAAATTTGCCCCCCCACCCCCCCCCCCGGGAGCGACCCTTGCCTACGGGGTCGCTCCCCCTGCGTGACATTGGCGCCAAAAAACAAATCCCCGGTGCCTAGTGGTTTCTGCCCCCTTGGGGGCAGATTGACCTAAAATTGGCCAATCTGCCCCCAGGGGGGCAGAAATGGTCTAAATACAATTTGCCCCCCCAGGAGAGCGACCCTTGCCTGATGGGTCGCTCCCCATCTCTAAAAAAAGAAACAACAAAAAAAAAAAACACAAAAAAAAATTGCCCTGGCGCCTAGAGTGTTCTGCCCCCCCCCGGGGGCAGTTCGGCCTAATAATAGGCCGATCTGTCCCCCGGGGGGGCAGAAATGGCCTAAAATAAATTTGCCCCCCCAACCCCCACGCACCCCCCCCGGGAGCGACCCTTGCCTACGGGGTCGCTCCCCCTGCGTGACATTGGCGCCAAAAAACAAATCCCCGGTGCCTAGTGGTTTCTGCCCAACCTAAAATTGGCCAATCTGCCCCCAGGGGGGCAGAAATGGTCTAAATACAATTTGCCCCCCCAGGGGAGCGACCCTTGCCTGATGGGTCGCTCCCCATCTCTAAAAAAAGAAACAACAACAAAAAAAAACACACAAAAAAAATTGCCCTGGCGCCTAGAGTGTTCTGCCCCCCCCCCCGGGGGCAGTTCGGCCTAATAATAGGCCGATCTGTCCCCCGGGGGGGCAGAAATGGCCTAAAATAAATTTGCCCCCCCAACCCCCACCCCCCCCCCGGGAGCGACCCTTGCCTACGGGGTCGCTCCCCCTGCGTGACATTGGCGCCAAAAAACAAATCCCCGGTGCCTAGTGGTTTCTGCCCCCTTGGGGGCAGATTGACCTAAAATTGGCCAATCTGCCCCCAGGGGGGCAGAAATGGTCTAAATACAATTTGCCCCCCCAGGGGAGCGACCCTTGCCTGATGGGTCGCTCCCCATCTCTAAAAAAAGAAACAACAAAAAAAAAAACCACAAAAAAAAAATTGCCCTGGCGCCTAGAGTGTTCTGCCCCCCCCCCCCCTGGGGGCAGTTCGGCCTAATAATAGGCCGATCTGTCCCCCGGGGGGGCAGAAATGGCCTAAAATAAATTTGCCCCCCAACCCCCACCCCCCGGGAGCGACCCTTGCCTACGGGGTCGCTCCCCCTGCGTGACATTGGCGCCAAAAAACAAATTCCCGGTGCCTAGTGGTTTCTGCCCCCTTGGGGGCAGATTGACCTAAAATTGGCCAATCTGCCCCCAGGGGGGCAGAAATGGTTTAAATACAATTTGCCCCCCCAGGGGAGCGACCCTTGCCTGATGGGTCGCTCCCCATCTCTAAAAAAAGAAACAACAAAAAAAAAAAAACACAAAAAAAAATTGCCCTGGCGCCTAGAGTGTTCTGCCCCCCCACCCCCCGGGGGCAGTTCGGCCTAATAATAGGCCGATCTGTCCCCCGGGGGGGCAGAAAAGGCCTAAAATAAATTTGCCCCCCCAACCCCCACCCCCCCCTCCGGGAGCGACCCTTGCCTACGGGGTCGCTCCCCCTGCGTGACATTGGCGCCAAAAAACAAATCCCCGGTGCCTAGTGGTTTCTGCCCCCTTGGGGGCAGATTGACCTAAAATTGGCCAATCTGCCCCCAGGGGGGCAGAAATGGTCTAAATACAATTTGCCCCCCCAGGGGAGCGACCCTTGCCTGATGGGTCGCTCCCCATCTCTAAAAAAAGAAACAAAAAAAAAAAAAAAACACAAAAAAAAAATTGCCCTGGCGCCTAGAGTGTTCTGCCCCCCCCCCCGGGGGCAGTTCGGCCTAATAATAGGCCGATCTGTCCCCCGGGGGGGCAGAAATGGCCTAAAATAAATTTGCCCCCCCAACCCCCCCACCCCCCCCACCCCCCCCCCAGGAGCGACCCTTGCCTACGGGGTCGCTCCCCCTGCGTGACATTGGCGCCAAAAAACAAATCCCCGGTGCCTAGTGGTTTCTGCCCCCTTGGGGGCAGATTGACCTAAAATCGGCCAATCTGCCCCAGGGGGGCAGAAATGGTCTAAATACAATTTGCCCCCCAGGGGAGCGACCCTTGCCTGATGGGTCGCTCCCCATCTCTAAAAAAAAAAAAAGAACAAAAAAAAAAAACACAAAAAAAAATTTGCCCTGGCGCCTAGAGGTTTCTTCCCCCCCTGGGGGCAGATCGGCCTAATAATAGGCCGATCTGCCCCCAGGGGGGGCAGAAAAGGCCTTCCCAAAAAATTCCCCCCCCTGGGAGCGACCCTTGCCAAAGGGGTCGCTTTGTTGCGTGACATTCGCGCGCAAAAACAAACTCCCTGGTGTCTAATGGTTTCTGCCCCCCTTGGGGGCAGATTGGCCTTATCAAAATAGGCCAATCTGCCCCCAAGGGGGGCAGAAATGGCCTAAATATATATTGCCCCGTAGGGGAGCGACCCTTGCCTAAGGGATCGCTCCCCACCTAAAAAAAAAGAATTCATCACAAAAACAAACAAAAAAAAAAAATGGTCCCTGGTGCCTAGAGGTTTCTGCCCCCCCTGGGGGCAGATCGGCCTAATAATAGGCCAATCTGCCCCCAGGGGGGGCAGAAAAGGCCTTCCTAAAAAAATGCCCCCCTGGGAGCGACCCTTGCCCAAGGGGTCGCTCCCTTTTGCCAATTTCAAGAAGAAAAAAAAAATCCCTGGTGTCTAGTGGGGTTTCAAAAGCCGGATTGCAAGCAATACAGCTTTTGAAACCTGTGAGAGACTTCAAAGGGAAGGAAATACATTTCCTTCCCTTTGAAGCCTCTCGGGGCCTCCCCCATGGGATTGAAAAAGAAATGCAAAAGCATTTCTTTTTCAATCGCGCTGGAAGCTCTGCTTCCAGCGCGATGGGGGAGACCCTGTGACTAATCAGTGCGCGCTCGTGCGCTGACGTAACAGGGGGGGTTGGGGGGGTCGGGGGTGGGAGGGGAAGGGCTTCCCCTTCCATCCCTGACTTGGGGGGGGGGGGGAACCCCACAGAGGGAGTGAGAGCGCTCCCTCTGGGCTCTGTGCACAGGACGTAATGGTTACGTCCTGGGCACAGCAGCACTGTGCCTCAGGACGTAACCATTACGTCCTGGGCACAGAAGGGGTTAACCTACACATTGTTTGAACCAGTGCTTCCTGTTGTGCTATCCTTGTTGTAACAGTACGTACAGACCCCTTTCAGGAATCGTCCGGATTCCGAGCCAATCACAGCACAGAAACCGCCCTCATCTCAGTCACAGACGACATCAGAACCCTGATGGACAACGGAGAAACAGTCGCCCTCATCCTCCTCGACCTCTCGGCTGCCTTCAACACCGTCTGCCACCGAACCCTAATATCCCGCCTCCGCTCCACCGGGATCCAAGGACAGGCCCTGGACTGGATCACCTCCTTCCTCTCCAACCGCTCCCAAAGAGTCTACCTCCCACCTTTTCGCTCAGACCCCACCGAGATCATCGGCGGCGTCCCACAAGGCTCCTCGCTCAGCCCAACACTCTTCAATGTCTACATGAGCCCCCTCGCCGACATCGTACGCAAACACAGCATCATCATCACCTCCTACGCCGACGACACTCAACTGATACTTTCCCTCACCAAGGACCCCACCAGCACCAAGACCAACCTGCAAGATGGAATGAAAGACGTCGCAGATTGGATGAAACTCAGCCGTCTGAAACTGAACTCAGACAAAACAGAAGTCCTCATCCTCGGAAACACCCGACCGCCTGGGACAACTCCTGGTGGCCCACGGCCCTTGGCACCGCACCGACCCCCTCAGACCACGCACGCAACCTCGGTTTCATCTTGGACCCACTTCTCACCATGACCAAACTAGTCAACGCCGTATCATCCTCCTGCTTCCTCACCCTCCGCATGCTCCAAAAGATCTTCCGTTGGATCCCCGCTGACACCAGAAAGACCGTGACCCACGCCCTCGTCACAAGCCACCTGGACTACGGCAACACACTATACGCAGGAACCACCGCTAAACTCCAGAAACGTCTGCAACGAATTCAAAACGCCTCCGCCCGCCTCATCCTCAACATACCCCGCAACAGCCACATCTCCGCCCACCTGAGACACCTGCACTGGCTTCCCTTCAACAAAAGGATCACCTTCCGACTCCTCACCCACGCACACAAAGCCCTCCACAACAAGGGACCTGAACTCCTCAACCGCCGCCTCAGCTTCTACACTCCCACCCGTCCTCTTCGCTCCGCCAACCTCGCTCTCGCCGCCGTCCCTCGCATCCGCCGCAACACGGTGGGTGGGAGGTCCTTCTCCTACCTGGCGGCCAAGATATGGAACTCCCTCCCCACCATCCTCAGGACCACCCAGAACCACTCCGCTTTCCGGAGACTACTCAAGAGCTGGCTCTTCGAGCAGCAGTAACCCCTTCCCCCTAGCGCCTTGAGACCTGCACGGGTGAGTAGCGCGCTTTATAAATATTTATGATTTGATTTGATAAAATGTTTTTGTCATTTTAATGTATCTGCACACGATGTGTATCAGTACGGCTATATAACAATCAATAAAAATTGGTCCCAAAAAAAATAGGTCTCATAAAAATATCTGCTTTTGTTTAACAAAAAAAAACCTTAGAAACTTTCTGAAAAAAATTAATGTTAAACTAACATTATAGTTCCAGTGACTACATTAACGTTTTAAACGCAAAACACATAAATTCACCTACTATAGTTAGCAGAGATAATTATAACTTGCCCCTCGCCACTGCTTATTACCGCCCGAATCACTCGTGTTGTTCGATGACATAATTTATGACATCACAGAGACATATCCAATAACACATTGATGACTTAACTGATGACATCATCCAAGCTTCTTTTGTGCACATTGCTGTATAAACAGGTTTAGCATTATTACTGCTATCATCCATACAACCCCCATATGTAAATCAAGCTTGTGTTATATGCAACATTGCCCCAATACCATACACTTCATGGGTAGCTGAGTTCACGAACCACGGATGAAAGTGTAACCTATCCTGCACACGGTGTTCAATCTGTATACATCTGTTCCAGGAAAACAAATTCCACCGGACATTGAAGCCCTGTTACATAATTAATACCCTACTACAGACAGTATTTACCTGTATCAAACCCCTGACAGTCAGTGAAACTAGATTGAGAAATTAAGTGGATATAAGTAGAAGAGTGGGGTCTGTTAACACTGTTTACTCTATGGAGAGAGTTTGCTCTGTACCACACTGTTTGCGGACAGTGGAACTCTCATGAGAAACACACCACAGCGCATTAAGAAGTATCTACTAAGAAAAGTGTACACAAATTTGACAATTCACTTAAAATAACCAAGGTCTGAAAGTGATAAATATCATACTACCTGTAGCCTTCATAGTGCGGTAAAAACGTTACAGATAGTCCATCTTCGTAAGCAAAACAAGCATGTGTACACAAGTTAGTACCTAGTGCTCACAGTCATCTACGTTAAGTAGAAATTGTCATGCGGAGACGATTATGTCTAATACCTCATGAATTATTTCATTCTTTGTAGATAAGGACCTTAGTGTGTAATATGTAGAATCTTTCTGTGGAAGATAATGAACTTGTGTTGAACACAAGTACTCAACTGTCACCTGCACACTGTGTTACTCTTCAATACAAAGATTTATAACATGTTCAATACCTCTACTCACCTATGGTGTATTAGGAGCACATGCATTTTGTAAACATTTACCCCAATTAGCTTGACACAGCCTGTACAAAATTAGGTAGAAATTAATATGATAGTTACCTGCCACTATGTAAATCATAAAACAAACTATCACACTCCGTGGATGATGTGAGGGTGGGAAGTTGGCCACAGGTCCTTATGTTATTTAAAGGGGAGAGTGGCCACATGGCCCCTCCTCCCCAAGCCTTATTAGGTGTTGGGAACCCCAACCACAAGTCCTTTTTTTTAAAGGAGAGGGGACCAAGTGTCTCCCCTCCCCGAGCCTTATTAGACCATGGGCACCCCATCCACCCAGGTCTTTTTTTTAAAGGGGGGCCGCATAGCCCCCTCCCGAGCCTCATATGGTCGAGGGACCCCATCTCTCAGGGCCTTATACTTTTTAATGAGAAGTGGGACCAAGTTCTCCCTCCCAAAGAATTATTAGGCCCTGGGTACCCCACACCCAAGGCTGTTTCTTTACGAGGAGAGGAGGTCTGCATAGCCCCGCTCACTGAGCCTTTAAAAAGCCCTGAGAACTGCATCCCCAAGGGAAATATCTCTTTTAGAGGGGAGGGATGCTGTGTGGTCCCTCCCCATGCTTCTTTAGGCCTTGGCCCATTCCCCCGGGGCTTTATACACTTTCAAGGGGAGGGGTGCCAAGTGACCCCCTCCCCGAGCCTGAATAGGAAGTAGGGACCCTATCCCCCAGGGCTTTTTCTTTAAAAGCGGTGGGGGTCCATGAAGACCCCATCCCTAATCCATTAAAGGCCCCCAGGGAGCCGACCTCTAGGGCCTCAACTTACAAAAAATTAGAGGAAGGCAATCAACCCCTTCCTTAGTCTCTATAGGCCCTGTGGACCCCATTTCCCAGAGTCTTTTTCTTATTAAAGGGGAGGGGATCTGTGTGTCCCCCTAAGCGATATTAGGCCCTGTCCACCCCATACCCCAGGTTCTTCTTTTATGAAAGGGGACAGGGTGCCATGTGTCCCCACTCCCTGAGCCTTATTAGGCCCTTGGGACTCATCCGCAGAGCTTTTTTTTTTATTAAAGGGGAGAGGGGCTGTGCCTTCCCAGCCTTGTTAGCACCTGGGGATCCCATCCCGGAGGGCTCCTAGTAAAAATAAAGGAGAGGGTGGTTGCGCAGACCCCTTCCCTAAGCCTTGCTTGAACCTGTTTTTATTTTTTTGTTTTTTTATTAACAGGGGTGTGGGCCTTGCTAAGTCCTGGGAACTCCATCGCCCAAGGCCACTAGTAGAAATAAAGAGGAGAGGGGCCATGCAGCACCCATCCCCGTGCCTTGTTGAGCCATGGGGGCCCCATTACTAAGGCCACTAGTCAAATAAATGGGTTGTGGGCATGTGGCCCCCTCCATGAGCTGTTATCTGTCACGCGGACCCAATCCCCTGGGGCCAATACTATGAAAGTTGGGTGCCCTGGTGCTCACACAAGTCACCCACCATACACTTGTTGGGCCTGCGGGGAGCCCCAGGGCCCCTGCAGCCCCTGCCGGCTCCCTGCAGGCAGCAGGACCCGGCATTACTCCCACTCAGCTCCCTACGGACACAAGCAATATTTTGATCCGTTTCTCATGCCGCACACTGCAGACAGGGAAACAGATCAAATGCATTCTCCTGTTTGGCAGATTAAACAATGTTTCTGCCAAGTGGGGGGGTAACTCAGGTTCACCTGCCCGTGCAGGTGTGGGCTCCCCAGGACATAGGCAGTAATTTGACCCCTGGGGCCATTAATGACTAAGGGAAGGGGGGGTGCGGCCCCCCTCCCCTTAAGAAACTTCAGCCCAAAGGAGTGGGCTCCCTGGGGCCCTTAATGGCTTAGGGAGGGGGGCATACACCCCCCTTCCTTCCATGCAAATTTTGACCCCAGAGGTGGGCTCCTGGGTCTTTAATTGCTCTGGGAAAGGGGTTGCATGGGCCCTTGCCCTTTTTTCATGATTTCAGCCCTGGAGTGGGCTCCCCAGGGCCTCAAAGGGCTTGGTGAGAGGGGCTGTGCCTCACCTTAATGAATACAGCCACAGGGTGGGCTCCTTGGAGCTTATTATGAATAAATATGGTCCGGTCAACATTTTCTTTTTTTTGCCCGATCCCACGGGATACCCACATATTTGCAGAATTTTAAATGGTTTTTATTTGTTTTTGGCCACAAGGATGGGGAATCCCTCAGGGGCGTCTCCCCCCCCCCCCCAATGAGTCCTAGGGAATCAGATTATCCCTAACCTGCCCCTTGTAATAAATTTGTTTTTTTTACTTGAGGACAGGGGACTAAGTCGCAGAGTTCTGTAATGACTGCCAGCAACCTTTTTCTCATGTTCCTGGCAGCAAATCAGAGTGCTTGCTCCTGCGGAAGTTTGACTCCCATGGAAGTAACCTGACCCAAGGGAAATAAAGCGCCCTGAGCCAATCAGAATGCTCTACTTTTAAACTGTCGCTCCTGCGAAAGTCTCTGGAGCTGCTTGTAGGCCCAACCGTCCAGCTGGACAATTATTTTGACCCTTAATTTCTCAAAAACTACTGAGCAGATTTACACCAAATCACAGAAGACACAATCTGCGTCCCAAGATCTAGCTTCCTGTCAAATTTGGTGTAATTCTGTTCAGCAGTTTTTGCTGTAGCCCTTCTTAAGAAGTCTACGGAAAATGCATGGGCAATTTGCATTTTGGGACTTCCTGTTTTCCACAGCCCCCACTTGACAGATTGCTTCAAAACTTTCCAAGCACAAACTAGTAAAAAAGTAGCACCTTTTGGGACGGATTAACACCTACTCCAAAGTTGTAATAACCCCCTTAATCCTTACCATAACAATCAACCAAAAACACTGTACATAAGTCCCAATGCCAAACTCTACGTTTAAATGTTAAATCACAACACAAAGGATGACATTGTATATGAAGTAGTTAAAGTAAATATAATCATGGGAATTATGGTAAAGTAATTGTGACAAAACGATCTAATACAGTGGTTCCCAACCTTCTAACTTCTGTGGACCCCCACTTTATCATTACTGGAACCCGGGGATCCCCACTGAATCATGTTTGGACTCCGGGGACCCCCACTGAGTCATTGCTGCAAGCTGGGGTCCTAATCTTTTAATATTATTTAATTTTCTGAGTAGTCGCAGACCCCATGAGGAGGCTTCAGGGACCACCAGAGGTCCACAGACCACAGGTTGGGAACCACTGATCTAATACATCAAATGTATTCCCATTAGTTTAGCTCAATAAACTAAGTGTGGGCGTTAAGGCCCATATTTATTGGAAAATGATGAAGCACGATGCTGCGTCAAAATTGGCAGTGCCACGCTCTGTCATTTTCACAATGCAGGGATGCGCCGTATTTATTTGAATACGGCACACCCCTGTATTGTCCCCTGCGCTGGTGCTAAATTTAGCTGCCAACATAGGCATCCTTGCACCTTCGTGCAAGGATGTCTGCGTTGAAGGGTGTGATTGTTTATGTGGGGAAAGGGGTCCCTTCCTGCACATAAACAATCACTAATGGCGATTTGGCACTTCTGTGTGTGCTGCAGAATGGAGCACACCACAGAAGTGCCAAACTGTCATTTTCAAATGATTGTTTATGTGCAGGACGGGACACCGTTCTGCACATAAACATTAATTTATGTCATTTTGCTTTTTTCTATGCGTGCTGCAGAATGCAGCACACATAGAAAAAGCAAAAAACAAGGAGGAATTAAAGTATTCCTCCTAGTTGCACCTTTCTTACGCCACCTCTGGGGTTAGATTTTGGTGCTGCCTCAGGTTTAGGAAAACTAAAACTGAGGCAGCGTCAAAATGCAATGGATGTTGCTGTGGCATGCCCATAACAACACCCAATGCATGCACCTTCCACGCAAAGGGCTACACGTGAAGGGGCCGTATGTACAAGGTGGCGTTAAGCCACAAAAAGTAGCTTAAAGACATTGCAAGGCATAGCGCCACCGGAACCTCACTAAAAGTGATGCTCCTGTGGCACTAGGGGCTCTTAAATATGCCCCTAAATGTCTACTATGCTAGGGGAATATCACCAGTGTCGAACTTGGACCAAGAACGGCTCCAGGCATCAAAAATAAATGTAGCCCTCATTAGCGAACTAGATAGCTAATAAAGTGGCTTAAATTTGAAAACCTGGACAGTTTTTAACTAGTAAATTCACGATGTATGGACATTTTGATAGGTATAATAGACTGCATGTATTTGTTTTTGCTGCAGGCAATAGAAATTTGGCCATAAAATCGGTCCACAAATTGCCCACACACTAATCTGTCAGACCAGCCCATTGGGCACTGCCTGATGGCTTTTATCCCAGTCCTAACCTGTTTACACTGACCATTTAAGTCAATTGTGTACCTTTTATGCACTTAATGATTTGTGCATTTCATATTTCTGGTTACTGTTTATGCAATTATTGGTTAAGATAATTTCATTGTCATACAAAGTCATACCTGCAGAAAATTTATGAATGGGGCGTTTCCAAAATTTGGTTATGTGAAGCTCTTTGCTCACTTCAGCTTGGCTCTGCACATAAAGTATTTTATTAGGGGTTTGATGCGGACGTCTGTTTAGCCATTTCCTTAGATATACAAACCACACCTCTTAAATGGTTTATTAGTCCTTAAAGTTATACATGTTTGCCACATCCTCAAAGATTGTTTTATAGATATTGCCCCCCCCCGTTTTTAACACACGTAAACCATAGGATACAACTATATCACCCTCTTAGTTGAGCTGCAGGAAGAGAATAGAGTCACTACAATGCAGTCAACAGAAAAGTGCTAACACTCCATAGAAAGTGGAATGTTATACCAAATAACTACCATAATGAGTGGAGATAGCAGTACTTCTGTGGGGCGAAGAAAAGCCACCTCTCTGTTGTAGGTACAGAATTAGTAACCTCATTCCATAGTTCACTACCCCTCCTCTTTAAAACCCTATCTCTCCAAGCTAAAGTTAGCTAATTAGCATTAACTATATGTTTTTTTTTAATCTTAAAACGTGAAATCCAGCTATAGGGATTTATATGTACTGATATTTTTATCTGTGTGAAACAGAGAGACACTGAGGCCCATATTTTTACTTTTTGACGCAAACCAGCGACGGTGTCAAAAATGTTTCCGCCGGCTAATGCCATTGTTATGCACCAGGTGGGTGCCTTATTTAAGGAATTAAGTTAGCCGGCGCTGCGAACTGGTCAGAGTAAAAAAAAAATGACTCAAAACAGGCAGCGCCGGCGTAGGGCAAAATGGGGGTTGTGCGTCAAAAAATGGTGCAAGTCAGGTTTGAGGAAAAAATCATGCCTCAAACCGGACTTGCGCCATTTTATGACGCACAACCCCCATTGAAATGACTCCTGTCTTAGCAAAGACAGGAGTCATGCCCTCTTGCCCAATGGCCATGCCCACGGGTCTTCTGTCCCCTGGTCATGGTCATTGGGCACAGTGGCATGTGGGGGGGGGGGCAACCTAGGCCCCCCTATGCCACTTTAAAAAAATGTAAAAAAAACTACTTACCTCAACTTATCTGTACTTACCATCCATGGGTGTCCTCCAGGGGTGGGCGAGGGTGGCAGGGGGTGTCCATGGGGGCAGGGAAGGGCACCACTGGACTCCTTCCATGGTCAGAGACCATGGAAGTGAGCCCACAGGTCCCTTAACGCCTGCCCTAACCCAGGCGTTAAAAAACAGCGCACATCAGGCTGTGCGCCTTTTTTTAAGGCCCTCCCTCTCCTGTGCGTCAAAATGACACAGGGTATAAATAAGGCGAACAGGCTTTAAAGTAATTTTTTGGGCGGGAACACCTACCTTGCATGTCATTAATGCAAGGCAGTTTCCTGCATCCAAAAAATTACTCACACAGAGGAATTTTGAGTTTAAAATGGTGCACGGTTTCCGCCAAATGTGTGTCAAAATTGTTGACGCACATTCAGCGCAAACAGAGTATAAATATGCCCCTGAGTGAGACAAACTTGATATGAATCCGAACCCAAAACATGCACCCACTTTTACAAAGGTTTTGTTTCAGGCATTATCCAGTTTGCTTTTCACAAATCAACGCAAGCATGAGCTAATCTTTGCCAGTCTATCCACCAAACATACACCTGAAACAACATAGCCCCCACTAATGATCACACCTAAATGATATTTATATAATCTATCACAAAGTAACTGGAGTAGATGTAATTTATTCTTGAGAGCACATGACTGACTGCAATAACCACTTAATCTTAGGTTCTGGAGTAGAGTGCTACTTGCCACAAAGTGCTTCAACGCTTGTCAGAGGTAGTAAGCGCTATATTAATACATTTACAATTACAAAAGGAAAGATCTTTTGAAAATGGCCTTACGCTGTGGCCATATCACACCTATGGTCATTTTGTTATAGTGCTTTCTATTTGAAGCTGGGTGTCGCAAATTCAACATTGCTCTATTCTTAAACTACAAATGTTTGTTTTATGCCCGTAGTCTAATGCACTTTCGCGCCCTCTAGGTGCTGTAAAAATATAAAAATGAATATAAAATTAGTATATCTGAAATTACCAGGAAACAAGCTGATCCACAGGTTGTAACAAAAAATAACAGTGTCCCAATGCCTAATATGGGGAGGGACTCCGGAGACTCCCACATCTCAGGGATACGTACAGGGCTTGGATGAATGGGAGCCCACTGCGCCGCTGGGGCTGTTGTGCCCTAGGATTCATCAGATTTTCTTGAAAACAAAAGTTTGAGTTCTAAGGAGAATGAAAGATTCCTGATGTTTGTGGAGCAGTACTTGCAATAGATACTATATAAAGTGCAATCTCTATTTTTAAATACTTCATAGAAATTGTTTATCGCCCCTTTTCACATCAAATGCAAATTGGCACAATACCTCGCAAATAGGCCGAAATAAAACGAGAAGTGTGATATGAAGTTAGACCCCGTTATTTAAATGTATTCGGAAAACCGTTGTAAAGGTTTAATTACAATCTCACTGGCTCAGTGGTGTAACAAAACTTGAGGGGGCCCCACTACACAATCCATGCCCACTCCCCTCCCCTCGGACTAATACAGGAGCTCCGAGGCCAGAGTACTGTGGTGAGAGAGACCCCTGGAGCTATGCCCCCACCCCCCAACCTCCGCACGGCGGGGGATGCAGGGGCTTTTGTTACGCCGCTGCACTGGGTCTAAGAGGTCCACTGTAGTGACGTGTGAAAAGAACTGCCCAGGATTTATGTTCACGCATGCCTACATTTAATCCTATTAAAAATGTTTACTCAAAAAGGCATTATAATTTTTTCGTCATCCAATTTATTTTAAAGAAAAACTCCGATTACCCAAACTCATTATTTTAGCAGGAACAATACAATGACCTATAAAGCTTTTAGCTAGATAAATGGTGCCACCTAAAGGCTGCGTTTGAGAAATGCAGCTGCATTTTTTGTTATAATCTTTGGCCATGGTTTCCAAACAATTCACACAACGCAGCAAAAGTCGCTGTGCAGCCTTGAATGGGAGAGATAACTGCTCCATTTCGCATTAGAAGTGGCGCAGTTCTGCTCTCTCCCTGCACTGGTGCACTTCTGACAGTTAAGGCATAAAGTAGGCATCCTTGTGACCAGCATAGTTTTTGTGCAGAAAAATGTCGCTTTCACTATAAAAGCTTTCACTTTAGAGCAATTTCCGATTTGTATTTGTGCTGCAGAATGCAGTAGACATGCAAAAGGAAAAAAAAAACAAAGAGAAATACAAATATTTCTTCATGTTACGCCAGCCTGAGGGACTCACAGGAGTTTGGCGCAAATCAATGTCTAAAATTCTTTGTAGGTATCGAGTTCCGCCGAAATCCATGAGTGAGTGCACGAGGATGCCCATCCACCATCTACGGAAAAACACCCTGATGAAAAGTAAAGCAAGGCAGTGCATGGCGCTGCCTTGCGTTACTTTTGGTTTCAGACAAATGCTAATCTCCATTTGTGTTGCTTTGCAAACACTTCCCTAGATTTTGGAATAGGGTCTGCGTTTAAAAAGTAGCCCAAATCGGAAGCAAAATCTTTGTAAATCTGGGCGTGTGTTCTGGGTTCGGTTTCATATCACGTTCGTTTCACTCAATGTCTCTTTCTTTCACACACACAAAAATATAAATAAATACAAATCCCCACAACTGGATGTCACATTTTAAGACGGAAAAACCAAAGTTTTGGATCCAAAGTTTTACAATTCAAGCAATAGTTTCAAGTTGCTGAGCTTTGAACATGAAGCCTAGGTCCTTAGTCTAACCTCAGAAATTGGACAACAAATCAAATCACGTTATTCTAAGAGCATCACATTAACTCCCAGTTTCTTAACTGTAAGTTTAGGTAAGATGAATACGTGAAACTAAAGGCCTAATTTACGAGGCCCTACGGCACACTGTGCTCCGGTGGTGCAGTGTGGCAGCCCATATTTACAAGGCCATGCAAAGCCACCATGCGTGGCCTTGTAAATATGGACTTCTTTCACGCATAACACTACGTGAAAGGGGCGTTCCATGAGTGTTGCTTGGGCTGCTCCAATGCAACACCCATGGAACCCGAAGAAATCTGATGCATTTCCAGAGTTACAAGACTGGGAATGTGTCAGATTCCTACGCCACCTCAGGGGTTGGCTGAAGAACGACGCAACGGGGAGAAATATCTTCTCCCTGTATTTTCCTACTGCAGCACACATAGAAAGAGGAAACGCATCTTGTGATTGTTTTTGTGCAGAAAGGTGTCCCTTCCTGCACAAAAACAATCATTCCCACTATGTAGATGTACATACAGCACATTTCTGCCCTTTCCAGGTGGTGCAGGGTGGCGCAGCAAGGCACTTGCTGTGCTGCTCTGGCCAAGGGCCTTATAAATGAGACCCTAAATTTAAAGTGTGCAGTTCCAGTTCTGTACTACAGCTTCTCCAGCCTCCTCATCATAGCTTAGTTTCTGCATCTTGACTTGGCTAGTCGATCCAACAATACCTTTCTACATATAGCACCTCATATTTGAGATACCTCTACTACAGTAACAAGCGTTTACAAGTGCACTAGTTTTTACCTTGTCCAACCGCCTCACCAAATCCTGGGCAATGGCAAACAAATTTGTCTTGGGTTTGGAAATGTTAGGTAAGCGTCTATGTTAACATTCTAGTTACATATGTACACTTGCACAGTTTCTTCTCTTTGAACTTGCCTTGACTATAATGCATTCAAATGTATCTACGTTTGGTAGCATCACAGCTACCAAACATGCCAGGGATTAGTACCACTGTTCGAGGCCCAGCATGTTGCCATGGAGTACCACAATTTTATCAGGATGTGCATGTTTACGGAGATTACCAGCATTATATGAGGGAAAAGATCCTAGAGGGCATCACCGACATTTGGTCATGGCCAGTGTATTGCCAAGGATTACCACCAATATGATGCAGATATTAACAAGCATATAGTTTCTTTTGTGTAAATAAAACTGGTTTTTTTTCTACTTACATGAGTCACTTATGTGCATCTTACAAAAACTATTTAGAAAAAATCTTTAAAAAAAAATTCATTCTAAAAATATTTGCATTAAAAAAAAAGTGAACACATGATCCACACTAAATGGCATGCTTCATCATAGGGGTGCTCCTTCGTCAGCACCAACTCTTGCTAAGCACTTTCATACAGAGCACTGTTTGAAGTGGGTGTTTTTTGACTGTATCAAGGGTTGTGTGTGGAATCTAATATTGTATTAAGAACAGGATAAAAGTTAAAAATCTCTTGCAGCTGGATCTTATTGTAGTGTGTTTAGTTTTACGTATCCTTTGCGCATTAGCTTCAGGCTTTAGGCCTTTGTGCACTTTGCCCTGAATGTATTTTATTAATTTGCTGACAGCTTAGAGCCTCTGTGCACTTTGCTCTAAATGCTTTTTATTAGGCTTCGTACTGTTATTTTTCAAATAGCCAGTTCTACGGTGTTGTTTTTTATTCATATCACACTGTTTTGCCTACTTCAGCACTGGAGTTCTCCATAACATATTCACTCTGTGCTTCAGTCAAGGATACAGTCTGCTACATTGCCGATAGACGTGGTAGGAGTTTAGATTTGGCATTCCTGCGTAGGGACATTTTGTGATCACGATGACATGTTAGTTATAAAATCACTTCCTTGTCCCAATACATGCAAGAGGGAGATTCCGACCAGAGACCCACAGCTAGACGCTCACTGCCTCGTTGCAGATGCTGAACCAGATCACAGGCCTTTGCTCAGGTATGAGGGCTTATGTCTCCCCGGTGATTCGGAAAGGCAAGCTAGAAGCTTAACATGCTGTGCTCTAAATAGATCAAGCAGAGGGAGAGTAGAAACTGTTAGGAAATATGATAGCTTTGTTCTTATGTTTTACTCTCCTGGTGACTATTTCAATCCTACTATGTTGTATTGATCTGGTTATTGCGGCTCACGCCTTATTATCTAAAATACAGTCGTTTTATTAAAACATTATATAAAACCTATACTGTCTTTGTCATTTGTATATGAGACCATATTGTAAATGAGAGAGTTGGTTTGTATCTGAGTGACCACGATTACCCTGAGAAGTTCCAAAGATGTCATGCGCTCGGCTGCCTAATCATTTCTTCCCCGTGGGAGAAATGAGGCACTGCTAGTTAGCCGGAGCAAAAACCGGATTTAGGGTGACAGAGTTCCTTACACGTGGGTCAGACTCAGTCCCCCACACCGTGGTGCCTAGAAATCCAGTAGTCTCATTTAGGATAATGAGAGCCCACGCGACATGGCTCCGCCAACGATTGGTCTGGCTCTAATGTTTAGGTCCGACTGACTCTCTCGGTCTCATATATATTTTGACTCCTCGGTTCCGTACGCGGAGACGTCCGTGGGGCTGAGGGTTTCCGCCACCACGGGATAGGTACGTCCTATTGCTTAGTGGTTGGTTGTTCAAGCTTGAACTTTAAAAGGAAAAACCCCGATTTTGGTGTGCCTTTTCTGACCTAGAGCTATTTTTTGCAAATGGCGAATCCTAATGTAGTGAATATAGCAATCAATATGCGTCACCCGCTCACAGGACATCTGATAGCACATGGACTAACAGTCCAGGAGGGTCCAGTCACTTTTGTGGTGGACGCCCATGCAGCCTATAGGACAGAACTTTTTTATTCTTGGGTCGCATTTCCAGCAGTTGATGGGGGTACAAATACTTTTCACGAATACACTGTGGCGAATGCCCCTGTACAATACAGGGCTTACGCTTATTTAGAGATACCTCTATCTTATCAAGAACACCATAATTGGCTTGATGGCGCCCTCCCACATACAGTAGCACAAGTGAGGTTAGATCCGTTGAATAATGATGGTCCTACCTGGCCTTTATTGGCTACTTACACACCATATCCTGCGGTTGCAAATTTGGCAGTGGCTTAAGTGCGTCGTTTATATATAGACTTAGCTACAACATACAGAAGACTGGTTCAGTTTGTGATGGAGACATTAAATACTAATGCAGCGCGTGCTGCTCCGGCGCACCCACAAGCAGTGGTACGGGAATCAATCCGGCCACTGTACACTCAGTTATGGGCAAGGTACCGGCTAAACGGGAGGAGACTCCATTTTGGCTGGCGCAAAAAATTAATACGCTGGAAGCGGTATTTCCCCATACCGGACCTCAGGATAAACATAGAATTTTGACGATGTGTTTGCCGTATGGGATGGTTCCTCCGGTGGACCTTTGTAATACCTGGGGCACGGTGTTTGCCGCGCTCTACACTACAGCACACGGTACACCGACTTTAGCTAATTTACCGGACGTGCTTAAACAAATTCAAGATGAATATGGGGCTGCCCCTGCCTTAGATTTGGGCATGCAGTTGATGGGCAATTTTGCCGCAGTTTCTTCTATTATTTTGAGTAATCTCAAGGGAGAGGCAGTAGCACTAGCAGTGCGAATGCGTCTTCGGGATGTTCCGCAGATTGATCAAGAACGGGAACTTCCGAGAATAATAGCTGAGACATATTCAAGTATTGGTTGCGATAGCCTAGGGGCTAGACCACAGAAACCCCAATTGCAGGGTAAAAATAATAAAGATAATGCTAAGCAACAGCAACCTGTGGGTAAAAAAAAGCGCTTGGAAAAGAAACAGCAAACACCTAAAAAAGATGGGGGACAGTCTCCGCAACCGGAGACCCCGCAGAATAGGTATAATCTCAGGAATAGGGAAAATTTGAAGACACCTGATAGATATCAATATACTGATACACGCCAATCTCGTTCCTTTCAGGACTCCTCAGAGAAGAGAAGTGAGAGAGGTGGGCGGTCAGAGCGGAGGACGGAGTACGTGAAACCGAGACAGGATTCACAACGCTCAGCGGAGGTTTCTGTCAAACAAGAAGAGAAACCGCTGCAACAAAAACAGCAATATAAAAAGAAAAAAGTGGCAGCAGTCTCAGTTAGACATGCCGCTCAAGAAGAGAGTTCTCTTGACGAACAAGACATGGGCGTTAGCACTGTTAGACAGCGCGGCAGAGGTCACAATAGGTCGCCGGAGTCTTCTAGAGCATCTGGAGGTGAAAGCAACTGATGACTTCATACAAGTCAAAACGGCGGACATGCGTGCCTCTGATCCTGATAGAGTATATCAAGTGACTCTACGATTAGAAGGGGACATTGACCGCATTGTACACGCCATCTTTTGGGACCATGTGGTAAAATCATATGATGTTCTGTTGGCCGAACAGGATTGGCCACCTGACTTTGTTCGCGACTGTCCGGTTGGGGAGGATGTTATTGTACCTTCCTTCTCACCACTTGTTCCGAGAGAGCTGGTGGAGTCCTATGGTAAAACATGGGCTCTAGCACAGGCTCCCGCCCTATATAGAAATAATGTGGGGTGGGATAGACAATCACCTTATCATGTAATTCCAATAAAGGGCACACCTCAGCCACAGCCGCAGTATCCTATTAAATTTGAGGCAAGGGCATTGGTTCGGAAAATTCTTACACAATTGGAGTACCAGGGTGTAATTGAGCCCTGTGTCTCGCCGATGAATAATCCCTTATTTCCAGTTGCTAAACCGGACCATTCATATAGGATAGTGGTGAATTACAGACATTTGAATAGTCACACACGCACATATGCAATACAGAATTCACATAGCGCAGCGCTTATGAACAATATAGTGCGTAAGAAATACAAAACAACGTTGGATATCTCGAATGGATTTTTCTGCCAAAATATAGCGCCCGAAAGTCGGGACTATACCAGTTTCAGTGCTTTTGGCTCTCAGAAAATTTTTTGTCGTTTGCCTCAGGGCTATAAGAATAGCCCAGGACTGTTTTCGGCTCGTGTGACTGAAATGCTGCACGAGTTGGACCCTGAAGCGTTATCATATGTTGATGACATATATCTGACAGACGATGAGATTCTGCAACATCTAAGGCGCGTATCGCGCATTGTTGTGGGGGTTGCTGATACTGGCTATAAGTTTAATTTTAAGAAATCAAAGATTGCCTTCCTCAGCGTCATTTTCCCGGGATATGAGTTGTCGAGTGAGGGCAAGAGCCTAGCGCCACATTTTTTGGAGAAATGTGCTTTATTGCAGCCTCCTAATACGGTTCGGAAGCTCCAGTCATTGTTGGGGTTTCTGAATTTTGGCAGAACTTACATTCCTGATTATGCTACGCGTATAAAACCCTTATACGAACTGATTCGCCCGAATTTTTCGAGTAGATTTTGGACGATTGAGCATACACACATACTGCGAGAGTTACAGACTGATCTCTTAGCAGTTAAACATTTACATACGCGGGACAATAAGACACATTTAGTCATCAGGGTGATACCTGGGGCTGTTGGGTTTACGTATGTCACCTTTAATGAGGGTGAGACAGTCCCGATTGCATACAAGTCCCACTTGTATTCTGCTGCAGAACAACGATTTTCAGAGACTGAGAAAATACTCACTGCAGTACAGATGGCTGTAATTAAAGAAAGACCGCTTGCCCAGGGCCAACGCATCATTGTCGTTTCCCCGATTCCGGCCTTAGAGGCTGTTACAAAAGCGAGTGTTCCTAATTCGAAAGCTTTACACCCGCGATGGATACAATGGGCTACGTCTTTTGACAGCCACTGATGTAGATTACATATTTGACCCTAAACTGCAGACTCAAGAATTTCTTCAATATGAAATAGAGTACCCATTTCCTGCTGGCACATTGCCTATTGACCAATATCAAGTGAACATGTATACCGATGGCTCTGCGCAACCGGCGGTTGGGACTAAACAACAGTATTCTGCTGCATGTGCGGTGGTGAGCGGCACTACGGAGAGGGAAGTGTTCTGCCCCCGACATACTTATACTAAAACCTTGGGAGATTGCACGGCGCAGCTGGCTGAGCTCAAAGCTCTATTGTTAGCGTTGGAGCACGCGGATCCGGCGATTTTGACCTTGCTGGTCTGTGACTCCTACGACTGTGTTCAGTCTTTCAATGAATATCTGCACTATTGGAAGTTGAATGGGTTCAGGGATTCTAAAGGCAACACCATTAAACATAAATTATTGTGGGGTAAGGTTGCAGATCTGAAAGAAACGCTTCCTAAGGTCCATGTTGTGCATACACTTGGACACCAGCGCGTTGGAATACACGTTGCTGGGAATAATTTGGCTGATGAAGCCGCAAAGTCGGCAGTGGCTGTCGCCACTGTGGCCGCAGTGACTCGTTCGAGTTCCAAACCAGACACTGAGATTTCGGCTGCCATAAAAGCTACGGCTGATGGCACGCCGTTTCCTAAAGGATTTCCTTCTAAATATAGTTACTGCTTGAGTAGTGCGCTAAATGCTGTTGTTAATATTCCAGGCATTGGTGTACGTGAACTTCCCAATAGAATTGAGAGACCTCGATTAATTTCTGCGGCACATGAAGGGGTGGCATCTGCACATGCTGGTGTGGCTGCCACGATTTAACTTTTACAGGCTCGTTACTGGTGGCCTGGTCTCTATAAAGAGACGAAGCAGTATGTCCTTTGTTGTGACGTCTGTCAACAAATTAAAGCATCGTCAGCTAGACGCCCGCAGCAGACGCCCCTTCTGATTTCAAACAAACCGTTACAGTGTGTGTACTTGGATCAGTGTGGTCCGCTGACACCAGATAGTGCATACAAATATATATTGGTTGCTGTAGATTCGTGCTCCAGATTTGTGTGGGTATGGCCACAACGCTCGGCTGACGCTCGGACTGTTATTAAAGATTTGCGCATCTTTGTCGATACATTTGCAGTTGCGGCTTTTCATTCGGACCAGGGCCCTGCTTTCGCCTCTAAGGCATTCAGGGACACCATGGCTTCGTTGGGGGTCCAACTCCAATTCTCGTCTCCATTTCATCCCGAGGGAAATTCTGTCGTGGAGCGTTTAGATCGTGATTTAAAGCAATCCTTAACGGCCAGGGTTATAGGTACGGGTCGTAGTTGGCTAGCCCACCTATATGGAGTACAGAGAGCACTTAGTAACTTGCCTAGACGGTCACTGGGGGGTCGTACTTCATATGAGTGCCTGTTTGGAACACGAATGTATGTTCCTGAGCTAGATGGTCCTGGTGTGGAGGCGGCAGTTACGCCCTTTGACATAAATGATCGTGTCACTGTTTTGCAGGATTTACAACAATTCCGTGAAGATAACTCTTCTGCAAGTGCTGCCTCCTCAGGAATTAAGGATGAGCCAGTAACACCTACTGGTTGGATACCCAGGATTGGGGATCTAGTGCGTGAAAAGGTCGCAGTAAAGAAAGAATTTGGTCCTTCTTATCGAGCACCTGTCCCTGTGTTAGGGGTGAGCGGCACGAGAACTGTGATTTTACCGCCGCTGCAAGGGGCCAAAGGAAATCGCTTTGTTTCTATTGATAATGTCAAGTTACAACAAGTGGCCGATTCTGCACAGCAGACCAAGAGGGACACCCAGTAGTTCCGGCATCCCTCTCACTACTGGGGAAAAAGTCCCGCTGCAGGTGATTTACACCGACGCTGTTTCCTCTCCGAGCTTGGGGAGGGTGGAAGATGATCTTGCGATTGTTCCACAGACAACGATTAATATGGAATCTTTTGATCAAGTTGCTGTACGTTCTACTGATGTTTCTGAACATGTGGTTTATAGCGTGCCTAAGAGAGAGCCTCCATCTGCTTCTTTGTTCACAATTGCACCTTTTGCAAGAACTGCCTCTGGCTGCTTCAACGACGCTGATGAAGCAGTGTCCAGCTCCTCGTCCTCGATGTCTTCTGTCCGAGGTCCACGTAAGCTGCTGAGTTGGCTTAAACGTACATATTTTGTTTTTCCTTGGAACTATTTGTGGCTTTTTATGGCTATAATGACTCTTTTTTTATGGTTGGGATTTGTGGTTACTTTATTTCTAGTAATACATGGTCATTTTCTTCCTGATCGATCTGACATTGAGCACGTGGTGACTGTGTTGAGACCACATTTTTCGTCTCATATGGTTCGAAGAGACTTGTCCAATGTGAACATTTCTGCAATACCGATTCCGGATGGGATTGTATGGGATAAAGTAATGTTTGATATATATGGTCCCACTGAATTGATTCAAATACCGTATGTCCTCAAGTTATCATTGAATGATATTGTTATACCAGGCATTGTTTCTGATGATTGGGATGTGAAGACAGTAGATTCTATGCTAACAGATTTGCAATATTATACTGTCTATGACGATGAAGATGCTTACCAATTTAGAGATAATCATGGTGACATGTTTTGCTACAACTATTATGGACACCACTTTATTCATAAAGCTAGTAGCCCTAAGTCCATATTTAATTATGTGCAATGGGAACATTGCTCGACTCCTCCACAAGGGAGTTCAACAACGTATTATGATAAATTTGCATATTTTTCTGGGCATGATCAGCGGAATGCTAAGTCTTACTATTTTAAAGTTGCACCGTATTCTAATAAGCAAATTTTATTGACCGATACTAAATTACTATATTCAAATTTGTTTGTATCTAAACTTTCGGTCGAGGGATATGAATACTGGTTGAAGACTGTTGACTTGTAAAGTGTTTGGGGTACGAAAAATTGGCAGATGCAAGGCAGGGATACATTATTTAGAGCATGTCTTATCCCTGTGCAGATGATTTTCCTCAATGACACGGTACAACAGACTAGCTGTTTGGGCTTGGCGACGATTAGAGAGTTGACTTTGCCTAATATACCTGTCCCTTCCAAATTAAACAACTGGCAGCACTATGTGAATGCTACTTTTAGTGAATTTACGCATTGGGTCCAGAATGGTACGCTTAGCACTTCATCGTTACATCCGGGCGGGTGGTTATTATGGCCTGTAGACACTAATCAGTGTCATCAACGTTTTGTCACGTCTTCAGGGGGGTTCAGGACTAGTAGGGCAGACCCTCGTTACATTTCACCAGAACATGCTGATATTATAACTACATACAGCGTGGGGAAGCTTTGTCAACAATGGTTGAAGTCATCCACGCTGGATGCAGTTAAGTCACATCTCAAGTTACTGTCTAATGGTACTGATTTACAAGATTTTTTATCAGGTCCCAAGGTACCACGGAAGAAAAGGTTTTTATATGAAGTTTATAATGAGATTTGGAAACTTTCACAACAGGAGGCTGCAGCCCGGTTGAGGCAGATTGATCAAGAAAATCTACTGCAGACTTTGTCTGTTGTTGATAATGGCATGCATACACTTTCTGACCGTGTTTACACGATTGACAGCATTGTTTCCTCTGCTATTGACATTATTAAATCAGACATGTCTTCTTTATATCATGGGCAGAGTCAGACACGGTCCATCATGCAGCTGGGTTGGACTCTTCAGACCTTGAAGGCGGGTCGCGTTCCATGGCAGCACATTCGTGCCAGAGAGATCTTTATCTCCTTTAATTTGACTCATCAACAGCAGTTGATGGCTAAAAAGGAAGCGACGTATGTTATGTTGAATATTGAGAAATTGGAGAAACTGCCTTTCACGGTGGCTGAGATTCCGTCAGCTGAGTGGTTGATTCATGGGGTTATTAATTTGCCTATCTCCACTCTGCAATTTACTTCTTGTTTGAAGCACATTCCGGTGGGTAGATATGAACTATTGGGAGACAGTTACATACACGAGGTGTGGGAGCTTCCCTTTCAATACAGATGTGTTAATGGTTTGAGAGAGGTTTTTCTTAGCGGTAGCGAATGCGAAGCTTCTGTCAGCCATTCCATGGATTGTAAACAGCTGTCCTTGCACGGAGCGTGTAACGCTTCGATTGCTAACTTAGCTTGTTATTTAAAGGGTGTTCCAGTCCCGGTTATTAAAAACACTTTCCAGGTGCTTTCTAACGGCAGTTACGTTGTTCTTAACAGCGAACGCTGCTGTGGCATGCGTGCCGGAATAGTTTACGTTGTCGTTGTCAACAAGGCCGTTACGTGCTGCGGGAATGTGTTGTTTCCCCCCACTCAAATTAGGGAGGTAGCGGACATCTGGCCTCATATTGCTACTTCCAAGGTTGATTTCGACAAGTTGAGTCGGCTGAAAGCTTTATTGTTTCAAAAGCATGTGGCCCTTACATCTGCTAGCGAGACCTACGCACTTCAGGTGGCAAGGTCATCGGCGGAGATACAGTCCCTTTTGAATACTAACTTTCCAAGTCACTTCGGTGAACTTGTGGGACGTATATTTAATGCATCCAGCACTGCTGGTATTGCTCATTTTTTCAAAGCCGTTGGTGTTGGTTTCGCTCACACCTTCTCTTCCATATTCGGTTTGATACCTTCGGCTATACAGTCTATTTTCGGAAGCATTTTTGGGGGTTTCCCGATTACTTTGGCTTGATTGGCTGGAGTCTTGCTATTGTTGCTATTTTTTCGCAATGGCTGTCCCGCCACGACGAGATCCTATATTGCTGCTCCCGTCAGCGCAGCTGTGTCGTGAACGCATGATGCAGCATTTTGGAGCTACACTCCTGGGACATTTGGAGTGTGACTGGTCTCTGTCATTCAGACCGGTTTTGGATTGTGTGCAACCCGTGTTTCTGTGCCTTTGGTGCTCGTTTGAACATGCACTGGCTTTCTGTCTCTCACTGCAGCGCCCTCCAGTGGTCGATCCTGATCTGTTGATGTTCCCGATTAGGGCTCATTCCCAGACTTGTGCACTACGATTGCGTTTGCTTCGTGAGGCGGTTTATGAGACTCCCTTCCTGGAGGAAGATGGTATTGTCTCTTTCATTGGCCCTGCACGGGGTGCCGCCCTGAATGGTTTGGGGCTTTGGAACACACCTGCTCCATGGTACTTTGTGGCGTGGATCTTCCGATATTAACATATATCGAAGTGGAGGAGCTCCTACGTTCTATTGCTTCTGTCTGACATTTGGATTTTTCTCCAGCAAAATTGACACTATATTGAATTTGGCTTTATCGTCACATGTTTCCTAAATTTATGGCTTTGTTGTCTTCTTACCCTGTCGAAATATATTGTTTATATTTGGGGCATGCTTTTATATTATTGGAACCACTTGCTACCGACAAGGGGAGGGTGTAGTGTGGTTAGTTTTACGTATCCTTTGCGCATTAGCTTCAGGCTTTAGGCCTTTGTGCACTTTGCCCTGAATGTATTTTATTCATTTGCTGACAGCTTAGAGCCTCTGTGCACTTTGCTCTAAATGCTTTTTATTAGGCTTCGTACTGTTATTTTTCAAATAGCCAGTTCTACAGTGTTGTTTTTTATTCATATCACACTGTTTTGCCTACTTCAGCACTGGAGTTCTCCATAACATATTCACTCTGTGCTTCAGTCAAGGATACAGTCTGGTACATTGCCGATAGACGTGGTAGGAGTTTAGATTTGGCATTCCTGCGTAGGGACATTTTGTGATCACGATGACATGTTAGTTATAAAATCACTTCCTTGTCCCAATACATGCAAGAGGGAGATTCCGACCAGAGACCCACAGCTAGACGCTGACTGCCTCGTTGCAGATGCTGAACCAGATCACAGGCCTTTGCTCAGGTATGAGGGCTTATGTCTCCCCGGTGATTCGGAAAGGCAAGCTAGAAGCTTAACATGCTGTGCTCTAAATAGATCAAGCAGAGGGAGAGTAGAAACTGTTAGGAAATATGATAGCTTTGTTCTTATGTTTTACTCTCCTGGTGACTATTTCAATCCTACTATGTTGTATTGTTCTGGTTATTGCGGCTCACGCCTTATTATCTAAAATACAGTCGTTTTATTAAAACATTATATAAAACCTATACTGTCTTTGTCATTTGTATATGAGACCATATTGTAAATGAGAGAGTTGGTTTGGATCTGAGTGACCAAAAACCGGATTTAGGGTGACAGAGTTCCTTACACGTGGGTCAGACTCAGTCCCCCACACCGTTATCGATCCTGCTGCCTAGAAATCCAGTAGTCTCATTTAGGATAATGAGAGCCCACGCGACACTATCTTATACACATTTATAAATGAATGGGGTCAACAGTATTGATTAGGTTACGTCCCTTTTCTCTTGTTAAAAGGTTAACATTTTATTTCACCTCCTATCATGTAACATCACTGGGCTTGCAACGGGACCTAAGTGACCGTTCTCAAAAGTGTACTCTATCCTATTTCGCTATTTGTCTGGTGTAAGCAAATATGTAAAGCATCCTACCTACCAGTGTAATCCTGTTTGCTGAGATCAGTTGGGTAGACATAAATCAGAGTCACAAAACAAGCATTATAATAGTATGCAACAGCCCCAATTATTAGTACTAATAGCAAGGAAAACATTCACCTTTTGGTAATAACATCCACCGTTTCATACGGCCACTCGCCTATTAAAAGACAGCAAAGAAGGTGAGACAAATAATGTGTGCAGTGGTGCTCACCTAAATAAGGGAAATATGGTCTACAGGTGAATGGAGGACAGGGGTGGCTCCTCCATAAGGGCAGAGGAGCGTCGCCCCACCACCAGCAGCAACCGCTGCAAATCTTTTCACAAGGAAAGGATAATAAACAGTGTTTATTATCCTTTCCTTGTGAAAGGGGTGGGGCATTGGGGGTGACGAGCAGAGGAGAGTGCACTATGCACTCCCCTCAGAGAGCATCTGTGTTTGGCCGGCTGTCTAGGGCCGGCCAAGCACACATGCGCTGTAGGCTCTCCCCCGCAGTTGCCGGGCTGGAGAGAGCCTGCACAGGCTCCCAGCCTGCCTGGGAGTGCCCTGGCTGGGCGTTTCCAGCCAATCCTCAGGCTGCTCTCAGCAGCGTGAGGATTGGCCGCAGGGCAGGCTGGGAGCGTGTGCCTGCCTGCTGCTGAGACAACGAGGGAGAGGTGTGGGAGTGGAGGTACGTTTTTTTTTAGTTATTTAAAAAAAAAAAATGTTATTCACTCCCCCAAACCTCCGTTCCACCCCCACCCCCCCACGCGGCTCCCGCCCCACCAACAGGAATCACCGTGACCCGTGACTGCTGGAGAATGGAGACACACACCTCCCAAGTGTTAAGTAGCATAGATTCTAAAAAAAAAAAAATTGCTACATTGTAAGAGTATCAATTTGCTGAAGACAGAAATCTACAAACTGAGCCAATTGTTCAAAAGGGGGCCAAATCCCAGATACCATACTTATACCATATGGGTTTGTATTTTATGATGACAGTAGAAATATTGAAGGATGGATTTCCTACACAAAGAGAGTCACTCTCTTATTTAGATATCCTTAAAGAATTTGAGCTTCCTTGACAAGAACTTTAATCTCTCTTTTAACGGTAGCACTGTAATTGCCATAAGGTTTCCATAGAAATTTTCGTTAGGCACAAATCTCCGGCATTCCTTAAAACAGTCAGATCGATTCTTCAGGACTATAACTCCACTTTTCTCTATCTCCTGTTGATGATGATTTCTTTTTTTTTTAAAGACAAACAGTGCGCTGCACTCAGCTCTTAGGACATCATCGGAAAAAATTTTTTATTATGGCTTTCGTTTCTTCTGACACTGCTTGTTCGAAAATAAGGATTTGTGGAAAAATCATTTCGACAGGTGGTGAATGAAAATCCTGACTTTGGACTAAGTCCTGTCACATTGAGAGGATGTTAACGAGAAATCGTATTGAAGCCACGATGTTATGGATCAATGTAAAACTACGCTTAGCCAGCAATGTATATCTTTTAAGATATTTTTGTGCATTTTAGTGAATCGGACAGTTACTTCCTGAAAAAAACTGTGAAATTTAACAACAACTGTGTATTGATAAAATGTGCATGTCTTTGTAATGGAATCTATTCTGTTGTTACAAAATTAGTACTATACGGTAGCTTGCTTGTAAATACAGCTAGTAATGACCCTCCTACTGGTACCACACAGGAAATACTGTAAACAAATCTACAAGGAGCCATGTTTCAGATCTTTTGGGACCTGAAGAGTTCTTAAGATTAGGAACGCCATTTTAAGCACAGCTTTCAAAATCAACAGAGCTGGCAATTATAGAAGAATCTTGGTGAAAAATTTGAGTGCATGAACCGATAATAATAAACATGTTTTTTTCCAACCATTGCCCCGCACAGTGAAGGAAAAGTATTAGTGTCCTGTGCAATGAGCACTGACTGCAGTGGTTCACATATCTGGTAGTAATATAAACATATTTTAGGACAATAGCATAATAATCAGGTTAGCTGCATTATTAACTCCTCAAAGTTATTCATATTAGAGTGGCACTACTGGTAAGCGAGAATTGTGTATTTAACAGTATGTAGTTGTACATAACCTGTTCTGTATACAGGGAATATTAATAAAACATTTAAAAAGTGAATTTAAAATCTTGAAACAGGGCCCCCATTAAAAGTTGTGGAGTAAAGGAGACAAAACTCCTAATCTGCGGTTTATGGGTACTTCTTGTGTGGTAACTATAGGGTGCAGGATATCTCATCTAGAATATTGATTTTGACCCTCAGAATGAGGAATAACCACGAGAATCAGTGTTTGCACACAAATTTCCACAGTTGTTCTCTTCATTCTGGGCTATTTTCCTCATGACACGTTTGTTCAGGTTTTGTGTGACTAAATGGGATTGGCAAAAGTAGCTGAAATGAAAGTTTTTTTTCCACACAAATTATAATCATATCTGGGGTGGACATTCCCATTGGCAATGAATGAAAGACACTTGGAAATATAGAATTAAAAGTATAGGAAGCGTGTGCAGAGCTAAAACAAGGCTCTCTGTGAGGAGATCAGCAGTAAATAATAGTTATGTGTATGTGTGGGGGCGGTGGGGGTGCCGAAGCAGCCAAAATAGTGGGTGCAAATTTCTGCCTTGCCGAAAGGACGAGGCCTGTGGCTTGTGAGGAGGCTTGGGATGGTGGATGAGTGTGGCACCACTCCAGAGGAGCAGGTGTGAATGCAACGACTACAAGTGTGGGACGAGCACAATCTGCTGCACAGACCGGACAAAGAACAAGTCTAAGCTGGACTGCTTTGAGTGCGACCCCTCTCTCCCGGGAATTGCATTGGGGCTGCAGGAGAGAAGGCAGCTGTGTGGGCCTGTGCCGGATTGGAGACCTGGAGCATTGAGCTTGGCGTGGCCGGCGGCGGGCCTCTTTTCTTCAAGGTCTGACCTGAGTCATCTACTGTCTGTGCAATCATGCTCGGCCCCACCCCACACTGCCCACGACTGGGTTCTAGATAGGATTCTAGAGAGCGATGATGGCCCTGCAGCGCCCCTACTGTGGGGGTACCTTCTGACTGAGTGAGCAAGCGCAGGCCCCTGCCTTGATTAGATTGTACACTGCCTTGGGGGTGAGAGAGGTGACTGAGTTGAAAGTAAGGAGTGGGGGGACAAATTCAATGCATGACTGTGAACCTAACGTGCCATACAATGGCAGTGGAGCGGACCTCTTTGGACGTGGCGGGCCCCCTTGTGGTGCTACAAGGCCTCACCCACCCAGAGCCCACACACATCACAATATCACTGCATGCCCACTGCCTGCACACCTAGTGAGGCCCTCTACATGGGACAGTGTAAACTGCAGTTTGGGGTGGGAGATCTTCCTCCACAACTGCCCCAGGGGGTTTGTTCTCTTCATTGGTGTTTGGTGGCCCGGTGTGTGCCCGTGGTTATATGGCAGAAGACTCAGTGCAGACGGTGTCTTGGTGGGCCTGCATGGATCTTACTAGACCAACCCTTTCCCCCAGACAATCTCTTTATGCAGTGCGCAGACTGCCTTATCACTGACTCCCCCACAACACTGGGATCAGAAGACCTCAGGAGCCCATACTGCGTAGCCATTGGATTGCTCTGCCCGAATGCTCGTTCTGCCCCATCATGGGCAAGCAGGTCATGGTGGTGGTGGGGTGACGGTCCTCAAACCCACTGGTAGTTGGTTTGTCACTGGAAACAGCGCAGATACCACTATCCTCTCTCCTGTCTGTTCATGCGAGTCCAGAGGGGGGTTTCAAGGCAAGAACAATCATGGAGGTTGATGTTGGCCTGGACCATCTGAGCTCCGGTCCTTATGGGTAAAGGTAAACCCCCTGCTTCCCCTTCCTAGTCTAAGATCAACAGATTTATCACTAGCGCTCCAGAACTCACCAAGAAATCATCAGAGACCCCAACCAGGCACCACCAGCTTTCTCCATTTACTGTGTATTCTCCAGGTAATCCAAGCATCTAGACAGGCTGCCCTCAAGGCAAAGATAGGGGAGGTTGGTGTGAAGGTCGGACTATTCCATCAAGACCTCCGCTTGGTGACTGGTCAAGTATCTGAGGTGTGAGAACATGTTTCTACCGTAGAAGATGACTATTCGGACCTCAAATCCAAAGTGGTCACTTTAACATTAAAGGTCCACACCCTGGAGACCAGAGCAGAAGACTCAGAAAACTGCTCCCAGCGATACAATCTCTGGCTAGTGGGCTTTCTGGAGGGAGTCGAATCCCCCAATCCAACCGACTTTATAGAGACTTGGTTTTGATCTTGGATGCCGGCGACTTCGATCTCGACTTGCACTGATGCTGCATCCCCCCAACTGGGGATTTGTCACAGCCAATGATCATCAAAATCATGAACTTCTGTGACTGTCATCTTGTCCTTAAAGAAGCCAGAAGTCAAACCCAGCTCATATACGAATCCTCATGAATGATGATTTTTCCAGACTATACCATGGCCATGTAGGCCCACAGGAAATCATATGATGCAGTCAAGCAGAAGCTCATGGGGAGGTCTATCCCGTATGCCCTACACTTCCCTGCCAGGCTCCGGGTTGTGCACAACTCCAAGTCCAATTTCTTCAACACCCTTGAGGCCACCTGGGAATGGGCCACTGCAACACTTGCTTAGAAAACACAACCTATCACAGAAGGACTCTTAGACTAGCCCTGTGGCCCAGAAACCGACTTGTGCGTGCTCCCGGTCCTGCCACTGCCCCAAACATAGGAACAAGAACAATGGGAGGGATCAATATCCCGAGACCCAGCTGTCTGATGGCGATGAATCTCACCCAGACCAGCCGGACAACTCTATTACTGCAACTTCCCAGGCCTCAATGGGAGAGGGGATGGAGGTGTCCAGGTCGACCGCAGATCTCACAGTGGAATCCTTAATGGACTGAATAAACTGCATGAGTAAACTGTAAGGAACACTCACAACCCAGGGTGCCATCTTAGAAATGTACTGTATCCCTTTGCTTCCATCCTTCAACCTTAAGAAAATGTACATTCAAAAGCCTCCTTTTCTAAGTTTGTTTGCTTTCTTGGGTGTTTTATGGGCGACAGATGCTTCATGGGTTGAAATGTTGGGTGGTGGATGCTGTTCTCTTGGGGATCAAGTTTAATATGCTTTTGTTGTGTTTTTATTGTCTATCAGCAACCAGGCATGCTTTTCCAGTCCTCTTACATGTTCAGAGACTCCACCGCACTTGCTCCCACTGGGTACTCTCATTCATCGCACCTCAACCCTGTAATGAAATTAACCCTTATTTCTTGTAATTTTAACAGTCTTCTAGATCGCATCAAGCACACCAGTGTTCTTAAGTCCCTCCATCGCCTCTGTCCAGCAGTGGTCCTGCTGCAGGAGACCCATCTACTTGGCACACAATGTTCCTTTATAGGTAGCTATGTATACACTAGAGTCTTCCACTCAGGATTCACCAGAGGCTCTAGAGGCGTGGCAATTCTATTACACAAGTCATTTTCTCTTGCAAACATTCAAATATTCCACGACCCTCCTGGTAGACACATGGGGGAAACAGGTACACTAGAGGGGGCACCCTATGCCTTTTTAGGCATGTACCTTCCCCCCCAGATGCACAAACATATTTTGCAGGCCCTCACCGTTGTGATTGCTACACTCCTGCATTGCATTCTCTTTGTTGGAGACTTCAACGCAGAGGCACCCAGAGCTGGATTCTCTAGGGCTCTGTGATGTGTGGAGAGCCTGGAATCCCAGAAGTACTGCATATTCACACACCTCTGTTTCACATCATACAATGTCCCGAATAGACTACATTCTTCTCCCAGACACAATGTGATCAGCCATGCTGCCTAGAGGCATCTCCGAACACTCCCCACAACTCCTCCAGTGTGGATTCTCTGTCCCAAATAGGCAGCACATGTAGCACCTTAATGCATGATTCCTCAATGACGAACAGTTAAACACCCAATTGGGGGCCAACCTTCGCTTTACTTTGATTCCAATAATGGAACAGCTGAGAGTGAGAAAGCCAACGATTCAGTGAGTGGCGAAAAGATACTTGGGATGAAAAGCAATAGCTCCAAAGTGACATGACTGACCTAGCAGTGCGTATACTGCGTACTGAAAGAGAACTTGCCCTTTCCTCAACCAAAACACTCACCCGCAAAGTAGACTTTTATAAAACAGTGCTCTGACACTCCTTTTCCATGAAGCCTGCCTGTGTTGGAGAGCGAATGTCCAGTGAGTGTAAGGCCAAGGAAATAAAAGTGGTATCCTGCTTTACAGGCCGATGACCAAACATCTTGAATTGCGCTTCTTACCGGTGGTATGGTCCAGATCTGGTGAGCTGGTCACTAACACACAAGACATAGCAGCCATCTTCACTGCTTACTACTGCAACCTGTATGCCCGGCACCCTCGCCCCTCGCAGAACATTCCTATCCCCTTCTGGCAGACATACGCCTTCCGTTTCTCACCAGAGTCCAACATACCTCATTAGATGAATCTATTGTGATTGAGGAGATCTAAGGGGAAACTGTGACCTGATGTCTAGGAAAACTCAGAGGCCCAGATGGGCTTCCCTTGGAGTATTACTAAACCTTTTGTGATACATTATCCCCCTACCTGCTCCGTTGCTATGAGGCACTGCAAAAGGGTTGGGATTCCCCAGGATCTGGACCTGATGACCATTGTAATCTTCCCCCAAGACTGACCCACCCTCTGAGGACTGTGAGGCATACCGCCCCATATCCCTAATGAACACAGATATTACAATATTTGCTAAACTCCTAGCAACCTGACTTCAATCAGTCATTGCCTCCCTAATTCATCCAGATCAATGTGGCTTTATGCCCAATTGTAGCATGAGGCTCTGTGAATGACACCTTCGGGTCTCTCTCGCCTACAGAGATAAGTTATCAACAGACCTTGCCCTTCTCCTTGACGATTTCCAAAAATCCTTTGAAGGACTTTTCGAAATCAACATGGACTGGGACTGCCTGTACCAGGTGCTTGAGTGTATAGGATTTGAGTCCTGATTTTGCAGACTGCTATCCCATCTCTACTCACTCCTGCATGCACAAGTGCTTATTAATTGAGGGTGGTCTGCTTTGTTCACTATCGAGGGGGGAATCCACCAGGGCTGCCCCTCTCTCCCATCCTTTTTGCTGCGGCCATATAGCCTTTGGTGAGACTGACCAGATGTCATGCACAGATGGGGGGTGGAGTTGGGGGAGGACTCTGGAGGAAAGAATTGCCCTCTAGGCCATCTGCGATGGCAGATGAACATTCCCATATGCTGCCTAAACTTTAAAACCTAGGGATCCACATCACCACAATGCCTGAACAGGCTCACGTTCTTAACTTAAAACCTGTTATACAGAAAGCTAAACAGAGCTTGGTGGCATAGCACAATCTTCCTCTTAATTTGTTGTGGAGTGTGGCCCTGACCAAGATGGATCTGCCCCGATTTCTTTACATTCTTCTGAACTATCCACATTATATTCCTGAGGCTAGGTTTTGTGCGAGTGACAGTGCTGCTATGTTCTTTTCTTTAGAAGGGACACCCCCTAGGATTGCCCACACTAAATGTCGGAGGTCGGTCTTTGATTGAGGGATTGCTGCTGTAAATGTCTAGCTTTATTACTGGACGTCCCATTTCGTGGTAGTGAATGATTGGCTGACAGACGGTTGGAACAAATCCACATACCGCCTGGAACTTGACAGCCTCTGGCTGGATGGAGTGCTTGACCATCTCTATTGCTGTCCAATATCTCAAGTGCTTCCTGCGATCACCATGGTAAGCCTTCTAAAATGGAGGCCCACCTGACGGACCAACCTCCTCTCTGGCGGAGTTGCCAACTTATGCAGATGTTGACAGAGGAGGGCTTTCAGAAAGGGGACCTATTGGGAATCACAATACTAGCTGACCTGTGGCGCGGATCGACCATATGCTTGTTTGGCGACCTTCAAGCTCACTTCTCCCTCTCCCATACACAAATCCATAAATATCTTATAGTGCGGCCTGCCTTGGGTTGCTGCTCATCGACACTCCAGGATGTACCAGAATTTAATCCCTTTGAGGAAAAGCTGTTGATGGGAGAGATGGGGAGGAGAGGGATCTCCCAACTATACTGCACTTTGATTAACAACGGTCCTGAAACGTTGGATCATCATCGCCAGACTTGGGAGGACTGGATTGGGGACCTTGACAGGGTGGACTGGCAGGAGGCTTATATGGACCCACATGAACTAGTAATATCAGCACACATATGCTTGGTACAGCTACACTTTCTCCATCACACATATATTTCCCCTCGGCATCTCCATGCAGCTAATCTCCTTCCTGACTCCAACCGTGGAAGGTGTGGGAGCCTCCCCTCCCCCGAGCTGACTTCTTCCACAAGGTATGGCAATGTCTCCCCATAACTAGATATTGGTCCACAATTAAACAAACACTTTCGGCTGTCCTGGACTTCCAGGTGCAGCTGACTCCCAAGCTGGCACTGTTGGGGGTGATGGGGACATGGGCAGTCTTGTGGGGGGGGGGGGGGGGGGGGAAGATAGAGCCTTGGTGGGCATTGCAACTATGGTAGCCAAGAGAGACATTGCCACGGAGTGGAGGACCCCAAATCCACTATGGCTCAATGGCATGCTGGGATGTGACTGGTGCCCCCAAACAAGAAACAATGTACACAGCCCAGGGGTGTCCTAAGAAGTTCATAAAAATTTGGGGCGAATGGTGGGAAAACTATGGATTGGATGTTTGGCTGTAAGATGCCTATTGTATGGTTGTATGAAAAGTAGGAGCTGATGTGGTAAGGAACTGTCAAGGACAGATATTGTGAGCTGTTCAGACAAAATGTTTCTCATAATTTCTCCGCTCCATTTTGTAATGCCTTCAATGTACCTGCTTATGGAAAAATCAATTAAAAGTTGGTTATCAGAAATAAAATAAAAAGGTTATGTGGGAAATTGCAGTATTTTAAAGTAAACATTTCTTAGTTTTCCATATGCAGAGTAGCATCTCTCAATCATATTCCACTTTCTAATGGTAGACATCTTAATAAACAAGCGAAACATAAAATAGGGGACCCCTAGCTACTTGCTCGTCTCACTGGTAAACTGCCATTGTACATATCAGTCTGAAGTCTATTACTGTATGAAGGCAAGCCACTTTAATTCTGGGATCACCTTCATTCTTTACAATCCTGTTTCCTTAGGAAAATAGTTCACTCCTCTAGCTATGCAAAGAGCCCCAGGTCTTTGGGGATCTGGGTGGAATTATGTTCATTGTCCCTCCAACAGTCTAGTAATGGTTTCCAGATCTTATCAAATATATCTGTTCCATGCATCATAGCTGATCTAGTGCCAGAAAGCTGCACAAGTTACAGCACCATTGATTTATGGAGGAACCTTCATTCTTTTTATACTGGTTTGCTATGACAAGTTTAACCACCCCAAAGCAATACTATAACTGGGACCTACAAATGTTTTAACACCACACGGGCCTTATCTCAAGCCTAATGTTACTATTCCTAGAATCTCTTGGATGTGGTAACCTAAGAAACTATTTGAGTGTTGTTAACACATTTGTAATTTAAAAAACATCAGATTAGTCTGCAGTCCAAACTAGATATATTCCAACACAGATGTTATTGTCTGGTAGAAGGAGAGTGAAGCAAGAGAGACAAGGAAAAATAAAAGTATAAATTTGTATCAAATGGTGACTACTAGCCCAGGAGGTCTATCCGAGATATGTTAAGGGTGAGTGTGGGAAAGTGTTCAGAGGTACCAGGTAAAAAGACAGAATTGGGGAATGTAAATGTATTGTGTAAATGGCTTTGGCTGTACATATAAAGCTAGACCTATATTGGAGGCTAAGGTGATAGATTATATTTACACATGAAATTATAGGTGTAGAAGTGGCCATCCACTCAGAAAACAACTGTTGCAAGCAATATCTACAGGTACAAGTCTTCTCACGATGCGTTTTTACAGAGAAAGTCTAAAAAAGAGGACTGGAATGCTTGAATAAAAATCAGTCAATGGACATTACTTGCACTGCATTCCAACACATGGGTATTTGCCCACTTTGTCAATCTTATGTAAATCAGCCTGGGTCGTGACCTAATGGGAACAGACCATCATGAACTGCCAGGCAATGTCCCCCCTCTGAACGAGAACAAACACAACCTCAGATCTGTTTTTGCCTTTATGGGCCTTATCAGTGACACAACTGCATATCTTCCAAGCCTAGGAAATCTCACTGAAAAACACAAAAAATAGTGAGTTGATTGAATTTGTTGTCTGTGTTATTTTCTTGAGGTGACATGATGAACAGTTCGGGCTGGACTGTTCCTCGTGGACATCAGGACCAGACCCGTAACTGAGGTGAGCTGGCCAACCACTGTGCTTTGTAGGATGGACCATCAGCACATTAATGTGTGTGTGTCTCACTGCGCTATCCAAAGACCGGGAAAAGATGGTGCTCTAGCATTTAGGAACAACCAGCTCCAATGCCAATCGCTCACCCTGAACACAGTTTGGGTATTGCATTGCTAATGGCAGCTCACATGCACCGAGGGCTAGTGCTACACAAAGAAGGTTGGGCCTGAAAGAGCTTCGTACTGGGCCTAGGAATCAACCCTACACTGTACTTCAGACATTGATTTGGCCTGGTTGTGCTGCAGTTCTAAGAAGTGAAGTGTATAACCATTTTACGTTTTTTTTTACCTGCTTTCCAAGTAAATAATTTACCATTTCCTAACCACTACCCCAGCTCCGTCAGAGGCCAGGAAATACGACACCCTTTGCAACCCTCTTAGTTGGTCCCACTTTTAACTCACAAGTCGCACATTTACAGCTTCCTGGAGAGGGGGTGTATCCTCTTTAACATTCTTTTTGGTATTCCTCAAGGTTTGGTTATTGGTCTACTTCTCTCTGTACACTATTCCTTAAGTGTCTATTTCTCCTACTTTTTGCCGATGACCCTGAAATCCATTTTGCATTTTCCGCAGTCACCAACTCTCCGTAATCATGACTTGTCTATTGGCAGTTGAAAACTGGATGTATCTTCATTTTTTTGAAACTCAAATACAAAAAATTAAGATCTCTCATTCTTTTTTCCTTTATCAGATACAAATACTCTCATCAACTTTTCCTCAGTTCCTATCACATTTTCCTCTTCAGATAGAAACCCTGGTATCACCTTTGCTCTTTGAATTACTTTCTCAAAGCAACTATCTTCAGCGGTCAAGAACTATTGCTTTCGTAACATCCCCAAAAACATTTTTCTACCCTTTCCTGCTCAAACTGCTCTCTTGCCCGATTGTTTCTCGCATGAACTTTTATTTCTCTCTGTATCATGGCCTTCCAAATTACATGCACAAATACTACACAAATCAATCTACAAACAAAATGCAGCAAAACACAGCATCAACTCACCAATGCAACTTAACATGCCACCACAAAACAACAGCAAATATTTGCAGTTGTTTTGTCTTTTAGTGTTGTAGTGTGCCATCACTGTGCTGTTTTGTGGTTGAGCTTTTGTTCTATGGTGTTGCCCAGTTCCATTTGATTTTTTGTAATACTATTATTTAGCTTCATGTTGTTATAGAGTTGTGCTCCTGCAAAATTAGCCTATTCCTACGAGACTCCACTGGCAAATGATCATTTACCGCTGTCTAACGAGATAACTTACTGCTGTTTCAGCTGTTAAACTATTTAAGAAATCAAGCATCCAACAACTGTGGCTGAATCGTGTCTCATATTAGCATTTCCAGTGCTCACTTCATATGATTCAGACCTTTCATAGACTGGATATTTTACAAACACACATACTATTTGTATAGAATACCAAGTAGTCGTTTGAAGTGAAATAGGCATAGAGGTTTTTTTTTTTTTTTTTTTTTTAAATAGACAAGATGTTTTATAGTCAACGAAGATATTTGTATGGAACATCACAAGAGTTGCTAGCAGTGAGGTGTGCAAAGAGCTGCAGTATAATTTGAAAGGTTCTTCAGCACTGGCTTCTCCAAACTATTGTTTGTCATCTAGACAATGGTGCTAGCAGAAGACCGGTGTGACTAACAAGAGTCCGCTCTGCAGAGGTCAGCTAAAGCGACTGTACCCACCCTGAAAGTTGTCACTGTCTATTCTAGGGACATTTGTTAGTCTACAAGCTATCTGGATTTCACTGACTTAGCCACAGTTTCTCCTAGTGCGGGTCCTAGTGGCGCAGCAGAAAAGTGCCATTCTGACTTCTAGTGTAGGCAGCTTTCTCCAACGTATGTAGCAGTGCCGAGGACAAAGCCTGCTTGAGATAAATATCGGACACCACCTTCAGCTTCAACTTCAGACACAATAAAGTGAACTAGAATGTCAAATACATTTTACAGAAAGCTCTCTTAAATTCTTCAGAGGCAGACGCTAGAAAGAATGAACAACCAGGTTACGAACTGAGAAGCATGGAGACGCAAACTAATTTATTCAGAAACATCATAAGTCTGAAAACAAGCAGCTGTAGGGTATGCTGGGAGCACGATCCGTTATAAACCTTACTATTTTTATATCAGGGCCTCTTGGGAGAATGGACATGTTCTGGGTTTGTATTTTAAAACCCGCAGAAACGCTATAATTACAAGTCTAACTTGTCTAATACGTAATTACTTTCATTCACGGAGACTCAACTTCCAATAGAGATGCATGCAAAATAGGTCATCCCACAGTGAAAATGAGCTCATCCCAAAACGCAGAGTGGATGGAAATGGGCTATCAGTTGTGTGGCACAAAACAAGCAATACAGAATGAGATACTCTACCTAAATCAGGAAGGGCAGAGGAAGCAGGCGTTTAAGGTCACAGTCTGCTATTTATTCCATGGATCCTCCCTCGCTCATCTGTTTTGTGGTCTCCAAATTGAATCTACATCCTAAGTAACTCAGTGGAAAAATTATTACAAATGATACTTTACCTAATAAAATGTGAGTGTTTAAAGCATGACAGAAAATGAATACAGGAGTGTGCAAACTATTGATGAGATTCGCCTAAACACCAATGTGTGCTAATAATTAAAATTTGGTTTTACAAAAAAAATATATATATATATCTTGAAGTTCCCATGGTGTGCACTTTGTTGAAAACCCCATATTTATCTGCAACACATTATTTCTAGGTACCATGTTGTAATTTGAGTTATAATACCACTATGTTGTTTCCAACACTCTGCCTCACTGATGCCACAACACATGGATCGGTGAGGCTTACACAGGTCACAGTTTACTGATACTTCTATAGGTGGCTTTTTATCCAATTTCCTACACTTTGTATATACCACTTATTACATGGGGAATGCACCAAATATAATTGGAAAATAGATTTTTGCAGTACATAACAGATGAACACATAGCAAAGATATGAGAATTCAGTGGTGTAGCTAAAACGGGACCCTTTCACTAAGCTGAATATCACACTCTTTTAACAAATACAAATTCATGGTATAGATTCACGAAAATGTAAGTGGATTTACTCGCACTTTAAGAATGTGTTCAATACATTTAATATGTAATAAAATATTCTCACAGCGGTGTTGGTATGGTATGCAACCCCTTTTTAAGTAACTCAAGTTTAAGCCCCTTCTGGCCGTTGCTTCTTTGGCTGACCTGTGTTGGACAAGCTGATGTTGAGGACCCTCGCAGGTAGTTTTCTACAGGTTGTCTTGAGTATTGCTGGGACCCCCAGCACTGTTGTCTAAAGGGTGTTTGTTGCCTAGATTGATGATGATGGAGGACTAGCGCTCCTGTAAAAGGGTGAAGGAGACCTCCCTGGCCTCAATGTCCGACAGTCAGGTAGGAGTTTAAAGTGTGTCAGAATCAAGAATGAAGCCTGTGTCTTAGATGTTTAAAGAGCTGCTTGCTCAACACAAGTCTCCTAAACAGGACGTATTTCCCTTTCCTTCTAATCTCCCTTAATACAAAGTATACATATTAACTTTGCCAGTCCTCAGTGGGAGTTTGGTGGTTAAAGAGAGCTTGCATGTGGCTCTTTCCTACTTGAATTATTAGAGACTGCACTCGGATCTGAACAGGCACTTTCCACTAGTTCTAATCTTTCTAAACTCCATTGGCCTCCTGTTCGATCCTTGCCAATGAATCCTGTGGTGAAGAATGCCATTTTAATGGGGTGGCAAAAGATGGGAGGAAACCACTGCACCGCCACTTACTACCCAACCTGTACCCTGTGGAGGATGTTGACCTGCCTCTATCAGTATCTTTCAATTCAATGCCACTGATCTTGACAGGCTGGTGGATGATGATTACAGAGGGCTCTCCTATTGCTGTGGTGGATGGGTAACAAATCAAAGTCTATTCGGAGCATACGCTAGGCATGGGGGTATTCTACCCGCTCTTCCTATGAACAGGGGCTAGCTTCGGGGGTGGGGGGAGGGGGTTGTTTGCGGTGCTACACCCACCTAATAAATCTTATTTAGAAAATAGTTGGGTACAGGTAGTTTCAGTCAGGTCTGGTGTGCAATCTGTCGGATTTCTTCTGAGAATTTTCCTTACACACATACACATACACACCTCCCCCCCCTCATGTTTTAAAGTTCTTTACATTTAAAATGTTTGTGATCTTACAAAATATTGTTTTAGCTACCCCTTACAATATGCACTCAGCTCCTTTTTCTCCACCCCTGGAGCTCCTCTTCTGCAGTGTTTCTCTTCTAAAGTATTTTAACGTTATATGCCAGCATGGTTGTCAGAAAGCCTGAAGCTCACACGCCCCCTTATCTTACTGACCAAACTATGCCCCTGCCTATGCTCTTAGAATTTGATTAGAAACTTGCAGTCCCTGACAATTGCCATCCTTGGCAAACACTGTGAACATCATCTGGCCAGGATCCAACTGCAGGCAGTTTCTGGAGGATGCTCATTCAACACTCAGGCAGCCATTACGATCCCTTCTGAGTCACTGCTGCCTGACACCATCTGTGGACCCGCAATTGGAAGGCAGAAGGTCTTCAAAAAGCTACAGCTTTAAGTCTTCCTGTTTCTCAGTATGCACTTAACTTGAAAAGCACAAATCATACAAGAATCAGAATCATGCGTTGCCCTTTAAGTCAGGCAGTAAGAGTACTGATTCTTCCAAGTGTTCTGCTAAATCTAAGGACTATTTCTGTCAAAGCTTCGCCACCTGCTCTGTATAAGTCTAGAGGTAGGTAGTTCTAATCGATTTAGGCACAGGAACTGGACAGACTCATCTAAAACTCCTTCAGATCCTTCAGCCAAATCCCATCTCTCTTGACAATCACAGTCATCAGATCTTGTTCCTCAAGTACAATGAAGGCTCAGGCTCTTTCTGGAAAATTGGAAACAATGTTTCAGACATCTGGGCCTCAGATGTTCAAGAAGGCTGCAAGACAAAATTCTCTCTGCTTCCTCCACATTTAGGTCTTGTGTAAACTCCTTGGACCCATTCACCATAGAAGCAAGAAATTCTAATGTCAGGATTCCACCACTCCTAAATGAGAAATTACTCCTGTTCTGGGCAGAGCAGGCAAAGAAGTACACTTACAATTTTCTGGTTTAAAAGTTCTGCGGGGGGGTTGCATTTCATCATTGATCTTCATCTAATCAGTAATCCTCAAATCTTAATGGAATAGCATCTGTCAGCTCTGGACCAAGAGGATGCCTGTCTTCTTGCTCCGATTTTGTCTCCTCATCACAAGTATCTGTGGTTCACTCTTCAGTCTCTGCACAGGTTGGTATGAGGTCATTTTTGTGTGTTGAAACCAGTCCCAAGTGTGTTTTAGAAATTTCTAGCTTCAGTGGTGGCTTTTACAGCAAAACAAATGATTCCAAACATTCTTATTCCGATGACTGCACTATTAAGATGGAAGTCTTTGATTAACACAGAGTAGTTTCGCAAGAAATACAAAATTCTACCGATGCAAGACCCCCAATTTATCAGTGCTCATTTCCAGACAGAAGTGGGAGTTGTTTCTTCCGCATCCCACCATGAACTTAGCATGTAGAAGCCATTCCCCCCTTCAAAACCGTACTGGCTCTCTAATCAGCTCCTGTTGGATTTGGACGAGGACTAAAGTAGAGATGGTAAATTATTCTCTCTTTTGCAGAGGCTATGAAATGGTTCATTCCTTTTGAAACATTCTGACTCCTCCTTTTTAGGCTTCTACAGCTTTTGTCATTTCATAGGAACGTTTCTACTCGGGTCTGGTGTGGAGACATCCTAGAATGGTTGGATTCTGCCTCTCATCTTCAAGAGCTCAGGATTCCTGTGACTCAGACATCTTACCAAAAAATTCAAAGGTGGATGGTCCCAGTTCACTTAGAGTGGGGATGTCTCCTGACTGCAGTCATTCTGACCATGGATGCTTTCTAACTGGATTGGGGAGCAGCTCTAGGCACCATCTCTGCTTGGGATCTGTGGAAGGAAGAGGTCTACAGACCTAAGCACCCAGAAGGAGAGCTCAAATTGGTGTAGGCCAGGGGGTCTTCAAACTGGAGGGACTCAAGTGATCCCAGTGGGGGCGCCAGGCTCTGGCCAAAAGAAGCATTATGCTGATAAAAGGGCTTTGTTGTGGAAAAAATGAGGTGCAGTAAACCACTCTGTAATGGGCCGTCACTAACATCTTTTGTTGTTAATATTCTAGCAGGGAGAATATGTAAAAAAGGAAGGGAATCCAAATACACTACAAATCCCCCCCCCCCCCCCCACTTCACATACTCACACTGTGGATACCTTTACATGTTAGTCTATTTGACCAGAAAAGTACGTTTGTCTAACATGTATTTGATTGCATTTTTAAATATGTAACAGAACTTAACTGCAATGTTTAAATAAGCCTAGACATAGTCAAGCATTGCCAACTTAATAGAACACTTGTGAAAAAGACAGCGTGGCGGCCTATGATTTTTTTATTTTTCCCCCACAGGGAGGGCGCAACAGAAAAATGTTTGATGACCACTGGTGTAGAGGGAAGTGATCCTACGAAAGGACAAGACAATGATCAAGGGCCATGAGAACTGTCAAGAGAGTCATCCTGTGCAAGGACTTTAGGCAGAGTCTCTACTATAGACTGCAGTATGCATAGGAGCATATGTTAGAATTGTCAGCAGCCCACATCAAGAGAGTGGACAAACCAAGAGCAGATTGAATGATTTGAGTGTTACCCTAATCTGAGTTTTGTCTTTCTTGGGGAGTGATTCTCCGGGTACGCAGGAGATTCAGCATCCTGGTGATGGGGCTCTCTGCTGCCAAGGCCAACACACTTCACCATGTGCACTATTCAGGATTTCTGTAGGAGGGTGCCATGAGATTAATTCCCTTATTGGCCCATGGACCGCATATCTGCTTTTGACTTTTCATCCCTTTCTGTTCATCTCAATGCTTATTCCTCGACTCTTGAGGTGTCTTCAGAGGGCCGCCTGGCACTAAATTCCCAATCCTCCACCAGACTTTAATCAGCCCAGTGGTAAATTCTTCCTTAGTGCCTATATACTCTTCAGATTCCTACTCTATTACAGTTGACTCTCCTGAGAATGTGTTTGCAGGTGTGGAAGTTAACAATTAAGCTTACAAAATCTGGGATTCCTTGAAGTTATGGCTATGAATGCATGTTGACTTAGAAAGCTGGCCTAGTTTGTAGTGGGTACCTAAGGTACTTACACCAGGTCCAGTATCCCTTATTAATTAAACGTAGGCAGTGTTCTAGCAGCTTAGGCTGCCTAGAGGTAGCCGTAGCAGAGCAGCTTAGGCTGAACTAGGAGACATGCAAAGCTCCTGCAATACCAATATAGTTACGCAGTACTTATACACAATAAAAGACAATACTCAGTGTTACCAAAAATAAAGGTACTTTATTTTAGTGACACAAGGCCAAACAATATCTTAGAGGTAATACTCCTTTGGGAAGTAAGTATTATATACAATATATACACTAGTAACCAAAATCAGGTAAGTAAACAGTCAATGAATAGTGCAAACAGTAGAAAATACAATAAATTGCATTGGGCCTAGGGGCAACACACACCATATACTAAAATAGTGGAATGCAAATGTTGAATTCCCCCCTAGGCAAGTGTAGTGTGTAGAGGGGTGCTGGGAGTGTAGGAAAACACTAAAGGTAAGTAAAGTACCCCAACCTTGAGCTGCTCAATCCCCAGGAGTGGAGAAACCTGTCTGGGGTGGGAGCAGCTGGGGCTGCAGTGGAAACCTCAGAAAGCTGGTTTGGCAGTACTGGGGGTCCATGGTGGAGCCCCCAGGGTGCCTTGGATTGGCTGCCCAATACCAGATGTGGATTGTGGGGGTCAATTCCATGATCTTAGATACCTCACATGGCCCCCATTGTGAAGCTACATATATGTATTGACATATATGAAGTGCATGCTTATAATGGTGTCCCCGCACACACGAAGTCCGGGGAATTGGCCCTGGACAACGTGGGGGCAACTTTGCTAGTGCACCTAGCCTTCAGTATATAAAGGTTAGACATATAGGTGACTTATAAGTTACTTAAGTGCAGTGAAAATGGCTGTGAAATAATGTGTGCACTATTTCACTCAGGCTGCAGTGGCAGTCCTGAAGAAAGATTTGTTTGAGCTCCTTGTGGGTGGCAAAAGAAATGCTGCAGCCCATAAGGATCTCCTGGGACCCCAATGCCCTGGGTACCTAGGTACCATAATCAAGGGACTTACAAGGGGGGGGAGGGGTACAGTGTGCCAATCAGAATTGGAATTATGGAGTCACTAATGTAGAGACAATTTGGTCAGTAGAGAGAGCATAAGCACTGGAGTTCTGGTTAGCAGAACTTCAGTTATACAGTCAAGCATTCTGACAACACATATAGGCCACAAACTATGAGCACAGGGGTCCTAGCTAGCAGGATCCCAGTGAGACAGGCAAAACACAATGACAAACAGGCAGAAATTGGGGGTAAGATGCCAAGAAAGATGGTACTTTCCTACACAACCCACCCCCCAAACAAGGGGCAATAAGGCTAACTTTGCCCAGATGAGTCTTCATTGTCTAAGTGGAAATATCTGGAGAGTCCATCTGCACTGGAGTGGTTACTCCCAGGTCTATGTTGCACTATAAAGTCCATCCCCTGTAGTTAAATGGACCGCCTCAACAATTTAGGGTTTCTCCTTTCATATGTTTTAACCATAAGAGAGGTTTGTGGTCTGTCTGAACAATGAAATGAGTTCCAAATAAGTATGGTCTCAACTTCTTCAGGGCCCAGACCACAGCCAAGGTCTCCCTCTCTATGGCTGACCAACACTTCTCTCTAAGGGTCAACCTCCTACTGATAAAAGCAACACGTTGATCCTGGCCCTCCGAGTTCAGTTGTGATAGCACTGCTTCAACCCCCAGTTCAGATGCATCTGTCTGGACTATGAATTTTTAGAGTAATTTGGGCTTTTTAGCACAATACCTTTTTAGGCATCTTTTTAGATGTGAGGTCATTAAGAGGGGCACAAATGGAGCCATAGTTCTTAACAAACCTCCTGTAATACCCAGTGAGGACAAGAAAGGTTCTGACCTGGGTCTGAGTAGAAGGGGGAGCCCAGTCTAAAATAGTCTGAATCTTCCCCTGTAGTGGTTCAATCTGTTCTCCACCTACCAGGTGGCCCAGATAAACCACTTTCCCCTGCCCTATCTGGCATTTTGAAGCCTGGATAGGGAGTCCTGCTTTTTGCATGGCCTCCAAACCTTTCCACAGGTGGTCATCCCACGTGGAGCGAAATACCGCAATTTCATCTAAGTATGCTGCACTGAAGGCTTCCAGACCTTGGAGGACTGTTCACCAGCCTTTGGAAAGTGGCAGGTGCATTTTTCAAACCAAAGGGCATAACTGTAAACTGATAATGCCCTCCAATGGTTGAAAATGCAGTTTTTGGCTTAGCATTCTCTGATAACTTGATCTGCCAATCCCATGCAATCAAATCAAAGGTGCTTAGATACTTGCCAGAGGCCACTGTATCTATGAGCTCATCCGCCCGGGTTATAGGGTGAGCATCTGTTTTAGTTACAGTATTGTGCCCTCTATAGTACACACAAAACCGCATTTCTCTTTCCTTCTTTGCTATGAGGTTTGGGGACAAGCACCACTAGGTTGGCCCAGGGGCTATCTGAGTGCTCAATAACACCTAGGTCCAACTTATTCTGCACCTCAGACTTAATACAGTTTCTGACATGGTCAGGCTGCCTATAAATCTTACTTTTGACAGGTAAACTGTCTCCAGTATCAATGGTATGTTCACACCAAGTAGTGGTACCAGTTGTGAGTAAAAAGAGGTTAGAAAATTGGCCTAGAAAGTTCTTACAGCCCTCCCTCTGCTCTGCTGTGACGCATTCTGCAATTACAACTCCTTCTGCTAAGCCACCTGCTTCAGTGAAGAAGAAGAGGTCAGGGAGAGGGTTATTCTCTTGCTCCTGCCCCTCATCTGCGGCCATGAGTAGGGATAAATCTGCCCTATCATAGTAGGGATTAAGGTGATTGACATGAAGTACCCTAAGGGGACTTCTGGCAGTGCCAAGGTCTACCAAATAGATGACCTCACCCTTTTTCTCCACAATAGATGTGGTCTACTCCATTTGTCCTGGAGTGCCCTTGGTGCCACAGGCTCCAAAGCCCACACCTTCTGTCTTGGGTGGTACTCAGTTAGGACAGCTTTCTGGTCATGCCATTGCTTTTGAAGCTCTTGGCTGACCTGGAGGTTTTTAGTGGCCTTTTTCATATGCTCAGCCATCCTTGATCTTAGGCCAAGTACATATCCCACAATGTCTTGCTTGGGGGGCTTCAATGGTTGCTCCCACCCCTCTTTCACAAGACCAAGGGGACCCCTAACAGGGTGACCACAGAGGAGTTCAAAGGGGCTGTAGCCCACTCCTTTTGGGGTACCTCCCTGTAGGCAAAAAGGAGGCATGGCAGGAGGACATCCCATCTCCTTCTGAGTTTTTCAGAGTCCCATGATCATGACTTGAGTTTTGTTAAATCTCTCAACCCGTCCATTTGTTTGTGGATGATAGGGTGTGGTAAATTTGTAGGCTATGCCACACTACTCCCACATAGCTTTTAAGTATGGAGGCATGAAGTTATTAGACCTGTCTGATACTACCTCTTTAGGAAAGCCCATTCTGGAAAATGTTCCCAGGAGGGCCTTTGCCATTGCAGGTGCTGTAGTGGTCCTTAAGTGGGTGGTTTCTGGATATCTTGTGGCATGGTCCACTACCACCAAGATGAACCTATTACCAGAAGCAGTTGGAGGGTCAAGGGGGCCAACAATGTCAACCCCTACCGTTTCAAAGGGCACCCCAACCACTGGCAGTTGGATTAAGGGGCCTTTGGGGTGCCACCAGTATTGCGACTGGCTTGGCAAGTCACACAAGAGCGACAAAACTCTTTTGTGTCTTCTGACATGAGGCCAGTGAAAGTGAGGGACAAGTCTCTCCCAGGTTTTGCTTTGTCCTATATGTCCAGCCAAGGGAATATCATGTGCAATTTCCTATACTGCAAGCGAATGACCGGTCTCCTGATAGCACCAGGTTTGGGGTCCCTTGCTTCAGTATAAAGGAGATTATTCTCCCAGTAAACTCTGTGTGAGTCACTGATATCCCAATTTTGCTGTTTGACAGCTTGCTGTCTTAGATCCTCCAGTGTGGGACAGGTCTGCTGTGCCACACTCAGTTCCTCCCTAGAAGACCCCCATGCACCCAAGAGCTCAGCTGTGTCAGCTTGAAGCTCCTCTGGTGTAGGTTCTGCCCAAAGAGTTGACTCCTCCTCAACAAAATGGGAATCTTCTGGAGAGGGAGGGATAGCGGACAAGGGTTTGCCCTTTCTACCCCTAGTTTTTGGGAGCATGGGCTTCCAACTCCACTTCAGCCCAAGCTGAAGTTTCCAAATCATTGCCAAAGAGACACTCTACAGGTACATCAGTGGATACCACAACTTTCTTTGGCCCAGTAAACTCTCCCCCCTCCCCTCTCTGCACCCCCAGTTGAGATTCACAACAGCCATGGGGTGGCTAACTGTGTTGTTATGGGCGTCAGTAACACAGCAATGATGACCAAGTAGGTGTTGCTCAGGGGCAACCGGTATCTCCATCACCATAGTGACAGTCGCACCTGTGTCCCTTTAGGCATCACCCTGAACACCATTTATTAGGGGTAGTTGCTTGTACTTATCCACATTAAGGGGACAAGCAACTAAGGTGGCAAGGTCAATGCCACCATCTGAGACTAAAACACCCTCAGTAGTTTCCCTAACTAGACCAACCCCCACTACATTACCTAAAGTGAGCCCAGCAACACCCTTTGTTTGGCTATTTGTAGAGTTTTTCTCACCACCACTACTATTACTAGGGGCACTAGTGGAAGCAGTGGGGGTTGTGGTGGTGGGAAGCTTGGTGTTTCTCTTGGGACAAGTTGGGTCACTTACCCATTGGCCTTTGTTCTTACATAAAGAACACCAAGGCTTTTTTTGATGATTAGAAGAAGATTTAGACCCACCACCCCCAGAGGATTTTTGTGGGCCTGATGGAGACTCTGATGACTTTTTGTCTTTGTCCCCACCCGTATCATGAGACTTACCATCCTTCTTGCTGTCCTTGTCACCCCCTGTATGAGTTTTTCCGCTCATCCTTGTTCTGACCCATTTGTCTGCCTTCTTTCCCACTTCTTGGGGAGAAGTCAGATCTGAGTCCACAAGATATTGGTGCAACAAATCAGACACACAATTGTTAAGAATATGCTCTCTACAAATCAGATTGTATAAGCTTTCATAGTCCGACACCTTGCTGCCAAGCAAACAAACTTCTAAGGCCTTAACTGAACAGTCTACAAAATCTATCCAATCCTGTGAAGACTCTTTTCTTGTCTCTTTGAACTTGATTCTATATTGTTCAGTAGTTAAGCCAAATCCATCCAAGAGTGCAGTTTTCAGAACATTGTAGTTGTCTGAGTCATCTTCTCTAACAGTAAGGAGTCTTTCTCTCCCCTTGCCAGAGAAAGACAACCATAGGATAGCAGCCCACTGTACCTGAGGGACCCTACGAATGTTACAGGCCCTCTCAAGTGCAGCAAACCACTTGTAAATATCATCCCACTCCTTGTAAGGGGGGGGACAATCTTGTGCAGGTTTCTAGAATCAAATGTGTTTGCTCTAACACTGGAACTTCTGAAACTACTGCTGCTGCTGCCACCATGGGGAACTAACCCGAACCCGCCTTTCCCTTTCCACAGCTAGAGATTCCCTATCTAAGGCCAACTGTTGCTGCTGTAGCCTCGGTCTGGCCTCCTTCAACCTCAGCTTTCTGAGTTCACTATATAGGGATTGATCTTCAGGTTTGGATGTGTGGGACACTTCTGATACAGAAGTGACATGGAAATGAGCAGAGGTTGACCTTTTCCTAACTTGAGTTACTCTAGTGACCTGGCCTCAAGGTGTGAAGGGTACCTACCTGTGTATGACGCCTTCCCACTACCAGCTACACTAGGAGTTGTAAGGGAAAGATCTGTGGAAGGACCCTCCCCTGGGTCTTCAGGATCCTCTCCTGAATCTACCGGGGGGGGAATCTCCCTCTACCTCCCCTTCTGATTGTACCTGACCATCAGGATGCTCCTGGTCATCTTACAAGAGGAGATTCAAGGGAAATTCCTTGTTAGGGTTCTTTCCAACCCCTAAGCTTCTTTCCAAGCAGAGACCCCTCAGACTTTTGATATTCAGACTTTCATAATTGGTCTTAAAAACCCTGGGGGTAGCCTCTACAACAGACATAGTGAAAGAAAAAGTTAAGAAGAAGAGTAAAAAGTTAGCAAACTATTTAACTTAACTTTTTAGAGGAAAGGAAAAGCTTTTCTGAACTTTGTAAAACTTTTAGAAAGTTTAAAATAACTTTTTGATAGTGAAAAAATTACTGCTAGGTATAACTGTATATAGCTCTAAGTATTGGAGTGGAGTACACTTTTCTTGTGAAATGCACCAGTAACAAAGTGGTAAAGCAACTGTACGTACTTATCCCACTGCTGCACCACCAATGTAGGAGGCTGGCCTGGTTTGAAGTGGGTACCTAAGGTAGCCTTATCCCAGGTCCAGTTATCCCTTATTAGTGAAATGTAGGCAGTGTTATAGCAGCTTAGGCTGCCTAGAGTTAGCTGTAACAGAGCAGCTTAGGCTGAACTAGAAGACATGCAAAGCTTGTGCAATACCACTATAGTTACACAGTACATACTTATAATGGTGTCCCCGCACACACGAAGTCCGGGGAATTGGCCCTGGACAACGTGGGGGCAACTTTGCTAGTGCAAGGGCGCCCTCATACACAGTAATTTTGCACCTAGCCTTCAGTAAATGAAGATTAGACATATAGGTGACTTATAAGTTACTTGGTGCAGTGCAAAATGGCTGTGAAATAGTGTGTGCACTATTTCACTCAGGCTGCAGTGGCAGTCATGAAGAAAGGTTTGTATGAGCTCCTTATGGGTGGCAACAGCCCATAAGGATCTCCTGGTACCCCAATGCCCTGGGTACCTAGGTACCATATACTAGGGACTTATAGGGGGGGTCCAGTGTGCCAAACAGAATTGGAATATGGAGTCACTAATGTATAGTGACAAATTTGGTACGTAGAGAGAGCATAAGCACTGGAGTTCTGGTCAGCAGAACTTCAGTGACACAGTCAAGCATACTGACAACACATATAGGCCACAAACTATGAGCACTGGGGTCCTGGCTAGCAGGAGAGGCAAAACACACTGACAAACAGGCAGAAATTGGGGGTAACATGCCAAGCAAGATGGTACTTTCCTACACTACTGTTCAAGTTTCTAGGAAGCAGTGTACTTGTAAGGCCTATAATAAACTTTGAGCTTCTTTCCAGAAATGGTATAATTAAAGGATTAGTCTTTTGGGAATCTGACTCGGTTTTAATGCTTCCGGAATGGTTTGTGTGTTTTTTTTTGTCCCAGGCCACTTTGAAGAATGTGAGCAGTCATTAGGGCCTTTAAAAAGTCACAGATTGGTTTGCACTCTCTCACTTGTTTGTCTTCCTAGGGGTTTCTGCTCTCTCAGAGTCAAAGGAGTACTTCTCCCTTGGACCGTCCCTCTATTTCTTTCTGGGCTTCAGAGGGCTCTTTTGGAATCAATCCCTTGATACATTTTTCCTTAAATATATAGCCACGAAGATCTTTTTCATGCTTAATATTACTTCAGCCAGAAGGTTAGAAGATTTGGGATTTTCAAACTGTCAGGCTCACGACATTGTTGCTTTTCCCAATAGGATATCTCTTCATTTGACACCCCAACAGTTTTTCCAAACGTCACAGGGATGGTTCAATTATTCCTCTGGTGTTCTATATTAATCAGACCTCAGAAAGCGATAGCCTTTCACACTGGACGTTTGCAGAGCTGGGTCAATTTCACAGGGTTTCTTCTTTTTTTACAAGTGTGGTAATCTATTTGTGAACTTTGGTCCTGGAAGTAAGGGCATGGCTCCTCCTTCTTCCACCCTAAGACACTGGATATGTTGAACCAGTTCATGTGCTTACATGCACTGACGTTCCATCAGAGGCAAAGCCACACCGTGAGCAGAAGGTCAGACAATCTCTCTCAAGACCATCTATTTGGCAGCTACTTGGTCAGTGACTCACTACGACCATGTCTCGTTGCAGATAAGATGTTCATTTACACAATTTTCCATTTTTTGACACAGACATTGAGAGTTCAATACATTTCGCATAGCTGTCACAGTCTTAGTTATTTGCACTTCTGTGTTGGTCTTTTGTGAAAGGTGCGCCTTAGCTTGAGTATGTCCTCCGAAAGAAGGTTAGAGATGAGGAAGAGAAGTAAGGAAGTAATATCCAGCTTGCTTGCCAGTAATTCCATTAGTTAGATTTTCTCTCTTCCTTGTTCGGTCTTTCTCTCTCCTGCCCTTCGTCTTGGATGCAGTTTCGCCATTAGGCTTAGGCAGTTGTACCAGGATGTGGGTTGATCCATACGTGGCGTAGCACAAACAGGTGTAGGTGTCTTTTTTTGCTCTGTACATGGGTACTAGTTTAATGGTACCTGTATGGAGTCAACCTACTCTAAATGAAGGCCCGAGACACGGATGAGAACTTCAAAGTAATGAAATTTCCAGTAATTAATATGAACATTTAGCAGTCTGGTTCAAGTCTGCACAATACATTCTTTGATAAGGTTGTGGCGCATGAGTTCTGACTTTCTGGATTAGAAAGAACAGTAACACGACTAATTAAAGTTGCTTGTCAAATCATAATACACCAGGCTAAATCTTTGCTCTCCAGTGTCAAAGAACACTCATTTACTTTTTAAAGTCCCTTTTACTTGTAAACATTGTTCTGCAATATCTTCTTCAATATGAAAAAAATCACTTTTAATACTAACACACTGGAGCAAATAGAATGCAACCATTGCAAATGCATGCACTAAATATTAAATATAAATACCTATAGATATTTTTAACACTTCTCTTTAGGGACTCTAAAACGCTATGCCGCTAGTCTCATTATCAAGTGTCCGTGGTTGAGTGATGTGAAGATATAACAAAATGTACACCAAAAGTAAAACAAATAATTTTCCGTAGGTAGAATAAGCAACATGTTATATTTCTGAACACAAAAAAACATGTCTCTTCTCATGCTACCAAGTCAAGATATCGTGGTTTAGCAGTTAAATGCACACATTTTCAGGTGCAATAGCACTCTTCCACCCACAAAAGCCCCGAATTAAAAATGTTTTTCAGTGAGTGCAAAATACACATTCTGACAATGCCTTGATTTTCTTCTCTTCAAAGTGCTAAATGTGTAACAACGAAAAGAAAATCAGTATTATCATGGTTCTCACTCATGCCCCCAAACTGTGTTAGGACATTTTCCAAATTAAAAAATGTTGTCATATAAAATCAAAACAGGTCTGTGTACGGCTTACATCATTTCTGGTCGAAGCCCAGCATATGTTAGGAATTATGGACCAATAACTAAATCTCATTCTACGAAAAGCATGTGATCTATTTACTATTTGTCACACATGTATACCACTTTATTTAACTTTACAAGGTAAACAGAACATCAAGCCAATTATTCATAGGGACCTCCGGACAGTTAATTCTACAATTTATGTACAGGATCCTAATCGAATAGGAAACAGACATTTGAAAAGTGTTTTACTCAGTATTAAAAACATTATTGCACTTTAATCCTTAATGATTTGTTAATCTATGCAAAACACTGCCATATCAAATGCAACAAAATCAGAGTCACACTTTAACAAACTATCACAGAAGCCAGAAGATTCGAAATTAAATGCATGTAAGAAAAAAATACGCAGCATTGAAAAAGTGTCTCAAAACCAGTCAGGGAGGAGTAGGGGTTAGCGACATTAGATTTACATCGTTTGAACACACAATTGACACTCGCACTGCGGCGACTGAGAAACACGGAAAGAAATGTCAGTCAAGTATGCTGCTTTACAATCATCCTGTAGATTGAGCAAGGGTCTCTATAATTGCTGGAAGCACCTCTATCTTCTGTTTCACCGTATTCTTGTATCTTTTAACTGATGTTGGTTATGTGTGGGTTTTTTTAAGCATGACATTTGCATGGTTTTTGTTATTTCTTGAGACACAGGCATAAGAGATTTAGTTATTTTAATATCAGTAGTATAACACTGAACGTGTGTGAATACTTGTCATGTCTGAGAGTCTCTCCTTTCCTAGAACATTACTAGAATTCAAGGCCTTCCTTTATTTTAAAATACAAAATATTAACGGGAAAAATATACATAAAAAGGTAAGCCACTTTGGTTTTTAATCTGTTTATATTTCATTTGTTCATCTATATAAATAAACACGAGAGATGTTTTAGACTAATCAGGAATGGCATCTGCTGGATAAAGTAAAGCGGAATGTGCACCAGCAGACTGAACAATGGAATAGGCTTGCTTAGGAACTTCTGAATGGGTAGACGAAGAAAACAATGGCGTGGTTTGCTCCGATGTCGACACAGTAATGTGTTCAGCTCCCTCGGTAACAACTGTAACCTCAGTTGCTCCCTTCTGAATGAAAGCACTGAGACCTTCAAAATCTGAGCTGGTGATGTATGCCTGGTTGGCTGATGGCACATGGCTGCTGATTGTAGTGCTTGGAATTAAATCCTGATGGATGTTGCTGACTTCACTTTGATCGTGTCTTGTAAGGAGAACAGCCTGCTGACCAAGTGAGCTGATTTCATTGTTGGTCACTACAGAATCAGACGGTGCCATCAAACTGATTTGGCGCAAAACCTGCAGCTGTGCATTGTGCGCCAGGTCTTCATGATTCGGGTTACTCAAAGCATGAGGACCGTCATTCACTGACATCGTTTGTACAACAGTATTAGTCTGTGGAACCTGATGCCCCACGATTATCATGACTCTGCTCTCACTGTAGGAAGCAGCGTGATGAGGTGGGTGCGCAACCTGAAGGTGCTTGACAGCAACAGGAACACTGCTTTGTCCATTATCCATTTGAAGTTGTAGTACTGCTAGTTCGTATGTTTTAGGGTCATTATATTCTGTGTGCTGTTTTTTATGGCTACGTAGCGAATCCTCTCTAACAAATGATGCATCACAGATATCACACCTGAAGGCTTTCTTGGCGTCAAGTTTAGCCACTTGCCGTGAGCCACCCTGCTTTGGAATCACACCATCTTTTTTTTCCATAGATGACTTCTTGGATCTCACTTTGTCTCCGTGGATCTTCTTCATGTGTGTAGTCAGGTTGCTTTGCTGCTTAGTATCAAAACTGCAAAACTCACATCTGAAAGGACGATCCTTGGAGTGTATTCGCTCATGGACCCTAAGTGCAGCTTTGTTTGAACAAGAATAATTGCAGTCCAAGCATTTCACAGGCTGTTCAGGCTGGTGTGTTCGTCCATGCTGTCGGAGGCTTGTTTTGTTTCCACAGTGGAAATCACACACTGGGCACTTGAATATGTTTGAGGAGTTGTGCATGATCCTTACATGAGATTTCAAATTTCCCTTCATGGCACATATAAAATCGCAGAATTCACATTTGAAGGGTTTCTCTCCTGAGTGAACACGCATGTGTCTCTTCAAATCAGAGTTTATTTTGAATTTAGAGGTGCACAATTTACACTGAAAGGGTGCATCACCTGTGAAAACAGTATCAATATATATATTAGAGACGCATTAAGTCAAAAATCCAGTTAACATAAGATGCATAAAATAGAGTGTTAATAATGCTCAATTTACTTTTTATAATAACACTTGTAAGTTAAACCGGTTTAATGCTTATATACAATTATGTGAGAGACTAGCTGAACGCTTTCTTCTAATGCTAATTATTACGGGTTACAGAAACAACTGTTGTATTACGCAACAGGCAAACACTGTGATGCAGTTTCCAGAACCACAATAATTTGTCTAAATATAAACTTATAGTAACAGACAATTTTGCTAAGTCTGGCCTAAGGTGAGAAATAGAACTTTAAATGATGCACTGAAATAGAACTGTCAATGCTGTAATTACTAACCAGTAATAACAAGACAAGCCATACATGCATATAACTCAAGTTAACCCTATAACCTTTCAACCGAGCTCACGCCACCAACACCTGTGGACCACTCACCATCTCCTCTATAAAAGTCAAACATGCATGCATGCACTGCTCCTCAAATGGTACAAAAGGATTAGAAGAGAGAGAGGGAGAGGGAGAGGGAGAGGGAGAGACAGGGGGGGGGGGGGGGGAGAGAGAGTCTGTGTGTGTCTTGCTCCAGCCTCTGGTTTGCTGCCTACCAAAGGAGACCCAGAGAGTAGCCAACAGTAGGCAAAAATAGATTTTGTGAGTTATGCTTTATTTTCTCCAACATTTCACCCACTTTGGGTCCAAGTAGGTGTTCAATATTAAATAGCATGTTGCAGTGTTGTTGTTGGGCAACTATTTTGAACCAAAAGACACAAAGCCATGAATGGCAGGATGCAGGTGAATATGGATGTTGTGGTCGAGGTTCAGGAGGAGGTGGTTAAGTTCCTGGGTGTAGGAGGCTGAGGCTGGGGCTGAGGGTTTGTTGCCTTGCCCTTGCCTCTCTTCGACACCAAGTGTCGTGGTGAATTAAAGTCAATCTACTCCTTGATCATCAGCCTCTGTTTCTTGGGAAATTGAGGCAGTGCGGTTGATGGTTTTCCTGGGAGCACCTGGGCAGAGAGACGTTGCGGGTTTCTGGATGGAGGAAGAGCCCCTTTTTCTTCTGCCGACTTCTTAAGGCAGTTTCTTCAAGATGGAAGCCTTGAATTCCTTTGATCTAGACTAAACAGGCTCTCAGTGGTGGCTTAACGCGTCATTTCGTAGGCGCTCTTGACATCTATTTCGGTTCATAAGGGGGATGTTGGAGCCCTTCGGATGCGAGGGAATCGATGACTATCAGGGTGCAACACCCTTTTGTGGGAGCTTTCTCAGCTCTGAAGCCTTTTCTTCCTCCCAAAGAAAGCCACAGTGGACTGGAGACTGAGACTTTCTTCCTAGCTGGCTTGGTGCTGGATGCCCCAATTAACTGAACAAAAACTGTGTCAGTTGGTGGAATTAGAACGATGTTCCCATCAGGAGAGCCACTGAACAGCAGTTGACCACGTAGCGATTGCTTTCAGAGTAGTCCGTCACAAACAATTGGAGCAGTTAGGCCCAAAAGGCTGCAGGTATCATGTCAACCTCTGAACCTTTCTTCAACACTTCCAAACCCAATGACAGAAAAAAAACAAAAAAAAAAAACACAATCTAAGGCAGGAGTCGGTGCCTATGCGCATTGTGAACTAAGGGAGGAGTTACATCACATTCTGTGACCCGAATCTATGACGAAGTTGTAATGATTGAGCCCAAAAAAAGATAGCAGGATTATGCAGAACATGCGCATCTGCAGCCATGCTGGATACACACATTAACTTCCATGCAAATTCAGATCCTAGATTTCTAATGTATTCTATAAATTAGATCAACAATATCCTTATAAATGCCATCCTTGCCAGGCACAAAGTCTTAAACGTTCATAAACCCCAGGTGAAATGTTTTGCAAACCAGTCTAAAGCACCCTTCACTCATTCTTGCCTTTGGACAGAGTATTAAACTTCACCATGAGGCCTCTATAGCCAAAGCAACTGGAATAATGAGAACATGCCGCTGTGAAATTTTAGACATCAATTATGGAATTGATGCGTTTGCCACACAATCCTTCATCTGCTGCATAATATGCAAATTTCAACAAAAATATGCTGTTTCAAGCTCAAAAAAGTCACTAAAATATAGTGACGTGCACCTGCGCACTGGAAAGCAATTCTCAATGGTTGACTAGTCATCTTCCAGTTCCTTACTGCCGTCTTTAGGTGTTAAATTGAAGTGGTACGGTAAAATCCTTTCCCTGACAGTATATCCAAGTGTTTAAAAAATACAAAAAAAAACGACTATAACTTTCCAAGACACACCCTACCTCAGAACCTTCCCTACCTCAGGCAGAAGTCCCATCAAACATGTGCTCTATAAATGTTTCTGTCCCTTTGATTGAAGCCTATCAATAGCTCAATAGCTTATCCCAGAATTACTTATTGGAAATGCTCGTCAAATATGCATCTCCTTTAACCTTCCCCCAGTAGACTATAACCTTCTGACGTGGTCTTACAGTTCCCATCATTTAAAAAGTTTGGAATCCTCACTTCTCAGGCTGCCCAAGAAACACACCTTCTGTAACAACGAGAAATTAAGATTAATCTCATTGTCCCTTAATAATGCATGCATCTCCCCTATCTTCTCAATGATTCCTTTTGTAAATATAACATAAGTAAAGGTATTGGGTCGTTACACATTTTTTCATATCCACAATGCTTTTAACATATGACACCTAAACTGCTTATGACCTGCCGCTGTTTTATAAAGAAAATAAATCAGGATAAATGCACACCCCAAAACATTGTTCCAAAGCAACGGTACTCAAAGTACGGCCCGCGGGCCGCCAGCGGCCCCACGGACCTAGCTTGGCGGCCCGCGAGACGCACACCAAACGCCACATCATAATGGCAGCAGTATGTAAACATAGAAGAGGGCCGCGGGAGAATGCTCCCGCGGCCCTCCTCTGTTTACGTACGGCGGCCATTGTTTATGGCGTTGCCCTGACGATCCTGGAAGCCAAAGCCCCATAAAAGTCAGCGCTTGCAGCTAACTTTTATGGGGCTTTGGTCGTCTGCTTCCTTTCACCGGCTCCACGTCTGCTGCCCGCCTGCCTGCTGTTCCACATTTGTGGCATCTTTACAGTGCTTTGAGTCAGGTAAGGCTCTTTGGTTTTTTATTTATTTGTTTTTAATGTAGTGTGTGTTACTGGGGTAGGCGTGAGAGCAGATTGCGCTGTGTGTGTGCGCTGTGTGTGTGTGTTACTGGGGTAGGGGTGAGAGCAGATGGCGCTGTGTGTGTGCGCGCTGTGTGTGTTACTGGGGTAGGGGTGAGAGCAGATGGCGCTGTGTGCAGATGGCGCTGTGTGTGTTACTGGGGTAGGGGTGGGAGCAGATGGCGCTGTGTGCAGATGGCGCAGTGTGTGTTACTGGGGTAGGGGTGAGAGCAGATGGCGCTGTGTGTGTTACTGGGGTAGGGGTGGGAGCAGATGGCGCTGTGTGCAGATGGCGCAGTGTGTGTTACTGGGGTAGGGGTGAGAGCAGATGGGGCTGTGTGTGTTACTGGGGTAGGGGTGGGAGCAGATGGCGCTGTGTGCAGATGGCGCAGTGTGTGTTACTGGGGTAGGGGTGAGAGCAGATGGCGCTGTGTGTGTTACTGGGGTAGGGGTGAGAGCAGATGGCGCTGTGTGTGTGTGCGCGCTGTGTGTGTTACTGGGGTAGGGGTGAGAGCAGATGGCGCTGTATGTGTGCGCGCTGTGTGTGTTACTGGGGTAGGGGTGAGAGCAGATGGCGCTGTATGTGTGCGCGCTGTGTGCGTTACTGGGGTAGGGGCATTGTTTTGAAAAAGGGGGTGGGGTGGTTGTTCCCCCTCTAAGCCCCGCCCCCTCTAAGCCCCGCCCCCCGCTGTCACTTCAGTGCGGCCCTCGGCCGCAAACCATACTGCAATTTTGGCCCCCGAGAAAAAGTTTGTGAGTACCCATGTTCCAAAGAGTCGAAACAAATCCTCTATTTTTATTTTTAAAATCACTTTGCCTTTCTTGTAGGATTAAGTCCACATGAGTGTTAGTGAGCAGCAATAATTTGTAGCAAGCGCTGGCGAGACGGATTACTAGGACGCCCAGTCCACTAAGGTGGCTGGGTGGCAAACAGGACACTGGCTTGGACAAGGACTGGGAGTACGCAAGACTAGTTGTGTAATCCAAGCACGGTCATGGCCGCTCTTCCTTGTCGCTGTGTTTACATGTTATGTTATGATAAAACATTGGGTGGTTTGAAAACTATACTAAGCCAACAGATATAATAAATAAAGTTTAATGTGAGATCAACACCTGCAAAACAAGAAACACACCAATTCACAGAGCAGCAGAAAGAGGAGAGGCCACAACTAAGGACATCTGCCCGAAAGGAGACAAAAACGAGGATTAACACAACCCCACTAAGACAGGACATTCAGCCAGTGGTGGAGAGAAGGGTAAACCCCAAAACCGCTAGGAGGAAAAGGCAGAAAGGGCCCATTGCAGAGAAGTACAGCTAGTACTTTCTGGCACCTCAAAAATACAAAGGCATCTAAGGCCGTGGTACTTAAAATCTGAAAAAGTTTTTGTTATGCAAAAATGTGCAGGATTTTACACTGTAGGACAAAGCTTTCAGCAGTCAATATCCATCCAGAATAGTAAAACCAGATGGCATCAGCTTCAGAGGAATGGTAAACACAGCAGCCCTCAAGGGAGATATACTACGATTGACCGCAATGATTTATACCCGTCATATCTGCACACAGAACAGACCTGCAGAAACACAACTTAAAAGGAGAATTACTTGTTTCTACTGAGAATCAAAACCGCAAACACCTACTGGTGCAACAGGATAAGCCACCGCTGAAAGAAGAAAAAAAATGCTTCGGAGGAAGGCCCCTTATGTCATGTCCAGGCACACTTGCTGTAGTCCACCACAGTGAGAGGATGTGCAAGGAACAAGAAGATGAGGGAGAACGAAACCTGCATCAGAACATTAAAGAGTCTTGCAGAAGCGCATCTGGCGTCTAGAAGCCATGCCAACATCCTATGCAAAACTGCAAATACCACCTGCTCTGCAAAGACGGCGGCTCAAGGAAAGGCTCATGTGGCAGAAGAAAAACCCTTTCAACAGGCATTCTGACGTCGAAGACAAAGAGCAGAATTTCACACCTAATTAAATGGTGGGATTACTTGTTTCTCTCCCCCTTAAGTATCCCTGTAATGCAGGTGTTCGAGCAACCAAGCAATCAGATCGTACAGTTTGTTCAATCCTGGTGTACATTTAATGTGACCAACTGCAAATAGATTCGGCTGGATCTAAAGCAGCACGCACACGTTTGAGAAGTAGTCTGCTTAGTTCAGCTCAAACTGGGTACTACTATAGGTTAAGATGCAAATAAAGTAAAAACCTAAGCAATTGTTAGCCACTCCATAATGAGTATGAGATCAAAAGGCACTTACTTCGCTTCAATTCATAAGATGCCCAAAACGTAGTCCAGAACTTAGAAAACTGTTTAACCCTCATTTTTGTAAGTGCCAAATTGTAAGTTCTAAGACACAAAAACCTCGGGTAACATTCATGTATGTTTTTAGGTCGAGCACACAAGCGCTTTGACCTGTTGCAAGTATTGTGGGCTTTTAACCACACTCACCCTCCCGCCCATCACTTGCACTCATTTGTGGGCTTGCCTTTCAGAACTCACTTGATGTCATTGGTAAATGCTCCACATATGTCATGCCTTGAGGCATGATATGTTTTTGTCACGCCTTTCAGACTGCCTGTTACAAGGATAGTTGCACGATTGCTGACTTACTTCTACGTTGGCAACATTTTATTTCTTCTTTTGTCTCTTCCCTAAGTGCTACATGGCGGCCATCTCGCGCACAGCGTCAACAGGCACAACAGTGTCAACTCGTTGTATAAATCCTGTTTATTCAGAATAATTTGTACAGATACAATGCACTTTTAACTTTCCTTCTACCCTCTTGAAAATAAGATAAGCCTCTTTATTCGGTATATTTGTTGCACCCCTTGCATAGCGACCTGGGGTGCTTCAAGCATGTTATAGAGGTTCACAAAATAAACAATAAAAGTGCATGCGGCCTGGCTGCCTGGTGTTTATTCTGTCCTAGCTTGGCAGATTGAGTTTCCAGTCCCTTGAGCTGGCACAATGTAGCCAGGGCCTATACCATCTAAATAACAACCCTGGCCTTGAATGGGAACAAATGCACGGGTAGACACCGCACACACCAGCAAACACCAGCAAACACCACCTTTGCCAGGCTGTCCTGGGTACCGACACTGACAGACACTGCCTACATCTGGTGGCTGTTGGCACAGAGGCACCAGCAGATGCCACTTACATTCTTCGGCCAACAGACAATGCCCACATCCAGTAGAGGCAGTGTGCTCCTAATCTGACTTCCTGTTTAAAAGGCTCCCTCGAGCCATTGAGCTGACGAGCTCTGGAAACTCACCTGTGAACCTAGGAATGGTACTAAACCTGAGACGATTTCGGTGGCATTTCCAGCAACCCCAGATATTCTTGGTGGTTCTTTGGTATCTACTGATGAAGGGCACTAACCCAGAAACACGTGTCTAGAGATGAACAGTACTGTCTGCACTAACTTTAGTGAAATACTACAGATATGTTAATTGTTAAATTGCATGTACCAGGATGCAAAGGGGCGAATTCGACTGGAATGTGAGGCAGTGTGCTCCCAATCTGACTGCCCACATCCAGTAGCCTCGTGGGCCAACAGCCCAGCAAGGACACTGGCTGCCACAGCCAGGCAGACATCCAGCAACCCCCCCCCGCATGCCCTGGCTCCAAGACTCCATTGTCAGCTTCATCGCAAAGCACACACACCGTGACTGCAGACTTCAGTCTGGGTTGAGTACGGTGTGTGAGCGAGTGATGATGTGTTACTGCACAGTGTCAGACGTGACATATGACAGATACTGCCTCACCTAGCCATCCGCAACCAAGCCTGACATGTCACTCACTCCGTCACCTTTCACAGTCAAGCCTGACATGTGACCAACTCTCACCTTATGTAATGACCTTTGAGTGATCAGTCAGTCATGTGATTGCCACTTCTCCAGCTCAGCTAGCCTTTCACAGTCAAACCTAACATGTGACAGACTTATTTCCATGGGTGGTGACATGTATCTATTTCCAAGTTTTTTCGGCCTTCCTTAGGTGACTGTGGTATGTGAATACCTCTTCATCAGCCTCGTAAGCCTTGCATAGCCACACCTTAAGTGACTGGCTCTATCGACATTCAATAAGTTCCCATGGCATATGAATGACTTCACCAGTCCTGTAAGCCTTGCATGGCCAAACCTAATGAGACTGGCTCTATCCCAACTCTGTCAGCCTTCCATAAGTGACCATGGCATGTAACTGACTTCAGCAACTCTACAAGCCTTGGACAGCCGAACCTGCATGTGACGGGCTCTTTTCCACATATATTTGTCTTTCTTAACCGAGCCTGACTTGTCACATTTGCCGGACCCACAGCAGAATATCTGATACAGATATCATATCGACTGACTCTGCCTGAGCTCTAGCAGGCTTTCACAGCTGCACCTGACGTGCCCTGTTGGCCTCTCAGATGTCAGCATCATGTGACTGCCGCGACAACATAACACAACAAAGATTAGCATAACAACATAGCATACCATAATATAATACAACATAGCATAATATAAAACATAACATAACATAGCATAATATAACACAACATAGCAAAACATAACTCGGCATAGCAGAACACCACAACATAACACAACATTGTATAGCATAACGCAACATAACACAACATAGCGTAACATTAGACAAAATAACATGGCATAACGCATCACAACTCAATAAAGCATAGCATAACAATATAACAAAGCATAACAGCATTGCACAACACAACAGCATTGCACAACACAACACAGCATTGCACAACACAACACAGCATTGCACAACACAACACAGCATTGCACAACACAACACAGCATTGCACAACACAACACAGCACTGCACAGCACAGCATTGCACTGCACAACACAGCACAACACAGCACAACACAACACAGCACAACACAGCACAACACAACACAGCACAACACAACACAGCACAACACAACACAGCACAACACAACACAGCACAACACAACACAGCACAACACAGCATTGCACTGCACAACACAGCACAACACAGCACTGCACAACAACACAGCACAACACAACACAGCATTGCACAACACTGCACAACACTGCACAACACAACACAACACAGCATAACACAACACAGCATAACACAACACAGCATAACACAACGCAGCATAACACAACGCAGCATAACACAACACAGCATAACACAACGCAGCATAACACAACACAGCATAACACAAAACAGCATAACACAAAACAGCACAACAACTGAGCATAACAATTTAGCACAGCATAACAACTTAGCACAGCATAACAATTTAGCACAGCATAACAATTTAGCACAGCATAACAACTTAGCACAGCATAACAACTTAGCACAGCATAACAACTTAGCACAGCATAGCATAACACAATTTAGAACATAGCACAACATAACACAGCATAACATAACGCTTAACATAACACAACATAGCATACCATAACACAACATAGCATACCATAACACAACACAGCACAGCATAGCATACATACCATAACACAACATAGCTTAACATAACATATAGCATCCCATAACACAATATACCATACCACAACATACCATAAAACATACCATAATGTAACACAACATAGGATAACATAAAACAGCATAACGTAGCATAGAATAACACAACACAAAGCATAGCATAACAATACAAAATAGCATAACACAACAAAGCATAACATAAAACATAAGACAACATAACAGAACACAACACAACACAACACCACAACACAACACAACAAAACAACACAACACAACAACAGAACACAACACAACAGAACACAACACAACAGAACACAACATAACAGAACACAACATAACAGAACACAACATAACAGAACACAACATAACAGAACACAACATAACAGAACACAACACAACAGAACACAACACAACAGAACACAACATAACAGAACACAACATAACAGAACACAACATAACAGAACACAACATAATATAACACAACATAATATAACACAACATAATATAACACAACATAATATAACACAACATAGCATACCATTAAACAACAAAGCATAGCTTAACACCCCAACATAGCAGAACATATCACACTATAACACAACATAGCATAACATAACACATAGCATAGCAGAACATCACACAACATAGCATAGCAGAACATCACACAACACAGCATACCATAACACAACATAATATAACACAACATGGCATAGCCTAACACAACATGGCATAGCATAATACAACATAGCGTAACATAACACAACACAGCACAACATAAGAAAACATGGCGTAGCGTAACACAGCATAAGACAACATAGCCTATGATAGCGTAACACAACATAAGACAAAGTAGCACAACATAGCATAACAAGACAGTATAGCATAACATAAGACGAGATACCATAACACAACATAAGATAAGACAACATAGCCTATCACAACATAAGACAAAACAGCATAACACAAAATAGCTTAACATAAGACAGCATAGCACAAGGCAACATAAGGCAACATAAGGCAACATAAGGCAACATAAAGCAACATAAAGCAACATAAAGCAACATAAAGCAACCACGCAAAACAACGCAACATAACCTAGGAGAACACAACAACAGACAACATCGCCTATCTTAGCATAACACAACATAAAACAGCATAAATTAACATAACACAACATAGCATAACACAACATAGCATAACACAACATAGCATAACACAACATAGCATAACACAACATAGCATAACACAACATAGCATAACATAGCATAACACAACACAGCCTATAATAGCACAAGATAGCACAGCATAACCTAACACAGCATAGCATAACACAGTGGTTCCCAAACATTTTCGACCCACGGCTCCCTTGATCTATTGGCCACTGGCTGCGGCTCCCCATTATGTTACTTTTTGTTGGCGGGTGGGGGATGTAAGCCTGGCCTAGGGAGTACATCCATTTTTCTCCCTGAAAAGAATTGGGATGACGCCAATGAAGGTATTGTAATTCTATATATAACTGTAAAAAATACAAATGTAACAGTTGTTTAATTACAGCATGCATAGGGTTTTTTAGTAAGGGGAAAATATTGGTTGACGGTAACCCTAGTAAAATGGGCAGGTCTCATTTTTATGTAGTTATAACATAACTGTTTAAATATTGTGAAATGTAGAATCCCTTTAGTTGTGTTTAACCACCAGAGGGCGCTCAAGGACAAAATTAAAAAAGAGCTGCTACAACTGAGTAGTTTTATTTTGTACGAACTGGCCCAAGGGCTATAAATAGCTCAGTGGTTCCCAAACTGTGTGCGGCGCCCCTGGCTAGTTTTGATGGCGCACCAGCGAGCCGTGGCGCACAGATTGGGAACCACTGGCATAACATAATACAACATAACATCACACAACATAACCCACATAATTCCACACTGCATACATCTACTCCATTTCAGACGAAAACACATGGGTAGAAAACGTTATCATTAACAACGTCAATTGCTCTAACTCTAGCAAATGCGAGGACTATTTCGTTGTGAAAGCTCTTTATACATTTAATGTTGTACAAAATATTTAGGATGTAAAAGTTGCAAGAACTGCACTGATATATGCTGTCACCACTAGATGTCACTGGCATACCATGGTGGAGTTAAAAGCTAATACCATGAAATTTTAGCTCCTTCCACAAAAGATATTACATGATTTCAATGAAAACAGAGATCAGAGAATTGAACAATGAAGGATGGAAGCATCTTCTTCACAAATACGCCCCCATTTACACATTAATGGGAGAGACAGTGCTAGGAAGTGTCTTCGGGCATAAAGCTTTTAAGCGGAGTGTCTTCGTTTAGAATAATCAAAGACAGTAGTGAGCCGATGCCATGACGTGTCGGGTATTTTAACCTGTGCAGACTGCAGTTTAAAAGGTCCTAGGCATGTTAGAAAAGTACAGGGGATTAAATCAGTGGCCGAAATGCATTACAATGTATATATAAATAAGTATCATAAACTAAATGAAAAATGAATGCATGTTAAACAAATAAGTCAGATATGCACTTTTTGTTGTTGTGAAAGCTCTATTGTTTAATATAATCACTTCATATATCTCTGTGTGTAACCTGAGAGCTAAAGAATCGAATCTGGTTGCTGCAGTGAGGAATAGTGGCTTTTGTGTTTTTTAGCGTTACGAGGTCCCACCGTGTGACCAAAAAAAAAAACACAACACTGAATATGTGCGTAATTATTTTAAACTTGCATTACACACAGTATAAGCTAGGCACGAAAAGATTTAGGTTTAAGGTTAAAAAAAAGAGCTTCCAAAAAAGTTGTGAGTAATATGCAGTCTGTGTACCTAGTAGAAACATTTTTTAACTGTCCCTTAAAAGTACACAATCCATAGATGATGAGGTGATCTTTAAATACTGTTCAAAATAATTCTCAAGTGACTCCATCAATTAAAGACAAACCCGGTCCCAAACACCCTTTACGTCTGCAGATTGAAATAAATGCAAGTGTGTATATTTGATTAAACAGCAGATACCATGGGAAAAAAGACCGGTTTCTTGTTCAGCTCTGTCCTTCCTCTGCTTCACAGCAACACCGGAGACTCTCTTCCTATCAACTTTAGCTGAGGCATCTCAAATATTGGAATTAACTGTTCCTGAACGGTTGTCTTAGAACATAAAGGAGGGGAACAGTTTGGCAAAAAAATTAAACAAGCATTTGCAATAAAATAGGTCTCGTGTTTGCTCGAGTTAGAGCTATTAACGTTGTAAATTCGTAACTGGACTTTTCACGCCACTTAAATTGAAAAAGGAAAGTAAAACAGTTGACATAAGTGAGTCACTTCAAAGCGCCATGGTCGCCATTAGCTTGAGGGTGAAGGAGAGACACAAAGGAAAAATAAGTTTACTCGCAGTAAAACGTATCAGGGATCGTGCAATTTTCCATGAAACAGGGACAGTCAAGGCGATAACAAAACGGGCCCAAGGAGCGTTTACCAATGATAGCAAAGGATTTTTGAAAGGACAGCCCACCAAGTGATGGGCGTGCTGTGGGTGTGGTTAAAAGCCCACAATTCTTACAACCGGGCAAAGCATTTGCGCGCTTGACCTAAAAAGGAAAGGCACGTCGAGCCCTTCACATCGCAACCGCTTCGGCCTCTGGATTAAATGGTGCTGTAAACCAATGCAGGATTCTTAGAGAGAACGTTTTTGTAACACAAATTTAAAACATTTGACAACTTTGTGGTGATTTACACAAGAAACATTTTTATAGGGCTGTTGCTCCAACAAAATGCATAGACGACTTGCTGGTAATATTTACCATTACTAGTCGTCCTCTTACTTGTCCAAGTCTTAACAGTGTGATGTGGACCGCATCTTCCAGACAATCTATAGCCAGAATTGGTCGACACTAGCGCAGAGCCACTACTATGTCATAACCAGAGTATCACCCACAGTATCAGCCAAAAAGTAACAAAGGCAACAAAGGCCGACCAATCCAGGAGGGGGTGTGGGAGGTCAAGAAATGGATGGGGCGAGTAAGAGTAGGACAAGGAATGCTTTAAATAATCAAGGCATTACCTTCACGTCCCTCTTTCTTGCCCCATTATAACGATGTGAGGAGTTCCAAAGCAAAACCCCGGCAATCTAACCAATTAAAAAATAAAACTTGACACCAACAACACGTTGATCAACTCCTCAAGCTAGGAAAGACTGGACTGAATGACCCAAACAGCAAACCTCAGTCCATTGTGTGGGATGACCTAGTAAGTGTTCTCATTTAGAACACCGTATGGCAGGGATTCCATGCTAAGGTGAATAGTGTTGGGGAGTTCTAAAGGTATCAGTTAAGGCTTGGAGTCTGATGGCTGAGGTGCATGAAAGGGTGTTGCCACTGTTACCCTGGTGTGTGTCTTCTCTGACATCTATAAGGCACCACAAACTGGCGATGAGAACGCAGCAGCCTGTCAATGAAAGTTTTCACCTTAACATCGGGCTGCACAACTTACATGTGCCCACCAAGAAAACTGTTCCTCAATGCTGCTGTTTGTTTGCTGACAGAAGACTTCTAGGAAAAAAGGATTGCTGTCTGGCATGAGGAAGGTGTATCAGCGTGTCTGGTGAGGCGTCACAGGTCTTGGGAAGCCTCTGTGGCTTTGAGGCCCGCTGTGAAACACGTTTGTGCTCCACGGAGCGGTTAGGAAACTGATGCACCAGATCTGCAGAGAGGGGAGAGTTGGTTGAAATACAACCCCAACTCTCATCCGAAATCGGCCTGTTCACTGGCGTACTGATGCAAGGCTGCCATCTTGATTTTGGGCAAAACAAGGCCCACCTTCCACTGAAACAGACCTGACTGTATACATGATGCAAATTAGCAGCCCATTTGAAGTATTGGGACATTTCACATAAAGGTGTATCGGCACATGGAGTTAAAAAGGGAATAGAGCATCTAGGTACAGGCTAACATGAAGGAACAGAAGTTAGCGCCTGCCTATTTCGATGATAGGCACACACCGCTTGGGCCTGCCCATCTCAGTGACAGGCACACCATTTGCTCTTAACTAGGGCAGAAACAGGTTTGTTTATTCCATTCCATCTCCAAGCCGAGTATTGAATAACTGTAACTGTCTGCCGGTAATTGGAGAAACATGTTACTTCAAGGTTGAGGGCAAGTGAGTTGTTTTGGGTAATTTTCAAGCACCAACTTAACAACATAGTGTTGTTGTGATATAATTAATTGATGAGAAAATTATTTTCTTGAAGCCTATCAAGTCAGTGAAAGGCACACATTGATTCACTACGATAACAAAAGTTATTATACGATTGTTAGTATTTTTGTATTTATTCAGATTTACTGTACCCACACAAAAGAAACTGGTGTATATGGTGAACATTGTGACAAGTAAGTGAAGTATATTTCTGTCAGGGATATTGGTCTATTATGATTACATGACAATGTGAAATGCAGAATGTCATGCCGCATCCATTTTTCTTATGCAGTCCAGGAGAATGTGTAATTAAATGGCAAAAATGGAAGAACATATTCCCCAATTACGCAAGGATTGGTGGCACAATTCGGAATGCAAAAATTTGTTACTGCTGCATTGTGTTGGAGGTAAGAGTCAGGAGATTTTAGATATTTTCCCTGAGCGCAGCAGATCAAAGATCACTAAATGAATATGATTTGCAAAATTAGACAGACATTATCTTCAATGTATAAGCATGATTATGGAAAGACATTACTTTGGGTGGCGGGCACAAAGCAGAGAGAAAATCGATAGAGGATTTTGTAACAGCGCTAGGCAAGTGGCAGCAGGTTGTCAGTTTGGGGTGCAACAGAAGAGAGAATTATGTGATCAATGTGTACTGAAATGTTATAATGGCAAAGTCAGAGAGGAGCCCTGGTTAAAGGATGAGTGCCTCTCAATGAAGTAACTGCAGTTGCTAAACATGTAGAACACATTATAAAGTGTGTGGATGAGCTGAGTAGCGCAAAGAATAAGTCAAAGGTAGAAATAACTGACAAAGTAAAGTAGTAGTAGTAGTAGTAGTAGTGTCATGTTAAACTGAAAGCCACACATGCAGTGGAAGGGAAAGCCACACATGCAGCAGAAGGGAAAAGTTACACCAGAGTTTAGGGGTGCATCTTTCAGATGTGGAAAAACTGAGCAAAAGGGTAATGGGAACATATGCCCGGCATTACAATACACATGTAATGCATGCAGGCGAAAAGGACCCTTTTCAAAATGTTGTAGAGGTAAAGGGGGAAAGAGATGAGATAAGAGGTGAGAGATGTCTCTGGTAGGTGGACGCAAGAGTTATCATCCAACTGATAAAGTAAAAAATGAGGGGGTTGTTTTGGAGATGAAATCAATTTGTTCACACCTCTCCATAATTTAGAAAAATATGTTTGATGCACATTTTAGAGACAAGATCAAAATGAGCAGAAGGGATATAACCCATGCAGGGTATATATGTGTGCTCTTTGAGATTTGGGGACTACTTCATGGCATCCGCTGAATTTTAGAGGGAAAATGTTAACAGGAAAAATGTATGTATTTAAAAAGCGAGATTAAATTTGCGTTGGGCACAAAAGTTAGGTGTAACTCTTAACCTCAATGCTGAACCACATGGTCAAGTACAAGAGATAAGTAACAACCCAGTACAGTTTGGAAAAGCGCTTGAAGGAGCATTCTGCAATGAGTTGGGGTGTTTGGGAGAATACAAACATCATTTCAGGGTGAGGGGTTTCACAACCCATCGCAGCAAAGTGCGCAGAATATTGTTGAATGTTCAGGATGGAGTACAGAGAAGGACTGAGTCTTTAATTACGTTGAGGAAAACTGAACCAGTAGAAGCCACCAATTGGTTGGCTCCCATAGTGGTGGCAAAAAAAGCCAATGGAGAAATTCAAATGTGCATTGCCTTTAGAACACTTAATAGAGGTTGTAGTGGACAGGATTCCTCTCCCAAAAAACTGGCAGGATTGTTTCAACTCTGGCTGATGCCTGTGTTTTCACGACCTTAGATCTGGCGGCAACTTATCAAATTGAAATAGAGAAAACTTTCTCAGGAACTTACAACCTTTATCACACCTATTGGGACATCTAATGCAAATCCTTTCAAAATAGTGGGGAAGTTGTAGCCACCACACCAGCTCAGAGTGAAGAATTGTAGTTCAAAGACAGAACACTGCCTTATTATTGAGAAGGTGGATCTCAATGATTTAGAAGGGGTGATAGAAAACGTGACATGTGGAGTCATACCCAGAGAACCAGGAAAACGCCAGTCATCATGAAACCTTTGATTCTGAGCTAATATTTCACTGGAACAGAGTACTTGGTCAAAGGATCTTGCAGGAAAGATTGAAGTTACTTTGCAAAGGAAGATTCAACAACACACGTCAGTCTGACACCAGTGACAATTAAAGGTCTGTCCTCATTAAAACCAGTTTTTATATTTGACAGCTTGGTTGACAATCCAGAAGCAGCTAGAAAAGACTGAAAAACTTAAAGACCCATTTGGCTTCCTTTGCTGATGATCCCAGAAGTAACAAATCATCTAGGAATGAAAACAGTGTCAGCCACTGCAGATGTACTAGAAATGCAACTGACACTACATTTGTATCATTACTCAGGGCCAAGCTGAGCATGTCTAAAAGTGAAGTTCTTGCAGAGCACACCAAAAGGTAACAAAAAGGTATCATCAGGATTCCTGGGCCATTGACATATGCAAATAAGAATCCATCAAGTCCAGGATTATCAATGAGTGTCCATCAGCCACCAAGAGAATTATACATTGAAGAAGTCTCAATCTTGAACGGTCGAGGAACAACCCATTTTGCATTTTTAGGGCTACAAAAAGACAAAATACATCCATTCTCATGAACAGGAAAAACAACAGAGTACACCCCTTGACGTCTCTAATGCCAAGACAGGCATGATGGCATTCTTGCTCAGCAGGTGCTTTATAGTAAAAGGACCAACCCTCTAAGCACCCATTAGTCTGAAACAGATGCCTCCATTGTTTGATGAAAGCTGTGAATACTTCTGCCAACTAGCAACAAGAGGCCAGTCTGGAGAGACTATTCAGACTTGGTGATGCATGCTTTTTCTTTCATCTTAGATTTTTCCATCCCCTGCAATGAACTCTCAGAGCCGGAGAAGTGTTGCTCACTATACGATTTACTAAAAGGACAAGGCCAGCTATAAAATGAAGATCTTATTAGTCCTCCGATTTTGCTCCAAAAAGAGAGGTTCCTGGGAACAGCTATTGCTTTTTTCAGATTCATTTGTGTTTGAATCACAAAAAAAGGATCATACAAGCTGCTGTGGTTGAGCCCCCCCTTCAAGAGAGGAAAAATAAATTTTCAAGCATGCACAACTGCCATACTTCTATCTAATGTGATGACATCTAAATTTGAGGAGATCTAAGCCAATCATGTTTCCATATGTTTTAATTTGACTCTGGGGTGTGGGTCGGAATTTCTTTAAAAAGGCTTGTTCTTGAATCAAGAGAGAACGGACAGCAGAAAGAAAGATGAATAGAATGTTATACATGCTTATGCACTGATGCCAAGAGAACAAGACACACATCTTATTTGTTCATTTGAGTGAGAAATCTAAGCCAATGGTTCCTGCCTCCCTCATAACATGCAAACGACCTGGAATAACAAACCTTCGAAGCTCATACATATACACCTGATGCTTCCAATATGAGAAGAGGTTGTGTATTGGTGGCTCAACTCCTTGCTGGCTTGGGTTGTAACTGAACAATAGTAATATTACTAACATCTTATTAATAACTAGGATAGAGCCTACCGAGTGTGGAACTATAGTTTCTAGGGATAAAAACAACTGCTTTAAAAAAAAATGTAAGTAGCAAACAATCATCATAGGTGGGTCATAAATAAACATACATTAACATTAATTTTGTTTTGTGCCTACTTCTAGCGTTTAGTGACCAGGGCTCCTTACACAGAAACCTGCGAGTCTCTGACAGGAAAAATGTTTTGATCAAAAACATACATAGCAAACAGTTTTCTTTCCTCATGGCTGCGATAAAAGTCAATGACGTATTGTTCTCTTCAGTTAAGAAACCTAGTCAAGGTGTGCTTCTCCTCCCACTCACCAAACAGGGTTTTATGGGTTCAGATAAGGTCACAACCCCACCTTTACCCTACCCTGTTTGCTGTTCTGCAAAATCTACTTTACAAAATCATGTTAAAATATATTTCTTAATTTAGCCGACTTTAAGAGGCTGTGATAAATGTAGTTCCGTATATCTGCTTAACTATGAACCAAATGTTTCTCCTAAAAAAACAAACAAAACAAAAAAAACACACACAACCACTTTCTGCATGTCAAGTTTCAATTACATTATTGAGAAGCTGAAGTAGTAGTAGGCTACCTAACCCACCATATTAAAGACATCCATTTACACTGTTGAATATTCAGACGCTGCCACAGACGCACGCACGCACGCACACACACACACACACACACACACACACACACACACCCCATATACACACAAACATGGGTTGTTTAAATTACTCTCCCACAGCTAGCTGCACAGTGCAACATGAGGGGGCAGGTTTCTTTGAGCTACAAGGCAGTAAGGATGGCATGTAAAGTTAGATAGTACCTGGGCACCACGCACAGTAGGGCCGCATGTCTCTTCAGTTCCTAAAAATTTGGATTTTTTAGGTCTCCTTGGTTTACCCATTTGCCCATGGCTCATTGGACTTTCAGCCTAAGATTCTGACATTCGAAAAATACCAAAGCATAGACTACTCAATTGGGAGGATGACATTTATTTTAATATACATATCCCGTTCTACCGCCTTCTTCTCCTGCTTTAAACATGCATACTTGGTAACATGTACAAGCCTACTGCATTTGTGTTTTTTTCTCTTCAGATGTCTAATTTTCTCTAGCAATTTCAATAAAGTTAAGCACACTTACATTTGTAAAAAACTGATTTGGCCAATGTCACAAATCAAAACCTGCTGTATTCCTATTCTCGCAACCGAAAACGGGGTTTTAAGTGTGAAAACAAAACTGGTAGAAATGACGCTCCATGTGGTTGGAATCCATAGGATTGACTATGTTAAGTGAGCTTCGAGGGTCTCAGAATTTATATCCATGTTCTGAATGAAATACATGTGTAGTGATCATGTTAAAAAGATATATTCCGTTTTTTTTTCATACAGGCAATGTAAAAAATAAAGTTATTCCTGAGCAAGGGTAGATGGGGTTAACATTCTGTACTACAAATAGTATAAAATTGGTTAACTGCAACTTTCCAATGCACTTACCAGTATGGGACCGCAGGTGTACAGTAAGCTGGCTGGAGTTGCGGCTGGCATATGGACAAATTTGGCATTTAAAGGGGCGCTCGTTCGAGTGAATCCGTAGGTGCTTGTTCAGGCTGCTGCTGTCTGCAGCCGAGTAGTCACAGTTCTGACACTTGTAAGGTTTTTCTCCAGTGTGACATCTCATGTGCATCTTCAATTTATCTTTACGGCTAAAACATTTACTGCAAACTTTGCACTTGTGAGGTTTATCTCCTGAAAAAAAAGTCATTAAAAACTAAATAACTAAAAGTAAGAATTTAAACAATTTATATAACTATATGAAGGAGACCTGTGGTCAGAAAGAAACCGTGCTGATTACTACTTAAATAATGCTTGGCTGAATCTCTTTTATAAGGATTAACCATGAAGTCCTGACATACTGTGAAATTTCATAATTTGACTACCGGATTGAGATGGAAAATCCTGTATAACACACACGTAACCACACCAATTGCACTCAGCTGCTACAATGAAAGTCGTATAACTTAACAGCATTATGAATGGGTAAATTTAACCTCTAACTTTGATTGTTTTAGGTATTTGAGATTTCTCTCGACCCAAACAAATGCACACATCTCTGAGGACATCTATGGTGTGAAGATGATTCTACGCTTCGTAAGTACTGACAATGGCAGCCCAGATTTAGAAATTCTAACCAAGATACATTTTTTTTTTACATTTCAACATTAAGCTTCTATCTCAGTGTATGCAAGTCTACATTGGGACTGATATAAAGTCTTCAGTTCAGAGGGGTCCTCTTATAAATAAGATGGGCCAATCTTGAATGCCCACTCTCAAATGAGGTCAGTAGACTTAGCATGTGCCTAGGTTGTGCAAAAATGGTTGTTAGAGGTGTTATATTCAAGTCCAGTTCATTGAAAAGACAATTTGAAACCAGGTAAAACCGCAAATTAGACGTACTCCATTCCATTGGTCTGGATAGGGAACTATTAAGAAAAACAAAGTCAGACAGGATGGAAAATTGCTCAGTTCTGACAATAAAAATGTGTTTAATTCAAAACATTAAAACACTGGAGAGGAGTGTAACAGTAAAGCTGTAGAGATAGGACTTTTTCACAATTTGACCATACCCAGGAGCTTATCAATGATAAATGGGGAAATGGTGGTGGGTTTGCTGCATGATACATTATTTGTTTTATCAGTGTGTTTAATTATCTCAGAGAAAGAAATTAAGGCAGGCACTTGCATACTTTTACCGAATGGAAACTGCCACAATATTTTGACAGCCTTCAGGGGGAGGAGTGTGAAGATACTGAAATCCGCATAATTCAAAATTATGCATAGGGCCAGTGAAATATGCAACAATGGAGGACGAAATCTTGTAGAAGGGTTGACCAATTTAAGCCGCACTAATTGAACACAGTGTGCTTTGCTAATTTGTCAGTTTAATACACATTAATACTGTCTGGGACAGGTTTCATCTCCTTGGGTACACATCGTCTTCTAAACACAGCAACCATCAACTGCAAGGTGGCCAGTTAGCCTTTGCAAAGTCTCTGACACTATGTGACCCTAGCGTGGTGCTCTTTTTTGCAATAAATTCTGAGATTCTGTATCAGATGGCGAATTATGTGACAAGTCTGGCACATCCATAATTATGTGAAAAATGCCACGGCTAAAGAGTAACAATTAACAGTAGCCCCGAATTATACAGACTTGATATTAGACTACCAGTAAATTACACTAGACTGGTATGCAAAGTAGAGGTAGATGTTTGAGATGCAAGCTAGAAAATAGGCATATTGTGAATACCTCATGGAAATGCATTATACTACATGGATTACGAAAGCTAAAAATCAGGAAGACGACCAAAAAATGTGTGAAAACAAAAAAATGCACTCCAAAATCGATAAACTTCCACAGGCAAAAATGGTTAGTAACTGCTTTAACCAATCGGTATAAATGTTTTTTTCAGAATATCCATCAAAGACAACATCTTTTGCATCAGAAGTGTTAGAGGTTTGGCAAAAGTAGCATTTTAAGAAAATATCTTTACAAACTAATGATATAGAATCATTTCTTTAGCACCACGTGAGGATATTTCTTATATGTTTTAGAGGCTAAGTAGCAAAGTAAGATACATATAATTTGGTACACACTAGCTGAACATTACCTAGCCAGGCACACAAATGTAACCTTGACCAGATAACACAGCCTACTCTTAGAAACACAAAGTCATAGTTTTGGTTTGTTGTCATACACTAGTGTTGTCTTCCAATATTTCAGTCTTTTTTTGTCATAGGTGTATGGTCACTGGCACTTGTCAACGGGGCCCAGAGCACAGAGAAGCTACTGGGTCCCAATCCTAGGGGGTACAGTAGTTTGCCAATGGAGTCCCACCGCTCATCTGATTAAGGCTCTTTAAATTGGGCCAGTTACAACCTACTTGGCACTTGACTTTGCTGACAGTGAGTGGTGAGCAGTGAAAGGCTTCTCAGGGAGACGGATTAGGGACAAGAGCTCAGAAATCAGTCTCAAACAGACAAAATAAGATAAATTTCAGCCCAGTGCTGATTCTCTAGTAGAATAAAGCACTTTCAAAAAATATTACACATTTCAATCTATCCTCTATACAGCGCTGACGCAAGCTGTGCTAAAAATCATGAGGTACTACAATCCCTTCCCCTCTTTGGTATTCATCTTCCCTCCTGCTTACATCAGCACCTCGTTATTATCATCCACAAAATATTAGGAATAGGCAAGGCTCAGGTGCAGACTGTTCACTGTTTTCATAAATTCAGTAACTAGCCAAGTTCAAAGCCTTAGGATTTCTTTTGTACCAACCAGTCTCAAGAGAGCACAGCAGTTTCACCCACATGTGTCTCAGCTGCTTTGATACCTAGATGCAGCTAGGCCCTGAGATTACCTGCCACTGTTCGGCAGCAGTCTAGGCTGTGCGGAAGAAGTGGGGATTATTCCACATGTTTCGGATGACTACTCTGGGGCCGAGCGGCTGTGTGTAGGACAATTTCTGTGGGACTGACTCAGGCGGGCTCCTTTGGCAGCTTCAATTCTTAACAATGGCAGCAAGCTGAATCAACTGCGAACTGGCACTTCATCTGGCAGTATCTGTGATGTCTAGGCAGAGTAACTCCTAAAGGGCCAATGTAGTTGCAGCTACAAGGCCAGTCTGAGGCTTCCTGCTTGGGAGTTGCTTCGATTTTTGTAACCGGTGGTGACGGCACCAGTCACTCATTCTGCAAAAGGCTGCAGGTCCACTCAAGTTGACACTCCCTGGCACAGCCTTAGTTGCAGATTCTTAAAAAGTGTGCAGAAAAAACAAAGCCCCGTTCTCAGCGCGGATCAATCCTGAATCGCTTTCAAGTTAGTCAGCTTCCTCCCAGATGGTCATCACAGCGGAAGAAGCTGGGATTCTCCTTCATTGGACAATGCCTCTTCCTTCTGGGCCAGGTACACTACTACTTCCCTCTCTCAGCAGGCAGTCTTCTAGTTTTTTTCAGGCAGAACCTCAACTCTTACAGTAGAACACCCTTTGTGTAAAGTTATGCTTCTGGCAACAGGGAGCAATGGGTCTGTCTGCAAGCAAGAACATCCACAACATGAGCAAAATTCGGGTCTGACTTTTCTGTACCTAGCTGTCTTCATCCTCTCTAATGCAGTTATCTGGGACAGACTAGAGAGCAGGCTTGGCGTTGAAAAACGCCTCACTACGAACAACAGACACTGCAGTCCTGCCTTCACCCCTACCATCTACCACATGACACTGCTCAGAAGAACTAACCAGCAGACCCTTGCTAACATACTCTTCATAGAATTTCTAAGGGTAGCCTGGTCATGATCTTCAAGTCAGTGTCTGGGTTTCCACTCTCAACCACAGGAATGTAGACAATATACTTTCACTGTCTGTGAATCTAACCCCACCCTTCTAGGCTTGGCTTAATCAACCAACGTACACAGCACCTTCAATATCCAGCTAGTGCTTGTGTTTTTAATAAGAAAGTCCTTTTAATTGCACAACCACACTACCTACTACACAATGCAAATTAGTATGTAGGGTAAAGACTCTAGATATGATCAGCCCTGTTGTGCTACAGCAGCTTATTTCTCTTGCTAGCCGCTCCGTGGTGGCCACTCTTTAGCTGGTACTGTCTCCAGTAGTCAAGTACAAACTTGAATCAGGTACAGGTGCAATCTTTAGTTTCCCCACAAGTGAAAAGTGCACTCAGTTCACAATGTTGTCTTATCCCCTTTCCCCCAAACTCTTTTCCTCATTCCTTCACAGTGGATCCACTGCCCCTCAATACTCCTGTTAGTAGGGGTCAAGACAAGCAAAGATAGTCCAAGGCTGCCTGGTAGGTCAGGTGTGGGCTACGTCTACATCTACATGTCGGTGCGGTTTATTCCTTCTGTGCAGTGAACCCCAGCTGCTGCATGTAGGTTGTGGACCCTCCCAGGTCGGTGTTGAAGTTACAGCCCAGATAAGGCTGATGCAAGGAGCACAGCCAATGGAGCTGTGAATGAGCTAATGGCAGCTGCAGTCCTCATCATGCCAAAGCAATTAGCACAGCAGAGGCAGCCCTGGCTGGGACAACAGCAGTTACAGCCCCAACCAGAGACGATGGTACTTGAAAATGTTCCCTCCACAGCCTGTTTGTAAAGTGATGCTTCTTACAGCAGGCAGCACTGGAGCAGTCACCAAGCAGGGGCCACGACAACATAGCACCATCAAATGTGAGTTTTCTGGCTGTCATCAGCCCCTATGAAGCAGTAATCTGTGACAGGCAAATGCCAGACCTGTCCTAGAGACATCCTCATCTTGTACAAAATATAACACACTCCACCTTTCACCCCTACCATCAACCACAGGGCAGAGCTCAGGAAGACGTAGTTAGAAAGTTAGAAGGCCCTTGCCAACAAACTTTGTGAATTACAAAAAATAGCTCTGTCGCCATCCTCCTTGCTTCAGTGACTAGTACTCTTCCACTGTTTAAGGAAGCTATTTTCACCATCCATTTGTGCCATGCTAAGTCTGAGGCATCCAATCTGAATCCCCAATGGCTTCTGTAATCAGACACAGAACTGTACTACCAAACATGTTTTACATGTTCAACTTTATACATGCACAACATTCACAGTGTCAGCAGAAGGTTGTGGGTCTCACATAACGATGGAACTTGATGCGAGAGGGGTCAGCAAGCCAATCTCCCACTGACAAAGATAACATTGGCAAGGCCATTTAGTCTTACCTTTGGGACCTATCAGTTTGCCAATAGTTTGTATTTATGCTGTACAGGATCCCTGATGCTGGGCAGCATTGGCTTAGTAATAAATAAATAAAAGCTGCTACAATGCACCTGCCCACCTCATTTTGAATGTACAGAACAAACATGCATGTGCCTACAAACTGATGCAGGAGCTTTATTTTCCTTTTTTTATGGATCAACGTTGGCTCTGTAAATAATAAAAAGCAGCACAAAAGGATTTTTTTTTTTTGTTTTTTTTTTAGGCGTGGCAAGGGGAAGCAAATTGGAGGGTGCTTGTGGGGAAGAAAGGAAATGCCATGCGAAGCAACACGGGGCAGAAGTACAATGTTGTGGGTGCGGAAGCAATACAGAAGACCAACCACATGAGGCAAGAGAAGAAAATGGATAGAAGGGGGCACAATGACCAGAGAAAGAAAGAGAAAGAAATAGAAAGCTGCTGGTGGTGTAGCACACGTGTGAGACGGGGAAGGGGCACAAAATAGTGACCATAACAGAGGGAGGTGGGGAAGAAGCACATGGGGGAGAAAGACTAATACGGAGTGTGGCAAAGCAGACAAGAGTAATAAACTAGGAAGGCAGCTGGAAAGCACATGCATTTGCATGGAGTGCTTAACCCAAAAAAAGGTTATAGAAATGTACCTGGAGTACAGGGACATCATTTCTAGTGAGATGAAAGTTATATGCAAGAAAAATAAGTTAGGTCAAACACAAAGATCATGAAGTTATGCCAGAATGTAGATAGATGGTTGACAAACACAATCAATCTCCCCCTAAACCGAAGATGATAAAGGAATACAAGCACATTTACCTGTGTGAGTTCTTAAATGGCGTTCCATATCTTTCATGCCATACGCAGTCTTGAACTGGCAACCTGGAAGATGAATCAAAAGATGCAATGGAAGGATGGCAAAGTGCACCAAGGAACAATGTGACACTACAAGACAAAAACTACTATAAACATGCATATATATCACATTAATCAAACTCTGCCTTCTATGTTAATAAACAAGACATCACTACATGAACCAAGGTTCAAAGAAATGCAGAGCCTACAGAGTGAGAACTGGGTATTAGAGCTAAAGGTTTTGAAATCAAAATGTAAGCAATGGCTGTATGCACAAATACTTCAGAGAATACAGGCAGAAGGTATCCCTATTAAAGATACTGTTCTGAAAGAAGTAGGATGAACAAGGAAGGGCATAAATAAGTTTTAACCCAGAGACTGAACTAAACTTGGTGAGGAACCAAAAGCAGCTTGGCGAATGACTTCCCACTCTAGTGGGGGATGCAGGAGGAATTAACAGCAAGGAAAAGTGAAGATGTGTTGGTTGAAAGAGGGTATGGTGTGGAGAGATAAAAATAGTGTTCAAGAAGCTAAGATGTTTAAGGTATGAGGAGTGGAGAGCAAGACAAAAATGCCATTTGGTGGGGAAGAAAAAATAAGGTAGGGGAGCAGAGATGAAGAAAGAGACAGAGCGCAAAGGACAGAATGGAGATGGAGAGAAATAGGCCAGGGAGAGATGAGATGACATGAAGAAAAGAGGAAGAGTGCAGATAAGGAGAAAGTAGTAAAAGAGGTTGATGGGAAGGAGATAAATTACTTAGGAGAGGATGCAAAGCCAACAGAGAAATACGGAGGGGAGAAAGAGCGGAAGAGTAAGGGATGATGGGTGTGAGAGGACGTAAAGAGTGTCAGAAATGTGCAGCAGAGAGAAAATAGGGAATGAGCTCATGAGAAACAGTGTAATACAATGCTGGCACGCATACCTGATGGTGTTTTCCGAATGTTACTTTGGGGGTTTGAGGATCGGTAGTTTGCATCCGAATCCACTTGTATCTCTCAACTACTTAAAGAGTAGAAAACAAGGGAAGGGAGGAGTGCATGTAAGGCGGTGGATATAGAACTAAGTGTATGTTACAGTGAAGGGAAGCATGACTGGTTCGGCTGACTACTGATCTGGGATTTAAGGGAGAACACAGACAGAGTTGAGAAAAGCAAGAGAAATAAGAGGCAAAGCTATGAAAGATGACGCATTTGATTAGAGAGGTAAGAAAAATGAGATGGAATGAGAGCGACAACGTGAGTGTATGTAGCGGAGCAGTTTTGATGAGATTTGAGAGTCACGGAGCAAGTATTTGCGAAGGTAGAATATGAGTGAGAATGAAAGGAGAAGGAAAAGAGGACCCGAGGAAGACATACTACAGTTCTTGTAGTCATGCCAGAGACCAGGTGTTCAAAATTGTGTTGTTTGAGAGAGGGTAACAGTGAGATTTATATTGTATGTATGAGGGTGCATTTGACCTGGGTGCTTTATTTTCCTGCAGTTGGAATGTGGTTGAATTATTTGAGAGGATGGTGACAGACGAGGCTTCTAGCATCAGTGAACATAATGATGACTGGCGTATTGTAGGTATGGTCTCAAAGTAAGGTTCATCTTCTTTTCTGGAAAGGTTTTGAGTTATAAATATGCTATGTCTTAGAAGCACATTAAATAGGTTAAAGTGCCATGGCGGTGTAAGGTGTACGTAATGGCGTGGTACAGTGGACCTTGATATTGAAGAGCAACTTGGTGGTTCGTGGCAATGTGCAGTATTAAAGGGGGTTAAAGCAGTTCACATGGAAGCACAGATAGTAGCATGCATGGTTAGTCTTAAATGGGATGATAAGTTGCCGGTTGATCTGATACGGTGTATTGTGGGACTCTCCGATTTTTAGGGGAAGCTGGGCGTCGGTGGGTAACAGTGATGAAAAGTCATATTTAGACAGGATCATGACCGCACCATCAACGCCAGGTGATCGCGTGCGCCACAGCTGAGAAAAGACATTGTTATTTTTAGAGTCAAAAACAATTTAGTGGGTTGTTATACCACTAAGCCGTCACTGCAGAAGCTGATGGTAGTAACCAACAGTAACTCCTGCACCAATTAATTCACTCATGAAAATGTTTTCATTTTGCAATTGAAATGGGAATGTAATCGACTGTGTTAATATGAGTAAAAACTATTTTGTAAAATAATAATTTAATACTGTGGTATTCAAGCCATTTATTGTGACACAAATCCAATCCGTCCAAATTCTTTCAAGAAGGCAACAAAAGCCTATGGGTTACTAACCCTCATGACAGTTTTGTGGGACTTTAGAGAACCTTATCCTTTAGGCTTCAAATGTTTTATGAAAACAGGCTCAATAAAAGGTGTTAAAAAAAAAAAAACTATATGTGCTGTTTTGTAAATGTAACCAACGATGGAACTTATACGGTTACATGGGATCCTAATTCTTCACTATGACAATGTTAAATAAAGTCAAATATTGAAGAGTCCAGCCATAGTATGGGATAGGACCTGGATGCACGTTTCCCAGAGAAATCATTTATTTCGTATTTCTTATTTGTTGGCTACATTGACCGAATTGCATGTACTTTTTTCATAAAAAAAAAAAAAAAAAAAAAGTAGTGGTCTCGAATGTGCGCTTCAACTTCGTGAAACTATAGAACCTTGAGTCCAATGTCAAAATAAGAACAGAAGGTAATCGAGTCCGGCCAAGGCAGCAGCAGGCTGCGATAAATAGAAAGACAAAAGCAGATTTTACTCGATTAATCAGTGAACAACGTGCAATTCTTTCCGGAGTGCCACAAGAAAGACAGCAGGTTCGCAAAGAGAGGATAAAGGGTACATAAATTGATACAATGCACATGGATGCAGTCAGCACGTCTAGCAAGCAGACGAGGGGCATATTTAATAAATATTCCAGTAACGCAGCAAGCCACCTTACTATTCTGCTCGAAAGGGAGAGGGCAGGAATGCACTGCATTTAACATTATACAGCGCATTCCTGCTCGCTGCCTGCGCTAGCGTACAATGTGCTGCCAATGCAGGCACCCTTGTGTTGTGGTGCAAGGGTGCCTGTGTTGTAGGCGTGATTATTTCTGTCCAAGAAGGGGCACCTTCCTGCACAAAAAAATACACAGAGGAAACAACGAGGAGAAATTTCTCCTTGTTGCCCCTCTTGAGGGAAGGCGTACAATTCTGATGCATTCACAGATCTACCAGTATTGGTATCTGGGAATTCGTCAGAACACATCAGGTGGATGTGTGGAACACCCACGCTCCACCCACGTAACACCCTCACACAGTATAACGCAAAGCAGCAATTTGTGCTGCCTTGCGATACAACAGATTTACCAAGCCAAGCACTATCTCATTGAAGGTTTTTGTGCAAAGCGATGCAAAACCTATAATAAATATGCCCCAGAACGTGCTTAGGTGGAATCCCACCAATAAATGACAATGAAAAGGTGGTATATCATATGGATACTGAGTATTGTATACAAAACATAGATCAAGGTCCCGAAAAGAATAAGTCAACCATTTTTACAAGCAGGGCCAGCCCCTCCACAAGAATTATGTCACTAAGTGATACAGAGTAATTCAATAAGGGATTCCCAGAAAAAGCACACAACACGTCACCAAGATACAGAGAGGACACGGTAAAGGAGAAAAGGCAACAATCAGTCAGATTGCAAAACATAAAAGAGAAACCGTAGAAACTGAAAATAAAAGAGCAGGGATTTGGGCCACGATCCAAGATCTAATGAAGTGAATGTGAAGAAACCGTCGGCAAGGCAAGAGCAGGGAAAAATTGGTTATGGTCCAACAAGAACCTAGGACCATAGTACAACAAAGGCAAAACAGAAAGGGAATGAAGATACTTCCTCTTTGGCATTATTATCTGTCCATTTTGATATTTTAACACATATTGATTCAAAACTGAGGTTTCCTAACGACTATTATTTTCACCCTGTATTAATTACATTTAAGCATTTAATGCATGCATGTCCTTTTAAAGATATTATTCTTTCCTCCAGTCCATCAACTGGAAATGCGGTCACAATCTGGAATGGACTGCATTGCCTTCACTGCCTAAACGCTACAATCAGTAGCTGAAAGGTCCCCACTTATTATATGAAAAGTGTTATATGGCCCATGCGTGCTCCATTTTTAATATACTTAATGTGTTTGAGCTAGAAAAAGCTTTGGGTTAAAATTTGAACATGTTGATGCCAATGAAGGGTTATGTAGTAAGTACTGAAATATTTACACGGAAAAACCCGTATTGGTTTAACTGCATAATTATTTCCTTGCATTTCATGGCAACTGTTACAGTGTCATGAAACGCACATAGTTGTATTTTGTTCTATGCATGACACTTCAAAAAAACATGCTGGTCCGGAAAAAAGTAGAATTAACTGATAAAGAACACAAAATTCACTTTTACGGACTTTGCTAATGCTTTCATTCTTAGCATACGTTCAGATATATCCACTCTTTTCTGCCATAAACATTGAGCAGCTCACAAATAAAATCTACACAACGTAGTGCTTGCTTAAGAGAACTATATTCCAAGGAGAATTCAACTTACCTTCATAGTAACATTTAACTTTCTTTTCTGCATTTGAATCTGTTGATTTTTTCGTGCGAGACTTTGTAGGCACAGGAACAGTGGAGACGGGCTGTGATTCTTCATTTTCGCTAGGAAGATATGTTTGATACCCATGTTTGAATACAAACTCTGGAGCAGAAACTAACAAAAAGAAAAGCCTGTTAATGTTTGGACATTTTAGGAAAATTACATTACAGCTTTCGTTATCTCTTAGCGAACGCACACCCAAATAATTCTACAAAATCTGTAATTTGATGCAGAACCTTACACCAACTTTGGAAACAGTCTGCGTTGCAAAAACAGTATCCGGAATGGCCAATGAATGCCTTCGCCATAGTTATAGAAAAAAAACACGCGAGGCATATGCTTTTATACTTTAATTGATATTGTAAGGACATTCTTTTTTGTCTGAAACTTGTAGCCTCTCACTTTGTGTTCGACGTTTGTTGAAACCCCGTCATGTCTGTAAGCATACGTAAGATCCTTTCAGGTTGTGGCCCCATCCTCCCAGCATCACGAAGGTTTGAAGGTGATATTGTGCTATTTTTAAAAGACACCCAAACATGACATTACCATGGGGTGCTTGTAAGAACGGTTATTCTGCATCTCCCTCTGTCTGCCGGGTATCTACTCTACGTACCCCATCTATCTGCCTCCATTAATTGGGTGGAGTGCCTAAGCTCTGCTTGTCGATATAAGAGGAGTGAGCTTTAGAAACTCGGGGCTCATGTGGTAGCGCAAGAACGGAGAAGAGACAGGCTCACCAATAACTGTGGAAAACTGAAATGTGTGCTGTGATTTTTGGATTTACATATGCTAAGGGGAATCTGCTGGCTGTCAGGCTCTTTGGGAACTCCACTGGACTACTGTCTCTACTCAAGTGGTACATCTCGGTGTGTCAGCTGGTGAAATTGTATGGGGTATCTGGTTGTCGCGAGTGATCAAACGTTCTAAACTTATATCTAAAAAGTCTTACTAGCACAGCTACAGAAACCCTTTTTTTGTGAAGGACTTTGCTCCAAAAGTATCTCATATGGGATGAACATTTTACCCTCCTTCCATCTGACTACAATTCTGGCTAGAACCATAAGTCTGACACCACTCTTCAATCAAGTGGACATGGTAGCTGACAATCAGTGAGTAGGGACTTCCTTTCTTGCTTATGCCAAAGGTGTAAGCACTACCTAGGTGGCTGCCTATCACGGTAGGTTATATCTGACTCACCGGTTTCAAACCCTCTGCACTTCTCCACTACTTCTGTGAACCAGAACTGATTTGTCTCAAAAGAACGAGTGGGTGGATTTCCATAAACTGTATGCTGACCAAGAGGAAAGGAAATACCCTTATCTACGCACTCACGATCAGAGCAACTCAATGACAAGAAATCACTGCAGCTATCTGCCGTTTTCTGCACACTCGGCTACATACCTTAGGGAGAACACCTTTAAGGACTTTGGTGTGAGCTCAAATGTGGAGGAGGGGCAATGGGTATTTATTGTTTTGTAACTATTCTTCTACTGCCCTGCTACTACTGTTTGTGACCTGATTTTAACGCAATCAACTAGCAGTTTTCATTGTGTTGCAAATATTGTGGGGTTTTCCACACACAATACGTTTTATAGATCCTGTTTATTCTGGAGCTAGAATCATGGCAAAGGGAAACTCCGTGGGAAATTTGGCGTCTAGGAACTTGGGCAGTCATTTTACATGTCCAGGCATAAAGGATTGTTATTCCTCGTATCACTGCTATTAGATATGACATAACTTGGGATAGTAATATTGCTTGTTTTAATCTTAGAGAATTTCAAAGGCTTGCAACAACTAACTACAATGACCTTGGGCATCGAGAAACAAAGGGAAGAACCTACATCAAACTTGCAAAAAGGAGAGTGCAGCTGATAAGTGAGCCCGCCGCTTGGGGTAAGGAAAAGGAGAATTCTTGGGTAGAGGAGTGGCATCTGAAAATTCTTCAGAAAATTAAGAATGTCCACATCTTGGTAAAGGACCCATAGCAGTTGAAACCAGAGGATGTTCAACATGCCGATTTGAAGGGAATATAAGAAGTCAGCCCTGAAACTCCTTGTATGTGAAAGAGAGTGGCCCCCAGACGAGTGTAAATATTGCAATGTTTGTTCTGTAGTCATCCCAGGTTCTTTAGTGGTGGAAAACCATGAGGTCAAGCCTCTATCTACGGAGTTCCTCGGCCCAACCAAGGGATAGAGGGTTGAAGTGCTTCTGCTCTAGCTGTGAGATCTAAACTAGAGTTCTATTACACAGAGGGGCACCACAGATCCTGTGTGATCCTGTGATGAACTGGTGTTTGATGCAATGTGGTGATCTAGACCTCTGTGGCTTGTACAGGCTTCCCAACCGTAGATGTGCCACAGTTTACTCCACTCCCCTCTCAAAGTTGATCCATGGTTCAAACATCTAATTGCAAGATCCATCAGAGAAGGTCCAGTACTGCCTAAGTCCCAGAGCATTTTTTGCCCTCTTTGCCCCAATTTCCTGCTAAACAGAGATGACAGCAGATGCAGCACCATGACCCCAGACCTCCCAGAACTTGACACGGTCCACTGCGTTAAAGACGATACTGTAAAGAGACTCTTGGCATATGTTAGGTTGTACAAACATGCCTGCCATCACAGAACAATGAGAATTGATTTAAAAAAAAAAAAAAAAAAAAAAAACACCTCAGGAAGGAAATATTCCTGGTCACTTCTCATAGAGAAGCAGTAGATTGAATGCTATTTCACTTATGAGAGGGGGCATTTAGATCTCTCTGCAAACCCTTCAGTTATGGAGAGCCTAAAATTAGAGGAGTGCATTTGTCATGCAATGAGAGACTGCTCATCATGTAACCTACGACTTAAAATTCAGAACTAGGTGAGAATTCTCCAACACAAACCAAGGTATTAATACTCTACATCACATAACAGCATGTAGTCAAAACTGTAAAGGTTACACATTCCCTCCTATATAAACTAGACATCAAGGTCGTTCTCCGTTTTTGTAGGTACACTGGTAGGAGGGAGGTCTAGCCTGGTCACCTATAATGTTTGCAGTTGGAACAACTCATTTGAACTTTCAGTATGGATCACAATTGGGAGCAACCACACCTCTGAAACCACCAATAGCATGAAGCACCAATTTATCACTAATGGAAAGTTCCCTTTCATGTGGCAAGATACTAGCATGGAACAGCCAATGTCAGTAAAGAAGGTTGAGTCACCACAGGGACAATGACCGTCTCAACAGACCTTAAGGCCTACCTAAGAAAACAAGTTAAACTCTGGGTGTTTCCAAACAAGGCATTCACAGTTGGTTCTGACAGTGATTCTGACTTCTACTGGTATTGCTGTATACTTTACACGTTTAAAAAAAAAAATCTATTGTTTTAATGGAGAGCATACATTTAAAATCAGTAATATTTTCATCTTCCCTGTGCCCGCCACTGCTCCCCCCAACCCATGTGCTTCCTAGTCCTACTCACTGCACACCCTATTTGTGCTGACCCCCATAGGGAACAAACTTGTGAATATTTTTTTATTTTATTTCCACCACACAATCTGCTCTGGTGCAGACATCAATAGTTAGGAGGCTCACCGAAACCCATTAGTCAGAACTGGTGGCGATGTCGTAGGGTGGGTCCCAATATGAGGCAAAGAAAGCACCTCAGTTCAAAAAGTTCAGAATAACATGCTTACAAACGCGCTACCCCTAGCACCACCTCCTCAATTAGAAAAGCACAGGAGCCTATTCACAAACTGCATTTTGCAGTATGTTTAATAGAACTACACTAGATTTACTCATGTACTACAAAATTGTATTTACAAACTTGCATCAGGGGGTGTTTGTCCAACTACATAGATCTCCGGACCAATATGGATCCACTTTTGTAGTAAATGTGGGAGGAAGAGGGAGTGGTTGGAAAAAGGGGAAAACCTTATGACTTAATAGGAGGGGGTTAGGGTAAGGATAGCTTGAGAGAGAGAGACAAGCATACACCCTCTACGGAAAGCCCATTTCAAACCGTAAATTTCATTTCTAAAACTTGTAGAGCGAAAAAGGTCCTAAAACAATAGCAAATGTACTTCAGCTCAGAACAGGAGTACGTCCAGCATCACAAAAGGCCAACCACTGGTAATGCAACACTCCTACAGAAAATAATGGTGACAGGAGTTTTAATTAACCAAGGGAAATTATGTTAAAATACGCCAATTCAGTTCACCTTTTAATAAAATATATATACACATTTAAAGCTACACAACATAGATAAGGAAAATTCTATAAAAAATATTTGAATATTGAAATATTGGAATGAATAATCTTTCATTTGAAAAAAATCAATGTAAATTAAAAAATAATTTAAATTCTGTACAAAACTTTTAGTAACCTTTACTACATAATAAACATTTTGTGTTTGGTATATTTTTTTAATGAATATTTTAAAATTATTTACGTAAATGAAAATTATTTAATCAAAATTAAGGCAACAGTGCTATATATTTTTTATTTTGTTGTACATTTAAAATATATAAAATTCATTTGCATTAATATTTAACAGCTGGATACCTTACTATTTCTTTTTAAGTTTAAAACACTTTTTAACATTTCCAAATAATTTAGCCCCTTATGAAAACAGTTACTAGTAGTAATCTTACGCGCAACAATTTGGCCCCACCCTGTTAGGCATACAAGTCTACACTTTGAAGTAAATTTGCACTTAAATTTACTATTAAACGTAAGAGTACATTTATATGTGTAGATTTACTCATGTGTATAATTAATTACCTTTGTGAATAGGTGCCAGTGAGGAAGCAAATATGGATAAATATTTTAGAAAAACCTAGGGAGTAAATGCTGAAGGGGTCAGTTAATGGACCCCCTAAATGAGGGGAATAAAAGGGGAAAAAAAAAAACACCGGTGCTTGGACCAAAGCGTGGGGAGCGCGTGGACTGCGACTAAATGGAAACAGAACAGCCCACATAGAATTACCATATTCTGGAGCAGGTGCCATGGGCCAGATTTGTGTGCAGCTAGGGTGTGCATTTGTCTGAGCTTCTAATACTTAATCTATTTTATGATGTGTGAAAGATAACCTGTGTCTGCACTCTATAGACCTAGGACGCTGGTTAAGCAATTAATAAGAAGTAAGCGCTGTTGACAAAATGTGCAATCAAACTTTTTGTCAATATATTACTCTAATACATGTGATACCCACTCCATGTGATTGTTACCTGTGATGGTCTGGCTCTCTGATGTTATAGCTCTAGTTGTAGTCGGATCTTGAGGAGCAGGCAGAGCTTCTTCGGACACATAATGTACAGTGCTAGTAGTTCCATTTGTAGGACTGTGCAGCTGGCAGCCATTTTGCTTGTGAGCAAGAAAAGCATCAAGATTATTGAACTGCTCTTTACAAATGCCACATATGTGGATGTCTGGCGCAAGCTCCACAAGGACCGTGGCGCCTCCTTGCACTGAAATTGAAAAGACAGAAGAAATCTGAAAGCACTGCTAGCAATAGAAAACAGTGATGACAAATAATTGCATGTGACAATGTGCGAGATAAATGACTTCTCCAGTGCCGGAACATCCATTTCAAATCTCAAATATGCAATAACAATGCCAATGAGTATGGCTAATAAAGTGCCCTTCAGCCACTGGCGAGTTTAGCCACTGAGCTGGCAAGCTCTGGTTGTAGCACCTGCATGCTATCGAGTGGTACTGAGAGGACTTTTGGAAGCATTTCCAGCAACCCGAGAGATACACCTGCTGCTATCTGTTGAGGAAGGTCTAAACCCAGAAATACGTGTCCTGAGATCTACATCACTAGCTGCACCTGAGAAAACAACAGACTACCTTATGAAGTAAAAACAAACTTGTACTGCATTTACCATGATGTAATGGGGCTGGCTGCATGCTGGCATGTAAGGCAGGGTGCTCCCAACTGTTTTCCAGTGTAAAAAAGGCTCCCTTGAGCCAGTGAGCTGACGAGCTCTGGTTGTAGCACCTACGTGCCAGTGTGTGGTACTAAGACCTGAGAGGACTTTTAGCAGCATTTTCAGCAACCCAAGAGATAGACCTGTGCTCTCTGCTGATGAAATGCTTAACCCACAAACATGTGTTCAGAGACATATATATAGCACTAGCAGCACCAACCAAGGTGAAAAAATACAGAATACTTTATGAAGTAAAAATGAACTTGTACTGCATTTACCATGATGCAAGTGGCTTACTGCATGCTGGAGTGTGAGGCTGGGTGCACACAACTGTTTCCGGTTTGAAAAGGTTCCCTTGAGCCAGTAAGCTGATGAGCTCTGGTTGTAGCACTTGCATGCCAGTGAGTGGTATTGAAAACTGAGAGGACTTTTGGCAGTATTTCCAAGACATAGACCTATGCTCTCTGCTGATGAAGTGCTAAACCCAGAAACACGTGTCCAGAGATATATAGCACTTGCTGCACCTACTAAGGTGATAAACTACAGACTACTTTATGAAGTAAAAACAAGTACTGCATTTACCATGATGCAATGGGGCTGACTGCTTGCTGGAGTGTGAGGCAGGGTGCTGCCAACTGTTTCCAGTTTAGGCAATTAATAAATTAAAGATGCATTCTGTTGCTCATTCTTGCATTCATGCATCAATCCGTTCACCCACTTATCCATTCACAATAAAACACACAAAATAAAAAAGCATATGTAACGTACATTAAAAGATTAAAAGTAGCGAAAAAGAGAACACACTGCTGTCCAAACAAAGCAGGCATATATTTACAATAACAAATAAAATTAAATATAGCAGGCAATTCGCCATCTCGGAATTCTAAAATGATGACACACTATGGACTACACTATTCTGTACATAAAAAAATGAGTGGCATACAAGAAGGCCATTGGCACTATCTGAGAGCTGCAGTATCCTTTGAAACAAAACAAAAAGACAAAAAAAACATATATATATGCAGAGATGGAACGAAGAATTCACAGATATGAAGCGGAAATACAAATGAAAAAAGATGCAAGTTCCTCAGAGACAAACAATACTATGTCGAAGGAAGATTTGTGAGCTGAGGAGAAAGAAATCACGTCTTTCACCACTGCTGATGAATATCATTTTTCACAGCAAAGCAAAGGACACTGGAAAAAAACACCAAGAGAAACAGGAAAAACGTCAAGGGGGACGACATACGAAAATTGCCACATGGAAGGACAACTTGGCAAACAAAGCAAAAAAAATGGATGAGAAAAGCTTGACTGCTGTTAATTTGTCTGAACCTTAACTTACTGAGAACGAACAGTCCCTTTTGGAACTAGGATTATCTTTTTGCTCTGTGAATAAAATGGACTATTGTAGAGCACTTGTTGAGGTTTTTCTTTTTGTGCGCAAATTTAAATTGATGAGAGTTTAAACAAAAACAAATAAATTTAAGAGCCTAGTACAGTGGATCACTCTCTTGATAACCTAGGCTTAGGTGACAGAGGGCTTGGCTATTCTTAGGGAATTAAGGAAAGGAGAAGTAGACTGGGCTAGGGAACTACTGTGCAATTTGAATTTGGAGTTAGATAGGACATCATCTAGGGCCAGATGTATTAAAGGGATTTACCCATTCTAGGTCTATGGGAAAATGTGTTGGTACATATGGCCCCTAATCCCTTCAAACCTAAGTCGATTTGTAACCTAATCACACTGCATCATAACATTGGCACTCTTCATGAAGTAGTGACTAGGAATCTTTTACGCTTTTGGAAAAAGAGCGAAAATAATTACACAAGTAATTTGACATCAGCACAAAGGGAGGTGTTACTTTCATTGATACAAGACTTGAGTATTGTTATCAAACCCTCTGACAAGGGTGGAAATGTCAGACTGTGGGATGTTAAGAGATACATTCATGAGGCAGAGAGACGGATGATGGGATCTGGTGACTACCAACCCAATACCCATGAGGTATACAGAAAATCAATCATAAAATATCACACTTTACTTGGGAAATGGAAAAACAGAGGCCTCTTTGAGGAATTTCAGCTTTTACTTGTAGAGAGACCTGTAGCACCCTGATTTTACCCACTTCCGAAAATCCATAAAACTAACCCACCAGGCAGACCAAATGTGTCTGTAAGTAATAGTTTATTGAAATTCACATCTGTTTATCTTGACTTTTATTTATTACCATGTGTTCTTAGTCTATATTCTAACTGTCGGGATAGTACTGATTTCATTACCAAAATAACTGTGATACCTTGGCAGTGCACCTATTTCATGGTTAAAATTAATGTATCCACTCTCTACACCTGCATAAATAATGATCAGGGCACTGCTGCGTGCAGACATTTTTTCATAGATAATGCTACTCATTTCTATTATCATTCCATGATGCTTTTGGACACATTAAGGTTTTGTCTTGAGATTAATATATTTTTCTTTAATGACACACAGTACAGACAGCAGCTTGGTACTGCGATAGGCAGTTGCTTTGCTCAAGGTTTTGCCAGGATATTCATGGGTTAGTGGAAGCAACAGATTATATGGACTGACGGCAATGAGGCATGGACTAAGCATATGGTCCTCTGGACTAGATACATAGATGACCTTTTTATCACCTGGGACGGCTCCAAAAATGCTTTCTTTTATTTTTTTCAAGCACATTTCTGAGAATGATTTGAATTTAGCTTTTACATTTAAAATGGACAAAGAGGAGATAGGGTGGATCAGTTCATACTTCCTTGCATCACAAGCCGACAGCTGGCAACAGCATTTTACATAGACTGAGCCATCATCCCACTAACCTGAAATGGAACATTTCCTATGGGGAACAACTTCGGGCAAGACGCAACTGCAGCAGTGCACAATCTTATCAACTAGAAGAAGCAAAGATGGTTGAGGGATTTAAAGCCAGAGGTTACCCTAAGAGGGTTTTGCAGACAGCTGAGGAAAAGACTAGACTTAGATCTAGGGATGAACTGTTGGTAACGGAGGACAGGAAGGGTGTCATTTCCAATCAAGTACGTTTTATTCTTACCTATAATGCAGATTCAAACACAATCATAAAAATGATTTCCAGAAGCTGGCATCTTGTGAAATCTGATACAGTTATTAACTCCAATTTACCGCGTTATCCCTCCGTAACCTATAGAAAATCGCAGTCTTTAAGAGACATGTTGGTACACAGTCACATGACTGCGCAAAATGAACATGGAGGGAGGCTCGGAGAACAAAAAGGATTCTATAAATGTGAGCAATGCAAGGCCTGAAGAGCCAGCAATAATCTGAAAACCTATTCGCTTCCTACTGGCAGAACTAAACACATTAGCAAATTCATAACTTGTAGCAGTGATTTCTGCGTTTACGTATTGATGTGCCCCTGTTGCTTAATTTACATTGGCAGTACCATATTCCGAGCTAGGAAGAGAGTCTTGGAACAAATGCGAGCCATTAAGAATGTTGATACTAGTTATCCTGTGGCAAGACATTGGTCCAAGGTACATGATCAGAATGTTGACATGTTATCTTTTATGGTATTGAAAGGGTCATTCTCAATAAGAGAGTTGGAGACAGGAAGAAGAAATTCAAGATTATAGAGTCTGAATATATTATCACTCTCAACAGCCACAGGTTTGAACTCGGATGAGGAGCTTTTTGTTCACGTTTAATAATTTGTTGATTTGTTTTTTGTAATTGAGATACTAACAGGATTGACAAAGTCTCATGAGATATTCATATTTTTTTCATTGATGTGAACTGTGCCCAAATTAGTAACATGAAGGGAGAGGTCTGCACAGGGGGTAATTTAACGTGTATATTGTGAGATAAGATTAAGGCCACTTGGCCTCAATTTCATGAAAATCGCTTTGAGCATTCAGATACAAAAATTTATTAATGAATTCAATTGGCACGTTTGGTTTACTGTAACATGAAAACTGTGCTTTTTGAACATCAATAAGTATTATATGTTTTATGCTATTAATAAATAGGCGTGGATCTTACTCCTCGAATAATGTCTATTTCATTTCTGGTCAGTTTGAACTTTTCAAATTAATGTCAAAATTAGTTCAGAGCACGCAATGAGTCTATCTCACCTTGTTGCTTGACTATCATGGTCTGTTTTCCCCTTCTTCTGCACCGATTGCAAACATGTTTTTTAAGGGCAGATGGGCACGGTTTCCATTATGGCTGTGATGTACAGTTTTTCATCAAAAATGTTACTGCAAATATTACATTGATATTATCAAAGGTATCATGAGTGCCATAGTTTGTGGGGTAATTAGCAGTGAATGGCGAGGGTGCGAGTTATAGGTACCGTAGAGCGCGGGTTTCCTGTTTCCCTGCCTGCATCTCCATGGGCAGGGAAACAGAGAAAACCTCCGCGCGCAGTGAGGGAGAGCCGTTTGACAGCTCCCCCTCACTGCGAGCAGAGTGTTTGCCGTAACTTGGTGGGAGCTGTCAGCTTCCGCCAACTCAAAGCAAACAGCTATGTCCCAGGGGTGCGTGGGCCGGGCGGACCCCTTGCATTAGTTTTACACACGTGCCCTGGGGAGGTGGTGGTCCCCGAGGCTGTGGGGGCACATTCGTTTTAGTGAAGTGCCTCGGGAGGTGGCGTTTTGTGGGGCTGCGGGGAGGGATGCAGAGCTCCCCTGCATTAGTTTTACACATGTGCTGTGGGAAGGTGGTGGTCCCTGGGGCTACAGGAGGCTGCGTCCACCCCCTGCATTGTGTTTTATTAAAGTCCCTGGGGGTGGCTATCCTCTCTCATCCTGCAAGCAGAATGGTTGACTGAATTCACATACTCAATTCATTGCATATGCCTTTTTATCCCTTCTAGATTGTCCAAACATCACAAACAAGTGCTAAGGCTTTTTGTAGTGTTAAGAACTGTGAATTTAAGTTAAGGTAGCTCTTAACATCTAAGGTATTCAACATTACTCTTATTAATTCGTAGAAGGATACAAAGGAAGAAAGAATAGGCTCTGGGGATTTATAAAAGAGAGTTAAGCTTTGAAATAAAGGTAGGAATAGGATTTAGAATCACACCATCCTTCATAAACCTGATCAAAAAGGACCTCTCAAAGCACCCAATTCTCTAATCTTATGAGCCAAAGTGATGGCCACCAAGAAAAGAACCTTGAAAGAAAGAAACTTTAAAAAATGTATTTTGGTTCAATGACATGAACATGTTAAACACTTTACAGCGAAGGAAGATCCTATGCAGAAGAGAAAGAACTTGAGATAGGCTTAGCCACTGCAAAGTTCTAAAACAATCTAGTTCCTAGAGAATCCACCTACATTCTAGGTTCTGAAAATTTCCTGAAAGCCTTGATTGCAAACTACTGATACCTCAAGTTTGAAAGGGAGAAATTAAAGTGAAACCAATCCAAGAGAAGGCGTAGAATCGCAGAAAATTCACAAGATGTAGCAGAAAAATTATGAAATTATCGAAGGACTCCCAGTGTTTAGAATAGGATTTTCACATGGAAATCTTGAATAACCTCCACCAATCTAGAAAAAGCCTTTAGGTAATAGATTGGACTTCTTTATCCAAACCAATAGTGTGGGTTTGAGAGGGAAAGAGAGTAGGATGTTTCAGAGGGGATGGAGAATACGGAAATACCCAAGGCAGTGGAAGTGTCAGGGGTTTCAGCAGGGGAGACGACCATCTCTGTGGCCAAAATGGAGCAAGTAAGTTGAGTTGACCTTTCTCTTCCTGTAATTTGGATACCTCCTGTATCAGTGGAAATGGAGGCAAGGCATACAGAAGGCGTTTGGGTCACCTTGTCAATGGTGCGCCTACTTCCCAAGTTTCCTCCTCTGGAAACGTGGAGCACAACTTGCAAACGAGAGTATTAATCTTTTTTGCAAATGGGTCCAAATAAAGTCTGCTGAACTGCTTATCTACAGTGCCTTGAAAAGCATTGGCTGGCTGCAACCTCACCATGACATACGGCCAGTCTACAGCTGTGTTTTATATATTTGGAACCTCAAACATCGGAATGAAAAAATACACAGGGACAACTTCAGATGTCTGCATTGCAAAACTATGTAGATTTGAAAAGATATCAGCTTTAAATGTGTCAAATTAAGAGACATTTGAATAAAGAGACTGGTAATGTCTGGAGCTAATAAAGAAGATGCTTGAGTCCAGTTACGCTTCGATTGTGTTGAAGCCACAGGTGCCAAATTGTACAGCTCTAGGTCAAGACACAAAAGCAAATAAGGTGCTTGCTAATACTGGTTTGGAAACAGGTGAGGGAGGTGGTACATTTCTGCATTGTGATCTGAAGAGGAGGGGAACAAAGGACATAGCTTGGAATACATATATATCGGTGTGAATAAAAAAATAAAAATATTTTATACTCTTATAACAGCATTAGTACAAGCAGGATGGGGACAAAAGTATTAAAAAGCAAAATCTGCAAAATATTTCCTATCCCTCCAGCAATTTCCTTGTCCAAATACAGAATACTATTTAGTCAGAAAAATCAACAACATGGTTTTTATAGAACATGGTTTTTATAGAGGAATTAAAGGAAAGCGTTGATTTAACACCAACCCAGATAGCAATCTGCTCTGGCTGGTCTGCCATCCTGGATTTCAAACGCAGTCCACGGTGTGCATGCTAACCACATCATAGTGACTGACTGTTAGAAGCCAATGAGTAGGGTCTAAGCAGAAAACCTATTCTTATATGTTTGAAGGATTGTCAGATTGCTTTTTCAGGAATCTCATTAGTGAAGAAATAAGTACAAAGTCCAGTAGAAGACCCATGCTGTTTTGCTGTAGATAGCATATTGCAAGTGCCCATTGTGACCAAATGCCTATGATTCACGTGTGTGCCAGTAATCTTTCTGCGGATAGTACATAACTCACAGTGGATAATGGCTGATATACGTATTTTATGGTAGTAAAACGCTGATGTCTTATTTTAAAAAATGACTTCATAAATAAAACAATATAAAAAAATATCAATAAAAAGACGCTTTGGATAAGCGCTATTTATCCAGTGGTCTGACCATCTTTCATTCACACTTTGCTTCGCTCCTCAATCACAGCAAACAGCATGTGACCATTAGCTCTCTTACATTGTGGGAAACAGCATTGTTTCTGAACATATAGGCACAACCGTATAAAAAGAAAACTCCAGTAAAATGGCTAGTAAGAGGAAATTATATTTTGTTAAGGGTTCTTTCTTTGCACGTTTTATTATTTTTGTTTTTTTAGTCACTCGCATGTTTTAACGGTCTTCAGGGTACACTACATCAAAGCCGATAGTATCTTCTCTCGGTACCAATAATAAAAGCATGAATATTGTTCTATTAAAATTATATGACATTGCTTTTTCAACTTCATACTTATTACAAACATCCAGTCACCACATTTAAGTGGTGGCATATTTTCATATTTTAACTTTGTGGCTTATGCTTGCAAAACAATTAAATAGATAACTACACTAGCTTGCCAAAGAAAGACACGTTTGTTTTGCCAAATTAAAACTTAAAAAGAAGAAAAAAACACTGCTATTAGCCAGTTACAGTTACAGTTCAGTGAGCTAAATACTACTTGCACTGCTTATGACCACGCTTTTTAATGAGACGTACCCAGGCATCACTGATGACATCATCCAATTAATTTGAATGTTTACTGAAAAATTCTCACCCTGGAAGTTATCAACAAGATACACCCGGAAAAACACCTGGACAAATAGTGCTTGGCACAGGCCTCATCTCCCCTCCTTTAGAAACTAAAGTACCCCAGTCCCGCCCACAGGTATGTCTCCTGTTCTGCTTTGTGTCTCGTTCTTCCCCTTGTGATGCTCCCCGCCACAACCCTTTTGTGATGCTCCCTGCCATAACCAAGCCTGACCTTCACTTTCTGGGAAGGAGGGAGAGTTGAGAAAAGTGTATCAAGAACTATACCTTTGTGTTCATTTGGTTAACTAGAGGTTTTGTCTATTATAGAGCCTTAAATAAGAAATAGACCAGTTGGGGTTGGACTGGTATCACTCAAAGAAACAGTACAATTCTGATGCGACGTTATGGGACCTGATGTGGGAAACTGCTGAACCGCCTACAAAAGAGATACGATTGTGATGGAATGAAATCCAGAAATAAATTGATTTTGCCCCAGTTGATAAGGGGTGAAGTTGTATGAAATGAGTGGGGTGAATGATTTGAGGATGACTATGTTGCCGAGAGAACATTTGGCCAACTGATAATTTGAAGATGAGCGGAATGTTGGAAGAACAACTTTGACCGACGATAATTTGTTAGGGAAAAGCACGGTTGCTAGTCATTATGATAAATTCATTTTGTAATAAATGTCATCAGCAAAATATGGTGTAGGAATTATATTGTTATTTCACTTTGTTTTTATACAGATACTTTGAAACACCATAGATAAATTTTAGGCACCATATTATGTTTGCCCTGAAGAAGGTGGTGCTAAAGCTGTGAAGGCCACCGAAACATGACACCGCAATTGCGATACTGAATCCACGTGTGACATGCTTGTTTTAGACTAAAAAGTATCTGGCCAAGGAGCACGTTGAGGAGCTTGTGCAATCAGTAGTAGAGATATAGACAATTCTTAATGTCTTATGTGGGTCTCTGAATTTTATCAAACTGTAGATTGGGGAACATGGCATTTTAGGGTGGGGGATCTGTGTGTATTTTAATTTATATTCTGTGTTTTATTCCCAGAGAATATGATATGGATGAATAATTGTGTGATTTATTTATCTACATTAAAACACACAGTATTTTTATATTCCCTGCTCATCACTGGTCATTAAGTGGCTGAGAGGTTGGTGTAACTGATGTAAGATTGTTTCATAGAACATGTGTGGTGTGTTCCGAAGGGGAATTTTGTCATTTCTCAGTGGACACCATTTGGGCCAGTGAGTATGTGTCCAGATATCCGGTCTGAGGGGAGCATGGTCACTGCATGTGCTGTGTCCGCTGTGTCCAGATTGGCTGAGTGCACCTAACTACGTGTGGCATCTGACTTTTTGGTGTTTTGGACATGCATATTTCCCTCTGGCCATTTCTGCTTTATTGGGGCCAATATCCGGGGAACACTGTAGTGTTGCTGCCCAACTGTGGGATCTGATCTTAGCTTGCGGGTGTGGCTGTTGGCCTAGTGCAGATTCTACGCCTTCTCTTGGATTGGTTTCACTTTAATTTCTCCCTTTCAACCTTGAGGTATCAGTAGTTTGCAATCAAGGCTTTCAGGAAATTTTCAGAACCTAGAATGTAGGTGGATTCTCTAGGAACTAGATTGTTTTAGAACTTTGCAGTGGCTAAGCCTATCTCAAGTTCTTTCTCTTCTGCATAGGATCTTCCTTCGCTGTAAAGTGTTTAACATGTTCATGTCATTGAACCAAAATAAAAAATTTAAAGTTTCTTTCTTTCAAGGTTCTTTTCTTGGTGGCCATCACTTTGGCTCATAAGATTAGAGAATTGGGTGCTTTGAGAGGTCCTTTTTTATCAGGTTTATGAAGGATGGTGTGATTCTAAATCCTATTCCTACCTTTATTTCAAAGCTTAACTCTATCTTTTATAAATCCCCAGAGCCTATTCTTTCTTCCTTTGTATCCTTCTACGAATTAATAAGAGCCTGCCTGACCACCACCCTATGTGCCTGGGTTGACGGAGAGCTCTCTCATGCCCAAGGGTAGGTCGCTCCCCCTGCCGCTGCAGCTCCTTCAGCTCCTCCAGGTTCCTGAGTTCCTGAGACCCACCTCACAGTAAGTACCCCCCACCTCCCAGCCCCTCGCTCTGCCCCGTGCTACTCACCCTCTCTCCTGCTTCTTTTCTTCTTCTCTGTTCTTCCTCCTCGCCTGTAATCTTTTTCTGTACTCTTCTTTTCCCCGTCTTCTCTCTTCTTCTGTGTGCTTCTCAGCCTCTCCTGTCGCCTCTCTCTTCTTCCTCATCTTCTTCGGTGGTCTTCTGCCCTCTGTTTTTCGTTTTCTGTATCTTCTTCTGTGTTCTTCTGTTCTTCCGGTCTTCTATCTTCTGCCTTCAGCTCTTCTGCCTCCTCCGTCTTCTTCTCCCCGCGCCTGCCCTCCTGCCTCATCCCCTTCCCTCACTCGCACCCCCCTCTCTATCTCCCCTATCTAACCCGTTCACTATCTACCTCCCTCACCCTCACTCCTCCTATCTACCTATCTCTCTATCTCTCTATCCCACTATCTAACTACCTCACTCTCCACCTCCTCCTATCTTCCTATCTCTCTATCTATTTCTCTATCTATCGATTTCTCTATCTATCTATTTTCTCTATTTATCTATCTCTCCCCCCCTTCCCGCCACCCCCTCTATTACCTATCTTCCTATCCTCTCACTCTACCTCTCACCCTCACCCACCTCTACAAACCCCCCCTCCCCTATCTTCACAACCCTACTCCTATCTTTCTCCCTAATCTCCTAAACCTCCTAACACTCACCCCCCTCCACCCTTAAACCCCCCTCCTCCAGCTCTTCTCACTCTACCTGTCCCCCCCCTCGCGCTTTCCCGCCACGACCTCCTGCACGCCCCCGCCCCCCAGCTCCCATTCGCCCCCAGCTGACCCCCTTCCTCCCTCCCTCCTACCTCATATGGCGCCCGCTGCGCGACAGTGGTAGCGACCCTTGACCCAAGGGTAGGTCGCTCCCCCTGCCGCTGCAGCTCCTCCAGGTTCCTGAGTTCCTGAGACCCACCTCACAGTAAGTACCCCCCACCTCCCAGCCCCTCGCTCTGCCCCGCGCTACTCACCCTCTCTCCTGCTCCTGCTTCTTTTCTTCTTCTCTGTTCTTCCTCCTCGCTCCTCCCCTGTAATCTTCTTCTGTACTCTTCTTTTCCCCGTCTTCTCTCTTCTTCTGTGTGCTTCTCAGCCTCTCCTGTCGCCTCTCTTCTTCCTCATCTTCTTCGGTGGTCTTCTGCCCTCTGTTTTTCGTTTTCTGTGTGTTCTTCTGTGTTCTTCTGTTCTATTGTTCTTCCGGTCTTCTGTTTTTCCGGTCTTCTATCTTCTGCCTTCGGCTCTTCTGCCTCCTCCGTCGTCTTCTCCCCGCGCCTGCCCTCCTGCTCCTGCCTCATCCCCCTCCCTCACTCGCATCCCCCTCTCTATCTCCCCTATCTAACCCATTCCCTATCTACCTCCCTCACCCTCACTCCTCCTATCTACCTATCTCTCTATCCCACTATCTAACTCCCTCACTCTCCACCTCCTCCTATCTTCCTATCTCTCGATTTCTCTATCTATCGATTTCTCTATCTATCGATTTCTCTATCTATCGATTTCTCTATCTATTTTCTCTATCTATCTATTTTCTCTATCTATCTATTTTCTCTATCTATCTATTTTCTCTATCTATTTCTCTATCTCTCCCCCCTTCCCGCCACCCCCTCTATTACCTATCTTCCTATCCTCTCACTCTACCTCTCACCCTCACCCACCTCTACAACCCCCCGTCCCCTATCTTCACAACCCTACTCCTATCTTTCTCCCTAATCTCCTAAACCTCCTAACACTCACGCCCCTCCACCCTTAAACCCCCCTCCCCCAGCTCTTCTCACTCTACCTGTCCCCCCCTCCCTCGCGCTTTCCCGCTGCGACCTCCTGCACGCCCCCGCCCCCCAGCTCCCATTCGCCCCCAGCTGACCTCTCCCCCCCCCCCCTACCTCATATGGCGGCCGATGCGCGACTGCGCAGCGGGCGAGCCGCTGGCGTGCCGGAGGCGCGCCAGAGGCAAGCCCGTCTGCGCCCAGCACCACGACCCCTGGTCCCCAGCTCTCCCAAGCCCCGCTGATCCGCTACGACCCCACCACCCTCCACGCCCTCAACCCAGGACGCTCCAACACCTGCTTCCAAGCTCACCCCAAACGCACCCATGGACCCTTTGCCTGCAACTCCTGCAAACGCATCTTCCACCACGCAACTACCACGACCACAAGCCCACGCGCCATCAACCACCTCAAGTGCATCCTAGTCAACGCTCGCTCCGTCCACAAACACGCCGTTGAACTCTGGGACCTCCTGGACTCCACAGCACCGGACGTCGCCTTCATCACGGAGACCTGGATGAACGCCTCCTCTGCTCCAGACATCGCCACCGCCATCCCCGAAGGCTACAAGATCTCCAGGAAAGACCGCACCAACCAAGCAGGAGGAGGTATCGCCATCGTCTTCAAAGACTCCATCAGCGTCACCACCTCCACCGAAGACACCCCTCTCGCCGCTGAACACCTGCATTTTCAGATTCGCACCGACCCGAGGACCACCCTCAGAGGATCCCTCGTCTACCGTCCTCCCGGACCACGCGCCCCTTTCAGCGATGCCATCGCCGACTTCATCTCCCTGCACGCCCTCACCGGACTACATCCTCCTAGGCGACCTCAACTTCCATCTGGAACAAAACAACTACCCCAACACCACCACCCTGCTCGACAACCTCGGCCTCAAACAACTGGTGAACACCGCCACCCACATCGCCGGACACATGCTCGACCCTATCTTCTCCGCCAGCAAACACGTCTTCTTCAGCCACACCTCCGCCCTACACTGGACCGACCACAGCTGCGTCCACTTCACATTCCGACGCGAGACCCGCCACCTCCGCACTCAACCCATCCCACGTCGACAGTGGAACAAGATCCCTGAAGAGCAACTCTTCTCCGCACTCGCCGCCAACCAACCCACCCTCACCACCGACCCCAACGACGCAGCCCTCAACCTCACAAACTGGATCTCCAACTGCGCAGACAACCTTGCTCCCCTCAAACGCACGCATCGACAGACCAACACCAAAAAACCTCTCTGGTTCTCTGACACCCTCAAAGAATCAAAGAAAACTTGTCGCGCCCTTGAGAAAGCCTGGCGCAAGGACCACACCGCTGACAACATGATCGCCCTCAAGAACGCTACCCGCGAACACCACCACCTGATCCGCGCTGCCAAAAGGAACTTTTTCACCGATAGACTGGACAAAAACAGCCACAACAGCAGAGAACTCTTCAGCATCGTCAAGGAGTTCTCCAACCCCAGCGCCAATGCCAACGCCGTCACGCCCTCACAGGATTTGTGCGAATCCCTCGCCACTTTCTTCCATCGCAAGATCAGCGACCTCCACGACAGCTTCGGACACCAGACCCAACCAAACACCACCGAACCCGCATCCCCGGCCATCACCCTCAACAACTGGACCCACATCAACACGGAAGAAACCAAATCCATCATGAACTCTATCCACTCCGGCACCCCTTCGGACCCCTGCCCGCACTTCATCTTTAACAAAGCCGACGACATCATCGCCCGCACCTCCAGACCGTCATCAACTCTTCTTTTTCTTCTGCTACCTTCCCCGAATGCTGGAAACACGCCGAAGTCAACGCCCTACTAAAGAAACCTACGGCTGACCCGAGCGACCTGAAAAACTTCTGCCCCATCTCTCTTCTGCCTTTCCCAGCCAAAGTAATAGAGAAGACCGTCAACAAACAGCTGACCACCTTCCTGGAAGACAACAACCTGCTCGACCCCTCACAAACCGGATTCCGAACCAACCACAGCACTGAAACCGCCCTCATCTCAGTCACAGACGACATCAGAACCCTGATGGACAACGGTGAAACAGTCACCCTCATTCTCCTCGACCTCTCGGCTGCCTTTGACACCGTCTGTCACCGCACCCTAATCACCCGCCTCCGCCCCACCGGGATCCAAGGCCAGGCCCTGGACTGGATCGCCTCCTTCCTCGCAAACCGTTCCCAAAGAGTTTACCTCCCTCCGTTTCGCTCAGAACCCACCGAGATCATCTGCGGCGTACCCCAAGGCTCATCACTCAGCCCGACATTCTTCAATGTCTACATGAGCCCCCTCGCCAACATCGTACGCAAGCACGACATCATCATCACCTCCTACGCCGACGACACCCAACTTATACTCTCCCTCACCAAGGACCCCGCCAGCGCCAAGACCAACCTACAAGAGGGTATGAAGGACGTCGCAGATTGGATGAGGCTCAGCCGCCTAAAGCTGAACTCTGAAAAAACGGAAGTCCTCATCCTCGGCAACACCCCGTCCGCCTGGGACGACTCCTGGTGGCCCACAGCCCTCGGCACCGCACCGGCCCCCGCAGACCACGCCCGCAACCTCGGCTTCATCTTGGACCCTCTTCTCACCATGACCAAGCAAGTCAACGCCGTGTCCTCCGCCTGCTTCCTCATCCTCCGCATGCTCCACAAGATCTTCCGCTGGATCCCTGCCGACACCAGAAAAACCGTGACCCACGCCCTTGTCACGAGCCGCCTGGACTACGGCACCACCCTCTACGCCGGGACCACAGCCAAACTCCAAAATCGCCTGCAACGCATTCAAAACGCATCGGCCCGCCTCATCCTCGGCGTACCCCGCAGCAGCCACATCTCCGCACACCTGAGACACCTGCATTGGCTCCCAGTCAGCAAAAGGATCACCTTCCGATTTCTCACCCACGCACACAAAGCCCTCCACGACAAGGGACCGGAATACCTCAACAGACGCCTCAGCTTCTACGTCCCCACCCGCCTCCTCCGCTCCTCTGGCCTCGCACTCGCTGCCGTCCCTCGCATCCGCCGCTCCACGGCGGGTGGGAGATCTTTCTCCTTCCTGGCGGCCAAGACCTGGAACTCCCTCCCCACCAGCCTCAGGACCACCCAGGACCACTCTGCTTTCCGGAGACTCCTAAAGACCTGGCTGTTCGAGCAGCGATAACCCCCCCTTTTCCCCTAGCGCCTTGAGACCCGCGCAGGTGAGTAGCGCGCTTTATAAATGTCAATGATTTGATTTGATTTGATGACTGGGGAATCCAACACAGGTGATGTGACTTTGTTTGTGTATGAAAATGTATTGTTTGTGTATAAAGGTGTTTTGCTCAAAAGCAAGTCCATGTCCAATTTACAAAACAGCGCAAAACAGCAAAGTGAAACTACGAGTCTCTGATGTTTTTGCCACCTAGTACCTTCCCTCCCTCATGCAAAGAATTGCCATTGTTCCAGAAATGAATTGGCCGCTTCAGTGGTCACAATCTTTGTTCACCTCACAGGATTGAAACTACAGACCTTTAGAGGTGAAACTTGCCCATTCTGTTCACAGGATTAAATAATCACCTTTGAGAACTCTTAGTTACCATGCCTTTCGATTTGATATGTGCACTTCTTAAAAGAAGTGATGGGGGTTACCTGATGATACTCGATGATAGAAGCAGATATGTGGATATGGCCAAGTATAAATCTTTTTTATATAAATCGAAAGAGCACTGTGCGAGCAAGTTAATACAACGAGCCTTATGAAGAAGATATAATTTATTTTAAGCGAAGACTGAGGAAAAACCCACATTCTAAAATTCATGTGAAAGGGGCTTGCCATTCCCATCAAGAGCAGAAACAGCATCCTCTGAATGCAGCACTTCTGATATGACAGGCAATCCAATGTGATGTCACAAGGCCAGCTTACGTATGGATGGGGGATAGGGGGCGCTGGGGCAGGGCAAGAGGGCAGTTGCACCGCAGCAGACATAAAAGGTGAGACCACTGCTGAAAAAGTATGTTGGGTAGGATGGAAATCTTTCCCATTCATCACAGGATCTAACTAGATGGTAGGATTTTTGTCAAGAAATTGGACAATACCTGTGCCTTGCCTAATCCCCGAATTAAAATGAAGCACATGGCATCACCCAAAAAGTGATTTATGATGATGACACATAGAAAAGTCTCCACTTTGGCGTGACATTGGTATAAATGGCTGGTAACCAGGCAACTGCAGTCCTGCACTCAAGGACACCTGCCGGAGAGTACCAGTGGTGGCACCTGGAGACAGTGAGAGGTCAAAGTTGCAGGGGATGGGCAGACTCCAAAGGAGGCAGTGGTGGGAAAAGGGGACAAGGTGAGTGAATAAACCAAATGAAAACTGAAGTAAAAATCAAACTATACTAAAAACTGAACTTGAAAGCAAACTGAAAACTAACTAGAAACTGACTTGAATGCCAATTCCCTTCCCTGAAAATCAAACAGTACTGAAAAATCTTTTGAAATTCTAAACTTATTGAATCCTTATTTTTTTCACCCCATTATTGGAAATAATAGCCTCCTACAGCTCTATTCTTACCTTCCGAGCCTCATATTTAATGTTTCCAAACCAATCTCTTCCTTTCTCTTCTTACCCAATTCGTACCTCCCACCCACTTTCACCAGCTTCTCTACCTTCTCCAACCCTACCCCCTTCTCTGATCTCTCCTTTCCTTATATGTTCCTACTCTCCACTCGCCATTTCCTTTCCTAACACCACCTTCCTTTCATTTAACCCTGCTTCCTTCCCTCTCTCTGTTATCCCTGCTCACTAATTCCATCTCAATTTTTGCATCCTTTCAATACCCAATAGGCCAATTCCTCTCTTCCCAGCACCTTTACATTCTGTTCTGGACCCAGCACTTTCCCTACCCTATCCACTCTTTTTCGTGACCACCGCTTTTATATCGCTTCATCCTCCCTACCTTTATCATTATTGCTTTCCTCCTCTTTCCCCAGTTTATCTTCCTTTCCATCAAGCCATCATTCTCCTGTGCACACTCTTATTTCCCTTTCCTTCTATTCTAAGCTCAATTCCAGTCCATATCACTTTCCCTACTAACTGATTGCCCTATAGACCCTTCCACATCTGCTTTACATCCTCGCTTTAACACCTTACATTCACCTTCCCCAAAGGTTCCCTTCACCCCCCTTCTTTTCTGCACCCTTCACATTCTCTCTCCTCCTCCCTTACAGCCCCTACCTTTTCCCCTTTCCCTTCCATCCCCCTCGCCAATCCCCTCCCCCATTTTCTCTGTATCTCTTCTATCTCAATCTATTCACTTCCTTTCTATCCTCTCCTACAGTCCTTTCCCCTCTTCTACCCTCCCACCCTTCAACAACCATCCTCATCCGTTCTCTTCCCTTTCTTTCTTCTAACCCTTTTCCTATCTGTCATATCCTCTCCCATTCTCCTTCCATTTGCCTCTCTTCATTTCCATCTCTCACCTATCCCTCCTCTTCAAATCCCTCCCTTTACTCTTTTCACATTTCGTTCTTCATCTTTCCCTATTTGCCCCTTCCCCTCCTTTCTCTTCCATTCCTTTCCCTTCACTTCCTGTCGCGTCCTTATAGCTCCTATCCTATACCCTTATTATCAGTGCCCTCCCCTTCCTTTCTCACCTTCCATATTTCTTATACCCATTCCCACTCATCCCCATCCTTTCCTCTTCCTTCATTTCCTCCCTTCCTCTACAATCCGGATCCTTTCGTGTCCCTTCCATATCTCTTCCACTCACTCTATATCTCTTTTCCCTGCTCCCCTTCACATCCTTATCTTTTCCCTTTCCTTCACTTCCTTCCTTACTCATCTCTCCACCCCTTCTAATGGCTCCCCTTTTTTTCCCTTTCTCTCCCCTTCCTTTCTTACTTAACCATTTTCCCTCTCTTAGCTTCCGGCCCAATCTCTTCTTTCCTTACTACTCTCTCTTCTTTCCATTTCCCTCTCTGACTCCCTCAACTATCGCTCCTCTCCTCCACTCTTCACTCCCCCATCATTACTCCCCTTTCCCTCTGACCCCCTCCGCTTATTTCCTCCCTATCTCTGCTAACCTATACCCTCTGCGTTGCATCCCTTTCCTTTTATCTTCTTCCCTCCCCCTTACTTTCCATCCCTTCCTCCTCCTTACTTTCCCCTTCAATCTACCCTTTTCTCCCTCCCCATCTAACACCACCCCTCCTCTCATTCTCTTTCCATGCTATTCTCTCTACTTCCCTCTCCTCACCTTCCCCATCACCTTCCCTTTTCAATGCATCTCTTCTTTTATTTCCCTCTCAGAACTCCGCCCCTCCCCATCCTTTACCTTCATTTCCTCCATATCTGCCATCCTAATGCTTTGCTTCCCTTCCAATCTATCCACTTCCCTACTCTGCCCTTTCTCCTTCCCTTTTCTTACTTCTCTCTTCAGTCTTTTCTTCCTCTGTACTTTTTTCTCTTTCCTTCCTTAGCCATCTATTGTCTACCCATTCGGTACCTCTTCATTCAATACCAGCTTTCCCTTCACTTCACTCTTATATCTTCTCTATCCATCCATAACAACCCCTCCCTTCCATTCTATTGTCCAAACTTCATTTTCCTTTCTAGTCTCTTCCCTTCCACCACTTTCTCCTCATCTCTCCTCTTCCCATTTCCTAGCCTTTATTTCCTGTCCTCCTATTTCCTTTCACTTCCCAGCCTTCCCTTCTTTACCTATTGCTCCCATTCTCTACCACTAACACCCTTCTCATCCCAATACTCCCCTCCTTCCTTTCATTCCCCATCTCAAATCTCCACTCCCCTAGGCCAGCCACCCTTTCCTTTCCCTCCTCTCCCTTCCTCTACCTAGAGTTTTTCTCTACTCCCTTTTTTCACTTTCATTCCCTATCACTCCCCTTCTATGCCTTATCCCACACTATCTCTTCTGTAATTTCACCTTCCCTATCACTTCCCTTTACCCTTATTCTTTCCCTTACTCTTCAAACATATCGCCTTCTCTCGTTCCCCTTTACTTCTCTCACATCCCTTCCTTACCTACCTCTCCTCTACCTATCCAACACCTCCATTTCCAATACACTTCTCTTCCCTTCAATCATCTCCACTTACCTCAGGCAGAGTGTGGAATTTAATAAAATATCTACTTGTCCACAGGACATGCTCCTTCATAAATCTACTTGTCCCTTTGGTGCCATGTAGAGCGGTGACACATGGCTGGAATCTCATTATATAAGATCTCTGATAATATCATCTCTGATAATGCCACAGCTAATACAATAGTAGGGCTTGAATACTAGCAATTTCCTTATTTTACCACCTTCCTGCAGATCTACATACTGGGGATAGAGGCAGTTGTAAGCAAAAGTTTCAGGGCTGGAATGCCCTTTTGAGTCTGTGCAAACGTACTAGCTTGCATGTTTTATGGGTTTTCATAAGCTCTTCTCAAAACTGGGAGAGGTTGAAAATGTACTCCTGAAAAGGGCAGAAGTAAAACTTCTTCAGTGGTTGGGAAAAAGTGGCTAAAAGGAAAGTAAACTTCTAAACACTCAACATATTTTCGTATCAGCAAATCTACATATGCATGTTTGCTCGTGCTAAAATGCAGTACACAAGTAGTTTCTAGGAGTATGATTTCCTGGTCTACTTCTGTAAATTTGTGTAAATTCATGAAATATGTAAATATGCACTAATGCAAAGACATATCATGGTTGCCCTTCCGTGACTCCATTTAACAACTGGGCTCCTTCTTAGGTCTAGGGTTAACCAAGACTGTTTGCTTTTTATTAAAATTCTATCTATCGCTGGCTTCACTGTGAGTGAAAGCATTATGCTTTGTCACAAGGAGCATTTTGGCACACAAAATAGTTATGTTCGGTGCCAGAAACTACTGAGGCAATACAAACTTTTGGAGATTACAAATATGTTTGCCAATGTTTGTTACAATGGTCAGGGTCTGGCAGCTCCCACAATATTAAAGTTTTACAATAGCCATGGCAAAATAAGACACGCATTGACAAAACCAAAAGACTGACCACCAACGTCTGACCTATTGGCTTTGCTGAGCTTGTTTATTTTCATGTTTGTCAATCTTGTTGAAACTGGTTTCACTGATTTTCCATTATGAATATTTTTGATAATACTAGCAGGCATCAAAACATTTCACTGAATGACACTTCAAAGAAATGGAACCTAATGTTTCACAGTAATTTAGCAAAATGTTTTGCATTGTTTTGGGAACATATGATTTTGAAAGCAAAGAATTATCAACCTTGCTTTCAAGGTTCTGCAAATATTTGCATCTAATCAGAGAGTAATCTGGGAGCAGTACACAGAGCCTAATACTGTTATACATTGCAGACATACGTACACATTTCTTTTTTACTGGAACTACTGTCAGCACTGCAGTCCGAGCTTAGAAGATATATTTAGAGTGTTCCCCCTAATTATAAAGGTATTGCATTAATGCACCATAAATACAAGCTCTAACAGCATTAGTATATGGACACAAAGATTACCTCAACTGCAGACAATTCCCCTCAAAGCTCCATAATGTGCTACTGTGAACTGGCAGTCAAAAGGTTTGTGCTATAGGGGGTTGAGCCTACTTGTTCCAAGGACAAAAACATGAAGACTTGTTGTCCTTGACCCCAAACATAATGACCCCTTCCTTTGTTTCCTTCCTGACATCCTGATCCCGTGGCTTCCCTTTCCCTCTATCCTCTCCCTCCTTCTCTCCTCCTTCCCCTTTGTACTTACCTATTTCTTCAAACCACACTTCTTCTCTTCCTCCCTTTTACTTTCCTATCTCTTACCTTCCTTACCTATCTTCTCTCCACATCCAATACCTCCACTACCTTTCCTTCTATCGTCTACAGTTCACAAACCTCACCTTCCCCTCTGTTATCCTCTGTCCTTCAACCCCTTACTCTTCTTCCCCATCTCTCCTCTTCCCATTCTTTCCTTCCTTATTCTTCATTTAACTTTCCCCTCCCATAAAGTCCTGTTCCCGTTCCTTCCCCATTTCTACTCTCCTCCAGACTACCCTTCCCTTTTGCTCCTCTCCCCTTCCCACCGTCCTTTTCCTTCCACTCCCTCAGAGTTCCCTTTCTTTTCCTATATCTTCTATCCATCCCTTCCCCGTTGCTTCTCTCCTCTACACTTCCCATCAATCCAGTTCCTCCCCTCTCCAGACTTATTTTTCTGTCCTCTCATTTTACCTTCCTATACTATCTTGCAATTCAATTCCACTTTCAGACCCCTAACCTTACTTCATTTTTCCCCATCTCTGCTATCCTTGTCCCTTCAATTTCCTTCTATCCTCTCCACTTACCTCTCCTCCTCTACCATTTACTTACGTCCCTTCAAACCTCTCTCCTTCTCTCCCTTCCCGTCACCTTCACTCCTCTTTGACTTACCTAGCTCTCCTCTTCCCTTCCCATACTTCCCCATCCAACCCTCCCCTCACTTCCCTTCCTCCCCTTGTTTTCACTTTCCTCTCCTGCCCTCTCCTCCCCATCCTATCCATTTCCTCTGTCCTTTCCTTTTTCTTTTCCCCTACAATTCCTTTTTTCCATCTCTCCCCTTACTTTCTACCCCATTGCGCCTTGCCTTTTCACCCCTGCCCTTCCCTACTACCGCTAGTCTCCTCTCCTCTAATCTACCATTCCCTTTCACCCTATTAACGTACTTCCCCTTCTTTATCTCTCCTCTTCCCACTCCTCCCTTTCCTTACCCTTTCCTGAATCTTAATTCCATACCTTCCCTTTCCACCCTATCACTTGTATCCTCCATACCCCACTCCCCCCTCTGCTTCCCTTCATTTCCTCCCTATCTCTATTATAACCTTCCTTCTTCTCCTCTTTCCCTATCTCTCCTCTTCCCTACTTCATCTGTCCTCTCCTTTCCCCTCACCTCTCCCCTAACATTTCTTAAACTTCTAGTCCCTTGCCAACGCACATACAGCCTTTTCCCTAACCCAATTTCCTTATATCCTGTCCTTTTCCCCCTCCGCTACTTTTCCCTTCCTTCTCGCTCCTTTTACACTCCTCTCCCATTCCCTCTGCTACTTTTCCCTTCCTCTCCCCGCTCCTTTAACATTCTCTTCTCTTCCCCTGCCAACACCCTTCCCAGGTTTTCTCTCCTCTTCCTACATTCGTTTTGCTATTCTTCCCTTCCCTTTGTGCATTTCTCTGCTCTTCCTCTGTCCATTTTCCCTTTATTTAAAACCTCACAATTTTAAGTAACTCCCATCTAGCTCCATAGAAATATCCTCCCACGGGTTTCTTCAAACTTACCTTTATATCTTTCCATGTTTCACCCTCTAAATCACAACCTTTATGACCCTTTTTTTCTCTCTTCAACCACACGAATATTCGAGTTAAGATATGAAGGAGGGCGAGGCTGAAGTGTGACAGGCATACAAGCAAAATACCTCCCTGGGTCTCTTGGAGGCAGATGGGCACTATGAGACCATAAACACAATCTGGTCAGTTGCTTTCCTTTCTTCCAGCTGCTGAGCTGCCCAGCATTCAGCATCTTTCATTAGAAAAGAAAATGTTTAAAGGCAAGAATTAACACCCATACGGCAATCAGAGGGATTACTCTAATTCATAGTTCCAGTGTCATTTTAAAAGACAAGGATTGGGATGTAGACTGAATCTCTCTTGGCCTCCAACCGCAGCCCTCATCACTTCTTGCATCAAATGCCATAATGGCATAACCCCAAATGGCATGACCATTGGTGGAATTATCACCCTTTTTACTGGCTCGGATGATCATCAAGTTAGCCCTTTTGGTCGTTGACACAATTCAGATACAGCCTCTGCTCCACTCTAATTTTCATTATCTTTTGGGGTGTTATAAGAAATGCTTCACAATTGGCCTTAGAGATGTCATGAATCCTTATTTGAGGTATAAATGGTATAGGTAGTAAACACGTGGCATCTTGAAATGCGGGCCAATTTTCTCTCTTTAGCTATACATGAATGTCATGATCTGCAAACATTTCTTCGAGTCTTTGATAATCTCATCTGACGTGGAAGGAGGCATCCATGAGGATCAACAACTGCTAGGCTTCTGGGGGGAAGAGGCAACTCATGACCCAATTCACAGACTGCATTTATAAAAAGTAAAATAGTACTACTTACATACTACAAAATATCAGTCACAGACTTACAGACCGAGATCTCTATCTCACCTATCTTTTCTGGTGTTAGGTCTCCACAAAAGTACGTTTTTGTAGTAAAAGCGGAAGGGAAAAGGGCTAGTGGCTGGCAAATAGGAGCGGGGCACTAAACAGGAATGGGTTTGGGGAAGTTTAATTAAATCTTTAGGGAAGAACATGTCACTTCAGATGTAAATGTACTCCTACTTAGACTTAGAGTAAGTCAGTCCCCTCACAGGTCTAATCAAAGGTGCTGCAACTGACAGAAAACAGCCAGAAAATTAAATAACACCCTCAGAGAATCCGTTACCCTAATTAAATTAATTAAATATATATATATATATATATATACACACACACACACACCCCTACACACAAACTGGAAGTACCAATAAAATTGTATTATTAACCGACTTTTTCTTCTAGCTATAACGTCCTTTTACTCTGTTTCTTCATATATTAAAAAGTGATGTTATAGGTAAGCGAAGTCAGTTAAAAATGCCGTTTTACACCTACAAATCAACTAAAATTCATTAATGTATCGGTTCCGGGAGTATTATTTTTCCCAATTCCAGCACTGACGTCTAAAAGTATGTGCATTATTATGTAAATGTATGCATGTCGTTTTATTCACTACCGTTTTACTATAAATGTGATCTGCTGAGCACAAACACATTGCCGTTTGAATACAGAACTTTTTACATGCATACATACAGTATATATAACACAGTTGAGTACAGTGTGTACCTCGGCCTTGACTGGAAAACAGACTCATTCCCATTGAGTTGGCGGGGCTGTGACTTCACGTCCCGTGACATTACTTCCGACGATAAGGTGACATCTTTGCACATCATGAGCACAGATGCTGCCGAGGGTAGACACGCTACGAGATGGGCATGGGGCCGGGAGAACTTAGTCTGCCCCCTCACGGCGCGTTACTGACACAACTGTTCTGCACGATAAACCCCTTCTGCCCTGATAAGTACACCGCCAGAGGGCGGACAGGGCACCCCTGTACATCCTGCAACTGCTAAGCGAATTAGCCCAACCAGAGCCTGTCGGACACTCTTCGCTGGGTGTGTTTTACCTCTCCCGTGCACCGAAAGACGTGCAAGCCACAGCAACTGTAAACCCTCTTGTCACGAAGTTTTTTGAACACATATCCGCTGACGAGAGCCATCCGGCCTATTCTAAACTACGGCCTTTCTCACGTCACTTCCTATGGTTACCTACAGCTCTTCCGCTAGTCCTTCGATACTCTGTTATTTAGTCTTCCTTTGACCAGAGGCAACCGGAATGTGTGTTGTGTCTCGCGCTCCTCTTCCGTTCCAGGATCAAAGCGCCCCGTGTGTTTCTTTTAGGACATTTATGGACCTTCAGTTGAAGCGTGCCGCTGTTTTAAAGTGTAACCCAGCAGCACCACTTTTTTCAAAGGCACAGTAGTCCATCTTCTATTTTTCATGATGATACACTCGCACGAACATAGCTGCCTGGTTTAAAATTTGTATATGTATGTTTTTAATGCAACTTGTAACGCGCACGAATCACCCCCAGAGGGGTACCCCTGCGCGCGGGTAAGTCACAATCAGGTAAGGGCGGCTAAGTTATAACAGTGCTTTAAGAGCTTTCCTAAGGAGGAGGCGATAAATGCATGTGCGAATGTGCAAGCAGCAGGTTGTTCCAGTAAAGAGGGGTTAGGTACGAAAAGGACCTGCCCCTAGCTTGAGTCCGTGTGATTCGTGGGACTATGAGCAAAGCGTTGTCACTGGATCTGAGGAGTCTCGATGGACGGTATTGAATGAGCTTTTGAGGTAGATAGATAGTTAAACCATACCCTATCAGGGCGTTGTGAGTTAAGCAGCAGATTTTGAAAACAGTTCTCTTACCCACCGGTAACCAATGAAGGGACCGCAGGAGAAGAAGCAGTTCCGGAAGGTTGTGATTGAGACGAGCAACATTATTTTGCCCAACTTGTAGTTTAGATAGACGCGCCAGAACCAAGGTTTCCTCGCTACAAGTGTGACATTCTCGTGTGTAGTGCGTTTGTTGTGCGACATTTCAAGCCTTTTGTGTGATCAGTGCTTAAAATTTAAAAATAGAAGTGCAGATACTCAGTATCAGAGTACCTGCTTGTTTCTGAGACGTGCCGGTACTCTCCAATTAAAGGTATTACGTTTTTCTTGAGAAGAGCAAGTATTCTCCCTCTCAAAATAAAAAAGTACCGGTACTCAGTACCGACACATTTGAAGCACTGTGTGTGAAACTTTGAGTGAAATAAGACAGTTGCATCAATGTCAAGAATTTTTTTTTTTTTTTAGAAATGACGCCCTTAGCTCATCTGTGACGGTCCTTCATGGAACTCTAAAGAAGATGGGACAGTCTGAAAACAAAAGACACAGGCAAAGTGGACAGTGGCACAGACGACCGGATCCCCTGAAAAACGGAGTATTAATTATAAGCGGCAACTGGCAGACTCTCCTGTTGCATCCCATTCTGTAAAGAAGCAAGCATGTAGATCAGCAGGCTCGGCATCGACTCCTTGCACAAAGGACAATCAGTGAATAAACTGACTGTCTGATAGTGGAAGTACTCAGGCGACGTTAATGCTATGATGTTGGAAATCCTACATGGGGAATTCTCTTTCAGATTTATCACTTCATCCAAGAAATTTGATTTATCCACCGCCCCCTACCTCTAAATCAAGTCCAGAGACTGGTAGACAACACGTAAGCTAAGGTAGTGCTTGGGAGGACCTGCTTTTTACAGACCAGCAAGTTCCTACCCCCCCCCTTTCTTTCCTTCTCACTCTGTTCTCTGTTTTGGCTGTCACTCATTCCTCTCTTATTTTTACCCTGCCCTCCACGTTTGCTTTCTGCCTTCGTCCTCTTGTTCTCTGACCCTGCCCTGCTTCCATCACTCCCTCCTACTCATCCACAATTGTTTTTTATTCCCATAATTTCTAACTTTCATCCTTTATCTGTCCTCCATCTTTTTCCATCAGTTCTTCACCCTTCTCCTGCTTTTCACTTCTTGCTTCACCCCAACTTCATCTTTCTCACCTTTGCGATCTCTTTTCCTTCCTCCTGTTTTCCCTTTCTTCTCCCTTCTTATTGTCTTTCACTCCTCTAATGTCCTCAGTCTTCTTTATTTCTTTCTGCCCACTCCCTCATGTCCTCACTCCCAGACTCAATCTCCGCCTCTCTTTCTCTCTCCTTTCTGACCCCTTTCTTTATTTGCTTACCAATTTACCTCATTATATTTCCCCCTCTCCTTTTGTCTCTCCTCGTATCCCCCTCCAGCATGTACCTTTCTCACTCTCTCCTTCATCCTCTATTTGTCTACTTCCCTCTTTTCTTTCTTAGCACTCTCCCACCACCTTTATCTCTTCTCTCACTCTCCCTTCCCTCTCCTACTCCATCCTCTTCCTTCTGCTCCTCCTTCCTTTTCACCACTTCTCTCTTCTCTCTCTATCTGCTTCACTCTCCCATGTCATGGTGACTCTTATTTGTTTTTATTACTTTTGCTTCTCTTAGTTTGAAAGGGTGTCTTTTATTTCACGTACAGATGTTAAGCGTCCCTTTATCATATGAAATAATCTACTGTTCTCACTTTTTAACCTACATCATGTTTTATTTTGGGACTTTTCAAGTTATAGTTTTAATGCCCAAAATCCAAAATGATGTTCGCTAAAAAGCCAAGCTGAAACATGGCAAGTCGACTTGACAACTATGACAATTGCAGCAGCTCAGTAAGGTAGGTTAGCTCCTTACCTATGCTTTGGTGCTCCACGTGGTCTCCTTCGCAATTCTTGAGCTCCCTGATAGCATGGGGTGGGGGAAAATGAGCATTGGCATAGCCAATAGGTCTCACCTTTGGGACCTTATAAGTTTTTAGCCATGCAAGACATTATCCTAGGTGCTACAAATTCCACTGTTCTTTAACACGGAAGCTTTGACACTAATAGGCACATTATAGCACTGCATTGAGAAGTCCTCATTTAAAGAAACATTATTAAGAAACAGTAGAATGCAAATTATGGTAGTTGCGTTGTCTGACTGTACCAGCATAAGGTTTACAAACTGGATTTGCACACATAATTTGGCTCGGACTTTCAAGTTATTGTACCAACGGCAGATGGTATAGGGAACCAAACACCCCATTGTAGCGCTTGACTCTCAGATTAGCGAGGCGGAGCAATCTAAGGCCTTTTCAAGGGTGGTGATGTGGACTAGGAATCGGCAATCATTGACGTGCAATAATAACACTCAATAAATGATTGTCCAGTCAGTACTTTATCTTTAAGTTGGCATGAATCATGGTCATAATAGCAATAAAGGAGAGTTCAATAAAACATATACAATCATCAGGTAAATCCAATAAAAGCCTTTATCAGAAATAGACTTTCATACACTTGGCATTAGATTGAAATGCTCAGAACAGCCCAGAGAAGGTACCACAATAAAAATAGCATTTGGAAGAAACATTGTCATGTAACCATATAGTCAGCCCCTAAAAGCCATATCCACATGAAAACAACATGGCAAAGAGCATTGTAGTGTAACCATATATTAAATCCCTAAAGAGCATAGTTCTTTACACATTTTCAAGCCTAGCAAACCTGTTAGAATATTATTACAAACGCAATAGAACACAAACTACTGCCAGCTGTAAATCAAAAGTTCCAGCTATCTGAAAGCTTAAAAAGACATTGAATGGTGGGAGAGATTATGACTTTGTGGTCGCCCCCAACCTAGAGTGGGGACCCAGAAGATAATCTGGACAGAAATAGCACATTGTGGTGAACATTTTAATGGTGATCCCATTGTCCTAGAACCACCACAAGCTGAGTTATGGGCAAAAATGTGTTGTGAAAGGAATGCCCAGCAAAGCATTATGGGGCGAGTTTCCAGAGAGCAGTTAATATTGTAATACTTGCTCATCCTGTACAGGGACAGCCGTTGAGGATTTCCCTTGAGTTTTTTCTGTTTAAAAGGCACCAGTTTGTATATTTTCCAACTATTTACTTGGAAAGAATTTAGGAATGGGTTGCAAATTTAAATGACTCCAATTCTAAAATTGGTGGTCTGAGTAATGTGCTTGTCAGTGGTACACATAAAACTAGTTGTGTTGCTGAGTGCTTCAGCGACCCACAAAGAAGTAGTATTCACTATAAAAATGCTAATGTAGTACATGCATCACACACAGGGAGAAGCATAAGGTAGGGGATGTGGCGAAGGGCCAGAGGTGCTGACTTTGGAGCATCATCAGTAAATGAATACAATTAGTTGTAGCCCTAACCGTTCGGGCAAGTATAAATGGAAGAATAATTTTGCCCCCAGGACACCTTTGTATGGGTTTTGTCCTGTCATTTACTTGTTCCCTACCTAAATTTTATTATATTTTTGTCATCTTTTGGGGCCCAGTGAAACTGCAGAATGTAAAGAGCATGTGGGCTTAATTGACGTCTAATACTTAATGGGTCCTGATCAGTTCACAGTAGTTTTCTTGCCGTTTTAAACTGCTCAAAACAGCACTGTACAGACAATCACACTTTTTAGGCAACAACAGGAAACTGCTGCTCCAGCCAACAACTTCTATTGAGTGAGGTGTCACCCTCTCCTTTCCGCTGCTTTTAAGGAAGAGCTAGCGTTACCTAAACATCAGGGGAATTGGCATTTATGTGGTGCAATCTTTCGACTTCTCTCTAATAACTGATTTAAAGAAGACCATCTTCGCTTCTGGGTGAAGTAAAACGGCATTTTGAACATGTGTTTCCGAGTGGATGGGAAAACTTGACAGGTATACTTTTCAGGTCATTCTTTCAGCTTCTAAGCTTTCCGTGGTTCCTATTTATGCATGGTCATAGCCCAGGGTGCACGCTGATCTGCCACATTGCATTTTTATTCTCACTTGTTAGTTTATCAATTTTACAAACCCTTCTCGTAAACATTTGCATTGTCTTGATCTCAGTAAGACCACTAAACACCAATGAATGGTTAATGAGTATCCTGGGTGGATTTTCATCAAGTACTGCAATTTGCTGAAATTAGTTTTTGAAGTGGAATTGTAACTTTCCAGTTTATAAATCCTGCTGCATACGGATGAGACAAGTGTTTCTGATTTTGTGTTGCTTTAAAACAAAAAGTATTTGTCATCTGCGCGGCACAAAACCTATTTTTGGGACATCGCAATCCAAGTTTATTGCTGAAATGAGGAGGGGATGTGGCGTAAGGGCCTGAGCTGGTGACTTCGGAGCTGGGGGAACCAGATTTGAGTCTCTGCGTCGGCTCAACAACCTGTGATTCCGTGCAAATCACTTAATCTCCCCATGCATACTAAAAAGAAATATGTCCTGGTGTAATGTAACCACTGCTCATGTAAAGCACTCAAATCTTTGGGTCGAGTTTGCGCTATATATAAATAAAGGAAAAAGGAACCCCCCCTCGATGTTGCAGCCTTTGTCGCCTGCGGTGCGCTTCATAGAGTAAGAAGAGGCAAAAGAAAAAAAGTAGTGTGTCGACAATAAGGTATATGGCCAATCATGCAATAATTCATATAACAAAGTCAGTCTCTGAGGTGGTAACAAACAGGCTCAAGGTGAGACAAATGTAAAGCATTTACCTAACAAACCAAAGGAATTTTGAAGGGCAGGCCTAGGAAGTAATTTATGTGATGAGCATGGTGAAAGCCCACAGAAGTGTATTACAACATGTCGAGAGACTGCGCATGCGTGCCGCCTAGGCTCGACCTAAAAAGGGGACTGGCTGAAAAACTACAGAGTTTTTGTGGCTGTTTTTAAGTGACAGGTTAGATCTGTGTGCTCCGTGCACTGGAGAGAGAATGTGCTCTTAGATGTGCAGACAGATTAGTGTTATCCCAGGCCTGCACAATTCCTCATTTCTTGAAGTGTAAAGTGATCCCGGACTGTCTGCAGGGTTGTTGTACACAGTTATTTCTGAGCACCTGGGGAGAGTGAATATAGTTTTCAGCATTAAATGAAAAGAGAGTGTTTAACTGCTTGAAAACCATGTGCCTTCAGAACTCGATATTTTTACTTAGTTCAAAAGACATTTTAAGGTGCAAAATACCAACATTTCCATTTTTAAACAGTGCATACAGCTAGTAGAAATGAAGTGCAAAACATCTTTTTATGTGTCTGTGAGCAGGAGCCAGTTGTTTAACTTGTGGTGGAAAGGATTGGTAGGCTCAGTGGAAACTCTTGGTACTCCATGCAAACTAGAGATGCGCGGTTGGGTCGGCCGCTCGCAGCAGGGAAAATTTAACAGCCAGCATGGATGTTAGTCATTTAAAATTTCTTTGTGATCTGGTGACCAGTCCTGTGTCGCAGCCACTCTCCGGATGTGGGCAGGAGCCGATCTCTCAACAAGTGCATGCTGGAACTGGGGAGAAGCGCACGATTGATTGAGTGCTTGAACTTTGAATCCCATTGCTGCAAGGAGAGGAGGGGCCAGTTGCTCCAGTAAAATGTTTGTTGGTGGGGGGCCTCCCGTTGTGGTGTGCTGCAGCACATCAGCATGCAGTGTAAGCGCAGCGCACACCATGAATTGAATAAGCAAATGTTTGGCTACTGGCCGGGTGTGAAACGTCCCGGGCCTCTTTATTACATGCCACCATTACATCATGGGTGCATCTATCCAGCCTGTAAGACAGGGTGAACATACCAGAACCCCTGTTTACTCACAGCAGTTGCAAAAGTCCAAGGGCAAAACATAACACCTGTCACCTCTAAAAGGCTGTGCTGATCAGCCTTGTGCCTGTTTATAAACAGGAAGATAAAGGACTGGACAGGGTGCTGCCATTGGCTGTGGCAAGGCACTTCAGGACAGAGTTTAATTCACAGCTTAATCTAATCAGCTGTGCAAGCTCTGGCAAGTGTAACTCTTGTGTGACACTCTCATGCACTGCGGTAATGCAGGAATATTGCCAAAAATGTGTTAATTTAACACAAGATGCAAAGCACTTGCCAGGCGGCCTGAAAGTATTGGAGCGCTTTACTTGAGCACCAGTTACATTACACAAGGGCACATTCCTTTTTATGTTATAGGGACTGGGACAGTAAGTGTTTTGCTCAGAATCAAAGGATGTTGAGCATGCACCGATAGTACATTTTGTCGTAAATTTTGTAGTACTACTACAATAGTAGTACAAAGCTTACTGCAAAGTGCTATTTACAAACTGCACATTTGTTGTAACTTACAGTTTAATAGTAAGTCCCCTCAGTTGAAGTACTGGTGGTTGGCCATGTGTATTGCAGGGTTTGCTATAAAAGTGTATGTTACTACAAAAGTGTAGTTTATGAATAAAAATAAGTAGTTAACTTACCTAAAAGTGTAAATGTACTCTAAACTGTAAGTTAGCCTTGTGAATCAGCCCCTGTCTCAATGGGGATTAGTAAACACCTTCGCTACTAAGCTGAATGGTCTAATTTTTGACAAAGAAACATCCTTTAATGCATATTTAACCATATTAACCAAGGTGCATACTATTTCATATTTTAACTTCACTGATGTTCTACTCACCTGTTATTAGAATTACAGTCACACAAAAGCCACCACCTCCCTTATTGTCCGTTCATCTGATAATTATTATTGCCTGCAGTGCAATTTGACCACTGTCCACGCTGATGTGACACACACACACACATGTATTTTAATGTACATTGACACCCAGGATAATGCAGGCCTATGGGCTGTTCGGAGAGGTCAGTGTGTGGGCTTTTTCTTGTTTGTTTGTTGGCCTGTTTTACAGTCTGTTGGGCTGGTTTTTATTGTTAATGTCTCTCAATATTACCACAAACATTGCAGGTAGCAAGCATAAATGTATGCAGTCTCCCATACCCTAGAAAACATCCATAAAGCGTGTCTTTACAAGTTGAAAACTGCCCTAATTTGCAAATGTGGACCAATCTTTTAGCTGTATGATTTGCTAATTGAGGCAGGGTTGCCGCCTTTCCCTGATAAAAATACTGGGCATCTGTTCATGTTTTAAGAGTTTGCAAAGGCCCGAACATTATACTTAAGTGGAACTTTATATGAAGGCTGTATTCATTTTTAACATGGCCTTTATGTCTTTGTTTACTTTAGTTATCAGTCAGGGGTCTTTAGGAAAACTGTAGTACACAAATAACATAAACCAACTCTAAACAAGAAAGTATTCAAAATAAACAAACAGTCACTGAATAGACAGTCCAAGGGGCAATTAGATAACAATTATAACAGAACAACCACAGAGTACCAAGAAAACAGGAAAAACAACCAGATTGACTCGGTCAAGTCAACAGAGGAGCTGCAAAGAAGGACTTCTCCCTTTAACCCAAGTGCCTCACAAGAGTCTTTCTAATTCCCTTTTAAAGGTGCTCAAAGAATGTGCCACGGGCTGTGGGTGGGCATTCAAGAGCGTTGTTGCACAACCTCCGAATGCGTAAATCATATGTAGAGTTCTTGACTGAAAGGAGGGGTTTTAGTAGGAGAAAATCAGCATTTTTTATACCTGTAGTGCACCAGAGATGTTTAGCTTTTAAACCTGGAGCCATTGCAGAGAACGAAGAATATGGTAGAAGTGGCCAGGTTTCTTGTCACAAAATGGGCAGCAGCATGGAGCACTGCTCTAGGAGGTGCTAAATGTGCTTTAGGAGGAATGGAGGAGTAAATTGCCATGATCCATTCCGAAAGAACCAGTGGTTGAACCAGAGATTTCAAGTCCTGCTCCGGAATGAACTGCTTAATACCCCACAGCAGTCTTAGCTGGAGTCGTGCACGTTTGGACAGCGGTTCAGTTTGCCCTTGAAGGTTCATATGGTTGCCCAGGATAAAACCTAGTGATTTGGCATTGTAAAGAATAGTCAGTTTACAGTTAATGGGAGAGAAGGATTCCAGCTACTCACGAATGGTGAGGCATGATGCCCACTCTAGAGACCTTGGGTGCTGGACGTTTAACCTGGTCAAGAGTCTGGGGCACCCAAAAGCCCCAGGTCCATTTGAAGGGCAAATGATCTGACAACTGGCAGCAGAAAGCCCATCAGGCAGACCTGTGTGATTGGCATGTGAAGAAAACTGAATGTAGCGTTCAACAGAAAATGTCATTGCATAGCCCCTCTCCAAGATGGCTGCTTATACTTACCCACACCCATCCCTGCACATGCACACTAGACAGGTGATTACGCAAATGAAAGGAAGTTTGGCTCATGTGCCCTCACTTCACTTAATACAGGGATGTTTGATGTAAATTACTTCACAGGGGTGGGGCAGCCCATCCTGAAGTAAGGCCTTGCACCCACCCCAAAGGGGGCATTGCATTCTTTCTGTCCCACTGGGAGGCCAGGCAGAGGGTTAGAACGCCCGGTAGGGAATTATTTAAAAAAAAAAGGATTTTGGGATGGCTTATACTGGCATAGGGGTATAACACTACCACAGAGGGTGCACTTTACCATAAGAAATCCAGAGAAAGCGCTACTTTCTCAATGCGAGCCACCAAGCTCAGGAACTCACTACAAGTCAGCATTAGGAGCACCCAGGAGCATATACACTTCCAAAGACATTTGAAAACCTGGCTATTTCCTAGATAACTGCACCACCTGCATCCTAGAAACAGAGGGCCTCATTACGACCCTGGCAGCCGGCGATAAGCTGGCGGTGTACCGCCAGCGTATTATGACCATGGCGCATTAGCCACGGCCATACCGCCAGCCCCTCCAACATACCGCCAGGCATCCGCCTGGCGGTCATAATCCCCAACCGCCAGCCTGTCCATGGCGGTAAGCACTGCCATGGAAAGGCTGGCGGTAAGGGGGACTTGAGGTGCCCCTGGTGGCCCTTGCACTGCCCATGCACTTGGCATGGGCAGTGCAGGGCCCCCCAGGCACAGCCGCATCGCGCATTTCACTGCCCAAATTTCGGGCAGTGAAATGCGCGACGGGTGCTCCTGCACCCGCTGCACATCAACATTGCCGCCGGCTCTATTATGAGCCGGCTGCAATGTTGATGTGACTTTTCCGCTGGCCCAGCGGAAAAGTCAAAATAGGGAGCCACATATACCGCCAGCACTGGCGGTATAGTGGCACCCGCGGCTTCGGCTGTCTTTCTGAAAGACTGCCGAAGTCGTAATGAGGGCCAGAGTCCAGAAAACATTTGCACCCTCGAGCACAATCCTTTGCTTACAACCCACAAATTTCAACAAGTCAACCAGCAAACTGCTTTCATTATGTATGTAAGCAAAAAAGGGCTGACCTGTGGTTTGCCTTGGCATTATATGGTTATGTACTTCTATCTATAACAGTTATGTCCTACAATAACACTAAAACCATCATACGCAGCAGTCAGCAGCAAATTATACCTATTAAATTCACATAATACATATCTGGTATGGTGGTTGTCCATCACCAGCACTGTACAGCCAGATGAACAGTCACTAAATAACTGAAGAGATCTCATTACTGGACTATTTTGGAGGACTTTAACCTATCTCTTTCACTGCAGGCCCCAAATATCTATACAATCTGACCGCTTCTCTACATTTCACTTAGACACTAAGATATGGGATGATAATTAAAACACACATCTTAATATATCTCTCCACTTCTTTCTCCCTCAAGTTATGCCAGCATAGGACAACAACTATACACAAATCTGAGATTGGACAACGTGGTGCAGTAACCAGCTGTATGAAATACATTAAAGGACCAGCAGAGCTGTTCAAGTCATACTGAAAACAATAAAACTGTGCATCTATCTCTTTCACTTCATCATCCAACACACTGCTACGTGGTGCGTCCCGTAACACAATAACGGCACCCCGGTGGTCATCACGCTTCACACATAGGATCATAACACAAATAACAACCTTCCAACCACACACCCTGCATGGTGTAGCATGCTACTAATGAAAGCAAACATTTCAGCACCTTATATAAGGGTGATAAGCGCTATATACATGTTTCAATACAATACAATACAGTACAGGCTTAATGCCCTTTCTGGGAGGCGGAGTGGGGGGTTTGTCCCCAATCTTCCACCCCCAGGGAGGAGAAAGCCCATTAGACACCATGACATTTTAGGCCAACATTTTTCAAGGGGTGGGGTTTCAAGTTAGCCCAACCCCAAAGGGTGCAATGCTTTTTGCCCCTCAGCGGAGTAGAAAGCCTACCAGACACCAGGCATCTGGAAAGGGCGCCAAAAAAAAAAGAGGCAACCCACCCTGGTATTGTGCCCTACTCTCATCCCAGAAGGGTTAATAGTCTTTCTGCTTCCCAGGGAACAGATAAGAAATTTGCTGCAACTGGGGAGTTGTCCGTAACCAGCCTTTGATCGGGGGGATCAAAAGCCCACCAATCACTCAGGGATTTTACAGTGAGGCAAAAAGGGAGTTATATTGTCACACACCCGCATTGGACCATATTCCACACCAAAATGAGCAACACAGAATTTGTGTGCTGCCCACCCCCGAGCAGATAGGTGGTTTGTTCCAGTTTGCCCCACTAGGGACAGAAAACCCATCAGAACTGTGGCTTTTGAAATGACACCACAAAAAACTGTGAGTAACTGCCTTGAATGGGGACATACCCCCACCCTAGAAGGCACAACAGATTCTTTCTGGCTCTCGTGCGGGGTGGGGGGAGGGGCCAGATAAGAAACTTACCCCAATATAGGGTACATTAGAAATTTTCCCTCAGTGGGTGGTAGAAGTCCACTACACACCAAGGATTTATCATTGAGACAAAAGGCAAAGGGGTGATGCTTCCCCCCTTAACCATGTCCCAGGCCTGCCATTGCAAGGCCTGTGTGTGCATTTTTAATGCCACTTAGACTTGGCATTTAAAAGTACTTGCAAGGCCTTAAACATCCTTTTTTTCTACATATAAGTCACCCCTAAGGTAGGCCCTAGGTAACCCGTAGAGCAGGGTGCTATGTGGGTAAAAGGCAGGATATGTACATATGTGTTTTATATGTCCTGGCAGTGAAAACTCCTAAATTCGTTTTCCACTACTGTGAGGCCTGCTCCTTTCATAGACTAGCATTAGGACTGCCCTCATATACATTTTGAGTGGTAGAATATGATCTGAAAGGGGTAAACAGGTCATAGTTATTATGGCCAGAATGGTGATAGAAAATCCTGCTTATTGATGAGGTTGGATTTTATATTACTATTACTTATATATTACTATTTTAGAAATGCCACTTTTAGAAAGTGATCATTTCTTTGCACTTAAAACCTTCTATGCCTTACAGCCTGTATCCAATCAACATCTGGTCTGTGCTAGTTGACAGTTCCCTTTCTCATTTCACCCAGACAACCACAAACAAAGGATACTCAGTCACATCTGCAGTCATTTGCATACTGAATGTGTCTTCCTGGCCTGGAAGGATGGCGGGCCTGACACTTACATTTCAAAGTCCAGTGGCCTGCCCTCACACTAAGGACTGATAACCCCCCCCCCAGGGACCCTGGCAGACACAACTTAACTAAAGGGGGAACTTGTGCACTTCAAAACCACTTGTTGAAGTCTCCCACACTTCAAAGGCATTTTTGGGTAAATAAACTGGGTCTCTGGCCCCACCAAATCAGACACTTCTGGATCTACACCTGAACTCTGTCAGAGGAGCTGCCTGGCTGCCCTAAGGACTCCTCTGGACTGCTTTGCTGAGAAGGACTGCTGCCCTGCTAGCCTCTGACTTTGCTGGAAGGACTCTGCCTTCCCCAAAAGGGCTCTCTAATGGCTTGGATTGAGCTTGCCTCTTGTTTCTGAAGTCTCTAGGCCAACAAAGACTTCACCTCTTCAAGAAACTCCTTGTGCCTCAAAAATTGACGCAACGCCTGCAGAAGCCGCCGCTGAGAAATCGCTGCACAGCCGACCAGAACAATACAGCACCAACTTCCTGACAGAAAATTCGATGCATAGCTTACCGGGTTGATGCAGCGCCTGCTCCTTCTTCCAGTGCATCAAGGATTTTCAACACATTGTCCATGGGCGCCAAAATATCCCTGCATTGCAGTGAGGAACCAAGACTGCGCATCGTCTGTGCCACGCCTGAAAATCAGTTACAACACCTTATTTTTCTACGTATCTCCTCCTCTGCGGTGTCTGTGCGTCATTATTTTGGAAGCATTCCAGGTACTCTGTGTAGCAAAGAAACTACTGTTAATTTCTAATGATTGAGACTCTTTTAAACATTTTGTTCTTATTGGACTTTTGTCATTTTTACCTTATTTTATTCAAATAAATGTTTCTAAACCTGTGTGGTGTTTTCACTGCGTTACTGTATGATTTATTGCACAAATACTTTACACATTGCCTTCTAAGTTAAGCCTGACTGCTCAGTGCCAAGCCAAGGGTGGGCACAGGATAATTTGGATTGTGTTGTGACTTACCATGACTAAGATTGTGGTTCCTATTTGCACAAGGGTCTATACTTCTGCCAACTAGAGACCCTATTTCTAACATTGGTGCTCAGCGGTGAGGATAGGGCTTGTGTCTGTGCAGTGCCATACAATAGTTACGTGTATACTACCTACCCACAGTTAAAGGTCAATCTGAATTGTTTCTTTTTGCTTCCTTTCTCCGCTTGACATTCTTTAATCAGTCCTATACATCATGTCTCTGGCTAGGTCCACAAGTGGAGCTGGGAAGTTTAATGTAGCTAAGCTAGACAGATACACTGTTAACCAGCTGAAGGGCTTCTGCAAGGGGATGGGGGTACCTATCCGTGGAGCCTCCAGAAGGAGGAATACCAAAAGGCACTGAGGGCCTGACCAGAAGCCCACTCACAATAGGATGATGAGCTGATGGCTCTCGTGGAGCTACCTACAGTAGTGGGGGAGGGGGTGACACCTCTGGATTTGTTCCTTCTGTGAGACCTGGAAGCATTGTCTCCAGTCATGGCATGACTGCAGAGGAAAGGAGAGAGGAGAGAGAATTCCAGCAGCAGTTAGCAAGGTTAAAAATAGAAGAGGGCTGAGGCTGAAAGAGCCTTGGCAGAAAAGAAACTTATCTTGGCTCACAAACCGAGTCTGAAAGAGCTGGAGCTCAACATGGGACTGCTGTGTGATAGGACATTTGTGAATCCACACAGTTCCTGGAACTTTCAACAGCAAAGTGAGAAAAGTGTGTATTTATTGCTGTGTTTGTTTGAGGTTTGAGTGGTATTATGAGTAAGTAAATGTAGAGGGATCCACACCAACCACACCACTCTAGACTCCTTTATATGTGTCATTTTCAGAAGTATATGGGTGTGGTAGGTTTCAATGGTGGCAGCCAAGCCAAGGCACAAAATCCACAGCAGCCCACATTGCTAAAAAAGGGGTCAGGTTTGAGTGGAAAAATGTGATGTGCCCATGTTGGGTTTTCAGGCCTTTCTTTTTGCAGGCACTGGGCCCATTATCACAAATGGAGAACCATTTTCCATCAGAGATCTGTGTGGATGTTGAATGGTAGGAAATGTGTGAATCCCCACTGATTCCTGATCTGCCCCCCACCAATATGTGAGGGAAATATGTGGTGTTAGCCAACGTTTGAGATTTCCAATCACTTCCGGGTAAAAAAACGTGCAGTTGTTGGACTTGGTCCTTTTTGAAGGATCACCTCAAATTTTTTGCCTTTGTCTTGCTTCCTTTGCCGGACACATTTTTGTTGGCTTTTCGGACACAATGCACTTTTTACATACTAATCCTAACTGTGGTAAAGTGCTTGTGGTCTCTCCCTAAACCATTGTAATATCCCCAGCACCTGACTGGTAAGTTTATTTGTATGTCCCTAGTATATTGTGCTACATGTACCCGCGCTCTGTAAACTAAATGGTACTAGTGGCCATCAGTACTCATTCTGCCACCCACTAAAGTAGCCTTTTAAAACATGCTTCAGGACTGCCACTGCAGCTTGTAGTGAAGTTTTACCATTACAACCTGCCAAAATAAACCTTTTGCCAGGCCTAAACCTTACATTTTAATACTTATAAGTCACCCTTGTGGTAAGCCCTAAAGTGGCAGGGTGCATGGTATTTAAAAAGTAGGAAAGGTGAGTTTAACTTTTGCATGTTGTAGTGAGAAACTTCTAAAGTATTTTTTTACTGTAAGGCGATCTCTCCCATAGACTAACACTGGGTTGCCTTATTACATTCAACAAGTGGTAGCTTCAGATTGTGAGCTGATAAAGATATGCTGTTTACTCTTGAGTAAATTGCAATTTACAGTCCTCTTCACTACTAAAGTCAGATTTTAAGTTACTATACGGAAAATGCAACTTTGAGAAAGTTGGCATTTTCCTGCCGAAACCAAATAAGCCTTTCTGCCACTGTCCTGGGTCACATAACTGTTAATGGCACACCTGATGAGGGTTTGTATTGCTTCAAGAGATTGTGAGAAAAGAGGCCTAGATGTGAAGGGAGAGGGTCTTCTTGGCAGAATTGTTGGGGAGGAGCTGTACCCTGCTTTGATTACACTTCAAAGGACTCTGATTGTAGTGTACACAAAGGAACATGGTACCAGGCCTGCCCTACTGTTTGTCACTGTAGACAGTTTGGAGCCAAACCCAGGAGAAAGAGTAAGAATTACCAGAATCAATTTTGCGGGTAGGTCAGGGAATTCCCCCCACACAAAAGCTAGAACCAGGTATAGGACCTTCAGAGCTATTCATTGGAACCCTTCTGGACCTGTTGAAGATTCAGAAGAACAATTGCCCTGTTGTCAGAATGGCTGCCTTGCTGCTTGAAGGACTGCATTGATGTCTGAAGAAGGAAGAATGAACCTGCTTGCCTAAATCCCAGTCTCCCATCAGTGATTCCGAGGGTCAATTGGCTGACCTCCCGTGTGAAATTCCCTTGGAAACACCAAGCTCCCAGAGGTCTCCCTGCAGCTGCCCAGATAACCAGCAACAACTGGATCTGCCTGAGCCCTACTGCTGACGTACTGGAGTGAGTCCTGATCCCTGAGAGGTATCCCCATTTCCTGGCCCCTTAGCTGGCATCAGTGAGAGCTCCCCCTGAAGAAAAGGTGAAGATACAGATGTTTTGGGCTCCTCGTGACCGCGAAGTGACCTTTTAGCATAAAAATATCAACTGCAAATGAATGCTACCAACACAAAGCTCCCTTAGGATGTGCTCTTTACACCGCAGGAACCATCCACGAACACCAGCAACACAAGATCTGTACTTCCCGATTACAGTGACTGTCCGTGAAGATCAACCAATGCAAAGTTTTAGCGATGACCGGCTTTTCGCACTGCGTGGTCCCTCCAATATGAATAGAACTCTTCTCGCCAGACTTGAGAACATAGCTCCTCAGTGGGACTAGCCTGCTCCCTATATCTGACCTGCACTCCAGTGTGGTCGGCCTGAGTTTGTGACTTTCCCCTGGTATGGCACGACCAGTAACAACCTAATATCCTACAGCATACCATGCAGGCCAGTTCACAGTGAACTACCCTGAGAAGCTACCCCCATGCCCAAATCAGGTTATATTTTTTGATGGGAAATGTTGTGTCTCAATGTTGTGTTATGGGGCCTGCTGTGTCGCAGGCGCGAGGTTTATCAACATAAGTGGGTGTAAAGAAATGGCTCCCTGTTGCAGTTACCCCCCACTTTTTGCCTGATACTGATGCTGACTTGACTGAGAAGTGTGCTTGGACCCTGCTAACCAGGCCCCAGCACCAGTGTTCTTTCACCTAAAATGTACCATTGTCTCCACAATTGGCACAACCCTGGCATCCAGGTAAGTCCCTTGTAACTGGTACCCCTTGTACCAAGGGCCCTGATGCCAGGGAAGGTCTCTAAGGGCTGCAGCATGTCTTATGCCACCCTAGGGACCCCTCACTCAGCACAGACACACTGCTTTCCAGCTTGTGTGTGCTGGTGGGGAGAAAATGACTAAGTCGACATGGCACTCCCCTCAGGGTGCCATGCCAACCTCACACTGCCTGTGGCATAGGTAAGTCACCCCTCTAGCAGGCCTTACAGCCCTAAGGCAGGGTGCACTATACCACAGGTGAGGGCATATGTGCATGAGCACTATGCCCCTACAGTGTCTAAGCAAAACCTTAGACATTCTAAGTGCAGGGTAGCCATAAGAGTATATGGTCTGGGAGTCTGTCAAAAACGAACTCCACAGCTCCCTAATGGCTACACTGAATACTGGGAAGTTTGGTATCAAACTTCTCAGAATAATAAACCCACACTGATGCCAGTGTTGGATTTATTAAAACATGCACACAGAGTGCATCTTAGAGATGCCCCCTGTATTTTACCCAATTGTTCAGTGCAGGACTGACTGGTCTGTGCCAGCCTGCTGCTGAGAGACGAGTTTCTGACCCCATGTGGTGAGAGCCTTTGTGCTCTCTGGGGACAGAAACAAAAGCCTGCTCTGGGTGGAGGTGCTTAACACCTCCCCCCTGCAGGAACTGTAACACCTAGCAGTGAACCTCAAAGGCTCAGGCTTCGTGTTACAATGCCCCAGGGCACTCCAGCTAGTGGAGATGCCCGCCCCCTGGACACAGCCCCCACTTTTGGTGGCAAGTCCAGGAGAGATAATGAGAAAAACAAGGAGGAGTCACTGGCCAGTCAGGACAGCCCCTAAGGTGTCCTGAGCTGAGGTGACTCTGACTTTTAGAAATCCTCCATCTTGCAGATGGAGGATTCTCCCAATAGGATTAGGGATGTGCCCCCCTCCCCTCAGGGAGGAGGCACAAAGAGGGTGTAGCCACCCTCAGGGCTAGTAGCCATTGGCTACTAACCCCCCAGGCCTAAACACACCCCTAAATCGAGTATTTAGGGGCTCCCAGAACCCAGCAAGATAGATTCCTGCAACCTAAGAAGAAGAGGACTGCTAAGCTGAAAAACCCTGCAGAGAAGACGGAGACACCAACTGCTTTGGCCCCAGCTCTACTGGCCTGTCTCCCCCCTTTCTAAAGACACTGCTCCAGCGACGCTTTCCCCAGGGACCAGCGACCTCTGAATCCTCAGAGGACTGCCCTGCTCTAGAAAGACCAAGAAACTCCCGAGGACAGCGGCCCTGTTCACCCAAGACTGCAACTTTGAAACAAAGCAGCAACTTTGAAACAACTTGTGTTTCCTGCCGGAAGCGTGAGACTTGCTACTCTGCACCCGACGCCCCCGGCTCGACTTGTGGAGAACAATCACTTCAGGGAGGACTCCCCGGCGACTGCGAGACCGTGAGTAGCCAGAGTTGCCCCCCCTGAGCCCTCACAGCGACGCCTGCAGAGGGAATCCCGAGGCTCCCCCTGACCGCGACTGCCTGTTCCTCAGATCCCGACGCCTGGTAAAGACTCTGCACCCGCAGCCCCCATGGGACCTGAAGGATCCGAACTCCAGTACAGGAGTGACCCCCAGGAGGCCCTCTCCCTTGCCCAGGTGGTGGCTACCCCGAGGAGCCCCCCCCTTGCCTGCCTGCATCGCTGAAGAGACCCCTTGGTCTCTCATTGAAACCTATTGAAAACCCGACGCATGTTTGCACACTGCACCCGGCCGCCCCCGCGCTGCTGAGGGTGTACTTTCTGTGCTGACTTGTGTCCCCCCCGGTGCCCTACAAAACCCCCCCTGGTCTGCCCTCCGAAGACGCGGGTACTTACCTGCTGGCAGACTGGAACCAGGGCACCCCCTTCTCCATTGAAGCCTATGCGTTTTGGGCACCACTTTGACCTCTTCACCTGACCGGCCCTGAGCTGCTGGTGTGGTAACTTTGGGGTTGCTCTGAACCCCCAACGGTGGTCTACCTTGGACCCAAACTTGAACCCCGTAGGTGGTTTACTTACCTGCAAAAACTAACAAACTCTTACTCCCCCCCAGGAACTGTTGAAAATTGCACTGTGTCTAGTTTTAAAATAGCTATATGTGATTTATGTGAAAAGTGTATATGCTATTTTGCTAATTCAAAGTTCCTAAAGTACCTACCTGCAATACCTTTCATTTGAAGTAATACATGTAAATCTTGAACCTGTGGTTCTTAAAATAAACTAGGAACAGATATTTTTCTATACAAAAACCTATTGACCTGGAATTGTCTCTGAGTGTGTGTTCCTCATTTATTGCTTGTGTATGTACAACAAATGCTAAACACTACTCCTTTGATAAGCCTACTGCTCGACCACACTACCACAAAATAGAGCATTGGAATTATCTCTTTTTGCCACTATCTTACCTCTAAGGGGAACCCTTGGACTCTGTGCATACTATTCCTTACTTTGAAATAGTGCATACAGAGCCAACTTCCTACAGTGGGGTAGCATATTTCTCAGCACTAGAGTGGAAAAGCTGGGTTTTAGAAAATGTGTGGATTTCCACAGATTCCAGAACTTCCTTTAACAGAAATGCATGTTTTTAGCCAAAGTTTGAGGTTTGTAAGGCTTTATGGATTAAAAAAACATTTGTAAGCTCTTTGCAGGGCACACCATCCTGAGTTCCCAAAGGTGTCTGGTCTTCAGAAATGTCTCTATTTGATATGTTTTTCTCAGGGGTGACAGAGCTTTGGGCCAAACCCAGCAGCAACCCATGTTGTAAAAAAAAGTGTTGATTTTGCTGATTGAAATGTGATGTCTCCACATCGTGTTTTGAGTCCTGGCCACACAACTGGCGTGCCACTTTGATCAGGAAATTTTAATAATTGTACTTTTTTTTGTGCATTTTTGGCTTCCAAATGTAGGCCAGTGTGAAAGACAGAAGACATTTTTCAAAATACCCTCTGAATCACATGATAGTATGGGTAAACCCAAATTCAGAAGTGTACAAGTGACCACTGTTGCTAAACTCAGTATCTTGTGCACATTTCAGAAATAAATAGGTTTCATTCGTAACCGTTTTTCATACATAATATTTTGCCAGGTAAATTGCTGCATTTTTGGTACACAATGGAAAATGTGTATAAGCTGCAGCTCAGTTGTTGGCTCTGGGAATCACGTTTTGGGAAAACCAATTAACTCTGTATACGCCTGTGACCAGAACTGTCTGACAGACATAACTGTAATTGTATATTGTTTCTTTAAAACAACCATTGTGACCACAAATTGCAGATGAAAATATCGTACATAGCTGATGGCTATTTTTTCCTGCTCATTTTCATTATATTTTTATTTCAATGATTAATTATTGCTATGTTCACAATTGTCTTTTGTTTTCAGAAGGTATAGTTTTCTGGGAACACCCAGGGGTTTCACATCTGTTTGCACAGCAATTTGCAAGTAGGTTGAAACCACAACAAATAGGAAAAATGAATTAATTCTTAGAAAAATGCAAAAAGCATAGTAAAAAATTGTTTTGTATTTTCATAATAGTGATCCTATTACAGCAAAACATTTGTTGATGTCTTCTTTAGAAAAAAAAACATACTTTTTTGCACAGCACTGTTTTTTCAATTCCTTCCAGAGGAGTCTCGAAACTATTAGTATCTTTAAAATCCCTGTAGGAGAAGAGGACACAAATTTGGCTTAGATGCTTCATATGGTAAAAAATTATGAAAGCGTTAAGTGTGAACTACTCCAAATATCAGAAAAAAGGCTTAGCACTAGGGGGAGAAAAGATTCAGCAGTTACAGGTTTAAGGGTTAGATTTTCAAAGCTTTTTTGTGGTGGCAAACGGCCCAGTTTACAGAATTGGGCCGTTTGTACATTTAAAAAAATGTTTATGCAGTAACAAACACCAAATTATGATTTGGTGACTTGTTGCTGAATCACAGTTTGCCTTGATGACCCAATTCCAAATCATTATTTCGAAGGGGCGTGTCTAGGGCATCCCTTCCAATTACTTCATTGTAGTGGTATTACCGAATTCTAGTCACAAAACAGTAATTCTTTACCTCCAATTTAAAATTGGTGGTAGCCCATTTGCAAATGTAAAGGGACCCCCTGGAGACCCATTCCCCTTTGAGAATGTTAAGATATTTTTTAAGCGCAGGCAGTTATCCCACGGACTTAACCATTTTATCTTCTTTTTTTGGAACACATTCTGTTTTCCTTTTAAGAAAACAGGCTGCATAAATTTTTTTTTAAAAAGATTGCTTTATTAAAAATCAATCATAGACATGGTGGTCGGCAGACCCAAGTAGGCCACCATCCCTGTGGTCGCAGCGATTCCTATGGGTCATAATTTGTGACCTACTGCATTAATATTCATGAGGTTGATTGATTTGCGACCGATTAGGTATTACTATTTTAAAATAAATCGTTTCATACATTAGAAATAGCAACTTCATAATTGTGGTTCGGATGTAATAGCTATTAGGAAATCGCTCTTCTTAAAGTTAATACATGTGGCCCAATGTGTGTTATCTATTTCTGTTGTACTATTTTGTGTGTGTGACTGCCTTGTGTGTTCTCCTTTGCAGTCACCTGTCCTCTACATAAACTATGTGTTAAGGAAGGTTGGAAGGTAGATGCCCACTTTGTAGTTGTGGCTTTTTAGTGAGGCTTAATATAAAACCTTTCACTATACAAAAGCCAAAAAGATCGGCATTGTCTTTGTTTAGTTTGATGTTTATGATTTTAATGTAGTGTGTATCTTCACAAAGTATTTTTGACTTTTGGCATTGCATGTGAAACAAACAATTTTTTTTAAATGGGATATATTTCTATGTAAAATGTAAAGACATACTCCAAGTTGGAGCATATGTGGAACATATTTAGCCAATTCAGGCTGCTTAGCCAGTAGTGCTTTGCATGTTGGGGTTCATGAGACTGTAATATGTTGTAATGTCTTTCAAAGCAAAACCACATGCCTGAAAACGCAACAAGTTAGTGGCAGACACACCAGGATCACACACCCCTAAAAACGCAATTTGCTATAGACAGAAAAGACCGGGTCACTTTCCTTAAGAGTCTCTGGGCAGCCTTGTGAAATACAAAATAAATTTGTGATTTATTGAAATTCTTTAATGTAGACAAATAAGGGTTAAACAGCCAAGTGGGTGACTCAGTGAGGCTCGCGTTTGAAGTGCAGATGCACATTCCACTGCTAGTGGTCCGTGTTAACACTCCTCAGACCACAAAACGACTTGCGGGAGAATTTTATATCCCAGTAGAATGAAGCTGAATGCGTCTGAATACATATTAGAAGCGAATAGTGTGCTGATGTTGTTATAGAAAATATCCTGGCACGGTAATTGATGTATACTACTTCCCTGGGTGCCCCAACTGTGGTGATATCTTGATCCTTGGTAACGATTTTTGGTCAAGGGCGAGCACAGATCTTGCATGTGTGCCAGGCCCTAGGCCTGCCTCGCAGATTACTGTGTTGCTTATGGCATGAGGGATGTCCCGGCTACCCTCCTGTACTAGAATGCTACTGCCTTTACCGGGATTTGTAGCACAAGAGCAGTGATGACAGCATAATGTGTTTTAAGTATTCAGTAGAGTGAAGAAGCCGTTTTTACTGTGTCACAGGAGTGGGGCCTACTATCCCTCTCATCTTCCACTGCTGTGTGCTCTACTGACCCTTGGCATTAGGATGCATGTAGCGCCGCACAGTGTGTCTGTGTCTGTGCATGCTGTGATAAATGTGCACATGTTAATATAATATATATATATATGTATATGTATATATATATATATATATATATATATATATATATATATATATATATATATATAATAATAATAATAATAGGTCACTAGTCAAATGGGCCTGGGCACATCTCAGGAAGGAGAAGGAGCTTATAAGAGAATCATAAAGAGTAGGGCTGGGGCTTTTGTAAAGTTTTGATAAACATATCTAAGTGAGGCTGACATCCAGTCAAATGGACTGTGATTTGCAGGTATCAAGTTTGGAGGCATTCCTGCTGTGACAGACTGCTTTATGGAGGAAGGATAAGATAGGGGAGTGAACACTTCAAAGTGGCCATTCACCATAACACAAACTTCAAAGATGAAGACACTAAATTACATTTACGTTTGGAAACAGATTAATAAAAAAGGGAGCTAGAACCTCCCAAGTTTGTCAAACTGAAGCTGTTGATCAGTACGGAAAAGCTCTGCATGACATCTTCCTTTTGTAATTATGACTGGGTTCTGAGGGTCTGGCAGTCTCACTTATGAGTGAGGGGACATCACTCAGGAGAATCAAGAACGCTCACCTTGGAGCACCAGCTTCTGCCTGGCCCAAGTCCAGTGGGCCACGTGAGGAGAAGGAAATTATCTGGAGGGAGGGAGGTCCAATGGGGATCCTGTTGTGTGGAACCGAGTGTTAAATTCTGGAACTTTAGAATTAGCTCACCATCTGTGCAGTGGCAACCTCTTTATGCCAGGTGGAGGCCTCAGAAAAGATTGGACTGCCCCACCGATCGGGCCATCTTCCTGTGTGCATAGTCTGTGACGCCTATATACCAGGTGGTGGCCACACTAAAGAGTAAGGGTCATCTGCATGGTGCCACGCTGTGACAAGAGTATGGCCGTCACCTCGTCCAGTGCTGTTTCCACAAGAGGGCTATTGCCTTAAAATGCTGGTTCAAAACGCCTACATGCAGGTGGGGGCCACTGTGAAGATTGCCCAGGTTCACTATTGTAACAAGTAGGCCGTCGCCCTCTGCAGTGCTGTCACCTGAAGAGGCTGTCACCCCCTGTGCCAGTGTATTTGCCCCCGGCCCATATTCCAACAGGGGGTTGTTGTGAAGAGAAAGCAGTGGGCATCCATGAAGAAGTGGATTGTGACCCAAGGAGGAAGAGCAACAAGCCATCTACTGAGTTCAGGGCTACACAGGTTCTGTTGCTATATTGATTAAGTCTTATCGTGTGACCGTAAGAACACCATGGACACCTGCCACCTCGACAACAGCATCGCTTTGTCTGCTCATGGCAAAGCCGCAGATGTATACTCCGAAATGCCATTCCAGCAGGTAAGACTTAATAGCGGAACGCTGGGTGCAACTTGCTTTGACTTACGTGCTATGACGCTGGGACACTTTGACTTTCTCAAAGCCATTGTAGAATGTCTACGACTTGAACTCGTTTGAGAGGCCTAGCTTGGATGTTGCGTCAGATAAATTGGGAATAACCATCATCCTTAGATTGGAAAATTAGGCTTGTGAGCAGACCCTGGTAACATTAGCGTGCTTTCCTTATGAAGAATGTGTATATTATTTGTGGTGTGACCTATTGTACTTTGAGTTCATAGGTAAATACTCCTTACATACAATTATTGGGGGTTGCTGCAGGTGTTGTGAGTTGCAATCCTGTGTTCACCCTACATCTACCTTCTCCCTGAGAAGCCGTGGACTGCTCAACCCAAACTACCACTGAGAATCGCGTGCTGAAGTGGTACTTGGCCTAGTTGCTCTAAGTCCATAGTAGCATGGGCCCTGGGACAAAATGAAATAAGGGCCTCAGCCACCACGGTTGGGCCTGTATCTCCTGTTTGCCTTGTGGCCCCCTGAACGGTGTTGTGACTGCTGATGTTCCTCATTCCACTACCAGCAAATGCCAAGTTGGATAGTCTGGAACATCTCTGTGACTTGAACAGGTGCAATGAGTTGCAGATGCTTCTGTGTGAAGGCTGCCAGTCATGCTTAGTGGCGTCGCGATAGGGGACCTAGATGGGTCCTGTGCCAAAGCTCTTTTGTTTTGGGACCAGTGATTGTACCATCACTCCTGTTGAATGTGTCAAGAGACAGCACTAAACAATAAAAACAGACATAGGATCTTGCCACACAAATATGTCTGCCTACATTTCACTGTAAATCTGTGCTTGTCTGAGGTTACACATGAGCCTCTGTGCTTGTTTAACTTTTTAACAATGTTTGTATGTTAAAAAGCATATAATATGGAGGCAGGGTAGGGATATAGTATTATTTTCTTTTGTTATTGGACCGCAGCTCCTTGAAAGATAAGAGATAATCAAATCTATCAAAAGTGATTGACTCCAATGCAACAAAATAGTGTTCAGGAGTGCCTCGCTTTTGCCTTGAATACAAAATGTTAGGGTAGTTGTCCATTGGCACTCTGGTGATGATGAAGTTGATAACTAGGGATTTTAGGTGAGAGCTGCTGCTGCTGGTGTTGCTGGTACATGTTCCGTTCTTCATGTCAAAATATGTTACTGACATTGATGAAGAAGAAAACTGAGAATTTATAAAATATGACCTCATTTTTGTTTTAGTGCATGAACCATAGTTACTATGACAAAAATACCCCCCAACCCATTTTGTTCATTTACTGCCGCATCCTTTTTAGAAAATACCGTCTATTTTACATTTGTGATTCCACCAAGATAGCATTCAGGTGTGCCACACTTTTGTCATAAATATAGAATGTTAGACCCCGGAGAAGAACACTAGGGAATCAACTGACAGGCTTCTGCTGCTCTTGGAAGTACATGTTTTACTCAAAATATCAGACTTTATTCTCAGATGGCTGAGGCAAATATTGAGATAGTGTAAACTTATAGTAAGAAAATATGCTTTCATTTTAATTTCTGAAGAACCTTCCTTAACATCTAGGAGGAAATCATTAGGGAAACCAGTTTTCTTTCAAACACGGTTCATCAATCCTAGCAGAGAGTCAGCATTTTTCACAGTTTAAAATCCCCTGATATCTCACCGGAATTCCTAAAATGAGAACACCAGCAAATGATTTGCATTGTGACTAAAATCTGAATCCCCCTTTATATATGCTCCTTTCTGTAACCTTTGAATCCTACTATACACTACAATGTTTTTCAACGGGGACTGTGAGAGTGTGAATTTTCTAATTTGTTAATTAATGATTTTGGTGTAACACAATGTATAATGAATTAATGTGTAAAATGGGTGACTTTTGAAAATGGTTTCCACAGTTCGTTTTCTGTTTCTAACTGAGAAGAACTCTAGATTTTGTGGTTATTTTCCATAATTCAATGCTTACATAAAAGTGCATTCGGAGCTTTAATAGATGTGTCCACAGCTACCCCTAGTGGGTTGGTGCATTATGTTTTCCAAGGTCATGTTTTAACAGAGCATTGCATAAGTTGAATGTTCTATTGTTTTAAAATGTTAGTAATACTTGTTTTTTCCTTGAGGATGGAAGTGAATTCTATACAGCAAAAGTTTCTTCTTGAGAAGAGGTGTTTGGGAGGCGATGAAACAATGGAGCTACAGACAAGACTGAAAAGGAAAAGATACCGTTAAAGAAAATGTTCTAGTTAATGTAGAATTGTCATATTTTAGGTTATCAATTTAGTTGTTGATTGCCTGAAGCGTAACCATCCCACCAATCATAAGCTTCTTAGAGAATAGTATAACAATCTGTAGAGAGAGGCTGGGGGCAGACTCCATCATTAGAGAAGAGATGACCAGAGATGAGGTGACCAGAGTTCAGTTGACTAGGGTCAAGATTCTAGTGTTCCTGTAGCAGTGTGCGTATAGCTGTTGTTAGGTCCAAATCCTCTGAAGGCATATCTGATTGTGTCCCCTCGCAGAAGTAATCTGCTTGTTGCTACTACTACTGATATCGGTAACGTATGTCATTAAAATGTTATATGTTTCTCTTTTGCTTTCCAGGTACCAGCTGCAACTTATGTCTGAATGCTGAATATTAATAATATTTTATTTTGTTAACCCGAGTTAAGGAGTTTTTTTAAATTTGTGATACTAAATTCTTTTCACATGAAGCCCAACATGTTGATGCTAATTCGTGGTTAGTGAGGGAATTGATTTGAAATGCTCATGACTTATATTGACATCTTTTGAGTGTTGTACTAATGTATCCTTTGCCATTATTACCTGTTCTGGTATTGTTAACATGTGTGATTCTCATGGAAATAATTTGTTTGCTTATTCTAATCAAATTGAGATATATAAGAAGTTCTAATCAACCATTATTAATCCTATACGCTTACCATTTGTGTTTGAGAGTTATTTTTGTGACACTGGCATTGTTAATCTAGGGAAATCAATTTTATAATTCTTCTTAATAAACTGGTGTGGTTATTGACTGAGATTCAATATTATTGATTGTGTTGATTATTGTTGATACTCTCATTGCTGACATCCCCTGAAACCTATGTCGCTTCGATCCATCGTCCTCTAGTGCAGAATCCACTATTCATTGTAAATAATAGCTAGGATTCAGTGGTGCTGTAGCAGTTTTTGGTTGCAGATTACGGTTACATCATTGTTTTGATGAGGTCATAATGGGGTTAATTTGAGGTTCTTTTGGTAACAATAAAATTGTTGGGTTTGTTGGGTTTTCTTTTCTAAAATGTTATATGGATTTAGCAAGATGAGTTGCTAGTTGCCTTAAGTGTCTTTCCCCGATTCTTGGAGACCCCTAGATTGAAGGGTATGTTCCTAGCGGTGTATGGTTGAATTGAGTGAAGTGATTTTGCGCTTGCACAGCTTTAGCTAATTTGCAGATGGTTGTGGTGAATATGAGTTTAGAGGAGTAGAAATACTCAAGTAGTTTTTAGATGGAGTGGGTGTACTCCTATAGGCATGAGAGTAGGGAAGATGGCATTCTTCATTTGAGTGTGGTGCTTGATGCAGGAAAAATTATCCACATGGTTGTTGATAACAGTCCTAATTAGAGATGTCTGGGACTCCGGAGTATATTGACAAGTATAGAGAGACACTTAGTATATGTTGTAATTCGTTAATTTAATAGACTGATCCGTCGTGATTGGTAAGTCGAGTTTGTGAGGAATTAGTGTGATTGGAATTATACTAAAGACTTGGTGAGTACTAGGTGCACTAGACAATAGTCCAAGGAACAGTGGAGAAGTGAAGTTTGCGGGTCAAATTTTACTCACGGTTGTGGGAACTGTGAAAAACCATAGGTGAAAGCTGAAGGTTACTTTGGAAGGTTCTGAAGCGATTGTATTGCCCTACCTGCAGTAAATGAGCGACTGTGTTTTTTTATTTTTTGGTTTAAGTTAGCTCGCAAATTAATATTGCTTTGATTTTGTGTGTGGGATGTAAAAGAAATTGTTCGATAGGCTTTGTCAGCGTCTCAGCGAGTATGCTTAGGAGGGGTGAATCTGTTAGTGTGACGTAGTTGGTGCCGCACTGGGATTGGTTGATTGTTGAAAAGAGTTGCGCCCGGGTTAGTCAGTCAATCCGACAATAGAGTAACGCAACTGGAAGGTGAGGGGGTTGAAGAGAATTGTGGGATCGTAGTCACTTTTCATGATTGTTTGTTCTTTATTTTTGTTTACTATTTGTACTTGCTTAGACTAATTGAATTTGTTAATAATTTTGTTGTTGGGGATATTAGGTTTAAATAGATTCAGTTGAAAATGAACTTCTTCAAAGCTTTGAGAAGCGTGCTGATTGGTGATGAGTATATTCCGGCACTTGAAGGATAGGTTTGTCTGCCAGAAAATACTCCGGCATATATTGTGTTTGAGGAGAAAGGTGCAGGAGCATGTCTTTGGTTGAAACACTGGGTCAAAATCACAAAGAAAGAAGGTTGTTTGGCTTTTCCAGAACATGGTACATTCATTTTGAGAATTTTAGATAATTTGAGGTCAAAGATGTACAGTTTAAAACCTTCACTGAGGCCAGCACAATACAAAGCTTTAGCGATGTGGGAGCTGGTAGCTAAGCAGCAGCAGGCTTTGAAGAGCAGAAAAGGTGGAGAGTAGAAACATTTCAGGGAATAAGATTATTTCCTGCAAGAACAAAGGAGGATGAGGATGAAACAAAAGATGGGAAGAAAAAAATAAAAAGAGTTCAACAGAGACTAAAGAACAAAATTTGAAACAAGTCATGTTTAATGATGATGATGAGATGGGGGAAGATGATATAATTTCTCAGATTTTAGAGACCTATCCTCCACCAAATTTGAATCAGAGGAGTGATAATAGAACGAATGGGAGTGGAATTAGTAATACAATTCCTACTGCACCATCGATTTCAGAATAGGCAAGGAGTATTCTGGTCAATGAGAGGGTTCAGATGCAGAGTAGTTTCAATAACTCATTGAGCAACAGACAGCAGTTTGAAATAAACACTCCTGAAATACAGCTAGAGGCTCAGATTGTGAGGACGACTACTAATTTAGTGTTGTTAGAAGGTCAGCAAGAGATGAACGTAAGAGAGCCTGTTCAAATACAGATTCCACAGATGCAGAGCATGGGTGCAGGACAGATGCAGAAAGTTGGATCCTTAACTAGTCCCGATGCAATTACTGTACCTATTACGATGGGTCCAGTAACTCCATTATATGCTCGTGTAGGTAATAGTGGAGTGAGTTCATTAATAAATGTGCAGAATAGACAAGAACCAAGTTTGAATGAGACTAATTCTTTGATAGATTTGTTTCCTGTTGAGAATGCTGGAACTATATTCCGTAATAATCAGGGACAGGGAGCAATGGTTCCGCAACAATGTGGGAGTTCAGGACAAGAGCGAGATGCAGGTGCACAAGCTAATGAAGTTTCTTTAAAAGGCTTGTCAGCACATGAAATCACAAAGTGGTTAGAAGATTTAAGCAATTCAAAAACACGAGAGAAAAGATAAAGAGGAAGAGGAAGAAACAATAAACCGAGTGAGATTGAACATGGAAGGAAATTAACTCTTAGAAGGGACCTTGGGTGTGAACAGACTTGAGTCTTATACTGAAGCTCAGTTAAGATATCTGTGCAAAGTAATTACAAGAGGAGCAGACAGAGTTTATCAGCAGTTACAGAAAGAAGTAGCAGATGAATATGACACTACCTTGTCAAAAATGAAAACTCTGAAAAGAAGTTACAGATTACACATGGAGGAGGAAGATTTTATACACCTGAGATCTACAGGGATGAGAACACATCTTAGAGAATTACTTGAGAAAGTACAGATTTGGAGCACATTAGACAAATGGGAAAGCAAACGGGTCAAGAAAAGAGAAAGACCAAAGAAAGATGATGTGACGCAGGCAGAGGAGTCAGTGAAAATGCTGCCAATTAGAGAAACACCAGGAGGGAATTTTATACATGTATCTTGAAATAGGAGTGATATGAGTTTTACAAATGATTACCCAAGGCGAAGAGAGAAACCGATGAAGTGGTACCAACAGACAGATAGGTTTGTGAAACATTCTTTGGGAAGATTTGAATACACTTTTTGATATTGTTGTTCCGGCAGACTTGTGAATTGAAAGCAAGAGGAATGTTGATTGGCCGACATATGAACCGCAAAAGGATTTGAAAACAGGTACCCCATCTCCTGAAGTAATGAAACATTACTGTAAGGTCATTGAGTTTCTGAAAATGAGAATTTAGCCGAAAAATGTTGATTGGCAACGCATAGATAGAACATCACAGGAAGGAAAGTATTCAGTTCATGCATACTATTAAAGGTTGTTGAAGGCGTTTAAACAATTCAGTGGTGTATAAACGATTGAGAAAGAGAGCATTAATAATTTGGTGTTCAGATTTGTTGAAGGGTTGAAACCAGAAGTAAGTCAAATGACTAAGAATTACTAAATTTGCTGGCAAGCAAAGCCGATTGATGAGGTGTTGCAGTATGCTAAATACTTTAGCGATGAAATTGAGTTGAAGCAGAAAAAGCTGAAAGAAAAAGCGATGGTGATGCACATTAAGGCTGCACACACAGGATTGCAGGAAAACTTTCAACAGCTGCCACAGGGAAATGGTTTGTTTCCGAGTCAAGGTCGAGGTGGAATGATGATTCCAGTAGTCAATAGAAATGTGGATTTAAGTTCAGTGGTGAGGCAGGATGAGCAGCAAAGGCGAAAGGTGTTATCTTGTCATATTTACGGATTAGTTGGACATTGGAAAAGACAGTGCCCAATGCTAAATCAGAGAGGAATGGTACAACAAACAAATAGCGTCAATTGATTTCAGGGCATGAGAGGACCTAGGATGGGAGGCAGGGTCATAATTTCCAGAATTATGTGAATAATATGCAAGGTTTTCAGCCTTTATAGCCAATGCAAGAGATGCAAAATGCACAACCTCAGGTACAACAGGTACAAATGCAGCCACAGGTGCAGATGGTGCCTGTACAGCAAACGCACATACTGAGACAGGTTCAAATGATACAAAGCCCTATGGAGCAGCAACAAGTAATGTTTTCACAAGTGGTCATGAATCAGAGTTAGAACAAAAGTGTAAAAACAGCTGCACAATTTCCTTTACACAGTGAGAATGAAATAAAAGCTGAATGGCAGTTGGATAGTTCAGAGGAGGAGGAGTATATGATGGTCGCATCATTAGAAGTGGATCAGAGGGGTCCTTATGTGAAAGGTGAAGTACATGGTCATGAGGTAAATTTTCTGGTTGACACAGGAGTGACACGATCGACAGTGAGAACTATAGAAGTTCCAGACATACCAGTTTCAGAAAGGACAGTGCAGATAGTAGGAGTTGCAAATAAACATTTGGTCAACACTCTTACTGAACCAGTTCTTGTGAAAGTTGGTAATTTTAGAGATTACCATAGCTTTGTGGTTTGTGATTCCAGTTCAGTGTCATTGTTGGGAAGAGACTTACTGTGCAAGATAAATTGTTTGATTTTGTGTTCAACGAAAGGAATTAAAATTGAGACAAACAGTGATGAAGAAAGAGATTTGTCAGTGCATGATGAGAAAAAGATAAATTCTTGGGAATTTGCTTTGTTGAATCTCGATGACCGTACAGATGAAAATGAGCAGGCAAATGAGGATTACAATTCGATAGACAATTAATTTCTTTCCACTTTTTTAAAAGAAACATCTGCCGATCGATTTGCAGGAAAGAGTTAAATCAAAAGGTTGGGACTTTTCAGGTAAAGACATTGGTTTGATTAAAGGAGTCGAAGGGGTTAAAGTGGCGGTGAAAGCGAATGTAGTGTTTCCACAGACTGCACAATACCCAATGACAAATGAGGTTATTGAAGGGATTAGACCTTTGATAGAACAATTTCTGGAAAAGGGAGTTTTGAAAGAAGTGATAAGCAGTCCGTGTAATTCAATAATAATGGGTTTGAAAAAGCTGAATGGGAAAATTCGTCTTGTTCAGGACTTGAGGAAAATAAATGACATTGTGGTGAAGTGCTGTCCAGTTGTGCCAAATCCAGCAGTGGTAATGTTTCAGATTCCATGTGATGCAGAATGGTTCACAGTAATTGATTTGTGCCAAGCTTTCTTTTCAGTACCTCTACATGAGGACAGCAGATATCTCTTTTGTTTCAAGTTCCTGACCAGAGTCTATTGCTGGTGTAGAATTCCTGAAGGGTTTTCAGAATCACCATCGATTTTCAATCATATTTTGAAAAAGAACCTGGAGTCATTGGTAATGCCTTACCAATTGACATTAGTACACTATATTGATGATTTGCTGATTGCATCAAAGACAAAGGAAAGTTGTAGAGAGAATACGATCGCATTGTTAACTTCCTGGGAGATAATGGTCATAAAGTATCTCCTGCTACATTGCAGTACTGTCAGCAAGAGGTGAAATATTTGGACATTTGATTGAGAAAGGGTTGAGGAGAATTTCAAGAGAAAGAGTAGCGGCAATAATGAAAATGAAAATACAGAATTTGCAAAATTAGTTAAGGATGTTTCTGGGAATGGTAGGATATTGTCGCCAGTGGATTCCAAATTTTATGGCGATTTCAAAGCCACTGCAGAGATTGACACATAAGGATGTTTCAGATTGTCAACAAATTGTTTGGCAAGACTACTTTCCCCTCTACTGTCACCCAAATATCATCTTCTTTTTGAATGCAACGATGTCTTATCCAATCCCTATGCTCTTCTTCTGGAACATTGTTCTGTATGTCTTTCAATTAATCTAATGTCTTAACTATTTGCATTGTGAAATTTGCATATATCATGAAGAATGCATGAGAGCATTTACTGAACTGAGCAAGAGTTTGTGTCAAGCACCAGCCTTAGGTATGCCTAAATACACAAAACCTTTCTGTTTGTTTTGTCATGAGAGAGATGGATGTTCTTTGTCAGTCTTGACACAAACACATGGTGGTGTCAATGTCCAGTAGCATATTTTTCAGCTACTTTGGATAATGTTGCAGCAGCCTTACCCTGATGCTTACTTGCAGTTGCAGCAGTTGAGCAGAGTATAACTGAAAGTGAAAACATTGTGATGGGTTATCCTCTGACAGTGATGGTACCTCATTCAATAGAAATTCTATTGACAAGGCCAAAAACACAATACCTGACAAATGCAAGATTGGCAGGATATGAAACAGTGATTCTTGGAGCACCAAATGTAATGATCAAAAGGTGCACAGTGCTTAACCCGGCAACATTGTTACCAAAAGAAGGGGAAGGTCCAAATAGAATAGACAATGTTGAACATGATTGTTTGGGTGGGACAGAACTATGCACCAAGCCAAGAGATGACATTAAAGACACTTGTTTGGAAGACAACTATCAAATTCTTTTTTTGATGGCTCTTGTTTAAGAGATAACAAGAGTGCCTTGAGAGCAGGATATGCGGTGTGTACTGTTACTGACAATACTAGAAGCTTTATGGCTTAAAGGAGTATTTTCTGCACAATTTGCAGAATTTGTGGCTCTTACTAGAGCATGCCTACTATCAGACCAGATGAAAGTAACAATCTACACTGATAGTCAGTATGGATTTGGTATTGTACATGATTGTGGGCAAATTTGGTCACAAAGGGGGTTCCTGACTTCTTCAGGTTCACCTGTGAGAAATGGAGAAAGAACACATGATTTGATACAAGTTTTACAAAAGCCTGGGAAAATTGCCCTGGTTAAATGCAGCGCACACCAGAGAGGACAAGATTATGTAACATTGGGAAATGCTCATGCAGACAAGGTTGCAAAGTTCTGTGCTCTGAATGGGATTTCATTCAAAGGAAGTTGGGAATTTATGTCTGAAAATGATGAGATATATGCAAATTTCACAATGTAAATAGTTGATACATTAGATGAGCTGAAAGACATACAGAACAATGTTCCCGAAGAAGAGTGTAGGGATTGGATAAGACATTGTTGCAACCAAAGAGAAGATTAAATTTGGGTGACAGTAGAAGGGAAAGTAGTCTTGCCAAACAGTTTGTTGACACAAATGGCTAGATACTATCATGGTCAAACACACATAGGGAGAGATGTAATGATCAGAAATTGTAAACAGTTTTGGTACAATCCGAAATTTAGACAAGTAGTGGAGCTGGTTTGCCATAAGTGCATAATTTGTCAATAGATAAACGTCTGCAAAGGAACAATTGTCAACATGGGACACATATTTATGGCGGGAGGTCCATTCAGTAGAATGCAAATGGATTTCATTGAGATGCCTGCATGTGCTGGTTTGAAATACGTGTTGGTGATTGTGTGCATTTTCAATCACTGGATTGAGGCATATCCAACAAGCAGAAATTACAGTCTTACAGTAGTTAAATTGCTTTTACGAGAACTAATTCCAAGTTTTGGTTTTCCAGTTTCAATTGAATCAGATAAGGGAACACACTTCAATAATGAGATGATAAAATTGCTGTTTTCTGCATTAAACATTCAGCAGAGACTACATTGTAGTTATCGTACAGAAGCCTCAGGTCTTGTAAAGCAAATGAATGGAACATTAAAATCATGATTGGCAAAAGTGTGTGCATCGACAAATTTAAAATAGCCAGATGCTTTACTACTAGTGCTTATGTCAATGAGAAGCACTCCTGATAAGAAGACTGGGTTGTCTCCATATGAGATTTTGATGGGGAGAGCGATGAGAATGCCAGCAATACCTGCAAATGCACTTGTGAATATTTCAGATTATATGGTGCTAGATTACTGCAAAAGCCTGGCTGATGTGGTTCAGTTTTTCTCTCATCAGGTGGAAGCACCAACAGTACAACAAACACAAGGTCGAGGCCACAGTTTGAGAGCTGGAGAATGGGTGCTTATGCAGAAGGACGTAGGAAGGTCTTGCCTGGAACCATGGTGGAAAGGACCTTATCAAATTGTGTCACTATAGCGACAGCTGTGAAGTGTGCTGGTTTGCCGAATTGCGTTCATGCAAGCCATACGAGAAAAGTGCATGATCCAACAGAATGAGAAGAGGAACTGTTGAGATTACCAACGGTTGAAAACATTGGGAACAAAGAGAAAGAAAGAAAGTAGAATGTTGATGAAAATGACAGAGATGTGCCTACTCCTATAACAGACGAGAAACAGCAAAATACTGAAGAAGTTGGACAGTCTGGAAAAAGAGTAGACAAATCAGTCCAAAAAGAAAAAGAAAAGACTGATTCCGATCCGAGGAGGGTGTCCTCGAGTGAGACTAATCACAAGAATCACCAGAAGAAAGATCTGCTCAGAGGAGGGTGTCCTCAAAAGCAGGTGGTTTGACATACCAAACTGAAGAAAGGACAGACCCCATTGGGAAAGGAATTGAGAGTAGTCCCACCCAATTGGATTATACTCTTCCTGAACCAGTTGCAGAACGTCAGAATAAAAGGTCCGTGAAAACTCAATATTGAGAAGATTGTTGATGAAAAAGACATTGAATGGAGACAATTGGCCACAGAAAGATTCAAAGTGTGTAAAGGTTAATGCAGTTCTACCGATTCAAGAGGAAAAAGAATTGAATGAAGGAGAACATACTAGTGGAAAAGAAGATGAAAGTGGTAGAAGACCGAAAAGGAAAAGAATTACAAGAAAGAGATATGCAGGACTTGAATGGGCGTACTTAAATACAAATGATTGGCAGGAAGAATTTTTGAGCTATTGTTTTGACAAAGATATTGAACATTTTTACTTTGGCACGTGAAGATTGCAAGAAAAAACATTGGGAAATTAGATGAAAAGTCGTGCTTAAAAGTTCGTACTCAAGAGACAAATAATAATAGTTACTGGAATAGACAAATAAATAACTGGATTTGACAAACTGCTATACTGAAATTGACAAGGAGACTGTCCAAGAGTGAGTGAATTTTTGAAGAAAAAAAAAATGTAGGAAGGATTTGTGAGTTTTTAATTTTTTGAAAATGTTTTTTTTTTTTTTTTTTTAGAATATAGAAAATATGAGTAACTCACATAACCAAAACGGTAGAATTAGTTGTTTTTAAAGTGTGAACTATTGGATTGGTGGTAGTGAGTGTGTCAATGTGTTAATTGTTGTCTGTAGGAGTGTCTGTTTGAGATAAATGGAGCCGACCAAACCACAAAGATTTATAGTTCTTCAGATATAACTGACACATCACTAACAAAAGATGTTTAGAATAGATGTCAAATACTTACATGAAGAGAAAGAGCTTTCTTCTAATATTTTCTATCGCTTATTTCGTGAGTATGTTGAGTTGATGGATGCAAAAGATTGTTATGTATGTACACAGATTCCGACTTTAGTGGAAGAAGGGACTACATATCATAGTCTGCCTGTCACTTACACTATAAGTTGTAGTCTTTTGCTAACGGGTTTCTATAATCAAGAATATATTCAGTATGTCTATACAAACTATGACATGGTATTGTCATTTGTACCTGTCATAGGTTATCTGATTAGAATAGCCAAAGAAAATAACATAGTTATTATGAGAGATTTCTTTGAGCCTACTTTAACTTGTGGAACAACTTTTGCTCATAGAAATAACCTAACCTGTTTACTAACACCTGTAGAAAATAATTTTTTAGATAACACAGAAGCTAGAAGAAGATAAACAAAGGTTAAGATAGATAAGGGAATAATAAGTAGAAAACCTGGAGTTGATTATGCTTATACTGACATTACTAAACAAGGAAAACTAACAATAGATGCTGAACATGTAGAAAGACTTTGTATATATAGATCTTGGAGTGAGAATGATAGAGTGTTTGTTGGAAAAAGTGAGTGTAGACATGTTTTTATGTTTAGGAGTAAGTGAGATTTTATGATGAATGGACAGGACCCTCCAGTACCTGGGATTTATTATATTTGTGGGAGAAATGCATATTACCGTCTCCCTAGAGGATGGTATGGAACATGTTATTTGGGAATAGTCTTTCTGAAAATCTATCAGTTGGAAGACTTGAGTATGATTCCTGAAAGGATGACATTTTTAAAAAAAGACGCAAGCGAGAATCAATTTCTAGCATTGTGGGAGACATTTTTGGGGCTATAATTCCTTCAGTGGGAGTAGTCTTGAATTCAAAAAAATACAGAAGTTGTCTACGATAGTAGATAACATGTTGACAAGATATTCCGGAGCTATCATCCTTTTAGGTACAGAATTGGCTGCTACAAAAGCTATGGCACTTCAGAACCGTCTTGCTTTTGACAGTCTTTTGGCAAAAGAGGGCAGAGTTTGTAAATTACTTGGTTCAAATCACTGTTGTTCATTCATACCTGATAATTCAGGTAAAGTTAAAGAGCTGATTAAAAATGTAACAAATACTAATAGAGAAGATTTAAAAGAACTAACAGAAACTGCAGTTTGGGAAAAGGCTGGCAAAGGGATTAAAGCTGTGTGAAATTGGTTTGGCAATGTGGAGAGAAATATTATTTTGACAATGGCAAAATGGGTGTCAATAATTGTACTTTGTCTAATTGCAATGTGGGGAAAATATAAAATGAGAAAATGTTTTAAGAGGGGAAAATTGGAAAAGAATATAAGACATTTTGAGATTCAAATTAATACATTCTACAGAGATAATAAAAGGAAAAAGAAAAATAATGCGAGAATAAATGAAACAAAGTTTTGAAATTGATGATGATAAATTAATTTATTGTAGCTTGATGTGATGACATAAATAGTAATCAGAGGAGGGATTGTGAGAGTGTGAATTTTCTAATATGTTTATTAATGATTTTGGTGTAACACAACATATAATGAATTAATGTGTAAAACGGGTGACTTTTGAAAATGGTTGCCACAGTTTGTTTTCTGTTCCTAACTGAGCAAAACTCTAACTAAATGTTGTGGTTATTTTCCATAATTCAATGCTTACATAAAAGTGCATTGGGAGCTTTAGTAGATGTGTCCACAGCTACCCCTAGTTGGTTGGTGCATTATGTTTTACAAGGTCATGTTTTAACTGAGCATTGCATAAGTTGACTGTTCTATTGTTTGAGAATGTTACTAATACTTCATTTTTCCTCGAGGATGGAAGTGAAGTCGATACAGTAAATGTTTCTTCCTGAGAAGAGGTGTTTGGGAGGCGATGAAACAATGGCGCTACAGACGAGACGGAAAAAAAAAGATATCTTTGAAGAAAATGTTCTAGTTAATGTAGGATTGTCGTATTTTTAGGTTATCGATTTAGTTGTTGATTGAAGCGTAACCACCCCATAGACTGACCAATCATAAGCTTCTTAGAGATTAGTATAACAATCTGTAGAGAGAGGCTGGGGCAGACTCCATTATTAGAGAAGAGATGACCAGAGATGAGATGACCAGAGTTCAGATCACTAGAGTCAAGATTCTAGTGTTCCTGTAGCAGCGTGGGTTTAGCTGTTGGTAGGCCCAAATCCTCTGAAGACATATCTGATGGTGTCCCCTAGCTGAAGTAAACTGCTTGTTGCTACTACTACTGATATTGGTAACGTATGTCATTGAAATGTTATATGTGTCTCTTTTGCTTTCCAGGTACCAGCTGTAACTTATGATCTGAATGCTGCATATTCATCATATTTTTTTTTACTAACCCGAGTTAAAGAGTTTTTTTAAATTTGCGTTACTAAATTCTTTTCACATGAAGCCCAACATGTTGATGCAAATTTGTGGTTAGTGAGGGAATTGATGTGAAATGCTCATGACTTATTTTGACATCTTTTGAGTGTTTTACTAATGTATACTTTGCCATTATTACCTGTTCTGGTATTGTTAACAAGTATGATTCTCTTGAAAATAATTTGTTTGTTTGTTCTAATCAAATTGAGATATATAAGATGTTCTAATCAACCATTGTTTAATACTATATGCTTACCATTTGTGTTTGAGAGTTATTTTTGTGACATTAGCATTGTTAATCTAGAGAAATAAATTGTATAATTCTTCTTAATAAACTGGTGTGGTTATTGACTGAGATTCAATATTATTGATTGTGTTGATTATTGTTGATACTCACATTGCTCATTGATGACATCCCCTCAAACCTATGTTGCATCGATCCATCGTCCTCTATTGCAGAATCCACAATTCGCTGTAAATAATAGCTAGGATTCCATGGCGCTGTAGCCAGACCATGTTCTGAAGTCCTGTAATGCATGCCACAACAAGTTGTGGCCGCCCAATCAAGGGATACCCCCCTTTCATGCCACTGGGAGTCAGGGTGTGCGGATCCTGCTCCTTATATTTTTTTATTCATTTTCTCAGGATACACAGACACGTCACCGAGTCCTGCAGTAGCTGCAACAACATATTGTTCTTGTTGTTGTGGCTAACTAATCAAAATTGACAAGTCACTTTTACATTGGTCAGAGCATTTCTGGCAACCAATAGTCCTGACTTACCTAACTTTTTAACTCTTTCATGCCCACCCCAGGCAACTCTTTGAACACTAATGTTTCTACAGCAGTTGAACATATGTACAGGAGATCACAAAAAAGCTAAGTTTCTGAGTACATGTCTAACTTTGTCCTAAATTTGATGTAATTCTGTTAGCTATTCTGTATCGGAAAGCAATTCATACAGGAATTAACATGAAAACTCAATGTTTTGTCCCCTCCCCCATTTTCTTTACTGCTACTTAATGGGTCGGCTGAAACCTACCAAGAAAGAGATGATGTAGATGAACCTTGTTTTTGGGAGGTTTGTGTAGATTCATCCACAGGTGCCAAAGTTCTTAATGAAACAACAAAGGCTCTTCCTATGAAAACTCTGACATAACTGTAAGTACCTAGTGGAGATTGCCACTGGGTAACATCTGTCTATCTATCTATCTATCTATCTATCTATCTATCTATCTATCTATCTATCTATCTAAAAAATGCACCGCTGCTCACAAATAAACAGACGCCGACACATCCAACTGATTCCACTTCTCTGATTTATTTCTCAGAGTCCGCTTGATGCGTTTTGACCATACAACGCCGATCTTGTTCACAATACATGACCCCATGTTGTTTTGAGATTTTACATGATCACGTGTCATCATAAGCATAAAAGTTTAAAGAACATATTTCGCATAAAAGCTTTTTCATTCTTTTCAAAGTGTATTTCAAAGTGCGAACAATCACAAGATTAATTGTGTATAAAAAAATGTACTTTTTGTTACATTCACTTAAATACAATTGCTTCCCATAATTATTATCATTCTTTACCCTTAGACCAACTGGGAAATTAAAACGTGACCGTTCACTGTATATGTGTGCCCCATACGTCCAAGTACAAAGGAAACATTATCATTACAAAAATTCATACTCAAATAATTTGAGATGCCTCTTTTTAAAATCAAAATTCATCATTAGATCAAACATTAAAAAATAGATACCTCATGATTACCACATTTCTCTTTTACATTCTGTTATTTAATTTTCAAAAGCTATTTTTATTTTTTAAATGCATATATTGTGTGTGTATTACCTCAATATACTCCCTTTGTAGGATAACTTCCCATAATGTCCTACGTAGGGTGACCTGGGCAACTACCACATACAAAAAACTAATGCAAATATACAGACAGTCCCCATGTATTTTCCTTGTTGCTTTCCTGTACAACCCTCAGTAAGGTAAAAACATCTTTAAATCCCTAAAGTAGTGTTTGCCATGGATAAAACCTGTACACAGAAGGGAGCTTTAGACCAATTATAAAACAGACTAAAGAACAAAGCAAAACAAATGAAACTCTAGACAGTGTCACTCTCTGGAAAGAGAGAGAAAAGGAGTTAGAGGAAGTTGTGCAAATGTTTTTTCCATATTTAATCCTTTAGGTTTTTTACTGTCAAATTCTAGCATATGTCTTGTTTCAAGTTGATATAAAAAATAATTCTCTGTAGCCACCTCTTATACTCTTAAGAACATGGTCAACCACAAAGTATTGGAGTTTAGCAACCTTCCCTTTGTACACCAAATCGAGATGTCGGACTGCCAGATGTGACTTATCCACTTTCATAATAGCCTAAACATGGTGTAGGATTCGGTTGTGCACCAGGGGCACTGTGTCTAAATATACTAGGCTGCAAAGGCACATGAGTATATAGACTGCAACATCTGTCTCGCAAATTAAAGCTCCTTTAATTTTACTAGGTTTTCTATGAAAAGGTATATTATGGGGGTTATTCTAACTTTGGAGGAGGTGTTAATCCGTCCCAAAAGTGACGGATTTACCACCAGCCGTATTACGAGTCCATTATATCCTATGGAACTCGTAATACGGCTGGTGGTATATCCGTCACTTTACCGTCACTTTTGGGACGGATTAACACTCCTCCAAAGTTAGAATAACCCCCTATATTCTGTTTATTAACACCATATTGGCAAGCTTTAAATTTAGTACAGTGTCTAAAACCTTTACTCTTACTGAGCCAGGTACCTTTGTCCACTTTCCTAGGAATGGTGTTTACCAATGTTTCCCTCATTGATTTAGCCTTTCTCTGTTACCCTCTTTGACACCTTGTCTCCTATTACAGGATCACTCCTCACAAGGTACCAATGCTTAAACATTATTTTCCTGAATCGTGCCCTAGAAGGTGGAGCGGTCCGATCCCAGCAGCGGCGATCCCAGGGAGGCCGGTAAGTGTCCGGCGCCCGGGGCCGGGGTTCCGAGGCGCTGGTATTCTCGCGCCACTGCTTTGGCGGCCCAGAGAGACCACAGTGGGAGGGGCCGGACGCCGAGGAGTGGGGCAGGTGCCTGAGAGAGCCGGGATGAGAGCGGCGCCTACTACGGGGGAGGGGGGCGCAGGCGATGCAAAGCCACCTGCCGGCAGAGCCGCAAGTTGCAGCGCAGTGCCAGCAGTCCTTCCTTTGTGTCAGTAGGGGAGGCGGATTAGGATTGAGCTAGAACGCTAACCATGATCGTATAATGTGCCACGTCCGGCGCCATGGTGGACAGTGCAGCAGCTGTGAAACCCACCTACAATACAGTGCAGTTCTACTTTATTGGGCCATGGCTCCTGAGTATTCCTAGTAATGCATTTGGGTCTTATGAATTTGTAACGATTTTGATTAATCGCACCATAAATCATTTTAATCTTTTCCTGCTATATGCTGCCTAGTTTAATCAGTCCTGTGGTGTTTTTTTCTTTCTTGGAATTCAGGGACTACTGTTCTTTGTTTTATACTGGTTTTAATATGCCTCCAAGTTTCATATTTATAAAAAAATAACAAGACTGGACTAACTAGTCACGCATGAACTGGGGAAATCTGGCTGCTATGTTGGGTTTATTAGCCTGAGGCTTGAAAAATCTACTCCACCACATTCTATAGCGAACCCTATTTGATCAGGTGGAGATATTTTTAGGACTTACTTGCCCCTTCTGGTGAGTTGACAAAGAACAGGTGTTCTGTTCAGTCAGAAAGTGGAGGGGCAATAAAAGATGCCTTTAACCCCTTCGCTGCCAGGCCTTTTCCCCCTCCTGTGCCGGGCCTTTTTTTGCCTATTTGGGGCAGTTCGCGCTTAGGCCCTCATAACTTTTTGTCCACATAAGCTAACCAAGCCAAATTTGCGTCCTTTTTTTCCAACATCCTAGGGATTCTAGAGGTACCCAGACTTTGTGGGTTCCCTTGAAGGAGGCCAAGAAATTGGCCAAAATACAGTGAAAATTTCTTTTTTTTCAAAAAAATTGGAAAAAGTGGCTGCAGAAAAAGGCTTGTGGTTTTTCCCCTGAAAATGGCATCAACAAAGGGTTTGCGGTGCTAAACTCAGCAGCTTCCCAGCTTTCAGGAACAGGCAGACTTGAATCAGAAAACCCAATTTTTCAACACAATTTTGGCATTTTACTGGGGCATACCCCATTTTTGCAGTTTTTTGTGCTTTCAGCCTCCTTCCAGTCAGTGACAGAAATGGGCATGAAACCAATGCTGGATCCCAGAAACCTAAACATTTCTGAAAAGTAAACAACATTCTGAATTCAGCAAGGGGTCATTTGTGTAGATCCTACAAGGGTTTCCTACAGAAAATAACAACTGAAAAAGAAAAATATTGAAATTGAGGTGAAAAAAACATAAATGTTTCTCTACGTTTTACTCTGTAACTTTTCCCTGCAATGTCAGATTATCGAAAGCAATATACCGTTACGTCTGCTGGACTCCTCTGGTTGCGGGGATATATAGGGCTTGTAGGTTCATCAAGAACCCAAGGAACCCAGAGCCAATAAATGAGCTGCACCCTGACGTGCGTTTTCAATCTATACCGGGTATAAAGCAATTCATTTGCTGAAATATAAAGAGTAAAAAATTGCTATCAAGAAAACCTTTGTATTTCCAAAAAGGGAACAAGATAAGGTGTTGAGGAGCAGTGGTTATTTGCACATATCTGAATTCCGGGGTGACCAAACTAGCATGTGAATTACAGGGCATTTCTCAAATAGATGTCATTTTTACACACTCTCCTATATTTGGAAGGAAAAAATGTAGAGAAAGACAAGGGGCAATAACACTTGTTTTGCTAATCTATGTTCCCCCAAGTCTCCCGATAAAAAAGATACCTCACTTGTGTGGGTAGGCCTAGCGCCCGCGACAGGAAACACCCCAAAGCGCAACGTGGACCCATCCAAATTTTTGGAAGAAAACAGAGGTGTTTTTTGCGAAGTGCCTACCTGTAGATTTTGGCCTCTAGCTCAGCCGGCACCTATGGAAACCTACCAAACCTGTGCATTTCTGAAAACTAGAGACCTAGGGGAATCCAAGGAGGGGTGACTTGCGGGGCTCGGACCAGGTTCTGTTACCCAGAATCCTTTGCAAACCTCAAAATTTGGCTAAAAAAACACATGTTCCTCACATTTCTGTGGCAGAAAGTTCTGGAATCTGAGAGGAGCTACAAATTTCCTTCCACCCAGCGTTCCCCCAAGTCTCCCGATAAAAATGATACCTCACTTGCGTGGGTAGGCCTAGCGCCGGCGACAGGAAACACCCCAAAGCGCAACGTGGACACATCCTAAATTTTGGAAAAAAACAGAGGTGTTTTTTGCGAAGTGCCTACCTGTAGATTTTGGCCTCTAGCTCAGCCGGCACCTAGGGAAACCTACCAAACCTGTGCACTTCTGAAAACTAGAGACCTAGGGGAATCTAAGGAGGGGTGACTTGCGGTGCTCGGACCAGGTTCTGTTACCCAGAATCCTTTGCAAACCTCAAAATTTGGCTAAAAAAACACATGTCCCTCACATTTCTGTGGCAGAAAGTTCTGGAATCTGAGAGGAGCTACAAATTTCCTTCCACCCAGCGTTCCCCCAAGTCTCCCGATAAAAATGATACCTCACTTGCGTGGGTAGGCCTAGCGCCGGAGACAGGAAACACCCCAAAGCGCAACGTGGACAGATCCTAAATTTTGGAAAAAAACAGAGGTGTTTTTTGCGAAGTGCCTACCTGTAGATTTTGGCCTCTAGCTCAGCCGGCACCTAGGGAAACCTACCAACCCTGTGCATTTCTGAAAACTAGAGACCTAGGGGAATCCAAGGAGGGGTGACTTGCGGGGCTCGGACCAGGTTCTGTTACCCAGAATCCTTTGCAAACCTCAAAATTTGGCTAAAAAAACACATGTCCCTCACATTTCTGTGGCAGAAAGTTCTGGAATCTGAGAGGAGCTACAAATTTCCTTCCACCCAGCGTTCCCCCAAGTCTCCCGATAAAAATGATACCTCACTTGCGTGGGTAGGCCTAGCGCCGGCGACAGGAAACACCCCAAAGCGCAACGTGGACACATCCTAAATTTTGGGAAAAAACAGAGGTGTTTTTTGCGAAGTGCCTACCTGTAGATTTTGGCCTCTAGCTCAGCCGGCACCTAGGGAAACCTACCAAACCTGTGCATTTCTGAAAACTAGAGACCTAGGGGAATCCAAGGAGGGGTGACTTGCGGGGCTCGGACCAGGTTCTGTTACCCAGAATCCTTTGCAAACCTCAAAATTTGGCTAAAAAAACACATGTCCCTCACATTTCTGTGGCAGAAAGTTCTGGAATCTGAGAGGAGCTACAAATTTCCTTCCACCCAGCGTTCCCCCAAGTCTCCCGATAAAAATGATACCTCACTTGCGTGGGTAGGCCTTGCGCCGGCGACAGGAAACACCCCAAAGCGCAACGTGGACACATCCTAAATTTTGGAAAAAAACAGAGGTGTTTTTTGCGAAGTGCCTACCTGTAGATTTTGGCCTCTAGCTCAGCCGGCACCTAGGGAAACCTACCAAACCTGTGCATTTCAGAAAACTAGAGACCTAGGGGAATCCAAGGAGGGGTGACTTGCGGGGCTCGGACCAGGTTCTGTTACCCAGAATCCTTTGCAAACCTCAAAATTTGGCTAAAAAAACACATGTCCCTCACATTTTTGTGGCAGAAAGTTCTGGAATCTGAGAGGAGCTACAAATTTCCTTCCACCCAGCGTTCCCCCAAGTCTCCCGATAAAAATGATACCTCACTTGCGTGGGTAGGCCTAGCGCCGGCGACAGGAAACACCCCAAAGCGCAACGTGGACACATCCTAAATTTTGGAAAAAAACAGAGGTGTTTTTTGCGAAGTGCCTACCTGTAGATTTTGGCCTCTAGCTCAGCCGGCACCTAGGGAAACCTACCAAACCTGTGCATTTCTGAAAACTAGAGACCTAGGGGAATCCAAGGAGGGGTGACTTGCGGGGCTCGGACCAGGTTCTGTTACCCAGAATCCTTTGCAAACCTCAAAATTTGGCTAAAAAAACACATGTCCCTCACATTTTTGTGGCAGAAAGTTCTGGAATCTGAGAGGAGCTACAAATTTCCTTCCACCCAGCGTTCCCCCACGTCTCCCGATAAAAATGATACCTCACTTGTGTGGGTAGGCCTAGCGCCCGCAACAGGAAACACCCCAAAGCGCAACGTGGACACATCACAGAAAACAGACCTGTTTTTAGCAAAGTGCCTACCTGTAGATTTTGGCCTGTAGCTCAGCCGGCACCTAGGGAAACCTACCAAACCTGTGCATTTCTGAAAACTAGAGACCTAGGGGAATCCAAGATGGGGTGACTTGTGTGGCTCGGACCAGGTTCTGTTACCCAGAATCCTTTGCAAACCTCAAAATTTGGCTAAAAAAACACATGTTCCTCACATTTCTGTGGCAGAAAGTTCTACAATCTGAGAGGAGCCACAAATTTCCTTCCACCCAGCGTTCCCCCACGTCTCCCGATAAAAATGATACCTCACTTGTGTGGGTAGGCCTAGCGCTCGCGACAGGAAATGGCCCAAAACACAACGTGGACACATCACATTTTTTCATAGAAAACAGTGCCTACGTGTGAATTTTGGCCTCTAGCTCAGCCGGCACCTGGGGAAACCTAGCAAACCAGCGCATTTTTGAAAACTAGAGACCTAGGGGAATCCAAGATGGGGTGATTTGCGGGGCTCTGACCAGGTTCTGTTACCCAGAATTCTTTGCAAACATCAAAATCTGGCTAAAAAAACACTTTTTCCTCTCATTTCGGTGACAGAAAGTTCTGGAATCTGAGAGGAGCCACAAATTTTCTTCCACCCAGCGTTCCCCTAAGTCTCTCCATAAAAATGGTACCTCACTTGTGTGGGTAGGCCTAGCGCCCACAAAAGGAAATGGCCCAAAACACAACATATTTTTTCACAGAAAACAGAGGTGTTTTTTGCAAAGTGCCTACCTGTGGATTTTGGCCTCTAGCTCAGCCGGCCCCGGGGGGGGGGGGGGACTGGGGGGGGGGGGGGAAATGCCCTAAAATAAATTTGACCCCCCACCCCCCCAAACCCCCCCTGCCCAGGTGCGACCCTTGCCTACGGGGTCGCTACCCCTGCGTGACATTGGTGCCAAAAAGCAAATTCCCGGTGCCTAGTGGTTTCTGCCCCCTTGGGGCAGATTGACCTAAAATCGACCAATCTGCCCCCAAGGGGGGCAGAAATGGTCTAAACACAATTTGCCCCCCAGGGGAGCGACCCTTGCCTGATGGGTCGCTCCCCATCTCTAAAAAAAAACAAAACAAACAAAAAAAAACAACACAAAAAAAAATTGCCCTGGCAACAAGAGGTTTCTGCCCCCCCTGAGGGCAGATCGGCCTAATAATAGGCCGATCTGCCCCCAGGGGGGGCAGAAATGGCCTAAAATAAATTTGCCCCCCGAACACCCCCCCCCCCGGAGCGACCCTTGCCTACGGGGTCGCTCCCCCTGCGTGACATTGGCGCCAAAAAACAAATCCCCGGTGCCTAGTGGTTTCTGCCCCCTTGGGGCAGATTGACCTAAAATCGACCAATCTGCCCCCAAGGGGGGCAGAAATGGTCTAAACACAATTTGCCCCCCAGGGGAGCGACCCTTGCCTGATGGGTCGCTCTCCATCTCTAAAAAAAAAACCAAACAAACAAAAAAAAAACACACAAAAAAAATTTGCCCTGGCAACAAGAGGTTTCTGCCCCCGCTGAGGGCAGATCGGCCTAATAATAGGCCGATCTGCCCCCAGGGGGGGCAGAAATGGCCTAAAATAAATTTGCCCCCCGAACACCCTCTCCCCCCCCCCCGGAGGGACCCTTGCCTACGGGGTCGCTCCCCCTGCGTGACATTGGCGCCAAAAAACAAATCCCCGGTGCCTAGTGGTTTCTGCCCCCTTGGGGCAGATTGACCTAAAATCGACCAATCTGCCCCCAAGGGGGGCAGAAATGGTCTAAACACAATTTGCCCCCCAGGGGAGCGACCCTTGCCTGATGGGTCGCTCCCCATCTCTAAAAAAAAAACAAAACAAACAAAAAAAAACAACACAAAAAAAAATTGCCCTGGCAACAAGAGGTTTCTGCCCCCCCTGAGGGCAGATCGGCCTAATAATAGGCCGATCTGCCCCCAGGGGGGGCAGAAATGGCCTAAAATAAATTTGCCCCCCGAACACCCACTCCCCCCCCCCCGGAGGGACCCTTGCCTACGGGGTCGCTCCCCCTGCGTGACATTGGCGCCAAAAAACAAATCCCCGGTGCCTAGTGGTTTCTGCCCCCTTGGGGCAGATTGACCTCAAATCTACCAATCTGCCCCCAAGGGGGGCAGAAATGGTCTAAACACAATTTGCCCCCCAGGGGAGCGACCCTTGCCTGATGGGTCGCTCCCCATCTCTAAAAAAAACCAAACAAACAAAAAAAAAACACACAAAAAAAATTTGCCCTGGCAACAAGAGGTTTCTGCCCCCCCTGAGGGCAGATCGGCCTAATAATAGGCCGATCTGCCCCCAGGGGGGGCAGAAATGGCCTAAAATAAATTTGCCCCCCGAACACCCCCCCCCCCCCCCCCGGAGCGACCCTTGCCTACGGGGTCGCTCCCCCTGCGTGACATTGGCGCCAAAAAACAAATCCCCGGTGCCTAGTGGTTTCTGCCCCCTTGGGGCAGATTGACCTCAAATCTACCAATCTGCCCCCAAGGGGGGCAGAAATGGTCTAAACACAATTTGCCCCCCAGGGGAGCGACCCTTGCCTGATGGGTCGCTCCCCATCTCTAAAAAAAAAACCAAACAAACCAAAAAAAAAACACAGAAAAAAAATTTGCCCTGGCAACAAGAGGTTTCTGCCCCCCCTGGGGGCAGATCGGCCTAATAATAGGCCGATCTGCCCCCAGGGGGGGCAGAAATGGCCTAAAATAAATTTGCCCCCCGAACACCCCCCCCCCCGGAGCGACCCTTCCCACCCTAAGTGGGAAGGGTATGCCCAGACGTGGGTCCCGTGCTTCCCATGCCACTGGATTCAAGCTAGCCTGGCTGATGAGGGGTGAAACCCCGAAACCGGTCCCAGGATGCTTGTTTCCGGTCCAGTGAGGACCTGGCTTGGCAGTTCGGTCTGGACTGTTCCCATGAGGAACGGGGTCAAGACTGATTTGCATTTGGCTGGGTCCAAACTGGGGTGGCATGGTGAGCAAAAGAACGATGGATTAAACCCAGATCTATGACTGGGGGTGAGTGTTTGACAATGTTCAGCATTCCGTCCATCACTTGTTGTTTTTGCTTTGTCACCCTAAGTGGGAAGGGTATGCCCAGACGTGGGTCCCGTGCTTCCCATGCCACTGGATTCAAGCTAGCCTGGCTGATGAGGGGTGAAACCCCGAAACCGGTCCCAGGATGCTTGTTTCCGGTCCAGTGAGGACCTGGCTTGGCAGTTCGGTCTGGACTGTTCCCATGAGGAACGGGGTCAAGACTGATTTGCATTTGGCTGGGTCCAAACTGGGGTGGCATGGTGAGCAAAAGAACGATGGATTAAACCCAGATCTATGACTGGGGGTGAGTGTTTGACAATGTTCAGCATTCCGTCCATCACTTGTTGTTTTTGCTTTGTCACCCTAAGTGGGAAGGGTATGCCCAGACGTGGGTCCCGTGCTTCCCATGCCACTGGATTCAAGCTAGCCTGGCTGATGAGGGGTGAAACCCCGAAACCGGTCCCAGGATGCTTGTTTCCGGTCCAGTGAGGACCTGGCTTGGCAGTTCGGTCTGGACTGTTCCCATGAGGAACGGGGTCAAGACTGATTTGCATATGGCTGGGTCCAAACTGGGGTGGCATGGTGAGCAAAAGAACGATGGATTAAACCCAGATCTATGACTGGGGGTGAGTGTTTGACAATGTTCAGCATTCCGTCCATCACTTGTTGTTTTTGCTTTGTCACCCTAAGTGGGAAGGGTATGCCCAGACGTGGGTCCCGTGCTTCCCATGCCACTGGATTCAAGCTAGCCTGGCTGATGAGGGGTGAAACCCCGAAACCGGTCCCAGGATGCTTGTTTCCGGTCCAGTGAGGACCTGGCTTGGCAGTTCGGTCTGGACTGTTCCCATGAGGAACGGGGTCAAGACTGATTTGCATATGGCTGGGTCCAAACTGGGGTGGCATGGTGAGCAAAAGAACGATGGATTAAACCCAGATCTATGACTGGGGGTGAGTGTTTGACAATGTTCAGCATTCCGTCCATCACTTGTTGTTTTTGCTTTGTCACCCTAAGTGGGAAGGGTATGCCCAGACGTGGGTCCCGTGCTTCCCATGCCACTGGATTCAAGCTAGCCTGGCTGATGAGGGGTGAAACCCCGAAACCGGTCCCAGGATGCTTGTTTCCGGTCCAGTGAGGACCTGGCTTGGCAGTTCGGTCTGGACTGTTCCCATGAGGAACGGGGTCAAGACTGATTTGCATATGGCTGGGTCCAAACTGGGGTGGCATGGTGAGCAAAAGAACGATGGATTAAACCCAGATCTATGACTGGGGGTGAGTGTTTGACAATGTTCAGCATTCCGTCCATCACTTGTTGTTTTTGCTTTGTCACCCTAAGTGGGAAGGGTATGCCCAGACGTGGGTCCCGTGCTTCCCATGCCACTGGATTCAAGCTAGCCTGGCTGATGAGGGGTGAAACCCCGAAACCGGTCCCAGGATGCTTGTTTCCGGTCCAGTGAGGACCTGGCTTGGCAGTTCGGTCTGGACTGTTCCCATGAGGAACGGGGTCAAGACTGATTTGCATTTGGCTGGGTCCAAACTGGGGTGGCATGGTGAGCAAAAGAACGATGGATTAAACCCAGATCTATGACTGGGGGTGAGTGTTTGACAATGTTCAGCATTCCGTCCATCACTTGTTGTTTTTGCCTACGGGGTCGCTCCCCCTGCGTGACATTGGCGCCAAAAAACACATTCCCGGTGCCTAGTGGTTTCTGCCCCCTTGGGGCAGATTGACCTAAAATCGACCAATCTGCCCCCAAGGGGGGCAGAAATGGTCTAAACACAATTTGCCCCCCAGGGGAGCGACCCTTGCCTGATGGGTCGCTCCCCATCTCTAAAAAAAAACAAACAAACAAAAAAAAAAACACAAAAAAAAAAATTGCCCTGGCAACAAGAGGTTTCTGCCCCCCCTGGGGGCAGATTGGCCTAATAATAGGCTGATCTGCCCCCAGGGGGGGCAGAAATGGCATAAAATAAATTTGCCCCCCGAACACCCATCCCCCCCCCCCCGGAGCGACCCTTGCCTACGGGGTCGCTCCCCCTGCGTGACATTGGCGCCAAAAAACAAATCCCCGGTGCCTAGTGGTTTCTGCCCCCTTGGGGCAGATTGACCTAAAATCGACCAATCTGCCCCCAAGGGGGGCAGAAATGGTCTAAACACAATTTGCCCCCCAGGGGAGCGACCCTTGCCTGATGGGTCGCTCCCCATCTCTAAAAAAAACCAAACAAACAAAAAAAAAAAACACAAAAAAAAAAAATTGCCCTGGCAACAAGAGGTTTCTGCCCCCCCTGGGGGCAGATCGGCCTAATAATAGGCCGATCTGCCCCCAGGGGGGGCAGAAATGGCCTAAAATAAATTTGCCCCCCGAACAATTATCCCCCCCCACCCCCCCCCCGGAGCGACCCTTGCCTACGGGGTCGCTCCCCCTGCGTGACATTGGCGCCAAAAAACAAATCCCCGGTGTCTAATGGTTTCTGCCCCCCTTGGGGGCAGATTGGCCTCATCAAAATAGGCCAATCTGCCCCCAAGGGGGGCAGAAATGGCCTAAATATAATTTGCCCCCTAGGGGAGCGACCCTTGCCTAAGGGGTCGCTCCCCACCTAAAAAAAAAAGAAAACATAACAAAAAGAAAAAAAAAAAAAAGATCCCTGGTGCCTAGAGGTTTCTGCCCCCCCCTGGGGGCAGATCGGCCTAATAATAGGCCGATCTGTCCCCAGGGGGGGCAGAAAAGGCCTTCCCAAAAAATTGCCCCCCCTGGGAGCGACCCTTGCCAAAGGGGTCGCTTTGTTGCGTGACATACGCGCGCAAAAACAAACTCCCTGGTGTCTAATGGTTTCTGCCCCCCTTGGGGGCAGATTGGCCTTATCAAAATAGGCCAATCTGCCCCCAAGGGGGGCAGAAATGGCCTAAATATATATTGCCCCGTAGGGGAGCGACCCTTGCCTAAGGGATCGCTCCCCACCTAAAAAAAAAGAAATTATCACAAAAAAAAAAAAGGTCCCTGGTGCCTAGAGGTTTCTGCCCCCCCTGGGGGCAGATCGGCCTAATAATAGGCCAATCTGCCCCCAGGGGGGGCCGAAAAGGCCTTCCTAAAAAAATGCCCCCCTGGGAGCGACCCTTGCCCAAGGGGTCGCTCCCTTTTGCCAATTTCAAGGGAAAAAAAAAAATCCCTGGTGTCTAGTGGGGTTTCAAAAGCCGGATTGCAAGCAATCCGGCTTTTGAAACCTGTGAGAGACTTCAAAGGGAAGGAAATACATTTCCTTCCCTTTGAAGCCTCTCGGGGCCTCCCCCATGGGATTGAAAAAGAAATGCAAAAGGATTTCTTTTTCAATCGCGCTGGAAGCTCTGCTTCCAGCGCGATGGGGGAGACCCTGTGACTAATCAGCGCGCGCTCGCGCGCTGACGTCACAGGGTGGGTTTGGGGGATGTCGGGGGTGGGAGGGGAAGGGCTTCCCCTTCCATCCCTGACTTGGGGGGGTGGGGGGGAACCCCACAGAGGGAGCGAGAGCGCTCCCTCTGGGCTCTGTGCACAGGACGTAATGGTTACGTCCTGGGCACAGCAGCACTGTGCCTCAGGACGTAACCATTACGTCCTGGGCACAGAAGGGGTTAAATATTGTTCTTAAGTCACATTTGCTCTGTGCTCAAAGACAGAGGTCAAAGGTCAGTTTGTCTTGCAATTAATTTTCCTTCTGAAGCAGAGTTCCAGGACTTTGTAAGGTGAACTGTGTGACCTGCTGCTTAGAGTGTAAAATAAAAGGCTATAGGGTGTCAGGTTTATCCTAACACACATTTAGGTTTATACTAACACACATTTAAATGACTGTCAACTGTACAAACATTTCAAAATATATTTCAGTAGTAGTGAAAGCCCTTTTTTTGTATTTGTGTGACGAAAAAATATTTTAATACGATGAAAACAAATCCTTTGTGTTTATGTGCAAAGGATATTTTTTCTGAAACCCAATTTTCACAGATTGTTAATACACTATATAGTTTTATCAGTAAAGCTGCAAGATAGTGGAAAGGTTTTTAGAAATTTCTTGGAAATGTACTGTGTGTAGATGACAATATGCTACCACATCATGGTTTAGTAATGTACTTATTAAAAGTGAGTGTTTAAACATAAACTGAGAAACACTCCTGCCCTGATGGCAATGCTGTTAGTAAACTAAAAGCAAATCATGTGTCCACTATATGTGGACTAGATTCTTGTGATACTTGCAGCAAACTTTAGTTCACTTAATCAAACAAAAGTTTTTTTGTTCTGCAGAAATGCTGAGCTCACATATTTGAAGGTGCAATCATCTGTGAGAATTAAGAAAAAGGCAACTCTGTAAACTATTTGCGTAGGATCACACAATTTGAGACCCATTTACTGGTTAAGTTCATTACAGTAAGGTCGAGTAGATTATTTAGGTTACTCGACCTGCAGGTCTACTAACATTTTTGATGCTGGTGTCACAATTTAAAATCTGTTAGTTAGGTCTCTTCACCAGGTGGAGCTTTGAGTGGAATAGTTTGGACATTAAGAGTTTCCGAACTATTGAGAAGGAAAGTTTCAGTTTCATTAAAGGCTGTTTTGCTTCACTAATGACTGAGATGAAACACTCATGCACTGACAAAAAATCTCTGGAATGCAACTGTTAGTCAGAGAAATACATTTATTAAACCACTCTGCAATGTTCGTAGAGGAAGATTAGCATGCTGAAAGCAAACGTTTAAAAATGGTCATAGCAATGAAATAAAAACATGCTCAAATGATTCTCCACTACAATATATACAGCAAGAGTGTGTGTGTGTGTGTGTGTGTGTGTGTGTGTGTGTATATATGTGAATATATATATATATATGTATATATATATATATTTGTATGTATATGTGTCACAATGCAAAGCAGATAACAAGAATTAAAAATGCATCACCATGAGGCACGGGTAAATCTGCATCATCTCCCTCCTTATCAGCATCAGGCCGCCAGATCCCAGAATCGATTGTGGAGAGAGATCAATTATCCTCACAGGAGGGATGGCACACCTCAGCGTCCTGAGTATGTCCGTGATCTGAGTCACTCCCCGGTCCATCTGGTCTCAGCCTCTTATATACTTTAAACAAACCAGAAAGGAAAATTCTAGAAACCTCCTCCCACTCTGTAAGTTTATTATTAAAAAATGCTGCCTACTTCAGGTCAGATTTGAAAAGAACACGTCAAGAATTGACCAAGATCCCAAGGTGCCCTCTCTCAAAACAAAACCGTTCCCTGCGTACCATAGAAATCATCCTAGTACATTTTTATCAGCCTAAGCCCTTGCTGAGAAAGAACACGCAAACACACAGAATAAAAACATGAGCAAGAAGCACATTGTATAACATAGGCATGGAAAAGTACATGCAGCTTTTAACGTGGCAGTGGCTAATGCTAAAATAAAGTCAATAGGCAAAATGAATCTGGTGGTCACCAATGTGACGGTGTGCTGCTAAGCTAAGTGTAACGTGGAGTCAGTGGTCAAAACACAAATATCATTACAAGGCACATAGGTGTTTTAACCTTTATTGATAGTTACCAAATTATGATGTGAACCCCTAAATTGAATTATATTTCCTGGAAACACAGGGAAAATAGCAAAACAATAGTCCACCATTCCCTATCTTCTCCATTTCATAAACCTAAGTGATACCACTTCTGCCCTGCCAAGTACCACACATTAGGGGTTATGCTAACGCATTTTAGTGCTGGAGTCCACATAACCACACTAAAATGCATTAGTCACATATCCTGAGCGCCCTAAAGTACTGTGGGCATCATAAGGCACTTCAAAAGCTGGACCCCAGCGAGGCCCTTAATGTATGCAATACTGCTCACAGTGCAGGCACTGCGTGCCAACAACAGTGGCCTACAGCCCAGCTGACATGTGAGACTTGTTGGTATTGTGGTGCAGTCTTCAGCTTAGGATATATTTTATTAGCAGAGAGGCTTCTCAATCATCCGGCGAGCAGAGCAAGTAAATGAACAGGATGCTCCAGGTCCAGCCTTCCGTGGATCCAGCCTTTTGCTGTTTTCCTGGGCCTGCTGCTGATGATGGGTCCAGGCTGGCAGCAGGCATGTCCAAATTGTGTTCCCTTCTCTGTTCTGTGCTGCTGCTGTGCTTGCTCACTCACATGGAGTCTGTTGGGTTGCATTTCTTTGACTTCAGTACAGCATTTACTCCTGCAGTTTACAGGGGACTGGTACCACCAGTCAAAGGAGTCTTTCTTGGCTTCTAGGTGTCCACTGGGGCCCCTCCTGGGGTTCCTCTTGCTGGGACCAATGAGCTTTCACCTCTGGCACACATCGGTCACTCTGTTTCAGTGGTGGTGTCCGTAAGTCACTTCTGTGTCCTCTCTTCGTGCTGTGGCTGGAGTTCAGGTCCTGTCGTTGGTGACACTGCCTTTTCTTTTTGCAACTTAGAACTAACTTTCTGGTGCCAGGGGAACCCCTTAAAACCTGGTTTTAGGGGGCGTTGAGGGTGAAGGGGCCAGTGGCCAGTGAGCTACAGGTCTCCACGGCTAGCCCGTCACTGTAGTGAACACTTCCTGTGGGTTCCTTTCCTACCCAGAATCCATTAGACCAAAGGGTTGCCAAGATGGCACAACCTTTCCCTGGTGGTATAGACCCCCCAGTACACCCTAAAGGTGTGGCTAGCTTTTTAAGGGTGTATGCCTCCTGGATAGCTAACTTTCCCACCTGTTGGGCTGGACCGGGCGGGAAGGGCTTTATCCTCCCAGTGACAAGTAATTACATTTCAAGGGCAGGTGAAGCCTTAGAAGCTTACCACCGTGATTACCTTTTCACACTAGCCAACCTGGGAGGGAGGAGGTGTGACCTCCTGCCTGCCCAGGCCCTTTGTCTCCATCCTGTGGAAGTGCTAGCGCAGCCAGCAGGAGGGCAGACTCTTGTCAATTGTGGGAGAGGCTTGAGATAGCCAGCCAAAACAACAGAAAGCTTGGTAACTTGGTGGGCATCCTCTAAGGGTGCCACCAGAGCACATGGTAGTTAAACCTGAGTATGGGAATCATGCTCAGGGTAAAAAAGCAAGATGTTTGATACCAAACATGGGGGGGAATCGGCCGGGTCATCACAGAGCTGGACATCTGGGAACTGCCCAGATTCCAGTCCATGTTATCCTACGGACCACCGGTTACTTGTGATAGTGTTGTGTTTTAAATACTATCTTGGGGTCATATATACTCATGGATATATGTCCTGACTCATAGTCTCAAAAAACAAGCACCACATCTACGACCTGCTCATAGACACACAACCTGACTTACTATTCATAACTGAATCCTGGTTGGGAGATGACATGGCCCCAGTGTTGCACGAAGCCGTTCCCCCAGGCTATCAAACCATCACACAAAACCGTATAGGCAAGAGAGGAGGTGGACTAGCTATTATATTCAAACAGGCATTGAACCTCAGTAAAACAGACAACATCTCCATACAAGGTTGTGAAGCCCTCCTTACCAGATGGCACCCTACTCCAACTTCCTCCTGTAACTTTCTCCTCCTTTACAGACCTCCACCTAACAACTCCACATTCCCAGATGCTTTTCTAGACACAGTCTCAAACCTTATTACACTATACTCCAACCTATGCATTCTTGGGGATCTAAACATTTGGTTTGACAAACCCAATATGCCCCATCCAAAAGCTATCACCACTGGCCTAGTCGCATTCAACCTACATCAGATTGTACACAATCCCACACACATCGCTGGACACATCCTAGATGTCATTTTTGCTAAGCCTGAACTAGTTACTATTCATAGCATCACGCCAATCACGTGGTCAGACCACCATTTGATAGCTTTCCGACATACAACTCCACAAATCAACACACCCCACAACTACTTACATACATACACCTATCGACCATGGAGCGAACTCAATTTGGATGACTTAGAAACACAACTAACAGCCAACACAGATCTAGATACAATTAATTCTGTGCCAAAACTTTGAGTGGCTACAGGAAGCTTTTGATATCCTAATACCAATCAGAAAAACTAAACACAACAAAAGAAAACCAACACCTTGGAGAAACATAGAACTTAAAAAGATAAAGCAACAAATCAGAAAGTTGCAGCGGACCTCGCTCAAAACAAACAACAGTCAAGACAAACTGCAGCTACACAAACTTAACAGGATATACAAATCATCAATCAAAAAAGCTAAAAAAAAAAGGTACTACTCAGACAGAATTCAAAATGCTCAATCTACAACCAAGGAATTCTATAAAATTCTCAATGAATTTCGAAAACCTACATGCATGGAAGGAAGTCATCCCACTACTCAAGATTTCACAAACAAATTGGCAGCTCACTACACAACCAAGGCAGACACATTGGACTCCCATTTAAAACTGAAGAAAAACCTCAGCACCAACCCCTTTCCTAAAATACCCTCTAAGAATAAACCAACCCAACCTCTACAGTTCTTCAAAGAAATATCCCAGGGTGAATATATGGATTTGGTCAAAGCAAGCAGACCTTCCGGTTGCCCTTCTGACACTTGCCCACCACAAATCTTCAAGAACATTCTTCCATCTACTTCTGCTGCCACACCTGTAAAAAGAATCATCAACAACTCTTTAACTTCAGGAACTTTTCCTGTAGACCTGAAAAAGGCATACATACGACCGTTATTAAAGAAAACAAACCTAGACCCGCAAGACCAACTACAGACCAATCACAAATGGACCTTTCCTGGGCAAATTGATAGAAAGAGTAGCATTCACCCAGATGTCACAATTCATTGAAGACAATTCTATACTTTCAGATTTCCAAACTGGATTCCGCCCAGGAAGAAGCACTGAATCGGCACTCATAGCAATCTGGGATGATCTTAAAAACACAGTCGACCGAAATGGAGTTGCTGCACTACTTCTCTTGGACCTCTCAGCTGCCTTTGATACTGTTGACCATGACACCCTAATTCAAAGACTCCACGAAGCCGGCATACAAGGGATTGCTCTCGACTGGATTACTTCCTATCTTCAAAAAAGATCTAATATCATCCACTCTCCCCCCTTCTCGTCCGAACCCCACCTCTCAAAAGCAGGGGTCCCCCAAGGATCAATCATCTCACCTTTGCTTTTCAACATCTACATGATATCTTTACCAGAACTGATCAATCATTTTCATCTCACATGCTACAACTATGCAGATGACACACAAATATTACTTAAATTAGAATGCCCCGAAAACATTGAAAACTCACAAATCTTCAGTTGCCTCTGAGCCGTTGATCAGTGGATGACGCCGGAGCCATCTCAAACTAAATACCTCCAAAACAGAAATACTCATATGTGGTGACTGGAAAAATACTGACCCTCTGTGTGTCTGGCCTGACGATCTCGACCACCTCCTCAATTATCCAAGGAAGTTAAAAACCTAGGAATCACCATGGATTCCAAGTTAACTATGGATGTCCAAGTGGACAAATTAGCACGAACAAGCTTCATCACCTTGAAGACTTTACAACGCATCTTACCCCACCTCGGATTTCCACACAAGGTGCAAGCTACTATCTCGCTTGTATTATCCAAACTGGATTATGCCAATGGCCTCTACTATGGATCATCTCTATCTATTATGAAAAAACTACAACATATCCAGAATTCCGCAGCCCACCTACTATTACATGTAAAGCCGCAAGCCCACATCTCCCCTGCCTTGAGAGCACTACACTGGTTACCCGTTGCCAGAAGATGCACTTTCAAGCTGCTTTGTATCACCCACAAAGCTATACATGGAACAGGGCCGCTTTTTATCAGAAACAAAATAACCAAATACATCCAACAAAGAAACCTCCGCTCAAGATTGGCACCCGCCTTAGAACACCACCATACAAGAAAAAGACTGTAGGTGGTACATCCTTTTCCGTTCAAGCTGCCAAACTATGGAATTCATTACCCCCAGCTATAAGAGCCACAGATAACTTTCTTGTCTTCAGAAAACTACTCAAGAGTTGTCTCTTTCCTTCATAACCACCATATTCAAACAACTATGGACTGCATATGCCTATGTTGATAAATATTTTTTTCAGATTATGTGTATGTTTCTAGTTATGTATAGTTCTTTAGAAAATATGTATCGCTACTATGTCATAACAATAAAATACACACATACTCTTTAAACCTGTTTGACTAAGTATATTTTACCCATGGTTCTAATTATGTATTGTATGTGCATATGTGTGTGTATTCATGTGTGTTTGTAGTGTGGGTGTATGTGTGTATGTATTTATATATATGTATGTATCTATGTATGTGTATATGTTGTATCTGATAGAGACTTCTAGCTGCAGCTTCCTTACCTTAGAATTCCCTGGCATCAGCTTCGAATCCAGAGTTTTTTGTGAGCAGTACCCTGCGCGCGCGCCGTCGGACGGCGTCGTTCGGATCCGCGTGCGTCGACCAGCTCCGCGTGCGTCGTCAGCGTCGTTGGAGTCATCTATGACGTCACGATTGTCTATATAGACGCCGTTTCGGCGCGCGTACATCCGTTCTTTTCCTTCCGCGCCGGTTAAGTGCAGTTTTGGAAAGAGCTACCCTGCTTCGACGGTTTTTCGACGCTTTTTTGACTGTTTGGAGTCATGTCTTCGAGAAAGACAGGATTCAAGCCGTGTGGTGCGTGTCATCGCACCATGTCGGTGATGGATCCGCACCGAGTTTGTCTTTGGTGCTTGGACAAGGACCACGATTCCACCTCGTGCTCCGATTGTCGGGCCATGGCTCCGAAGGCCTTGAGGGAGAGATCCCTTAAGCTTCTTGCGGCCCGACATTCGTCTTCGGTCGGCGCGACTCCGCGGAGGTCACGGTCCCGCAGTAGGAGGAGGTCGCGGCACCGCTCCCGGAGCCCCAAGTCCTCTTCCTCGCACTCAAGGTCATCGGAAGGTAAGAGGCACAAGAAGAAGATGAAGTCCAAGCGGACTTCGTCTTCGCCATGCCCGTCGACCGACGAGGCGTCTAGGGAACGTCGACATTCCGAGCGCGGTTCTGCGGAGCCGTCGCCAGGGTCGACTCCATGTCTTCCCCCCTTCCGGGGACCGGATCGACCCCCGCTCAAATTAAATAATTTTACAAGGCCATGCGTCTCGTTTTTGAGTGGGCTGTACCCTCGGGTGGGTCTTCCGGCCCCGTGGGGTCAGCAGGGGCCCCTTCGGATTCGACGCCGGCGGCTTCGGCCTCGGCGCCGTTGGGGACCTCAGGATCCGATAACGGATCTGGACCGGTGCCGGTTTCACACAGTCGACCTCCTTCGGCGCCAGGTCCGACGTCGACGATTCCGCCACCGGCACCCACCGGTGGCAGCCCCATCCTTATTCCGGATGATCCGGAGCGACGTTGTACGACGTCGACTCCGACTTCGACGGAGCCGATTCGGCCCAGATCATTGTCTGAGCATTATTTGGAACAGCCAGACGCAGGAGAGGAATGGGAGGGGTCTGAGGACCCTTTAGAATCAGATTTGCAACAGGACTGGTATGTGGATCTAGGGGAGGCCAGTGGACTGGACACATCTCCAGATACTGGTATGCTCTCTCCTCCTAATGTGGCTACGGAGGAGGGGGCTTCTTTCGCTATGGTGGTGCGTAGGGCAGCTGAGGTCTTGGACCTAGATTTGCCTACGGTGCCAGTCAGGACAAATATCCTGACAGAAGTGCTTCAGCCGGGGTTGTCAACATCGGAACCGTTGTTGCCCTTCAATGAGGCTCTTACAGACGTCCTTCTGGGTACGTGGTCCAAACACAGCACAGGGGCTCCTGTGAATAGGACGGTCGGCCGCCGCCATAGACCCGCTCCCAGCGACCCTAGTTTCCTAACACAACACCCCACTCCTGAGAGCTTGGTTGTCCAAGCCTCTACTTCACGTGGTGCCTTCCCTTCCGCTCCCCCGGATAGGGAATCCAAGAGGCTGGATCAGCTTGGGAAGAAGATGTTTTCTTCCTCCAGCCTGGCATTGAGGTCTGTAAACACCTCTTGCCTATTGGGCCGTTATTCCCATACTTTATGGGATACGGTGGCGCAAGTGCTGCCCCAGGTCCCGGAGGGCGTGCGGGACACTCTCACCCAGGCTGTAAAGGATGGGAGAGATGCAGCCAAGTTTACAATTCGGTGTGGCTTGGATACGACCGACTCGCTGGGCAGAGCGATTTCATCGTCAGTGGCCCTTCGTCGCCACGCCTGGCTACGTTCCACTGGTTTTTCAGGGGATGTTCAGTCCAGCTTGATGGACATGTCCTTTGATGGCTCTCGCCTTTTTGGCGAAATGGCAGACTCCGCGCTTGAGAGGTTCAAGGATTCTCGAGCCACGGCCAGATCCTTGGGCCTTTCAATGCCGGCACGACAGCAGTCTGTTCTTCGCCCCTTCCGAGGCTTCGGGAGGGGTGTGGTGCCACGCCAGCCACTATTTAGCCACCGTCCTCAGGCTTCACAGCATCCCGGAAGAGGACGTGGTCGTGGTACCATCAGACCCAGAGGGTCTGGCCAGAGGTCGACCGCCACACAGCCCCCCTCCACTGCGCCCAAGCCCTCCTAGTGTGGTTCTGCGGGATCACGTCCGTCCAGTTGGAGGGAGGATTCGTTTTCATCTCCCTCACTGGATTTCCATCACCACGGACAAGTGGGTCCTGCAGATCATACGGAAGGGCTACTCCCTTCCCTTCCAGTCTTTCCCTCCTTCTATCCCTCCGACAAAGGAATGGCTGATGGAGGACCATTTAGCTTTGCTCCGCGAGGAAGTTTCAGCTCTTTTGGCCAAGGGAGCCATAGAAAGAGTCCCGATATCAGAAGTAGACAGTGGTTGTTATTCCCGCTACTTTCTGATTCCCAAAAAGAAAAAAGGCCTTCGCCCTATTTTGGACTTAAGGGACGTCAATCTCTTCCTCAAGAAGGAGAAATTCGGGATGCTCACTCTTGCTCAGGTTTTGTCTGACCTAGACCAAGGAGACTGGATGGTAGCGTTGGATTTGCAGGATGCGTATTTCCATATTCCTATCCTGCCAAGCCACAGACGTTACCTGCGGTTCAAGGTGGGCCACGAGCACTTTCAGTTTACCGTGCTTCCTTTCGGTCTCACCAGTGCCCCTCGGGTGTTCACAAAGGTGATGGCGGTGGTGGCAGCTCATTTGCGCAGGTCAGGGATTTCAGTCTTCCCCTACCTGGACGATTGCCTGTTGAAGGCTCCTACGCCCCAGGCTCTTGTCACCCACCTCCAGACGCCGGCGGACCTCCTGCATTCGCTGGGGTTCACTATAAATGTGCCGAAGTCACACCTGACTCCCTCTCAGAAGCTCTCTTTCATAGGAGCTGTTCAGGACACAGTGCAGTATCAGGCTTATCCTCCCGATCAGCGAGTTCAGGATATTCAGGTTATGATTCCGATGTTTTGGCCTCTATCCTGGATCTCGGTGAGACAGACTCTGAGGCTGCTGGGACTCATGGCTTCCTGCATCCTGTTGGTCAAGCATGCCAGATGGCGCATGAGGGCTCTGCAGTGGGACCTGAAGTTTCAATGGGCACAGCATCAGGGAAATCTTACCGACGTAGTTCAGATCTCGGAGAGGACTGCGGAAGATCTGCAGTGGTGGCTAGTGAACTGCGAGTGGGTCAAGGGCAGACCCCTCTCCCTTCCCCAACCAGATCTAACGGTAGTGACAGATGCGTCACTTCTGTGATGGGGTGGCCATCTGGGGGAGGTGGAGATCAGATGTCACTGGTCTCCGGCGGAATACGGGCTCCACATCAACTTGTTGGAGCTTCGGGCGATCCGGCTAGCATTAAAAGCATTTCTTCCTGTTGTGAAAGGGAAGGTGGTGCAGGTGTTCACGGACAACACTACCGCAATATGGTACTGCAACAAACAGAGCGGTGTGCGGTCGTGGACCCTTTGTCAAGAGGCTTTACGCCTCTGGACATGGCTGGAACAGCAGGGCATGACCCTGGTGGTTCAACACCTGGCAGGTTCTCTGAACGCCAGAGCAGATGAACTCAGCCGAAAATGCTTAGAGGATCACAAATGGTGTCTCTATCTGGAGGTGGCGCAAGGACTCTTTCAGCAGTGGGGAGAGCCTCCGCATAGAACGCGCAACATCAGCAGTTTTGCGCGTTGGAGTTTCCAAGGGGGCTATCGCTAGGCGACGCTTTTCGTCGCGAGTGGAGTTCAGGCCTCCTGTATGCCTTTCTGCCTATACCACTTCTGCCCAGAGTTCTCAAGAAAATCAAGAACGACCGGGCCTAAGTAATCCTTGTGGCTCCGGATTGGGCACGGAGAGTTTGGTATCCAGAGCTTCTCAAAATGAGGATAGGTCCTCCAATCAGGCTGCCTCTTCGGGAGGATCATCTGTCGCAGCAGCAGGGGATGGTTCTCCACCCGAACCTGTCAACTCTGCGCCTTCATGCGTGGAGATTTAGCGGCGACAGTTGATGGTTTATGACCTCCCTCCCGAGGTCTGTGATGTCATTCTGGCAGCCAGGCGTCCCTCTACTAAGTCGATCTACGCCTGCCGTTGGAAACGTTTTGTTTCTTATTGTTCAGAGAGGTCTATTGATCCTCTTTCTTCTTCTCTGTCTAACATCCTTTTGTTTATTTTGTCTCTCGCCCAGCAGGGTTCCTCCTTGGGGACTCTCAAGGGCTATCTTGCAGCCTTATCGGCTTTTCTTCAGTTGCCTGATCAACCATCTCTGTTTAAATCACCTATAGTACAGAGGTTTTTGAAAGGGCTTGTAAATCTGTTCCCGCCTGTGCCTTTCGTTATGCCCCAGTGGGATCTTAATCTAGTTCTTACCTTCCTTATGTGTGCTCCTTTCGAGCCCTTGCATAACTGTCCTCTCCGGCTGCTCACTATTAAGACAGCCTTCTTGGTGGCAATTACATCTGCCAGGAGAGTAAGTGAGCTGCAGGCTTTATCTTCTAAACCTCCTTATCTCATGATATATACTGACAAGGTGGTGTTAAGAACTCGTGCCTCTTTCCTCCCCAAGGTGGTGACCCCTTTCCATCTGGGTCAAAATATCACCCTGCCCACCTTCTTTGCACCACCGCATCCCTCTAAGGAAGAGGAGCGTCTCCATCGACTGGACCCAAAAAGAGCGTTATCGTTCTACCTTGACCGCACTAAAGAGTTCCGGGTGGACGACCAACTCTTTGTGGGGTACGTTGGTGCAAAGAAGGGTCGGGCAGTACAGAAGCGATCCATTTCGCGCTGGGTCGTTCTCTGTATAAAAATATGCTACGCTTTGGCGAAGAAGCAGCCTCCCGAGGGCTTGAGAGCTCATTCCTCTAGGGGGAAAGCTGCTACCACTGCGTTGGCACGTGGCGTACCGGTGGTGGACATATGTCAGGCCGCAACGTGGGCTTCTTTACACACGTTTGCGAAGCACTACTGCCTGGACAGCCAGGTGAGGAGAGAGGGGCATTTTGCCCGTTCTGTCTTGCAGGACTTCCTTGTATAAAAAAAAAAAAAAAACTCTTTCAGACCCACCACCATGGGTTATAGCTTGGGTATCTATTCTAAGGTAAGGAAGCTGCAGCTAGAAGTCTCTATCAGATGAACAAGTTACTTACCTTCGGTAACGAGGTATCTGGTAGAGACTCTATCTAGCTGCAGATTCCTTACACCCGCCTAAGCCTCCCCGCTCTGGGGAATTTTTTTCTCATGTACATATGTGTATATATATATATATATGTTTCATTTTGGGAACTTTTTGCCTTTCTTACAGGCATGATAGTGTTTTTTGTTGTGGAAAAGAACTGACGTACGCGCACCGAGACGGCGTCTATATAGACAACCGTGACGTCATAGACGACTCCAATGACGCTGACGACGCACGCGGAGCTGGTCAACGCACGCGGATCCGAACGACGCCGCCCGACGGCGCGCCCGCAGGGTACTGCTCACAAAAAACTCCGGATTCGAAGCTGACGCCAGTGAATTCTAAGGTAAGGAATCTGTAGCTAGATAGAGTCTCTACCAGATACCTCGTTACCGAAGGTAAGTAACTTGTTCTTCTGTGCTTGGCATGTTCAGGGGTCAATGCATGGCTCCTTGGTGGGTTGTTATACTAGATATCTATGAATTCCTGCTTTCATCTTATCACACTTATCTACCCATCATCATATGTCATGTCTCTATCAAACTATCCTCCATTCTCCCTCTGACTCATCCCAAATCCTTTCTACTGCTTTCATCTCCTAAATAACTCTGCCTAAGCTCTTCCCTCCGCTTCCACATCTAACTCACCAAACCTCACTCTACTACTGTGACCTCCCACACAACCCTACTAAATTCTCCCCCATTTATCTCACCCTGCTACTATGCTCTCCATAACCCTTCCACATACTCTTCCCTCCTCCATCCCCCTTTACTCATCCCAAGCCTTTGGGTTGAGTAAATGAAGGATATACTCCCAATTAACACTTCTGGATTTCTTTCCTCCTCCACCCCTCCATTACTCCAGTCAATCTAACTAACAAACTCTCATATCTGCGGCTCAAATTAACTCATAATAATACTAAAACGTACTCATTATTTCCCGATACTAATCCATCACTAATTCTTGTTGGGTTCCAGAGTAGCGTGCTACTCACCGAAAAGCGATTCGACGCCTCGTCAGGGGTAGTAAGCGCTATATAAATATGATTACAATACAATACAATACAATGTGTTACCACTCTGTACTAAAATTTGGAATAAATCTTAAAAAAAGAAAGAAATATATATATTTCTGATGGATACAACTACCTGTGGATTCCTCACCTAATGAATTCTCCCCATGCGTAGCATTCAACGGAAACTTCTCTCTCTAGCTCTGCACGTCGGCGAGGACGTCACAGTTGCCCGACTCCACGAGGCTCCGTGTGATGTCATCAAGGCAACAAGAGGTCCTCGCCGCAGTGCTGACGTCAGTTCCCTTTTTTCCGTGCCTTCGATAACGGTTACTTTTCTGTTATCTGTATCGTTCCCTTTTTTCCGTGCCTTCGATAACGGTTACTTTTCTGTTACCTGTATCGTTAGCTCTTTGGAAGGGATACTTTGTGTATTTCCAGGATGTCGACTCCGAAAAAGTCAGGTTTCAAGCCCTGCAGGGAATGTGGAGGTCGCATGTCTGTGACTGATCCGCACAACGATTGTCTTTGGTGCCTCAGTTCCGATCACGACGTCCAAGAATGCGGATCCTGCCAGAAGATAAATCCGAAGGCATTGAAGGAATGCGAGGCAAAGCTTTTCTTGGTGAGGTCCAGGAAGGAGAGGAAGCGGCACCATTGGTCCTCTTCTGGAAAGTCATCCCATAAGAAGCGACGGCATCGTGACTCCCGACGTCGGTCTAGAAGTCGGTCGGCATCGAGGTCTCCATCATCCCGGCGCTGCAAGTCTTGGGAAGTTAGTCCGACGGTGTGCCCTCAACCTGTGATGCCGCAGACGTCCCCGGCGCCGTCAGTCTTTGAAGTCGTGGAGCCTCAAAGTCATCTGGCTTCGCCGGTGCATCCTGAGCCTGAAGAGTCCCGCCTGGTGCCGGCACCGGCTCCACAGGCTTATCCTTCGTTCCCGGCTCTGGGTTCGGATCCTGCGGCATTCCTTAATGCCATGTTTCAGATTTTTCAAAATATGGCTCTGGGAGGTGGTGCGCCGGCTGGCCCCACTGGTCCCGTGGCTTTTAATCTCGGCGTTCTGGCTTCATATAAACCGACGCCGTTTATGCCATTTTGTTCGGCTGGAGATTCAAGTCATACCCCTGTGCTGACAGTGCAGCACTCGACGTCGAGGGAGAGACCTTCGACGCCGGTGTCGGAGGTGATGGAGCCGAGAGGTCGGATGTCGGTATCGGATGCGGGTGCCTTCTCCATGGCGCCGATGGATCCATCTGCGGCGTCGGGTGGATCCGGAGAACCTGTCATGACGCCTTCCCGGCGCCATTCACCGACGTCGCTCCGCTCTATGTCGACGCCGGGGCTTGAGGACAAGTTGAGGTCACGTCGAAAGGCCCTTAGACTTTTAGAGGAGAGGGAATATCAGCAGCAATTCCTCGAAGAAGGGGAGATCACGGATCCCCAGGGTGACTTCCCTGGGTTGGACACAGCAAGTGGTCTTGATACCTCTCCAGAGTATGACCTGGCCTCTCCTGGTGAATATACAGAGGAGGCAGCCTCTTACCACTCTGTTATTAGGAAAGCCGCAGCATTTCTGGATCTTCCTTTACCGACGGCACAGGTGAAGACCAACCTTTTGACTGAGGCTTTGCATCCTGCTACAGCCATAGCGGACCCTCTTCTACCATTTAATGAGGCCCTCATGGATCCGATCGAAGAGGTTTGGAAGAAGCCTGTTTCCTCTTCGGCTGTTAGTAGGTCGGTGGCCAGGCGTTATAGATCTGCGCCTGGGGACCCGGAGTTTTTATCCAAACACCCTTCACCAGAGAGCTTGCTGGTGCAAGCTTCCTGCTCTTCGAGGTCGGCCCCTGGTTCGTTTCCTGGAGTACCATCGGACCGGGAATCCAAGCGGATGGACCAATCGGCCAGGAAGGTGTTTTCTTCTTGTAGCATGGCTCTAAAATCTGCCAATGCAACATGTATTCTGGGCAGGTATATCCATGCCATAATGGATGTGACAAAGACTGTACTTCCGGACATGCCCCAGGACTTGTGTAGTCTTTTTTCGGATGCTCAGGCGGCGGCTACGCAGGTTATTCAGACAGGGCTGGATACCACAGACTCTATTGCAAGAGCCATGGGGACTTCCGTTGCCTCCAGACGGCATGCGTGGTTACGCACTTCTGGATTTTCAACAGACGTCCAATCTATGTTGCCGGATCTGCCCTTTGATGGGGCAAAACTGTTTGGTTCAAAGGCGGACTCTGCGCTAGAGCGCTTTAAAGAATGTAGGGCCACAGCTAGATCTTTGGGTCTGCAGGCTGCTTCTGCCCCATTTCGATCTTTTAGACGACTGGTGTTTTTGGAAGTGGTGCTTCCTTTCGTGGGAGATCACAGCAGCCGGGGCAGCAGTCCTCCAGCCTCCCTTATCGCTCATACAGGGGGCGGGGTAGAGTCCGCACAAGAGGTGCCACCCAGCAGCAACACCCTTCCTCTTCCTGTTCCTCTGGGAGGTTACCTCAAGGAAAGCAGCCCTAGTCCTCTTGCCATTGTTTCTCATACCTCTCCGGAAGGGGGGGAGACTTTCACTTTGTCTCCCCATATGGGAGTCCATAACAACAGACTCTTGGGTCATCAGTTTGGTAAGAAGAGGTTACACCCTTCTCTTTCGGGAGATTCGTCCTCCCTTCCCTCCCCGTCCTTCCTTTTGTTCAGAAGATCATCTCCTGCTGTTACAACAGGAGGTTCTCTCCCTATTATTGAAGGGTGCAGTGGAGTTGGTTCCAGAGAAAGAAAGGGGTCAGGGGTGTTATTCCAGGTACTTCCTGATCCCCAAGAAGGATGGTCGTCTGAGGCCTATTTTGGATCTGAGGATTTTTAGTTGGTTCCTCAAATAGGAGAAATTCAAAATGCTGACTCTATCACAGGTACTTTTGGCGTTGGACAAGGAGGATTGGATGGTGTCGGTTGACTTGCAGGATGCTTATTTTCACATTCCCATTCTCAAGTCGCACAGGAAGTATCTCCGGTTTGTGGTAGGATCGCAGGACTACCAGTTTGCGGTCCTTCCTTTTGGTCTTACTTCCGCACCACAGGTCTTCACAAAGGTGATGGCAGTTGTTGCAGCACACCTCAGGAGGAAGGGAGCAGCAGTATTCCCTTACCTGGACGATTGGTTGATCAAAGTCGAGTCTCCGGGGCTTGTGTTGCATCATCTGCAGCTGACAACCCAGTTGTTGTTCAGTCTGGGTTTTTCAATAAATGTGCCCAAGTCTCACCTAGAGCCCTCTCAACGTCTCCTGTTCATAGGGGCAGTACTGGACACGACATTGAATCGAGCCTTTCCTCCGCCACAGCGGATACAGGACATTCAGGCGTTGGTTCCAATGTTTCAAGAAGGAGCGGTAGTTCCGGTCCTCAAGGTCCTTCGTTTGCTCGGTCTGTTCGCTTATTTAATTCTGTTGGTCACGCATGCCCGCTGGCATATGAGGGCTCTTCAGTGGTGCCTCCGCAAGCAGTGGTTTCAACACAGAGGAGATCTTGGGGAATCGATAAAGATCTCCAGAGACACTGCAGCGGATCTCCAATGGTGGGCTGTGGAAGGCAACCTTTCTCAAGGGAAGCCGTTTTCGCAGCCGACTCCGGTGGCCACGGTGATAACGGACGCCTCCACCTTAGGGTGGGGAGCTCATCTGGAGGATCTGGAGATCAAGGGTCGTTGGTCTCCAGAAAAGCAGAGGTTTCATATCACTCTGCTAGAGCTGCGGGCGATTTGTTTGGCCCTCAAGGCCTTCCTCCCTTCCCTTCGCGGTCAGTCAGTTCAGATTCTGACGGACAACACGACCGCAATGTGGTATATCAACAAACAGGGGGGTGTAGGGTCGTATCTTCTTTGCAGAGAGGCTCTGCGACTCTGGTCCTGGGCTCGGGACCATTGGCTTTGTGTAGTGGCAAACCATTTGGCCGGGGTCCAAAACGTACGTGCGGACAAACTCAGTCGCTTCTTCTCGGACGACCACGAGTGGCGTCTGCATCCGGATCTAGTTCTTTACATTTTTCGGATGTGGGGTTTTCCCCGAATAGACCTCTTTGCCACTCGAGAGAATGCGCATTGTCCTTCGTTCTGCAGCCTTCAGTATCCGATGCAAGGAGCATTGGGGGATGCGTTTCAGATGTCCTGGTGCGACCAGCTGCTTTACGCATTTCCTCACGTACCCTGGATTCCTCGGGCTTTGAGGAAGATTCGCCAAGACCGGGCCCAAGTCATTCTAATAGCTCTGGATTGGCCACAAAGGGTGTGGTATGCAGACCTTCTCCGACTCTCACTGTACCCGCCGCTCCGTCTCCCTCTCAGGGCAGACCTCCTCTCGCAGTCGCAGGGTCAGGTTCTACACCCCCACCTCCAGAGCCTGCACCTTCATGCCTGGAGATTGAACGGGGCAACCAGAGTTCCTTTTCTCTCCCACCGGAGGTGGTGGATGTTCTTTTATTGGCCAGGCGACACTCCACCAAGTCGGTCTATGCAGGTAGGTGGGCTAATTTTGTTCGTTGGTGTGGAGAGAAGAAAATTGATCCCTTAAGTGCCCATCTTTCTGATGTTTTATTGGTTGCATTGTCATTAGCTCAGCGTGGGTGTTCTGTGGCCACGGTTAAGGGCTATCTTTCGGCCCTTTCAGCTTTTTTGTATCTTCCAGATCAGCCCTCTCTATTCAAATCTCCTTTGGTTGTTCGATTTTTGAGGGGGCTTATTAATACATTTCCTCCCAGGCCTTTTATTATGCCGCAGTGGGACTTGAATTTGGTGTTGACTTTTTTGATGGGCTCCCCCTTTGATCCACTTCATTCCTGCCCATTAAGATATTTGTTTTTCAAGACTGTTTTTGGTTGCCATCACGTCGGCTAGACGTGTTAGTGAATTGGAGGCTCTTTCTGCTCACCCGCCTTTCACCACTTTTTATAAGGACAAGGTGGTTTTGCGGACCAGGGCGGCTTTCCTCCCCAAGGTGGTGTCTCCATTTCACTTGGGACAATCCATAACCCCACTCGACGTTCTACCCTCCTCGGCATCCATCTAAGACTCCATCGTCTGGACCCTAAGAGGGCTCTCAGTTTTTATGTCGACAGGACGAGAGAGTTCCGGTTGGATGAACAACTCTTTATCGGTTACGTGGGGAAGAGGAAGGGGAAGGCCGTCCACAAGAGAACACTCTCCAGGTGGGTCGTTCTTTGTATACAAATAAGTTACTCATTGGCAAAGAAGGATCCTCCTGAGGGGATCAGGGCTCATTCCACCAGGGCCAAGTCGACCTCATCAGATTTGGCCAGAGGTGTTCCGATGGTGGACACCTGCAAGGCTGCGACTTGGTCTTCCCTCCACACCTTTGTGAAGCATTATTGTTTGGATGTGGAGGTGCGGAGGAATGGCCATTTTGCGCGGTCGGTGCTGCAGGAGTTCCTGGTTTGACCAAACGGACACCCTCCTCCGATGTGGTCCTGCTTTGGGACTCTATTCATTAGGTGAGGAATCCACAGGTAGTTGTATCCATTAGAAGAGCAAGTTACTTACCTTCGGTAACGCTTTTTCTGGTGGATACATTAGCTACCTGTAGATTCCTCATGGTCCCTCCCGCCTCCCCGTTGTCTGTCTGGTCATACCAGGATCGCCTTGGGTGTGCACTTCAGTGTTTTGATTTCAATGTTTCTACTTATGTTTATATGTTTATAGTTCTGATTCAGATTGTTTTCAAGTTTGCAGACCATTCATGATGGTATGTGCCCTGTTTAAAAAAAAAAGAGAATTGTACAGAAGTTTTTAGATGAAGATTCTCTATAAAGTTTATTCTTGTTAATCTTAAAGGGTGTAGGTTGTCGATGTTCTTTATATGTTTCAAAGGCACGTCAAAAGTGGCGTGAACTGACGTCAGCACTGTGGCGAGGACCTCTTATTGCCTCGATGACGTCACACGGAGCCACGTGGAGTCGGGCAATTGTGACGTCCTCGCCGACGTGCAGAGAAGTTTCCGTCAAATGCTACGCATGGGGAGAATTCATTAGGTGAGGAATCCACAGGTAGCTAATGTATCCACCAGAAAAAAGCGTTACTGAAGGTAAGTAATTTGCTCATATAGGGACGTTATAGTTAGGCTCACATTGCAAACATACAAAAGCTGCAGCCAAGCCACAGCAAACAGCTATGTCTCGGGGGAGGAGGGGTACCCTGGACATAGAAGGAACCAGCCCTGGGGGATAGCAGTCCCCCAGGCCATCAGTGGCTCCCCTCCAGTGTGCATAGCCCCAGAGAGGTGGTGGTCCCCGGGGCTAAGGAGGTCCAAAACAGACCCCCTTTCTATTTTTTGCAGAGCTGATGTTCCCCGGAACCGTGGGCCCACCCGCATATATCACACAAATTCACCATGTGGAAGTGGTGGACCCCAGGGCTGTGGGGGAGGACTGTCAGCCTCCATTTTCTCCCTGGGGCACGGTGGCTGCAGCCCCCCCCATATACATCACAAGTATCGCCCTTAGGAGGTGGTTTCAAAATTATTAATGCCCCAGGACATGCCCCACACGAGGGCTTATTTAAAAACTAGTGCGGAGCCTGCGCTTATTTTTTTATTTTTTGTCACAAATTTGTGAATATTGCGAATCCATGGCAAAAAAATTAAAAAAAGTAAATGCTTTTTTGCTCGGAGGGACCCCACCACCAGAGCTAAGGGGTCAGGGTGTCTATACCCTGGCCCTATTTCTTTTTTTTTCTGGGACTCAGCTGAAGCCGAGACCCAAGATCACTGCCAAGGCTTCCTTTAAAGTGTTGGCAGCCAATGAGAGCTGTGCATTTCCCTGCATGAACTAGTCTTTTTTTGCAAATACTTTGCAGCCAGAGAGATACAAATTTGGATTTCCCTAAATTTCTCAAAAACTACTGAACAGATTTACACCAAATAATTGAAAGCTCAATCAGCATACCGACAGCTAGCTTTCTGCAGAATTTGGTGTAATTCAGTCCAGTGGTTCGGACTGGAGATGTGTCTAAAGGTCGTATGGGAATTAACATGGGGAACACATTTTTCACCCCCACCTTTTCCCCCGCTTGACGATGCACCCCAAAACTTTCTGTGTGCAACAAGAATCACACACTTTTTTGGGAAAATTTTGTTAAGATTTGTCAAATGGTACTGTAGCCGGGCGTCCCCAGCAGCCGCGGCTCGGCATGACGCATCGGAGCAGGCCGATGCGTCATGTCCGCGTCTCCCCGTTGCCGGGGCAACGCGATCCGACCGAGGCAGGGGGCAGGCCGTTGCCCGGGAAACCGGATGGGTTTCCCGGCGCGGCAGAAACAAAAGGGAGGACGGCACCGGAAGAGGGACAGAGGAGCAGGAGAGGAGAGCCGAGGAGGAGAGACAGGAGACAGAGGAGCAGGAGAGGAGAGCCGAGGAGGAGAGACAGGAGACAGAGGAGCAGGAGAGGAGAGCCCAGGAGAAGGAGAAGGAGCAGGAAAGGAGAGCCCAGGAGAGGAGACCGGAGGCGCAGGAGAGGAGAGCCCAGGAGAGGAGACCGGAGGAGCAGGAGAGGAGAGCCCAGGAGAGGGAGACCAAACAAAAGACGGCAGGAGAAGAGACCACAGCAGAGGAACGCCACAACGCCAGCCACGACCCAGGAGGGTCGTGGCTCACCAAGGTACGGTCCTTGTGGACCAAAACAAAGGCCACTTCAGACTAAGGGAGGGGGAAGGGAATATAGAAGTGCAAAGGGAGGGAACCGAAAGGGGCACGATAACGAGCACATATGGGCACCCCACAAAATCTATCATTAGAGAGTGAGAGCACTTATCCCCCCCCCAACTCCTCACAGACACCCCTCCTTATCGTTCCTACCCATACCCAGACAAGACTACAGTGAAAGAGTGAAATAATCCTTTTGGTAAAACCCCATACTTACCCGGGTGTTGTTTTCCTTTTGTTTTCCGGTACCCGGGAATCCACCTGAGGGGATCCGCCAGACATCTCCCGGGAAAAGAAACATTGAAACTAAATCAACACTACAGGAACTGAACTGCAACACCGAAACCCCTAAGGAAACCCCGCCCACTTGATTACATACTTCTAGTTTTTGTCTTTATTCCACCTTAATCTTAGAATAAATTCCACCACAAACTAAAACGCATATCTCATCGTCATTTGTATATTGTTCGATCTGTCACAGTGGTGTCAGAAGTGGGATCAGACTCTAGATCCTCCTCGACAATCGAACAGTATACACAATGAGTGACACCCCCTCGCTGGAAGACATGATAAAACAGTTGGCCGAAGGCCAACGACACCTACAACTGGTGTGGGAGGCCCACCAGAGGGAGGCTAAGGAGGACCGTGAAGCCTTACAGTCGGCTTTGAAAAGTCAGGCAACCATACTGGCCAATAATCAACTGGTCCACGAGACGGCCATGAAGAAGCTAACGGAGACAATCGCTACCACTAAGGTACATCCCAATGTCCCAAGTTCCGTCCTGCAAAAATATCAAGAAGGGGATGATCCCGACTCCTTTTTCACTAATTTTGAAAGGGTGGCCTCAACCGCACAATGGCCGGAAGATAGATGGGGCCAGTATGTCGCCCCTCTGCTTACAGGAATCCTACAACCCGCATACCAAGCTGCGAATCCGGGGGGAACAACCCCATATTCCGAAATAAAGACCAGTATATTAGAGCGGGTGGGGCATGACACGGAATATTATAGAATCAAATTCAGGAAAATCAAGTGGGGACCGAACGAGGATCCCCGAACCTTCTACTATCGGGTAAACGATTTGGCTTTAAAATGGTTGGGTCCGTCAGGGAATAGCCGGGAAGACGTAATCCAAATCATTGTCCTCGAACAATATTTAGATGCCTTGCCTACGGCCACAAAACACTGGATCCGTCAACATCCCAAGGTGAATACGGAGACGGCAATTGACTTAGCATGTGCATACCATCGTTCGGTGGATGTACGAAATATGCCAACCCGCCCCATCATAAAACCGGGGCTCCCCAACCCAAAAAGCACTCCCAGAGTCCTTCCCGAAGAATCCGTACCTCGCAGAACCTACGAGCATCCACCAGTACCGGGTCCCCAGTGTTATAACTGTGGGGAATGGGGACACATTGCCCGTATGTGTCCCAGGAAACAAGACACTAGTGAACCCATGGAGGTTGGAGTTACCCGACGACGGGTGCTGTGTACAGGCCAGGGCAACCCCAAATTTAAACAGTCCTTAAATGTCAATGGTCGAATGGTTTATGCCCTTATAGATTCCGGATGCAGTCAATCTGTGATAAGGAAGGATCTCCTAGCCCTAGCAGACCAGGAAGTCGAACATTGGGTGACTATTTGCTGCATTCATGGGGATAAGGAGAGATACCCCTTACAGGCCCTGACAGTAGAGTGGAGGAACTACAGGGACAGCCTTTCTATGGGTATAATCTCAGATCTGATAGAGGAATGTATTATTGGGACGGATTACGAACATTTTCAGGAGATCCTGGATCACGTTCGACAACCAACCCTGACCCAGGACTGGTGGAAGGGTGCCCCTTTTTCGGACAGCGACCTAGAGCCCCCCTCTACCCGTAGGAAACTGTCACGTAGGGAGAAACGTGTTGAAAAAGCAACCCACCGAGAGAAAGAGGCACATAGCACACCCTCAGGTCTGATTGCCGAGACACATGAAATGCCTGTCGGGTTTCCCCAAAGACAAAGAGAAGATCCTTCTCTCGCTCAAGCTTGGAAGTCGGCCAAAGCAGAAGAAACCGAAGAGGTGGGTCCCTACTTCTTAATTAGAAAAAACCTCTTATATCGCATAACCACTACTCGCTCTGGGGACCGTAAGCAACAGTTGTTAGTGCCCGAGCAATATAGAGAACATGTTTTAACCCTAGCCCACTGTCAACCCGGAGGAGGTCATTTCGGAAGGGAAAAAACAGAAGAGTATCTCCTCCGGCGGTTTTATTGGCCGGGGGTTTTTGCCCACATACGAAAATTTTGCTCCCAATGTTCCAGGTGCCAACTTACCGAACCCGGTAGACCTAGAAAAGCGCCTCTCATGCCATTACCCATCATAGATGTTCCGTTTAGTAGGATGGGAATGGACTTGATAGGTCCCATAGTTCCCACCACGAAAGGGCACACATATATCCTAGTCATGGTAGATTATGCCACCCGATACCCAGAGGCCATTCCATTAAAAAGTATGACAACCAAAACAGTAGCCCAAGCAATGATTAATGTATTTTCTCGAGTAGGATTTCCACATGAAATACTCACTGATCAGGGAACTCCTTTCATGTCTACCCTCATGAAGCAGGTGTGCAAAACGTTAGGCATTTCCCAAATTCGCACCTCGGTGTACCATCCACTGATGGACTGGTAGAACGGTACAACCATACCATAAAAACCCTGCTAAGAAAAGTAGTAGAGGAGTCAGGTAAAAACTGGGATCAAAAGTTGCCCTTGGTATTGTATGCTATACGTACCCATGAACAGGCATCTACCGGACACAGTCCTTTTGAACTCGTGTTCGGAAGACAGCCCCGATCCCTGCTGGACATGGCCATAGAAGCTTGGGAAGAGGAGGCGGAGGAAGGGGGGAAACCCTTGTTAGAATATGCCCACGACTTACGGTCTCAGTTACAAGGGTTATGGGATACAGTCCGAGTAAATATGGAACATGCCCAACAGAACCAAAAACAATATTACGATCGAGGGAGTAAATTAAGAGTTCTACTACCAGGAGATCAGGTACTTATAATGCGCCCCACGTCTGAACACAAATTGGTAGCAAAATGGCAGGGTCCACATAAAGTACTACGAGCCGTTTCCCCGGTCACTTACCTAATTGAAATCTCGACCACGCCGCAGAAAACCCAGATTTATCACATAAATCTATTAAAAAAATGGGAAGAACCCGAGGGCTCTAACTCGACCGAAGACGTGGGCTGGTTCCTATGTCCCAATGGGAGGGTTCACATTGAATTTTGCCCGACCGAGACCACTCTTGGGGAGAATCTACCCACAGTGAACTCCTTGTTAACAAAATTAGAGAGGGAACAGGTATTCAGTCTACTGGAACATTTCAGATCGTTTTTTTCCATAGTGCCAGGCAAAACCTCTTTGATCACCCATAAAATACGGACTGCACCAGGTACAATTGTCCGGTTACGACCATATCGTATACCAGAGGCCAGGAAACAGATTATGGAGGACGAGGTCCAAAAGATGCTAGAGTTAGGAGTAATAGAGCCTTCTACTAGTCCCTGGTGCTCCCCAGTTGTCCTGGTACCAAAACCTGATGGTACTATTAGGTTCTGCATCGATTTCAGGAAACACAACGAACATTCCATGTTCGATACTTATCCGATTCCCAGGGTGGATGATGTATTAGAAAAACTAGGAAAAGCAAAATACATGTCCACCCTAGATTTAACTAAAGGATATTGGCAGATTCCACTAGCCGCAGAAGATAAAGAGAAAACGGCCTTTGCCACGCAGTCAGGCCTGTACCACTTCACAGTGTTGCCGTTCGGACTGCATGGAGCCCCAGCAACATTTCAACGGTTAATGGACAGCCTCCTAAACCCCTTTCGACATTTTTCAGCTGCTTACTTAGACGACGTAGTTATTTTCAGTGAAACATGGAATGATCATCTACTACATTTGCAGCAGATATTCCATACTCTGAGACAGGCAGGGTTAACTGCCAATCCAAAAAAATGTGTTATCGGTCAGCCTGACATTTTGTACTTAGGATACAAAATCAGTCAAGGGAACCTCCAGCCACAATCTAAAAAGGTAGAAGCTATTCTCAATGCACCTAACCCTGCAACGAAGAAAGATTTGCGTTCCTTCCTAGGGTTGGTCGGCTACTATCGAAGATTCATTCCCAATTATTCCACCCTAGCTGCCCCCCTTACAGATCTTCTGGCTAAATCTCGTCCTAATCAATTAGCCCCTTTTTCGGATCAACAGGAGACTAGTTTTGAACAGTTAAAAGCCTTTCTGACTAGAGAGCCCATCCTACGGTGCCCCGATTTCTCGAAACCGTTCCACCTCTATACAGACGCCTCTGATGTCGGGCTAGGAGGGGTACTGACCCAGCCCGATGGGGACGGTAGGGATCACCCGATAGTGTATATTAGCAGGAAACTGTTTCCTCGGGAATGCCATTACCCCACGATTGAAAAGGAATGTTTGGCCATCAAATGGGCTGTAGACACCTTGCAGTATTACCTTTTGGGTCGCCCTTTTATTCTCTATACAGATCATGCTCCCCTCACTTGGTTGTCGGCTCATAAAGATACGAATTCACGGATCTTGAGGTGGTTCCTTGAACTCCAACCCTTTTCGTTTCAGGTCCGTCACATCCCTGGTCCCCAACAGGCCCCGGCTGATTATCTCTCCAGATACCCGGACTCTACCTCGGTCCTCGATCAGGACCGTTCTTGGGAAGGGGTGTGTAGCCGGGCGTCCCCAGCAGCCGCGGCTCGGCATGACGCATCGGAGCAGGCCGATGCGTCATGTCCGCGTCTCCCCGTTGCCGGGGCAACGCGATCCGACCGAGGCAGGGGGCAGGCCGTTGCCCGGGAAACCGGATGGGTTTCCCGGCGCGGCAGAAACAAAAGGGAGGACGGCACCGGAAGAGGGACAGAGGAGCAGGAGAGGAGAGCCGAGGAGGAGAGACAGGAGACAGAGGAGCAGGAGAGGAGAGCCGAGGAGGAGAGACAGGAGGCAGAGGAGCAGGAGAGGAGAGCCCAGGAGAAGGAGAAGGAGCAGGAAAGGAGAGCCCAGGAGAGGAGACCGGAGGCGCAGGAGAGGAGAGCCCAGGAGAGGAGACCGGAGGAGCAGGAGAGGAGAGCCCAGGAGTGGGAGACCAAACAAAAAACGGCAGGAGAAGAGACCACAGCAGAGGAACGCCACAACGCCAGCCACGACCCAGGAGGGTCGTGGCTCACCAAGGTACGGTCCTTGTGGACCAAAACAAAGGCCACTTCAGACTAAGGGAGGGGGAAGGGAATATAGAAGTGCAAAGGGAGGGAACCGAAAGGGGCACGATAACGAGCACATATGGGCACCCCACAAAATCTATCATTAGAGAGTGAGAGCACTTATCCCCCCCCCAACTCCTCACAGACACCCCTCCTTATCGTTCCTACCCATACCCAGGCAAGACTACAGTGAAAGAGTGAAATAATCCTTTTGGTAAAACCCCATACTTACCCGGGTGTTGTTTTCCTTTTGTTTTCCGGTACCCGGGAATCCACCTGAGGGGATCCGCCAGACGTCTCCCGGGAAAAGAAACATTGAAACTAAATCAACACTACAGGAACTGAACCGCAACACCGAAACCCCTAAGGAAACCCCGCCCACTTGATTACATACTTCTAGTTTTTGTCTTTATTCCACCTTAATCTTAGAATAAATTCCACCACAAACTAAAACGCATATCTCGTCGTCATTTGTATATTGTTCGATCTGTCACAGGTACCAAAGATATAGGCAATTCAAAAAACGCTTATTCTGTGGAAACAAGGTCCTAACTATAACTACCTAGCTCCACTAGGTTATAATTATTATATATATATATATATATATATATATATTCACTGAAAAAAAACAAAGGTTACAGGGACGTTATAGTTAGGAAATTAAATAGAATTAAAAAAGACACTGAAAATTCACTTAAAAAACAATTGTCACAGGAACATTATAGTTAAGCTCACATTTCAAATGTATAGAAATATAGAAATTCAACAGAGTTATTTCAAGTAACTATAACTTTATGTATATATTCACTGAAAAAAAACAAAGGTTACAGGGATGTTATAGTTAGGAAATTAAATAGAATTAAAAAAGACACCGAAAATTCACTTAAAAAACAATTGTCAAAGGAACATTATAGTTAAGCTCACATTTCAAATGTATAGAAATATATAAATTCAACAGAGTTGTTTCAAGTAACTATAACTTTTGCCCTAAGGTAACTATATCCATATATATTTTTTTGTTTACTGAAAAAACAAAGGTTACAGGGACTTTATAGTTAAGTTCAGTTTTACCCGAAAAAAACATAGAAATTCAGCAGTTATAAATATAGTTATACTTATGTTAAGAAACTATCTCTTGTTGCCTAAAGTTACTTTCTGGAATGAGTTATAGTTTCTTCAGAAAAAGATAAGTATAACTATAAGTATAACTATAACTGCTGAATTTCTGTGTCTTTGTAAAACGTCAACTCAACGATAACGTCCCTGTTACCTTTGCACTTTTCAGTGAATTTCTATTTTTTTTAACGCATGTTAATATAACTATAACCTTTGGCTGTGTGCCGCTGAGGTTGGCGCAGGGCTTAGCCTGCGACCAACCCTTGCACAGCATGGGTTAGATGCAATGGGTGTTTTTTAAAACAAAAAATTTAAAAACATTCTCTGGCTCACTGGCTTTTACTGCAGATTTACACATAAGGAAAATTGTTTTGGGCCACCCCTTTTTCTCGGCCCCCACTTAACAGATCACCCTGAAACTTTTAAGACACCAGCTAAAGTGAGTGCTGTATTAGTTTTGAAAATGTTATGAACATTTGTCAAACGGCACCAAAGTTATTGGCAAAACAAAAATTGCTCTACATGTGGAAAAAAGTGGTCTTAACTAGAACTATCTACTGGCTATTGCAAGTAGGTAAGTAGGTAATATATATGTATGTGTGTATATACATACATATATGGATATATATATATATATATATTATCTACTGGTGGTCACTAATAGGTAGTTATGATTAGGACCTAATTTTCATAGGAAACGTTTTTTTTGGTTTTCTAATAACTTTAGTGCCATTTGAAGAACCTTGTCAAAATGTTCAAAACTAGTTTGGCACTCAGTTCAGTAGCTGTCTGGAAAATTTGGGGTGATTCAACAAGTAGGGGCCGAGAAAAAGGGGGTGGTCCCAAAATGCATTTTCCCCATGCAATTTCCCAAGGGGATTTTAGACACGACTACAGGCTGAACCAAGGGTTGGATTTACACGAATGGTAGACAGAACTCACAGAGGTTTACATTAAAAATTATGCAAGATTCTGCAGAGTTCCACCCTCCCTATTTTAATGTCTCCTCTTGGATTTGTTTCCTCTCCTAGTGGGCTCCTTTACTTCTCACTTATTGGTGTTGTAAATTGCTCTTGGTCATGTGTTCCTTTGTGTAAAAGCACACAGACGTGGTTACACTGTCCTGCTTCAGTGTGCAAACTCGCAGAGGTTCTGTGTCCTGGTCGTCTCTATGTGTTAACTCAGATTGGGCACTCAGTGGTGCAGACCCCCAACTTCTGCACCCTAGTTACTGCTTCTGTTCCGAAGGGCAGTGGCTCTAATTGTGATGCAATGTCACAGGCATGCCCCGCAGCTGATTGATCCATGGATCGCGCCAGGCAGAGAAACGAATAACGATTATGAAATACCACGGTGAAAAATACATGACATATTATGGAATGACTGAAAAAATAACATGATACAACACTTGTTTCATTGTACAATGAGAAATGTAAACGGCAAATCAAAGGAACCAGCCTTAATTTGTAAAAGGTTTTGTGGGCGCTAGAGAAATACAAAGCAATTTGGCGTTTTAACCTGGAAACACTGCCCAGGAGACATTTGGGGCCCTGCTCACCTACCAATGATAAAGATAACTTGCAGAGAGTGGCGAGCACTAGATAAGCGATGAGACACAGCCTCCACATGACAAACAAGCATTTGCAATGCAATGGGTCTCGCGTTTGCTCGAGTTAAAGCTATTAGCTCCTAACCGTACTTTTCTTGCCACATAAACTGAAAATGAAAAATAAAACAGTTTCATATAAGTGAGCCGACAGCCACCATGAGCACAAAGCAGACCTACAAAAGAAAAGGGAAGTTTGCTTGCAGCGAAACATGTCAGTAAAAGTGCAATTATCCATGTAACCGGCAGAAGTGCAAATATCCATGTAACAGACTCAATGCCATGCAAAGCGCTCTACTGCTGCCCAGTGAGATCGCGCTGCCTACGAAATAAAGAGAAAAAGTAGTCTAGAAAACATACAGACAACATGGAGCCTCGTATGTTTTCAGTAGTTGGTCAGTGCGCTTGAGGCGGGCTAAACACTGGAATAGGCATGAGGTGTGCATACCTTTCACTAATTAAATCAAGTGAATTTTAAAAGGGAAGTCCATGAACCAACTAAGTAGATGGGTGTGGTTAAAAGCCCACAGAGAGATTACACCAGGGTCAAAGTGCTTTGCACTCGACCATAAAAACAGATTGCAGTATTGGAAACCTCAGGGCCAAGAAACCTACTTGTAAATAAATCTGAGAGTGACAATTCACATTGCTTCGGTAATTTTCACTTCAGCCTCTAGTGTGACTTTCAGTTCCAAATAATTATAAATTAGTGCAAATTCAACATCAAAATAATGAGCACGAGAACAGGGCAACAGTTCTGGTGCCTGGTATGGTAATTTGACGATTAGTTGTCTTGGTTAATTGAAGGCGGCTCACTGACTAAATGGAGTTTACATCTGCCCCTCAATACAGTTCTCATTCAACAAACAGTAATTCTTATACACACACAGGCGCTGGCTAGCAATAGCTGTCAGTCTAACTGTTGCCAGCCGTAGTGTCAGCAGAGCTTTCTGAGAGGTCATGCTGCTGCCCTCACTTCCTCTGTGAACTCCCTCTTCTGCGGGCACGCCCTCAGACTCGTACTTTCTGTTTGGCTGCTGGAGGACAGGGTGGTGCTAGGAGGCTTGAAGACGTATAGTAGGGAGCGGGAAAACCATTTCATCTTCCCAGACGGGTAGTTCAGTGGTCTCCCCTCTCCATGAGGATCCTGGCGGAAGGGCAGCAGCAGCATCACAGGCTCATTATCCGGTCCTTCTGGGTTGGTATAGGGCTCTGCTGCCAGACTCCATTAAGCCACGAGAACTGGAGAGGGAAAACCTCTCATCACATTTCTGCCTTTATGCTGCTGGATCTAGTCTGAAGCCCACAAGCAGGTTGGATGGCTCATCTATGCTTGACATCTGGTGGCTCGGATAGAATTTCTGTCTGCTGTAAGTCGGCTGCAGTGCCACTGGGGGCCGGAGTATTTTGATTGCTTAGAAAAAAGCATATTTGCTGATTAATTCTGCCGGCGGAGCGTCAGAGTTTATTAGTAGTTTTGAGTTACAAGAATTACTAAATTCACCCAATTCTGCCAGTGGAGTTTAAAATTCTGGCCATTTCTAATTTGGCACAAAAATAGATCTTGGTCCAGGAAAGGTCTCTTTTTTGTAAGTTGGTGTAAATCTGTTCAATAGTATTGGAGGTATTAAAGAAAAAGATGAATGTATATCTAGAGATACGGATCTACACCCCAACAGCAATGCTGTGATTGGCTGGTCGCAACCTGACAGGAAAGGTGCGACCGCCATTTTGTCTATTGGCACTCGGTTTAAAGGGGGAGGAATAAAGATGACATAGGATATAAGGGGTTATGATAAAGGTATCCTCACCCCATAGTACTGATGGAGGGGTCTGTGAATTTTCTTTTGAGGTGCACAAAGATCTGCAGATTCTTTGCATTGCTCAACACAGCTGTTTGTGTGAATCCATGACTGATCTGCGAATCCAGCCCCCAATTAAAAAAATACACCCACTCACAGATCTTTTCACACACTTCATCATACACCCATTCACACATGCATGCAGACACTCAGAGACCCACAAAACCACTACCACACCCGCTCACACACCCACTTACACATTCACACAACTACTCATGACCCCAATCACACATCCATATAGCCACTCACCAACCCACTCTATGACACAAAAAAACACTCATACACCTACCCACAGATCCACACAGCCACTCACACACATTCAATCATCTACTCAGAGACCCAACAAACCACTACCACGTCCTGTCAGACCCACACAGCCACTCATACAGCCACTCACACACAACCACTGACACCTACTTACACCCTCATTCAGCCACTCACCAACTACCAAACTCATTAATGCACCCTCTCACTAGACCCACAGCCACTCATACACCCACTCTCACACCCACTCACAGGCACACAAAACCCCTCACACATTCACTCACAGACCCACACAGCCACTCACACACATGCTCACGCATCACACTCAGACACTCATATACCCACTTACACACCCACACACACCCAATCAGACACCCATACAGCTCCTGAAAGACCGATTCACAGATCCACAGGGGGTTGGCCATGGGGCCTGGCCACAGGTCGGGCCCTACAGCCAACCCCCCGCCATGCACAGCCAAAGGCCATGTACAGAGTGGAGTTGAGTGTGTGTGTGGGGGGTTGGCTGGAGGGCCTGGGCGCAGGCCAGGACCTGCGGCCAGCCACCCCCATGACGCACAACTGCAGGCCATGCGCGACATCGGTTGAATTAAGGAATGGTAATTAAATATTGCTTTACTTTAAAAAAAAGTTGAAATTCACTGCAAAAAACAAAGGTTATAGGGACCTTATAGTTAGGAAAGAGAATTAAAAATGCATCTGAAATTTACTAAAAAAAAAACAAGGTTACAGGAATGTTATAGTTAGGTTCAGATTTTCCACATGAAAAACATAGAAATTCAGCAGTTATAGTTCTAATTATCTCAAGAAACTGTAACTCGTCCCCCAAGGTAACTATAACTTGAGCCCTCGCTACACATTTCTAATTACCCCACATACTACATAAGTCACGAAATCCTCTAAGACATCAATGATGAAACCAGTGCAACATTTGCAATAAAATTATTGATGAGAAAACTATGTATGGCAAGGGCATGAGCTATAGTTACCTTATGGCATGAGAAAAGGGGGGGGGGGTAAAGCAAACTTTTCCCATGCAATTTCTCATACGTATTTTAGACACAACTACTGCCTGGAATTACACCAGATTTGGCAGAAAGCAATACCTTGGTCCATAAAGATCTCTTTTTGTAATCGGGGGTAACTCTGTTCAGTAGTTGTGGAGCTATTAAAGAAAAAATATTTATATATACCTACAGACATGGATCCACATGACAACAGTAATGCCGAGAATGGCTGGCTGCAACTTGAAAGAAAAATTGCAGCTGCCATTTTGTCAATTGGGACATGGTTCCGGGGGAGTAATAAAGATAAAATAGAATATTAAGGAGTCAGTATAGGGTTGTCCCAATCCCATGGGAGTGATAGAGAAGTCTATAAGGGACCCCTAATGGGCAGGAAATTGCCCCAAAACATTTTTTGGGTGCCTGAGGATCTGCTGTTTCCTCTGCACCACTCAGCTTGGGGCCCCCATGTGAATCTGCAAAGTATCTGCAGATCCAAACCCCAATTGAAATAGACCCACTCACAGACCCACTCATTCACTCACTCCCACACCCATTCACACACCCACTTATAGACCCACAAAACCACTACCACACCTAGTCACAGTCTCACACAGCCACTCACGCACCCCTCACAGGCCCAGAAAACCATTCACACACCCACTCAGAAACCCACACTGCCACTCACACATACACTCACACACCCAATCACACCCATATACACACCCACTCAACCACATACACTGAGTCACACACTCATACAGGCACTCATACACCCACTCAGAGTCCCACAGCATGGGCTTGGCTGCATGCGACCAGCATACTGGTGCACACGACTGAAGGCCGTGCACAGCATGGGGTTGGCTGAATGGGGGGGTTGGACACTGGCCAGGCCCTGCGGCCAATCCCTCACTGTGCACGGCCGAACGCTGAAGCCCATGCATGTGACGGTTGAATTAACGTATGGCAATGAAATATTACTTTCTGTTAAAAAAACATAAAATTTACTGAAAAAAACAAAGGTTACAAGGAAGTTATAGTTAGGAAATAAAATGTAAAACATCTTAGAAGTTCACTGAAAAAAGAAAGGTTACAGGGACGTTATATATAGGTTCAAATTTTATAAACACATAAAACCATAGAAATTCAGCAGTTATAGATATACTTAGCTCAAGAAACTGTAATCCATGCCCTAAGGTAACTTCAACTCGCGCCCACGCCATGCAATGCTAATTACCCCACATATTACATCAGTCATGACATCTACTTTGACATCATTGATATTATCCCTGCAACATTTGCAATAAAATTATTGATGAATAAACTATGCATGGTGGGGGCACAAGTGATTGTTGCCCTAGGGCAAGCGTTATAGTTTCTTGCGATAAATATAACAATAACTGTTTCTATGTTTTTTTGTGTGTGAAATGTGAACCTATGTATAGCTTCCTTCTAACCTTTGACTTTTTAGTGAATTTCTAAGGTTTAAACAAAAATCTATTTCCTAGCTATACCATCTTTGTAACATTTGTTTTTTCAGTGGGTATATATTATTTTACATATATATATATTATTACCTAGTGCCTAGTTACAGTCTAGTAGCTTTGCCAAATACTTTGGCACCGCTGGATGAATCTTCATGAAAATTTCAAAACATATACTTTGGTCAGTTCAGCTGCTGTGTTGAAAGTTTTGGGGTGATCTGTGAAGCAGGGGCTGAAATAAAGGGGGGGGGGGTCACAAAACACTTTTTCTACATTCTGTGTCCATGGGGATTTTAAATTCTTTAGAGACGCCTACAGCCTGAACCGCTGAACAGAATTACACCAAATTTGGCATGAAGCTAAATTCTGTTCTCCAGATCATGCTTTTTCTGGTTTGGGGTAAATTCATTCAGTAGTTGTGAAGTAATTTAAGGCCAAATAATAGAGATATCTAGAGCTGCAGATTCTCTGTGGATTTTCACAGATCGATCCATGAATTCACGCAGGACAGGGAGGATTTGATCGGCTTGCCACAACCTCACAGGAATGTTGCGACCACCATTTTATTTCATTGATAAGTGGTCCCCGGGACTGAAATCTTGGATGAATGAGGATGATGGGTTTAGAGTAGGGGTTCCCTGACCCTGTAGGTGTTATATATATGCGGCAAATAAGTAAAAATGTCCTTCATATGCCTTAAAATGTATTTTTTTGGGTGGTTTCTGAAATCCACAGATCCATCCGCGGGGCTCAGCGCAGCCCCCAGTGTAAATTCACGGGTGGATCAGTGGATTTTGCGAAACGTAACAAAAAATAGATATCAATTCGTACACCTATTCAAAGACCCAGACAAACGCCATAACAACCACTCTCACACCCAGATAGACACTGCCACATCCACTCTCACACCCACACAGACACTGTCACACACACTCTCACACCTATGCTGATATTCTCACACTCAGACTCAGAGTGAGATACTCTTACACCCACTCTCAGATTGAGTCACAGACTGTCACACTCCCTCTCACACCAAGACTGAGACTCTCACACTCATTCTCACTCCAACCCAGTCAGACATTGTCACAAATAGTATCACACCCAGAGACACACTCTGACACTCACTCTCACCTACACAGACAGTGTCATGGTCACTCTCATACTCAGAGAGACACTCTTACACCTATTTTCACATCCAGGCACACACTGTCACACTCTCTCTCACACCCAGAGACTCTCACACTCGGTGGTCATTCTTAACCGCCGTGGTGGTGGTGTTCCCTGCCGACGGGCTGGCGGTGAAGCCCACCAGATTACGAGTGTAGCGGTTTGGGCTGTGCCAAACCACAGCTTACCCGTTCCTACTGCCAGTGCATTTGGGCCCGCCGGGCCAGAGATGAGCAGTATCACGAGTCCCCTTTCCGCCAGGGAATCCCTGGTGGAAAGGCTACCTGTGACAGGAATTTGCATTCCTGTTGCCAGTAGATGACTCCCCCAGCCCCATCTACCCATGAGCCCCACCACCTTTCCCTTACTACATTCCCACCTCGCGGGAACCCTCCAGTAACCCCCCAGCTCCCAGTAGTGAACCCCCACCCTCTGATCCCCGTACTTACTCCCCACCCCCTGCATACACGCATACACCCACAGACACGCACACCCTGACACACACTTGCACTCACAACACCCTTACACTCACGCAACACCCCCAAATCCATACACGCACATCCCCACTCACATATACACTCACTACATTGACCCCCATTGACATGCATACACACTCCAACCCCCACCCCCTCCTTTTCTCAGCATACATACACACACAACCCCCACCCCTGTCTACATGCAAGCATACATGCACCGTGACCCAGCATTCACATTCACCCACACACGCATCACCACATTTACACACAGACATACACGAACGCACAAACAATCCCTTCCTACTCCCACATTCACTGCACGCATACACACACTCTGAACACATCAATTCACACACCCCATCTCTCTCCCCTTGCGGAGGACACTTACCTCAACTGACGAGGTGCTCCTCCCTGGAGGAACGAGACCCAGCGCTCCCACCGCTGGCAGAGCCCAGCCATCAGGACGCCACCAGGCCGTATTACAGGTCATAATACGGCTGGCAGAGTCCATTTGGCGTGGCGAGGCCGGCAGTGGAACTGCCTCTGCACCTCCGACCGCCAGCACAACTACTGGAGGAATTCCCAAGCTGCATCAGCAATCCTTCAGTACTCATAATATGGCGGTCAGAAGACTGACAGCACTTGGCGGACTTCTGGTCGCCCGCAGCTTTGGCATTCTAAGGAAAAAAACACCAAAGTCGGAATGACGACCTCAGTGTCACACCCAGTAAGACATTGTGACACAGTCTCACACTCGGGGACACACTCTGACACTCCCTCTCACACCCACAAAAACACTCTCACACCCGGAGATGTTCTTACACTTTTTCTTAAACCCACAAACACACTCTGACACTCAGTCTGACACCCATACAGAGACTCTCAAATGCACTTTCATAGCACAATGGCCACTGTGACATCCACTCTCACACTTTCAAAGACAGTCTTACACAGCATACCCAGACTTACACTCTCACACCCACTCTTACACCCATGCAAATACTCTCACACTCAGAGAAAGATACTCGTACACCCACTCTCTCATTGAGGTTGACACTGTTACACTCCCTCTCACACCAAGGCCGAGGCTGTCACACCCATGCAGACACTCCCACGCTCACTCTTACACTCAGAGAGACACTGTCACACCCATTCTCAACATTAGACTCAGACTGTTACACTTACTCTCACACCCTGGCTTTCTCACACTCACTCTCACACCCATAGAGATCTTCTTATGCTTTTTCTCACATCCACGAACACACTCTGACATACAGTCTGACACGCATACAGAGACTATCAGATGCACTCTCACAGCAAGATAGCCACTTTCAGATCACTCTCACACTCAGACACTCTCACACCCCTGCAGACACTCTCATGCTTTCTGTGACATTCTTTCAATCAATTTCTCCCACTCACACACCGACTCTCTTACGCGCCAACTCACACACCCACTCAGACACTCACACACCCACTCACAGACCCACTCACACACTCACAAACCCACTCAGACTCTCATGCTCTCTCTCACAGCCCCAGTCAGACCCTCACAAGCCCACTCACAGACCCACTCCGACAGTTACACACTTACTCACACACCAACTTAGACTGTCGCACACCCACTCACAGACCCACTAACACCCTCATGCACGTACTCACAAACCCACGCATATAATGACACACCCACTAAAACACTGATGTACGCACTCTCACACTAAGTCAGTCTGACCACCAATCTCACCCCCCAGATACAGCCTCTCACACCTATTCTCACACCCAGAGAGGTCGCAGCTAACTTCCGCCATGCACATGTAAAGGGCAAAGCACAGCATGGGGTTGGGTGGTTAGGTGGGGTTGGGAGCAGAGTTGGGAGCAGGGACTGGCTGCAGGCCAACCCTTGCGGGCAGCCTCTACTGTGCACAGGCAAAGGCCGTGCAGAGTTGGATGCTTATAGGAGGTTGGACTCATGGCTTGGCCGCAGGCCAGGCGCTGTGGCCAACTGCCACTCTGCACGGCCAAAGGCAGTGCATGGTGGTGATTGGATTAACATATAGGTATGAAAATTACTATATGTTAAAAAAACATAGAAATTCACTGAAAAAAAACAAAGGTTACAGGGACGTTATAGTTAGGTTCTGCATTTACTCATGCAAAACCATAGAAACTCAGCAGTTATAGTTAGAGTTCTTTCAAGTAACTATAACTTACACCTTCGCCATGCACAGCTAATTACTCCACATATTATATCATTGATGACATCTTCGATCCCATCTTTCATATTATCATTCTAACATTTGCAATAAAAGTTTTGAGGAGACAATTGTGCATGGCGAGAGATATAGTTACCTTACGACGCAAGTTATAGTTACTTGAAAGAACTCTAACTCTAACTACTGAATATATATGGTTTTGTATGAGTAAGTTCAGAACCTAACTATAACTTCCCTGTAACCTTTGTTTTTTTCACTGAAAAGAAAAAAATAAAATATATACATACACCTATCTATAGCTATATATACATATACATATCTCTATCTATCTATCGCTACATGTATATATTTATATATAGACGCACACACACAATATTCTTCAGAGTTGCACTTTTGTAGGTGGCCCCCAGGTCTGACCTGTAGTGTCAGTGCGTGCCAGGCTAAACACTTGTCACTGGTGATGCTTAAAATTGTATTGTCTGTCTCAAATTAGCATTGAACATGTTTATTTAATAAAACTACTGGTTATGTATTTCGAAAAAAGGGTGTGGTCAATCTCATTGCACATTGGCAGGGTCATGGGGCTGGCAACATAAGTGCATCATTCAGCAAACATGCAAATTTCCAAAAGCAGCAAAACATTGGGATTACTACTGGTTCCCCAGTCACTCAAATGTGGTTGCACATTCCGTATTTTTGCATCTAATCTTCCAGAGCAATAGAAAAGGAAACATTGGAAACTGAAATAAGAGCATTTCCTCTCTTTTTATCAGATTAGAACGCCTGCAGAGAAAGAACACTAAGGCTCACCTTTGGAGACCCAGGATACATTTACTTGAAGTAAAATACCACCTGAAGCAAGGCAGATCATATAGACCCAGCAATACCACTTACACATGCAAATTGAAAAATGTAACTACATGTTACTTCTATTGGGGAAAGTGGCAATGCACAGAAGTTGTAGTGGACAAGGTGCGTGATGTTTGTAGGGTGCTTTCTGCCTTTACCACATACCTCTTCTCTCATTTTCCCCTTCCCCTTCTTTCCTGGGCAGCCCCTAAAATCCTTAAACATTCATGTTCTCTTAAAGTCCACAGTTAAAATGACTAATACCGACAATGTAATTAAGATTTATTCTGAACTGAGCTTTGCATACCTGAGTACGCCTGTATTTTAGACATCAAAGGCTGCAGCCAAATCTGCCATTGTTACACAAAGCCAGGGTTGGGTTGAGCCCTCCTTGCCTTCTGAAAGGGTGCAAGCGTTAATTGCGTTGAGTTTGTGAAGGTGAATGAAAGTCAATCAGCAGATCTCTCCCTTTGGATTATGCCACTATTCTGATGCCTTAATGCACAGTCCCATCCTTGGCTAACTTACTAGTAGTGTTGATGCATACCTCCACCCATTGCTTAGTTTATAAAAGAATAAGGGCCTGATATAGATTTTGACAGTATTGACGCTAATCCGTCGCAGTGCAGGTCCCAAGTACTCCATCAAGCTGACGTGTTCCGACTGCCGTATTTAGAGCTATGGCTGTTCAACTGCTGTCCGCATCAATGAAGTGTACTTCATCACACTAGCTGTAACCCGCAGCGGACATGGCGGGCTCTAAGGCTGGCAAGTAGCACTCCATCAGCGTTGGGATGATGGCATTGTGCTGACCATATTTAGATAACGCAGTCAAGCTGGCAGTGTACCAGCAGGGGTCCCATGATGGCGAGAGTATATTGCGGACCCGTTCAGCATTGGGCTATGACTCTGGCTTTGCATGGATGTTAGCAGCCCACACCTGATGGATTTTGGACAATTGTGAACACCTGCAAAACACTCTGAACAGACCATGATCCTTTGCCATTCCACTGCTGTCCACCATTCTGAGGATGACCTTGCCACTGAACAGCTAGGTTATTGTTTTGTTTTCCTATTCTCCCTCTGTTTTGTCATTTTTATATTTTTCGTTATTTTTCAAATCACTGAAGGAACACTAATATGTATTTGTTTTTAGCACTATGGCAGGGAGGCGGAACCCACGTTTTACAGAGGAAGAATGGACAGCCATGGTGGATGAAATTATTAGAGTGGAGCCACAATTGTTGGGAGCACAAGTGCAAAATACTACCATATACAGTATCAGAAAAGGCAAGAGTAGAACAGAATAGTCAACAGAGTGAATGCTGTAGCTAGCAATCTTCACACACAGGAGGAAATTAGGAAGAGGTGGAATGACCTGTGCGGGAGGGTCCAGTCGCTGGCCTCCAAGCCTCAGTTGGAGCCTAGACGACTAGTGGTGGTTCTCCCAGCCCCAATACAACTCTTTCCTTGGGAGGAAAAGGTCTTGCAGATCCTACATCTCGAAGGCTTGTCAGGAATCCCTTGTGGAGAAGAGACTGCTAAATTGCATCTAGTATGTCTCACTAATCACAAATGGAGTCTGTGCCCTTAAGAAATTCAGAACGCCTCTAAGCACCTAAAAAACATATATATTAAAACTTCAATTACCAAAATGTATCTAAATCAGTAGCCTCATGGTTGTTACAATCTACTTAACAATGACTAATATGTATTGTCAGATTGTGTGTTGTCTTCCATGGATAACCCCTTCCATTTGACTAGTCCTTTGCGGTATCTCAATGAAGTTTGTTCTACTTCCACAAAGAAGTTCCAAACCCCATCCATATGCACACAAAGGTATAATGCTTGTAAGTGGTATCTTAACCTATTCACATTATACACATATGTGTACATATCGTACTTGTGTGTTTAATTTTCACCGTATTAATTTATATAGGTATGTCTTAGTCACTTTTTCTCAAGTATTGGCAATAGTGTTTACAAATGATGCCCTGCTTTTGTCTCTGTAAAACAATAGTGCAAGGTGATGTTGCCCAACCTCCCTTTCCTTCCACATATGCAGAAACGTCAAAGCTTTATGTAGTTGTCATTCACCATTTCATGTATGTATCAACATTTCATCTGCTGTGTTAATCTATTATGTTGTCGCATCCTTGTTAATCCATTGAATTGATCTACTTGCTTGCAGAAATCATAGTGTGTATATTCAAATGTCTCCAATCATGTTCGCTGGCATGCTGATTATCAATAGTATTGATACTCAATTTACTTTGCAGTGATCATATGATGACCGGTGCCATTTTATCTAATAAGTAATACTATGGTTTGTCTTTGAGGCTGCCAGGCCTTGAAATGGCTCAGCTCTAAAATCCCCTCTCTTCTGTGATGAGTTGCATGTCTAGTACATGTAATATATACTTCCTAAATAACATTTTACTTTTCACAACTCTCCATCCTTGTTATTGAAGTGTGCCTCTGTGTACATTAACTTGCATGATTAAAAAGTGAATATCACACAAAGGCTTTAACATCCCATTAATCATAATTTTCTCTTTTTTTAAGTTGTGGCATCTGTTGGTGAAGAAAGATTTGAGGTACAATACAGACCTTTAATGCTTTTTTTGTGTGATTCATATTAGGACCAACACCCAGGGCCTGTGGACCACCTTCCGCAACTGAAGACGTCAAGCCTTCAGTGAGGACACCACTCCTGCAAGTCTGGCTGATGGGGAGATGTCCTATCTATCTGGCCTGTCTGGGCAGACAGCCTCAGTGATTCACACTTGGCCCACATCTATGCCCTCCACCCCAGCTGCTACAACAACTCAGCCTATGGATACCTCTACTTCTTATGTATAAAGGAACACAACTCCCACCATGTACTCACTGGTCCTGACTACTGTTGAGCTACTACCACCACCTCAAGGTGTGCCAGGACTCAATGACATAGGCTACACTTCCTCAAGGGCACAGGGAAGTGGGGGTAGGCACTAGGAGAGGGAATCAGTGGTCAAGGAAAGTGGGGCCACTGGCATTCATTTTACTTTGGCCACCAGTGACTGAGTCTTGGGAGCAATGCAACAGTCCAATGGCATGATGGGCCAGGTCCTAACAGAGATTCAGGACCTTAAGCAGGTGCAGAGGGAGCACATTCTTAAGCTGCACAATCACAACTCCAATTTGTGCTTCTTGACTGTGGTAATGTTTGGCATTTACCATCACATGTGCAGGGCTTTTCCTGTACCATCTACTCCTGCCTGTGGTCCTTCTACATCAGGGCAAAATACACCGTCCACAGCCACATACAGGGAGGCCCTATCACAACAGGAAACTGATTCACCCACCCCAGTCCATAACCCCCACCTCCAGGAGGGGACGCTCATCTGGACAACCAGGAGAGGATGGCAAGTCCTCCACCACCACCTACAAGAGAAGCCAAACCTAATTTCCTCCAGTTTGTGCCTACCATTCACTCTGTGGACTATTTCATGGACACATTTACCTTTTTTGAGAGGTGTATTTTGAACATTGGATTACAAATAATGTGTGCTCAACAAATATAGTTTCATCCATAATAACTGACTTTTGTTTTTTATTTTTTCTTTCTGTTTTCAAAGCTATTGCACTCATCTTTTTGTTCAAAATAAATGCACAAAAATAAAGTAAAAGACCGGCATTATATTTATTGGGGTAATTCCTTTTCTATGTCTTCTGTACACCATCATTTATGAAATATGCAGAACATTATGATGCTAAAACAAATAAGAGATACCGACTTGGTAATGTTTCCTATTTAAAAAAAGGTGGAAAAAGAAACAGTGAAATCCAAATGAGTTTGTGACACAATCCAATATGCTTTTCACAAACCATGCACAAGCCAGTGTGTCATTTAAAAGTTGACAATCTAGAACATTGACACTGTGGAAGAATTGGAATATTTCATGAAATAAAATTAAATAGGAAAACTACTATTGATTAATGACTTCAGCTGGAACCAGACATCCTGCCCTCACAATTGGAATCCTACATCAAAGGCACCAATAGTCTACATCATGGTAGTAACAAATGTTGAGTCCACATGACCATTTCAGGACACTGTGGCAGTATCTGGTGCAATGTCACAACCATCATTCCATGGTGTGCTAAAAACAGTTATTTCAACTTTGAGGAGACACGTCAACAGCTTTCTACACTGAAACAAAATTGAAGATTTATTAAAGAAAATGGAGACCAGTATGCTACGGCTTGACATACACATATCGTTAGAGCAAGTTAAGCAGCACATTTTGTCTTGGTAGCAACATCCAACAGAAAACAGGTCTGATACAATCTCAAGAACTTCTATTCAATCACAGTGCAAGTTGTCTCTGTACAAGATGTGTCCATCCCAAGTGGGTGTCTGTCCCAGGATCAATCCTTGTTTCTTTTGTACTTTCCAACAGCAACATATCACTGCAAATGTTACAACTTTGAAATGTCCAAATGAAGATGACATGGTGAAGGACTCTGAAACAGAATAACAAGCAAAAATTAATGATTCACAAATGCAATCTGACTAAAATTATAAGTTAGGAGGACACATATATGTAGCACAATCAAGCAAAGTAAATCTATGTCAATAAACATGATAGTCAATGGAGGGAAACTCTGATCCACAAACATGCTTGCCTTGGACTTTCCTAAACTGACCATTCCTACCAAATTACCATTGGAGACTGATATGTTCAGTATATCACAAGTTGTTCTGTCATTGGATGTCACAATATATAAGGGTACACTTATACTCGGGTAAAGAAGTGGTCAGTGACATCTTGACGTAGGACAGTTGCTTCCTCTTCACCACTGTCACCTTCATTGTGCATTTTGAAATACTCTGTGACTCTTCACACTGTTCATTCTCTGCAGTGATTGCAATGTTCAGTCGCAGGGCGAAGTTGTGCAACATGTAGCAGGCAACCGTGATTATGCACACATTATCGGGCGAGACACCTAGATCTGGCCTTCAGGAGGTCAAAAGGCCTCTGCATTGGCCTCTGTGTTCTTCCAGGGGTCTTATTGGAGCAGACTTCCCCGGTGTTATTAAATTTCTCAGTGGTGCCAATAGCCATGGTTAGTTAGAATATGTTGAATCTCCTATATGGAAGCAATCAATTGATAGATTCAAATCATATCAAGCCACTGCACATTCCTAAACTAGGATTAAGGCCTATGATCCTCAAGTCATTTTACTCACCAACAAACCAGACCGTCTCAGGCCCTAGTTGTGACATTTGCAGGGGTATGGTGCTGTTCCAAAGTACAAAGTACATGTTGATCCAGGAAAGTGGGCACACACTTGAGTTGCACAAATCCAGTTAGCTGACAACTTGCACACTGATGGAATGGAAGATCTTCTGAATGCAGAAGACCTCTTTCCCTGGCATGTGGTGGCAACAAGAAAGTAGGTCTGCCATCAGTTGCTCCAACCACATGTGGTAGGTCACTCAAATCATAAAATTCTCGCTTCACATTGATCAAATCCTGAGCTCTTGGAAACTGGATTGTTAGAAATGAGGTCTCTAGATGGCAGTGGTTTGCACCCTGTCCAGGTAGAGACCCTCACTCTAGTCATGGTAAGGGAGTCACAGAGCTAAGATAACCCCTGCTTACTCCCTTGGTATCTTGGCACGAGCAGTCCAGCTTATCTCAGATGCAATGTGTAAAGTATTTGTAAACATACACACACACACGCAGTAACAGAGTGAAATCTCCACAAAAGTATATTTATCTCAGTAAAATAAGACCAAAATGACAAAAATCCAACATACACAAGTAAAGATACAAATAAAATAAAAGAATCTTATTATAGGGCGTAGAAACACAATAGCTCCAACTGGGGCTATCACAGCATTTTGATGGAGTTGCTTCCAACAGTCCAACGTCAGCCGCGAGGGAATGTGGCCAGTCACGGAGTCACACAGACCACGGGTACAATACCCTCAGTCCAGAAGAGTTCTAACTATGTGGTGTCAGGGGTCCAGTACATACACTCATTTCTGTCTGTGTAGAAGGGAAACTTCAAAGGGAAGTCTTTGTAGTGCACAAGTCCCTGCTTTTCCCTGCCGTGGACCCAGACACACTCCAGCGGATTGAAGTCTTCTTTGTGTAAGGACAGGTACAGCCCTATTCAGGTGTAAGTGTCAGCTCCTCCCAACCGTCTAGCTCAGGAAAACCCATCAGCCTGGTGATGGGTCGTCAGGATATGCAGGATACACCTCAGCTTCCTTTGTGTTACTGTATAGAGTGAATGCACAAACAGCCCAACTATCATTCTGACCCAGATGTGTATTCCATAGACAGGCAGAGGCACAGAATGGTTAGGCAAGAAAATGCCCACTTTCTAAAAGTGTCATTTTCAAACCTATAATTAAAAAAACAACTTCACAAAAAGATTAATTTTTGAATTGTGAGTTCTGAGACCCCAAACTTCAAATCTCTGTTTGCTCCCAACATAAAATTACGCTTGAGAGGTATTTCAAGGCAATCCCCATGTTACCCATGGGAGAGACAGGTCTTGCAATAGTGAAAACAGAATTTAGCAGTATTTCACTATCAGGACATGTAAAACACACCAGGTCATGCCCTACCCTTTTGATACATTGCACCTTGGCCATGGGGCTGCTTTAGGCCTATTTTAGGGGTGACTAACATGTAGTAAAAGTGAAGGTTTAGGCCTAGCAGGTGGGTGCACTTGCCTGATGGAAATGGCAGTTTAAAACTGCCAACACAGACACTGAAGTGGCAGTTCTGAAGAATACTTACAGGGTTACTCGTGTGTGGCACAATCAGTGCTGCAGGCCCAATAGTAGCATTTGATTTAGAAGCCCCGGGCACACATGGTTCAGTATGCTAGGGACTTACTAGTAAATCAATAATACCAATCATGGATAAACCAATCACCAATGCAATTTAGACAGAGAACACTTGCACTGCAGTACTGATCAGCAATGGTAGAGTGCCCAGAGTCCTGAAGCCAGCAAAAAACGAAATTCAGCACAGGATCAAAAACAGGAGGTGAGAAGTAAAAAGACAGGTGAAACCACGCCAGGAGCTGACAGATCTAATAAGTGTCCCCTCCAGTGTTCCTCAACTCCAGACCTGCAGCAAAAGCTTCCGTTTCTATTGTGCTCCACCTTTGTTCCTTGGGAAGTAACCTCCTAGTAATGAAGGCTGTAGGTTGATTTAGGCCCTCTTTGTTTAGCTGTGAAAGTACAGCTCCCACAATATGCTCTGAGACATCCGTCTAGAGCACTAATTGCTTGGAAATGTCAGGACCCTTGAAAACTGGTGCTGTGCACATGACCGCCTTCAGGGTGTCAAATGGGGTTTGGCATGCTTCTGTTCAGATCACCTGACGTGGCTGCTTATTGTAAGTCAGCTCCGTCAAGGGAGCAACAATGGTGCCATACCCCTTGATGAATCTCCTGTCATATCCAGTGATACTTATGAAGGCTCTCACCTCTGTCTGGTTCTTGGGTGCATTCAATCCAGAATGATATCAATCTTGGCTTGTAGGGGCTCCACCTGGCCACTCCCTACCTGGTGTCCCAAGTACACAACAGACCCCTATATTATCTGGCACTTACTGGCCTTGATAGTGAGGCCTGCACTCTGCAGGGCCCTCAGTAGTTCCTGGAGGTGGTGAAAGTGGTCTTCCCAGCTAAAGATGAAGACAGCTATGTTATCTAGTTAGACTGCACTGAAGTTGATCAGCCTCTAGAATGTGGCAAGGGCATTCTTCAAACCATGGAACTGATAACGCAGTGTTGAAAATGCAGATCCCTCTTTTGTTACCTCAGTCAAGGCAATCTGCCAGTATCCAGACGTTAGGTCAAACGTGCTGAGGAAGTTGGCAGTTCCCAATCGGCCAATGAGCTCATCGACTTGGGGGATGGGATGCCTTTCAGTCTTGATGACGGCACTGAGCCCAAAGTAGTCAACATAGAATCTCAGTTCAAGTGGACATCAGGTGGAGCCTTGGGGGCCAAAACCACTGGGCTGGACCAAGGACTGTTGGAGTGCTCAATCACCCCTAACTCCAGCATCTTAGAGACTTCCTCTTTGATTCCGTTCCTCACTCTGTTAGTCAACCTGTAAGAGTTGTGCTTAACAGGCAGGCTGTCCCAAGTGTCAATGTTATGGGTACATCATTGGGTGACTCAAGGAGTGAGCGAGAACATGGGGGAGAACTGCCCCAGTAACTGGAAACAGTCCCTCTGCTGTTCTAGGGTCAGAGTAGGGGAGAGGATCACACCCTCCACTGACCCATCCTGCTCTTTGGAAGACAGGAGGTCAGGAAGAGGTTTGCTCTCCTCATCTACCCCATCATCTGTGACCAAGTGTTGGGCCTGCAAACCTGGATGTGTTCCAGTCAAGGATTCTTAAACCAATCATCTACCTTTGCAGAGACCAATGCTTGTTGGAACCAATGCTTGTTTAGGACACGTGTTTGTAGGAGGCTGTGCTGGCTTATAGTGGGTACCTGATGGTACTTACACCTTGTGCCAGGTCCAGTTATCCCTTATTAGTAAATTAGAAGTGTTCTAGCAGCTTAGGCTGATAGAGGTAGCTATAGCAGAGCAGCTTAGGCTGAACTAGGAGACATGCAAAGCTCCTACTATACCACTTATACCATATAGCACTATATCATAAGAAACCCAATACTCAGAGTTACTAAAAATAAAGGTACTTTATTTTAGTGAGAATATGCCAAAAGTATCTCAGAGGATATACTCCCTTAGGAGGTAAGTAAAATACACAAAATATATACACATACCAAAATCAGGTAAGTAAACAGTTAGAAAAGTAGTGCAAACACTGTAGAACACAATAGAATGTACTAGGACACAATAGGCCTAGGGGCAACACAAACCATATACTCCAAAAGTGGAATGCGAACCACGAATGGACCCCAGGCCTAGTGTAGTGTGTAGAGGGTCACTTGGAGTGTAAGAAAACACTAAGGGTGTCCAAGATACCCCACCCCAAGACCCTGAAAAGTAGGAGTAAAGTTACCCTACTACCCCAGAAAGACAGTAAAGTCGAGATAGGGGATTCTGCAAAGACAACAACTGACTGCAAAGCACTGAAGACAGATTCCTGGACCTGAGGACCTGCAAAGGAAGGGGACCAAGTCCAAGAGTCACGCAAGTGTCCGGGGGGGCCAGGAGCCCACTAAATCCCGGATGAGGGTGCAAAAGGGCTGCCTCTGGGTGGAAGAAGCCGAAGATTCTGCAACTACGGAAGGTGCCAGGAACTTCTCCTTTGGTCAGACGATGTCCCACGGTGTGCTGGAGGATGCATAGTTGTTTCCACGCAGAAAGACCGCAAACAAGACTTGCTAGCTGCAAGAGTCGCGGTTGAAGATAATGGGTGCTGTCCGGACCCAGGAAGGACCAGGAGGTCGCCCCTTGGAGGAGGAGACAGAGAGGGCACTCAGCAACAGAGAGAGCCCATGCAGAAGCAGGCAACACCCTCAGAAGCACTTGAACAGGCGTTCAGGAAATCTGAGCACAGCAGTCGTTTCAACACAACAAAAGAGGGTCCCACGAAGTCGGTGGTCAACTCAGCGAGTTGAGCAATGCAGGACAGAGTGCTGGGGACCTGGGCTGTGCTGTGCATGAAGGATTCCTTGCAAAAGTGCACAGACGCCCTAGCAGCTGCAGATTACGCAGTACACAGGATTACTGTCTGGCGTGGGGAGGCAAGGACTTACCTCCACCAAATTTGGACAAAAGGACGGGGTCACTTGGATCCAGCTCCTGTGTTCCAGGGACCACGCTCTTCAAGATGAGAGGGGACCCAGAGGACCGGTGATGCAGAAGTTTTGTGCCTTTGTTAGCAGGGGGAAGATTCCGTCAACCCACGGGAGATTTCTTCTTGGCTTCCAGTGCAAGGTGAAGGCAGACAGCCCTCAGAGCATGCACCACCAGGAAACAGTTGAGAAAGCCGGCAGGATTAGGTGCTACAATGTTGCTGGTAGTCGTCTTGCTACTTTGTTGCAGTTTTGCAGGCGTCCTGGAGCAGTCAGCGGTCGATCCTTGGCAGAAGTTGAAGAGAGAGATGCAGAGGAGCTCTGGTGAGCTCTTGCATTCATTATCTGACGGGGAACCCACAGGAGATACCCTAAATAGCCCTCAGAGGAGGATTGGTTACCTAACCAGGTAAGAGCCTATCAGGAGGGGTCTCTGACGTCACCTGCTGGCTCTGGCCACTCAGAGGTCTCCATTGTGCCCTCACACCTCTGCATTCAAGATGGCAGAGGTCTGGGACACACTGGAGGAGCTCTGGGCACCACCCTGTGGTGGTGATGGACAGGGGAGTGGTCACTCCATTTTCCTTTGTCCAGTTTCATGCCAGAGCAGGGGCTGGGGGCTCCCTGAACTGGGGTAGACTGGCTTGTGCAAGGAGGGCACCATCTGTGCCCTTCAAAGCATTTCCAGAGGCTGGGGGAGGCTACTCCTCCCCAGCCCTTAACACCTATTTCCAAAGGGATAGGGTGTAACACCATCTCTCAGAGGAAATCTTTTGTTCTGCCTTCCTGGGACTGGGCTGCCCAGACCCCAGGAAGGCAGAAACCTTTCTGAGGGTTGGCAGCAGTGGTAGCTGCAGAGAAAACCCCAGACAGCTAGTTTGTCAGTACCCGGGGTCCATGCTGGAGCCCCGGGGATGCATGGGATTGGCACCCCAATACCAGATGTGGCTTGGGGGGAGAATTCTATGATTTTAGACATGTTACATGGCCATATTCGGAGTTACCATTGTGAAGCTACATATAGGTATTGACCTATATGTAGTGCACATGTGTGTAATGGTGTCCCTGCACTCCCAAGGTCCGGTGAAATTGCCCTGAACAATGTAGGGTCACCTTGGCTAGTGTCAGGGTGCCCTCACACTTAGTAACTTTGCACCTAACCTTCACCAGATGAGGGTTAGACATATAGGTGACTTATAAGTTACTTAAGTGCAGTGTAAAATGGCTGTGAAATAACGTGGACGTGCAGTGGCAGTCCTGTGTAAGAATTGTCTGAGCTCCCTATGGGTGGCAAAAGAAATGCTGCAACCCATAGGGATCTCCTAGAACCCCAATACCGTGAGTACCTAGGTACCAGATACTAGGAAATTATGAGGGTGTTCCAGTGTGCCAATCAGATTTGGTGAAAATGGTCACTAACCTGCAGTGACAATTTTAAGAGCAGAGAGAGCATAAGCACTGAGATTCTGGTTAGCAGAGTCTCAGTGATACAGTTAGGCACCACACAGGGAACACATATAGGCCACAACAATGAACACTGGGGTCCTGGCTAGCAGGATCCCAGTGACACAGGCAAAAACAAACTGACACATAAGTAAAAATGGGGGAACATGCCAGGCAAGATGGTACTTTCCTACACAACCCCCCCCCCCAAATGAGGGACAATAAGGCTAACCTTGCCCAGATGAGTCCTCATTGTCTAAGTGGAAATATCTGGAGAGTCCATCTGCATTGGAGTAGGTACTCCCAGGTCTATGTTCCACTGCATAGTACATTCCCTGTAGGGAGATGGACCACCTCAACAATTTAGGGTTTTCACCTTTCATTTGTTTCAGCCAAAGTAGAGGTTTGTGGTCTGTCTGAATAATAAAGTGAGTACCAAACAGTTATGGTCTCTACTTTTTCAGTGCCCAGACCACAGCAAATGCCTCCATCTCTAGGGCAGATCAGCGCTTTTCTCAAGGGGTCAACCTCCTGCTGATAAAAGCAACAGGTTGATCCTGGCCCTCAGTATTAAGCTGTGATAGCACTGCCCCAACACCCAATTCAGAAGCATCAGTCTGGACTATGAACTTTTTGGAGTAGCAAGGGCTTTTTAGGACAGGTGCAGAGCACATAGCTTGTTTGAGCTCATCAAAAGCTTTTTTGACAGCTAGCTGTCCACAATACCTTCTTAGGCATCTTCCTACTAGTGAGGTCATTAAGAGGAGCTGCAATCGAGCCATAATTCTTAATGAACCTCCTATAGTACCCTGTGAGGCCTAAGAGGGCTCTCACCTGGGTTTGAGTTGTAGGGGGAGCCCATTCCATAATGGTCCGGATCTTCCCCTGCAGTGGTGCAATCTGTTCCCCACCTACCAGGTGGCCCAGATAAACCACTTTCCCCTGTCCTATCTGGGACTTTGAAGCCTTGATAGTGAGGTCTGCCTTTTGCAGGGCCTCCAAAACTTTCCACAGGTGGACAAGGTGATCATCCCAGGTGGAGCTAAAGACAGCTACATCATCTAGATATGCTGCACGAAAAGCTTCCAACCCTTGTAGGACTGTGTTCACACACCTTTGAAAAGTGTCAGGTGCATTTTTCAGACCTAAGGGCATCACAGTGAATTGATAGTGCCCTCCAATGGTTGAAAATGCAGTTTTAGGTTTAGCATCGTCTGATAATATAATCTGCCAATACCCTGCAGTTAAATCAAAAGTGCTTAGATACTTGGCAGAAGCCATTGTATCTATCAGCTTATCTGCCCTGTGTATAGGGTGAGCATCTGTCTTGGTTACTTGGTTGAGCCCTCTATAGTCAACCCAACACCTCATTTCTCTTTTACCATCCTTATTGTGAGTTTTTGGGACAAGCACCACTGGGCTAGCCCATGGGCTTTCTGAAGGCTCAATCACTCCTAAGCCCAACATTTTCTGTGGCTCTTGTTTTATGCAGTCCCTGACATGGTCAGTGTAAGGAAATGCCTCCTTGGCATGGTTGCCCCCTGACTTTTTGCCTTTGCTGATGCTATGTTTACAATTGAAAGTGTGCTGAGGCCTGCTAACCAGGCCCCAGCACCAGTGTTCTTTCCCTAACCTGTACTTTTGTATCCACAATTGGCAGACCCTGTGATCCAGATAAGTCCCTTGTAACTGGTACTTCTAGTACCAAGGGCCCTGATGCCAAGGAAGGTCTCTAAGGGCTGCAGCATGTCTTATGCCACCCTGGAGACCTCTCACTCAGCACAGACACACTGCTTGCCAGCTTGTGTGTGCTAGTGAGAACAAAACGAGTAAGTCGACATGGCACTCCCCTCAGGGTGCCATGCCAGCCTCTCACTGCTATGCAAGTATAGGTCAGCCACCCCTCTAGCAGGCCTTACAGCCCTAAGGCAGGGTGCACTATACCATAGGTGAGGGTACCAGTGCATGAGCATGGTACCCCTACAGTGTCTAAACAAAACCTTAGACATTGTAAGTGCAGGGTAGCCATAAGAGTATATGGTCTGGGAGTCTGTTTTGCACGAACTCCACAGCACCATAATGGCTACACTGAAAACTGAGAAGTTTGGTATCAAACTTCTCAGCACAATAAATGCACACTGATGCCAGTGTACATTTTATTGCAAAATACACCCCAGAGGGCACCTTAGAGGTGCCCCCTGAAACTTAACCGACTGTCTGTGTAGGCTGACTAGTTCCAGCAGCCTGCCACACTAGAGACATGTTGCTGGCCCCATAGGGAGAGTGCCTTTGTCACTCTGAGGCCAGTAACAAAGCCTGCACTGGGTGGAGATGCTAACACCTCCCCCAGGCAGGAGCTGTAACACCTGGCGGTGAGCCTCAAAGGCTCACCCCTTTGTCACAGCACCGCAGGACACTCCAGCTAGTGGAGTTGCCCGCCCCCTCCGGCCCCGGCCCCCACTTTTGGCGGCAAGGCCGGAGAAAATAATGAGAATAACAAGGAGGAGTCACTGGCCAGTCAGGACAGCCCCTAAGGTGTCCTGAGCTGAGGTGACTCTAACTTTTAGAAATCCTCCATCTTGCAGATGGAGGATTCCCCCAATAGGGTTAGGATTGTGACCCCCTCCCCTTGGGAGGAGGCACAAAGAGGGTGTACCCACCCTCAGGGCTAGTAGCCATTGGCTACTAACCCCCCAGACCTAAACACGCCCTTAAATTTAGTATTTAAGGGCTACCCTGAACCCTAGAAAATTAGATTCCTGCAACAACAAGAAGAAGGACTGCCTAGCTGAAAACCCCTGCAGAGGAAGACCAGAAGACAACAACTGCCTTGGCTCCAGAAACTCACCGGCCTGTCTCCTGCCTTCCAAAGAACTCTGCTCCAGCGCCGCCTTCCAAAGGGACCAGCGACCTCTGAATCCTCTGAGGACTGCCCTGCTTCGACGACGACAAGAAACTCCCGAGGACAGCGGACCTGCTCCAAAAAGACTGCAACTTTATCCAAAGGAGCAGCTTTAAAGAAACCCTGCAATCTCCCCGCAAGAAGCGTGAGACTTGCAACACTGCACCCGGCGACCCCGACTCGGCTGGTGGAGAACCAACACCTCAGGGAGGACCCCCGGACTACTCTACGACTGTGAGTACCAAAACCTGTCCCCCCTGAGCCCCCACAGCGCCGCCTGCAGAGGGAATCCCGAGGCTTCCCCTGACCGCGACTCTCTGAAACCTAAGTCCCGACGCCTGGAAAATACCCTGCACCCGCAGCCCCCAGGACCTGAAGGACCGGACTTTCACTGCAGAAGTGACCCCCAGGAGTCCCTCTCCCTTGCCCAAGTGGAGGTTTCCCTGAGGAAGCCCCCCCTTGCCTGCCTGCAGCGCTGAAGAGATCCCTTGATCTCTCATTGACTTCCATTGCGAACCCGACGCTTGTTCTAACACTGCACCCGGCCGCCCCCGCGCCGCTGAGGGTGAAATTTCTGTGTGGGCTTGTGTCCCCCCCGGTGCCCTACAAAACCCCCCTGGTCTGCCCTCCGAAGACGCGGGTACTTACCTGCTGGCAGACTGGAACCGGGGCACCCCCTTCTCTCCATTGAAGCCTATGCGTTTTGGGCACCACTTTGAACTCTGCACCTGACCGGCCCTGAACTGCTGGTGTGGTAACTTTGGGGTTGCTCTGAACCCCCAACGGTGGGCTACCTTGGACCAAGAACTGAACCCTGTAAGTGTCTTACTTACCTGGTAAAACTAACAAAAACTTACCTCCCCCAGGAACTGTGAAAATTGCAGTGTCCACTTTTAAAATAGCTATTTGTGAATAACTTGAAAAGTATACCTGCAATTGAAATGATTCAAAGTTCCTAATGTACTTACCTGCATTACCTTTCAAACAAGATATTACATGTTAAATTTGAACCTGTGGTTCTTAAAATAAACTAAGAAAATATATTTTTCTATAACAAAACCTATTGGCTGGATTTGTCTCTGAGTGTGTGTACCTCATTTATTGTCTATGTGTATGTACAACAAATGCTTAACACTACTCCTTGGATAAGCCTACTGCTCGACCACACTACCACAAAATAGAGCATTAGTATTATCTATTTTTACCACTATTTTACCTCTAAGGGGAACCCTTGGACTCTGTGCATGCTATTCCTTACTTTGAAATAGCACATACAGAGCCAACTTCCTACATTGGTGGCAGCGGTGGGATACAAGACTTTGCATTTGCTGGACTACTCAGCCAATACCTGATCACACGACAAATTCCAAAATTGTCATTAGAAATTGATTTTTGCAATTTGAAAAGTTTTCTAAATTCTTTAAAGTCCTGCTAGGGCCTTGTGTTAGTCCCTGTTAGCATTTCTTTTAGAGTTTAAAATTTTGTTAAAAGTTTGAATTAGAACCTAGAACTAGTTTTAGATTCTTAAAAAGTATTCCAACTTTTAGAAGCATAATGTCTAGTGCAGAGATGAATGTGGTGGAACTCGACACCACACCTTACCTCCATCTTAAGATGAGGGAGCTAAGGTCACTCTGTAAAATAAAGAAAATAGTAATGGGCCCCAGACCTTCCAAACTACAGCTCCAGGAGCTGTTGGCAGAGTTTGAAAAGGCCAACCCCTCTGAGGATGGCAACACAGAGGATGAAGATAGTGACTTGGAGGAAAATTCCCCCCTACCAGTCCTATTTAGGGAGAACAGGGCCTCTCAAGCCCTGACTCCACAAATAATAGTCAGAGATGCTGGTCCCCTCACAGGAGGGGCCAACAACTCTGAAATCACTGAGGATAACTCCAGTGAAGAGGACATCCAGTTAGCCAGGATGGCCAAAAGATTGGCTTTGGAAAGACAGATCCTAGCCATAGAAAGGGAAAGGCAAGAGATGGGCCTAGGACCCATCAATGGTGGCAGCAACATAAATAGGGTCAGAGATTCTCCTGACATGTTGAAAATCCCTAAAGGGATTGTAACTAAATATGAAGATGGTGATGACATCACCAAATGGTTCACAGCTTTTGAGAGGGCTTGTGTAACCAGAAAAGTGAACAGATCTCACTGGAGTGCTCTCCTTTGGGAAATGTTCACAGGAAAGTGTAGGGATAGACTCCTCACACTCTCTGGAAAAGATGCAGAATCTTATGACCTCATGAAGGGTACCCTGATTGAGGGCTTTGGATTCTCCACTGAGGAGTATAGGATTAGATTCAGGGGGGCTCAAAAATCCTCGAGCCAGACCTGGGTTGACTTTGTAGACTACTCAGTAAAAACACTAGATGGTTGGATTCAAGGCAGTGGTGTAAGTAATTATGATGGGCTGTACAATTTATTTGTGAAAGAACACCTGTTAAGTAATTGTTTCAATGACAAACTGCATCAGCATCTGGTAGACCTAGGACCAATTTCTCCCCAAGAATTGGGAAAGAAGGCGGACCAATGGGTCAAGACAAGGGTGTCCAAAACTTCCACAGGGAGTGACCAAAAGAAAGGGGTCACAAAACCTCCCCAGGGGAAAGGTGGTGAGACAGCCAAAAATACAAATAGTAAAGAGTCTTCTACAGGCCCCCAAAAACCTGCACAGGAGGGTGGGCCCAGAGCCTCTTCACAAAACAATCCTGGGTACAAGGGTAAAAACTTTGATCCCAAAAAGGCCTGGTGTCGTAGCTGTAATCAGCCTGGACACCAAACTGGAGACAAGGCCTGTCCCAAGAAAGGTTCCACTCCAAACTCCAATCCAGGTAACACTGGAATGGCTAGTCTCCAAGTGGGATCAACAGTGTGCCCAGAGCAAATCAGGGTCCACACTGAAGCTACTCTAGTCTCTGAGGGTGGGGTGGATTTAGCCACACTAGCTGCCTGGCCGCCTAACATGCAAAAATACAGGCAGCAGCTCTTTATTAATGGGACAAGTGTAGAGGGCCTGAGGGATACAGGTGCCAGTGTCACCATGGTGACAGAGAAACTGGTTTCCCCTGGCCAATACCTGCCTGGAAAAACCTATACAGTCACCAACGCTGACAATCAGACTAAAGCACATCCCATGGCAATGGTAACTTTAGAATGGGGAGGGGTCAATGGCCTGAAACAGGTGGTGGTCTCCTCAAACATCCCAGTAGACTGTCTGCTTGGAAATGACCTGGAGTCCTCAGCATGGGCTGAGGTAGAACTAAAAACCCATGCAGCCATGCTGGGTATCCCTGAACTGGTGTGTGTAAAAACAAGAGCACAATGCAAGGCACAGGGTGAAAAAGTAGAGCTGGAGTCTGGAAGAAAGGCCCAGCCTACCAAGAGAAAAGGAAAGTCAGTTGGGAAACCAACTGCAACACAGTCAGAAAAAGAGAACCTCTCTTCTCAGGAAGAAGTTCTGCCCTCTGAGGGAACTGAGCCTTTGGAGCTTGAACCTTATCAGGTTGAGCTCTTAGGCCCAGGGGGACCCTCAAGGTTAAGGAGTTTTGCCTCTCCTGCCCCACCTGTCAAGCCAGTGGTAAGACAGGTGGGCACCAAAAGGCCCCCCTCATTCCACTTCCAGTGGTGGGGGTCCCCTTTGAAAGAGTGGGTGTGGACATAGTTGGTCCACTAGAACCTCCCACAGCCTCAGGAAATATGTATATCCTAGTAGTAGTGGATCATGCTACTAGGTATCCTGAAGCTATTCCCCTTAGGTCAACTACTGCCCCTGCAGTAGCCAAGGCCCTCATTGGTATCTTTACCAGAGTGGGTTTCCCTAAGGAGGTGGTGTCTGACAGAGGTACCAACTTCATGTCAGCATACCTAAAACACATGTGGAATGAGTGTGGGGTGACTTACAAATTCACTACACCATACCACCCACAAACTAATGGCTTAGTTGAGAGATTCAACAAGACATTAAAAGGCATGATCATGGGGCTCCCAGAAAAGCTCAAAAGGAGATGGGATGTCCTCTTGCCATGTCTGCTTTTCGCTTACAGAGAGGTGCCACAGAAGGGAGTAGGATTCTCACCCTTTGAACTTCTGTTTGGTCACCCTGTAAGGGGACCACTTGCTCTTGTTAAAGAAGGCTGGGAGAGACCTCTTCATGAGCCTAAACAGGACATAGTGGACTATGTACTTGGCCTTCGCTCTAGAATGGCAGAGTACATGGAAAAGGCAAGCAAAAACCTTGAGGCCAGCCAACAGCTCCAGAAGTTTTGGTATGACCAAAAGGCTGCAATGGTTGAGTTCCAACCAGGGCAGAAAGTCTGGGTTCTGGAGCCTGTGGCTCCCAGGGCACTTCAGGACAAATGGAGTGGCCCTTACCCAGTGCTAGAAAGGAAGAGTCAGGTCACCTACCTGGTGGACCTGGGCACAAGCAGGAGCCCCAAGAGGGTGATCCATGTGAACCGCCTTAAGCTCTTCCATGACAGGGCTGATGTAAATCTGTTGATGGTAACAGATGAGGATCAGGAGGCAGAGAGTGAACCTCTCCCTGATCTTCTGTCATCAGACCCAAAAGATGGCTCAGTAGATGGAGTGATCTACTCAGACACCCTCTCTGGCCAACAGCAAGCTGATTGTAGGAGAGTCCTACAACAGTTTCCTGAACTCTTCTCCCTAACCCCTGGTCAGACACACCTGTGTACCCATGATGTGGACACAGGAGACAGCATGCCTGTCAAAAACAAAATTGTTAGACAGTCTGACCATGTTAAGGAAAGCATCAAGGTGGAAGTCCACAAGATGCTGGAATTGGGAGTAATTGAGCGCTCTGACAGCCCCTGGGCTAGCCCAGTGGTCTTAGTCCCCAAACCTCACACCAAAGATGGAAAGAAAGAGATGAGGTTTTGTGTGGACTACAGAGGGCTCAACTCTGTCACCAAGACAGACGCCCATCCAATTCCTAGAGCTGATGAGCTCATAGACAAATTAGGTGCTGCCAAATTCTTAAGTACCTTTGACTTGACAGCAGGGTACTGGCAAATAAAAATGGCACCTGGAGCAAAAGAGAAAACAGCATTCTCCACACCTGATGGGCATTATCAGTTTACTGTTATGCCCTTTGGTTTAAAGAATGCCCCTGCCACCTTCCAAAGGTTGGTGAATCAAGTCCTTGCTGGTTTGGAGTCCTTTAGCACAGCTTATCTTGATGATATTGCTGTCTTTAGCTCCACCTGGCAGGATCACCTGGTCCACCTGAAGAAGGTTTTGAAGGCTCTGCAATCTGCAGGCCTCTCTATCAAGGCATCCAAATGCCAGATAGGGCAGGGAACTGTGGTTTACTTGGGCCACCTTGTAGGTGGAGGCCAAGTTCAGCCACTCCAACCCAAGATCCAGACTATTCTGGACTGGGTAGCTCCAAAAACCCAGACTCAAGTCAGGGCATTCCTTGGCTTGACTGGGTATTACAGGAGGTTTGTGAAGGGATATGGATCCATTGTGACAGCCCTCACTGAACTCACCTCCAAGAAAATGCCCAAGAAAGTGAACTGGACTGTAGAATGCCAACAGGCCTTTGACACCCTGAAACAAGCAATGTGCTCAGCACCAGTTCTAAAAGCTCCAGATTATTCTAAGCAGTTCATTGTGCAGACAGATGCCTCTGAACATGGGATAGGGGCAGTTTTGTCCCAAACAAATAATGATGGCCTTGACCAGCCTGTTGCTTTCATTAACAGGAGGTTACTCCCCAGGGAGCAGCGTTGGAGTGCCATTGAGAGGGAGGCCTTTGCTGTGGTTTGGTCCCTGAAGAAGCTGAGACCATACCTCTTTGGGACTCACTTCCTAGTTCAAACTGACCACAGACCTCTCAAATGGCTGATGCAAATGAAAGGTGAAAATCCAAAACTGTTGAGGTGGTCCATCTCCCTACAGGGAATGGACTTTATAGTGGAACACAGACCTGGGACTGCCCATGCCAATGCAGATGGCCTTTCCAGGTTCTTCCACTTAGAAAATGAAGACTCTCTTGGGAAAGGTTAGTCTCATCCTCTTTCGTTTGGGGGGGGGGTTGTGTAAGGAAATGCCTCCTTGGCATGGTTGCCCCCTGACTTTTTGCCTTTGCTGATGCTATGTTTACAATTGAAAGTGTGCTGAGGCCTGCTAACCAGGCCCCAGCACCAGTGTTCTTTCCCTAACCTGTACTTTTGTATCCACAATTGGCAGACCCTGGCATCCAGATAAGTCCCTTGTAACTGGTACTTCTAGTACCAAGGGCCCTGATGCCAAGGAAGGTCTCTAAGGGCTGCAGCATGTCTTATGCCACCCTGGAGACCTCTCACTCAGCACAGACACACTGCTTGCCAGCTTGTGTGTGCTAGTGAGAACAAAACGAGTAAGTCGACATGGCACTCCCCTCAGGGTGCCATGCCAGCCTCTCACTGCCTATGCAAGTATAGGTCAGCCACCCCTCTAGCAGGCCTTACAGCCCTAAGGCAGGGTGCACTATACCATAGGTGAGGGTACCAGTGCATGAGCATGGTACACCTACAGTGTCTAAACAAAACCTTAGACATTGTAAGTGCAGGGTAGCCATAAGAGTATATGGTCTGGGAGTCTGTTTTGCACGAACTCCACAGCACCATAATGGCTACACTGAAAACTGAGAAGTTTGGTATCAAACTTCTCAGCACAATAAATGCACACTGATGCCAGTGTACATTTTATTGCAAAATAAACCCAGAGGGCACCTTAGTGGTGCCCCCTGAAACTTAACCGACTGTCTGTGTAGGCTGACTAGTTCCAGCAGCCTGCCACACTAGAGACATGTTGCTGGCCCCATAGGGAGAGTGCCTTTGTCACTCTGAGGCCAGTAACAAAGCCTGCACTGGGTGGAGATGCTAACACCTCCCCCAGGCAGGAGCTGTAACACCTGGCGGTGAGCCTCAAAGGCTCACCCCTTTGTCACAGCACTGCAGGACACTCCAGCTAGTGGAGTTGCCCGCCCCCTCCGGCCCCGGCCCCCACTTTTGGCGGCAAGGCCGTAGAAAATAATGAGAATAACAAGGAGGAGTCACTGGCCAGTCAGGACAGCCCCTAAGGTGTCCTGAGCTGAGGTGACTCTAACTTTTAGAAATCCTCCATCTTACAGATGGAGGATTCCCCCAATAGGGTTAGGATTGTGACCCCCTCCCCTTGGGAGGAGGCACAAAGAGGGTGTACCCACCCTCAGGGCTAGTAGCCATTGGCTACTAACCCCCCAGACCTAAACACGCCCTTAAATTTAGTATTTAAGGGCTACCCTGAACCCTAGAAAATTAGATTCCTGCAACAACAAGAAGAAGGACTGCCTAGCTGAAAACCCCTGCAGAGGAAGACCAGAAGACAACAACTGCCTTGGCTCCAGAAACTCACCGGCCTGTCTCCTGCCTTCCAAAGAACTCTGCTCCAGCGCCGCCTTCCAAAGGGACCAGCGACCTCTGAATCCTCTGAGGACTGCCCTGCTTCGACGACGACAAGAAACTCCCGAGGACAGCGGACCTGCTCCAAAAAGACTGCAACTTTATCCAAAGGAGCAGCTTTAAAGAAACCCTGCAATCTCCCCGCAAGAAGCGTGAGACTTGCAACACTGCACCCGGCGACCCCGACTCGGCTGGTGGAGAACCAACACCTCAGGGAGGACCCCCGGACTACTCTACAACTGTGAGTACCAAAACCTGTCCCCCCTGAGCCCCCACAGCGCCGCCTGCAGAGGGAATCCCGAGGCTTCCCCTGACCGCGACTCTCTGAAACCTAAGTCCCGACGCCTGGAAAAGACCCTGCACCCGCAGCCCCCAGGAACTGAAGGACCGGACTTTCACTGCAGAAGTGACCCCCAGGAGTCCCTCTCCCTTGCCCAAGTGGAGGTTTCCCTGAGGAAGCCCCCCCTTGCCTGCCTGCAGCGCTGAAGAGATCCCTTGATCTCTCATTGACTTCCATTGCGAACCCAACACTTGTTCTAACACTGCACCCGGCCGCCCCCGCGCCGCTGAGGGTGAAATTTCTGTGTGGGCTTGTGTCCCCCCCGGTGCCCTACAAAACCCCCCTGGTCTGCCCTCCGAAGACGCGGGTACTTACCTGCTGGCAGACTGGAACCGGGGCACCCCCTTCTCTCCATTGAAGCCTATGCGTTTTGGGCACCACTTTGAACTCTGCACCTGACCGGCCCTGAGCTGCTGGTGTGGTAACTTTGGGGTTGCTCTGAACCCCCAACGGTGGGCTACCTTGGACCAAGAACTGAACCCTGTAAGTGTCTTACTTACCTGGTAAAACTAACAAAAACTTACCTCCCCCAGGAACTGTGAAAATTGCACTGTGTCCACTTTTAAAATAGCTATTTGTGAATAACTTGAAAAGTATACCTGCAATTGAAATGATTCAAAGTTCCTAATGTACTTACCTGCATTACCTTTCAAACAAGATATTACATGTTAAATTTGAACCTGTGGTTCTTAAAATAAACTAAGAAAAGATATTTTTCTATAACAAAACCTATTGGCTGGATTTGTCTCTGAGTGTGTGTACCTCATTTATTGTCTATGTGTATGTACAACAAATGCTTAACACTACTCCTTGGATAAGCCTACTGCTCGACCACACTACCACAAAATAGAGCATTAGTATTATCTATTTTTACCACTATTTTACCTCTAAGGGGAACCCTTGGACTCTGTGCATGCTATTCCTTACTTTGAAATAGCCCATACAGAGCCAACTTCCTACATTGGTGGCAGCGGTGGGATACAAGACTTTGCATTTGCTGGACTACTCAGCCAATACCTGATCACACGACAAATTCCAAAATTGTCATTAGAAATTGATTTTTGCAATTTGAAAAGTTTTCTAAATTCTTTAAAGTCCTGCTAGGGCTTTGTGTTAGTCCCTGTTAGCATTTCTTTTAGAGTTTAAAAGTTTGTTAAAAGTTTGAATTAGAACCTAGAACTAGTTTTAGATTCTTAAAAAGTATTCCAACTTTTAGAAGCATAATGTCTAGTGCAGAGATGAATGTGGTGGAACTCGACACCACACCTTACCTCCATCTTAAGATGAGGGAGCTAAGGTCACTCTGTAAAATAAAGAAAATAGTAATAGGCCCCAGACCTTCCAAACTACAGCTCCAGGAGCTGTTGGCAGAGTTTGAAAAGGCCAACCCCTCTGAGGATGGCAACACAGAGGATGAAGATAGTGACTTGGAGGAAAATTCCCCCCTACCAGTCCTATTTAGGGAGAACAGGGCCTCTCAAGCCCTGACTCCACAAATAATAGTCAGAGATGCTGGTCCCCTCACAGGAGGGGCCAACAACTCTGAAATCACTGAGGATAACTCCAGTGAAGAGGACATCCAGTTAGCCAGGATGGCCAAAAGATTGGCTTTGGAAAGACAGATCCTAGCCATAGAAAGGGAAAGGCAAGAGATGGGCCTAGGACCCATCAATGGTGGCAGCAACATAAATAGGGTCAGAGATTCTCCTGACATGTTGAAAATCCCTAAAGGGATTGTAACTAAATATGAAGATGGTGATGACATCACCAAATGGTTCACAGCTTTTGAGAGGGCTTGTGTAACCAGAAAAGTGAACAGATCTCACTGGGGTGCTCTCCTTTGGGAAATGTTCACAGGAAAGTGTAGGGATAGACTCCTCACACTCTCTGGAAAAGATGCAGAATCTTATGACCTCATGAAGGGTACCCTGATTGAGGGCTTTGGATTCTCCACTGAGGAGTATAGGATTAGATTCAGGGGGGCTCAAAAATCCTCGAGCCAGACCTGGGTTGACTTTGTAGACTACTCAGTAAAAACACTAGATGGTTGGATTCAAGGCAGTGGTGTAAGTAATTATGATGGGCTGTACAATTTATTTGTGAAAGAACACCTGTTAAGTAATTGTTTCAATGACAAACTGCATCAGCATCTGGTAGACCTAGGACCAATTTCTCCCCAAGAATTGGGAAAGAAGGCGGACCATTGGGTCAAGACAAGGGTGTCCAAAACTTCCACAGGGGGCGACCAAAAGAAAGGGGTCACAAAACCTCCACAGGGGAAAGGTGGTGAGACAGCCAAAAATAAAAATAGTAAAGAGTCTTCTACAGGCCCCCAAAAACCTGCACAGGAGGGTGGGCCCAGAGCCTCTTCACAAAACAATCCTGGGTACAAGGGTAAAAACTTTGATCCCAAAAAGGCCTGGTGTCGTAGCTGTAATCAGCCTGGACACCAAACTGGAGACAAGGCCTGTCCCAAGAAAGGTTCCACTCCAAACTCCAATCCAGGTAACACTGGAATTGCTAGTCTCCAAGTGGGATCAACAGTGTGCCCAGAGCAAATCAGGGTCCACACTGAAGCTACTCTAGTCTCTGAGGGTGGGGTGGATTTAGCCACACTAGCTGCCTGGCCGCCTAACATGCAAAAATACAGGCAGCAGCTCTTTATTAATGGGACAAGTGTAGAGGGCCTGAGGGATACAGGTGCCAGTGTCACCATGGTGACAGAGAAACTGGTTTCCCCTGGCCAATACCTGCCTGGAAAAACCTATACAGTCACCAACGCTGACAATCAGACTAAAGCACATCCCATGGCAATGGTAACTTTAGAATGGGGAGGGGTCAATGGCCTGAAACAGGTGGTGGTCTCCTCAAACATCCCAGTAGACTGTCTGCTTGGAAATGACCTGGAGTCCTCAGCATGGGCTGAGGTAGAACTAAAAACCAATGCAGCCATGCTGGGTATCCCTGAACTGGTGTGTGTAAAAACAAGAGCACAATGCAAGGCACAGGGTGAAAAAGTAGAGCTGGAGTCTGGAAGAAAGGCCCAGCCTACCAAGAGAAAAGGAAAGTCAGTTGGGAAACCAACTGCAACACAGTCAGAAAAAGAGAACCTCTCTTCTCAGGAAGAAGTTCTGCCCTCTGAGGGAACTGAGCCTTTGGAGCTTGAACCTTATCAGGTTGAGCTCTTAGGCCCAGGGGGACCCTCAAGGTTAAGGAGTTTTGCCTCTCCTGCCCCACCTGTCAAGCCAGTGGTAAGACAGGTGGGCACCCAAAGGCCCCCCTCATTCCACTTCCAGTGGTGGGGGTCCCCTTTGAAAGAGTGGGTGTGGACATAGTTGGTCCACTAGAACCTCCCACAGCCTCAGGAAATATGTATATCCTAGTAGTAGTGGATCATGCTACTAGGTATCCTGAAGCTATTCCCCTTAGGTCAACTACTGCCCCTGCAGTAGCCAAGGCCCTCATTGGTATCTTTACCAGAGTGGGTTTCCCTAAGGAGGTGGTGTCTGACAGAGGTACCAACTTCATGTCAGCATACCTAAAACACATGTGGAATGAGTGTGGGGTGACTTACAAATTCACTACACCATACCACCCACAAACTAATGGCTTAGTTGAGAGATTCAACAAGACATTAAAAGGCATGATCATGGGGCTCCCAGAAAAGCTCAAAAGGAGATGGGATGTCCTCTTGCCATGTCTGCTTTTCGCTTACAGAGAGGTGCCACAGAAGGGAGTAGGATTCTCACCCTTTGAACTTCTGTTTGGTCACCCTGTAAGGGGACCACTTGCTCTTGTTAAAGAAGGCTGGGAGAGACCTCTTCATGAGCCTAAACAGGACATAGTGGACTATGTACTTGGCCTTCGCTCTAGAATGGCAGAGTACATGGAAAAGGCAAGCAAAAACCTTGAGGCCAGCCAACAGCTCCAGAAGTTTTGGTATGACCAAAAGGCTGCAATGGTTGAGTTCCAACCAGGGCAGAAAGTCTGGGTTCTGGAGCCTGTGGCTCCCAGGGCACTTCAGGACAAATGGAGTGGCCCTTACCCAGTGCTAGAAAGGAAGAGTCAGGTCACCTACCTGGTGGACCTGGGCACAAGCAGGAGCCCCAAGAGGGTGATCCATGTGAACCGCCTTAAGCTCTTCCATGACAGGGCTGATGTAAATCTGTTGATGGTAACAGATGAGGATCAGGAGGCAGAGAGTGAACCTCTCCCTGATCTTCTGTCATCAGACCCAAAAGATGGCTCAGTAGATGGAGTGATCTACTCAGACACCCTCTCTGGCCAACAGCAAGCTGATTGTAGGAGAGTCCTACAACAGTTTCCTGAACTCTTCTCCCTAACCCCTGGTCAGACACACCTGTGTACCCATGATGTGGACACAGGAGACAGCATGCCTGTCAAAAACAACATTTTTAGACAGTCTGACCATGTTAAGGAAAGCATCAAGGTGGAAGTCCACAAGATGCTGGAATTGGGAGTAATTGAGCGCTCTGACAGCCCCTGGGCTAGCCCAGTGGTCTTAGTCCCCAAACCTCACACCAAAGATGGAAAGAAAGAGATGAGGTTTTGTGTGGACTACAGAGGGCTCAACTCTGTCACCAAGACAGACGCCCATCCAATTCCTAGAGCTGATGAGCTCATAGACAAATTAGGTGCTGCCAAATTCTTAAGTACCTTTGACTTGACAGCAGGGTACTGGCAAATAAAAATGGCACCTGGAGCAAAAGAGAAAACAGCATTCTCCACACCTGATGGGCATTATCAGTTTACTGTTATGCCCTTTGGTTTAAAGAATGCCCCTGCCACCTTCCAAAGGTTGGTGAATCAAGTCCTTGCTGGTTTGGAGTCCTTTAGCACAGCTTATCTTGATGATATTGCTGTCTTTAGCTCCACCTGGCAGGATCACCTGGTCCACCTGAAGAAGGTTTTGAAGGCTCTGCAATCTGCAGGCCTCTCTATCAAGGCATCCAAATGCCAGATAGGGCAGGGAACTGTGGTTTACTTGGGCCACCTTGTAGGTGGAGGCCAAGTTCAGCCACTCCAACCCAAGATCCAGACTATTCTGGACTGGGTAGCTCCAAAAACCCAGACTCAAGTCAGGGCATTCCTTGGCTTGACTGGGTATTACAGGAGGTTTGTGAAGGGATATGGATCCATTGTGACAGCCCTCACTGAACTCACCTCCAAGAAAATGCCCAAGAAAGTGAACTGGACTGTAGAATGCCAACAGGCCTTTGACACCCTGAAACAAGCAATGTGCTCAGCACCAGTTCTAAAAGCTCCAGATTATTCTAAGCAGTTCATTGTGCAGACAGATGCCTCTGAACATGGGATAGGGGCAGTTTTGTCCCAAACAAATGATGATGGCCTTGACCAGCCTGTTGCTTTCATTAACAGGAGGTTACTCCCCAGGGAGCAGCGTTGGAGTGCCATTGAGAGGGAGGCCTTTGCTGTGGTTTGGTCCCTGAAGAAGCTGAGACCATACCTCTTTGGGACTCACTTCCTAGTTCAAACTGACCACAGACCTCTCAAATGGCTGATGCAAATGAAAGGTGAAAATCCAAAACTGTTGAGGTGGTCCATCTCCCTACAGGGAATGGACTTTATAGTGGAACACAGACCTGGGACTGCCCATGCCAATGCAGATGGCCTTTCCAGGTTCTTCCACTTAGAAAATGAAGACTCTCTTGGGAAAGGTTAGTCTCATCCTCTTTCGTTTGGGGGGGGGGTTGTGTAAGGAAATGCCTCCTTGGCATGGTTGCCCCCTGACTTTTTGCCTTTGCTGATGCTATGTTTACAATTGAAAGTGTGCTGAGGCCTGCTAACCAGGCCCCAGCACCAGTGTTCTTTCCCTAACCTGTACTTTTGTATCCACAATTGGCAGACCCTGGCATCCAGATAAGTCCCTTGTAACTGGTACTTCTAGTACCAAGGGCCCTGATGCCAAGGAAGGTCTCTAAGGGCTGCAGCATGTCTTATGCCACCCTGGAGACCTCTCACTCAGCACAGACACACTGCTTGCCAGCTTGTGTGTGCTAGTGAGAACAAAACGAGTAAGTCGACATGGCACTCCCCTCAGGGTGCCATGCCAGCCTCTCACTGCTATGCAAGTATAGGTCAGCCACCCCTCTAGCAGGCCTTACAGCCCTAAGGCAGGGTGCACTATACCATAGGTGAGGGTACCAGTGCATGAGCATGGTACCCCTACAGTGTCTAAACAAAACCTTAGACATTGTAAGTGCAGGGTAGCCATAAGAGTATATGGTCTGGGAGTCTGTTTTGCACGAACTCCACAGCACCATAATGGCTACACTGAAAACTGAGAAGTTTGGTATCAAACTTCTCAGCACAATAAATGCACACTGATGCCAGTGTACATTTTATTGCAAAATAAACCCCAGAGGGCACCTTAGAGGTGCCCCCTGAAACTTAACCGACTGTCTGTGTAGCCTGCCACACTAGAGACATGTTGCTGGCCCCATAGGGAGAGTGCCTTTGTCACTCTGAGGCCAGTAACAAAGCCTGCACTGGGTGGAGATGCTAACACCTCCCCCAGGCAGGAGCTGTAACACCTGGCGGTGAGCCTCAAAGGCTCACCCCTTTGTCACAGCACCGCAGGACACTCCAGCTAGTGGAGTTGCCCGCCCCCTCCGGCCCCGGCCCCCACTTTTGGCGGCAAGGCCGTAGAAAATAATGAGAATAACAAGGAGGAGTCACTGGCCAGTCAGGACAGCCCCTAAGGTGTCCTGAGCTGAGGTGACTCTAACTTTTAGAAATCCTCCATCTTACAGATGGAGGATTCCCCCAATAGGGTTAGGATTGTGACCCCCTCCCCTTGGGAGGAGGCACAAAGAGGGTGTACCCACCCTCAGGGCTAGTAGCCATTGGCTACTAACCCCCCAGACCTAAACACGCCCTTAAATTTAGTATTTAAGGGCTACCCTGAACCCTAGAAAATTAGATTCCTGCAACAACAAGAAGAAGGACTGCCTAGCTGAAAACCCCTGCAGAGGAAGACCAGAAGACAACAACTGCCTTGGCTCCAGAAACTCACCGGCCTGTCTCCTGCCTTCCAAAGAACTCTGCTCCAGCGACGCCTTCCAAAGGGACCAGCGACCTCTGAATCCTCTGAGGACTGCCCTGCTTCGACGACGACAAGAAACTCCCGAGGACAGCGGACCTGCTCCAAAAAGACTGCAACTTTATCCAAAGGAGCAGCTTTAAAGAAACCCTGCAATCTCCCCGCAAGAAGCGTGAGACTTGCAACACTGCACCCGGCGACCCCGACTCGGCTGGTGGAGAACCAACACCTCAGGGAGGACCCCCGGACTACTCTACGACTGTGAGTACCAAAACCTGTCCCCCATGAGCCCCCACAGCGCCGCCTGCAGAGGGAATCCCGAGGCTTCCCCTGACCGCGACTCTCTGAAACCTAAGTCCCGACGCCTGGAAAAGACCCTGCACCCGCAGCCCCCAGGACCTGAAGGACCGGACTTTCACTGCAGAAGTGACCCCCAGGAGTCCCTCCCCCTTGCCCAAGTGGAGGTTTCCCCGAGGAAGCCCCCCCTTGCCTGCCTGCAGCGCTGAAGAGATCCCTTGATCTCTCATTGACTTCCATTGCGAACCCGACGCTTGTTCTAACACTGCACCCGGCCGCCCCCGCGCCGCTGAGGGTGAAATTTCTGTGTGGGCTTGTGTCCCCCCCGGTGCCCTACAAAACCCCCCTGGTCTGCCCTCCGAAGACGCGGGTACTTACCTGCTGGCAGACTGGAACCGGGGCACCCCCTTCTCTCCATTGAAGCCTATGCGTTTTGGGCACCACTTTGAACTCTGCACCTGACCGGCCCTGAGCTGCTGGTGTGGTAACTTTGGGGTTGCTCTGAACCCCCAACGGTGGGCTACCTTGGACCAAGAACTGAACCCTGTAAGTGTCTTACTTACCTGGTAAAACTAACAAAAACTTACCTCCCCCAGGAACTGTGAAAATTGCACTGTGTCCACTTTTAAAATAGCTATTTGTGAATAACTTGAAAAGTATACCTGCAATTGAAATGATTCAAAGTTCCTAATGTACTTACCTGCATTACCTTTCAAACAATATATTACATGTTAAATTTGAACCTGTGGTTCTTAAAATAAACTAAGAAAAGATATTTTTCTATAACAAAACCTATTGGCTGGATTTGTCTCTGAGTGTGTGTACCTCATTTATTGTCTATGTGTATGTACAACAAATGCTTAACACTACTCCTTGGATAAGCCTACTGCTCGACCACACTACCACAAAATAGAGCATTAGTATTATCTATTTTTACCACTATTTTACCTCTAAGGGGAACCCTTGGACTCTGTGCATGCTATTCCTTACTTTGAAATAGCACATACAGAGCCAACTTCCTACAGTCAGGCTGCCTATAAATCTTACTTTTGGCAGCTAAACTGTCTCCAGTATTGCGTGTGTGCTCACACCAAGTAGTGGTACCTGGTGTTAGTGAGAAGAGTTCAGAAAACTGACTTAAGAGACTTACACAGTTGTCCTTCTGCTCAGCAGTAAGGCAATCTGCACGTACTACTCCCTCCACTAAGCCATCAGCTTCAGTGGTGGAGAATAGATCAGGGAGAGGGTCACTCTCTTCTTCCTGTCCCTCATCAGTTGCCATGAGCAGGGTGAGATCAGCCCTGTCATAGTAGGTTTTAGACGGTTGACATAGAGCACCCTAAGGGGACTCCTGGCAGTGCCCAGGTCTACTAAGTAGGTAACCTCACCCTTTTTCTCAACAATGAGATGGAGTCCACTCCATTTGTCCTGGAGTGCTCTTGGGGCCACAGGCTCCAATACCCACACCTTCTGTCCTGAGTGGTACTGGGTCAGGATAGCGTTCTGGTCATGCCATTGCTTTTGCAGCTCCTGAAGGTTTTTACTGGCCTTTTGCATGTACTCAGCCATTCTTGATCTTAGGCCAAGTACATAGTCCACAATGTCCTGTTTAGGAGGTTTTTAAGGTTGTACCCAACCCTCCTTAACAAGTACAAGGGGACCTCTTACAGGGTGCCCAAAGAGGAGTTCAAAGGGGCTAAAGCCCATTCCTTTTTGGGGTACCTCCCTGTAAGCAAAAAGGAGGCAAGGTAACAGGACATCCCATCTCCTTCTGAGTTTTTCAGGGAGTCCCATTATCATACCTTTGAGAGTTTTATTAAACCTCTCAACCAGACCATTTGTTTGTGGATGATAAGGAGTAGTGGACTTGTATGTTACACCACACTCCTTCCACATAGCTTTGAGGTATGCAGGCATAAAGTTACTACCTCTGTCTGACACCTCTCCCTCAGGCAAACCCACTCTGGAAAACATTCCCAGGAGGGCTTTGCCACTGCAGGAGCTGTAGTGGTCCTTAAGGGAATTGCTCTTCCCTAGCAGGCCCCCGGCACCCAAAAGCTCAGCAGTGTCTGCTGCCAGCTCATCTGCACAGCTCATCTGCACAGGGAGAGGATTCCTCTTCCTCAAAAGGGGAATCTTCTGGAGAGGGAGGGATAGTGGGCAGGGATTTACCCTTGCTACCCCTAGCTTTTGGGAGCACTTGGTCCATTGTTCCAGGATCCAAGTTTCCCTGTCCTTTTTGATTTTTGGCCTGAGCCCTTGTCAAAGCAAAAATATGCCCAGGAATGCCCAGCATTGCTGCATGAGCCTCCAACTCCACTTCAGCCCAAGCTGATGTCTCCAAATCATTGCCTAGTAAGCAATCTACAGGTAATTCAGTGGCTACCACAACGTTCTTTGGACCAGTAACCCGCCCTACCCCAGTTGAGATTCACAACAGCCATGGGGTGGCTAGAAGTGTTATTGTGAGCATCAGTCACTTGGTACTGCTGACCACGTAGGTGTTGATCAGGGTGAGCCAGTTTCTCTATCACCATAGTTACACTGGCTCCTGTGTCCCTGTAGGCCTCAACCTCAACACCATTGATTAGGGGAAGTTGCTTGTACTTACCCATATGAAGGGGACAAGCAACCAAAGTGGCAAAGTCAATGCCACCATCAGAGACTAAAACAGCCTCTGTGGTCTCCCTAACAAGACCAACCCCAACTACACTGCCAATGGTGAGCCCAGCTACACCCTTGGATTGGCTATTTGCAGTAGACTTCCCACCGCTACTACTGCTATTACTAGGGTCACTAGAGGTTGCACTAGAGGCCTTGGTGTTTTTCTTTGGACAAGTGGCATCACTTGCCCAATGGCCTTTTACTTTACATAAATAACACCATGGGTTTTTCTGATTGTGAGAAGAGGATTTGGACCCACCACCCCCAGAGGATTTTTGTGGGCCTGATGAAGACTCAGGATGTTTTTTATCTTTGTCCCCACCCTTGTCAGAAGACTTACCATCCTTCTTCTTGCCATCCTGTCACCCCCTCTATGAACTTTTCTGTTCACTCTTGTGCTGACCCATTTGTGTGCCTATTTCCAAGTTCTTGGGGAGAGGTCAGATCTGAGTCTACCAAGTACTGGTGCAACAAATCAGACACACAATTGTTCAAAATATGCTCTCTCAGGATTAGATTATACATGCTTTCATAGTCAGTCACCTTACTGCCATGTAACCAACCCTCCAAGGCCTTCAGTGAACAGTCTACAAAGTCTGTCCAGTCTTGAGAGGACTCTTCCCTGGTGTCTCTGAACTTAATCCTGCATTGTTCAGTGGTTAAGCCAAATCCATCCAAGAGTGCATCCTTCAAAACCTTGTAGTTATTAGCATCACTTTCTCTGACAGTAAGGTGCCTATCCCTACCCTTACCAGTGAAAGATAGCCACATGACAGCAGCCCACTGCCTCTGAGGGACCAACTGTACCATACAGGCCCTCTCAAGTGCAGCAAACCACTTGTTAATGTCATCCCCCTCCTTGTAAGGGTGGACTATCTTATGCAGGTTTCTGGAATCTTGCTCTCTAACAGGATTGCTATAAAAAACACTGCTTCTGCCACCATGGGGAACTAACCCCAACCTCTGCCTTTCCCTTTCCACATCCAGAGATTCCCTGTCTAAGGCCAGCTGCTGCTGTTTAAGCTTCAGCCTGGCCTCTTCCAACTTCAGCTTTCTGAGTTCCCTTTCCATAAGGTGTTCCTCAGGGTGGGAGGCTTGGGAATTGTGAGACACAGAAGAAATGTGGGAATTGGCAGAGTTAGACATGCCCCTAACTGGCTGGACTCTAGTAACCTGGCCTTTAGGAGTGAAAGATGCCCTACTAGTGTGTGACCCCCTCCCACTACCAATGTCACTAGATGGCCTGTTACCTGGCAGGTCCTTGGAACAACCCTCCCCAGAATCCTCAGGGACTCCTCTGAGTCTGGCTGGGTACCTCCCTCCTCTACCTCCTGATACTGAGATGGGCCAGACTGGTTCTCGTCACTTTCTAGGAGAAGATCTTTGGTAGGATTCTCACCAATGGCTAAACCTCTTTCAATGTAGAGACCCCTCAAACTTTTAAAGTGTAAACTCCCATATGTTGACTGGACAACTGTGGGAGTAAGTTCTACTGCAGACATGATAGAAAGGGTTTAGGACAGAGAGAGGAAAAAACAAGTTTAGAAACTTTTAGAGAAAAGAGAAAAACTTTTGAAAACTTTTGAAAACTTTTGAAAACTTTTGTAAAACTTCTTAGAAAGTTTAGAGAAGAAAAGTTAAACTGTTTAGGTTAACTGTGTATATTCTGAAGTATTTGGTGTATGTTTTTCTTATGAAAAGCACCAATGATAAAGTGGTAAAGCAGTTACAAGTACTTATCCCACTGCTGCACCACCAATGTAGGAGGCTTGGCCTGGCTTATATTGGGTACCTGATGGTACTTATGCCTTGTGCCAGGTCCAGTTATCCCTTATTAGTAGATTGGTAGTGTCCTAGCAGCTTAGGCTGATAGAGGTAGCTATAGCAGAGCAGCTTAGGCTGAACTAGGAGACATGCAAAACTCATACTATACCACTTATACCATATAGCACTATATCATAAGAAACACAATACTCAGAGTTACTAAAAATGAAGGTACTTTATTTTAGTGAGAATATGCCAAAAGTATCTCAGAGGATATACTCCCTTAGGAGGTAAGTAAAATACGCAAAATATACACACAAACCAAAATCAGGCAAGTAAACAGTTAGAAAAGTAGTGCAAACACAGTAGAACACAATAGAATGCACTGGGACACAATAGGCCTAGGGGCAACACAAACCATATACTCCAAAAGTGGAATGCGAACCGCGAATGGACCCCAGGCCTAGTGTAGTGTGTAGAGGGTCACTTGGAGTGTAAGAAAACACTCAGGGTGTCCAAGATACCCCACCCCAAGACCCTGAAAAGTAGGAGTAAAGTTACTCTACTACCCCAGAAAGACAGTAAAGTCGAGATGGGGATTCTGCAAAGCCAACAACTGACTGCAAAGAACTGAAGACGGATTCCTGGACCTGAGGACCTGCAAAGGAAGGGGACCAAGTCCAAGAGTCACACAAGTGTCCAGGGAGGGCAGGAGCCCACTAAACCCCGGATGAATGTGCAAAAGGGCTGCCTCCAGGTGGAAGAGGCCAAAGATTTTGCAACAACTGAAGGTGCCAGGAACTTCTCCTTTGGTCAGAAGATGTCCCACAGGGTGCTGGAGAATGCAGAGTTGTTTCCACACAGACCCCAAACAAGCCTTGCTAGCTGCAAGAGTCGCTGTTGAAGATAATGGGGCTGCCTGGGCCCAGGAAAGACCAGGAGGTCCCCCTTGGAGGAGGAGACAGAGGAGGCGCTCAGCAACAGAGAGAGCCCACACAGAAGCAGGCAGCACCCGCAGAAGCACTTGAACAGGCGTTCAAGAAATCTGAGCATGGTAGTTGTCTCAACACAACAAAAGAGAGTTCCATGAAGTCGGTGGTCAACTCAGCGAGTTGAGTAATTCAGAACGGAGTGCTGGGGACCTCGGCTGTGCTGTGCATGAAGGATTCCTTGGAAAAGTGCACAGAAGCCCTAGCAGCTGCAGATCACGCAGTACACAGGATTACTGTCTGGCGCGGGGAGACAAGGACTTACCTCCACCAAATTTGGACAGAAGGACCACTGGACTGTCGGGGTCACTTGGATCCAGCTCCTGTGTTCCAGGGACCACGCTCGTCAAGATGAGAGGGGACCCAGAGGACCGGTGATGCAGAAATTTGGTGCCTGCGTTAGCAGGGGGAAGATTCCGTCGACCCACAGGAGATTTCTTCTTGGCTTCCAGTGCAAGGTGAAGGCAGACAGCCCTCAGAGCATGCACCACCAGGAAACAGTTGAGAGAGCCGGCAGGATTAGGCGCTACAATGTTGCTCGTAGTCGTCTTGCTACTTTGTTGTGGTTTTGCAGGCGTCCTGGAGCAGCCAGCGGTCAATCCTTGGCAGAAGTTGAAGAGAGAGATGCAGAGGAACTCTGCTGAGCTCTTGCATTCGTTATCTGACCAGGAACCCACAGGAGAGACCCTAAATAGCCCTCAGAGGCGGATTGGCTACCTAACCAGGTAAGAGCTTATCAGGAGGGGTCTCTGATGTCACCTGCTGGCTTTAGCCACTCAGAGATCTCCATTGTGCCCTCACACCTCTGCATTCAAGATGGCAGAGGTCTGGGACACACTGGAGGAGCTCTGGGCACCACCCCTGGGGTGGTGATGGACAGGGGAGTGGTCACTCCCCTTTCCTTTGTCCAGATTTGCACCAGAGCAGGGGCTCCCTGAACCGGTGTAGACTGGCTTATGCAAGGACGGCACCATCCGTGCCCTTCAAAGCATTTCCAGAGGCTGGGGGAGGCTACTCCTCCCCAGCCCTTAACACCTATTTCCAAAGGTAGAGGGTGTAACACCCTCTCTCAGAGGAAATCCTGCCCAGACCCCAGGGGGGGAGAAACCTGTCTGAGGGTTGGCAGCAGCGGTAGCTGCAGAGAAAACCCCAGAGAGCTAGTTTGGCAGTACCTGGAGTCCATGCTGGAGCCCCGGGGATGCATGGGTTTGGCACCCCAATACCAGATTTGGCTGGGGGGGGACGATTCCATGATCTTAGACATGTTACATGGCCATGTTCGGAGTTACTATTGTGAAGCTATATATAGGTATTTACCTATATGTAGTGCACTCATGTAATGGTGTCCCCGCACTCACAAAGTCCGGGGAAATTGCCCTTAACAATGTGGGGGCACCTTGGTAGTGCCAGGGTGCCCTCACACTTAGTAAGTTTGCACCTAACCTTCACCAATTGAGGGTTAGACATATAGGTGACTTTATAAGTTAATTAAGTGCAGTGTAAAATGGCTGTGAAATAACATGGATGTTATTTCACTCAGGCCGCAGTAGCAGTCCTGTGTAAGAATTGTCTGAGCTCCCTATGGGTGGCAAAAGAAATGCTGCAGCCCATAGGGATCTCCTGGAACCCCAATACCCTGGGTAGCTAGGTACCATATACTAGGGAATTATAAGGGTGTTCCAGAGTGCCAATTAGAATTGGTGAAAATGGTCACTAGCCTGCAGTGACAATTTTAAAAGCAGAGAGAGCATAAACACTGAGATTCTGGTTAGCAGAGTCTCAGTGATACAGTTAGGCACCACACAGGGAACACATATAGGCCACAACAATGAGCACGGGGGTCCTGGCTAGCAGGATCCCAGTGATACAGGCAAAAACAAACTGACACACAATAAAAATGGGGGTAACATGCCAGGCAAGATGGTACTTTCCTACGGTGTTGCTGAAGCCCCCAGCATCCCTGTAAGGAAATGCCTCCTTGGCATGGTTGCCCCCTGACTTTTTGCCTTTGCTGATGCTATGTTTACAATTGAAAGTGTGCTGAGGCCTGCTAACCAGGCCCCAGCACCAGTGTTCTTTCCCTAACCTGTACTTTTGTATCCACAATTGGCAGACCCTGGCATCCAGATAAGTCCCTTGTAACTGGTACTTCTAGTACCAAGGGCCCTGATGCCAAGGAAGGTCTCTAAGGGCTGCAGCATGTCTTATGCCACCCTGGAGACCTCTCACTCAGCACAGACACACTGCTTGCCAGCTTGTGTGTGCTAGTGAGGACAAAACGAGTAAGTCGACATGGCACTCCCCTCAGGGTGCCATGCCAGCCTCTCACTGCCTATGCAGTATAGGTAAGACACCCCTCTAGCAGGCCTTACAGCCCTAAGGCAGGGTGCACTATACCATAGGTGAGGGTACCAGTGCATGAGCATGGTACCCCTACAGTGTCTAAACAAAACCTTAGACATTGTAAGTGCAGGGTAGCCATAAGAGTATATGGTCTGGGAGTCTGTCAAACACGAACTCCACAGCACCATAATGGCTACACTGAAAACTGGGAAGTTTGGTATCAAACTTCTCAGCACAATAAATGCACACTGATGCCAGTGTACATTTTATTGTAAAATACACCACAGAGGGCACCTTAGAGGTGCCCCCTGAAACTTAACCGACTATCTGTGTAGGCTGACTAGTTTTAGCAGCCTGCCACAAACCGAGACATGTTGCTGGCCCCATGGGGAGAGTGCCTTTGTCACTCTGAGGCCAGTAACAAAGCCTGCACTGGGTGGAGATGCTAACACCTCTCCCAGGCAGGAATTGTCACACCTGGCGGTGAGCCTCAAAGGCTCACCTCCTTTGTGCCAACCCAGCAGGACACTCCAGCTAGTGGAGTTGCCCGCCCCCTCCGGCCAGGCCCCACTTTTGGCGGCAAGGCCGGAGAAGATAATGAGAATAACAAGGAGGAGTCACTGACCAGTCAGGACAGCCCCTAAGGTGTCCTGAGCTGAGGTGACTCTAACTTTTAGAAATCCTCCATCTTGCAGATGGAGGATTCCCCCAATAGGGTTAGGAATGTGACCCCCTCCCCTTGGGAGGAGGCACAAAGAGGGTGTACCCACCCTCATGGCTAGTAGCCATTGGCTACTAACCCCCCAGACCTAAACACGCCCTTAAATTTAGTATTTAAGGGCTACCCTGAACCCTAGAAAATTAGATTCCTGCAACTACAAGAAGAAGGACTGCCTAGCTGAAAACCCCTGCAGAGGAAGACCAGAAGACGACAACTGCCTTGGCTCCAGAAACTCACCGGCCTGTCTCCTGCCTTCCAAAGATCCTGCTCCAGCGACGCCTTCCAAAGGGACCAGCGACCTCGACATCCTCTGAGGACTGCCCCTGCTTCGAAAAGACAAGAAACTCCCGAGGACAGCGGACCTGCTCCAAGAAAAGCTGCAACTTTGTTTCCAGCAACTTTAAAGAACCCTGCAAGCTCCCCGCAAGAAGCGTGAGACTTGCAACACTGCACCCGGCGACCCCGACTCGGCTGGTGGCGATCCAACACCTCAGGAGGGACCCCAGGACTACTCTGATACTGTGAGTACCGAAACCTGTCCCCCCTGAGCCCCCACAGCGCCGCCTGCAGAGGGAATCCCGAGGCTTCCCCTGACCGCGACTCTTTGAACCTAAAGTCCCGACGCCTGGGAGAGACCCTGCACCCGCAGCCCCCAGGACCTGAAGGACCGGACTTTCACTGGAGGAGTGACCCCCAGGAGTCCCTCTCCCTCGCCCAAGTGGAGGTTTCCCCGAGGAATCCCCCCCTTGCCTGCCTGCAGCGCTGAAGAGATCCCGAGATCTCTCATAGACTAACATTGAAAACCCGACGCTTGTTTCTACACTGCACCCGGCCGCCCCCGCGCTGCTGAGGGTGAAATTTCTGTGTGGGCTTGTGTCCCCCCCGGTGCCCTACAAAACCCCCCTGGTCTGCCCTCCGAAGACGCGGGTACTTACCTGCAAGCAGACCGGAACCGGGGCACCCCCTTCTCTCCATTCTAGCCTATGTGTTTTGGGCACCACTTTGAACTCTGCACCTGACCGGCCCTGAGCTGCTGGTGTGGTGACTTTGGGGTTGCTCTGAACCCCCAACGGTGGGCTACCTTGGACCAAGAACTGAACCCTGTAAGTGTCCTACTTACCTGGTAAAACTAACAAAAACTTACCTCCCCCAGGAACTGTGAAAATTGCACTAAGTGTCCACTTTTAAAACAGCTATTTGTCAATAACTTGAAAAGTATACATGCAATTTTGATGATTTGAAGTTCCTAAAGTACTTACCTGCAATACCTTTCGAATGAGATATTACATGTAGAATTTGAACCTGTGGTTCTTAAAATAAACTAAGAAAAGATATTTTTCTATATAAAAACCTATTGGCTGGATTTGTCTCTGAGTGTGTGTACCTCATTTATTGTCTTGTGTATGTACAACAAATGCTTAACACTACTCCTTGGATAAGCCTACTGCTCGACCACACTACCACAAAATAGAGCATTAGTATTATCTATTTTTACCACTATTTTACCTCTAAGGGGAACCCTTGGACTCTGTGCATGCTATTCCTTACTTTGAAATAGCACATACAGAGCCAACTTCCTACATTGGTGGATCAGCGGTGGGGTACAAGACTTTGCATTTGCTGGACTACTCAGCCAATACCTGATCACACGACAAATTCCAAAATTGTCATTAGAAATTGATTTTTGCAATTTGAAAAGTTTTCTAAATTCTTAAAAGTCCTGCTAGGGCCTTGTGTGTTAAGTCCCTGTTTAGCATTTCTTTTAGAGTTTAAAAGTTTGTAAAAGTTTGAATTAGATTCTAGAACCAGTTGTAGATTCTTAAAAAGTATTCCAACTTTTAGAAGCAAAATGTCTAGCACAGATGTGACTGTGGTGGAACTCGACACCACACCTTACCTCCATCTTAAGATGAGGGAGCTAAGGTCACTCTGTAAAATAAAGAAAATAACAATGGGCCCCAAACCTACCAAAATACAGCTCCAGGAGCTTTTGGCAGAGTTTGAAAAGGCCAACCCCTCTGAGGGTGGCAACTCAGAGGAAGAGGATAGTGACTTGGAGGACAATTCCCCCCTACCAGTCCTATCTAGGGAGAACAGGGTCCCTCAAACCCTGACTCCAAAAATAATAGTCAGAGATGCTGGTTCCCTCACAGGAGAGACCAACACCTCTGAAATCACTGAGGATAGCCCCAGTGAAGAGGACATCCAGTTAGCCAGGATGGCCAAAAGATTGGCTTTGGAAAGACAGATCCTAGCCATAGAGAGGGAAAGACAAGAGATGGGCCTAGGACCCATCAATGGTGGCAGCAATATAAATAGGGTCAGAGATTCTCCTGACATGTTGAAAATCCCTAAAGGGATTGTAACTAAATATGAAGATGGTGATGACATCACCAAATGGTTCACAGCTTTTGAGAGGGCTTGTGTAACCAGAAAAGTGAACAGATCTCACTGGGGTGCTCTCCTTTGGGAAATGTTCACAGGAAAGTGTAGGGATAGACTCCTCACACTCTCTGGACAAGATGCAGAATCTTATGACCTCATGAAGGGTACCCTGATTGAGGGCTTTGGATTCTCCACTGAGGAGTACAGGATTAGGTTCAGGGGGGCTCAAAAATCCTCGAGCCAGACCTGGGTTGACTTTGTTGACTACTCAGTGAAAACACTAGATGGTTGGATTCAAGGCAGTGGTGTAAGTAATTATGATGGGCTGTACAATTTATTTGTGAAAGAACACCTGTTAAGTAATTGTTTCAATGATAAACTGCATCAGCATCTGGTAGACCTAGGACCAATTTCTCCCCAAGAATTGGGAAAGAAGGCGGACCATTGGGTCAAGACAAGGGTGTCCAAGACTTCAACAGGGGGTGACCAAAAGAAAGGGGTCACAAAGACTCCCCAGCAGAAGGGTGATGAGACAACCAAAACTAAAAATAGTAAAGAGTCTTCTACAGGCCCCCAAAAACCTGCACAGGAGGGTGGGCCCAGAGCCTCTTCACAAAACAATGGGTACAAGGGTAAAAACTTTGATCCCAAAAAGGCCTGGTGTCATAGCTGTAAACAGCATGGACACCAAACTGGAGACAAGGCCTGTCCCAAGAAAGGTTCCACTCCAAACTCCCATCCAGGTAACACTGGTATGGCTAGTCTCCAAGTGGGATCAACAGGGTGCCCAGAGCAAATCAGGGTCCACACTGAAGCTACTCTAGTTTCTGAGGGTGGGGTGGATTTAGCCACACTAGCTGTCTGGCCGCCTAACATGCAAAAATACAGACAGCAACTCTTAATTAATGGGACTAGAATAGAGGGCCTGAGGGATACAGGTGCCAGTGTCACCATGGTGACAGAGAAACTGGTTTCCCCTGGCCAATACCTGACTGGAAAAACTTACACAGTCACCAACGCTGACAATCAGAGAAAAGTACATCCCATGGCAATGGTTACTTTAGAATGGGGAGGGGTCAATGGCCTGAAACAGGTGGTGGTCTCCTCAAATATCCCAGTGGACTGTCTGCTTGGAAATGACCTGGAGTCCTCAGCATGGGCTGAGGTAGAACTAAAAACCCATGCAGCAATGCTGGGTATCCCTGAACTGGTGTGTGTGAAAACAAGAGCACAATGCAAGGCACAGGGTGAACAAGTAGAGCTGGAGTCTGGAAGAATGGCCCAGCCTACCAAGAGAACAGGAAAGTCAGTTGGGAAACCAACTGCAACACAGCAAAAGAAAGGGAACCTCTCTTCTCAGGAAGAAGTTCTGCCCTCTGAGGGAACTGAGCCTTTGGAGCTTGAACCTTACCAGGTTGAGCTCTTGGGCCCAGGGGGACCCTCAAGGGAGGAGCTGTGTAAGGGACAAGAAACCTGTCCCTCTCTTGAAGGCCTTAGGCAGCAAGCTGCTGAAGAGTCCAAAGGCAAGAAAAATGGAACGCATAGGGTCTATTGGGAAGATGGACTCCTGTACACTGAGGCCAGAGACCCCAAACCTGGTGCCACTAGGAGAGTGGTAGTGCCTCAGCTGTTCAGAGAGTTCATCCTAACATTGGCCCATGACATTCCCCTTGCTGGACATTTGGGACAAACCAAGACGTGGGAGAGGTTAGTCAACCACTTCTACTGGCCCAATATGTCCAACATGGTTAAGGAGTTTTGCCTCTCCTGCCCCACCTGTCAAGCCAGTGGTAAGACAGGTGGGCATCCAAAGGCCCCCCTCATTCCACTTCCAGTGGTGGGGGTTCCCTTTGAAAGAGTGGGTGTGGACATAGTTGGTCCACTGGAACCTCCCACAGCCTCAGGAAATATGTATATCCTGGTAGTAGTGGATCATGCTACCAGGTATCCTGAAGCTATTCCCCTTAGGTCGACTACTGCCCCTGCAGTAGCCAAGGCCCTCATTGGTATCTTTACCAGAGTGGGTTTCCCTAAGGAGGTGGTGTCTGACAGAGGTACCAACTTCATGTCAGCATACCTAAAGCACATGTGGAATGAGTGTGGAGTGACTTATAAATTCACTACACCTTACCATCCACAAACTAATGGCTTGGTTGAGAGATTCAACAAGACATTAAAGGGCATGATCATGGGGCTCCCAGAAAAACTCAAAAGGAGATGGGATGTCCTCTTGCCATGTCTGCTTTTCGCTTACAGAGAGGTGCCACAGAAGGGAGTAGGATTCTCACCCTTTGAACTTCTGTTTGGTCATCCTGTAAGGGGACCACTTGCCCTTGTTAAAGAAGGCTGGGAGAGACCTCTCCATGAGCCTAAACAGGACATAGTGGACTATGTACTTGGCCTTCGCTCTAGAATGGCAGAGTACATGGAAAAGGCAACCAAAAACCTTGAGGCCAGCCAACAGCTCCAGAAGTTTTGGTATGACCAAAAGGCTGCACTGGTTGAGTTCCAACCAGGGCAGAAAGTCTGGGTTCTGGAGCCTGTGGCTCCCAGGGCACTCCAGGACAAATGGAGTGGCCCTTACCCAGTACTAGAGAGGAAGAGTCAGGTCACCTACTTGGTGGACCTGGGCACAAGCAGGAGCCCCAAAAGGGTGATCCATGTAAACCGCCTTAAGCTCTTCCACGACAGGGCTGATGTCAATCTGTTGATGGTAACAGATGAGGATCAGGAGGCAGAGAGTGAACCTCTCCCTGATCTTCTGTCATCAGACCCAAAAGATGGTACAGTAGATGGAGTGATCTACTCAGACACCCTCTCTGGCCAACAACAAGCTGATTGTAGGAGAGTCCTACAACAGTTTCCTGAACTCTTCTCCTTAACCCCTGGTCAGACACACCTGTGTACCCATGATGTGGACACAGGAGACAGCATGCCTGTCAAGAACAAAATCTTTAGACAGTCTGACCATGTTAAGGAAAGCATCAAGGTGGAAGTCCACAAGATGCTGGAATTGGGAGTCATTGAGCGCTCTGACAGCCCCTGGGCTAGCCCAGTGGTCTTAGTCCCCAAACCTCACACCACAGATGGAAAGAAAGAGATGAGGTTTTGTGTGGACTACAGAGGGCTCAATTCTGTCACCAAGACAGATGCTCATCCAATTCCAAGAGCTGACGAGCTCATAGACAAATTAGGTGCTGCCAAATTCTTAAGTACCTTTGACTTGACAGCAGGGTACTGGCAAATAAAAATGGCACCTGGAGCAAAAGAAAAGACAGCATTCTCCACACCTGATGGGCATTATCAGTTTACTGTTATGCCCTTTGGTTTAAAGAATGCCCCTGCCACCTTCCAAAGGTTGGTGAATCAAGTCCTTGCTGGCTTGGAGTCCTTTAGCACAGCTTATCTTGATGATATTGCTGTCTTTAGCTCCACCTGGCAGGATCACCTGGTCCACCTGAGGAAGGTTTTGAAGGCTCTGCAATCTGCAGGCCTCTCTATCAAGGCATCCAAATGCCAGATAGGGCAGGGAACTGTGGTTTACTTGGGACACCTTGTAGGTGGAGGCCAAGTTCAGCCACTCCAACCCAAGATCCAGACTATTCTGGACTGGGTAGCTCCAAAAACCCAGACTCAAGTCAGGGCATTCCTTGGCTTGACTGGGTATTACAGGAGGTTTGTGAAGGGATATGGATCCATTGTGACAGCCCTCACTGAACTCACCTCCAAGAAAATGCCCAAGAAAGTAAACTGGACTGTGGAATGCCAACAGGCCTTTGACACCCTGAAACAGGCAATGTGCTCAGCACCAGTTCTAAAAGCTCCAGATTATTCTAAGCAGTTCATTGTGCAGACTGATGCCTCTGAACATGGGATAGGGGCAGTTTTGTCCCAAACAAATGATGATGGCCTTGACCAGCCTGTTGCTTTCATTAGCAGGAGGTTACTCCCCAGGGAGCAGCGTTGGAGTGCCATTGAGAGGGAGGCCTTTGCTGTGGTTTGGTCCCTGAAGAAGCTGAGACCATACCTCTTTGGGACTCACTTCCTAGTTCAAACTGACCACAGACCTCTCAAATGGCTGATGCAAATGAAAGGTGAAAATCCTAAACTGTTGAGGTGGTCCATCTCCCTACAGGGAATGGACTTTATAGTGGAACACAGACCTGGGACTGCCCATGCCAATGCAGATGGCCTTTCCAGGTTCTTCCACTTAGAAAATGAAGACTCTCTTGGGAAAGGTTAGTCTCATCCTCTTTCGTTTGGGGGGGGGTTGTGTAAGGAAATGCCTCCTTGGCATGGTTGCCCCCTGACTTTTTGCCTTTGCTGATGCTATGTTTACAATTGAAAGTGTGCTGAGGCCTGCTAACCAGGCCCCAGCACCAGTGTTCTTTCCCTAACCTGTACTTTTGTATCCACAATTGGCAGACCCTGGCATCCAGATAAGTCCCTTGTAACTGGTACTTCTAGTACCAAGGGCCCTGATGCCAAGGAAGGTCTCTAAGGGCTGCAGCATGTCTTATGCCACCCTGGAGACCTCTCACTCAGCACAGACACACTGCTTGCCAGCTTGTGTGTGCTAGTGAGGACAAAACGAGTAAGTCGACATGGCACTCCCCTCAGGGTGCCATGCCAGCCTCTCACTGCCTATGCAGTATAGGTAAGACACCCCTCTAGCAGGCCTTACAGCCCTAAGGCAGGGTGCACTATACCATAGGTGAGGGTACCAGTGCATGAGCATGGTACCCCTACAGTGTCTAAACAAAACCTTAGACATTGTAAGTGCAGGGTAGCCATAAGAGTATATGGTCTGGGAGTCTGTCAAACACGAACTCCACAGCACCATAATGGCTACACTGAAAACTGGGAAGTTTGGTATCAAACTTCTCAGCACAATAAATGCACACTGATGCCAGTGTACATTTTATTGTAAAATACACCACAGAGGGCACCTTAGAGGTGCCCCCTGAAACTTAACCGACTATCTGTGTAGGCTGACTAGTTTTAGCAGCCTGCCACAAACCGAGACATGTTGCTGGCCCCATGGGGAGAGTGCCTTTGTCACTCTGAGGCCAGTAACAAAGCCTGCACTGGGTGGAGATGCTAACACCTCTCCCAGGCAGGAATTGTCACACCTGGCGGTGAGCCTCAAAGGCTCACCTCCTTTGTGCCAACCCAGCAGGACACTCCAGCTAGTGGAGTTGCCCGCCCCCTCCGGCCAGGCCCCACTTTTGGCGGCAAGGCCGGAGAAGATAATGAGAATAACAAGGAGGAGTCACTGACCAGTCAGGACAGCCCCTAAGGTGTCCTGAGCTGAGGTGACTCTAACTTTTAGAAATCCTCCATCTTGCAGATGGAGGATTCCCCCAATAGGGTTAGGAATGTGACCCCCTCCCCTTGGGAGGAGGCACAAAGAGGGTGTACCCACCCTCAGGGCTAGTAGCCATTGGCTACTAACCCCCCAGACCTAAACACGCCCTTAAATTTAGTATTTAAGGGCTACCCTGAACCCTAGAAAATTAGATTCCTGCAACTACAAGAAGAAGGACTGCCTAGCTGAAAACCCCTGCAGAGGAAGACCAGAAGACGACAACTGCCTTGGCTCCAGAAACTCACCGGCCTGTCTCCTGCCTTCCAAAGATCCTGCTCCAGCGACGCCTTCCAAAGGGACCAGCGACCTCGACATCCTCTGAGGACTGCCCCTGCTTCGAAAAGACAAGAAACTCCCGAGGACAGCGGACCTGCTCCAAGAAAAGCTGCAACTTTGTTTCCAGCAACTTTAAAGAACCCTGCAAGCTCCCCGCAAGAAGCGTGAGACTTGCAACACTGCACCCGGCGACCCCGACTCGGCTGGTGGCGATCCAACACCTCAGGAGGGACCCCAGGACTACTCTGATACTGTGAGTACCGAAACCTGTCCCCCCTGAGCCCCCACAGCGCCGCCTGCAGAGGGAATCCCGAGGCTTCCCCTGACCGCGACTCTTTGAACCTAAAGTCCCGACGCCTGGGAGAGACCCTGCACCCGCAGCCCCCAGGACCTGAAGGACCGGACTTTCACTGGAGGAGTGACCCCCAGGAGTCCCTCTCCCTCGCCCAAGTGGAGGTTTCCCCGAGGAATCCCCCCCTTGCCTGCCTGCAGCGCTGAAGAGATCCCGAGATCTCTCATAGACTAACATTGAAAACCCGACGCTTGTTTCTACACTGCACCCGGCCGCCCCCGCGCTGCTGAGGGTGAAATTTCTGTGTGGGCTTGTGTCCCCCCCGGTGCCCTACAAAACCCCCCTGGTCTGCCCTCCGAAGACGCGGGTACTTACCTGCAAGCAGACCGGAACCGGGGCACCCCCTTCTCTCCATTCTAGCCTATGTGTTTTGGGCACCACTTTGAACTCTGCACCTGACCGGCCCTGAGCTGCTGGTGTGGTGACTTTGGGGTTGCTCTGAACCCCCAACGGTGGGCTACCTTGGACCAAGAACTGAACCCTGTAAGTGTCCTACTTACCTGGTAAAACTAACAAAAACTTACCTCCCCCAGGAACTGTGAAAATTGCACTAAGTGTCCACTTTTAAAACAGCTATTTGTCAATAACTTGAAAAGTATACATGCAATTTTGATGATTTGAAGTTCCTAAAGTACTTACCTGCAATACCTTTCGAATGAGATATTACATGTAGAATTTGAACCTGTGGTTCTTAAAATAAACTAAGAAAAGATATTTTTCTATATAAAAACCTATTGGCTGGATTTGTCTCTGAGTGTGTGTACCTCATTTATTGTCTTGTGTATGTACAACAAATGCTTAACACTACTCCTTGGATAAGCCTACTGCTCGACCACACTACCACAAAATAGAGCATTAGTATTATCTATTTTTACCACTATTTTACCTCTAAGGGGAACCCTTGGACTCTGTGCATGCTATTCCTTACTTTGAAATAGCACATACAGAGCCAACTTCCTACAATCCCTATGACTCAGACTGGGTGTGGCTGGAAGCAGCAGACATTTAAAACACATCCGGCCTGATAGAATTGCTTGCTGTAAAGGTCACTGGCTGCAGAGAGGGAGTCTCTGCTTCTCCATTTTTGATCTTCATATTCAGTCCTGTATCCTGGATGCTTCTTCTGGGGAGTTGAAGAGATCGAGAGAATTGACTACTAAAAAGGTGCTGCACGCACTCGAAAATCATTTATATGTGAAAACTTGACACTTGCTGAATTTATATTTGAAATTTGGATGTTTAGGTGCCCGCTGCGCCTAAGAAGGCACATTATTGGCATTTAAGGTCAATGGGATGCTCACCACTAGTCGCGTAATAACGCTTATCGTTGTTGCTTGCTATATATCGCAGAAAGGAAATTCATTCTTGCAATTATCTTAAAAACGATGATTTGTGAATACGTTTGTTATCGCTAAGTTTAATATGACATTTTAATTATTGGTGTTGGTGATACGGAACATTCTGTGAATGGTCTGAAAGTTTCATTGCTATGCTCAACTTACGCTGTGATGTAACAGTGATAGTCAGGTAAACTCAGTCACCTCCTCCTGCTGGCCCACCCTTCGCAACCTCTGGAAAATTGTCAAATGGATCCCAGCAGATTGCTGCAGGACAGTCACCCACGTCTTAGTCACAAGCAAGCTTGACTACAGCAATGCTCTCTACGCTGGCACCACGACGAGAAACATCAAAAAGCTTCAACTCATTCAGAACGCCACCGCCAGACTTGTCCTCAACCTCTCACAGGGAGAACATATCTCCCCTTCTCTGGCTCCCAATAGAATAACAAATCACCTTCAAGCTACTCACCCACACAAGCAAAGCCATACACAATGTCGGACTGGCCTACGAGAGCCACTGCGTGTCAAAGCCCAGCTCACCTGAGTTCTTGTTCAGTTCTGATGGAGGTTGAAGACAATCCGACCCCACCCTGAAACTGCTTGTTCCAGCACACTAGTTTTTAAAACAGTGCACTAAGAACAGAAGCTCAAGGGAAGGGGGGAAGTGGATAAAATAAAAAAGAGAGACAACACCGTTCTTGCGTTTCCACTGTTGAAGTGCTGCACAAATCTCGGCCCTTTCTGACTTCTGTAGAAACTGGTGCCTAATGAAACATAAACAAAGAACAGATAAGTGCAACCTATTCCTAAATGGGTTCCTGACTATCCCTTTATTTATTAGAAATTCTCTTCTAAAAGTACCTCTTGGATCCTGGTCTCTAGTTTCCAGGTTTGGAATGTGTTACTGCTCTGGGATGTGTTTTCTATTACTGTAAAGCTTCTAAAACATTAAACAAATACCGTTATCAGAATTACCAATATCAAACATTCATCATAATATAACTAAGCCTAAATTCCCAATAGCAGACTCACTTTTCCCATATTTCCAGAATCTTTTATAAAACAAATACTGTACTTTTACATCAAAATACAGCATGTAATTTGTGCAAGTCCTTGATTTACTGTTTGCCTTGCTGTTAATGGTTTCCACTGTTCGATTCTTAAAAGTTCCATGAGAAAAAACAATGTTTGCTTCACAAAGTTCTGCAAAATATTCTTGTAACAAAGAGTTTGAATCACAATGTTCGTGGAAGGTATTTAGTTTCAAATTGTCTATACACGAATCCAGAAATTGTTGTCAAAGTTCTTTCAGGTAATAAAAGGTTTTGCACTTACTTGTTGCTGGCAAGAGATACTGATCAGTCTAACCTTGTCTTCTTTCTCTTTTGCAGGTTACTCATAGAAGAGAGGCTGAAGCAAGGAGGAACCGGAAACCGGAAGAAGGAAGAGCCAGAAGCTGCGCCCATTGAAGTCAATGAAAGTCTGTAAAGAGCAGGAGTGCCAGCGCCGAGGGATCTGTTCTCAGGTAAGCGGGAGGTAGACGAGCACAAGCACTGGGTGAGGCTCGGGGGATGCCTTTTATAGACAGGGCTGGGTGTGGTTTGAAGAGCTGGGTGTGGTCCTCACATGCTGCACATGTTCTTGAAAGGTGTGCAGAGTTTCAGTTATTATACAAATGAGTTGGATTAACACATGGCCTAGGGAGGAGTATTTTAAAGAAGCCTTGGTAAAAGCAAGGCCCAATGTGTAAACAAAACAGCACATTAAACAACATACACAGAAGCCTAGGGGGGGGGAAGGTGAGATAACAAGAAAGGCTTTCAATAGTAAGTTTAAAAGGGAGCTATTACAGAACCCACTAGTGCAGTGAGAGGGGACATGCTCTTTGCTGTGTACAAACCCTAACAGTTGCCCCCCTCAAAGGCCCTCCTACAGGACGGGGTTTTCCTGGATTTTTTAAATAAAACCGTCTAATCAGCTGTGGGGCATGTACATATGATGCTGGTTCCCATGAATTCTCAGATTAGTCATATCCTTTCCATTCTACTAAATAAAACAGACGTCCACTAATTCTTTTTGAGTCTTTTATGCTTTTCACTTCATATTCCAGATTTCCCTTAATTGGTATGGGTGGGGGTGGTGGTTCAGGTCGGGTTTTTGAGTTGTACGGCTTAAGCAAGGACACATGGAATGTAGTATGTACTGGATATTCTTTTGGTAAATCTAATTTTACTGTTACCGGGTTTACTATGGCAGTTATACTAAAGGGTCCAATGAAACGTGGTTGCAGCTTTCGGGATCCCTCTATGTTTAGGTTCTTTGTGGAGAGCCATACCTTGTCACCAATTTTATACAATGGGGCCTCAGACCTGTGTTTGTCTGCTTGTCTTTTCATGCTTTCCTTGTACTTTAATAAATGTTTCCTGGCTTTGTCTTGTATGTCACCTAACCTCGTTAGTCTATCCGTTACTGTAGGCAACAGGGAATCTTCTAACAAAATGGGTATAGCTCTTGGATGATACCCCTGCAAGAAATAGAATGGTGAGCAAAGTAGAGCTGAATGCTCAGTATTATTATAAACAAACTCTGCTACAGGGAGAGCTTCCAACCGTTCACTAGAATAATCAGCCAATAAACAACGTAGCGTTTGAAGTAAGGTTTGGTTCAGTCGTTCAGTCTGTCCATCTGTCTCTGGGTGGAAAGCAGTGGATAAGGCCACATCTATTTTCAGTTTTTCACATAATTTTTTCCAAAATCTGGAGTTGAACTGGCTCCCTCGGTCTGACACCACTTTGCTTGGCAAACCATGTAAATGCACAATTTCCCTTATAAAAATATCGGTAAATTCTGCCGCCGTGGGTAATTTCCGTAATGGTACAAAATGTGCCATTTTAGATAAAAAATCCATTATAACCAACACTGTTGTGAAGGATTTTACAGGTGGTAAACCTACAATAAAGTCTACGCTCACAGTGTGCCAAGGTTGTTTGGGTGTTGGCATTGGTATTAACAAGCCGTCAGGAGCCTTATGAGAAGATTTATGTCTTGCACAAATTGGACAGGTAGTGACAAATTGCTTAATGTCCTTTCTTATAGTGTCCCACCAAAAGTGTTTTTGCTAATTTTCCAGGGTTTTTACCCAACCAGGATGACCTGCCAACGGTGAGGCGTGATGCCAAATTATCACCTGTGTTTGTAATTCAGAGGTGGGCACTAACAGCATGTTGTCGTGATACAATAAACCTCGTTGTATTGTGTTATGGGAATCCTTTAACCAATCCTGAGGTGCTATTTGCATGTGTGCATTATATAGATCTGTGATGAAATCCTTCTGTTGTACTGGTGCCAACAACTTTTGGGGAGGAATAATGGGTTCTCCTATTTTATCTTGTTTCATGTCTGAGGTATGTCCGTATCTAGATAACACATCAGATTGAATTTGTTGTGCACCTGGTCTATAGGTTATAACAAAGTCAAATGTGCTAAAAAAAATTAACCAGCGTATCTGACGTGGTGTTAGTGCTTTAAGTGATCCAAAAAACTGTAGGTTCTTATGGTCAGAAAAGATTGTAACTGGGTACTTGGCTCCCATTAAATGGTGCCTCCATTCTGAAAAGGCTATTTTGATAGCTAGTAGTTCCCTTTCAGCCACAGTGTAATTTTGTTCAGCTCGCAATAACTTTTTAGAATAGAAGGCTATAGGATGTAACTGGCCATCTACTGCATCTCGTTGAGAGAGAACTCCTCCTAAAGCTACTTGTGAAGCATCCGCTTCAACAAAAAAGGGCAAGTCAGGATCAGGATGTTTCAGAATTGGGGCTGAAGTGAACTTTTGTTTTAGGAGTTGAAAGGCGTGTGCCGCCTCATCAGTCCAAAGAAATTGTTTCCCTTTCCGCAACAAGGTAGTTATTGGGCCGCAATGTCTGCAAAATGTGCAATAAACCTCCTATAAAAAATGGCAAAACCCAGAAATTTCTGAATATCTTTTACAGAGGATGGTTCTGGCCAATCAGCAATAGCACTGATTTTCTTTACATCCATAGTTATTCCTTGAGGTGACAGGCAGTATCCTAAAAAGTCCACCTTGTTGACATTAAAAGTACACTTTTCTAACTTAGCAAAAAGATGATTTTCTTTTAACTTTGATAATACTGCACGAACATGTTGGGTATGTTCTTCTGAGTTCTTAGAGTAAATGAGGATGTCGTCTATGTATACTATGACACAAACGTCCAGGAATTCGTGTAGGACCTCATTTATAAAGAACTGAAAGGCCGCAGGGGCATTACATAACCCAAAGGGCATTACTGTGTACTCAAATAAACCAAACTTTGTCTTGAAAGCTGTCTTCCACTCATCCCCCTCTTTTACTCGGACCAGGTGGTAAGCTCCCCGCAGATCTAGTTTAGTGTATACAGTAGAATGTCTTAATTGATCCAACAACACAGGTATTAGATGAAGAGGATATTTATTCTTTATTGTAGCCTTATTTAGTCCTCTATAATCGATACACGCGCGCAGGGATTTATCCGGCTTCGGGATAAAAAAGAGTGGAGATGACACCGGAGATGTGGAATGACGGATGAACCCAGTCTGTAGTAGGTCATCTAGGTAGGTTCTTAAGTATTTGGTTTCTTCTTCAGTCAAAGCATATACTCTGTTATTAGGTAAAGGGGCCCCTGGGATAAGATCTATACGGCAGTCATAAGACTGATGTGGGGGCAGCACACTAGCCTTTACTGGATCAAAGACGTCTTTAAAGTCAGAATATTCAGGAGGGAGACTTGGTTCATCTTGTGTAACACTAGCACAGTGTAATACTGTGCTCTGTTCTGTACCTGCTTCTTGATAGCAATTGGTTCTACAGAAAGAGGAATCCAAAGTAACAGTTCTAATTTCACAACTAAATCTACAAAGTCCGAATAGTCTTTTGGCAAATCAACGATATGAGCCAGCGCGTCTTTTAACTCGTCTCTCAAACCTTTATAAAAAAGGGAGACACGCTTTTCTTCTGGCCACTGTGTCTCGGTGAGTAAACGATTAAAACTAGTGAGATAGGTCAATAAATCCTTGTTACCTTGTTTAAGATTTAAAAGCTCATTATCACTTGCCTGCATGAAAGTGTGTTTTGCAAAAAGGCTGGTCATGGTACGTTTAAATTGATTCCAATTATGGAGGATGGGATCATCTCTATCCACGAAAGGAATTGACCAATTGGCTGCTGTGCCACCCAAATAAGACAAGACGAATGCAACTTTCGTATCATCAGTAGGGAACTGTTGTGGCTTACAAATGAAGTGTAATTGACATTGATTGATAAAAACATGGAATTTGTTACTATCTCCATGAAAACGTTCAGGTGCTGCTAAGGGCACAACATTAGGAACATTAACAGTAACCTCAACTGGGGAAGGCAAAGTTGTATGTTTTTTAATGGCGCCCCTGTCTCTGAGGAGGTTTTAAACAAAGGCGTAGAAGCTGTGTTCCACTGAGATCCCCTAAATTTATACCTGCTTAAACCCTGTTTTAAAGAGGTATTCTCCATCTTTAATCTCTCTATTTCCTCTTGCATATGTTGCAAGATGCCAGACACTGATTCATTATGAGCCAAGTCCTCATTTAGGGCCTGCGCCATATCCGTGACGTCAATGCCCTCTATTTCTTCCCCGGTATTCATCGTCCACCAGAACTGAAATTTTTTAAGGCTTGTGCTTCTGTCAAAGCCCAGCTCACCTGAGTTCTTGTTCAGTTCTGATGGAGGTTGAAGACAATCCGACCCCACCCTGAAACTGCTTGTTCCAGCACACTAGTTTTTAAAACAGTGCACTAAGAACAGAAGCTCAAGGGAAGGGGGGAAGTGGATAAAATAAAAAAGAGAGACAACACCGTTCTTGCGTTTCCACTGTTGAAGTGCTGCACAAATCTGCGGCCCTTTCTGACTTCTGTAGAAACTGGTGCCTAATGAAACATAAACAAAGAACAGATAAGTGCAACCTATTCCTAAATGGGTTCCTGACTATCCCTTTATTTATTAGAAATTCTCTTCTAAAAGTACCTCTTGGATCCTGGTCTCTAGTTTCCAGGTTTGGAATGTGTTACTGCTCTGGGATGTGTTTTCTATTACTGTAAAGCTTCTAAAACATTAAACAAATACCATTATCAGAATTACCAATATCAAACATTCATCATAATATAACTAAAGCCTAAATTCCCAATAGCAGACTCACTTTTCCCATATTTCCAGAATCTTTTATAAAACAAATACTGTACTTTTACATCAAAATACAGCATGTAATTTGTGCAAGTCCTTGATTTACTGTTTGCCTTGCTGTTAATGGTTTTCACTGTTCGATTCTTAAAAGTTCCATGAGAAAAAACAATGTTTGCTTCACAAAGTTCTGCAAAATATTCTTGTAACAAAGAGTTTGAATCACAATGTTCGTGGAAGGTATTTCGTTTCAAATTGTCTATTCACGAATCCAGAAATTGTTGTCAAAGTTCTTTCAGGTAATAAAAGGTTTTGCACTTACTTGTTGCTGGCAAGAGATACTGATCAGTCTAACCTTGTCTTCTTTCTCTTTTGCAGGTTACTCATAGAAGAGAGGCGGAAGCAAGGAGGAACCGGAAACCGGAAGAAGGAAGAGCCAGAAGCTGCGCCCATTGAAGTCAATGAAAGTCTGTAAAGAGCAGGAGTGCCAGCGCCGAGGGATCTGTTCTCAGATAAGCGGGAGGTAGACGAGCACAAGCACTGGGTGAGGCTCGGGGGATGCCTTTTATAGACAGGGCTGGGTGTGGTTTGAAGAGCTGGGTGTGGTCCTCACATGCTGCACATGTTCTTGAAAGGTGTGCAGAGTTTCAGTTATTATACAAATGAGTTGGATTAACACATGGCCTAGGTAGGAGTATTTTAAAGAAGCCTTGGTAAAAGCAAGGCCCAATGTGTAAACAAAACAGCACATTAAACAACATACACAGAAGCCTAGGGGGGGGAAGGTGAGATAACAAGAAAGGCTTTCAATAGTAAGTTTAAAAGGGAGCTATTACAGAACCCACTAGTGCAGTGAGAGGGGACATGCTCTTTGCTGTGTACAAACCCTAACAGTTGCCCCCCTCAAAGGCCCTCCTACAGGATGGGGTTTTCCTGGATTTTTTAAATAAAACCGTCTAATCAGCTGTGGGGCATGTACATATGATGCTAGTTCCCATGAATTCTCAGATTCATCATATCCTTTCCATTCTACTAAATAAAACAGACGTCCACTAATTCTTTTTGAGTCTTTTATGCATTTCACTTCATATTCCAGATTTCCCTTAATTGGTATGGGTGGAGGTGGTGGTTCAGGTCGGGTTTTTGAGTTGTACGGCTTAAGCAAGGACACATGGAATGTAGTATGTACTGGATATTCTTTTGGTAAATCTAATTTTACTGTTACCGGGTTTACTATGGCAGTTATACTAAAGGGTCCAATGAAACGTAATTGCAGCTTTCGGGATCCCTCTATGTTTAGGTTCTTTGTGGAGAGCCATACCTTGTCACCAATTTTATACATTGGGGCCTCAGACCTGTGTTTGTCTGCTTGTCTTTTCATGCTTTCCTTGTGCTTTAATAAATGTTTCCTGGCTTTGTCTTGTATGTCACCTAACCTCGTTAGTCTATCCGTTACTGTAGGCAACAGGGAATCTTCTAACAAAATGGGTATAGCTCTTGGATGATACCCCTGCAAGAAATAGAATGGTGAGCAAAGTAGAGCTGAATGCTCAGTATTATTATAAACAAACTCTGCTACAGGGAGAGCTTCCAACCATTCACTAGAATAATCAGCCAATAAACAACGTAGCGTTTGAAGTAAGGTTTGGTTCAGTCGTTCAGTCTGTCCATCTGTCTCTGGGTGGAAAGCAGTGGATAAGGCCACATCTATTTTCAGTTTTTCACATAATTTTTTCCAAAATCTGGAGTTGAACTGGCTCCCTCGGTCTGACACCACTTTGCTTGGCAAACCATGTAAACGCACAATTTCCCTTATAAAAATATCGGCAAATTCTGCCGCCGTGGGTAATTTCCGTAATGGTACAAAATGTGCCATTTTAGATAAAAAATCCACTATAACCAACACTGTTGTGAAGGATTTTACAGGTGGTAAACCTACAATAAAGTCTACGCTCACAGTGTGCCAAGGTTGTTTGGGTGTTGGCATTGGTATTAACAAGCCGTCAGGAGCCTTATGAGAAGATTTATGTCTTGCACAAATTGGACAGGTAGTGACAAATTGCTTAATGTCCTTTCTTATAGTGTCCCACCAAAAGTGTTTTTGCTCATTTTCCAGGGTTTTTACCCAACCAGGATGACCTGCCAACGGTGAGGCGTGATGCCAAATTATCACCTGTGTTTGTAATTCAGAGGTGGGCACTAACAGCATGTTGTCGTGATACAATAAACCTCGTTGTATTGTGTTATGGGAATCCTTTAACCAATCCTGAGGTGCTATTTGCATGTGTGCATTATATAGATCTGTGATGAAATCCTTCTGTTGTACTGGTGCCAACAACTTTTGGGGAGGAATAATAGGTTCTCCTATTTTATCTTGTTTCATGTCTGAGGTATGTCCGTATCTAGATAACACATCAGATTGAATTTGTTGTGCACCTGGTCTATAGGTTATAACAAAGTCAAATGTGCTAAAAAAAATTAACCAGTGTATCTGACGTGGTGTTAGTGCTTTAAGTGATCCTAAAAACTGTAGGTTCTTATGGTCAGAAAAGATTGTAACTGGGTACTTGGCTCCCATTAAATGGTGCCTCCATTCTGAAAAGGCTATTTTGATAGCTAGTAGTTCCCTTTCAGCCACAGTGTAATTTTGTTCAGCTGGCAATAACTTTTTAGAATAGAAGGCTATAGGATGTAACTGGCCATCTACTGCATCTCGTTGAGAGAGAACTCCTCCTAAAGCTACTTGTGAAGCATCCGCTTCAACAAAAAAGGGCAAGTCAGGATCAGGATGTTTCAGAATTGGGGCTGAAGTGAACTTTTGTTTTAGGAGTTGAAAGGCGTGTGCTGCCTCATCAGTCCAAAGAAATTGTTGCCCTTTCCGCAACAAGGTAGTTATTGGGGCCGCAATGTCTGCAAAATGTGCAATAAACCTCCTATAAAAATTGGCGAAACCCAGAAATTTCTGAATATCTTTTACAGAGGATGGTTCTGGCCAATCAGCAATAGCACTGATTTTCTTTACATCCATAGTTATTCCTTGAGGTGACAGGCAGTATCCTAAAAAGTCCACCTGGTTGACATTAAAAGTACACTGTTCTAACTTAGCAAAAAGATGATTTTCTTTTAACTTTGATAATACTGCACGAACATGTTGGGTATGTTCTTCTGAGTTCTTAGAGTAAATGAGGATGTCGTCTATGTATACTATGACACAAACGTCCAGGAATTCGTGTAGGACCTCATTTATAAAGAACTGAAAGGCCGCAGGGGCATTACATAACCCAAAGGGCATTACTGTGTACTCAAATAAACCAAACTTTGTCTTGAAAGCTGTCTTCCACTCATCCCCCTCTTTTACTCGGACCAGGTGGTAAGCTGTCCGAGTAGTTTTAAAGAGGTATTCTCCATCTTTAATCTCTCTATTTCCTCTTGCATATGTTGCAAGATGCCAGACACTGATTCATTATGAGCCAAGTCCTCATTTAGGGCCTGCGCCATATCCGTGACGTCAATGCCCTCTATTTCTTCCCCGGTATTCATCGTCCACCAGAACTGACATTTTTTAAGGCTTGTGCTTCTGTCAAAGCCCAGCTCACCTGAGTTCTTGTTCAGTTCTGATGGAGGTTGAAGACAATCCGACCCCAACCTGAAACTGCTTGTTCCAGCACACTAGTTTTTAAAACAGTGCACTAAGAACAGAAGCTCAAGGGAAGGGGGGAAGTGGATAAAATAAAAAAGAGAGACAACACCGTTCTTGCGTTTCCACTGTTGAAGTGCTGCACAAATCTGCGGCCCTTTCTGACTTCTGTAGAAACTGGTGCCTAATGAAACATAAACAAAGAACAGATAAGTGCAACCTATTCCTAAATGGGTTCCTGACTATCCCTTTATTTATTAGAAATTCTCTTCTAAAAGTACCTCTTGGATCCTGGTCTCTAGATTCCAGGTTTGGAATGTGTTACTGCTCTGGGATGTGTTTTCTATTACTGTAAAGCTTCTAAAACATTAAACAAATACCGTTATCAGAATTACCAATATCAAACATTCATCATAATATAACTAAAGCCTAAATTCCCAATAGCAGACTCACTTTTCCCATATTTCCAGAATCTTTTATAAAACAAATACTGTACTTTTACATCAAAATACAGCATGTAATTTGTGCAAGTCCTTGATTTACTGTTTGCCTTGCTGTTAATGGTTTCCACTGTTCGATTCTTAAAAGTTCCATGAGAAAAAAACAATGTTTGCTTCACAAAGTTCTGCAAAATATTCTTGTAACAAAGAGTTTGAATCACAATGTTCGTGGAAGGTATTTCGTTTCAAATTGTCTATTCACGAATCCAGAAATTGTTGTCAAAGTTCTTTCAGGTAATAAAAGGTTTTGCACTTACTTGTTGCTGGCAAGAGATACTGATCAGTCTAACCTTGTCTTCTTTCTCTTTTGCAGGTTACTCATAGAAGAGAGGCGGAAGCAAGGAGGAACCGGAAACCGGAAGAAGGAAGAGCCAGAAGCTGCGCCCATTGAAGTCAATGAAAGTCTGTAAAGAGCAGGAGTGCCAGCGCCGAGGGATCTGTTCTCAGGTAAGCGGGAGGTAGACGAGCACAAGCACTGGGTGAGGCTCGGGGATGCCTTTTATAGACATGGCTGGGTGTGGTTTGAAGAGCTGGGTGTGGTCCTCACATGCTGCACATGTTCTTGAAAGGTGTGCAGAGTTTCAGTTATTATACAAATGAGTTGGATTAACACATGGCCTAGGTAGGAGTATTTTAAAGAAGCCTTGGTAAAAGCAAGGCCCAATGTGTAAACAAAACAGCACATTAAACAACATACACAGAAGCCTAGGGGGGGGAAGGTGAGATAACAAGAAAGGCTTTCAATAGTAAGTTTAAAAGGGAGCTATTACAGAACCCACTAGTGCAGTGAGAGGGGACATGCTCTTTGCTGTGTACAAACCCTAACAGTTGCCCCCCTCAAAGGCCCTCCTACAGGACGGGGTTTTCCTGGATTTTTTAAATAAAACCGTCTAATCAGCTGTGGGGCATGTACATATGATGCTAGTTCCCATGAATTCTCAGATTCATCATATCCTTTCCATTCTACTAAATAAAACAGACGTCCACTAATTCCTTTTGAGTCTTTTATGCTTTTCACTTCATATTCCAGATTTCCCTTAATTGGTATGGGTGGAGGTGGTGGTTCAGGTCGGGTTTTTGAGTTGTACGGCTTAAGCAAGGACACATGGAATGTAGTATGTACTGGATATTCTTTTGGTAAATCTAATTTTACTGTTACCGGGTTTACTATGGCAGTTATACTAAAGGGTCTAATGAAACGTGGTTGCAGCTTTCGGGATCCCTCTATGTTTAGGTTCTTTGTGGAGAGCCATACCTTGTCACCAATTTTATACATTGGGGCCTCAGACCTGTGTTTGTCTGCTTGTCTTTTCATGCTTTCCTTGTGCTTTAATAAATGTTTCCTGGCTTTGTCTTGTATGTCACCTAACCTCGTTAGTCTATCCGTTACTGTAGGCAACAGGGAATCTTCTAACAAAATGGGTATAGCTCTTGGATGATACCCCTGCAAGAAATAGAATGGTGAGCAAAGTAGAGCTGAATGCTCAGTATTATTATAAACAAACTCTGCTACAGGGAGAGCTTCCAACCATTCACTAGAATAATCAGCCAATAAACAACGTAGCGTTTGAAGTAAGGTTTGGTTCAGTCGTTCAGTCTGTCCATCTGTCTCTGGGTGGAAAGCAGTGGATAAGGCCACATCTATTTTCAGTTTTTCACATAATTTTTTCCAAAATCTGGAATTGAACTGGCTCCCTCGGTCTGACACCACTTTGCTTGGCAAACCATGTAAACGCACAATTTCCCTTATAAAAATATCTGCAAATTCTGCCGCCGTGGGTAATTTCCGTAATGGTACAAAATGTGCCATTTTAGATAAAAAATCCACTATAACCAACACTGTTGTGAAGGATTTTACAGGTGGTAAACCTACAATAAAGTCTACGCTCACAGTGTGCCAAGGTTGTTTGGGTGTTGGCATTGGTATTAACAAGCCGTCAGGAGCCTTATGAGAAGATTTATGTCTTGCACAAATTGGACAGGTAGTGACAAATTGCTTAATGTCCTTTCTTATAGTGTCCCACCAAAAGTGTTTTTGCTCATTTTCCAGGGTTTTTACCCAACCAGGATGACCTGCCAACGGTGAGGCGTGATGCCAAATTATCACCTGTGTTTGTAATTCAGAGGTGGGCACTAACAGCATGTTGTCGTGATACAATAAACCTCGTTGTATTGTGTTATGGGAATCCTTTAACCAATCCTGAGGTGCTATTTGCATGTGTGCATTATATAGATCTGTGATGAAATCCTTCTGTTGTACTGGTGCCAACAACTTTTGGGGAGGAATAATAGGTTCTCCTATTTTATCTTGTTTCATGTCTGAGGTATGTCCGTATCTAGATAACACATCAGATTGAATTTGTTGTGCACCTGGTCTATAGGTTATAACAAAGTCAAATGTGCTAAAAAAAATTAACCAGCGTATCTGACGTGGTGTTAGTGCTTTAAGTGATCCTAAAAACTGTAGGTTCTTATGGTCAGAAAAGATTGTAACTGGGTACTTGGCTCCCATTAAATGGTGCCTCCATTCTGAAAAGGCTATTTTGATAGCTAGTAGTTCCCTTTCAGCCACAGTGTAATTTTGTTCAGCTGGCAATAACTTTTTAGAATAGAAGGCTATAGGATGTAACTGGCCATCTACTGCATCTCGTTGAGAGAGAACTCCTCCTAAAGCTACTTGTGAAGCATCCGCTTCAACAAAAAAGGGCAAGTCAGGATCAGGATGTTTCCGAATTGGGGCTGAAGTGAACTTTTGTTTTAGGAGTTGAAAGGCGTGTGCCGCCTCATCAGTCCAAAGAAATTGTTGCCCTTTCCGCAACAAGGTAGTTATTGGGGCCGCAATGTCTGCAAAATGTGCAATAAACCTTCTATAAAAATTGGCGAAACCCAGAAATTTCTGAATATCTTTTACAGAGGATGGTTCTGGCCAATCAGCAATAGCACTGATTTTCTTTACATCCATAGTTATTCCTTGAGGTGACAGGCAGTATCCTAAAAAGTCCACCTGGTTGACATTAAAAGTACACTGTTCTAACTTAGCAAAAAGATGATTTTCTTTTAACTTTGATAATACTGCACGAACATGTTGGGTATGTTCTTCTGAGTTCTTAGAGTAAATGAGGATGTCGTCTATGTATACTATGACACAAACGTCCAGGAATTCGTGTAGGACCTCATTTATAAAGAACTGAAAGGCCGCAGGGGCATTACATAACCCAAAGGGCATTACTGTGTACTCAAATAAACCAAACTTTGTCTTGAAAGCTGTCTTCCACTCATCCCCCTCTTTTACTCGGACCAGGTGGTAAGCTGTCCGAGTAGTTTTAAAGAGGTATTCTCCATCTTTAATCTCTCTATTTCCTCTTGCATATGTTGCAAGATGCCAGACACTGATTCATTATGAGCCAAGTCCTCATTTAGGGCCTGCGCCATATCCGTGACGTCAATGCCCTCTATTTCTTCCCCGGTATTCATCGTCCACCAGAACTGAAATTTTTTAAGGCTTGTGCTTCTGTCAAAGCCCAGCTCACCTGAGTTCTTGTTCAGTTCTGATGGAGGTTGAAGACAATCCGACCCCACCCTGAAACTGCTTGTTCCAGCACACTAGTTTTTAAAACAGTGCACTAAGAACAGAAGCTCAAGGGAAGGGGGGAAGTGGATAAAATAAAAAAGAGAGACAACACCGTTCTTGCGTTTCCACTGTTGAAGTGCTGCACAAATCTGCGGCCCTTTCTGACTTCTGTAGAAACTGGTGCCTAATGAAACATAAACAAAGAACAGATAAGTGCAACCTATTCCTAAATGGGTTCCTGACTATCCCTTTATTTATTAGAAATTCTCTTCTAAAAGTACCTCTTGGATCCTGGTCTCTAGTTTCCAGGTTTGGAATGTGTTACTGCTCTGGGATGTGTTTTCTATTACTGTAAAGCTTCTAAAACATTAAACAAATACCGTTATCAGAATTACCAATATCAAACATTCATCATAATATAACTAAAGCCTAAATTCCCAATAGCAGACTCACTTTTCCCATATTTCCAGAATCTTTTATAAAACAAATACTGTACTTTTACATCAAAATACAGCATGTAATTTGTGCAAGTCCTTGATTTACTGTTTGCCTTGCTGTTAATGGTTTCCACTGTTCGATTCTTAAAAGTTCCATGAGAAAAAACAATGTTTGCTTCACAAAGTTCTGCAAAATATTCTTGTAACAAAGAGTTTGAATCACAATGTTCGTGGAAGGTATTTCGTTTCAAATTGTCTATACACGAATCCAGAAATTGTTGTCAAAGTTCTTTCAGGTAATAAAAGGTTTTGCACTTACTTGTTGCTGGCAAGAGATACTGATCAGTCTAACCTTGTCTTCTTTCTCTTTTGCAGGTTACTCATAGAAGAGAGGCTGAAGCAAGGAGGAACCGGAAACCGGAAGAAGGAAGAGCCAGAAGCTGCGCCCATTGAAGTCAATGAAAGTCTGTAAAGAGCAGGAGTGCCAGCGCCGAGGGATCTGTTCTCAGGTAAGCGGGAGGTAGACGAGCACAAGCACTGGGTGAGGCTCGGGGGATGCCTTTTATAGACAGGGCTGGGTGTGGTTTGAAGAGCTGGGTGTGGTCCTCACATGCTGCACATGTTCTTGAAAGGTGTGCAGAGTTTCAGTTATTATACAAATGAGTTGGATTAACACATGGCCTAGGTAGGAGTATTTTAAAGAAGCCTTGGTAAAAGCAAGGCCCAATGTGTAAACAAAACAGCACATTAAACAACATACACAGAAGCCTAGGGGGGGGAAGGTGAGATAACAAGAAAGGCTTTCAATAGTAAGTTTAAAAGGGAGCTATTACAGAACCCACTAGTGCAGTGAGAGGGGACATGCTCTTTGCTGTGTACAAACCCTAACACTGCGTCTCCTTCCACACCCCCGCCAGATCGCTCCGCTCCACCCAGCAAGCACTGGCCACCATGTCATGCATATGGAAAACTAATGCCCGGGGAAGGTCCTTCATCTGCCTCACAGCAAGGAGCTGGAACAACCTACCCCTGATCCTCAGACAAAGCCCATCGCTCACCATCTTCAGGAATAGCATCAACACGTGGCTCTTTGAATGAGTTTCTGTCTGCCCCTGTCCCCCCCCACAGCGCCTTGAGCCACTTACGGGTGAGTAGTTGCGCTCTACAAAAACTGATTGATTGAGTGTTAAAACCAATAGCTTGTGTTATTGATATTAACCACATGTTCCCAGAGTGTTACAAACATTGTACTGCGATCTTTAAAAATTAACCCTATGTTCCCAGAGTGGCACAAACATTGCACTGTGATCTTTTGGTATTAATCCTATGTTTCCAGAGGGATGCACACTTTGTACTGTAACCTTTGATATTAACCCTATGTTTTCAGTGTGATCAAAAGACACTGAATGTGTGTTCCATGGAATTCTAGGTATGGTGCGTAAATAAACCCATGAATGTCTACAAACCTAATTACCTGTGAACTTTTCATAATTTGTTACCTATTAAATGTCTATGGAGTTGAGTGAGTCAGCATCTACGAAATCTCAGCTACGTCATCAAACAAAATATCCACATAACTTCAAGTACATCTAGGTAGGCATTAATTAATGTGACGTGAGATCAATCTGGGGTCACTGTGGGAGTAGTCATAGATATTAAAGTAGGTTCAAGGTTTTTATTTAATTACAGGTAATTCACATTGTTTCCTGAAAATTCCTAGAGAGAGGGAGAGCCATCTAAAGCGGGAAAGGGGAACCTAACAGGTTCACCTAGCTTGCACATAGTAGTCAGAGACTAGTATAAACTTTGTTACGAGTTATGAGCTGTATGACTGATTTATAATTTATCATAAGAAATCACGGCTCTTCAAGGACCATCACCAGTCGTTCAGATCTGGAACCTGTAGCTCCAGTGTCTCTCTCTCTCTCTCTTTCATTCATCACCCTTTCCCCTGGGGTGTTCCAGTGCCTATCATGTGCATTTAAGTGGGAGGCACGTAACGTTTAGGAGGAATTGGGAATTAGCAACTTGGTCAACATTGTGTCTCCGTGGGACAAACAGGTTAGTGCTTGACACCAAGCGCATGGTCAACTCCGACCTCTCAAAATGCGGCTTGCGGCAGTTCATGTTGAACTCTTAACCCCTTCGCTGCCAGGCCTTTTCCCCCTCCTGTGCCAGGCCGTTTTTTGCCTATTTGGAGCAGTTCGCGCTTAGGCCCTCATAACTTTTTGTCCACATAAGCTAACCAAGCCAAATTTGCGTCCTTTTTTTCCAACATCCTAGGGATTCTAGAGGTACCCAGACTTTGTGGGTTCCCCTGAAGGAGGCCAAGAAATTAGCCAAAATACAGTGAAATTTTCGTTTTTTTCAAAAAAAAATTGGAAAAAGTGGCTGCAGAAGAAGGCTTGTGGTTTTTCCCCTGAAAATGGCATCAACAAAGGGTTTGCGGTGCTAAACTCAGCAGCTTCCCAGCTTTCAGGAACAGGCAGACTTGAATCAGAAAACCCAAGTTTTCAACACAATATTGGCATTTTACTGGGATATACCCCATTTTTGCAATTTTTTGTGCTTTCAGCCTCCTTCCAGTCAGTGACAGAAATGGGCATGAAACCAATGCTGGATCCCAGAAACCTAAACATTTCTGAAAAGTAGACAACATTCTGAATTCAGCAAAGGGCCATTTATTTAGATCCTACAAGGGTTTCCTACAGAAAATAACAACTGAAAAAGAAAAATATTGAAATTGACGTGAAAAAAACATCAATTTTTCTCTACGTTTTACTCTGTAACTTTTCCCTTCAATGTCAGATTATCGAAAGCAATATACCGTTACGTCTGCTGGACTCCTCTGGTTGCGGGGATATATAGGGCTTGTAGGTTCATCAAGAACCCGAGGAATCCAGAGCCAATAAATGAGCTGCACCCTGCAGTGCGTTTTCATTCTATACCGGGTATATAGCAATTCATTTGCTGAAATATAAAGAGTAAAAAATTGCTATCAAGAAAACCTTTCTATTTCCAAAAAGGCCACAAGATAAGGTGTTGAGGAGCAGTGGTTATTTGCACATCTCTAAATTCCGGGGTGACCATACTAGCATGTGAATTACAGGGCATTTCTCAAATAGATGTCTTTTTTACACACTCTCTTATATTTGGAAGGAAAAAATATAGAGAAAGACAAGGGCCAATAACACTTGTTTTGCTAATCTATGTTCCCCCAAGTCTCCCGATAAAAATGATACCTCACTTGTGTGGGTAGGCCTAGCGCCCGTGACAGGAAACGCCCCAAAACGCAACGTGGACACATCCCATTTTTTTTAAAGAAAACAGAGGTGTTTTTTGCAAAGTGCCTAACTGTAGATTTTGGCCTCTAGGTCAGCCAGCACCTAGGGAAACCTACCAAACCTGTGCATTTCTGAAAACTAAAGACCTAGCGGAATCCAAGATGGGGTGACTTGTGGGGCTCGGACCAGGTTTTGTTACCCAGAATCCTTTGCAAACCTCAAAATTTGCCTAAAAAAACACATGTTCCTCACATTTCTGTGGCAGAAAGTTCTGGAATCTGAGAGGAGCCACAAATTTCCTTCCACCCAGCGTTTCCCTAAGTCTCCAGATAAAAATTATACCTCACTTGTGTGGGTAGGCCTAGCGCCCGCGACAGGAAACGCCCCAAAGCGCAACGTGGACACATCCAATTTTTTTAAAGAAAACAGAGGTGATTTTTGCGAAGTGCCTACCTGTAGATTTTGGCCTCTAGCTCAGCCGGCACCTAGGGAAACCTACCAAACCTGTGCATTTCTGAAAACTAGAGACCTAGGGGAATCCAAGATGGGGTGACTTGCGGGGCTCGGACCAGGTTCTGTTCCCCAGAATCCTTTGCAAACCTCAAAATTTGGCTAAAAAAACACATGTTCCTCACATTTCTGTGGCAGAAAGTTCTGGAATCTGAGAGGAGCCACAAATTTCCTTCCACCCAGCGTTCCCCCAAGTCTCCTGATAAAAATGATACCTCACTTGTGTGGGTAGGCATAGCGCCCGCGACAGGAAACGCCCCAAAGCGCAACGTGGACACATCCAATTTTTTTAAAGAAAACAGAGGTGATTTTTGCGAAGTGCCTACCTGTAGATTTTGGCCTCTAGCTCAGCCGGCACCTAGGGAAACCTAGAAAACCTGTGCATTTCTGAAAACTAGAGACCTGGGGGAATCCAAGACGGGGTGACTTGCGGGGCTCGGACCAGGTTCTGTTACACAGAATCCTTTGCAAATCTCAAAATTTGGCTAAAAAACACATGTTCCTCACATTTCTGTGGCAGAAAGTTCTGGAATCTGAGAGGAGCCACAAATTTCCTTCCACCCAGCGTTCCCCCAAGTCTCCCGATAAAAATGATACCTCACTTGTGTGGGTAGGCCTAGCGCCCGCGACAGGAAATGCCCCAAAGCGCAATGTGGACACATCCAATTTTTTGAAAGAAAACAGAGGTGATTTTTGCGAAGTGCCTACCTGTAGATTTTGGCCTCTAGCTCAGCCTGCACCTAGGGAAACCTACAAAACCTGTGCATTTCTGAAAACTAGAGACCTAGGGGAATCAAAGATGGGGTGACTTGTGGGGCTCGGACCAGGTTCTGTTACCCAGAATTCTTTGCAAACCTCAAAATTTGGCTAAAAAAACACATGTTCCTCATATTTCTGTGGCAGAAAGTTCTGGAATCTGAGAGGAGCCACAAATTTCCTTCCACCCAGCGTTCCCGCAAGTCTCCCGATAAAAATGATACCTCACTTGTGTGGGTAGGCCTAGCGCCCGCAACAGTAAACGCCCCAAAGCGCAACGTGGACTCATCCCATTTTTTGAAAGAAAACAGTGCCTACCTGTGGATTTTGGCCTGTAGCTCAGCCGGCACCTAGGGAAACCTACCAAACCTGTGCATTTCTGAAAACTAGAGACCTAGGGGAATCCAGGATGGGGTGACTTGTGGGGCTCGGACCAGGTTCTGTTTCCCTGAATCCTTTGCAAACCTCAAAATTTGGCTGAAAAAACACCCTTTCCTCTCATTTCGGTGACAGAAAGTTCTGGAATCTGAGAGGAGCCACAAATTTCCTTCCACCCAGCGTTCCCCCATGTCTCCCGATAAAAATGATACCTCACTTGTGTGGGTGGGCCAGGTGCCTGCAACAGAATAAGGCCCAAAACTTGAAGAGATAGAAGGGATAGCACAGCGAGTTTATAAGGGTATATTCTTTTATACATCTTTAGACGGACTCTGCTTTGGGGACCCACATAAGTGAGGTGTCATTTTACTTGGGAGACTGATGGGAAAACTGGGGAGTAGGAATTTTGTGCTGGAGCGGTGATCCTACTAAGAAAAGTCAGGAAAATATGCTTTTTTATGCAAATTTTGAGGTTTACAGAGGAGTCTGGGTAAGAAAATGTTGGGGGAGCCACGCAAGCCACACCTCCCTGGACTCCTTGGGGTGTCTAGTTTTAAAAAATGTCTGGGTTTTGTAGGTTTCCCTAGATGAAGGCCGCACCCAGGACCAAAAACATAGGTGGGCCCTCCCCCCAAAAACAGGTATTTTTGTAATATATCATTTTGATGTGTGCACATACGTCCATGATGTGCCAAACACTAAAATTGTGAAAAGAAACACACTTAGGTTATGTGAAGAAGACCCCTCACCCACCAACCAAGTTGGTGGCATGCTTCATCATCTGGGTCCCACCCGAGGCACCTAGCGTGTCACAGGTGTGCTGCGACGCCTGATTACAGCGGAGCAGGTTTTGTCATTTTTACCACACATACTGGTTGGATTTGGCACGAGGGTGAGTGATGGTTCAGTGGTTCAAATTTTATTAACAAGAGATTTCACAAAAATGAAATGCACTGCTAATAACTGAAAGGCAAAAAACTGAACCAATGACTCACAGCTCGTGAGCTGTAAAGCCGCGACAAGGCACCAACCGCTTTACAGTCCATTCACACACCTTTCATACATGACACGCACAAGACCATTCACACCGCCAGCCACGGGCCCAGCACATTACAACACTCACATCGACAGACCGCGCCACTCAAGGGCCCATCACTTACATACGCCCACATGCCTGATACAAGAATCACACCAGCTGATGGGAGTGTGGACTGCCATTTGGCTGGCACCGCCAGCCAAGCGCCACCCCACGCACACCGCCAGCCAAGCGCCACCCCAAGGACACCGCCAGCCAAGCGCCACCCCAAGGACACCGCCAGCCAAGCGCCACCCCACGCACACCGCCAGCCAAGCGCCACCCCACGCACACCGCCAGCCAAGCGCCACCCCAAGCACACTGCCAGCCAAGCGCCACCCCAAGCACTCTGCCAGCCAAGCGCCAACCCAAGCACACCGCCAGCCAAGGGCCACCCCAAGCACACCGCCAGCCAAGCGCAACCCCACGCACACCGCCAGCCAAGCGCCACCCCACGCACACCGCCAGCCAAGCGCCACCCCAAGCACACCGCCAGCCAGGCGCCACCCCAAGCACACCGCCAGCCAAGCGCCACCCCAAGCTCATCGCCAGCCAAGCGCCACCCCACGCACACCGCCAGCCAAGCGCCACCCCAAGCACACCGCCAGCCAAGCGCCACCCCACGCACAACGCCATCACTTTTTTTGTTTATAAACAACAAAGAAACCACTAATTATAAAATAAGCACAAAACTACAAACACAAAAGCTCTAACTAAATACATGACAGAGATGCCAACCGTGAAACATATGAAAATATAAAACAGACAGCTTACGCTCACGGTATTTCCCAGAATTTCTTTTTGGTATGGTAACTTCTGTAACAGCCTGGCACACACAGCCCAGGCTTTGAAGGGCATTCGGGGCAGTACATCCGGCTCTCCCTCCGGATTAATCTCCGTGCACACACTCTACATTTCTTTGTGGGCAAGTCTTTTTTGGGAGTGGGAGGAATGTGATCTGGAAAGTGCCGATCATTCAATCTAGCCACATCCTCCACCACTTCTACCCGAGGAACTCTTGCCGGTTCCACCACAATAAGGCTTTCTATCACCGACTCCTGAAATTTAACAAATGTCATCCTTGACTCAGGTGAACAATCCTTGTATACAATAAAGGCATTGAAAGTTGCCAAATGAAATAAATGTAGGGCCAACTTTTTATACCACACATAAGACTTACGAAGAGCAGTGTAAGGTTCCAACCTCTGATCTACTCTATCAACACCACCCATGTGCCTATTGTAGTCCAAAATGCACGCAGGTTTGCGCACTTCCGCAACCTGACCCCAAACAGCCACAGCGGAAGTGCTCTCATCATGGATGGTCGATAGCATGTACACATCCCTCCTGTCTGAAAATTTCAGAGCTAGCAGCTCATTATTCCGCAATGCACTGCACTGTCCCCTCTCAAGTTTTTTACAGACAAGCTCCCTTGGATAGCCTTTCCAGTTAGAACGGATTGTGCCACAAGCAACAGTGTCCACCCTAAACAACTCCTTGAACAACTGCACTCCAGTGTAGAAATTATCTACCTACAAATGGTGACCTTTGTTAAACAGCCGTCTAGCAAGTTCCCACACAATTTTTTCGCTAACTCCAAAAGTGGCCGGACAACCAGGAGGGTCAATACTGGAATCCCTACCAGTGTAGACCCGGAAATTATACACATATCCTGTACTGCTTTCAGACAGCAGATACAATTCAATCCCATACCGTGCCCTCTTACTAGGAATGTACTGCTTAAAAACTAAACGCCCCTTGAAAAGGACCAAAGACTCGTCCACACTTATCTCTTTGCCTGGAACATATGCCTCTGAAAACCGATCCACAAAATGATCAAGGACAGGCCTAATCTTAAAAAGACGGTCACAATCAGGGTGATCTCGTGGCAAGGCTAAAGCATTGTCTACAAAATGCAGCATACGAAGAAGAAGCAAATACCGATTACGTGTCATAGTTGCAGGAAATATAGCAGTTGCCATCAAGGGACTAGTAGACCAATAAGAAGCCAGTGACGGCTTCCTGATCAACCCCATCAAAAAAGACAAACCTAAAAACCTTTTCATCTCTTCCAGATATGTGGGAACCCACTGAGTAGCTCTAGACTGAGGCTTAAGTCTGGCAGCGTTGTCCCGCAAATATTGCTGTGCATACACATTTGTCTGCTCCACAATCTCTTCCAAAAATACACTGTCCATAAACAAGTGAAAGAAATGGACAGGCAAAAAGTTTTCCGTATTAACTCTACACCCTGGGAGACCAGTAAATGCAGGTAACTGTGGCTGTTCCATGTTTGGGGCAATCCAGGTGTCAGGTCTTCTAATGGGAAACCCTTCAGCCCCAGGCTGCTGCACTCTTGGCACATCAATGTCCTCCTCTAACACAGGCCCTTCATCTGCACTGAGAGTAGCTTCCTCATCAGTAGAATACTCTTGGACAGAAAACTCACTTCCAGAATCTCCTGCTTCCTCCTCTGCCTCAGATGCAGAGTCAGTGTCGTAATCATGGTCTGAAGACGACTCAAAGAGCATGCGAACAACCTGCTGAGCGGTCACTTTGCGGCTAGCCATGATCCTAACAACAAATGGATTGCCAACAACAACTAGCACTAAAATAAGTAATAAACAAAGTGTAGCTTTATCACAAAGAGTTATGTACTACAAAAAACTATACCACTCACTTGCCTGAAAAAGCTACTCACCAAGCAACTACTCTGCACAGACACAGCAATCACCAATGATATCCCACTAAAAAGAAAAAAAAAAAAGAAAATTAGACATATGACAACACAAACATCACTGTGCTCAAATCTAAGGACAATGTCAAACACACAATACTGCATTTAGTACACCACCTACAAACATGTCATTCATGCATGTCAACAATACTCCTTTGGAGTAAATTGCTTTCACTTACCTAAAACATGCAACTATGCAAACCGCAGGACAACTACTGCCAAAACCGCAAAGATCCAAAGCAAAGGAAGCATAAGCGTTGAACTAGAAGAAAAAGAAGAAATAAATTGTTATAATCACAAATACAAATACTTTGCCAGTTGACAAACACCCCACCACCAAGAACTTAGAAGTTGTCCCTGGTACCTAAGTGGATCCTGCCCCCCTCGGGGGTAGATGGGCGTAAAAAAATTGGCCAATCTGCAGAAATGGGCAACACCTCTGTGCCCCCTTCCCAAAGGGGGCACCCCCAGCACAACACAAAACAAAACAAAAAATCCCTGCCGTATTGGTGGTTTCTGCCCTCCTTGGGGGCAGATGGGCCTACAAAAATAGGGGCAGAGATGGCCAATACGAACTTTCCCCACTTTAGGGGGGCGACCGTTGCCCAAGGGGTGCCCCCAAACACACACCACACACACACATACCACACAATCCCTGGCGCCTAGTGTGCTTCCACCCCCCGGGGGCCATATCGTCCAAAAAATGGCTGGTCTGTCATCGGGGGGCAGAAACAGACAAAAAAAAAATAGCCCCCCAGGTGAGCGACCCTTGCCCAAGGGGTTGCCCCCAAAATAAACAAAATAAAATCCCTGGTGTCTAGTGGATTTCGCCCACCCCCCCGGGGGCAGATCCGCTGAAAAAAAGGCGATCTGCTCCCAAGGGGGGGAAAAATTGACCAAGGGGTCGCCCCCAAAATAAACAAAGTGAAGAAAATCCCTGGTGTCTAGTGGAGATTCCTGCTCCACGATCGCGGGCCCTGCGAAATCTTGTGAAATCTTGTGAAAACCCTTTCCTTTCCCCCCGTGTCTGTTTTCACCAACCCCGCCCCCCAAAAACGGAAAGGACTCACCTTTGCCCAAGGGGTCGCCCCCAAAATAAACACCCAAAATAAAATCCCTGGTGTCTAGTGGTTTTCGCCCCCCCCCCCCGGAGGCAGATCGGCCGAAAAATCGGCGGATATGCCCCCAGGGGGGGGCAAAATACTAAAAAAAATTGGCGACCCTTGCCCAAGGGGTCGCCCCCAAAATAAACACCCAAAATAAAATCCGTGGTGTCTAGTGGTTTTCGCCCCCCCCTGGGGGCAGATCCGCCGAAAAATCGGCGGATCTGCCCCCGGGGGGGGCGAAATACTAAAAAAAATTGCCCCCCAGGGGGGCGACCCTTGCCCAAGGGGTCGCCCCCAAAATAAACAAAGTGAAGAAAATCCCTGGTGTCTAGTGGAGATTCCTGCTCCACGATCGCGGCCCTGCCCGCTATCGTGGAGCAGGAATCTTGTGAAAACAGGCACAGGGGGAAAGGAAACACCCTTTCCTTTCCCCCCGTGTCTGTTTTCACCACCCCCGCCCCCCAAAAACGGAAAGGACTCACCTTCTGAGTCCTTTCCTCCTCGCACGCTGGAAGCAAATGGCTTCCAGCGCGCCCGGCAACACTAGATGACGTCGGCGCGCTGTGCGCGTGCTGACGTCATCGGATTGCCGGGTAGGGGGTCGGGGGTGGAAGGTCTTCCCCTTCCATCCCCGCCTTGGGGGGGAGGGGGGTACACGGGGGCGCGCTAGCGCTCGCCCAAGTTCCCCTATGCCTTGGACGAGGCGACCTCGTCCAAGGCACAGGGGAACTGTAGCCTTGGACGAGGTCACCTCGTCCAAGGCACAGAACAGGTTAAAGGGTTCCTAGGGGTCTGCATGTCCACCAGATAGGTGACATTGCACTTTGCTATTTCACCTCAAATGGCTCAGACCAATGGTCTTGGAGAGAACCTGAGCTCTACTGGGGCCATCACCCACACTTTCTGGCCAGGCTGAAACCTAAAACAGAATGGTCTCCTGGTTGTACCAGCATTTCATATCCTCCTGGCTAGCTTCCAGATTCTCCTGGGTGAGTTTCTGGAAGAAGGCGGTCTGGTTCCTGCAGGCCAGCATGTAACTGAATACATCCTGGGGTGTCTCTCTAGGAGCTTGCTCCTAGCCCCCCTTCACCAAACTGAGAGGTCCTCTCACAGGGTACCCATGCAGAAGCTCAAAAGGGCTGAAGCCAACCCCCTTCTATGGTACCTCCCTGTTGGCAAACAAAAGGCATGGTACAGGACATCCCACTTATGACTCATGGATTCTGAGAGACCCATAATCATACCCTTCAGGGTATGGTTAAGCCTCTCAACTTACCCACTGCTTTGGGGGTGGTAAGGTATGGTGAACTTGTAGGTAATACCACACTCCTTCCACATTGCTTTTATGTACAACATGAAGTTAGTACCCTAGTCAGATACCACCACCTTTTGGAAATCCATATGGGTAAAGATCCCCATAAGTGCCCTGGGCACGGTGGGCTCAGTCACCGGCCTCAGAGGGATAGCTTCCGAATACCGGGTTGCATGGTACACCAAGACTAGGATAAACCTCTTGCTCATGGCTGTCTTGGGACCCAAAGGCCCCACAATGTCAATGCCAACCCGCTCAAAAGGGATGCTCATGACAGGAAACAGTTGAAGAGGAGAATGCTCCTTATCCCAGATTTGCCACTTGTCTGGCAGTTTTGACATGTCCTGCAGAATGCATCTGAGGTCTTTCTCGTTTGGGGCAAATATAAGTGGGAGACAAGCCTGTCAAAGTTATTGTCCTGACCCAAATGACCTGCCAATGGCACATCATGAGCCCAACCTAATAGGAAAGCTCTGAAACACTGGGGTACCACCAGCACAAGGGCTGCCCCAGTTTCAGGAACCTTAGGCTCACTATACAGGAGATCATTCTCTCAATAGATCTGGTGAGATCCAGGGGCATCACCAGCTGCCTGGGCTTTGTCCTGTTTCCGAAGGCCCTCAGGAGTGGGCATAATTTCTGTGCTGGGCAGAACTCATCCCTGGTGGGGCCTCCTTCCCGCTGCAAAGGGTCAGCTCAGGTAGGCCCCCCATTTCGGCCTTGTTCTGGGGCGTCCCCCTCAGGTTCAGACTCCTCACGGACCGTGGGAATCTCAGGAGCTGGTTTCCCATGCCCCTTGTCCCTCCTCATCCTGACAGGCACCTGGGCCACTGTTTCAGGCTCCAGGTCCTTCTGATCAACCCCCCTAACGGCCATTGACCGTGTGGTTATGCACACCCACTCTGACAATCCTAACATTTCCCAGTGCGACCTGAACTCCACCTCATTCCAGGCGGTATGCTTCAGGCCATTTCTAGCAGACAGTCAACAGGCATGGATAGATTCACAGCTACACTCAAGGAACCTGAGACCCGCCAACCTGAGCTACGAGGCATTGGCACTCACTGTTGTTTACCTCTACAATCTGGTCGACCACATTAGGGATTACCTGCTCCTCCGACACCACATGACAGTGGACAGTTGTCATACTGGCTCCTGTGTCTCTCAAAGCCTCCACCTGCGTCCCATTGATGGTCATCCACTGCCTGTACTTCTTAGTGGTGTCAGGCATGAGGGTTCTCTGGACCACCTCCCCCTCACCCAGGGAGACCAGGGTTAACTCAGCTTGCTTCCCACAACTAGCTGTGGTCAACCTATTCCCCAAGCACTGCACTGGCCACCACTAGTGTCTGCCCACCAGTGGGGGGGCTGTGCCCACTTGGACACTTGGGACTCCCCCTGAAATGCACTTCCTGATTACAGGTGAAACACTTTAGGGACCCCTTCCCTGCAGGCTTTCTTGAAAACAACTAACTATTCTTCTCAACAGGGGGTTGGGACTCCTTACCCTGGGAACTAGTTTGGGGCTCTTTTAAGAACTCCTTACTTTTATCTTTGTCTCCCCTTCTTCGGCTGGGGACCCTGCCCACACTTGGCTAAGTCTTCCACATACAACTTCTTTGGATCCTGCTGCTGAGCCAGCAGTCCACCTCCTTGGCAAACGTAAACTTGCTGTCAATTAAGTGTTGATGCAGCTCTGGAAACCAATGAGCAGACAAGTGCTCCCATGCGATAAACCTGTACAGCCCCTGATAATCTGTTACCTCGCTGCCTTTCACCCAACCATCCAGTGCTCTACAAAAGAAATAAACATACTCCACCCAAGTTTGAAAACCAAGTTTAATACTCTCCCTAAACTTTACCCTGCAACTTTCTGGGATGAGACCATACTTCCTGGTTAGGACTTCTTTCATGGCAGAGTACCTCATATGATCTTCTGGATCTAATGTCACCAAGGTGTCCCTCCCAACCACTGAGAAATACTTCCACAGGCCTGTCCCCCAATCCCTCTCAGGGACCCTGTTCAGTCTCAATGCCAACTCGTAACCACTGAACCACTGCTCTTTGTCGTCCCCTACAACAAACTCCTTCACCACATCCTTGGGTATATGTACCACACTGTAGAACTGTCACCATCTGTGCTGGACTTGCTTTTTAAGTCAAGCTCCGTCAAGCTAAGCTCTTGAGCTGCAAACATTTAAATCATTTTCTTCTCCTCCTTGGTGATTTTATATTTCTCTGCCTCTCTTTTGAGCCTTGCTAGCTCCAACTGTAGTTCCCTTTCATATGCCTGCTTCAGCTTCTCCAGCTCCATTTGGAGGCTACTAGCCTCCAGCTCCCCTGGGGTCAGACCTCTTGGGGAAACACTGCTGCTTGCCCTGGAAGGTGCCTTTTTCCCAGGCAGATCCTGATTATCCACAAAATCATATGCAGGCTCTGCTCCTCTCTATCCACAATAGCATTCTCCTCCTCTCTGTGCTCAGCAGCCTTCTTTGCTGCCAACCAGACCCCCAGCAGCTTTTGCAGCTTCTCCTTCCTAGTGAGGCCTTTAATAGGACAATTGAGCTCCTTGCAGAACCTTTTGAGCTGAGGAACCGAATAGGTCTCCAACTGCTCCTGCTCAAACACCAACTCAGCTGCTCCAACTGATGGCTCACCAGCCTGAGATATGGTTGAATTGAATTGTGAATAAAACTCAAAAGTTGAAAAAAGAGAAATCTCAAACCAGTACGTTGGGATCTAATGGTCTGTGATATGAAAGTAGTGCACACCAAACACAGTATGTAAAGTACGAATACAAGTCCTATCCTCACCGCTGATCACCAATGTTAGGAATGGGATCTCTAGTTGGCAGTGCTTTACACCCTGTAAAAGTAGTCAGCCTCACTCTAGTCAGGGTAAAGAAGTCACACAGCTAAGATAACCCCTGCTCACCCCCTTGCTAGCTTAGCACCAGCAGTCAGCCTTATCCCAGAGGCAATGTATTAAGTATTTGTTTACACACACAGTGAAAACACCACAACGGTACTCCACACCAATTTAGAAAAATAGCTAATATTCATCTGAATAAAACAAGATCAAAACGACTTTATGAGTGTGGCGGTTTGGCCTCTGTCACTGATAGGAGGCCCCCTCCCCCCAAACACCCCCAGACACCACCCACCCCCCTCTCCATCCAAGCTCCTCCCTTTCAACCCCCCACCCCATACACACACACACACACACACATACACCACGCATACACACACTTACTCACACAGGCATACATGCACGCATCCATTCACTCATGCACACATACGTACCACATTCACACTGACATGCAGACAAGCATTCACATATCCATTAATACACGCATTCTCACCCATGCATAGGTGCACGCACCCAACACTACACATGCATTCGTATTCTCGCACAAACACTCACACATTCATCACACCCCCCCACCCACACACAACACCCCCCCCTTCCACTGTCGGAAACCCACATGGGTTGGCATGGGCAGTGCAGGGGCCCCCAGGCATAGCCCTATCACGCATTTCACTGCCCGAATTTCGGGCAGTGAAATGCGCGATGGGCGCTACTGCACCCGCTGCACATCAGCATTGCCTCCAGCTCTATTACGAGCCGGCAGCAATGTTGATGTGACTTTTCCGCTGGGCCAGCGGACTGAAACACTGTTACCATCCGCTGGCCCAGCGGGAAAGTCGTAATAGGGAGCCAGAAAAAACAGTGGTATTCCGGCGCCCGCAGCCTCTGCGGTCTTTGGAAAAGACCGCTGAGGTTGTAATGAGGGCCTATATCCCACTTTACTGCATGGCAAATGCATTCACTTGGCAGTAAGAAAAGGAAAAGAAAACTACTTGGAGACTGATTTCGATTTTAGAGTAGAGTTTGGCGGGGGTCAGAAATCCCATCCGCCTCAGCGGATGGGATATCTGTCATGTTCGGCCCCTTCGCCAAATTCTAAATCAGGCCCTTTGTCTGTTGCAGCAGGATAAGGTACAGGGAAAAGTCTGGGTAAGTATGGTAGAGATTTTGCTATACAATACTGGGGTGGGGTTCACTGATAATGTAGCTCAGGCTTAGTCAGTCACTGAAGTTGAAACCGAAAGTTGATGAATGTCAAATTTGAACAGGAGTAAATCCTTTATGGAAGCCATATGAAGTATGAACCACTTTTCTGGGCCCTAAGAGTTGGCACATGCCGAAAGTGATTTTTTCAATGTGGACAAAACTTAGGAACAGATAAAGGAGTGTGGTACTTAGGGAGTTGACTGAGTGGGCACTGGGTGGTGAGAGAAATATAACTTGTTTTTTGTTTTGGTTTGCAATCCATTGAAAGCTTTGTAAATTTTACATTAACAGAAGCAGACGCACATTGCACAGCTAACACTGCAGTGCCGGATTGAACCGTGCTGCAGTTGTGTGTGGTCATCACGGCCCATGGGTAACCAAGCAATGTGATTTACAATCAGCCGTCCCTGCCACTGCCAAGACTCCCCCTTCAGGTGCTGTATCTGTTAAATTGGTGCTGGCCCCACAACTGGTTGTCTGTGCACCTAGAAAATAAATTGCACATTTTTTGATGTCACAAACACCTGCACTTTCATTTTTTCAACAGAATACAATTGCATCACATGACTACAGATAAGTTTGCAGTATCTCCTCTCCCATCTAAAATATCACTTTGGGCATTTTGCTTGTTGAAAATGTTAGAAATGATAGTAGTCAAGCCATCTGTAAACAAGGGGCAGAGATAGAATGATGACTGTGGATCATTTGAAGCTCAATAAAGTGGTCGAATAAATTGGTCAATGACGGACATATTGTTTTGTTTTGGTTGGCAATTTTGGCAAATGCAATTGGACCGTCCTCATGATATATTACTGCCATGCTGCACTGTCATCAAAATTGCTGGGATAATACAACACAGCATTGGGGCGGGATCACCATAACCGTGGCCACTCTCATCATTTGAGCATGAACAGGGACTAGAAAGTCATCTCGACAAACAAGCGTAGAAGAGCTTCCTTGGGTCTGCAACCTCTGCAATCTTCACAGTTGACTACCTAATATAGGCCCTCATTATAACAATGGCAGGATAGACCACCTACCAACGCAGTGACGGCCACCAAAATACCGTTGCCGCAGCTACCAGCAATCTGCCATATTATGACCGTAGCCGGAATTCTGGCAGAAGGATGGCAGAATTCCGGCTGCAGCCATGGAGGCAGATGGCAGTAAGGTGGCGCTGCTGTCAGCAGCAGCACCACACCAGTAGACCATCGCAGACCGCATCATGACACATGATACCGCCTGGTGGTGTTTTGTTGGCGGACGCTGCTGCTGTCAGCAGCATCCCATCCCGTCTCCCGCCAGAAGACCCCCTGAAATCAGGTAAGTCTGGTGCTCAGACAGGGGAGGAGGAAGTGAGTGTTGTGTGAGTGTGGGGGGATGTGTATGTTGGTGCGTGCGTATATGTGAGTGTGTGGCATGTGGAATGTGTGTGTGCATGTATGGCTGTGAGTGTGGGTGTATGTTGTGTTGTGTGAATGCGTGTGTGCCTGTATGTATGTCAGTGTGTTTGGATGTGTGTGTGAATGGGTGTATGCATGCGTGGGCGAATGTGGGTGTTAGACCTGACAGCCTTAGGGTGGTCACCCTTAACTGTTTGGCTGCCTCCCTCCACTTTTTGGACACTGTTTTTGCTGGTTTTTAGACTCTGCTTACTTTACCACTGCTAGCCAGTGCTAAAGTGCATATGCTCTCTCCCTTTAAACATGGTAAAATTGGTTCATACCCAATTGGACTATTAATTTACTTATAAGTCCCTAGTAGTGTGCACTATATGTGCCCAGGGCCTGTAGATTAAATGCTACTAGTGGCCCTGCAGCACTGGTTGTGCCACCCACTTAAGTACACCTTAACCTTGTCTCAGGCCTGCCATTGCAAGGCCTGTGTGTGCAGTTTCACTGCCAATTCGACTTGGCATTTAAAGGTACTTGCCAAGTCTAAAACTCCCCTTTTTCTACATAAAAGACACCCCTAATGTATGCCCTAGGTAACCCATAGGGCAGGGTGCTGTGTAGGCAAAAGGCAAGACATTTACCTATGTAGTTTACATGTCCTGGTAGTGTAACATTACCAAATTCGTTTTTACACTGCTGTGAGGCCTGCTCCCTTCATAGGCTAGCAATGGGGCTGCCCTCATACATTGTTTGAGTGGTAGCTGCTGATCTGAAAGGAGTAGGAAGGTCATATTTAGTATGGCCAGAATGGTGATATAAAATCCTGCTGACTGGTGAAGTGGATTTAATATTACTATTTTAGAAATGCCACTTTTAGAAAGTAAGCATTTCTCTGCACTTAAATCTTTCTGTACCTTACAATCCACGTCTGGCTGGGTTTAGTTGACAGCTCCTTGTGCATTCACTCAGACACACCCCAAACACAGGATACTCAGCCTCACTTGCATATATCTGCATTTTGAATGGGTCTTCCTGGGCTGGAAGTGTGGAGGGCCTGCTCTCACACAAAGGACTGCCATACCTCCTACTGGAACCCTGGCAGACAGGATTGAACTGAAAGGGGACCTGGTGCACATCGAAGCCACTCTTTGAAGTCTCCCCCACTTCAAAGGCACATTTTGGGATATAGACAGGGCCTCTGCCCCTTCCAACTCAGACAATTCCTGGAGAAGCTAACTGGAACCAGAACCCGCATCCTACCAAGAAGAACTGCCTGGCTGCCCAAAGGACTCACCTGACTGCTTTCTGTGAAGGACTGCTGCCTTGCTGTTGGCCTGCTGCCTTGCCGCTCTCTGGCTGTGGTGAAGAAGTGCTCTCCAAGGGCGTGGCCAGAGCTTGCCTCCTGTTCCCTGAAGTCTCAGGACCAAAAAGACTTCTCTCCTGCAACTGGACTTCTTGTTTGGCGAAAATTCAAAACACAGCTTGCTAAAACCGATGCACAGCCTGCCCCACAGTGAGAAATTAACAGTATGCCGAACCGGAACGATGCAGCGTGACTTCGCAAGGAGAAGATCGACACAGCGCCTGCGTTGTGACCGGAACTTTGACGAATGGCCCACTTATAGACTGGAAATCGAGGCAGCACCTGCTGTGCGGAAGAAACTTCCACACAACGCCAACCAGAACGACACAGCACTTGTGTCTTCACTCCGCAAGCCCAGGATTCCACGCACAGACCCCAGGGTGTCTGAAAACCCCACAACCCGAAGAGGATCCACGACTGAGTGCCGGAAATTGACGCACAGCCGTCCCTGCAAGGAAACTAAACGATGCATCGCTGTGTGTGGACCAAGAAATCGACGCACACTCCTTTGTTTCCACGCTCTCCTCCTCTGCGGCCCTTTGCGGAGATTTTTCACGCGAACCAGGTACTTTGTGCTTGAAAGAGACTTTGTTTGCTTTAAAAAGACATTAAGACACTTCATATCCCTTTTCAGAGATATCTCTGCATTTACTTATTGCATCTTTGATCGTTTTGACCTGCAAATATCCAGATAAATATTATATATTTTTCTAAATACTGTATGGTGTATTTTTGTGGTGCTCTATGGTGTTATTGTATGATTTATTGCACAAATACTTCACACATTGCCTTCTGAGTTAAGCCTGACTGCTCAGTGCCAAGCTACCAGAGGGTGGGCACAGGATAATTTGGATTGTGTGTGACTTACCCTGACTAGAGTGAGGGTCCTTGCTTGGATAGGGGGTAACCTGACTGCCATCCAAAGACCCCATTTCTAACATTGGTGATCAGCAGTGAGGATAGGACTTGTATTTGTGCAGTGACATATAGTAGCTAAGTATTTCACTACCTACCCACAGTTGAAGGTCAACTTGATTTTTATCCCTTTTCTGCACTTTTGTTTTTCCTATCAATTTTTGATTACAATCCTCAAATCAACATGTCTATAGCTGGGTCTCAAGTAGGAGATGAAGATTTTGATATGGCTATGCTGGAGACCTACACTGTTAAACAACGGAGAGCATTCTGCAGGGATATGGGTGTACCTATACAGAGAGCCTCCAGGAAGGAGGAATTCCAAATTGCGCTGAGGGCCTGGGCAGAAGCCCCTGCTGAGGAGGATGTTGTGGAGGAGGGTCCAGAGGATGGCCCCTCAGAGGATTTTTTGCCCTTATTAGATGAGATTAGTGCTGCAATTGTGCCCCCTGCAAAACCAGGGAGCAGTGTCTCTGATCAAGGCCTGACCGCGGAGGAAAGGAGAGAGGGTAGAGAGTTTCAATTGCAGATGGCAAAGTTAAAAATTGAGGCTCAACAGGAGGGAAGAAGAACAGAGAGAGAAGCCAAGCAAGCTGAGACTGAAAAAGCAGCCAAACAGGTTGGAGCTGAGAGAGCCTTGGCTGAGAAAAAACTTTTGTTGGCTCATAAACTGAGTCTCAAGGAGCTGGAGATCAAGGCGAGACAGTCTGAGTCCAGCAGTGATGGGGGCAGCATACGTGCAGGACCGGTTGGGGACAAACAGGTTTGTATACCCAAGAATGTGGTGCCAAGTTTTGTGGTGGGAGATGACATTGATAAGTGGCTGGCTGCCTATGAAGTTGCACTAAGGGACCATGGGACACCTGAGGAGCATTGGGGGGCGGCCATGTGGTTTTATGTACCATCCTTAGGGGAGCACACTTCTCACACTTGCTCCACAGAATAGAAATGACTACTCACACATGAAAGCCGCTTTACTGGCCAAGTTTGGGTTGATCCCTGAGAGATGCCGTCAGAGGTTCAGGGACAGCATCAAACCTTCAACACAAACTTGGGTGGATTGTTATGATTTCTCCACAAGGCTCTGGATGGATGGGTGCGGGGCAGCAAAGTAGATTATTATAAAGGGTTATATGACTTGATTCTGAGAGAGCATATGCTCAATATTTATTTTACAGAGTTGTGCCAGCACTTGGTAGATAGTAAGCTGACTGACCCCCGGAAGCTTGCTGAGGAGGCGGACCTCTGGGTTTGCACCAGAGTGTCCAAGAAGGCATCTGGGGGACCCCCACAAAGGTGGTCAGGGTTCTCAACAGAAGAAAGAGGGGGGAGAAAAACTTAAAGATAAGAAGTTCTCTAAAGGCCCCCAAAAGAATTCCCAAGGGGGGGGGTGGATACCATTCCTCTTCTAGATTTGGGAAGAAGCCAGGGTATTCTGATAAAACATTAGGGAAATACATCTCCAAATGCTTAAAGTGCTACCAGCATGGACACTCTAAAGGCGACTCTCAGTGCCCCAAGAGGGCACAGTCCACCACTGGACAAACACCTGGGTTGGCTAGTGTAGCGCTCGGGGGAGAGACAGACCCAGGTAGTTTTGGGAAGCAGGCAGAGGTTTTCCTAGTGTCCCTGGGAGAAAGAGAGATGTGCCTAAAGCCTACATGCCAGAAAATACTTCCAAGTATAGGCAGTGGGTCACCATTGATGGGCAAAGGGTGGAGACTCTGCGTGACACAGGAGCCACTGTGACTACTGTCAAGAGTCAGCTGATGTCATCAGAGCAGACAGTCCCTAATACATTCCACCAGGTCATAGTCGCCGACAATCGTGAGCGTCAGCTACCGGTGGCTCTGGTTCCCTTTAAGTGGGGGGGTCTCTTGTACTCTGAAAGTAGCTGTGAGTCCTGCCATGCCTGTAGATTGTCTGTTAGGCAATGATCTTGAGCATACTGCCTTGAAAGAGGTAGAGCTCACACCCCACCTGGAGATGTTAGGTTTGCCTGAGTGGGTCTACATGACCACACAGTCCATGGCTGCCCGGGAAGGGAGTCAAGGGTGTCTGGAGCCTGGAACAATGGCCCAGACAGCTGCAAAGAGGAAGGGTAAGAGGTGCGGGAAACCCACCTCAGATCTTCCCACGGTGGTAGATGGGGCCCCTGATGAGGAGGAGGCCCCTGAGCCAACTGGGGAGGAAATAGCTGACCTGGGTAACCTACCTGAACTTGCTGGCTGGCAAGTAGAGGGCGGGCCAACCAGGGCAGAATTCTGCAAGGAGCAGAAGGAATGCCCCACCCTTGAGGGTCTGAGGCGACAGGCCACAGCCCAAGCAGCATGTGACGCCTCTGGCAATCACCAAATTTACTGGGAGAATGATCTCCTTTGCAGTGAGTCTAAGGTTCCAGGTCCTGGGGCAGCTCATGTGCTGGTGGTCCCCCAGTGTTACCGGGCCTTCCTACTGGGTCTGGCTCACAATATTCTCCTGGCAGGACATCTGGGCCAAGACAAGACCTTTAACAGGCTTGTCACCCACTTCCATTGGCCCAGAATGAGGTTAGCCTCAGATAATTTCTGCAGAGCTTGCCCTACCTGCCAGGCTAGTAAGAAGATAGGGCAAAAGCTTAAAGCTCCCCTGTTCTCACTGCCCGTCGTTGGCACCCCGTTTTAAAGGGTGGGCATTGAAATTGTTGGTCCCTTGGACCCCAAAACTGCCTTGGGCAACAGGTTTATCCTGGTTTTGGTGGACCATGCCACTCGCTATCCAGAGGCAATCCCTCTGAGAACAGTGACTGCACCAGTGGTGACCAGAGCCCTGTTGGGAATATTTACCCGTGTAGGATTCCCTAAGGAATTTGTGTCTGACAGGGGCACAAACTTCATGTCTGCGTACATGAAGTCCATGTGTGATGAGTGTGGGGTGACCTACCGGTTTACCACCCCTTATCATCCTCAATCCAATGGACTTGTTGAGAGATTCAACAAGACCCTAAAGGGCATGATTAATGGCCTGACTGCAGCCATGAGGCGTAAGTGGGACGTCCTCTTACCATTCCTGTTGTTTGCCTACAGGGAGGTGCCCCAGAAAGGGGTGGTGTTCAGCCCCTTTGGGCTTCTTTAAGGTCACATCGTCAGGGGACCACTGAGCATAATTAAAGAGGGCTGGGAGAAAGCTCCCAAGACACCTCCCCAGGATGTGGTCAGCTACATGCTGGCCCTCCACAACCAAACCCAACACTTCTGGAAGCAGGCCAAGAGTAACCTTGAGGCCATTCAAGAGGTGATGAAGGAGTGGTATGACCGGAAGGCCACTCTGGTTGAGTTCTCACCTGGAGACAAGGTTTGGGTGATGGAGTCAGTAGAGCCCAGGGCTCTCCAGGACCACTGGACTAGCCCATTTGAGATCAAGGAGCGTAAAGGAGAGGCCACTTACCTAGTGGACCTCAAGACCCCTAGGCACCCCCTAAGGGTCCTCTATCACAACAGGCTCAAACCTCACTTTGAGAGGTCTGAGATCAGTATGCTCCTGGTAACAGATGGTGGCATGGAAGAGGAGAGTGAACCTCTCCCCAACCTCCTCTCTGCCAAAGAAGGTGATGGGTCAGTGGAAGGTGTCATTCTCTCTGACTCCCTGACTCTGAATCAGAGAGGAGACTGCTATGAGCTGTTAGAGCCGTTCTCTTCCCTATTTTCCCTTACTCCTGGACTGACCCACTTATGTGTTCATGACATTGACACAGGTGACAGTCCCCCTGTGAAGAACAACATGTACAGGTTATCGGATAAGGTAAAGGCCAGCATCAAGGAGGAGGTCTTCAAGATGTTGACTTTAGGGGTTATTGAGAAGTCTAGTAGTCCCTGGGCCAGCCCTGTGGTGCTGGTTCCTAAGGCTGCTGCCCCCGGTGGGAAGCCAGAACTCAGGTTCTGCGTGGACTACCGGGGGTCTCAACTCAGTCACACGGACTGATGCTCACCCCATCCCCCGAGCTGATGAGCTCGTTGACAGACTAGGCGCTGCTAAGTTCCTGAGTACGTTTGATCTTACATGACCGGAAGACCACTCTGGTTGAGTTCTCACCTGGAGACAAGGTTTGGGTGATGGAGCCAGTAGAGCCCAGGGCTCTCCAGGACCACTGGACTGGTCCATTTGAGATCAAGGAGCGTAAAGGAGCGGCCACGTACCTAGTGGACCTCAAGACACCTAGGCACCCCCCAAAGGTCCTCTATCACAACAGGCTCAAACCTCTCTTTAAAAGGTCTGAGATCAGTATGCTCCTGGTAACAGATGGTGGCATGGAAGAGGAGAGTGAACCTCTCCCCAACCTCCTCTCTGCCAAAGAAGGTGATGGGTCAGTGGAAGGTGTCATTCTCTCTGACTCTCTGACTCTGAATCAGAGAGGAGACTGCTATGAGCTGTTAGAGCCGTTCTCTTCCCTATTCTCCCTTACTCCTGGACTGACCCACTTATGTGTTCATGACATTGACACAGGTGACAGTCCCCCTGTGAAGAACAACATGTACAGGTTATCGGATAAGGTAAAGGCCAGCATCAAGGAGGAGGTCTTCAAGATGTTGACTTTAGGGGTTATTGAGAAGTCTAGTAGTCCCTGGGCCAGCCCTGTGGTGCTGGTTCCGAAGGCTGCTGCCCCCGGTGGGAAGCCAGAACTCAGGTTCTGCGTGGACTACCGGGGGTCTCAACTCAGCCACAAGGACTGATGCTCACCCCATCCCCCGAGCTGATGAGCTCGTTGACAGACTAGGCGCTGCTAAGTTCCTGAGTACGTTTGATCTTACATGACCGGAAGACCACTCTGGTTGAGTTCTCACCTGGAGACAAGGTTTGGGTGATGGAGCCAGTAGAGCCCAGGGCTCTCCAGGACCACTGGACTGGTCCATTTGAGATCAAGGAGCGTAAAGGAGCGGCCACGTACCTAGTGGACATCAAGACCCCTAGGCACCCCCCAAAGGTCCTCTATCACAACAGGCTCAAACCTCTCTTTAAGAGGTCTGAGATCAGTATGCTACTGGTAACAGATGGTGGCATGGAAGAGGAGAGTGAACCTCCCCCCAACCTCCTCTCTGCCAAAGAAGGTGATGGGTCAGTGGAAGGTGTCATTCTCTCTGACTCCCTGACTCTGAATCAGAGAGGAGACTGCTATGAGCTGTTAGAGCCGTTCTCTTCCCTATTCTCCCTTACTCCTGGACTGACCCACTTATGTGTTCATGACATTGACACAGGTGACAGTCCCCCTGTGAAGAACAACATGTACAGGTTATCGGATAAGGTAAAGGCCAGCATCAAGGAGGAGGTCTTCAAGATGTTGACTTTAGGGGTTATTGAGAAGTCTAGTAGTCCCTGGGCCAGCCCTGTGGTGCTGGTTCCTAAGGCTGCTGCCCCCGGTGGGAAGCCAGAACTCAGGTTCTGCGTGGACTACCGGGGGTCTCAACTCAGTCACACGGACTGATGCTCACCCCATCCCCCGAGCTGATGAGCTCGTTGACAGACTAGGCGCTGCTAAGTTCCTGAGGCCCGTATTTATACTTTTTTTAGCGCCGCATTTGCGCCGCTTTTTGACGCAAAACGGCGCAAACCTACAAAATACAATGGCATTTTGCAAGTTTGCGCCGTTTTTGCGTCAAAAAACGACGCAAATGCGGCGCAAAAAAAGTATAAATACGGGCCTGAGTACGTTTGATCTTACATGACCGGAAGACCACTCTTGTTGAGTTCTCACTGGAGACAAGGTTTGGGTGATGGAGCCAGTAGAGCCCAGGGCTCTCCAGGACCACTGGACTGGTCCATTTGAGATCAAGGAGCGTAAAGGAGCGGCCACGTACCTAGTGGACCTCAAGACCCCTAGGCACCCCCCAAAGGTCCTCTATCACAACAGGCTCAAACCTCTCTTTAAGAGGTCTGAGATCAGTATGCTCCTGGTCACAGAAGAGGGCATGGAAGAGGAGAGTGAACCTCTCCCCATCCTCCTCTCTGCCAAAGAAGGTGATGGGTCAGTGGAAGGTGTCATTCTCTCTGACTCCCTGACTCTGAATCAGAGAGGAGACTGCTATGAGCTGTTAGAGCCGTTCTCTTCCCTATTCTCCCTTACTCCTGGACTGACCCACTTATGTGTTCATGACATTGACACAGGTGACAGTCCCCCTGTGAAGAACAACATGTACAGGTTATCGGATAAGGTAAAGGCCAGCATCAAGGAGGAGGTCTTCAAGATGTTGACTTTAGGGGTTATTGAGAAGTCTAGTAGTCCCTGGGCCAGCCCTGTGGTGCTGGTTCCTAAGGCTGCTGCCCCCGGTGGGAAGCCAGAACTCAGGTTCTGCGTGGACTACCGGGGGTCTCAACTCAGTCACACGGACTGATGCTCACCCCATCCCCCGAGCTGATGAGCTTGTTGACAGACTAGGCGCTGCTAAGTTCCTGAGTATGTTTGATCTTACATGACCGGAAGACCACTCTGGTTGAGTTCTCACCTGGAGACAAGGTTTGGGTGATGGAGCCAGTAGAGCCCAGGGCTCTCCAGGACCACTGGACTGGTCCATTTGAGATCAAGGAACGTAAAGGAGCGGCCACGTACCTAGTGGACCTCAAGACCCCTAGGCACCCCCCAAAGGTCCTCTATCACAACAGGCTCAAACCTCTCTTTAAGAGGTCTGAGATCAGTATGCTCCTGGTAACAGATGGTGGCATGGAAGAGGAGAGTGAACCTCTCCCCAACCTCCTCTCTGCCAAAGAAGGTGATGGGTCAGTGGAAGGTGTCATTCTCTCTGACTCTCTGACTCTGAATCAGAGAGGAGACTGCTATGAGCTGTTAGAGCCGTTCTCTTCCCTATTCTCCCTTACTCCTGGACTGACCCACTTATGTGTTCATGACATTGACACAGGTGACAGTCCCCCTGTGAAGAACAACATGTACAGGTTATCGGATAAGGTAAAGGCCAGCATCAAGGAGGAGGTCTTCAAGATGTTGACTTTAGGGGTTATTGAGAAGTCTAGTAGTCCCTGGGCCAGCCCTGTGGTGCTGGTTCCTAAGGCTGCTGCCCCCGGTGGGAAGCCAGAACTCAGGTTCTGCGTGGACTACCGGGGGTCTCAACTCAGCCACAAGGACTGATGCTCACCCCATCCCCCGAGCTGATGAGCTCGTTGACAGACTAGGCGCTGCTAAGTTCCTGAGTACGTTTGATCTTACATGACCGGAAGACCACTCTGGTTGAGTTCTCACCTGGAGACAAGGTTTGGGTGATGGAGCCAGTAGAGCCCAGGGCTCTCCAGGACCACTGGACTGGTCCATTTGAGATCAAGGAGCGTAAAGGAGCGGCCACGTACCTAGTGGACCTCAAGACCCCTAGGCACCCCCCAAAGGTCCTCTATCACAACAGGCTCAAACCTCTCTTTAAGAGGTCTGAGATCAGTATGCTACTGGTAACAGATGGTGGCATGGAAGAGGAGAGTGAACCTCCCCCCAACCTCCTCTCTGCCAAAGAAGGTGATGGGTCAGTGGAAGGTGTCATTCTCTCTGACTCCCTGACTCTGAATCAGAGAGGAGACTGCTATGAGCATTTAGAGCCGTTCTCTTCCCTATTCTCCCTTACTCCTGGACTGACCCACTTATGTGTTCATGACATTGACACAGGTGAAAGTCCCCCTGTGAAGAACAACATGTACAGGTTATCGGATAAGGTAAAGGCCAGCATCAAGGAGGAGGTCTTCAAGATGTTGACTTTAGGGTTTATTGAGAAGTCTAGTAGTCCCTGGGCCAGCCCTGTGGTGCTGGTTCCTAAGGCTGCTGCCCCCGGTGGGAAGCCAGAACTCAGGTTCTGCGTGGACTACCGGGGGTCTCAACTCAGTCACACGGACTGATGCTCACCCCATCCCCCGAGCTGATGAGCTCGTTGACAGACTAGGCGCTGCTAAGTTCCTGAGGCCCGTATTTATACTTTTTTTAGCGCCGCATTTGCGCCGCTTTTTGACGCAAAACGGCGCAAACCTACAAAATACAATGGCATTTTGCAAGTTTGCGCCGTTTTTGCGTCAAAAAACGACGCAAATGCGGCGCAAAAAAAGTATAAATACGGGCCTGAGTACGTTTGATCTTACATGACCGGAAGACCACTCTTGTTGAGTTCTCACCTGGAGACAAGGTTTGGGTGATGGAGCCAGTAGAGCCCAGGGCTCTCCAGGACCACTGGACTGGTCCATTTGAGATCAAGGAGCGTAAAGGAGCGGCCACGTACCTAGTGGACCTCAAGACCCCTAGGCACCCCCCAAAGGTCCTCTATCACAACAGGCTCAAACCTCTCTTTAAGAGGTCTGAGATCAGTATGCTCCTGGTCACAGAAGAGGGCATGGAAGAGGAGAGTGAACCTCTCCCCAACCTCCTCTCTGCCAAAGAAGGTGATGGGTCAGTGGAAGGTGTCATTCTCTCTGACTCCCTGACTCTGAATCAGAGAGGAGACTGCTATGAGCTGTTAGAGACGTTCTCTTCCCTATTCTCCCTTACTCCTGGACTGACCCACTTATGTGTTCATGACATTGACACAGGTGACAGTCCCCCTGTGAAGAACAACATGTACAGGTTATCGGATAAGGTAAAGGCCAGCATCAAGGAGGAGGTCTTCAAGATGTTGACTTTAGGGGTTATTGAGAAGTCTAGTAGTCCCTGGGCCAGCCCTGTGGTGCTGGTTCCTAAGGCTGCTGCCCCCGGTGGGAAGCCAGAACTCAGGTTCTGCGTGGACTACCGGGGGTCTCAACTCAGTCACACGGACTGATGCTCACCCCATCCCCCGAGCTGATGAGCTCGTTGACAGACTAGGCGCTGCTAAGTTCCTGAGTATGTTTGATCTTACATGACCGGAAGACCACTCTGGTTGAGTTCTCACCTGGAGACAAGGTTTGGGTGATGGAGCCAGTAGAGCCCAGGGCTCTCCAGGACCACTGGACTGGTCCATTTGAGATCAAGGAGCGTAAAGGAGCGGCCACGTACCTAGTGGACCTCAAGACCCCTAGGCACCCCCCAAAGGTCCTCTATCACAACAGGCTCAAACCTCTCTTTAAGAGGTCTGAGATCAGTATGCTACTGGTCACAGAAGAGGGCATGGAAGAGGAGAGTGAACCTCTCCCCAACCTCCTCTCTGCCAAAGAAGGTGATGGGTCAGTGGAAGGTGTCATTCTCTCTGACTCCCTGACTCTGAATCAGAGAGGAGACTGCTATGAGCTGTTAGAGCCGTTCTCTTCCCTATTCTCCCTTTCTCCTGGACTGACCCACTTATGTGTTCATGACATTGACACAGGTGACAGTCCCCCTGTGAAGAACAAAATTTACAGGTTATCGGATAATGTAAAGGCCAGCATCAAGGAGCAGGTCTCCAAGAAGTTGACTTTAGGGGTTATTGAGAAGTCCAGTAGTCCCTGGGCCAGCCCTGTGGTGCTGGTTCCTAAGGCTGCTGCCCCCGGTGGGAAGCCAGAACTCAGGTTCTCCGTGGACTACTGGGGACTCAACTCAGTCACACGGACTGATGCTCACCCCATCCCCCTAGCTGATGAGCTTGTTGACAGACTAGGCGCTGCCAAGTTCCTGAGTACGTTTGATCTTACATCAGGGTACTGGCAGATCACCTTGACTGAGGGGGCTAACGAGAGATCAGCATTTTTCACACCTGATGGCCACTACCAGTTCCGGGTGATGCCCTTTGGGTTGAAAAATGCCCCCACTACCTTCCAACGGTTGGTTAACGGGGTCCTAGCTGGCAAGGATGCCTACTGTGCAGCCTACCTGGACAACATAGCTGTCTACAGTTCCAGCTGGGAGGAACACCTGCTCCACCTCAAGGAGGTGCTTCAGGCTCTGCAAAAGGCAGGTCTGACCATCAAGACTAGCAAGTGCCAGATTGGGAAGGGTTCCGTGGTGTACTTGGGACACCTAGTAGGTGGTGGCAAGGTGCAGCCACTCCAGGCCAAGATCAAAACTATCAAGGCATGGCAACCACCTAGAACACAGACTGAAATGAGAGCCTTTTTAGGCCTCTCTGGATACTACCGCAGATTCGTCAAGGGCTATGGTACCATTGTGTCACCCTTGACAGAACTCACTTCCAAGAAGCAACCTAGGTTGGTGAATTGGAAAGAGGCTTGTCAGAAAGCCTTTGATTCTCTGAAGGAAGCCATGTGCACGGCCCCCGTGCTCAAGGCCCCAGACTACTCCCAGGAATTCATTGTGCAGACAGACGCTTCAGATCATGGCATAGGGGCTGTTCTTGCACAGCTAAATGAGGAGGGCTGAGACCAACCAGTAGCCTTTATTAGCAGAAGGCTATTACGACGGGAACAGAGGTGAAGTGCTATTGTGTGAGGAGCATTTGCTGTGGTCTGGGCACTGAAGAAGTTAAGACCCTACCTGTTTGGGACTCACTTCCGGGTTCCAACAGACCACAGGCCCCTCAGATGGCTCATACAGATGAGGGGTGAGAATCCTAAACTCTTGAGGTGGTCCATTTCCCTACAGGGGATGGACTTTACGGTGGAGCATCGCCTGGGGATTGACCACGCCAACGCTGATGGTCTCTCCAGATACTTCTGCCTTACTGATGAGAGCTCCCAGGGTTTTGGGTAACTCTCCCCACTTTCAGCTGGGGGGGACACATGTTACACCTGATAGCCTTAGGGTGGTCACCCCTAACTTTTTGCCTGCCTCCCTCCACTTTATGGACACTATTTTTGCTGGTTTCTAGACTGCGCACTTTACCACTGCTAGCCAGTGCAAAAGTGCATATGCTCTCTCCCTTTAAAGATGGTAAGATTGGATCATACCCAACTGGACTATTTAATTTACTTATAAGTCCTCAGTAGTGTGTACTATATGTACCCAGGGCCTGTAGATTAAATGCTACTAGTGGCCCTGCAGCACTGGTTGTGCCACCCACTTAAGTAGCCCCTTAACCTTGTCTCAGGCCTGCCATTGCAAGGCCTGTGTGTGCAGTTTCACTGCCAATTCGACTTTGCATTTAAAAGTACTTGCCAAGCCTAAAACTCCCCTTCTTCTACATTTAAGACACCCCTAAGGTATGCCCTAGGAAACCCATAGGGCAGGGTGCTGTGTAGGCAAAAGGCAGGACATGTACCTATGTAGTTTACATGTCCTGGTAGTGTAAAACTCCCAAATCCGTTTTTACACTGCTGTGAGGCCTGCTCCAATCATTGGCTAACATTGGGGCTGCCCTCACACATTGTTTGAGTGGTAGCTGCTGATCTGAAAGGAGTAGAAGGTCATATTTAGTATGGCCAGAATGGTGATATAAAATCCTTCTGACTGGTGAAGTTGGATTTAATATTACTATTTTAGAAATGGCACTTTTAGAAAGTGAGCATTTATCTGCACTTAAATCTTTTTGTGCCTTACAATCCACGTCTGGCTGGGTTTAGTTGACAGCTCCTTATGCATTCACTCAGACACACCCCAAACACAGGTTACTGAGCCTCACCTGCATACATCTGCATTTTGAATGGGTCTTTCTGGGCTGGGAGGGTGGAGGGCCTGCTCTCACACAAAGGACTGTCACACCCCCTACTGAGACCCTGGCAGACAGGATTGAACTGAAAGGGGACCTGGTGCACTTCTAAGCCACTCTTTGAAGTCTCCCCCACTTCAAAGGCACATTTGGGGATATAAACAGGGCCTCTGCCCCTTCCAACTCACACACTTCCTGAAGAAGATAACGAACCAGAACCTGCATCCTACCAAGAAGAACTGCCTGGCTGCCCAAAGGACTCACCTGACTGCTTTCTGTGAAGGAGTGCCGCCTTGCTGTTGTCCTGCTGCCTTGCTGCTCTCTGGCTGTGGTGAAGAAGTGCTCTCCAAGGGCTTGGCTAGAGTTTGCCTCCTGTTCCCTGAAGTCTCAGGACAAAAAATACTTCTCTCTTGCAACTGGACTCCTTATGCGGTGAAAATTCAACGCACATCTTGCTAAAACCGATGCACAGCCTGCCCCGTGGTGAGAAATTGACGCACGCTGAACCGGAACGACGCAGAGTGACTTTGCAAGGAGAAGATCGATGCAGTGCCTGCATTGCGACCGGAACTTTGACACACGGCCCACCGGATTGACGCACAGCCTACCTGGGATGATGCAGCCCGACTTCGATAGGGGAAATCAATGCAGCACCTGCTGTGCGGAAGAAACTGCCACGCAACGCCCACCAGAACGACACAACGCTTGTGTCTTCACTCCGCAAGCCCAGGATTCCACACACATACCCCGGGGCGTCTGAAAACCCTGCAACCCAAAGAGGATCCATGACAGAGCGCTGGAAATTGATGCACAGCCGTCCCTGAGAGGAAACTAAACGACACATCGCCGTGTGCGGCCTGAGAAATCGATGCACACCCCTTTATTTCCATGCATTTCCTCCTCTGCCCCCCTTTGCGGAGATTTTTCACACGAACCAGGTACTTTGTGCTTGAAAGAGACTTTGGGCCATATTTATACTTTTTGACGCAAAACTGCGCTAACGCAGTTTTGCGTCAACAAAATTAGCGCCGGCTAACGCCATTCTGAAGCACCATGCGGGCGCCGTATTTATTCAATGACGTTAGCCGGCGTTAGCCGCCGGCGCTGCCTGATGTGCGTGAAAAAAAATGACGTACACCAGGCAGCGCCGGCGTAGGGGAATATGGAGCTTGGGTGCCAAAAAATGGGTCAAGTCAGGCTGAGGCAAATTTTTCGCCTCAACCCGATTTGCGCCATTTTTTTCGACTCCCAACCCCCATTGAAATGACTCCTGTCTTAGCAAAGACAGGAGTCATGCCCCCTTGCCCAATGGCCATGCCCAGGGGACTTCTGTCCCCTGGGCATGGTCATTGGGCATAGTGGCATGTAGGGGGGCACAAATCAGGCCCCCCTATGCCACAATTTTTTTAAAAAAAAAATACTTACCTGAACTTACCTTAAGTTCCCTGGGATGGGTCCCTCCATCCTTGGGTGTCCTCCTGGGGTGGGCAAGGGTGGCAGGGGGTGTCCCTGGGGGCATGGGAGGGCACCTCTGGGCTCCTTCCGAGCCCACAGGTCCCTTAACGCCTGCCTTGTCCAGGCGCTAAAAAACGGCGCAAAAGCGGCTGGACGTCATTTTTTTTGACCCGCCCACTCCCGGGCGTGAATTTTGCCCGGGAGTGTAAATACGGCGCACATGCCTTGGAGTCACTTTTTTAGACGGGAACGCCTACCTTGCATATCATTAACGCAAAGTAGGTGTCCACGCTAAAAAATGACGCAAACTCCATGGACTTTGGAGCTAGACGCGTCTAACGCCAAAGTATAAATATGGAGTTAGTTTTGCGTCGGAATTGCGTAAAAAAAACTATGCAATTCCGGCGCAAACAGAGTATAAATATGCCCTATGTTTGCTTTAAAAAGACTTAAGACACTCTGGCCCTCATTACAACCCTGGCGGTAAAGTCCGCTGACCGCCGTCCTGACGGCCGCCAACATACCGTGTCCACGGTGGAAATTGCTACGGGTATTATGACCCACACTTAGAAATCCTCCACAATACAGACACCTACACAAGTCCGCCACACCAAAGGTCAGTGATAAAATGGCAGTACGAAAACTCACACCGTTATGCCAACAGGAATACACCCACACTATCACGACCCACGAATCAACGCGCTCAAAATACACACACATTTACAAAACACAACCACATTGGACAATTCAAACTACACACACCTGACACACATACACACACCACACCCACACACCCATACCACTATAAAACACACACCCCTTACAGCGACATTTTTGGAAGAAGAAGAGAGAGAGAAAAGCAAAGACAACACCAGCATCAAAAGGCACACAACACCATCACTCATACACCATCCACGCACAAAACACTACACACCCCAACTCATCACCCCACAAATCACATCAGCCATCACCTCACACATCACTCACACCACATCAGTCAGTCAAAGTACTTTATTTCGATAAACAAATATCATAAAAAGGCATAAAAAAAAAAAGTGCAATCAAATATTACGGCAATCAACAATTCATATTATCTACAATGTTTAAAAAGGGGGGGTCAGTAAAGTAAAACATCCTAAAAAAACATCATTTAACGTAAAACATTAATATTCTCCCAGATTCGCAGAAATTACATTTCCTATAAAAAATTAATTAGTCACTCAATTTATTACAATAAAATAATCGGATTGATGGCGAACTTCTTTTTCTTAACCCTAACAGCTCCCACTAAAAAACTAGCAACATGGAACATAATCCTAGGGGTCTGTAATAACTGTAAGAACAAGAGGGCAGGTTTGACGTGTATGAACCCCTCCTCCTTTAGAATTGGGAACAAGTATTTCTTTCTTAAGGCCACGTAATGGTCACAGAATAACAGAAAATGCATTGTGTTCTGGATCGAAAAATTATCACAATTACACGGCGTTCCTTTTTCCGGAGGAGACCAGGTTTGTAACTGGCCAAGAGTTAGATGGATCAGGTTAAACCGAAAGCGTGTAAGTAGAAACCGGTGAAAGGGTTGATTTACAATAGACAAATATAATTCGGGGCCCACATAAGTACTCAAAATGATACTGGCCCGCACCGATGGTTTCTCATATTCAACTTGTTCTCTTTCTAGACATAACAGATCTTTCATTATGCTTTTAATCAGTCCAATATCTTTAACAGTTATTGAATCCGGGGAATAAAAAAGATCTGCTCTCCCTAATCTAACAAAATAATTTTTGATATAAACTAGCCACGCTATTTTATTAACTTTATCCAGCTGCAGGCAATCTTTTAAAATGGAATGGTTGAGCGGAATTTCTTGATTCAGCCAGATCTTTAGCCAGGCTAGAACGGGGGCCAGTTTGATCAAGTCTGAAATATAGCCCACACCCAATTCAGTATGGACAATGTGTGTGGAAGTAGACTGTGGAAGAGAGAGAACCGATCTTAGAAATGTATTTTCCGTGATCTGAATACTTTCCATAGAGCAATAGCCCCATATCGCACTTCCATACGTTGCTATTGTAAGGCATTTTGCTTCATAAATTTTTAGCAAACTAATAATTGGCCTCGCCCCGAGTTTATTCATAAAACCCCGAAGAGCAGAAGACGACTTTACAAGGGCAACATTTCTATTTTTTATCTGGGGGCCCCAGGAACCTTTATCATCGAAAGTGATCCCTAAGTATGGAAATGTTGCTACTCTACACAGTTCTTGCCTCCCACAAGTAAAAGTTTTGGGGAGTTTATTTTTATTACCCTTGCCCATGATCATAATCTGGGACTTTTTAACGTTGATCTTTAAATCCAAGGAAGTCATAAAAACCTCAAAGACATCCAATAATCGTTGAAGACCAACACCAGTACGAGAAAGCAGGACAGCATCATCCCGGCAGACGTGGAAGGCTGTTCATCGGTTGGGCTAGTGTCAGGGGCCCGGTGGTATGCCACTGTCTCCCTCATGGTGTTGGCCATGTCTGCCAGCACCCCTGCAATGGTGACCAGGGTGGTGTTAATGGACTTCAAGTCCTCCCTGATCCCCAGGTACTGTTCCCTATGCAGCCGCTGGGTCTCCTGAAACTTGGCCAGTACCGTGCCCCTGGTCTCCTGGGAATGGTGGTATGCTTCCATGATGTTCGATAGTGGACAGGAGGTCCCGCCACAGGACCAACAGGCCACCAGCACCCCACCCCCTGCAGAAGGAGAACCACCCCGCAACCGATCCCTGCGATCCAGGCAGAAGACAGAGAACATTGCCAAGACCCCCGGCCAGTAAATAGGACTCTCTTGATTTTCACCCATCTCTCCCACTCTGTCACCCTGTCCACCTTGAACTGCCATTGCTCCACTTCCCATGCCCCCTTCGACAATGCACCTGTGATACAAATAAACTGTACTCTATCCTGGACATTCCTCCACCATCACCCCAGTCCATTGCACATCCCTCTTTACTTATTAGCACTGAAATAAACACCCTTGAATCACAAAACAATCTGGAGTCAGTCTGTACTTTCACAAATTTATTATTACAACTTCTTCGACAAATATCAATGTTAATGTTCATTTGCACATACCAATGTATGACACTTGTTAGGCAGCAGTAAACATAGCAGAAGGCAGAATGAGGTACCCAGATCGGTGGACAGGAAAGCCAAAGTGAACTGTCAGGGTCCATACACAGAGGTTAAAATCCACAGCTGTCACAAGACCATCATCAGGCCCATCCTCCTGCAGAAAAGTCACCTGGCGTCGCAAAGCCAGGTTATGCAACATACACCATGCCACAATGATCTGGCACACCTTCTTCGGTGAGTAGTATAGGGAGCCACCTGTTATATGGAGGCACCGGAATCTGGCTTCAGGAGGCTGAAAGTCCGCTCAATAATACGCCTAGTTTGCCCACGTGCCTCATTGTAGCGTTCCTCTGCCCTTGTCCTGGCATCCCTCACTGGGGTCAGTAGCCATGAGAGGCTGGGGTAACCAGAGTCACCTGCAAATGTCGATGGATATCTGTTAGACACACACCAACCCTTAGGGACTACTCCACACCCAGACACCTATTCATACTGTGTGGGAACCTTGGGCTCACCTATTAGCCACACCCGGTGCCTCTGGAGTTGGCCCATAACATAAGGGATGCTGCTATTCCTCAAAATGTAAGCGTCATGCACAAAGCCAGGATGCCTGGCATTCACATGAGAGATGTACTGGTCTGCCAAACACACCATCTGCACATTCATTGAATGGTTGCTTTTTCGATTTCTGTACACCTATTCATTCCTGGGGGGGGACAAATGCCACATGTGTACTATCAATGGCACCAATGATGTTGGGGATATGTCCCAGGGCATAGAAGTCAGCTTTCACTGTGGCCAAATCCTCCACCAGGGAGAAAATGATGTAGCTGCGCATGTGTTTCAGCAGGGCAGATAACACTCTGGTCAACACGTTAGAGAACATTGGCTGAGACATCCCTGATGCCATGGCCACTGTTGTTTGAAAGGAACCACTTGCCAGGAAATGGAGCACTGACAGGACCTGCACTAGAGGGGGGATACCTGTGGGATGGCGGATAGCTGACATCAGGTCTGGCTCCAGTTGGGCACACAATTCTTGGATTGTGGAACGATCAAGTCTGTAGGTGATAATGATGTGTCTTTCTTCTATTGTCGACAGATCCACCAGGGGTCTGTACACCGGAGGATGACGCCATCTCATCATCTGCTTCAGCGGATGTGCCCTATGGAGGAGAATTGTGAGCAGAGGGTCATGTACCACATAGGTTGCAACAAGTGTTTTTGCAGTAATGTGAATAAATCCGTGTGTGGCGTTGTCTCTCCGTATTTCTGCCCAAATGTGCTGTGACACAGTTAGGTGCCATTCCATGTGCTACCCTGAAATGGCGGCTGCCTGACCTGTAAGGAGGGACAAGGGGAAATGGGGTAACTGCGCTGGCGTTGTGCAGCATTGCGGTAGGCAGTCAAAGACAGCCACGCAATTCAGCATTGGTTATCATTGGGCCCTATGGGTTCCAGGAGCCAATGACGATATACGCTGGCGGTGACTGTATGCACCGCCGTGGACGTGACCGCCATTTTCTATCTGTTCACTCACTAGATACCTGACCTTCAACAGGAGAGGACCTACACTGCAAATGCTGCTGTGACCTGTGTCTGGAAGCGACAATGGCTCGAGTGTCTGGGGAAAGGGCCCCTGCCTTCACTTCGGAGGAGTTGGAGAGACTAATGGATGGGGTCCTCCCCCAGTACACGCTACTCTACGGTCCTTCAGACAAACAGGTGAGTACACTGTGAGCATGATGCGTGGGACATGAATGTACGGAGTGGTGTGGATGGAAGATACATGTGTGGTTGGGGTCTGAGGCCTGCATGAGAGGATGGTGAGTGTATGTGTGTCAGGGCATGGGTGGGAAGTGGTGGGCAATGAGTATGATGAACCGGACGGGGGAGTAATTTCCTATCATCCTACTCCTTTCCTCTAGGTCACGCCCACCAGAAGAAGGGTATTTGGTGTGCCATCCCCAAGGAAGAGCGGACCCTGAGGGTCTATCATAGATGGAACACCCACTGCCACAAGAGATGGGAGGACCTGTGCCGCAGAAGCAAGAAGACGGCGAAGGCACAGCTGGGGATGGCTTCCCAACGTGGAAGCGGTGCCCGTCGCACCATGACCCCCCTGATGTTCCAGATCCTGGCGGTGGCATATACGGAGTTGGATGGGCGCTTGAGGGCATCACAGCAGCCACAAGGGGGTGAGTACAGTCTCATTCAGCTGACTCTGCACGGTTTACGAGGTGTCTGGGTGGGGGATGTGGGCTGTGGGTTCCCCTAGGCCATGGCGAACTTGGTAGGGTAGGTCCCTTGTTAGGCAGGCTCTGTGGCACTCCAACCCCAATAGTGGTAGTGGCCATCTACAACTAGTCAGCCTCCTGTGGGTTCCAGGTGTGCAGCAAATGGGGTTAGGCATAGTCCCCCATGGGCAGGTGTTTTTCCTACTAACTGCTAGTGCATGGCCTAGTGCATAGGGCTGCTCCCTGTGTGTTGTGTCTGCCAATGGTAGTGGTGTTGCTGGCATTGACCCTATATCTCATCTGTCTCCCCCCCCAACTTGTTTTGTCACCCTGTCCTTCTGTGCATTAGCATCATCTGGCGGAGGAGCAGAGGCACCGGAGACGGAGGGAGCTGCATCCCACACGGCCCACGAGGGTGAATCTACGGAGTCTGAAGGCACCAGTGGGACGGAGGGCGAGGGGAGCTCCACGACGGGGACAGGAGGGGATACCAGCGACAGCGACCCCTCCTCTGATGGGAGCTCCCTTGCGGTGGTGGGCACCTCCGTGCCCACTGCAACAACAGTTACAGCTGCCACCCCCCCTACCAGCACCGCCTTCCCAGCAGCCCCTCAGCGTGTTCCTGTGCCCAATCACCCAGGAGGGTGGGCATCTCCTGTGCCCCAGGCACCTCAGTCTATGCCCCAGTCAGCCCTGCTGCCCTCAGTGAGGAGGCTATTGACCTCCTGAGATCCCTCACTGTTGGGCAGTCAACCATTTTGAATGCCATCCAGGGTGTCGAGAGGCATTTGCAACAAACAAATGCATACCTAGTGGGCATTCATTCTAGTGTGGCTGCCCAACAGAGAGCATTTCAGGCTCTGGCCTCAGCACTGATGGCAGCCATTTTCCCTGTGTCCAGCCTCCCCCTCCAACTTCCACTACCCAGACCCAATCCCCTCAACCTCAGCCTATCCCAAGCACACTATCAGACCAGTATGCACACACATCAACACACAAAAGTGGCTCAGGCAAACATAAGCACCACACATCCCACAGGCACTCACACAAGCACCATACGCATGCAGACACACCAACATCCACTGCCTCCACTGTGTCCCTCTCCTCCACGTCCTCCACCTCCCTCCCAGTCTCGTCTCCACTCACACCTGCATGCACTACATCCTCAGCCACTACCTCCATCACCAGCACGCCCATCACTAAACACCGCTCACTTGCAATCACCACCCCCACTACCATTCACACGTCCCCTGTGTCCTCTCCCAGTGTGTCTGTGAGCCCTCCTCCCAAAGTACACAAACGCCGGCACACACCCACTCAACAGCCATCCACCTCAGAACAGCCTCCAGCCTATGCACCTTCACCCAAACTCAGCAGACTTACACCTCCTACAACCATTACCTCTTCCTCCACTCCCAAACCCCCTCCATCTTCCCATCCCAGTGTGTCTAAAAAACGTTTCCTGGCTAACATTGACCTCTTCCCTACAACTCCTCCCCCCATCCTTCCCCTAGGACCAGGATGTCTAGAGCCCAGACCAGCACCTCAGCCACCAAATCGTCGTCCGCTGTGGTCCCTGCAAGTCCGGGAGGATTGAAGGGGGCACCCATCAGGGCTGCCAGTGTGCCACCTACTGCAGCTAAGGACCACCCAATTCCGCCACCTGCCAAGGTAAAGAAGGTGCCAGCATGCAGATGGGAAAAGCCGCACCACCCACCCAGCAAGGCCTCATCCAGAAGCAAAGAGGACAGTGCCAAGGTCCCAGCAGCGACTACCAAGGTGGGGAAGGGACACAAAAGCAAAGGAAAGTCACCTCCGGGGACGGAGCCTCCTAGTGAGGGACTGGTGACCCCCATTTCTCATGACAGGCCAGCAACCTGTACCACGGTGAGCACCGCAGCAACGACTGCCACCTGCCCCGCCACCTGCACGGAAGCGGCCACAACTACAGTCACCAGCATCATCCTCAGTGGGCAGCCGTCCGAGGCCGCTGGAGACGGCCTGGTGTCTCCCTCCACTACTACAGACACCTGCACCACAGGCAGCACCTCCTGCATCTCCACTGCAGACACCGCCGCAGCCACCGCCACCTGCCCCGCCACGTGCCCAGCCAGTGCCACAACAGCGGACATCAGCAGCATCCCCAGTGGGAAGCCGTCCGAGGCTGCAGGAGACGTCCTGGACCCTGCACACACTTCATGAGGTACCACCACCAGCACTGGCACTACCAGCAGTGTGCAGCTTAAGTCGCCGCAAGGTGGAGTGTGGCTCTGCCTCCATGGAGTATCATGCTACCTGTGCCCTGAAAATCTTGTGGCTCAGACACCCAGTGTGGGAATGGGAACTGCCACACTCCGGGTGCAGCATCACTGTGCACCAAGTCCCCTCCAGAACCAGTGGAGAAAAGCATCCACTAACCCAGTCTTTGTCAAGATGAAGCACTCTGGGCACCAAGCCCCCTCCAGAACCAGTGGAGAAAAGCATCCACTAACACAGTCCTTGGCAGGATGAAGCACTCTGGGCACCAACCCCCCTCCAGAACCAGTGGAGACGAGCATCCACTAACACAGTCCTTGGCAGGAAGAAGCACTCTGGGCACCAAGCCCCCTCCAGAACCAGTGGAAAAAAGCATCCACTAACCCAGTCCTTGGCAGGATGAAGCACTCTAGGCACCAAGCCCCCTCCAGAACCAGTGGTGAAAGGCATCCACTAACCCAGTCCTTGGCAGAATGAAGCACTCTGGGCACCAAGCCCCCTCCAGAACCACTGGAACATGTTACTGACTTGAGAGACTGTGGCTTTGCACTCCCTAGGACCAAGCAGTGGGCAAATCACCCACTTGAGAGACTGTGGCTTTGTACTCCCCAGGAGCAAGCAGTGGGGAAAGCACCCACTTGAGAGACTTGAGAGACTGTGGCTTTGCACTCCCCAGGACCAAGCAGTGGGCAACCCACCCACTTGACAGACTTGAGAGACTGTGACTTTGCACTCCCCAGGAGCAAGCAGTGGGCAAACCACCCACTTGAGAGACTGTGGCTTTGCACTCCCCAGGAGCAAGCAATGGGCAAACCACCCACTTGAGAGACTGTGGCTTTGCACTCCCAGGACCAAGCAGTGGGCAAACAACCCACTTGAGAGACAGTGGCTTTGTACTCCCCAGGACCAGACAGTGGGCATGGACCCCTTCGAGGAGCAGTGGTGTTGTCCCATCATCCGGCTGAGGTGCCCCCCCCACCACCCCTTCCCCCTGAGGTGCCTGGTTTTTCTTTTGACCTGATGCCCCTGCAGTGTTCTCTCCGTTTTGAGGCAGGTGTCATGTGTGGGCTTCGCCCATGCTTGTTACCGCCCATAAAGCGGCGGTAACACCGCCAACAAGCTGGTGGTAAAAAAAATTGAATTATGACCATGGCGGAAACTGCTCACACAGACAGCCACTTTAACACACCGACCGCCATGGCGGTAGCAACAAGCACCGCGGCGGTAACCTCCAACAGCCAGGCGGAAGACAATGTAACACCCACCGTTTTACAACAGGCCTATCTGCCACCTTTTCCGGGGCAGTACCAACGACATAAAAAGCACGGTGGAAAGAGAACACAGAAGGGAAATGACTCACCTCTGGACACTCAGGGAAGAACCACGCCGCCATGGAGCTCGAACTTCAGGTTTTTCACATGCTGGTCTACCTCCTCCTACATCATGAATACCAAGGCCGGCAAAAACAATGACCACGGTGAGTACTGCTGCCTAGCACACAAGGGAGTGGGGAGGAAAAAGAGAGTGACACACACCTGCAACACCCCACCCCCAACATTATACACACAATCAGATGCAGTAACATTACATATTCCCCCTGCAACCCTCATGAGTAATGCAACAAAAGGAAGTGATTAAGGTGAGTGTAATAAGATAAAATACTAGAAATAGTCCTCAAAAAACAAAACAGTATATGCATATATACAAATTGAGGGACACTGCCCAGTCCACAATGTCCGTGGGCCACAGGGCCACATCACACAGGCCAAGGCCCCACTTGACTCCTGCATCAACATGGAGAGAACACTGCAGGGGCATCAGTTTGAAAATACACAGGCACCTCAGTGGGACGGGGAATGGGGGGCACCTCAGACGTAAGATGGTACAACACCACTGGTCCTGGAGGGGGCAACATGCCCTGTGCGATATCCTGGGGAGTACAAAGCCACAGTCTCTCACGTGGATGGTTTGCCCACTGCTTAATCCTGGGGAGTGCAAGGCCACAGTCTCTCAAGTGGGTGGTTTGCCCACTGCTTGGTCCTGGGGAGTGCAAAACCACAGTCTCTCAAGTGGGTGGTTTGCCAACTGCTTGGTCCTGGGGAGTGCACAGCCACAGTCTGTCAAGTGGGTGGTTTGCCCACTGCTTGGTCCTGGGGAGTGCAAGGCCACAGTCTCTCAAGTGGATGGGCTCTCCACTGGTTTTGGAGGGGGCTTTGTGCCCAGTGTACTTCATCCTGACAAGAAGGGGGTGAGTGGATGCCTTCTTCCACTGGTTCTGGAGGGGGCTTTGCGCCCAGTGTGCTTCATCCTGGCACGGAGGGGGTGAGTACATGCCTTCTTCCACTGGTTCTGTAGGGGGCTTTGTGCCCTGTGATGCAGATCTTGAGGAGTGCAAGGTCACAGTCTCTCACCTGGGTGTCATGCTTTACAGTCCATGGAGGCAGGACTACACACTGCCCGCCGGTGGCGATGGCTGCTCAGTGGTGGCAGTGGCGGTGCTGGTGTTGGGACTGGCAGTGGTGGGGGAGGCTTCAGCCCATCTCCTGCAGCTTTGGACGGCTGCCCACTGGGGCTGCTGCTGCTGGCAGCGGTGCTGGTGGCGGTGCAGGTGGCAGTGCTGGTGGCGGTGATGCCAGTGGTGGGGGGAGGCTCCAGCCCTTCCCCTGCAGCCTCGGACAGCTGAAAAGCCATGGTTGGTGGTGGGGGCTCAGAATCAGTCCCAGCACAAGGCCTCCTGTCCTTCCTGCCTGCAGGCCCTTTGCTCTTCCCCTTGTAAGCTGGTGGTGTCTTCTTGCCCTTGCCATCTGGTGGTGCCTCCCTGCCCTTGCCAGCTGGTGGTGCCTCCTTGCCCTTGCCAGCTGGTGGTGCCTCCTTGCCTTTGCCCTTGCCAGCTGGTGGTGCATCCTTGCCTTTCCCCTTGGCAGCTGGGACAGGCACACTGCCAGTGCTGATGAGTGGTTCCTTGAAGCCTCTCACACCTGCAGTAGCTGCCAATACTACTGTGGCTGTGGGCTGGGTGGTTGAGGTGCTAGCCTGGGTTCTGACCACCCTGGCCCAACGTGAAGGACAGGGGGTGGGAGGGGTAGGGAAGAGGTCAACGCGGAGAGGAAAAGCTTCTTAGGGACAAAGGGGGTGGGAGGGGTAGGGAAGAGGTCAACGGCAGAGAGGAAAAGCTTCTTAGGGACAAAGGGGCGGGAGGAGGGTGAAGGTTTGGGAGTGGAGGAAATGGGAGTGGTTGTTGGAGGTGTCTGTCTGCTGTGTTTGGGTGTAGGTGCATGGGCTGGATGCTGTTGTGAGGTAGATGGCTGTTGGTTGTCTGAGTGCTTGCGTTTGTGTACTTTGGGAAGAGGGGGCACAGACACAGTGGGAGATGACACAGGGGACATGTGCATTGATGTGGGGGTGGTGACTGCCAGTGAGGTGTGTGTAGTGATAGGCGTGATGGTGATAGAGGCAGTGGATGAGGATGTAGTGCATGCAGGTGTGAGTGGAGACGCTACTGGGAGGGAGGTAGACAAGGAGGAGGAGCAGGACACAGTGGAGGCAGTGGATGTTGGTGTGTCTGCATCTGGATGGTGTTTGTGTGAGTGCCTGTGGGATGATGTGTGGTGCTTGTGTTTTCCTGAGCCACTCCTGTGTGTTGTCTTGGGAGCATGCTGGTCTGAATGTGTGCTTGGGATAGGTTGGGGTTCAGGGGAATGGGATTGGGCAGAGGAAGTTGGAGGGGGGAGGCTAGAGACAGAACAATGACTGCCATCAGGGAGGAGGCCAGAGCCCGGATTGATCTCTGTTGGCCCCCCCTGCCAGAGTGAATGCCCTCCAGGAATGCATTTGTTTGTTGCAAATGGCCTGCCAGCCCCTGGATGACATTCACTATGGTTGACTGCCCAACAGAGATGGATCGCAGGAGGTCAATAGCCTCCTCACTCAGGGCAGCAGGGCTAACTGGGGCAGGGCCTGAGGTGCCTGGGGCAAAGGAGATGCCCACCCTCCTGGGTGAGCTGTCAACATCAGGGCAGTGCGCGCTCTACAGGCGACTGGAATGAAAAAACCCAGCCCTTATGAGAAAACGTAATTCATGCATTATGTTGATATGCTGTTGTTTCATCTTTTGCATTGCAGAGTTTAATCCTGAAGACTTATATTCAAGGCGCTTGTAAATCCTGTTCATTTGCAATGTATTGCTGCAGGCTTTCAGAGTGTGTCAGGGTGTGGTCCCTTTCCGGGGCCTTCTAGAAGCTTTCTCTACAGCATGACTGGGTGTGGTTGGGGCTGGGCCAGACTCTATATAAGGGAGCCAGCCCAGCTCCACTTGCTCACTGTTCAGAGGTCCCGGTGCAGAGCAGCAGCAACTTCCTGAGCTCCTGTTCCGGAGGCCTACCTTGACCTTCCAGGCCTTTGCCCTTTATTGTATTGGTGATCCTTGATCAGGGCGGTAAGACAGAGGTCGGGCTGGGCCCCGATCCCGTTTTCGCAGGCATTCGAGTTTTTGGGCCTAGTTTTCATGTTGAAAGATTTTTCCTTGTACGTGTTAATGTGCTTGTGGTTTCTGGCATTTACATGTTGATATTCAAATTCGCAAGACGCGCGATTCATTCCTTGCATTTAACTCTTGATACTCATTGCGCGCTAAGATTTCTTGTCATTTGCATGGTGGCATTCGAATCAGCAAGACGCGCGATTCATCCCTTGCATTTAACTCTTCATACTCATTGTGTGCTACCATTTCTTGGCATTTGCATGGTGGCATTCGAATCTGCAAGACGCGTGATTCATTCCTTGCATTTAACTCTTGATACTCATTGTGCGCTACCATTTCTTGTTATTTGCATGGTGGCATTCGAATCGGCAAGACGCGCGATTCAGTCTTTGCATTTAACTCTGGATGCTCGCTGTGCGCTACCATTTCTTGGCATTTGCATGATGGCATTCGAATCTGCAAGACGCGCAATTCATTCCTTGCATTTAACTCTTGATACTCGTTGTGCGCTACCATTTCTTGGCATTTGCATGGTGGCATTTGAATCAGCAAGACGCGCGATTCATTCCTTGCATTTAACTCTTGATACTCATTGTGCGCTACCATTTCTTGGCATTTGCATGGTGGCATTGTAATCGGCAAGACGCACGATTCATTCCTTGCATTTAACTCTTGATACTCATTGTGCGCTACCATTTCTTGGCATTTGCATGGTGGCATTCGAATCGGCAAGACGCCCGCTTCATTCCTTGTATTTAACTCTTGATAATCATTGTGCGCGACCATTTCTTGGCATTTGAATGGTGGTATTCGAATCTGCAAGACGTGCGATTCATTCCCGCATTTAAACCTTGTTGTTTCAGATCGTTTGCAGAGTGCGCAAACATTTCATGGCATTTGCATAAACCTGTTGGAATCGGCAGTGTGCGTGATTCATTTCCCGCATTAAACCTAGGTGTTCAGATCGCTTACAGTGTGTGTGATCATTTCATGGCAATTAAAAACGTTTGATGTGTAGTGTTTCCTGAAGTGCACACAACTATCCGGGGCTTTTGAATTTTCTGCAAAGGTGTTAAAATTCAAGATGTTACATTATATGTGCATATTAAGTCCTTAGTACAATTCCTATTATTTTCCAGGGAATGTTCAGATAACTTTTTGTCCTCATGTAAAAAGACAATGTTTGTTCTGAAAACATAAATCTAGAAGGTTCTTATATTCGTAGACAATATGTAACATTTCAAGAAAAGATTCACATGAAAAGTTGTATTAATCATTCTTGATTCTTTCCCAGGTACCCAGACGTCTTGAGGCCTAGTTATAGTCCTTTCTTAAGTTATCCATGGTTACAGTATGACAATGCCTAGAATCATAGTCTAGTGAAAATCAATGTGATATAATCTTGATATTGTGTGGTTTAACCTTTTGCCTCCTACAGGTCTCCTTCCCAGCTGTTCCCATCCTAATCCCCTTTTCCCCCGCTTGGACTCTCTCAGGCTCTGTGATTTTCTCTTTCAGAGTTTTGGAGCTGTCTAGTGGTGGACATGTTGAGAACGTGCGCAGACCCCAAGGATCTTGTCTCCCTGACAGAATAGTGAGCCCACAAATTAATTATCCTCCTGGTTTGCGTGTGTTCTCAGCATGGCCACATTGGACGAGCTAGTCAAGGTTATCATGCAGCTCCAAGCAGAGGTGGTGTCATCAAAGGATATAGCAGCCAGCCTAGATGAGAGAGTGAGTCAGTTGCAGGAAAGGGTAGAAAAGAAGGAACAAAATCATTTGGGTGTGTCTTGGCCTGGTCCTTCTTCTCAAGCTTCTGGAGGTAATCCTCCTGTGAACATTTCCCTCAACGTTCCTTCGGCCATTCCCGTAGCTCCTCCAGAACGTTTCTCAGGCGATCCCCTGAAAGCGCAATCTTTCCTGGTTCAAGTGGAATTACATTTTAGCTGCCGACCACACACTTTCCCTGATGCCCAATCCAGGGTGGCTTTCTTGTTATCATACCAGACTGGGGGCGCAGCCACCTGGACAATTCCTCTAGTGCGTAAAGACAGTCCCCTGCTTTACAATTGGAGACATTTTTTTGTGAGTTTTCACGAGTATTTGATTGTAGAACTGTGACATTGTCGGCAGATCATGAACTATTAGACTTGCGACAAGGTAACCAAGATCTGGTGTCTTACTTAGATAACTTTAATCGGCTGGTAGCCGAGACATCCTGGCCTGAAGAAAAGCAAGCGCCCTTGTTTTACAAAGGTCCCAAGGATGAGTTAAAAGACATCCTTGCTCAAATAGACCCACAGCCTACAGATTTTCAAGCTCTAATAAACCTCGTTTTGAGACTGGATCTTCGTTTAGCAGAACGAAGGGGAACACGTAAAAAGACTGAGAAATATTCCTGGCGTGTTCACGATAATAGAGAATCAAGAAACCAGAAAGAAAGAACTCCAGAACTTATGGAAATCGGAACAATCAGGATGCCTTTGACCAAAGACAAAAAGGACCTACATAGAAAGAATGGACAATGTCTTTATTGCGGGCGGAAGGGTAATTTTGCCAAAGAGTGTCCAATCAAACCAAAGAGAAAACGAGGTCCTGTCCAGAAATTGCAGCCAATGCACAAGTAGAGCCGGAAAACTAAATCACCCAAGATGTAAAGAATGGTTGCTCTTGGGTGTCACAGTGGACCCTTCACAGTCTAGACATCTCAAGCTGGGCATAAAAGTTCAAGTAAAGAAAAAGAACTATTTCAAGAAGGCCCTCGTAGATTCTGGGGCTACCGGGAACTTTGCTGATGCCCAATTGGTTTGCGCATGGGGGATCCCATGTATCGAAAAGAAGACTCCAGAAATAATACAAGCAGTAGATGGAAAACTCTTGACTGGAGGCCCAGTAGCTCTTCAGACTGTCCCCTTGTCGGTGATCTGTGAGGGGGAGAACCAAAGAACCAATCATAAAGAGAAACTCGTCTTTGACTAGATCTATGCTCCTCAGTATAGAATTATCCTTGTCTTACCTGGGTTAACTCATCACAATCCTGAGATTAATTGGGCAGAACGGAAAGTTGTGTTCTCTTCAGCCCTATGTAAAAAAAAATGCTTCCAGACGTCTCAAGTAACCAAAAATTACAACTCTTACATAGCCACTGCAGCAGAGAAAGAAGTAAAGTTGCCCAGACAATATTCGTCCTATGAAGATGTATTTGATGAAAAAGAAGTAGAAACCTTGCCTCCTCATAGACCTTATGACTGCCAAATTGATCTAACACCAGGTGCGATACTCCCCAGCCGTCGTGTATACGCCTTGTCAGAACATGAAAATCAACATTTACAAAAGAATCTAGATCAATTCTTAGAGAATGGTTTCATCCGCCCTTCCAAGTCTCCTGCAGCCTCTCCTTTGTTTTTTGTCCCTAAGGTGAATGGGGATCTTCGAAACTGTATTGACTACAGGGGATTGAACAAGGTCACAATCAAGAACAAATACCCCTTGCCCTGGATTCCTGTGTTGCTGGAACAAGTAAAAAAAGCTAAAATCTACACTAAGCTCGATCTACAAGGTGCTTACCATTTAGTCAGAATGAGAGAAGGCGACAAATGGAAAACTGCGTTCAAGACAAGATATGTTCTCTTTGAATACACCGTCATGCCTTTTGGCCTGTGCAACGCTCCAGCAGCATTTCAGTTTTTCCTGAATGACGTTCTTAGAGAGTATCTCAACATATTTGCAATAGTCTATATCGATGACATTTTGATCTACTCTGACAATGAAACCGAACATGTGCAACATGTCAAGAAAATTCTCAGAGCCCTCCGAAAGCACCATTTATATTTCAAACTAACCAAGTGTGAGTTTCATGTTACCACAGTTGAATTTTTAGGGGTTTTCCTTACCCCTCAAGGTATGGTCATGGCAGAAAAGAACATACAAGCTGTATCGGATTGGCCCACTCCAAAGACTGTTCGAGATGTACAATGTTTCCTGGGATGTGCAAACTTTTATCGCAGGTTTATAAACCATTTCTCTCAAACAGTGGCCCCAATCAGCAAGTTATTGAGAAAGAAAGAAGAATTTGTATGGTCTCTAGAAGCTGACCAAGCCTTTTCAACTTTGAAAGAAGCTTTTTCCACTGCCCCAGTCTTGACTCACCCTGATGTGGATCGTCCATTCATAGTGGAAGCCGATGCCTCAGATGTGGCAATTGGTGCAGTCTTGTCACAATGAAGCAAAGACACTGGCCAACTTCATCCTGTAGCTTACATGTCTCGAAAGCTGAACGAAGCCGAACAGAACTATGTCATTGCTGAAAAAGAGCTTCTTGCGATCCGTGACGCCTTTAAAGAATGGAGACATAATTTTTTGGGTGCCAAGTACACTGTCACAGTATATACTGATCATCGCTATCTCCAGTTCATGAGTTCAGCCAGACTTTTGACTCCTCAGCAATTACGCTGGATGTTGTTTTTTGCAGAATTTGATTTTGTGGTAACTTTCCGTCCTGGTAAAGGCAATCGCAAAGCAGACGCCTTGTCCCGCCAAGAGTCTACCACGTTACCTAGAGTCCAACCTTCCAGAGCTATCATTGCTCCAGACAAGGTCCTATGCATCATAAAACCTGAAGATTTCTTTGAAGACATCAGTAATTCCTTCACCATTGAGAAATGGCAGACATGGCTCAAGCAGATCCCAAAAGATCAATCAAGCAAGGACTACCTTTCCATGACGCTCGTTTGTTCGTGCCCACTACCACGCTTCGCAAGTTAGTATTTCATTGGTTGCATGTTATTCCTACGGCAGGTCATCCAGGTACTCCTAACATTTTTTAATTAATCCAACGCTACATTTGGTGGCCTACTCTGACAAAAGACGTCAAGACAATGGTAAATAACTGCGAAGTCTGTGCTCGCATCAAGACAAGTCATTCAAAACCGAAAGGGTTGTTACATCCGCTCCCAGCTCCATGTCGACTTTGGGAACACATCTCTTTAGACTTCATTACAGGACTACCAGTGGTTCAACAACATTCAGTAATCCTTGTGGTAGTAGATACTCTCACGAAATATGGACATTTCATTGCCTGTAAGAAATTGCCCACCTCCATTGAACTGGCAACCATCTTACTGAATAGAGTGGTCCGTTATCACGGGCTGCCGAAGATGATTCTTTCCAATCGAGGGCCGTAATTTGCCTCCAATTTCTGGAAAACATGGTGCAAAACGTTTCAAGTCACGTCCACACTATCTACTAGCCATCATCCTCAAACAGATGGTCAAACTGAGAGACTTAATCAGACATTGAAGCAATACCTGCGTGCTTACGCTGAGAAAGCACTTCATTCTTGGACATCAATGCTCTGGTTAGCTGAGTTAGCCTACAATAACTCATTTCACACCTCCACTGGTGTTACTCCCTTTTGTGGCTTGTTTGGCTATCATCCTGACACCTTGCCCATCACAATCTCTCAAGAAAGTTCTCTTACACCAGCTGTGTCGGAAACAATTCAACACCTTCACCAAACCCAGAAACTGATTCAACAGCATTTAGAAAAAGCTAAACAAAAATGCAAAAAGCATTACGACAAGAAACATTGTAAGGGACCTCAGTACCAACCAGGTGATAAAGTGTGGCTTTCTACAAGACATATAGACTTCAAGAAAGAACACATATTTAATCTCAAATTGATAGGTCCTTACACTGTCCTTCAGCAAATCAATCCTGTGACCTATAAACTGCAGTTACCAAGGTCATTACGTATTCATCCAGTGTTCCACACTTCCCTCCTGAAAAAGGCAGTTCAGAAGGTCCGTCCTCATCCAGCTCCAGTTCTAGTACAGGGGGAAGTGGAATACGAAGTCAAGAAGGTGTTGGATTCCAAACTTAGAGGGCGTAACCTATGGTACTTAATCTCATGAAAAGGTTATGGCCCTGAAAGTAACTCATGGGTTTCCGCATCCGATATTCATGCTCCACTACTTGTGAGGCGTTTTCATCGTCTCAATCCAGGCAAGCCATGCCCTAGAGCACGTCTGGGAGAGGGGAGTACTGTCAACATCAGGGCAGTGCGCGCTCTACGGGTGACTGGAATGCAAAAACCCATCCCTTATGAGAAAACGTAATTCATGCACTATGTTGATATGCTGTTGTTTAACCTTTTGCATTGCAGAGTTTAATCCTGACGACTTATATTCAAGGTGCTTGTAAATCCTGTTCATTTGCAATGTATTGCTGCAGGCTTTCAGAGTGTGTCAGGGTGTGGTCCCTTTCCAGGGCCTTCTAGAAGCTTTATCTGCAGCATGACTGGGTGTGGTTTGTGAGCTGGGCCAGACTCTATATAAGGGAGCCAGCCCAGCTCCACGTGCTCACTATTCATAGGTCCCGGTGCAGAGCAGCAGCAACTTCCTGAGCTCCTGTTCCGGAGGCCTACCTTGACCTTCCAGGCCTTTGCCCTTCATTGTATTGGTGATCCTTGATCAGGGCGTAAGACGGAGGTCGGGCTGGGCCCCGATCCTGTTTTCAAAGGCATTCGAGTTTTTGGGCCTAGTTTACATGTTGAAAGATTTTTCCTTGTACGTGTGAATGTGCTTGTGGTTTCTGGCATTTACATGTTGACATTCGAATCGGCAAGACGCGTGATTCATTCCTTGCATTTAACTCTTGATACTCATTGTGCGCTACCATTTCTTGGCATTTGCATGGTGGCATTCAAATCGACAAGACACGCAATTCATTCCTTGCATTTAAACCTTGATAATCATTGTGCGCGACCATTTCTTGGCATTTGCATGGTGGCATTCGAATCGGCAAGACCTGTGATTCATTCCTTGTATTTAACTCTTGGTACTCATTGTGCGCTACCATTTCTTGGCATTTGCATGGTGGCATTCGAATCGACAATACGCTCGATTCATTCCTTGCATTTAAACCTTGATTATCATTGTGCGCGACCATTTCTTGGCATTTGCATGGTGGTTTTTGAATCAGCAAGACGCGCGATTCATTCCGGCATTTAAACCTTGATGTTTCAGATCGTTTGCAGAGTGCGCAAACATTTCATGGCATTTGCATATACCTGTTGGAATCGGCAGTGTGCGCGATTCATTTCCTGCATTTAAACCTAGGTGTCCAGATTGCTTACAGTGTGCGCGATCATTTCATGGCAATTAAAAACGTTTGATGTGTAGTGTTTCCTGAAGTGCACACAACTATCCAGGGCTTTTGAATTTTCTGCAAAGGTGTTAAAATTCAAGATGTTACATTATATGTGCATATTAAGTCCTTAGTACAATTCCTATTGTTTTCCAGGGAATGTTCAGATTACTTTTTGTCCTCATGTAAAAAGACAATGTTTGTTCTGAAAACATAATTCTAGAAGGTTCTTATATTCCTAGACAATATGTAACATTTCATGAAATATTTCATATGAAAAGTCGTATTAATCAATCTTGATTCCTTCACAGGTACCCAGATGTCTTGAGGCCTAGTTATAGTCCTTTCTTAAGTTATCCATGGTTACAGTATGACAATGCTTAGAATCATAGTCTAGTGAAAATCAATGTGATATAATCTTGATATTGTGTGGTTTAACCTTTTGCTTCCTACAGGTCTCCTTCCCAGCTGTTCCAATCCTAATCCCCTTTTGGGGCAGAGGAAAGGGACAAGGGCAGAGGAAAGTTACATTGAGACACATGGGCAAACAAGAAAAATTATAGAGCGAACATTCGGCCTCCTGAAGGCCAGGTTTCGGTGCCTCCATCTAACAGGTGGTTCCCTGTGCTACTCACCAAGAAGGTGTGCCAGATCATCGTGGCATGTTGCATGTTGCACAACCTTGCCTTACGTAACCAGGAGCCTTTTCTGCAGGAGGAGGCTGGAGATGGGCGTGTGGCAGCGGAGGAGCCTGTGGACAGTGACGAAGAGGAGGCAGAGGATGAGGATGTGGACAATAGAACATCAGTCATACAACAGTACTTCCAGTGACACACAGGTAAGACACTGTAACTTCACCTTCCATTGACAGTTTTGTATTGGATATTGTCACTGGCAGGCTGATATTCCCACTACTATGGCTACTTACGGTACCCTTTGGCATGTCTATTTACAGATATATGTGCCCCACTCTGGCTCTTGGTGAGTTGACTGCAGCAAACTACAAGTCATACCTATGTATACATTACTGTACAGTTGAATTGCAATGTTTACAGATTGTTAAACAAATACATAGTTCAATCAATTGACAGACTCAATACTTGTATTTTTTACAATGGTGTTTATTTATATGCTAATAAGTGGATGGGGTATTTCTATAGGCTGGGGTGGTGGTGGAGGAGAGTCCAGGGAAAAGTTCCAGTCTGTTTGTATCACAGGTGCACTGTCCAATGGGGCATAGGAAGTGGAGCAATGGCAGTTCAAGGTGGATAGAGTAACATAGTGGGACACAAGGGTGACATTCAGGAGAGTCTTATTTCCTGGCGAGGGTCTTGGCAATGTTCTCTGGCTTCTGCCTGGATCTCAGGGACTGTTTGCGTGGTGGTTCTCCTTCTGCAGGGGGAGGGATGCTGATGGCCTGTTGTTCCTGTGGCGAGGCCTCCTGTCCACTAGCGTCAGCCCAGGTGTTCATCGGTGTGGCTAGTGTCAGGGGCCCGGTAGTGTGCCACTGCCTCCCTCATGGTGTTGGCCATGTCTGCCAACACCCCTGCAATGGTGACCAGGGTGGTGTGGATGTCCCTCAGGTACTGTCCCTCCTGCAGCCGTTGGGTCTCCTGCAACTTGGCCAGTATCTGGCCCATCGTCTCCTGGGAATGATGGTATGCTCCCAGGATGTTGGTGAGTGCCTCCTGGAGAGTTGGTTCCCTGGGCCTGTTCCTCTCCCCGGTGCACAGCACTCCTCCTAGTTTCCCTGTTGGCCTGTGCCTCTGTACCCTGAATCGTGTGCCCACTGCCGCTGACCCCAGGTCCCTGATTGTCTTGTATATGTGGTGTGGCCTGGGGTCCCTGTAGCGATGGACACACTGCTAATTGACGTGTCCTGGGGACAGAGATGTGGGTACACTGGGTGGGTGCTATGGTGGTGTTTCCAGAGGGGGGAGGCTGTGTGGTGGTGTGTGACTGGGCCTGGGTAACCGGCTGTCCAGAGGTCCCTGATGGGCCAGGTTGGTCATCCAGATCCAGAAGACCAGAGTTGATGTCATCACTGTGGGCCTCTTCTGTTGGGGGACTGGATATTGCTGACACCTCCTCTCCGGCGACGATGTGTGGGGGACCTGTGGGGAAGTAAAAACAGTGTTATTGTTACTGCGTGTGACATCTTGCACATGGGTGTGTTGCCCTGTATGGCTGTGATTGCCCTGGCAGCTTAGGCTTATGTGAGTGGTGATTTGGTTGGATAGGTGATTGTCTCAAGTGTGCATGCTTTGGTGATGGGTGTCCATGCAGGTCTGTGAGTGGTGTCCATGCATTGGTATGACATACAGGGCTTGGCATTGGGATAAGTGAGATGTGATGGTGGGGTGTGTGGGAAGTGGTGGAGTGATGGGGGTGAGTGTAGGGGTTGGGGTTTGTGATGGCATGCACGTAGGGGGGGTGATAGTAATTGGTATTTGACTTACCAGAGTCCAGTCCTCCTGCTACTCCTGCCAGGCCCTCTGGATGCATGATCACCAAGACTTGCTCCTCCCATGCTGTTAGTTGTGGGGGAGGATGTGGGGGTCCACCGCCAGTCCTCTGTACAGCGAGTTGGTGTCTTGCTGCAATGGAACGTACCTTCCCCGTAGGTCATTCCACCTCTTCCTGATGTCATCCCTAGTTCTTGGGTGCTGTCCCACGGCGTTGACCCTGTCCACGATTCTCCGCCATAGCTCCATCTTCTTAGCTATCGATATCTGCTGCACCTGTGCTCCAAATAGCCATGGCTCTACCTTGATGATTTCCTCCACCATGACCCTTAGCTCCTCCTCTGTGAATCGGGGGTGTCTTTGTGGTGCCATGGGTTTTGTGTGAGGTGTGTAGGTGAGGGTGTGTAGGGTGATGTGTTGGGGTGTGTAATGAGGGGTGCGTGAGTGGTATATCGGTGTAAGTAATGCGTGGCTCTGGTTTTGTCTGTGGTCTTGGTGTCTGTCTCGTGCCAATGGTTTGTATTCAGGAAATGTGGGTGGGTGTTTTATAGTGATGTGGGTGTGTGTATGGGTGTCAGGTGTGTGTTATTTAAATTGACCAATGTAGTGTTGTTTTGTATGTGTGTGTGTATTTTGGGCGTGTCGCTATGTACCGCCAATGGTTTACCGCCATTGAATGACCGCCCTGGTGATTCGTGGGTCATAATGTAGTGGGTGTTGTTCTGTTGGCGTAACGGTGTGGGTTTTGATACCACCAGTTTATCACTGACGTTTGGGGTGGCAGAATTGTGTCTGTGGCTGAATAGTGATGGAATGGTGTATGTGTGTCATAATATGGTGAACGGATATCTGCCGTGGCATCGGTAGGTTGGCGGCAGTCTGTGTGGCAGTAAGTGGGATTTACCACCAATGTCATAATGAAGGCCAAAGTCTGTAGACAATATAGATGTACAGTTCAGGCTTAGGGCAAACCATATGGACACTAACCCTGAACTGTACATAGTGGCCTGTTGTAAGCAATGGCATACCCCCTTGTAACGTGTGATCTGAACAGGTGCTAACCCAAGGACACATGAATGATGCATTGGCAAACCTTTGAACTGCCGGTGTCAATTTTCCTGTCACCTTACCAGATGACCCCCAACTTGCATCCATGATGCCTGGCAAGGGCTTGATGTAGCTCTAGGGGTGGCAAAGTGGTGGATTGCATACATTGCACTGCTTATTGACTATGGCATAGGGATTTGGGACTTGTTGGGCCACTACTATGATGAAACAAATGTCGCACAAGGATGCAGTAGTTCAGTTACCTCTGGGCCCTGATGGTCAACAACAGTTAGCCGTTAACCCAGTGACATGTACATGATACCGTAGATGACAGGTAGGAGGTTTCGTCTTGATTTGGAGACTGATATTGTTGTGGCATGTGTGGTGGATAGCATGTGTCATCTGAGGATGCTGTGTACATTGTATGTTTGTTCTACCTCTACCCAATGCTGTATTTGATGCCATGTTCTCCCCTTGTTTTAGCTGCCACTATGACCACAGCACAGAAACATGCATTTGAAAAGAGGGCAGAACTTTACCACCACATCATGGAGGTTCAGGCCAGGTACCAAAGGATGGCCAAGAAGTATTGGGGAGATAAATCTGCTGGGGCGTGGCTTGCATTTCCACATGGGGAACCTCCGGTACAGGCCACAACTGTGCAGGCCAGATCGGGTACAACACCTGGGGTCAGGTGGCCTCCGTTGGCCATACCTCCTCCGCATCATCTGCACCTCTCCTCACTGTAAAAGCCACCTTCAGCAGCCACATCCTCTACCTTTGAGGCAGACATGAGAAGGGGCATGGCAGCCATGATGGCAAAGTTGGACCATTTGGAGAAGGACAATGCCAGAAACTACAAGTTATTAAGGTACTAGAGGAAAAAGCTTAAGAAGATTTTGTTGCAGAGCCTCTCAGTTGCTTCCCTTCTCCCGTTTTCTATTGTTATCTGTTTTAGTGGGTTTTAGGTGGGTAGTAGTAGGTTAGTTAAATAGGTTAGGTTAGTTGTAGTCTAGTGCAAATATAGTTGGGGGTGACTTTTAGTATTTTTATTTTATTTTTGGGGGGGGGGGCAAGGGTTATGTATGGGTTTCTATGTTTATAAACAAATATCTACAAAACATATTCCCCCCCCCAAAAAATATATATATATGTTTAGGATTTAGCTTAAGTTAGTATATGTGTAGCCTTAGTTTATGTTGTCCTACTCACATATGGTCTCTTATGGGTTGTTGTTTAGTGTGTGGAGTTAAACGTTTAAGAGAAGTTCAGATTAGGATAGATAGCTGTAGTGGTAAATTAAGATTAGTTAGTATAGGTTAGTATAGTATAGGGTAGTGTATAGGTTAGATTTTAATAAGGTGTTCTTATAATGTTTAAATAAATCCAGTTACTTTTAGACAATTATGTCTCCATATTGATTGAGTGTCTGGGTGTTCTCATGTGTGAACTGGACAAGTTAGAGGAATGCCTTAGGGTATGCTTTATGTATTGATTTCCATGTATGAAAATGTGTAACCCCTATGATCAAGGAGCTGTCAGAATGGCTATAATATGACATCAGCTACTCAAAACGTTTGCCATCCCAAGTACCAGACATTCACATTGTGTATGTATACAGAATCTTTGACACGTTAGTGTGGAACTTCAACTGTCATCCCAGAGGTCTGTCACAAATAATGTTCAAAAGTGTGGTACATATTACATCAAATAATTGTATCCTTTCACACTGATAGTTGCCCGTCACTGATGAAATTTACCTCTTCTGTTCCACACATATTAGTCGTACTGGTGCTCTTATGTGGGAATATTCCTGACACTTGCTTCTGACCCATACATGCCATATGTAAACTTTCATGGATAGCTGTTCAATACATGTTTTGAAGGCTCTGCAATGTGGTTGTAGCCAACAACACCAAAAGTCACCTTTTTCATGTTACAGTCCTAGTGTTTGGCTTTCTGTCTGACAGGAAGCCACACATGTAAATAGGTTCTGTTCTCATTGACTTAGTTTCACACAATGTATACATTTAGATGAGTTAATGGATCACAGAATGATACATGTGATTATGGTGATTTATATACGTCTGCTAATGTATATTCCTATGCAATACAATGTCCAGTTCACAAACCCCATGAGAGATCCTGAGCCATTTGTTGTATGTTCAGAGTCCAAGAGTCAGGGACATCTCAGGAGACATGGGTAGGAGAACTGTGCATTAGTGAGGAGGTGTCCAAATTGGCAATATGTAGGAATTGAGACAATGACAGTCGATAGCAGAAAAGTCAACAGTGGTTGAGAGAAGAGGGTATATTGCCAGCTGTCACAGCACTGGTATGATCTTAAGCACAGAATTAAGGAGATACTGTCCATGTGGCACAGACTGGTACTACCGGGTGGTTTTCCGTATATATGTTGTTCCTTCCACATCTTCATCCACTTATGTGTGTGTGGTGCCTCCTGTGCCATGGGTGGTGCTATTGTTGAGGTTAAGGGGCCCACACACACATCAGGGAATAGAGATGTGGAGTCAAAGTTCCTGGCAGCTGCCATTTGTGGGAACACATAAGGCATTACTGCAGCAAGGAGGAACTGCTGATTTCTCGACACTGCTGTAACTTCACGGCAGTACGCATCCATGTTTCCCCTGAGGGAGACCACTTACTGCTGTTTGAACTCCAGACTATTCTGTATAGCCCCCAGCCTGTTGTCTATCATGCTGCTGCCAATTTGGGAGGGCAATTGTTGTAGCCTTTTCCTCAAGACAGCAGCAATGTCGGCCAGGGATGCTGGAGTCCACGTAGCAGGCAGTGGCACCTCTGATAGCTGCTGAGTTGTCCTTTGAACTGAGGCACCTCTGCACTCTCTCTAGGCTGCCTGCCAATGTTCTCCACCCCCACCTGCACCTGCTTGGCCAGCTCCCACTGGACTCCTACCACTGTCCTTTGAAAGGTGATGTCTGCATTCTCGAAGTCCAGGGCTGTGGCAGGACTGGTTGGTGCTCTGTGTGGGTCATGTGGAGACCCTGCAATGCTGTGTGTCCTCCCTGTGACTGGAGGTGGTGTCTGGAGGGAACCTAGGACATCCTAAAGATTCTCTTCATTGATTGTTGGCAGCTGGTCATTCATGTCATCTGTGAAATCCAGGACAAGCAGATTGGCTGAGGTAAGGCATCATCCTCTGCATTGAGATGGTGAAATGTAAATCTTTGACTATGGTGGCTGTTGACATGGCTCATCGTTTATTTGCTACTGGAGGCTTACATACCTCAGGTTGTAGTTGTAAATTATGCGTTTCATTATGCATCACACATGGGTCAACCTTTCAAGGTATTTTGTGCATTGATCAAACACCACCAACCTCCTTGTAGGCTCCTTGCCACTGACACCATTGTGGCACGTCATTTACCTTCCTATTCACCATGGTGGACATTCCCACAGGAGTATAATGTGTGCTGTCACTCTTTTGGTGCTATAATGCATTGGCACCATGAATGATGGCACTAGAGCAGCAAAGCACAGGTAGGTCTATTGCTTACAATGCTTGTGTTACTTTGTCATCGGCCTTTAGCAGGCCCCACACATGTGCTAATTGGATGGGATACTGCAACCCTTATGGATTATCTCTCCCATTAGTTTGTCCCTCCCTACATCTAGGACATTTCCTTGTATACAACATATCGGCCACAGGCATATGTTGGTGTAAGGATGTAGAATGTGGATCAGTGCATGCATTGTGAGACTTTGTTGATGTGGCACAAGGGGAATGTGCAGCATGGATCCACATGGGCAACTATTTGTATTATGGTACAGTTGCATTATGGGCCAGTGACATTGTACCAGCTGTGCAATTTTGATGCCACTTGTGCCAGTTCTGATGCAGGTAGATGTCCCTTTATGCAGAACACCAACTATTCACACAACGCAGACAACCTTACATGGTGATAATGAAGCAACTTGTACAGCAGCACAAATGATGGCAACAGACATGCCCCATGTGTTTTATGAGTTCACTTTTGTGCCCATTCCCAAATGGCGCATGGAAGTGTGGGAAAGTTGTTGTTGGTCCACCCTGTGAAGTTTAGGCCCTGATTTTTCTCAAGTGGCACTGCTCGGTGCAACAGCAATATAAGTTGCACGCACTGCGCCACTTTTGAAACAACAGGATGCACCATGTTTACTGGAATACCGCAAACCCCTGCATTTCCCCCAGCACATGCGCAGGTTTGTTCTCCCTGCACCAACGCAGGCATCCTTGCACCATAGTGAAGGGGTGCCTGCATTGAGGGGATAGATTGTTTATATGCAGAAAGGTGTCCCTTCCTGCACATGAAGAATATATCATTGCAAGGAGACATTTCTATGTATGCTGCATCATGCAGCACACATGAGAAGGGCAATGACAGAAGGAGGAAGGAAAGAATTTTGCCTTGCTGCACCATGCTGACACCACCCCTGGCTTGGTTTTGACTTCTGTCACAGTCTCTGATTAACATGATGTGTTTGATCTGTCAACAACAATATGCTATTAGTGGAGTTGTAACACAGCCACAACCACACTAATTGCATGTCCCTTCCAGGCAATGTGTTGCGTATTTACAAGGTGGTGTAAAGACACAGTAAGTGGCTTAAGACCATGTTGTGTATATGTCGGAGTGCATTTCGCCACCAGAGCGTCACTACAAGTGTGGCTTGGATGGTGACGGGGCATTTTGATTCAGGGCCTATGTGTCCGAATGTGACCCCTAAGCATGCATTGAGTGTGTCCTATGTGCCTCCCTCTTTTGTCATTTGTGAGATTCCAGATAGTTCCCCCCCTGCAACTGACCCTACATTTGTGATAGTTCTTGGTAGTCTGTGCTGACCTGCGACTCCAGTGACCAGCTCCTCCAGGATGACTGCTGCCACCATTTTCTCCAGCTCACCAAGGTCCTCCTGGGGTGTAGGACTTCCACCTCCAGTCTGCAGTGCTGCCTTTCAGTTCCTGGCCAGTTTCTCCTTAGTTCTGTGCTTGCAGTTATGCCAGGGCTTCTTGGAATCGGTGACAGTCCTCTTCACCTCTGCCACGCTGTTGACTTTGTCTACTATTGCCTAACATATGGCCTCTTTTCTACCTATTGGCAATTTGGAGGTGACGAAGAGCTGGTGTTGATGCTGCGTCACCTCTCTGACCAAGATGTCATGCTCCTCCTCACTTAAGCAACACTTCTGCTTCCTCTTCTCCTTCTCCTTCTCCTGGGTCTTTTCTGGACCCTCCTGGTTGGTACTTGGCTGATTGGGATCTCCCTGGAGTCTCTCCTGGCCTACATTCTCCATCTTGACTTCCCAAATGTTTTTTTCTTGCTTGCGCATTTTTTTTTTTACACTTATGTGCTTAAATATGCTGCTAACACGTTTTGCGTGAAAAAACGTGCTTCAAAATGGTCTAACTCCACTTTTGCAACATTAGCGTAATTTTTTCATACGGCATGTTGCAGTGGTTAGCGTCATTTTTTTAATGCTAACCATTCCTTAGCACCATTGTGGTTCATTTTTAAAATGTGGCACACAGATGGCACTAGGGTATGGCGTTAGTTCGCTGTAAATTATTTGACGCACAACTGCGCTAGTGCAGTTAAGAATAATTTTTGTTAAATTTGGGCCTAAGTTAGGAAAAGTTAGTAAAGGGAGAAATATGTCACAAAAAACAAAAAAGAGCCAAAAACAAAATACACACCACAAATACACATGCTAAGGAAATAAATGTAATACAGGGGAGAAATAGTTGTATAAAGTTAGGATGGCCAAGATAAAGTAGGGATTAAAAGTAGGCCCAGCAACATGCACAGAATAGAAAATAAAAGATGGCTGCATGCGCAGGTGACTGTGTGGTGCCGTACGTGCTCGCGTTCTGTTAGACTTAGGGCCTTTGGTTGGCAGTCAGGTTACCCCCATCCAAGCAAAGACACTCACTCTAGTCAGGGTAAAGAAGAATCACCTTAAGTTAACCCCCGCTCACCCCTTTGGTAGCTTGGCACAAGCAGGCAGGCTTAACTTCAGAAGCAATGTGTAAAGTATTTGTACAAACACACACAGTAACTCAGTGAGAACACTACAAAATGACACAACACAGGTTTAGAAAAATAGGTAATATTTATCTAAACAAAACAAGACCAAAACAACAAAAATCCAACATACACAAGTCAAGATATGAATCTTCAAAAGGATAAGATTCTTAATCGTTAGAAAACAGTGAGAATGCTGTTATTACACAAAGTACCTGGTTAGCATAAAAAATAAAGCCGCATGGGTGAGCGTGCATCAGAAAAGTCAGCGATGCGTCGATTCCTTACTCGCAAGTGAGGCCAAGCGTTGTTTCTTTCTCTGGTCAGATCAGTGATGCGACGTTCTTCTCCCTCGTCACGTTGCGTCGATCTTCCAGCCGTGATGTAGGTGGAGCGTTGATTCCAGCCGTGAAGCCAGCGGTGCGTCGTTTATCAGCCGCGTAACGGAAGGTGCATCGAAAATGTCCCCGCACAGCAGTCTGTGTGTGGATTTTCAGTTCTTGTCTGCCAACGTCACCTTTCAAGGGTCCAGGAACTGGATAGGGCACCACTTTTGCAGGGCAGGAGACTCAGCAGGGAGTCCAGGTGCTGGCAGGGGAAGTCTTTGGTGGATCTTAGACTTCAACAACAGGAAGCAAACTCAGTTCAAGCCCTTGGAGATTCTTCTCAAGCAGGAATGCACAACAAAGTCCAGTTCTTTTCCCCTTTCACAGGCAGAAGCAGAAACTGAACTGCAGAATAGCCCATCAAAGCACAGTCACAGGAAGGGGCAGCACTTCTTATCAGCTCTTCAGCTCTTCTCCTTGGCAGAGGTTCCTCTTGATTCCGAAGTGATCTGATTTTCAGGGGTTTTGGGTCCACTTCTTATACCCCTTTCTGCCTTTGACATAGGCCTACTTCAAAGGGAAGTCAATGTTGTTTACAAGATCCTGCCTTGCCCAGGCCAGGCTCCAGACACACACCAGGGGGTTGGAGACTGCATTGTATGAGGGCAGGCACAGCCCTTTCAGGTGTAAGTGACCACTTCTCCTTCCCCTCCAGCCCAGATGGCCTATCAGGAAATTCAGGCTACAGCACAGCTCCCCTTGTGTCACTGTCTAGAGGAGAGGTGCAAACAGCCCAACCGTCAAACTGACCCAGACAGGGAATCCACAAACAGGCAGAGTCACAGAATGGTTTAAGCAAAAAAATGCCTACTTTCTAAAAGTAGCATTTTCAAACACACAATCTAAAAACAAAGTTTACCATAAGATGTATTTTTAAATTGTGAGTTCAGAGACCCTGAACTCCATATTTCTATCTGCTCCCAAAGAGAATCTGTACTTTAATTTAATAATATTTAAAGGCAGCCCCCATGTTAACCTATGGGAGGGATAGGCCTTGCAAAGCAAAAAACACATTTGGCAGTATTTCACTGTTAGGACATATACAACACATTAGTATATGCCCTATGTTAAACATACACTGCACCCTGCCCATGGGGCTACCCAGGGCCTTCCTTAGGGGTGCCTTACATGTATGAAAAGGGAAGGTTTAGGCCTGGCAAGTGAGTACACTTGCCAAGTTGAGTTGGCAGTTTAAAACTACATGCACAGACACTGCAGTGGCAGGTCTGAGCCATGCTTACAGGGCTACTTATGTGGGTGGCACAACCATTGCTGTAGGCCCACTTGTAGCATTTGATTTACAGGCCCTGGTTACCTCTAGTGCGCTGTACTAGGGACTTACTAGTAAATCAAATATGCCAATCAGGAATAAACCAATTACACGTACATTTTACATAGGAGCACTTGTACTTTAGCACTGGATAGCAATGGTAAAGTGCCCAGAGTATCAAAAACAGTCAAAACAGAGTCCAGCACACATCAACAACCTGGAAAACAGAGGCAGAAAGTTTGGGGAGACCACGTCAAGGATGCCAAGTCTAACACTTTGCAACACAGAGCGTGTGACTTGCACCAATCAGGGTGAATGGGAGGCCGAGCACAACGCCGCCCGCTTGCACAGAGTTAGGTGGAGTTGATAGAGTTTTTTCTCCACTCCATAGAATTCCATGTAGCAGAACTCCGTGAACTCGGCCCAGGCCTAGTTTTGAGCAGACACATGTCTACATGTGAAAAAGAGGTACCTGCATTATCTCCATGTTATCAGGCATTTTTGTATCAAACATGCCCCATTTGAGGATTGGATCAGTATAATGCTTCATCACAAATGTAATGTAGGACCTATTATGACATGGCATAGTATGCAGTTATGATAAAGTTGATGTTTCAGACTTTACATTGGTAAGTTGGTACACTGACAATATGATAATGAGCATTTGCTCCAAAGGACTGGAAACATGTATACAATGGCATCAATCCTTACCTGAAATATGTTAGAAATACGTTTCAACAGCAATTCAAGCCAGTTCATGTAGACAGTAGCAGATTGTCATGAAGCCTCACTCCTCCATAAATGTGCATGTAAGCCAGTCTGTGTCAACCAACATGAATTCTTATGCCAAACTGCATTGATTGAAACAGTCCGGAATGTGTCCACATTGGTGACAGAGTTACACATACCCCAAATTACATTTGTATTCTTAGTTATGTCCATATGAGTAATCAATGATGGTGAGAAAACCGATACTTGAAAGGACATGTGCAGATGGAAGGTTATATCACATAGATGTTGGAGTATCCCATCTTGATGAGTCAATTACAAACCCAAACGTAACTATTTTGGAGATGTGGATAGGTTCTTGCTCTGCACTGAAGTGGGTTAGGAATGTATCCAGGTATATGTATTTACTCTTGCTATTGAATCCATTTGTCATGCAGAGAAATAAAAGTGGATGAGAGATAAAAAGCATTGCATGGTGAATTTTTAGACTGCGAGGAACTGGTTTGTGTAATTCCTTCCTAGGTGCATGAGACACTAATGATAAAGAAGCCAAGTTTGAGGGCCTTTATGTTGGTTTAATATGTAGACTTGGCAATGTTTTTTTAGCAAAGTTCATGTTCCATTCTATTTACCCAGATACGCTCAAGCTGTTGTATCTGTGTTTTCAGCATCATCTAGGCAAGGTGAAGGTGACAGCGGTCATGTTGGCGGGGAAGAAGCTAGGCACTCAATCAATCACAGCATTTGGAAAGCATAGAACTATCACCCCTAAGGGTATCCGGTCGCAGTCCTTCTGAAGTCTATCTGGTTGCTCTCCTTCTGAAGTCTGCCTGGGAGGGAGCTGTTGGGAGGTGGAGGGGCAGGCTGTTCTAGGACTTGGCTGCTATGTAGGAGAAGGAGTGGCCTCCGCTGTGGCTGTGATGGATGCGGGCATGTGTGCAGGGTTTAGCGAGGTGGAGTGTAGTTGTCTTGCTGGGAAGTAAAAGTTCAGTCGATGGTTGATATAGGAAGGCCCTAGGCTTTGGAGAGCCTTGTATTTGAATCCTCTTCTGGACGGGAAGCCGGTGGAGGTACCTGAAGTGTGGGGTCATGCTTGAGCACTTGGGGAGGTTGAGCATGACTCTGGCTGCAGTGTTCTGTAGGATCTGGAGTGTTTTAAGTAGCTTGGAGAATACTCTGGTGTAGAGAGCATTGCTATAGTTTCTATAGTCAAGGTGGCTTGTGACCTGGGCGTGCATTTTTGGTGTCGGTAGGGATCTATTTGAAGATTCAGCAGAGCATATGGAGAATGTAGAATCAGGAGGAGGCGACTGAGTTTACTTGTCGATTCATGGATAGTTGGAAGTCGAGGATGATGCTGAGGTGTGCCTGGTCAGATGGAGAGGGTATTGGTCTGAGTTTTGCTGGCCACCAGCTGTGGTCCCATACAGAGGTGTTCTTTCTGAAGATCAGGACTTCTGTTCTGTCAGTGTTTAGTTTGAAGCAGCTATTTTTCATTCATGTTGCTACATTGGCACTGTGGTACTGGTGAAGAAACTTTTGACACAGAGGAACCCAGTGCCACAGAGGCTGAGGGGACTGGCACAGATACCAACAGTGACCTAACATCATCCTCGGAGGCTTCCACAGTCCCTAGTGGTGGCGGACCCTAGTGCGACAATTCCACCGGCATTGTTGTTCATCACCCACATTTCCATATCCACCCTCCCTCTTGCTCCCCTCCAGTTGCATGTGGCCATCCCCTAAAAGGGTTTGCATCACCTTTGCTGCAGGCACCTCCCCCATTCCCCTGTCTACCAGGCTGTGCTCAATGAAGAAGCTATTGACCTACTGCTGAAAACTCTCTGTAGGCCAGACTGCACAACTGAATGTCATCCAGGGGCTTAGTGGGCAGATTACACAGATGCTATCTTACCTCAATGGCATTCACAGTGCTATGTCTGGCCTACAGAGGTCATTCCAGTGTCTGGCCTTCTCATTGACAGTAGCCTATCACCCATCCCTATCTCCTGCCCCAACTCCCACCTCTTCCCCATCCCAAATCCCTCTTCCCAGCCCTATACAAAGAACACTCACATATTTGCACGCCCCCACACAAACACACACAAGCAGCACATCCATACATGGACACAAACACAGCAAGAAGCACAGGCACACACACACACACACATACAGAAACCACAATCCCACCACCACCAGATGCATCCCCACAGACACCACACCCATCATGACACAGATATCCACACCCACCACCACCAAAGCTGCAGGCATGACACCCGCCACAACACAAACTTCCACACCCACCACCCGACACACATGCACAAGCACATCCACAGGCACCATAACCACACACCAACATCCACATCCACTACCACCAACAGACACATGCACATCAGACACTACCACTCACTCTAACCCCCAACCTGAACTCCCTGCCAACCACTTACCCATTTTACTAACGAAGACCTTCTTTTTTCCCTGACCCCTTCTATATCCCAAACCACCCCTGCCAAATGTCTTTCCACCCCTTCGACACCCCAACCCACCCCTCCCAACACCCCAAACCACCCCTCCCAATTTATATCTAACCATCCAAAATGTCTTTCACAACCCAACTCACCTTTTCCACACCCCAACCCACCCCTTCCAAGCCCAAACCCACCCTCCCAAATCCAAACCCAAGCATCCCAAACCCAATGCTATCCCTCCCAAAGCCACCTCTCCCAAACTCAGGGATCCCACCCAAGTAAGATCATTCAGTTAGGAAGCAGATTCAGGGCCTGAATTGTGGACAATTTTGATTGTATTCATTGATGATGAAATACAAATTAATTAAATTTTGAATGCCTTTGTCCTGGCCTTTTAATTGTTATTAAGTGTTTGCTGATTATGTTATTTCTGCTAATGGGTGTGCCAGCACTTATTCTCATTTGTAACAGTGACAAATATGTTTCCATTTTTAGATATCTTTGGAATGCATACATTAGTGTTGTACATTTATGATGGACATGTTAATTTTGGTGCAAGCATCCATCATGGAAACTTACACCAAAATTATATGTTTCAGTTTTTATGACTGTATAATGCATGTGTGTTTATTTTAACAGGGAAACAGCCATTACTACGCAGCTGTTTCCCGAGTAGCCTTTACCATGTATGCGTCATTACAATGAATAGCCTTTATCATGCATACCCTTACAACAATACAACTATGCGTTGTAATGCTGGTGAAGGCTATTGGCGTTGTTAGAGGAAACAGAAAGATCATTCAGTTTCCTCAGAACGACCTGTGATGTGCCTTAGTAGAAAGGTAAAGGGGATTGGTTCTGTGGTGGGGGTTGATGTTTTAGGGAGTGGGTGGGGGTGGTGGGGTATGTTTTAGGGTGGGGGTAGGAGTAAGGTGAGAGGGTTTTCGGTGGGGGTTCTGTTTTAGGAAGGGGGTGAGTGGTTATGTTTTAGGGTAGGGGTAGGAGTAAGGTGAGTGGGATTGTGTCTCGGGTTGGGTACTGGCTAAGGAAGGAGCCTGGGGTGGGGGGGTTACGTTTTAGGGTGGGGTAGGTATTCAAGTTAAGGGCAGGGCGATTGGGTCTGAGGGTGGGGGTACTGTTTTAGGGAGGGGTGGGGGTTTCGGTTTTAGGGCTGGGGTGGTTTTCAGGCTTGGGGGTATTGGGCCAGGGAGGTACTGTTTTAGGGAGGGGGTTATGTTTTAGGGTGGGGTTTTCAGGTTAAGTGCAGAGGGGTGTTGGGCTTGGGGGTGGGGGACTGTTTTATGGAGGGGCGGGGGTAAGTTTTAGGGCAGGGGTAGGTGTTCAAGATTAGGGCGGGGGATTGAGTCTGGGGGTGGGGGCACTGTTTAAGGAGGGATGGGGAGGCGGTTAGCTTTGAGGGCAGTAGTAGTTTTCAGGCTTGGGGGTACAGGGCCTGGGGGCACTGTTTTAGGGGAGTTATGTTTTAGGGTGGGCGGTTTTCAGATTAAGTGCAGAGGGGTTGGGTTTAGTGGGGGGACTGTTTTAGGGAGGGGGCAGGATTGGGGGGTTAGGTTTTAGCACAGAGGTAGGTTTTTGGGATTAGGGCGGGGGATTGGGTCTGGGGTGGAGGTACTGTTTTAGGTAGGGGTGGGGATGACGGGTTAGGTTTTAGGGCGGGGTGGTTTTCAGGCTTGGGGGATATTGGGCCGGGGGTTACTGTTTTAGGGAGCAGGCGGGGGTTATGTTTTGGGGTGGGTGGTTTTCAGGTTAAGTGCAGAGGGCGTTTGGAATTGGGGGGGTGGAGGAACTGTTTTAGAGAGGGGGTGGGGTTAGGTTTTAGGGCAGGGGGTAGGTTTTCAGGATTAGGGTGGGGGATTGGGTCTGGGGTGGGGGTATTGTTTTAGGGAGGGGCTGGGGTTAGGTTTTAGGGCAGGGGGTGATGGTTTTTGGGTTTGGGGGGGGTATTGGGTCGGGGGGACCCTTACCATACATATGCCTTTAAAACACATGCTATTAGAACGTAATTAATTGTAAAGGCATGCGTAGTAAGACATATGTGTAGTAATGGCATTCTCTATGTAACACATTCCTGCTAACGACATGCATTGCAATGGAATGCATGGTTCCAACATACAACCACTTTAACATGATGTGTTTATAATATACACATACGCAATAAACAGGGAACCTGACACTTAAGTTAAATGACATCTGTTGCACAAACCAAGGGTACATATGACCTCCATACATCTCTGACCTGTTTGCAGTTTAGAGTTAACATTGGTTGTACATTCTGTGTATGCCCACATGTAACATTTTGTGGTGCAATTGCTACATTAACATGGATTTCTGTAGTTCCGATTGTGTATACTGTTTGTGCATATGATAAGATTTTATCGAAAATTATTGCACACACCAGGCTGGACACATTTCGAGTTAGGATTGTTGTGATTTTTTGTGTAGGTGTCCATTGCCATGAACGGAGTTAGTAACGAATTGGTGAGTGTTTCTGATATATCGAGGTGTGTTATTAATTTCTTTTTCTAATCACATCATTACAGCTATATGCACTGCACATCACTGTACTCTTGTTTGCAAGTATTTGTTATACATGCACGAGTCCTGTGCTACTGTACCCTGACAATTCTGAAGATGACAGGTAATAAGGTGACTTGTCTTCTGTTCCGGCAATGATGGGGTTGATTTTCATCTTGATCCTGGAGCAGCAGCAGGACTTGTCTGACTGGGTTCATGGCACCAGGAAATGAGAAAAATCGGGAAAATGTGAATTTCATCCTTTTATCCCCCCTAATCCACTAACTCAGGTGTGGTGGTTTAGCCTCCACAGTTGCGTCTGCAGGAAGGCACATCGCGATTGGGTTGGCGATAAAAGTGGCCAGAGCCCCGCCGTCAGTGGCTTTTCTCTATGGTGCCATTGATGCGGGTGGTGATTCATGGCAGCAGTTCGTCAGCGGCCTTTCGCCTACGGACCCGCCAACATCTAAATAGAGTGGGCGAACTGCCTATTAGGTGGATTGCCAAATCTGACAGAAAATTTGCAGTGGGACCATTACCGCCAAGATCCAAATCAGGCTCTAAGTGTCTAGCCCAAAGTTTGGCTCAGAAGTCCTCAGCTGGTTGAATTGAATTTCAGCATGCCAAATACCATACCAAGGCTGTATAGTCATGATTTAACCTGATGCCCTTTTAATCCACCACCACACACTCCTTGCCCCTTTATCTTACTCTTGCTGTTTTCTTTTCATTCCTGCGTGCTCCATTTGTCTTTCTCTTTCTCTGGGTCAGAGTCTGATGAGGAAAAATAAGCGCTGGTACCCTAAAATGAGTACCCCTGGGCCCCACCTGAAAACATCCTCTCAAATTAAGCACTGTTTTATCTGCATTTGGGGCACACCTGGTTAGATTTCCCAAGTCTGTAGATCTGCCAACGGACTTGAAGGGAATAAGAGAAGACTACCCAGTCTAAGTAGACACAGAAGCCCTCATTACGACTTAAGGGCTTTGGTCTGATCCCTTTGCAAACAGTTTTCTGCTCAGGGATCATAAATGTGAGTTGTGTGATCATTAACAATAGGATACAACATGATGAAACCTTCTCTGAGGACATATTGGTGATCCTCCAAAAGGATGCTGGAAGGTATGTATTCATTAGATTGCAAGTCCACACATTTCTCATAACCAGGGTCAACTGGTTACGAATGTGCCATTAGCTAGGACTTCTGAGTCGGCATTTTAGCTTCTTTGATATAGGTGTTACTTGCCCATTTTGTAGTCGGCTCGGAAATTTATCTTATTTCAAGGAGATAATAATGATGTTCCACCAATATGGAGTAAATAGATGGGGGTTTGCTTTTATGATATTTGCTGGAACTAGATCTCTGAAATAGGAGAAGTCAAATCATTATTTTTTTAATACCTTCAGCTGATGTTTTGTGGGATTCCAATGTGTTATGTGTTCTGGGCATGAAAATCGATTTTAAAAATCTTGCCCAGTAATGAAGGGGACTCCGGGCCTCTTACATCCATATTCTCCAAAATGAATATGAACAGGCTTTCGGGGAGAGTGGTGTTTACAACGACGCCATACACTTTAATAAAGCCTAAATCATACAGGGACAGCACAGGATTACATAACATAAGTAAAATTTAGTTTTCTAATAACATAACCTCCCAGATACTGAAATGACCTCTCATACAGCACATCCCAACCACCCAGCCATCTTACTGGGCTGCTTATGCACCCAGCATTTAGCAACAGGTGCACCATTTGGTCCCAAAGACACACATACTAATACTCACACCTTACTCAGGCTGTAGCACAGTCCATCTTTACTCGCTTACCATGCTACCTCAGACAGGATACTGCAATATTCAAATCAGCATTGGTCTTGCTTCAATAGAAACAGGGCAACCTGAACTGCCAGGTCAGCTCCTCCCTCCAAGGGAACACAATCAACCACAAGCTGGTTTCATCCTATTTAAACCTTGTCAGTGGGTAGCAAATTGAGTCCTTATGGCCTAGTCAACACAGCACCCATGTCTGGGGATACACGTTGCATTAAAGGTGTCACATGGAGCAAAACAAAAATTATTCAAGTAATCGTAGCTCCTGGTAAATATTTGGGAGCGCATTGTTTTTTTTTCTGACCATGCCACCTAAGATAGGAACCAGCCATATGCAAATCAGCTTTTGTCCTGATCCAATAGGAATAGTCCAGTCTGTCCTGTCCAGCCAGGGCCCCTCTGAACAAAAACGCAAGCAGCCTGAGACTGATTTCTGACTGTTTGGGCCTTGTCAATAGAGTGAATGGAAGAGTAATCACAGGACTCATATCTGGGGACATCCATTATAGTTATGGCGTTACACATCAGCCGGAAACCAGCCACTATACAGAAGGGTTTCTCAGAGGTGTGCGGGATTGAGATGTGCGAGGGGCACAGATACTTTGATATCAGACTCACAAAGGGTGACACAAGAGAAACGTGCATGAGATTAAAAAAAACTACTTATTTCAGTGGGCTTGCTTCCTTGAATCCTTGAATGTTGAAAATAAATGCAATGAGCAAAGATTCCCTTGTATTTTCTGGAAACATTTGCGTACATTTTTACAAATTTGATATAGACTTGGACTGCCGATTTGGATTTACTCTGCTAAACGTTGACCTTATTTGATTCATTGGTTTATTCCTATGACACTATTCTTAATACTATAACACAAGCCCATGATTTTTTATCGTTTGCTTCTAGGCTCCTGTGCAATCGGTATTGCTACCTGGATCATGTGTTTTCCCATAAAGTGTCCATGCAACAGATAAACACTCTGGACGTGATTTAGAGTTTGGCAGACAAGGTGTTGGGGTACACTGTCCTCCAAACTGATAGTCCACCCACTTTGTTTAGTGCTTGGCAGACTGTCAACACAGACTCGCGCTGCATACCTTACACTAGCAGCCCGACCGGACTTGTAGCTGTCTCTGTAAACACATCAGATCTTTTGCCCTAATTAGAACAAATGGTCTGATGCAGTTTTTTCTCTTCAGTACTGCTAGGAAAAGCCAGGTAATCCCAAGAGAAAAAAATAAAAATTTTCTCCACACCGAGGCAGAAAACTTACAGGGTGTCAGTCAGTTTTTGTTTTACAAAAGCAAATTCGTGCTTTGGAGGTCATTGTTGAAAAACAATAAATTTGTTGAGCGGTTGCAAAAACATGGCAACTGCTCATCAATGTTTGAATGCCTTCAGAGAAGGTGGAAACTCCTTTTAAAACATGAAGCTTTCCAGCAGTCACGCAGAGATTTCTAAATATCATAGCTTAAATCAAGTGCTCTGTCACTTACTAGACTGACAATTGGGTATGATTTTATAAGTACATACCACATACCATATATGTGTCAAATACTCCTTTCTGTTGTAAGAAGAGATTTATCTTTATGGAATTGGTAGACCTCATCTAAAACATCGCTACAGTGAAACTGTCAATGTCATGTCTTCTTTACAAACATCATCCACACCTCTGGTTTAAAACTGAATTGTCTATAGTGAAAAAGGAACTGTCTGTTCACCACGCCACCTGATGAATAAGAACATTTTTCAAACTTTTTACCTGACTGTCAATATATCACGTGACAGGCATGTGATAGTCTCAGCAAATGTGATGTGATAGCCTGAGCAAAGGTAAAATGGTTTGGAATGCTTTCCTGAGCATTTGCAGAGGTCAAATGAATTGCGCGCATTGCTCCCATCAGCTTACACGAGTTTGCTATAGAGAATAATACCAGGAGCATCATGAGGACCAAAATCTGGAGGAGAAGAACCAAGAGGATGAAGAAAAGAGGTGGAGAATAAGTAAAAGGAAGAGGACAATAAAATCATCAAGAAGGCAGGGAACACAATCACCACTAGGAAGATCTGAGTTACCAGGAGAAGGAGGAACCACAGGAACAAATGGACTAAGACGAGTAAAGGTACCACTATAAGGAGGAAGAGGATCACCACAAGGAAAAGAGGAGAAGACCCACCAGAAATACCAGACTAGGAACACAAAGCATCCAGAAGGTTTGAGTATGGGAAGACTAAAACTTCAATGATCAGAAAAACCTATACGAGAAGGGTCAGGTCTAGGGAGAACGAAAGTATCTAGGACACCTAAAACACAAGGATGACCATGACAAGAAAGACCAAGTTGGAGAAGGACTAGGTGGAAGAGGGCCAGCAGAAGGCCAGGGCCTGAAGGACCAAGACCAGATTGACTTTTAGGAGGAGAATCAGGAGGATCAAGTGGAGAACTTGCAAGAGCAGGAGGAGATTCTGGAGGATGAAGTCTAGGAGGTACTGAAGACCAAAACTAGGAAGACAAGAACAAAATGCACTGGATGGGTGATCATGAGCTGTCCAAGGAGGAGAAAAAGGTGGAGAAGAGACAACAGGGAACTAACATGATGATAATTAGGAGGAACAGGTGGAAGGCCAGGTGGAGCTGGTGGAGCAACAGAAGGAGGAGGGGAGAACTAAGAGAAGAAGCAGGAAGACCAGGAGAACTACCTGGACTAGGAATTTCAAGCTCAGATGTACCAGTGCTAGGAAGTCTAAGACAAAATAAACCAGCATGCAGATGAGGGATGGAAGGAGGATGATCAGCACTAGAAGGGCAACAAGGAAGAGCTGGAGGAGAAAAATCAGGACCAGCAGAAATACCAGAAGGAAGAGAAGGATGACTGAAGGAAAGAGATAAGGTCCACCCATGCCAGGAGGATGTAAAGCCCAGCACCTGGAATATATGAAGAGCTAGGAGTAGCAAGAGGACCATGATGAGGTCCAGGATGACTAAATGGAGGAGGAGGAATTGGTGGTTTGCCAGGACTAGCACCTCTAAGAAAAGATGGAGGTCCAGTACCACCAATACCAGGACAGCATGAAGGACCAGGCAAATCAGGACCACATGTAGCCTCACCAATGCCTGGAACAAGAAGGCCAGTAGGGTGTCAGGGCACAAAAGAAGGAGGGCCATAAGCAGGAGGGCCTCAAAAGGGCTAAGAATTGAGTTTGAGTTTTACAAAGCACACTTTTACTTGAGGGTGTCCTGACTGTAATAATTGACAAATCGGTGACAGACGGTTGAAAAAGATGTTTTTCAGGGCTTAGTGAAAAAGAACTTGTAGTTTGAATCTGCATGGATAATGGCAGGTCGTTCCAAGTCTGTGCCGTTATAACTGAAAAATCTTGTCCTACAGTACGCGATTTGTGAAACCTGGGTTGCAGAACTGGAATGCAACTGTCTGATGGTGTAGTATATATTCAATAAATAATTTGTGTAAGTGACCCCATGCACCGCATTGTGGCAATAGCCCAAGTCTTTGAAAACACAACACTTTCTAACTGGAAGCCTTTGCAAATCAATCATATGACAGGAGATAGTGGCAAATCAATCACCAGGAGGAATAGAAGTGATTCTAGATCACAAGTATTAAGACGTGCTCTTAATTGCTAAATCTAAGGGCCAGAGTTAGAATTTGGTGGACAGGATACTCCATCGTAAATCAGACAGAGTACTATATTCCCCAAACTCTCAGTCCACCCTCCTCATTTAGAGACAGGTGGATCATAAGTATTGCATCAGCAGATGCCCAGGTGTCTCTGTAAATGTAGAGCTTTCTCCAATAGCCCAGTAGAGTCAGACCAATTGGAGGAATGGTAATACACCACCCACCCTTTTTGGGGTGAATGTATTGTCATTTTTGTCTGCCTGTCACCTCTAGGTAAAACCCAGCAGTGAGAGTTGGAAAACAACAATGACTCCCCCACTCAGTGTACTCCCACGGTGTGAAGGTCATTAGTTTTTTTGTTTTTCAGAAACAGATTCCTGCTTTGGAAGTTTGTTTCTGAAAAACAAAAAGTAGGAAGCTACTTTATTTGTCAAACTTAAAATCAGTCCCTAAGCCTCTTGTAAATGAGTCCTAGTTATGCCTCATTGGCCATGTCTCCTTCAAAGATACCTATTTCAGCTATGCCCAGTCTCAATTTTAATTTCGAAAGGGGAATTGGAGAATTTTGGTGAATCCACGTTACTCTTCTGATGCAGGGTTTCCACCAAAATCTGCCAATTTCCTTGTGGTGGAGTTTTTTCCCCATTCCAGCAACACGATGACAATGGGAATAATATGAAGCTTCACAATATGAGTTGGCATGCAAGATTTGGTGCCCTCTGGTGTGATTTCCAGCAAGATTTTACAAACGCAGGCAGTCATGGTCAGAGGGCTGCCTTCCAAGTAGATTTTCTACTGAGTGGCAGCAAAGTCGACTAAAACTGGCATGGCGCCATTCACTATACAATCGGAACGTGAGCTGGACAACATGCATTTTATGCCCATTGCTGCAACCCCACAGAATCTTACTGAGTTTTTAAGTAACTGCATGTGATTCCGCAGGTTGAAATTCCTCAGGTTCTTCCCAGGCCTATTTTCAGCCCTAATAAAGTACCTCAGTGAAAATAGATAAATATGATTTGATTGTAATAGAGACACATTGAAAGTCTCTGAACGTCGGGTGTTTTTGAGAGTCTTATAGGCTCTGATGTCCGAAGAGTGGGGCACAAGTATAGCTGCCCTGTGATCTCATGTTCTTTGTATTAACCAAAGCCAATAGTGGATTTCAATCTCCCCCACCAACCACAATTACAGAATTACATTGTGGGACTTGTGGTTTCACTACTTACATTACAATTATGGGCTCAGAATCACATCCTGTAAAATGCGGTTGGATAAAAAGTAAGGCCTTTATGATATGGAGCAATTTTGCAGCTAAACTCTATACCAGTGATGCTCAAAGTACAGCCCTGGGCCACTTGAGGCCCTCATCAAAAAAAGGGAACAAAACATGCGGCTCCCTCCCAGGTGCCTTCTAAAGAGGTTTCTATTAAAATTGGGCCTCCCACCCGAGAGGCGAATCCTTCGGGGCTCCCTTCTTCCCCCCTTAATATTCTTAACATCAGGGATACGGACAGTGATGGGGATGATACTTTTGCCGCTATCGTCAATGATGATGTTTCTGATCATGGGCCTTTGGAGAAAAAGCGGAATATTTCTCCCACTGCAACATTCATCCCTAACATTGACCGATGATTTGGTTGACCAGTTTGGGGAATCCATGTTCGATCATACGTCAATCCACCACCCTAATTCCTCAGAGTGGTTCCCTTCTGAGCATGTCTCAGACAATATTTCCTTCTATTTGAGGCATGCTTTGGACAAGTCCTGTACGAACAAATTAAAGTCAGAATGTCCCAGACCTTCCCTTCCTTCCAAGGTGGCTGAAACCCCCACTATTGATCCTAACATGTTGTTATTTTTCACCAAGTTCAGAAAGGATCCCAAGAAAGGGGTCGATAGAGCCTGGTCTAACTGCTAGGACAGACTTCTTGATCTGGTTGGTCCCTTAACAAACATTTTGGATCTGGCTGATGAGGCAAGAACGGAGGGCAGTCAAGTGGATCCTGAGGCTCTTTCCAGTTGGGCGCAAAGGGCAGTTTGCATGCTTGGCAATGCTAATGCTTATATTTCTCAAGAAAGACAAGAAAGACGCAAGAGTCTTCTACTCAAAATTGACCCTAAGTTGAGTTCCTTAGCAACCAAAGAAGAAGGACCTAAGGCTGAAGGTCTTCTTTTTGGTGATTCCTTCATCAAATAAATGAGTAGATACATGTCAGCCTTTGCCTTTATTGACAAGGCCCAGTCTTCCATGAAAATAATTTTTTCTCAACAGGTTTTTGGCAGGGCTGGCAGAGGAAGGAGTTGCTTTGCCGGCCATTATGCGTCACAAGGACAGTACCCCAACCGAGGTTCCTTCTACCAGAACTCCCAGAAGGACTTCTATCAGGGATACAAACCCCAGTTCGATCCCCAACATTTCTGTGGAGCCCGCCATAGGGGTTTCAAGCCCAAGGGTGATCAACTGGCTTGCAGCAGGGGTTTCAAGCCCAAGGGAGATCAACTTTCAGTTCTGACCTTCCTCTCATAAGAGGCAGACTATCAAGTTGTTTAAATGTTTGGTTGTCTCTCACGTCAGATCCCTGGGTTATACAAACCATCCAGGGTTATTGCATAGAGTTGTATCAGTGTCTCTTCCAGACTCATCTTCCTCATTCTCTTCATTTCAACGACCAGTTTCTGTTCGTTCAGGAGGAGATACCAGCTTTATTGTCAAAACAGGTGATAGAAAGGGTCTCCTTCAATCCTACAGGCTTCCTGAGCACTATATTTCTTGTCCACAAGAAAAACAACAAACATCGTCCATCCATAAACCTAAAGCTGTTAAACGATTTCGTAGTGTATCGTCATTTCAAGATGGGGACTATCCTTCATCTCAGAGATCTGCTCCTTCAGGGTGATTGGTAGGTCCGTTTAGATCTCCAGGACGCCTTTCTCTCGGTTCCTGTTCATCCCGCTTACAGGAAGTTCCTACAGTTCCAGTGGGAAGATTCTTTCTTCCAATTCAAGACACTTCCTTTCGGCCTGTTTTCAGCCCCTTGGTGCTTTACCAAGATTCTCAAGCCGGTAATTTCCTTCCTTAGAGGTCAGGATGTCAGGCTGATTGTTTATCTCAACGACTTCCTTACAATGGCCTACTATAGGTCCCGCCTATTGACTAATCTAGTTCTTTGTTAGAATCTTTTGTTAAGTCTGGGTTTCCTCATCAACCCTCAGACGTTGGTCCTCGAACCTGCCCAGCAACTAGAATTCCTGGGGTTTTTAGTGAATACAGTTGATTCAATTCTTCAGCTCCCTGAACAGAAAGTAGATTTGATAAAGAAAGAGATTTGTTACGCCTTATCCATTCCCCGCACTTCCCTCAGATCTTTGGCTCGGTTGGTGGGCCTTCTCTCTTCCTCCATTCAGGCCATTTTTCCAGGGCCTCTACATTCCAGGGCCCTTCAAAGACAACAAATCCGTCGTCTTAGTCAAAGTCTTGCTTACTCAGACCCAGTCGTTTTGGATTCCGTATCCAGAGAGGAACTCCTTTGGTGGCTCAGTCATTTAGATGCTTGGAACAGGAGAACAATTTTCTCTGCCGCCCCAGATCTTGTCTTAGAGTCAGATGCAAGTCTGACAGGTTGGGCCGCAAGATGCGGTCAACTCTCGACTGGGGGTTCATGGTCCGCTCTGGAGTCAACACTGCACATCAATTGTATAGAGATGCTTGCAGGTTCCTTTACCATCCAGTCCTTTACAAAAGGCAGGGTAAGGTGCACGGTGCTCCTCAGGATGGACAACCTGTCAGCAGTCAGGTACATAAATCGATTGGGCGGTACCAGATCCAAACCTCTAGCTTTATTGGCCAGAAGCCTGTGGGAATTTTGCCTGCAGAGGAACATCTCGGTCAGGGCAGATTATTTACCGGGCAAACTCAATGTTGTGGCCAATTGGTTTTCCAGGCATATTTACGACTCAAGCGACTGGCATCTGCATCCTTCTGTTTTCAATCATCTTTCTTCCATCTTTGGCATAACGTCAATAGACCTCTTTGCTTCCCGTGTCAACACTCAACTTCCTTCCTTTTTCAGCTGGAAGCCAGACCCTTTGGCGATGGCCACTGATGCCTTCCTTCAGTTAGGGACCCCTTCCCCTCTCTATGCTTTCCCTCTGTTTCTTCTTATTGCTCGAGTTCTAGCACAAGTGCGCAGACAACAGTCATCTCTCATCTTGATCACTCCCTTTTGGCAGTCCCAGCCTTGGTATCCAATCCTAGTGGAGGTAGCCTCAGATTTTCCTGTGTTGATTCCTCCCTTTCCCGATCTGCTCTTGAACCCCCAGGGTCTTCCTCATCCCCTGGTCTTAGAGAACGCCCTTCATCTCATAGCTTGGAGGGTTTCGGGACTTCCTGGAGAGCCCCAGGAATTTCAGAGGAAGCTATCCATTTTATCCAGCAGTCCTGGGCTCCAGGCACAACGAAGGTCTATAAATCAGCCTGTTTGGAAAGGGATTCAAATCCCATTCTGGTGGATGTAACCTTGGTGGTTAATTTCCTTGCCTCTTTAGCATCTCAAGGTAAAGCTTATCGGACCATTAATACATTTAGGTCGGCAATCTCTTCAGAGCATATCAAAGTGGACGGAAGACCTATTGGCGAACACCCATTAGTCTGTCGACTTTTGAAGGGAGCACGTTTTGCTGAACCTCCAACTCTTAAATACAATGTCAAGTGGGATGTTAATACATGGCTAAATAATGCTGATTTGTCGCTCAAACATTTGTCTGCCAAATTGACAATGCTTTTGTGTGTGGTATCCATTAAGCATGTTTCTGATGTAAAAGCTTTAGATGTTTTCTGTTTCCGTTATTCCTCTTTAGGTGTGTACTTCCAGGTCAATCGACGCACCAAAACTAATTTAGCATCTGTGCATTATCCTTTTTTCCCTCTCAACCCAAGCTGTGTGTTGGTAACTGTTTGAAGGCTTACGTTTCTCAAACTGCAGATCTTAGAAGCATTTTCTCTTCCCAATTACTTATTTCCTTTCAGAAACCACATAAGCCTGTGTCTGCTCCCACTCTGGCCCATTGGATTAAATGGCTCACGTCCCTAGCGGGTATATCTACCCTTTCCTTTATTGTTCATTCGGTGAGAGGGGCTGCGGCCTCTCACGCCTTTTGGGCAGGGGCTGGATTACACAATATTCTCAGATCTGCAGATTGGTCAAACGTTAACACTTTTAGAACATTTTACTGTAAACCTCTTGATCACCCATTAGACAATGTAATTTCCTTGCTTTGAACAAGCATAATATGAGCCTCCAGTTTTGTAATAAAATTGAGATTTTCCTAGCCTTGGTGTCTGAAATGCTAGATTTTATTAAAGACACGAAAGCGAGTATTATCCTGCCGCAGTTTCATTAACCCTCCCTGTTATTTCCTCTGCGGTTCCTATACCTTCAACCGACACTGCTGCATCCGGCTGATTCACATTCAGGTTCTCTGTGTCCGGCATCACCACATCAAAGTTCCTAGTTGCCAGTTTCTCCTTCTTCGTTCCTGATGGATTCCCTTAAGGATTTCTTATTCGCCCTTTTGACTTTCTATTTGGTTCTGATTTGGCTCTCGGATTATTCTTCTGACTGACTCTCGCAAGAAAAGAGGGCTTGTTGCTCTCAGTCAAGATAGTTGTACTCGTACTCGATGTGTCATTGGTTACCCCCTTAGTGACGTGATATTGTAGTTTTTTTCACAGGGTTTCTGGGATTTGTAGTTCTTGGCTGTAAAGTGAGAAAAGAACGCATAATACTTACCTCCGTGTCTTTAATAAAATGTAGCCTTTCATGAACCAAGGCTAGGAAAATCTCAATTAAAAGTCTACCTATGCCTCAAAGAAAAAACCATGGGCTTATCTGAAGCCCACGCTTCAAAGGCACTTAATGACAGGGGGATTTATATTGACCCTCACAGATTAAAATAGGGAGGTGATTGGAGGTTGACATTAATGTGCTTCGCATTCTGGGTAGAGATCTCTGCTTGACAAAGTATAAGGAAAATTAAAAGTGCATTTAATAATATATGTTTAGATTTTCTATTAATGTGAATACATTTTTTAATATTTATTTTAAATGTAGAGCAAAATTTAAAATGCTACAAAACTTTTTTGAAATGTCTTTAATAAACGAATTATATTAAATTAAAATTATTTTTCTGAAGTTTAAATTAAAAAATACATTCTCTCAAAGAAACAAATATTATGCATTATTAAATATTAAAATGATGCATAGTCTCATTTTAATTAATTTAGTTATATTTGAAGAAAAATATGGTTATATTTAGAGCCTGATTACGAGTCTGGCAGTCACTAGACCGTCAGGCTCGCGTTGGCTGTCAGGAACATGGCTGCTGTGGCGGTGTGACAGCAACATTTCGACCCTGGTGGTCAGACCACCACAGTACCGCCCTCTCTGCTGGGATCGGTGATCCCGACAGGTTGACCGCGGGTGCAGGTCGCAATGAGCCACGGCGGCGCTGCATGCAGTGCCGCCCTGCTGATTACAACCTGGTTCTCCGCCAGCCTTTTTATGATGGTTTGACCACCATGAAAAGGCTGGCAGAGAACGGGTGCAGGGGGCCACAGGGAGGGCCCTGCACTCCTATGCACTTGGCATGGGCAGTGCAGGCGTTCCCCTGCCCAGCACCCTTGCAATGCTCACTGTCTGCTGTGCGGACACCGAGCATTGCAAGGGTGCTGGTGCTCACTGCGGGTGGCAGCATTGCCGCCGGCTCAATTACGAGCCAGCGACAATGCTGCCACCACTTTCCCAGCGGGAAAGTCGTAATGGGCCCAGTGGGGAGGTAGCCAACAAGGCGGCAACCTCCCCATCGGAAGTTCGGCAGACGGGTTACCATGTCCGCCGAACTCATAAAGAGGCACTAAGTTTTAAATTCAAATAGGGTATTAAAATGTTTTAAACAATAAATATGTACTATTTCTACATTTTTTTAATTAAATTGTATTAATTTATATTTTTACCTATTTTAAATCATTTAATTTAGTTTAACATTATTTCCTATGGGGTTTTATTTCAATTCCTTACCTCCATTCTGTTCTCTGGGAGGGTATTGCAGTTCCAGTGGTTGGCCATTTGAGATGCTGTAGTAACTTACACTCCGATTTTGCGAATAGCCAAAAGTAATAAACTTTCTCACAAGTGCAAGTCATTGAGAATGTGGAACTTACCTTGTGAATCAAGCCCACTGCATCCACATTTTTCACAAATGTATTTATACTCAACGGGTAAATTTGTATCATTTTAAGACAAGGGACACCATTAGGTTTACAGAGATGTTTCTATTTTTTCTTTTAGCTAAGGACAGCTTTTCTTCACTTGTGCCTTTTCCCACTGTGTCGATGGTAAACTTTTTTTTATAGTCTTTATTGGCATATTAGTATACAATATCAAGTGAAACAAAAATAACAACTTAATATTATAACTTCACATGACCACCCCTCCAACATCCGGCACTCTACCATAGCACATTACAATCATTTATGGAGCAAAACATGAAATCGTGTAAGGACAATCAAAACAGCCTACGTTCATCCATCTGGATCCTCCACACATCTGCAGGCCACACAAACTCTTGCCTGTGTCCATGGTAAACGTAATCGTATTTGACTTTGAGATATCTCAACATTGTTGATGTGCCTATTGAATGCCTCCAACTCAAGACATATTCACACACTTTAAAGCCTCCTTGCGAGTATTCAGTTATTTTTTATTTAGGATGTGCATGTAATAGACCCATCCATTAAACCAATGGAATTTGTTCTTTTTCCAAACAGGTTTCAATGTTAATTACAACTGCTAATGTATGGGGTTGTGTCTGGGGCTGTAGCACTGAGGTCAGAACTGCGCTTACAGTCTACTGTACTGCACAAATTTCTCTGTTGAACCAAAATCAGTTATGGCGTTCTTGTAGTTTGCGACAAGGTATTGCCGCCACACTCTTGAATGCAGAATGACATCGACCAACAAAGGGAGGGTCCTTTTTGAAGAAACAAGAACTATTTATTTTGAATAGGATTTTCTTATGCTTTTGATCAATGAGGACTAAAGTTTCTTGGAAGTTTATGAATTTGCAGGCTTGCAACAGGATGTCCTCTGGCCTATTACAGGACGTTCCACCTTTGCCATTAATATTTAAAGCAGGACTTCTGGTGCTCTCAGGATTTTTATTAGGGCTCATAAACATTGCAGACTATTAAAGTCTGAGTTAACTACAAATGCACTGTCTAACCACCAATGTGACACTCTGTAACACCTGAGTATCAAATATAATGAGTAGGTCATTTGTTTGCATAAATAAATATGAATCTTTTGTATGGGTAACATTTGCAGGCTTGGATGTAGAAGCCCACAAGCTAGGAAAAGGAGGTTCTGCCGACACCAATGTTGTTTTAAAGCAGAATGTGATCCTGGGCATCTCCTAAATATCAAACATGATGAACAATGCATGCACGTACATAACTCCGTGTTTTTTTTCTAGGTGTTAAGCCTATGAACCCACAAAAAGAGGAATTTCATTTCCCACCGATGTGTGTCCCCCTGAATGGCTAACAAGCTTAATACACCAACAAAATGTGTCTGATTGTTACCATGATTCACCAGTGCTCCATAGAGATAACGCAAACAGTGCAACTCATAAATGAATTTACAATATAATCATATGAAGACTTGCCACATTTTTCAGATCTATCAGCATGATATTACGCTGTTTATTGAAAATGACAGAAAACATTTTTGCAACTTACAGCAGGGTGAACCGATAATATATTGTAGTAGGACATATAGCATGCAAGTTTCAGTTTTTCCATTTCTTTGGATGGGGACTGCTTAAAACTGCTTGAAATTCACCCTATCCCACCAGCTGACACTGAGGTGTGCCCTGAAGAACCTTTACATTGATCAGTGCATATAGATAGGATATAGGACAAATTTCTAAAAATAAACAGCAACCGAGCATAGTAATAATGTGGATAGGATTCTGGGGGAGGGGACTCAGGGTCAGTTCATTTTGCATTTTTATTTTCTGCCAAACACATGTACTCATGCACGGACTGTAATGGGCTCCGGGTCGTAGTCGGGATGGTAAATTGGTATGGTATTATAGATTTCCATTTCTCCATGTGTGTTCTGTGTAAGAGAAACGACTGTACGACGAAACAACGACTTCAAAAACAACTACTGCCTTAACAACGAGGTCGGAACACCGACCTCGTTGCTACTACTAATGATTTTACCACGAATGCCTTAACAACGATATTTCGTTGTAAAGGCATTCCTGATACAATCATTAGCAATAGGCACCATTCACCCTACATCCCTCACCCCACCCCCCCCAACCCCACCTCAAAACCTAAAACCCTCTGACCCCCCACCCACTCCCCAAAACCAAAAACGCCCCACCCCCCAACCCCACCCCAAAACCTAAAACCTCCTGACCCCCACCCACTCCCCAAAAACGCCCCACCCCCCAACCCCACCCCAAAACCTAAAACCCCCTGACCCCCCACCGACTCCCCAAAACCAAAAACGCCCCAACCCCACCCTAAAACCCCCTGACCCCCCCACCCACTCCCCAAAACCAAAAACGCCCCACCCCCCCAACCCCACCCTAAAACCGAAAACCCCCTGACCCCCCACCCACTCCCCAAAACCAAAACGCCCCTCCCCCCAACCCCACCCCAAAACCTAAAGCCCCCTGACCCCCACACCCTCCCCAAAACCTAAACCCACCACTTACCTTCGCCAACTCACTTCTTTGTACCTTAACCACGCATGTTCGTTGTTCAGAACATACGTAGTTAAGGCACAAAAAACCGGAGTCGTGGTTAAAAAAAGCGTTGTTGCGCTTTCGTTAACCACGACTTTCGGAAAAAAAAGTCGTAAAAAAGGATGTTCCCCAGAGAAACACCTGTAAAATGTAATCCAAACTTCTTACAAGACTTATTTGCAAACATTTGCACTTAGACCACTAGACAGTCACATTTAAAGCAGTGGAGACCCTAACACAATTAAATGTGTTTTCTAAACATCCCTCACTTATCTTTAGAAAAAACAAAACTGACATCAGACTTGTGGAAATCTATTTGGAACGGATTTCTTCTTTTACCCTTCAATTTATTATCATTCTTTGTATCAATTTATCATGGCTTGATACAAAATCATAATTCTGTGGAATCATAAATTATTTAAACTGAGATTGTACTAAAGAGAAGAAAAAACCTATAATGTAATCAATTTCTATTACTTTCTTCCAGTATGTGCCACACTGCAGGCTGTGTATTTAAGATGATAGATTACATGCGAGCATGCATCATTAGTTTCTCTCTGTAATTTTGCTTGTGCTGGGAAATGTGTTGAGCACATGACTTCTAGTCTTCTCTTGGGTGTCTGTGTCATACATGAGTTAATACATTCTTCTTTCTTGGCAACACAGGAAGAGTATAGTATTAAGTTTTAGTAGCGTTTTTTTATTGTCATGCTTTATGTCATTAGAGAGTTGCTGTGTGAGTACTAGTTGCAAAATGTCTAGTTAACCTAGTGATGTTTTGTGTTTACACATTTTTTAATAGTGCAAGCTGGAGGGCCCTCGTAGTTCGTCAATGAGTGAGGGTGGAGTCAGATGGTCCCAGGTGAGAGTGTCATGCTCCTTGCAAAATAGCCCTTAATTGTAAATCCGAGTCACATCTTGCTGACTGGGATTCACTCTTTCTTTTGAATTACCTTCCGTTTTTCATTTTTCCATTTTAAGTGAATGCAAAAGAATAGAAGGAAATTTACCGTGCTTCATTTTTGACAGACGTTAGCGCTGACAGTGAAATGTTACAGTTAAATGAAATATATATATAGGTAAGATAATAGTGTTACATTGTATTTGTAATTATTTGCAGCCTAGGCCTGTAGAGTAACTAGGGACCCCTACATCGTTACCCCAGAACACCATAAAAGGCCTTGGTGGGTCAGTGGTGTCAGAGTGACAAAAAGATGAAAAAAAGCATGCGCAATGGGTGATGACTAGAAAATATTTGTATGAAGTTTCGTCAAGTTACAAATGCTGGTGACTTCTCAGCTTTCGATTCAGGGCTTTTAATGGAAATCAGTATTTTGTTTTGTAAATTAATTGATTAGTGTCTTAAAAGCTGGAATGGCGTTACGTTTTCCTACGGTCCAAAAGTTGGGAATGATGAGTGACAAATATATTGATACTGTTCCTTTAACGATTAAAAATATTTTGTTATGAATGTGTTAGCAACTGGGTGAACTATAACGTTTTACATCAAGAAGTTGGTGTTCTTTCAATATTCCTCCTGATAATTAGTGAGATAATTGGAGGGAAGAGGACAGGTAAGAACTTTGGGCCAGATGTAGCAATTTCCGCATTTGCGATTTGGAAATTGCGAGTCGGTGCGACTCGCAATTTCCGAATCGCAAATGCGGATGCAGAACGGTGTCTCAGACACCGTCTGCCGCTATGGGGTCGCAAAGACCCACCCCAATAATATTAATGAGGTGGGTCGCATTTTGCGACCCCATAGCGAGTCCCTGCACTCACAGGGATGGTGGCCTGCTGAAGACAGCAGACCTCCATGTCTGTGACTGCTTTTTAAATAAAGCACTTTTTTTAAAAAAACTTGCAGCCCGTTTTCCTTAAAGGAAAATGAGTTGCAAAACAAAAAAAATAACGAAACCATTTGGTTTCGTTTTTTTCAGAGTAGGTAGTGGTCCATTGGACCACTGCCTGCTCTGAAAAAACCTTTTTGGCAACATTCACAAAGGGGAAGAGGTATATATAGATATATATACACACATATATATTACCTAGTGGTGGTTGACACAAGGTAGTTATAGTTAGGACCTAGTTTCTAAATAAAAAGCGTTTTTTTACTTGCCTATATCTTTGGTACTGCTTGACGAATCTTCACTAAACTTTCCAAAAACATTTGCAGTTACGTCAGCTGCTGTCTGGAAAGTTTCATGGTGATCCGTCCAGGGGGGAGGCAAGAAAAAGGAGTGGTCCCAAAACACTTTTTCCCCATTCATTTCTCCATTGGGAGTTTGAACAGCGATAGCGCCGAAACTACTCGACGGGATTACATCAAAATTGTCAGAAAGGTATGTCCTGGTCCAGAAAGTGACTTTTGTTTGTTTTGGTGTAAATCTGTCCAGTAGGTTTAGAGAAATTGAAGAACATCCAAATTTGTACATATATATGGATTTGGAGGATTCGCAACCTCTCCTTACCGCGTGCTGAGATCTGATTGGCTGACAGCACTTCAGCAACGAGGCCGTTGAAGTGTTGTCAGCCGTTGTGGGACATAAAAAATAATAAAAAATACAAAAGGGGCCTGGGTCGTACACCCTGACCCCTTAGCTCTGGTGCAGGGGTCCCAAAGGGACCCGCCGAGGACTAAAAAGTATTTAAAAAATGTTTTTTACTGCAAATTTGTGAATCAGCGGTGAAAATTTAAAAAACAAGCCCGGGCTCCCGCGTTTGTTTTTAACTAAGGACCCGGGTGGGCCAAGTCCAGGGAGGAACTTTTTACTTTCTAACAGAGGGCCTCCCGGCCCCCCACAGCCCAGGGGACCACCACCTCCCAAGGGTGAATTATAAAATGTGAGCGGGTGGGCCACACGGCCCCCGCGCCTTGGGGGCCGCCACCCCCTGGAGCAAAAATGCTTTTAAAAAGTGGGGGAGGCCCAATAGCCTCTCCCCGTGCCGCTTGGGCCACCACCCCAGGGCAAAAATGCTTTGATATTGTTTGGGGCCCGATGGCCCCCCTTGCCCTGGGGACTACCACCCCACTGGGCAAGAAGAGAAATTGGGGGTGGTGGACCCTTGGGCACTCCCCACAGCCCCAAGGACCACCACCCTTGTATCAGTTAACAAATTGGGTCTGGGGGGCGCTCGGGTCCCCACACAGCCCCAGGGATCACCACCTCCCTGGGGCTATAATAAAAATTATTACACGGGGTCTGTTTCAGACACTTTTAGCCCCGGGGATCACCACCTCCCCGGGGCTATGATTTTTGGAGAGGGAGTGCATGGCCACCCTAAAGTAGCCAATGATGGCCATGGGGACCGCCATCCCCCAGGGTGCCGATCCCTGGGACATAGCTGTTTGCTGTGGTTTGGCTGCAGCTTGTCAGCTGCAGCCAAGCCACACCAAACACTTCAGTTTTTGACATCCGGACCTGTCAAACAGGTCCCGCTGTCAAAAACCAATGCTTTCATCTCTGTACCCTGCACGCAGAACACACCCACTCACATATGCACCCACTCACAGACCCTCTCAGACACTCCCGTACCCACTCACAGACCCACTCAGACTCTGGTGCACCCAGTCACAGCCCTAGTCAAACCCTCACACACTCACTCACAGACCAACTCAGACAGTTACGCACCCATTTACTGATGCACTCAGACTATCTGACACACACACTCACAAACCCAATGACACCCTCATGCACCAACTCACAGACATGCACACACACTGATGTACCCACTAAAACACTGATGTATGCACTCACACACCCAGACAGACCCAGACAGACATTCTGATAGCCACTCTCACCCCCATATACATCCTCTCACACCTATTTTCACACCCAGAGAGGCTGGGGCCAACTCCCACCGTGCATTGCAGTACCAAAAATTACTATACGTTACAAAAAACATAGAAATTCACTGAAAAAAACAAAGGCTACAGGGACGTTATAGCTAGGAAAAAGAATTTAAGAAAACATAGAAATTCACTTGAAAAACAAAGGTTACAGGGACGTTATAGTTAGGCTCATGTTTGAAGCATACAAAACCATAGAAATTCACAAGTTAGATTTACATCAAGTAACCATAACTCGTACCCTAAGGTAACTATAACTTGTGCTTTCGTCATGCACTGCTATTGACCCCACAAATAATGGCACTCATGACATCTTTGATAACATCATTGATAATATCAGTGTAATATTTGCAGTAACATTTTTGACAAACAAAATGTGCATGACTGGTGCGTGAGTTATAATTACCCAAGGGCATGAGTTCCCACGCTTCCACCACTTCTCCTGAGTTTCTACATTACTGCCAACACCTAAGCACATTTTATTTTTGCTTTGTTGTTTATTTCGTCCTTACTGTTGACATCCATTTAGCAAGAACACATGTGATTCCCTCTATTTCACCATGGTGAGAACATATTGGCAGTACAGAGAAACCAAATGATTGCAAGTGATTTTTGTGTTAAGATGTGCTTTTATATAGAGATTTTTTACTTTTTCAGAAGTATTTTGACTTGCAGGTGAACTGTTGACTTCATCTCCAAAAATTGGCATCCTGGCAGTAGGGCCACAATGTCTTGGGCGAAGAAGAAAACAAGTAAAATTATCCATTTGACTGTTATTAGGGTAGTAATAATATAACATTTTATTAGAAATGGGGTCTTTGGTTGACAGTCAGGTTACCCCCTGTTCAAGCAAGGACCCTCACTCTAGTCAGGGTAAAAGAGAATCACCCTCAGCTAACCCCTGCTTACCCCCTAGGTAGCTTGGCAGAGCAGTATGCTTAACCTCAGAGTGCTAGGTGTAAAGTATTTGTACCAACACACACAGTAACTCAATGAAAACACTACAAAATGACACCATACAGGTTTAGAAAAATAGGAAATATTTATCTAAACAAAACAAGACCAAAACGACAAAAATCCGACATACACAAGTCAAGTTATGAATTTATAAAGATTAAATTAAAAAACAGCGCTTAGAAACAAAAATGCTTCAATGAGGTGTTAACACGGCGTCGTGACGGAGTCGTTCCCAACAAGCCGACACCAGCGGCGCCGGACACGGAGTCGCGTAGACCCCCAAGTACAGTGCCTTTGGTGAAGAGTGAAAACAAGTTCATGCGTGAAGTCGGGGATCGCGGCGTCGGTGCAAAACGTTGAATCAGCGCACCTCGAGCGGCGTCAGTCACGATGTGGTGCGGCGACTTCCACGGAATTGCGGACTTCAGCGGGGCTGCAGCGGCGTTGGGCCTGGGAAGAGCGTCGCGTTCCAGCGAATGTCACGGCGTCGGGTGCAGGCGGCGTCACCAGATTCAGCAGCGGCGTTGGTCCGAAGTCGTCCGAAGCCGATTTCCTTGGATTTCCACCAGCTTTTCTTTCAAGGGCCCAGGGACTGGATAGGGCACCACTTGTCAGAGCAGGAGTCTCTCCAGAGACTCCAGGTGCTGGCAGAGATAAGTCTTTGCTGTCCCTGAGACTTCAAACAACAGGAGGCAAGCTCTAAATCAAGCCCTTGGAGATTTCTTCACAAGATGGAAGGCACACAAAGTCCACTCTTTGCCCTCTTACTCTGGAAGAAGAAGCAACTGCAGGATAGCTCCACAAAGCACAGTCACAGGCAGGGCAGCACTTTTCCTCCGCTCTTCAGCTCTTCTCCAGGCAGAGGTTCCTCTTGTTTCCAGAAGTGTTCTAAAATCTGTGGTTTTGGGTGCCCTTCTTATACCCAATTTCTCCTTTGAAGTAGGCCTACTTCAAAGCAAAGTCTCTAGTGAATGTGAAATCCTGCCTTTCCCAGGCCAGGCCCCAGACACTCACCAGGGGGTCGGAGACTGCATTGTGTGAGGACAGGCACAGCCCTTTCAGGTGCAAGTGACCACTCCTCCCCTCCCTCCTAGCGCAGATGGCTCATCATGAAATGCAGACTACACCCCAGCTCCTTTTGTGTCACTGTCTAGTGTGAGGTGCAACCAGCCCAACTGTCAAACTGACACAGACAGGGAATCCCCAAACAGGCAGAGTCACAGAAATGGTATAAGCAAGAAAATGCTCACTTTCTAAAAGTGGCATTTTCAAACACACAATCTTAAAATCAACTTTACTAAAAGATGTATTTTTAAACTGTGAGCTCAGAGATCCCAAACTCCACATGTCCATCCGCTCCCAAAGGGAATCTACACTTCAATCAGATTTAAAGGTAGCCCCCATGTTAACCTGTGAGAGGGACAGGCCTTGCAACAGTGAAAAACGAATTTAGCAATATTTCACTGTCAGGACATATAAAACACAGCACTATATGTCCTACCTTAACCATACACTGCACCCTGCCCTTGGGGCTACCTAGGGCCTACCTTAGGGGCGTCTGACATGTAAGAAAAGGGAAGGTTTAGGCCTGGCAAGTGGGTACACTTGCCAAGTCGAATTTACAGTTAAAACTGCACACACAGACACTGCAATGGCAGGTCTGAGACATGATTATAGAGGTACTTATGTGGGTGGCACAACCAGTGCTGCAGGCCCACTAGTAGCATTTGATTCACAGGCCCTGGCACCTCTAATGCACTTGACTAGGAACTTACTAGTAAATCAAATATGCCAATCATGGATAAGCCAATCACATACAATTTTACACAGAGAGCATATGCACTTTAGCACTGGTTAGCTGTGGTAAAGTGCTCAGAGTTCAAAAGCCAATAGCAACAGGTCAGAAAAGATAGGAGGCAAAAAGATTGGGGATGACCCTGCATAAGCAAAATAGTCCAACACGACCCCCTACCAGCCTAAAGCCAGGAGAGAACAATCAATACCTTGATGTACTTCCCTGATTGGGGCGATAGAACAAGGACCCAGGCCCACAACAGCAGGGGCATGTTCCAGTTCTACGCCTTCCTGACTCCAGTTGGATCCCTCTGTCCATACTCTCAGGGCCCACTAAGCTAAACCCTGGGGAACCCTTCTCCACATCTGCAGATACCATGTGTGCAGCACCTAACTTTACTTTGCTCTCAGATGTATCCCAATGGGCAGATAGCACCACCAGGGCCAACACAGTGGTGTTGCCCACTCGACCCCCAGGGAGTGACTCTCGTACCCCCCCCCCCCGGGGCAACTCTGTCCACCAGGACAGCAAGCCACAGTGGCCCCGGACAACTATCAGGGATGAGAGCCCGACCTCAGGCCTCTCGAAGCACTGTGACTGCGGAGAGTGGGGGGCGGTAGCCCCAGGTGCCTGGCACCATTTGACCACTCTCTCTTCCACCAGGTCAGGGATGACAACCTGACCCTGGTCCTCCCCTCTGGGGCTCTGTACCCTCCCTGCAGGAGCGGCACCCCCAGGGTCCAAAATTGTCAGGGTGCTTGTAGAAGCAGTCCTGCACAATTCTTCCACCAGTGCAGGGATGTAAACCTGCAACTGGTCCTCCAACCTGGGGTCTGTACCTTCAGGTTGGACCAGGGCCAGGGGTGAGGCTTCCCTCCCCCTGCCCTCCCTTCTGGGGTGCCCCCCCCAGAAGACAACATGGTAGGGACACTGTTAGCAGTAGCCCCTTCCTCCAGGTCAGGGGTGACTCCCTGAACCTGATCCTCCAGTCCAGGGTCTGTACCCACAGACTGGACAACCGCCTGGCAACCCACGACTTTCTGGGGGGCATACCTACCCCCCACCAGGTCAGAGTTTACCCTCTGAACCTGGTCATCCAACCCAGAGTCACCACTCTGCGGTTGAACCACTGCCTGGCGCACCAGGACTTCCTTGGGAGCACACCTACCCCCCATCCGGTCAGAGTTTACCCCCTGAACTTGATCATTCAACCCAGAGTCACCACCCTGCGGTTGAACCACTGCCTGGCACACCAGGACTTCCTTGGGAGCACACCTACCCCCCATCAGGTCAGAGTTTACCCCCTGAACCTGATCATTCAACCAGAGTCACCACCCAGTGGTTGAACCATTGCCTGGCACACCAGGACTTCCTTGGGAGCACACCTACCGCCCATCAGGTCAGAGTTTACCCCCAGAACCTGATAATTCAACCCAGAGTCACCACCCTGCGGTTGAACCATTGCCTGGCACACCAGGACTTCTAGGGGGGCACACTTACCCCCCTTAAGGGACACACCGTCCCCAAGGGCCACACAAGAGTCTGGCTAGTGCAGGTCTCCTGACCTCTGCCCATCTGACAGAGTCTGGATTCCCCCCAAACCAGAAATGGTCTCACCAAGGTCATTCCTGGGGGCTCTGCTCTCAGAGCTGACCCCTGACCTTCCAGGTTCTCCACTGGGGTCCGCAACCCCCTCTCAACCCTCTGTCTTGACTTTGGCACCCCCTCACTAGGAGTGGTACTGCCAGACACCAGAAATGGTGGGATGCTGGCTACAGCCGCCCCCCAAAGTTCTCCTGACACTGTGGGGTCTCCCTCAACAGATGGCCCTATGGTACAGGCTAGGCTCCCCTCCTGGTGTTCCCTCATTGAACCCTCCAGGACCCGGGACCGGATATTGGGCACCTTGGGCCTCAGCCCATCCCCATTCCCTCTCCTCTGAGACTGGACATGGGGTCCCTCACCCATCCCACTACACTGGGACCTACCTAGGACACTACAATCCTTCCCTACCTCACCGGGTTGGGAAATACCTAGACCACTCCCTTCAGGAGCACCCCCAAATGCCTCTTCAGACTCTCTGGTACTCACCCAGAAGTCTGCCTCCCTAGTAAGCTCCCTGTGATCACAGAACTCACACTCCACCTGGTGTTGGCGTAGCTCTGGAAAATAAGGACTACACATATGCTCTCCAGCAATTACATCCTTCTGCCCCTCACATGAATTAACCAAAGTACCCTTCACCTAACCATCCAGTGACTCTGATTTGAAAAAGCACCCCACATCACCCTCCTGAGACTGGTGAGACAGTACCTGACTGTCCCTGACACCCAACCCACACTCTTCTGGGATGTCTTCACACTCCATAACCAGGACTTCTACCTGGGGGGAACCCCTCTCCCTGTCACTCTCACCTAGAGCTAGTAGAGTGTCCCTCCCACCAGTAGGAATATGACTCCCCATGCCAGTTCCCCAATCCACCTCATGGACCCTGTGCATCACTGGAGCTACCTCATACCCCTGAACCTCCTTGTGTGTGTTAACTCCCTCCTTCAAGTCGGGCACCACATCTCTGGGCATGTGCACTTCTTCAGCAGCACTGGATATAAAATTGGTGCTGCCACCATTCCAGCTGGCCTCAGCCCTCATGACTTCCAGCTCCTTCAATTTGAGCTCATAGGCCCAAATCCTCTTTTTGATCTCTAAGTCCCTCCTCCTTTCTTCCAACTCCTTCTCCCTTTGCATCCTCAACTCCTTGAACTTCAACCGGCGAGCCCTCTCTGCCTGTCTGTCCTGTAACTCTTCAGGAGTCATACCCTTGGATGACACCCTGCTAACCCTGCTGGGGACCATCCCCCCAGGAGTAACAGGTACCTCCACTACACCACTGTGTATCCTCTGCACTTCCCCACCCACATTCTCCTCCTCTGTGTGCCCCTCCAGCCTCCTTGACTCTCACCCAAGGCCCTATGTGCCTTTTGCTGCTTTCCCTCCCTGGTGGAGCTCTCAGTGGGACAGTCAAGATCTTTAAGGAACTGTTTCAATTGAGCAACTGAGTACTCCTTCAGTTTCTCTATTTCAAACACAGCTCCAGCTGTTGCATCTCCAGATTGAGACATGATGGTCACAAGTGCAAAGTTCCAAAAGGCAGAAAATAAGTTCCCAACGAAGTAAAAAGAATCGGTCAAGAGATGAGCAAAATCATGGAAGTAGAACAAAAAGGAGTCGTTAAGAGAAAAAGCAAAAGATCACCAAACAAGTAGTATGTGGTCACGTAGTGGTCTGAACTCAAAATAGTAGTGTACACTTAATCACTGCATGTCAAGTACCAATACAAGTCCAAATCCCAACCGCTGATCACCAATGTTAGAAATGGGGACTTTGGTTGACAGTCAGGTTACCCCCTGTTCAAGCAAGGACCCTCACTCTAGTCAGGGTAAAAGAGAATCACCCTCAGCTAACCCCTGCTTACTCCCTTGGTAGCTTGGCAGAGCAGTAGGCTTAACCTCAGAGTGCTAGGTGTAAAGTATTTGTACCAACACACACAGTAACTCAATGAAAACACTACAAAATGACACAACACAGGTTTAGAAAAATAGGAAATATTTATCTAAACAAAACAAGACCAAAATGACAAAAATCCGACATACACAAGTCAAGTTATGAATTTTTAAAGGTTAAATTAAAAAACAGCGCTTTGAAACAATATTGCTTCGATGAGGTGTTAACACGGCGTCGTGACAGAATCGTTCTCAACAAGCCGACACCAGCACGCCGGACACGGAGTCACGTAGACCCCCAAGTACAGTACCTTTGGTGAAGAGTGAAAACAAGTTGATGCACGAAGTAGGGGATCGCGGCGTCGGTGCGAAACGTTGAATCAGTGCACTTCGAGCGGCGTCGGTGACGACGTGTTTCGGCGACGTCCACGGAGTCGCAGACTTCAGCGCGGCTGCAGCGGCATCGGGCCTGCGAAGAGCGTTGCGTTCTAGCGAAGGTCACGGCGTCGGGTGCAGGCGGCGTCACCGGATTCAGCAGCGGCGTCGGTCTGAAATCGTCCGAAGTCGATTTCCTTGGATTTCCACCAGCTTTCCTTTCAAGGGCCCAGGGACTGTATAGGGCACCACTTGTCAGAGCAGGAGTCTCTCTAGAGACTCCAGGTGCTGGCAGAGAGAAGTCTTTGCTGTCCCTGAGACTTCAAACAACAGGAGGCAAGCTCTAAATCAAGCCCTTGGAGATTTCTTCACAAGATGGAAGGCACACAAAGTCCAGTCTTTGCCCTCTTACTTTGGCAGAAGCAGCAACTGCAGGATAGCTCCACAAAGCACAGTCACAGGCGGGGCAGCACTTCTCCTCAGCTCTTCAGCTCTTCTCCAGGCAGAGGTTCCTCTTGTTTCCAGAAGTGTTCTAAAGTCTGTGGTTTTGGGTGCCCTTCTTATTCCCAATTTCTCCTTTGAAGTAGGCCTACTTCAAAGCAAAGTCTCTAGTGAATGTGAAATCCTGCCTTTCCCAGGCCAGGCCCAAGACACTCACCAGGGGGTCGGAGACTGCATTGTGTGAGGACAGGCACAGCCCTTTCAGGTGTAAGTGACCACTCCTCCCCTCCCTCCTAGCACAGATGGCTCATCATGAAATGCAGACTACACCCCAGCTCCTTTTGTGTCACTGTCTAGTGTGAGGTGCAACCAGCCCAACTGTCAAACTGACCCAGACAGGGTATCCACAAACAGGCAGAGTCACAGAAATGGTTTAAGCAAGAAAATGCTCACTTTCTAAAAGTGGCATTTTTTAAACACACAGGGCCTGATTCTAACTTTGGAGGACGGTGTTAAACCGTCCCAAAAGTGGCGGATATACCACCTACCGTATTACGAGTCCATTATATCCTATGGAACTCGTAATACGGTAGGTGGTATATCCGCCACTTTTGGGACGGTTTAACACCGTCCTCCAAAGTTAGAATCAGGCCCACAATCTTAAAATCAACTTTACTAAATGATGTATTTTTAAACTGTGAGCTCAGAGACCCCAAACTCCACATGTACATCCGCTCCCAAAGGGAATCTACACTTCAATCAGATTTAAAGGTAGCCCCCATGTTAACGTATGAGAGGGACAGGCCTTCCAACAGTGAAAAACAAATTTAGCAATATTTCACTATCAGGACATATAAAACACATTACTACATGCCATACCTTAACCATACACTGCACCCTGCCCTTGGGGCTACCTAGGGCCTACCTTAGGGGCGTCTGACATGTAAGAAAAGGAAAGGTTTAGGCCTGGCAAGTGGGTACACTTGCCAAGTCTAATTTACAGTTAAAACTACACACACAGACACTGCAATGGCAGGTCTGAGACATGATTACAGAGCTACTTATGTGGGTGGCACAACCAGTGCTGCAGGCCCACTAGTAGCATTTGATACACAGGCCCTGGCACCTCTAGTGCACTTGACTAGGGACTTACTAGTAACTCAAATATGCCATTCATGGATAAGCCAATCACATACAATTTTACACAGAGAGCATGTGCACTTTAGCACTGGTTAGCAGTGGTAAAGTGCTCAGTGTTCAAAAGCCAACAGCAACAGGTCAGAAAAGATAGGAGACAGGAGGCAAAAAGATTGGGGATGACCCTGCATAATCAAAAAATTCCAAAACATTTATATTGGTTTAATTGGCCCATCAGGGTTCTATTGGACCTAACTCTAAATTACAGTATTGGGTGTCTACGTTGGCCGTTGCTCTCAAAGTTAATTTTTTTCATTTACCATTTACTGTGGCTGCCAGAAAACAGTCCACTCCCGTAGGTGCATTCTGTACCACTCAAATTCACCAAGTTAAAAATATTCCCTCTCAAGTATGCTAATAAACATGAGCATCTAATTGACCCTCAATTCCATTCTATTTCAGGCATAATCCCAGGTACTCAGTCATCATGAAATGAGGAGTGCATTTCACTACTCATCATGCATGACACATAATCACATGACCCACACTAATAGCCTACACCTTCCCACCAAGGCTCTCACATCAATAAATAAATTAAAATCACATGTATTATTGGCCTGGCAGTTCAGGCTAGAATCAGCACTTAATTTGAGCTGGTGGTTGCATGGTGTGCAAAATAACAATGGACCCGAATCACATCCCCTAAGGTGTAATGTGTAAGTCACCCACTATTGAACTTCGGCTCCTCGCTAGGCACATAAATGCAGCTACAGTACACTACAATCTCGTATATTCGCTATGGTAAACATAGGTGCTCCTGTCAATGGCGAAAGGCCAGTAAACAACATATTTCTTTAATCACAGTACCTCGAGTATATTGAAACTATTTGACCACAAGCAACACATCTGATTAAAAATGGATGAAACGGTCCTTGCTGGACGCAAGGATACATCACAATGCCTTCTGGCTCGGTTATCGCAGCACTGTCGCTCGCAAGAGAATTTTTCTGAATCGGACGTAAACTCGGGCCAATATTGTTTACGCATCTGTTGCTCCTAATGGAACAAATAACAGCGATGGATTCGTTAATAGAGGTTTTGCTTGTTCGTCCATCTGGGTACATAGTTATTCCTTCTTTGGCAACATATGAAAGTTTTATAACCTGTGAAAACCAGAAGGGAGAACAGTTTTCCATATTTTAGTGCTGACATCCCTACAGAAAAAAAGAAAGATTCAATACGGCTGGCTGTGTTTTAGCTCATAGAAACGTTCCGGTGTTTATCAGAATTCCTCCGAGCCCCATAAATGTTTCTGTGTTGGCTGTACCCACCGCGGTTAGTCACTTTTTCAAACTAACGAGCCATTGAATGATGCTGTTTCGGGTTCAGCCCCACCAGGGAGAGAAAGCGAAAAACAAAACTGAAACTTTAAAGGAATCGTGTTCCAACAACCGAGACGGCGATAATTTATTAGAGGAAAGAATGCCCAGAATTCCACTCGTTATATGATCTTTCACTCGTTCTGCACGAAATCTAAGAAAATACAAAATCGAATAGTCTAGGTTTGGACAAGCGAAAGCTAAAACAAGTCAACTCTTTAATTTCTTAGCTTATTATTTAGTGCTGTTTTTACATAGTGCATGTTGGGTCTTTTCTTTTGCTGCTTTTGGGTGCGGTAGCGACTTGTTGATGGATTATTGAGAGTGGACCTGTGGGGTATCACGACTTTAGATCTCAGCCTATCGTTGTGTGTTCTTACACTGAGCCATTGTCATCATAAAGATTTTAGGGGTCATGGACACAAAAACTATTGTGGGGTCATGTTTGCAACGACTTTGAATTTTATTCCGCATTTTCAGCTAATTCAAGCCTCGTGATGCCAAACAACATTGACTTATATATTAAATGTTGAGACAGATAAATAGAAGTGAGATGGAGAAAAACTTCAGTTTCTCAGGGGACCCTTTAAAGGTTGGGGCCCTGACCATTTGCCTACCTTGCTAATGCCTTAAAAGTCTCTAGTGAGGACCTCTCGTAGCCCTGATGGATGGACTGCTTAGCTGCTGGGGCTGTTGATTCCCTATTCCCGTAGGCCATGTTGAGATTTACCCACCATATTTGGAATACAATGTAAGGGCAGAGAATTTTAGGCAAATGTGCTTCCTCCTAAAAGGATGGAGCTCTTTTGGCAAATTTGTTTATTGACAGCAGGTTCGCCATATCAGGGGATGACAGTTCAGCAAAAACTATTAAAATTTTTCAAACACAAACTGCCAGATTGCATGGCATCCCCGACAACAAAGTAATGTTTTGAAAGCCAAACCCCCTAAATAGGGCGGAACATCTGATACTTTGAAGGTAGTGCTTCAGTGGCAGCTGGCCGGCAGCAGAGGGGCCTCTTTAGGAGTTTGGCGGTCCCACCATGGGACTGCCAAACTCACGGGGAAGACGCCACCACCATGGCGTTGACGTTTCATCCGAGCATATTGCAATGATCCCGCTGGGCTGACTGACAGGAACATTGCAATACGTGTTCCCGCAGGGCTGCCACGGCCAATATCCCAACACTCCAGCACCCTCGGAATGCGTACTGTCTGGAAAGCATTCCGAGGGTGCTGGGCAGGGCCCTCTTGTGGTTCCCTGCACTGGCTTTCGAAAGTGGGGTTTTAATCAGCCAGGCGACGCTGAGTTCAGCGCTACCATGGCTGATTACAAGGCAGACTGCCATCACCCTGTCAGGATCTATGATCCTGGCAGGGACGGTGGTCTTCAGTTGGTCTGCCTGCCAAAGTCGTAATTTGGCGGTTGATCGGCGCAGCAGCCAGAACACCACCATGGTTTGGCAGTCTCATGACCGCCAAACTCATAATGAGACCCAAAGTGTCCCTCCAAATATTCCAGCTACTTCTAAATTGGAAACAAACAGAAGAACGGGCACTTTGTAACTGCCCACATCCAAATGAAAACCTTAATTTTGTAGGTTCTGTTTCGCAAGCCTTTTTGCAGTAGGTCTTTTTGTGTATTACTCATGAATTTCCAGGAGTAAGATGCATTTACTCATGGAAAAAACTAGTGCATTCTGGAAATGGCACTGCTATTAGACCTTTATATCCCTTTTCTCTGTGTTTACATTTGATGTCTTCCCTCGCTTCCTGAGTCCAACTTTTTAAGGAGAAGTTCCATGGGTCCCAATTCCCCTGACTCAGTGATGTAATGCAAAATTATATGGCTGCCTTAAAAAGTTTGCAAAGACCTTTTAGAAGTTAAATAAAGACGACCATTTCACATATATCAAAAAAGCCCAGAGCAAAGTTTTGTGTTACACTGCTGCCCTGACTGGCATCTGTGGAGATATCACTCCCCTAAATGTCTTCAAACTAAGGTGTCCACTACACAGATATCAAAATTCCAGGAATTCAGTGATTTCATTCTCAATGGCTTTCCTGTAGCCTGTAGCCTGAGAAGGTGTGGTGAGTTGCCTTATGCCTCACAGTATCACTAGATTCATACCATTGTGCCATTTAAGGCTTCCGTTGGTGTGTGTCCTCATGAAAGGCCTTGTGTGGGCCAGGTAGGTATCAGGGACCAGACAATCTGCCTGCTCTCTCATATCTTTTTTATGTTTGGGGATACAGTCAATCAGAATCTCTCACAGTGAATGATTGAATGGTAAAATGTAGACATCTTGAGTATAACCGAATCGTGGCTTTATGAAACCATTGAAAAATCTATTGACTTGAATTTTTTTGTCATTTGGAAGGCCAACCTACAAGAGGCTTTTTATGGTACTCTATCTCATGCTTTACTTTAATGTAACAATGCTTCTTGTTTATAGGCATCTTAAAACCAATATCACATTTATTCTTGCGGATAATGAGCTAGTCACCCCTTTTGCATTGTTTAGTAGTAAACTATCAACTTTAGGATACTAACTTTTGGTTGGAATTAACTTCAGACAAACAGCCTGTGACACCAGCAGATTTGTTCTCATCATTTGACCTTGTCCATAGGATAGTGAGAACCACTGACACTGATGATATGACCTCTTGTGGGCTCCAAAATCTCTTATCGAGAAAATACTTCTCAGGTAGGTCTTCTCATTTTTTCTTAATTTTTATGTCATCCACCCCACTTTTTCCACTTCCCGCAGATGGACATTTTCATTTCTTGACTGATGATAACTATCTCCATAGTCCTAAATGAATTCTTATTGTCGGTTTCTATGATTTTACATAGCTGAATTTACTTGATTCAGGATGCTTCTGAAGATGTTCCTCCTTATTAAACAAAAATTGACATTTCGTCCCAAAGCAGACTCTTTGTTCTCCATCTTTTTTAGCTAAATTGAAGACCAAGAACAAGGGAGGCAGAAGAATATTTATGAAGCATTGATTGTGCAAGATCCATTTATACAACTTATCTTTAGCCTCATTAAAAGTAGCTTAAAACTGACATTCTTGAGGTCTGCTCTACTCAAATTAAATCAAGCCACATCACTAAAAAGCCATTACCAATACCTTTAGGGAATGTACCCATCCATATTCTTCCCTTCAAGGATTAGGCCTTCAAAAGAGCTATGCAATGTCATTGTCTCCATCTTGTACATCAGATTGACTTTCACAAGATTAGTTAAGGGCTTTGGGAAAGCAGCACCACTCAGTTCATGTATCACCTTTGAAGGTCTACCTCGTGCTCATTGACCCTTCTGCCCTCTTATAGGCATTAAATAAGTTGAAAACTGTCTCCCATTTGATTTCTGTCCACTCATCTTTATAAGCATATCAGTCCACTGGTGCCTGAGCATATAAGCATATTCCTAAATTATTTTCTTTCACATATATTGTGAGATCTCAATTCAAACAAGCCTGTGTTTCTCACATCCATAAGAAACCAGAGGCTAAACCCTCTCTTTTTACTAACTTTAGGCCAATTTGTTTACTTTCTGCATCACCCAAAGTCTTGGAAGCGAATATTACTTTTCAGCTGTATACTTTTAATGAACCTACTCATGGCCATTGTAAAACCAACATGGGCATCTGTCTGGGTGAAGCACCAAGTCTGTGTTTTTATCAAGTTTCAATTATCTTTGCATGTCAATAAATGGTAGGGGTGTCAGCACCTTGGTCTTGCTAGACCTCTGTCATGTTTGAAACCATCAACCACCAATTTCTCATTGCATGAATGTGGGGATTGGGAGATTGGGAAGCACAATGTATTAGTTCTGTCAGTCATCAGCTTAGGATTTCCATCTCTACATGAGTATGGTTGTCTGGGGGTGGAAACCGGCACTAAGTTGTTGTTTGAATGTGTGCATTTCCCCTTTCTGGTCACAAAAGCTAGAGTTAAAAGATTGGTGTTTGTGATGATGTCAGTGTGATGGTATAGGGCCTCATTTAGAGTTTGGCAGAGGGGTTTCTCCGTCACAATGAAGACGGACATCCCATCTGGGTCAATGTAGCTAAAGTATGAAGGCTTGTTGAATAACTTAACACACAGCAAAGAGTTTGACAACTGACTGAATTATTTTTTCTCTAGATATGCTTCATTAATCAAAATGTAAGTATGATATCTGCTCCTTCATTTGTCATGGTGGTTGTATATGATTCTTTTGTGGGTGACGAGAGAGCCCCAAAGCCAAATAACTAACAGTGTGTGTCTGCAGGTGTTGGGGTAACCTTGGCTAGGCTTAACAAGATGCTCTCCACTCCACTCCCAATTATTTATAGTAGCAAATGTGAAAGTCCTTCCCTATCCTGCCACAACCTAGATAGAGTGCTTGTGTTTCTAGGGCTGCCCCATCTAACTGGGGTATTTTGTTCATACTGTAAGATGTCAAGACTGGTTCAGTATTATTCGTCCCCTTCAATGAGGGGATAGATGAACTACATTTGAGTGGAATACCTAGATGCGGTTCTGGGGTCACTGTGCTTCTGGATTCCAGTGCACCTTAGAGATAAATCCAAACAGGTCTGAGCTTCCATGTGTTCTTTTGCTGAGATGATATGCCACAGAAATTCAGGCCAGACTTTTTGTTGGGTAAGTGTCAGATGCATCTGCAAATCGTTAACCCTACTGTAATTGCAGAGGGTAGGGACTTGATTATCTGTGGTGCATCCCGTGGCTCAGGAGTTTTGGTTAAATCTTTTATCCATTGCGTTGATGTTATCTCAGAGAAATCTCTAATGTACAAGTAGCATGCCCAGAAAAAGCCTCATGAGCGAGGTAGGAACTGTGGTCATGCCTCAAAATCATTAAGGTTGTAGCATATCTTGTGTTGATCATTTTCCTGAGTAGATGTGTATAAGTGTAACGGAAAATGTCATTCCAGTGTACAGGAAGTTAGGGGCATATTTATACTCCGTTTGCGCCAAATTTGCGTCGTTTTTTTCGACGCAAATTCGGCGCAAAACTAACGCCATATTTATACTTTGGCGTTAGACGCGTCTAGTGCCAAAGTATGAGGAAAGAGCGTAATTTTTTGGCGTGAACGCCTTCCTTGCGTTAATGAGATGCAAGGTAGGCGTTCCCGTCCCAAAATATGACTGCGACACAAATGCGTCGTATTTATACTCCCGGGCAAAAATCACGCCCGGGAGTGGGCGGGGCAAAAAACCCCGCATTTGCGCCTCTTTTTAACGCCTGGGTCAGGGCAGGCGTTAAGGGACCTGTGGGCTCAAAATGAGCCCACAGCTGCCCTCCCATGCCCCCAGGGACCCCCCCTGCCACCCTTGCCCACCCCAGGAGGACACCCAAGGATGGAGGGACCCATCCCAGGGACATTCAGGTAAGTTCAGGTAAGTATAATTTTTTATTTTTTTTAAATTTTTTTTTGGCATAGGGGGGCCTGATTTGTGCCCCCCTACATGCCTCAATGCCCAATGACCATGCCCAGGGGACATAAGTCCCCTGGGCATGGCCATTGGGCAAGGGGGCATGACTCCTGTCTTTACTAAGACAGGAGTCATGTAAATGGCGTCTGGGCGTCGTTAAAAATGGCGCAAATCGGGTGGAGGCGATTTTTTTGCGTCAACCTGACTTGCACCATTTTAAGACGCCCTAACGCCATTTTCCCCAACGCCGGCGCTGCCTGGTGTACGTGGTTTTTTTCCACGCACACCAGGCAGCGCCGGTCTGCTAGCTCCGGCTAACGCCATTCAATAAATACGGCGCCCGCATGGCGCTTCAGAATGGCGTTAGCCGGCGCTAAACTTTTTGACGCTAAACTGCGTTAGCGCAGTTTAGCGTCAAAAAGTATAAATACGGGCCTTAATGTGAGACGAGTGTGGCACAACCTACAAGTTCCCACCCTTTTAACAGTACATAAAGGCATGCTTCAGTGCCAGTAGGAGGTGCAGTAACCTGTAGGCATGCCTTTTGTTTCCTTACAGAAAAGTCCTGCAGGAAGAAGTAATCTTCAGCCCCTTTGAGCCTCCATTTGGTTGCCCTGTGAGAGTATACATAGATCTTGTTTGAGAAGCAAGTGGGATTGTGTCTAAGAAACCCTCAAGACATGGTAGACTGTATTCTGAGACTTAGCTTCAAACTGATCCATTTCTTTCTAAAGGCCTCTAAAAATCTGCAGGCAAATCAGGGAGTCATCAAACATTGTTATGAGCAGAAAGCCACATTGCAAAATTACTGAGCCAGGATAAAAGGAAGGGGTGATAGAGACTAGGGACACCTGCACCCTTCAATGTAAATGTAGTTGACTGCATACAGTGGTGGAAATGGTGAGTGGTGTAAATTACCATGCAGCCAGCTGAGAACCCAAGGCACAATTTACAGTTTGGCAGAGAGGGGACTCCATCACAAAAGTGATTGAGAACCTTCTCCACCAAACTTAAGGTCCACCTGCCTCATTTAGAGTCAGACAGACCTTCTGTATGTCAATGATAGAGACTAATCTGTCTTGGCTGCGACATACACCTTTGAAAGTACTGCCATTTGTCCGTCTTCTCTATTTAGAGTAGTCAAACAATTGGCAAGTTTTCACTGTCTGTGCCGGTGGTAAGAGGCAGTGAAAAATGCAAAACAACCCCTACTCCATGTGAAAATACTCCCCTGGTGGAGGGATCATTGTATTTTTTATTTTCAAAAACAAAATCCCACTTTGAGATTTAGTTTTGAAAAAAAGTGAACGTTTGACGTATGGCTTCGTCATGTTGATGGAGCCGCCCGGCAAACTTTAAATACATGTACGGGTACTGAAGAGATGGCAGCTCCTGGAAATGAAAGCGATAGCCGCTGTGCTGGGGGCATCTCTAAATCTGGCTGGAGGACAACCCTTGCCATGGCGGGAGTAAAGTACTCCACCATGACCTAGGTACATATGCCATACGCCAAAGTCTAAATTAGGCCCCTTGTCTAGTCTGGAAGTTCTGGTACGACAATGCATGAAGGAAGGAGTACCTTGACCCACGTTCTTTGTGGGTAATAGGGTACTCAACTCAATCACAAAGACTGATGCCCAGCCAGTATCTTGAGCTGACGAGTGCATTGACTTTTAATAGGGAGGCAAGTTTCTTTGATTTTACTTCAGGGTAGATGCAAGTTGCCTAAATGAGTGTCCTAATGAAAGGTCTGCATTTTGAAAGCCAGAGGCCCACTTTCAGTTTAAAGCAATTTAAACTGTCCCTAGTTTGGGACTCATTTCTCAACTCATCAGACCACAGACCACTAGGGTGGTTGATGGGGATGAGTTGGAGATGAGTTGGGGAAATCCTAGCCTGCGGAGGTGTTCCATTTCACTTAGGTGATAGAATTTATGATACAAAACAGCCTGGGAACATACCATGACATTGCAATTGGTTTGTCCTATTTTTTCTTCCAAGGTGATGAAAAGTCTCAAGAAGGTGGATAGCTCATAGCTAGTCTTCATCACTGGGGGAAGGGATATGTAGGATATCAATCTTTTTAAAGGATTCTCCATTTCCGTCCACCTGGGTACCTTGTTTTTGACATCCGGACCAACTGGGCCTTCTAATCAGACTCTAGTTTTAGGTGCTGCCTTAAAACTGACAGTTGCTTTGAGTTTAATGTGACATACTTGACCTTTTTAGTAACTTTGCTGTGATTTTGGGCCAAAGTTTGGTGAAGTTGCCTGAAGACCAAATCTCAAATGTTAGTTTTACATGAGATATTTTCTCCACTTACACCTAGAGATCAATGTAACCAATGCTTTATAAGAACAGGTTGATACAACATACGTGTGCTGAAAATAAACATGTTTTTGTAATTAAAAGGCCAGATATGACATTTTTGTACGTCAGCTGTAAATATTTGTTTCTGTTTTCCAAATTTTCGCTAGCTAGGTGGTCATTTCTAAAGTCGACCTGCAGCATCTTCGTCAGGGCAATAGAGTAAATTACTCTATCACACTAGCAGAGAAAAGGGCCTCCAGCTAATATCTAAATCAGGCCCTTAGAAACTTTCATCTCTGGAGAACTGGAGTAAGGTGCTAAGGCTTTCTAAAAAAGATGCTTCATCACCATCTGCTTTTTAAAGGTTTATTCCAGTTGAGTCTCTTGGCTGTGAATTTGAGGCTGTAGCAGACCAAAAAACAGGATCTTTCTTCTTGGGAATCTTTTCAACTACTAATTCTCCACCATTGCCCTGCTGAAGATTCTCGATCTCCAGGAAAGTTTACTGGTAAACAATCTGACTGGGATGAAGCACCAGCTTCTATGTGACCATGCTTCATCAGTGGTTCGACAAAAAGGATGCCAAGGTCCCAGGCTACCACACTCCATTAACTTACAATTTTTTTGTTATGTTGAAACTCAAGTGGAATTGTGTTAATAAAAGCAGACCTTATTGCGAGTAGTGAACACTTTATTGCACACAATCTTCTAAAACACAATAATAACTGCTAGCTGAAACTATTGATGATCCAGATCGGGTGTCTACCAGATTACACTTACAGTAGCTCTGCTCCTGTATCACACAAGTAATCTGACTGGCAATGATATCACCACCAAGGAAGAGTTATTGTGGGCAAGGAGCAGAAAGAGACCATGCTGCATAATGCTTTGATTGTAGAAATATTATTTTGTCAGTTACCTGTGATTGTCAAAAATTACTCAACAGGGAACAAAAACCATTCCTGACAAAAATGTTCAAATCATCCCTGCATTGGACCATGTGAGAAAGTGCAACAAGCAAGACTGATTATCTCCAATGAATTTGGTGGAGGGTTCATCCCCAAAGTGATAATTAGAACAAATGTGTGTAAATATTACATTCTACAGCACAGTGTTTCAAATATATTGGAAAATCACTTTTCATTCTATGTCATGGCAGCCTATTGAGCCATAAAACCGGCCCTTTAGCTTTCATGCCGAAAGGGCTACTCGGCTATGCGGGCCATAGAGGTCAAAGTAGTTCCACTGCATTCATGCGGACCGCAGTTTTTAATGTATTTGCCTCTTATTGTGTATCAGGTGGAGCAGAATTTCTGAGCAGAATTCTGCTGCCCTTGATTTAGTGTGAGTTGGTTTGCCCAGAAAAATCACCTATTTTGGATACCATTTGCAAAGTCTCATTCCACATTGTGTTTACTGGTGGGGTGCTAACAATGCTCCATCTGTAATAACGTACCTTTATCTTCTTTCCCCTACTCCTCACACCCAATGCCTTCCCACCCTACCCTGATGCAGAAGCATACATTTATCACCTCCCAAGTGCCGGAGGTAAATGCATATGTTAAACCTTGTGGAATTGAGAATCCCATGTGAATTTATGAAAAGTAAATCCAGACGCACAAAGTAATTCTCCATTCCACAGGGCTTGTAATTGCTCAGTACTTGTACAGATTTACCCCACAGTAACAGTACATTTGCATGTTAATTTACAGCCTACTAGTATCATGCAATTTGGAATCAGGGCCTTTCTGGTGTTGTGGAGTTAAGAATTTATTTGAACTCCAAACTAAGGACCTTATTTACTAGGAAATGGCACAGCTCGGTGCACAAGCAATTTTGCTGTGCTGAGCTGTGTAATTTTCAGAATGCAGGAATGTGCCGCATTTTCAGGAAAACAGTGCATCCCTGTGTCCCTACACTGGCACTTAGTCAACTTCCTTGAGCCAATCCAGAAACCCTTGCGCCATAGTGAAAGGGTGTCTGTATTGCGGGGTGATTGTTTTTGTTCAGGAAGGGTCACCTTCCTGCACATGAACAATCATTAATGGCAGTTTGCTCCTTCTATGTGTGATGCAGGACTCAGCACACATAGAAAAAGCGAACAACAAGGAGAAATACAATTACTTCTCCTCATTGCACCACTCTAACGCCACCCCTGGGGTGGCCTTAGATTTTGTTTCTGCCTCAGGTTTACGATTTCTCATAAATCTTGGGCAGTGCCAAAAAGAAAAGGGTGTTGCATGGGTACACCCACAAGAACACTCACTGCACTCCCCTTTGCCACAAAACACTGCATTGGGGCAGTCCATATTTACAAAGCCGTGTTAATCCGCGAAAGTGACTTAACGCCACCTTGTAAATATGATGCAGGGCACAGCGTCACCAGAACGTCTCAAAAAGTGATGCTTCGGTGGCGCAAGGGGCTTGTAAATATGCCCCTAAATGTCCAATTGAAAGAGAAACATTAACTGGTAGTAGTAGCATTAATGGGTGCACACCCTGTAAGTAACCAAGCGTAGATAGTGAAGGCAAGTCAAGAAGAGCAACATACACGATTAGCATAATGCGTTACTGAACAGTAACAATGCCCAACTACCAATAGGCAAATTAGTGCCACACATAGGTCACTGTAAAACATAAATACAAGTGTACCGCAGCACTCAAAAAGAAGTCCATAAGGAAGTCATTCAAGAATAGTTAATGATCAACTTGAATAGTTAAGAATTTATAATTCAGATTATGACTCTAATACATGTTCTGATATAGCAACATCCACAGCCAACACCTGTTTCGTCACCTTTAATGACCTCTTCAAGGCTGTAAAATATAAACATATGACAAACACAAAGATACAAGATGTGTAAGTTTTCCTTGAGGAAAAATGGCAGAAAATCAGTGCTGCAGTAGACTTGTATTTAAGTCTAATTCAGAGTTTGGTGTTCAGGTTATTTTTCACAAGCGAGCTGGATATCCATCCACCTTATTACAAACATATTATATACTAGGGCCTTTTGAAGTAATGGCTTGGAACACTGAAGCGCTGTAGAAAACAGCAGTATTTATTAAATACTGGACAAATAAGATCCTCGCCTTCGCCAGCCCCACGATAACTGACTGCGGGAGAACCACCGGCACAAAAGGTTCTATTTCACATGAACAAGGCTAACATTGTTGTGCACATTAAAAGTATAACACAGTAATAAAATACTTGTCATTACATACAACACCCTTGTAATGAGAGGGACGGGATTTCTGCCACATTTGTGATGGAGTTCCCGTCAACCAAATTCTAACTCAGGCCTTAAAACAAGACTTTCTTGCATCACAATCTGATTTTGGTCAATATCTGGCTTCTTCTTGCGATTAACATTTGCAGGTTTGAGCTGTCGGTAATTACCAAAAATTCTTAATAGCAATATGTCGGGTAACTATCGGTCACAACATTTTCGGGTAAAGTTGTCCCCTTTAAAATGTAATCCTGTGATTCTGTAAGCTGCTGTAAACATTCACTCGGTTATCTATAACCTGTAAGAGTGTGGTAGTATTCTTAATTTATATAATGCCCCGAGTCAGCCATATGAAAATAGCCACATAAAATAGAAAACAAATAAATGTGTACAGAACATGGAAAAGTATGCCTTTCTATCAGTAGATGGCGCTGTTCGGTTAGAAATAATTCTCAAAGCAAGGCAAGTGTTTCACTACGTTAGGTTAGATCTTGAAGCATGGTTCTGCGGTACTGAAACGTGTTTGCCTCCCATGTCTGGAATTAGCCAGTAAGCATCTGTTGATTATTATCTTTTCAGTCAAGGCTCGAGGAGAAACATAAAAGACAATTTTGGGAGGACCCGTTGCTTGAATCCGCAGCGCATTAAAGGAAGGCACAATCATCCTTTTACACAGTGCTTTAAATGGGCCGGTACTCTCCGGTACTGAGTACCGGCACTTTTTTATTTTGAGAGGGAGAGTACCGGCACATCTCAAGAAAAACGTAATACTTTTAATTGGAGAGTACCGGCACTTCTCAGAAACAAGCAGGTACTCTGGCACAGAGTACCTGCACTTCTATTTTTCCATTTAAAGCACTGCTTTTACAAAGAAATCAGAGCCCCACGTTCAGTAAAATCCACTTGGAAAACCCAGTTAGTTTCATGTGCTCAGAACAGTGTTCGCAGCAGTGGCCAAAGTGACTACATTGATATGCAGACACCGAAGGAAATAGAGTGCTCCAGATACCAGCTTACATGCAGAGAAGAGCTTGTGGTGTTTGCCCGACCTCGCGCTCTGTTACCGAGCTCAAACAACAGTGCAATCAAAGGACAATAAACGCAAGTCCACCGAGAATTAAAAAAGTGAAAGCAAAAAAACAAGCATTTGCAATGCAACGGGTCTCGCGTTTGCTCATGTTAGAGATGATCGCGTTGTAAACTCCTAACCCGACTTTTCATCTATCGGCAAAAGTGCTTTTATGTACGTAACCCGAAAAAGTGAAGTTAACTGTGTAAAGCGCTCGACTTCTGCCAAGCGAAATCGCGCTAATAAAATAGAGAAAAAATAATCCGACAGAAAACAGCGAGCCTCGCAAGTTTTCTGTACTTGGTCGCTGCGCTCGAGGAGGGCTAACCACCGGAAAAGGCATGACGTGTGCATGCCTTCCACTAATGAAAGCAAGCAGATTTTACTAGGCAAGCCCACGAACCAATGAAACACACTGACGTGACATCGACAGGGCTCCGAGCCCTTTTCTAATAACTAAAGCGTCTCGCTGCGATACGCATGCGCGAGCGCATGAAACGCAGGCTTGACCCTAAAAATGCAGTGCGCGAGCAGCAAAAATGCCTCTTGTTATCTGTTTCAGGCTTTAAATGCGGTGAAAAAAAGTGTTTGTAGGGGATGTGTTCCTAAAAAGGGCGTGGCCTTTGTAATTAATGGCGCAACTCAAACATGTTAACTGAAATTCCACAGAGTAACACCCAAATGATCTGTTGGTGCCTTTCTGAACCTTCTGTTACTGCATCCAGGTGGATATAACACAGCTCACGCACACATAAAGCAGGCCAGGACTGTTGGCTTGTCAATGGTTGTTACCTGTCTTAGGTAATGAGTAGCAATGATTCTGTTGCAAATAAAATTGAAAATATTTCAATCTGAAATTATGAGACCGAATTAAGCATTACTAAAGTCTGTGAAAGGAGTAGTGCTGTTTGGAGTGTCTCAGTCACTCCTATTCTCCTCTTCATAGAACCTTTCTCTGCAGTATTTACCCAATTTTTCTCTTCACATCTTTCTGAAATACTCCTGCAGCACATTTCATGCCTTATTACTATCCCCTTTAGCACACTCTTTTCAATGTCACTTCACCCCCAAGCTCACAATGGACACCTGTAAGAATTGCATTTTCTTCTAATTTCCCAAAGTCAATATTTTGACAAATGTGTACCTCCTTCACAAACATCTGCATAGAATCACAACTGCAACTGGCTTACGTGGCCATTGCTCTTTGCGCTTTGCAAAGAGGCCAAAGGTTTGATGGCCATGTACTGTGAACATCTTTTTGAACCACTGACAGTCATAGAGAAGCTCACAAAGCCTTGAGTTACAACTCCAGAACTTAATTGTGGCCCATGAACAACACCTCTAGGTGACTCAGTTCACTGAACACCTCATACTAGTGTCGCATAGGCTCACATTATTCTAATGGGACTACTGGATTTGATCAGCAGAATCGCCTGTGGTGTGTCTTAACCCACTACAGGTGACACCTGTTGCCACAACCCACTACAGGTGACACCTGTTGCCGCAATCTGGGTTTTGCTCTGGCTAACTAGCAGTGCCTCATCTCTACCCAACAGCAGAGATGATTGGGCAGCCAAGAGCATGAGACAATTGACTTCTCAAGGAAATTGTGGTTACTCACGTCTCATCCGTTTCTCTCAGTTACATTAGTCTCACGTATACAATGACAAACAGAGGCACTATGGGCCTCATTCGGACCCCGGCGGGCGGCGGAAGCCGCCCGCCTGGCGGGAACCACCAGAAGACCGTACCGCAGTCAAATGACCGCGGCGGTCATTCTGACTTTCCCGCTGGGCCGGCGGGCGACCGCCAGAAGGCCGCCCGCCGGCCCAGCGGGAAAGCCCCTTCAACAATGAAGCCGGCTCCGAATGGAGCGGCGGAGTTGAAGGGGTGCGACGGGTGCAGTGGCACCCGTTGCGATTTTCAGTGTCTGCTAGGTAGACACTGAAAATCATTATGGGGCCCTGTTAGGGGGCCCCTGCACTGCCCATGCCTTTGGCATGGGCAGTGCAGGGGCCCCCAGGGGGCCCACAACACCCGTTCCCGCCATCCTGTCCCTGGCGGTTTTTACCGCCAGGACCAGGATGGCGGGAAGGGGGTCGGAATACCCATGGCGGTGCTGCGAGCAGCGCCGCCATGGAGGATTCTTTGGGGCAGGGGTAAACCGGCGGGAAACAGCCGGTTGCCCTTTTCTGACCGCGGCTTTACCGCCGCGGTCAGAATTGCCCATGAAGCACCGCCACCCTGTTGGTGGTGCTTCCGCGGCACTCTGCCCTGGCGGTTTTCAACCGCCAGGGTCAGAATGAGGCCCTATATGTTTAAATAAGATTTTAATGAAGCAACCGATTTTAGATAACAAAGCATGGACTGCAATAACCAGGACCATACAGCATGACAGAATTAGAATTGTGACAAGGAGAGTAAAGCATAGAAATAACGCTACCATGTTGCCACTGAGGTCAATGGACTAACTCCTACCTATGCTATAATAGAGCACAGCATGTTAAGCTCTAGTTCTGCCCTTCAGGTTCCCCTGGGAAGACATCATCCCCCATACCTGAGCAAAGTCCTGAAGTCTGCATAAATAGCTGTAGCAAAACATTCAGTAATCAGCATACATTTGTGGTCCTCTGGCTGGAATCTCCCTCTAACGTGTAAGGGGCAGGGAAGTGTTTTTATAATAAAACAAGTGATGTTCTGAGAAAATGTCCCTATGCAAGGATGTGTGTTTTTCTATGAATACCAGAGACAAAACATTTACCACGTTCACCGGCAACCTATCTTACTGCAGCCTTGAAAGAAGCGCAGAGTGAACAAAAATGTCTTGTTTGAGAACGTAGTGCTGGCCTAAGCAAGAACAGCTAGATAGAGAAAAATAAAACAAGACCGCAAAAGTGGCTATTGTTAAAATAATAAACAAAGCTGAATAAAATATATCTAGGTTAAAGTGCACAACGGCTGGCCTAGTGTGCTAAAATAACATGCATGGAGCTGTAACTAAAATGGCTACACAACACTAGAGTCATATGCTGCCAAAAAAGCTACTGTAGCGTACATCCTGGAACAAGCTTACACTCTTAGGAAATGCAAGATTATGCAAAGTATGCAAACTATAAAGAGGGACAACGACATGGTTAGTTTTAATGTTTTTTACTTCATTGTTCAGAAAGTGAGCTCTGTTTTTGCCTGTAGTGTTAAGGACATAAATATAGGGCCTGAAAAGAACCCATTTCAATGTCCCATTTTAATTACTAGTGGGTCTGAGACCCAGAGGGCCCTGGCTGATTTAAGCCCTGGTTGCGGGAAAAATTAGGGGTCATATGTGCTAAAAATTCATGCAATACAAGTTGCTGCACTGCTTTGTGTGAACGGGAGAGAAGTGAACATGCCACATCTGCAAAGATATGGTGCTCTTCAGCTCTTTGTGCCTGCACACTTGAGGCAGCCTAGCACTAACATAGACACCCTGGCACCATGGTGCAAGGACGCCTCAATAACAGACAGGGTTGTTTTTGTTCAGGAAGGGATATCTTTCTGAAAAAAACAGTCCTAAGAGACAATTCACTCTTTGTATGTGTGATGCAGAAAACCTCCTGCATAGAAAGAGGAAGTAACAAGGATGGAAAAGCATATTTCTTCTTATTACACCATAATTGGAGTGGCATACTAATTTGCTACAATCCCAGGTTTACTGATTTCAGTAAATCTGGGACTGCCTCAAATTGCATAGGTGGATATGCAGGATTGCCCATGCTTCACCCATGGAATACCTATCACTATGCAATGAAATGCAACATAGCACTACAGTTCTTTACAAAGTCAAGCCAAGCAGCACAAATCACCCCTTGTGTGGCTTTGTAAATCTCACCTGAGCCTTTGTGTTGCCTTGTGCTGCCCTGCGTGATACAAGGACAACACAAAGGTTTAGTAAATCTGGGTCTACGTACCTTCTTTAGTGCCGTATTGTGGCAGCAGTGTAACAGGCAGGGGTACTGACCCTCCCTTATATTGACATCATGTCTGTTGTCCTTTGGGATGTTTTATAATTATTCACTTAGGGGTTTTATTTAAAGCACTTAACCTCCCCTTAACGTTGCATAGTCATCCTCAAGGAAGATAAGATTGAGGTGAGACCCATGTCTGATGTTGTTCAATTCTGCAGGCAGGTCGCTCCCAGCTCCGCTGCCCGTGCCTCCTCCTCACTGTCTTTTTCTGGTTTCCAAATCCCCGCCGTTGCGTCCCCTGCGGCCCCTCATGCCTCCCCCCTCCTCCTCCTCACCATCTTTTTCTGGTTTCCAAATCCCCGCTGATGCATCCCCTGCGCCCCCTCCCGCCTCCCCCCTCCTCCTCCTCCTCCTCACTGTCTTTTTCTGGTTCCCAAATCCCCGCCGCTGCGTCCCCTGTGGCCTCTCCCGCCTCCCCCCTCCTCCTCCTCACCATCTTTTTCTGGTTTCCAAATCCCCGCCGCTGCGTCCCCGGCGGGCCCTCCCACCTCCCCCCTCCTCCTCCTCACCGTCTTTTTCCTGGTTTCCAAATCCCCGCTGCTGCCTTCCCCTGCGGCCCCGCCCCCCTAGCCTTCCCATTCGACCAGCCCTCCCTCCTCCCAGCTGTCACTCCCACCTTCCCCTCCTCTTATGACCCCTCACAATCCGGGTTCCGCAAGAACCACAGCATGGAAACCGCCTTCATCGCATGCACTGACGACATCAGGACCAAAGTCGACAAAGGTGAGACCGTCGCACTCATCCTCCTAGACCTCCCCGCAGCCTTTGACACCGTCTGCCAACACACACTCCGCACACGCCTCCACAACATAGGAATTCGCCATAAAGCCTTAGACTGGCTCACCTCCTTTCTCACCGACCGAGTCCGCCTCCCACCTTTCCACTCCACCACTTCCAAGATCATCTGCGGAGTCCTCCACGGGTCCTCCCTCAGCCCAACACTCTTCAACATCTACATGATACCCCTAGCCAATATCCTCCGAGCACACGGAATCACTATCCTCTCCTACGCAGATGACACCCAACTCACCCTCTCCCTCACCCGCAACCCCACCACCGCCAAAACCAACCTACACCCTGCTCTCCTCGACACCGCCAACTGGATGACTACTAACCACCTCAAGCTTAACTCCAACAAAACCGAGATCATCATCTTCGGCCCCAACAAAACCACATGGGACGACTCCTGGTGGCTGACTGTCCTAGGCCGCGCACCCACCCCCGCAAACCACGCACGCAACCTTGGCATCATCCTAGACCCCTCCCTCTCCATGACACAGCAAATCAATGCCTTAACCTCCTCCTGCTTTCACACACTCTCCACTCTAAAAAATCCTTCAGATGGATTCCCCCAGAGACGAGGAAGACAGTCACCCATGCACTCATCAGCAGCAGACTAGACTACGGTAATGCCCTCTACGCCGGCACCACACTCAAACTCAAACGCAAACTCCAGAGAATCCAGAACACAGCTGCACGCCTCGTCCTTGGCCTCCCCCGCCACAAACATATCTCATAACACCGCAAATCCCGTCACTGGCTCCCCATAGACAAGAGAATCACATTCAAGATCGTCATCCACGCTCACAAATCCCTCCACAACACCGGCCCAACCTACCTCAACGAAAGGGTGAACTTCCACACTCCCACACGCAACCTCCGATCAGCTGACCTCGCCCTAGCCACAGTCCCCCACATCCAATGCACCACCACAGGAGGCAGGTCCTTCTCCTACCTCGCCCCCAAAACCTGGAACTCCCTCCCCACCAACCTTCGCAAAACCAAAGACCTCCTGCTCTTCAGAAAGAGCCTCAAGACATGGCTGTTCAAACAGTGACCGTCCCTGCCCCCCCCTCCTTTTTTTGACCCCCACCTCCCAGCGCCTTGAGACCTTCACGGGTGAGTAGCGCGCTCTATACATTTTTTTGATTGATTGATTGATTGATTGATTGAATTAGCCACAGTTCTTTTATAAGTGATCGACAAGTTACATTTTCAGCTGTTTCTTGAACCAAAAATAACTTGATTTGTTTTTTTAGGTGTGGGTTGATGGTCCGCCACAGTGCTGTACCATAGCCACCCAAGGTATTCCCCCATTGTGATTCAGCACAAAATAAGTGTTATAAAGCATACTTTTCACCGGAGCCCATGAAATATTGAGAATATTTCATGGACCCCTCTAAAATGTGGGTTTCATTATCATTATGACAGTCCCAAACAACTCTGTGGACCTTTGCTGTTGTCAAGGCTACTATTATGCAGCAGGAGAGGGCCAAATTATGTGGCAAATATATCTAATTTATGCAGAAAGGAAAGGAAAATTATCTGGCATTCAGCAACACATTCTGTGGCAGAATTATTTAAATCCATCCCCACTGGTATATCCAGTGGGGATGGATTTAAATAATTCTGCCATAGAATGCTTGATTGAAACCATCAAATTATACAGCAATGTATGTCCTACATTTGTTACATCCATAACTATGCATCAAATGCCACATCCTATGGCTTATATAATTCTGCTGGTCCTTACAATTGTCCACTTTTTAAAATTGAAAATCTAATAATTAAAGGTAAATTAAACCTAAATATTTTATTTTCAATGAGTGCGCATCGTTTGCTGTTTCATTGAAGAGTACAGCTCTCCATCCTACAGAAAGTAACTGTTAGAAATGTGATCTCTGGTTGCCGGTCAGTTTGCACTCTGTCCAAGAAGGGACCCTCACTCTAGTCAGGGTAAAGGAGATACACAGCTCAGATAACCCCTGCTCACCACCTTGGTAGCTTGGCACAAGCAGTCAGGCTTATCTTAGAGTAATGTGTAAAGTATTTGTACAAAACCCACACAGTATCACAGTGAAAACACCACAAAAAGATTCCATACCAGTTTAGAAAAATAGACAATATTTATCTAAATTAAACAAGACCAAAACAACAAAATCAAACAGAAACAAGCAAAGTTATGAATTTTTAAGTGAAAAAGAATCTTAATCCATAGAAATCAATTGATGCGTTATTTTAGCACAAAGTACTGGTATGCATCAAAAATAAAGCAGCAAGGGCGAAGGTGTATCAGAAAAGCAAGTGCTGCATCAAATCCTTACTAGCAATTGAGGCTGTGCGTTAATTCTTTACTCGTACCGGAGGCCATGTGTCTATTCTTTTCTCGCAAGGGAGAGGCCGTGCATCAATTCCAGGTGCCCAGCCTCGGGTCTATGCGGGGATGTTAAAGACTATGATGCCCAGGATCCGTGCATGGAAATTTTTTATGCGCTTTGCGAAGAGTCCTGCGGTGAGAACAGGTGCTGTGTCATTTCTCTAGCCACGAGGCAGGTGCTGCATCTAATTTTCAGACATGAGTTGGGCAGTGCATCGATTTTTCTGATGCGCACACAGCTGTGCGTGGATTTATTTTAGCAGCATGCCAGTACAGCAAAGCAACAGACAGAGTGGCAGGTCCTCCTCAAGCATCAAACTGTTCTCCTTGGCAGAGGTTGCTCTTGATCCAGAGGTAATCTGAAGATCTAGGGTTTTAGGTCCACTACTTATACCCAGTTCTGCCTTTGAAGTAGGCAAACTTCAAAGTAAAGTCTCTGTTGTTCATAAGATCCTGCCTTGCCCAGGCCTGGCCTCAGACAAGGGGTTGGAGACTGAATTGTGTGAGGGCAGGCACAGCCCTTTCAGGTGTAAGTATAAGCTCCTCCCTCCCCACTCTAGCCCAGGAGACTCATCAAGATATGCAGGTTACACCCCAGCTCCCTTTGTGTCACTGTCTAGAGGAAATTCACAACAGCCCAACCATCAATCTGTCCCAGACGTGAAATACAAAAGCAGGAAGAGGGTCAGAATGGTTAAGCAAGAAAATGCCCACTTTCTAAAAGAAGCATTTTCAAACTGACAATCTAAAAACCAACTCTACCAATAGATGTATTTTTAAATTGTGAGTTCAGAGACACCAAACTCCACTTCTCTATCTTGTCCCAATGGGAAACTGCGCTTAAAAGATATTTAATGCCAGTCCCCATGTTAACCTATGAGAGAGATAGAGCTTGCAGTAGTGAAAACCGAATTTAGCAGTCTTTCACTATCAGGAGATGTCAAACATGGGGCTACCTAGGGCCTACCTTAGGGGTGACTTACATGTCGTGAAAGGAAAGGTTTGGACATGGCAAGTGGGTGCACTTGCCAGGTCGAATTGGTAGTTTAAAAGTGCACAAACAGACACCGCAGTGGCAGGTCTGAGACAGGTTTACAGAGCTACTCATGTCAGTGGCACAATCAGTGCTGCAGGCTCACTAGTAGCATTTGATATACAGGCCCTGGGAATCTCTAGTGCAGTTTACTAGGGAATTATGGTAAATCAAATATGCCAATCATGGATAACCAATACAATTTAGACAGAGATCATGTGCACCTTAGCACAGGTTAGCAGTTGTAAAGTGCCCAGAGTATCAAAGCTAGCCAAAACGAATTGCAGCACTGGGTCCAAAAGCAGGAAGTCAGAAGCAAAAAGTACAGGGAAACCACACCAAGAGCTGCCAGGTCTAACATGACTGCCCTCCAGCTGAAAGTGGGCAGAACTAACCAACCCCTTGTGAGTTCTCTTCACTAAGGTGGAAGAATCTGGAAAGACCATCAGTGTTGGTGTGGTCTGTGTCAGGGCTGTGTTCCACTGTAAAGCCCATTTCCTTTAGGGAGATGGACCACCTCAACAGTTTAGGATTCTCACCCCTCATCTGCATTAGCCATTTGAGGGACCTGTGGTCTGTTCGAACCCAGAATTGAGTCCCAAACAATAGGGTCTTAGCTTCTTTAGCGCCCAGACTAGAGCAAACAATTCCCTTTCTATAGCACTCCACTTCTGCTCCCTGGGAAGTAACCACCTACTGATGAAGACTACAGGTTGGTCTAGGCACTCTTCATTCAGCTGTGAGAGCACAGCTCCCACACCATGCTCTGAAGCATCTGTCTGCACCACAAACTCTTTGGATAAGTCAGGAGCCTTGAGCACGGGTGCTGTGCACATGCCCTTCTTCAAGGTGTCAAAAGCAGTGTGGAACAGGTCTGTCCGGATCTCATGACGGGGCTGATTCTTAAAATCAGCTCTGTCAAGGGAGCAACAATGGTGCCATATCTCTTGACAAATCTCCTGTAATATCCGGAGAGTCCTGAGAAGGCCCTCACCTCAGTCTGGGTCTTGGGGGGTGCCCGAGCCAGAATGGTGTCAATCTTTGTCCGTCACCTGGCCTCTCACTACCTCGGGTCCAAAGTATACCACAGATCCGTGCCCTATATGGCACTTACTGGCTTTAATAGTGAGGCCTTCACTTTGCAGGGCCTTCAACACGTCCTGGAGGTGGCGCAAGTCGTCCTCCCAGGTGGAGCTGAAGACAGCAATGTCGTCTTGGTAGGCAGCCCTGAAGTTCTCCAACCCTGCCAGGACATGGTTGACTAGTCTCTGGAAGGTGGGAGGGGCGTTCTTCAATTCAAAAGGCATACATAAAGGCCCGTATTTATACTTTTTTGCGCTGCATTTGTGCCATTTTTTGATGCAAAAGTGGTGCAAACTTACAAAATACAATTAAATTTTGAAAGTTTGCACCACTTTTACGTCAAAAAATGGCACAAATGTGGTGCACAAAAAGTATAAATATGGGCCAAAGTTGCTAGTGTCCCTCTGATGTTGAGAACGCCGATCTCTCTTTTGCCCCCTCGCTTAAGGTAATCTGCCAGTACACAGATGTCAGTTCAAATGTGCTGAGGAACTGGGCAGATCCCAACCGGTCAATAAGCTCATCAGCATAGGGGATGGGGTGTTTTTCAGTCTGGGTGACAGCACTGAGCCCCCTGTAGTCAACACGTGACCTAAGTACAGGCGTGACACCAGGTGGACCAGCGTTGGAGAATAAAACCACAGGATGGGATCAAGGGCTGTTGGAGTGCTCAATCACCCCTAACTCCAGCATTTTAGAGACCTCCTCCTTGATGCTGTCTCTCACTCTGTCAGTCACCCTGTGTAGGAAAGTACCCTCTTTTTGGCATGTTACCCCCAATTTATGCCTGATGTCAGTGTGTTTTTGACTGTGTCACTGGGATCCTGCTAGTCAGGACCCCAGTGCTTATGGTTTATGGCCTGCTTGTCAGTTTGTTTCACTGTTTTCTACATTGTCACTGAAGTCCTGCTAATCAGAACTCCAGTGCTGATGCTCTCTCTGTTTCTAAATTTGTCACTACATACTTCTGACACAGTATTTCGCTCCAATTGGCATACTGGACGCCCAATCTAAGTCCCTAGTATATGGGACATAGGTACCCGGGGCATTGGGGTTCCAGGGGAGCATTTCTTTTACCACCCATAAGGAGTATTTCGCTCCAATTGGCATACTGGACGCCCAATCTAAGTCCCTAGTATATGGGACATAGGTACCCGGGGCATTGGGGTTCCAGGGGAGCATTTCTTTTACCACCCATAAGGAGTCCATTCAAAGGCTACTACAGGACTGCCAGTGAAGCCTGTGTGAAATAGTGCATGCACTATTTCACAGCAATTTTCACTGCACCAGGTCACTTATAAGTCACCTATAAATCAAGCCTTCCAACCCTCAAGGCTGGGTGCAAAGTACCTGCGTGTGAGGGCACCCCTGCACTAGCAGAGGTGCTCCCACGTCATCCAGGCCCATTTTCCCGGACTTGTGAATGCGCACTGTACATAGGTTAATACCTATGCACAGCTTCACAATCGTAACCCCGAATATGGCTAAGTAAGGTGTCTAACAACTGGGAATTGTACCCCAATACTGATTCCTGTATTGGTTGCACAATCCCAGGGACTCTGGAGGCTCCACAGTGGACCCCCAGTACTGCCATACCAGCCTTTTGAGGATTTCACTGGAGCCCCGGCTGCTGCCACCTCACAGACAAGCTTCTGCCCTCCTGGGGCTTGAGCAGCTCAATCCAAGGAAGGCAGAACAATGCATTTCCTTTAGGAGAGGGGAGTTCCACCCTCTCATTTTGAAATAGGTGTTACAGGCATGGGAGGGAGCCTCTGGAAATGCTCACAGATGGGGCCCTCCTTGCATAATCCAGTCTATACCGGTTCACGGACCCCCCAGCCCCTGCTCTGGCGTGAAACTGGACAAAAGAAAGGGGAGTGACCACTCCCCTGTGCATCACCACTCCAGGGGTGGTGCCCAGCGCTGCTCCAGAGTGTCCCTGGGTTTTGCCATCTTGGATTCCAAGTTGGTGGCACTCTCTGGGATCATCTGAGTGGCCAGTGCCAGCAGGTGACTTCAGAGGTCCCTCCTAATAGGTGCTTACCTGGTGACGTGAACAATCCCCCTGTCAGGGCTATTTAGGGTCTCTTGTCTTGGTGTTTCTGCAGATTTGGCTTGCAAGGCTCCAGCAGGAATCCTCTGCATCCTTTACTTCATCTTCTTCCAACATATAAACCGCTGACTGCTCAAGGAAATATACAAAACTGCAACAAAGAAGCAAAGACGACTTCTGCAACATTGTAACTTCAGCTCCTGCCAGCACCTGCAACAGTTTCCAGGTTGTGCATCCTCTGAGGACTGCCTGCCTTCAGCCTGCATCAGAAGAACTGAAGGAATGTCCTGTGGAGCGACGGAGTCACTTCCCTGCTTCAGCAGGCATGCTTTTGTGGCAAAGACCAGTGGCTTGGGTCCCCTCTCCGGACGACAGGTATGGATCCTGCAACACGGGTGGTGGACTAAAGTGACTCCGACAGTCCCAACGTCTAGTTGTCCAACTTTGGTGAGCTTGCCTCCCCACCCAAGACAGTACCCCTGTGCACCACGTGACTTGCAGTTGCCAAGGCTTGTGTGCGACCTTCCAAGAAGTTCTTCATTCACAGCACATATTTGGCTCCTCCCTGGACCAGAATCAAGCAACCTTGGACCGGTTTTGGGGTTTGCCCCCTCGTCAGCGTGTCTAGTTTGAATCCATTGGCACAGTGAGCACGGGAACACGTCTGGGCATACCCTTCCCATTTAGGGTAAAAAAAGCAAAAAGGACAGAGGCTTGAAGGAATACTGAACAATTCAAACCTTCATCCCAGTCAGAAGGATCTGGGTTTAATCAATAGTTGTTTTGCCCACCACGATACTCAGTTTGGATCCAACCATACGCAAATCAGTCTTGGCTGTGTTCTGGAATAGAATGAAACATCAGGGACCTGTTATGGGATTTCACCCCTCATCAACCAGGCTAGCTTTAATCCAGTGGTCTTCACTGTACCGGAATCAAGTATCCTGGGAACAGTTTCTGGGTTTCACCCCACATCAGACAGGCTAGCTTGAATTCATTGGCACAGTGAGCACAAGGCCCACGTCATGGCATACCCTTCCCATTTAGGATAAAAAAGCAAAAAAGACAGATGATGGATGAAATGCTGAACAATGCAAACATTCACCCCAGTCAAAAGGATCTGGGTTTAATCCATCAATTTTGTGCCCACCACGCCAACCCCAGTTTGGACCCAACCATATGCAAATCGATCTTGACCATGTTCCCTATGTGAGCAACCCAGCCCAAACTGTCAGGTCAGGTCCTCTTTGGAATAGAATTAAGCATCCAGGGACCGGTTGTGGGGTTTCACCCCTCATCAGCCAGGCTAGCTTGAATTGAGTGGTGCAGTGAGCACGGGACCCATGTCTGGGCATAAGCTTCCCTTTTAGGGAGAAAAAATGCAAAAAGGACAGATGTTGAACAGAATGCTGAACAATGCGAGCATTCACCTCTAGTCACAAAGAACTGAGTTTAAGCTATCATTTTTTGCCTACCACAGCACCCCAGTTTTGACCCAACCATTTACAAATCAGTCTTGACCCTCTACCCTGTGGGACAAGTACAACACAAACTGCCAGGTGCAGTCCTTCCTGGACCGGAATCAAGTATTCTGGGAACGGTTTCGGGGTTCCACCCCTCATCAGCCAGGCTAGCTTGAATCCACTGGCACAGTGTGCACAGGACCTATGTCTGGGAATACCGTTCCCATTTAGGAGAAAAAAAGCAAAAAGGACAGATGTTGAACGGAATGCTGAATTCACCCCAGTCACAAGGATCTGGGTTTAATCCATCATTTTTATTGCCCACCACGATACCTGAGTTTGGTCCCAACCATATGCAAATCAGTCTTGACCGTGTTCCCCATGGGAGCAGTCCAGCCCAAGCTGTCAGGTCAGGCCCTACCTGGAATAAAATCAAGCATCTTGGGACTGGTTTTTGGTTGCACCACTCAGCCAGGCTAGCTTGATTCCAGTGGCGTAGTGAGCACGGTACCCATGTATGGGCATATCCTTCCCATTTAGGGAGAAAAAAGCAAAAAGGACAGATGTTGGACAGAATGTTGAACATTGCAAACATTCACCCCTGGTCACAAGGAACTGAGTTTAAGCCATAATGTTTCAGCCCACCACGCCACCCCAGTTTTAACCCAACCATATGTAAATCACTCTTGACCCTGTACCCTGTGGGAACAGTCCAGCACAAACTTCCAGGTCAGGTCGTCCCTGGACTGGAATCAAGTGTGCTGGGAACGGTTTGGGGTTCCACCCCTCATCAGCTAGGCTAACTTGAACCCACTGGCACAGTGAGCACGGGACACACATCTGGGCATACCCTTCCCATTTAGGGTGAAAAAAGCAAAAGTGACAGATGTTGAACGGAATGCTGAATTTTCCCCAGTCACAAGTGTAGGAGGCTGGACTGGCTTGTATTGGGTACCAGGGGGTACTTACACCTTGCACCAGGCCCAGGTATCCCTTATTAGTGTAGAGGGGTGTCTAGCAGCTTAGGCTGATAGAAAAGGTAGCTTAGCAGAGCAGCTTAGGCTGAACTAGGAGACGAGTGAAGCTCCTACAGTACCACTAGTGTCATATGCACCATATCATAAGAAAACACAATACACAGATATACTAAAAATAAAGGTACTGTATTTTTATGACAATATGCCAAAGTATCTCAGTGAGTACCCTCAGTATGAGGATAGCAAATATACACAAGATATATGTACACAATACCAAAATATGCAGTAATAGCAATAGAAAACAGTGCAAACAATGTATATTCACAATAGAATGCAATGGGAGCACATAGGGATAGGGGCAACACAAACCATATACTCTAGAAGTGGAATGCGAACCACGAATGAACCCCAAACCTATGTGAGCTCGTAGAGGGTCGTTGGGACTGTAAGAAAACAGTGAGGGTTAGAAAAATAGCCCACCCCAAGACCCTGAAAAGTGGGTGCAAAGTGCACCTAAGTTCCCCAGAGAACACAGAAGTCGTGATAGGGGAATTCTGCAAGAAAGACCAACACCAGCAATGCAACAACAATGGATTTCCAGACGAGAGTACCCGTGGAACAAGGGGACCAAGTCCAAGAGTCACGATCAAGTCGGGAGTGGGCAGATGCCCAGGAAATGCCAGCTGTGGGTGCAAAGAAGCTGCCACTGGATGGTAGAAGCTGTGGATTCTGCAAGAACAACAAGGGCTAGAAACCTCCCCTTTGGCGGATGGATGTCCCACATCGTGAAGAGTCGTGCAGAGGTGTTTTCGTGCAGAAAGACTGCAAACTAGCCTTGCTAGCTGCAAGATAGCGGTTAGGGTTTTTGGATGCTGCGGTGGCCCAGGAGGGACCAGGATATCGCCAATTGCGTGAGGAGACAGAGGGGGCGCCCAGCAAGACAAGGAGCCCACTCAGAAGCAAGCAGCCCCTGCAGAAGTGCCGGAACAGGCACTACGAAGTGGAGTGAACCGGAGCTCACCCGAAGTCACAAAGGAAGGTCCCATGATGCCGGAGGACAACTCAGGAGGTCGTGGACTGCAGGTTAGAGTGCCGGGGACCCAGGCTTGGCTGTGCACAAAGGAAATCCTGGAAGAGTGCACAGGAGCCGGAGCAGCTGCAAAACATGCGGTTCCCAGCAATGCAGTCTAGCGTGGGGAGGCAAGGACTTACCTCCACCAAACTTGGACTGAAGAGTCACTGGACTGTGGGATTCACTTGGACAGAGTTGCTGAGTTCAAGGGACCTCGCTCGTCATGCTGAGAGGAGACCCAGAGGACCGGTGAAGCAGTTCTTTGGTGCCTGCGGTTGCAGGGGGAAGATTCCGTCGACCCACAGGAGATTTCTTCGGAGCTTCTAGTGCAGAGAGGAGGCAGACTACCCCCACAGCATGCACCACCAAGGAAACAGTCGAGAAGGCGGCAGGATCAGCGTTACAAGGTTGCAGTAGTCGTCTTTCCTACTTTGTTGCAGTTTTGCAGGCTTCCAGCGCGGTCATCAGTCGATTCCTTGGCAGAAGGTGAAGAGAGAGATACAGAGGAACTCTGATGAGCTCTTGCATTCGTTATCTAAGGAATTCCCCAAAGCAGAGATCCTAAATAGCCAGAAAAGGAGGTTTGGCTACCTAGGAGAGAGGATAGGCTAGCAACACCTGGAGGAGCCTATCAGAAGGAGTCTCTGACGTCACCTGCTGGCCCTGGCCACTCAGAGCAGTCCAGGTTGCCAGGAGCACCTCTGTTTCCAAGATGGCAGAGGTCTGGAGCACACTGGAGGAGCTCTGGGCAGGGAAGGTGCAGGTCAGGGGAGTGGTCACTCCCCTTTCCTTTGTCCAGTTTCGCACCAGAGCAGGGCTGGGGGATCCCTGAACCGGTGTAGACTGGCTTATGCAGAAATGGGCACCATCTGTGCCCATGAAAGCATTTCCAGAGGCTGGGGGAGGCTACTCCTCCCCTGCCTTAACACCTTTTTCCCAAGGGAGAGGGTGTAACACCCTCTCTCTGAGGAAGTCCTTTGTTCTGCCTTCCTGGGCCAAGCCTGGCTGGACCCCAGGAGGGCAGAAACCTGTCTGAGGGGTTGGCAGCAGCAGCAGTGAAACCCCTGAAAAGGCAGTTTGGCAGTACCCGGGTCTGTGCTAGAGACCCGGGGAATCATGGGATTGTCTCCCCAATACCAGGATGGCATTGGGGGGGCAATTCCATGATCTTAGACTTGTTACATGGCCATGTTCGGAGTTACCATTGTGAAGCTACACATAGGTAGTGACCTATGTGTAGTGCACGCGTGTAATGGTGTCCCTGCACTCACAAAGTCCGGGGAATTTGCCCTGAACAATGTGGGGGCACCTTGGCTAGTGCCAGGGTGCCCACACACTAAGTAACTTAGCACCCAACCTTTACCAGGTAAAGGTTAGACATATAGGTGACTTATAAGTTACTTAAGTGCAGTGGTAAATGGCTGTGAAATAACGTGGACGTTATTTCACTCAGGCTGCAGTGGCAGGCCTGTGTAAGAATTGTCAGAGCTCCCTATGGGTGGCAAAAGAAATGCTGCAGCCCATAGGGATCTCCTGGAACCCCAATACCCTGGGTACTTCAGTGCCATATACTAGGGAATTATAAGGGTGTTCCAGTATGCCAATGTAAATTGGTAAAATTGGTCACTAGCCTGTTAGTGACAATTTGAAAAGAAATGAGAGAGCATAACCACTGAGGTTCTGATTAGCAGAGCCTCAGTGAGACAATTAGTCATAACACAGGTAACACATACAGGGCACACTTATGAGCACTGGGGCCCTGGCTGGCAGGGTCCCAGTGACACATACAACTAAAACAACATATATACAGTGAAATATGGGGGTAACATGCCAGGCAAGATGTTACTTTCCTACACAAGAATCTAGGTTTAATCCATTGTTTTATGCCCACCAAGATACCCCAGTTTGGATCCAGCCATATGCAAATCAATCTTGGCCCTGTTCCCCATGGGAACAGCCCAGCCCAAACTGCCAGATCAGGTCTTCCCTTAACTGGAATCAAGCATCCTGCCACCTGTATTGGGGTTTCACCCCTCATCAGACAGGATAGCTTGAATCCAGTGGCAAAGTGGGCACAGGTATCCGGTCTGGGCATACCCTTCCCATTTAGGGTGAAAAAAGCAAAAAGGATAGATGATGGATGAAATGCTGAACAATGCAAACATTCACCCCAGACACAAAGATCTGGGTTTAATCCATTGCTCTTTTGCCCACCACACCACCCCAGTTTGGATCCAACCATATGTAAATCAATCTTGACCATGTTCCCCATGGGAGCAATCTAGCTCAAGCTGCCTGGTCAGATCTTACCTGGAATAGAATGAAACATCAGAGACCTGTTTTGGGATTTCACCCCTCATCAGCCAGGCTAGCTTTAATCCAGTGGCGCAGTGAGCACGGGAACACATCTGGGGATACACTTCTCATTTAGGGCGACAAAAACAAAAACAACAGATGATGGACGGAATGCTGAACAATGCAAACATTCTCCCCTAGTCACAAGGAACTGAGTTTAAGCCATCATTTTTTGGCCCACCACACATCCCCAGTTTTAACCCAACCATATGCAAATCAGTCTTGACCTTGTGCCCTGTGGGAACAGTCCAGCACAAACTGCCAGGTCAGGTTTTCCCTGGACAGGAATCAAGTATGCTGGGAACAGTTTTGGGGTTCCAGCCCTCACAGCCAGGCTAGCTTGATTCCAGTGGCACAGTGAGCACAGGACCCACGTCTATGCATACCCTTCCCATTTAGGGCAAAAACCACAAAAAGGACAGATGTTGGACAAAATGCTGAATTCACCACACTCAGAAGGATCTGGGTATAATCCATATTTTTTTTGCCCACCACGATACCCCAGTTTGGGCCCAGCCATATACAAATCACTCTTGTCCCTGTACCCTGTGGGAATAGTCCAACACGAACTGCCAGGTCAGGTCCTCCCTGGAACAGAATCAAGCATCGTGGAACCTGTTTCAGGGTTTCAACCTTCCTCAGCCAGGCTAGCTTGAACCCAGTGGCGCAGTGAGCACGGGAACACGTCTGGCCATATACTTCCCATTTAGGGCACCTAAAGGAAAAAGAACAGATAATGGAAGGAATGCTGAACAATGAAAACATTCACTCCCAGTAACAAGGTTCTGGGTTTAATCCATTGTTTTTTTTGCGTATAAAGCAAATAGGGCAGTTTGCGGCATGCAAAAGGCCGAACGCGATGCACAACTTCAAATTGCGAATCGGTACCGACTCGCAATTTGAGGCTGCGACTCGCAAATAGGAAGGGGTGTTCCCTTCCTATTTGCGACTGCATCGCCATGCTGAGTTGCTTTGTGACCGCGAATGCGGTCGCAAACCAACTCGCAGCTACCACCCACTTGAAGTGGGTGGTAACTAGTTCGCAAAAGGGAAGGGGTCCCCATGGGACCCCTTCCCCTTTGTGAATGCCGAAAAAAATGTTTTTTCAGAGCAGGCAGTGGTCCTATGGACCACTGCCTACTCTGAAAAAAATGAAACCAAATGGTTTCGGAAGTTTTTCTTTTTGCAACTCGTTTTCCTTTAAGGAAAACGGGCTGCAAAAAAAAAAAAACCTGCTTTATTAAAAAAGCAGTCACAGACATGGAGGTCTGCTGTCTCCAGCAGGCCACCATCCCTGTGAGTGCATGGACTCGCTATGGGGTCGCAAACTGCGACCCACCTCATTAATATTCATGAGGTGGGTCTTCGCGACCCCATAGCGAGTCGCAGAAGGTGTCTGAGACACCTTTCTGCATATGGTTTTGCGAGTTGCAAATTGCGAGTCGGTATGACTCGCAATTTGCAACTCGCAAAATTTTACTTACCTACATCTGGCCCTTAGTTGCTCACTTTCCATTTTACGCTACTGAAAAATTCAAAATGGCTATTTAAGTTCCAGTGCGTGGTGGCCAGCAGAGGTCCTTCAGATCACTTTTTCCACTGTGTGTTCAAACTTGGTAATCTCAGTTCTTGTAATGTGGCCTTATGATTCCTTTCTAAGACTGACTATAGGAAATATAGTAATTTTCTAGAAAGCAATGTTGTGTTCAGCATTTTGTTCATTCTTATAAGGGCAGTAGAGAGTGTACTTTTCATTTCTTTGATTCTTATTACAAGTTTTGCACAACATGGTGGCAAACATCATAAGTACGGGGTGAAGTATTTATCGGATGTTTTAAATGCCTCCTATTGAACCTCCAAAGGAGGTACAAAGTGTAATATCAGTGTTTATCATAAATATTAATTATATTTTTCTGTTATTTGACTGCTCTCTTTGTCCAATTATTCTGTTTGGGGAAAACAGCAAGGGTGTAAAAATTGCCACATGTCTTGGAATCCCTCTACCCAAATTTACTTTGTTTAATAAAGGGATCAGAATTTTACACCTAGATCATATATGATGAATGGATAAACAAAAACACTGACTTTCTGTTCCTTGACACATCACAGTGCAGTAAATTTTTATATTTTTGAATGCCTTATGCAGCAGAATTCATAGCTATCCTGACAAGCAATCAAGAATACCATTCCAGACTCAGAGACCAGTGGACCTTGAGTTAAACATTTTAATTATGCCCGCAGGTGTGAATTGGTTGGTTTGCCATTATTACCATTTTCAATTTATTTCCCCTTACTTGTCAAAATAATGCCTGCCTTCTACTGAGCACACTGCTAAATCAATCACATGATGTAACTTTCCATTGTATTGCCGTCTTGATACATGTCCTCAATATTTTTCAGGGAGGTTTTTGCACCCAGAGCAGGATGGACAGTGAATAACATCTCTGTCCCAATACCAACTATAACTGTTCCTCTGAATAATGATTGTCCAGAGCTAAAAACAAATGATGATTTCCCACTTGGGCTGTGCCTCTGAAAGTCTTGTGGGGTTCGAAATGAGTCAATCACATGCTGGTTAAGCACATCCCATCAGCCACAGCTTTTTAAAGCAAAAGAACTTTAAGGAATCCTCTGAATATCCCATAGGCCAATGCACCCTTGACCCTCATCTCTCTATTATTTCATATGTTTATGAATTTTCACCTCGAGAACGCCAACGACAGCAACGCCACTGCCCTGATTGACAACCTCGCCACCCTTGGTCTCAAACAACTTGTTGTGATGCCCACCCACTCCGCCGGCCACACGCTCGACCCCGTCTTCTCTGTCAGCAGCCACGTCACCTTCAGCCCTCCCACTGAACCCCACTGGACCTACCACCTCTGCGTCCACTTCACCTTCCAGAAACCCGCCGCTCACCACCATCCACAACAGATCCCCCGCCGCAGCTGGAACAAGATCACTAAAGACCAGCTGATCTCCACCCTCGCCAGTGCCCCGCCACCCAGCACCACCGACCCCAATACAGCCTCCCTAAACATCAGACAATGGATAGACGACTGCGCCAACTCCCTCGCTCCACTCAGGAAACCCTCTAACAACCGCACCAGCACTAAGGCCATCTGGTTCACCGCCGACCTTAAGGCCTCCAAGCGGGAATGCAGAAAAATCGAGAAGAAGTGGTGCCACAAACAGAGAGCAACCACACCGCCCTCAAGATAGCTGTCTGCAAGCACCACCAGCTCATCCGGACCACAAATAGATCCTTCTACAAGGATCGCATCGACATCAACGCGCACGACAGCAAAGAGCTCTTCAGCATCATCAAGGAACTCTCCAACCCCAGGTCCTGCTCCTTCGCCCCCCTCCTTTGCAAGACCTCTGCGACTCCCTCGCCACCTTTTACCACCGCTAGATCATGGACATCCACGACAGCTTCAACTCCTCGACCCCCATTACCACCGCAGCCACCACTAACCCCAACGCACCCAGCTACACCAACCTCCTGCTCTCCTGGACCCACATCAATGACGAGGACACCATCAAAACCATTAGCACCATTCCGGATCACCCTCCCACCCCTGCCCCCACCTTGTCTTCAACAAAGCAAGCCCCATCATTGCCCCCCAACTCTGTATGATAGTCAACAGTTCCTTCAAGACCGCCACCTTCCCGGAGAGTTGGAAGCACGCCGAAGTTAACGCCCTGCTAAAGAAACCCAAAGCAGACCCCAGAGATCTCAAGAACTACCGGCCCATCTCCCTCCTTCCCTTCCCGGCGAAGGTCATCAAGAAGATCGTCAACGGCCATCTGACCCATTTCCTGGAGGACAACAATATGCTGGACACCTCTCAATCCAGATTCCGTAGGAACCACAGCACCGAGACCACCCTCATCGCCACAACCGACGACATCAGGACCATGCTTGACAAAGGCGAAACCGCTGCCCTCATCCTCCTGGACCTGTTGGCTGCCTTCAACACCATCTGTCACCAAACCCTCCGCACTCGCCTCCATGACGCAGGGATCTGCCACAAGGCCCTGGACTGGATCACATCCTTCCTCTCCAGCAGAACCCAGAGAGTCCGCCTCCCTTTCTTCCTTTCTGAAGCCACCAAGACCATCTGCGGCGTTCCCCAAGGATCCTCTCTCAGCCCAACCCTTTTTAACATCTACGTGGCACCGCTCGCCAACATCGTCTGATCCCACAACCTCAACATCATCTCCTATGCCGACGACACCCAGCTGATCCTCTCACTCACCAAGGATCCCGCCACCACCCAAACCAACCTCCACAATGGACTACATGCCATCGCCAACTGGATGGAGAGGAGCCGCCTTAAACTGAACTCCAACAAGACAGAGACCCTCATCCTCAGCTCCAACCGATCCGCATGGGATGACTCCTGGTGGCCGCCCACCCTAGGAACTGCACCAACGCCCACCAACCACACACGCAATCTTGGTTTCATCCTAGACTCTTCGCTCACCATGTCCCAGCAAGTCAACGCAGTCTCATCTTCTTGCTTCAACACCCTCTGCATGCCCCGCAAGATCTTCAGATGGATCCCTACTGAAACCAGGAGAATGGTCACCCATGCCCTCGTCAGGAGCAGACTGGACTACGGCAACACTCTCTACGCTGGAACCACAGCCAAGCTCCAGAAAAAACTACAGTGTATACAGAATACCTCTGCACGCCTCATCCTCATCATCCCATGCTGCAACCACATCTCAGTCCACCTCAGAGACCTACACTGGCTCCCCGTCAACAAGAGGATCACCTTCAAACTCCTCATCCACCCCCACAAAGCTCTCCACAATGCTGGCCCTGCCTACCTCAATGAGCAACTCACCTTCCACACTCCCAACCGCCAACTCCGCTCCACCAACCTCGCCCTCGCCACTATCACTCGCATCCACCGAACTAGAGCCGGCGGCAGATCCTTCTCCCACCTTGCCGCCAAGACCAGGAACTCCCTCCCCATCCACCTACGACAGACCCAGGACCTCCCGACCTTCAGGAAACGCCTCAAGACCTGGCTGCTCGAGCAGGAGCAATTTCCTCCCCCCCCATCAGCGTCTTGAGACCCTAGCGGGTGAATAGCACGCTTTACAAATGATTGATTAATTGATTCTCCATTCAGGGTCGAAACCTGTGCAACTGATGTACATATTCTGCTGTTTCCAAAGGACAGAATAAAATATTGCTTCTGCCTGTTCTCTTGTGGATTGCAATGGGCATGCAGATGGCCTACTTATGTATGTGAGGTAGAACAGTGTAGTGTCAATAATGTGTCCACGACAAGTTTTGTATCAAAATACTCATATCATGCATGCATTGACTTAGATATGCCTCTCGTTTCCCTAACCGTTCAGTTTTTCGACACAACAATCTCACACCTTGACTAGGTGATACCTAGCTGTCTGAATGTCATTTCAACTGTGTTTTTAAATATATTTTACCGGTTAGTGAGATGAAGTGGGGAGAGGGTGGCAGAGGTAAATACTTTTTAGAAAAAATTTGCAATGTAAGTCAAATATATGAACCTAGCTGTTTTTCACTTGCCTGGAGGTACACATATATATGTATTTCGCTTCCATATTCTCTGACCTATTAATTAATATGTGATGTACTGTGATGTGTATTAAAGACATATCAAAAGAAAGATTGAGGTTTTATATGACATCCTGCATCACAGTGAGAAATTCACTGCACGCTGAACCAGAACGACACAGCCTGAAGTCGCAAGGAGAAAATTGACGCAGCGCAGCAACTGGAAATTCGATGCACGGCCCACTGGATCGAAGCAAAGCTGCGCTGGAATGACGCAGCATGACTTCCTGAGAGGAATCAATGCAGCACCTGCTGTGCGGTAGAAATTTCCATGCAACACCCACCGGATCGACGCAGCCCCTGTGGCTTCGTCCTGTCAGCACCGGATTTGAACGCATCATCCCCAGGGCATCCAAAAACCCCGCAAACGAAGAGGATCCAAGACAGAGTGCAGGAAATCGATGCAAATCCTTCCCTGCATGAAAAAAAAAACGATGCATCGCTGTGTGCGGACCGAGAAATTGACACACACCTCCCTGTTTTCCACGCATCCCCTCCTCTCCGGTTCCTTGCAGAGATTTTGAACGCAAACCATTTTTTTTGTGCTTACAAGAGACATTTGTTGCTTTTAAGAAACTAAAAACACTATATATAATTTCTACAATGATATTATCAGCATATACTTATTGCATCTTAATCGTTTTGACATGCATTTATGCAGATAAATATGCTATATTTTTCTAAACACTGTGTAGTGTATTTTTGTAGTGTTCTACTGTGTTATTGTATGATTTATTGCACAAATACTTTACACATTGCCTTCTAAGTTAAGCCTGACTGCTCAGTGCCAAGCTGCCAGAAGGTGGGCACAGGATAATTTGGATTGTGTATGACTTACCCTGACTAGAGTGAGGGTCCTTGCTTGGACAGAGGGTAACCTGACTGCTAACCAAAGACCCCATTTCTAACATTGGTGATCAGCGGTGAGGATAGGACTTGTATTTGTGCAGTGCCATACAACAGCTAAGTGTTCACTACCTACCCACAGTTGAAGGTCAACTTGATTTTTTATCTTTTTCTGCAATTTCGTTTTGTACCTGACACTTTTAACTAAAATCCTCACTCAACATGTCTCTGGCTGGGTCTCAATCAGGAGTTGAAGATTTTGACCTAGCCATGCTGGAGACATATACTGTCAAACAGCTGAAGGGGTTCTGCAAGGATATGGGAGTACCTACCCAAAAGGCCTCCAGAAAGGAGGAATTCCAAATGGCACTGAGGGCCTGGGCAGAAGCCTATTCTGATGAGAATGTTGAGGAGGAGGGTCCAGAGGATGGCCCCTCAGAGGATGTTTTCCATTAGTGGAGGATGTTACCACTGTGATTGTGCCCCCTGCCAAACCAGGGAGCAGTGTCTCTGATCAGGGCCTGACCACAGAGGAAAGGAGAGAGGAGAGAGATAATTCCAATTACAAATGACAAGTTTAAAAATTGAAGCTTAACCAGTGGAGAGGAGGGCAGAGAGAGAAGCCAAACAAGCTGAGGCTGCAGATGAGAGAGCCTTGGCTGAAACTAAACTTTTGTTGGCTCATGAACTGAGTCTCAAGGAGCTGAATGTTAAGGCAAAGCAGTCTGAGTCCATCAGAACCTGCTGGAGAAAGAAAGGTTTGTATACCCAAAAGTGTTGTGCCTAGTTATGTGGTGGGAGATTACATTGATAAGTGGTTGGCTGCCTATGAAGTTTCACTAAGGGCTCATGGGGTTTCTGAAGAGCAATGGGGGCGGCCTTGTGGTGGTATGTACCAGCTGTGGGGAGGGACACACTTCTTACACTGGATCCCAGGGATCAAAACATATATGCACCCATGAAAGCCGCTTTACTTGCCAAGTTTGGGCTGACTCCTGAGAAATACCATCAGAGGTTCAGGGACAGCACCAAACTTTCCACTCACACTTGGGTAGACACTTTTCAAATGGAACATAATACTCTTTACAATAAGAGATGCAACAAATATCATATGACAACAACCGACGATAATATACTAACACGTCCACCTTCATGTGTTTAATACATCACATAATAACACATCACCCATCAGACATTTATACACCCAACAACATACATGATCCCACAACCAAAATGACATTCTCCCCACAATATGGAGTAAACATCAACACTGCCACAGACAGCCTCGTTAATGCACCCACACCCACAAAGAAATATTCATACACCCACTGGAAAATGCTCCGATGGCCACCATTATTCGTGCACAGCTACCTTCCAAACACTCTTCATTGTGCATACACACATCTAGCATCATATAATCACACAATAACCAATTAGGAATGCACTCTAGTGTCACTCCAAGGTAACAGTCACACCATAATTTTACAAACTTATAGATATAATTAATCATTCTCTCAAACACACTGTGGGCCTCATTTACGAAGCCCTAGCGGCACTCTGCACCACCTGAGCATCATTTTTTTTACGCAGTCTGCAGGCCCATATTTACAAAGCCATCTTGCATGGCTTTTCATGGCCTTGTAAATATTGACCTCTTTCACGCATAACACTGTATGAATTTGCATTCCATGGGTGTTGCTGTGGGTGTTCCCATGCAACACCCATTTTAATCCATGGAAATCTGACACATTCCTAAATGTACAATTCTGGGGGTGCATGGGTGTCATTAAAGTGGCACAACTGGGAGAAATAACATTATTTTTGCTAGTTTTGTCCTCTTTCTATGTGTGCTGCATTCTACAGCAGTCATAGAAAGAGGAAACACCATTAATGATTGTTTATGTGCAAGAAGGTGTCCCTTCCTGCACATAAACAATCATCCCTGCAATGCAGGCACCCTTGCACCATGGCTCAAGGGTGCTTGCATTGGGTCTAGGCAACAATTTGCACACCAGCGCAGGGGCCAAAGACAGGAATGTGCTGTATCTTCTAGACACAGCGCATTCCTGCCCTTTTGTTTTGACGCAAGGCAGCACAGCAAAAAGGCTTGCGGCACTGCCCTGCGACAAAACTGGTTGACTTAGTAAGGTGGGATTGAGTGGGTTTTCAAACAAGGTAGGTATGGTAGGACCTACACTTATGTATTTAATATGATTTTTTAGTGTTTATGAGCATGCCACTGTTAACATATCAGTCATCCTTAAATGTATTTCTTCTTTATTTCTTTATGGAGTGTATGGAGTGTATGCATATTTATATATGATATATGTTTAATTATTTCCTGTACCTACACTGCTACAAAGATCTTTCTGACCTTTTCTTTTTTGCAACACCAATGAACACACCACTGTCAAAATACACTCGACTTTTAAATGTGTTTGTATTCAATACACATTGTTACTTAGAGGACGTATATTTATTTCACAGTTCTATTTATTCAACCAAGCAAAGACAATGTTTCAGATGCAATGGTTTTTATCATTTTGACAACTTTGAAATATATTTCTTCACCAAGCTCTATCTTGGTTTAGTACACGTAAGCAAATGATTTGTATCTGGGTTACTGTGTTTTTTTGTACGGTTGTTTGTTTAAATTAATGGAATTTTGAAGCACTTATTTAGCCTTCAGAATTTTGAATATCAGAGAGAGCTGAAAATAAAGGCAAACTAAACGTGAACTGAATTTGTATTGAGTTTTGTCTTGAACTAGTTTAAGTATCAATCCTATTTGAAGTTCAGATTCACAAGAGAGAAGCTGGTCTATTCACAAATGTTTACTCTTACACTTCTAAATGGCTATTGCTCAGTGCCAAGGTCTTGTTCCCCTGGTGGCACAGGCTCCTCTAGTATAAGGGTTCAAATCTTGCCAATCCTGTTTACACTGTTGAGTAAATTTACTACTTTTGGCTATTCACATTACCTGAGTGTGAAGTTATTCAAAAGTGGAGACTTACATGTCCTCATTTCCTGAAAAAGGGGATGGAGCTAAACTTCCAAGTATAAGTCACTACTAAAACAACAGGAATATGTGAATACACCATATAGGAACTCATTGCTGTGTGACTCAAATCCTACTTGAGTGCTGCAAGTCAGTGTTGCATCATGCAAGATATCTTTGCGTCACTTTTCACATGAAAAATCAATGCAACTATATCACAAGCTTCTGTTTTTCTACAACAACAGACATAGAAAGCCAGTTAGGTGTTACCAGCCAGCAGGGCAGAGCAGGAAGTAGGGGTTGCCTTGGAGGAGGACAGGTAAACACAGGCAATTTTTACTCAGCTTGGGATTGCAATTTTCATTTCTTAGGTGATTGAGCAAGATAAGTTTCTATTTGTCACCTCTAAATTACCATTCTCCAACAAGGGAGGTTTGAGGAGAGCAATAGCATATAAAATAAGCACAGGTGCACCAAAACTAAGGACTGTCAATAAATGAAATAAGGGATGGCATGATTACAAGAGCAGGACCAACTGGTGAAGGCTGCAAAGCAAACTGGTGGTCGCCCAGAGATTCATGAGGACTTTCTGCCAATGGGTGAGCAGGTGGCATCAGTCATAGAACCTGAAATGGTTACTAGCATTGAGGGAACTGATACTGCTAATCTTGAGGTCTTTGCTACATCCCAGAGTATGTTTCCACATTACTTTAAATTTACTATATATTTTGTATAAAAAATCATAATGCACATTGTTTATCTCACCATTTAAAAAAGAAAGGTCCATGTTTGGACAAGAAGAAATCATTATAGTTAGGTGCTTATCTTTTAGCTTTTTGAGTTCCTAATGTATTTAGTTGTCTATAATAATTCTTAGTTTTATCTAACAGTAGAGACAAAAAATATGATTAGCTGAATTGTTTCTAAGTATTTGTAAAGATAATCATTAGGAATATTGTGTGTAATATCTGCAGATCACATGGGTGGGTGACTGGTAATGGTGATGCATCTTCTATACAACTGATATTAGTGGGGAAATAGTGAAAAATACAGTACAGCATTATTTTACTAGTGTTTGTTTTTTAATAGTTATTTTATGCACAATATACTATCGTTTAGTACTAAATTATAGATAACACCTAGACACACATTTAATAACAGTTTGGTGTTTATTAGGTTCCTGGAAGTATTGCTTACCCAGCATACATTTATTTGGCAGAATTAATTTGGTAGATGTGGCTATTTTAATACAGATTCACAATGAAAAGCAAAGCAACAACATAAGTTATTTTGTGTTACTTTGCATGAAATAGCTGTTCTGCAGGTTGTACATGGGTATTAACTTTCATCTCCCCATACCTTTTGCTGCATTGCACTATAGTATTCCTGCTTCAGCGTTGCATAGCAAAGGTAACTGTTTATTACTCAAAATATTTTTTAAATTATATTTGTACACCACAAATATTAATTAAATACATATTAAAGAGAACATTTTAGCTAAGACCTGCCCTTACTGACACAAGACTATGCTTTCCATAAACACACAAACCCTTGAACTAATGAGATAATATGCTGGTGCTGGAGCATGTCAGCCTAGAGCCAAAATGTATTGTGGAATGGCAAAATATTTATTAGATAACTTGGATATGCTGACTTTTGTTTACAGGAAACCCAGCACATCAACTACATTGTTGTGCTGCTTGCCTCAAAAATATACATTGTATTATGTGGCTTTATGTGGTGTGCTGTATCAAACCTAATGTTTAAAGACCAAGATATGTACAAATGTAACAGTCATGTTTATTTTTGTAAAAAACACTGCTGCACTGTAGATTATCATATGGCACTGTAGATAAACATTCAGAAAAGCACTCTCATTTAAAGAAAACAAGGCCATTTTAAACAATTTTAAACTATGTGAAAATGCGGTTTCTTCTATCCTTCTTTATATAACAATAATTTATATAAATCAATGAATGAATGCTTTTAGGAAATATTAAAAGGCATGCAGTAAATATGTTACTCTATCTGTTAGTGAGTTTGTATTCTATTGAAATGTTTATTCCGATATCATTGAGATTCAGATATCTCATGAGGAAGAATACCATCTTAGATTTGAAGACACATTGCCCTCCTTGGATGATGAAACCCTTAGTGACCTGAAGGATGTTTTGGAAAATTCACTACCAATATTGGCAAGGCGCAATCAAGTTACAGTATCTCCTCAATGTCATCCGCCCTCTTCTTCACTATCAAGAACAGAGCAGTATGTTCCTCCAAATGACAATGTCACAGAAGTTACATTCAAGAGGTGAATGTACAGAACACAGCAGAACCTTGTTGAAAAAGTGAGGTTTGGGATGGAGCCATGTTCGGGCAATCTTAAAGAAGCCCAAAGATGTCTGATACCAAATACAAACTTGGCTCAGAATTTGACCAACATCTATTCTTGCCTCCAGGAAAGTGATAATTCTATAGCAAATGTAGTTGAAGTCATCAAGCAAAAGAAGAAAAAGCTAGAGTTTCATTCGATTTGGTACAAAATGAGCAGCATCTAGAGAACATCAATTCCCCTATTAATACATTACAACGAGAACTGGACCACAAGGTGGACCACATAATTTCAGTTTTAAGTGTGCTTAATGAGATCATTGTCTCTCAGAAGACTATTGCCAGGAATTTCAGTGCATCCTTCACTAGACTCACTGATGTCTTAGAAAGCATGCTGCCTGCAACTTCTTCCTATGAAGACTGCTTAATGCACATTGCTAAACCTTTGCCTTCTCCAACAAAAACAAATAAGGAATATGAGAAGTCTTCTGTGTATGTAAATGTAGAAACTTTGGGGCATATTTATACTCTCTTTGCGGCGGAATTGCATCGTTTTTTTTTACGCAAATCCGACGCAAAGCTAACTCCATATTTATACTTTGGCGTTAGACCCGTCTAGCGCCAAAGATCTTGGAGTTTGCGTCATTTTTTAGCGTGGACGCCTACCTTGCGTTAATGATATGCAAGGTAGGCGTTCCCGTCTAAAAAATGACTCCAAGGCATGTGCGCCTTATTTAAACTCCCGTGCAAAAATAACGCACAGGAGTGGGCGGGTCCAAAAAAATTACGTCCAGCCGCTTTAGCGTCATTTTTTAACGCCTGGTCAGGGCAGGCGTTAAGGGACCTGTGGGCTCGGAAGGAGCCCAGAGGTGCCCTCCCATGCCCCCAGGGACACCCCCTGCCACCCTTGCCCACCCCAGGAGGACGCCCAAGGATGGAGGGACTCATCCCAGGGAACTTAAGGTAAGTTCAGGTAAGTAATTTTTTTTTTTTTTTTTTGTGGCATAGGGGGGCCTGATTTGTGCCCCCCTACATGCCACTATGCCCAATGACCATGCCCAGGGGACATAAGTCCCCTGGGCATGGCCATTGGGCAAGGGGGCATGACTCCTGTCTGTGCTAAGACAAGAGTCATTTCAATGGGGGATGGGAGTAAACAAAAAGGGCGTAAATCGGGTTGAGGACAATATTTTGCCTCAGCCCTGACTTGCCCCATTTTTTGACGCCCAAGCTCCATTTTCCCCTACGCCGGCGCTGCCTGGTGTGGGTCATTTTTTTTTACGCACACCAGTCAGCTGCGCCGGCTAACGTGATTCCATAAATAAGGCGCCCGCATGGCGCTTTGGAATGGCGTTAACTTTTTTGACGCACAACTGCGTTGGCGCAGTTGTGCATCAAAAAGTATAAATATGGCCCTTTTTGTTGCTGTTTGCCTAAATAGACATCAGCCAGTCAATCTTGTACAGTGTTTTCATTAGTAAAAACTAGTTATCATGTCATCTTTTCCCAAACCATCAGCAGCCTCAGATTAATGTTAGTGTGTCCAATATTATAACGCATTGCCTACATTAGGTTGCCTTCTTAGATACTGTAATATCTAATTTATTTTAACAATAGCAGTAATTTTGTTTTTTAGTTATACAGAAGACTAAAGTTCACTTTTTCAGATTTGCATTACTGAAAAAGTATATTTTTAAACATATTATATTTGAATATTAAAACATAATAAAAAGACAATGTTCCCCCCAAAAACTTACTAAGTCAGGTTGTTGGTAGAAATGTCTAAATTTTGACAACTAAAATGAAAATGAATCCGTGATGAAGAACCCTTGTGTAAGATTAGGACTATCTTCCAATAACCAAAAATATAATTGAATCCATACCTCAAAAGTAATCAAACTTAAACTTATCTCTACAAAATACAAGTACAACCTGCTCCTATTTGTTTGACAATAGTGCAGCACAAGTTGATCTTCAGCCATTTGTTTTAGCTCACTTATACATTCTGATATATGTTGCTCAATATATATATATCTTTTAAACAAAAAATAAAATAACAACTATCATTACAACATCCACATGCAATGCATTCCCTTGCATATTGTGATAAATAAAAATAAATCCTGGCTCTTACACATTGTTGCATTTTCTGCGTGGACATACATGTCACACATTGTGCAATTTTCAAGTGGCCTTCTACCCTGTATATCTGTATATGCACTCTTTACACATTTCGTCTGCATAACATGCCATGACATTACATTATATTACATTTTATTAGGACATTACAATGTATGTGTAAATATAATATAAAATGGTAATACCTAAATATAAGTAATTGTTGCGGCATATTTCTTATGACAAAATTTGTGATGTAAGTTTTTCACATATGACATTTGAGTTAATCAAATGTCTAAAGAATGTGTATTTTTGTCTATCTAAAAATATTGGCTTGTGTAAAATAAAAATGAAATGAAAACTATGCTATGCTCACTGGTTTCAATAATTGCAGATATAAATAGTAACAAATCAATTCATTTGAAACTATGCCTGTATTTTGTAATGATACTGGAATTTTGTATTACCTATCATTTTCATGTAGATGTATGGCTTTTACCACTTATTCTTATGTTTCTAAACTTTACACAGCTTTGTGTTGGGAAAGTCTACTAATACATTACAAAAATCATATGTATTAAAAAGGATGCAAAGGGCAAAATCTTTATTTTCTTTATGAAGTAGAAGTTTAGGAGAGTATGGAGGTTTTTGGAGGATTGTTAGTGTTTTGTAATTAAATTTGAAGAATTTGTTACATTTGTCTTGAGTGATTGTCAGATTTGTAAGACGTTTGGGTATTAGTTGTGGAGGATAGGTACGCACCTCAGATAATAACTACAATCCTTCTTGGGTGACCCAATAAAGTCACTAAATTAACCTGAGCTTATCCTCTAATAGCTATGCATGGAGCAGATGCCCTTAAACATAAATGCATTGTCTAAAGGTTTTATGCAGTACCTAAACATGAATAAAATCTAAACACAACACAAGAATTATCCCAAACCAATTTAGAAAAATAGAGTACATTTTAATAGGTAAAATGACATAAAACCAACACAAATACACAAAGAGTAACCCAAGAATTGTTTTTTTTTTTTAAGTTTGTGGGTTCAAAATAGCGGCAAAAGCATTATGCGCCAAAGGCAATCATCTGGTTGTGATTGACTGGTACCTAGGTGTGAGTTATCGCTGTCAGTGAAGGCACATTCGTTCATAGTCTCTGAATAAAAAGTCAAAACTTCAAAACTTCAGGGTGTAAGACAGCAGGCTGTGGCCAAGGAGAGCTCCATGTCATTCGATGAGGTCTATGTGAAGCCCTTGACCTTTGACGAAAAAGCTCAGAGTGACAGAAATTTGAATTGATCACCCAGAGAAGATCTTTGCCACCTGGATACTTTTGGCTCCTTTGTCCTGCCAAGATTTCTACGTTTGCATTTAATTACTTTTTCTTATAGCACTGATTCTTCCAGAGGGGCAAGGATGCAGACTGTAGTGGAGCAGGACTCCAAGAGGCTGAATACCTTCTCTGCGAGGTCCACTTGAATTGGATTTGCTGCTGCTGAAAAATTCTGAGCAGCAGTATTCAAATCTTCAGCCCATTGACCACACATCTTTGTCAGTAACACTTGGAAGGTTGGTTCAGGTCCTCCAAGCTTCTTTTTTGTCAAAATGTTTCTAAATCTCAGGTTTCAGAAAATGTTAGGAGGAGTACACTTTGAGACAACAAATGGGCGAAGAACCTTGAGAATAACATTTGGGAATCAAGAATTACTCCAGCAGTCTCTAGTAGCTTGTTCTGTCCTTGTAGCTTGGACAGGAAGATTTATGTTGCTTGGAATCCACTTCTTTGTCCTGGGTAAGAGGCAACACAGATACAACTTTTCAGGTCTCAGGCAGCAGGTTCAATTCTCTTCCACAGGTCTAGTGGGGAACAGGGTCAAAACTGATTTGTATATGGCTAGGTCCAAACTGGTGTGGCATGATGGGAAACAAAATGATGGATTAAACCCAGATCTTTGAGGAGTTAATAATATATATATATATATAGTTGCCGCTCTCCCAGTAACACTGATGCACACTCCATAAGTCTGTGCTAGAAGTAAATCTTTATTGTAGTTCCAGGATACAGCAAGTGACCAAGGTGCCATGAGCACCAAAACACGTAGAGTGTCTACGGGCCAGATGTAGCAAAAGAAAAAATTGCGACTCGCATTTTGCGAGTTAATGCGACTCGCAAAATGCGAGTCGCAATTTGTAATGCAAGGAAAAAAAACTTTCCGAAATAGCGACTCGCACCCGGACTCGCAACGCAGTGTGCGAGTCCGCAGATTACGAGGTTGCTTTTTGCGAGTGTGCAAAAAACGAACTCGCAATTAGCGAGTAGGTGTCGCATATTGCGATTAGCTTGAAAATTGCTTACAGGTGCAGCAGAACACTCCAGAAACCACACCAGAACACTCTGGAAACACTTCCTGGCACATGATGATGACATCACAGCCAGGAAGTTTACAAATACACCTGGGAGGAGGGAGGACCACACCCTTTTATAACTGCTGAATTTCACACAGGACAAACAGCAGCTGCCATGGAGGGAACCCTAAGAAAGAGGAAGCTCAAATTTTCTGAGAGGGAGCTGGAGGTGCTGACAGAGGAATGCTGTCAGCACTATGATGACTTGTTTGGGAGAGCAGCCCTCAATGTTCCTGAGGCCACAAAAAAACAACTGTGGCAGGACATCCAGGACAAGATCAATTCCCTGGGGGTGAGCCATAGGACCATCGACGACATCAAGAAGAGGTGGTATGACCTCCGCTCCCGGACCAAGGAGAGGGTGGCTGAAAGGCTCCGGGAGATGAGAGGCACAGGAGGGGGACCATCGTCTGTGCCACCACCCACACCCCTGGAAGAAAGGGTGGAAGAAACCTTGGAGCAGGAGGCAGTGTCTGGATTTGGGGACCTGGACACCTCAGAGCCCAGCACATCAACCGGTGAGTACCATGTGATATGCCTGTACCCCTATCAATGCCATACCCCCACCCACCATGTACTCAGGGACATGCACAACCAAAATAGCTCCATTTCAGGGTAGCAAATGCCAGAATGATGCATTATGGGAAATGTAGTAAAGTAGGCAGTTCCTAGGCAAATGTTTATTAGGAAGTGTGCAATAGATAGTAGACACTGACAGTCTGTTCCCCATGTCCCACAGGTCTCCAGCAAGACACCACCAACACTCCAAGCACCCAGGCCCATGAGGACACCCCAGGACCCCCCAGCACCCCCACCTGCACGGTCAGCAGCATCCCTGCAGTAGCCACACCTGCTGCAACAATTCCGCAAGAGGCTGCCCCAGCAACAGGCAGGGAGGAGACAGGTGGAAGCACAGGGCAGCCACCGCTGCGCAGGCGTCGCAGGTCAATACCATCTGGGCTGCAGTCTGCATCCGGGCTACTTCCTCCAACCACCAGTGAGGCACATCTGCTGCGTGGTCAGCGCCTGCAGAACAGAATTTTGGGCAGAATTAGTGGTGTGCTGCACCGCTTTGTGCACTACAACCATGCCAGCATGCAGCACCTCAACACACGGATGGACATGATCTGCAGTAACACTGGGGACCTTGCCCTTGCCATGAGGGAACTGGCGGGAGGACTACTGGCCCAGGCAGAGGGTGGGCGGCGCAGGGATCGGCAGATCATGCACAGACTGGACAGGATGGCCACATCCATCGGCAGGCTCGCCATGAATACCACAGGCCTGTCGAGGAGGACAGTTGGGCTGCAAGTGGAGATGGGCCATTTAGCTGGGGATGTGGCAAGGGGCCTGGGACGTCTCACCCACATTATCGAACTGATGGAGACACGGGAAATGTCGAGGGCCACAGGGGAAACACCCCAGGACAGTGAGGAGGGCTCAACAGTGAGCAGTGTCTCTGTCACTGACAGCAGGGTGCTCAGGAGTGGCAGGCAGAGCACCACGGAAGCAGCAGGGACCAGCCAGGCTGGCAGGAGGGGCAGAAGGTCTTAGAGATCACCCTGGACCATTAAATGTGGCACATGACGTTAATGTGCCACATGCCTGTTTGGCATTTTACTGCCCATGGACAATCTTCACTTGTGAATAGTTTATTTAATACACTAATAAAACAGTTATTTTTTTGCCACTTAACAAATGGAGTTTTTGGTTAATAGGTGAGTATGGTTGGAGTTGACACGTACCGTCCAAAATATTGTGTTGCAATGTGTTCCCGTCTCAGTCTGCCTTGATTTGCCAAACTCCTATCCCCATGATGGCGATGTGGTTGTGCTTGCTCTTCATCATCAGGATCTGGGTCTGCAGGGGTGAGCGGTAGCCCACGTCGGGTGGCTATGTTGTGGAGGATGGCGCATGCGACCACAATCTTAAATGCGGTAATGGGGGTGTATTGGAGGGCACCTCCACTGCGGTGGAGGCATCTGAATCTTGCCTTCAGGAGTCCGAAGGTGCGCTCAATGAGGTTCCTGGTCCTCTTATGTGCACTGTTGTATTGCCTCTCTGAATCATTGCTGGGTGTTAAAAACGGAGTCATGATCCAAGGCCTGAGAGCATATGCACTGTCACCTGTTGGGCACAAAAGTACACTGTTAGGAAGTCCAGATTGTCGTGCACAGTGACCTGTGTATATGTCTGCAAGAGTCTGTGGCTCTACCTAGGAGGTAACCGTCTCCGAATTCCCCACGTTCCAGACGTTGATGTATCCCCCTATGCCTAAAAATGTATGAGTCATGGGTACTGCCTGGAAACTTAGCTACAATGTCAGTGATGACATAATGGGCGTCACAAACAACCTGAATATTGAGTGAGTGGGTACACTTTCTGTTGCGGAAAATGTGTTCTAGATTAGCAGGGGGGCATATTTGAATGTGTGTCCCATCTACACACCCTATGACATGGGGAAAGTGGGCAATGCGGTAAAAGTCCAGCTTGGTGCTGTTCATTTCTGCCTCATTCCTTGGTAAGTATATGAAGTGGGACATGTGCGTGACTAAGGCATCTAGGAAGGCCCTGAGGAACCTTGACACTGCACTTTGGGATACCCCACCTGCCACAGCAATGACCCCCTGATAGCTCCCTGAGGCCAAGAGGTGCAGTGAGCATAGCACTTGCACATGCGTAGGGATGGCGCAGCCACGCAGAGTTTGGTGCTCTAGCTGTGGTTTGAGTAAATCTATTAATTCTAGTATGGCTGCGCTGCTAAGGCGGTATTTGTCATAGATCTCATCCTCAGTTTGCTAAAAAAGAGTCTGCCTTGTTCTATATATCTTCTCCTGTCTGTGGCCCCTCCTCCTCCTCTGCTGGGCTGCGTGGACTCTCCTTCTCACTGCTATCAGGTATATCTCCGCCATCTTGTGTAACCCAGATGCCTTCTGGGTCTCCTTTTATACTTTGGTAATGGTTACCACCTGCTCTGAGTTAGTGGTAAATGGGACATGCAAAATGGCCTTTTTGCGACTAGTTGCAATTTGCGAGTTGCAATTGCATAAGGTTTGCGACTCGCAAATTGCGACTTGGTATTTGCGGGTCGCAAAATGGGGTCGCAACGGATGCGACTCACAAACGGGTCCCATCGCTTTTTGCGAGTCGGAAATGGGCTTTTTGCATCCCATTTCCGATTTTGCACTGTCGCAAATTGCGATTCTGCCCGTTTGCGAGTCGCAAACCTTTGCTACATCTGGCCCTACATTCTTTTATTGTGTTATGGAACTACAATAACAATTTACTTTGAGCACACACAGGTGGAGCACACGTCTGTGTTAGTGGGTAGAGTGGTAGTTGCTCCAAGTGGACCTGTGAATATAGCGGGCACACTTGCCCAAGCGTGCATCACTTTTGCTCTGGGCTCTATGGGCAGCAAGGACTGAGGGACATCTATCTATCTGTCTATCTATATATGTATATATATATATATATATATATATATATATATATATATATATATATATATATATATATATATATATACACACACATATATCTATATATATATATAGATATATATCTCTATATATAGATACCTATATATATAGATATATATCTATATATCTATCTATCTATATAGGTGTATATACCTAAATCTATATCTATCTATCTATCTATCTATCTATCTATCTATCTATCTATCTATCTATCTATCTATCTATCTATCTATCTATCTCTCTATCTATCTATCTATCTATCTATCTATCTATCTATCTATCTATCTATCTATATATAAATATATATATATCATGTCAAGTCCCTGCTGCCAACTGACTGCTACCACCAATCGAGGTCGGTGCTCTGTTACGGGCGCAGGACCCGTAAATATCCACAATCTATCCTCTCAATCCTTTCTTGGAAGGAAAAGCCGGCACTCCAGATTTCTTCGGTCCAATACATTTATTCCTCTCTCAACACACGCTGTATTGTTCAGGGCTGACGCATTTCAACCGTATCGGTCTTATTCATAGCCCATAATTCCATGGTGCCCTATTCACGCCCTACCGCCTCTAAATACGAGATCAGAAGATATCCAATCCATGATTGATTAATCTCTCAATGCCAAGTGGCTTTTCACTTCTTACAAACATGATTTCATAATTTCTTTTATTATGAATTAGTCTCAAATCTCCTTCAAATTTTTATCAACTGCATCCATAAACAAAAATAATAAAAAATACATAATAAATAAATGTACATTTCAATAATCCTAAATATATAGTACCAGAGCGATATGGAATATAATCAAACAACAATACTTATATACCCAATTGGTCACATAAAGAACTCGTGTTGTGAATCACCATTAATCCATCATCCATATTGCACCCTTTATGACAACAAAATAGTTCTATGAACCTTTTCGCTCTCAACCAACATCTACAAAATGCTCTTCATTCTGGTTTAATCCCCACGGTTATCTGCTGATCAATCTGATTATATATTCTGATTCCATCCTCCTGAGAATGCATTCCCCATCGCCTCCTCTTGGTGACGGCAACATCCTGTCAATTTAGACATGCCATCAATTTTTCCATCATGTACCTGTCTACAATGATGTGCTACTGGATAATTTCCATCATTATTCTTGATGTCACACCAATGTTCCAGAATACACTTTTTTACTGGAAAGATTGTGCTACCCACATACCATAGTTTACATGGACACAAAATCACATATACCGTAAAGTCTGAATTACAATTGACAAATTTGTCAATCTTAATCTCTTCCCCTGTGGGTAAATTATGGGGGTCATTCCGACCCCGGCGGTCAAGGACCGCCGGGGCCAGGGTCGGCGGGAGCACCGCCAACAGGCTGGCGGTGCCCCGCAGGGCATTCTGACCGCGGCGGTTTGGCCGCGGTCAGAACAGGAAAACCGGCGGTGTCCCGCTGGTTTTCCGCTGCCCTGGGAATCCCCCATGGCGGCGCAGCTTGCTGCGCCGCCATGGGGGATTCCGACCCCCTCACCGCCATCCTGTTCCTGGCGGTTCCGACCGCCAGGAACAGGATGGCGGTGAGGGGTGTCGTGGGGCCCCTGGGGGCCGCTGCAGTGCGCTTTGCAGACACTGAAATACGCGACGGGTGGCACTGCACCCGTCGCACATCCTCCACTCCGCCGGCTCCATTCGGAGCCGGCATCCTCATGGAGGGGTGTTTCCCACTGGGCTGGCGGGCGGCCTTTTGGCGGTCGCCCGCCAGCCCAGTGGGAAACCCAGAATACCCGCGGCGGTCTTTTGACCGCGCAGCGGTATTCTGGCGGTTCCCTCCAGGCGGGCGGCTCCCACCGCCCGCCGGGGTCAGAATGACCCCCTATATGTTTTATGATTACCACTGTGTTTACAGGCCTTACAATTCATACATCTATAGAAACCTTTCTGTTTACCAAAAACATATTCTCCTTCTTATTGGTGTAACTATGTACCTAAATACCCCGTAATGAACTACTTTTTCTTTATGTAATTCTAGGATATGAGCTCACCAAGGGCCCTATCACTTTGTCTACTTTTTATTAAATGCCAATATTTTTTCATAATCCTCATCACTTCAAATGAGTCTGAATTGAAAGTGCTAATGCATCACACTATATTATCTTCACATTCCTGTTTCTTTGGGACCAAAAGACTATCTAGTTGTACCCTAGCAACTTTGTTACAGGCTTCTTTGATGACTTTCATAGGATATCCCCTGGATCTAAATCTTGCTACCATATTTCTCTGTTCTTTTAAAAAAAGGTGGCTTGTACTACAGTTCCTTTTCACTCTAAGTAGCTTACCATAAGGGATACTCGACTTTAATTTTGGTGGATGATGACTTTTCGCATGTAAGATGCTATTACCAGCTGTACTCTTCCTAAAAGAGTCTCTAAAACATCCTACAATTCCGTAACCCATTTATCAAATTTATGTGTTAAATTTAAATTAAGATAATTTCTTGGTAACCACTCTAAAAATCTCGTAATATATTCTCAGGACCATTCCAAATAACAAATAAATCATCAATGTATCTTGTCCAAAGAATTACATATTTCATCCATCCTTCATGCTCTTCCAACATCACATATTGGGTCTCTCACCAACCCATAAAAAGACATGCAAAACTTGGAGCAAAGCAACTTCCCATCGCCGTCCCCACAGTTTGTCTAAACCATTTATCTTTATATAAGAAATAATTATTTTCCAAACAGAATTTTAACATCTTCAAAAGCATTTTAGAATGCTCATACAAACTCAGTGGATTATCTTGAAAGAAATACTCACAAGCTTTAATACCTAATTCATGTTTGATACTCGTATATAAGGACACTACATCAATAGATACCATGATATAACTAGTTTTCCAAGGGATATCCTGAATTTTTGTACTTCTATGAGTTCCTCATTCTGCAGCACACATAGAAGTGCCAAATCACTATTGTAGATTATTTATGTGCAGAAAGGGACACCTTGATGCACGTAAGCAATCTATCCCTCCATGCACACACCCTCGCACTATGGTTTAAGGATACCTGCATTGGCGCAGGAAGCTTATTTCAGTGCTGTTGTAGGAAGAAAAACACTGGAGTGTGCCGTATTCCTGCAAATATGGTGCATCCCTGCGTTTCAAAGGTGGCGCATCGCTGCTATTTTTGGTGCAGCACCACGCCGCGCCACTTTGTTGTAAATCTGGGCCTATATGTTGTGATGTCCAGACAGACTCTAGTGCTTTGCTCAAGAGCTCTTTTTCTGCAAAGAGACAGTGGATGGCCTTAGATGTGTAATCCAGTGCCCAGGTTGTACTGTAAGATTTCACTCTTAATAGCTCTGCATTGCTTTTCAAGAACCGCTGGTTGAGCATACCTTGAGCCCTCTGGACACACTCTCCTGTAATCAAGAGGGAATCAAGTGCTTCAAAGAGGTGGTTCGAAGAGGTGCTTTGTGTCTACAACCGTCTCACTCTGTTTTGAGAGGTCTATTCCCCAGTGCATGGTATCTCCTCTGCGCCACAACATCTCTCTGCCCTGCAGTATCTCATGTCTGCCCTATTGAGGCTTCTCTCCTCCCCACACAATGGTTCAATAGCATCTGCCCAACTTAAGCACTGGACAGAGCAGGCACATTTTGTCATTTCTGACACTGGCACCCCACGGCCTTAGCTTGTGGAATTTCCCATGAGCTATTGTTCTCACTATCAGCCCTTAATAGAAAACCCAGCCTGCACCCTTTTGATGTTGAGTAGAGAGCAATCCACATTGAGCAAAACAAAGGCTGCAAAGACGGCAGATTAAATAGTATTTGAAGGGCTCACAGGCTTCATTTGAATACAAGCTTACAAGCCTCTTTAAGTGCTACTGTTAATGAAAGTATCACTCCAGACTCTGGTCAGGCTGGGGAGGCATTGAGCCTGTGAGAATGCCCAGGCTATGTCAGCTAAAGATTGGGAAATACTAACAAAGCCAGTCAAAATCCAGCACTGCCCACTGTAACTTTCAATACGTACCCCTACTGTGCTACCAGGGCAATGAGGGCAGGTCTTAGCTATGCAAGGGGTTTATGCTCCTGCGACAGAAATCCGCACATTTCATTAATTCTTCATACAGACTGTCTTTACTCTTTACAAGTTCAAAATTGCCCTGGTGTGCAAATATGAGCCACTTAGTTTTTTTTTTATCTATGTGTTTCGCTAATGGAGGCCTCTTTTATTATGTTAACCAGGAATATTTTCTGTCTCAATATGACCCTGCCACAGACCAGGGTCATGAAAGAGGGACAAGTTTAAAGTCAGATGTGTTCATTACTAGGAAACTACTGGTGCAATAAGTCCAGTTTTCTGCTGAAATATAGGGCAGATTTAAGAAAAGTTACACTGTACCTAGTGCAGCACCACTTTTCTTGTGCCTCTTAGCACCCCCAAACACCACCATGTGTGTGTCGTATTTAGAATAGGGTGCACTATGGCGCTAGTCAAGGGCACTAGTGTCATAAATTTGTTACACTAGTCTGGCGGTTTGCCGGATTAGCTTAATTGTTTTTTATGCTAATCCTGCAAAGTACCCAGAGGCCCATTGAAAACAATGGGAGCCTCTCTTTGACACCTGCTCTTAGCAGGCATTACCAATGCTGATAAAAATGACACAAAGAAATCTGTTAGATTTCTTTGCGCCATTTTTTCACCTCCCCCCAGCGCTGGAACGCCCCCCCCCTGCATACATTATGCCTAGTTCAGGCATAATGTGGCACAATGGGTTACAAAGTGCTTGCGTTGTGCCACTTTGTAAATATAGCATGGTATTTCTTGGACTTCCAACACCCCATTAGCGTAAAAAAAGCAGCTAACAGCTCCCGCCAAGCAAAAGCAAGCATAACTCCGCTTTTACCAAACAGAGCTGCCAAAATGCTCCAGCTTGCTGGAAGGGGAGTTTTCATTTCTTTCCCTGCCGACAGACATGCAAGTGAGTGCAGGGGGGGGGGTGCCAGCTGGGACCACGGGGTCCTTGAGGCTCTCCCAGTGGTCCTGTCACTTTCTTTCCCATAATGGGATGGAAGAGAAAGAGAGAGATCATTGTTATTACAATGATCTCTCTACACAATGACTTCAAAGCATCATATTGGCATAATGTTTGGTAGGAATGTTATAATTATGTGTTTATGCACAGCAGAAGAGAGTCACCTCTGGCCTACTAGTAAAGCTTATGGACCGCCACTCAGTATGTTGAAGGTTCAAATCCTGGTATCTCATAGCAGTGTGTCTGTTAATTTACTCTTGTTTTCAATGTTAAACACTCCTAGTGATGGAATACGTATTTCTTGTCCCCATTACCATCTTTGGAATGAATGTCATAGAGAAGTATGGGCCCTGCTTAGTAATGAGTCACCTGTGGCCTAGAGGTTAAGTTCTGAGCCCATCACACTAAATATTGAAGGTTCCAGTCTAGCTGTGTCATTTGTCATTTCCCAGCTTTAAATTCTTTTCAATTTCAAATATTTCAGGTGCAAACAGAAATGTGACCTCACTCTTTGTGCATGTCATATACATTTTTTTTCAATTTCTCAGAACATTTCTCATTCTAAGTGGCATGAGGTTGGGTGGTTATAGGGGCCAAACATTCGGGGGGTGCACCACTCCAAGGCACCGAATAGGACACATAGGCAGAAAGAGTCCAATACTGTTATATTAATAATGGTACAAAACTTCTGTCGGTTTCTTTCCGAAGACTTTTATTGACGTAGAGAACCTGTTACGACATGAAGTACATGAAAAAGACACAGCCAACGCGTTTTGCCCTTCACCATAGGGCTTCTTCAGGGCTGCAAAGTAACATACAACCATAAAAAGAATAATATGGTAACACAAAAAAACACAAAAAAACAACATATTAACATACAAAATGTTTCTTTGCATACATGTAACAAATTAAAACAATATAGCTTAACGGAAAATAGTATGAAAATACATCAATAATACAGTAAGAAGTGCGTGAATAATATGTTCTTCTAAACCAATATAAAGTCATGTGTGGTCAAGATAACCGGCAAGGAGAAAAAGTCAATTTGAAAGGTCAGAAAAAGATAGAGAATCCAAAAGTGCAACATGGAAGAAGCATGAAAAAGATGACGTGAAAAGAACGTGAGGGAGCAAATTCCTCATAAAGGAGACGTGCACATGAAATATTAAAATGTCGACAGAGAATCCCTCTACCAAAGTTTCGAAAATCCCATTCGTGATCAAAGAATAGTGTAGGCAGGTAAAATTAAGTCAACAAACGTACCAGAGTAGTGTCCGGTTGGAACAAAAGCTATTTACAGTGTTCAAATGCACAAAAGTGTATAATGAGCCTGATAAGAAACGGAAATTTATTAAACACCAATGTGTGTAGCCAACGACACTAGCTACCAATCCTATTTAAGGAAACAAAAATACTGGGAATATTGAAAAATATCCTCCCATATAGCAAATTAAATTATAAAAAAGGAAAGGGGTTCAGAAACAAATCCTAATAATGAGTATTCGAATGGTTAATCAAGGGACTAACATAAAATATGTGCCCCGCAGTACTGATTGATCAAGATGCACCACAAAGAGAACAGGGGCCTTTGGCAAGGCCCTGGTTCAACCTCCACTGCTCACAGCCAAAGGCCGTGCCATGGTGATGGTTGTATTAACGCATAGGGATTAAAATTACTTTACGTTAAAAAAAAATGGAAATTCACCGAAAAAACTAAGGGTTAGCGGGTCCTTACAGTTAGGTTCAGAATTTACTTGCACAAAACCATAGAATTTCAGCAGTTATAGTTAGATTTATTTCAAGTAACTATGACTCGCGACCTACGCTAATTAACGCATGCCTCGCCATGCACTGCTAATTACCCCAGATATTACAGCACTCATGAAAGTGTTTATGACATCATCAAAAATATCAGTGAAACATTAGCAGTCAAATATTGAAGCTAAAACAGTGAATGGCAGGAGCACGAGTTATAGTTACCTTAGGGCGCAACTTATATTTACTTGAAATAGCTCTAACTACAAGTGCAGAATTTCTATGGTTTTGTGTGAGTAAATTCAGAACCTAACTATAATGTCCCTGCAACCTTTGGTTTTTATATATATATATATATATATATATATATATAGAAAGTAGAGAAAGAGTTGGACTTCGTAGGGGTAAGGTATGTACTATTCCAATTCCAGTCAGAGCAACAGTAAAGAAAATGTGGGACTTCAGAAGAATTACATTTACTATCCCCACTCCAGTCCTTGCAACAGTCTGGAAAGCATTGCATTTTGGAGGGGTTGAAGTTAATATTTCCACACCCGTCTGTGCAACAATATGTAAGCATTGGACTTCAGAGGGGTTAAATTTGCTATTCCCACTTCAGTCTGTGCAACAGTAGGGACAGTGTTGGACTTCGGAGGGGTTACAATTACTCTTCTCTCTCCAGTATATGCAGTGAAAGCATTGGACTTCAGAGGGATAACATGTACCATTCCTACTTTAGTTTGTCCAACATTAGTGAAAGCGTTGGACTTCAGAGGGGTAAAATGTACTCTTTCCTCTTTAGTCTGTGCAACAGTAGGGAAAGTTTTGAACTTTGGAGGTGGAAAACTTACTATTCCCACTCCACTGTGTGCAACAGTAGGTAAAGTGTTGGACTTCGGAAGAGTCAAATTTACTATTCCTGCTTCAGTCTGTAAAACAGTAGGGAAAGTGTTGAACTTCAGGGGATTAAATTTACTACTCCCACTCCAGTCTGTGCAGCAGTAGGGGAAGTAGTTTACTTCAAACGCATAACTTATTTGAATAACCCAAGAAATATAACACTGTTAATAGGAATATTATTAATTAACCCAAAAAATATATACTTTTTTTTTTTTTACAATTTACATGATTATTAAACAATGTAATAATTAATTATGAAATACATATAATATAATTTAGTTACTATTTAATTACCTTTTCACACCAGACCCACATAAATCTGGCAACCCACACTTCAAATATAACTAAAATAAATAAGTATAACATAACCAATATTCAAGTAATTAATTATTAATAAATGTATAATTCACTGTTAATTAATTATTGCTTTAAAAACTTCCTATGCCCCTACAAAGCCAGTATCCCACACCTAATATATATCTTAAAAATATATTTATTGCTCAATTTTTATAATTGATAATCAATTACATAAATATTAATACATTAATAATTACTTGGAAATTAATTATTGCTTACTTAAATTCCCACTCTATACCTCTAACTAAACAGCCTACACCTGATATATAACTAAAAATATAATTACTACACAATTTTCATAATTAATAGGCAATTAAATAATTATTAATAGATTAATAATTAATTATGTATACTTAATTTACTACCAACTCTAGACCACTACAAATCTAGCAACCCACTACAACACTATAAATTATTATAAAAAATAAATTAAAATATATAAAGCACATAAAATTACAAACCATATGTAAAATATTATTAACAATTATACAAACAATGATAACACATGCAATTAATACATGAACTAAAACACATAAAGACAATTAAAAAAAATATGTTTTTGCAACTCTATTTTTAAAACAATTTTAACAACAAAATGACTTACCTAAAACATTGATATTCTTGACAATAATATTTCTGCATCACAATATTTTTGTATCACAACAATTTTTTTCTGATATGTATGCAACTCGTTTTAGAAAACTGGATATTTTGTCCAAATACCTCCACTGTTTCACAGACTATTCAACAAGTGTGAGTAGATGATGTAGTATCCCCTGAAAGAGTCCTCTTTCACTATCACAGGATTGAAATTGGATATGGTGTTGGTAAGTACAAACACTTTTTGGGCATTTTGCCCATATTAAACCTTCTTTTTCATAAGTAATATGTATGCTTCTAATGATTAGAAATATGTTTTAAAATGATACATGTGACATTGTAGACCACATATTCATTAAACTTAGAATGGGTTTTCAAGAAATATGTGTGCATATGTGTAAAACAAATTTGTAATATATATTAAAGGTGGTCCTGTTCTTTAATGACTCAGAGATCACCAGTTTTAGTGGTTCATGCAGTCTTGGTAAGTGTCATATCATCAAATATGAAAATGCTTTAAAACTACTTTGATCACATTTATATAGTGGAATTTAATCACATGTGGCATTTACTTAATACATTTTAAATTTGTGCATAACCATAGCTGTTGAAACTCAACACATGTTTCCAGTTTCAATTAAAATGAGGCCCACATTTTTCTAAGCTTTCCACAGGCTGTGCTTCAAAAGCATGATGCCAATGCAAAATACAAAACAATAGTGTCATTTAAATGTGATGCCAGTTCTTGTTTTTCCTTAGAATTTTCCTCAAAGATAATAACATTAGCACAATCTGATAATTTGCGCTGATTTATGTCACAGGAGTGTTTCATTGTTGGTACAGGGGTGCTGTTCACTTGCAACCACATATGAGTTTTAGTTTCAAGAGCTATCAACTAAGGAGTAGAAAGTGTTATTTTTAAAAAGACATTGCCTATGTGAGTCTAGGTGAGGAAAGGATAAATGATTGCCGTGAAAAATTTGGGGGCATATTTAAGAAAAGTAGCACTGCATATAGTGCAGCGCCATTTTTCTTGCCCCCCTTAGCACTCTCCTAATGCCACCATGAGTGCTCTGTAGTTAAAATAAGGCTCACCATGGTGGTAGTTAGGGCTTAGTGTCTGAAATTTTGATGCCAGTCTGGCGCCTTGCAGGATTAGCGTACAAAATTCTGACGCTAATCCTGCAAAGCACCCAGAGGCCCATAGTAAGCAATGGAAGCCTCCTTTTAATGCCTGCTCTGAGCAGGCATTAAAAGTGTTAAAATAAATGGGGCAAGGAAATCTACTAGATTTCCTTGCCCCATTTATTTGGCCCCCTTAGTAGGAGGAACACCCCCTTTCCATGCCTGGCGCAGGCTTAATATAGCACAAAGGGTTACAAAGTGGCACAATGCATGCATTGTGCCACTTTGTAAATATGGCACAGTGTTTATGGCCTTCTAACACCACATTAAATGACACTAATGTGGCATTGGAATGGTGCTAAGGACTCTTAAATATGCCCCTTAGAGTGTTGCATATTTTACAACTTTTATTGCACATACAAACATTATGAAAACCAAGAGCATATTTGTGGTACAGGAAGTGTCCCATTAGTCTAATTTTACATAGCATATACAAACAAGTGTCATTGTGTTATGTAAATGATTCGTTTTCTACTTGAAGTGGACTGTTCATGTTCCCAAAATATGCTTGAAAGTAAGTAAAACTTGGTATATGCTGTCCAAGTAAGGACAAAAGCAAATACATTTATAATAATATAAACCTTACACATATTAATTGATATGGATTTAGTTCATAATTCCTTGGGTGCATGAGAAAACCAATTTGTGAAACAGCGAATGCACCCTTGAATCACTGTAACTTTCCTTTATTTTGATTGTCATTCAGATATCCTGATTTGGCTGGAATAATTGATACCACTGCAACAGTTTGTGGTAGTTTACCTTTGATTAATTTGCAAAGCACACCATACACCAATATCAAACATGGGCCTTGATGTAAATAAAATATAAGAATTGATAAGGAAGTGTTAACTATGTGCATCAATACTGAAGAAATAAAATCATGATCCCACAGATCAATCCTCATGTTCTAAACACACAACCTGTGATTTGCCAATTGGCAATTTTGGCAATCAGATATTTTGTCATATTAAATAAAGTTTTATCTAAATGAGGAAAGTGGTTACCAAAATTGGTCATTTTGTTGAAAACCCATTGTATCTAAATTAGGAAAGTGGTTACCAAAATTGGTCATTTTGTTGAAAACACTGATGTATTTAAGGTCAGAGTCGCAGGCGTCACTTCCAAATATTGATTTGGTATGTTATGTATACTCACAGAAATCCACACACTAAACAAGGTAGTTGGACCTACACCTCAAAGGCCAATGCCTACACCATTGGCAAGTGCCCATCTTTGGAACCACTTTCTCTTTAAGAATGCAAACATAAGATTTGAGGTGAGTAGGCAGTACTCTGGGGAACACTGTATATGTAGCAACAGGTTTTAACAAGTGGAGATATTGACTCATATTTGCACTGTAGTACAGTTTTTCTCCAAATGAAAAAGAGAGTGTTAAAACAAACTCTGACATGAATGGTGACCTGATCACAACAGCAGGCCAGCATCCCTGTGATTGCCAACAATCATAGTGTGTTACTATTTTGAACATACCCTATGAATGTACATTCCATGCCCTCAAAAGGAGAGTGCAGATGTTATCAAAACCTTACAATTATGCCCTTAGTTCATCTGCCACATGTTACCATCACTTTTCAAAACTCACATTCAGATGCCACTGACTCATTCAAACTGTAGAGCATCTGTTTACAGTTGTGTGTAACCAAATATGAAATTAATTGGGTGATTTTCTGATTTTAAAGAGTTTGACAATGCAATGCGGTAAGAGCTAGAATGTATAACATGTCTATAGGACACCTTAAAGGCATTGATGTGTTCCTTTTCCAATACACTGAAGCAGACATTTAACAGTTGAATTTAAAGGATATTAGGTACTAAAGTGCATAACTCCTGCTGACTTATTATGCAAGTCATGAACAATGGTCTAGTTGCGCTTATGAGAGAAGACAGACTCATCTTTCCACAATTAAATGAACATATACAGTATAAAGACATTATTTTTCTTTTTAGTAGAATCTAGTTTCTAGTTTAGGGAAAGGTCACAGTTCAAAGAGACACCATGGTTACATACAGAGGCTGTAGAGGACATGCCAGTACCCCATTGATTTCCGGAAAAGATAAATATATTTGAAAGTTTCAATGCACTCTCAACTTAAACTTTTAGGTTGTCTGTGCCTTACAAAAATACTGAACATGAATTAAATTTGTGGCAGCCTAGAATATTTAAGTTTATTAATTGCAACATGATTGCCCTTATCCACATGGAGGAGGATAATATAGGCAAACCCAACATCATATTATATTGGAAAAAAGCGGTGCAAACATACACTCACATAAATGTTTAAAATTATGAGTAATTGCTTAAGTCTGTGTAACCCCAATATGCTGTTTTATGGGACTCTCAGATGTACGATATGATAGATACTTTGTTCGGTATGAAAATTATCTACCATACAAATAAATTAGCAACACAATACAATACACTCTCAAAAATCATTATCAAAATCCCATCTTTAACATTATTAAATCGCTAACTGATTTTTTTCTTAGTTCATCCGCCTCCCTCTTAGCCCCCAAAATTTTTGAGAATTTCTTCTTAGCCCAGCGTTTATCAGAGTTGGTTAGACTCTCTGGAGCCTCATACATATCCGGCCACCCCAGTCCAGAAGATACTTTTCTAATATACATTAGCCAGGGAATATCCTTTGCACGCTCACTTGCCATGCAATCCTTCAAAATCTCTGTATTGAAGGCGGCACACTCGTTAGACCAGATAGAGATCCATTACATAAGGGGAGAAATCTTAATGGTATCTTCTATGAAGTGTAGGGCTAACTCGGCATGCAAACAGAAGCTGGAAACATTTTGACCAACTCCTAACAACCTCCTGCAGAAGTGATTTTACTCTATGATAGGGGCTCTGTTTTCGGTATGCCCCCACAGTGACGCCCCATACAGCAAGACTGGGAGACACTTTCGCCTATATATTTCAAGCAGGGCCTTAGCAGGTGTATTACCCACCCTGGCAGCAAACTCGAAAGTGGCACCTACTGTTGCATTAAAAAGTGCCCCTCTCCTGGAAATACAAGATTTCCAGGAACCCTTGTCATCGAAATTAACCCCTAAGTAGGGGAATTCCTGAACCTTACTGATTGTTTTCTCATTGATCTTCAGCCCCCACACCCTACTGAGTGGTTTCCCATACACCATATAGTGCGATTTATTGCAATTTATCTCTAAATCAGGGGCTGACATAAAAATTTCCTAAGCTCTGACCGCCTCTAGAAGGCCATTCATAGAGCGAGCCATAAGTACTGCATCATCTGCATAAATCAATACTGGGACGTTCTTACCATTAATTTTAGGAGCATCCTTACAGCGTTCCACCAAAAACTCAAACAGCCCATTTGTGTACAGAAGAAAAAGGGTAGGAGCAAAGACACATCCCTGGCACACACCCCTACCGAGCTCAAATGCATCCGAGCATTCCCCATTTATCCCCACCCTCACATTTGCATATGTTCCTAGGTAGAGGTACCGAAGAAACTCCACAATTGAAGGGTCCATTCCCAGCTGGGTAAGCTTCTCCCACAGGTTAGACCGATTGACCTTATGAAAGGCACATCTAAGATCCATAAATGCTAGACATGGACTGCCTTTTCTAGCTTGAGTATATTTCTCAAACACCATCAGCAAATTTAGGCACTGTTCCTGGGTACCAAGCTCTTCCCTAAAACCATATTGTGCCCGGCTCAGAATTGTATTTTTAGCCATCCAAGCCTCAATACGCCTTAAAATAATCCAGCCTAAAAGTTTGGCCAAAGAATCAAGAAGGAAAAATTGGACGATACGACTTGGGATCATTCCGATCCCCCTTTTTATACACGAGAATGATACACGCCGATCTCCAGGTATCTGGTATGCACACACTCACTGTGGCATTAAGGACATTTAGCAAAATGGGCACCCATATCTGGGGCAAGATGTAATAAGATCCATTGGCATTGTGTCTGGGCCAGGAGCTTTATTACTAGCACTATCATCGAACGCCTCCTTAACCTCATGGAGTGAGAACCTGATAGCTAAATTAGGGTGACCTTCATATTTTCTCCCCTCCATTACCTCCTACAGAACTCCCCTGAAAAATACTACAAAAACAGCTGACCCAAGCCTCAGGGGCGATTTTGCAGCCCAGGCCCTCAGATGTTTCTAATTCAATAAAACCCATACTAACAACCTTCCAAAACAGGCCAGGGTTTTTACACTCTACTGCACATTCCAGTCTCTCCCAGGCTAGCTCCTTAAGCTTTAGCTTCCTTACCCTCAGGTCAGATTTATACTGAGCCCTTGCTTCTCTAACATGGGCCTTATCTCTAGGGTGCTCTTTTAAGGCCTTCTTTAGAAATTTCTTAGCCTCATAACAGGGCTACTTAATGCAACCACCCTTATACTTACTGGGAGACTGAGCGGCTACATTAAGACAATCTTTAAAAGCTGTATTCACTCTGAGCATAGCATCCATAACTTCCCATGGACTGGGGGTTTCTGCCAGAAGTGTACCCGTGATCAGATTTAGGTTATCACCCACCACCCTTCACTAAAATACTTCCCACCCACCTCCCCATACCTAACAAAATTCTTTAGAGATGGAGAAACAAAAATATAGTCAATTGTTGTACCTAACCTTCTACCTACAAAAGTTGGAACCTGATAAGTACCCATAGCTTCGATATTGCAGAAGTTCATAAGGCCCAGACTACGTTAGCCCTTAATCAAATTTCTGCACCTAGGGTCCTGTGATCCATTGGCTATATATACCTCCTGATCCACCTCAAAAGGATTCACCACTGTACTATACCGCCCTATCTTCGCATTAAAATCTCCTGCCACAACAGCACAGAATTCCACACCAACATCCTCCATTCTGCACCTCAGTGTCTAGAGAACTGAAAAAAGGACACTAATTTGACACCCAGAGTCCCAAACAGAGTTGTAAAAGTTTACCAAAAGGACCTTACATTTGTTAGGAAAAACTACCCACACAATCAATATACCCTAATGGTTACAATTGATTTGAAATGCTCTTGCTGTTTTAGAAAATCAGATCAAAGTAACTAAACACCCTTTTGGGTGGCCTCCTTGAGGCCGAATAGCCGGGATTGCAAACCTATGATAACTATCCCAGGCAGCTTGCCCAACCGACCAGGTTTCTTTCAGTAGAATAAAATCATACTAAGCCAGGCACCTAGTCCTTTCATGGTCTAATAACTTAGCATTGTACAAGCTACATTCCAAGAAATAAGACCACATTCTGTAGACTTTCCACCCTCGACCTCCATGGTCATAGTAGCATTTGAGGGATCTGCTATAACCTCAGTGTATTTCTATACATAGGGCCAATCCACCCCCTCCAAATCCAGGGTGCCAGTGATATCATTCCTCATACTGAATCTCTGTGAAGCACCTTGTCCTTGATGTAGATTCCTAATATTCCCAAACAAGATCTCACCAGACTCAGCAGGCTATCACTATGATCATAGTAAAAACTCAAATGGACCATGCCAATTTTGCCCTTTCTCTGGGAAGCAAAACTTTGTGTAGAAAGGAGTCACTGGGCCAGACCAGGATACCTACAACTTTTAATAATACAATCCCCATTTCCCCCTTTTGCTCGTGGCCCAGACAAATCAATTCTTCTAACAAAGAGGATATCACTAAGGTCCTTACAAGCAAAGTAACAATTTTTACTCAGCCAATGGCCAGTTGTATTTTTTAGTTGTTCCGTAGATTCACTAAAACCCGGAGCAAGAACCAGGACATAAGTCACAATTTTTACTCAGCCAATGGCCAGTTGTATTTTTTAGTTATTCCGTAGATTCACTATTACCCGGAGCAAGAGCCAGGACATCTATCAGCACAACCACATGGGGGGCACACGCCAGAGGGAGCTCCAAACAAACAAGTGGGGGACTTTTTTCCAAAAGCAAATCTTATTCTCCACCACTTTGTAACCGCTCCCTCCCAAATACCACAGGCCCACATCCTGATGACTTTCCACCTCGTAGCCTATTTTTTCCTCATGCACCTCTTGGCAAATCGGCTGAGGCAATCGAATGTGGGACAGCCTCCACAGAGATACAATGAGCCCCTGAATTTACAAAATTTGCATCTTGTCATATGGCTCCATCCGGTTTCTTGGGGTAGCCCTAGCAAGGAAACACCCCCTCAGGTAGTTGAATTTGGTGTCTAGCGTCCGGACCACCCTCAACCATAACTGAGCTAGGCCTCTCCTGCCCACATATCTGGGAATCTGCTTTCTCAAGCACCAGCAGTGTCTCCAAGACTGGGGCCAGACTAGCCTCGACCATCTCCTTAAACTTAAACAGTAAGCTATTTGCATCCCAACCCGGGGACTGTTTGAGATCAGTACCATCCATCAAGCCCATAGGATTCAAAATTGCTGACGTAGACAGTTTAATTCTGCTCCCAGCTTTCCTCAGTGCCTTTTTCTTTTTCAGGAGTGGACTGCTACTCTCCAAGGGGGAAGCTGGGGGGGACCTCATCAAAAACCTCTTGCTTATCCTTAAGTTCCCAGTAAACCATTTGCCACCCTCTCCACAGGGAGCACATTTTCAGACACAACTTCTTGCACTTTCCAAGAGGGTCCCGTCTGATCGTCCAGCAGCCCCAGAGCCTCATTTTCAATGGGGATTTGGCGCCAGTCACTCATCTCCAGAGAAAGCCTCCTTTCCGCCAAATCAATCTCTTTAGTGACCACCCCAACAGCTCGGGCAAGAAAAGAGTCCAGAGTTGCATTTGTGTTTCCTTCCCTCCTCCAGTCTGGTCCATACTTTGAAGGGTCCCTCTCCTGCCCTTCCTCACAGTATATCAAGAGAGACTTATCTGAGAGGCAGCCAGTCGGCTACAGCCACAGTTAAACAGTTGGATACTAAATAAGATACTGATGATTTACTGGAGAGGCAGGCATCAAACAGTTAAACTTTGGGGCAGATGTCTATTGGAGGGCAAGATTTTGTTAGAGACACTCACCCGCCGAGTATGATTAAAGATGGGTGGCCCAGCCTCTTTTGTTCGATGACGAGCGAAGGATGGGCCTGCGCCCGTCCCTCGCTGCGATGCAGCACACAGCGCTTAATAGTGCTCTTAAAATGAGACTTCTTCCTCGCCTCTCTGCTCCTTTCTGGGACTCGGAGTCCCTATTCCCAGATCTCTGGCGTCTCTGGCATCCCATGAGGTGATGCAGCACACATCGCTTAATAGCGCTTGTCAAATGAGGCTCCTCCCCTGCCACGCCGCTCCTTTCTGGAACTCGGAGTCCCTATTCCCAGATCTCTGGCGTCTCTGGCGTCCCGCGTGGTGATGCAGCGCATATCGCTTAATAGCGCTCGTCAAATGAGGCTCCTCCCCCTGCCTCTCTTCTCCTTTCTGGGACTCAGAGTCCCTATTCCCAGATCTCTGGTGTCTCTAGCATCTCTGGCGTCCCGCATGACGATGCAGCACACATCGCTTAATAGTGCTCGTCAAATGAGGCTCCTCCCCTGCTTCTCTGCTCCTTTCTGGGACTCGGAGTCCCTATTCCCAGATCTCTGGCGTCTCTGGCATTTATGGTGAATTTGTGATGTGATGTGGAATATATATGACTATAAATATTTTTGTGACATGTAATCAGAAACCCAATATTTATTTCTATTTATATATTTCTGGAACTTTCACACGTGTTCATGGAAAACTGCATCAGAGTGCCCTAACAGGTGAAGCAAAATGAATGCCAGAGAAGCAGTTTGATTGGTCATATATATCTAACACAATGAATTTGTATGCCCATCTAACTATAATATACATATTGCATATGGTGATCTTGCCACAACTAGAGTTGTTTTTACCTGCAACAATGTTAAATAAGTATCATTAAATCAGATTAATTAAAATGTGTGCCTTCGTAGCACTTCCTGTCTACCTTTAGAAATAGCACAATTTGAAGGTAACCCCAACAATCTGAAATGTACATGCTTCTTAAATTATGTAACATACTTACAGACTTTGAAGCATGTATACATTTTTTAAATAAAAAATGTATTTGTTGTAGGATTTTGTATCGTATGTGAAGAAAGAATTGTCACCCTTTCGGCATGTCATCTTATAGTTCAGCAGCTGTGGAGAATATGAAAAGTAAAATATGTATTTCTTTATTATTTATACCTATTATTATTATTATTATTACTAATATTATTGTTATTTTTTAATATTTATATTATTATACATATGCTCCTATTCTGCCATTTCATTCTGAAGGCTCACAGGTGCACATGTTTGTTTGCTGAACTACTTGAGTGTAATGTTTACAAAACAAAAGATCTTTCATTTAAAAAATAATACAATCTTCACTTTAACCTACAACATACATTTATTTCCACTATAAATACATTTGTTTGGATAACGTAAATGCAGACGAAATAGGTCAGGGTCTAATCCGCTAGGCTTGATAATCTTGAATCAAAACAGTGGCTACAGTACAAAGCCTCTCTGTATGGGAAACAGCAGAGCAAATAACTACTTATTCTGCAAGAACTCCAAAGACCATACCATTACCACCATCATCGGTTCCAGCAGCGAGCTCAGCACCACCCCAAAGGAGACAAGCACCTATTAGGAAATTAGACCAATTATTGGCACACAATTAGTGGTGGATTAGTAGATTTGAACACTACAGTTGGAGCAAACTAAGACAAATTATACAAGTTAGCATTATTTTAAGGGGATGTCTAGAAGCATTATACACCATCGCAGAAAATCAATAATTGACAGCATTTTGAGTTTGTACTTTCATTTTTGTTGATATTTTGATTCATTACTGGTACTGTAATGATACATTGTGTTTGTAGTTAATAGGTTAGGTTAAGGATTAGGTTAGTGTAAGTGAGTATAGATTAGATACTGTATAGTCACTATTTAATTAGATGCCTGTATTAGAGGGGGGTGAGGAATGTTTTACTATGTAGATATGTGTATCGGTACATAGTTAGATCATTATATTACATGTTTAGATTGGTTTAAATGAGTTTTAGATAAGATTAGTAGAGTTTTTGATAGGGGATTTTTTTTTTATATAAAACTGTTTTGAAAAATGCAAAGTAGTTCAAGAATTATTAAATTAGTTTAGTTGTTAGGCTTTTAAATTACCATGAAGATAACTAAATTCAAATGATGCAGTTACTGTTTTATATAAGTATTAAAGATATAAAAATGTTGTTTAAAATAACTTAAAGCTGCTCATTAAGATTACATTTTACATGCTGACCATATTTATTTGTTACGTGATATGACTGAGTTGAACCGCCTGAACTCCAGCATGACGATTGGGAGGCAGCCGTCAAGCCGGCGGCCTCACCACCGTCATATTGCATTGCTTCCACTGTGCTGATTGACAGAAACAGTGCAGCGGCATTGGCAACGCTGCTGTTCAGACGGTACCCCCAGCACCCTCAAAATGTGCAGTGTCTGCCATAGCATAGCAAAGAGGGTGCTTACAGGGCGGCCCCTGCACTGCCCACAGCATGATCGTGGGCAGTGCCGGGGCCCAGATGTTGCCCCAACTCTGCCTTTCTGCCAACCTTTTCATGGCGGGGACACTGCCATGGAAAGGCTGTCGGAAAGGAAAGTTGTGATCAGCATGGAGATGCTAAACTTGCCACTGCTGTGGCTGACCACAACTTTCACCGCTGCCATCTAGATCTGTGATCCTGGCAATGGCGGCAGTCTCCTGGCGTTCCGACTACCAGGATTGTAATCTGACGGTTGGACCTCCAGGGATGGGGTGGTCAGACTGCCACAGCCAGTACAGAGGACTTAAGGTCTGCCATACTCGTAATCAGGCCCTAAATCTTGTTTTCCCTTAAACATTTAAGTTGCACCATTTAAGAGGTATGCTTATTATGACCAAAATACTTTTCTAAATTAGACAGCGTAAGTGTCAACTGCAATTCAGCAAACTATGTTTATGACATTGGACACAACACTGAAGTATACATATATAATTTAGAATATACTCAAGTATAGCAGATCTCACACATAGCCATATGAAAATGTTCTTTATTTCAGACATTCAGTTTAAACCCTAAAGTAAGCAACAGGTGTAAAGATGTCTAACTTTTTCTTGTTTAAACTGGGTGTCAAAAGGGCCCTTAAGGAGGTATGCAAATTCTTCTAGTGGATGAATGCTAAGTAGTATTTTAATAAAGTCAAAAACCTCTTTCCAAAATGTTGTAAATGGGGGACAATAGAACCCATATTAAGCAGACTACCAGTTATGGTCTCATAGTTCAAACATGAGGGGTTTGTCTAAGATTTAATTTGTGTGATCAGGAAGGGGTCCAAAATGTTCTATGGAGGAGCATATATTTAGGCCCCGATTACGAGTTTGGCAGTGCTCGGACAAAACCGCCATGTGAAATGGCACCACTATTCCGGCAGTGGTAGCAGTATAGCGACCACCGGATTACGAGTCTCAAAACAGAAACCGCTCTAATACAGATACAAAACCAATACCGCCAGATCAACTCACGGCAAAAGAGTGACTGAACATCCTCCGGCCCGCCACGCTGACACCATTCCAACCATCATATTATGAGGCAACCTCCAGCACAGCGGGTCATGCACAGCGGAAAATGTTGCACCACGGCTGAACAAAGAGACACCGCAGAAAGTAGCCAACACCACATTGGCTAGTTCAAATATTCCACACCTGACCGTGCCACCATATAACCCCCACACCAACAATCCCTTGCGACTGATACGAGCAGCCACAGCCACACTCGAGACGAAGCATACCCCAAACACAGCAAACAAATACTGCACAGCACACATTGTACAAATCAAAACTACAGCTCACCAGCATACACAGCCAAACACCACCACATCACCACACACGCCGCACTGCACCCACCACACACAACACATACCTACCCCACAACATGTCACGCCAGGAGCACCCACAGTTCACCGACAGTGAGTTGCAGGTCATGGTGGACGAGCTCATCAGAGTCGAGGTATATCTCATAGGGGTCCAGGTACAGCAAACATCCATAGCCGAAAAAAGACAGAGTTGTGGCAGAAGATCGTCGACAGGGCCAGTGCAGTCAGCACATACCCACGCACAAGGGAGGACATCAGAAAGAGGTGGAACGCCCTAAAGGGGAAGGTCCGATCCATGGCGTCCATGCAGAGGATAGCCAGAAACAAGGCTGGCGGTGGGCCCCCACCTCCTCCCCTTCAGTTGACATCCTGAGAGGAGAAGGTCCTGGACATCTTGCATCCTGAGGGCCTGACTGGCATCAGCGGAGGGCTTGACTCTGGTAAGTCAGCACTACCCTCCACACACCAACCACCTATGCTTGGCATAGCTCCTCACCACTCTCCAACCCACTGCAACCCACCCCACTGCCCCGTTCCCAAACACCCCATGCCCCTTCTCTGCATGTCACCCCACCCCACTCTCACCATCCCTACATACACACACCCCTAATGCATGGACGTCAACCACAATGTGAAGAACCACAGCACCCTCAGTCCTTACCAAATCAATGTCTGTAGTGCAGCAGCTGTCAATGCCAGCACTGGGAAGCTAATCGAGCCACTGCATGCATCACAACAGGGACATAACAACTACAGTCACACGACTTACATCTACCATATCCATCCACTGGTACCCTTGCCATTGACACCCTGCAGGTAATGCCAGGCTCAGACAGCCCTCCCTGATGAAGGCCCCACTGGGTGTCTGGATGAGGACGACTTGCCTGGGCTATCTGGGGCCACTGGACAGTCCAATAACGGCACACCCACCATGGACACCCCAGTGCCCCTACCCATGTGGCAACAACACTGCATTCAGACCCTTAAACCCAAACTGTGCCCCAGGGGCCCATCAATCAGAGGTGTGCCCCATAGTATAGAAGCTAGAGTCAAGGGCACCCACCCTAGACAATGAAGGCCCTGCTGCTACTGGGAGTGGGCACACTGTGCCATGGCACAGGGGGCCAGGGGTAGTGGGAGGGGAACCGTGGCCCAAGGGTCAAGACAGCCACACCAACTGACAGCCCAGGAGGGCCTCAACCAAGTCCTGCGTATATACCAGCACACCCCGGACACAGTGGCCCAAATCCTCACTACTGTGCAGGAGACCTAGCAGCTGCAGGGGAAATACCATCAGTAGGCCATGCAGCAGTGGCAGGCCCACAATACCACAATGGCTTCTATAGTAGAGGTGCTCAGGGACCTGACCACTGTCATTCATGAGTCTATCACCCACCAGCAGGCCCTACCACTGGACAAATCTCACCACAGCCCTCCACATCAGCACAGCCAGGGGCATAGAGGCTCCACTACAGGACTCACAGGACACTAGCACCCCAACCCCTGCAGCTGAGGAACCCCCACGCAAGCGAGGACGTCCAAGTAGACATCCAGCCGGACATGATGGCCAGACCAGGACCACTGCTAGGAAGTGACCCTCTCCTGAAAATTCTCCCTTGTGTATGACTGTGACACCCTGTCGACTGTCAACTCCCGTTTCTCTGTCTACCCATTGCCAGCACACTGGACCCGGACTACCTACAGCTGAACTCACCACTCTGATGATCTTCGCTGCCTTGACCCCACTCCCCCCCACTCATCACCCCTCTCACTTGTACATACCAAATAAACAACAATTGAGCAAAGTTCATATATACTTATTTTTTGTTGTGAGTATGCATGCTACTGGCAATACTTGTACAACTGCCAACCCATCGCCAAGCACATTCATGGGATGGTGACAGAGGGGGAGCAATATCCCAGGAGGAGGGATGTGTAGCAGGCAGTGGCTGGACAAATGTGTTAATGGAGGCAACAGGCCAAGCAGGGACCTCAGAACACCACAACATTGTCCTGAAAGTAGAGAAAGACAAGGACAACATTCACTGTAGGAGTCACAGATGCCAACTTCACGCAAATGCACTGTTGGAAAAGGAATCCGTTGCAGATATGCCAGTCAGGACCACAGCCATATGGGCAGTACCTACACACATTAACAACACATATCAACCCAATGGTCCAACCCGCACAGCACCCAGTGCCAGACCTGAAGCCATACCCACTGCCACCAACAACAATGTAGCACTGACATCCAATGTTGGATCCCAGGATCTCTGTGTGGCACATACATAACACCTGCACTGGCAGCTCAGGGACTATACAACATTCACATTGATGGCACCAGTGCACCAGCACAACAGCTGCCTGACTATGGGCCTAACCTGTACAATGTTATTACCTAAATTATGGGAACATGTGACACCCCCCGAACCCACCCAGAGTCAGAGCTGCAACCAAAAGCGTCAGTGGTCACAGACAACATGGGGCATCAGGGACAAGGCAGACAGTTGTACAGGACACATACCACACAGTTAACACACACCTGCATCTCAGCCGAAGTAATGTCGAATCAGCTCCGCCCTGGAGTCAGCAGCATCCTCATCATCATCCTCTACATCACTCCCCATGTCCCCTTCATCAGCCACTGGCACAGCTACCCCCCTCCTCTGAATCCAGCAATGGGATGTGTTGCCTCAGGGCCAGACTGTGCAGCATGCAGCAGGCCACAATGTAATGCACACCTTCTGTGGCTTGTAGAGCAGGGCACCCCCGGAGCCATGCAAACAGTGGAACTTGGCTTTCCGCCAACCGAAGCATCTCTCAATGATCCATCTGGTACGACCATGGGCCTCATTGTAACACACCTGTGCAGCTGAGGTTGGATGCCTCACGGGTGTCATGAGCCAGGGCTGGTTGGGATAGCCAGAGTCACATATGTGTATAGAGGGAAGAGGCATGTGAAGGCCGGGAGGGCAATAGGGTAGGGACTCTAGGGTTCAGAGAGCTGAGGGCCACACTTATGCTGGAGTACATACAGATGAGCGAGGCCTGGTCCCTCTGGAGTAGTGCCATCATGTGTGGGACGCTGCTGTTCCGCAGGATGTAGGAATCATGCACAGGGCCTGGTTAGCTGGCCGTCACCTAGGAGATGTCCTGGTCCGCGAGACACACCACCTGCACATTGACCGAATGAAAGTTTTGCGGTTTCTGTACACCTGTTCATTCCTCCTGGGTGGCACCAGGGCAATGTGAGTGCCATCAATGGCCCCAATCACATGTGGGACGTGTGCCACTTGGTAGAACGCAGTTTTGACAGTGGACAATTCTGCACTTCGGGGGAACCGGATGTAGCTGGACATATGTTTAATCAGGGCACACATTACATCCCTCAGGACGTTGCTGAACATGGGCTGTGATATCCCAGCTGTGAGGCCCACTGTGACCTGGAAGGGCCCTGAGGCAAGGTAGTGGAGGACTGACAACACCTGCATTGTGGGAGGGATGGCATTGGGATGGCCAGTGGCAGGCAACAGATCTGGCTCCAACTGGGCCACCAGTTGGATTATGGTCACACGGTTCAGGCGATAGGTCTGGATGATGTGACGCTCCTCCAGGGTGGCAAGGTCAACTAGAGGCCTGTACACAGGGCATTCCACATCCTCAACCATGCATAGTACCTGGGAACAGGAGAGAGTTGGTAAAATGTTGTGCACCACAGACGCATGACACACTAACATTCACACACATCACATATTGGAAATGTAAAATGGTAGCTGCTGTCTGCATGCATGGGACAGGTGGAAGTGAGATCATCCTGCCGGCGTAACACGTCATGGCTATAGGCGGTCATGACCGCCGTGCAACACACCATTGGTCCACACTGTTGCCAATGGGAGGCAGGAGCCAATGGTGATTGCCGCCGGTGGTGACGTTGATGTCTACGGCGGAAGTGTCTGCCATTCCATGTGCTCATGCCCAATTGACTCCTGAACCTCATTCACTGAAGACCTCCACTGCATGTGCTTCTGTGTACTGACTCTGGTAGCCAAGATGCCACATCCTGCAGGAGACAGGGCCCTAGCCTTCATCCAGGAGGAGCTGGAGAGAGTAGTGAACCGGGTCCTGCCCCTGTATGGACAGTTGTATGGGGCACCAGAGCAGCAGGTGAGCCCATTGACATTGTAGTGTATGTGAGTTGTTCGCATGGGGATGGGGGCCTTGGTAGGTGGCAGTGTGAATGGAGCATGGACATGGGTGAGGGGCCTAAGGCTATGTTGGCTGACGACATGTGGGTGTGAATGTGTGATGTGTGCTGTCCACTTCTGTCCCAGGGATGCCACTCTACATGACTGTGTCCTTCTGTCAGTGTCACCCATGCAGGTCAGCACCCATCAGAAAAAAGGGATTTGGCATGCCATCACCAAGCAAATGTGGACCCTGGGGGGGTCCATGCCCAGCGGAGCACCCACTGCAGAAAGCGGTGGGAGGACCTGAGGCGCTGGTCCCGGAGACCCAGCTGGGGATGTCCTCCCAACGAGGGAAGGCTGCCTGTTGGACCCTGACCCCCTAATGGCCCGCATATTGGCGGTGGGCTAACCTGAGGTGGATGGGCATTTGAGGGCAGCACAGCAGCCACTTGGGGGTAAGTACTCACTCTCACTTGCAACATTTGTTGGCATGGTGGCTCTGGGTGGGCACCATTGGGTAGCTGTGGCATGGATGGTAGGTACAATGATGTCCACTATTGTTTGGGTCCATCTGGGCAGGATTGACATCACAGGTGGAAGTAACGCCATGCAGTCAGTGATAGCGGGGCAGACTCCTTCAATGTAGGAAATATGTGGCCACCTACTTGCTAGATGTGTTGGTCAGCACATGGCAACAAGATCTTTAGACCTGGGGTGTCATGGCATTGTGATTGGTCCTGGCCAACCACTGTGCCAGAGGTGTATCCATGACCTCATTCAGCTGGCAGGCACTGCATGTATAGTGGGGTGGGTGCACCAAGTGGTGACAGTGCTACTTGACAATAGCCAATGAGACCAACCAACTAGCCATGCAGGATCCTGTTGGGTGTGCAGTCCTTTGCATGCCTGTCTCAAAGGCCATGGGTTGTGGGCAGGTACTGGACAGGTGTGGAGGGTATGACACTCCTAATGTAGATATACGCATCAGTCAGACCATCAGCGGTTGACATGTGCATTGTTGTGGTTTCCCCCATGGTGTTCACAAGTTGTATGATGTTCAGAGGTTGGCATAATGTATCATTGCATGGCATCAAATGCTGATGCTCTACCCTGTGTGACCTTTGTGCTGGCATTGACTGATTGCACCCTGTCCCTCTCTCCCTCCCTTTCCTCCTCTGTCTTTGTGTGCATCAGCATCATCTGGTGAAGGAGAAGGGGCACCGGCAAGTGGGGAAGCTGTAGCCCACGCGACCCAAGAGGCTGACACCAGCGGAGCCAAGGGGACCAGTGGGACGGAGGGCAAGGGGAATACCATGGGAGAGACTGGATCGACCACTGGATCTTCAGATTCCTCCTCCAATGGTGGTTCCCTGGCGGTGGTGGACCCATCTTGGACCACCCCAGCCCCATCCTTGTCCGCCACCCTCCTGATCAGCACCACCCTCCCTGTAGCTCCCCACCCAGTTGCCTGTGCCCACTCACCCAAAAGGGTGGGCATCTCCTTCACTGCAAGCACATATTCCCTGCCCCAGTCAGCTCTGCTGTCCTCAATGAGGAGGCTATTGACCTCCTGAGGTCCATCTCTGTGGAGCAGACAACTATTGTGAATGTCGTCTAGGGACAGGCATCCCAGATGCAGCAGTGCAATGCATTCCTGGAAGGCATTCATGGTGCCTTGTCTGGCCTACAGACATCATTTCAGGCTCTGACCTCTTCCTTGATGGCAGCCAGTGTCCCTTCTTCTTCTGTACTCCCTCCAGCTACATGCTCCCAATCCCACATCCCTCTCCCCTCATACATCCAAGGCACACCTACTAACCCATATGCATCCACATCAACAAACAAAGTACGCAAGGACAGACATAAGCACCACAGACGCCACCACTGCCATGCTCACACTGAACAGGCACATGCAGACATGACAACATCCACACCCTGCACTGACTTCCCAACCACCTCCCCCTCATAGTCGACACACCACTCACACCTGCAGTCAGCATCACATCAGTCACTGATCCTGCCACATGGGCCCTCACAGCAACCATCACCACATCTTCTGACCTCCATTCATGCACCCCATACACCAATGGTGCAGACGTCATGACTGTCAACACACCCACATGCAGCACATTTACACAACCTACATAAACCACCCCTACATACATTCACACTTCTGCCATGCCGTCTCCCTGCATCGCCGCCCCACCTCCTCTCAGTACATCTCAAGGCACACACTCACCCACCAACAGTCCCCCAGCACACACATTTCATCCATCCATGCACCTGCACCCAAGGCACATCCACATACACACCTCATTACCATACCCACTCCCTCCACTCCCAAACGTCTTTCCATTGACCTTCCATGTGTCCCCAAAAACATTTCTTCCACAAATTTTCCCTGTTCACCACCACTGTCCCAGTCCCTCAAGTGTCCTGCTACCCTTCCTATGCGCCTGCTTTCTGCATCCCCGCCTGACACTGCCCCTCCACCACCTGCCACTTCCGCCCCTGTCACGTCCACTGCTCCTACTGCCAACCCCAAGCCCACTTCCTCCACTTCCCAGGCCAAGCCCACTCCCTCCACTTCCAAGGCCAAGCCCAAACCCCACCTTTTGTAAGCCCCCCCTCCAAGGGCAAGCCCAAGGACCCCCATGAAAGTACACCCCTAAGGTTACCCCCTACAGGACCAGATGGAAGGACCCCCCACTCGAAGCCCTAGGCCCTCCAACCCCACCCCCTCACCCCTGAGGTGAATGCATTCCCCATTGATGCCCCGCCATGTGGAGACCTGAACTTTGCAGTCAGGAGTCAAGTTGGGGCGTCAGATTGTGCCCAGTGTGCTCGGGCACTATGGATTTTGGACTGGACATTGGGCCTTTATGTTAACTGTTTATTGAACACTTTTGCAAATTATTATATTTATGTGGCACTACACCGTTGGTGTTGATCTTACCTACCTAGTCCTGGCTTTCCTTCAACATGTATGTGTGGTGGTTGTGGGTATTGGCGTGTACGGGTGTGTGTATGTGTGTACTGACGTCATTCCCTCCTGTGTGCTAGGCTGGTGTACTTACGGTTGGTGTTGTGGTCGCCGTCGCTGGTCCGGGAGCTACAGGGCCAGGTAGAGGACTGGGAAGAGTTGCAATTCGCGTGCCATTGTGCCTATGGATGTGCCTGTGTTACTGAAGGTTGGTGTTCCCTTTTATATTGTTCGTTTCTGCCAGGCTTTTGGTGGTGGTGGTTCCGCCCCAGAAATCCTGGCGGTGTGCAACCTCATAATATGGTCGTGGGATACTGTCTGACCACCAGGCTGGAGATGGCTTCTGCCTGGCACCCCAGACCCTCTGCTGTGGCAGGCTGTACGGTGACTTGGCTATGTTCTACAAGTACCTTCCTGGGACTTGTCATATGGCGGTCTTCACCGCCGGACCTGCGGCATTGCAGCTGCCAACTCCACTGCGGCGGTACGCTGACCGCCACACTGATAATGAGGGCCTAAGTCTTTGATAGGAATGGGGTGATTTTGTTAGTGAAAGAGGATTTCCATATCTGGGTCCAATTAAAAAGTTTGCTTTTGTTGGGTTTATCTCCCATTAACCTGGAATTTCTTCAGTAATTTTGTTGATTTAGTTTGTAAAAGCTTATAGATGTAGGACACCTCATGATTAATATTAGCAAGGGGTTGGGTGAATTGGGGTAAAGAAGGATCTCTTGCTGTAAACATCAACTTACTTAAACAACTTTTAGTTTTAAACATTTATAAATACAATATTATTGAAAGCTTAAATGTTTTGTAAGTTAGTAGACGGCAAAGGGCTTTTGCGTGTACCCCGTTGTGTATCATTACAATCCCTTAAAAAGCCCAGTCAAGCCAGTGAAGACCATCCAATTTAATTTTCTGATTTTTCCAGATAGAGGCCAGGTTAGCGGTACCTATTTTGTTTTTCAGAAGAAAGTCAAATTTTAAGATGGCCATTTTAGTATTATTCAGAATATATTTAAAATGTAAGGGGAGAGAATTGAATTTCCAGTTGTGAGCGTTGAATCTTCTATTTCTAACCATAAAGGGCAGTGGCCAGCTTTTTTGGGTTAGCCACTTAGGCCCTCATTGCAACTTTGGTGGTGCTAAAGGTGGACCGGCAAAGCCTTGGGGAGGACGCCACCGTCATACCGGTGGGGTCAACCCCAAGTGTATTACAATGTTCCCGCCCGGCTGGCTGGTTGGAACTGTGCTAGGATATTGGCCTTGGCTCCTTTAAGGGAGCTGAGGCCAATATCCTACCACTTCAACACCCTCAGAAAGCAGACAGTGCACATTCTGAGGGTGCTGGGCAGGGGGGACCTGCACTGCCCATGCCATGGGTATGGATAGTGCTGGGGTCCCCTGTGGCCCCCACCACTGGCTTTCCTCCACCCTTTTAGTAGCTGGGTTCCCGCCACGAAAAGGCTGGCAGAAAGTGGGGTTGCAATCAGCTGGTGGTGCTGACTTTGGCGCCGCCATGGCTGGTTACACCTCCGACCGCCATCACACCATCGGGAACAATGTTCCTGGCGGGAATGGTGGTCTCCTGGTGACTCCACCCATAAGGGTTGTAATGTGGTGGTTGGACCACCACAGTTGTAGTGGACCCACTGCCACCGCAAGATTGGCAGTCCTAGGACCGCCAGCCTCATAATATAGCCCTTAATGCCCTGTTTGAAAAGAAAGGCTGTTTAGTAGGTTCTAAAATTGGCCAAATTAATGCCATCTATTTCCTTTCGCAGCCTTAGGGCCAGATTAAAAAAAATGATGCACAATTGCGCTATCACATTTGTGCATCAAAAAAATGAATGCCACCTAATGTAATTTCCTTGCACCAGCCATGCGCCTTATTTAGAAAACGACACACCATGGCGCTAAGGAAAGGTTAGCATTAAAAAAATTATGCTAACCTTTGAGACACGACATAAGGAAAACAACGCTAATCCTGCAAAAGTGGCGTTAGCATGATTTGCGGCGTGTTTTATGAAGCTAATTGTAATTGTGCCATATTTTGCGGTATTAGCATAAAAAAAGCCTACAAGAAAGAAAGAAAGAAACACTCAAGGACCCAGGAATGAGAATGCAGGACAATGGAGACCCCAGAGAGACCCCAGTCAGCCCAGTACAAGCTAGGATAGACCAGCAAAATCCCAGGAAAAGAAGCAAAGGCAGCGGAAGTGTTGTTTCATCGAGCGAAAATGACATCTTGGTCAGAGAGGTGGCGAAGCACCAACACCAGCGCTTTGCCACCTCCACATTGCCAATAGGTAGGAAGGAGGCCATATGGCAGTCAATCGTCAATAAAGTCAACAGTGTTGCAGAGGTGAAGAGGACTGTCATTGATTGTAAGGAATGCTGGCACACTTGCAGAACTAAAGAGAAAATGGCCAGGAACCAAAAGGCAGCACTGCAGACTGGAGGTGGAAGTCCTGACCCAAGGAGGACCTGGATGAGCTGGAGGAGATAGTGGCAGCTTTCATCCTGGAGGAGCTGGTACTAGAGTCGCAGGACAGCCAAGATTTCTATGACCTACCAGAAATGCAGGGTAAGTTGCAGTGGGGAACAATCTTGAAACTAACAAATGGCAGAAGGGGGAGGCATATAGGACACACTGAGTGCATGCAAAATGGTCGTATTGGGACACAATATTGCCCAAACACTTCTAATGCACTCACACCTTACCCCCTATTGTGCACATACCACTGCCCAACCCTCACATCAATCCCTACACTGTTGCAACTGAGCCACCTGCCCAGTGGTTACACTCATTGGTCAACATGTACAACACTTGTTGCACAGGGTGGGCCAACAAGAACTGCAAGACGCCTCCATACACGATTGGGAATGGCCACAACAGTGATCATACACAACATATGGGGCATGTCCGTGATCATTATCTATACTGCTTTCCAAGTAGCTTCCATGACACCAGGTAGCAAGGTTACTGTGTTCTGGGAATAGTTTGTGTTGTCCACAAAGGCACACCTTCATGCATAACATCAGCTACAAGTGGTCTCTCTGTCTCACTAGGGGCACATATTTACAAGCCCTTACTGCAACATTAGCATCAAATTGAATGACGCCATTGTGGACTCAAGTCTCCCATTCCTTTTGTGCTACCTTAACAAAGTCACACAATTCATGCATAGATCCACTTTGTACATCCTTGCACCACAATATGCCTATGCCATACATGATGCATGCAAGGAAATATTTCTTACGCATGGACAGAAGAACAAATGGGACAGACATTCCTTAAAGATTGTACTGTGCTATCTGTAAACCTACTTTGTGAGGCCTGCTAAAGGCGTATGTGAAAGTGATGCAAGCATTCTAAGCAATGGACCTCTGCGTAATTTCCTGCACTAGTGAAATCATATATAGTGCCAATCCAGTAAAGCACCACAATAGTGACAAAAATCATGAGGCTACTGGGGAAATGTCCACCATGGTGACCAGTAATCTAAATATGGTGGTTCCAATGTGTTGTTAGCGTGGGCAAGGGTGCTGCTAGGAAAATGGTGGTCTGGGATCAATGAACCAAATGCACAGAAAGTTTGCCATAGGTGAGATGCACAATGCAACACACAATAAACAACTACAATCTTTGGAAATACAAACTTGTCACACACCCACTTGTCACTCACACACCACCCTTGACTTCCTGGAGTATACTGAACCAAATACAGATGTGCAATGTTTATAAAGGCATCAGAAGCTGGGTGGGTCACACAAGTATTGCAAGGGAAGATCCCAAATATGCACATGGAATGCTTAATATATGCAGTGCCAGGTGTGAGAGGGGGACATGAGATTTAGGGAAGGATGAGGAATGCAAGGTGCCTTAACTTGGCATGGTACTTAAGAGCTACTACTTTCTACCACTGGAGTGTACGGTAACAAAAAGATGCATTGGTAGAGCACCATGATGTCTCTATCCAGATTTTCTGTCACATATGTACCCATTTATGAAGAAAGACGCAGTGCAGCATCTCAGCTTGCTGTAGTGTGCTGCATCATGTCAAACGTGCAGTGATGTGTAGTTATCACAGATAGTCAATGCATCCCTTTATTAACCTTCCGTATGTCAAAACATATGATGAACAATACAATCTTTACCACACAAACTGCATGGAGTAGGGGTGTCCCTCTTGCCGATCCTAATGCACATGTGCAGGAAGGTACACATCCTGCAAATTCAACTAACAAGAATGCTGTCTGCCACTTGCAATGATTGATGATGATTTCAATACACATGGAAAGTAGTCCACAATAAAATTACAACAATGTCAGTCACCAGTACTGTGAAAACAATGCCACCTCTGATGTGATGTCCAAATATGATGCATCCACACATCAACAACCCTCAAAATGTGTAACGCCCTCATGCCATCTCATGTGTGTTGTCTGAGTGATGGAAGTGGGTGGGCTTTCAACATGCATCCCCCTAGCCACTTTAAATCATGTATTCTGGATCCTTTACCTCACAACGTAACAATGGACACTATGTGTATATGTGTGCAAACAGGAAGGTCTACCTTTGTGCAAAACAACACTCATTTCAGAGATGCAGGCATCCTTGCAGCTCTCCAACAAGGAAATCTGCGAGCATGGATAAGTGTTGTTCTACAAGAAGGGAGAAATTCCTGTTTACACACATACACATGAGGTGGCTGAATCTCCCATTGGATGTTACAGGATGCCGGCCACATGACTCAAAGTGGCTAGGAGGATGCATGTTGACAGCTAAGACCCTTCCATCATTTTAACAACACATGTAGGGTGGCGGAGGAGTCAGTTACTCACTCAAATATCTCTAAAATCAAATGCAAAATATTCTGTACATCTATATTTGTGGTGTGTGCACAAATCCCTAAAAACACCCTGGCATGCATATGTAACACAGTCAAATCATTGAAAGTGGAACATATACAGAAGACCATGATAAGGCAATCAAGGTGGGGGGTAACGCACTAGGGAATGTGAACTGGCAGATTGTGCTAATGGTGACTCCATTGAAATGATGCTCAGGTGGCACACTGTGCCACTAGGAGTTTGTATTTGTGTGCCTTGATGTGTGGGGCTCTACCATGTCACAAAGCCACCAATAGCAAGTAAATGATGACTAAGGCCCTCATTACAACTTTGACGATAACTGCCGCCTACCGCTACGCCGACGGCCGCCAACATACCGTCGCCGTGGCTACCAGCCGCCCACCCGCATTATGACCGTAGATGGAATTCCGCCAGAATGCTGGCAGAATACCGTCGACGTTCATGGCGGCGGACTGTGGTAAGGTGGCACTGCTGCCAGCAGCAGCACCACGCCAGCAATACACTGCTGACCGTATCATGAGCAATGATACGGCCTGGCGGTGTTTTGCGGCAGACGCTGCTTCTGGCAGCAGCGCCGCATCCTGTCTCCTGTCTGAGGACCCCCTGCAAGCAGGTAAGTCGGGTTCTCCGACAGGAGACGGGGTGGGGGGTGGTATGTGCGTGTGTGGGGTGTTGTGTGTGTGGGGAGTGTGTCTGTTTTTGTATACGTGCATTCAGGGGTGAGTCGTGTTGAATGCGTGCGTGAATGACTGAATGTGAATGTACGTGTATGTTATGTGTTGTGAATTTGTGTGTGCGACAATGTATGTTGGTTTGTGTTGAGGTGTGTGGGTGTGTATGAGTGCATGCGTGGGTGGATGTGGTATGCGTGTGTGTATGATTGTGTATGTGTGCGTGTGTGTAAATGTGCGGGGGCAGGAGAGGGAGGGGAGGGTGGGGGGATGAGGGGGAGGAGGGTGGAAGAGACCCCTATAAGTGCCAGGGAACAAATTCCCTGACACTGATAGCGCCTTCCGCCATGGTTTTCGTGGCGGTATGCTTGCCACAAAAACCATGGCGGTAGGTGGGGTCAGAATCCTGAAGGTGAGATTGTGACAGCCGCCTGGCTGGAGACCGAAGTCTCCAGCCCAGCGGCCATTACCACCCTGGCTTGAGCCAAACCGCCAATGTCATAATTTCGAAAAAGGTACAACTAGCCTGGTGGCAGTACCTTTCCCCAAATTACCGCTGATTGACAAGGTCATAGTGAGGGCCTAAATGTCAACAGAAATTTCATTATCCCATTGCAGAAGATGAACCCTTTCCGCCTGCGAAGCTGTCTGTCCTGGATTTTTCTGCTGATCTGGATAACCAGCTGCCAACCATCAATGCTGACATTGTCCAGGAAGTCCTGGGCTCATTCCAGACACCATTTCCAGTCACAGGGAGGACACACAGCGTTGTGGCGTCTCCACATGAAAAACCAACACACTGCACTGACCAGTCCAGCCACAGCCCTGGAGTCTGGGGACCCAGACATTACCTTTCAGAGGATACAGTAGAAATCCAGCAGGAGCTGGCACAGCAGGTGTGGGTGGGGTTGGAGACCATGGTGGGCAGCCTATAGAGTTTGCAGAGGTGTCTCATTCCAGATAAAGACAACTCTGCTGCCATCAGAGGTACTCACTGTCCACTATGTGGACTCCAGCAGTCCATGGCCAACATAGCTGCCGTTCTGAGGCAGAAGCTGAAATAATTGCCCTCTCAAAGTGGCAGCAGCATGATTGACAACAGGCTGGGGGCCATCAAAAAAGTCCAGGAGTCCATGCAGTGGGATCTGGCCTCCCTCATTGAAAACATGGCTGCTGCCACTGTGGTGTAGCTGCTCTGTTGTGAAACCAGTAGTTCTTCCTTGCTGCAATGATGCCTTCCGCTTTCCACAAATGGCAGCTGCTGGGACCTTCGCTTCCACATCTCAACCCCCTGATGTGTGTTTGCCCGCCTCAACTGCAACAACACCACCTATGGCACAGGTGACACCACGCACATCAGAGGATGGAGATGTGGAAGGAACAACATTCATTAGAAACAACCAGGTAGCTATAGTCTGTGCCACATTGACAGTGTCTCTTGAGCTCTGTGCTTAAGATCGTGCCAGTGTAATGACAGCTGCCAACGTGCCCTCTTCACTCTCCCACTTTTGACTCATCATGCCTGGACTGCCATAGTCTCAATTCCTACCTATTGTCAAATTGGACCCCTCCTCACTGATGCTCACCTCTCTTACACAGGTCTCATGACATGTTCCTCACCCCTGGACTCTGACTGGACATTCAATGGCTTGGGATTTCTCATGGGGTCAGTGAATTGTACACTGTACATCATCTGGTACAGAACTTGCACATATAAATAAATTAGCATAATCACATATGTACTGTTTTTTGATGTGATCCATCAACTGTTTTAAATGTAGGCATTGTGTAAAGCTAGGACAATAACCACAGAACAAAAGGACATGTATGGCTTTCTTTCTGACACAAGCCACACACATAGACCCAAACATGATTAAGGTGACTAATAGCGTTGTGGACTATGAGAAAGTGTCTGAGTCTTCCAAGCATGTGAGAAACAGGTACCATGCAAGTTCACATATGGCATGTGTGGTTAAGAAAACATGTGTCTGGAAGTATCCCTTACGATTGTGCCAGTACTACATTGATGTGGCCAAAAATAGGCATATGCAAGACTGGGAGGGGCAGCCATTTGTGTGCCTGTGTCCATTCCCCAAATGAGGTGGAGTGCAATGTGCCAAACCTTTCAAGAATGCATGTTACAGAACTTAGCACAAAGAATAGATGTTGCATGATTACCTTTATATCTATACACAATCTGAGTGCCAGGAACTGTGCTAAAAAGTGTATTGAGTAGCTGATGTCAAACTGTTGCCAATCAGACAGGTCCTTGCTTATAGGGGATACACATAGTCACACATGTAAATCAATACAAAATGCATACCCAAAGGCATTTGTCTAACGTGGCCAGTGCAGGCATGATAACACCAAGACAATCAATCATCATGGACACCAAATTGTAGAAACCTAACAAGATTTATTATTACTAAGAAACACTACCTATAAAACAACCTAAACTACACACTAACCTCCTCTAACCTAACCTATACTAACTTATCTTAACTTATCCCTACAGCTATAAGTCCTAATGTAAACTTACCTTATACATGTAATGCCACACAATAAAAATTGGCCCTTCACTCCCTTTAAGAGAGAATAGACAAGTAGGACAACATGACCTAAAGCTAAACATAAACAATCTAAACCTACTGCCGAAACAAATATATCTTTTTTTTTAAACATACCTCTATACATTACCCCCAAAACCCCAAAACAAAAAAGATTCCTAAAACCCACCCCTAACTATACTAACTATGTCCTACAACTAACCTACTCTATGCTACCTAAACTATGCCTACCCACCTAAAACCCACTAAAACTATTTACAATGGACACTAGGGGAAGGGAAGTTACTGGGAAGAGGACACTGTTCACACTTAAGCCCATATTTATACTTTTACACGCAAAACTGCGTTAGCGCAGTTTTGTGTGTAAACGTATAGCGCTGGCTAGCGCCATTCCTGGATGCCATATTTATGGAATGTCGCTAGCCCGCGGTAATGCCCGGTTAGCGTCATTGTAAATGACGCTAACCGGCTGGGGGAGGCTTAGTGGGAACTGGAGGTTGTGCGTCGATTTATGGTGCTACACTGTTTAGAGGCAAAAAAATGACTCCAAGCAGAGTAATGCCATTACCTGGCGCAGAACCCGCATGGACATTGCTCCTGTCTTAGTCAAGACAGGAGTCATGCCCACCACCCCAATGGCCAGTGCCATACAGGGGGCCTGAGGTTAGGGCCCCTGAGAAAGAAAACAAAAAAAGAAAAATACTTACAGAGACCTACGTGGGTCCCCCATCCTGTGGTGTCCGTCTGGTGTGGGTGAGTGGGGGTGGGTGGGTGTTGATGGCCCTGGGGCCAGGGAAGTGCACCTGTAGGTTATTTCCATGGTCTCTGACCATGGAAACATGCCCACAGGTCCCCTAAAGCCTGCCCATACCCAGGCGTTAAAAATGGCGCTGGGCAAGCTCAGTGCCATTATTTAAGGTCTCCATCCCCCCTGCTTGAATTTAGCATGTTGGATAAATATGGCGTTAAGGCCATATCGTAATTTTCTGCATGGGAATGCCTACCCTGTATCTCATTGACGCAAGGTAGGTTTCCAAGTCCAGAAAATGACGTTAACTCAATTACTTTGGCGCTAGACTGGTCTAGCGCCAAAGTGTAAATATGGAGTTAGGTGTGTGCTGAATTAGCGCAAACCAGGTATAAATATGCCCCATAGAACTTCTTCAGCTTCTTCTTAATGTATTTCAACAATCTGTAGTTCAGTGTATTGTCCTCCTCCAGTTTGGCCAACACCGCTTTCACCTCTGCTGTGTCGTTGCGCATTTCTGCTTCAAAGGCTGAGCCAGTGGCAGCTGGTAGTGCATGTTACTGGGATGCAGGTGTTGTATGGGACATGAATGTGGAGGGGGCAGAACCTGCTGAGGCACCCCTGACTCTCTGCTTTGAGGTCACACTCATCTTGGCAATTGTTGCAAGCTGTTTTGCTAGTCCCCATGTGGAAACGCCTGCCACGACCCCAATGCCTTCTCCCTTCTGTACCTTTTGGCCATCTTGCGGTACCCTGTCTGGACCTCACAGATGTGCCTGTATCGCCCTGCCTTCTTTTCAAAAGTACGTTTCTGTGCTATGCTCATTATGGGCACTAAAACATGAGGAGAAAATGTAATCAAAAACTGCATTGGCTAGAGGAAGAACAATCATGCAATGGAAACAGCATCTTCAGATGATACATGTTGTCCACCAGACATCCTAAAACAATGTCAAGACCCAAGCCTATACCAATCTGCCTCCCAAGCATCTGCGATTTATTGTTCATGTTGCAGGGATAACGGCTATCCAATCCTGCACACTAACTGTGCACAAGCTTGATACATCTCCTATGTACCTGGTAAACACTCACCATGCACATCTCATACACATGTGATGTGACCATGCTTGCTTACAATCATCATAATGGGTAAATCATATAGGTCCTTCTGTACACATCTTGTTTGCTACAATCCATAGACATGTCCCACATCCATCTAGAGAAGAGCTGTGATCTCTATGTTTGCTCAACTGACTGTTGGCCTTCTCAAAAAGCTCCTTGCATGGCCGGTGCCTCACTTCATTTCTCAAGAGGAGTGAAGCACTAGTGGTGCAAGTGTCTCATTGATGAAGTGCAAGTGTCTCATTAATAAACCTCTTGGAGACCTCAACAAATGTACATTAATTGTACCATATCCAGAGTAAATGTTTGCAACATGTGGCACACAGTGCCGTAACATGTGCTGTGACTAATAGGTTGGCAGCATCCGTACATTTCTGAAAGCCAGCACCTCTGACACATATCTTGACTTACATCACTGTGTTTGTTGGCATAATTACCTTTTCCAAAGAATCACAAATATATTGCATCACAGATTGGCACCTCTGGATCATTCAACTTATTCCACATCCTCAAAATACCATTAGACATGATGTCGATACCCAAGGATAGATGATGGTGTCTTATTTAACACACATGCAATTTGAACATTGCATTTCACACGTCATACTCTCTCACACACAACCCTTGATCTACACATGTGACATACAAGGTAACACTTACTGACTGCATCGGGTCTTCAAATCGGGAAACCTCACCAATAGTGTAGGGTGGAGGTCCACCTTTAAGACATTACAGGAAGACATAGCTGTGTGATTGTGCCATCACAAAAAAGAAACAAAATAGGCATGGACAACTGTTACACATTCCACTTGTTTAGCTGAGTGACCTAGTCAACTTAGTTTTAGGAATGATCAACTGGCATTTATAACAAGTCAGTTAGACAGACATAGTTAGCCCACAAAAACATTTACAGATATGGGATTCACCCATCCATGCAAGGCTCATATATATATATGTTACAATTTCTTGGAAACAGTATACTGTCAATTGACAGAAGGTTTGCTACTTTGAAGTATATCTATGCGAAAATGGAGCAAACACTCAGATGCTTGACTTCTTCAACCCTCTACTACCACCACGTAACTCCATCATGTGTGTACTATATTTGACATATGGGACACCATGGCACATGTTTGGACACTGACGTTGTAAACTCTGACATCATGTTGGTACTTAGAATGCTTTGCACCATACATAAAGGTACCAAACCTGCTAAGTGAAACATGTGTGTTCCATTCTCAGCACTTCAATATGTATATCTGATACACAAGGTACAAAGGGCAAAATGTGCATATTGTCTGCAACCGATGCATTGCTGACCTCTCATGAATACAGAATGACTGAGAAGCTAAACTTGCTATCCTCACCCTTGTCATGACATGCTACAGTAATCCTTGTGTCCTACTGTCATGCACATGCAAATAAGGATGTTGCTATGTATAAGGGGTACTTACCAACAGTTCTGCCGACCTAAATCACCAGGTGATCCAGGAGATCCCTTTTACTGGCAATAAGGTCTGCCCGCCGGCGCTGCAACTGATAGTCTGTGCGCTCTACAGAGAAAATGCATCGAAGCTAGTGGAGCACCTTGCCCCAGCACAGCTTACTTGTCTCAGTTGGGTAGCCCATGATCACACGACCACCCATAGCCACCATGTTGGGGCAGTATTGGCACCTCAACCATATGAACCCTCCCAGTTCATCCCCAGTCATCCTCTGTGCCCTTTCCTTTCCTTTCCTGACATCTTGCAGTTTCCCTGCACTGCAACCTAATTACCCCAAAAATAAGAAACCTTTTCCCCAACTAACCCCAACTAACCAAACAAAATTAACTTCCCCAAGACAAACACCCCAAAATACTTACACAATAACAGGACAAAAATGTTCAGTAAAATTATAAAATTTACAAGATGGACAAGGCACAGACAGAACACAGCACAAAACAATCTAAATCCAACACTCCTCAACACCTCACCACACAGCCTCTCTCAAGCACAGACTACAAGACTGTAAAGTAACAGTGAAAATAAATTCACTTTTCCATGTGTGCAGCAAGGAAGACCTATTACATCACTTCCTGTGCGTATGCGTCACATTTTCTGATATGCGTCATTTTGTTTATGCTTGAGGGCCTTGCATGGATTTTTCCATGAGGGCTAACATGGAATGACGACTTAGATTAGACACGCAGGTGCAAGGCGTTTTTTTGTGATTTGCGATGTATAGAGGGCTACCGTATGTGTTCATATTTTTGACGCAGGACGGGCATGCATGGATTTTGGAGGGAAGGCTGACAGGGCACCTAGATTCACATTCCTAGTTTCTGGGTCTATGCATCTTTGTTGTTTGTATGGTAGGGCATTGTGTGTATGCATGTGTATTTCACAGTGTACTGATAACATAGGAATGTGTTACCATATGTTTGTAGGTGTGTGTGATGCATGGGAAGACTGATACTGTTTGCAAATGTGCATGTGTATGAAGACTCTTTTTCCACATACAGGTCTCCACATGTGTACTGTGAGTGTACCTATGTGATGGAACTCATAATGTGGGTCTATCACATTGTCATGTCAGAATTCGCACTGTATGTTTCACAACCCAGCATAAGATAGGATGGGCCATGTGCAAAACATGCTCATGCAGATGATACCCTTGACAAGCTTTAGCAAAGGATGGGGTTAACTAAGGCTGGGTTAAGATTTGGTAACCCATGACAATGTGAGTGCAAGCAGTCTGGTGAGTTCTAAAGGCCAGACTTCATGATACAAAGCAACACCTGTAATGTATAGTTCCCGATGCATACAAATTGTTGGAGATGGTGTGCTGACGTGTCATTGTTGGTATGTATGTGACATGTTTGTGTATGAAAAGATATGTTTCATATATGATAAGTGATGCGTACTACAGTGGTGTGTTTAGGGATATCATACATACTAATTCTCTCGTCCAGCATTGATATTTCTAGGCCTTTGTCTCAAGGCTCTGTACTCATATCTGTGTTAACTATGTTTCCCTATGTGGGAACATTTGTACCGTTCATATGTTTGTAAGTAATTATGTGAAACATACGCATTTTCACATGTGAAATTTTCCCTTTTGTCCACATGTAAATAGACGGCACCAAGCCCAGTCCCCCTAGGTGGGACATGTGTGCTAAGATTTAGGAAGTATATGTTTAGCACATACACTTGGAATGCACAATTACTCAAACTTTTACTTTATTGCTAGATTTACATAATTGCATACAATCTGTATGGTAGTGCTGCTGTCAGTCAGTGATGGCAGCATAATCATCAGTGCTGCAGTGGCATTTCGTATGTCCACACAGGGCCATTGTTGCATGTATTGACACAGGTTGACAGTGGGTCACCTTAGCTCAGTTCACTGTGCACAGACAGCAGGCACCTGACTGTGGTGTCAAGAGTCAATGTAGCCTCCTCTGGGGATTGCAGGGTGTTGGGGTGGATCTGCCATCCTCATGATCAATCATCAGCACTGCAATGCACAGTCACCTTCAGACATACACCTGCACATTTGTGGTCCCATGGCCAAGTATGTTTTGTTACCTTTGGGGTTGTTGATGTCAGGCTTGCCCAGTTATATACTGGGGACTGACAGCTTGTTTGTGTTGGACATGTCTCATCATTTGCTATGGTTTGACATGACTTGGCCTACATAGGTGAGATTATTGCTTTGAGGCTTGGTTAGGCCATTTATAGATTGTGGGATTGGGTCATGTCTTTAGACCCAGGTTACCTGTATTGTCATTTGTCACTAGCTTCTGTCACACTTGTTTGTGCTGACCAAGCACATAGTTGTAGTTGTTGCCAATGTGACTTGAATATGTACTGACCTACACATTCTCTGTGAACATATGTCTGGTCTTACATGGAAACGTTGTTTTGTACAGTGAGTATTAGTTTATGTGTGTTCCCTGACACACATTGATGGCATATGTTGTCATGTGAGTGCAAATGAGGAGTATGTTTTCAGTTATCGTGTGTGATGGTGTCATTCATAGTTCGCTTAGTTACCTAGCAGACACAAACCTGCCAATTTAGCTAATTTCCTCCCTCTTCCTTCCTAGGCCATACATCTGTACAGCAGTTTTCACATGTATTTCCAGGATTGCTGTAAGCATATGTCAAGCCAACACACTTGTGTGATATGTGGGTGACAATGTCAAATGTAATTGCTACAGATTATGCCTACATTCCACCTGCACATACATTTGGTAGTGCAATCTTCAGATTTTAGTTTAGTTCCAGACTATGGGGCAGATTTAGGAAACGTGGTGCTGCACCCAGTACATCCCTTAGTGCCCCCCTACTGCCACCATGTGTGCTCTGTTTTGAAAATAAGGTGCACCATGGGGCAGGGTAGGGTGCAATAGCGTAATATTTAGTTTGACACTTTTTATGTACTGTTCAGATTTAGCAGCCAAAATGTTGGCCCAAATCATGAACAGTGCATAGGGGCCCATTGTAACCAATGGTGTGACCCCTTTTAATGCCTGCTCCGAGTATGTTGAGAAAATGAACATATATATTTTTTACATTGGGATGATGGGGGTGAAATGGCTGACACATATATCGGGTAGTGTTACTATTTAGTAACTGCTGAAGGTAAATGGGCATAATTGTATTCTGCATGGAGGATTATGGGTGTTACGTGGCCACTGAAAACAATTTGGGAATTCATTAGATATGTTCAAGTGGAAAATAGGGATTTTCTACATGGGGGATTGTTAGAAATGGGTTTTTTGGTTGGCAGTCAGGTTACCCCTGTTCCCACCCTCTTGTAGCGTGGCACGGAGCAGTCAGGCTTAACTTAGAAGGCAATGTGTAAAGTATCTGTGCAATAAATCATACAAAAACACCATATAGCACCACAAAAATACACCACACAGTGTTTAGAAAAATATATAATATTTATCTGGATATTTGCAGGTCAAAACAATCAAAGATGCAATAAGTAAATGTAGAGATATCACTGAAAAGTGATATCAAGTGTCTTAAGTCTTTTAAAAGCAAACAAAGTCTCTTTCAAGCACAAAGTACCTGGTTCGTGTGAAAAATCCCTGCAAAGGGTGCAGAGGAGGAGAAACGTGGAAACAAAGGGGTGTGCGTCGATTTCTCGGGCCACACACGGGCGATGCGTCCTTTAGTTTCCACGCAGGGACGGCTGGTCGTCGTTTTCTGGTGCCTGTCGTGGGTCCTCTTCAGGGTGCGGGGTATTCTGACGCCCCGTGGCCTGTGCGTGGAATCCTGGGCTTGTGACAAGCTCTGAGTCGTTCCAGTGGGCGTTGCTGGGAAATTTCTCCCACACGGCAGGCGCTACATCGATTTCCCCACTGGAAGTCGGGCTGCGTCTACCCAGGTCGGTTGTGTGTCGATCCGGTGGGCCGTGCGTCGAATTTCTGGTCACACCGCAGGCGCTGCGTCGATCTTTTCCTTGCGAAGTCGAGCGGTATCGTTCCGGTGCGGCGTGCGGTGAATTCCTCACCGCGGGACAGTCTGTGCGTCGTTTTTAGCAAGCTGTGCGTCAAATTTCCGCGGTGTCCAGTTGCAAGAGAGAAGTCTTTTTGGCCCTGAGACTTCAGGAAGCAGGAGGCAAGCTCTATATAAACCCTTGGAGAGCACTTCTTCACCACAGCCAGGGAGCAGCAAGAAAGCAGGGCAACAGCAAGGCAGCAGTCCTTCACAGAAAGCAGTCAGGTGAGTCCTTTGGGCAGCCAGGCAGTTCTTCTTGGCAGGATGCAGGTTCTGGTTAAAAGTTTCTTCTCCAGGAAGTAATGAGGTGGTAGGGTAGAGGCTCTGATTTTATACCCAAATGTGCCTTTGAAGTATGGGAGACTTAATGGCTCATACAAACATTTGTTACTGTTATTTTGTAATTATTGAAGGTAAATGGGCATAGCTATGTTCTGTATACGAGATTAAGTGGGGTACATGGCTATTGAATATATTTAGGACCATGGGCCCGATTTAGATCTCAGCAGATGGAATACTTCATCGAAAAACGTGACGCCTATACCTCCACCGTATTACAAACTCCATAGGCTATAATGGGATCCTTATACAGTGAACTGGATATCCTTCAAGTTTGTGACACAGTTTTCCCCTCTGCCGAGATCTAAACCAGGCCCTAAATTAGGATTGTTCCAGGTAGAAAGTAGGGATAGGAATTTTCTATATCTGGGATGTGGATGTTAAATGGTTTTTACATCTACTTGCCACTGTATTTAATGATTTCTACATGGGGAACGATGGGTGTTAAATTACTGGTATATACACCTGCCATTGTAGTGTAATGATGTGTTGAGGAAATTGGCATACATATTTTTACATGCGGATGATGGGGGTTAAATGGTAGGTACATTTACCTGGTACTGTTATTTAGTAAATGTTGAATGTAAATGGGCATAGCTGTGTTCTGCATGAGGGATTATGAGGGTTACATGGTTATTTAATATATTTGGGAGCATTTTTGGATTGTTCCAGGTAGAAAATTGGGATAGGGATAGTATACATCAGGGTTGATAGGTCTTAAATGGCTTTTACATATACCTACCACTGTATTTTCAGGAATACTGTAAGAAACTGGCAAAAGCTACTTTACTCTCAGGAGATTGGGTGTTAAATGGATGTTACATACCCCTGCCATTGTAGGATAGTGACATTTGTCGAGGAAATGCGCATACCTATTTTTTACATGGGGGTTAAATGACTGGCACATATACCTGATACTGTTATTTAGTAAATGTTGAAGGTGAATGGGCATAGGTAGGAAATAAGAATTTTCAACATCAGGGATGATGGGTGGTAAATGATTTCTACGTATACCTGCCACTGTAGAGTTGTGACGTCTGAGGAAATGGCATACATATTTTTTACATGAGAATGAGGAACATATACCTGTTGCTATTATTTAGTAAATGTTGAAGGTAAATGGACATACCTTTGTTCTGCAAAGGGGATTAATGGGGTCACATGACCACTGAATATATTGGGGACTATATTAGGATTGTTCCAGGCAGAAAATAGGGATAGGGATTTTCTACATTAGAGATGATAGGCGTTAAATGGCTTTTACATATACTTGCCACTGTATTTAACATTTTCTACACATGGGATGATGTGTGTTAAATGGCTGTTATATACACCTGTCATTGTAGTGTAATGCCATATCTTGAGGAAATGGGGATACATTTTTTTTTTGCATTGGAATGATGAGGTGTGTGAGTTCTTCTTCAAGACAATTCAGAACATCTACAAGCAATTCAGTATGCATGTCCCTCAGGAGCTTGAGGATTTAGTTCCTACTCAACCTGGCTCAATTGACACCATCTCCCTGGAAGACTCATTGGCGGAACGTGCACTATGCAAATCTGGCTTTTCTCTGGCTCTGCCCTCCTGTGATTTTAAATCTTGCCATTGCTGTGATCAACTCCATCCTTAATAAATTGATGAATACTTCTCTGGAATCAGCAGTGCTTCCTAAAAATTGGAAACAAGTGCTATTGTTCCCTCTGTTAAAAAAGCTATCTGCCGACCCAGAAGTCTTACGCAACTTTAGGCTGATTTCTCTTCACCCCATAATTGCTAAAAGTTTCGAGAAAAGGGTTAACAAGCAGATATCTCACTTTCTACAGTCTAACATCCTTCTGCAAGAGGAAACAGTTGGCAGCACACTGCCTCACACTCTAGCATGCAGTTTGCCCCATTACATTATGGTAAATGCAGTACAAATTTGTGCTTACTTCATTTGTAGTCTGTAGAGTTTCACTTTAGCGGGTGCAGCTAGTGCTGTATACCTCTAGACATGTGTTGCTGGGTTTAGCCCTTCATCCTTAGAGAGCAGCAGGCTTTTTTTCTGGGGTTGCTTGAAATGCTGGTAAAATCCACTCAGGTGTTGGTACCACTTACTGGCACACAGGTGCATCAACCAAAGCTTGTGGGTGTGCTTGTGGTGTGTGTGGGTGTTGTTGTTGTAGTGGTGGGTGTTATATTTGTGGGTATGGTGGTGTTGGGGGTGTGTGGTTGTGTTGAGGTGGGTGCCCTGGTTGGGGGTGTGCTTGTGGTGTGTGTGGGTGTTACTGTTGTGGTAGGTGTTGTGCCTGTGGGTGTAATGGTGGTGGAGTCTCATGGTGGGTGCACTGACTGGGGGGGTGTTTGTAGTGGTGATGGTGTGTGTGGTGTCGGCGCTTTAGTTCTTTACCGTGTTGGTGTTGCTTGTGGTTGTTGTTGTGGGTGTCAGGCCAGACCCTGGAACGACCGCTGTAGGCCAGACAGGGCACAGTGAATGCAATCCATCCAGGTAAGCCAACATCTGGGTGTTCTTGCCATCCAGCCTCTGGATGGCATTCAATAGTGTGGTCTGGCCTACAGTGATCATTCTTAAAACATCAACAACCTCCTCAGTGAGTGCAGCCTGGGACATCGGGGCAGGAGCAGAGGGGCCTGCAGCAAAGGGAACATCGCCTCTTCCAGGGGTGCAGCTATGGTCAACCGGGGGGAGCAAGAAAGAGGGTCGAGATTGGAATGGGGGTGGATGTAGACACAGATGTCACAGTCTCTCCAGTGTCTGCCCCCTCTAGGGACTGATCTTCATTGGAGGCATCCAAGGAATATATAGAGTCACTAGTGGCTCCATGCCAGTCCCCTCACCCTTCATGCCACTGAGCCCCTCAGTGTGTATGGCATCCACACCCTAAACCCAGTGGCCAGTTTCATCCCCGCTGATGTTGCCGCTGTCACCTTGGCCTTGCCCAGTTGATGATGAAAACACATATACAACTTTTGAACATCAATGTACATCACACAACGTTTGCAACAAGTTCAGTAATCCCCCATCTCAGCTTCCATATCATGAATGCCTTTGTCCCTTATACATGTGTAGTTTACTTCATAACAAATGGTTTCAACAGCATGAGTAAACACAGACTTGGCTACATCTATGAACCACTGCAGAACAGAGCTAAAATTGATTCACTTCTCTCAAAGGATAAGATTTTTGTATGAAAATTGACTGCTGAAGATGCAACACTACAACAACTTTGTGATGTTACCTTCCATATGCAAATTTCTCTTACAGTATAACATTGCTCTCCATCATCAATTTCTTCTCCGGGCAGGGCTAAGGACACCAAAATGTTGTCTGTGGGATGCACAACTCTCTCACCAATGTGGACTGTTGAAAAGCAGGTTATTGGTAAGGGCAGGTAGCTACCTGGACTTAGCAATAGGCCACAATCCTCCACTAGGCCCAGTTAAGGTCTCAATAAATTAATCCTTGGTCAACCCTTGGAAGCTTAGTCCAGGAGTAGTTAGGCTTAATTTGGGAGACAGATGTGTAAAGCATTTAATACCAACAAAACAGTAAATAAGTAAAACACAACACACAATAAAAATTCAACACCAATTTATAAAAATATGAAATATTTTTACCTTTAAAATGACAACATAATGACAAATATCTAACGTAGGGAACCGAAGATATGAATTTTTAAAGATGAAAGTAAAGCTAGCGCTTAGAAGCAAATATCGCTCAAAGGGTTAAAAAAGGTCGCACTGTACAGGGACAAATCGCAGATTTCAGGCCACCCACAATGTAACACTGTTATACTTTCAGAAGTGTTTCTTGATTCAGGAAAGTGGTCCACAGCATAAGCCAAGGGTTCAGAGGCCCTGGTTTTCCTCATGGGGTCTGGGATTACCACTTCGCCAATGCACCTCTTCAAATTATGGATCTTTTTACAACAGTTGCTCCAAACATCTTCAAACTTCTGAATCTTCTTCCAAATGTCCTTTTTGGGTCCTTGAGGTGTCTGCACACTTGATCCAAGGTTCCAGAAGCTCTGAGTTGCTCCTTGAAAGAAGGTACTTCAGTTCCCAGAATGCACCTGGTCAGAATCCTCAAATGGCCACTGGATGCTGGTCAGCTGGGCTCTTCTTGCAGGACTTGATGCAGGGGACTCTCGTCAGCTCCTTTGTACTTGTTGCTTACAGGGAGTTCACTACTAGAGTTGCAGAAGCAGGGCAAAGTCTGATTCTTGGAAAGCCCAAAGTGTACAGCTGGTGCAGTCCTTGTTGGAAACATCACTTACAACGCAGCAACTAGAACGCAATACACGTACCACAATGCCTTTAACACGCATATGTGATTCCCATGCATGGCTTTACCACGTCAAACTTTACCATTAATATACCTTTACCACGCATTCCATTACACAGAATTTCATTGTAAAAGCATGAATGGTAAAGGTATGTGCGTGGCAAAGGTTTTAAAGGTAAGTATTTATTTTTTTATTTTGTAAAGGCACAAATGGTAAAGCTGTATGCTTGATAAACATTTCAAAGGTAAGTGCAGGTGAGTATTAAGTGGTCTGAGTGTTTATATATATATTTCAGAGATTGGGTGGGTAATGGTTATTGGTTGGTAAGGGCATTTTTAGGCTTCAGGGTGGGTATGGGTTTTGGGGTGGTAAGGGGTGTTTAGCGTTTAGGGTTGGTATGGGATTTTGGGTGGTAAGTGGTGTTTAGAGTTTAGGGTGACTATGGGTTTTGGAGTGGTAAGGGCACATTTAGGTTTTAGGATGGGAATGGGTTTTGGGGTGGTAATGGAATTTTTAGGTCAGGGATGCATTTGTGGGTAGTATGGGGTTTTTAGATTTAGGGTGGGTATATGATTTTGGGTGTGAAGGGCATTTTTAGGGTTTAGGGTTGGTATGTGTTTTGGGGTGGTAGAGGGTGTTTAGGGTTTAGGGTGGGTATATGTTTTGGGGTGGTATGGGATTTTTAGGTTTTAGGGTGGATATGGGTTTTGGGGTGGTAAAGGCATTTTTAGGTTTTAGGGTGGTATGGGATTTGGGGTGGTGAGGGCATTTTTATGGTTTATGGTGGGTATGGATTTTGGGGTGGTAAGAGCATTTCTAGGATTTAGAGTGGATATGGGTTTTGGGGTGGGAAAGTGATTTTATGTTTTGCGGTGGGTATGGGATTTGAGGTGGTAAGGGCATTTTTAGGTTTTAGGGACAGTATGGGTTTTAAGGGTGATAAGGGCATTTTTAGGGTTTAGGATGGGTGTGGGTTTTATGCATTTTTAGGTTTTAGGGTGGGTATGGGTTTGAGGTGGTAAGGAAACTTTTAGGATTTAGGGTGGGTTTGGGTTTTTGGGTGGTAAGGAGTGTTTAGGATTTAGGCTGGTTATGGGATTGTGGGTGGTAAGGGCATTTGTAGGGTTTAGGGTAGGTATGGGTTTTGGGGTGGTAAGGGTATTTTGTGGTTTTAGGGTGGGTATGGGTTTTGGGATGGTAAGGAGTGTCTAGGCTAAAGGGTGGTTATGGGATTTTGGGTGGAAGGGCATTTTTAGATTGTAGGATGGGTATTGTTTTTGGGGTGGCAAGGGCATTTTTAGGTTGTAGGGTGGGTATGAGTTTTGGGGTGGTAATGGCATTTTTAGGTTTTAGGGTAGGTATGGGTTTTAGGGTGGTGAGGGGTGTTTAGGGTTGGTATTGTATTTTTGGTGGTAAGGGCATTTTTAGGGTTTATGGTGGGTATGGGTTTTGGGGTGTTAAGGTGTGTTTAGGGTAGGTATGGGTTTTTGGATGATGAGGGAATTTCTAGGATTTAGAGTGGGTAGGGTTTTTGGGTGGAAAGGTGTGTGTGTTTATATATATATGTAGGGGTTATACTTACCTCTTCTCTTTTTACCTCACATATGCCTTTACGAACCGTGCTTTCACAACATAATTTTCGTGGTAAAGGCATATGTGTGGTAAAACTAAATGTTGTAAGTGCATGCGTTTTAATGTTGCATACGTAGTACTTATCACATTGTAAAGACATGCGCGGTAAGTGCATGCATTGTTCTGTCTTACAACCATCCTTGTGAGTGCAGTTCCTCAGGTGCAAGCTAGGGGTCCAAGAGGGCAGTCCTTCTTCTCCAGTTTCTTCTTCCCGGCAGGGATCTGAATTGTGGGGCAGCTCTTCCATATTTATCCTTGTACCTGGGGGTGGAAGCAGGTGGGGTGCTCCTGTCCAATGGGGTGCAGATTACCACCCTCTGAGGTGACCACTTCCTGTGAATTGTGGCAAAAATCAGTTCAGAAAGCAACTAGGCCTGGGAGTGGAACTCTGCTCCACCGGTGGAGTATTTTGAATTCGGTCACTTCATGCTACGCAGAGTTTCTGAATTCCACACTCCAGCATGGTGTGGAGTTCTTTTGTGCTCATGAGATTTGGTTATGATGCTCTCTCACGAGTGCCACAATAGTCCTAGGCCACTAGTGAGTGCACACAAGACTTCTCGTTTGCTCACACTGCTTCCGGCCACGCCAGTGGCCGCAATAGTGCTGATTGCAAGTTCAAACTCATTTCTGGAGTGGATTTTCTATTCCAGATGTCACTAAATCTAGTCAAAGAGAGGTTTTTGACTAGATTTTCATCTCCAATCGACCCTGCAATTTGTTTTTCAGATTGAGAAGCCCCTTTTTTTCAGACAGGAAGGGAGTGCGTCAGAGAATCTGAGTTCCTGTTCCTGCCCAGCAGGCTCCGCCCAGTCAATCTCCTGGTCAGTTTTCACTTGGGTTTTGAGGTAGAAGGATCACTCTCTTCGTCTCCTGGATATACCTTTGGATTTAAGGGCATTGTTTATGTTGCATCACAAAAGCAAGTTAAAAAACTATTGTATGAGGTTGTTGTTTGTTTGCTTGGGCATGAACCAGTATTTGTTTGTACTTTAATTAGATTTGTAAATTTTATATTGGTGGGTGGCCTGGAGTTTTAGTATAGACCTAGTTATTATTTATTTTGCAGTTCATTGATTTTTTTTCACCTTTTGTAAAGAAAAATTATTGCACATCTCAGTACCTTTTCTACATGTTTATAACATTTGCAATATTTGTTTAGTATGTGACTTAGAATTCCAAAGGGCCATTTAGCCAGTAGGAGTCAGCACTAGTAGTCATCATTTTATGGAATAAATGTTTCAGTGGTGTAGGTTTTTAAAACTTTATTGAGGACAGGGATGGCATTAGATTACTTAGAAATGTTGGCTACTGTTTCCATTTCATTTTTCTTTTGCAAAAAGTGCATATGTTATGGGGTAATATCTGATGGTATAGGAGGATGTGTGCTGCTGTGAAATTGCTATAGCTCAGTTAAGTTTCTAAAATTTTGCATTGCTGAATTAATGTTGGTTACTTCAGTGTTACCACCACCATGCCTCTTTATGGCTAATGTGTGTTTGTTTGTTATTATCCAACATTTCTCTTTGTTCTCCATGCAGTGTTGCCAGGGGCCATTTTCTGTCCATAGGCTTACATGTGTTTTTTGTTCTCCATGTCTCCTTGCTGCTTGCTGTTGTTTGACCATGTGGCTGCCTGGCAGCCATTTTGTGGATGCAGCCAGTGTTGCTTGCCATAAGTTTGCGTGTATCCTTTGTTTGCCCTGCTTCCTTGCTCCATCTTGTTGTTGTTAGACAATGTGGCTGGCAGCCATTTTCTGCATGTAGCCAGTGCCCCTTTGCCATAGGATTGCATGTGTTCTTTATTTGCCATGCTTCCATGATGTTGTTGTTTGACCACATGGCTGCCTGCCATCAATTTGTCCAGCCAGTGTCCCTTGCCATAGGCTTGCATGTGTCCTTTGTTTACCATGCCTCATTTGGTCCTTGTTGTTGTTTGACCATGTGGCTGGCTGGCAGCTATTTTGTCCATCCAGCCAGTGGCCCTTGCCATAAACTTGCATGTGTCCTTTGTTTGCCATGCCTCCTTGCTCCTTGTTGTTATTGTTTGACCATGTGGGTGGCTGGCAGCCATTTTTTTATGCAACCAGTGTTTCTTTGACACAGGCTTACAAACAAACATTATTAATTATTGATCATTTGTTTTTCAATTTTCAATTTTTATTTTTTATTGTTTTCTATTGCAACTTGAAAATTTTATTTTCTCAGTTTTTTATTTTAAAGTTGTATTGCATATTATATTTCATTTTTTTATTTTTTGCTTTTAATTTTTAATTTTGTTATTACATTTTTTATATTTTAGTTTTATTTTAATATTTTTTATTTTTGTTACTTTTCATTTTTTTTTAAAATTTCAGTTTTATCTTAATTTATATATATATTTAATTTCCATTTAATTCTTCCTTTTGCCTTCATCCTTCCATCCATATCCATCCATTCCTCTATCCATACAACCACCAAAGAGGCACACCTGCACTACAGCATTCGGTTTCTTTAGGTATAATTCCATTTCCTCCAGGACACCCTGGCTGCGGAGCACTGCAGACAAATCAACAGCATACTTCATTTTGTTAATGATTATTGCATTTCCCCTAGACTACCTTGCTACCATTGTTGTTTAAAGGATTATTCCATTTATCCACGCACCTCTCTCTGACTACCCCAGGTGTCTCCTATAAAACAGATGGAGGTATAGCAAATAGTTAGATTTGCCTTCTGGGGTGGTGTGGTTTGCCTTTACAATGTTTTATTAAACTGGTATTTATTACATAAGTACCCAAGCACCCAAGCAAGATTGTATTTTTCTGTACTATTTCAATCTGCAACAGTGCCACTTTTTACTAATTACATGTTTTTTGTTGCTTTTTTGTTTTTAGGTGCAACAAAAGAAGCAACCCTACGTCACCTGCCAAAGAGAAGGCTTTACGGTTACTGCAGTCCATCAAACACTTTTGCTTGTGCATCTTAGTGCCACTGCCAACAGGAGCTTAAGATGGCCCTAAGGAAAGTGGCTCCCAAGAAAGTGGGAAGTGAGAAGAAGTAGCTTTCCGCCAGTGGTGTGCCAACCGTAACCTTTTTTGGGAGATGTATGCCTGATACCCCGGCCTCATGGGAGGAACCTGGGAGCAGCACTCCTGCATGAACGACACCAGCCCAACCTAAGCTCCAGACCATGTCTGTCAGTGAGACAGCCACAGCAATCATGACAACGCCAACAAGCCGTGATTTTGAATTAGATTTGTCCCTTTGGCAAAGTGGTATACAATTGTTTCAGGAAACAGAGCAAAGTAGACAGCAGCTGCAGCCAGATCTTCCTTAAGTTGGAACACAACAGGAGGTCGAGCTTCCTGACGAGCAAGAACCTCTTCTATTGTAATAATTGGCTCCCAGATTGCTAGCAAGAAAAAGAAAGGGTACTACTCCAACCAATTCTCTAAGAACCACTTCTGATGATGATGATAGGGACATGGAGTAGACCCCGGCAGAGTCTGGGAGATGCCAAGAGAGGCAAGGGAAAAGAAAAGTTCCAGAAAGCCTTAGACTCATGGATGGGGATGACAACGAGCCAGTCATTGTGGAAGCTGGCACAGAGGAGTCCAACATTACTATACAAACCTGCTCTGAGGTATGTGGCACAGGCAGCACCACCAGCTCCCATATTGGTAAAGCCCCAGCAGAGGCCTACACCAACCTGTACCTTAGCAGAAGTAAGCACTGCAGAGAGACAATCAACACACCCAACTATCTCCAGTTTTTCTTCAGGCATTAGCAGTGGCCCGATAAGAAAGTACTCCTCCCCGTTAGGGACTATTTTATGATTAGCAAACAGGAGTAGAACATTGCCAAATACTGCATTTGACATGCAAGACTTCATTGAGGTAAGCCAGGTTCACATTATAGTACTGGGGGCCAGACGACCCATACTAAAAAACATCACACAATCTGGTGTGAGGAACACCTTATACAAATGGCTGAACATTGTCGCAGTGGTGAAGGTGAGCAAAACTAGCAAACATCAGCAAAAAGTGGTCAAATCACAGTGTGCCAGAATTACCCACCTCAGTGACCGGGAAGACTCAGAGTCAGATGGAGACATCACGGCATACAGTGACTGCAGCATGACGCACAGTGAGTCTACTACCACATACATCTCAAAAGTTGCCTGCGTCAGTGGTCTCACAAAAGAAGAAAATCCAGGCTACAATTATGGGCATGTTTAAGCAGGAGGGGCCCTACGATCACAACCATCCAATGGCACATTTGTTCAATGGGAAGCTGGCAAAAATGTTAGCCCTGGACCCCGTCCCTGTTTCTTTAGTGGAAGGAATGGGATTCTTAGAGTTTGTGACAGCCCTCTGCCTGAAATGGAAGGTTCCAAGTCTGACCTATTTCACCAGAGTTACTGTTCCAGCCCTGCATCTCAATGTGCTGCAATTGGTTGGACAAGCTTTGCAGGAAAGTTGGACAAGATTTGCAACAAAGCGTTGTCCGCACTAGCCACCTGACAACCAACATGTGCACCAGTTGTCAGGTGACTGATTACATGTGCATCACTGCACACTGGATCTTTTTTGTAGGGGTGAAGAAAAAGCTATCTACAGGTCTTGGTCCTGAAGAGATTTTTAAGAGCGTTCGGCGGCATGCAAAGGTAGCCATGTTTGCCATAGAGAAATCACACAGCTGCAAACATCTTGGGCAAATTTAATAGCAAGGTGTCTGAATAGTTGTGAGCCAGAGATCTTTGTATTGGATTGTTGCCACTGTCAATGGCAGTAACATAGTCAAGGCCATGGCAGATTGTGGCTATCTTAGGGTCCTGTGTTTGGCACACTGCATCAACCTGGTTGTGCAAGATTTTCTTCAAAAAGAAGACAGTCAGCCACATACTGACTACCTGCAGATGCATCTGCACTAATTTCATCCATTCTCTTAAAGCTTGGAAACAGTTGCAGGTTATTCAGTGTGGTAACAGAGTACCAGTTAAAGCCCTCATACAGGAAGTGCCAACATGATGGAACTCAACCTATTATATGTTGCAACGTCTATTTGAGCAGTAAAAACAGATTAATGACTATGTCATTCAAAGAGGAGCTGATGCAATTGGGAAAGCTATGACCATAGAAGCAGACAGATGGGGCCTAGTCAAATGCCTCACATGGATGCTGCTCCCTTTTGAGTTTTCACGCTGGAAGTTAGCAAGGAGTACAGTACAATGGGCCGAACTATCCCGTTATTGCATCTGTGCAAGGAACAGCTCAAGAAGGCATTTGAAAGGTTTGCATTCGAGGGTGCGCAAGAAAACCCAGAAGCGCATGCCTTGGTTGAGAGCCTTATCCATCACTTGACATGTAATGCAAGGCTGCAAAGATGGTACTATCTTCTCCAAAGAGTACATCTGTACCACCCTACTTGATCCATGCTATAAAAAAAAATCCTTCAACTTTCATTCTTTTTACTGAAGGGGATGTTTCACAATACAAGAGGTGGATTATGGAAGAAGATCTGGAAGAAGAACTGCTTGAGCATAGAATCCCACTCTGCAGTTCTGGGGTACCGCCTTCAGCTTTCAGAGAGGGAAATCTTGTCTCACATCCTCCAACCCCACAAACAAGAAAACCAGCGACAACAGCAACAGAAGAATCAGACCCAACCTCTGCATTAAGTCCAGTGCAGAGGCGAAGGAAAAAGTGGTCAAGCAAGTGCCAGCACCAATGACCATTCAGAGGATAATCCAGGAGTGTCTGGATGACCCAAAAGAGGTGTATGTGGATCAAAACCCATTGGTGTATTGGTATGGAAAGATATGCCAATGGCCAGAGCTCACCAGGCTGGCAATAAAGTTTCTGGCTAATCCTCTAGCCAGTGCGTCTACTGCACGTATGTTCAGTGCAGCTGGTGCAGTTGTTACAGTGAAAGGGACCAATCTCTGACCTCAAAACGTGGAGAGATTGATCACGGTCAAAATGAACTATCATTTTATACCACCTGATTACACTGTTCCCGAAACCCCACAGGAGGGGCAAGAGGATGATTGGTCAGAATCAAGAATGTTAGCTGACCAACTTCTGGGAGAACCACCAGAGTTTGAGGACAAACTCTATTTCCCGGACTGATTATTCCAGTGCCACCATAAAACTATTTAAATTATTTCTCGTTGAACTTCTTTTTTTCTTTCTTTCTATGCTCAAAAAAGAAAAGAAATGCTAGTGGAACATTATGTTTGTGTTGGATTTGTAGTGACCCACCATTTTATAGTCATATGTAAGCCAGGATTGCAGTTGGACTTGTATGCAGTGAAGAAGCCCCCACATACCCTTCAGAACATTGGAAACAATGCCTGCGTCCCTCACATGCCATTGCCTATCCTATTTGTATACATAACTGAGGAGGGCTGCCCTAGAATATCATTGATTAAAAGACTGCCAATGCCAAACTCTAATGTGTTGATACCATCAACAAGGAGATATTTTGTTCAACCACCGTGCTTGGATTGGAAGAGGTAACTACTAAGTAACTACTGCACTAATTAATGGTGATATATTGAGTGATTGTGAATTTGGGAGTGATGACTGATGTATGTGGTGGCTGACAGTGAGGGAGGGAGTTCAACAACTTGTTTCTGATGATTTGCAATGTTTGGGAGCTAATGGATGATCATTTTTTCCTAAAAGTGATTGGCCTTTCAAACTGAACACACTTCTCCTGACTCCATGATTTCATTTCCTAAGTTTAGTTTTATAGGTCTCCACCATTGCTCAGAAAAAAATGATATTGTAAGATCTTATTATCCAATGGTCTTCTTTATTGCTTTATTGCTGTCATTGTTGTAGTCTGGTCTTAATCTTCATAAAGTTATGGTATATGACCCACTAACTTGCTGTTTCTTTCTATCTAGTTGACAGTGATGGCTAACCCTTTAATTAATCCTGCAGTTGGAGATATCATAGGTGGGAATGGCACCTTCTGTCTTCCCTGTTAGCTCACTAGCCTGCTACTACTACTACCCCTACCGCCCCCTAAGATGCCACCTTAGGAAAAACCCTGCAGTAAGAAGACTCCCTTTCTTCAACTACTCAGGTAAGAAAAGAACAATGTATTGAAGTGAACTTGTTTAGTTAATAATTAACTCCTAGTGAGGAAGGTGTTGTCTGTGTGTACTAGGTTTTTGTAGGCAAAATAGACAAGGGCAAGCATTCCCTAGTGGTCAATATATAGTTGCAGAGGGCAATAGAGCAAGGGTATAAGCAAATGACGTGCACGTTTTTTTGCAGAATAAAAATACAGGCACACTTAAAGACAGCTGTGCAAACTAAGAGTCTAAAACATAAAAATAAAGATTTGAGGTGCAAATGAAGTAAAAAAAAAGTTACCTGCTTAATTATTTACAGATAGAAACACCCCCCTCTCTCCACCCACAATGGTCTCACCCCTCTCCCTGAACAAATAACCATGTCCCCAAAAGGTCCAATGAAAAGTCCAAAGTCCATCCCAAATCCCTCTCCACCCTCCAACCAGCACAAGTCCCTCCCACCAAAACAAAAAAAATTAAAAGAAGGGCTTAAAAGAGGATGCTGTCAATATGGGTCTGGAGCTGGTCCAGGCTCTGCTCAATGCAGGTGAACAGGTTCTCCATGTGGTCCATCTGCTGCGGGATGCGGTTGAGCAATACCCTGTTGGAACAGGAGGGTGCAGAAACAGATGCAGTCAGGAACACTGACTGCTGCCGGCGGCTTAGGTGATGTACTGGCCAGGAGGCTGGGGGCTGGTATGCTGCTCTGCTGGGTCCTAAGTCCGAGGCAGCTGTTTTGGCCTCTTCCTCCTCCAGGGTCACCAGCTGCCAATATTCGGCCTGGATGTTCCCCACCTTGTACTGCCACAGATGAGCTGCTATCTGCTGCCTGGTTGGTGGTAGTCATTGAGCAGGAGTAGCTACATAAAGAAAAAGAAGAATAAAAAAGGCAAATTGTAACCAATGCACTGAACAAACACTTCTTCAAATGATAGTTAGTTGGTCGCACAATAGAACTACATTGCTGGCCTCCCAGGGACATAAAGACTTTGATGTGATTATGATTAGGAGAGTCACAGGGTCAATTTGATTTGTTTACCTACACATGCCTCACATAAAAAGCAATGACTGCCTGGTAGAAAAGAATTAAGGCACAATAGGACCAGATTAAAAAAACAGTGATATCAGTTATTTTCTTTTAAAGGCTTTTCTAGTAACTAAACAGACACATCTAGTGGAAAAATAAAAATGAATTACCTCCCATTTTTGATAAGTAAGGCATTATGCACTATGGAGTATAAGTTGTTGTTTAAAAAAAAATGGAAGCATGCTAGCCAGCGCTTCAAGTATTTTGCTACTGTCTGCAGCTCGGGCAACTGTAGCTGACAATTATCTATCTTTAATTCCAATGGCCGTGCTCTTCCCCAAATGCATTTCACTTAGTTTCTACCCTGATTCCAAAGAAGAGGATGAATAAATAAGATACATAACACAAGTCATGTAGAAAATGTGGATATATTTATCCTGTCTGCAGTAAGCAGATTTCGGGAAATCAATGCACGGCACTACACAGAAAGGAATGGGCTATATAGATTGTATTTGGTACATTTATCACAGAGTATCCCCTATGCCAAACTTGAATTCAAATTGGGCACTTACTAGTCTCACTTTACTCACTGACTTCACTCTCCATCACAAATTCTTTCCAACAAATTAATTCGCTGGGCAGAAGTGAAAGGAAAGAAACTTGTCTTACTCTATTGCAGTTAGGCAGAAGGATTAGGTAGTTAGCTACAGCTTTTGTTATAGGAGAACAGATGGGTGTCACTGATCATGCAGTTATCACGGCCTATGCTTTCGCTTATTCAGTCACTGTATAGTGAAAGTCTAAAGAGATTGAACAGGTGTAAAATAAATCAGTCATGGGTGGCGAACTGCCATGAGCACGGAGGGGGTTGATGAATGATGATGAGATACATATCTGCCTCATTTAACAAATACAGTGAGTCAAGGGAGTAGACCAATGGTTCCCAACCTGTGGTCCGGGGATGCCTGGGAGTCCGCAAAGCTCCTCAGGGGGTCTGCGACTGCTTAGACAATTAACTATTATTAACAGATTAGGTCCACAGTTTTTAGTATCTACTCAGCAGGGGGTCCTCAGATTCCAATAACGATTCAGTGGGGGTTACTGCGTTCCAATAATAATAAAGTGGGGGTCCACAGAATTCAGAAGGTTGGGAACCACTGGATTGGAGCACAAATTAAAATACCCCTCACTTTTAACCAAAGCTTTGATAACCTTAAATGATAAAAACACAAAAGTAAGCAAGGGAGGTGAGAACTAAGCATACCTCTCTATAAAAGATCCCCCTTCTTTATTCATCCAAGCAAGTACACAATCATCCTTTCACTCTTCCTACTATCTTTCACCCACAGTCACCATGATTTAAGTTTTAATTTCTCTCATCTAGCCTTTCACCCTAATTCACAATCCTTTATCTATCCATTCAGTGCCCACTATCACCATTTCTTTCAATCATCCTTTCACCTATCCATCCATTTACCCAATACTCATCCATGCATCCTTTTTCATCCACCCACACATCCTTTCCTTTCACTCTTTTCACCCATTCTTTCTTTTTACTTTTCATTATTTCACATTTTGATCAAGCCATCATTTTAGCGTACAGTGTGTGCTTTTGCTGAGCTGCAGATAGAGGAGGCCATAAGTAACCCAACCACAGCTGCAGCTATAATGCGGGGGTTCATGAATCCAATCATGACAACACCCTTGTAGCTAGTGAGCAATAGTAATTGTCAAAAAGCAATCATTGGGACTTACCATCGCCCATCCCTGCCCTTGCATTACCCCCGGCCCCATCTGCTCCTGTAGTGGTAGAACTTGAGCTGGCTCCACTGGTCGCACTGGTTGGTGTGGCTAGAAAAAAATAGTATATAGTTTTTAGATGCCAGGTACACGTCCCCTTCTTATTTTTTTAAATCAAACAAATGCAATCCTAATACATCTTTGTGCTTCAGTTAGAACAGCAGTATATTCTATCAAAAATATCACTCTGGGCATTTTGTTGGAATGTTAGAAAATCCAGGTAGTCAAGCCAACCAAAAGCTTTGCTTATAGAGAGGCAGAGCTATAGCCTATGACTGACAATGACTCAGAATCACTGAAGAGCAATGAAGATGTGGAATACAAAATGGTCAATGAAAGACAGATAACAAGATAATGCAGGGATAACAGGAATTAAACAAAACTTGGCATGGGGAGTTAGAATAAAAGGGAGACAGAATAAAAAAAAAAGGCAAAATTAAGAGTGGTATAAAAGTGGGGAGAGGTAAAAGTTAGGGAAATAATAATAATAATAATAATAATAATAATAATAATAATAATAATAATAATAGTAAATAATAGGACTTACTGGGATGAGCAGAACCATCAGCTTCTGCATCAGCGCTGGTGGTCAGACCTCCCCAGCTTCTGCTGGATCCGCTGGTGTAGTGCCCATCTTCTTACCCATGGGTGCTGATGTAAGAAATAAAGATGATAAAAAAGATACATCAGTGGTACCATTAATCTCCCCCAAATTACTATATGACAGGGAAATGATATAACAGTCTACTTAAATCAGATCACCTATGGTACTAGTATAATCAACTATCCAAACTACATTTGGAACTAATGCATTGCAATGAATGATCTTTCATTCTATTCTCATTTCTCAAGCCACTTGATGGACCAACTCAGTCTCCCTTTTTTGCAATGCATGCATACTTGCATCACTGTGAAATTGTTTGGGACTGTACGAGCTACATAAAGCCACAGAGAATGTAACTCACTGATATCACTAATTCACTATGGAGAAAGGAAGGCAGAGGAGTCTGCATTGCAATGGCTTCTTAAATAATCAGCCAAAGCGAGTGCCTATAAGTACGATGACGCACCTGCAGAGCTCTAACTGGATCACATGATGAATAATATTCTTAACGTAAACTAAATGTAACTTAGCTCCAAGTGGAAGCCGCATGCTATTCAGAAAAAAAAGTTTGCACTGTACAACACAAACACAAAATAATATTGTCATTTAACTTTATTTCGGTGAGTAAAAACAAACCATTAAAGTACAATACACATCAAAGAACGAGAGGAATTCTAAAAACACGGAGGTAAAAAAAGTAAGGTAAAAATACGGTTAAAAGGGGCAAGACAGGTTTATGAGAAACAAACAAGAAATGAACAGTCAGATAAGCATCACTTAATGTAATGGAAGGCAACACACAAATATTGAAAATAATTCCATGAATCAGCACTAGTTAAAAATATAATACACCAATATCTGAATACTGTGGAGCAATCACACATCCAATTTGATAAATATAAATAGATAAGTCTAAAAATTAGTTCCCCACTCTTGCTCCTTGGAATTGCTGAACTCGGATATCATAATAATGCAAAAATGTTCCCCTTTCCCCGCCCCCCCAAAAAAAAAAAAAAAAAAAAAAAACTTTCTGGGTGGGTGGTTTTCGCTTTAAAATTCTCACGACATAAAATAAGGGAACAGATCCATAGATCTATAAATAATCCATAAGGAACCAAGCCAAGATCCATGTCCTGTACAAAAAAAAGCTACAATCATACATCCAAGTCGGATAAATATACATAAATAGAACTAAACAATAACTACACCATTTTATCCCTTAAACTTGCTAATCTCAACCTCCAGATAGACTCGAGGAAACTCGCCACTGATAGAGCTATCTTGACGGACGGGTCGCTTTTTAAAATTCTCTCAGCATGGAGACAGGATCTAACTCCTAATTGTTTAAAAAGCGGGATGAGCCAAAGTGCTCTTTGTTTGTGATATGCTTGACAGTGGAAGAAAACGTGTGAAACAGTTTCTGCACTTTTACAACCCATCGGGCAATCTTTAGATCTATTAGTTGAACTGGACCATTTGTACGTAAGGCAGCACAGGGGGAGGGACCCAATCCTAAACCTGATAAAGAGGGCACGAGCAAATGGAGATAACTTTGCATCCAAAAAGGGCTCAAATTCGTAATGGCATTTAACAAGTAAAAAATTGTCAGACATGGACAATGGAATAGAACCAGCAAATTGTCCAACGTGAGCATTATGCCAATAAGCATCCTTTAACAACTGTGCTGCATTTTTAGGAATAGAGATAGGATCATGCCAATAGGAACCTAACCCCAGACGGGAAAAAGATTGCTCAACGAATACACACCATTTAGATTTAATACTAAAATCACGGCCCACCACATTTAGGAGGCCACACCGAAAAGGGGTTAGGGCATCAGTTGTCCACAGCCGAATCCAAAACAGCAGGGGCCTTAAGGCAGCAATCTGTGAGATTGAGAAAAGATTTAGATCCAGGTGAATGGGCAAGGATGGGGTACTCGATGGAACCTTTAGCATCATTTTTAAAAACTGGTTTTCCGCGCTAGCCAGATTCGCCAGATTACAATGGCCCCAAAGTTCGGCTCCATATAGGGCGGCCCCCCTGGCTTGAGCTTTGTAAATTTCCAGTGCAGGTGATATTGCAAATTTCGGGGAGCTAGAGGCAAATCTGACAATTCCACCCGCCCTCTGCTTCAGGCATAATAAAGATTTATGGCGCTGGGCATGCCAAAGATGTGAATCTTCCACTTTGATACCTAGATAATCAAAGGTACCCACCCTTTCCAAAGGAACATCATCTAAGTATACAGGCCTCTTCATTTTTTTCCTACTATCTCCGAAAACCATGTATTTTGTTTTTGCTGAGTTAATTGATAACCCATGATCAGTGCAAAACTCCAGAAATCTAGAGAGCAGCCTAGAAAGGCCCATAGCAGTACGTGATAGCAATAGGGTATCATCTGCAAACAGATGACAGGGGATCTTCTGCCCGCCCAGGTTAGGGGCGTCACTTTGACAGTCTAAGAGATATGGCAAACAGGCATTAATAAACAAGAGAAATAAGGTGGGTGCCAAAACACAGCCTTGTCTCACGCCCCGTGTAGTTGGGAAAGCAGGGGTCAAATCGCCAATGGTACCCCAGCGGACTTTAGCACAATTATCAGAATAAAGATCCTTGATAATATTAATCATGGAACCCGGAACACCGGTGGTACTAAGGACCTCCCAAAGCTTGGCACGCGGGACCAGGTCAAATGCAGACTTCAGGTCAACAAAGGCCACAAATAAGTGGCCTTTGTCTACATCTACAGCCTTCCACTTGATGGTGGTGAATCGGAAGATCTGATCGATAGTGCTGATCTTGTCCCTAAATCCTGCCTGGAGATGACTTAAGACCTGTTTTTTCATTATCCATTGTTTTAATCTAGTTAGCAACTGGTACGAAAAGATTTTCTGTAAGTTGTCTAATAGACTGATAGGCCTATAGTTTCCAGGGGAGCTCTTGTCTCCTTTTTTATGAACGGGGACAATAATCGCCATCTTACACGAGAGCGGATAGGATCGGGATGCCATGGCAGTGTTTGATACCCTGTTTATATAACGAGTCCACACAGATAGGTCTGATTTATACAGATCAGAGGGAATACCATCTTGGCCAGGGGCCCTACCAGATCTTTGAGCACAAATTGCCATCTCTGTTTCTTTTAGGGTGAAGGGCGGCATTTCAGGCTGGCACAGTGCGTAATCTATGGGAATATCATAAAGCTCTGTCCGAGAGCCATACAGTTCACGAAAATAAGAGAGCCAGGTTCCTGGGTCGATATGACATTCAGTAGTGGATGACAGGCCTGGGTCGCTGCGCGCAACCAAAGTCCAAAAGAGCTTGGCGTCGTGAGAGCTAGCAGCCTCCGCCAGACACTCCCATAAATGCTCCTCATATTTGAGTTTTGATAGAGTGAGAGTAGACACATAATTCTTTCTCGCATGTGCAATGTCGTCCTGATTCTTTGCCTTTAAGGCTTCAGATAGAAGATACTTAGCCACCCGACACTCATTGTCAAACCATTTGCACCTAGGAGCAGAAGACTTTGTTTGGGATTTGGAAGGTTTAGTGAAAAGCTCCTTGAGTTCCGCAAAAAACCCCACATGGGCGGACAAAATTTCTGAAGGAGATAATGCAATAGAGTCCTCAAAAAGTTGGTGATGGGTCATCATAATGCCAAGCTTATGGTTCAGTAAGTCAGATTTAAAAAATGAGGGCCACTTTACCGCAAGCTTGTTAGTGGGAAGTTTTGACAGAACACTTCTGCCAGCCAAACCAGCGGGTAGATCAAACAGGGCTACGTTATATGCAATTTGCAGGGGGGCGTGGTCATTAGTGCGTGGAAGACCCACCTCTACATTAGTTATGAAATGCCAAACTCGTAAATCCAAGATGACATAATCCAAGCAGCTGCTATAATTACCTCTGAAAAAAGTGGGCCTAGCAGGGTTATCATTTGGAAATCGGCCATTTCCAAAACGGAGGCCGTAGGTAAGTGCAAGGTCTATTATCTGAGACACCCTAGGGGAAGGAGTGAGTGGCGTAGGATGAAGTTGGAGTGGGGGAATGTTCCACACTATGTCCTCATCCTGAGTGGACTCAGCAAAGGCTGAGCCAAACTCAATTTGGGCGTTAAGATCACCAGCAATAATGACTCGATATTTGGAATGGAATTCTAAAAGAACATTATGCAAGCGATAAATGGTATCAGACTGTTGGTTAAGGGAGCCTGGACGGTTATAGATATTAATACACAGCACAGGGGTACTAGACCTAGGCTGTATTACTATGGCTAAAATGTCACAAGAATCAACAGCAATTTCCTTGACGCTAACCATCTCAGACATCTTGACCCAGATACAAAGACCCCCAACCGCCCTTCCCCTGGGGGATTGAGTTGCCTTTTTTATAAAAGAACGATAACCTTGCCTATACATACCACCCATTGCCCAAGATTCCTGGAACATGCAGATAGAGTAAGATCCCACAAAAGCCCCCACTCCGGATCAGGCAGTTTGCTCCTAATACCCGCCACATTCCAGGACAGCAAATGCCCTTCAGAAGTTGGAGTGTTACAAGTGAGCGCACCAAAATCAGTATCCGTAATTAGTTTAGGATTGACTATAGGAGTACAGAAAGAAGCACTTGGGTTAGGACCACCTGGACTGATTAAAGGTCTTTGAGACAGTACAAGTGGACCACAAGGTGTGCAATGATTAGGGAAGAGTAGTCAGTCAACATCAGATGTATCCCCTATAGTAACGGGGTCTTGAGTACCACTATGTTTAGGATTATGAACCAAAGCAGCCCCATCAACCGGGAAAGGCAACGAGCCAGACTTAGGAGCAGGAACTGGAACACTGCAGGGGCTTCCCTTGGGCCTAAAAGAATGTGCAGGCAAGATCTTGTGGCCAATAACAGGCAAGCGTTCGCGGAAATGAATATCAAGATCAGTTCTTGGCATAGTGCGGCCTTCCATCTGCAAAGTCCCCTAACTAATTCAGGGTTAGTGAGGTTAATTTTGATGGTATCACGGCCACCGGTACAACCACGTACTCGAGAAGCAAAAACAATGTCAGAATGAATGATAGAAGCACAGCCCCTGGTATGACGAATCCAATATGCCACTTTGTTGACAAGGGAGGAGGTATCTTCTCTGATATGGGATGTAAGAGGAGGAACATTGCACAAATAAATACAATTTGAATTAGCCACGTGAGTAGAAGGGGCCACAACTTGACCAAAGTCAAAAGAGGAGGGTGCTGGACGTACTGAGCGTAATGCTGAAGTGGCCGGTTGGATCCTATGGCCTGGCTTATTAGCGGGGCCCTTGTTGTGGTCCTCACTTGTTGAAGAAGTAGCAGGCAGTGCAGCCGGGCCCAAAGGCCAAGAAGATTGTACCGGCACAGGAATCAAAGTACGGTGAGGAGGTGAATCAATTTTTTTAAAGAGATTGAGAACCTCAAACAATATGCCCTTTAGCTCCCCGACTTCATGTTTTAAGCTAGAGACTATTGTTAGTACATCTTCTCCTGGAGGGTCACAGGGAGTGATAACGTGTGAAGATGTCGGAGGATGGTTGGCCCCCACCGAGTCAACCAGGTCTAAAATAGAAAAGCGGTTAGCGCAAGGGATGCCCCTGAGAATAAGATCGTGAGAAGTGGTATCTAAGTTGTCCAATAAACCTAGGGGAGTCAAAGGTTTAGGCAAACCCAACTGACTAGGCGATACAGAAACTTGCACAGGGGAATTCAAGGGCTGGGGATCAATAGAAAGGTTAGGGCCTGCTGTAAGGAACGGGAATAGAGTCCCAGATTTAAGTCTCTTGCTGGCCTTGCTCTCCTTTTCCTTAAGAATAGATTCCACCTCCTCAATTAAGTTATCAATTTCTCTTGAGACGCAGTTTGAGTGGACTTGCGCTACTCGATTAAGTTTTAGGTTTTTAGATTGAGCACCTGCAGCATCAGGAATGGTACGCGCCTTACGCTTCCCCATGCTTGGCAGACGAAGCACTCACTACGCTCTTGTGAGGTACATAAGCAAAGAGATTGGAAGAGAAAACCAAGGGGGGTGGCCCAGCCCAGCCTCTTCCAGGCACTGACGGGCAGAGGATGGGCCCGCCCTTGGCCCGGGCTTTGCCGGGCGCGTCTGCGAAGCGGGTGCGCTTAGTTCAAATTTAAAGGGCTCACAGCCCCGCCCCCAGGCACCAGGGACTCCGCAGGCTTCCTCTCTCCACGAAACGCGCGACCCGCGAAGCGGACGCGCTTAGTTCAAATTTAAAGGGCTCACAGCCCCGCCCCCAGGCACCAGGGACTCCGCAGGCTTCCTCTCTCCACGAAACGCGCGACCCGACACAAAGTCCTGGAATCTCAAGACCTAGCAGGTCGAGCAGGTCTTGCTCATGGTTGATTTTATATACCCAGTGGTGTGCCAGCTGCTGGGTGGTTTGCTGGACCTGGGTGGTGGCCCTGACACACCTGTGCACCCTAGCCCAACACAACCGACACTTCTGCAGAGCGTAACTGCTCCCAAGCCTTCTGCCTGCTGTCAGCATGGAGGGAAGGGGGTGCTGCACATAAAAAAAACAGTACTGCCACCACCTCCTTACTAAAGAGCGGCCAAGGCTGCACCCCTTGACAGCGCTGCTGCCCACAAGGTAGGTGGCCACTGCTCCCCTGCTCTGCTATGGTGCTGGGTGGGGTAGTGTGAAGAAGAGAAAAAAAGAACCAGAAGGAGAAGGAAGGAAGGAAGAAATAAGGGAAAAATAAACAAAAATACAAAAGTCATAAAAAAATATTTTTTTGTTAAACGTGAAAATAATCATACACAAAAAGACACACTAATACAAAAAATAAAAACAGGGTTAGTATAAGGGTGGAGGATTCCAAAGATTGAAGTGGTATGAAAAAAACAGTCCAAGCACCATTTTTAGTGAAAAAGAAGACGGCGCGTTCATGCGAACTAAGTGGTGCCGTTCCCGTGCAGTTTGGAACTTGAGTACATACTTCACATTGTGTTTGACATCAAACGCAATGCGAATGGGTGCAACAGAGAACTCTACCCGCCAGCAGAACTCTGAGTAGCACAGCAGAGTTTTTTTCCGTCTTCGTGGAGTTCCGCACAAAGCGACTCCATGCACTCTGCCCAGGCCTAAAAGCAACATTCTCAAAAAATCCAAGATGACAAAAATTCAGTGTTGGAGTTTAGATCTAGCTAAATCCACCCACTGGTGTGGCTAAGTCTCCCTTAACACACACCTTTCAGTCCCTCTCCTAATCTAATCAGTGGGACTCCAATCTGTCTGGGGGAGAGGAAATGGGGAAAGTCCAATTTCTGTCCCAAGTGACTTTCCCTCTTTTAAAGACCAGTTTGGCTGCTCTTCCCTTATCCATCCTGCTCTGCCATCTGCCGTAGCATTTCCCTACCCACCAGATGCTTCCTTTGTCTCAGCCCAGGCAACTTCACACTTCATTAGGGTAGCTTGGTTCAGGCTGCCAGATGCTGACCAATCAGGAAAGGGCACTACAGGGCTGAATTTGGTAATTCAGTTGGATTTATTATAACATTCAGTTCAGTACCAAACTTGCTATATTTAGCTCAACTCTAATGGAAAGAAGACTTTATTATTTTAAAATAAAGTCTCTCAGTCTTAGCCTATGAAGACCATTTTTACAATGGGGAATATTGAATTTGGCTGTTTCCCCTAACCAGGGCTTATAAAATATATTTTATATTTTATAAAGTGCCTGCTTATATTTACACTGCACCCAACCCTAGGGGTACATAGGGCAGGCCTTTCGGGTGATCTACATGCAAAAATAAGGTAGTTTGAGACTTTGGAAGTTCTTTTAATTCCAAAGTTGAATATGGGGTTAATTTTAGCTTAAAAGTAGCCAGCAAGGCAGGCCTGGCTTTACAATGTCCCTGGACACCACAGCAGTGCACCTATGGGTGAATTAACTATATTAGGGTCCCTAAATCGACATGCCCTACTATATTCCAGGGACTTATCGGTAGGTTGTCAGAGCCAATTATATGTATGCCTAATTTGAATATTACCATTTTCCACAGAGCACTGGCACTGGGACAGGTTAATAGTGTCTAGGGCACAGTCAGAGTCAGAAAACACCAGTATCAGCAACAAATGGGAGCAAAAAGTGAAGCAACAGTTTTCCCATACACACACATTCCTGTCTGTTGCATACAATAGAGTTTGGCTTAGAAGGTCACATTGGCGATCACAGACTGGTTTACAGAACATTTGTGAAGGACTAAGGACTCATGTCCACCTGCTTCTGTCCACATTAACTTACTCGACGTTTGCAGGACTCACTGCTTTCAAACGCGTCAGATCAGGTATGATGCTAATGAACACAGAATACAAATACTTTTGGTGCAGATGCACATTCTCATATTGTCATAGCATAAACTTACTGAGGTAAAGTCTGATATATCAGCTGCATCATAATTGTGCAGTTTTCCACAGTTACCAATAATGAAGCATACATTCACTACACACAGTTGTGACGTACCATCACACCTGACCCAGTCATGACATGGGCCATGTTTTGTGAAACTGTCCCTCACGTCATTGTGAAAATGCTGGCAATCACTTTTTTGGCATGCAGCCATGTGTCTGCCCACAACAGTGCTTGCCTTTTGAGGAGGAATCTAGTGGCATCCCTTAGCACAAAGCTATACACCACACACAGCATCAGATAATGTCTGATCAACTTACATCTCCATAAATCCCAAATGGGCTTTGGATGTGTTTCAACCTCAATGCTGATGGCATACAACATAGCTGGAAAGTAAATAGGTTAAAGCACAATCATATCTACAGACAATGACTTACCCCCTTGTTGCTGCTGTTAAGCCCTCAACTGCCTGTCAAGCTCTGAACAAGCCACTGAAAGAATGAGGGCCATTATGGGTGTGGCGCACCCACCTGGATTGCTGGGAGTACTGCCCGTCTTGGCTCTGGGATGACTTTCTTGTTGCCTGACGCAGGTCGTTCCACACTTCCCACCAGTGCAGGCTATGCTGTTTGTGGACTCCAAGGGTCGCATCTTCTTTGAGATGGCCTTCCAGATTTCCCACTTCTGATGGGCGTTGACCTGAATAGATGACATAAAAGATAAAGAAAAGAAAATTCTGGGGCATATTTATACTCCGTTTGCGCCGGAATTGCATCGTTTTTTTTGACGCAATTTCGACGCAAAACTAACTCCATATTAATACTTTGGCGTTAGACGCGTCTAGCGCCAAAGTCCATGGAGTTTGCGTCATTTTTTAGCGTGGACACCTACTTTGTGTTAATGAGATGCAAGGTAGGCGTTCACGTCTAAAAAATCGGCTCCGAGGCATGTGCGTCGGATTTATACTCCCGGGCAAAATTCACGCCCGGGAGTGGGCGGATCAAAAAAAATGACGTATGGCCGCTTTTGCGCCGTTTTTTAGCGCCTGCAAAAGGCAGGCGTTAAGGGACCTGTGGGCTCTGAAGGAGCCCAGAGGTGCCCTCCCATGCCCCCAGGGACACCCCCTGTCACCCTTGCCCACCCCAGGAGGACACCCAAGGCTGGAGGGACCCATCCCAGGGACATTAAGGTAAGTTCAGGTAATTTTTTTTTTTTTTGTGGCATAGGGGGGCCTAATTTGTGCCCCCCTACATGCCACTATGCCCAATGACCATGCCCAGGGGACATAAGTCCCCTGGGCATGGCCATTGGGCAAGGGGGCATGACTCCTGTCTTTGCTAAGACAGGAGTCATTTCTATGGGGGTTGGGAGTCGTAAAAAATGGCGCAAATCGGGTTGAGGCGAAAAAATTGCCTCAACCTGACTTGCCCCATTTCTTGACGCCCAAGCCCCATATCCCCCTACGCCGACGCTGCCTGGTGTACGTCGTTTTTTTCCACGCACACCAGGCAGCGCCGGCGGCTAACGCCGGCTAACGTCATTGATTAAATACGGCGCCCGCATGGCGCTTCAGAATGGCGTTAGCCGGCGCTAATTTTTTTGATGCAAAACTGCGTTAGCGCAGTTTTGCGTCAAAAAGTATAAATATGGCCCTCTATGTTTCTTTTGGGCAGTACTGCAGTGGTATTAGATTTTGGACATTCACATTTAGATTCACCAAACAGTTACTAGTTTTTTTTTACCATTAAATTGTTACAGGCAGAGCAGAAATATTGATTTGCAGTGATTTCATGTGCACCATCAATACTTGCTAGCTTCTCTTGTTACCTAATCAGGCTTACAACATCATCTTGGCTAGAGCTAGGCAACCTATCCTGTTGTTAGAGCCACCTCTGATTATTCACAATCATTCTGAGCTACTAAAGGCCAAAACACCTGTACAATCATTGCGCACAATCATACTCACAACTACATTGGCATCCTGCCTAAACTCCCAAGAGTCAGCACCCATGATCTCCATCACATACAGTGATTTAGGGCAAGATAGAGTGGTTGCTATGTGTCAATGAGAGCAGGTATTTGTGGGTTATTTGAACAAGTTTTGGAATGGGACAGACTGGAATGGATGATGGTGGGCCAGTGTCATCTGAGCTTGCTGCACCTAAAATAACTTTACCTATATGTGGTTCCATGAAAGGTTTAAACCATACAGAGCAACCTAATACACATTATGTACCGGAATCCTATGTGACAGTATAGCATCAAACAACTTCAGACCCTCTATATTATTCCCTCAACAGCACTATCATTTCAACATTGGCTGTATGTTGTCAGTCATACTGCTTGTACACTGTCTACTGGCCACTTGTAGTCAATGGCCTGCAGTTTGTGTGATGAAATAGTAGTTGTGTGTTACATGGGCACACATTACAGCTTCTACTTTCAGGTGACTTACATTGCCATGCACAGACAGTTCAGACATTGGTCAAAACAATCTGACCCAGCTATATCATTCTGTCAACTCCAATCCTAACACTACCCACATTACCAAAATTGAACCAAATAACCTGTGAATCAGAAAGGCAAAGGTTACTCAGTCAGACAATCTCCAATCTGGTATGTACCTATTCCTTGGGGACATAGAGTTGGCTGGACAAGGAGAGAACCTTTCTGGCAAGAAGCTTCAGCACCTCAGTGGAGAAGGCAGGGGCCCTGTCACCTGCTTTGCCTGGTATCCTGGTTCGCAGAGGTCTGTAACAGCAGAAAAAATGAAGAGGCCTTGAAGGCTGCTGTGTTAGGAGGCAAGGGAGTGTTTTTTCACAATGCAGCATACAAATTCATGGCGGATGAGATTTGTGACTGAGACGGACACAGCCATTGGCTTTAATGCATAGCCATTACACATGTTAGCCTTTGACAGGGCCCATTATGGTGGCTACCACCTACTACGTGGTCAAGTGCAGCTGATGGCTGTTGGGTAGGCAATGTCCTGACGGCAAGGTCAAGCAGCCGCCATTTTAGGGTGTGAAGCTGTGCATTTTTTAATTGTTAGTGAATCATCAGCACTCTAAATGGAGGTTAGTGCATTTTCTAAATGTCAGAAATGAACAACACTTTTCTTGGAAATATATCACAATAAAATGTGATCCGTGACTGTGCTTGACAATTAAAAGGCTGTGGGGAAAGTGCTACACCTGTTGACGGCATTTAAAAAGAAAAATGTAAAAAAATTGTGCAAATAATACAGTTTAAAGGTATTATTTGCAAATAATGACAAAACAATAATAAAAAAACTTTAATTCAAATGTTTGAAGTCCAAATATTTGATGCCAATGTGAGTATATATATTACCCAATACAATTTCTACTGTTACTAAGATGTCAGGTCTGTTTTGACATTAGAAGTATGGTGTGACCATTTCATCTGATCTTTTCTTTTCCATACCTACAAACATCCGAATCCAGCCATGGGTAGAAGGCAACAATCTCAGGTGCCCTTTCCAGACCTTGCCACCATGGAGGAAAGGGACATCATCAAGCGATTGTCTAAATAGGCACCTGTCCTTGATTTCTGTCAGCAGTTGGAGCCTCATCTCCTGCCTCACAATATGAATCCAACAGCCATAACACCAATATTAAAACTCATGGCAGTAGGGCATATTGTAGCCACTGGAACCTTTCAGTACACTGGCAGTATTTGGGGGCACATCCCAGCCAACTTTCAGTGGTGTGCTACAAGAAGTCCTTGCTTTATTGACAAAAAACATCAACAGCTACATCTAATTCCCACATCCACAGGATTTGGCCACGTGAAGGAAGAATTATATGCTTTTGGGTGAAATACCACATGAAGTTGGAGCAATAGATGACCCGCTCATTGCCTTGGTGCCACCATGCACAAGGGAACAGTGCTACCACAATCTGAAGAACTTCTATTCTATCAACGTGCACGTTGTCTGCATACCAGACTTATACATCTCAAGTGTGCCGTATTCACTGGATCAACACATGATAAATTCATACGACGGAACAGCAATATACCCATGCAGATGTCACAAAGTGAACCAGGAAAGACCTGCCTTGTTGGTAAATACAAAATGACTTATTGCTCTTTTGCCTGAATCCTAGTTTAGGAAGGGACAATGGCTTGATATGTGAGTAATCTATTGATGTGTAGCTTCAGTGTAGGAGACTCAGCATATCCTAACCTACTGTAGTTATTGGCACCACTGAGAAATCTGACAACACCATGGAAAGTCCCCTTCAATGAGACCCATAGAAGAACACGGAGGCCAGTGGAGTGGGCTTTTGGGCTCCTGAAAGCTAGGTTTAGGTGCCTGGACAAGACTGGTGGAGCCTTCCTCTACTCACTCGATAAGGTGTTCCAAATCATATTTGCCTGCTGCATTCTCCATAACATCGCCCTGAGGAGACACATCCCTGTAATTGCAGAGGAGAGAGACTGTGATGAGCTCCTGGGTGAGGATGTTGAAATGCCCAAAGAAAATGATAGTGGTGAAGAAGGAGTTGACTTTTGTCAAGATGTAATTGATCACTTTTTCACCTGAGTATAAGTTTACCTTTACACATTTTAACCTCCAGTGTCAGTACACCTTGTGACTTAGGGAACATAGCTGTCTGCTATGATAATTTGTTAGGAATGGTCAGTGCAGGAAACTTCAAGTCAAAGATGTTAGTGGATCACAATTTCCCTACATTGAGTAATGAGGTAATTGACTTAGATGAAATGTGCTTTTGCTAAGTATATGTGCCCCATGACTTGTCAATTGAGTTCAATTTAATATGTGTTGAAATTTATTTCACCCTTGTTATTCTGTTTCAGGGTCCTTCACCATTTCAAAGTTGGGACATTTGCTGTGAAATGTTGCTGTTGGAAGTACAAAGTGAACATATGTTGATCCTGGGTCAGACACCCACGTGGAATGGACAAATATTTTCCAGAGACAACTTGCACTCTAATAGTGTTACAGTTCAGAAAATTGTATCAAATCAGTTTTCTGTGTGATGCTGCCATCAAGGCAATATGTGCCTCTTGAGTTGATCAAACCACAGGTGTATGTAAAGCCCTTGCATACTGTTCGTCCTTCACGTTAGCTAAATCTTCAGCTTGTGGACAGTGGAGGTAGCTTTTAGTGTGTTTCATCATAGGTGTTTGAACTTTCTGTTAGCACACCACTGAATGGTGAATGAGGCACTGCACCAGATACAGTCACACTGTCCTGTACTAGATGTGTAGCCTCAAATGCTGTTCCTGCCATAATGTAGATGAGTGGTGTTATTGATGTAGGATTCCTATTGTGAGGGCGGAAGTATGGCTCCGACTGAGGTCATGCATCAGTGATAGTTTACCTATTTAATTTGTTCCCATTGCATATTCCCTTTCCTCTGTGTTTTCAAGGTTGTGGAGCATATTACCCTTAATGGCACAGCCTGCTGGGGTTCGGCCTGGTTTTTGTAACCTAGATTCCATTTCTACAAGGACTTATTGCCAATATTTGTATGTCCCACATACATTCTGAGTTGAGTTTTTCTTTGAATAAATTGGTTAACACTTTACCTCTTTACAATTGCAAAAAAAATTCCCAACTGAATGTTCAAAAGATTTGACAACATGATGGTGTAAGATTGACAGGACAAAGGAAATGCCACAAGTAATCCAACAAGAGTCTTGTACTCTATGTCCATAACATTTATTATCATAACACAAAAACAAGAATTAGGCATATTATCAAAAGATGAAATAAAAAGAGTCTATCATAGTGCATGGAAACATAGTAGTAGAGCCAAACACAGCTTGACGTCAAATGCCCAAAACACAACTGTCCTCAGAAAAGGTAAATGTGTCCATGAAATTGTCCAAAGAGTGAATGGTAGACACACAAAGAGGAAATTAGGTTCTGCATTTCTTGGAGGTGGTGGTGTTGGTCTTGCCATCCTCTCCTGCTGGTCTGGATGACCATCCACTCTGGGGGCGGGGGTCAGATGTGCAGGGACTGGGGTGGTAGGAGCAGGCTCCTCATGTGGCTGGTCCTCCCTGCATGTAGTTGGCAGTGATGTATTTTGATCAAAACGCTATAGAACTCCTGGGCCTAAGACTAAGAGAAGAGAACAAAAGAGAAAACAATGAAATGTAAAGATAAAATGTGAGAGGTCTAGCTATAGCAATAGTACTTTTAAATGTCGAATTCCCTCACCCACCGCCGGTGGCATGCTCCATGATCGGGAGCCTCTTCACACCTTGTGGGCTACAAACCACTTCCCAGCCGATGTTTTCAAGCGGTATTGTCAATATCCAACAATAAGCAAAGGGTAGTGAAGGCAGCAGAGTATAGAGAAAGCAGAAAAAACAGTGAAACAAAAATTGACTTCAGGGTATGCAAGAGAATGTTATTATTGCATCCCTGTGCCAGAATTAAAAACTAAGGACACTACAGGAAAAATTAAACCTGTCTGCTTGTGTCCACTAGAAGGTCAACACGTACCTGCCCATATCCCTCAACAAGGTGTTACAGAATTCTTCAGTACATAAGCAAATGCTACTTCTGCTTGTGTGTCAGTGCTCATGTGCTAATGTGAAATAAAATTATATTAAACAAAAATGTCTACTGGTCCTTTTAAATTTCAAACTGATAGTAGTAAGTGGATCCACCAGGAGCACCTGCGAAATAATTGTATATAAATTTTGAATTTGCAACAATACCAGCTAGACCATTCATAACAACCTACTGTGAACTAAGGTTATAATATTGGTGTCATAGTTAGAAATGGTGACATTGTAGCCACACAGGGTGACACCCAAGTCAAGCCCATTCTTCTACATTGAAGTGCATCTATATCAGGGGCTACATCATGTGCCACCATCACCACATTCATAGGACAAACCAAAGGCAGAACATTTAGAAGAATAGAAAAAAAGAAAAATATGCAAGTATATTTTTATGTGGCACAGCCATATCAAAAGCAAATTCCTCATGTACATCTTACATTAACCATCAGGGGTGGCCATGATATTATGAGTATGGCAAGAATTCCCTCAATTCTTGCAAACATAATTTATAAAGATAGGGTGTCCACTTTTTAAATCAATGTTTTATCATGCTTTCTTTAAAAGCGATATATACATCAGTTGAAGCTGGTTGTCATACGGCTGTCTTCTTTACAAATCTCCAGCACTGCTCAAAGACCTTCAGAGATGAAATGCGGTTACAGGAAACATCAATCCGCTGTGTACCAGTGCTTCATAAATGGGCCGCCAGAGCATATTTTATTACACTTCACCACACCCTCCCAGGACATCAGTAGTAAACTGTATTGTTTCATTTGAAGTGTGCTTTGAGGGGCATATTTAAACAGAATGCACAACAAGACAAAGATATGATACTGTCAATGTACGTTCAAACCTCATACAACCCAGTCAGATAATTAATACTATACATATTGCATAGTGTTAGATGGACAGCTACAACCATGCTACTAGTAATTTGTATGACACAACATATTTTGTTAAGTCAAAATTAGCTATGTGTGTGTTGCTAATGTTGTTGCAGCATTCTAAACATCTAACTTAAGGGCAGAACTCCATTAATGATTAGAGAGACATGCATAGGTCACACTTACAAGCCTGTACTCCACCAGGTATTCCAGTCAAACCTTCAGGATGGAGGACTTTCAAGATCTCCTCCCAGGGAAAGATTTGTAACGGGGGTCGGAGGGGAGGAGAACCATCACCAGTCCTCTCGGACTCCAGATGATGCTTGAAGACCAGTGAAAAAACTTTCCCCGATGGGTCGTTCCATCTCTTCCTAATCTCCTCCTGTGTGTGCAGGTTGCTAGCCACAGCATTCACTCTGCCAACTATTCTGGCCACATTTGCCTTTTCTGGGAAATGGTAGTACTTTGGACTTGTGCTCCAAACCATTGTGGCTCTACTTTAATGATTTCATTCATCATGGCAGGCAATTCTCCCTCTGTGAAACAGGGATTTCTGCTCCCTGCCATTGTGAAGTTTGCTCAACACATCTAGTGCACAGAAAATGAAGGGTAGTGAAATCATGTCAATTTAAAAAAAAAAAAACCAAGGGAGAGGAAAACAACCTGTCTCCTGTGTTGAGAAATCTGGTGCCAGTCTGGTCTGCTACAGTGTGATGGCAAAGGATCATGGTCTGAAGTTTTTGCAGGTGTTCACAATAGTACAATGTACAACAGGTGTGGGCTATTGGCATCTAACCAATGGCCACAGCGATTGTACTATATAGAATGGGTCCTGCGACGGACTCCCATCCTCATGGGCCTGCTGCTGACACACTGCCACCATAACTGTGTGATCTAAATAAGCTTGGTGGGATGTGACCATCAAGACGGCGATGGAGTTCTAATCATCAATATTGGAGTCCGCCACATCGGCTGTGGGATGCAGCTGGCATGACGGATTACACTCGGTTGTCGAGGTCTGTGGCTTAGTGGCAATGCATCTAACCTTGGCGGGAGGGAGACTGCTGCCGTGACAGTATTTTCTGGACCATGCTGAAAATAAAACGCAAAACTAGAGCAGGTAACAAAACCAGGAATTATTTTCTAAAGTTAAACATTTTTTGCACCAGCTCCCACCAACCCTTGACTGTTTAGTGTGACAGTTTGCATCCTATTTTCAGTCTAAGATTTTGATTATTCAGACCAGTCCTCCCTCTGTCTTTCAGTCAAACAATGAGGTACAGGGCGCGGTACAGATAACCAGATAAGCAGAGTCTCTGTAACCAATGCGTTGCTCGCTAATTTTGAGCTTATTTCGCTGGAAGGTTCTCTGATAGCCTGAAGAAATTTGACATTTGATTCTCCATTTGACCCTTGACCCCCTAACTTGTATGTGTTAGGAGGTGACATAATTAACCCATAAGTAAAAAAACGTGCTTAATTCACCATCCCTAACAGCAAGGGTACCAAGCTCTTGGAAGCAGGCCAAAATTTTACCCTTGCTAAATAAGCCACCAGCGAATACTGGGGTACAATCTAATTACAGACCTATGTCCCTGCTTCCAGCATTAGCCAATATATTGGAGAAGCATGTGAATCAACGGCTGTCCACGTATCTGGAATCCAATACCCTGCTCCACCCTGGGCAGTCAGGGTTCAGACCCCACTTTAGCACAGAGACTGCACTCTTGGCGCTCAGTGAATACAGCAAAGACACTCTATAAGAAGGGGGGAAAGATGGTGCTGATTATGCTAGACCTATCAGTAGCCTTTGATTCAGTCCCCAATTCCAGCCTCCTGGGGCATCTACAATCAATTGGAATAGTTGGTCAAGCCCTGAACTGTCTCTCCTTCTTTTTGGGATCAAGAAGTCAACAGGGATGGATTCCTTTCTTCTCCTCGGAGCCTTGTGAGTTTACAGTGTGAGTGCCCCAGGGCTCAGCTTTGAGCCCTACTTTATTTAATGTATATCTTACCCCTCTTGCTCAGTTAGTGGAGGCTCTAGGTGCCAAAGTCATATCTTACACTGATGATAATCAGCTGTTGTTCTCATTGGCAAGGGAGAATATATTCCAGGGAGTCTGATTAAAACTTGTCTGAGAGCTGTTTTTCACTGGATGGCTACACACCAACTTTAATGTAATGTGGAAAAGACACAGGCCCGTATTTATACTTTTTTAGCGCCGCATTTGCGCCGCTTTTTGACGCAAAAACGGCGCAAACTTACAAAATACAATTGGATTTTGCAAGTTTGCGCCGCTTTGGCGTCAAAAAGTGACGCAAATGCGGCGCTAAAAAAGTATAAATTCGGGCCACAGTTTCTTTGGCAATACCTCTTCAAATGGTTGGCAGGTGTTTTGGCCCAAAAATGCCCCACCTCCAGGCTCTTAGGAAGGCATTGCTAAGAACATAGGCATTAAATTCGATATTTCCTGTCACTCAAGTGAGAAATTAAGGGTACTTGCTTTGCTGAATTGCGCTTGCTGAAAATGTTTTTACATATGCTGTCTTTTTCTGCAAAAAAACAGTCATCGAGGCCTTGGTCACTTGAGTATCTGCTAGAGAAGCTGCGGGTGGTTCTGAATACTGTGGCCCATCTCCTCCTGAGACTACCTGAGAGGGTACATGTTTCCCCTCGTCTGCGCGCTCTGCACTTGCTTCTGATCAGGAAGATAATCCGGTTTATTGCTTTAGTGTTTGTGCATAGAGCATTATATTTGTCAGGTGCAGAATATCTTAGAGCAAGTTTTAGCTTTTACCCTTCAGCTAGAAACCTGAGGTCTGCCAATACACTATTGGCAGTGGCTCCCAGAATCTGAAAGGCCAGAGCAGGAGATAGAGCTCTGTCCCTGTGGAGTGGAAGCTCTTTGCTTGAAACAATAGCTGAGGCTGGCCAAGCAGTTCATCCCTATATGGACCAAGTGTGCCCAATCACTCGGATTATACTGCTGGCCAGATTCTTCCCTGGCAGGCAGCCCTGTGAGGGGGTGATGACTTTGCATCCCTGTCTGCTCTCTAGGGGGCCAGTTTGGGAGGAAATGCCCATCAGACAGGACTTCCAGACAGCTAAGGACCTGGGGGATGGGGGTGGCCAGCTTGGGCCCTGGCAGAACCCAGATGGAAAACAGATGGAATGCAAGAGGGTCCAGAGTACCCTGTCCCTAAAATTCCAGAGGAAGGCTACCCCCTTTCTTGTAATCCATGTGCAGTAAAAGAGGGGACCATTGGTGCAAAGTACCCTCCTCCTGGAGCTCTGGTTGGACTCAATGCAGAAAATTGGCACTCAACAGGACTTCCAGGGCAGTCAGACCATCTGCATGTGCCATAGGAACACACAGCGAAGAACCAGATGCTCAAGGGCTAGTAGAGACCGGATGGCAGAGCTCAAAGTACAACAATCGGATTGGGGGGTTCCTCAATGAAAAAGCTTCCACCCACCTTTGGAGGAAACAGGGACTCTGAGGTTAAGGTGTCAGAGCTCCAGCTGGGTCTCAGGTGATAGGGGCCTGACAGACCTCTGACCCGGGGCCTGTGGGCACTTTATATGCCAATAAAGCAGGACCCCATCCTGGGTGCTTTGCCAGGTGATGATTCAAAGAAGGGAGCTCTGGGTCTGGGAGCTACTGCCCCAGTGCCAACCTGGAGTTCTGACCCTAGGCCTGGTCAGAGCTTCTCCACCCAGGCTGTCAGGGGAGGGCTTCCATGACCTGCATGGCCCCGGCCTGGGCATTTTGCCTCATTGTGAGCCAGAGGAAAGAGCCCAGGAAGGGGACTCCAAACCAAGGGTTTGTCAGAGCCGTGACCCACAGCCTAGTCAGAGTTCGGCTGGACACTGGAAGCCTCTCAGGGCCCATGAGATCCTGTCCCAGGCCCTTTGCAATGCACCAGGCTGGGGGAAGGAGCCCATGACAAAGTGATGCCCACCCCAGGGTCAAGCCCTGGTCCGGGCACAGCAGAGAAAGCCTCCCTAGGCCCGTAGGACCTCTTTCCAGGTGCTCTGAGACCTAGCAGACTGGGTTAGGGAGCCAGTTGTGAGGCTTCCATCCATGGTCAGCTGGCGCTCTGACAGGGTTCTTCCCACCCCTCTCTCCTGGACATTGTGCGACACAGAGAGCAAGCTAAAGTAGCTTGCAGACCCAGGCCTGCTGGTTCAGTGGGCAATGCACCACCTGCAATGTGGCTAAAATTTGACGCTCCACCTGCAATGTGACTGGGAGATCGCCGCATCCAGGCTGAAGAAACGACAAAACACCCGCTTGCAGCAGCTGATATTCACACAACCCCCACGCAGCGTGGTTTTCCAACACCCCGTGGCCAGATTTCTCATGCATCATCGATGGGCATCAAAAATCAATGCAAGCCTGCACGGATCCAAGGTGCCCCCTCTGGGAATCAATGCATTGCTCTCTTGCGGGAGAGAAAAACGACACGTAGCCTACCTGCCTCAGTTGTGAGTAAGGAATCGATGCATCACCGACTTTTTTGATGCACGCTTACCCGGGGGCTGTATTTTAGATGTAAACCAGGTACTTTGTGTGACAACAACATTTCCATTGCTTTCTATGGAGTAAGACTTTTACTCTTTTGAAAATTCATATCTTGACTTGTGTATGCTGGATTTTTGTTATTTTGGTCTTGTTTGATTTAGATAAATATTGCCTATTTTTCTAAACTGATGTGGTGTCCCTTTTTTGTGTTTTCTCTGTATTACTGTGTGTGTTGGTACAAATACTCTAAACATTGCCTTTGAGATAAGCCTGACTGCTTGTGCCAAGCTACCAAAGGGGTGAGCAGGGATTGTCTCAGGAGTGTAACTCCTTTACCCTGACTAGAGTGAGGGTCCCTGTCTGGACAGAGTGCAAACTGACTGCCAACCAGAACTCAGTTTCTAACAATAATAACTGCCTTTACTCTCAGATGCTTCTTCAAGTGAGCATTGTGAGTTTTCATAACAAATTGAAATGTCGATCACTACAGCTGTCCCATCTTTTGTGAACACTACATCCATTTCTAAGTTCACCTCAGTTGTTTCTAACATGAGGTTCCCTATACGTTATCCATCCACATCCTTTTGCTCTGTCAATGAGTAATTCTAATATTTTGTTGTGTCTTTTGATCCTTATGTTTTTGGGACATGTACCAGATATGTGAGCAATTGTCTCACATACAACTTTACAGTATCTGCATGTTGCAAATATTCAATTTCTTGCTCTTTAAATAGTTTCTCTAGTATATAGAACATTTGTTCTTAACACCAATACAGCTATGTATTGATTTTCTTTTAATTAAGTATGTTTCCTAATCCAGAAATTGGATATTAGATTGTTTTCCAGATACTTGATGCCATCACCTTGGACAGGAAGATTTTTCCATTTTTCAAATTCTTCCTTTCTCGAATCATATGGTGGCTAGCAATTGTAGATCATAGCTCAGGAATCTACTATCCAAGATATTTAATTTGTGTGTTTTGATGGTTTGATCAATTTTTTTTATTTATTATTTCACCTGCATACATTTAGGAATGAGCTATGTATAAATCTGATGTTTCTCTAAGATAGAGAAAATTGTTAACCTTGTTTGGTCCAAATATTGTACATAATTTAGGTACATTTAGGCCCCCATTTGAACTCCTTGGATAGAGGAGACATCACATGTGTTTGCAGGTAGATGTAGGAAATGTTTGATGTATTTTTTAATTGTCAAGTCCAAAGAGCTGAGAGTTTTTGCTGTAGTGTCTGTCACTTCTAGTTTGAATAACAGCTTAGGGAACAGAAATTGGCATAGTATTTCAACTTTTTGAGTAGGCTTTAGTGGTAGTTTTTTGAGTCTTTGAGCCCAGCCTGTGAGGACCTCATTTGCTTTGCTATTTCTTGTGTGACCAGTGTGTGGATCAAAGTTCAATCCGAGGCATCTAACTGTCACCTGGAATAATATTTTCCATACTTTCTTTCTTGAATTGCCATGGTTTGCAGTTATTCACCAGGATGTTATCTTTATTGTGGCATATGAAAAAGCCATGTGTCTTCTTTTAGTCTGAGACCTTTTGTCTTGCTGAATATTTCAATGATTTTTTGATTTGTACTCATTCCTTTCCAAGTGTTGCTGAGTACTGTAATGTCGTTGGCAAAGGCTAGAGCAGTGATTTGCTCTATAATTCCGTCAGATCCAAATGTAAAGCCCTTGCTGTTCTTTTGGAGATCCCATATCAACGAATCCGTTGCAATATTAAAGAGCAGAAGTGATAATGAGTCTCCTTGTTTAACTCCTGATCTCATTGTTAGTTCTAGCGTGGAAATGTTGTTTTTGCCCTTGAAATAAGTAGTTGAGACTGTGTATAAGGCTTTAATTAGATCTCTTATGCATGACAGAACTCTGTGTCTTTCGAGACTCTGTAAAATATGACCATGACTGACAGAGTCAAAAGCTTTAGAAATATCTATGAATACCAAAGCACGTGAGTGTTTATTCTTTTGAGCCCCCTTAATTATATCACAAAGTAACTTCACATTTTCAAGACATCCTCGTACTTTCATAAAGCCTTTTTGTCTCTTATTAAAGTTGACAAATAAATTGAGTCTTTTGGTAAGTATTTTTGTGAGTAGCTTCCTGAATGGTGTACCAATTGTAATTGGTCTCCAATTACAAATTTTGTCTAAATCATCACTTGGCACACCTTTGGGAATTAAGACTGAACAGTTTCTCTTCATACAGTCAGGAACCTTTCTCATATTCATCCAACTTGATAGAATTTTGGGCAGCATTCTTGGTTCTTTATTGTACACTTTGAAACAGATCATTTAGGCCAATGTTGTCAGGCCCTACTGCTTTATTCAAATTGAATTCTTCAGATGTGTGTGCTACTTCGAGCAGCGTGATTTCCTTTCACAGATTTTTAAAATCCCATTCCTCTGGTATCTTGTCAATAGGAACAAATATGGGATTTTTTTTATTTTCTTTCTCAATATTTTTGTAATATTCGAAGATATTGTCTGCACTGATTTTGCAGGAGGCATCTTCTGCACCATCAGTTATTATTATGGCAATCATCTTCTTGTCTTTTTTAATCATTGCCTGGTAGTCCTTGTAGCTACCCTTTGCTTTGTCGTATCTTTTCTTATGCGATTTATTTAGTTTTTCGTTTCGCTTGTCCTTTTTCGAAATTTTACTTTCAGCAGGGGCACTCTGTTGCTCTTCTTGAGTAGTATTTAGAGGTTCATTGCCAGTTTCAATTGGTTGTTCATTGCAATTGACTGGCCTTGGATTAATGTCATTGGTATCTTCAGATGTGTAACTTACAATTTCTTCTAATAAATCCAAGGCAGTTTCAAGATGCAACGCAGTTTGTGAATATCTTTGAGCTTCTGATATTCGGTCATTCAGATAATTGAAATTAATGATTTTAGATGTTCTTTTTCCTGTTAATAAAGTTTTTGCGCCTTTCTTTTATTGTTACCTCCGGTAATTTAGGTTCATCATTGGTGTCACTTTCAGAATTTCTGGATGACTGCTGTAGAACCATTGCCTGTTTTTACATTTTATCTGTTCAATCCCTTCTTTTCTCTGCAATTGGTTTCCTATTTTTGTTGTTAAAGTGTGGAACCATGGAGGCATTAATGTTTCTTTTATTTTCATAATCTTTCTATAGTCCGCCAGCAGCAATAGTACTTCCTGTGACCAAAGTTTGGATGGTTGTTAGCTAGAACAGCCAGTCTAGCATTGTTTTGTTCTCTAGGAAGTGCGTGCCTTGCGTGTTGTGACATCCCAATTTCCGTTCCGAATCAGAGGTCACAGTAGCTACAAAGGAACAGCAGCTCTTCTTTCTTGGGTCTAACCTTGCATTTTCTATAATGACATACAAAATTGTGAAATTTGGCTTCTTTATCACACTTGGAGCAGTATTTGTGCAGGTAGAATCCCTTATGTTTGTTAGAGACATGCTTTCTTAGCTCTTTATGCTTGCCTTAATATCTCCACACAAATCACAGTTCCACTTGTTGTTAGGATATTTCCAATGCCAGAGCCATTGTCTACAATGTCAGGGATGCTCCGAGGACCTCACTAAACCACATAATGGGTAGTAGTAACAGGGGGTGTTTACCAAGAGCAAGGACTCAATCATCACAAGTTTATGATCCGCTCTTACTGAGAAATGCTTGTTCATGGAAAACAATTGAAATCCCTATCACAAATGGGGGTCAGTGGTTTACCCACACCTGCCAGTTGGCCAAGAATGCACTGGAAGTTATTTCTGGGGATGCAGCTTCCTGGGAATCAATTTCCTGGGAGCACTGGCTCAAATCCCATAACACAGCACTTATTCACATATTGCCATTTTGTTGCCGGAGACATGTACCTCACATACCATTGTGCACTATCCTTTTAAAGCCAGTAGATGACAGAACAAACATATATACTGACACAAGTCTTTTATCAGCTAATTAAGGGTTTATATACACCTATCAATCTCAGTAGAAAATCACTATCGCCATTTTCTGCCTTGGACAAGCCAAATGCAGTCCCAAATATGTTAAACCATCAACTATAGTGCATAATCCCACATGTAAAACCCTGCCATCCCCATTTTCTGTCAGCCATTAATCAAATACAGTGACAGGTATATCTAACAGCACTGTACTACCCATCAAACCCCATGTAAATCCTCGTTATTCCCATTTGCCTAGCAGAAATCATTAGATTATTGTGGCAGATGTGTGTATCAGCCATTTAAAGACCATAATCTCTGTGCATAAAATGCCTATTAAATTTCCATACAGAGATCGTGCTAGTAGAGTGGCATCTGTACCAGACATTTAACACTCCTCATCCCCCATGAATAAAAAACCCATATCCACATTTCCTACCTAGAACAAGTCTAATACAGTGGCAAATATATTCAACAGCCACATCACACACATACCGCCAATATGGGACACAGGTATGCCATTTCTGTTCAGCAATTGCTAAAATAGAGTTGCTGGTAGATGTATTAGCCATTTAAGACACACCACTCTCCGAGTACAAAAAATAGCTATTTCTCTTTTACTAACAAGAACCATTAGATAACAGTGGCCGTGATATTCAACAGCCCTGCAATGGCCACAATCCAAAGCAAAAATTGCTATTTCCTTAAAGAAATCATGACAATATAGTGGCAGGTATTTGTACCAGCCTTTTAAAACCCATCATCCCTGCATGTAGAAAACCACTATGACTAGTATCTACCTACAACAAGCCTAAAAAAGTATTTGGTATTTGTAATGGTCACTTAGCACTCATAATCTCAGTGGAGAACACAGCCATGTCCATTATCCTTAAGCAATTACCAAAAATCATTACCATGTTTTAGTAACAGCCATTAAGCCCCCATCATACCCGAAGTAAAAAAAAAGGTATGCTCATCACTAAGATACAATGGCAGGTATGTAGAGCCTCTGGAATTATGTGATTTGGTAGTTACTACCTTAACAGCAAAAAAATGGGTTTACTGCATTCCATCATCTGTTGAATAATATGTAATTTTTAACAAAAGAAGTTTCTCACTCTAAAGCAGAGGTCTTCAAACTTTTTTATGCCGTGCCCCCCCAGCGGGTAGAAAAATTAATTGGACCACCTCCTAATTTTTCACAATTATTCTATTAAGTTGGCAATGTTTAAATATGTCTAGGCATATTTAAACATTGCAGTTAAGTTAGCCATCTTTTTAAAAACCCAATCAAATACATGTTAGAAAAGCATATTATTCTAGTCAGGCAGGCCTTACTTACGTGAAATGGTATGCACAGTCAGATTGGTTGAAGTGAGGGTGGGGGTTTTGAATGGCATTTGGGGTCCCTTCCCTTTTGACACATGCTCCCTTCTAGGATATAAATGACAAATATGTTATTAATGACCCATTACAGAGCAGTTTACTGCCGCTCGTTTTGTCCCCACAAAACACAAAGCACTGTTATCAGCATAATGCTTATTTTCACAAGAGCTGGGTGCCCCCCCCTGGGATTACTTGAGGCCCCCCAGGGGGGCCCGCCCCCCAGTTTGAAGACCCCTGCTCTGAAGAATCCAAACTTACTTAAATGCAGAGGCCTTTCACAAAAGTTGGACAACTTTCTGTTGCATATTGTTGTAGTTCAGTGTCATACTGGTAATCATGAGGTCAATCATTTGCCCAGATAGTGTTAACATGTAAAAAATTCAAAATAATGAGGTACACTGGCTAACTAAGGGTGCGTCCCTGGACCTCCAACCTCCCTGTCCCGCCCCACCCTCAAGTTGGCATTTTAAGTCAGAGATGATGGGGGCGGAAGACTGCTTGGTGCTCCCACAAATCTAACTGCGTTTTCAGTGGTTTGAATGTTTTTCCTGTGCCTCCAGGACTTCTGGATTTCAGTGACTACAATTTTTAGTGTCCCCCCTTCTGGGGGTTTGACACTGGGACCCATTACTATGGCCATCATTAAAGTAAGTTTTGAGATCAGGCACATTCGCATTGGTGAATACTGCTTTCACTAGAGGAAGAAGCAACACCTTTGGTTGCTCTGGCATTTGGGAGCTTCCCTGTAGCTCACCACCTGAGATCAAATCTCTATGGTAGGGAGTTTGCTGGAGTCCATTCATTAAAGACAGACATAGAGGCATGAGAAGGAGTGATGCCCTTGGGGGTGCCTGCACCAGCTACAGAATTACTCTCTCTTCTTATTTTTTGCTATTCTTTCTTTTGAGTTTAGACTGTCGCTTGCTACTGCTGTTCTGCTATTTGTTGAAGCAGGATACCAAGAGGGCAGGACTTTGGGGGACAGGAGATGCCTCTTCCTCTGAAGCTGAAAATTGACTTGTGGCTTCAACTGTGACCTTAATTGTGATTTTAATTTACTTTTACCTTTTTGGTTAAGCAATTAAAAGACCTTCCCTCTCATCTTATGCAACCATTATATCTGTGACACCAGTTACTAGGGGCCCTAAGATATTGCCGGCCAAACTAACCAAATCATGAAAGACATAAAAGCACTCCAATGGAAAAAGAAAATGTTACTGGTGAATTAATGGGCATGCAGATAACTTCTGTTTGGAATGCTAAATCTATTGCTGCTGCGCTGGGGGTGCTAATTTCTGTGGTAGAAGACAGGAGAATACCTGTCAGTATGCTGAGCAGTACATTCATCTTTGGCATTGGAGCAAGAGACAATGTGAGAGATGAACCAGGGATGGAGTTCCAAAGTGCTGGGGACAGTACAGTTGCATTAAATTGCTCCTCGGAAGAGACACATATTCGTGCTACAGGCCAAGCAGCAGGGGTGGAAGCAGCTAGAGTCACTGTTGAGTATTGAGAAATGGCTTGAGAAGTATTGGCAAGGATCTTTTGGAAAACAGCCAGGAGGGGATGTATCCCCTGCTGGTAGTGTTGAAGGAGGAGGTGATGGGACTTCAATATACCCACTATTCCAGCTCAGCAGGAAAGGTATTAAGAGCAGAGTGAAAGCTGTTGAGAAAGGTCAGGAAAAGCCTCCCCAGGTTCAGGTATTTTTGCCTAAGAGAGATGCCCCAGGGAATAAGGCACCTGGCAATCTGGGTGAGATAGTTACTATTCAAGAAGAGCAACTGAGACCTATACAAAGTGGGGGAGATTCTCTCATTAAGCATCTGGGGGACAAGGAGATACTTCAGGTCCTTGGAGCATATTGGAGCAGTTACTAAGATAGGTTAAGTCAATAAAAACAACACAGACAAAAATGGTAGATGAATCAGGGAGTGGCTCGACATAGTGTGTGTAGAGTTGGAGAACGTTTCTTACAGACTGAATGAAATGGCACAAAGTGTGTTTGAGTGTGAGGACAAGGTTCACTCACTTGAAATATTTGATGAAAATTTAGAAAAGGACGTGTTGTGGCTCAAGGATACACAGGAGCAAATGGAGAATCATGCAAGGAGGTCCAACGTGCAGATAACCGGAATCCTCGATCACAAGGAGGATGCCCCTGGCTGTGTACCCTTGTTCAAAAATGTAATTAAACCTTATGTGTTGCCAAATTACAATCAAAACTTGACAATCCTTCGGGCTTATAGAGTCCCGGCCTAGAATGCTGGCGGAGCTGGGTATGTTTGGACTATGCTGGTAAACTTTGTGGATTATAGAATCAAAGTGAGGATACTGGCCAGAACGATGAAGGAGAAGTTGTTAAAGACACCAGGTAACTTTGTGTTTTGAATTTTCCCAGATATGACGGAAGCATCAACTCCGAGATGAAAAGAGTTTAAGAACATTATTCAAAGTTTCAAATAGTTGAGGTGCAAGCATCAATAGTACAGCTTTCTAAACTTGATGTGCTGTTTAAAGGTGTATTTATAATATGTAGCACTGTTAAGGAAGCCGCTTTGTTTCTGAAATCAATTAATTAAAGTGGAAGTTCTGGCTATGGTTTCTTCCTCAGATAAGAGGGCAACTGGAAGGAGAGGTAGGGGAGCTTGGCACTTGGACATGGTGTCAAGTTTTCAAAGGGAAGGGGTGTGAGGAGTGGGAGAAAGGGTGGGGCTCTCACCAGGATATTGGAGTAAAGAGGGGAAAAGATGAGATGGGATGTTGGGAAGCAGTATCTAATGTTATCCAGAGCAGTTAAACTAAGGAAGATACGTCATTAGTCAGGGAAGCCAGCTACGTTGAGATGGTGCAGCTGGAGGGGTAGCTTATGCTAGCTCTTTGAGTAATTGTCCTTAGTATATGATTTACTTTAGCACTTCTACGCACTTAAAGGCAGCAGAGTATTTAAGGCTGTCTCTCGCAAGTATTGGGAGTGTGTATTTTCAAGTGCATGACTCACTGCAGTACGTTAGTGTAAATTTTTGCACTTTTTAGGCACACTAAAGCAGTTTTGGGGGGTGAATAGTAACTGATGTGGGGATATATGAATTGCTGAATTTTAGCTGAGCAGTATGACACACTTCATGGGATATTTTAGCATTTTAAGTACTTTTAGTGAACATGTTCAGTGGCTGAAATAAAAGGGAGGCAGGAACTCAAAGGAACATACTGAATATTGTTTCATTTAGTAATAGTGGGCTAAATAATAGAAAGAAAATGCATGCTTTTGAAGCCTGGATAGAGTGCAAGCCATCTGTATCACAGAAAACTCATAGTCTGTCAGGCAGGCTAGAGAAGTTTTCAATGTTTAAGAAATGGGTTGATTGTAGGGGCTTTTCAAATGCCCCAGTGACCAATCATGGTGTTGCTGTCTTTTTAGCCAAGATCTATACGTGGAAGTCCATGACTGGGTGAATGGCACGCAGGGCCATTGGAGTTGGGTCACCGGCTCTGTTTCCTCAGTGTGATTTACTTTTATAATTTTTTATGCCACTGCAGTGGATAATGCTAGGCAACATGAGGAGTTATTCTAATCCTTAATACAAGTCACAGGCGAGATTATTACAGGTGGAGATTTTAATTTTTTGCAAAACCCAGTAGTGAACTCCTCTTCAGGTTGTAAAGAGCAGCAGACATCCATGGTAACTAGAATCATGAAAACCCGTCACCGTCATACACAGGGATCTGGCTTGGGCACTATGCATTGCACTGCCATTGATTTGGGTAGATGCCACTGCAAGATGAAGTCCACACACAGCCAACTGCACCCCTCCTGGGACCCACAAAGCCCTGACTGACATGAAATGCTAACAAGCTAGGTTACCTGCCTTTGCCATACGCCCATTACCCTAGATTTGACTCACGCAGCAATGTCTGGCCTGGTATTAGGGGCACCCACTAACTCAAATCCACCTCCTGGAACCCATGCCACCTGCCAAATTATGTAATAATGCCCACTGTACTCACCCCCTTGTGGCTGCTGTGATTCTCTCAAGCGCCCATCAGGCTCTGGGTAGGCCACCGTCAGTATTCAGGCCATCATGGGGGTCAGGGCCCGATGGGCACCCCTTCCTCGTTGGGAGGCCATCCCCAGCTGGGCCTCTGCGGTCTTCCGTGCCCAGCTTCTCAGGTCCTCCCACCGTTTCCGACAGTGGGTGCTCCACCTGCCATAGACACCCAGGGTCTGCACGTCCTTGGTGATGGCATGTCATAATCCCTTCTTTTGATGGGTGCTGACCTGCAGAGGTAATACAGACAGAAGTACACCATTACACATACAATCCAGCCTGTCAGACATATGGCCCACCAATCCTGTTTCCATCACCATTGGCACACACATCAGGCGGCGCACACCATGTACAACACAACAAGACATTTCCCCCCGATGACACGATGCTTACACAAACATATCCATGCATCCTTCCCACATGCATCGTGCCCAAAGTGTACCCACCTATTGGTCTGGAGGCCCATACAGCAGTCTGTAATGGGGTGGGACCCCATCTACCAATCGCTCCAACTCCTCCGAAGTGAAGACAGGGGACCTTTCCCCGTTCGCACAGGCCATGGTAGGTTCCATATACAGGTCACAGCAGCACACACAGTGTAGGTGCTCTCCTGTTGTGGGTCAGGAAACAAGTGAGGAATCAGATAGAAAATGGCAGTGACGTCTGCAGCAGTCTACACCGTCACCCCCGGCGCAGATTCCCCATTGGTCACTGTACTCCATAGAGCCCCATTTTATTCAATAAGGAATTGCACGGCAGTGCAAGACCACCTTCTGCCACAATGCTCAACGTTGGCTGAATTACCTCACTTCCACCTGTCCCTACATACAGGACAGGCGGTCACCATTTATCGACATTAACTGCATTGCAGTGAATCCTAGTTTGTTTTTAATGGGATAACAGGAGTTAGCTTAGCCTTTGGCTCGCAGACTCGTGCCCCCATCACCTAGTGACTTTTAACCTACTTAGCTTGCTCTGTCTGAGCCCTTTTAATTATTTAATTCTTCTAAAATGGCTGCCTTGTTTATAGCTAGGCCACTTGTTATGAGTTACATTATCAGTGTCACCGTGCTAAGGTGTCAAGATCAAGCAACAAAGACAAACAAACAGTAGGTGTTCACACTTAGGGATTTTCCCTCTCTATTCTTTCGAGGGATTGTTTATATTAATTGCCGTCCCAAGCATGTCTGTTATCTATTGTTTGGGATCACACCTACGTCAGGGGTCCTTGTAGGTCTGTATAAATATATCGCACTTTAGACAGATAATCAGAGGGATTCCGACCAGAGGGCTGATATCGATGCTGCACGTCGTATTGACGCTGACCCAGTCTTCGTGTCCCTGCGGAGTCTGAGATAGAGACCTCATTCCAAGGTAACAAGGGTTGGGGGCTCCTCTCATGGACATGGCATTGGAAGATTAGGTTTAGCAAACCCAGCTCTCCTTTAGGTAGGAGGTTAGGTCTCTCATATTGGGGTAGTAGGGTATATTAAATCTCGTATGTCTTTTCTATGCATTGCAAGATGGTGGGGGTCTTTGTAATAATGACTCTCGTCTTCACAATTCTGTTCCTTGCATTGCTCATTATCCTAATCATTGCAGCCGATGCAACTTATTGCAAATTGCAGTTATGTTAAATAAAAATTATTGAAACTTTACTGCATCTTTGTCATTGCCTGTGTTTGTATGAGACATGAAATATCTGTGAGAAAGGGGTAATCTCTGTTTAACTACAACACTCCCTGAGATGTCTTATTCTTGAGCCCATACGTAAAGGCTGCCCCAAATCACCTTTTACTATTGTGTTTCTGGTGAGGTGCTGCTAGTGAGCCGGTAAGGTTGGGACAACAGTTGCGACTTGTTGTAGGATAGGCATAGTCGCCTACAAACGAAAGTACTGTCATCCTTTAACCAGCAGTCTTGCCTAGACCAAGAGTCCAAACTACGACATGGCGCCACCAACGATGGTGTTTAGGCACTAATTTATGGATTAGACCCCGACTATCACTGTCTCACAGATAACAGGTAACCTAAGTACCATTATACGGAGACATCCGTGGTCTTTGGGAAAATCCTCCTCAGCTGAAAAGGTAACACCTGATTAAGCTGTAGGTTGTTCGAGCTCAAACTCATAAAAGGACTTGTACTCCCCATTTTGGTGATCCGTTTCTCTAAACAAAATGGTGCTTCCATAGACATTCCTGAAAATGCTAGACAAGAACTAACACAACATTTATTAATGCATGGCCTTACAGATGATGGCGGGAATGTCACTCTTATAATAGAAGCTCATGAAGCATACCAAACAGAAACATTTTACTGTTGGGTCACCTTTCCTGAGGTCGACTAAAGAACACATACGTTCCACGCATATGAAATTGCAAACGTACCTCAACGGTACCGAGCATACCAGTATCATGAAATATCGCTCACATACCAAGAGCAGCAGAACTGGTTCGAAGGTGCCCTCCCATATGTACTACAAAGAGTGAGGCTAGGTCTCTTAAGTAATGATGGACCTACATGGCCTATGTTTGCCACATACACACCTCACCCAGGCATACAGAATATGGCGATAGCAGATCTGCGAGATTTATATAATGAATTGGTTACATTATATAGACGATTAGTTCAGTTCGTAATGCGTACGTTGAACACAACACCAGCGCATCCCGCACTGCCAGCACCTGGTGGTTATCAATTGGCTACTGGGATTAATCCACAAACAGTACATACTATTATGGGTAAAGTACCCGCGGAACGGGAAAAAATACCGTTCTGGATTGCCCAGAAAACGAATCAGCTGAAAGCTGTGTTTCCCCATACGGGACCACAGGAAAAACATAGATTGCTCACCAGGTGCTTGCCTTTTGGAATGGTTCCCTCAGTGGATGACTGTGCCACATGGGGTACAGTCTTCGCTGCCATATATACTACCACACATGGTACCCCGACACTTGCCAATTTACCGGAAGTGTTAAAACAAATACAAAATGAGCATGGTGCTGCACCAGCCTTGGATTTGGGGATGAAATTAATGTGTAACTTTGACGCCGTATCCTCAATAATACTCATTAAAGGGGAAGCGGTAGCACTGGCAATTGGCCAGCGTCTCCAGGAAACTCCACACCAGGAACAAGAGAGACAGCTGCCGAAAATTATTTCCGATACCTATACTAGTATAGGACGGGATAGATTGGGAGCCAAACCAAAGAAATTGGAGTTACAAGGTACCGCCCATAAGGAGGGTACAAAGCAGGCACAAGAGGGCTCTAAGGAGCGCTGGGGCAAACAAAAAGATTTCAAAGAAAGAAGAAATAAGAGAGCTGATTCTCCACACCCAGAGAACTCCGAAAGGAGATATAATCTCAGAAATAGGGAGAACATTAAAAATCCAGAAAGATATACTGATTCGCACCCCTCTCGTTCCTTTCAGAACGCACCGGATAGACGTAGCGAGAGAGTGGACCATCAAGATCGACATCCTGAATACGTGAAAGAAAAGAAAGACTCGCCGCAGTCTACCATTAAAAAAGAAGAAAAGACTCCTCAGCAAAAGCCACAGTTTAAAAAGAAGAAGGTGGCAGCACTGACAGCTAACAATGGCAGTATACTTGAGAACACTGTTGAGGAACAAGACGTGGGCAGTGACTCTGTTAGACAGCGCGGCAGAGGTCACGATATGTCGCCAGAGTCTGAAAGATCATCTGGGTGCAACAGCAACTAGCGATTTCATCGCAGTTGAAACAGCGGACGGACGCATTCTTCCCCCCAATAGAGTTTATGATTTAAAGATTCAGATAGAGGGAGACATGGAATGCATTATTAGTGTGATATTTTGGGATGAACTTACTAGTGATATCCTATTGACCGAAAGAGACTGGCAACCCGAACACATACGTAAGCTCCCACATGGGGAAGATGCCATTTTGCCTTCTTTCTCCAATCTTGTTCCGGAAGCAGACAAAGAAGCCTATGCTTCTGAATGAGCTTTAGCGCAGGCACCTGCGTTATATCACAGTCATGTAGGTTGGGACTAGGAGTCTCCTTGTCATGTTATTCCCGTTAGGTCTACACCCTAACCGCAGCCACAATATCCTGTTAAACATGAAGCAAAAGCTCCGGTGAGGGAGATCCTCACCCAACTTGAGTACCAGGGAGTGATTGAGCCCTGTACATCTGCAATAAATAATCCGTTATTCCCCGTTGCAAAGCCGGACCATTCATATAGAATAGTCATTGATTATAGACACTTAAACAGGCATACACGCACATATGCTATACAAAATTCACCCAGCAAGGCACTAATAAACAATATAGTGCGTAAAAAATATAAAACAACATTAGACATTTCCAATGGATTCTTCTGCCAGAATTTAGCACATGAAAGTCGGGACCTGAATGCATTCTCATTTGGCTCTCAGAAACTCTTTTGTCGTTTACCTCAAGGCTATAAAAAATAGCCCGGGCCATTTTCAGCCCGTGCAACATCAATATTACATGATATTGATTCCGAGGCGTTATCCTACGTGGATGACATATATCTCACAGACGACGTCCTTGACATTCATCTTACAATGGTCGATCGGATCATTCTGGGATTTGCAGACCTCAGATACAAATTCAATTTTAAGAAAAGCAAAATAGCCTTTCTCAGTATATTATTCCTGGGATATGAGCTATCGAATGAGGGAAAGAGCCTGGCCCCGTACTTTCTAAAAAAATGTGCTCAACTGCACCCTCCTAACACACTTAAGAAACTACAGTCATTACTAGGTTTCTTTAATTTTGGCAGGACATACAATCCAGATTATGCACAACGTATCAAGCCACTTTGGTGGCCATTACAACCCTGGCGGACAGTGTTAAAGCCGCGGTAAGACCGCCAACAGCCCGGCGGTAAAAATTTAGCAATTACGGCCGTGGCGGAAACCGCCAACAAAGACAGCCACTTTAACACTCTGAACACCACGGCGGTACAAACATACAGCCCAGTGGTCACCGCCAACAGACAGGTGGGAGACAATGTACCGCCCACACTATTATGACAGGTCAATCCGCCACCTTTTCTGGGGCGATTCACTGAGGATAAAAACACGGCAGAAACAGGAATTACGAAGGGAAAACGCTCACCTCTACACACCCCACGAGGAACGAGGACACCATGGACCCGGAACTCCATATCCTACCTGCAATAGTCTTCCTGCTCCTCTACCAGGAGAACGAACGCTGGCGGCGAAGACCACGGTGAGTACTGCACCTATGACACAGGGGTGGGGGGAGGGAAAAAACAGGCACATACACATGTAAGACCCCCACCCTCACCCACTACAACACACACACTAATGCATATTAATACATCACAGTTACACCCCCCAACCCCTTCGGAAGAATGCAAAGACAATAGAAAATGAGTGTAACCATTGTAATATATTAAAATCAAGTAGGCAAATATATATATATATATACACCATTTACAAAATATATACCAAGAATAGTAGTCCAGGTAGTGCTCCAATTAAGTCTGTGGAACACTGGGCCCACACGGTATGGGCGAGGCCCACACAAGATCCCCGACCATGACGGAGAGAACACTGCAGGAGCATCAGACAGCAACTAAACAGGTACCTCAGGGGGAGGGAAAGGGGGGCACCCCAGCTGCTTGAGTGCACAACGCCAAATCCACAAGGGGGCCACATGCCCACTGTTCAATCCTGGGGAGTGCAAAGCCACAGTCTCTCAAGTATTTCCAGTGGGTGGGTTGCCCACTGTTCCATCCTGGGGAGTGCAAAGCCACAGACTCTCAAGTCTCACAAGTGGGTGGGTTGCCCACTGCATTATCCTGGGGAGTGCAAAGCCACAGTCTCTCAAGTCTATACAGTGGGTGGCTTGCACACTGCTATATCCTGGGGAGTGCAAAGCCACAGTCTCTCAAGTCTTTACAGTGGGTGGGCTTCCCACTGTTCAATCCTGGGGAGTGCAAAGCCACAGTCCCTCAAGTCTCTGCAGTGGGTGGGTTGCCCACTGTTCCATCCTGGGGAGTGCAAAGCCACAGTCTCTCAAGTGGATAACAGTCTCCACTGGTTATGGAGGGGGCATGGTGCCCAGAGTGCTTAATCCTGCTAAGGATAGAGGTAGTGGATGGATCTCTCCACTGGTTCTGGAGGGGGCATGGTGCCCAGAGTGCTTCATCCTGCTAAGGACAGAGGCAGTGGATGGGTCTCTCCACTGGTTCTGGAGAGGGCATGGTGCCCAGAGTGCTTCATCATGCTAAGGACAGAGGTAGTGGATGGATCTCTCCACTGATTCTGGAGGGGGCCTTGTGCCCAGAGTGCGTCATACTGCCCGTGACGGACTCAGAAGCATCAGTGCCCCTGGCGCTCATGGGCCAGCGGTGCTTGAGGCGGCGGTGCCCTGTTCAGCGGTGCTTGAGATGGCGGTGCCCTGTTCAGCGGTGCTTGAGGCGGCGGTGCCCTGTTCAGTGGTGCTGGAGACGGCGGTGACCTGTTCAGCGGTGCTTGAGGCGGCGGTGCCCTGTTCAGCGGTGCTTGAGACGCCGGTGCCCTGTTCAGCGGTGCTTGAGACGGCGGTGCCCTGTTAAACGGTGCTTGAGGCGGCAGTGCCCTGTTCAGCGGTGCTTGAGGCGGTGGTGTTTTGTTCAGCAGTGCTTGAGATGGCGGTGCCCTGTTCAGTGGTGCTTGAGACGGCGGTGCCCTGTTCAGCGGTGCTTGAGACAGCGGTCTCCATTGCAGGGACTCAGCTGCTGGCGGTCCTTCATGGCCCAGCGGGGCTTTTGCTGGTGGCTTTGGTGGCTGGAGTCTTCCCCCTCTCCTGCCGGGCACTGGCCAACTTCTGATGCTTCACAGGTGGGGGACTGTCTGTGCTGTGGCTCTGTGCCACACTGGCTGCCCTGGTGGCCGGTGCACTCCAGATTCCGGTGACTACAAGCACCACTGGTCCCGGAGATGTTGTGGCTGAGGTGCTAGTTCAGGACTTAGGAGACGGACTGGGTGGGGGAGGTGTGGGAAAGAAGTCAAGGTTGGACAGGAAAAGTTTTTTTGACACACTGGGATGGGTAGCTGGAGTGGGTTTGGGAGTGGAGGAAGAGGTTGTGGTTGTAGGAGGTGTTCGTTTGCTGACTTTGGGTGAAGGTGCATGCGCTGGATGGCTGTTGGGTGGTTGTGTGGCTGCGTTTGTTTATCTTCGGAGGGGGCGTCACAGACACACCGGGAGAGGACACAGGGGACGTGTGAATGGTAGTGGGGTGGTGACTGCACGTGAGCGGGCGTGGTGGTGGGTGTGCTGGAGAGGGACATAGTGGCTGTAGAGGTAGTGCATGCAGGTGTGAGTGTAGACGAGACTGGGAGGGAGAAGGGAGACAAGGAGGAGGGGGACACAGTGGAGGCAGTGGATGTTGGTGTGTCTGCATGTGTGTGATGCTTGCGTGAGTGCCTGTGGGATGTGTGGTGCTTATGTTTGCCTGTGCTTCCCTTGTGTGTTGACGTGTGTGCATGCTGGTCCAGAGGTGTGCTTGGGATAGGCTGAGGTGCAGGGGATTGGGGTGGAGGAAGTTGGAGGGGGGAGGCTAGACACAGGGACAATGGCTGCCATCAGTTCTGAGGCCAGAGTTTGAAAAGCTCGCTGAAGGGCCGCCTGACCAGAATGAATGCCCTCCAGGAATGCATTGGTTTGTTGTAGCTGCCTTTCTACACCCTGGATGGCATTCAAAATGGTAGACTGCCCAACAGTGAGGGACCTGAGGAGGTCAATGGCCTCCTCACTGAGGGCAGCAGGGGTGACTGGGGCAGGGCCTGAGGTGCCTGGGGCGAAGGTGATGCCCACCCTCCCGGGTGAGCGGGCACGGGGCAAAGGCTGAGGGGCTGCTGGGAGGGCGGTGCTGGAAGGGGGGGTGGCGGCTGTACCTGTAGATGGGGGGGCACAGATGTTGCCGCCACCACAAGGGAGCTCCCATCAGAGGACGAGTCCGCGTCACTGGTGTTAGCTCCTCTCCCCGCCGTGGAGCTCCCCTCACCCTCTGTCCCACTGGTGAACTCCGAGTCTGTAGTGTGGCCCTCCATGGCCATGTGGGATGCAGCTCCCTCCTGCTCCGGTGGCACTGCTCCTCCGCCTGGTGATGCTAATGCGCACAAGAACAGGGAGACCACAAAAAGGGGGGACGACAGAAGAAAGACATGTTGAGTGCATGCATCACCGCTACCGTTGGCGGACACGACAGACACGGAAGCCCCCTGCACTACGTCGCGCTCTTGGGATCCACTGTTCAATTCCTGGGAAATGGCCTACAAGGCTATGGACGACATCTACCCACATAGATGACAGAGGGGCATGACTAGGTGTAGTTGTCACTCTACAGAGGTGGGGTGGGGTGCCACATGGCCTGCCTTATGGAGGGACCTTGCCTACAGAACTTGCCCTGGCCTAGGGAAACCCACAGCCCACCTCCCCCACCCAGACCCCTCCACTGCACGCAAAGTCAGCAGAATGCGAGTGTACTCACACCCTTGTGGCTGCTGTGATGCCCTCAAGCCCCCATCCATCTTCGGGTACGCCACCGCCAGGATCCTTAACATCAGGGGGGTCATGGTGCGACGGGCACCCCTCCCACGTTGGGAGGCCATCCCCAGCTGAGCCTCCGCCGTCTTCTTGCTCCAGCGGCGAATGTCCTCCCATCTTTTCCGGCAGTGGGTGCTCCGTCTGTGGTAGACCCCTAGGGTCCGGAAGTCCTTGGCGATGGCTCGCCAAATATGTTTTTTCTGGTGGGCGCTGACCTACATGATTTGTACAGGGGGAAGAGAAAGTTATTACCAACTGCGCCGTCAAAGTGATTGGCCCCTATCCCTACCCTTGCCATGGGGCACATGCATTCAACGTCGTTCCATGCACGAAGCACTCTCCCCCCTTCCTTCTTACATCCACCCCTCTCCACACAGGCATAGCCCATACATTGTGCTCCCAGTGTACTTAACTGTTTGTCTGGAGGACCGTAGAGTAGCGTGTACTGGGGAAGGACGCCATCCACGAGTTTCTCCATCTCCTCCGCTGTGATGGCAGGGGCCCTTTTCCCAGACTCTCGAGCCATTGTATCTTCCAGACTGAGGTCACAGCAGCACTTGCAGTGTAGGTCCTCTCATTTCGAAGATCAGGTATCGAGTGATTGAACAGATAGAAAATGGTGGTCACGTCCGCGGCGGTGCGTACCGTCACCGCCGGTGTACATCATCATTGGCTCCTGGGACACATAGGGCCATATTTATACTTTTTGATGCACAACTGCGCCGCAGTTGTGCGTCAAAAATTTTAACGCCGGCTAACGCCATTCCAAAGCGCCATGCGGGCGCCTTATTTATTGAATGACGTTAGCCGGCGCAGCTGACTGGTGTGCGTAAAAAAAAATGACCCACACCAGGCAGCGCCGGCGTAGGGGAAAATGGAGCTTGGGCGTCAAAAAATGGGGCAAGTCAGGTCTGAGGCAAAATATTGGCCTCAACCCGATTTGCGCCATTTTTTTTTACTCCCAACCCCCATTGAAATGACTCCTGTCTTAGCACAGACAGCAGTCATGCCCCCTTGCCCAATGGCCATGCCCAGGGGACTTATGTCCCCTGGGCATGGTCATTGGGCATAGTGGCATGTGGGGGGGCACGAATCAGGCGCCCCTATGCCACAAAAAAAAAGAAAATTACTTACCTGAACTTACCTTAAGTTCCCTGGGATGGGTCCCTCCATCCTTGGGCGTCCTCCTGGGGTGGGCAAGGGTGGCAGGGGGTGTCCCTGGGGGCATGGGAGGGCACCTCTGGGCTCCTTCCGAGCCCACAGGTCCCTTAACGCCTGCCCTGACCAGGCGTTAAAAAATGACACAAAAACGGCTGGACGTCATTTTTTCAGACCCGCCCACACCCCTGCGTCATTTTTGCACGGGAGTTTAAATAAGGTGCACATGCCTTAGAGTCATTTTTTAGAAGGGAACGCCTACCTTGCATATCATTAACGCAAGGTAGGTGTCCACGCTAAAAAATGAAGCAAACTCCAAGATCTTTGGCGCTAGACGGGTCTAACGGCAAAGTATAAATATGGAGTTAGCTTTGCGTCGGATTTGCGTAAAAAAAAACGACGCAAATCCGGCGCAAACAGAGTATAAATATGCCCCATAGGGTCCAATGTTAACCAATGCAGCATTGCGCCGCGGTCTTCGACAGCCTACCGCGACGGTGTACAACGCCAGCCCAGTTACCTCACATCCCATTGTACCACTTTAGAGGTCAGGCAGCCGCCATTTCAGGGGCCCACTTGGCTTCATTTTCAACTGCGTCACATATACCTAGGCCTAGACTCAACACACATACAGGCCACGTCTTGAGTATGAATGGTGTTCTGTGTAAGCTGTGGGTAGGTACCTCTGAGATGTTTGACTCTGTGCTCGCTGTTGTCCTATGGACCACTGCCTGCTCTGAAAAAATGAAACACAAACGTTTCATTTTTTCGTTTGTGTTGCAACTCATTTTCCTTTAAGGAAAACGGGCTGCAATACAAAAAAAAACTGCTTTATTAAAAAGCAGTCACAGACATGGTGGTCTGCTGTCTCCAGCAGGCCACCATCCCTGTGAGTGCTGCGAATCGGAAGGGGGTCGCAAATTGACACCCACCTCAATGAGGTGGGTCTTTGCGATCCCCTTCCGATTCGCAGATGGTGTCAGGGACACCATCCAGCATCCGGGTTTGCGACTCTCAAATTGTGAGTCGCTCAGACTCGCAATTTGAGAGTCGCAAAATCGGATTTTCCTACATCGAGCCCTACATTCCTGATCGCTCCTCTGTGGAGCCTGTTGATAAAGTTTTAACTCCATATCATTCTTCACATTAGGTCCGAAGAGACTTGACCTCTGTAAATGTTACAGCAATACCGATTTCTGATAGGATTGTCTGGGACAAAGTTCCATTCAATAGATACGGGCCTACAGAAATTATTCAAATACCACACATGTTCAAAATTCCAATGACTGATGTCATTACACCTGATGTTGTCTTTGGTGATTGGGATGTCCAAACAGTTGATTCCATGCTAACTGAAATGAAGGACTATTCCTCCTTTGAAAGTGATGATGTATATGAATATACAATGAATTATGGGGAAATGCTCTGCTATAACAATTGGGGACATTACTGCCTACACTGGGCCACTAGATACAGGCCAGTATTAAATTACACACAGTGGGAACACTGTTCTACACCAGCGGTGGGGAGCCCAAAGTACTATACTGATAAATTTACATACTTTTCTGGCCATGACACAAGAAAAGCAGAGTCGTATTATTTTAAAATACCTCTGGCACAAATTAGGAAATTTTGCTAACTGATACAAAACTGATTTATTCAGATCCCTTTGTTTCCCGGCTCGCAGTTGAAGGTTACGAATACTGGAAGAGCACTATTGATTTGAAAAGTGTATGGGGAACACAACACAAGATTGGCAGATACAGGGTAGGGAAGCTTTATTTAGAGCATGCCTGATTCCTGTGCAAATGATTTTCTTAAATGACACTATTCAGCAGACATCCTGTCTGGGGTTGGCAAAAATTAAAGACTTGAACACGCCCAGTGTCCCCACTCCGGCAAGGTTTAAAGAATGGCAATACTTCCTTAATATCACAGAGGACAAGCTAGATGCAATGGTCAAGGCTGGTACCTACAATTCTTCACTTTCCAGTCCCAGTGGGTGGTTAATATGGCCCACTGCCACTAATGAGTGTCAAGCGCGTTTTTTTGAACTCTTCAGGGTTTTTTTCAATTAACAGGCCAGACCCTTGCTTTGTATCGGGTCAACATACAGGTATAGTTACGACATACAGTGTGGGTAAGCTGTGCCAGAAATCGGTACAGACCAACAGGTTAGCCGCAGTTAAGAAACACTCTTTCTGAAGATGTAGACTTGCAGGATTTTCTGCTGGGTCCTAGGAAAAAGCGCTCAAAAAGGTTTTTGTATGCTATGTACAAAGAAATTTTGAAACTTTCCCAGATTGAGGCTGCTGCACGTTTAAGGCAATTGGATATAGAAAATTTAGAAAAGGCATTAGCTGTTGTCGACAACAGCATGAATACACTGTCCAACAGGATTTATTCACTATCGAATATAGTGTTGTCTGCCACTGATACCACTCAGACAGACTTGTCCCGGTTATATCATTGGCAAACACAGATATTTCCATCATGCAGCTGGGTTGGACATTACAGACACTGAAAAGTGGCCGCATTCCATGGAAGTATATTAATGGGAGTGAATTCTTCACTGCTTTTAATTTTTCCAGGGAACAACAGACAATGGCTAAAAGGGAGGTTAGTTTCACCATGCTTCATGTAGAAAAGTTAGATAAGTTGCCCTTCACGGTAGCAGAGAGTCCTTCAACTATCTGGCTCTTACATGGCATAATTAATTTACTGATTTCGACCTTTCATTTCTCGAGCTGCCTGAAACATCTTACAGTGGGAAGGTCTGAGCAACTAGGAGATAGCTATATTAAGAAAGAGTGGGAGTTGCCCTTTGACTATAAATGTCTTAACGGCGAAACAGAGGTCTTTCTTAGCGGAAGCGAATGTGAGACTGCTGCTCGTCATTCCATGATCAGCAAGCAGGTGTCTCTTCACGGTCTTTGCAATGCGGGGGTCGCAAATTTGGCCTGTTTGCTGAAGGGTGCTCCCGTCCCTTTGATTCGCCGGTATTTCATGTACTTTCCAATGGAAGTTATGTGGTACTGAATGATCAAAGCTGTTGCGGCATGCGACCAGGAATTGCCTACGCAATCTCGGTCTCGAAGTTCGTTACGTGTTGTGGACATGTTTTGTTTCCCCCCACACGAGAGATAAAAGTATCTGACATGTGGTCCCACATAGATACTATTAATGTGAACTATGACAAGCTGAGCAGGCTAAAGGCGCTATTGTTTCAAAAACTGGTCGCCTTGACATCCGCAAGAGAGAAGGATGCTCTCCAGATTGCGAGATCATCAGCCGAGATACAATCCCTAGTAAATACCAACTTTCCCAAGCATTTTGAAGAACTGGAATCCAGAATATTCAATGCTTTGAGCACCACTGGTATTGTTCATTTCTTTAAGGCTGTCAGGTCTGGTTTCGTGTCCATCTTCCAGACTGTCTTCAGAGTGATCCCGTCAGCCATCCATTCGCTCTTTTCAAGTGTGTTTGGTGGCTTTCCAATTATTTTTGCTTTGATTGGCGGACTACTACTGCTATTTCTTCTGATTCGCAGTGGTTGTTTCTTTCCAGCTACGCAGAGCAATGGAGCCGCTCCCACCAACTCCACTGTGCCGTGAGCGCATGGTTCGGATCTTCGGTGCACCCTTGCTGGTGGAATTGGAGCATGACTGGTCGTTGTCATTTCGGCCCCTTCTCTGGTGCGAACAACCAGTCTTCCGCTGCATATGGTGCGTCTTTGAACATCAGCCCATGGTCTGTCTTGCTGTTGCACCGACATCTCCTATGGACCATGAACTGCTGATGTCCCCGATGAGGGTTCATACACCGTCATGCCCCTTGAGACTGAGGTTGCTCCGCGAGGCCACCCATGAGCCTTCCGTTTTGAGATCTACCATGGATGAGGACACTGCAACGGAGAACGATACACCAGAAAATACTGCTCACTACTGCTCTATGGATCCATTTGTCCGCCCAGCACTCGATTTGACATCAGATGATGTTGACTTATTTTTTAGGTCCTTGGTTGGTGACTTCAATGACACTCTTCAAGATCATGCGTACACCAAATAATTTGATTAATTGACTTGCCACTCCCGATTTAAAATTATGCATTTAAATTAGCATTGCTTTGGCACCTGTGCTTGTCATGGTTGACATTAACATCTCTATTTATTTTAGCGGCATTGTTTTTATTACCTTTTTAACACATTTTAAAGATCATTTAGCTGGTTCTCATGCTTTTAGCTTTTTAGTTCAGAGCAATTTAAGCGTTTGGGTTCCTGTACGTTCATCATACCTGTTACGGCAATGGGAGGGTGTAGTGAATCCTAGTTAGTTTTTAATGAAATAACAGGAGTTAGCTTAGCCTTTGGCTTGCAGACTCGTGCCCCCGTCACCTAGTGACTTTTAACCTACTTAGCTTGCTCTGTCTTAGCCCATTTAATTAGTTAATTCTTCTAAGATGGCTGCCTTGTTTATAGTTAGGCCACTTGTTATGAGTTACATTATCAGTGTCACTGCGCTAAGGCGTCAAGATCAAGCAACAAAGACAAACAAACAGTAGGTGTTCACACTTAGGGATTTTAGTATTGGCCAATGTAGTGTTGTTTTGTATGTAGGTGTCCATTCTGAGTGCGGGGGTGTGTACAGCCAATGGTTTACCGCCTTTGAATGTCCGCTGTGGTGATTCGTGGGTCATAATGTGGTGGGTGTTGTTTTGTTGGCGTAACGGTATGGGTGTTGGTACCGCCACTTTATCACTGACCTTTGGTCTGGCGGATTTGTGCATGTGGCAGTATTCTGTCGGATTGGTGTGTGTGTGTCATAATATGGCAAACTTACATTTGCAACCATGGCGATATGTTGATGGTAAGCAGGGTTTACCGCCAATGTCATAATGAGGGCCCATGTGCCCAAATTCTACACAAAACATGAGTTCGTCAGAATTTTTAAGAATTACCAAATTTGTTTGATTTTAAGGGAATATAATATAGGTGAGTGATAGAAACTCTCCATATCTCCTGAGAAAGTGTGCTATAAGATTCTGCATTTTTTTTTTTTTAAATGCGAACAGATCTTTACAGATATTATTCAATCCTGTATATTAATGCTGACACGCCCCTATCAGATTTAACTTGGGGTGCCAGGGAAAGGATGGATCAAACTATGGTTTTGAAATGGGGGGCAGTGGGTTTTACCAAGGTGGCTGGTTTTATCACAAAGAACATGTGATAAATTGGATTAGAACTTAAAGCAATAAGATGGGCAATTTTTGGCTGCAGTGCTCTTATAAAGTCCTAGGGCCGGAGGTACGACGCATTTTTCTAGTTCTAAATGGCCCACTAGACCGTTTGCGACCCACAATTATTTTGTTCTATGTACAAAAACAAAATGCAACTCAGTAACTGTTTTTTTGCATTTTGCTTTTGTGATTCGGTGTTAGGAAGGGGAGTGTTTACGGTGTCCCTTCCTAAAACCGAATCATACTATCATATAGGAATATTTTGCAACCATTAATGCAGTTGCAAAACATTCACAGTTACCACCAACTTGAAGTTGGTAGTAACCCATTCAGAAACTGGAGGGTCCCCAGGGACCCCTTCCTCTTTGAGAATGGAAGTATAAATATTTCTTCAGAGCAGGTAGTGGTCCCACAGACCACCGCCTACTCTGAAGAAAATAAAAAAAAAACTTTTCATTTTTTTGTTTGAAATGCATGGTGGTTTCCTTTAATGAAAACGGGATCATTTAAAAAAACTAAAACTTTCTTTATTTATAAGCAGTCACAGCATGGTGGTCTGCAGTCCCTGTGAGTGCAGCCATTCCCAATGGGGTCACAAATTGTGACCTACCTCATGAACATTGATGAGGTAGGTCTTTGCGACCCAATTGGGAATTGCTAAATATGTCTGATACACATTTGTACATTTCATTTGGTGAGTCTCTAATTGAGACTCACAAAAAGGCGCAATTAGATACTTGCAACTTGAAATCGACATAAATCTGATTGAGACCCAGATACAAAGTGACTGGGTATGTGGAAAAAGTTGCGTGCCTCGTGCAGAGAGACTGTTACTTGTCAAATGAAATATTAGTAAGTGGGGTGGGGGAAATATGAAGGATTTATATTCACAAGGCAAATGTGAGGTAAATTTAATAAATTGAATTTCATAGTGAGGAGAGGAGCCAACTGGCATAGAATGCAGTTTTCTGAGAAGTTGCTGCTCCATAGCACCCCACCATTTCTCACTAAGCGCAGTTTATCACTGTCGGGTTGTTGTTTTAGATGTGAACTAAATGAAGTAGTAAACTGGTCCTACGTCATTTGGCAGTGTACAGCCATCAAAGATTTTTGGAAAGCAATATTTTGGTACCTGGAGCAAATGTGGAAGATACAGCTGGTAACCAGTGCTCTTAAACTATAACCCTACCTTGAGATTAACTCAAATTTATCAAAAGCTGCTCTATGTCTCGATGTGGGTGGCCAGATCATTGCTGCTTCAAAGATGGAAAACAAAGTTAACCTCTCTATTGGGGAATGGGTGGGGACAATGAAGCAAGTAAGACATAAAGAGCTACTGCATGCTACTCAATGTGGAGGGATTGTAAAATTTTAAAAAATGTGGGCTCAATTTATGATGGATTAACACCTTGTTAAGGCGAGTGTAAAGAGGTCATTCTTACTTGTTTTGCACGAATGAGTTCAGCATACTATTATGAACGAGGAGCTAGATGTACAAATCAGTTTTGAGGTCACAACCGGTCTGATTTGCAGGATTGGACCATTTACACCCGCAAAAAAATACATTTGGGATGTAGAAAGACCAAACTGAGATTTGGTAACATGTTCGGTGATTCGGTGTTTGGAAGGGGTGTGTTGAGAGCGTCACTTCCTAATACCGAATCGGAAAGGTATGTACTAATGTTTTGTGACAGAAATGCAGTCACAAAACATTCTCAATTGACCACCAATTGAAAATTAGTGGGGACCCATTCGCAAATGGGAAGGGGTCCGCAAGGGACCCATTCCTCCTTGAGAAAGGTTGGAAAAATATTTTTCCCTTGGATCACAGTCTACTCTTAAGAAATTAAATTTCAAAGTTTCATATTTTTCTTTTTAAACACATCCAATTTTCCCTTAAAGAAAATGGGCTGCATTTAAAAAAAAAAAGATTGCTTTATTTAAAAGCACTCACAGACACAGTGGCCTTCTGACCCAAGCAGGGCACCATCCCTGTGATACAGTGAATCATAGTAGGTCACAAATTACAATCTACCTCTATAATATTCATGAGGTAGGTCTATTTGTGATTCACTATGAGATGCTAATGACACTCAAAAGAGTTTCATTCATTAGGAATAGTGATTTCCTAATTACGATTCACAAAAAATCACTGTTAGGTAATCACTATTTCTTGTACATCTGGCCCATGCTCTTATAAAATGTTTCAAATACCATAGGAAATTGCATTACAGTGTATGAAATTGCAAGGGCATTGTGTAAAATCTTCATGGAACAGCCTATGATATGTAGCAGCCTTTTACCCCAACGATCCCCCATATAAACACTATCTATTCGCATTTTCCTAACATGGCCATTGTAATATAGGGGAAATGTACTCACCTGCTATTTAAAGCCCATAATCCCTTGTAGGTAAAATATCTATTAACATTTCCTTACAGTATATATGAAAATACAGTGGCAGGTATCTGTAAAAGCCATCTAATGCCCATCATCCCTGATGTAGTTAATCCCTATAACCATTTCCTTCCCTGAATAATCCTAATACATTTGTAGTGTTGCGTAGGCTCTCAATATCCTAATGAGACTACTGGATTTTTGGGTAGCAGGGTCGTTCTCAGTGTGGGGGACTAGGTCTAACCCACGGAGAAGGACCCTTGTCACCCTCAATCCGGTTTTGCTCCAGCTAACTAGCAGTGCCTCATCTCTCCCAAAAGGAAGGGATGATTGGGCAGCTGAGCGCATGACATCTTAGAGCTTCTCAGGGAAGTCGTGGTCACTCAGATCCCAACCAGTTCTCTCATACCAAGTGTGGTCTCATATACAAAAGAAAGTTTAAGTTTTACAGATTGATTTAATAAAACGACTGCATTTTAGATAACAAGGCGTGAGCCGCAATAACCAGAACCATACAACACAGTAGGATTGAAATAGTAACGAGGAGAGTGAAACATAGAAATAACGCTATCATAGTGTTACCAGATTATGTTCTCTCTTCTAAGTTCTATTTTGAGCACAGCATGTTAAGCTCTAAGCTTGCCTTTCAGATTCCCCGGGAGGACATCAACCCGCATACCTGAGCAAAAGCCTGTGATCTGGATCAGAATCTGTAACAGGGCAGTCAGCGTCTAGTTGTGGTTTCCTGGTCGGAATCTCCCTCTTACGTGTACCAGGACTAGGAAGTGTTTTTATAACTAACACGCCGGTGTTCTAAGAAACGTCCCTACGTAAGAATGTGTACTTTCTACGAACCCTAAAGACTAAACTCCTACTACGTCTATCGGCAATGTACCAGACTGTATCCTTGACTGAAGCACAGAGCGAGCAAGAATGTATTGTTTGAGAACTCTGGTGCTGAAGCAAGCTAAACAGTGTGATAGAAGAAAATAAAACAAGACCGTGAAACTGGTTATTGAAAAATAACAGTGCGAGGCTGAATAAAATGCATCTAGGGCAAAGTGCACAAAGGCCTAATGCTTTAAGCAAACGCGCAAAGGCTATATTAAAAATGGCTACACTACAGTAGATCTATTTAGTGGTCATGTAACACCCATAATCTCCCATTCAGACTAGAGCTATAATCATTTACCTTCAACATTTACTAAATAAGGGTACCAAGTATATGTACCATTCATTTAACCCCCATCATCCCCGTGTAAGAAAAATGTATGCCCATTTCTTCAACACACCTCACTCCACAACAGTGGCAGATATGTGTTATAGCCATTTAGCACCCAATATCCCATAAGTAGACATTGTAAATGCCATTTTACCAAGAGGGCTTCATAAAATACCATCTCCAGGGAATGTAGCAGCCTTGTACCCCCATTTAAACATTATTAATTCTGGTTTTCCTAACATGACCTTTATAATATAAGCAAAACTTTGTTCAGCAGCTATTGGAAGCCCATAATCTCATTTGAGTAAAGTAGATATTTAAATTTCCTTACATTATTCATGAAAATGCAGTGGCAGGTATGTCTAAAAGCCATTTGACTGCCATCATCCCTGAGAGAATCCATATTTCTATTACGTACCTTGAGCAATCCTGATACATTTCCAAATATATTCAATGGCCAAGTGATCCCCCATGCAGAATAAAGCCATGGCAATTTTCCGTTGACATTTACTAAATAGCTGTACCAGGCATATGTACCAGCCATTTAAGAAAATAATCTGTATATCCATTTCCTCAGGACATGTCACTACACTGCAGTGGCAGGTATATGTTATAGCCATTTAATAACCATCACCCCCTTGTAGAAATCGCTATGGCCATTATCCCAAAGCAGCTATGTAAAATACTGTGCCCCTAATCCCCTGTGAATAAAGTAGCTGTTACCATTTTCTCCCAGTAATCATGAAAATATAGAGGCATGTATATATAAAAACTATTTAATGCCCATCGTCCCCATTTCCTAAGTAGAACAATGCTAATCAAATCCCAAATATATTGTTTGACCATGTAACCTTCTAAATCCCCATTGAAGAACACAGCTATGCCCATTTTCCTTCAACGTTTAGTGCCTGATTTTGAAGTGGTGGTAGCTGCCTAGGTTTTTTGACAGAAAAGCCGTCCACCGCCTTGGCGGTCCGCCAGCCTGATTTAGATGTTGGTGGGACCAAAGGCAAAAGGCTGCCTGAGTCCGCCAACTTCGCCAGGAACCTCCACCCATGTCGACGGCACCATTGAAAATAGGGGCTTGCGGCAGGTTTCCAGCCACCCTTCCCACCGAGCAGATTGCGATGTGCTTTCCTGCCAAGCCAACTCTGGCAGTGTTACTGCCACGCCTGAGTTGGTGGATTAGGAGAAAAATTAGGTAAAAAACCTACCTTTTTTTACTGTTTCCACTTCTGTTTTCGATTGGACACAACTGTACAAGACCTGCTGTTACTGGAACACAGAGGACTGCCGATGCCAGGCTCAAAGGTAGAGGTTCTGAATTACCTGTGTACGTTGTGTGGTTACTGCACATGAGCTCAGTACCACTGCAATCATATACATGTCACAGATATTTTTTTATATACCTTTTACATGCATAGGTCGGAAAACCATTTGTCTCAGAGATTGATGGGGACAAAGTGGTACAAGACACATATCAATCACAATCACAATTATGATTGTGGTGTCAGTATTAATTATCAAATAAATGCTGACACCACAATAACAATGACATCACACTTGTCAACCATGTACATGTCTGTACATTGCAAGGGGACCTGTGCCTCTATTGTGCTTCCAGTAGTGTATGCGAGTCAGTACGTGTATGTATGTGTGAGTTTGGATTGGCTAATTGAGGTTAGGGGAGGTGGAGGGAGCTGCAGTGGGTGATGTGGTTGTGTCAGTATGTATGCCACTTGCTTATGGGTTAGATATTGTATATGTTTGGTTGTATTGAGTTGCTGTGTGCAACATTCAGGTGGGTGTTGCTGTTGTGTACTGGTTGTTGTGATGTGTGTAGATTTGCTATTGTGTGAGTGTACTTGTGTAGATGTGTGTGTTTAGTTGTGTTGTTTGTTGTGGATGTGTTCTGTGTGGGTGTAGTGTCCATAGTGTATGTTTGCTGTGTCATGGATGTATGACAATGTGTGTTTTCATCATGTACATTTGTGTTGTGATAGTAGGGCAATGGATAACAGTGTGTATGAAGTGTGTAGTGTAGTGTGTTGTGCAGGTAAGCACATATGGCTAAGGTACAGTGTGTGTGTGTGTGTGTGTGTGTAAGTTGCCTCTGTTCCATATCCACTGCTAGTACAATGTACATTGCCTCCCGTGATGGGCTCCCTCCATCAGTAATCCACCACTACTACACTGCCTGAAGAGCAGTTGCATCTAAATGTGGTCAGGAGGAACCCGCCAGCCTGACGGCTAGTAAAAGCACTCCATCTTGGTGGTTGGGAGCTCAACCGCAATATATATTTAAATATGGCGATCAGAACCCCATTGACTTTATGGAGTACTCGGATCTGCCACCAATCTAAATCAGACCCATACTAATCAACAGTGCCATAGATATGCAATATCCATTTAATGTCAATCATCCCTGATGAAGAAAATCTCTATCCGTATGTCCTACTTGGAACAATCCTAATAGACTCCTAAATAGGTTCAGTGGCAATGGAACCCCCATAACCATCATCCAGAACAAAGCCATTTTCCTTCAACATTCATTAAATAACTGTACCAGATACATGTAATAATCATTAAACCCCCTTCATTCCAATGTAAAAGTAACAGTCAGTGCTAATTACGTATTACTGTAATACTTTCATCCAATAATCCCTCTTTTATAATGCTTATTGTATATCCAGTACCACCATAAATAGCTGCATTGCAGCTGTAAGTGACCCATCAATTAACAGTTAAATGAGCATATAATTGCCAGAAATATACAATGATATAAAAATCATATTGTGAAGAAGGCTTGGTACTTTATGTACTGTAGGAGAGCCAATACTGGAATGTGATGAGGTAGATGGGTTCTGAAATGGAATGTGTGAGGGGAGTGGAGAGGTGGAAGGGAGAAGGAGACGGAAGGAGCTGTGCTGGAGATGCTGTATATTACTTATGAAATAAAGAAGTGGAACGAAAATAAATTGAGAGCTTCATCTTTACATTGGCGACGAGGATGGGATGTAACACCTCGAATTTCGAGGTGGCTATAATCTGTGATGGAGTATAATTTTGATGTGGAGTTTGTAAGAGGTAATAGGAATGTGGTGGCAGATTGTTTGTCAAGAATGCCTGAGAAGGAGTTGAGAATTTTGTGGGAACTATTTTAGGTGAACTGGCCTTAAGCGAGAGCGAGTGGGATGATGCTAAAGCGAATGATTCCGTCATGTTTAAGGTGGAAAGTAAAATAATTAATGGATGGACGCATGAGGAAGAACGAGGTAGTGATGTGTCATGTTACTTTAGGATTAAGGATCAACTGTGTGTACTGGAGGGGGGGTTGTATAGGAAAAATCAAATTGTTCCCCTGAGGGTGTAAGGAAGCACATTATTGATATAACTCACTAGGGACATTTAGGACGAGGTGTAATGAAAAGGAAAATAAGACAATTGTTCTGGTGGCCTGGAATAGATAAACAGGTGGAAGAGACAGTGAAGAATTGTGTGCCTTGTGGTGATAGTGACAAAACAAAGGTCCTAAGGCAAACTCCTTTAGCCCCTGTAAGATTTCCAGAAAGACCTTGGGAAAAACTAGCTGTGGATTTCATTGGTCCTGTATCCAGGTTGGGTACCAGGAACAGGTTCATTATTGTGCTAGTAGACTATCACTCAAAATGGTTTGTGGTCAAAATTGTTGACCAAGTGAATACTGCAAGAGTCATAGAATTCTTTGAAGAAGTTTTCTTAGAGGAAGGGATACCAAAAACTATTGTGTCTGACAATGGTGTACAATTGGTGTCACGTGAAATGGTGGAATATTTGCGGAAGATGGGTATTAGTCATGAAAGAGTTGCCCTCTTTCGACCACAGGCCAACGGCTTGGTTGAGAGGGTGAATCGCGTGATAATGGATAATATTCAGTTGTCTTTAGCCAATCATCTCTCTTGGAGAAAATAATTATGTAAGATGATGTGGACGTATCGCACAACTCCACATTCAGTTACTGGGGTGGCACCATTTGTAGCTCTTAAGGGGAGAATGCCTGGAGTGAAAGAATGCCCAGTGTGGTTAAAGACTGAAAGGAATGTAAGAGTGGACAGGGAGGCAATGAAAGAGAGAGTAGAGGAGTTGCAGAGAAAAAATACCCAACAGTACAACAAAAGAATGGGAGTGAAGTATTTTCACATAAATAAAGGGGATTGGGTAGTGACAAGGAGAGGTAGAACAATTGTGAAGGGAGTCAGCAAGTATTCTGCTCCTCAATTGGTGAGGGAAGTCAAAAGAAATGTAGTAATTTTAGAGGATGGGTCTTCCTGGAGTATGGGAAGTGTGTGCAAAGTTCATCGTTAAAATATTGAATTTCTGAATTATTTTCTTGAACTTGTATTGTGAACTAGGATTAATAGCTTTGTCTGATCTTTCATGTTTAATCGTACCTACTCTTGTTCATTGTTTTGTTATTTGTTATATATTATATAAGGGGGAGAAGTGTGAAGAAGGCTTGGTACTTTATGTACTATAGGAGAGCCAATACTGGAATGAGATGAGGTAGATGGGTTCTGAAATGGAATGTGTGAGGGGAGTGGAGAGGTGGAAGGGAGAAGGAGACGGAAGGAGCTGTGCTTGAGATGCTGTATATTACTTATGAAATAAAGAAGTGGAACGAAACTAAATTGAGAGCTTCATCTTTACACATATCCTATAAAGTAACTTATTACATTTCATGTGTCAGTAAACAGATCTCCAAATGCACTCTATGTGATTGTCTACCAACAAGGTTGCGTTGAGTAAAAGCCTTAAAGCACCTGCTGATAGGTAAAGAATAACAAGTGCTGAAGAGGGCAACTTTCACTTTACTCTGCCACTGGTGGACATTTAAGACAATGCAGCTCATCATCCCATCACCCTCAATGATCCTTTTATCCCAATGTTATGCTGACCTGTCAAGGCGCTTTATCAATTTTAAGTAACCAAATTTGTGTGTTTGATCTCCACATTGTCATAGCAGAGTTGATGGACTGCCTATCTTCATCATTAAGAGAGGGGTACCATTTTTTTCTTGAAAATATTCACATTCCTCGGTATCGAACGGATTCAATAAGAAAGTAATCATTCTCATATAACTCCTTTGTCTGTGTGCAGTTGTTATTGTCTTTAATTGTAGTAATATTATTTTCTTGTTATTTGAATTTCAAGTAGAAGGCAGGCATTTTGTCCACTTTATTGGCTTCAAGTAGTTTGATACTCTTTTGTTTGTTAACCCAAACTCCTGACCTATTGCTTCAAATGTTATCATATTCATATTTGTTTATTTGTAAGAGAAGTTAATAGATAATTGTCTTTTGATCTGTTGTGATTCTAATATTTTAATCTCTTTTTGTAATGACTGTAACTAGGAATTAATTTATTTATTCATTCTTATTCAGATTTTTATCAATACACCCCTAATTGTAGCTTTGAAGGCTTACCATCTGATCAAAGGGGAAGTGTCTGTTTTGGATTTTCAATTAGAAAGTTATCAAAATCTGATTCAACTTCTTTTATGTTTTAAGAGGATGCTAGTATTTCTTCATACAAATGCCAAAGAGAGTTCCTAGGTTTAGCTGAAAAGCCCATTAGAGAGGAACACAGGAGTGGTCAGAAATTGGTCTTTGTTAAATGGAAGTTTGATCGATGTTATGAAAAAAACTACCTGATATTAGAATGCAGTCATTAGTCAATTTGTGAGTATGAATTATCGGGGTGTGAAAAAATGTGTCATATTTTGTAGCTGGGTGTTCTCCACATGTCTTTTAGGTTACATTTTGCGCAGAGATTTTTCATAGCTTTGTTGGACTTGAGGGATGATACTTAAAAGAGGAGTTGCTATTCAAGATGGGGTTGAATGGTAAGATAATGTTTCCTGCTAATATGAGCAATGCATTATTAGGAATAGTTGATAGTGTGCATGCAGGATCATCACCATTTGGGGGTATACATATTGGCTACATAGAAGTTCACCCTCTTTGTACAATCTAGAAATAATCCACCTGCTTCCCATTCTGCAACATTGGAACTCATGTTTGGGTAGCCCAAGAAATTAGGGTTATAGCACTGTTTCTTTTGCTTATTGCATGAGAACACACATTGTCTGAGATACTTCTGTTCTAGAGGGAACGTTCTGTTTTCAAATCCAGCTTACATTCTTGGAAACATTCTAGAACTTTCTATCTCTTCTTCACTGGGTTATTCATACCCTTTGAGTTCAAATAAACTACATTCAACCCAGACTTATTTAAAGCTATCTTAAGGGATTGAGTTGTCTATCATCATATAATATTCAAACAAATGGTACTCAACTCAAAAAGCAGAATTTTGTGAGGTAGATCAGTACAAAATGTCTGGTGGGTCTTTTAAATCTCATAAAGCTAAAAAACTTTACAACTTTATTTGCAATTGGTGCATCACAAAGCGCTCCAGAACAGATGAAAAAATGCAACATTAACAACATGATAAAGTAATAGCAGATAAACATACCCAGAAAACCCAACGGCCCTCTTATTCACCTTCAAAAATGTACTGCATAACAGTGGCAGGAAACAGGCCATCGCTGAGTGCACTGACATCTTGGTTACTATTTGGCAGCATTAGTATACCACAGCTCCTGATACTCTTATATGGTAGATAGTTGTTGTGAAGGAATGTCTGCGCACATTGTAACAGAACCAACCAAAAATTAAAAACAAAAAATAAAAGGTGAAGGAGCAAAATGTGATATCAACAGTTTAGTATGCATAAGATTTGAGAATTCATGAAAAAAGGCAACAAGTTATAAACTAATATTAATGTAGTTGGTTGTAAGATGGAGGAATAGTCTGTTAGTTTGATATTAGGGTAATCTAAATCCAGCCATTACCTAGGGTAGTGAGATCTCAACAAAGTTAGTAGGTATAAGTTTTAGGGGGTCATTTTGACCCCGGCGGGCGGCGGTCGCCGCCCGCCTGGAGGGAACCGCCATATGGCCGCTCCGCGGTCGAAAGACCGCGGAGGCCATTCTGGCTTTCCCGCTGGGCTGGCGGGCGACCGCCAGAAGGCCGCCCGCCAGCCCAGCGGGAAACCCCTCCCCACGAGGAAGCCGGCTCCGAAAGGAGCCGGCGGAGTGGGCATGTGCGACGGGTGCAGTTTGCACCCGTCGTGTATTTCAGTGTCTGCTAGGCAGACACTGAAATACACAGTGGGGCCCTCTTACGGGGGCCCCTGCCGTGCCCATGCCATTGGCATGGGCACGGCAGGGGCCCCCAGGGGCCCCGCGGCACCCCCTACCGCCATCCTGTTCCTGGCGGGCGAACCGCCAGGAACAGGATGGCGGTAGGGGGTGTCAGAATCCCCCATGGCGGCGCAGCAAGCTGCGCCGCCATGGGGGATTCCAAGGGCAGCGGTAAACCGGCGGGAGACCGCCGGTTTACCCTTTCTGGCCGCGGCAGAACCGCCGCGGTCAGAATGCCCTTTGGAGCACCGCCGGTCTGTCGGCGGTGCTCCCGTGGCCGGTGACCCTGGCGGTCACCGGCCGCCAGGGTCTGAATCAGGCCCTTAGTGTTAGCCCGTGTAATGTAATAGCAATCCTTACAAGTGTATTAGATGCATGTTGACGATTGAAATCTGCAATATTAATAGAGCCAGAGAAAAGTAAAGTTAGGTAAAAAATGCTATTTCCCATGTTACACTAATCAAAGTTGGGCGATACTTATGATCCTTATAGTTACATTAATGATTAGGATTCTTGACAAAGGACTTCCGTGTGGAAGTGTCCATCTCAGATTCATCTTTTTCATCCAAATATGTTATTAAGTTCTCATAATTTGTAAAGAGGTGAGTGGTGCCCCTTACACTAATGCAAAATTTAGCTGGACCTGAAACGGAAAATTATTGTTTTTTCAGGGACTGTAATTCATAAAGAGGCATTCATGTTTTTCAGTCTCAGACGAAGTGCTAAGAAACCTTCCCTCATATCCACTGTGGCTTTAGAGTAGTCTTGAGATATATGAATGTTGTTGTCATTCCAGGTAATGTGTTTTGTCCCTTATATACTCAAGACGTTTTCCTTCATATTGGTATCTCAGTTGCTTGCATGCTATAGGTCTTGGTTGTTTATGATGAGACAACGTATGAGAGGGAACACAATGAGCTCTTTCCATCTCTAAATTTTGGCTGAAATGGATGCCTGTTGTTTTAGGGAACAAAGATTCTAGAAAGGTGATACAGGAGCTGAAAGAGTCCTTGGGTTCTTCAGGTATTCCAAGTATATGAGGATTCCCTATTCTAGTTCGGTCCTCTAATTCCTCGAAGTACTGTCTTAGTTTCAACAAAGAGAGGTATTTTTGGAATTAGTTTCTGAGTCCTCTAGACTGCTGATCCTGTTATTAATTGATTTCTTGGCTGATGAAATGGCAGAGATTTCATTCTGCATTACGGCTTTATGAACTTTGATGGTCTTATCTGATTTGTGAACCTCTTCTGATTTCTTTAAAATCTTTTCCATAGTATTATAGACGTCAGTTTTGCTTTTTACAGGAGAATCATGGTTAAGTGGCTCCGTCTTGGAGTGTTTAATAATTGCTTTGGTTTCTTTTTCTGCCATTTGTTATCATATTGTGTTGCTGAAATTGTGTATTGCCGAGGTTTGAAACATAGTATTGCCCTTGCAGTATAAGTCGTAGAGGCATCAGTGAGTGTAGTAATTGTCACAAGAGCTGTATGATATACTCCATGAGGTATTACGTTTACAAGGTACAGTAAGCAGATCAATTACATGCAGGATTAGTTATTATAGTTCAGAGGGTATCCAGTAAGCATGAGTCAACTGAGGAAGATGGTAACTCTATCAAAATTGTCAGACCTCTTTGGGCCCAGAACATGTGCTGTACTAAAATACACTGTGGAATGTATAGCTATTGCAGGTGATTTAACAAATAGTTTTTTAGAGCACATATATTTGATTGGAACAAAATAGTACTCCATAGATAAAAGTAATAAACACTAAAGGTAGCTTTGGTCACACACGTGTACAGCAAGGTAAAAAAAAAAGAAATCACTCAGCATTCAAGATTTCACCATTATGAGAGTGTACATGTGGAGTGGAAAAGAAACACATAAACCATTTACAGTTTCTCAAGAACCAAATGTGGGAAAAGAAGAGCATGAAACTGTCCATCCTGGCGGTAAAGAGCTGCCAAGTCTCTGATGTCTGGGTTTCATGTGCCCAGACTAGATACCCGCTGCTTAGGGGAATGTAGAAATTAAAAGAAGAGTGGTATACAGATTGCTTACAGGCCCATAGTTAAGTTACATTTGATGATTTCCATAAATCCCTTTGAATGATTATTATTATACATTTGTTTTACTTTATGTGGAAATGTAATTTTTGAATTAAAATTTCAGAAAATTATTTTATATTTTACTTTGCTTATTTAAATAAAATTGTAGAGTTAAGACGTAGCATTTTTTGTTTTACAATTAAAATAAATATATGCAATTAATTTACATTAATATTTAACATGAATATATTTTGTCTAATTTATTATAAAGTTCATTAAACTTTTTTAATTTTCTCTATACTTTAGATCATGAACAACTCCACCCTAAACAATTAAAGTATAGTAAATGTGGGAGGGACCCCCTTGTGTCTTCAACAGTTACTACTAAGTAATATACTTATATGTATAAAGATTTTTCCATAGAAAAGGTAAGGGAGGTGGAAATTTACACTGATAGTATTATGAATTCCATTTATTTTAGTTCTACTAAATGTGCTACAAACTTCAGTCTGTGAATAGGCCCCAATATGTATGTGAATTTTTCTACAATTACGTCATTTCTTCACACGCTTCCCTCATTCAAATCTATTTCATTTTCAGAATTGTTTGGACTGACATAACTTCAATGACATTGGGCAATATTTCTTCACAATATATTGAAGCTCTGAGAAGCCTGTATGAGATTTTATTTCGCATACCATCTCAGGTATGAATAACCATTTAACTCCTACTTGAAACCTTGTCTTGAAAATGCCAAAAGTAATTTCAATTACATTTTGTGTTTCCTAAGTTCCCCAATAAATCTAATTTGACCTTAATTTTGTGGGTGCTGGATTGATGTAATTAACCAAGGCTGATGTGCATAGCATTGATCACCTAAAGATAAATACATATGATATTTCATATAGAAACATGTGAAATCATTTCATTCTTATTGCACTTTAAACTAAGTTTTGGGTTCTCTGTTTCAATGTTCCAATAATTATTTGCCTGAAAAACGTACACTCTGCTCTCCCTATTAAGTACATGCTTAACCCTGCACTTTCTAACATAAAAATGAACACATTGGCAGCGTGAACATGAACCATATTCAGATAGAAATAGAGCATAATGGCCATTGTCTAGCATTTATGTTGCAGATTCCATGTTACTGTTTCTATCCTTCAACCTCACACAAGACTTGTGGGTGATTGCCATAGGTACAATGACATACACAACCATTTTCTTAAATTTGAATAAGTGATGGTCATTAAATGTAAGCTTATTTCAAGCAAATGATACAAAACAAAAAAGAGATTTGATTGAAAACGGAAACAGCAATCAAAAGCAAAATCTGTCATCATGAAAAGTATATTTAGCATGAACAAAACACCTTGATGACATTGCTATACAGGGTACAGTGATGACCACTAGTACATCAGAGATCTCAAAATGTAATGGAAGGTAGTCCATCAAGATGGGAGAAGTATTGATTTCTAGTAGACTGATGTATGGTACTACATCAGTCTAGTAAAAAAGATAAATAATACAAATGTACATGGGTACATATCTAAAATAAAATAAAAAGCATACATTTTTAGACGTATTGAATACCTTACTACAGTGGTTCCCAACCTTTTGACTTCTGTGGCCCCCCACTTTATCAATTCTGGAACCCAGGGACCCCCACTGAATTGTTATTTGAATCCAGGGACCCTCACACCCCCAACTGAGGCATTACTGAAAGCTGGGGACCCAATCTATTAAAATTAATAAAATGTTCTAAGCAGTCGTGGACCCACTGAGGAGGCTTTGCGGACCCCCAGAGGACCACGGACCACCGGATGGGAACCACTGGCTTACTAAATATCTCACATGAACTGTGAAAATACTAATAATATATTCCTTTTTTTTAAAGGAAACAATCTTTTATGTGTCATAAAGAGTTAATGCAATTGTTTTAATTGGGTTAACATTACCTATTTTTTAATAATATTTCTTACCTACTAATAGAGAATTTCAATGTATTCCAGTTTGGAATCAATGATTAATTGTAGACTACCTAAAGATGTGGGAGTCATTGGCACTCCCAGCATGTTTTTACAGGATACTGTTTGTGAAGCAGTACTGCAAATCAACAATGGCTTGCACAATGATAGAGTAATTGTGCTTCTTGCTCCAATACATGTGTACAGTTGCTGTATGTGTTACTTGCTGGATATGACTATAGTCTATTGCTTTCAGAATGTGTGCAAATTGTACAATCTGATAGAATCCTTTTTTGATTTGAATTTGGTTTGAAACAGTTTTAGAAAATCAATATTCGGAGAGCAATTGTGATGATTTTTTATAAGAAAGAAGACAATGCACTCCAGGAAATGTCAGTTATCCTGGGATACATGCTTTGGAATGATTTGGGTCCAAGAAGATTAGGAACTGATAGTAGTTTCACGAGGCATGTGGGGAGCCAGTGTTGCAAAGTCGGTCCACTTTTGCCCAGTAAAGCTAAGATGCTTACTTTATTCAGTTTTAATCACTTCCTGCTCACTTTCCTCGATCAAGGTGACCCTCTGTCCAAATATCCTCTTCTAAGTTTGTATTGCCGCATATGATGGCTGTCTCATACAATGACAATTTACATGGCTTTAGATGAAAGTGTGATGAACTGTGTAATGCTGCTATTTATAATGTGGCAGTTTTGTCACTTTTTGTGCCTGCTATGACAATACATATGCTTTTCATGCATTTTGATCTTTGCGTTATACTGTATAGGTCTGCATGAAATTTGTAAATCTCATTGCTCTGGTCCTGCCACTGAGTTGCATAAGAACACCCATCTTGACCCAAAGCAACACAACACAGACTTTGCCCCTCGCTGGGGCTGAAAAGTAACACAATTCATCCACTGCACCACTTTAAAACCTCACTTTTGGGATTGCGTTGACTTGCACACAACAAGTACGATGCAAGAATTAGTATATCTGGGCTACAATGTTATATATAGGGGAAAAAATATACAGAAATATTGGCGTGTAAAAAGCCAGGTCTTAAGTTTCATTCTAAATGGCCTCGCACTTTCAGTTTGACAGAGTTCAGCAGGAAGCCTATTCCAGGCTTGTGGGCCTAGAAGAGAGAAGGATATGCCTCCTGCTTTTGTTAGCTGGCCCCTAAGAACTTTAGGCAAGTGTCCACAGGAAGAACTCAGGATTGGTGAAGGAACAGAATTATGTATCCTGTATGACAGGTATTCCGGACCAGAGTGTTTCATTGCTCTATACATAGCCACAAGGGTTTTGAACTGAATCCTCCTATTAACAGGGAGCCAGTGTAGATTCATCAGATATGGCAGGACAGAAACTCATCTTCGTAAGTTAAGAGCCAAGCGACCCTCCGTGACCAAATATTGTGGAAGATCGGCATACAGGGCATTGGCGTAATCAAGCCTGGACATATTCAAGGTCAGGATTGCTGGTATCCTCACAGGTAAGGAGAGGAAGTACAAGAATGTTGTAGCCATGCACTTAAGACCGAAACACGTACCTACTACTCTTTTGATGTGGCTGTGAAATGTCAGCTGTTTATCAAATTTGACTCGCAAATGTATTTACTGCATCAGCTTGTAGGATAAGTGAGGATGGGCGGGGGGTCCCATCCAGAATTGTAACTGAAGCTGAGGACCTCAGTCTTATCGGTATTGCATAACACAAGCTGTGCATCATCGTTATACAAGATTATCTTGGCCCCAAAAGACTCGACCAATACCACTAGCGTTATCATGTAGCTATTACACGTAGTGGGGCTAAGAGGCGAGCCATCGGGCACTCCAGCTGGGACACAGCTATTACCAGACGAGAAAGGTGGCAACCAAACTTTCTGGCATCGGTTCTCAAGAAAAGATTTCAGCCACTTCAGCACTGTAGTCCTAGTGCCTATGTCATGAAGGCGGGCAAGTGGTTTGGAGTGAGGGACTATGTTGAATGCCGCAGACAGGTCTAGCAGTACCAAGGCTGCCTTACCTTCTACTTCTAGAGTGCTCTTTATCAGTTCAGAGTCTTCTACAAGTGCTATCTCTGTACTTAATTTATGCCTAGACCCAGGCTGGCTGGGGTGAAAAAGCATGTTAGATTCAAGGTAGTTGGGCATATACCTGTTAACAAACTTCTCAATAATGTTTGGCGGGGCAGGCACCAAGGAAATAGGTCTATAATTGCTTGGAATATTGTGTTCTGCACTTCAGAAGGGCCAAAACTTTGGACTCTTTCCAACTAGAAGGGACTATCCTAGATGACAGAGACCTGTTCAGCAGGGAGTTCAAAACTGGATTAATGACTTTCACTCCTCTGGATAATGGAAAGGAGGGGCAGGGGTCAGAAGGGGAAGCTGACTTGAGATTAAGAATAGCTACTCTAGAATCGTCCACTGAAATCGGGTGCTTAGGCCAGGGTCCCCGGATTCCAGTAATGACTCAGTGGGGGTCACTGGATTCAAATAATGGTTCAGTGGGATTTCCTGGGGTCCAGTAATGATTAATTGGGAGTCAATTTAATAGAAATTTCACTTATGTACTTTTTGTGCATGTGAAAACTCATGGAAAACTACAATGGGCATTGTTTCCCAGCAGTGCTTCTGGATTTTGTTTTTGAAAAATCAGAATCTTACTCCAAATATATGAGCTATTATGAATATACATTTCTGACTTTTATTTCCTGCTTTTTAGGAATCACTCACATACATTCTGCAGAGAGAATTAATGCTTGGTAGTACTTAATCTATAGGATGGATTGAAAATAAACAAAAACATTGGCTAATTAACTGCATATTCAGTTTAGGATCCCCAAGTAATGTCACAGGCTAATCTTTGATAATAGGGCATATTTATTTTGAAAAAGATGAGAGATATTAAAGCATGTGCCTTAGGACACAATTTAGAGATACCCTGTACAGAACACTGAACACAGAACAGAACACAAGTCTAACATTATATTACTCCTTCTATGTCAATAGTAAGAAAGCTCAAGTCCTTTGGCTTCCATCAATTCCTTATTTTTTGACAATAGTCTACATGAGCATAATCCCTGTTGTAATCATCAGAATGATATCACAACATACCACTTCATCAAAGCTGAAACAATAGTCATGGTACCGGTCCATACAATCCAGGATCCCCCAATACCAACCAGAGACCTCCCTCTTTCCACTTCCTGTCCAAATCCATTATTCAAGCTCCACCGAACTCCCTATCTCCTGCCTCTATGAAACCTTAAGAGCCGGGATAACACCCCAATTGGAGACCTTCATCTAATGTCAACTTTCCATCTTGTATCAGCTGCCCACACCTTTCTATCCCTGTCTCCCTGATAGGGGTCACTAACTTATCTGTCATGCATGCTGGTGTTCCCCGAAAGTGCCTAATTCATGACAATTTACTGTAATGAGTCAATCTTACAACTCTCTGGGTTTGAGCCCAGATATAAGCCATGGCTTGAAGAACCTTCAACCTCACTCTTTTATAACATTTTGTGTTCCTGAATTTATACAAAAAGTGAGATTTACCACCCCTAACATCTTCCAAAATAGCTTCATATAGGGTCCCAATTGCCAGAGTTTCTTTCAATAAGGGCGTGCAATTTTTTAGTTGGAAGGCCCAGGCATAAACCTGGAAATCTGGGACTGCTAATCCTCCCTTCTCATGTATCCTCTGTAATTTCTTCCATGAAATGTGTGGCCCCTTTGATGCCCAGCTAAAGGTACTAATTCTGCTCCGAAGCCTTGTTAACCATTCATTCTTAAACACTAAGGGGATTGTGTAAAACAAAAAAGTACATTTTAGCAGAAGGATAATTTTTATTAAGTTTACTCTGCTGAAAATCGTTAGAGGTAGGTGTGACCAGTTGACCAAGAGGGTCTGTATCTCCTTCATCACCTCTCTAAATATTTTTTCCTGGGATTTTATCTACTTCCTGCATACTTTTAATCCCCATATACCCCATTTACCTTTTAATTCCAGAGTCTGGTTCCCCCATATTCCAAGTCATAATTTCTGTTTTGGAGTTGTTAGCATCATAACCCAATACCTTGCCAAAGTCTCTCACCAGTTTCTCTACTGTAGGTAATGAAGCTTGAATGTTGCCTGTATATACCATCAAGTCATCCGTATAAAGGGAGATCTTCTTTCCCCATGTCTCAAACTTAAAATTAACAATCTTCTCTTCCTCCCTTAATTTTTTTGCCAGTGGTTCAATGTATAAATTAAAAAGCAGCAGACATATGGGGCAGCCCTGTCTTGCCCCCCTCGGATTTTGAACTCTGCCATAGTACCTCCATTAATAAGAATTTAGACTGAGAGAGAAGAGTAGATTCTATGAACCACACTTCTAAACTTCTCCCATATATTATTGAGACCCAAGAACACATTCAGGAAAGACCGCTTTACCCTTGCAAAAGACTTTGTTGTATCTAGGTTGACAACTACTAAGGGGAACCCAAAGGTGGTAGAGAGATCCATGGTGCTAATTACTTCCTACGTGTGCTCATGACGATAGCTCCCTTCCATGAACCCCTTCTGATCCACATAAATCAAGGACCCTGCCACCCGAACTAAACTCTTGGCCAAGGTGTTACTAAACAGCTTATAGTCATTGTTTAGAAGTGAGATAGGCCTGTATGACTCACACAATTTAGGATTTTTACCTGTCTTCAGAATTAGAGAAAACACTACCTAATCCCAAGAATATGGGAGACTTACTCCTCTTCCTAATAATTATGTGAATAATTGTAACAAGAAGAAGATTACCACCTCTCCTAAGGACAGGTAAAACTCATTAGGGTGTCTATACTGGCCCACTGCTTCCCCCTCTCACTTAGCTTAACTGCCTCTTTCACCTCATCCACTATTATTTCACGGTCTAACTGGTATCTCTGATCATTCAACAGTTTCTTAAGTTAGAACCCTGCTCACCAGCCTTCTGCTTCTTTACCAGATACAATTATGTCATTTGAGTACAGCTCTGAAAAGAATTTAAGGAAGGCTGCTTCTATGTCCTGAGGATTTGAGGTGATTTGTCCCATTGTATCAACTTTAATTTCCTGAACAAAATTTCAGACCCGATCTGATCTAGATTTTGAAGCCAGCAATTTCCCTGTGTTTTCCCCATACTCAAAGTTGACCAACTTACTTTCCTCCCACCTTGACATAACACAGGCCTCCACCACTGATTGCAGTTGTTTCCTCTTTATTAACATTTCTTTTTCTATAGTCCCTCTCTCTTCCACTGATACTTGCTGGTCAAAGATACTCCTCTCTAACTAATCCAGCGCTACTTCCAGTGAATCAACTTCCCTTTTATACCGCCTACGTTAGCGAGCCGAGACACTAATAAATCTTCCACTCATATATGCCTTAAAGGCATCCCAGACAATAGGTGTTGGGGTTGAACTCATGTTCAGGCTCAGGCACTCTTCGAACCTTGTCTTTTAATCGATCTACTATCTTGGGATCTAACAATAAGATCCTATCTTGTGTCCACCATCTGGGTTTCAGCTCTGTAGGGAGTACCAGTTCAACACAATAATTGTGTGATTAGACAGGTATGTAGTGACATGCTCAACCACCCTTATGACCCGATCCACCAGGAAGTAATCTATTCTCAAATAATGGCCATATTTTTTATTATGATGAAAGGTGTATCCCCGTTGCCTCCCTGATCCCAACCTCCAAATGTTGCACAATCCCATCTGTTTCACCATACTTTTTAAGTACTCCTGTATTTTTGGATACACCTTACACTTACTATTATCGAACCTATCAAATGTAATGTACATGGCTGTGTTAAATTCGCCTGCCATGATGACTGGTTCAGAAAAAGTTATTTTTTGGGAGACTGCTACCAGAGCATCAATACCCTCTACACTGGGACCATAGTATCCCACCAATTTTAAAATGTTACCATGGGTTTGAATATTGGCAATAGCCCACCTACTCTTCCTGTCTATTTGCATCCCAATAATCGTTGCTTCCAGGTTCTGTTTTGTTCCTATTGCTACCCCCTCACATTGCAAGTCTGATCAGAGCAAATACAATCTTGGACTCAATTTTGTTTATGAAAGAGGTCTAAGCATTCCTTCTTCATAAGATGGGTGTCCTGCAGTATTATATTTTGAGCAGCTGAATCCCTCGAATATTGCAGCAACTTTATACAATGCTTAGCCATCTTAAGGCCATTGACATTCGAAGAAAGAATTTTGACCATTACTTCCCCATGGCCTAACCTTTTTGTTAACACTGGAATTACGACTCATCGAATACTCACCTAAAAAATATCTCTAGGGCTTCTCAGGACATTTTATTATTTTTGTTTTACTTTTTTCCCCATTGTGTTCCCCACCCAGTGCTCCCCTACGTCATAGGCATCCCTCCCCATCAACCTGGAGAACCCTTCCCTGTGTCTTCATGGCTGTACTAACCTTTGGGTGCCTGTAGTGGAAGACCTCAATAGAAACCCCATCTCTGAAAATAATGGAGACTGAAGGAAACCAGAAAAAAAACACAAGTGAACTACCTCTCTATCCCATGCTGACTGGTCCATACAGTCCCCTTTAATTGATTCTATAAGCCTAATCGCCTTGGCGGGATCTCTTAAATTTTTCTACATAAGTTTCAATATGATGGGGAATTGTAACTCAGCAGTAGCCCTTAGGGCACTGTCCTCTTCCATTTGTTTCCCTAGTTTCCCACTGTTTAATGTTGCACAAGAAAGATCTGATCTAATCTCGGACTTCTGACTGAGTTCATTGATCAGGACCTGCTCTTTTGTTGCATAGGTTAGAAAATTCACCAATATCCTCCTAGTTTTTGTCTTGCCCGTTTGCCTCCTGAAAAGGGTCTCTATGAATCCTCTGGATATTCCTAGCCAAGTTCACCTCTGAGATGAAATATAAACCAGCACCCTTTAGCAGGGAGACGAACAAAACCCTTAAGTCATCACCTTCCACCCCGTCTTCTTTGGTCAGGACTCTTAAGTTGTTTCTTCTAGCAGTGTTGATTTGTGGGAGAACATGGTGGCCAGCTAAATGGCCCATATTGGAAGATGTGAACGTGGAAGTCTATGTCAGGCATTTTGCAATTTAGGCTACCATTTACGGTAGGGGTGGTGCATTGAGCAAATCCCCAGTGAGAGTGACTCCTTTCTGATAATTTGCTTTAAAGTCCAGACCAAAACTACCAGTGGCAGTGGGTAACCCAGAGAGGTCCCTGAAAGTTCAAAAGGTGGGGAGCTGGGAAGTCATGGCAGGAAGTCTCCTCTTGAAAGTGGATCCTCAATACCCTTCCCCTTCAGAAAACAGATACAGAGGGGCCATACGTTTTTTCCAACTTCTTGCATTGAAGACCTGGCCCATTAAAATCAAGTTTCAATCCCTGCAGGGGATCAAGGGGTACCTCCCCCGGAGATTGTAGAAGAGGCAGATGTTGGTAGGGGACAAATGGTAGAGGCACTGAGACCAGAGGGAGACACCATAGGGCTATCTGGTGAGAGAGGCAAGTCCCAGAGGGAGATACAGTGGACAAATTTCTGCAAGCATTGGCTGTGGAAATGAGAAATGTTTTCACCACCTAACTGTCAATTCAGAAAGAGATCAGGGGATTCTGTGAAAAACTGGCTCAAACATTTGACTCATTGGCTGAAATAAATTTGTCTCTAGAGAGCACAGTTGCAGAACTAAAAGCGGCCACTATAAGGGATGGGGGAAGTCAAAGACCTAAAGCTTAGGGAGAGAGAGGTGCACGAAAAGCTCAGATCCCTAGAAAACAGTGCTAGAAGAACCAGAAGTGTTGAACTACCATAGGCATTTGAATTATTACCAGAGTAATGTTGAACTATCTTTGCAGCACAATAAAGAGAAGATAGCTTTTCAGGATGTAGAACTATATATGACAAAAAGGAAACTGATGTGCAGAATTTATCTTAACTACAAAACATTACCAGTGTGCCTCATTCAGCATCAAGGTTACTAGGAACCAAATGTATAACTATCCCTTTGAACTGTTAAAAGTGAAATAAAACTGTAGTGAAGAAACATTTGATCAGGAAGAAAGAAAAAATATAGAAAAAAGTTCCTGTAGAGGGTATATAACAATACAACAGTTAAAGCATCAGATAAAAGGGTTCGCAAAATTCACAGATTTGAATTACTCAAAACCACTTGCAGAAAAACAGAACAAAGAAAGGGACTGATTCAGAAATTAGATTATTTACTCAATATGGTTTAGAGAACAATTTCATTAATGAAAATGATTGTTATTAGACTTGTCCATTGTTGCAACATATCCACCTCCCATTATGGACGTATAGCTTGTAAAGCATAAGGCATGGCAAGATTGAAATGGCAACGGTGATGCATATAAGCCAGCATGAAACAAAATACAATCACGGCCACAAACAGCAATAACATAATGGAGAACAGAAGAGAGATCAGCCCAGGCTGCAGCGATCACAAACACATGTTGTAAGCTACTGTACTCTGGTGAGGATGTGTACATATTAGCCTCTGTATATTTCTGTGCTCTTCTGTGACTTGGAGTTCACCCTGTCCGTGAATAAGGCAGAGACAGGACACATGGCCGCTTTAACACTCCGACCGCCACGGCGGGACAGACAAACAGCTCGGCGGTCACCGCCAACAGCCAGGCGGCAGACAATGTACCGCCCACCCTATCACAACTCACCAATCCGCCACCTTTTCCGGGGCGGGAGCCCCACCGATAAAAACACGGCGGAAACAGACTACGAACGGGAAAACGCTCACCTATACACACTCCACAAGGAAGGTGGACAGCATGGAGCCCGAATTACACATCCTACCGGCTATTGTCTACCTGCTCATCTACCACGAGTACGAACGCCGGCGCAGACGACAACGGTGAGTACTGCACCTACGACACAGGGGAGGGGGAGGAGGAAAGCTTATGGGCACACACATATGCAACCCCCCCCCAACTATCTACACACCAATGCAGAGCACCAAGTCACAGTGACACCACCCAAACCCCCCGGAATAATGCAAAGACATAATTAAAGTGAGAAACAACATTTATGTATATAAGAGGTTCTTTGACGTCATGGTAAAATAGAAATATGAATAGTAAAAAATCAAGTAAGAAAATTACGAAACCGATAAACATTGGCAATAAGTCCTGCACAGTCACCTAAATTTCCACTGTCCGTGGGCCAAAGTGTATCAACACATGGGCAAAGCCCACACAGGAGACCTGAGTCCGTTGGAGAGAACACTGCTGGGGCATCAGATGACAAAACTACAGGCACCACGGGGGGAAGGGAAGGGGGGGCACCTCAGCCACATGAGTCCACGACGCCAGATCCACGAAGGGTCCACCATGCCCACTGTGCCATCCTGGGGAGTGCAAAGCCACAGTCTCACAAGTCTCGACAGTGGGTGTGTTGCCCACTGTACCATCCTGGGGAGTGCAAAGCCACAGTCTCTCAAGTCTCTACAGTGGGTGGATTGCCCACTGTGCCATCCTAGGGAGTGCAAAGCCACAGTCTCACAAGTCACTACAGTGGGTGGATTGCCCACTGTTACATCCTGGGGAGTGCAAAGCCACAGTCCATCAGGTGGATTACAGAGACCACTGGTCGTGGAGGAGGCATGGTGGGCAGAGTGCGTCGTGAAGGCCTGCCCGACACAGAACCGGGACTGCCAATGGGCCAGCGGTGCTTGACAGGAAGGGCCCAGCGGAGCGGTGATTGACAAGAAGGGCCCAGCGGAGCGGTACTTGTGACGGCGGTGCCCAGCGGAGCGGTGCCTGACAGGAAGGGCCCAGCGGAGCGGTGCTTGAGACGGCGTGGCCCAGCGGAGCGGTGCTTGACAGGAAGGGCCCAGCGGAGCAGTGCTTGAGATGAAGGGCCCAGCGGAGCGGTGCTTGAGATGAACGGCCCAGCGGAGCGGTGCTTGAGACGGCGTGACCCAGCGGAGCGGTGCCTGACAGGAAGGGCCCAGCGGAGCGGTGCTTGAGACGGCGTGGCCCAGCGGAGCGGTGCTTGACAGGAAGGGCCCAGCGGAGCAGTGCTTGAGACGGCGTGGCCCTCTCCAGCGGTGTCTTTCTGCACGGTGGGGCCCTCTTCAGCGGTGTCTTTCTGCATGGCAGGGCCCTCTTCAGCGGTGCCTTTCTGCACGGCGGGGCCCTCTTCAGCGGTGTCTTTCTGCACGGCGTGTCCCTCTTCAGCGGTGCTTGTCCAGTCATCCAAGGGAGCCAGACCTGGCCAGGACTCCCTGCTTAGTCGCCCTCCGACCGTGCAGTTGCTGGACCCTTCTGTGACGGAGTCCTGGGCCCGTGGGTGTCCTCCCTCACACCCGGGATGGGGCTTGTGGGGCCTTCCTGGTCCGTGCCCCTGCTGGCTGACTTCTCCGCCCTGCTGCCCTTGCCCTCCTTCGATGAGGCTCTCTGGCCCTTGGCTCCCCTGGATGTTGTGGCAGGTGAGGGCCCAGGACTTTGCTCGTTGGGGGCAGCCGTGTCAGTCTTCTCGCGGCGGCCCCTGATTTTACGGGTCCTCTTTCCAGGGGGGGGGCTGGCTGTTCCCTTGCTGCTGGCCGATGTATCTGTGCTGGGAAAGGGTGGACTCCAAAACCCCTGCACAATGTTGACACTTGAAGCAGGGCTGGTGGTGGCTGAGGTGATCTTGGGACTCTTAGCAGATGGAGGGGGTGGGTCAGGTGGGGCAAAGAGGTTAAGTTTGGAGAGGTAAAGTTTTTTAGGACCAATGTAAAGGGTAGGTGTAGTGGGTATGGGAGTGGAGGAAGAGGATGCGGTTGTAGGAGAGTCAGGTGTGCTGTCTTTGGGTGCAGGTGCTTGTGACGTAGGCTGTCGTGAGGTGGTTGGCTGTTGGGTGGGTGGCTGCCTGCGCTTGTGTGTCTTGGAAGAGGGGGGTGACAGACACAGTGGGAGAGGACACAGGGGACGTGTAAATGGCAGTGGGGGTGGTGACTGCACGTGTGCGGACTGTACTGGAGGGTGTGCTGGTGATGGAAGTACTGGCTGATGGTGGTGTGCATGCAGGTGTGAGTGGAGACGTCACAGGGAGGGAGGAGGGAGACGAGGAGGAGGGGGACACAGGGGTGGTAGTGACTGTTGGCATGTCTGCATTTGGGTGTTGCTTGGGTGAATGCTTGTGTGATCTGTGGTGCTTATGTCTGGATGAGCTGCCCTTGGGTGTTGAGGTGTGTGCAGGCTAGTCTGATGGTGTGGATGTGATAGGCTGAGGAACAGGAGACAGAGACAGGGTGGAGGCAGTTAGAAGAGGGAGGCTGGAAACAGGGACAATGGCTGCCGTCAGTGCTGAGGCCAGAGCATTGAACGATCGTTGATGGGCAGCCTGACCCGAATGAATGCCCTCCAGGTATGCATTGCTCCGATGCACCTCCCTCTCTACCCCCTGGATGGCATTCAAAAGGGTAGACTGCCCAACAATGATGGTCTGTAGGAGGTCAATGACCTCCGCACTGAGGGCAGCAGGGGTAACAGGGGCAGGGCCTGAGGTGCCTGGGGCGAAGGAGATGCCCGCCTTCTTGGGTGAGCGGGCACGGAGCGAAGGCTGAGGGGCTGCTGGGAGGGCGGAGCTGGTGCGCTGGGTGGCGGCTGTACCTGTAGAGGCGGGGGCCCGGATGTTGCCACCACCGCTAGGGAGCTCCCTTCCGAGGACGTGTCGGTGTCGCTGGTGTCACCACGGGTCCCCGTTGTGGTGCTCCCCTCGCCCTCTGTATCACTGGTGACCTCGGTGTCTGTAGCATGGCCCACCCGGGCCTTGTGAGTTGCAGCTCCCTAGTGCTCCGATGCCAATTCTCCTCCGCCTGATGATGCTAATGCACACATGCACAAGAAGACAAAGAAAAAGGGTGGGGGGAGAAATAAAAACAGGTTGAGTGCATGCATTGTCAACACCGTTGGCGGAGAGGACAGACACAGGAGCCTCATGCACTACGCCGCGCAATCGGGGTACACTACTCAGTACTTGTGACTAGGCCAACAGGTCTCTGGACAACATATGCGCACATGGGTGATGCTGGACCATGCCTTGCTGTACTTGCCACCCTACAGAGGTGGGGGGCGGGGGCACAGGGCCATGCCTAAAGGAGGGGACTACACTACAGAAAGCGCCCTGGCCTAATGTCACCCACAGCCCTCCTCCCCCACCCAGGCACCTCCACTGCGCGTACAGATAGCAGTATGTGCTGGTACTCACCCCCTTGTGTCTGCTGTGATGTCCTCAAGCCCATCCAATTCGGGGTAGGCCACCGCCAGGATCTGGGACATCAGGGGGGTCAAGGTACGACTGGCGCCCCTCCTACGTTGGGAGGCCATCCCCAGCAGTGACTCGGCGGTCTTCCTGGTCCCGCGGCGGATGTCCTCCCACCTCTTTCGGCAGTGGGTGCCCCGTCTTGTGTGGAACCCCAGGGCCCGGACTTCCTTGGCGATGGCATGCCAAATGTCGACTTTCTGATGGGCGCTGACCTATTTGACATGTACAGGGTGGGAAAGGAAATTTCAACATTTTTCTGCATGTTAGATGTGATTGCCCCCCCCTCCCCAACCCTGCCATGTGGCACATGCTCTCATCTGTCGTGCCTTGCACTCCTCATTCGCTCCCCACCCCACCATCTTACATCCACCATACACAACCCAGGCATAGGCCATTCAACGTGCACCCAGTGTACTTACCTGTTGGTCTGGAGGACCGTAGAGTAGCGCATACTGGGGTAGGACCCCATCCACAAGTTTCTCCAACTCTTCTGAAGTGAAGGCTGGGGCCCTTTCCACAGTCGCAGCAGCCATTGTCTCTTCCAGACCGAGGTCACAGCAGCACTTGCAGTATAGGTCCTCTCCTGTGGATGATCAGGTCTCGAGTGATTAAGCAGATAGAAAATGGCGGTCACGCCCGCGGCGGTGCGTACCGCGGCGGTGAGTACCGCGACCGCCGGCGCACATCAGCATTGGCTCCTGAGACCCATAGGGTTCAATGTTAACCAATGCTGCTTTGCGCCGCGGTCTTCGACCGCCTACCGCCACGGTGAGCCACGCCAGCGCAGTGACCTCACATCCCACTGTCACACTTCACAGGTCAGGCAGCCGCCATTTCAAGGGCCCACATGGCCTGATTTCCACTGCGTCACACAGGCCGGGGCCTTGCATTGCCACTCATACAAGCCTTTCAATGCATAGCGATTCGTGTACTGTGCAAGCTGTGTGAACGAACCTGAGGGTTGCTTGACTCTGTGCTCCATGTTGTCCTTCCTAGGCACCGTCCGCTGGGACTTGCGAGGAGAAGGATGAATCCTCCCGTGTACCGACCGCTGGTGGACCTGTCGACAATGGAAGAACGACATATTATACTTCGATACCGACTTGACCGAGCCACTATACATGAACTGTGTGCCCAGCTGGAGCCAGACCTGATGTCCCCCATCCGCCAACCCACAGGGATTCCCCCTCTGGTGCAGGTTCTGTCAGTACTCCATTTTTTGGCAAGTGGGTCTTTTCAGACAACAGTGGCCATGTCATCAGGGATGTCTCAGCCTATGTTTTCAAAGGTTTTGTCCAGAGTGTTGTCTGCCCTGATGAAATACATGCGGAGATACATTGTTTTCCCTAAGGAGGGTGATTTGACCACTGTGAAGGGTGATTTCTATGCCCTTGGTCATATCCCCAACATCATTGGTGCCATTGATGGGACCCATGTGGCTTTAGTACCCCCAAAAGACAATGAGCAGGTGTACAGAAATAGAAAAAGTTACCATTCGATGAATGTCCAGGTGGTCTGTTTGGCTGACCAGTACATCTCCCATCTAAATGCCAAGTTCCCTGGGTCAGTGCATGACGCGTATGTCATGCGAAATAGCAGCATCCCTTATGTGATGGAACAGCTACAGAGACACCGTGTGTGGCTAATAGGTGACTCTGGTTACCCCAACCTGCCTTGGCTATTGACCCCAGTGAGGAATCCCCGGACCAGGGCAGAGGAACGGTACAATGAGGCACATGGGCGAACTAGGAGGATTATAGAACGGACCCTCGGGGTCCTGAAGGCCAGGTTTAGGTGCCTGCATATGACAGGGGGATCCCTCATGTACTCACCAAAGAAGGTGTGTCATATCATCGTGGCCTGCTGCATGCTTCACAACCTGGCTTTGCGATGCCAGGTGCCTTTCCTGCAGGAGGGTGGTCCAGATGGTGGTGTTGTAGCAGCTGTGGAGCCTGTGGAGAGTGAAGAGGAGGAAGACGACGGGGACGACACGGACAACAGGGACACAGTTATACAACAGTATTTGCAGTAGCACCCAGGTAAGAATCACCCACGCCATTTTACATTTACTTCTGGCCTCCTGCATCTCTACTTTCTGTGTTTCCCCCCAGTTCCTGTTAACTGATTTGTGACTTTCCCTTTCCTTTTCAGAGCTGTATGACCCACAGCGTGACTTCTGCTTTGTTTGCCCATGGACTAATGCATATTGACACTGGTATGTTCTCATCACAATGTAAATGAACATTATTGCACCGTTATGTGTAATACATTTGTAAAGAATACAAGCAGACTCCTGACATTTGAAGTGCAATTGGTGATTTATTTTAAGTGCTGCGTATAGGTCCGTGATAGTAAAACGGTGATGGGTGGGGGTGGAGTAATGTCCATGGCAGAGTCCAGTTCTCAGTGGCACAGGTGCAATGTCCGTATGCCTGTGGAAGGATGGAGCAGGGGCAGTTCAAGGTTGGACAGGGTGCCAATGTGGGACAGTGGGATGACATCAGGGGGTATCTTAGGCTGGCGGGGGTCTTGGCATCCTGCTCTGTCTTCTTGTGTGATCTCAGGTTCCGCTTGCGGGGTGGTTGATCTTCAGCAGGAGGTGGGGTTCTGGTGGCCTGTCGTGGTGTGGGGGCCTCCTGTCCACTTGCGCCGGCGGAGGTGGTAGGCTGTTCGTCGTCCGGGCTGGTGACAGGGGCCCTTTGGGGTGCCACATGGTCCCGCAATGTGGTGACTATCTGGTTGAGGGCCAGGACGATGGTCCCCATTGCGGTACCGATGTGCCGGAGTTCGTCTCTGAACCCCATGTACCGTTCCTCCTGCTGTGCCTGGATCTCCTGGAACCTGGCCAGTACCGTCGCCATCGTCTCCTGGGAGCAGTGGTATGCTCCCATGATGGTGGTGAGGGCCTCTTGGAGAGTGGGTTCCCTGGGCCGGTCAACCCCCTCTTGCAGAGCAGCCCTCCCAGTTGCCCTGTTTCCCCGGGCCTCTGTCCCCTGGACGGTGTGCCCACTACCACTGCCCCCAGGTCCCTGTTGTTGTTGGAGTGGTGGGTCAGCCTGGGTGCCCTGTAGTGGCAGACACACCGCTGATTGACCTGTCCTGGAGACAGAAGCATGGGCCCGCTGGGTGGGAGCTGTGCTGGTATTCCCAGAGGGGGTTGGGTCTGCTGCGGCCTGTGTCTGTGTGTGGGGAACCGACTGTCCAGAGGTCCCCGATGGTCCGGGCTGGTCATCAGGTTCCAGGTCGACAGAGCTGCTGTCATCACTGTGGGCCTGTTCTGGGGGCGGGATGGACAAATCTGGACCCTCCTGGCCGGTGTGTTGGCGTTCGGGCCCTGCAGGGGTAAAAGAGTATGGTTATTGCTTCTGTGTGTGCCATGGCGTGCGATTTGTGGGTGCCCTTGTCCCCCAGTGCTGGCATTCCCTTGTGGGAGGAATTGTGAGGGTGGTTTGGGGGGGGGAATGGGTTTGTGCAGTGGTCATGCTTGGGTGATGGGTGTCCATGGTTTGTGTTGGCATTCAGGGATTGGTGTTGTGTTGGGTGGGTTGTGCTGGTGAGACATTGGCAGGGAGGAAGTGTGCTGGGGGGTTGGGGGTGAGGTTGGGGGTGCGGGTTGGCATGCTGGTGGTTGGGAGGGTGAAGTATTTGGGATTAGACTTACCAGAGTCCATTCCTCCGCCTACTCCAGCGAGGCCCGCAGGATGCAGGATGTTCAAGACCTCTTGCTCCCATGATGTGAATTCGGGTGGAGTGGGTGGGGGTCCGCCGCCAGTCTTCTGCACAGCGATGTTGTGTCTTGACACCATCGACCGCACCTTCCCCCGTAGGTCGTTCCAGCGCTTTCAGATGTCTTCCCGGTTTCTGGGATGCTGTCCCACAGCGTTGACCCTCTCGACGATCCTTTGCCATAGCTCCGCCTTCCTGGCTATTGTGGTGTGCTGCACCTGTGTGCCGAACAGCTGGGGCTCTACCCTGATTATTTCCTCCACCATCACCCTGAGTTCTTGGTCTGAGAACCTGGGGTGTCTTTGGGGTGCCATGGGGTGGTGTGGGGTGGTGTTTGTGGTGATGAGTGTGGTGTGTGTGGTGGTGTGTGGTGTTTTGTGCGTGGATGTAGTGTGGGTGATGATGTTGTGTTCCTCTGTGTGTTGGGGTTTGCGATTGCTGTGCTCTCTCTCTCTCTCTCTCTCTCTCTCTCGCCTTCTCTCCGAATTTCTAGTAGTGGGGGTTTGTGGGTGATGTGGGTGTGTGTTTTATAGTTGATTGGATGTGTGGGTGTGGTGTGTGTATGTGTATCAGGTGTGTGTATTTCGAATTGTCCAATGTGGCTGTGTTTTGTAATGGTGTGTGTATTTTGACCGCGGCGGTGTGTACCGCCAATGGAATACCGCGGTTGAAAGACCGCCGCGTGGATTCGTGGGTCGTAATGGCATGGGCGTGTTCGTGTTGGCGTGACGGTGGAGGTTTGGTCATCTCCAGTTTATTGCTGACCGCTGATGAGGCGGCCTTCCGTGGATGTCGGGTTTTTGGCGGTTTGGAAGTTGTGGGTCAGAATGACCGTGGCGGTTTACCGTGGCCGCGGCGGTAGAATGGCAGACTTCTGACCGGCGGTAAGAGCCTTTTACCGCCGAGGTCAGAATGACCCCCATGGTTTCCTGAGTGGAGAAAAACTATTAAAACAAGCTAGCCATATTGTGCTTTGAGGCAAATGAATGACATGATTCCCAATCAAATTTAAAAGGTATAACCAAATTAGAAATGCTTTTATTATATTCAGATGTCATCAATTGGTGGTGTGTTATTTAGAATCTCATCTTTTTCAGTGTGATGTCAGTGGAAAGCAGATCTGTGCACAACCATGTTGCAGAAACAGAGCTTTGAGACTAGGATCATCTAAAACACATTAAAGTAAAACTGAAAACATTCTGGGAGATAGTCATGCATTGGTCCAATTCATTAATACGTTTCCATATGGCTATCCCCATGTCAAACATGAGAAAAATCTACTAACTAATTTAGCTGACCTGGCCAGAAATTGTTCTAAAACATAATTCTCGGTAGGGTAAATAAAAATGCCTATTCTCACATCACGGATTCCCTTAAGAAGGCTAATTTTGCCCCTGTGATGGTGGCCCTCCTCATTGCATCAGTCAAGCAGATGAAAAGTATTCCACAGTCAGCTTTTATCAGTGCGATCATATGTTTATTCCTACCAACAATGGTGGGAACCTACTAATGTAAATTTCAGCGTGTATGTTTGGATTGCTTTTTGTTCTAATCTCAGTCATAATTTGTCTTTCCAGACTGCACAAAAAAAACTATATGTTCTGTACACATTTAAAAAAATGCATTTCTGTCTGGAACAAGCAGGCCTAGGCTTTAGGGGGGTTAGTTGAGCACATTACATTAGTTTGCAGTTGGATAAAAGATGGCAGTAATGTATCAGTATAATCATTTTCTTGTACCCCAAATTGCAAATGGACCTTATTGCAGTAATAAAACTTTCAATGCAAAAAGTAATACTTTTCTTTTTCCCCTGTCTAGTCAAATTTAAGGAAGAAGGGGAGACTCAGCTTGACTAAACTATCTGCATGTCCTTCAACATTCTATTGCGTTGCTTGGCAGCTATGGCTGTGACTAGAAGAGCACTCAGTGGTTGTGATATTTTTGTCATCTGGTTAAATCTGACACTCTGATGTTCGTAATTTATTGGATGCAATAACTGAACCTTGCTAAGTCTGAGGGTAAACACCACATTCGAGAGTCAAGAAACATACCACATGAAGGAGATGGAGAAAGGATCACTGGGGAAATGATCAGTGGAGATTACAGTCGTGGAGCACAGTGCTTACATGGTCGAGTCTGAAACATGCTGCCAGCTAAGGTCCCATATTTGACTTCCAGGTCAGAGAAGACAGAGGATTTTAAGATGTTAGTGGCTGCCGAAGAAAGTGTCCGGCAACATTGGTTGTTTTGACTCTTCCTCTTGATGCTCTAGACCCCTCACCTTTGTTGTGTTTCCATTTTATTTATTCCCTCAATGTCCCTTCATTTCTCTCCTCCATATTCCTTGTACTATCGCTTGTTTGTCTTGGTCCGACTTTGTTATTTGACTCTGCTATGTTGCCCGATGCCTGAGTTTCCGCTGTGATTAGGCTTTGGTGACTATGAACCTGCTTTCTGGACTTGGATTTGGATTTCCTCTTTTTGATTTGGTACAAAAATTCTAGCCTGCCAGCAGAGATTTACGCCAATTGACTGTTCACAGTCAATTGTTCACTTTTGCCTTATGGCTAGTTACAAGTGACTTCTTATCTCACACCAGGTAAGCCTCTCTTGACTGTGAGAGGTAGTATGCCTCTGCAATACTGTAAAAACCACCAGGTGATGGGAACAGTTCAGCCGGGTCTGCCAGGTCAGGTCAGGTCCTTGCTGGACCAGAACACAAGCAACCTATGACAGCTGAGTCCCAAAACGGCTGCCAACATTTCTTGGTTGAAGTGTTGGCAGCCAATCTGATATGACCATGGGGACTGTTGGATCCATGGAGGACCAACATCCCCAGATATCTATATTTCATTTTCTTTTAATATCTCTAAAACTACTGAATGGATTTACACCAAATCACAAAAAAGCATGCTTTCTGCGCCATGAGCTAGTTTTCTGCCAAATTTGGTGTAATTCCTTCCTGCGGTTCGGGCTGTAGTCATGTTAAAAGTCCCTCTGGGAAAATGCATGGGGAAAACACATTTTAGGACCCCCCTTTTTCTCTTCTCCCACTTGACGGGTCACCCCAAAACTTTCACGACAGCAGCTGAAGAGACTGTTTTATTAGTTTCAGAAATTTAGTGAAGGATTGTCAAAAGGTGCCAAAATTATTGGCAAAACAAAAAACGCTTTTCCTATGGAAACTTCCCATTGCAATGTCTATGGCGATTTTCCAGTTTTTAGGCAGGGCTACAACCTGAACCACTGAACACAATTACACCAAATTTGACAGAAAGCTAAATCTTGGTCTAGAAAGAGCCCTTTTTGTAATTTTGTGTGAGTACTTTCAGAGGGATTGAAGGGAAAAAAAATATAGGTATCTAGAGATGCAGATAGCTATATTTTTTCCATTTATTATAACACCCTTGGGAAATTGGCGGATCAAGATAATAAAGCAAGGCCCTGATTGGCTGGCTGCAACCTGACAGGAAAGTTGAGACTACCATTTGTTTTGTTGTTTGCCCTATGGGAGGGACAAATATTGTATAAAAACACATAAGGGGTCAGGATACAGGTATTCTAACCCATGGACACATGGAGTGGTCATGGGCAAACTTTGACACTATTTAGTTTTTTCTGCCAATCTGGAGATCCACCGTAGACTAATTGTGTCCCCCAGTGTAACTGTGTGATGGATCCGTGGATCCAAAGCAGAATTTTTAAAAAATACACACCCACCCACCAAACTCCTGGTTGGGGTTGTGTGAAATTGAGGGAGTTGGCCACAGAGCCTGGTGTAGGAGGCTGACCTGGTTTGTAGTGGGTACCTAAGGTACTTACACCTTATACCAGGTCCAGTTACCCCTTATTAGTGAAATGTAGGCAGTGTCTAGAAGCCAGAAGTAGCTGTACGCAGAGCAGCCAAGGCTGAACTAGGAGACCTGCAAAGCTCTTGCAATACCACTGTAGTCACAGAGTACTCACACACATGAAAGACAATACTCAGTGTTACCAAAAATAAAGGTACTTTATTTTAGTGACACAATACCAAAAATACTTTGGGGACTATACTTACTTAGGAGGTAAGTAAATTACACAATGTGTACACTAGTAACCAAAAAAAGGGAAGTAGACAATCAGAAAATAATGCAAATAGAGAAAATCACCATAGGTTGCAATGGGCCTAGGAGGAACACAAACCATATAATAAAATAGTAGAATGCGAAATTTGGTTTCCCACCTAGGCAAGTATAGTGTGTAGAGGAGCACTAGGAGTGTAAGAAAACACCAAAGGTAAGTAAAATACCCCAACCCAGAGCCCAGGAAAGCAGGAGTAGAACACAGCAAGTTTCTTAAAACACGCTAGAAGTCATGGTAGAAGATAGTGCAAGAACCAGAAGAGACTACAAGACATCAATGAGGGATTCCTGGACCTGAAGACCTGTGGAAGAAGGAGACCAAGTCCAAGAAGCACTGAAGAGCCCAGGGAGAACAGGAGCCCCTGCTAACCCGGATGAAGGTGCAAAAGGAGAACCACTGGTGAGAAGACAAAGAAAGTGTTGCACCAAAGAAGGTAGATGCAGGTTCCTGGTTGGTGCAGAAGATGTCCCACCCCAGATGGATGAATGCAGTCTGGTTTGCATCACTGGGTTCCACCAACAAGCCTTGGTAAATACAAAACATGCATTTCACAAAAAATGGTGCGGCCCAGGACGGGCCAAGTCAACTCTACCCAGAGGTGGGAGACAGAGGGGGCTCTCAACAACTCAGAGAGCCATCAGAAGACCAGGCAGCATGCACAGGAGTCCCACAGCATGTGGACAAAGGAGTTGCAAATGGTGGTCATTACAGCACTACAGAAAAGGGGTTCCACGACACTGGACAACAACTCGGGCAGCTGAGCATCACAGGATAGAGTGCTGGGGACTTGGGCTAAGCTATGCACAAAGGAATTCTTGGAAAAGCAAACAGAAGCAAACAGAAATGCAAAAAACGTGATGCATAGGGGTACTGTCTGGCACGGGAAGGCAAGCTCTTACCTTCACCAAATTTGGACAGATGGGCCTTTGGACAGTCAGAGTCACTTTAGTCCACCACCTATGTTCCAGGATCCACATTTGTTGTCAGGAGAGGGGACCCAGAGTACTGATCGTCACTGCAGAGAGGTGCCTGCTGAAGAAGGGAAGTGACACTGTCACTCCACTGGCTATTCCCTTGGTTCTTCTGGTGCAGGATGAAGATAGGCGGTCCTCAGAGTGCGAACAACCTGAAACTGTTGCAGTTGCTTACAGGAGCTGAAGTTACAAGGTTGCAGAAGTTGTCTTCGCTTCTTTGTTTCAGTTTTATAGAGTTTCTGGAGCAGTCAGAGGTTGATCCGGCGGTAGAAGATGATGTAGAGAATGCAGAGGATTCCTTCTGGAGTCTTGCAATCTGAATTTGAGGAAACACCCACAGGAGAGACCCTAAATATCCGTCAGAGGGAGAATTGGTCACCTAACCAGATATGGACCTATCAGGAGGGGTCTCTGACGTCACCTGCTGGCACTGGCCACTCAGATGCTCCCAACACCTTGGAATCCAAGATGACAAAACCCAGGGACACTCTGGAGGAGCTGTGGGCACCACCCATGGGGTAGTGATGGACAGGGGAGTGGTCACTCCCCTTTCCTTTGTCCAGTTTTATGCCAGAGCAGGGACTGGGGGTCCCTGAGCTGGTGCAGACTGGATTATGCAAGGAGGGCACCATCTGTGTCCTTCAAGGCATTTCCAGAGGCTCTGGTAGGATACCCCTCCCATGCCTGTAACACATATTTCCAAAGGGAGAGGGTGTAACATCCCTCTCCAAAAGGAAATGCATTGTTCTGCCTTCCTGGGATTGAGTTACTCAAGCCCAGGAGGGCAGATCCTGTCTGTGAGGTGGCAGCAGCTGGGGCTGAAGTGAAAACCTTCGGAAGGCTGGTATGGTGGTACTGAGGGTCCATGGTTGAGCCCCCAGGGTGCATGGAATTGGACCACCAATACCAGAATCAGTATTGCGATACAATTCCCAGTTCTTAGACAACTTACATGGCTATATTCAGAGTTACCATTGTGAGGCTACATATATGTATTGATCTAAATATAGTGCACATTTATAATGGCATCCCTGCACTCCCAAAGTCTGGGAAAATGGGCCTGGATGATGTGGGGGCAACTCTGCTTGCACAGGGGTGCCCTCACACACAGGAACTATGCACCTAGCCTTCAGGGTCTGAAGGTTAGACATATAGGTGACTTATAAGTGACCTGGTGCAGTAAAAATGGCTGTGAAATAGTGCTTACAATATTTCACTCAGGCTGCAATGGCAGTCCTGAAGAAGTGTTTGTATGAGCTCCTTACGGGTGGCAAAAGGAATGCTGAAGCCATAAGGATCTCCTGTAACCCCAATGCCCTGGGTACCTAGATACCATATACTAGGGACTTATAAGGGGGGTCCAGCATGCCGATTTGGAACGGAATACTGGGTTACCAGTATATAAGTACAAATTCAGAATCAGAGAGAGCATAAACACTGGAGTTCTGGTTAGCAAGACTCCAGTGACACAGTTAAGCATACTGACAAAAACAGTGAAACAGACTGACAAGTAGACCACAACCTATGAGCACTGGGGTCCTGACTAGCAGGATCCCAGTGACACAGTAAAAACACACTGACAAACACTGACAAAACAGACCAAAGATGGGGGTAACAATGCTAAAAAGAGGCTACTTTCTCAAACCTGGCCACAGGCGGGCATGGGATTGTTTGCATGTGCCAGTGGTTGCATTAATGTATGGTAATTATATGTTGTTTTATGTTGAAAAACATACAAATTCACCGAAAAAAAGCAACTGGAACATTATGGTTAGGTTCCCGTTTTACCCAGACAAAACCAGAGACATTCAGCAGTCATAATTATACTTATAGTTATACTTATCTGAAGAAATTATAACTCAAGCCGTTAAGTAGCCTTCGTCAATAGCTATAGTTTCTTAACATGAGTAGAACTATAAGTATAGCTATATCTGCTGAACTTTTATCATTTTATGTGGGCAAAACCTGAACCATACTATAACATTCCTCTAACCTTTGGTTTTTCAGTGAATATATATATATGTATATATATATATATATATATATATATATATATATATATATATATATATACTCTAGATGTCAAACAAGCATGCTCTCAGGTATTACATTGACAGAACTAACCCTTTACGCAAAGGAAAAAACAGGGAAAGTGATGGATTTGGAGGTGCAAAAGCAGGTTGTACATACTGTTAGAAATGGGGTCTTTGGTTGACAGTCAGGTTACCCCCTGTTCAAGAAAGGACCCTCACTCTAGTCAGGTTAAAAGAGAATCACCCTCAGCTAACCCCTGCTTACCCCCTTGGTAGCTTGGCAGAGCAGTAGGCTTAACTTCAGAGTGCTAGGTGTAAAGTATTTGTACTAACACACACAGTAACTTAATGTAAACACTACAAAATGACACAACACCAGTTTAAAAAAATAGGAAATATTTATCTAAACAAAACAAGACCAAAACGACAAAAATCCATCATACACAAGTCAAGTTATCAATAAAAATGCAAAAAGAGTCTTTAAGTAGTTTTAAACACACACTAGTGCTGCCAGCGTGAAAATGTACCTGGTGCACGTCAAAAATAACCCGCACGGGCGAGTGTGCGTCAAAAAAGGGCTTGCGAGGTGTTGATTCCACTCACGAGCAGGACCGTGTGTCGTTTCTCCCTCCGCCGGGTCGGGCGCGTTGTTTCTTCTCTCCGCATGAGAGCGATGCGTCGATCCGGTCAGCACCCTCGGGTCCGGGCAGGTCTTGCATTGTTTTTCCACGCACGGTGGTACGGGAGTCGGAAATCCAACTGCACGATGATCCGAAAACCCTGCAGCGCAGGTTGTGATCTCCCAGCCTCCGTCAGCGATGCTGCACGTTGTTTCTCCTGCTCTGTGCATCGATTCTTCGGTCACGTTTCCTGCGAGCGTGTTTTTTCAGCCTCAGATCGGAGTTGCGTCAATCTTTTCCCTGCACGTGCTCTGTGTGTGGATTTCCTTGTCTTTAGGCTGCCAGCTTCTCCTTTCAGGGTCCCAGGAACTGGATGGGCACCACAGGGCAGAGTAGGAGTCTCTCCAGAGACTCCTGGTGCTGGCAGAGAGAAGTCTTTGCTGTCCCGGAGACTTCAAACTACATATACTAGATCAAGCCCTTGGAGATTTCTTCTCAAGATAGAAGGCATACAAAGTCCAGTCTTTGCACTCTTACTCTGGCAGAAGCAGCAACTGCAGGATAGCTCCGCAAAGCACAGGCCGGGCTGTTCTTCTTCCTCAGCTATTCAGCTCTTCTCCAGGCAGAGGTTCCTCTTGGTTCCAGAAGGGTTTCTAAAGTCTGTGGTTTTGGGTGCCCTTCTTATACCCAATTTCTCCTTTGAAGTAGGCCTACTTCAAAGTAAATTCTCTTTTGAATGTGAAATCCTGCCTTGCCCAGGCCAGGCCCCAGAAACTCACCAGGTGGTTGGAGACTGCATTGTGTGAGGGCAGGCACAGCCCTTTCAGGTGTGAGTGACAACTCCTCCCCTCCCTCCTAGCACAGATGGCTCATCAGGAGATGAAGGCTACACCCCAGCTCCCTTTGTGTTACTGTCTAGTTTTGCGGTGCAACCAGCCCAACTGTCAAACTGACCCAGACAGGGAATCCACAAACAGGCAGAGTCACAGAAATGGTATAAGCAAGAAAATGCCCACTTTCTAAAAGTGGCGTTTTCAAACACACAATCTTAAAATCAACTTTACTAAAAGATGTATTTTAAAATTGTGAGCTGAGAGACCCCAAACTCCACATGCCCATCCGCTCCCAAGGGGAATCTACACTTTGATCAGATTTAAAGGTAGCCCCCGTTTTAACCTATGAGAGGGACAGGCCTTGCAACAGTGAAAAACGAATTTAGCAATATTTCACTGCCAGGACATATAAAACACATTACTATATGTCCTACTTTAACCATACACTGCAACCTGCCCTTGGGACAACCTAGGGCCTACCTTTGGGGTGTCTGACATGTAAGAAAAGGGAAGGTTTAGGCTTGGCATGTGGGTACACTTGCCAAGTCGAATTTACAGTTAAAACTGCACACACAGACGCTGCAGTGGCAGATCTGAGACATGATTACAGAGCTACTTATGGGGGTGGCACAACCAGTGCTGCAGGCCCACTAGTAGCATTTGATTTACAGGCCCTGGACACCTCTAGTGCACTGTACTAAGGACTTACTAATAAATCAAATATGCCAATCATGGATAAGCCAATTACATACATATTTTGTAAAGGAGCACTTGCACTTTAGCACTGGTTAGCAGTGGTAAAGTGCCCAAAGTAACAAAAACAGTAAAATCAGAGTCCCGCACACATCAACAACCTGGGGAACAGAGGCAAAAAGTTAAGGGAGATCATGCCAAGGATGAAAAGTCTAACATATACAATTTGGATTCTTACTTTTTTTTTAAATAATACCTAGCAAAATGAAAATATTCAAACTTATTTCAAATAGCAACCACATTGAAAACAGGGCATTCGAGTGAACAACAACGTAGAGTCCACATAGGACCTGTGCTGGAAATGATGAAGCAAGGGTCAAGAGAAGAATCATTTAAACATAAAATCTTCTGAATGATGCTGATATGTGTGTGCTTGTGTGTATGTGTGAGACTATGTGTGTGTGGGTGTGTGTGTGTTTATTTTACAGCATGAGTTAATGTGTGTCTACGTATGGCTGTGTGTATGAACATTAGTGCTGGTATTGGGAGCGTTTGCCCTGGTATATTGGTGCTAATGTTTGGCATACTGGGTGGGGGCACACATCCATGATTTGATGGTGTTCATTCTTGGTAAAATTCTAGCCCTGGAATACTGGTGAAACCTTTTGGCATACGTGGGTTACATACTGCTGTTCTTAGCAAGTTGTTGGCATCCTATGCATAATGAAACCCATACCAGGTATTACTTTAGTAATTCCTGGCAAAGTGCCTGATTTAGAGTTTGCTAGACTCTGTCACAAACATGATGAATTTCTCGTCTGCTGTATTGGGATGTCCATAGGAAATAACAGAATCATAAAAAATGGCAACGGAATATCCATCACATTTGTGATGGAGTAACCCCATCCACCAAACTCTAAATAAGTTCCATAGTGTGGGCATCTCTGGGATCAAGGTGGCCACCCTTGATAAAATGCTGGCCGTGAAATGAAGTGGGTAATTACTGGCATATTGTTGGCATCTATTTAATGATGGGGTTATGTTATGTTATCATCACTTTCAGAGCACTCACAGATCAGTTTTTTTTTTAGAGCTAGATAGGAAATAAAAAAAAAAAATGTTTGATGTCACATATACTATTTCGGATAAAACAACTGAAGCAACTACTGTGACGAAAAGCTAAAACACAAGACTTGGAGACTTTCCTGAACTTCTCAATACAGACTGGATCTCAAGCTAATGAGGCAATGTGTTCTAGCCTCTGGCAGCCAGAACTGAAACAATGTGGCAGCCACCAGGGTGTTGCAGATTTGGGGATTGTCAGTAAATTGTCAGAAAAGAGTGCAGTGTTAGAAAGGGCTTAGCTGGGGAATCCTTGGGGCATAAACAGCATGATGGACCGTTCACGGTATTTTTAAACAAAATACACACACACGGATTGTAGGCCAATGGAAGCAATCAAGAAGAGGGAAAACATAACAGTATCAATTAGCACCCAGAAACAGCCACACTGATTGATTCTGACAGATCTAGCTAAGGCTCGATAAAAAAAACAATAAAAGTTATTCCTTGCCCATTGTGTACATCCACAGCATGATTATGCCCATTCTAGGAATAATGATGCCTCCAGCGTACGGTGGCAATTCTTAGCATATTATGGGTGTCTTTTGTAGGAAATTGCAGTACATCAGCGTACAAAGCACAATCTATCTATTGATGGCAGTAGCAAATATGAGTTTGTGGAAACTGCAAATTGGACATTAAGCATTTACTTGCTAAACATAAAATGCTAATGTTTCAGGACATAAATCGCATATTTTGTCTTGATACTGATCAGCTCTTGTTTGTCAGGAAATGTGTTTATTTGATAAATAAAATTGTATCCGATAGCGAAATGTACAGTTTTTTTGTTAAATGACAATCTGGTCGTTTGAAACTAAATGCATGTGTTTTGAAATGTATATATAGCAGTCATTTAACCTCTTAGCTGCTGGGCCTTTTCCCCCTCAGTGCTGAGCCCTTTTTTTGGCTATTTGGGGTGGTTCGCGCTTAGGCCTTCATAACTTTTTGTCCACATAAGCTATCCATGCCAAATTTGCGTCCTTTTTTTCCAACATCCTAGGGATTCTAATGGTACCCAGAGTTTGTGGTTTCCCCTGGAGGAGACCAAGAAATTTAAAAAAATGGGAAAAAAGGGCTGCCGAAGAAGGCTTGTGTTTTTTTCCCTGAAAATGGCATCAACAAAGGGTTTCTGGTGCTAAAATCACCATCTTCCCACCTTTCAGGAACAGGCAGACTTAAATCAGAAAACCACATTTTTCAACACAAATTTGGCATCTTACTGGGACATACCCCATTTTCACTATTTTTGGTGCTTTCAGCCTCCTTCCAGTTAGTGACAGGAATGGGTGTGAAACCAATGCTGGATACCAGAAAGATAAACATTTCTGAAAAGTAGACAAAATTCTGAATTCAGAAAGGGGTCATTTGTGTAGATCCTACAAGGTTTTCCTACAGAAAATAACAGCTGAAACAAAAAAAATATTGAAATTGAGCTGAAAACAACAGCCATTTTTCTTAATGTTTTACTCTGTAACTTTTTCCTGCGATGTCAGATTTTTTAAAGCAATATACTGTTACGTCTGCTGGACTCTTCTGGTTGCAGGGATATATAGGGCTTGTAGGTTCATCAAGAACCCTAGGTACCCAGAGCCAATAAATGAGCTGCACCCTGCAGTTGGTTTTCATTCTATACTGGGTATAGAGCAATTCATTTGCTGAAATATGAAGAGTGAAAAATAGGTATCAAGAAAACCTTCGCATTTCCAAAATGGGCTCAAGATAAGGTTTTGAGGAGCAGTGGTTATTTGCACATCTCTGAATTCCAGGGTGCCCATACTAGCATGTGAATTGCAGGGCATTTCTCAAATAGACGTCTTTTTTACACACTCTCTTATATTTGGAAGGAAAAAATTTAGAGAAAGATAAGGGGCAATAACACTTGTTTTACTATTCTATGTTCCCCCAAGTCTCCCAATAAAAATTATACCTCACTTGTGTGGGTAGGCCTAGCACCCGCGACAGGAAATGCCCCAAAAAAACATGGACACATCCCATTTTTTGACAGAAAACAGAGCTGTTTTTTGCAAAGTGCCTACCTGTAGGTTTTGGCCTCTAGCTCAGCCGGCACCTAGGGAAACCTACCAAACCTGTGCATTTTTGACAACTAGAGACCTAGGGGAATCCAAGATGGGGTGACTTGTGGAGCTCTGACCAGGTTCTGTTACCCAGAATCCTTTGCAAACCTCAAAATGTGGCTAAAAAAACAAATTTTCCTCACATTTCGGTGACAGAAAGTTCTGGAATCTGAGTGGAGCCACAAACTTTCTTCCACCCAGCGTTCCCCCAAGTCTCCCGATAAAAATGACACCTCACTTGTGTGGGAAGGCCTAGCGCCCGTGACAGGAAATGCCCCAAAACACAACATGGACACATCCCATTTTTTGACAGAAAGCAGAACTGTTTTTTGCAAAGTGCCTACCTGTAGATTTTGGCCTCTAGCTCAGCCGGCACCTAGGGAAAACTACCAACCCTGTGCATGTTTGAAAACTAGAGACCTAGGGGAATCCAAGATGGGGTGACTTGTGTGGCTCTGACCAGGTTCTGTTACCCAGAATCCTTTGCAAACCTCAAAATGTGGCTAAAAAAACACGTTTTCCTCACATTTCGGTGACAGAAAGTTCTGAAATCTGAGAGGAGCCACAAATTTCCTTCCACCCAGCGTTCCCCAAAGTCTCCCAATAAAAATGATACCTCACTTGTGTGGGTAGGCCTAGCGCCCGCGACAGGAAGTGCCCCAAAACACAACGTGGACACATCCCATTTTTTGACAGAAAACAGAGCTGTTTTTTGCAAAGTGCCTACCTGTAGATTTCGGCCTCTAGCTCAGCCGGCACCTAGGGAAACCTACCAACCCTGTGAATTTTTTAAAACTAGAGACCTAGGGGAATCCAAGATGGGATGACTTGTGGGGCTCTCACCAGGTTCTGTTACCCAGAATCCTTTGGAAACCTGAAAATGTGGCTAAAAAAACACGTTTTCCTCAAATTTCGGTGACAGAAAGTTCTGGAATATGAGGGGAGCCACAAATTTCCTTCCACCCAGCGTTCCCCCAAGTCTCCCGATAAAAATGATACCTCACTTGTGTGGGAAGGCCTAGCGCCCGTGACAGGAAATGCCCCAAAACACAACATGGACACATCCCATTTTTTGACAGAAAACAGAGCTGTTTTTTGCAAAGTGCCTACCTGTAGATTTTGGCCTCTAGCTCAGCCGGCACCTAGGGAAAACTACCAACCCTGTGCATGTTTGAAAACTAGAGACCTAGGGGAATCCAAGATGGGGTGACTTGTGGGGCTCTGACCAGGTTCTGTTACCCAGAATCCTTTGCAAACCTCAAAATGTGGCTAAAAAAACACATTTTCCTCACATTTCGGTAATAGAAAGTTCTGGAATCTGAGAGGAGCCACAAATTTCCTTCCACCCAGCGTTCCCCCAAGTCTCCCGATAAAAATGATACCTCACTGGTGTGGGTAGGCCTAGCGCCCGCGACAGGAAATGCCCCAAAACACAACGTGGACACATCACATTTTTTCATAGAAAACAGTGCCTTACCTGTGGATTTTGGCCTCTAGCTCTGCCGGCAGCTGGGGAAACCTAGCAAACCAGCTCATTTTTGAAAACTAGAAACCCAGGGGAATCCAATATGGGGTGACTTGTGGGGCTCTGACCAGGTTCTGTTACCCAGAATTCTTTGCAAACATCAAAATTTGGCCAAAAAAACACTTTTTCCTCTCATTTCGGTGACAGAAAGTTCTGGAATCTGAGAGGAGCCACAAATTTCCTTCCACCCAGCATTCCCCCAAGTCTCACAATAAAAATTGTACCTCACTTGTGTGGGTAGGCCTGGTGCCCGCGACAGGAAAAGACCACACAACGGTCAATGTTGGTCCTTACATGAGGCAGCTGTTGACCCTGGGGTGATCCATTCCTGACTCACGCACTAGGTGTAGGCACTCAAGTGGGGTAGTGTTTTTATCAGGACAGGTGAGGAATCACTGGGTGGTAGGAATTTTGTGGATCCCAGCATATTCCTGTAGTTTGTGTGACAGAAATGCGAGAAAAATAGAGTTTTTATTCAACATTTCAGCTTTGCAGGGTATTTGGGTAAGAAAACTTTGGGGAATCCACATAAGTCACACTTCGGTGGACTCCCCCGAATGTCTAGTTTCCAGAAATGTTTGGGTTTAGTGTGTTTCTCTATATGGCCGCCGAACCCAGGAGCAAAAACACAGGTGCCTGCCTTACAAAAACAGTTTGTTTTGCGATGGATAATTTTGATGTCTCCACAATACGATTTAGGCGGTGGAATTTGGGGCTGAACTAAATTGGGGAGCTCCCAAGAGAGCACTCTCTCTCTCTCTCTGTTTGCCGCCGCATTCACCTGCTTTCTGGGTTGGGCTTACCCACTATTACCCAGTTGCACAGACTGCTTGCGAAGAGACAGCAGGACTGTCCTCATCACCTGCCTCAAAATGTACTGGAAGAGGAGTTTTCGAATGGGACTCCTCTGACTGAAATATCACTCCCAGAGTCTGCGCCATTGTCCTATCCCTCAGATGCTGTCTCAGTCTCTGATGTCTCAGTCTCTGATTCTATGTCAGAGCTGTCCTCTATAACCCGAGTGATGGCAGCAGTCATCTATCAAGATGCCATCTCTGCTATTGGCTAAACTGTTGCTCTAAAACACTAGCCTAATTAGACAGTCACAAAATTGATGGTGTGTGTAAGATACATGCAACAGTAGAGGCCACCTTACCTGCGCTTCTTCCTTCAATCAGCACGTTCTTTCAAGACACTCAAAAAACACCTTGTCACATACCATTCGTCACAGTCTTTTAGCACCTCCTGCGCCCAGTCCAACAATCATTATTGGTGCTCCCACTCCCTCCTCCTCGGATTCCCTCCTTACCACCCAGCAAAAGTGCCCTTCATCTCTCCATAGCCGCCCTCCACCCCGCACATACATTTCGTTTGTTTTATAGCGCAGGTAATGGCTGACTTTACTAATATACTCAGCTATTTACATAAATACAGATTTGCTCTTTGCAGTAGGCATATACACCTTCTGCGCTTCTTTATGGCACAAAAACTGCCACTAGACAAGTCTGACCCTTTTGTAGCAGAAACATAATCACAATACTTACTTGACTTTTTTATTGCTGCCTAAAAGCTACAGTTGAAAAGCGCCAGTTGAAGTATGTGCATTGCTTTGAAGACGCAAGCTGCAACTGCAAGACAACTGGTGGCAAATATATATATATATATATATATATATATATATATATATCACTTTTATATGTGGGTCTGGTTTTCCTGGGGGCTGATTGCAGACCCCAGGGAAACCACACACGTATTGACAAAAGTGATATATATATATATATATAGATCTATCTCTATATATATATCTATCCACATAGATATATCTATAGATAGATCTATATATATATATGTATATATATATATACATATATCTATAGATATATCCATATAGATAGATATATCTACATAGAAATATCTATATAGATATATAGATATATATATTTGTTTAGTTGTTGTATGGTTTCCTTGGGGGCCAAAATGGCCCCCAGGGAAACCCTACAACAACTAAAAAAAAATATTGCCCCCACAGGGGGTCGCCCTGCCCACGGGCTACCCCCTGTCCATTTATTTTCTTTTTGTTTGTTTAAAAATATATATATATATTTTGCCCCTGGGGGGAACAGCTGCGATTGGGGGCCAGGAAACACTTTCAGAAAGGCCTCATAAGAAAGGGGAGGATCTCCCCTTTCTTACGAGGCCTTCCCGAACGTGGGGAAGGCTGTTTTCCCCATTGGAGCAGCAAGCGGCCGCAAGGCTGCTTCCTGCTCCGATGGGGAAATCAACATTGTTACGTCAGCGGACCTCACAAAGGGGCGGGGGGAGTCACGGAAGAGCTTCCGTGTCTACCTGGGACTAAAATAAAAATAAAAAAATCCTCGGGTGCGACGCACCCAAGGATTTATTAACCCCCTCCCTGGTGTCGGCCACTGGTCGTGGCCGACACCAGGGAGGTAGTGCGGGGGGTTAAGTGAAGCTGTAATGTGTAGGTTTATTTACCTTTCTGGCTATCCAAGTCTGCAAGATTTCCATGACCTGAGCAACTCCGGTGATGCATAATCATTCAAAATCTGTTTAGCTTCCATATGTTGTCTGGGATTGCAAGATATGTGTATTTTTCCACCTTCCATCTTCCAATGAGATTCACAGTCTTACCATGTGATTGAAAATCTCCTTGGACGAATCATGCTAGAAAACATAAAGTAAGTAAAATGTAGACATGTCTACAGATATCATTGTCAGAGATAGGCCATATGAAATTGTATTTTCTGAATTGCCGGTATTACCAATGGAATTTTGACGTTTTAAGTTGAATAATTTTTGCAAAAATGAGCTGGTGTGGATGGGCTGCTACACTTCAGGCGTAGGTCAAACGTCTTTGCCCAGTAAAAAATAGTGGAACATTTCATAAATGCATTTTCAAAAACGATGTCCTTGTCACAACTTTATGTGAAAATTGTGCTGAAAATCACTATTTGACTTGTTTTTTCAAACCTTTCCCACAGGAAAAACCTCGCCAAATTTCCCTCAAGGAGGTCATGTTCACTAGCTTCACTCTCTACAAATCAAGGTCGGTTTTATGCCCCAGCACTCTGAAAGATTACCAGTTCACAATAATTTTGCTTGATAGCTGCCCCACTCTGAGCATGTCATTGAATGCTCATGTTATGTGTATTTGTACAGTGCACAACTCACTGAGAAGGTATCCTTGTATCCTGTTGCTAAAGCAGGAGCTGAATAGCCTAAGCCATGGTCAGGATTAGGTAAAGCGCCAGGTCTTCAATTTTTTGCAGATTTTAAGAATTAAGGAGGAGGCTCTGGTGAACAGGGACAGATTGCTCCAGGCTCTACGATGGAGTTAGGAGAATGTATGACTGTGGGGTGCATGTGTGTGAGTAGGAGCCTGGCTGAGCCAAGTGAGGTGTCTGGTAGGTTTGTAGCTTCCTAGGGTGAGATATGTAAAGTATGTGGTTTGACCTGGCCATTTCATATATGAAGATATTTAGTTGGTTAATGCACTCCAGGGTAAATAATGTTTACGTCTAGCACAACATAACACTAAATTTACATAGTGTGAGCTTCACGCTAATGGTATTACTGTTTCACCTCATGCTGGTCACTCTTTGGTATAAAATTCTGCCTTCCAGCAAGTGCCTCCATAGGAATGCATAAGGGATTGTTTCACATCTGAAAGCGCACTCATCCATTACACAGTTTCTCACATTCAAAACTTTATGTCGTATTCTATATAGGAAGCAATCATTTTCCTACTTTTTCCTTGAATTGGCAAATTCGATTAGGCAGACTTTATTGTGATTAAATAAGCACATGCAATACATGTGAACAACATCTGTAAATGTGTGGGGTTACGAGTGTTGGCACCTTTAAGCCATGCCTATTGGCTGTGTCGATCCATGCTACTTAAACGACAAAGGCTCGAATGTGAAGCTTTGCTTACATCAGTAAGGGTATCCTGCATTCTTTGCCGAGAGACTGTAGTATAATGGTGAAACAATGAGTCGCAAGGAGGAAACTCTAGAAACTGGATCACACTGTCTGTCACATGGGCAGAACTAGTCGTTACAGTTTACCGCACGTGGTGATACATAATGGTTTTCAATCATTTTTAGTAACAAGAGGTCAATAGCACGATTAAAGTAGTTGGTGCTTGATTACAGGAACTGCTCTCGTGCAGCTTCGCACCGCCATTTTGAGTTTCTACGAGTTGCACTTTAGCCAGTGAAATTGACCAAAGACATGTAAACCAAAAAGGGTAGTGCAAAAACGTTGTAGCGCACGCTAATCGATGCCAAGTGCAAATTTTCACTTTCTCTGCGATGCCAATATGTTTTTGAAATCGTTCAAAACACTTTTGCAATCTAAATAAAACGTACCTTCCGGCAATTAAGAAAAAACGTCTTCACTGGTGGGCCACAACTGTATTGAGCTAGAAAAAATAAAGCTTGCCTAACTATGTGCATTCGAAGGCATAGTTAGTACTATGAAGTTTGGTGTACAACAGATGCATTGGTCCATAATTTTTGATGATGCATATGGCGAATAAACAGCTCACGTACACTAACTCTAGTAACGCACTCTCTTGTAATATCGATGCCAGCATCTGGCAGTCAACTGACAGCTGTTTAACAGATGTGGCAATTAGCAAGCCGTATGGCCACGCTGTTCAATTATTACACAAGGCTTTCCCCAGCAAAATCGGACCGAGTGCTTACTTTCTGTTGCTTTACTCTTGTCGAGTTCACGTTAAATGCGCATTTTCGGCATTTTATTTTATCTACTGTCTCAAAGCTGTTATGTTTTTTAGTTGATGGTTCGTCGAAGATTTAAAGAAATTCAACATTTAAACAAAAGCCATATTATTTCAGCTGTGCAGCAGATACTTCAATTACACTCCCTAATGGACAATTGAGAGATGAAAAGGCGGTTCTATTATGTGGGAATTCAATGAACAGTTTTTAATTAGGTTCAGCGTATGAAAGAGAAACAGAAAGACATTTTACCTTGATGCGAACATCACTGCGACGGATGAGAGGAGTCCCGCGTTTTTATTATACAGAAGAGATACGTATAACGATGCGCATTTAAATTATGGAACAGGTCACTCTCTGCCAGCTGAAAGAAATATCAATGATAGAATTAGGTAGATTATGCAGCAAAGCGTCTGCTACTAATTTATAAAGTATTCCTGCCATCAATGAGAACAAAAGGATAGCTTAAAGGGCGCAAAATCAACATTTGAAGGTAGTTCTTCGCAGCTTTTAGGATACTTCCATGGTCATTAATCGAATTCAAATGTTTGTCTTTTGTGGGTAACGTCTTCTCACAAAAACACTTAATTGCCCTGCATAATGAGTGAAGTTTGAAGTGCCAAATGCAACTTCCCGAACCTTTCAAATTAAAGTAATCCCTATAAAATAATAGTTACTTTTATAGGCTCCGTTTCATAAATGTCAATTATGTCACTTTTTACAGGTGCAAATCATACTGCTAGAGAGATCTAATACATTTAATTCGCGATCATGTACGTGAAATGCTATAAATGCTTCTGAAAACGACTTAACATAATAAAGGGAATTATAATTTGTGGGTGGCAATAGAATAATTTACTTGGATCACGCTTTTTCCATTTTAATGCATGCTAGTACTATGATTAACCCTTTCCAAGATCCGCTCTGTGTTAGGTTTATAATTGCCTGAAGCCTGGCTGGATGGGGCTCTGTTCAAAGAGAAGTTTCTGATAAAATGTGGAGGTTGGGGTTATACAGAAGTTAAGTCCATACTGATGATGGTTTTCCAAAGTACTGTTTTACCTGCAAGCCCCTCATTTTATGCGCACAAATTGGAATTTATGATAACTTTTACTCCGTGGTGGTCATTGAAAGCACACCTCGTTTACTTCCTCCTCCAGCTGTGCCCCTAAGAGCACTACACTGTGACACACATAGAAGGTAAGAGGAATGTCTTGAGAGCTGAAGGGTGAAGGCCACCAGGCGAGAAAGGCATGTGACAGCTCCATATCGAGTTCTGAAGCTGTTGCTTAGATCCTTAGGGACTCCCCGAGGGCTGCCTGGGATTGCTGCAGATAGCAGAGAGTAGAGTGGGTAGACAAGAGTTCTTCGGAGATGAGGAGTTTGTGGTGTCGAATCCCCGTGGAGCATACCGCCTGTCCGCTATGTGATCACTATATTTTCAGTATTTTGTCTGGCCTTTTACAAACTGGACAGCCCATCTGTTGTGTTTGTGCTGCAGGGAGGCTCTTTCCTCTCTGCAGTGATAAAGTCACTGACCTTATATGTTGCCTTGTCTGAGGCTGTCAGTGGAGCTAGCTTTATTGGAGACTACACTGTCCAATCAGTTGTAATTCTTGTGAGAGTCCCACCCCATCTTCATGATCACTTGCCACAGGTGATGGATTTCTTTTTAGCCCAGTGAAAGTTCTTAGAGACAGTATACTTTCATAGAACTTTTAGCCTACCCACTGCTAGGCTGTTTAGAGAAACATAGTCCTTTTTATATGCCCTAAGTCTGCTGCATAACATTTCCATCGTTTACTTGGGACCAACCAGCATTCTCCATCAGTAGCATGGAAGACATCCACTACAATGGACGATCTCATTAGCTGCTGACTGTTTAAAATGGAATTCCCACTGGAAAGACAAAGTCTATGTCAGCAGTGTATGCTTTCTTTCAGCCGCAATACTCTCAGGGACATTCATCTTAAAGTTTGGCAGGACCAAGGATCTTTTAAGAAGCTGGGCTCCATTTGAGGTAAAGCGTCAACTAAAGTAGTGCTGCAGACCTTTTGGCATCCTTTAAGTAACCTAATTTTTATCTTCCCGCTTTTCAGGTCCTTTAAAGAAGCAAAATTGCAATTGCGGTGTAGCACCCCATGTCTGTTGTATTACCAGCCCAGTAATGTTTATGTGGCCAACCAATGCATTGCGGCTTGGGGCTATTAGCTTATAGTGGACAAGCTCATTGGTTATTTACTGTTTTAAAGATAGGTACTTGTTGAAGAGTTGTGACAGATCACTTTATAGCACCATATATATACGTTCAGCTGAGTGACTTTGTGGACCTTTTATCTTACAATTTACAGTATCATTTAAAGAAGTAGGGTCCTTTTCAAGGTGAAGCAGCATTTCCTGCTCCACTATAGCTTAGTGGTGTTTCAGGATTCAACTAGCATAGCAAAGTTGCATTGCAGGAGGAGTTCCGTGCAATGGACATTCTTATTGGAGGCTGACTGATTAAAAGAAAGAAGACCAAATGTGGGTCCTGTGCTCGCTGTGCCACAGGATTCAGACTCCATTGCTTTGTTGAGGCCCAGGTAGGCCAAAACCAGCCTGGAGATACTTACATTTTAGTGTGAAGGGAACATGACCTGGCACTTTGGACTTGACTACTCCTTTAAGGACAGGACTAACAGGACTTGAATATGTCCGGCCTCTGCCAAAAGTGACACAGTGGATAAAAAGCAGTGACTGCAATCCATCCATGACAATTTGCCTCTGGTTAAGATTAGTTGTTATTTTATATATAATAACATACAGGGCACTTCTCCTATTTTAAGTCTAAAGAGAGAGCAACAAAAGAATTGGAATAGCAATCTTCACAATTATAAATTAAAAAATAAATCACAATATCTTTAGTCAGTGATGTTGCCTCCATTGAAGGTAAACACTGATCCTTTGTTGGAATAAGTTATCATGGAGCAAACACACTGTTGTTATTGTGAACTTATGGCAAATATGTTATGCCCCTGAGGAGGAGCCTGGCAGTGTTCAACAAGGTGTAACTGCAGCACTAGAATCCACTTCTTTTACAAGGTGATCTTGAAGAAAAATGAAAAAAGTGGAAAAAGTCCTGTAAAATCTAGGTGTGGGTGAACAACTCTGCTCTGCCGGCAGAGTTCGTGGAATTCATGAACTCTGCTCTACACATGTAACACAGAGTTCCCACTAAATTCTACCATCTGGTGCATGGAAGATTTTGTATTCATTTGCGTGTGCAACAGTTGTTTAGGCATGTGCTGGTGAGCGCGGCGAGATTTGCAGGCCACTCTTAAATGCATCTGAGATTTACTGACCGCTCACGTGGCTTCCAGTCACCACTGAGCCTTCCAACTACATTTTCGTGATGCCTGAGAGTGGCTTCTTTTCGAGCAGATTTTCTACTCGAGAAACAGCTACATCTACTCAAAAAGGTGTTTTTGAGTGAATATTTTACTCAAACGGACCGTTCGGATTGTTTTTCAGTGCAAAACGCATTTTTAATATTTTACTTGTTTTATTTAGATAGGAAGGGAGTTCCCAGAGACTCTAACTTCCCGTCCCTGTCCAACAGGCTTCTCCCAGTGCTTTGTCAGAACTTTGTTTTTGTGATATCACAAGTAAGTTGAAAAACTTTGTACGCAGTTGTTGTTTATTTGATAGAGGGCATGCGCTAGTATTTATTTATATTATTTTAAATTTGATTGTGGTGGGTGGCTTGGAGTTTCAGTAGAGGACAACATTTTTTTGCGTTATTTGTTTATCTTTTGTAAGTGTAAAAGGTTGCAGAGTTCAATACATTTTCTCCATGTTAAATTTGCGCTATTCATTTATTTTACTATGTGGATTAGTCTGCCTGTGCGTCATCCAGCCAGTGCTAGTCAGGGGTATATGAAACAACTGCTTCTTTGGTATATCTTGTTTTGGAACATAATTTAGCCCATGAATTAAAAACATGGGATTTTATTTTGCATTTCACGTTTTGTTCTGCAAAAAGTGTATGTTGCTATGGTAATATTTGATGCCTTGGGAAGATGTGTACTGTGTTGTCAAATTTGTATAGGTCACTTAATTTTTGTTTTTGGCATTGCAGAATTAGTGGTAGTGTTTTCCTCATTGTTGTTACCATGCCTCCTTTGTCTGGTCAGTGTACGTGTTTGCCATATGCCACCATTTGTCTTTTGTTTGTTCTCTATGGCATTTTGTGTAGTCATTGTTCATAGACCTGCATGTGTTCTTTTGTTATCCATCCCTCCTTGTTTGTTGTTTAACCATGTCCTTGGTAGCTATTTTGTCTAGCCAGTCAGTGTTCTTTTGCCATAAGTCTGTGTTCTCTGATGAATCCTTTCTTTTTTTTTTTTTTTTTACCATGTGGCCGGTAGCCATTTTGTGCAGCCAGATAGTGTGTTTTTCCCAATGACCTGCATGTATTCTTTGCTGTCCATGTCTCCTTGCTTGTTGTTTGACCATGTGGCCAGTGGCCATTTTGTTTAAACAATCAGTGTGCTTTTTCCATAGGCCTGCATGTGTTCCATAGTCCATGCGTCCTTGCTTGTTGTTTAACCATGTGGTCGGGCCATTTTATGTAGGCAGTTAGCATGTTATTACCATGTGCCTACATTTGTTTGTGTACCAATGCCTCCTTACATGCTGTTGTTCAAGTTGTTTGACCATGTAGCCAGTGACCATTTTATGCAGCCAGCCAGTTTGCTTTGCTTTTGCCATAGACCTGCATGTGTCCTTTGTTCTCCAGTGCCTCCTTTCTTGCTATTGGTGATGATTGACTAGTGGCCATTCTGTGCAGCCAGCCACTGTGCTTTGCTCTTGCTATAGGTCTGCGTGTATTTGCCTCTGTTGCCAGCTGGCATTATGTGCAGCCAGCCAGTGTGCTTTTGCCATAGGCCTGCATGTACTCTTCTTTGTTGTCCATGCCTCCTTGCTTGTTGTTTGATTATGTGGCCGGCTGCCATTTTTGTATAGGCAGTCAGTGTGCTTTTTCCGTAGGCCTACATGTGTTCTTTCATATCAGTTTAATTAATATGCTTGAGGAACATTGTAGTATATGTATGAACAATATTTAATAATGCATTTTTTTCCATTTTTCACCTGCACCTCCTTGCTTCCTAAATCCCACTGGGTTGCTCATAGTCCCCTAGTATACCAGCAATTATTTTATTTATTTATGTATTTATTTTTCTATCTATTTATTTATTTTAATTGTTTATTTATTCCATTTAAAAAAAAAAAAATTGTTGTGTCTTATTTTTTACATTGTTTACATTTATTTGTACTTATTAAAAAATGTACCCTCCATCCACCCCCTTCCTGCCGTGGGCACCTGGCCCACACTAACATTTATTTTTTAATTATTATTCAATTTTTCCCTGGATCACATGTCTGCCATATGTGCACACCAGCATTCATTTTTAAAGATTAATTTTCCCTTCGATCCCCCTGCCTGCTACCTTAGATTCACCTAATGAAAAAAGTTACATCTGTTTGTTGTTATCCTGATTGAAAATGAAATATTGTGTTATGGTGGTGTGGTTTGACTTAAATGGATGCATTAAATTACATTGTCTGTACTATGAATAATTAAAAGAAACCTGCAAAAGTTCATGTTTCACTAAATGCTTTTCTTTCATGTTTGCTTTTAGGTACACAAGGCCCACAGAGTACTGCCAGACAGAAGACCGACATAAAGTGACATGATCACAATGTAACATGAGTCCTCCAATCACTTCTGCTTGTGCAGCTAAGTGCCACTGCCAAACGACAGAGTTTCAAGATGGCTCTTAAGAAAGGTGCTGCCAAGAAAGTGGCCAGTGAGGGGGAGTAGAAGAAGCAGATTTCCACCACTGACGTGCTGCTGCAAAACTTTTTCAGGAAATGTGTGCCTGCCTCACCATCATCCAGTCAACAAGCTGGGAGCAGCATTCCTGCATCAATGGCACCACCCCAACCTAAGCCCAAAGCCTTGTCCCTGAGCGAGGCAGCCACTGCAATCATGGCTACAAGCAGTGAGTCTGAATTGGATTTTTCTGAGCTGCAAACTAGAACCTAATCGTCACAGGAAACTGAGCAAATGTGACAAAGGAGGAGCCACAGCCAGCAATAGTAGGAGTAGGACAGGAGGTTCTGATGCACACTATGGTACTGGAGGTTAAACGTCCCGTATGAAAAAAACATCATGCAATCTGGTGGGATAAACACATAATTTTTTTTGCTGCAGGTGGTTGTGTTGATGAGAGAGGGGAATTAGCTCTGATCAGGATGGGAGGTGAAGGTGAAAAGCAAGAAAAGAGTGACAGCTTCATGCAAAGCATCCCTGTCCCCAGCAGTGCACCAGTGTCACCCACCTCAGTCCCCTCAATAGCGCAAAAGTCAGATGGAGACACCAGCACATACCGTGACTGCCCCAAGGCGCACATTGAGTCTACCACCTTATAGTTCTCGGAAATCGCCTAGGTCAGTGGCACCAGAAAAAAAAAACATCCAGGCTACCATTACGGGCATGTTTAGGCAGGAGGGTCCCTTGAACACACCTACCCTATGGCACATTTGTACAATGGAAAGCTAGCTAAAATCTTAGCAATGGACCACCACCCTTCTTCTCTTATGGAAGGAGAGGGATTTTTAGAATTTGTGTCAGCCGTCTGTTGAAAATGGAAGGTTCCCAGTCAGACCTATAGTGCCAGAGTTGCTGTTCCAGTGCTCCATCATGATGCACTGCAATTGGTTGGACAAGGTTTTCAGCAGAGTGCTGTTCACACTATCTACCTGATGACAGACATGTGGACCAGTGTCAAGCATCTGATTACATATGTATCACTGCATGCTGGATCTCTTTTGTGGGGGTTAGGCAACAACTATCCACAAGTTTCAGTGCTGAAGAAACATTTAAGGGTGTTCAGCGGCATGCAACAATTTCCATGTTCACCATGAAGAAATCTCATACAGCTGCAAACATCTTTGAAGACTTTAACAGCAGGGTGTTTTTATGGCTGTGACCCAGAGGCCTCAGAACTGTGCTTCTTGTCACAGACAATGTTAGTAATATAGTTAAGGCCATGACAGATAGTGGCTATTCCAGGGGTCTGTGCTGTGTTTGGCACATTTCATCAACCTGGCTATGCAGGACTTTCTTAAAAAAGAATACATAGTCAGCAACATAATGCCCATCTGCAGAAAAATGTGCACGCATTTCAGCCATTCCTTTAAAGCCCGGAAGCAGTTGAGGATCATTCAGCATGCTAATAGAATACCAGTTAGAGCCCTCATACAGGAGGTGCCGACACTGAACTCCACCTAGTACATGTTGCAATGTCTGCTTGAGTAGTACAGATCAATCAATGACTATGTCATTCAAAAAGGAGACAATGCAATTACAAAAAGCATGACCATGGATGTGGACAAATGGGGCCACTCAAGTGCCTGACACAGATACTACTTCCTTTTAAGGTTTTCACATGAGAAGTCAGGTAAAATTGTACAAACTATCTTGTTATTGCATTTGCTGCAGGACCAGTTAAAAAAGGTGTATCAAAAGTTTGCAGGTGTGAGTGAAAATGCAGAAGAGCATGCCTTGGTTTGGCTGTTAATAGAAAGCTGCAAAGAGACGTTGTGTCACCCAAATAGTAAATTTCTGCCACTATACTTGATCCATGATACACAAAAATGCTGGTGCAAAAAATACTGGCCACTTTTATTCCTTTTTCAGAAGGTAATGTTTCACAATGCAAGAAGTGGATTGTTGAGCAAGCCAGAGACCTGGAGGAACAATAGCTGGAAATTAGAGTCCCACTCTGGGGCAAATGTTCGGGGTGCCGCCTTGAACTTCCAGAGAGGGCAGTCTGGTTGTCTCACAGCAGCCAACACTAGCAACAAGAATACATGCAACAACCACAACAGGAACAGAAGAATCAGCCCCAGCCACTGCATTAGCTTGATTTCAAGTGCTTTTTTCTAAGTCTACTGCAGAGGTAAAGGCAAAAGAGGTCGAGCAAGTGGCAACACCAATGACCATTCAGAAGATGTTCAAGAAGTATCTGGATGACTCAAAATAGGTCGACATGGATTAAAACCAATTGATGTATTTGTATGGGAAGATGCATCAATGTCCACAACTCAGCAGACTGACAATATAGTATCTGGCTTGTCCGGTAGCCAGTGTGTTTGCTGAGCATGTGTTCAGTGCAGCTTGCACAGTTGTCACAGTGAGAACGACCAGTCTCTCACCTCAAAATGTGGAGAGATTGAGCATGATCAAAATGAACCAACACTTCATACCACCCAATTGCACAGTTCCTAAAGTACCACAGGAGGAGGAGATTGACTGGTCAGACTCAAGTGACTTAGCTGACTAACTTCTGGGTGAACCACAGAGTTTGAAGACAAACTCTACTTCCTTGACTGAGTAGGCCACCATAGAACTTTTCAATTATTTATCATCAAACTGCTTTGCCAAAAAAAAGCAAAAAGGATATATCTAGTGGAAGATTATGTCTGTGTCTGACTTATTCAACCCCACCATTTTTATTTGGAATTGGACCAGTGTGCAGTGAAGAAGCCTCCCAACTCCCTTCAGATCACTGTAGACACTGCCTGTCTCCCTCCCATGCCTAAACAATACTAAGTGGAGAAAGAGGGGCTAAATAAACACAGCTTGTTAATTGACAACAACACCACAAATTGTCACTGGATGCTCATAGGTTTCGCAGCCTTGGTTATATATTTCTGTGTACAGAAGCAATAATTGTGTTGCACCACCAAGACAAATAATCAGAAAAGAATGATGAAAAATTGTTGATGAAATCAAATACATCTCATAGGTTTTTCAAATCCTTATTACTCCTGATGTAGAGGTGGTTGTCTTTATGCTGCAAAATCCACCTGAAGGTAGCCTGTCGCAAGCCTGGCAGGCAGAATCAACAAGGCCTAAATAATCACCTAACTAAGCCTATTCAAAGGTATTTCAAATCGGGGTACTCATTACAAGATTGTTGATATGTTTCGGCCTATATTGGTTCAGGTCTCATCAGGATGAGGGAACACAACGATTGCTCTTAGAGCAAAAATTAAAAATAATGACAACTCTGGATAATAAAAGAAAAGGAAGGAGACAAAATGAGGTACTCTCAATGTGAAACAACCAGTTTTGAAATGGCTAGCATCCCAACTCAAAACACCATCATTACGTGATATACATGCTGTGAAATGCATGCATGTGCCATCGTATGTTCTAAAAGCATGGGCTGAATAATGGGATCTTGCCATGCTTGGGTGTAGGTCATGCTAGAATATTGAAAAAAGACCAAAACAGTGTGCAAGTTATACACTTGGTGTCTCAATCATGCCAACGTGAACATCATCTTTCGAGGCAATCGTTGCACATATTCAAAGTTAGCGCAATGATTCAACCGGGCATCTGAGACATGCCAGAGTTATAGTGTACAGTATTCCTCCAATGAAAAGACTACGTACCTCTGGATATTAAAGTAAGTACTCGTATATTTCTGTATCAGAAAATTATTCACAGGGTCACTTAAGTGTCAAAATGAAGGATGAACAATATGAACACCAAGCCATGTATTGCACTCAACAGTATACAGAGGGTGAAAAATTAATCTATACCTACTGTGGTCACCCGGACCAGTATTGCTCTTCAGAAACAATCAGAAAGTTGTGTTAACCTATACAGCTCCTACAGAAAAAAATACAATAAAATAAGATCACCACCTGCACCGCCCTGCCAGTAGAACGCCAGTAGCCGTATTATGAACATAAATACTGCCTGACGGTGTTCTGCTGGTGGGGCGCTGCTGGGTTAGCAGTGCCCCTTCCCATTCCCTGCCAGAAGACCTCCTCGCCCAAGGTAAGTTGGGCGTTCGACAGGGGAGGGTGGTGGGACTGTGGGGTGTGTTGTGTGCCTGAGTGTGTGAGTGTGTGTGTGAATTCGTCTGTATGTGTTGTGATGTTTGCGTGGTTGTATGCGTGTGAGTGAATGTGTGTAAGAATGGTGAATTGAGTGTGTGTCTGCATGTCACTGTGAATGTGTGAAAGAATGTGTGCGAGCATGTCTGGAAGTATGCATGAATGAATGTGTGTATGTCAGTGCATGAATGAACGCATAAATGTCAGTGTAAGTGAATGGGTGTATGCCTGGTGCATGTGGGTGTCTGTGTGCATGTATACGTGGGGTCAGGGGCACTGTGACTGTATTGGGGGGGAAGGAGGGGTGTGATGTGTGTGTGTGTGGCTGTGGGGCAGTTGTATGGTGTGTGCGTGTCTGTAGGTGTGTGCATGTATGGGGTGGAGAGGTGAGTGGGTGGACATGAGCGGGTGTTAGTTTGTGTATCGGGGTGGGAGGTTTGTGTATGTATCGGAGGGGGTGGGAGGAGTTTGAATGTCGGGTGGGGGGTTAGTGTGTGTATCAGGGGTGGGTGGGGGGGTGAGTTTGGATGGAGGAGGGGTGGGGGTGTCAGGTGGGTGTTGGGGGGTTGGAGAGCCGCCTACCGGTGACAGGAAAGGAATTTACCGGTAAGGCCTACCGCCATGGTTTTCGTGGCATTGCTAACACCACAAAAACCATGATGTTAGGCTGGCTTATAATGCCAGGGGCGGTACTCTCTCGGCTGCAAGGCTGGAGATGGACTTCTCTGGCCCAGCGGCTCATACCGCCAGGGTGGTTTGAGTGGTAAATTTGCAGGTTGGCTTCAGCCAACCTGCCAATCTCACAATGTGTCTGAATGTACCGCCAAGTGGTGGCGGTAATACCGCCACATTACCCTGGTGATCAGAAGACCACCAGGGACATAATGATGGCCAATGTGTGGGGGCATCCCATAATAGTTAACCATGATAGATACAGCTCCCTTGGCCGGGACCATTAGTCATCAGATAATAAGGATGCCTGTAAAATATACACATTTTTTTTTTAATTACTGAAAATACTGCAGCCATAAGTCTACATAAAGTCTTAAGAAAACAGTAAACATGATATACCTATTATGCTTACAATGCAATAATATGTCTGCCTTGGAATGTCTGCCATGGCCGATGGCATATTTTTACCCCAGATGAATCAAAATAACAACCAATTTTTTTTCATTTTGTTAAAGCCTTTCCTGGCTGTATGAAACTTCTCAATCAGTTTAGCTTGATTCTTGTTGGTGTGGTTGCCAAGTTTTCATTCTTCAGATCCCAACTGGCAACAAACAAAACTGACCAGAAAAGATCATCTTCTGAATGGATCATTTCCTTATGATGGTCAACAAGGGGGACCTCCGGTGTGCTACACCTTAACCGTGACCTGTGATGGAGAATTCTTTCTTTAACTGGCTGGATGGTTTGCCCTATGAGAGTCAGACCGCAAGGACATGTCACACAAAAAACAATGGCCCAGATTTGTACGAAAATGACGATGCGCGACGCTGCACCAAAATTGTACGCTGTAGGAGGGACTGCCACTCTGCGTGTTACTTTGCTGGGCACGCCTGCTGCTCGCTGCTTCTGTCCTGGGAGTGAAATGAATAGACTTTGCTTTCTATCTCCTGCTTCCAAAGGTTCTCTAAAGGCTCAGCCTGAGCTTGTAGTGAATCCTAGTTTCTTTTAATGGGATTACAGGAGTTAGCTTAGCCTTTGGCTTGCAGACTCGTGCCCCCGTCACCTAGTGACTTTTAACCTACTTAGCTTGCTCTGCCTTAGTCCATTTAATTATCTAATTCATCTAAGATGGCTGCCTTGTTTATAGTTTGGCCACTTTTTATGCTTTGCATTATCAGTGCCACCGCGCTGAGGCATCAAGATCAAGCAATAAACAAACAGTAGGTGTTCACACTTAGGGATTTTCCCTCTCTATACTTTCGAGGGATTGTTTATAATAATTGCCGTCCCAAGCATGCCTGTTATCTATTGTTTGGGAACACACCTACATCAGGGGTCCTGGTAGATCAGTATAAATACATCGCACTTCAGACAGATAATCAGAGGGATTCCGACCAGAGGACATCGCCACCATCGCTGATATCGATGCTGCATGTCGTCTTGATGCTGACCCAGTCTTCGTGTCCCTGCGGAGCCTGAGATAGAGACCTCATTCCAAGGTAACAAGGGTTGGGGGCTCCTCTCATGGACCTGGCATTGGCAGATTAGGTTTAGCAAACCCAGCTCTCCTTTAGGTAGGAGGTTAGGCCTATCACATTAGGGTGTTAGGGCATATTACACCTCTTATGTCTTTTACATGCATTGCAAGATGGTGGGGGTCTTTGTAATAATGACTCTCGTCTTCACAATTCTGTTTCTTGCATTATTCATTATTCTAATCATTGCAGCTCATGCAACATATCACAAATTGCAGTTGTGTTAAATAAAAACTGTTGAAACTTTACTGCATCTTTGTCATTGCCTGTGTTTGTATGAGACATGATATATCTGTGAGAAAGGGGTGATCTCCGTTTAACCATGACACTCCCTGAGATGTCTTATTCTCGAGTCCATGCGTAAAGGCTGCCACAAATCACCTTTTACTATTGTGTTTCTGGTGAGGTGCTGCTAGTGAGCCGGTAAGGTTGGGACAACAGTTGCAACTTGTTGTAGGATAGGCATAGTCGCCTACAAACAAAAGTACTGTCATCCTTTAACCAGAAGTCTTGCCTAGAGCAGGAGTCCAAACTACGATATGGCGCCACCAACGATGGTGTTTAGGCACTAATTTACAGATACCCCGACTATTACCGTCTCACAGACAACAGGTACCCTAAGTACCATTATACGGAGACGTCCGTAGTCTTTGGGAAATTCCTCCTCAGCTGAAAAGGTAACACCTGATTAAGCTGTAGGTTGTTTGAGCTCGAACTCATAAAAGGACTAATACTCCCCATTTTGGTGTTCTGTTTTTCTAAACAAAAAACGGCTGCTGCCATTGACATTCCTGAAAATGCTAGACAAGCACTAACACAACATTTATTAATGAATGGCCTTACAGATGAGGGCGGGGATGTTACTCTTATAATAGAGGCTAATGAAGCATACCAAACAGAAAGATTTTATTGTTGGGTCATCTTTCCTGAGGTGGACCAGAGAACACATACATTCCACACATATGAAATTGCAAACGCACCTCCGCGGTACCAAGCATATCAATATCATGAAATATCGCTCACTTACCAAGAGCATCAGAACTGGTTTGAAGGCGCCCTTCCACACGTACTACAAAGAGTGAGGCTAGGTCCCTTAAGTAATGACGGACCAACGTGGCCTTTGTTTGCCACATACACACCTCACCCAGACATACAAAATATGACGATACCAGATCTGTGAGATTTATATAATGAATTAGTGACATTATATGGATGATTAGTTCAGTTCGTAATGCAGACATTGAACACCACACCAGCGAGTCCAGCACCGCCAGCACCTGGTGGTTACCAATTGGCTATTCGGATTAATCCACAAACATTGCATACTATCAAGGGTAGAGCACCCGCAGAACGGGAAAAAATACCGTTCTGGATTGCCCAGAAAACTAATCAGCTGGAAGCTGTGTTTCCCCATACAGGACCACAGGAAAAACATAGACTGCTCACTATGTGCTTGCGTTTTGGGATGATTCCCTCAGTGGATGACTGCGCCACATGGGGTACAGTCTTCGCAGCTATATACACTACTACACATGGTACCCCGACACTTGCCAATTTACCGGAGGTGTTAAAACAAATACAAAATGAGCACAGGGCTGCACCAGCCTTGGATCTGGGGATGAAGTTAATGCGTAACTTTGACGTGGTTTCCTCAATAATACTCAGTAATATTAAAGCGGAAGCGGTAGCACTGGCAATACGCCAGCGGTTCCGGGAAAATCTACACCAGGAACAAGAGAGACAGCTACCGAAAATTATATTGGATACCTATACTAGTATAGGGCGGGATAGTTTGGGAGCCAAGCCAAAGAAATTGGAGTTACAAAGTACCACCCATAAGGAGGGTACAAAGCAGCACAAGAGGGCCCTAAGAAGCGCTAGGACAAACAAAAAGATTTCAAAGATAGAAGAAATAAGAGAGCTGATTCTCCACACCCGGAGAACTCTGAAAGGAGATACAATCTCAGAAATAGGGAGAACATTAAAGCTCCAGACAGATATACTGATTCACATCCCTCGCGTTCCTATCAGTGCGCACCGGATAGACGTAGCGAGAGAGGGGGCCGTCCAGACCAACTAAATGAATACATGAAACAAAAGAAAGACTCGCTGTGGTCTACCATTAACAAAGAAGAAAAGACTCCTCAGCAAAAGCCACAGTTTAAAAAGAAAAATGTGGCAACACTGACAGCTAAAAATGCCTGTACACTTGAGAACACTGTTGAGGAACAAGACGTGGGCAGTGACTCTGTTAGACAGCACAGCAGAGGTCACGATATGTTGCCAGAGTCTGAAAGATCATCTGGATACGACAGCAACTAGCGATTTCATCGCAGTTGAAACTGCGGACGGCTGCCTTCTCCCACCCGACAGGGTTTATGATTTACAAATTCAGATAGAAGGAGACGTGGAGCGTACCATTAGTGTGATATTTTGGGATGAACTTACTAGTGATATCCTACTGGCCGAAAGAGACTGGCCACCTGAACACGTCCGTAAGCTCCAGCATGGGGAAGATGTCATTATGCCTTCCTTCTCCGATCTTGTTCCGGAAGCAGAAAAAGAAGCCTATGCTGCTGAATGGGCTTTAGCGCAGGCACCTGCGTTATACCGCAATCATGTAGGTTGGGACAAGGAGTCCCCTTGTCATGTTATCCCCGTTAGGTCTACACCCCAACCGCAGCCACAATATCCTGTTAAACATGAAGCAAAAGCAACGGTGAGGGAGATCCTCACCCAACTTGAGTACCAAGGAGTAATTGAGCCCTGTACATCTGCAATGAATAACCCGTTATTCTCCGTTGCAAAGCCAGACCATACATACAGAATAGTCATTGATTACAGACATTTAAATAGTCATACACACACATATGCAATACAAAACACACATAGCACAGCACTAATAAACAATATAGTGCGCAAAAAATATAAATCAACATTAGACATATCTAATGGCTTTTTCTGCCAGAACTTAGCACACTAAAGTTGGGACATGAGTGCATTCTCATTTGGCTCACAGAAACGCTTTTGTCGTTTACCTCAAGGCTATAAAAACAGCCCGGGGCTATTTTCAGCCCGTGTAACATCAATATTACATGATATTGATTCCGAGGCGTTATCCTACGTGGATGACATATATCTCACAGACGACCTCGACATTCATCTTGCAAGGGTCGATCGGAATATTTTGGGATTTGCAGACCTCGGTTACAAATTCAACTTTAAAAAAAGGTAGAATAGCCTTTCTCAGTGTACTGTTCCTGGGATGTGAGCTATCAAACGAGGGAAAGAGCCTGGCCCGCACTTTCTAGAGAAATGTGCTCAACTGCTCCCTCCTAACACACTTAAGAAACTACAGTCATTACAAGGTTTGTTTAATTTTGGCAGAACATACATTCCAGATTATGCACAACGTATCAAGCTACTTTGTGACTTGGTTCAGCCCAATTTTTCTAGCAGACACTGGACAGTTGAACACACACGCATCCTTAGGGAAATGCAACAGGACATGCTAGAAGCTAAACATTTACACACACGTGATAATAAAACAAATTTGGTCATCACAATAATTGCTGGTGCCATTGGATTTACTTATGTCACCTTCAACGAGGGTGACATGGTACCCATAGCATATAAATCACATTTATACTCTAATGCAGAACAGCGTTTTGCCCCTACAGAAAAGATTCTGATGGCAGTTCAGATGGCCATCATAAAAGAGGGGCCACTGGCCCAAAGGAAACTTATTATTGTTGTCTCCCAGGTGCCAGCCTTTGAGGCTGTCACCAAAGCAACCATTCCTAACGCTAAAGCATTACATCCACGTTGGATACAATGGGCAACGTCTCTGACCGCCACTGATGTCGATTACATCTTTGATCCAAAACTTCAGACACAAGAGTTTCTCCAGTACGAACAGGAGTACCCCGCTCCTCTTAATATCTTGCCACTAGACAGACACCATACTGTCATATACACTGATGGTTCAGTACAACCGGCTGTAGGTACTAAACATCAATGCTCAGCAGCTTGCGCAGCCGTGAGTGGAGTGATGGAAGATGGAGTCTTCCACCCTCAGAATACCTACACGCAGACCCTAGGGTACTGCACAGCTCAGTTGGCTGCACTTAAAGCTCTTATACTAGAGCTCAAACATACTGAGCCAGGAAGCCTGACTTTAATAGTCTGTGACTCATACTACTGCGTTCAGTCATACAATGATTATCTTAATCATTGGAAGCTGAACGGGTTTAGAGATTCTAAAGGGAACACCATTAAACACAAAATTTGTGGGGGAGGGTCGCTGATCTTAAGGATAAGCTGCTGTGTGTCCATGTAGTACATACATTGGGCCACCAACGTGTCAGAGTACACGTTATTGGCAATACATTGGCTGATGAAGCGGCCAAAGCAGAAGTAGCTACGGTTTCTGTGGCTGCAGTGACTCGTTCACAAACAAGATTGGATAATGAAATATTGACTGCTGTGAAAGCTTTGGTTGCAGGCAATCCCCTTCCAAAGGGATACCCTACAAAGTATTCATACCATATCAGTGCACAGAATGTTGCCTACGCAACAATTCCTGGGGTTGGAGATAGAGTGATCCCCAACGAAGACCAGAGATTAGATCTAATAAAAGCAGCGCATGAGGGTGTCGCTTCTGCACATGCTGGTATATCGGCCACAATAACACTCTTACAGAAACGATTCTGGTGGCCTGGTCTATGCAGACGGACAAAGAAATATGTCCTTTGCTGTGACATATGCCAGCAGATAAAGGGCTCTAATATCAAATGCCCAACACAGACATCCCCCTTAGTGTCCAACAGGCCACTACAATGTGTGTACCTGGACCATTGTGGTCCCTTACAGCCTAATAGTGCATACAAATACATCTTAGTCGCTGTAGATTCTTGTTCTAGATTCCTGTGGGTATGGGCTCAGCGGTCGGCTGACGCTCGGGCTGTTATAAAAGACTTGCTGATCTTTATCGGTACATATGTGGTTGCAGCATTCCATTCGGACCAGGGCCCTGCGTTTGCCTCTAAGGCATTCAGGGACACCATGGGAACGATGGGTGTTGAACTCCATTACTCCTCACCATACCATCCCGAGGGAAATTCGGTAGTGGAGAGGTGGAATCGTGATCTAAACAGTCCTTAACAGCTCGAGTATTAGGTTCAGGCCACAGTTGGTTACATCACCTATATGGGGTCCAGAGAGCACTGAATAATCTGCCAGGACGCACTCCTTATGAGGTTCTCTTAGGGATACCTTTGTATGTCCCAGATCTTGATGCCTCTGGTATGGTGGCAGCAGAAACACCATTTGACATAAATGAACATCTCACAGTCTAACAGGAGCTTCAGCAATTCCATGATGATAAATCATCTACCAGTGCTGCCACCTTAGGAATAAGGGATTTAGCAAAAACTTCGACTGGCTGGATTTCTAAAGTTGGGGATCTGGTTCGTGAGAAGATCGCTGTGAAGAAGGAATTTGGTCCATCATACAGAGCACCTGTACCGGTCTTGGGAATTCAAGGTCCCAGGACTGTCATCTTACCACCACTCTCTGGTTCTCGAATGAACAGATTTATCTCCATTGATGACATCAAACTACACCATGTGGTCGATCCTTCACAGTAGACCAAGAGGTCCCTTGGGTGGTTCCCGATCCCCTCTCACTACCCAACAGGACATACATCTACATAGTAGGATGAACAACACTACTACGGACTATGCAACAATGTCCAATGCTGTTCCAGATACCTCCTCGACCATGGGGAGGGCGGAAAATGAACTTTTGCTAGTTCCAGTCACCACGTTGATGACTACTCCTGTCCAAGATTTGGCAGTTTTTTACAAAAACACCTCACAGACTGTTGACACTGTCTACCAAGAGCCTCCACGTGAAGTGGACCAAAGTACAGATAATGCACCGGCTCCCGTGTTTGCAGAGACTGCCTCTGGCTATTTCATTGACATTGATGACTTTTCTTCAGACTCATCCACTACTGTGATTGACACTGTTTCAACAAGAAGTAAGCTGTATCAATGGCTTAAAAAGAACTTTTTGATATACCCGTGGAACTATTTATGGTTCTGTTTGACATTTTCAGAATTATTTTTATGGATTGGTTTTGTGACTGTTTTCTTTTTGCTCATAAATGGTCACCATATTCCTGATCGCTCCTCTGTTGAGCCTGTTGATGAAGTTTTAACTCCATATCATTCCTCACATAAGGTCCGAAGAGACTTGTCCCCTGTAAATGTTACAGCACTACTGATTTCTGATGGGATTGTGTGGGACAAAGTTCCCTTTGATATATACAGGCCTACAGAGTTAATTCAAATACCACACGTGTTCAAAATTTCTGTGACAGATGTAATTACACCTAATGTTGTCTCTGATGATTGGGATGTCCAAACAGTTGATTCCATGCTAACTGAATTGAAGGACTACACAGCTTTTGAAAGTGATGATGTATATGAACATACAATGAATTATGGGGAAATGTTCTGCTATAACAATTGGGGACATTACTAGATACGGGCCAGTATTAAACTACACACAGTGGGAACACTGTTCTACACCACCAGTGGGGAGCCCAAAATACTATAGTGATAAATTTGCATATTTTTCTGGGCAGGACACAAGAAAAGCAGAGTCGTATTATTTTAAAATACCTCCAGCACAAATTAGGAAAGTTTTGCTAACTGACACAAAACTGATTTATTCAGATCCCTTTGTTTCCTGGCTCGCAGTTGAAGGTTACGAATACTGGAAGAACACTATTGACTTGAAAAGTGTATGGGGAACACAAGATTGGCAGATACAGGGTAGGGAAGCTTTATTTCGAGCATGACTGATTCCTGTGCAAATGATTTTCTTAAATGACACTATTCAGCAGACGTCATGTCTGGGGTTAGCAAAAATTAAAGACATGAGCACGTCCAGTATCCCCACTCCGGCAAGCTTTAAAGATTGGCAATATTTCCTTAATATCATAGAGGAAAGGCTAGATGCAATGGTTAAGGCTGGTAATTCTTCACTTTCCAGTCCCGGCGGGTGGTTAATATGGCCCACTGACACTACTGAGTGTCAAGCGCGTTTCTTGAACTCTTCAGGGTTTTTTTCAATCAACAGGCCAGACCCTCGCTTTATATCGGGTCAACATACAGGTATAATTACAACATACAGCGTGGGTAAACTGTGCCAGCAATGGGTGCAGACTAACATGTTAGCTGCAGTTAAGAAACATCTGAACACTCTCTCTGAAGATTTAGACTTGCAGGATTTTCTGCTGGGTCCTAGAAAACAGGGCTCGAAAAGGTTCCGTTATGCTACAATGAAATCTGGAAACTTTCACAGATTGAGGCTGCTGCACGTTTAAGGCTCTTGGATAAGGAAAATTTAGAGAAGGCTTTAGCGGCATGAATACTCTGTCCAACAGGATTTATTCACTATCAAATATAGGGGGTCATTCTGACCCTGGCGGCCGGTGACCGCCAGGGTCACCGACCACGGGAGCACCGCCAACAGGCTGGCGGTGCTCCCTCGAGCATTCTGATCGCGGCGGTTCAGCCGCAGTCAGAAACGGAAAGTCGGCGGTCTCCCGCCGACTTTCCGCTGCTCGGGGGAATCCTCCATGGCGGCGGAGGATTCTGACACCCCCTACCGCCATCCTGTTCCTGGCGGGTCTCCCGCCAGGAACAGGATGGCGGTAGGGGGTGCCGCGGGGCCCCTGGGGGCCCCTGCAGTGCCCATGCCAATGGCATGGGCACTGCAGGGGCCCCCGTCAGAGGGCCCCGCAAAGTATTTCAGTGTCTGCAAAGCAGACACTGAAATACGCGACGGGTGCAACTGCACCCGTAGCACCTTCCCACTACGCCGGCTCCATTCGGAGCCGGCGTCCTCGTGGGAAGGTAGATTTGCCCTGGGCTGGCGGGCGGCCTTTTGGCGGCCGCCTGCCAGCCCAGGGCAAATCTCAAAATACCCTCAGCGGTCTTGTGACCGCGGAGCGGTATTTTGTCGGGGGAACATTGGCGGGCGGCGGACCCCCATAGTGTTGTCTGCTATTGATATCACTCAGACAGACTTGTCCAGGTTATATCATGGACAGACACAGCTACGTTCCATCATGCAGCTGGGTTGGACTCTACAGACACTGAAAAATGGCCGTATTCCATGGAAGTATATTACCGGGAGTGAATTCTTCACTGCTTTTAATTTTTCCGGAGAACAACAGACAATGGCTAAAAGGGAGGCTAGTTTCACCATGCTTCACGTAGAAAAATTAGATAAGTTGCCCTTCAAGGTAGCAGAGAGTCCTTCAACTATCTGGCTCTTACATGGCATAATTAATTTACCCATTTCGGCCTTTCGTTTCTCAAGCTGCCTGAAACATCTTGCCGTGGGAAGATACGAGCAACTAGGAGATAGCTATATTAAGGAAGAGTGGGAGTTGCCCTTTGATTATAAATGTCTGAACAGCGAAAAAGAGGTCTTTCTTAGCGGAAGCGAATGTGAGACTGCTGTTAGTCATTCGATGATATGCAAGCAGGTGTCCCTTCACGGTCTTTGCAATGTGGGGGTCGCAAATTTGGCCTGTTTGCTGAGGGTTACTCCCGTCCCTTTGATTCGCCTGATATTTCATGTACTTTTCAATGGAAGTTATGTGGTACTGAACAATCAAAGTTGTTGCGGCATGCGACCAGGAATTGCCTACGCAATCTCGGTCTTGAAGGTCGTTACGTGTTGTGGACATGTTTTATTCCCCCCCAAATGAGAGATAAAAGAATCTGACATGTGGCCTCACATAGATACTATTAATGTGTACTATGACAAGCTGAGCAGGCTAAAGGCGCTATTGTTTTAAAAACAGGTCACCTTGACATCCGCAAAAGAGATGTCTGCGTTCAGATTGCGAGACCATCAGCCGAAATATAATCCCTATTAAATACCAATTTCCCCAAGCACTTTGGAGAACTGGTATCCAGAATAGTCAATGCTTCCAGCACTACTGGGATTGTCCATTTCTTTAAGGCTGTCGAGTCTGGTTTCATTTCCATCTTCCAGTCTGTCTTCGAGGTCATCCCGTCGGCCATCCATTCGCTCTTTTCAAGTGTGTTTGGTGGCTTTCCAATTATTTTGACTTTGATTGGCGGGCTACTACTGCTATTTCTTCTGATTCGCAGTGGTTGTTTCTTTCCAGCTACCCAGAGCAATGGAGCCGCTCCCACCAACTCCGCTGTGCCGTGAACGCATGGTCCGTATCTTCGGTGCACCCTTGCTGATGGAACTGGAGCATGACTGGTCGTTGTCATTTTGGCCCCTTCTCTGGTGCGTACAACCAGTTTTCTGCTGCATATGGTGCCTCTTTGAACATCTGCCTATGGTCTGTCTTGCTGTTGCACCAACATCTCCTGTGGACCACGAACTTCTGATGTCCCCGATGAGGGTTCATTCACAGTCATGCCCCTTGAGACTGAGGTTGCTCCACGAGGCCACCTACGAGCCTTCCGTTTTGAGATCTACCATGGATGACGGCACTGCAACGGATGACTTTACACCAGAAAGTACTGCTCACTACTGCTCACTACTACAGAAAGTGTCCGCCCAGCACTCAATTTAACATCAGATGATGTGGACTCATTTTTGAGGTCCTTGGTTGCTGACTTCGATAACACTCTCCGAGATCATGCGTACAGCAAATAATTTGAAGAATTGGCTTGCCATTCCCGATTAACATGATCCATTTACATTAACTTGCTTTGGAACGCTGTGCTTATCACGGTTGAAATTAACATCACTGTATGTATTTTAGCTGAACTGTTTTTATTCCCCTTTTTAACACATTTTAAAGAATTTGTTTGCTAATTTTTATGCTTTGAGCTTTTAGTTCAGAGCAATTTTAGCATTTGGGTTCCTGTACCTTCGTCATACCTGTTACGGCAATGGAGAGGGTGTAGCAAATCCTAGTTTGTTTTAATGGGATTACAGGAGTTAGCTTAGCCTTTGGCTTGCAGACTTGTGCCCCCGTCACCTAGTGACTTTTAACCTACTTAGCTTGCTCTGTCTTAGCCCATTTAACTATTTAATTAATCTAAGATGGCTGCCTTATTTATAGTTAGGCCTCTTGTTATGCTTTGCATTATCAGTGACACTGCGCTAAGGCGTCAAGATCAAGCAATAAAGACAAACAAACAGTAGGTGTTCACACTTAGGGATTTTCCCTCTCTATACTTTCGAGGGATTGTTTATAATAATTGCTGTCCCAAGTATGTCTGTTATCTTTTGTTTGGGAACACACCTACGTCAGGGGTCCTGGTAGATCTGTATAAATACATCGCACTTTAGACAGATAATCAGAGGGATTCCCACCAGAGGGCATCGCCACCATCGCTGATATTGTTGCTGCACGTCGTCTTGACACTGACCCAGTCTTCGTGTCCCTGCGGTGTCTGAGATAGAGACATCATTCCAAGGTAATGAGGGTTGGGGGCTCCTCTCATGGACCTGGCATTAGCAGATTAGATTTGGCAAACCCAGCTCTCCTTTAGGTAGGAGGTTAGGCCTATCACATTAGGATATTAGGGCATATTACACCTCTTATGTCTTTTACATGCATTGCAAGATGGTGGAGGTCTTTGTAATAATGACTCTCGTCTTCACAATTCTGTTTCTTGCATTATTCATTATCCTAATCATTGCAGCCCATGCAACATATCGCAAATTGCAGTTGTGTTAAATAAAAACTATTGAAACTTTACTGCATCTGTGTCATTGCCTGTGTTTGTATGAGACATGATATATCTGTGAGAAAGGGGTGATTTCCCTTTAACCATGACACTCCCTGAGATGTCTTATTCTCGAGTCCATGCGTAAAGGCTGCCACAAATCACTGTTTACTATTGTGTTTCTGGTGAGGTGCTGCTAGTGAGCCGGTAAGGTTGGGACAACAGTTGCAACTTGTTATAGGATAGGCATAGTCGCCTACAAACAAAAGTACTGTCATCCTTTAACCAGCAGTCTTGCCTAGAGCAAGAGTCCAAACTATGACAAGCTTGACTCCTGTTAGGAAGTTTCAGGGATATCAAAGACTTAATCTGCCAGCACATGGGTTCACTTGCTGAGAGTCTGGACTTGCCAAGTTGTGCCAAATCGAATTGCTGGACCCGTGGGAGAGAGTTCTGGTGTTACCAAGATGCACATTGACTCCAGAGTGACTTCAGAACCGGTGCTGCTGTCTGACCACGAGCCGCTGCCTGCACCGGAGCCATGGTCCCTGCTGAGTGGATAACTGTGACTGATGCCTCAGGCCCAACGCCGCTGCAGCGCCTCTGAATTCCCACCACAGCATGTGTCCTGAGTGGCGTGTCACCGATGTCCGTGACACGTGACTCTGACTCTGCCAAGGGCACCTATACCCCCGTGGTGTGATTGTAACATTGCAAAGTGGATGCCTCTGGTTTTGACCTGCTCGATTCATTGACCCTCCCTTGTCATAAGGATCAGATGCCTAGCAACTGATGGCGGTTCACCTCGCCTGCAACCGTAAGGAACCAACCCCTCATCTCCCTTGCTTAGCAGTAAGGAACCACTGCTCACCTCCCCGGTAGCAGTAAGGAACTGACACCGTAACGGTTCTAGCAATGCCTCACCTCCCCAGTTCCGTGAAACATGTTTGTTTCCTCATTTTCGAAAGGTACTGTACCTAGGGCCCATGCGACTCTGTGACTGGCCTACACTTCCTCGTGAGTGGTTTCACACTGTTGTGAACGACTCAATCAAGACCTTGTGATAGTCCCAGTTAGAGCTATTGTGTTTCATAATGCCTTACTAAAATCTATTCTGTGAAAATTTGTATCTTTGCCAGTGCATGTTGGATTTTTGATGTTTTGGTCTTGTTTTACTCAGACAAATATTGGTTATTTTTTTAAAACTGGTGTGGAGTACTTCTGTGGTGATGTTACTGTGTTACTGTGTATGTACAAATACTTTACACATTGCCTTTGAGATTAGCCTTTTTGCTTGTGCCAAGCTAACAAGGGCGTGAGCAATGGTTGTCTTAGCTATGTGACTCCATTACCCTCACTAGAGTTAGTGTCCCTACTTGGATAGGGTACAAACCACTGCCAAATAGCTACCCCATATCTAACAGTTTGCAATGCATTGAAAATATTGCAAATGCCGCATTAGCTGAATCAGATGCCCATTGGACAGCCAACACTGTAGTGCTGATTTGAGCCATGCTGAAGCTATGGTCATGGGTTGTGGAATGCCATGGGCAGGGAGGTGCTGAATAATGATGGGTAGGATCTGCCTCCTTAACAAATACAGTGAGTATACTAGTAATTGTCAATAACCAAGTAATTTCACTTACCACCGCCTATCCCTGCTACTTTTGGGAATCTTTCTTTAACCTCCTCTGCATCTGGCTCACTGGTGCTGGCCCCAGCACTTGTACTTTGTGTGTCTAGTAAAAACATTACACATTTTAGATGCTATGTAAGACTTCCCTTATTATTTGTTTTAACAAAATAGAACCACAATATTTCACCACATTTCGGTTAGCAGTTCCTTCTACTGAGAATACCACTTTGGGCATTTGGTTTGTTGATATTGTTAGAAAAGCCAGGTAGTCAAGCCAACCAAAAACCTTTCATAATGGAGGGGCACAGCCATGATGACTCTGAGTCATTGAAGCGCAATAAAGGGATGGAATAATTGATGACATATGGTTTTGGATGGCAAATGCAATGGGTCCATCCTCATACTATTTTGCTGCCATGCTCCACTGTCTTTGAAACTACTGGTATACTGAATGATAAGACATATAACACAATGTTGGGGGATACACCATAACTATAGCCACACTCTTATTTTACTGTTTGAGCATGAGCAAGAAAAATAAAGCTTTCTCAACAAATGTGCATAGAATAGCTTACTTGGACCTGCAATCTTCACAGTAGAGTACTGGAAATCTATTTTCTTAGTCTTACAGTACCAGTCCACAAGATATGTAAGGGGAGAGGGAAAGCTTACTAACATAGCAGAAGAATGCTACAAACTAGTACAGACAGGAGGAAGTCAGCTACAGAAACATGAAATAGAGGAAAGGAATAATGCAGGGATAATAAGAATTAACAAACATTGGCTAGAACGACAAGGGGTTGGTAATAAAGGAAACATTCACAGTATAAAAAATATTCTAAATGGGGAGAGGTAATAATAATAATATTAACAGGAGGACTTACTGGGGGCCAGGAGATCTGTTAGACGTGACTGCAGCACTGATGAGGAAGATGGTACTTCCACCTGCCACGTCACTGGTGGTGGAAAACTCCATGAACCCCCTCCAATGCCCTATTCTTGCCCATAGCTGCTGATATAAAAAATAAATAAGATAACAAAAATAGATTATTGGTACAGTTAATATATCAAAAAATATTTTGACGCACAAATGCAGTAATATTGTACTTTTCTAAATCAGATCTCCTATAGTACTAGTATGGAGTTGCCCTAGTCCTAATTTCCAAAACCGAAGACCAATTCCAAATTTCCTAATCCTAACCTACATTTAGAATTACTAATGCATTCTAACAAATGATCTTTGTTTGCTTCTCAACCCCCTTTAATGGGTCACCATTAGTCCCCCTTTTCAATGCATAGATGTGCATTAGACATCGTCAGGAGCTGCTTGGAACTGTCTGAGCTGCATAACGAAAGACACAGAGAGTGCTAAATCACTGATATTACAACTGTCACTATCTTAGTGACAAGACAGAGGAGTCTGCATGACTTCTTAAATAATCAGCCGAACTAACCACTGACAAGTGCAATTAGACAGTGCAGAGAACCTGACTAGCTCAAATTGGATCAATTAATATATGTAATGTTACAAGAACTTAACTTACCTCTGAGGGTAAGCAGCATGCTATTTGAAAACAAATATTTGCATTGTAGAACACAACAAATATATAATTACCCACTGACCCCGCAACCTGGACCCACAGCAGGTCGAGCTGGTCCTGCTCCTGTTCAAGTAAGTCAGCCCAGCGGTGCGTCAACTACGTGTGGGTCAACTGCTTCTGGGTGTGCTTCTGGGTGTGCTTGACCCCAATCCTTTGTAACACGCACCCTCCCCCACAGCAGCTGATGCTCCTTGCAGGGCATACCCACTGGCAGGCCTATTGCCTGCTGCCAGCATAGAGTGGAGGTGGTGATGAAAAATCAGTGCTACCACCTCCCCCTCTGAAAAAATGGGGTGGCGCTGCACTTCTTGGCGGTCCCAGCCACTTCAAAATGTATAGCTGTTTTCTGCACTCGCACCACCGTTCCCTCTCTCACCCTCCTCTGCCATGGCGCTGGGTAGGGAAAAAAAGAAATAGGAAAAGTAGGAAGGGATTAATAAAACAAAAAAGGACAAAGGAAGGAAGTAAAGGGAAAACCAAAAAAAAGAACACCGGGATACAAAAAAAGACAATTATAAAATACACAAACACAGAGTGTTTTTTTAACTCCATGGAATTCCGCATAGCAAAACTGTATGAGTTCCTCCCCGGTCTAGTTAAATCAAAAGAAGCTAGGAGGAGTCTTGGAAACTAATTAAAAGGCTACATCAACTATAAATGGTCTACTGATGATGTGGTTGAATCCAAACATGGCATATAACCCCATATCCTCCAAGACAGGGAGAAGCAACCAAGTGGGCAATTTTACAGAGGACTACAGCCCTATAAAGGCTACAGGTATATACTGGTAATTAGTACTCACCCACCAAGAGGTAAATGGGCAGTCATTCATCACCATTTAAATGGATTCTCTTAATCTTCAGTAAAAGACAGGGCCACTAAAGGGAACCTAAAAGTGCATTTGTCAATGCGAGGCCAACTGTTCTTGTTCTCAGTGGGCAACAATTGTCCTGAGAAATAAATGAATCTGTTATAGGGGAATTTCCAGATTAGCTGGACCTCAAGGACAGTACAACGAAGATTACGCAGACCCAGGTAAGCCCAAAAGTTGCCCCAGGAGTGCAGTGTCTAACTGGTTGTAATATCATAATTTTCACTGTCCTCTGATTTCTCACAGGCGTCACATGATATGCTCCATTGTGGAAACTATATTTTTTAGTTCAATGGATCACACACAATAATTTGAACTCCAATGAATTTATCAACTACAGTGGAAGGGACTTAGGGAAGCATTTTGGGTCACCTTGTCCTATATGATAGACGTAACGTCACTGTCCCTGTTTGTGCCACACCTTAAAATAGGTATGCCGGGTGCAGATAGGTTTAGGGTACTCTATTTCCCTACAAGAATAACAACCCGCCAAAAATCAAATTATATAAAGAAAACACTTTAAATACATTTCCAAATCTTGAAAAACAAAATACACTAAAACTAATGGAACATACTTAACATTCAAATACATTTTAACAAAAAAAACATAAAACTGACTAATTGTAAGTACATGTATATTAAAAAACAATATAAACTCCTTGGTATTCTCAAGCCCTAGCTGAGCAATATCTTGGCTGCAAGCATCTTGAGTGAAAATGGCAGAAAGCATGCATCCCTGATGGTCTACAGCAGTTCAGAAGGGCATTGAAAATGGATCATGGTCAGGTTAAGATAGCAAAAAGGGATTATTTCTCTAAACAGATTGAGGAAGCTAACTTTGATCAAAAAATGATCTTTGTGATTGCTAAGTCATTCCTACAACCTAAAGCATTGATCAGAGAAATTCCCACTTCACCAATTTTATGTAATCAAATTTCCTCATTCTTTGAGGATAAAATTCAAAACATTCAACGTGCATTCAGTTCCACACTTCTAGAAAATACTGATTCAGAGAAGCTGAATTCTTCTGCCAAGGCTTCTCTATTAACGTTTCACAAAATTACTGTAGCTCAGTCTCACCTAATGATTTTTTCCTCCAAATCAGGTTTTCCTTTAGATCTCTACCCAGTATTTATCCTTCATGAAGTTGTGGATAATATTAATCTGGTAATCAATGAGATTCTGAACAGTTCCCTATCTACAGCTAATGTCCCAGTAGACTGGAAATCTGCAGTTGTTAAACCTCTGCAGAAAAAACAGGTACTAGGCCTCTCCACCCGCTCCAACCTGCATTGCATATCTTTACATTCTGTCCTAGGCAAAATTATTGATAAACCTGTAAACAGCCAATTGCCAGCCTTTCTGGAAGAGGCTAATATTCTCCATCATTGTCAGTCTGGCTCTCGTCCCAGACACTCTACAGTGTCTGCTTTGCTGGAAGATGCACAGATTCTCTAAAGTTTACTTTAGATGCTGGTAAGAATGCAGTGCTGATTTCACTAGATATTTCAGCTGCTTTCAATACAGTCTCCCATGAAATCCTACTGCAATGCATTAAGATCTGTGGCATATCCCATCTTGCCTTTGCTTGGCTCAAATCTCTTACTTCAGATCGCAAATAAACAGTTGTGTTAGGTCCTTTTTTATCTGCCGAAAAGACAGTCTCTTCTGGAGTCCCTGGTGGCTTATTTTTGAGTCCTGTTTTATTCCATATTTACATGGCCCCATTAATTTCGTTGATCACTTCATTTGGTATCAAACCTGCATCATACCCTGATGATACTAAGCTGAACTTAGCTGTGGATAAATCATCTACTGGTTCTGAATCCAACTTCAATGTGGTCTAACTGAAGTTATCAGCTGGATGCAATATAACCATAGAAAATGTAATACAGGAAAGACAGATATCATGACACTTGGGAAGGACAATTCCTTTGATCCTCAACTATGGTGACCAATTTCCACTCCTCCATCTCCAGCCACAATTGAAGTTGTAAAAAGCTTAGGAATAAAATGTTATGCCCCTTGTCTTTTTGCCCACAAGCCCTTGCTATGCCATGAATGTGTTTCAATTTAATGAAATCTTTGAAAAAAATGATTACCTTCCTCTATCAGCAAGAAAGACTTTGGCTGTTGCAATTATGACATCCAGGCTTGATTATTGCAATAACCTGTATGCTGGATTCACTAAACAAACCTTTCAGAAATTGCAGGTGGTCCAACACGCTGCAAACAGGCTTGTGTTGAAACTACCTGGGCATGCATCAGCTGCCCTTAAAGCCCTTCATTGGCTGCCTGTTCACAAGAGGGTCATATTTAAAAATGTTCTGTTTACATTTAGAGCTGATACAGTGCAAGGTCTAAAAATCTAACTGCAATATTTACTCATCATGGGCCTTGTTATTTATTTGCTTTTCTCAAGGCAAAACAGCCAAACTCTTGGATAGGACACCACCGCCATGGCATCCCCCAGAGCGTATTACAATGTTCTTGTGGGGGCTCCCTGCTGCCTGGTGGGAACAGTACTATGATATTGTTGAGGCCAATACTATAGCACACAGCACCCTCAGTGCAGACAGTGCGCATTCTGGCGGGGCTGGGCAAGGGGGCCCCTGTACTGCGCATGCTATGAGCATGGATAGTGCAGGGGCACCCCTGAGGCACCCTGACACTAGCATACTGCCAGCCTCCTCATGGTGGGACCCTGCTATGAGAAGTGTGGCGGAAAACTGAGTTGTAATCAGCCAGGTGGCGCTGAACTCTGCGCCTCCCTGGCTGAGTACAACACAGACTGATGTCGGACCATTGGAAACCACATTCCCAGTAGAGCGGGCGGTCTCCTGGTGGGTCTGGCCCTCAGGTTTGTAATATGGTGGTCCGACCGCCACTGCGATGCTGGCGGTCCTCTGACTGCCAGTCTTATAATGAGGCCCTGTATCTCTAACCATACCTTAAGATCTTCATCAGCCAATATCCTTAAACCTCCTCTGTTCAGACTCAAAACCAGAGGAGGCAAATCTTTTGTTATTATAGTTTCCAAAGTTTGCAGCCAACTCCTCGGCTATTTGAGACTTATTGATTCTGAAGTATTCTTCAGAAAACAGCTAAAGACCTGTCAAGTTGACAGACAAGAACTGAAAATCCACACACTGTGCAGTCAGTAAACATTGCTTAGGTGCTGGTGCACCTGCAGGTGACGGCATTGCCACCAGCTCGATTTCAAGCCAAAGACAATGCTGCTGCCTGTTTACCACTAGGCTGACAGGGGGAACCTCTGTTTCCGCCCTTCAGCCTAGCGAGAAACTCCTACTGGTTTGAGCGGGGTGGTCATCACTTCGGTGGTAGCTACCCTGTCAGGAGTTTGGCAGACGGGTTATGCCATCAGTCAAACTCATAAATAGGCCGTTAGTCATCTAACAAAGTGCTACTCATTCTTTTATCTTGTAGATTGCTGTTTTATTTCTCTGACTGCAAAGTTAGTGGGTTTGATAGAGTGAACTATGGGAGAATCTTGCTGGTGTATGGGAGTGTGAAGTGAAATGATTTTTGCTTATTCTTGTACAAACACTTCCACACATATCAGCAGTTAATGCAGAGATGAAGCACATTTTTTGCAATTCTGTGTGAGATGGAATTTTGATAAGGGAATACAATTTATACATTTGTTAGCTCTAAAACCATGCCATTTGAACATGTAATACATAAAATCCTATGCAGTTCAAAAGCTTTTTCAGCATCAAGCTTCATTATAGCAAATTGAATTTTACTGTTAGAGACTACACAAATTACATCCAAAAATGTTCCAGAGTTATCATTGACAAAACATCCTTTAACAAACCCACACTGTTCTTGTCCAATCAAATCTGGAATAAAATTATCAATACATATCACCACAATCTTCTCACTGATTTTACAGTTTAAATTCTTGAAGGATGTGAACCTACTATTTTTGCAAAAGATAAGTCATGATATTTATTTGGTATTAAACATAGCCCAGGTTCTGCAAATAATTCTTCAGCCTGTAATACTCATATAATGAAATGATAAGAAAATATAATATTCATATAATGAAAATAGTTTATGTGCAAAAATGTTATAGAATTGTTAAAAAGAAAATCAACTAAAAAGCTACCAAGTCTAGGTGCCTTAGCCTTACAAAATATGTGTGTTTAATGTTCCATGTATCTCTGGCAAGTATATACTTTTTTCTAGAATTGACAAATTCACTTTAGAATTTACAGCTTTTTTTACAGATTCAGAGGATCAAATATCTAAGTTCATGAGTAATTATGTAGCAAAACAACTTGAAATGTTGGAATCATAAAAAAATTGTTTTGCTACCGTCATCAATAATGCTCTTAATATCTGACTTCTCCTTTTGTATTTTTAAATAATCAGCCCACAGTTTTCCAGGGTGATTCAGTTCCCCATGCTACCTTGCAAAAATAGGATACTGCAAGCACACTTCATACATTTTTATCCTCCATTTTGCATGTACAAGATGTTTATCACAGTACTTTTTATTAGTTCTATCAAACCCATATTTCAATTTCTTAATTTTGGGGCTGATTACGAGTTTAGTGGTCTGACTGCAAGACCCCCACAATGGCGTCTGCCAAAAGACCTCCATGTTGGCAATCTTGCAGACCGCCGTATTACGAGTTACCCAGCCAAGCCTGCAGAAGACAGCCAAAATCCCAACTCTGCCAGGATCCTGGAAGCTGGAAAAGAGGAGATCTGATCACCTGGACTGCCAGCCAGACAATCAATCACTGATCCTATTACACCTCAAAAATTGCCATGGTGGTCTTGCCATCGCAGTCTTCAATGGCGGTGAGACCCGCAGAGGTCGGCTGTCCTCACAGTAATATAATACACCATATTAGGTTGATTTGAAACCAGCACAGTTGACACACATACACACACTCGACACACCCACCAACCACACTTTAAAACACACCCCTTCAGAACCAACAAACCTTTGCCTCCACAACACAGAACACAGCAACAGTAGTGCAAACAATAGGATAGGCACCATTCAACCTCACATAAGCCAAACATCCCACATCTGCACCCCAAAACACATATTTGTACACTATCACACACTTCACTGCACACCACCCATACATCACACAGCACCTACAAATTAATTTTTTTCCCTGTCCATCACTTTTTCTACACCACCATGTAATCACAAAAATACCCATGATTCACTGATGAGGAGTTAGGAGTCATGGTAAGAGCCACATATATATGGAGCCCAAGTCCAGCAGACGACTATAGCTTGGAAAATAGAAATGTAGCAAAGAATAGACAGAGTGAATTCTGTAGGCAGCTACCCGGGCACAAGAGACAACATCAGGAAGAGATGCAACAACCTCAGGGGGAAGGTGCGTTTCATAGCCACCGGGCACCATCTGGCAGTACACAAGACTGCCAGTGGTCCCTCTTCACCTCCCCCACAGTTCACATCATGTGAGGATAAGGTCTTGGCCATCCTGCATCCTCAGGGCTTGACAGGAATACCTGGGGTAGTGGAGTGAGGTAAGTCACAATTACAAAATATGTTCCCCAAACAAATTGCCATGCATGCCCACTGCTCACCTTTACCCACCTGTTAGACTTGGCATCCTTGGCGTGGTCTCACCTAATGTTTTGGCTGTTTCCCAGGTTCTTGATGTATGCTGGACTCCGGTTTTGCTGTTTTTGATACTCTGAACACTTTACCACTGCTATCCAGTGCTAAAGTGCAAATGCTCCTATGTAAAATGTATGTGTAGTTGGCTTTCCATGATTGGAATATTGGATTTTCTAGTAAGTCCCTACTGCAGTGCACTAGAGGTGCGAGAGCCTGTAAATCAAATGCTACTAGTGGGCCTGCAGCACTGGTTGTGCCACCCACATGAGTAGCCCTGTGATCATGGCTCTGAACTGCCACAGCAGTGTCTGTGTGTGCAGTTTTAAACTTGGCACCTAAACCTTCCCTTTTCATACATGTAAAGCACCCCTAAGGTAGGCCCTAGTTAGCCCCATGGGCAGGGTGCAGTGTATGTTTAAGGCAGGACATATACTAATGTGTTTTACATGTCCTAACAGTGAAATACCTCCAAATTCAGTTTTCACTGTGCAAGGCCTATCTCTCTCATAGGTTAAGATGGGGGCTGCCTTTAAATAATTTTTAAAGTGTAGATTCCCTTTGGGAGCAGATGGAAATGTGGAGTTTAGGGTCTCTGAACTCACAATTTAGAAATACATCTTTTAGTAAAGTTTGTTTTTAGTTTGTGTGTTTGAAAATGGCACTTTTAGAAAGTACGCATTTTCTTGCTTAAACCATTCTGTGACTCTGCCTGTTTGTGGATTCCCTGCCTGGGTCAGTTTGACAGTTTGGCTGTGTGCACCTCTCCTCTCGACTGTGACACAAAGGGAGCTGTGGTGTAGCCCGCATATCCTGATGAGCCATCTGTGCTGGGAGGGAGGGGAGAAGTAGTCACTCTCACTTTGTCTGCCCTTACACAATGCAGCCTCCAAACCCCTGATGTCTGTCTGGGGCCTGGCCTGGGCAAGGCAAGATCTTAGAGACACAAGAGATGTTCATTTGAAGTATGTCTACTTCAAAGGCAGAAAGGGGTATAAGTGGTGGACCCAAAACCCCTGAAAATTTGATCACTTCTGGAATCAAGAGGAACCTCTGCCAAGGAGAAGAGCTGAAGAACTGAGGAAAAGTTCTGCCCCTACCTGTGACAGTGCTTTGTTGTACTGTCCTGCAGTTGCTGCTTCTGTCTGTGAAAGGGGAGAAAGACTGGACTTTTTTGTGCATTCCTGCTTGAGAAGAATCTCCAAGAAATTGAATTGAGGTTGCCTCCTTTTGTTGAAATTTCAGGGCCATCAAAGACTTCCTCTGATAGCACCTGGACTCTCTGCTGAGACTTCTGCCCTGCTAAGTGGTGCCCACATCCAGTCCCTGAGCTCATGAAAGGTGAAGATAGCAGACAAGAACTGAAAATCCACGCACAGAACGCTGTGCAGGGACATTTTCGACACACCTTCTGCAACACGGCTGATAAACGACACTGTTCGCGGCTGAAATTGATACTTCACCTGCATCGCGGCTGGGAGATTTATAACTTGCGGCTGGAGAAACGACATGCAACACCCTGTTACGGAGGCTGATAACGACGCAAACCCCACACAGCGCAGTTTTCTGATACCTTGTAACCAGATTTCCATGCATCATCCCTGGGAGTCAAAGTCAATCCGACTCTGCGCGGATCTGAGGTGCCCCATCCGGAAATCGATGCATTGTTCTTTTGCATGGGAGAAAAACAAAGCATTACGGACCCAACTGAAGAAGGAAACGATGCACGGCTTCACTTGCGAGTAAGGAATTGACCCATCGCTGACTTTACTGAAGCATGCTCGCCCATGTGGCTTTATTTTTTACGCTAACCAGGTACTTTGTGTAACAACAGCATTCTCACTGTTTTCTAAGGTTTAAGACTCTTAGGCCCTCATTATAACACTGGCGGTAAATCCCGCTTACCACCACGCTGACAGCCACCAACCTATCGCGGCGATGGCAGATATCCGTTCAACATATTATGACACACACACACCAATCTGACAGAATCCAGCCACAGACACAAATTCACCAGACCAAAGGTTAGTGATAAGTATCAAAACCCACACCGTCACGCCAACAGAACAACGCCCACCACATTATGACCCACAAATCACCATGGCGGACGTTCAATGGCGGTAAACCATTGGCGGTACATACCACTGCGCTCACAATGGACACCCACATACAAAACAATACCACATTGGACAATTCAAACAGCACACACCTACACCCATATACCCATGCACACACCACACCCACTCCACTATAAAACACACACCCACATTACCCACAACTCCTTACGAATACAAATCATTGGCGCAAGACTGACACCAAGACCACTGACACAACTACATACACACACCACATATGCCCATACATCCCTCACGCACCCCAATTTACGCACCCCAACACATTACCCAAAACACCCTCGCCAACACACATCACATAACACCCATGGCACCACAAAGGCACCCCCATTTAGCTGAGGAGGAGTTAAGGGTCATGGTGGAGTAACTTGTCTGGGTAGAGCCACAGCTATTTGGAACACAGGTGCAGCAGATATCAATAGCCAGGAAGATGGAGCTATGGCGGAGAATCGTGGACAGGGTCAACGCTGTGGGACAGCCCCCCAGAGCAAGGGACGACATCAGAAAGAGGTGGAACGATCTACGGGGGAAGGTACGTTTCATAGCAGCAAGACTCCAGCTCAATATCCAGAGGACTGGAGGTGGAGCCCCACCTCCTCCCCCACAGCTCAAGGCATGGGAGGAGCAAGTCTTGGCAATACTGCATCCTGGGGGCCTGGGTGGAGTCGGAGGAGGACTGGACTCTGGTAAGTCAACACTCTACTATTATCACCCACCTACCTGCAGGGCATCACATACCCTCACCCTCTCTCCCATCACTCCACTACATCCCACATACTCCACCATTACATCTCTTCAATCCCAATGCCAATCCCCTGCATGCTGTACCAATGCTTGGACACCCCTCACAGCCCTGCATGGACACTCATCACTAAAGCATGCAAAGCACAGAACACTAACAATCCCACCATACACCAACATACACATGTAAAAGCTGCCAGGGTAACACCAACCATAGAGGGGAAGCCAGGGATGTACAATATGTCATACATATTAACCATAACACATCATTTACATCCCCACAGGTACCCCAGCCAATGTCACCGGAGAGGAGGTGCCAGCACTATCCAGTCCCCCAACTGAAGAGGCCCACAGTGATGACAGTAACTCTGGTCTTCAGGATCTGGACGATCTATCTGGCCCATCAGGGACCACTGGGCAGCCGGTTACCCAAGCCCAGTCATAGACCACCACAGAGCCTCCCCTATCAGGAACCAACATCACAGCACCCACCCAGCATCCCGAAACCTCTGCCCCCAGGACACATCAATCAGCTGTGCCCATCTGCACAGGGACCCCAGGCCACACCTCGCACACAAGACAATCAGGGACCTGGGGTCAGTGGCAGTGGGCACACCATTCAGGGGACAGAGGCACAGGCCTTAAGGGACATTAAGAGGACTGCTGTGTGCCAGGGGGAGGACAGGACCAGGGAACCAAATCTCCAGGAGGCCCTCTCTAAGATCCTGGGAGCCTATCAACATTCCCAGGACACGATGGGCCAGATCCTAGACAGCTGCAGGAGGGATAGTACCAGGGGGTCAGGGAGGACTTGCAGGCCATCAACAACACCCTGATTTCCATAGCAGGGGTGCTGGCAGACGTGACATTATGAGGGAGGCCGTGTCACACCAGCTGCCCCCAGCCACTAGCTAGTCATCTGAACAGCCTTCCACTTCCGCTGCTGCTAGTAGCCAGGAGGCCCCGCCACAGGACTCACAGGCCACCAGCACCCCTCCCCCTGCAGAAAGTTAATGACCCCACAAACGTACCCTGCGATCCAGACAGAAGCTAGAGACACTTGCCAAGACCCCTGCCAGGAAGTGAGACTCTCCTGATTGTCCCCTTTGTGTCCCATGTGAGCATAGAATTAATGGCCCGTAGTTGGCTGTTGTGATCACACCAGAAGTATTTGTTAAATCACCAACATCTGCAAAATGATTAGCCAGAAGGAACAGTAAGTGGGCATAGAAGTGGGAAATACCAGCATGCCAATGCCACACAGAATACAACCAAAGTCATTGAAATGTAAATTTGCACTGTCTCACCTGTGTGTCATTGGAAGTACTGACGGATTACAGATGATCTGTTGTCCACATTCTCATCCTCTGCTTCCTCATCCTCACTGTCCACACGGTCCACTGCTGCCACAGGGGCATCTCCAATCTCCTCCTCCTGCAGAAAAGGGAAATGGCATCTGAGAGCCAGGATGTGCAACATGCAGCATGCCACCACTATCTGGGAGACCTTCTTGGATGAGTAGCACAGGGATCACCCTGTTAGATGGAGGCACCGGAACCTGGCCTTCAGGAGGCCAAAGGTCCTTTCAATTATCCTTCTGGTTCACCCATGTGCATCATTATAACGTTCTTCTGCCCTTGCCCTGGCATTCCTCACAGGGGTCAGCAGCCATGATAGGTTTGGGTAACCAGAGTCACCTGCAAATATTGAGGGACAACATTTAGCTCCACACTATCCCATATGGCCAGCACCATAGCCATACACCAACATATACTTGGTGGGAACAAGGGCTCACCTATTAGCCACATCCTGTGCCTCTGTAGTTGGGCCATCACATTTGGGATGCTACTATTCTTTAGGACAAAGGCATCATGCACTGACCCAGGATACTTAGCATTGACGTGGGAGATGTACTGGTCCGCCAAGCACACCATCTGCACATTCATAGAGTGGAAACTCTTACAATTCCTGAACACCTGTTCATTCTGGTGGGGGGGGGACAAATGCAATATGTGTTCCTCAGTCGCCCCAATTATATTGGGGATATGTCCCATTGCATAGAATTCAGCCTTCACAGTGGCCAAATCCTCAACCTGGTGGAATGCAATGTAGCTGCACATGTGTTTTATCAGGGCAGACAACACTCTTGTCAGCACTATTGAGAACATTGGCTGTAACATTCCTGCTGCCAAGCCCACTGTCACTTGGAAAGAACCAGTTGCCAGGAAATGGAGTACTGATAGTACTTGCACAAGAGGGGGGATCCCAGTGGGATGACGGATACCAGATATTAGGTCAGGCTCCAATTGGGCACACAGCTCTGTGATTGTGGCCCTGTCCAGTCTATGAGTATTATGTGCCTGTCCTCCAGTGTAGCCAAGTCCACCAAGGGTCTGTACGTGGGGTATGTCTCCATCTCCTATTCATCCACAGCGGTAGGAATCTAAGGGGCAAAAGAGTGAGGAGGCTGTCACAAACTGAACAATGGAGCCACAACAGTAGTCTGCAATCTGTAAACATGTTATGGGATAGTGTGAATTCTCAAGTATGTGCCTATTTCTCCTGTGACGCATCATTATTCCATAGGCATGCCACCCCCTGAAATGGCGTCTGCCTGTCCTGTGTGGAGGGACATGTGGAAGTGAGGTAATGCGGCTGACATTGTACACCGTGGCAGGAGGTGGTCAGGAACCGCCGTGCAATTCCTCATTGGTTAATATTGGGCCCTATGGGGTACAGTGGCCAATGGTGATCTACACCGGTGGTGATGGTATGCACCGCCGTGGACGTAACCGCTATTTTCTATCTGAATCCTCACTCGTTTCCTGACCTTCCACAGGAGAGGACCTACACTGCATGTGCTGCTGTGACCTGTGTCTGGAACCTACCATGGCCAGTGTGACTGGGGAAAGGGCACCAGCCTTCACTTCTGAGGAATTGGAGCGACTGGTGAATGAGATCCTACCCCAGTATGGACTGCTGTGAGGGCCTCCAGACCAACAGGTGAGTACAATGTGGGCACGATGCATGTGGCATGAATGAATGGAGGTGTGTGTGAAGGCATCGTGAAAGGGGATAGGGATGTCCTCTTGGCTGGGTACACATTGAGTGCTGGGCTATGTGTGTGCGAATAGTGATGGAAACGGATATGGCGGGTCATACGTGCTACATGCTGGACTGTTTGGCTAATGGTGTTCTCCTGTCTGTGTTGCCTCTGCAGGTCAGTGCCCATCAAAAGAAGGATATATGGCGTGCCATCGCAAAGGAGGTGCAGACCCTGGGTGTCTATGGCAGGCAGAGCAAACGGTGGGAGGGCCTGAGACAATGAGCACGGAAGACCGCGGAGGCCCAGCTGGGGATGGCTTCCCAACGAGGAAGGGGTGCCTATCAAACCCTGATGTGATGTCCCACATACTGGCGGTGGCCTATCCAGAGCTGGATGGGCACTTGAGGGCCTCGCAGAAGCCACAAGGGGGGTGAGTACAGTGGCCATCGTTGAAGGAAACGGCTGGAGGGGTGGTATCTGGGTGGTGGGTGGGTGTCAGTGGGTGCCCCTAGGCCCAGCCAGACATAGCAGCATAGGTCCTCTGGTGGCTAAGGGTCTGAAGGGGAAATACTGACTACCTAGCTTGTTAGCATCCACTACTGGTCAGGGCTGCCTGGGTCCCAGGGGTGTTGCAGTTGGCGGTGTGTGCTCCTCCTACTGCCTTGGTGTCTAGCAGTATCACTGGTAGTGCAATGCATAGTGCGTAGGCCTGTTCCCTGTGTGTGAGGGTGCTGTGTATGCCAACGGTGGTGTTGGTGTAATCATTGACCCAGTGTATCCTTTGTCTCTCTCCCCCTTTCTTGTTTAGTCATCCTGTCCTTGTGTGCATTTGCTTCATCTGGCGGAGGAGCGGAGGCACCGGCGACGGAGGGAGCTGCATCCCACAGGACTCTGAAGGCAGAGTGCACCGATGCTGAGGGCACCAGTGGGACGGAGGGTGAGGGGAGCACCACGGCGGAGACTGGAGGGGACAATACAGACTCAGATACCTCCTCCGATAGGAGCTCCCTGGTGGTGGCGGACACCTCTGTGACCACCCCAGCTACAGGTACAGCCACAACCCCCTTGTACCAGCACCGCACTACCAGCAGCCCCTCAGCAAGTTGCCCGTTCCCGCTCACCCAGGAGGGTGGGCATCTCCTTTGCCCCAGGCACCTCAGGTAGGTCCTGCCCCAGTTAGTCCTGCTGCCCTGAGTGAGGAGGCTATTGACCTCCTGAGATCCATCTCTGTAGGGCAATCAACCATTGTGAATGCCATCCAGGGGCTGGCAGCCCAGATACAGCAAACTAATCCATTCCTGGAGGGCAATCACAGTGGATTGGCGGTCCAACAGAGATCGATCCAGGCTCTGGCTTAGACTCTGATAGCAGTCATTGTCCCTGTTTCAACCGTCCCCCTCCAACTTCCACTTCCCAGTACCATTCTCCTCTACCCCAGCCCATCCCAAGCACACAGCCAGACGAGCATGCACATAGGACAACACCCATGAGTGTCACAGGCAAACACAAGCACCACACATCATCCCACAGGCACCCACACAAACACCATTCATTTGCAGACACAACAACATCCACTATTTCCACTGTCTCCCACTCCTTCTCCTTCATCTCCCACCCAGTTACGTCTACACTTACACCTGCATGCACTACATCATCATCCACTACCTGCATCATCACCAGCACCAATCAGAACACACACCTCACTGGCAGACACCTCCACAACATCCATACACATGTCCCCTGTGTCCTCTCCCACCGTGTCTGTCCCCCCTCCTAGAGTATGCAAACGCAAACACTCAGACACCCATTAGCCTTCCACCTCACAACAGCATATAACCCATGCACCTGCACTCAAATCCAGCAGACAAACACCTCCAACAACCACCCACTCATCCCCCACTCCCATTGCTTCTCCCTCTCCCTGCCCCAATATCCCTAAAAAGCTTTTCCTTTCCACCACTGACCTCTTCCCTACCCCTCAACCCCCATCCTGCACGTATAGCCAGACTATCAGGAACCCAGCCAAGCACCTCAGCCAAACAGTCCACAGGCCCAGTTTCATCAGCACCTACTCGTGGTGGAAAGGATTCCAGGCCACAATTACCGAAGGGGAAGGAGCCTGCACCAGCCAGCAAGAAGGAGAAGGAGCCTGCAAAAGCCAGCAAAAAGGGGAAAGAGCCTGTACCAGCCTGCAATAAGGGGAAGGAGCCTGCACCAGCCAACAAAAAGGGGAAGGAGCATGCACCAGCAGCTGCCACAGAGCCCCCACCACCAGCCATGGTTGTGCAGCCATCAGTGAGTGCAGGGGCTGAGCAGGAGCCTCCCACAACCATCACCACCACTGTGCAGCCATTAGAGGGTGCAGAGGCTGAGCAGGATCCTCCCACTACCACCACCACAGTGCAGCCATCAGAGGGTGCAGGGGCTGAGCAGGAGCCTCCCACTACAACCACCACATTACAGCCATTGGAGGGTGCAGGGGCTGAGCAGGAGCCTCCCACTACCACCACTACAGTGCAGCCATCGGAGGGTGCAGGGGCTGAGCAGGAGCCTCCCACTACCACCACCACAGTGCAGCCATCACCGCCGGCGGACGCCATATGATTCAGCCTCCATCGGCTGCTGTGTGGCCTCCCCCCACCAGAACCAGTGGGGTATTCACCCACCTGAGAGACTGTGGCCTTGCACTCCCCAGGACCAAGCACAGGCCATTTTGCCCCATTCAGAACCAGTGGGCAAGTCACCCACCTGAGAGACTGTGGCCTTGCACTCCCAGGACCAAGCACAGGTCATGTAGCCCCCTCCAGAACCAGTGGGCAAGTTAACCACCTGAGAGACTGTGGGCCATAACTCCCCAGGACCAAGCACAGGGCATGTAGCCCCCTCCAGAACCAGTGGGCAAGTCACCCACTTGAGAGACTGTGGCCTTGCACTCCCCAGGACAAAGCACAGGGCATGTTGCCCCCTCCAGATACAGTGGGCAAATCACCCACTCCAGAAACTGTGGCCCATAACTCCCCAGGACTAAGCACAAGGCATGTTGCCCCCTCCAGAACCAGTGGGCAAGTCACCCACTCCAGGAACTGTGGCCCATAACTCCCCAGGACCAAGCACAGGGCATGTTGTCGCCTCTAGAACCAGTGGTTTTGTTTCCGCATCCAACTGAGGTGCCCCTTCTTCCCCTGAGGTGCTTGACTATTTGCCAACTGATGCCCCTGAAGTGTTCTCTCAATATTGGTGCAGGGATCGAGTGGGGCCTTGTGCTTTGCCCTGAGGCCATGTGGCCCCTGTCAACTGTGGACTGGGCAGTGTCCCTTTTTTGTACATTTGCACATATCTGTTGCATTGCCACATAGACTTATTATTTTTGATGTTGATCTTATTACAATCACTTTAGTCAATTCCTGTTGTCGTTGCATTATTCAGCCCATTAACCAAAATACATTATTTTCCTTTACAGCTGGTTGTGTGTATGGGGGGTGTGTTGTGCATGTGTGTGTGTCACTCTCATTTTCCTCCCCCACCCCTTGTGTGCTAGGTAGCTGTACTCACCGTCGTCGTCTTCGCCGGCGTTGGTGTTCGTGGTGGAGCATAATGTAGAAGATCATTGGAAAGACTTGCAGTTCTGGTTCCATGGCGGCGTAGTTCTTCCCTGTGTCTCCAATGGTGAGTCCTTTCTCTTCTGACCTCTGTTTCCGCCAGGCTTTTGATGGCATTGGTACTGCCCCGGAAAAGTTGTCGGTTTGGCATGTCATAATATGGGGGGCGGAACTTTGTCTTTCACCTGGCTGTAGGCAGCTACCACCGTGGTGACTGTTGTTTCCGCCCTGGCAGTCAGTGTGGTACATTGACTGTCTTTCGGAGATATCACCGTCATGGTCATAATTTGGTGGTACTTACCGCCAGCCTGTTGGCATTATTACTGCCACTTTATTACCGACAGCCAGGGTCGTAATGAGGGCCTTATTCTTTAAAAAAATTATCTTGACTTGTGTATGTTGGATTTTTCTCATTTTGTTTAGATAAATATTACCTATTTTTCTAAACCTGTGTTGTGCCATTAACATACCAGTCAACTGGGTGTACCTCAGTGATTGACTACACTACAACTCCCAGCAGGCACCGTGTTACTACCACCAATATAGGAACACAGTACCCTTCAAAACAATTCCCACCTTTAACAACTCAACATTGGAGAGTACCAACCTGAGGGGATATAAACTGATACTGAGTGGGTAGGACAGGCCATGATAGCAATGCTAGGGCCAGAAGGCACTGGCAATGTCACACCACTCAGCAACAACTCTGTACTTACCTACTATGACCCTTCACTTTCTTCTCAGCAACTGAACTGTACTCACCCGAGTGGATCCCATCTGCATATTGTGTGGGTAGGGCAGGCCATGACAACAATGCTAAAACCAGAAGGCACTGGGAATGTCACTCCACTCAGCACCAACTGAGGACTCACCTACTATGACCCTTCTCCCTCTACTCAGCTACTGAACTGTACTTACCTGAGGGGATACCATCTGTATACTGTGTGGGGAGGTCAGGCCATGACCAGAATTACATTGTGTTGCTGTCTGTCAATTCAGTGAGGTGGTTTACCTACCTGGGAGGGACCAACCTACAGATCATGGTACACTATGGCCTTTATTACAACCCTGGCGGTTGGTGATAAAGCAGCAGTAATACCGCCAACAGACCAGCAGTAATAAATATGAAATTATGACCACAACGGAAACTCTCAGACAGACAGCCACTTTAACACACCGACCGCCATGGCGAAATCAACAGGCACGACAGCGGTGACCGCCTACAGCCAGACGGAAGACAATGTTCCGCCCACTGTATTATGACACACCAATCTGCCACCTTTTCTGGGGTGGTACCAACTACATCAAAATCTTGGTGGAAACACTACACAGAAGGGAAACGACTCAAATCTGGACCCTCTAGGAAGAGCCACACCGCCATGGAGCCCGAGTTGCATGTGTTCCTCGTGCTCTTCTACCTTCTGCTCCACTACGAACACCAACTCCGGAGAAGACGACCATGGTGAGCACTGCCACCTAGCACACAGGGGAGTAGGGGAGGAAACAGAGAGTGACACACACATGCAAAACGCAACATCCCCACCCCCAACACCATACACACAAGCAGATGCACTAACATTACATATTCACCCCGTACTCCTCAGGAATAACGCAAGGACAAAATATATTGATTAATGTGAGTATTATAAGATAAAATACTATAAATACTTGCATCCAAATCAACAAGTATATACATATTTACAAATGTAGGGACACTGTCCAGTCCTAAATGCCTGTGGGCCACAAGACCACATCACATAGTCCAAGGCCCCACCTCACTCCTGCAAGAACACGGAGAGAACACTGCAGAGGCATCAGGTCGAAAATAGCCAGGCACCTCAGCGGGATAGGGAATGGGGGGCACCTCAGCTGGAAGATGGTACAACGCCATTGGTCCTGGAGGGGGCAACATGCCCTGTGCTTGGTCTTGCGGAGTGCAAGGCCAAAGTCTCTCAAGTGGGTGACTTGCCCACTGGCTCTGGAGGGGGCAACATGCCCTGTGCTTGGTCCTGGGGAGTGCAAGGCCACAGTCTCTCAAGTGGGTGACTTGCTCACTGGCTCTAGAGGGGGCAACATGCCCTGTGCTTGTTCTTGGGGAGTGCTAGGCCACAGTCTCTCAAGTGGGTGACTTGCCTACTGGCTCTGGAGGGGGCAACATGCCCTGTGCTTGGTCCTGGGGAGTGCACGGCCACAGTCTCTCAAATAGGTGACTTGCCCACTGGTTCTGGAGGGAGCATTGTGCCCAGTGAGCTTCACCCTGTGGAGGATGGGGTGAGTGGATGGCTTCTTCCACTGTTTCTGGAGGGGGCATTGTGCCCAGTGAGCTTCATCCTGTGGAGGATGGGGTGAGTGGATGGCTTCTTCCACTGGTTCTGGAGGGGGAAATGTGCCCTGTGATGCAGATCTTGGGGAGTGCAAGGTCACTGTCTCTCAGTTGGGGGACAGGCCGCAGAACAGCCCATGGAGGCAGGACTAAACACTGTCCCCCGGTGTTGACGGCTGCTCAGTGTTGGTAGTGGTAGTGCTGCTGGTGGAGCTGGCAGTGGTGGGGGGAGGTTCCAGCCCATCCCCTCCAGCCTCGGAGGGCTGCCCATTGGGGCTGCTGCTGCTGACAGTGGTGCTGGTGGCGGTGCTGGTGGTGGTGCTGGCAGTGGTGGGGGGAGAATCAAGCCCATCACCTGCAGCCTTGGACAGCTGCCCACTGGGGCTGCTGCTGCTGGCAGTGGTGCTGGTGACGGTGGTAGTGGTGGTGCAGGTGGCGGTGCCGGCAGTGGTGGGGGGAGGTTCCAGCCCATCCCCTGCAGCCTCAGGCGGCTGTCCACTGGGGGTGCTGCTGATGGCAGTGGTGCTGGTGGAGGTGCAGATGGCGGTGCTGACAGTGGTGGGGGAGGCTCCAGCCCATCCCCTGCGGCCTCAGATGGCTGCACCACCATGGTTGGTGGTTGGGGCTCCAACTGAGTCCCTGCACCAGGCCCCTTGTCTCTACTAACACAAAAGAATGATGGACGGAATACTGAACAATGCAAACACTCACCCCCAGTCACAGATCTGGGTTTAATCCATCTTTCTTTTGCTCACCATGCCACCCCTGTTTGGAAACAGCCATATGCAAATCAGTCTTTAGCCTTTTCCCCATGTGAACAGTCCAGCCCAAACTTCCAGGCCAAGTCCACCTTGGACCAGAAACAACCATCCTGGGAGCAGTTTCAGGGTATCACCCTTCATCAGCCAGGCTAGCTTGAATCCAGTGGCACAGTGAGCAAGGGACCCACATCTGGGCATACCCTTTCCACTTAGGGCAACTTTAGCAACACAAAAGGATGATGGACGGAGTACTGAGCAAAAACACGATGGATTTAAGCCCAGATCTCTGTACATGGTTGGAATTAAGAGATAATGACCAGCTGCTCACTATTTTACCCCACAGTTTGCAACCACTGCGGATGAATAGGAGATGGAGACATCCCCCCATGTAAAGATCCCTGGTGGACGTGGCAGCAATGGAGGACATTACCCTCACCTATAGATTTGACAGGGCCACAATCACTGAGCTGTGTGCCCAATTGGAGCCTGACCTAATCTCTGCTATCCGTCACCCAGCAGGAATGTCTCATCCAATGTTCTCAATAGTCCCGACCAGAGTGTTGTGTGCCCTGATTAAACACATGTCCAGCTACATCGTTTTTCCCCAGGTGGAGGATTTGGCCAAAGTGAAAGCTGATTTCTATGCAATGAGACATATCCCCAACATTATTGGGGCTATTGATGGAACACATTTTGCATTTGTTCCCCCCCCCCGGCAAAATGAACAGGTGTTCAGAAATCGAAAGAGCTTTCACTCCATGAATGTGCAGATGGTGTGCCTGGTGGACAAGTACATCTCCCACGTCAATGCAAAGTATCCTGGGTCTGTGCACGATGCCTTTATCCTGAGGAATAGCAGCATCCCAAATGTGATGGCTCAGCTCCAGAGGCGCAGGGTGTGGCTAATAGGTAAGCCCTGGTTCTTACCCAGTATATGTTGGTATATGAGTATGGTGTGGGCCCTAAGGGTTAGTGTTTGGCTAACAGTTGTCCCTCCATATTTGCAGGTGACTATGGTTACCCCAACCCCTCATGGCTATTGACCCCTGTGAGGAATCCCAGGACAAGGGCAGTGGAATGTAACAATGAGGCATACGAGCGTTCAAGAGGAATTATAGAGAGGACCTTTGGCCTCCTGAAGGCCAGGTTTCATTGCCTCCATCTAACAGGTGGATCCCTGTGCTACTCACCCAAGAAAGTCTGCCAGATCATCGTGGCATGCTGTATGTTGCACATCCTTGTCTTGCGTCACCAGGTGCCTTTTCTGCAGGAGGAGGAGGCTGAAGATGGCCGTGTGGCAGCAGTGGACCCTGTAGACCAGTGGTTCCCAAACTTTTTCGACCCGCGGCTCCCTTCACCTATATTGGCCATTGCCCACGGCTCCCCATTATGATACTTTTTTTCGGGTGGGCAATGTAAGCCCAGCCTCAGGAGTACTTCAAATTTTCTTCCTGCAAATAATTGGGATGAAGGTATTATCATATTGGTAACAAAATAAAAATACAAGTTGTTTACTTTAAGATTTTTTTTAATTCAGTTAAGTCAGAAACAATACAATATTAAGGGCCAAACATTTTTCCATGAATTAGCAACCTTTTTTGAACACATGTAAGATTAACCACACAACAAATTTCAGTAGAAAAAGTTTTTTAATTAACAGCAAAAAACAGGGAGTCTGAATGTAAACAAAATAGAAAGGACTACATTTGTTTGGAAAATCCTAGTGAGATGGATGTGCTTGTTTTTCTTTCCAACGCTCCTCAAATCTTGGTGTTATTTTTGAGATCGCAACACACATTTCTTTTTCAAGGTGAATTTTTGCCCTATATTTTGACTTTAGCACCGCAACCGCTGAGAAACCAGCTTCACAAAGGTAGGAAGTAGCAAACGGGATCAAAACACGCAGGGCAATCTTGCTAATCACTGGGTATTCACCTTGAGTTTGGCACCAAAACTCAAGCAGTGACAGAGACTGGAATTGTACTTTCAATGTTGAGTCACTTGAAATGTTAATGAGCTGTTCTGCTTCCTCGTTATTTAAATGCTGAGGTACCTCAGTATTGAAGGGGTCTCTCACCCATTTTATTGGCTCCACTTCATCCTCTGGGAAATATTTCTGAAGGTAAAAATGCAGTTGTGACAAATACAGAACAAAAACTATCATCAGTTCCTCCTTTAATGCCATCTCATTGTCTTGCAGAAACGTGTCCAATGAAGGAAAACATTTATAGTCACCTTTACTTACATTGCCTTTCCAAAGGATGACTTTTTTTTTAAACCCTGAAACTTTGTCTGAGAGCTGCAAGATGTTAGTATTATTACCTAGCAAGGACTTGTTCAGTGTGTTCAGTTTTTCAAAAAGATCCGAAAGAAAAGCCATTTGTATTAGAAAGTCTGCATCAATTAATTTGTCTGCAAAACAATGTTCATCATCATGTAGATATGAGTATATTTCATTCCTAAGCTCATACACTATAAGCAGGGAGTTACCGAGAGACAACCATCGAGAACTGCTGTAGAACAAGAGGCATGAGTGTTCGGCACCCATATCTTCACATAGCTTAGCAAAAAACCTTGCTTTCATTGGTCTTGTTTTAATAAAATGTATCACTTTGGTGACTATTTTCAGAATATTATGCAGTTCTTCACTGAGGTTTCCAGCTGCTAGTGCTTCTCTGTGTATTATACAGTGTGTCCAAACAGCATTAGGTGCTTTAGACCGTATGCAAGCATGAAGTCCTTGGTAGCATCCTGCCATTGAACGACCCCTGTCTGTACAAACTCCAACACATCTCTCCCAGTCAATCTGATTCTGTACCATAAAATCATCCACAACCGCAAACAAGTCTTGACCGGTAGTTCCACCTTTCATTTCCTTACAGAACAACAAATCCTCAACTATTTTTTTCCGTTAACAAACCTGACATAGCAAATAAGATGGGTGTCTTTTTGGTTGCCTGTTGCCTCGTCCAATTGGAGTGCAAAGTCTTTGCCTTTTAAGTTACAGATGAGCTGATCATTAATATCGTCAGCCATATCATTTATCCTCCGGCTGATAGTATTATTAGAAAGAGGCACTTTGAGCAGCTGTTTACCAGCATCTTCGCCGAGCATGATGGTTACCATATCAACAGCAGCAGGCAAAATCAACTCTTCTGCAATTGTGTGTGGTTTTTTACACTGTACAACACGATTGGTCACTTTATAAGAAGACAAGAGGGCGTTACTAATAACTTTGGATTGTTTTGAGAAAGTGGTCTTTTGTAATTTGGCTTCTGTTAGTTTTCTTTGGAAAAATTCCCTTGGCTTTCCAACCACATTTGGGTGAAGACTTTCAAGATGACGCTTTAGTTTACTTGGAAGCATGGATTCTAAAGCCAAAACTTTTAAACACGTTACACATTGAGGACGCTCCTCATTATTAACCTGTACACATGTGAAACCATAATCTAGATACCTGTCATCATACTTTCTGTACTTGGTTTTTCACTTCCCGTCCTCTTTTTTCTCTGAAGAACCTGAGACTTCACTTTGCTCAGACGAACTTGAACTAGGTATTAAAAATCTCTTCATTGTCAATCATAAAGATGCCAATCAGTTCAGATGTAGAAGAGAAGAGAAAGACTGAGGAAGAGAAAAACGAAATAGTGTCACAATGGGAGAAAACAAGGGTGAGCTGAAGGGGAAGGACGTGGTTTTAAAATCATTGAAGAGGCCTGAGATGGCTTCAGTATTACACTGCCTCAGTATTCAGTTTTCCCACATTTAGTTGCAGCAGCCACATGTTTAAGAGGAGGGCTTTGGGCACTGGCACGTTTTTATTTACAAATTAAGCACTGTCATTCACACTCTCACTCTGCAGTTACTCTTTGTGCATCTTCCAGGTACTATATATGAAGAGGTAAATTTCCAGACTGACCTATGCTACTACGCCTCAGATTTCAGTAGTTTGTAAGTCTGGCTGATGGAAGGTTCATTGCTCTTGTGGGATCATAGCTACAGAAACATCCAGACAGTGGTGCTGCAGTATGTGCAACTTTGCTACTATTTCAGGGCAACATGGCTTCTCTTTCCTCGTTCACACCAACCCCCCATTAATGGATAGGCTTCACAGGAGGATGCAGAAGTATGATCTGTCATATGTATACAGGTGTTATTCATGTAAAACGGCTGTGCTCGAGTTATGCCAGCCTCTGGTCCTGTGCGCCAGTGCAGTAGTAGAGATGGTGCACCTATTACAACTCACATGCACCACAGCGGGAATTCCACACAATCCACCCAGAGGTGTAGTAAGGGCAACCAAGAACACCCCAGAGACAATGTTAGTAGGTCTCTGTGCCCACCTGAATGGCGTGTGGGGGAGTGTTTGGATGTGAGTCAGATAACTGTTGAAGGAGAAATTCGAGATATTTAGATAAGCGAGAAATGAGGGGCACACAGGGCAGGCTTTCTGGCCCTTCCAGACCCTAACAGGCCCAAACAGAGAAGATGCCCTTATCTTTCTACCCTTCACCAAGACATCCGGCAGCGATAGAGGAAATCCCAAATGGGAGAGATGGGAGGGATTACACCAATGATCACAAGGCTAAGCAGTGGCTAGCTCCACTTGGCAAGCAATAACACTCCCAGCACCTGTAGGGGAAAACCTGACAATACAAACTAAACAAATGCAAATTAAAAACTACACAACAAGAATGCACCAATGTAAACAGCGTTACTTGAAAGCATTTAAAAATACACTATACTAGGCATGTAGGTATCATGAGTTGGCACAAAAGATTAGAATTCCCATCAAATAGTCATCCCTTGAGTAATATTCATATTTAACATATTATTTCTAGACTGTTTATGTAAAGTTTAAATAAAGAAATTCTTTTAGAGCGCTAGGCCTCCTCTGAAAACATTTTAAACAGGTTTTCCTGTTGCCTCGCTAGTTTTGAGCCACATTTTGGTCAATGAGATCACAGTGCTGCGAGGAGGAATAACAGTCATATGATATGCCAGGCTCCATGTAAAATACTGCAATCAACATCTTCAGCAGTCCTGGAGCAAATCAATCTTGAGCACAGTATTTAAAAAAACATTCAAAATGCATCCAATCTGAAAGCATGGATTATATCAGAAGATAATAATTACCTCATTATTCAACAAAACCGGAATTCGACAATGTACGCACTTTAATGAGGGTAGCAATAACACCCCAGTGCTCTCTTCTGAACTGCCGCACGCCTGGCAAGACCAAAGGTTCTGAAAACGACGTAATCACGCTGCTGGGTGAAACCATGCAAAACGTTCACAGGTGGGGCTCATGTAACTCCCCCATGCTGAAAACCAACTTGCCATACAAGCACTACCCTCTCCCCCACCGAGCAATCCTCCCTCCCCACGGACTGCAGCAGAATTATCAGGAGTAATTGTTACTCGGCCGGAAAATCATTTTTACCGCACCCCGTAACGTTAACCTGGACTAGAGTCACACAGCGCCACCTGATTCAAGTGATACAACATTTCTAAGAAAATGTTTACGGATCCAGTTTAGTGCCTGCTGAGGTTTCACATAATAAACAAAAGTTGGGATTTGATTTACTCATCAGAAACGGCGTTACAGAAAGTGATATGTTCTTGTTGACTCATGCAGAACACGGCCCATTCCCTTGACATTCCTTTTTTTGCAACTTGTCATGTTTTCTGAAGACACTCAACTGCTTTTGAAACAGTCGGTCTGTCAGCTTTCTTGATGGCATAATTTAAGCTAAGGGAAGAAATTATCTTTAATGTATATGTGTGGCATAGATTATTTTTCACACGTGTAATTTACAACTGTTTGTTTCGCTTTAACACAAACCACACCGATGGGTTAATAAAATCCTCCGTCACTCGGTTAAGTAAACACATTATTCTTTTTTAAAAGTGTGTCATTATGTTTTCAAGAATGCGGGCAGCGCCCCTGGCAACTTCTAACGGCGCACCGGGGTGCTGCGGCGCACAGTTTGGGAACCACTGCTGTAGACACTGAAGATGAGGAGACAGGGGATAAGGATGAGGACAACAGAAGTGCAATTATTCATCAATACTTCCAATGACACACAGGTAAGACAGTGTAACTTCATATTTAATTGACAGTTTTGTGTATGAGATTGTCACTGGCAAACTGTTTTTCCCACTTCTATGACCACTCACTGTACCCTTTGGCATCTCTATTTGCAGATATTGGTGCCCCACTATCACTCCTAGTGTGTTCAGTGCAGCCAACTGCAGGTCTTTCCTATGCATACATTACTGTACAGTTGAATTGCAATGTTTAAACCTTGATAAACAAATACATACTTAAATCATTTGACATACTCCATACTCCATACTTGTATTTTTTCAAAGGGTGTTTATTTAAGTGCTAAGAAGTAGAGGGGGAAGTGCAATGGGCTGGGATGATGGAGGAAAGTCCAGGATAGCATCCAGTCTATTTGTATTACAGGTGCATTGTCCAAGGGGGGCATAGGAAGGGGAGCAATGGCAGTTCAAGGTGGACAGGGTGACAGAGTGGGACACAAGGGTGACAATAAGGAGAGTTTTATTTCCTGGCTGGGGTCTTGGCAATAGTCTCTAGCTTCTGCCTGGATCGCATGGAACATTTGTGGGGTGGTTCTCCTTCTGCAGGGGGATGGGTGCTGGTGGCCTGTTGGTCCTGTGGCAGGGCCTCCCTTCCACTGGCGGCAGTGGAGATGGAGGGCTGTTCATCGGTTTGGCTAGTGTCATGGGCCCGGTGGTGTGCCACTGCCTCCCTCATAGTGTTGGCCATGTCAGCCAGCACCCCTGCAATGGAGACCAGGGTGGTGTTGATGTCCTTCCAGCCCTCTCTGATCCCCAGGTACTGTCCCTCCTTCAGCCGCATATTCTCCTGCAACATGTCCAGTATCTGGCCCTGCGTTTCGTGGGAATGTTGGTATGCTCCCAGGATTGGGGTGAGTGCCTCCTGGAGAGTCAGTTTTCTGGGCCTGTCCTCCCCTGTTGCACAGCAGTCCCTCCAGCTTCCCTGTTGTCCTGTGCCTCTGTCCCCTGAACTGTGTGCCCACTGCCACTGACCCCAGGTCCCTGATTGTTCTGTGTTTGTGGGGTGGCCTGGGGTACCTGTAGTGGTGGACACACTGCTGATTGACGTGTCTTGGGGACAGAGGTATGGGCCCACTAGCTGGGTGCTGTGGTGGTGTTTTCTGAGGGGGAGACTCTGAGGTGATGTGAGACTGTGCCTGGGTAACTGACTGTCCGGAGATCCCTGATGGGCCAGGTTGGTCATCCAGATCCAGGTGACCAGAGCTGCTGTCATCACTGTGGGCCTCTTCTGTGGGGGGACTGGATGTTGCTAGCAACGCTTGTCCGGTGACATTGGCCGTGATACCTGTGGGGATGTAATTGCAGTGTTATTGTTTCTGGGTGTGACATATTGTGCATAGGTGTGTTGCCCTCTATGGTTGTTATTGACCTGGCAGATTTGCCTTGTGTGAGTTGTTATTTGGTGGGATAGGTGATTCTCTCCAGCAGTGGTGATAGGTGTCCATGCAGGTCTGTGCGGGGTTTCCATGCATTGGTGTTGCATGCAGGGCTTGGTATTGGAATGAGTGGGTTGTGATGGTGGGGTATGTGGGAGGTGGTGGAGTGATGGGAGTGAGGGTAAGGGTGGGGGTTTATGATGGCATGCAGGTAGGGGGGTGATAGTAATAGAGGTTTGACTTACCAGAGTCCAGTCCTCCTCTTACTCGTGCCTGGCCCTCAGGATGCATGATTGCCAAGACTTGCTCCTTCCATCTTGCAAGTTGTGGGGGAGGAGGTGGGGGTCCACTGCCAGTCTTCTGTACTGCGAGCTGGTGTCTTGCTGCCATAGAACGCACCTTCCCCTGTAGGTCATTCCACCTATTCCTGATGTCATCCCTTGTTCTGGGGTGCTGTCCCACGGCATTGTCCCTGTCCACGATTCTCTACCATAGCTCCACCTTCCTAGCATTGGATGTCTGCTGCACCTGTGATCCAAATAGATGTGGCTCTACCCAGATGATTTCCTCCACCATGACCTTTAGCTCCTCCTCTGAGAACCTGGGGTGTTCTTGTGGTGCCATGGGTGTAGTGTGAGTGGGGTGGGTGAGGGTGTGTGGGGTGATGTGTTGGGATGTGTGCTGTAAGGTGCGTGGTTGGTGTATAGGTGATGGTGTTATGTGACTCTGGTTGTGTGGGTGCTCTTGCTGTTTCTCTCTCTGGTGGCATTCGTTTGTAGTCGTAAAGGGTTGTGGGTACTGTGGATGTGTGTTTTATGGTGGTGTGGGTGTGTGGGTGTAGTGTGTGTATGGGTGTCAGGTGTGTGTAGTTTGAATTGACCAATGTCGTATAGTTTTGTATGTGTGTGTGTATTTTGTGTGCGGCGGTATGTACCGCCAATGGTTTACCGCCATTGAATGTCCGCCTTGGTGATTTGTGGGTCATAATGTGATGGGCATTGTTCTGTTGACATAACGGTGTGGGTTTGGATACCACCAGTTTATCACTGACCTTTGGGCTGGTGGACTTGTGTGTGGGGCTGTATAGTGACGGATTGGTATGTGTGTGGCATAATATGGTTGGCAGTTATACGCTGTGGCGGCGTTATGTTGTCCGCATGGCAGTAAGTGGGATTTACCACCAATATCATAATGAGGGCCGATGTGATGTGCCTCATCACCTAGATCCATCTTGAATAGGTAAGTCAAGATAAAAATAGTGTGTACAATAAGGACGGCTCAACCTGTGTGCAAAATCAATGACAGACAAACAAAGGTACCAAGATGCCTCAACTAAATGCATGTGGAAGTATACAAATACACAATGCACTGACCACTTGTTGACAAGTAACATGTTCAATTACATGGCCCTGGGTCTGCAAGCATGGCAGTCTACTAGGTCCCAAGATGACCTAAGCCACATCATGCTCAGCCACCGATTTCACTGCACTGCTGGGATAATAAGAGTCCATGAACAGTCACCCAAGTACCAGGATACTCACACAACCTGTAGCAAGATTACTTGAAATAGATGTTATCATCACCTCAAATGTAAGGTCCATACTGTTGATAGCATGTGTGCCTCTCACATAAAGGGAGAAATGCAAAGCCAATGTGTATTTGCCATGAAACAAATGTCACTGTAAACTGTTAGAGGTACATGTCACAATACAAACTGTAACATCCTGTCCATCACTTCAACACATCTATCTGCGATTGGGAACATGGAGTCCCCTCCAGAGACTGCCATTTCCCTCCAAGAGGAAGCCCTCAGTGAGGATACAACTCCTGGACTTGTGGACATTGAGGGCATCACTGGCCCATCTGGGGAATGAGGTCAGACGATAATGGTCATCCTTACCTTGACCACATCGACTCCTCCCAGACCTGTTGCATCAACATCTCAGGCAGGCTACCAACCACCCCAAGCCTGTGTCCCCAGGACAGATTTCACCATTGTGTGCCCCCAGTCCAGGAACCTGAGTCTCATCTGGACACCGCAGACAATGATGGATCTGGACCCAGTGGTATGGACCAAATTGTGCCAAGTTTGCAGGCATTTGTGGGTAGGGTGCGTGGAAGGGATGGTGTGGGCCAGAGGCATGAGGCTGCTGGAGAGGGGTCTGGCCAGGACTCCATCACCCAAGACTTGGTAGCATACCAACAGTCCCAAGGCGTGATGGGTAAGGTACTTGTTGAACTCAAGCAGCTCCAGAGGGATTACCACCATGAAATCTTACAACTGTGGGAGGTTGACAATGCCACCTTGGCCATCAACATCAACACCACCATGAGCAGGGATAGGACACAGCAATGTACCCGTTCCACTGGCCCATATTCTCAGCCCCATCAACATCAGCCAGGGGAAGAACCTGCCAGGGGAAGAACCTACCTCTCTAGCTGAAGAGCCCCCCGCAAGCGGGGACGTCCACCCAAGTATCCTCGAGGTGCAGATGGCAAAACCTCAACCATTGCCAGTAAGTAACCTCTTCTTGATGGAACTCCTTCGTGTACCACAGATGCACTATGTTGACTGTTCTACAAACACTTTCCATTTTCCAGGATAGGTGGACACTGGACTTTGGCCTTCAAATGTTGTGGTATGTTGTGTATTTGGTTTTTCTCAATAATTTGCACCTTTTACTTAAGAACACTTGTAAATAAACAAAATTAGCACTCTATCTATGTCCAATAGTGTTTTTTGGGAATGTTTTGGAATGTATAATGTGAAAAGCATGTGATGGTAAAGACGTACATGTAAGAATGTCAATGTAAGGAGGGACAGATTACAGGATGGGTCAGGCTGAGTATTAATATCAACACAAAAAAAAGTGGTCGGTCATCCAAAAATTATTTATATGCATTGTACAGCCTATAGGCTGCCAATATGCCTGTACTGTAATAGCCAAGAATGACTAAACATTGATTCACTTGTATAGATATCCCAAAGTACTGTCCAACTGACCATAGAAGAAAGGGCTATGTCAAAGTTTGTGCCATTGGATAGGCAAACAGATAGGTAGAGATTGGCCCCAGCTTGACCATTATCCCATACAAAAACTATGTCTATCTAACTTGACATACCCCATGACACAGACGGAGGACAGTACAATGGTCCCTTGTATGAGGCCCATCCTATTGCAATGGTTAGGCATCCACCGCCAGTGTAATGGAACAGCCACTTTGGCCTGCAATGAGAAAACACAGTGACAGCTACATACAGGGCATATAGTAACATTGTGAACACTATGTGAAGGGAGAATGCAAGGATTGGCCACAATGAAATGTCACAAGGGCACATGACCACACACGAGACAATTGGATAAACATACCAGGGCAACCAGGTCCATTCTCAAGTTCAGGTTACTCCCATCCCACTGTCCCGGCAGCCTGGGCATGAAACCCATACAAACCAAAATTTGTAATAAACAGTACCTGACTCCTGTTCATGACCCATTCACACATCAGACTAACCACCTCCGCCTGCCAATGACACAACTCTGAAATATCCACCATGAGGATGGCATGGGAATTAGACCTTGAAGAAAAAATGCACATATAAGGATCTTAGACAGGCAAAGGCATTCATGAAACACGAAAGCCAGTCAAATCGTCTGTAGTTTTACTGACAATGCAATATGACTTCACAAATCAAAGGAGATGCCCAAGAGAGGGACATTTTCAAGTCTGGTGTAGCCAGCAAACCTTTGCTCTATGATGCATTGCATAAAATTTCATGTCTCACAGTAAGAGACATACCTGTCACAGCATAGCAGGACCCGTACAGTACCCCAAGCAGTCTGAGTGATCACTGAAGATCAGATACTTACACTCAGGTGAAGTACTGATTGATGAGATTTCCCTGCATATCTCCACCTTCATCCTCATCACTGTCATACTCACTTGACATTTCCGGATTCTCACCCAGTGGCACTGCCAGCTCCTCCTCATCAAGAATGTATTGAATGTTCCTCCTCAGGGCAAGGTTGTGAAGCATGCGGCAGGCCACAGTGATCTTACAAACTTTGGTGGGTGAGTAGAGGAGGGCTCCACCAGTTTTGTCACAGCTATGGAATTATGCCTTCAGGAGCCCAAAAACCTGCTCCACAAGACGGCGTGTTCGCCTATGTGCCTCATTGAAGCGGACATCCCCTGGCGTAGTTGGGTTTCTTACTGGTGTCAACAACCAGGGACAATTTGGGTACGCAGAATCCACTGTAAGACAAGGCGACATGTGTTCAGCCATGAGTACAGAGCAAAGTGTCATAAACAGCAGACATAATACATACATACACACATGACATATGTGACTTACCAACCAGCCAGGCCCTCTCTGGGTACAGTCGTGTCATCAGTTGCGGAATAGCGCTGTTCCGCATGTTGAAGGCATCATGGGCTGAACCCGGGTACTGAGCACAGACTTGGGAAATGTAGAGGTCCGCCAAACACCTGGTCAGTGCCAAGCGGTGGAACCAAGGCTACCTAAGTACTGTCAATGGTTCCAACAACATATGGGGTGTGTGCCAAACCATAGAATTCTGCTTTCACATGCACAAAATCCTCACATTGAGGAATCCGGATGTAGCTGTCCAGGTGCTTCAACAGTGCCCAGAAGACATCCTTCAATACCAAACTGAACATAGGCTGGGACATCCTAGCAGATAGTGCCACTGTATTTTGGAAGGACCCTGTGGCCAGAAATTGCGACACTGACATGACTTTTACAATGGGTGGTATGCTATTTGAATGACGGATGGCTGGCATCAGATCTGGCTCCAACTGAAGACATAGATCCATGATTGTCAGCCTATCTAGGTAGTAGATCTGATTCACTGATCTGTCCTCCATGGTCTACAAGTCAGCAAGTTGAAGGTACACAGAAGAGTGTCTGATCCATCTCCTCCCAAGGTAGGTTTGTGAGTCAGAAAACAAACAAGGCAGTCACTCAATGTGTCCCGTACATTTAACATGTAACATGTTTGATGTGTGAAATCACGTTATGTGTGTCACTCCAAACATGATGTGCGAACATACCATGGCTAAGCCTTGCCCGTCCTGGGACGTTAATGCCCTTATTATTGACATATGTGTAGCAATCATCTTTATGGACAGGAAGCTCATGGTCAGATAACTACCTGAACTGCCTGTGATTTCATGCACAACCTCCTAGGTCACACGTATGGGAGAGGCAGTGGCTTACCTCCAAGAATGTTGTCACAGCTTCATGACTATATATCAATATAGCGGGCAAAAGGATTGACTTACATGACCTAACTAGGCCAGTACTCCATATCCCCCAGAAAATCATTATTTGATTAGTGATACATCAAATTATTTTGTGTAATTACTTTATGTAGCTCAAAAATGGCGGATGCCTGACCTATTCCACTGGACATTAGGAACTACCGGCAACCGCTGGTGAAAGTCGTCATGGCGGAAGGCAGATACTACTGCAGCGGACACTGCCATTGGATAACATTGCAGCCTGCTGCGCCGGAGGTGATAGTCATCTATATGGTCGGCATCACCACCACTTTCTACAGAATTCGTCACTTGACTCCTGACACTGCTGTCAGCAAGACCTCCATGACCTGAGCAGCTGTGTATCACCTCTGGGAGCAATCATGTCACGTCCAAGAGTTGATAGAGCCCCTGCCTTCTCACCAGAAGAGTTGGAGAAGCTGGTGAAAGAGGTCCTACCTCTGTATGAACATCTCTATGGTGCACCAGAAGAGCAGGTAAGTGCATAATGAACACACTTTCCATCTACCTCTAGCTATCTTAGCTTTCATTATCAAATGTTTAAGGCCAGTTAGTCCGCTGGTGGCTGTAAAGACCTATTTTGTGCAGTGAGTGTTTATGAATGGTTGGTTGAATGGGCATGTATCCATGTCAAGTACAAGCTTTGAAGTTGTGAGAAAATGTGATGAGTGTGAATTGAGAGTTCCCTGACCCAAGATACATTGGATACACATGGCTAGATGAGTTGATGTGACAGCGATCCCCATTGAAATTATTCCAGAAAAGGTCTGTAAAGTGTAGTCACATGTGGTTGTATAGTAGCAGGGGGGTTGATGACATGTCATGTGTGTGGGTTGAGTCCCATTTGTGCTTGTACACTGTTCACACATAGGTCTGTGGCCACATGTGGCCTTATTGGACTGTTGCACTGAAGTCAGGTATTGACTCACTATGCCCCTCAGATCTGGACATAGACACACTGTATAAGTTGGCTATGGACTACATAATTAACTCTGTTGCACATGATTAGTAGGAAATGGTATGATGTGTAGGTCTGTCTGCCCAGTCTGCTGAGATTAGTACCTGTGTATGCTTGCCACTGGAAAACTTGACATCTGTCCTAGTATTGGTTCGCCTTTTGCAATGCAATTGTGACACTGTGCCCACTCCCAGATTCCCTGGACAACATGTGATGGTGTCATTTCATGCCTCTCTGCCTATCTTAAGCTTCTTAGGCCAATGTCCTCTCAACACCATGGGATTTGCATCGGGGACAGGCTCATCATCTGTGTCTAATCTGCTCATTTCATTTTTGACAATGTGTGTTACATAGCCGTTATGGCTCCCTTGATCACTCTCCCCTATTGTCTCTACCTTACAGCTCTGATGTGTCCAGTGTGCATGTGCCTTTAATTTCGGGCATTGCACATCTGCAAACAATGTGCTGTTGTGTAATGTGCCCTGATGGTGGACTCGGTTTATGGTCATGAAGTTGGACATGTACAATGCTGGGCCAGGTATTGCCCTATAGTGTCACAGTTTCTGTGTCCACACATGTGTGGATGTATGTAGCTACTGGTTAATGTGACACAGAAAGCCCCCACCCCCTGAAGTTGCATGTGCCTGCATCTGTCTCAGCACATGTGCACTCATGGACAGGACTGCCTCTATATATTCTCCACCTGTCACTCCTTACAATGTGGTCAATGCACAATGGGTCTGGCAACATGTTCTTACATCTCATGACTTTCAACAGCATGTGATATTTGGAGTTGTGTACCTTTTTGTGCATTGTTTTCAGTGAGCCGTAACTATCACTTGCCAATATGTGGGATGTGTTCCATATTGCACCTTAAAAATGTCAGGTGATCATGTCAGGATTCACAGAAGTTACAGTATTGACAGCTGGTCAGTGGACGGCCTGTTCTGTGGAGTGTCTAGTGCACCCAAATGGGGAGTGTTTGGAGCCATGTCCCTGTGTATAATGACTGCTATGTGCCACAAGTGGACTGGAAGGTTAAGATAGGATGTTCTAGGCTTGGTACACTGACATGTATATGCCACTTTATCATTGGACTTGTGGACATGATTTCTTGTCTTGTTTTTATGCATCCTTGCAGGTCAACGACCATCAGAAGAAGGGGATATGGAGAGTCATCGCCAAGAAGATACAGACCCTGGGGTTCTACAGCTGCCGGAGTGCCAGAAGAGGTGGGAGGACCTGAGACGCTGGGCCCAGCTGGGGATGTCCTCCCAATGGGGACGGGGTGCCCTTCAGACAATGAACCCTCAATGGGCCGCATTTTGGCAGTGGCCTATCTGGCCTTGGTGTTTGAGGGCAGCACAGCAGCCACAAGGAGGTAAGTACATATATCTATGACATGCCTGCCCCTTTGCCAGGTGACTGAGTGAGAGACAGACTGTTCCCCCTGACAATGTGGCATGTGTCATGTCTCACACATATTCTGGTGGCCAGTTTTTGGAGAAAGGTCATGTGTTCCCAACTGGGGTACTCATCCTTTAGGTGATGGGACCTAGGACCATACTATGCTAAACCCTCAGTATAATTGTCTAGCAGTGAGCACATATGTCAGTGTGGGGTGTCCAGAAAGGTGTTGCAAAAAACCCTGCTGAATGTTACTTTGCATGCAGGAACCACTCCAGACAAATGTTACAGTCCAAAGGTTATTAGGATGTGGGCCACAGTCATCTGCCATGTGTCTAGGGATATGTGTAGGTTAACATTTGCAACCCAGGGCCAACTTTTCTCCTTCTTCTGTGATGCATGGGTGTTCACCATACATGTGACATGACTTACATGGCAAATCTCTTGGCAACTGTAGCAAGGGCCTTTCTCTTGGTAAGTGGAGTATGTGCAGTGTCATGGGTGATGTGTCATCAGTGTAGCCAACATGCCTTGTGCTTACGTGTCTGCATCTGATCCAGTTCCAATAGGGTCCTGTTGTATTCATGATACATCTGCAATGATTGTCCATTTACTGTGATGTCCCAGACAATACTGTGTCACCATCATATGTAGCCAGACAGATGCTTTCATGCCTGATAGTATGTTGTTAGTCATGTGTAACAGCAGTAGGTATGATGGTCAAGAAAGGTAGGGGCAGAATGTTGATCCACTTGATGATGATTTGTACTCTTGATGTGGTATGTTGTTTGTGGGTCCCCAGAACTTGTGTGTTGTTTGGGAATTGTGCCCTGACTGTATGGATGCATCATGGATTGACTTGTAGTGATGTCAGCATGACATGTGTTTTGGGTGAGGGATTCCCTACAGATAGATGTCATGCTTATCATGTCTGTGGTGTGGGTAGTGATGTTGTTTATCATTGTAAAACGATATGGTGTCCTCCTGATAGTGATTGCAAGGTCTGTGTCCCTCCTTCCTGCATGGTACAGTTATCTACTACAGACACACTCAGAAGTACAGATGGAAATGGGTTGGAGACGTTTGTGGGGCCTATCCTGGGCCTTACTAGACCATTCATGTGTTTATTCAGGGGTCATATCTCCATGAGCTATGGGATCTTACTTCCATGTAGTTTGTTGAAACTTCAAATGTGTGCCACATCTGAGTGAGCCTTGCAAATGCTACCCTTGATTCATTTTGGTAAGGTGTGACTTGTGAAGCTGTAGGTTGTTGTGTTGTGTCCCTAGTGACATGGATGTGTCCATGTCACCTCATCCAGGTAGGGCACGATTTAAGCATTGTTGATTGCCTTTCCTTAGCACCATCAATTATTCATGTGACATCATATCAGTGCAATTTTGATCTGTGTATAGGCTTGTATCAGTGTCATTGTTAGGGTATCTTACAGAAGGATCCATAGTTTGGCTACTGGTTCCTTGTGGTGTACTGGATGTTGCATAAGTTTGCTGTGGCATGGTCACCTAGTTGTGGTAGGGTTGGTGTACTAGCTAGACTTCATCCATGCCATTGTATTTATGTGACACCAGAAACTGCTAATGCATTTCTTTTAGGATTCCAGATGGAATGCATGTTTTTGTATTGGCACATGATGGTGGCACATTGCTGTCACTTCATGCGGGAGTCAGTTGATATGATTGTATTTTTTGCCTCTTTGGTTTGTAATTGACTGTCTTCATGTTGATGTCATAACCTTACTTTTCTATTTGCAGTGCGCAGGTGAGTGTCTCCCTTTATGCTGCTCATTTTCGCTGGGTACTGTAGTGGTTGGACCATGGTGGTCACATTGGTGGTGTGCAACCTTGTAATAGGTTCTGCAGAAATATGGTCTGTTTGTTGCTACAGACAACAGTGGTGGTCTGTGCTGTCTGACGGTGGTGGTGGACCATGGGCGGTCTCCTATTTTCTATGCCGCCAATCTCATAATAAGGGGATCTACTCTGCCAGACTGCTGTCGGTCAGAACGCCAGCATGGCAGTCACTGGACCACCAAACTTGTAATCAGCCCCTTTGTTAGACATATTTGTAGACTCTCTCACATATTTCATTAAAATGCAACCTGCCAGGAGTTAAATTAATAAGCAAAATGTCAAGTTCTATAATCACCTGCAGCATGTTCTCAGATGAGGCTGGCATCAGTTTAAGTATTAGTCAAAGTTTTCAATGTATCCAATCTTGAATATATAGTCACAATGACACCATGAAGAGTTCGAGCCGAATTTATTCTTGAAGCATAGAGTTCATCATAGCAACCAAAGGCCGTCCTTGAAATCAGTATTCATGTAGCAACCACAGCCAACACGTGTTTCGTCCTATGAGATAACAATCTCAAAGACTTCATCAGGGCTGAAAATAAATAAGAACAGTGACTACACATGTAGTACACATTCATTCAACTGTTCAGAGCAGAACACGAACAATTTGTGTCGTGATATTTGTGAGAGTAAAACCATGCTGTTTGTGATTTAATGTGACATCAGATCCAAAGAAACTAATCTAAACAACAACAAAAACAAACACAGAAGGTCACCAACATAAGGATAACCAAGTCAGTTATATAATAAAAGTACCAGAAGGGGAATCCCCTTGTGTGACGTCTGCATGTGCAAAAAGTTATCATGACATGAATGTGCACGTCTCCATAATACAGAAATAAGAAAATTGAAACACCCAAGTAAAAAGAGAGAAGGAAAACCGAAATACCGTGAATCCAGTACAAAAATGTTTGAGAACCTCCCCATAATTTCCATATAAGAAACTTAGATTAACTATAGCAAAACTGAAGTAATACCCAAGGCATACCTTAGCTCAAATGGACTATAGTAAAAAAGGTCTTCACAAAGCATTTGCAATATCTGTGGAAACAGTAATAAAGTATCCTCTGTAATTCCCAAAATTCCATACATAGCCTGAGACCATAAATTGCCAAAATTAGCAAAATAAAGATATGGCCAAGAGGCCCAAACTGACCTTATAGAGATATCATGAGTAAAAAGCAAATAGTATTGTGGAGTGATCTCATATTCAATCCTACGTGTAGATAGAAGTAAAGTACATATCAGTATAGTGAGCTCAAATTAGATATATTAAAAGAATCCAACTAATAATATAGAAATACATAACAAGGTCCTATACGGCCTAGTGAATCGCTCACCTTTCGTTTAGCAGGTGCTATAAATAATATGGAAAGAACACCGCGATCGAGTCATCACGCGGCATTCTCAGTATCGTTGTTGAAATCGAACGCCGACAGACGGGGGAAGATTCCATTTAAAGCGTCCCCACGTTGTAAGTCCAGGAAATGAAAAAAGGACTAATTCAGATACATGGGCGCCATCTTGGACCAGTGTAGATATATACTCACGAAGGAAAAACGTAAAAACCGGTACGATCACCGAAAGTTAAATGCTCAAAATTCTGCTAGCGTCAAGGAATCGGAAAAAGACCGACCATGTACAACGCTCCAATAGAGCGTCCCCATAGAAAGGCCGAATAATAACAACAAGGGGCTGACAGAATCACATGGGCGCCATCTTGACACCCCTGTTTACAACTATCATTCGATCTAAAATGAAATATAAAAGTATGTAGATCGTAGTAGAACGTCAGCCCAAGATTCACCGAGAAAAGTGAATGTTTCCCTGGCACTAGGGTATAGAGGTAGCCACTTATATGTGATAGAAGGAGAAGATACAAAGATTGTATATGGGAACGTGCCACATTCATATCATGTATAAATATTCAATTAGCAAGTAAAGGACATCAAAATAGCATTGTTAATCTATCACTGTAGTGTTGATAGCATCTATATATTACAATGAATATGAAAACATACAATACTGAGAGACTTATGTGTAATAAATAAAATTTTAAAAATATATAGTAAAGTGACATAGGTTAAGTATCCTACTCTATAGGCAGATCAATTGCCAATGTAACAAACATCCTATAGTAATTAAATCGCAATATAGTGAGGTGACTTCTTAGAATCGGGTAATGCTCAGTACAATATTAGTGTATTATATAAGTCTGCATAAGTAGAAGCCAATATACGCAAATATGTAATTTCTAAAATTCCATTAGTCTCCCAAATAATATTCCATTTCAAAATTAGTATTGAGACCTTCTTCCACCGCTCTGAGTTTTAGGATCCAATAGCATTCTTTCTTCCTGAGAGCTAACTCTCTGTTACCTCCCCTAGGATCCCTGTTTATAAGATCAAATCCAAAAAATTCGAAGCCACAAGTATTGTTTTGTTTAGGGCAATGACGCATATGGCTTACTATAGGGTATCTCTTATCCTCTTGTCTCAGGGTTCTGAAATGTTCACTCGCCCTAATTTTGAGTGGTCTAATAGTACTGCCAATATAATAGAGGCCACATTTGCAAATGATCATATAGATGACAAAGTTGCTATTGCATGTGATATTATGTTTGATGTTAAATTGCGCCCCTGTAGAGCTCCTGAATGTGGAGATGCCTGACTTGGCCCATCTACACATACCACAATGTCCACACTTGAAAAAACCCTTGCCACGGCTGGTGAGCCAGTTAACTTGGTTTGGTTTATTGCAAAAACTGGGGCATAGAATATTTTTGAGCGTTCTACCTCTTCTGTAGGTAAAAACCAGGGTATCCGGGATCACCTTCCTAAGGTTGGGATCTGCTGTTAAAATATACCAATGTCTGTTCATACACTTACGCAATAAAGTAGCTGTTTTCGTATAATTAACTATACAACGAATAGCATTGTATCTTGGTCTAGATTTTTAACACTATGTATCTGGTCTTTTTAAATGCATCGCCCTTGTGCGAGCTCTGTCAACCACATTAGAGGAATATCCCGTGCTTTAAATCTATTGCTCATGTCCTAAATACATAGTACAAAATCTTCTTCAAGGCTACAATTGCGCCTTGCCCTAACCATCTCCCCATAAGGTATCGAATTGATTTGATGGACAGGATGTGCGCTCTTTGCATGTAAAATAGAGTTGCATGAAGTACTCTTTCTGTATAACCGACTCTCTATTTTATTGTTGCAGATAAAGAGTTCCACATCTAGGAAGGCAATGTTGGTCACACTATGTTCAGAAGTGAAATGAATATTAAAGTCATTAATGTTAAGATAGTTTATAAAATCGTCAAGTCTTTGTAAGTGGGAAACAAGTCGACGCAAGGTAGACCCAGGAAAACCAGGCGGGGAGGGAGAGGAGGAACACACAGACATAAGGAAAGGAATGAAGACAAGATCATGGAACAATGGGAAATAACTAATTCTGACAGTGGCGCTATTAATGTCATTAATCTCTCCAGCTTAGAGCTCACTACTCATGATATAACACTTCTTAGTAAGGGACTGGGGTTCTGTCCAGGAGAATTTGGAGACTTTCAGAGAACGAAAATTGACTTTTTCAAATTCATTAGACGCTTGAAACTGAAGAAACATTTTGCCATTCACACTGACAATAGAGATACTGGTATCCTCTCTGATGGTCATAGTGTGGACCATCCTTTGTCCATTAAGGACATTCAAGATATGTCCACGTTACTATCAATTACGGACTGCGAACAGGATCCTACCACTATATCTCGAATCTTATCTGATCTTGACATTCCATCAGACACACTCCACAGCGGTTTGAGGAGGAAATCAGTTTGGACACCTACTCTTTTTAAGGATAATTGTATAGATACCTTTTTCAAGGTAGTCTGGCGTGACCTAAACAAATTGGAACTAAAAAATGATACTCGACAACATGTTTGGCATCACAACTTGAGCCAAGCAGAAATGACTAACATGAGACACTTACGAAATAATAAGGATATTACCATAAGGGAGGCAGATAAAGGGGGAAACATTGTGATTATGAATACTTCAGATTATGATCAAGAGATATATAGACAGTTAGGGGATGTTACTTGCTATGAGAAGATTTCTGCAGACCCTATCCCCGCACTTGCGAATAAAATCAATAAATTCTTACATGATTGTTTGGATCACTCACTTCTGAAAGAGGAAGAATATATGTACCTTCGTGTCCACAGACCTAGGAATCCCTGTATTTAAGCACTACCTAAAATACATAAAAATTCTACATCCCCTCCTGGTAGACCTATTGTTTCAGGTATAAAGGGTCCTACAGAGAAACTTTCAGAATATGTTGATATCTTTTTACAGCCATTTGTAGGAAATTTACCATCGTATATTAAAGATACTAAACATATTCTTAGCATACTAACAGACATTACTTGGGAACCAGGGATGATCCTAGTTACACTAGATGTTACCTCTCTGTATACCAGTATCAACCATGAACAAGGAAAGAAAGCATTATGTCATTTTCTTCACAGGAGACCAGCAAGCCTGTATGGTCACACTAACATGATAATAAATATGGTGGATTTGATCCTGAATAACAATGTTTTTTTATTCAGAAATGAGTGGTATCGCCAAAAACAAGGCGTTGCAATGGGATCTAAATTCTCACCAGCTTATGCTAATCTCTTTATGGGTTTGTTCGAGCAGAATAAGATCTGGAGTAAAGAGGGTAGTACTTGGATCTCGGATATACTCTATTGGGGCAGGTACATTGACGATTGTCTGGTGATCTGGACGGGTGACTTACAAAGACTTGACGATTTTATAAACTATCTTAACATTAATGACTTTAATATTCATTTCACTTCTGAACATAGTGTGACCAACATTGCCTTCCTAGATGTGGAACTCTTTATCTGCAACAATAAAATAGAGAGTCGGTTATACAGAAAGAGTACTTCATGCAACTCTATTTTACATGCAAAGAGCGCACATCCTGTCCATCAAATCAATTCGATACCTTATGGGGAGATGGTTAGGGCAAGGCGCAATTGTAGCCTTGAAGAAGATTTTGTACTATGTATTGAGGACATGAGCAATAGATTTAAAGCACGGGGATATTCCTCTAATGTGGTTGACAGAGCTCGCACAAGGGCGATGCATTTAAAAAGACCAGATACATTGTGTCAAAAATCTAGACCAAGATACAATGCTATTCGTTGTATAGTTAATTATACGAAAACAGCTACTTTATTACGTAAGTGTATGAACAGACATTGGTATATTTTAACAGCAGATCCCAACCTTAGGAAGGTGATCCCGGATACCCCGGTTTTTACCTACAGAAGAGGTAGAACGCTCAAAAATATTCTATGCCCCAGTTTTTGCAATAAACCAAACCAAGTTAACTGGCTCACCAGCCGTGGCAAGGGTTTTTTCAAGTGTGGACATTGTGGTATGTGTAGATGGGCCAAGTCAGGCATCTCCACATTCAGGAGCTCTACAGGGGTGCAATTTAACATCAAACATAATATCACATGCGATAGCAACTTTGTCATCTATATGATCATTTGCAAATGTGGCCTCTATTATATTGGCAGTACTATTAGACCACTCAAAATTAGGGCGAGTGAACATTTCAGAGCCCTGAGACAAGAGGATAAGAGATACCCTATAGTAAGCCATATGCGTCATTGCCCTAAACAAAACAATACTTGTGGCTTCAAATTTTTTGGATTTGATCTTATAAACAGGGATCCTAGGGGAGGTAACAGAGAGTTAGCTCTCAGGAAGAAAGAATGTTATTGGATCCTAAAACTCAGAGCGGTGGAAGAAGGTCTCAATACTAATTTTGAAATGGAATATTATTTGGGAGACTAATGGAATTTTATAAATTAAATATTTCCGTATATTGGCTTCTACTTATGCAGACTTATATAATACACTAATATTGTACTGAGCATTACCCGATTCTAAGAAGTCACCTCACTATATTGCGATTTAATTATTCTAGGATGTTTGTTACATTGGCAATTGATCTGCCTATAGAGTAGGATACTTAACCTATGTCACTTTACTATATTTTTTTATTTTTTTATTTATTACACATAAGTCTCTCAGTATTGTATGTTTTCATATTCATTGTAATATATAGATGCTATCAACACTACAGTGATAGATTAACAATGCTATTTTGATGTCCTTTACTTGCTAATTGAATATTTATACATGATATGAATGTGGCACTTTCCCATATACAATCTTTGTATCTTCTTCTTCTATCACATATAAGTGGCTACCTCTATACCCTAGTGCCAGGGTTACATTCACTTTTCTCGGTGAATCTTGGGCTGACGTTCTACTACGATCTACATACTTTTATATTTCATTTTAGATCGAATGATAGTTGTAAACAGGGGTGTCAAGATGGCGCCCATGTGATTCTGTCAGCCCCTTGTTGTTATTATTCGGCATTTCTATGGGGACGCTCTATTGGAGCGTTGTACATGGTCGGTCTTTTTCCGATTCCTTGACGCTAGCAGAATATTGAGCATTTAACTTTCGGTGATCGTACCGGTTTTTACGTTTTTCCTTCGTGAGTATATATCTACACTGGTCCAAGATGGCGCCCATGTATCTGAATTAGTCCTTTTTTCATTTCCTGGACTTACAACGTGGGGACGCTTTAAATGGAATCTTCCCCCGTCTGTCGGCGTTCGATTTCAACAACAATACTGAGAACGCCGCGTGATGACTCGATCGCAGTGTTCTTTCCATATTATTTATAGCACCTGCTAAACGAAAGGTGAGCGATTCACTAGGACGTATAGGACCTTGTTATGTATTTCTATATTATTAGTTGGATTCTTTTAATATATCTAATTTGAGCTCACTATACTGATATGTACTTTACTTCTATCTACACGTAGGATTGAATATGAGATCACTCCACAATACTATTTGCTTTTTACTCATGATACCTCTATAAGGTCAGTTTGGGCCTCTTGGCCATATCTTTATTTTGCTAATTTTGGCAATTTATGGTCTCAGGCTATGTATGGAATTTTGGGAATTACAGAGGATACTTTATTACTGTTTCCACAGATATTGCAAATGCTTTGTGAAGACCTTTTTTACTATAGTCCATTTGAGCTAAGGTATGCCTTGGGTATTACTTCAGTTTTGCTATAGTTAATCTAAGTTTCTTATATGGAAATTATGGGGAGGTTCTCAAACATTTTTTTACTGGATTCACGGTATTTCGGTTTTCCTTCTCTCTTTTTACTTGGGTGTTTCAATTTTCTTATTTCTGTATTATGGAGACGTGCACATTCATGTCATGATAACTTTTTGCACATGCAGACATCACACAAGGGGATTCCCCTTCTGGTACTTTTATTATATAACTGACTTGGTTATCCTTATGTTGGTGACCTTCTGTGTTTGTTTTTGTTGTTGTTTAGATTAGTTTCTTTGGATCTGATGTCACATTAAATCACAAACAGCATGGTTTTACTCTCACAAATATCACGACACGAATTGTTCGTGTTCTGCTCTGAACAGTTGAATGAATGTGTACTACATGTGTAGTCACTGTTCTTATTTATTTTCAGCCCTGATGAAGTCTTTGAGATTGTTATCTCATAGGACGAAACACGTGTTGGCTGTGGTTGCTACATGAATACTGATTTCAAGGACGGCCTTTGGTTGCTATGATGAACTCTATGCTTCAAGAATAAATTGGGCTCGAACTCTTCATGGTGTCATTGTGACTATATATTCAAGATTGGATACATTGAAAACTTTGAATCATTGACTCATGAGTGCCCTGACAGTTGCTTTTTACTGTTTTGTTTTCCTTGGAAACATTAGAGGACTAAGGAAGATCCTCTTGCCAGGAGCACCGTGCCACGTTTGGATTGTTAATATTATTGTATGGATTCACTGTGAGCGCCCATATCCTATGAATATCTTCCTACTTGCTATTGTTTTGGTCAGTTTAAGTATTAATTAAGTATTGTGTATGATTTTTTGCTCAGAAAAGTATTTTTGATTCTCATCTGAGAATTATATTGAGGAAAAAGGAATTTTCACTGATCTCCCTCACCCTGTCCCCACCTCTCTTTCAAGGTTCAGTTAAAACATAAGTATCAAATTATGTCATATTTAACACTATATTGATTGTAAATAAAACAGTCTACTAGTTCTTACAGTTCCACCACTATAAAGCTGTCATTTGGATGTAGAATAATATTATTAGACAAGTCTTTCCGAAACTGAATTGGGTGGGGCCATAAACATTCAAAATACCTACTGGGATTCCATCAAGCTTTAAGTACAATAAAATCCATCCACCCTCTTAATTCATTCCCTGACGAGCACCTCTAAATTTATAGCAAAGGATCACTGTTAGACCAGACATCCTTGGCATGGTATTTCCCCTAAACCTTTTCCTTCAAACCTCTTGTTTGCTGAATTCATTTTTGTTAGTTATGGGAGACTGCACACTTTACCATTGCTAACCAGTGGTAACATTTGTGTGTTCTCTTCATCAAACATGGAAAAATTGACCAACACCTAAATGCCACATTTAACTTACTTCTAAGGCCCTAGTAAATGGAACGACATGTACTATGGGCCTGTAAATTGAATACTACTAGTGGACCTGCAGCACTCTTTGTACCACCCACTGCAGTCACACTTTAAAAAAAAGTCTCAGGCCTGCCACTGCACCCTGTAGTGAAGTTTTAAACTAATGGCTAATAGGACATTGAAACTGGTTTAATGAACTGTTCTTAATTTTTGTCTTCAGTACTTATTGGGTAGGGTAGGTGTAGGAATATATATTTTGGGTAATGATTTTTGACAGCGTATTGTATTCTCTTGTTGATTTCTTTGTATGGTTGATAATTTTGATACCGTATAAAGAAAGATAAGAAGTTTTAAACTGTCACTTCGACCTGATAAAACAAACCTTTTGTCAGGGCTTCCTTTTTAATACTTATAAGTTTAAAGTAGGCCTGAAAGGCTCACAAGACACAGTGCTTTCTTTTCAAAACATAGGACATGTGGGTTTATGTTTTGCATGTCCTGGTAATGTAAGGCCTATCTCTCCTACTGACTGACACTGGATTACCTTATTACATTTATGAAGTGTTAACTATAAAGTGGGACCAGGTAGAGATATTGGGCATAATTATAAGTTTGGTGGTCAGTCTGCCAGATAGTCATATTGGCGGCTGCCAAAAGATCAACATGTTGGCTGTCACACATACTTCTGTATTACGTGTTACAAGGGCAGAACCGACAAAATTCAGCCAAAAAATAAAGACCGCCAGTCCCAGGGAGGGCAGGAAATAGGTGGGACAACCACCAGCACCAACAAGACATCGACCAAACACTGACCGCATTACAAGTCAAAAGTCAAAGTGGCGGTTCTGCCATGGCGGTCAACCAATGGCAGTCAAAACCATGGCGATTGCGATCACTACAGCAATACACAAACTGGACAGATTTGACCCACCAACCAGACAGGCCCTGTCTGAGTACAGCTGTGACATAAGTTGGGGTATTGCGCTGTTCCGCATAATGAAGGCATCATGGACTGAACCCGGGAAATGGGCACAGACTTGTGAAATGTAGCAATCTACCAAACAAATCACTTTGACAATGATGAAATGGTAGCTCTTTCCTGTTGTGGTACATTTGTTCATTGCCATGCGGTGGTACCATCAAGGGCTCCCACCACATGTGGGATGTGTGCCAAACATGTGTCAAATCCTCACTTTGCGGAAAGTGGCTGTAGCTGTCCATGCATTTCAACAGTGCTGAGAGTACATTGATCTGGAAGATGCGGACAACATACATTTCTGGTGGCCGTGCCCAGAAATTCAAAGCTTCTGGGAAAAAGTGGGTAAGATGATTTCATCCATCACGAACAGACGAATAGAGGTAAGCCTACCAATGATTGTATTTGGACTATATGATGGGTTTGGGAGGAGCTCACATGATAAACTGGAGAAACATCAGGCTTATCTCATCTTTTACTTGGTGTTAATAGCTCGATGGGAAATATGTGTTAAGTGGATATCGAGATTTCCCCCTACTCATACTGTTTGGCTAGTGTCGGTGAAGAGAATCCCTGACCTAGATTGCAGTAATGGTTCAGTCAAATGCCAGAGAATCTGGGAATCTTTTCTAGTCTTCTACAGAACTAATTCTTCTATCCTCAGACTGGGGGATGCATAATATGAATATGTCCCTGATATCTGATTATGGTAAGAGTCCAATGATTAAACATGAAGGCCCTCATTACAACCCTGGCGGTAAATCCGCTTTCCGCCATGCTGAAGACCACCAACATACCGTTGCAGCTGTGGAAATCCGCTGCAGGTATTACGACCCACAGCTCGGAATCCGCCACAATACAGACACCCACACAAGTCCGTCACACCAAAGGTCAGTGATAAACTGGCGATACCAAAACCCACACCGTCACGCCAACAAGAATACGCCCACACTATCACAACCCGTGAATCAACGCGGCGGTCTTTTAACCGCGGTAATCCATTGGCGGTACACACCGCCGAGCTCAAAATACACACTCATATACAAAATACAACTACATTGGACAATTCGAAATGCACACACCTGATACACATACACACACCACACCCACACACCCAATCCAATATAAAGCAAACACCCACATTACCCACAAACCCTTACAACCAAAAAATTGAAAGAAGGCCAGAGAGAGAGATTAGCTAACACAACACCAGCATCCACAGACACACAACACCATCACTTCTACAACATCAACGCACCTCAAACAACACACACCAACACATCCCCTCACACATCACAACAGACAGCACCTCATACATCACCCACACCACATCATGGCACCTCAAAGACACCCCAGGTTTTCTGAGGAGGAGCTACGGGTCACGGTGGAGGAACTCATCCGGGTAGAGCCACAGCTTTTTGGATCACAGGTGCAGCAGACATCCATTGCAAGGACGATGGGGCTATGGCGGAGAATTGTCGGCAGGGTCAACGCAGTGGGACAGCATCCAAGAACACTGGATGACATCAGGAAGAGGTGGAATGACCTACGGGGGAAGGTATGTTCCGTGGTATCCAGACACCAGATTGCTGTACACAGGACTGGCGGGGGACCTCCACCTCCTCCCCCACAACTAACAACATGGGAGGAGCAGGTCTAGGCAATAATGCATCCTGAGGGCCTTGCAGGAGTAGCAGGAGGACTGGACTCTGGTAAGCCATATCTTTACCACTATATCCCCCAACCCCACCTGCATGTCATTACATACTCCCACTCTTACCCTCACCCCCATCACACCATCAACTCCATATGTCCCACTATCACAACACACACATCTCAATACCAAGGCCCTGCATGCAACACCTATGCATGGACCACCGTCACCAAAGCATGTCCAGTACAGAAACTCACACAGACCCCAAACCAACTATCCCAAAAGGGCTAACACAATGACGCAAGCACAGGAGTAGAAGGTGCCTCCACCAAAGCACAAGATGGCACACACAGATACTAAAATTATGCATTTACACCCCAACAGGACCCATACCCAATGTCACCAGACAGGAGGTGCCAGACATATCCAGTACCCCGACAGGAGAGGCCCACAATGATAACAGCAGCTCTGCACGCCTGGATCAAGATGACCAGCCCGGCCCATCAAGGACCTCGGGATAGTCGGTTCCCCTGACACAGCCCCAAACCACCACAGAGCCTCCCCCCTCAGGAAACACCAGCACAGAACCCACCCAGCGGGCCCATCCCTCTGTCCCCAGGACACGTCAATCAGCAGTGTGTCCACCACTACAGGGACCCCAGGCAAACCCACCAACCCAAGACAATCAGGGACCTGGGGTCAGTAGCAGTGGGCACACAGTTCAGGGGACAGAAGCACAGAATAACAGGGAAACTGGGAGGACTGCTGTGCGACAGGTGGAGGACAGGCCCCGGGAACCCACTCTCCACAAGGCACTCTCCAACATCATGGGAGCATACCACCATTCCCAGGAGACCATGGGCACGGTACTGGCCAAGTTTCAGGAGACCCAGCAGTTGCAGGAGGAACACTACCTTGGGATCAGGGAGGACTTGAAGTCCATTAACACCACCCTGGTCCCCATTGCAGGGGTGCTGGCAGATCTTGTCAACATCATGAGGGACACAGGGGCACACAAACGGGCCCCTGACACTAGCCTGGATGATGAACAGCCCTCCACCTCCGCCGGCGCTAGTGGACAGGAGGCACTGCCACAGGAACAACAGGCCACCAGCACCCCACCCCCTGCAGAAGGAGAACCATCACACAAACGGTCCCTGAGATCCAGGAACAAGACAGAGAGCATTGCCAAGACCCCCGCCAGGAAATAAGACCCTCCTGAATGTCACCCTTCTGTCCCACTTTGTCATCCTGTCCACCTTAAACTGCCATAGCTCCACTTCCTATGCCCCAATGGACAATGCACATGTGAGACCAAGAGACTGGTCATGGACATTCTTCCACCATCACCCCAGCCCATTTCACACCGCAATCCACTTATTTGCACAGAAATAAACCCCCCTGAATCACAAAACAATCTGGAGTCAGTCTGTGCTTTCACAAATGTGTAATTGCAAAATCTCTGGAATATAGCAATGTTAATGTACTTGTTCACATACCAATGTTACACAGCTGTAGGCCAGTAGTAAACATAGCTGAGGGCACAAATTGGGAACCAGATCTGTGAAATGGAAAGCCACAGTGACAAGTCAGGGTCCATACACAAAGTGAAAAGGTCAGACTTATGCTAGCTCCTACAATAGTATGAGATGTGGGAAGCAGTTCCATCTTCTTACCTGTGTCTCACTGGAAGTATTGCATGATGATGTTGTTTTGGTTGTCTACATCTTCTTCTTCTGCCTCCTCTTCTTCACTGTTCACAGGCTCCACAGCTGCCACAAGACCAACATCAGGCCCATCCTCCTGCAGAAAAGGCACCTGGCGTCGCAAAGCCAGGTTGTGCAACATACAGCAGGCCATGATGATCTGGCACACCTTCTTCGGTGAGTAGTATAGGGATCCACCTGTAAGATGGAGGCACCAGAATCTGACATTCAGGAGGTCGAAGGTGGGCTCGATTATCCTCCTAATTCGCCCATGTGCCTCATTGTAGCGTTCGTCTGCCCTTGTCCTGGGATTCCTCACTGGGGTCAGTAGCCATGACAGGTTGGGGTAACCAGAGTCACCTGCAAACATCGAGGGACAACTGTTAGACATCCTCCAAACATTTGGGAATCTCCCATACCCAGACAGCAAGTGAAACTGTGTGGGGACTTTAGGCTCACCTATTAGCCACACACTGTGCCTCTGGAGTTGCCCCATCACATAAGGGATGCTGCTATTCCTCAAAATGTAAGCCTCATGCACTGAGCCAGGAAACTTGGCATTCACATGGGAGATGTACTGGTCTGCCAAACAAACCATCTGCACATTCATTGAATGGTAGCTTTTGTGGTTTCTGTACACACGTTCATTCCTGCGGTGAGGGACAAATGCCACATGTGTACCATCAATGGCACCAATGATGTTGTGGATATGTCCCAGGGCTTAGAATTCACCTTTCACTGTGGGCAAATCCTCCACATGAGGGAAAACAATGTAGCTGCGCATGTGTTTCAGCAGGGCAGACAACACTCTGGACAAATTGTTCGAGAACATTGGCTGGGACATCCCTGATGCCATTGCCACTGTTGTTTGAAAAACCCACTGGCCAGGAAATGGAGTACAGACAGGACCTGCACTAAAGGGGGTATTCCTGTGGGATTGCGGATAGCTGAAATCAAGTCTGGCTCCAACCGGGCACACAGTTCCTGGATTGTTGCACGATCAAGTCTGTAAGTGATAATGATGTGTCTGTCTTCCATTGTCGACAGGTCCACCAGGGGTCTGTATACCGGAGGATGCCGCCATCTCATCACCTGCCCCAGTGGACGTGCCCCATGGAGGAGAACGGTGAGCAGAGGGTCATACAACACTTAGGTATCACAATTTTATTTTGCAAAAACGTTACAATTTCTCCATGTGCCTTTGTCTGTCCGTATTCCTGGCCTAAAAATGTGTGATGCAGTTATTTGGCCTGCCATGTGGCCCCCTGAAATGGCGGCTGCCTGACCTGTAAGGTGGGACAAGGGGAAATGAGGTAACTGCGCTGGCGTTGTACACCATCGTGGTAGGCGGTCGAAGACCGCAGCGCAATTCAGCATTGGTTAACATTGGGCCCTATGGGTTCCAGGAGCCAATGACGATGTACGCCGGCGGTGACGGTACGCACCACCGCAGACGTGGCCGCCATTTTCTAACTGTTCACTCACTTGATACCTGACCTTCACCAGGAGAGGACCTACACTGCAAGTGCTGCTGTGACCTGTGTCTGGAAGCAACGATGACTACAGTGTCTGGGGAAAGGGCCCCTGCCTTCACTTTGGAGGGGTTGGAGAAACTAGTGGATGGGGTCCTCCCCCAGTACACGCAACTGTACAGTCCTCCAGACAAACTGGTGAGTACACTGTGAGCATGGTGGATGGCACATGATTGTATGGAGTGTCGTGGATGGAAGAGGGAGGGGAGAGGGACAGGCCAGCATGTGAGGATAGCGTGTGTGTGTATGTATGTCTGGGCCAGGGTGGGAAATTTTTAGGCAATGCGTGAGAAGAACTGTACGGGATAGTAACATCCATTCTTACTTCACTGTTCCTCTAGGTCAGCGCCCACTAGAAGAAGGGTATTTGGCGTGCCATCGCCAAGGAAATGTGGACCTTGGGGGTCTACCATGGACGGAGCACCCACTGCCAGAAAAGATGGGAGGACCTGCGCCGCAGGAGAAAGAAGACGGTGGAGGCCCGGATGGGGATGGCCTCCCAACGTGGAAGGGGTGCCCGTCGCACCATGACCCCCCTGATGTTCCGGATCCTGGCGGTGACAAATCTGGAGTTGGATGGGCACTTAAGGGCATCACAGCAGCCACAAGGGGGTGAGTACAGTGTCATTCAGCTGACTGCGCGCTTGACGAGGTGTCTGGGTGGGGGTGATGGCCTGTGGGTTCCGCCCTAGGCAAGGGTATACGTGCAAAGGTAGATCCAGTGTTTTGCAGCCTCATTCCCATTCCAACCCCAAAGGTGGTATTTGTCATCTACACCTAGTCAGGCTCTAATGGTTGCCAGCTGTGCATGAAATGGGTCTAGACAGAGTCCTCCTTGGGCATGTGCTTTTCCCCTGCACTGTTAGTGCATGGCTTAGTGCATAGGGCTGCTCCCTGTTGTGTCCGCCAACGGTAATGGTGTTGCATTCACTGACCATGTGTCTCTTCTGTCTCCCCCCCCCTTTTTGTTTTGTCACACTGTTCTTGCGTGCATTAGCATCATCTGGCAGAGGAGCAGTGGCACCGGAGCAGGAGGGCGCTGCATCCCACATGGCCCTGGAGGGTGAAGTAACTGAGTCTGAAGGCACCAGTGGGACGAAGGGCGAGGGGAGCTCCATGACGGGGACAGGAGCACACACCAGCGGCAGCGACTCCTCCTCTGATGGGAGCTCCCTTGCGGTAGCGGGCACCTCTGTGCCCACAGCATCAACAGGTACAGCAGTTACCCCCTAGCAGCACCGCCCTCCCAGCAGCCCCTCAGCGTGTGTCCCCTGCCTGCTCACCCAGGAGGGTCGGCATCTCCTTCGCCCCAGGCACCTCAGCTCCTGCCCCAGTCAGCCCTGCTGCCCTCAGTGAGGAGGCTATTGACCTCCTGAGATCCCTCACTGTTGGGCAATCTACCATTTTGAATGCCATCCAGGGTGTTGAGAGGCATTTGCAGCAAACAAATGCATACCTAAAGGGCAGGCGGCCCAACAGCCTATCCCAAGCACACATTCAGACCAGCATGCACACTCATCAACAAACAAGAGTGGAACTGGCAAACATAAGCACCACACATCCCACAGGCACTCACACAAGCACCATCCCCATGCAGACACAGCAACATCCACTGCCTCCACTGTGTCTCCCTCCTCCACATCCCCCTCCTCTCTCCCTGTCTCGTCTCCACTCACACCTGCATGCACTACATCCTCAGCCACTAACTCCATCACCAGCACGCCCATCACCACACACCGCTCACGCACACTCACCACCCCCACTACCATTCACACATCCCCTGTGTCCTCTCCCAGTGTGTCTGTGAGCCCTCCTACGAAAGTACACACACGCAGGCACACACCCACCCAACAGACATCCACCTCACAACAGCCTCCAGCCCATGGACCGTCACCCAAATTCAGCAAACGTACACCTCCTACAACCACTACCTCTTCCTCCACTCCCAAACCCCCTCTATCTTCCTGTCCCAGTTTGTCTAAGAAACTTTTCCTGGCTAACATTGACCTCTTCCCTACACCTGCCCCCGTCCTTCCCCTAGGGCCAGGCTTTCCAGGTCCCAGCCCAGCACCTCAGCCACCAAATCCCAAGCACAGTGGTGCCAGCAACTCCGGTCTCATCACGGGCACCACTCATCAGGGCTGCCAGTGTGCCACGTAGTGAGGCCAAGTAGCAGGCCATTCCGCCACCTGCCAAGGTGAAGAAGGTGCCCACATGCCAGAGGGAGAAGACGTACCTACCAGAAAGCAAGGGCTCCTCCAAACCAAAAGGGTACAGTGGCAAGACAACAGCAGCAACATCAAAGGTGGGGAAGGGACACAAGCCGAAGAGCAGGTCATGACACAGCAAAGTGGCTCCGGCTGAGGGGCAAGAGTCACCCCTTCTGTCAACCACAACATCAACCTGTACGGCGGTGGACACCGCCACCTGCACCGCCACCAGCACCGCCACCTGCACATCTGCTGCCTCAGCAACAGTCCCCAGCATCATCCGTCCGAGGCTGCAGGAGACGTCCTGCTGTGTCCCTCAACAGGTGCAGACATATACACCACCGCCAGCACCTCCGCCACAGACACCCCCGCAACCACCGCCACTACCGCCACCCGCCCCATGACGTGCTCAGACAGTGCCACCACAGCTGACATGGCAATCATCCTCAGTGGGCAGCCGTCCGAGGCTGCAGGAGACATCCTGGACCCTGTCCAGCGTCCTTGAGGGATGGCTCTCAGCACTGTTTGTACCTGCAGGTGGCAGGTGAAGTCGCAGCAGTTTGGAGTGTGTCTCTGCCTCAATGGCGTATCATGCTGCCTGTTCCCAGGCAATCTCGTGGCACACACACCCATGTGAGGGAATGGGACCTGCCACACTGCATGTGAAGCACTCTGGGCACCAAGCCCCCTCCAGAACCAGTGGAGAAAGACGTCCACTACCTCAGTCCTTGGCAGGATGAAGCATCTGGGCACAAAGCCCCCTCCAGAACCAGTGGAGAATCACATCCACTTCCTCAGTCCTTGGCAGGATGAAGCACTCTGGGCACCAAGCCCCCTCCAGACCCAGTGGAGACTGACATCCACTTGTGAGACTGTGGCTTTGCACTCCCCAGGATAGAGCAGTGGGCAAACCACTCGCTGGAAATACTTGAGAGACTGTGGCTTTGCACTCCCCAGGATACAGCAGTGGGCAAACCACCCACTGGAAAGACTTGTGAGACTGTGGCTTTGCACTCCCCAGGATAGATCAGTGGGCAAACCACCCACTGGAAAGACTTGAGAGACTGTGGCTTTGCACTCCCCAGGATACCGCAGTGGGCAAACCACCCACTGGAAAGACTTGTGAGACTGTGGCTTTGCACTCCCCAGGATAGAGCAGTGGGCAAACCACCCACTGGAAAGACTTGAGAGACTGTGGCTTTGCACTCCCCAGGATACAGCAGTGGGCAAACCACCCACTGGAAAGACTTGTGAGACTGTGGCTTTGCACTCCCCAGGATACAGCAGTGGGTATGAAGTACCCTCGTGGAGAAGTGGCATAGTGCGTTCATCCGGCTGAGGTGCGCCCCTCCCCCTGAGGTGAGTGTTTCATTTCGATCTGATGCCCCTGCAGTGTTCTCTCCATTTCGAGTCAGGTATCTTGTGTGGGCATTGCCCATGCATTTTGGGACACTGATCTATGGACGATGTTTGAGTAATATCCGGACTTGTGTAGTTGGTGTACATATTTGTATATACTGATTTTTGAAATTGCACTATCTGATTTTTATTGATTACAATCGTTACAATCATTTCCTTTTGTCCTTGAATTCTTCCAGGGGGTGAGGGGGTGTATATGTAATGTTGCTGCATGTATTTGTGAGTATGGTGTTGTGGGTGAGGGTGGGGGTGGGGGTATTGCGTGTTGCGTGTGTGTCACTCTCTTTTCCCTCCCACTCTCCCCTGTGTTGTAGGTGCAGTACTCACAGTGGTCGTCGAGGGCGTCTTTAGTGCTCCTGATACAGAAGGAGGAAGAGCATCAATGGCAGGACGTGTAGTTCGGGCTCCATGGCGTCCTGGTTCCTCGTTGGGTGTCGAGAGGTGAGTGGTTTCCCTTCTGGGTACTGTTTCCGCCGTGCTTTTGATAGCGTTGGTACCGCCCCGGAAAAGGTGGCGGATAGGCCTCTTGTAATAGTGTGGGCAGTACTTTGTCCTCTGCCTGCCTGTTGGAGGTTACCACTGCGGTGTTTGTTTCTACCACCATGGCGGTCAGAGTGTTAAGGTGGTTGTCTATGTTGGTGGTTTCCGCCATGGTCGTGATTCCATTTTATTTTCTGCCGGGCTGTTGGCAGTATTACCGCTGGTTTATCTCCGACTGCCAGGGTTATAATGAGGGCCTAAGACACAACAGAGAGGAGGTGAGAGTGTGGGTCTGTTTCTACTCTTTTCCCCATCACATCTTCTTTCCTTAGGTTGATGGAGGTTACCTCTCTGGTGTCAACTCTTTGGTTAGGGTTTGACCAGAGTCAGCACACATTTCGGGCTCCTTCTGTCTTTTGTTATAAAAATGAGGACTCCAAAAGCAAATGCTGAGAGTACATCCTTCAAAACCAGATGGGAACATAGGCTGGTACATCCCGGCAGATAGGGCCACTGTATTTTGGAAGGATCCTGTGGCCAGGAAGCGCAACACTGCCATAACTTGTGCAATGGATGGTATGCTATTTGAATGATGAATGGCAGGCATCAGACTTGGCTCCAACTGGCAACATAGGTCAACATTTGTCAGCCAATTCAGACAGTAGATCTGGATTGTGTGGTATTCTTCAATGGTCTGAAGGTCTGGCAGTGGACGATAGACAGGAGGTTGTCTGATCCTTCTCCTTCCCTGGGTGTCTAGGTAGGACAAGACATGAGTATTGCCATTATTCAAGGTGTCCCTTGCAACATAAATAATGCATGTCCATGTTGATATGTGACAAGGCATTTATTGAGGGTTGGACATAATACACAGTACCCATCACAACTGATAATCACACAGCAGTCACATGTGATCCCCTTGCTTTGACAGGCATATGTTCACATCATGTGAATGGTCATCAACAATTGTGCAACAAAACATGGCTCTCGGTCTGTGACTTGATGTCCCAAGCACTAAAATGACCTTTGTTGGGGGGGGGGGGCTGTGCCCCAGTGCAAATCACCATGTATGCCTAGCAATGTACTACAATGTTGTCTGAGTAGTAGGAGCTACATGACTGGAAAAGACAAAGAGTAAATGATGCAAATCCAAAAATTTTGGAGGTGTGATGCATTTGTCGGAGCCATATAGCACATTTCAGGTCTCCAATATTGTGGATCCCTGATCTTCTCCACAGGACATTGGGAAACACCCACGACCACTGGCGGAAGTCACCATGGCAGTAGGAGGACACAGCCATAGGCTAATATTGAGGCCAGTGGCAGTTGTAAGCCAATGGCTGTGTTCACCAGTGGTGACAGCCGCATATGTGGCAGACATGACCACCATGTTCTGCAAAATCCCTCACTTGACTCCTGACACTACTGCCAGAAAGACGTCCACTACCTGAATTGCTGTGTACTGCCTCTGGGAGCAATCATGCCACATCCAGCAGGCGATAGGGCCCCATTCTTCTCACCAGAGGAGCTGGAGAAGCTGGTGTCTGAGGTCCTACCCCTGTATGGACATATATTTCCTCCTCACAGGCTAGAGTGTGAACATGTGTGGAAGAATGTGAACTCTAAGCCCTGCAGGTGCAGTCATTGTGCATCAATGGGGGAGTCAATGTGCATGTATTTGTATTCAGTGTCAGGTGTTGAGTTCTGATACATTGTGGTCTGTGTGTGTATTGATTATACCCTGAACCACCTCGTGTTGGCAGCACATAACTAGGTGAGGTGACATAACAGCTATCCCCAGTAATCTCTTACCTCATGGATGTCATCAATGTGAGGGCACATGTATTTGAATGACAACATGAGCATTGCATGCTTGTTGTATGTGTCAGTTGTGTGAAATGTGAGCTATGTGTATGGTGCCACAGACATTTCAAACCACATCTGCCATTGCTAGACTGTTGTTTGGAAGGCATATCCGGACTTACTTTGCCCCTCAGGTTGGCACAAAAATCCCACATGCCAATTGGCCGTTGGCTACATGATGTACTGTAATTCATGGAAGTGTTGGGAATGCAGTTTCATGCATGTCTGTGTCCCCAGCCTGCAGAGACTGGGGTCTGTTAAATGTATCTCACTGTATGTGTCCAAGTCTGGGCTGGTGTCAAATCACTTTTGTTATGCAACTGTGGCACTGTGCCCACTCCCTGCATCCTAGCACAACATGTTATGAGGCCAAATCTTGCCTCAGTGGTAATGTGGAGATTATCAATGCTCTATCCTCTGATTAGAATGTACATAGTATTAGGAGAGAGCTGATCAACTGTGATTGATGTGCACTTGGCATCTCTGTTTCAGAGCCTTGACAGGTTCCTTGATCCCACAGCCCTGTTGTCACCTTCATACAGGTCATATGTGTACTGTGACGGCTCATTGATTTCTGACATTGAATAAGTGCAAACTGTGTGTTGTTTACTGATAACCCATGATATGACTCAGTTGTCTGGCCACATTGCAGAAAATGTATAATGCATGCCTATGTTATTCTGAAGGTGATCTATGTATTATGCACACAGATGTACAAAAGTGTGTTTTGTGTTGATGATCAGACACACAGACCCAGCCCATTGAAGTGGCATGAGTCTGAATCTGTATTTGTATATAGACATTTATGTGACTTACCCATTTTGGATGGGACTTGTTGACATAATTTCTTGTCCTATCTTTTGCAGACATGCAGGTCATCGCCCATCAGAAGAAAGGTATTTGGAGAGCCATTGCCAAGAAGGTGCGGATTGTGGGGGTCCACAGCCAGCAGAACGTCTACTGTTGCAAGAGACGGGAGGACCTTAGACCCTGGACTCAGATGATCGCGGAGTCCCACGTGGGGCTGTCCTCCCAAATTTGGATAGGGTGCCCGTCAGACTATGACCCCTCTAATGGCCTGCAGTCTGGGGTGTCCTACCTGGAGCTTGATGAGCATTTGAGGGCAGCACAGCAGCCACAAGGGGATGAGTACACAGCAAATTCCTGCAGGTCCCATTGCCAGGCGATTGAGTGAGGTACTTACTGCTCCCCCTGACAATGAGGGATGAGCCATGTGTGACATAGTAGATGGGAGATTCTTTGTGTTGAAATGTCATGTGTGCCAAACTGGTGTGTATTGGCCTTTGGACCTGGGACCCAGAACAAATCCTCAGACCATTTGCTCAGCAGGGATGGTTGTGTACAGTGATCATTCTTTAACTGATTGTTGTTCTAGTGGGTCTAATTTCTATCCAACAGATCACTCTACCTATGTGTTACAGGCCAAAGGTAAGTAGGTTGCGGATCACTGTACTCTGCCATGTGTCTAGGTATATGTGTATGTCTACATCTGCTACCCAAGAGCTAGTTATCTTGAGTGTATGATCGGTGCTGGTTCCTCACTGCAGTCTGTGATGTGTAGGTGTCCATCATACATATGACATGGCTTACATACCTATTTGTTTGCAGATGTAGCAAACTCCTTTTCCTTGGTAAGTGGGAAATGTCTATTGTCATGAATGGTGTGTCATCACTGTTGCCAACATTTCTTGTGCCTACATGTCAGCATGTGTCTCTTTCTCTTTAGGAACCATTTCTATGATGCAGTTCCATGCATGTTCTACCTATGTTGATGAGATGATGTCTGTAAATCCTCACCTATATGAATATGGGAATCTGTTAGTGGTATAGTAAATCTACAATGGGCATCCATTTTATGTGGTGCCACAGACTGGAGTGTGTCATCATTGTTCATTATCTGACATATACCTTCATGTGTCATAGTATGTCATCTGGCATCTAGAACTGCTGTAGCTATGAGGGAAATGATAGGTAGGCTCAGAGTATGGAACTACTTTGCATTTATCTATGCACTTGATGTGGAAATATGTGTAAAAGTGCAATGCACATTTTAATGATCGAGGATTGCGCCTTGACAGTTGGCATGCATCATGGAGTGTGTTGCAGTGATGTTGACATCACATGTGTTTGGGTACAGGCACTCATCTTCAGACAGACACCAGGACTGGGATGTCCAAGATGTGGTTAATGGTGTTGGTGCTCATTGGGCAACTTATTGAGGGCCTTCTAAGGTTCTGTTAAAGGTCTGTGTCTCTCCAACACGCAAAGGACAGATGTCTACTACAGAAACCCTCATAGGGAGTCATCGTAAAGGGTGTCAGACATTACTGGTGACTTTTCTTGGTTTTACAAAATTGCTGTTTTGTTTCTTCTGGGAACATCTATCCCTGGCATATTGAACCTGACATCAACAGTGTTCCTTTCAATGCCACGTGTGATGCCTATCTGAGTTACATTGATACTAACTCCTTGAATCTATTGTGACAGATGTCACATGTTGAAGTGTACATTGTTGAACTGTTTGGTGTGTGACATTTTTTGGGATCCTCATAGCAGCATTTCAGGGCCTCATTACTAATTGTCCTTATGCATATGCCAACCAGACATGTGCATGACCTTGTGTGGGATACGTGGGAATGGAATTTTCAATAGGATACTGTCATTTTCCATTAGTTGACTGAGGTCTGCTGCCTATAGGACATCTTTGAGGATGAAAAGGACTCCTAGTTGTTGTATGGTTAGTGTGGTTCTAAGACTTCACTCATGCAATGGTAGTTGTCTGAGGTCCTGATTTGACTGTGGACCACTGTAGTAAATCCAGATGGCATGCATGCATATGTCATGGCACATGTATGCACCACTTAGATGAGTAGTTTTGCCAGGGCCTACTCGACATAATGGTATTGTTAGTGAATTTGAGTTCTGTTTCCGGTGTTATCTATGGTTGGGAGGAGCTCACGGAGTTCTACTCTGTGGAATTCTGCAGAGTTAGGAAAAAACTCAGTGGAATTCCATGGAGTTCCATGTGGGGGCAGAATGCCACCTGCCCTACTCACCCTGGTGATGAATGCACCGGATCTCAGAAGTGCTAAGCAGGGCCGGGCATGCTTAGCTCTTCTGAGATCAGGTACATTCAGGCCAGGCTGTATCGCAGCCCTCAGGCAGCAAAAGATGCAATTTCAGGACTCTTCTGCTCACACAGCCCACTGGCCTGGAGTGTGCTGCTCTCAACCACACCTGCACGCTTCCTTTCACCAACTGCCCTCCTTTACAAAGTTGCTACGGAGGGCCAAGCACCCCCGTTTTGTACCAGCCTTGCAATCTCTTCCTCTGCACTTATGCACAGCCTCAGACCACCATTTCTTTAGGGGCCAGCACTAGCAGCAGCAAACCAGCTCACTACCAGCAGCCTGATGCTCCCCCAGTCCCCAGCTCTCCCTGCTGACTTCAGCCCCGTACCCCATAACACCACTTCCTTTCCCAGAGACTCTGGGGAGACAGGTTCTTTGCAAGTGGAGCTCTGACCGCATGTTTCCTTTTGCTCCCAGCACAGACCTCCCTCATATGCAAATCCTGTCCATGCCCAGTGCCAGCCTCCAGTATGTTCACAGAAGAGAAAGAGAAATGAGGACTTATCTGGGTTCAGGTGGGTCTCTGTTGCAAGCACCCTGGCTCTCTGCCTCCCTCTGCCCCCTGCTCCTGAGCGGAGGACAGTGAAAGGAAGGAGGCCAGGATTTGGGGCTGGAGCCAGTGCAGCCTCCCAACAGCAGCTCTGTGACCACACCTGGCTACTGCTGGTGTCTTCTTTGTGCTAAGAAAAGCTGTTCCTCTGTGACCTTGGCCTAACCTACATCATTGCTCCCTGTACCATACCCAAAAGGACCCCACCCAGCTCCAAGGCCAACCTTTCCACCTCCAAGGCCTCCCCTGCCCTCCTGCAAGCACCCATACCCCTCCCCCACCAAGAAGAAGCCAACTCCTCCCAAGAAACCACCCCTTCCAAGCCCAAACCCCCCTTCCAAATCCAATCACCACAGCCCCCCCAGATAATCCCTGAGGTGCCTGCTTGCCCCCTTGATGCCCCTTCCTGTGGAGGTTACCTGCAGGATTAGGAGTCAAATGTTGGCATTTTACTGTGCAGTGATATACTAATGGACTGGCCAATGACCTTGGACATTTTCCAGTTTCTTGTGAATAAACCCAAACAGTTGTTTTGTTGGGTACACTTTTGTCCTGCAATTCCTTTTCTTTTCCTGAATAACCTGTGTTGTGTGGCTACACTTGTGTATGTTCCAGCCTGCTTTCTGATCCATATGCTGTTGTTTTCAGTATCTGACTTTGTAGGCAGTGCTGGTGTCACCCAAGGCAAAGGTATATGTTGACTGAATGGATATGTGTGTGTAAATGCAATTGTGGTGTCATTGCATTGTGTACTATTTGGTATGGTAAGTATTTCATCTTGTTTTGTCCAATGTGAGAATGTATGTTGTTAGAATTGTCCCCCTGGTATGGATTATGGATTTATCTAATATGTGTCATCATGAGTTTTGTTTGTGCACACATGGAGTGTGTTCAGTGGTGCTTGCTGTGTTTGAATTTGCCCCTGCATGTGTCCATTTTGGTGTTTCTCTTGCAGCTAATTCCTGTAAGGGTATGCCCCATGCAGTAGCAGTTGTATGTGCTCTGTTGACTTGCCCTTCCCCATTGTGCATATGTGATTGCCATTTTGGTTTAGTATTGTTTGTCCCTGGAACCCATGTAGGGCCATTTCCTGTGTACATGTTGCTTGAGGGGCCTTTTCGAGGTGATGTATGTCCCAGGACTGTTCCCGTCCCTGGCTATCCCAGATGCCCCCACCCCCATTTATGCAGGTATAGTTGCCATGTTGTTCTTTGTCTATTTGTGTCTCTCTGTTAAGTGCATGCCATTGCACTTCCATTGTGCTGTGATGTGTGTGTGTCCATTGCACGATTTTTTCATGTGGTGTTGTTTGTGTTCCATGCCACTTCGATACATATATGTGTTGTATGTGTGAACAGTCCCTGGCCAGTGGTATGACAATGGTGTGTACCCTACACTGTCCCTGTGCCTCAGCTGTGTGTTTATGTGTATTTGTATTGTGTTGAGGTGCAGTGTGTGTGTGCTGCCCAAAGGGCTCGTAAAGTGACCTTGTACGTGTCCATGTTGATTTATGTTTGTGGGTGTATGTGGTTTGAGATGTGTACCTGCTGCCCGTGGCATGCCCCCAGATGTGTAAGCAGGTACAACACGCTGTTGTATTCCACCTTCAAGACCTACTCACAAACCTCACTGCCAAGAAGACAGTCCAGATCCAGGAGGCCTCACCCCACTTCAGATGCCCCAAGTGCCACAGACTCAGGAGCTCACAGAAGTAGAGGAGCCAGTCATGCACTCCTTAGTGGAGGTTTTCTTCAGCTTGCTTCAAGTGCTGATAGCTTCCCTGTGGGAGGAGACGACTGCAGACATCAAAGCAGTTAAGAAGAACATCATGGAGATTAGCCAAAGGCTGGATATGTTGGAGCAAACCAGTGATGCTATGGAAGAGGATGTCATACACTATTGTAAGGTGCTACTCGGCCTTCGGAGTCAACATCAAGACCGGCAAATTCATCTGGAAGTCCTTGAAAATAGATCCCATCTCTCCAACAATAAATTAGAGGAGTCCCACTGCATGTGGATGCTGGGGACTTCAAAGGATATGTCACCTGGCTTCCATAAAATCCTACCTGATCAGGCAAAGAAGGAAGTAGTCCTGGAAAGTACACATAGAGCGGGAGAGCAGCCAATGCACCAGATATTCCCCAGGACATCCTAACATTTGTCTAACATTTCTGAGAGAAGGAGGACATCATTTCATTAGTGCGGGACTTGGACTCATATACGTTTGAAGGTGTGCAAGTATGGCTGTACCAGGACCTATCCCCTGTCATTGCAATGTTGGTGCATGCTCAAAGCCACAACCTCCTTTCTGTGGGAATATGGTGTTAAATACTGGTGGAGCCACCTATTCCTCTTGATCTTTGTGTGGAACAAGGAAACACACATGATATTAAACATGTATGAAGCGAGGTTGAATTCTATACCTGGAAACCGACCAAGAAGAAACTGCCCCCTCGGATGGCCAATGCAAAACACCTGGTAACACAGTAGCTGTGGGGATGGCCTCCTGATCCTCCAGGAGGCACAAGGGCAAGCCCGCAGGCCCACAGTGGATGAAAGTCAGAGAGAATGCTCTCTGCTATTATTCACCATCTCCAACGTCATGAGACCTCACCAGATCGGGGCTCCTCATGATGGCCACACCATGACTGTAGCATGGTGGCAGTACTATGTGGTATGACAGGGGGTCTTACCATGTAATACTAGCACTTTACCCAGCAGTCAACCTTGGATTCATACTAGTACACCTTAGCTAAATTCTGGCAGAGTGGAAAAGATCAGTCAGGCTACTCAGAGGAGCATGTGTTCATCATTTTACAGCACCAACATGGACAATAAGTAATTCACATGACTCGAAAGAAAGCCGAAACCAATTTAGAAAAAAGGCAATTTTTTATATTAATTGAGACACCAAAATGAAGTCAATACATTGCAGATAACCGGAGCAATCGATTTTAGAGAATTAAATAAATCAGTACTTTGCAGGGCTGTCAAACTCTATCATTGTGGTAAATGGGGAAAGCACAGTATGCAATTGGTCACTTGTGGGGTGAGTTCAGTGGAATCCCACCAGGGGCTAAGGTCTTGCCAGTCCCTATATCAAGTCTCAACAGACTGTATTTCATTACCTTTCCCATGGAGTCCGGGTGCAGAGGTGCTCTAGCTGTCCTTGGGACTGACAGGATCCATGGGTACTGTCAAACTTGCAGAACCACACTTAGAGGAGGAGCTACACTCTACCCTCTGAGCATAGAGGCGTTTGGGGACCCAGGTCCTAGATTCCACAGCTGAGAGTTTGCTACCACATCCAGAATTCAGACAGTGCCTTGCAGCTATCAATCATGGGAGATTCCTGTCAAAGACGCTTTGCTACTTACTCAAAGTTGCCCTCTTCAAGATGCAGGATCTCAGCAGTGGGGTCATTGCCAATGTTGGTCACGGTTGCTGGGAGTTGCTCTGGAGATGGTGATGTCCGGGGTAGGTTCTGCTACTGGGCTGATGACCAACAAGCTTTAGCAGTGGCAAAAGTAGTCCACAGGTACTTTGTTGACTACAGATCAACAGGAGTGGTGTAGCAGCTTGAAACTTGGTGTGAACCTTAATACAACTCCAGGGGTGCAGGTCACGGTTTCTCTTAGGGCTCACTCTTGAGTGGCCCAAAGTGGTGAAGGGGAATGGTTCCACCAGTCCAGGGGAGTCTGCTTCGGTTTCTGGCATCCACTGGAGTCCCTCTTGCTGGGAGCAGTTAGATTTTGCCACAGGCACATGTCAAACACACAATTCCAGTATATGGCCTCCTCAGTGCACTTAATTGTCCTATCTTTGCACTGCAGTGGAGTACAAAGTCCTGTTGTCAGTGACGATGTCTGCTGTATGCCTCTTCTCAGATTCACAATCAGAACAGAGGGTTTGGGGACAGGGAAGCCACTTAAATCATAGTTTAGGGGGCATTAAGGGTGAAGAGGACAGTGGCCAATGGGCTATTGGTCTTTGCAGCTAGCCAGCCCCTCTTGTGACAGCATCCTGCAGGTGTATGTCAGTGTGCTACCCAGAATGTACTACTTGAAGTTCTTCCAAAATGGCAGAACAGCTCCTCAGCTGTACAGACCTTCTAGCCCACCCTAGAGGTGTGGCTAGCTTTTTGGAGGTGTAAGCCTCCTGAACACCTAATTTTCTCACCTATCAGGCTTTGTCCTTGAGTGGGAGACAGGAGATCACATATCAAGGGTGGTTGAAAGCCTTTGAGGCTCACCGCCTTGGTTACTGTTAACATTAGCCATCCTGTGAGGGAGGAGGTGTGACTTCCTTCCTGCCCAGGTCCTTTGTCTCTGTCCTGGAGAAGTGCTAGCACAACCAGCAGGAGGGCAGACTCTTGTCTTGTAGGCAAACACTTGGGGAAACCTGCCAAGGCAGGAGAAAGCTGGCAACTCGATGGGCAGCCTCTGATGACACCACCTGGGTACATACATGTTCAGGGCTAAAAATCACAGGGGGTCATTCTGACCCTGGCGGTCATGGACCGCCAGGGCCAACGACCGCGGAAGTACCGCCAACAGGCTGGCGGTGCTTCCGGGGGCATTCTGACCGCGGCGGTAAAGCCGCGGTCAGAAAAGGGAAGCCGTTGGTTTCCCGCCGGCTTCCCGCTGCCCCAGGGAATCCTCCACGGCGGCGCTGCAAGCAGCGCCGCCATGGGGATTCCGACCCCCTTCCCGCCAGGCTGGTTCTGGCGGTTTTCACTTCCAGAACCTGGCTGGTGGGAACGGGTGTTGTGGGGACCCTGGGGGCCCCTGCAGTGCCCATGCCACTGGCATGGGCACTGCAGGGGCCCCCTAACAGGGCCCCACATTGATTTTCAGTGTCTGCGTGGCAGACACTGAAAATCGCGACGGGTGCCACTGCACCCGTCGCACACCAGCAACTCCGCCGGCTCCATTCGGAGCCGGCATCCTCGTTGCTGGTGCTTTCCCGCTGGGCGGGCGGGTGGCCTTTTGGCGGTCGCCCGCCCGCCCAGCGGGAAAGTCAGAATCACCGCGGCGGTCATTTGACCGCGCTGCGGTGTTCTGGCAGGGGAACTTTGGCGGGCGGCCTCTGCCGCCCGCCAAAGTTAGAATGACCCCCACAGTGTTTGATACCAAAGACCGGGGAATTTAGGCTATCATGGAGCTGGCTGTCTGGGGTTTGCTCAGGTGCCAGTCCATGCTATCCTATGGACCACCGGTCACTTGCAGTAGCATTAAGTTAATGCTATCACAGGGCCATGTAAGCTTTCATATATATGTCCACACTCATAACACAATGCACCCTGTCTCCTGGGCTATAGGAGGCCTGCCATAGGGGTGACTGACCTGTGCTGTGGGCAATGAAGGGACTCCACCTGCACCTGGTGTGGGTAGTCGAACTCGAGCAGGCAAGCTGGTCATGTAGGCTGTCATGTCAAGCAGCTCTGCAGGTTTTGCTTTTACTTGTGTCAAGCAGGGTGTCACAATCAGTGCTTTAGCCCTGGTGACCCCTTTACCATCTCTGCCCTGGGTACCACTGGTACCATTTACTAGGACCTTACAGGGGTGGTAAAGTCCTTGCCAATTGGGTTTACCAATCATAGTACCATTTAAGGGAGTTAGCACTGGCACTGGGGTCTAATTAGCAGGCTTCAATGCACTTTCAGATCAAAAACAACAGCATCAAGTAGCAATAAAGTGGAGGTCACCATCCAAAAAGGGCACTTAACAGCAACAACTTGTCTTTAGATCACGGTTACTCAAGGCAGCCCCCAGACCCCCTAGCCTCAGACCATGGACATCACTAGTCCTCTGATACACTATGCCTGAAATGAATCTGAAAGGTCATACCATATCCCAATATACGTACTCAGTTTCGAATGACCGTAGGGCTGGTTGGGCATCCATTCCACTTACTACGTGTTTCACAATACTCTTTGGTCATGACCCCAGTTCACACTGTTGCTTTGACTCCCATGAAGGGAGTAGTTGAAGCCCCAGCTCTCCCCTGAGTTTTCACACCTCCCCCTCCATTGCCCAGTTTCTACGATGTCAAGCACCAATTTATGTAGACCGATGCACAACCGGCCAAGGGACCTGCACACACGTCCCTCACAGCCCATTCTCTAGGCACACACCCACACCCTCAAATCATGATTAAAATAATGAATCTAAATCTATGGGGGATCAATGCCCCAGTTAAAAAAGCTAGCACTTCTCTCTATGCTTCGGAACTCCCAATGTGATGTCTGCCTTTTGCAGGAAATACATTTCCTTAACTAAGACTGGAAACTGATAAAATCTCTCTATTATGAGCACCAGTACTTTTTGGGCCTAGGGAAGAAGGCAGGGACAGCAGTCCTTCATGACTTCTCCTTTCACTGACAGGTACTCCAAACACAGGTGGGGTAGCCAGAGAGATTCCTTTCCCTTCATATCATCTTACATACTCACACTTTTACCTTTACGACCATTTACGCTCCCAATGTTCACCTAGAACTGTAGAACTCAGTGCTTTGGGGAAGATACTGACCACTCCAGACACCTGCATCCTGATACACTGGGTCTTTAAGTTAGTCCTTTACACATTCACTGATCGCTCAGTACAAAGAATAAGAAAGACTTAAGCCTTTACCTCAGAGGGCCTATACTGGCCTGCAGGACGTGGGCATACTGGATATATGGCATATGCACAACCTTACTACCAGGGACTACATCCTTCTTCTCTGCCACACGTGAAACCTATGCAAGACTTGATTACTTCGTGGCCATAGCACACTTCGCAGTGGTGGTTCCTCAAGTTGATAATGGGGTTGCAACCCTCTCTGACCACTCCCCAGTCTCAATTGTGCTGATCGTCCCAGAAGGGCCCACGATACGCAGGACATGGTGCTTGAATCCCAAAGTCTTATTGTATTCCCAACAGTCAAAGAGCTCAAGGAAATACTTGCCACATTCCTAAACATAAATGACAACTCGAATACCTCCATGTCACTGTTGTAAGATACTCTGAAAGCTGTCCTGTGAGGTGCATTGATCGCCATAGCCTCGAGAATCAACAGGTCCAGGAGAGAGAAACGCATGGTCAAGGAAACCCGGGTGAAAGACCTTGAGATAGCTCACAAACAATCTGGCTCCCGCAAGGTGAGGAGGAAACTCGTTATAGTGAGAAAACAACTTAAAGCCTTACACATGGATATGGTAGAATACACCCTTCTTCTCACCAAGCAGAAATACTACACAGGTGGCAACAAAGAGGGAAGGCACCTAATATATCAGTTGAGAGTCCAAGTACATAGAAGTATAATTCAGGAGATAAATACACCTCAGGGTCAGATACAATGCACAGATGTGGCTTTTACACAGGCATTTGAGCACCTCTATGTGGCCTTGTGTGCCTCAGAGACTCTAAACGCTGATGAAGCTGTGGCATATCTCTCTAAAGTGCCTACAACGTGCCTGTCCATGCTGGATGCCCTCCTCCTGGACAACAACATCTGGAAGGGCAAAGTCTGTGTGGCTACTGCTAAACTCTAGCTGGTCGAAGCCGCAAGATGGTTTTATGCTCACTTTCTCCAAGCTGTTTGCACCCAACTAGCCCCCCATCCTCATCCTCCTCTTCCACTCATTTTGTGACAATGACACACTTACTGACATTGTGAAGCCAGCAGTCATTGTAATCCACAAACCAGGGAAAGATCCTACCATCTGTGCATCCTATTGCTTTATATCCTTACTGAGCATAGATACCAAAAACAGGCACACAGCTTATTCCATATTTGCAGGGCCTGATAGATCCCAATCAAGCCAGGTTCATACTGAAAAGGGGCTTCAGTGACAACACGAAGTGGCTTCTACGTTTCATAGATAAAATGGGATGCTTCCAGATGCCAGCCATACTAATATTGATCGATGCCTCAAAGGCATTTGATAGGGTGCACTGACCTTTGCTCCACCTGGTATTGGCAAGGTCCACAGCATGTGTACGAACTAACTGACTGGCCTCACGGATCCTCTACATAATGCAGACCATTCCCCTCCAGCCACCCCCACAGCTACTAGGTAAATGAATGAAAATGACCCTCTTTTAAGTTCAGACAAGATAAGACTTGGGGAGTATAAAGGACGCAATCATAGAAGTTGGCTTTCTGGTTCTTTATGGGTCAGTGACTCTAAAGGCAAGTGCATGCAATTAGTTGGTGCCAGACAGCATCTCCCAGATGTTTAGGCTTACTTCGCGTCCACCAGTTTATCACTTGGCATTTGCAATCGCTTATTGTTTGTTATTTTGGCCCTTCTTGGATCCCCAACCTTTCTTATCCTCTGAACCCCTTGGCTTTTTTTCCTTTGTTTTCCTTTTAGCCTTTTGTGCCTACTAAATAATTGTCTCCCTTACTTCTGAATATTCTCTACCCTCTCCACCTCGACAGCACCTCCGTGGCATTTGTATCAGCTCCTGTGATAACCTCTGTAACTACCCTGCAGAATTGGTGTGCTACCTCACTCCATTCCGGCAGTCCCAGATCCTCTCCTTAGCCATTTTGCTCCAGGCCTGGTAGAACTGGGGCTAATCACAGTATGGTCTCCCTGATCAAGCGGTAAGATATAAATGTGATTGGTGTGATTTAATAAATATTTTTTGGTTTACACAGAGTCTTACTATTCACATCTCTCTCTCTCTCTCTCTCTCTCTCTCTCTCTCTCTCTCTCTCTCTCTCTCTCTCTCTCTCTCTCTCTCTCTCCTAGCCAATCAGTGGTTCTGAGATCATTCTAGGCTTCTGTTGGTGCTGAGAGAGCATAGCTTATATAATCTATATTAACATGAAAATGTTTATGAACTAATGTATATTAATCCCGCATAGAAATTGTATTAACATGTTTTGTTAAGACGTGCACTTGAAATGTGAACACGGGGAGTGGCCACCAATGTATACAGGGACTAATGAAAGTGACTAATAATGGTGAAATGTTTTATTAAATCGTGACTTTACATTAATGGTGAAAGGCTAAATGTATTAGATTCTTGCTAATAAAGCAGTAGGCCTTAGTTAGCATGAGTCGAGGCCTAGCTGCCTGACTCTCATATTAAATTTATTTTTTCTAACGTGCAGTGTGCTGACTTGCTAAAGGACATGAACTCTTGTTTTTTTCAAAAAGTTAGAAGCTGAATGTAACTGTAGTAGATCCGTTCTCATGAAATTCACCCTGCCTATAGCAACATTTTTTGCTAAATGCAACAGTGTAGATTAACATGATTTACAAGGTCGCCTAAACCGGTACGGACAATGGAGCCACTGACCGAAGATGTGCAAAGGACCACAAGACGATGAAATCATACCGGACATTCCACCCGTTAAAGACGTCAACCATAAGCACCAATAAAATACGTGAGAACTGTTATGGGATAACAAATTTGATGAGCTAATGTGTTTTTAATTGGTTATAGATAGTGGGGTACAACCCCTTGTCCAATTAGATTTTAGGTGAATGTACCACGAAAAGGGGATAAAAACCCTTGTCACCAGGAAGTGAATTAGAATTAGGGAGCAGGAGACTAGGAGAGGGGGAGATGCTGATGCTATTTGCTATGACCCAGACACTTTGTCACTCTGAATAGAGACTTTGCTGTTTGGTTCTTAAAACCATTCTTCCCTTAGATTGCCCATTTACACTTTACCTCCTTATGAGGGAAGAGCACCATTTTTCCCTTTTGCTGGAGCTGAATCTCTTTTGATGGCGAATCCACTGATGTCCTGAAGACGAAGACAGAACCTGAGTGCTGACCAAATTTGGAGGGCAAATATATGACAATGAAATTGTGATTGTCTGTTTGCTTTTCCTTTCTAGGTACCAACTGCTTTTCTTTTGACAGGTGCCATAGTTAGATGTTTTCCAAATTGGTGTTACAAAATTGTTTTGCATGAAGCCCAACATGCCAATGCTAACTTGAGGTTAGGTGAGAGGTTCACTGAACTGACGCAAATAGACAAATGACTGAATCTATGTTTTGTTGAACAATGTGCTAATATACTCTGCTTAGAATAATCTATGCTGACGGTGTGTTATATTCTAATGTTTGTGATTCTAGCTTTGATGAAATCTTATCAGAGTTGCCATACTGTGACTATACTACTGTGTTTCTTGGTTTTGAGACTAATAAACTTGCTAGTAGTATTGTAACCAATAGGGAATAAATATCACTAAATTCATACTAAACTGGTGTGGTTATTCATGACTGCAAGGTAATGGTGGTGTCTTGAGTTTGATTAATGTCTGACTAAAGTGAAATGCACTGTTGTGATAAATATTGATGATATTATTGACGTATTGATTGACATGTTGATTAGCTATCTCATCCTATGGTGTCTCTCAACAGGGTCAAAAGATTCATTGGCCTAAAACGTGTCCCAATGTGTAATAATTTATCATAAAGGGATACGTTAACAGTTCTGGTAGCAGAGCGACGGTTGAGGCCCTTTGGGGCCCTAGGACGGAGAGTTATTGTTTAGACTGTTTTTCTGAGAAAATGCAAATTAGAGGTATGATACGTTTCTAAATTCCCCATGACTTTCCTGGGACCTCGGAAGCCTGCCTAAGTGAGTTGGGAATGTTCTCGGCGTCTTAGCATGTGTGGTATAGAATTTGCGTTTGCTCAGCTTATGCATATTGCAGGTGATTTGTGAAGTTTGTGTGTTTAGGTCAGGTAATGTTGTTTTAGGAGGAGTGGGCGTACTCCGCATTATGAGAGTAGGGATGTTGGCGTACTTCACATGAATGTAGCGCTTTGTGCTAAAAAATTATCCACGTGGTTGCTTGGTGATGTACGGACCCGTCGTGGTCTAAGACTCCAGAGTATATTGACAAGTGTAGGAGACACTTGGGTTTATGTTGTAATTTGAGCTGTTTAATAGGTCAATCGGGCGTGGTTGACAAGTCGAGTTTGAGTCAAATTGTGTGTATGAAACCTTTGATGGAGATTTGGCAAGTTCTATAGTGCAATAGAACAAACCATTGACAAGTCGAGAGTAGGATTTGCGGGTCGAATTCTGCTTGCGTACGCAGGAACTGAGAAGGAGAGAGTAGCAGCCGAGGCTTCAAGTGAAATCTCTGTAAAGTTCTGAAGCAATTGTATACCCTTCCTGTAGTAAACCGGCAAATTGGGGTTGTTGTTGTTGTTAAAGGTGCTTGCAGTAATTTTGTATTAGTTTAGTGTGAATCCAGTGTAAGGAGGACAAGCCGCAAGACTTTGTCAGCTGCAGTGTGTGAGTGTGACGTCAGTGGTGCCACGCTGGGATAGGTCAGTTGCTGAGAGGGGTCGCGCACGGATTGGCAGCCGTCCGTGAGAGGCTATAGGTTGAGAAAGGCAGGTGAAGAGTGTTCTGGGAATTAAAGTCACTTCCTGATTAGATTCAAAACAAAAACATAAGACGCAAAAAATGAATTTTTTCAAAGCTTTAAAGAGCGCTCTGAAAGGAGATGCATATATTATGGCGAGTGAAGGGGAGCCTACACCGCCTGAGGGTACTCCAACTTATATAGTAATGGAGGAAAAGGGAGTTGCGCCATGTCTTTGGATGAAGCAGTGGCGCAAATTAACAGAGAAGGAGGGATGTTTAGCATTTCCAGAGCATGGAACGTTCAATACAAGAATTTTAGAGAATTTGAGGTGGATGTTGAGTGTACAAAAGCCACCTCCGAGACCAGCTCAGTATGAGGCGTTTGCATTCTGGGATTTAATGGCCATACGACAAAGACAGCAAAATCTTGAAAGGAGAATAAAAAGGGCAGGAAAGACATTAGCCGAGGCTAGATGGGACAATGAGAGCAAAATGTGGAGAAGGGGAATAGTTGACGGACTTAAATTGTTTCCGGCAATTGCACAAGAAGATGAGACACTGGGAAAGAAAGCCACCTGTAAGACAGACAAGGGCTCTAATAAGTCTAAGGAGACTCAGAGGTCTTGGGTAGATGAAGATGATTCAGACGATGAAGAGTTTCTTAATCAGTTGTTACATGATCGCCCGCCACCATATGCCATAAATGACACCGCTCCAAGCACTAGTGCGGGTCCTGGGAACCAGACATAGAGTAAGGAAGTTTACAAATACAATGCAGACAAGTGATACGATTTTGATACAGAATGGTGTCAGTGTACCCACTGCACCAGACGCGCAGATACAGTTGCAACCTCCGCCACAGATACAGAGGATTTATCCAGACATCCCAGTACTAGACACAAACACGAGTTTAATGGTGCCGCCTGATCCGATCTATACCAGATCAAAACTAGTGCAGATTGAGCCAACTCCGCAATTGCTGCCCCAGCCGCAGCAACAGCTGATTCCGGGTTATAATCCCGCAGCAGGACCTCCGTTAGTACCTGCACCAGCTACAGTGAGTCAAGCCTTGGGAGTTACTGCTCCACGGGGTTTGGGACCAGGTCAGACACCAGCTGCCATATCATTACCAATCACTGTTGGTCCTCCAGTACCATTGTATGTGCAAGGTAAGCCTGATGTGTGTGATCAGAGCTTGAAAACCCTAGAGGTAGTAAGAGGAGGGTTCACAGGAACTCCCCAGCCACTAACACCAAGAGAACAATCAGCAGAAGGACTCCGGTCCTTGTTAGACCTCAGTCCGATTGGTGCTCCTTTGGAGGCAATGAGACAAGCAGGGTTAAGTGTGCTAGCCCCACAAACAATGAGTACAAATACATCACAGTCACCACTGATGCATTCAGGGAACATTTCGTTGCAAGGTTTTTCTGTGCAACAATTAAATGAGTGGTTAGAAAAGACTTATACTTCCCAAAATACTGCAGTAACTATAGATAAGCCAGAAAAGGAAGAGTACCTGAATTTTGTGAGACTGGGTGTAGAAGCTGCGGAACTAGTGGAAGGGACAATGGGGGTGAACAGATTAGAATCATACACAGAAGCAGAATTGAGATATCTGTGCCCCAAGATCACTAAAGAAGTGGGCAAGGTGCATCAGAGGTTGGCAAACCTGGCAGACAAATACAACATAGACATTGCGAATACTAAACATTTGAAAAGAAGCTACAGATTAGACTTTGATTCTTAAGATTTTGAGCACATGAGATCTACCGGAATGAAAGCGCATCTTAAAGAGATACTGCACAGTGTGCAAATCTGGGGAGCCTTAGAGAAATGGGAAGGCAGATGGGCAAAGAAAAGAGATAAAGAGAAGGGTGAAAGTCCGGAACCAAATCAGGCTAAAACTGAACCGGACACGGCAACAGTAAAGATGTTACCAATGAGACAATCATCCGGAGGGGTTCTAGTCCATGTACCATGCTCTAGGGGAGACATTCTGTCATTCACAAATGATTATCTCAGATTGAAGGAGAAGCCAATAGAGTGGTACCAGCAAACAGATAGGTTTGTGAAGCTTGCAAAATGTCTCTGGGAGGACTTGAATACTCTGTTTGAGATTATAGTTCCACCTGATCTATGGCTTGAGTGCAAGAGGGGTGTGGACTGGCCGACACAGGAGCCGGCAAGGGATAAGGTGACTGGAGCACCATCTGAGGAGGTGATGAAGTACTATCATAAAGTGATTGAGTTTTTGAAGCAGAAAGTGTTGTCAAAAGTGACTGGCAGAAAATCGATCGAACCTCACAGGAGGCTAAAGAGTCTATTCATGCTTACTATGAGAGATTGTTGAAAGCGTTCAAGCATTACAGTGGCACTGAGACCATAGAGCCGAAAGACATGAATCATCTTGTGTTCAGGTTTGTTGAAGGATTGAGACCAGAGATTAGCCAGATGATTAAGAATCATTTAATCTGTTGGCAGGCAAAGCCGATTGATGAGGTGTTGCAGTATGCGAAATACTGTAGTGACGAGATTGAGCTGAAGCAGAGAAAGTTAAAGGAGAAAGTGATGGTGATGCAGATTAAGGCAGCGCAGGCAGGAATGCAGGGAAATGGAGTACAACAGATGATACAACAGCAACCGCAAGGGAATGGCATGTTTCAGGCACAAGCGAGAGGTCGAGGTTGGGGTTTTGTGAACCGCGGTCCAGACTTGAATACTGTAGTGGTTCAAAATGATGTACAGGGGATGAAAAATATGTCACCATGTCACGCGTGCGGGGAAGAGGGCATTGGAAGCGGGAATGCCCAAATTTGGTGCAGGATGGTGTTGTTCAACAAAGCAATGATGTCGGTACATTTCAAAATGTGAGGAGTCCAAAGGTGAGGGGCCAAAATCAAAACTTCCAGAATAACATGGTCCAGATGCAGGGGTTACAGCCCATGCAGCAAATACAAATGCCGCGTGTCCAACCTGCACACGTGCAGCAGGTACAACAGCAGGTTCCCATGGTACCTAGACAGCAAATGCAATTACCATTAGCTCTGATGGGACAGCAACAGGTGATGCTTCCTCAGCAGGTCACAGGTCAAATGATGGGTCGAAATAACACAGTGCAGCAGTTCCCATTGCTTGGTGAGGATGGAATAAATGATGAATGGTCGGATGATAGTTCAGTCAGTGAGGAGTGCAGACTTGCAGCATCCCTAGAAGTAGATCAGAGGGGACCCTATGTAGAGGGAAAGGTGATGGGTCACAAGGTTTCATTCTTGGTTGACACAGGAGCTGCACGCTCTACAATCAGAAGTGCAAAGGTTCCGAAATTACCACTTTCAGGACGTACCATAAGGGTGGTTGGTGTGGCAAATCAGTATCTGACAATCCGATTACAGACCCAGTTCAAGAGGAGATTGGCAACTTCCAGGGATTACATAAATTTGTAGTCTGTGATTCTAGTCCAGTGTCCCTACTGCGAAGAGACTTAGGGCCATATTTATACTTTTTGACGCACAACTGCGCCAACGCAGTTGTGCGTCAAAAATTTTACCGCCGGCTAACGCCATTCCAACGCACCATGCGGGCGCCTTATTTATGGAATGACGTTAGCGTATGGGAAAATGGGGGTTGTGCGTAAAAAAATGGTGCAAGTCAGGTCTGAGGCAAAATTCAAACCGGATTTGCAGCATTTTTCTTGACGCCCAACCTCCATTAACATGACTCCTGTCTTAGCAAAGACAGGAGTCATGCCCCCTTGCCCAATGGCCATGCCCAGTGGACTTATGTCCCCTGGGCATGGTCATTGGGCATAGTGGCATGTAGGGGGGCCAAAATCAGGCCCCCCTATGCCACAAAAAAAAACTGAAAAAAATACTTACCCGAACTTACCTTTACTTCCCTGGGATGGGTCCCTCCATCCTTGGGTGTTCTCCTGGGGTGGGCAAGGGTGGCAGGGGGTGTCCCTGGGGGCAGGGGAGGGCACCTCTGTGCTCCTTCTGAGCCCACAGGTCCCTTAACGCCTGCCCTGACCAGGCGTTAAGAAACAGCGCACATCAGGCTGTGCGACGTTTTTTAAGGCCCACCCCCTCCTGTGCGTCAAAATGACGCCAGAGTATAAATAAGGGGCACAGGCCTTAAAGTCATTTTTTGGAAGGGAACGCCTACCTTGCATATAATTAACGCAAGGCAGTTTCCCCCTTCCATAAAATGACGCACATGGCGGAATTTTGACGCCCGCGGGGTCGGGCGTCAAAGTATAAATATGGGGCAGGGTTTGCGCCGATTGTGCGTCAAAATTTTTGACGCACATTCGGCGCAAACAGAGTATAAATATGCCCCTTACTGTGCAAAACGAAATGTTCGATTACTTGTTCAAATGAAGGAATTGAAGTGCAGACAAACAGTGATGATGAAGGGGACGATGGGCAATTTACAGATCTAGAGACGGAAAGTACAAATGAGGAATACCCTCTGATAACCTTATTCCCAATGCTTACAATGACTGACTTGCCACCTGAGTTGCAGGGAACACTGACAGAAAAGGTGTGGTACCTGACAGGAAAAGAAGTAGGACTGATAAAGGGAGTAGAACCGGTTAAGGTACAGGTTAAGCCGAACTTAGTCTTTCCTCAGGTACCGCAGTACCACATGGCACAGGATGTCCTCATCCAGGTATCACAGATAATTGCAGACTTTGTAAAGCAAGGAGTTCTGAAAGAAATGATGAGTAGCCCGTGTAATTCCCAAATAATGGGTCTGAAAAAGCCTTGTGGAAAGGTCTGAATTGTGCAGGATTTGAGAAAAATAAACAAGATTGTGGTAAAGTGTAGTGCCGAATCCAGCAGTAATCATGTTTCAGGTTCCGTGTGATGCAGAGTGGTTCACAGTTGTGGACCTGTCTCAAGCATTCTTTTCGGTGCCTCTTCATGAGGACAGCCAATTTCTCTTCAGTTTCAAATTCCTGGATAAGGTGTACAGTTGGTGCAGAATTCCTCAAGGGTTTTCTGAGTCACCGTCCATCTTCAATCAGATATTGAAGAAGGATTTGGAGTCGTTGGAACTGCCTTTCAGTTCGACTCTGGTACAGTACATTGATGACTTGCTGATTGCATCCAGAACAAAAGATGACTGTAGGTATGACACAATTGCCTTACTGAACCATTTGGGAAAGAACGGACATAAAGGGGGTCATTCTGACCTCGGCGGTAAAAGTCGCTTACCGCCGGCCAGAAGGCCGCCATAACACCGCCGCGACCGCAGTAAACCGCCACGGTCATTCTGACCCGCAACTGGCAAACCGCCAAAAACCCGACATCCTCAAAAATCTGCCACACCAAAGGTCAGCGAAAAAATGGCGCTGACCAAACCTCCACCGTCACGCCAACAGAAATACACCCATACCATTCCGACCCACAAATCCACGCGGTGGTCTTTCAAACGCGGTATTCCATTGGCGGTACACACCGCCGCGGTCAAAATACACACACACATAGAAAACTCAGCCACATTGGTCAGTTCGAAATACACACACCTGATACACATACTAACACCACTCCCACACACCCAACACAATATAAAACACACACCCACATCACCCACAAGCCCCTACGACCCGAAATCATTGATGAAGGCTTGAGAGAGAGCACAGAATAGAGAATCCCACAACACAGAGGCACACAATACCATCACCCACACAGAATCCACGCACCAAACACCACACACCACCACACGCACCACACTCATCACCACAAACGCCACCCCACACCTCAACCACACCACCCCATGGCACCCCAAAGACACCCCAGGTTCAGTGACGCCGAACTCAGGGTCATGGTGGAGGAAATAGTCTGTGTAGAGCCCCAGCTCTTCGGGGCACAGGTGCAGCACACCACAATTGCCAGGAAGATGGAGCTATGGCAAAGGATAGTGGACAGGGTTAACGCGGTGGGACAGCATCCACGCAATCGGGAGGACATCAGGAAGAGATGGAACGACCTACGGGGGAAGGTGCGTTCCATGGTATCAAGGCACAACATTGCGGTGCAGAAGACTGGTGGCGGACCCCCACCTACTCCCCCAGAATTTACCGCGTGGGAGGAGGAAGTCTTGCACATCCTGCATCCTGAGGGCCTCGCAGGAGTAGGCGGAGGAATGGACTCTGGTAAGGCAAATCTTCACTACTGCTTCCCACCCCACCCCACCCCACCTGCATGCCAAATCATACCCCCACCCTCACCCCCTCCCCCATCACACCAACCCCTAGCAAAAGGCTCACCATCACAACCCACCCATCCCAACACCAAGCCCTGCATGCGACCCCAAAGCATGGACACCCATCACCAAAGCATGCCCACTGCACACACACATCACCCCGACAAGCCACCCTCACAAAAGCCCCCACAAGGAAATGCCTGCACATGGGTACACGGACACCCACCCATCACACGAAATGCCACACACAGAAGCAATAACCATACCTTTATACCCCTGCAGGACCCGAACGCCACCACACCGCCACGGAGGGTCCAGAGATGTCCATCCCACCCCCAGAAGAGGCCCCCAGCGATGACAGCAGCTCTGTCTCCCTGGAGCCAGACGACCAGCCCGGCCCATCGGGGACCTCTGGACAGTCGGTTCCCCACAGACAGCCACAGGCTACACCAGACCCAACCCCCTCTGGGAACACCAGCACAGCTCCCACCCAGCGGGCCCATGCCTCTGTCTTCAGGGCACGTAAATCAGCGGTGTGTCCACCACTACAGGGCACCCAGGTTGACCCACCACCCCAACAACAACAGGGACCTGGGGGCAGTGGTAGTGGGCACACCGTCCAGGGGACAGAGGCCCAGGAACACAGGGGAACTGGGAGGGCTGCTGTGCGACAGGGGGGGGACAGGCCCGGGGAACCGACTCTCCAAGAGGCCCTCTCCTCCATCATGGGAGCATACCACCGCTCCCAGGAGACGATGGCGACGGTACTGGCCCGGTTCCAGGAGATCCAGGAACTGCAGGAGGAACGGTACATGGGGTTCAGGGAGGAACTGAGGAACATCGGTTCCGCAATGGGGACCATCGTCCTGGCCCTTACCCAGATCGTCACCACATTGCGGGACCATGGGGCACCCCAAAGGGCCCCTGTCACTAGCCCAGGCCAGGAACAGCCTACCACCTCCGCCGGCGCTAGTGGACAGGAGGCCCCCACACAACGACAAGCCACCAGAACCCCACCTCCTGCAGAAGAAGAACCACCCCGCAAGCGGAACCTGAGATCTCACAAGAAGACAGAGTAGGATTGCAAGACCCCCGCCAGCCTAAGATACCCCCTGATGTCATCCCACTGTCCCACATTGTCACCCTGTCCAACCTTGAACTGCCCCTGCTCCATCCTTCCACAGGCATATGGACAATGCACCTGTGCGACTGAGAACTGGACTCTGCCATGGACATTACTCCACCCCCACCCATCCCCGCTTCCCAATCATTTACCTATATGTAGCACTTAAAATAAATCACTTATTCCACTTAAATAAACAGGAGTCTGCTTGTATTCTTAAGAAATGTATTACACATAATGGTTCAATAATGTCCAGTTACTTTGTGATGACAACATACCAATTTCAAAAAGCTTTAGTCCATGGGCAAACAAAGCTGAAGTCAGGCAGTGGGTCATACAGCTCTGAAAAGGGAAGGGAAAGTCACAAATCAGTTAACAGGAACTGGGGGGAAACACAGACAGTGGATACGCATGAGGCCTCAAGTAAATGTAAATTGGGGTGGCTGTTTCTTACCTGTGTGCTACTGAAAGTATTGTTGTATGACTGTATCCCTGTTGTCCGTGTCGTCCCCGTCGTCTTCCTCCTCTTCACTCTCCACAGGCTCCACAGCTGCAACAACACCACCATCTGGACCATCCTCCTGCAGAAAAGGCACCTGGCGTCGCAATGCAAGATTGTGAAGCATACAGCAGGCCACGATGATCTGGCACACCTTCTTTGGTGAGTACATGATGGATTCCCCTGTCATATGCAGGCACCTAAACCTGGCCTTCAGGACCCCGAAGGTCCTTTCTATGATCCTCCTAGATCGCCCATGGGCCTCATTGTACCGTTCCTCTGCCCTGGTCCGGGGATTCCTCACTGGGGTCAGTAGCCACGACAGGTCGGGGTAATCAGAGTCACCAATTAGCCACACACGGTGTCTCTGTAGCTGTTCCATCACATAAGGGATGCTGCTATTTCGCATGACATACGCGTCATGCACTGACCCAGGGAACTTGGCATTTACATGGGAGATGTACTGGTCAGCCAAACAGACCACCTGGACATTCATCGAATGATAACTTTTTCTGTTTCGGTACACCTGCTCACTTTCTTTGGGCGGAACCAAAGCCACATGGGTCCCATCAATGGCACCAATGATGTTGGGGATATGTCCAAGGGCATAGAAATCACCCTTCACTGTAGCCAATTCGCCCACCTCAGGGAAAATAATGTAGCTCCGCATGTGTTTCATCAGGGCAGACAACACTCTGGACAAAACCTTAGAAAACATAGGCTGAGACATCCCAGATGATATGGCCACTGTTGTCTGAAAAGACCCACTTGCCAAAAAATGGAGTACTGACAGAACCTGCACCAGAGGGGGAATCCCTGTGGGTTGGCGGATGGGGGACATCAGGTCTGGCTCCAGCTGGGCACATAGTTCATGTATAGTTGCTCTGTCAAGCCGGTATGTAAGTATGATATGTCATTCTTCCATTGTCGACAGGTCCACCAGCGGTCGGTACACGGGAGGATTCATCCTTCTCCTCGCAAGTCCCAGCGGACGGTGCCTAGGAAGGACAACATGGAGCACAGAGTCAAGCAACCCACAGGTTAGTTCACACAGCTTGCACAGTACACGAATCGCTATGCATGGAACGGCTTGTATGAGTGGCAATGCAAGGCCTAGGCCTGTGTGACGCAGTAGAAATCATGCCATGTGGGCCCTTGAAATGGCGGCTGCCTGACCTGTGAAGTGTGACAGTGGGATGTGAGGTCACTGCGCTGGCGTGGCACACCGTGGCGGTAGGCGGTCGAAGACCGCGGCGCAAAGCAGCATTGGTTAACATTGAACCCTATGGGTCTCAGGAGCCAATGACGATGTGCGCCGGCGGTCGCGGTACGCACCGCCGCGGTACGCACCGCCACCGGCGTGGCCGCCATTTTCTATCTGATTAATCACTCGAGACCTGATCATCCACAGGAGAGGACCTATACTGCAAGTGCTGCTGTGACCTCGGTCTGGGAGATACAATGGCTGCTGCGACTGGGGAAAGGGCCCCTGCCTTCACTGCCGAAGAATTGGAGAAACTTGTTGATGGGGTCCTCCCCCAGTATGCGCTACTCTACGGTCCTCCAGACCAACAGGTTAGTACACAGGGTGCACGTTGAATGGGCTATGCCTGTGTTGAGTGGGGTGTATGTAAGATGGTGGGGAGGGGAGCGAATGAGGTGTACAACGCACGAAAGATGAGAGCATGTGCCACATGGCAAGGTTGGGGAGGGGGGGCCACTCACATTGACCAGGCAGAAAACTGATGCGATTTCCTTTACCAACCTGTACATGTCACATAGGTCAGCGCCCATCAGAAGATCGACATTTGGCGTGCCATCGCCAAGGATGTCCGGGCCCTGGGGGTCCACAACAGACGGGGCACCCACTGCCGAAAGAGGTAGGAGGACATCCGCCGCGGGACCAGAAAGACCGCCGAGTCTCTGCTGGGGATGGCCTCCCAACGTAGGAGGGGTGCCAGCCGCCAATTGACCCCCCTGATGTCCCGGATCCTGGCGGTGGCCTACCCCGATTTGGATGGGCGCGTGAGGACATCACAGCAGACACAAGGGGGTGAGTATCAGCACATTCTGCTATCTTTGCGCGCAGTGAAGGTGTCTGGGTGGGGGAGGAGGGCTGTGGCTATCTCCAGGCCAGAGCACATTCTGTAGGCTAGGCCCCTCCGTTAGACACGGCCCTGTGCCCCCGCCCCCCACCTCTGTAGGGTGCAAGTACAGCTATCCATGGTCCGGCCTCACCCATGTGTGCATTTGTCGTCCATAGACCCGTAGGCCTAGTCACAATAACTGAGTAGTGTACCCCCATTGCGCGGCCTAGTTCAGGGGGCTTCTGTGTCTGTCCTCTCCGACAACAGTGTTGCCAATGCATGCACTCAACCTGTCTTCATTTCTCCCCCCCCCCATTTTCTTTGTCTTCCTGTTCATGTGTGCATTAGCATCATCAGGCGGAGGAGAAGTGGCATCGGCGCACGAGGGAGCTGCATCTCACATGGCCCCGGAGGGCCATACAACAGACTCCGAGTACACCAGTGAGACGGAGGGCGAGTGGAGCTCCACAACGGGGACCCGTGGAGACGTCAGTGACACCGACACGTCCTCGGAAGGGAGCTCCCTAGCGGTGGCGGCAACATCCGTGCCCACCGCCACAACAGGTACAGCCGCCACCCAGCGCACCAGCCCCGCCCACACAGCAGCCCCTCAGCCTTCGCTCCGTGCCCGCTCGCCCAGGAAGGCGGGCATCTCCTTCGCCGCAGGCACCTCAGGCCCTGCCCCAGTTACCCCTGCTGCCCGTAGTGAGGAGGTCATTGACCTCCTCAGGACACTCATTGTTGGGCAGTCTACCCTTTTGAATGCCATCCAGGGTGTAGAAAGGGAGGTGCATCGGAGCAATGCATACCTGGAGGGCATTCATTCGGGTCAGGCTGCCCATCAGCGATCGTTCAACGCTCTGGCCTCAGCACTGACGGCAGCCATTGTCCCTGTCTCCAGCCTCCCTCTTCTGACTCCCTCCACCCAGTCCCAGTCTCCTGTTCCTCTGCCTATCCCATCCACACCATCAGACCAGCCTGCACACACCTCTACACCCAAGGGCAGCTCATCCAGACATAAGCACCACAGATCCCACAAGCATTCACCCAAGCAACATCCAGATGCAGACATGCCAACAGTCACTACCACCTCTGTGTCCCCCACCTCCTCATCTCCCTCCTCCCTCCCTGTGACGTCTCCACTCACACCTGCATGCACACCACCATCAGCCAGTACTTCCATCACCAGCACACCCTCCATTACAGTCCGCACACGTGCAGTCACCACCCCCACTGCCATTTACACGTCCCCTGTGTCCTCTCCCAGTGTGTCTGTCACCCCCTCTTCCAAAGCACACAAACGCAGGCAGCCACCCACCCAACAGCCATCCACCTCACGACAGCCTCCGTCACAAGCACCTGCACCCAAAGACAGCACATTTGACTCTCCTACAACCACATCCTCTTCCTCCACTCCCAAACCCACTACACCTACCCATCCCTGTCCTTCCAAAGTCCTTTCGAACCTTGAGCTCGTTCCAATCACTGACCCACCCCCTCCATCTGGTAAGAGTAAAAAAAGCACCTCAGCCACCACCAGCCCTGCATCTACTGTGACCATAGTGCAGGGCCATTGGAGTCCACCAGATCCTAGGGCAGGAACATCGGCCAGCAGCAAGGGGACAGCCAGCCCCCCCCTGTGAAGAGGACAAAAAAGAAAAAGGCCCGGCGCGACAAGCCTGAGACGGCTGCCACCAAGGACAGTAGCATTGCCCCGTCACCTGCCACATCATCAAAGGGAGGCAAGGGCCACAGAGCTCCAGCGAAGGAGGGCAAGGGCAGCAGGGCGGAGAAGTCAGGCAGCAGGCGAGCTGCCCAGGAGGGCCCCACCAGCCCCATTCCGGGTGTGACGGACGACACCCACGGGCCCAGGACTCCATCACAGGAGGGCGCCGCGACCGCAAGTTCGGATGGTGAATGAGCGGGAAGTCTTGCCCAGGTCTGGGGCCCTAGACACACAGGACAAGCACCGCTGAACAGGGCCCCGCCGGGAGGAGCACCGCTGAACAGGGCCCTGCCGGGAGGAGCACCACTGAACAGGGCCCCGCCGGGAGGAGCACCGCTGAACAGGGCCCCGCCGGGACAAGAACCGCTGAACGGGCCCCGCCGGGAGGAGCACCGCTGAACAGGGCCCCGCCGGGACAAGAACCGCTGAATGGGCCCCGCCGGGAGGAGCACCGCTGAACAGGGCCCCGCCGGGAGGAGCACCGCTGAACAGGGCCCCGCCGGGAGGAGCACCGCTGAACAGGGCCCCGCCGGGACAAGAACCACTGAACAGGGCCCCGCCGGGACAAGAACCGCTGAACGGGCCCCGCCGGGAGGAGCACCGCTGAACAGGGCCCCGCCGGGACAAGAACCGCTGAACAGGGCCCCGGCGGGACAAGAACCGCACCGCTGGGCCCTTCCTGTCAAGCACCGCTCCGCTGGGCCCTTCATCTCAAGCACCGCACCGCTGGGCCCTTCATCTCAAGCACCGCACCGCTGGGCCCTTCATCTCAAGCACCGCACCGCTGGGCCCTTCATCTCAAGCACCGCTCCGCTGGGCCCTTCATCTCAAGCACCGCACCGCTGGGCCCTTCCTGTCAAGCACCCCTCCGCTGGGCCCTTCATCTCAAGCACCGTTCCGCTGGGCCCCGCTGTCTCAAGCACCGCACCGCTGGGCCCCGCCGTCTCAAGCACCGCTCCGCTGGGCCCTTCATCACAAGCACCGCACCGCTGGGCCCTTCCTGTCAAGCACTGCTCCGCTGGGCCCTTCATCTCAAGCACCGCTCCGCTGGGCCCCGCCGTCTCAAGCACCGCACCGCTGGGCCCCGCCGTCTCAAGCACCGCTCCGCTGGGCCCTTCATCTCAAGCACCGCTCCGCTGGGCCCTTCCTGTCAAGCACCGCACCGCTGGGTCCTTCATCTCAAGCACCGCTCCGCTGGGCCCCGCCGTCTCAAGCACCGCACCGCTGGGCCCCGCCGTCTCGAACACCGCTCCGCTGGGCCGTTCATCTCAAGCACCGCTCCGCTGGGCCCCGCCGTCTCAAGCACCGCACCGCTGGGCGCGCCGTCTCAAGCACCGCTCCGCTGGGCCCTTCATCTCAAGCACCGCTCAGCTGGGCCCCGCCGTCTCCAAGCACCGCTCCGCTGGGCCCCGCCGTCTCCAAGCACCGCACCGCTGGGCCCCGCCGTCTCAAGCACCGCTCCGCTGGGCCCTTCATCTCAAGCACCGCACCGCTGGGCCCCGCCGTCTCAAGCACCGCACCCCTGGGCCCCGCCGTCTCAAGCACCGCTCCGCTGGGCCCTTCATCTCAAGCACCGCTCCGCTGGGCCCTTTCTGTCAAGCACCGCACCGCTGGGCCCTTCATCTCAAGCACCGCTCCGCTGGGCCCCGCCGTCTCAAGCACCGCACCGCTGGGCCCGCCGTCTCAAGCACCGCTCCACTGGGCCCTTCATCTCAAGCACCGCTCCGCTGGGCCCTTCCTGTCAAGCACCGCACCGCTGGGCCCTTCATCTCAAGCACTGCTCCGCTGGGCCCCGCCGTCTCAAGCACCGCACCGCTGGGCCCCGCCTTCTCAAGCACCGCTCCGCTGGGCCCTTCATCTCAAGCACCGCTCCGCTGGGCCCCGCCGTCTCAAGCACCGCACCGCTGGGCCCCGCCGTCTCAAGCACCGCTCCGCTGGGCCCTTCATCTCAAGCACCGCTCCGCTGGGCCCTTCCTGTCAAGCACCGCACCGCTGGGCCCTTCATCTCAAGCACCGCTCCGCTGGGCCCCGCCGTCTCAAGCAGCGCACCGCTGGGCCCCGCCGTCTCAAGCACCGCTCCGCTGGGCCCTTCATCTCAAGCACCGCACCGCTGGGCCCTTCCTGTCAAGCACCGCTCCGCTGGGCCCTTCCTGTCAAGCACCGCTCCGCTGGGCCCCGCCGTCTCAAGCACCGCTCCGCTGGGCCCTTCATCTCCAGCACCGCACCGCTGGGCCCTTCCTGTCAAGCACCGCTCCGCTGGGCCCTTCATCTCAAGCACCGCTCCGCTGGGCCCCGCCATCTCAAGCACCGCTCCGCTGGGCCCTTCATCTCAAGCACCGCACCGCTGGGCCCTTCCTGTCAAGCACCGCTCCGCTGGGCCCTTCCTGTCAAGCACTGCTCCGCTGGGCCCTTCCTGTCAAGCACCGCTCCGCTGGGCCCTGCCGTCTCAAGCACCGCTCCGCTGGGCCCTTCATCTCAAGCATCGCTCCGCTGGGCCCTTCATCTCAAGCACCGCTGGCCCATTGACAGTGCTGGTTCTGTGTCGAGCAGGGCTTCAGGAAGCACTCTGGGCACCATGCCTCCCCCAATAACAGTGGAGTCGGTAATCCATCTGATGGACTGTGGCTTTGCACTCCCCAGGATGGTCCAGTGGGCAAGCCTCCCACTGTAGACACTTGAGAGACTGTGGCTTTGCACTCCCCAGGATGGTACAGTGGGCAAGCCTCCCACTGTAGGGACTTGTGAGACTGTGGCTTTGCACTCCCCAGGATGGGACAGTGGGCATGGAGGCCCCTCGTCGATCTGGCGTCGTGGACTCATGTGGCTGAGGTGCCCCCCCTTCCCTTCCCCCTGAGGTGCCTGTAGTTTTATCATCTGATGCCCCTGCAGTGTTCTCTCCAATGGTATCTGGTCTCCTGTGTGGGCTTTGCCCATGTGTTTGTGCACATTGGCCCACAGACTATGGAACTTTGACGGAATGTGCAGGACTTTTTGCCTATGGATATATTGTTGACTATGTTCATTCCTTATTTTTGTATCTTTTATATGGCATATTTGCCATTCCTTCAATGGAGCTATTTATACATATATTTTATAGATCATTTAAATTGTGTCTTTGCATTATTCCGGGGGGTTTGTGTGGTGTCACTCTGACTTGTTGCTCGGCATTGGGGTGTAGGTATTTGTGGTGGGGGGGTGGGTGTATGGCGCATGTGTGTGCCCGTAAGTTTTCCTCCTCCCCCCTCGCCTGTGTCGTAGGTGCAGTACTCACCGTTGTCGTCTGCGCCGGCGTTCGTACTCCTGGTAGATGAGCAGGTAGACAATAGCTGGTAGGATGTGTAATTCGGGCTCCATGCTGTCCTCCTTCCTCGTGGAGTGTGTATAGGTGAGCGTTTTCCCGTTCGTAGTCTGTTTCCGCCGTGTTTTTATCGGCGGGGCTCCCGCCCCGGAAAAGGTGGCGGATTGGTGAGTTGTGATAGGGTGGGCGGTACATTGTCTGCCGCCTGCCTGTTGGCGGTGACCGCCGCGCTGTTTGTCGGTCCCGCTGTGGCGGTCGGAGTGTTAAAGTGGCGGCCTGTGTTGGCGGTTTCCGCCAGGGTTAGAATTCCATTTTTTTGACCGCCGGCCTGTTTGCGGGTTTGCCGCCGCTTTATCACCGACCGCCAGGGTCAGAATGACCCCCAAAGTGTCCCCAAAGAAGATGCAGTACTGTCAGAGAGAGGTAAAGTACTTGGGTCAATTGATTAAAAGGGGTTCAAGGAGAATATCAAAAGAGAGGGTGACGACCATACTGCAGATGAATCCCCCGACAACCAAGAGAGATGTCAGGATGTTTTTGGGAATGGTGGGCTACTGTCGTCAGTGGATTCCCAACTTCGCGATTATCTCTGAACCATTGATAAAACTGACAGGCAAGGAAGTTAAGGATGACCCGAGTACCATAATCTTGTCCGAGGAAGAGCTTGAGGCATTCATGGAGTGTATGTGAAGGGCGCCAGCTTTGGGTATGCCTGATTATATGAAGTCTTTTCAACTGTTTTGTCATGAACGTGATGCCTGTTCTTTGTCTGTCTTAACACAGGTCCATGGAGGTGCAAACCGCCCAGTAGCATATTTTTCAGCTACACTGGACCCAGTTGCAGCAGCCTTACCGGGTTGTCTGCGCGCAGTTGCAGCAGTTGGTCAGAGCCTCACACAGTGTGAAGGCATAGTGATGGGACATCCCTTAACAGGAATGGTTCCACATTCAGTTGAAATTCTGTTAACCCGAATCAAGACTCAGCACATGACAAATGCTAGGTTGACGAGCTACGAGACCATCATACTGGGGTCTCCTAATGTTTCTCTCAGGAGGTGTACTGTATTGAACCCAGCAACTTTACTTCCTGTTGCAAATGCTGAGATTAATAATACTGAGGAAGTGGAGCATGATTGTCTTGAGGTATCAGAACTATGCACCAAACCCAGACCTGACATTAAGGATACACAGTTAGAATAAAATGATTACATTTTGTTTGTTGATGGTTCATGCTTGAGAGACTCAGTCGGAATACTGAGAGCTGGTTATGCCGTGTGTACAATCACTGGTATCCTAGAAGCTTCCTGGCTCGAAAGAGTGTATTCCGCACAAATGGCTGAATTAATTGCCCTTACTAAGGCATGCCAGGCAGCTGCCAACCTGAAAGTCACTATCTATACTGACAGCAGATACGGATTTGGAATTGTACATGATTTTGACCAATTATGGTCACAAAGGGGTTTCATGACCTCTTCTTGCTCACCAGTGAAAAATGGCGAACAGATTAAGGATCTGTTGCATGCGATTCAGTTACCTCTTAAAATTGCACTGGTGAAATGCAATGCTCATGTCAAGTCACAAGACTCTGGGCCTCATTATGACCCTGGCGGGCGGCGGAGGCCGCCCGCCAGGATCCCGCCCTCCAAATTACCGCGCCGTGGTCAAAAGACCGCGGCGGGTATTACGAGTTTTCCCCTGGGCTGGCGGGCGGTTCCAGTTAAACCGCCCGCCAGCCCAGGGGAAAACGACCTTCCCACGAGGATACCGGCTCGTAATCGAGCCGGCGGAGTGGGAAGGTGCGACGGGTGCTACTGCACCCGTCGCGTATTTCACTGTCTGCAAGGCAGACAGTGAAATACATTTTGGGGCCCTCTTACGGGGGCCCCTGCCGTGCCCATGCCATTGGCATGGGCACGGCAGGGGCCCCCAGGGGCCCCGCGACCCCCCCTACCGCCCTCCTGTTCATGGCGGCTTTCCCGCCATGAACTGGATGGCGGTAGGGGGGGTCAGAATCCTCATGGCTGCGGAGCGCGCTCCGCAGCCATGGAGGATTCCAATGAGCAGCGGAAAGTCAGCGGGAGACCGCTGACTTTCGCTTCTGACCGCGGCTGAACCGCCGCGGTCAGAATGCTCATTGGAGCACCGCCAGCCTGTCGGCGGTGCTCCCGTGGTCGGTGGCCCTGGCGGCCACCGGCCGCCAGGGTCAGAATGACCCTCTTTGTGTCAATGGGAAATGGCTATGCAGATCAAGTCGCAAGGTTTTGCGCATTGAACTGTATATCGTTCAAGGAACAGTGGGAACTTCTTCCTGAAACTGAAAATGAAACATGCTTGAACTTTGCATTAAGAGTGGTTGATACATTAGATGAGTTAAAATCACTCCAGGTCCGTGCTAGCAGAGAGGAAAAACGCTCCTGGCAAAGAATGCAATGCGTACAGAGGGCTGATGACTTGTGGGTCTCAGAGGAGGGGAAGTTGGTTTTGCCAAACAGTCTTTTGCCACAGTTTGCAAGGCTTTACCATGGTCAGGCACACCTTGGGAGAGACGCAATGATCAGATTATTCAAAATTGATTGGTTCAATCCGAAATTCAGACAAGCCGCAGAGGTTACCTGTTACAGGTGCATCATCTGTCAACAGATGAATGCAGGAAAAGGGACTGTGATGACTTTGAGCCACAGAGGGAGAGCTGGAGGTCCGTTTAGCAAGATGCAGATGGATTTCATTGAAATGCCTGTGTGTGGAGGCTTGAGGTACGTATTGGTGATTGTGTGCGTTTTCAGCCACTGGATTGAAGCCTACCCTACACGTAGAAATGACAGTCTCACAGCAGCAAAGCTGTTGCTTAGAGAATTAATACCACGGTTCGGATTTCCGGTCTCTTTAGAATCAGATAGGGGCAGACACTTCGAGAATGAGGTGATTAAGCTCTTGTGTGCTGCATTGGACATTGAGCAGAAGCTGCATTGTAGCTACCGCCCTGAAGCATCAGGACTAGTGGAACAGATGAATGGTACCTTGAAGTCGAGAATGGCAAAGATGTGTGCAGCTACCAATATGAAGTGGCCAGATGCATTGCCCTTAGTGCTGCTGTCAATGAGAAACACACCTGATAAGAAGACAGGACTATCCCCCCACGAGATTTTGATGGGCAGAGCTATGAGGTTACCCGCAGTACCTGCAAATGCTCTTGTGAATATCACGGATGGTATGGTATTGGACTACTGCAAGGGTCTGGCTGCTGTGGTCCGCTCTTTTTCTCATCAGGTGGAGGATAACACATTGGCACCGATCAGTGATCCAGGTCACACCCTGAAAGCCGGTGACTGGGTGGTTGTCAAGAAACACGTGAGGAAGTCGTGTTTGGAGCTGCGTTGGAAGGGGCCATATCAAGTAATACTAACAACAACCCCTGCTGTGAAATGTGCAGGAGTTCCAAACTGGATACATGCCAGTCACACAAAGAAGGTGACATATCCAACTGATGAGGAACTTGAAGTGTCCAAAACAACAACTGCAGAGAAGGAGGTCTCAGGGCCGGAGAGTACTCAAAAGGGAACTGAGACTGAAGGAGAGCCCACTGAGGACAGCTTAGTCCCTCAAACAGTAAACGAGTTAGAGAGAGGTGAGCCTATCTCAGCGGAGGCAGCAGGAGAACCAAGTCAAGGAGAGGTTCTCCCAGAAGTAGACGGATATGGGTTTGAACTTGAGCCCATTACAGACCCTGAAGACGAAGGGGAAGGAGCAGAAGGAGGTCAAAGTACATCAACTCCTCCTGAACCGCTTGCAGGTCCGTCAAGAGAAAACACCATAGCACAAGAGGAGGGTGCTGTTCAACGTCCTGAAAGGCCAAGCAGAAAGAAAACACATAAAGGAGACGACTGGCCAAAGAAACAAGCTGCAAGGGAGAAAGTGATCCCGGGTGACACAATAGAGGAAGAAATTGACACAACTAGAAAAGAAGATCTCAGTGAAGGAGAATTGCAAAGCGAACACAGACTGAAAAGAAAAAGAGTTGCAAACAAAAGGTACGCAGGTCCTGAATGGGCATATGCAACCACATCTGAATGGCAACAAGAATTCTTAGCGTTCTGTTTTGATCGAGAGGTACCAGGCCAATATTACAGCACCTGATATCAACCAGAAAAAGAGACTGTGTTAAAAAAAAAAATGAAATTGAAAGCTGAGAAAAGAGACTGAAAAATTACCGGATGTGACACTGATAACATGAATTGACACTGAAAACCGATTATGACAAGCTGTTGATCTGATTTGACAAAAGGGTCCTGGGGTGAGTGAAATGCTGTAAATACTCGCAGAAAGGAAAAGAGACTTTGCATTAAGAAAAGAAAAAAAAAAAGCTTTTAAATCGTCCTCAAGTTGATTGTTTTATATCTCCTGCTATCTGATTCTTTACAGTTCATGGCTTACACTAGAGGTAGTAGCAAGAAGGGTAGGATGTGTGGTTGGTTAAGTGCTATCTTAGGTATTGTGTGTGCAATAATAATTATAGGTGTGATTGTGGGAATGCCTTGGTTGGATAAAAAGGTGACTAACAATGCTTCAATACCTGAGACTGCTACACTAACACCGTGGGAAAAGTTTGAGCAGGATACAAAATACTTACATGAGGGAACTAATTCAAAGGGGGAACGTTCTACTAATGTCTTCTATCGCTTGCTGAATGAGTATGTTGATACTATGGATGCGAGAAACTGTTATGTGTACACAAAGATTCCTTCATCAGTACAAGAAGGGGTCACCTGCCATAGTCTGCCTCTAACATACGGGATAAGCTGTAGTTTGCTGCTAACAAAATTCAATGACCAGGAACATGTGCAATATTTTTATTCTAATTTAGATGTAGTGTTTTCTTTTGTGCCTATGATTGAATTTCTGAACAAGTTAGCTAAAGAGCATAGCATAAAATTAGTTAGAGGTTTCTTTGAGCCGACACTAACATTTGGGACAGCTTATGCGCACCACAATAATTTGACCTGCTTACTAACACCTGTAGAGAAGAGCTTTCTAGATCACCCTGATGATAGACGCAAAGCATTGAAAGAAAGGCTAGAGAAAGGACTAGAAAAACGCACATATGCAAATGATTATGCTTACATAGCAATAAAGACGCAGGGCAAATTAGCTATAGATGCCTTACATGTAGGAAGGCTTTGTATATATAGGCCAAAATCTGAGCATGATACTTTATTTGTGGGAACGAGTGAATGCAGGCATGTGTTTTTGTTTCACAGTAAATGGACATTCAAGTTAAATGGACAGGATCAAGCGATCCCTGGGATCTATTACATATGTGGACTTAATGCGTATAACCATCTCCTTAAGGGATGGTATGGGACATGTTATTTGGGAATAGTTTTCCCAAAGATTTACCAGATTGATGACTTAAAACAAATACCTAAAATGTCTGAATTACAACATGCTAGACAAAAGAGAGAGACAGCGGCTGCTGTCGTTGGTGGCATATTTGGAGCCATAATTCCTTCAGTAGGGGTTATCTTAAACTCCATAAAGATTCGAAAGTTGTCTACTATTGTGGATAACATGCTGAAAAATTTCACAGGGGCTATATTCCTGATGGATACTGAACTTGCTGCGGAAAGAGCTATGACTCTTCAAAACCGTCTTGCTTTAGACATTCTTTTAGCGAAGAGCGGCGGAGTCTATAAGATGCTTAACGAGCGTCATTGTTGCTCGTTCATACCTGATAATAGCAACTTACTAACCTAACAACCTAACAATAGATAGTGCAGATTTAAAGGAGCTGCAGGAACCTGGAGTTTGGGAGAAAGTTGGGAAAGGAATTACCAAAGTAGGGAATTGGTTTAGTAATATTTGGAATGGGTACTTGCAAAAATACTAGGGGGTCTATTAATTGTTCTGGTTTGCCTATTGGGATTATGGGGAACATGCAAAATTAATGAAAGAATTAAAAGAAATTTGACAAAACGAAGCAAAAGAAATGAAGAAAATGAAAGGGAGAAAATGTTTAATGAAATTTGGGAAAGCTCACACAAAGGGCAAGATGTTGAAATGTGCATCATTTGAAAAATTGAAAGGGAAAGGTTTGTGTGATGACAAAGGTCATCAGAGGAGGGACTGAGAGAGCGTAGCTTATATAATCTATATTAACATGAAAATGTTTATGAACTAATGTATATTAATGCCGCATAGAAATTGTATTAACATGTTTTGCTAAGACGTGCACTTGAAATGTGACCATGGGGAGTGGCCGTCAATGTATACGGGGACTAATGAAACTGACTAATAATGGTGAAATGTTTTACTAAATTGTGATTTTACATTAATGTTGAAAGGCTAAATGTATTAGATTCTTGCTAATAAAGCAGTAGGCCTTAGTTAGCATGAGTCGAGGCCTAGCTGCCTGACTCTCATATTAAATGTATTTTTTCTAACGTGCAGTGTGCTGACTTGCTAAAGGACATGAACTCTTGTTTTTTTAAAAAAAGTTAGAAGCTGAATGTAACTGTAGTAGATCAGTTCTCATGAAATTCACCCTGCCTATAGTAACATTTTAGCTAAATGCAACAGTGTAGATTAACATGATGTACAAGGTTGCCTAAACCGGTACGGACAATGGAGCCACTGACCGAAAATGTGCAAAGGACCACAAGACGATGAAATCATACTGGACATTCCACCCGTTAAAGACGTCAACCATAAGGACCAATAAAATACGTGAGAACTGTTATGGGATAACAAATTTGATGAGCTAATGTGTTTTTAATTGGTTATAGATAGTGGGGTGCAACCCCTTGTCCAATTAGATTTTAGGGGAATGTACCACGAAAAGGGGATAAAAACCCTTGTCACCAGGAAGTGAATTAGAATTAGGGAGCAGGAGATTAGGAGAGGGGGAGATGATGTTGCTATTTGCTATGACCCAGACACTTTGTCACTCTGCATAGAGACTTTGCTGTTTGGTTCTTAAAACCATTCTGTCCTTAGATTGCCTGTTTACACTTTACCTCCTTATGAGGGAAGTGCACCATTTTTCCCTTTTGCTGGTGCTGAATCTCTTTTGATGGCGAACCCACTGATGTCCTGAAGACGAAGACAGAACCTGAGTGCTGACCAAATTTGGAGGGTAACTATATGATAATGAAATTGTGATTGTCTGTTTGCCTTTCCTTTCTAGGTGCCAACTGCTTTTCTTTTGACAGGTGCCATAGTTAGATGTTTTCCAAATTGGTGTTACGAAATTGTTTTGCATGAAGCCCAACATGCCAATGCTAATTTGAGGTTAGGTGAGAGATTCACTGAACTGACGCAAATAGACAAATGACTGAATCTATGTTTTGTTGAACAATGCGCTAATATACTCTGCTTAGAATAATCTATGCTGACGGTGTGTTATATTCTAATGTTTGTGATTCTAGCTTTGATTAAATCTTTTCAGAGTTGCCATATTGTGACTATACTATTGTGTTTCTTGGTTTTGAGACTAATAAACTTGCTAGTAGTATTGTAACCAATAAGGAATAAATATCACTAAATTCATACTAAACTGGTGTGGTTATTCATGACTGCAAGGTCATGGTGGTGTCTTGAGTTTGATTAATGTCTTTGATTAAAGTGAAATGCAATGTTGTGATAAATATTGATGATATTATTGAAATATTGATTGACATGTTGATTAGCTGTCTCGTCCAAAGGTGCGTCTCAACAGGGTCAAAAGATTCATTGGCCTAAAACGAGTCCCAATGTGTAATAATTTATCATAAAGGGACGTGTTAACAGTGCTATTTAGAAACAATGCCTCTGGTGTCTTTTACTTCGCTCCGTTTTAACCCTTGTCCCTCACCGAGGTATTGTTTTGTAGTACTTTGGTTGGAACAGGTGGAACATTAGGATTGTTGGCAATATTCCTTTGGGGTAATTACACCATTATTCTTAATTCCTGAAAGGCACACGCATTTCTGACTACTAAATTGAAACCGTTTTCGCAAAATTTATTTTTATATATTTATTCGAGGAATCTGATTAAGTTCTGCAGTGCCACATTGTAGTCACTGAGAGGTTTTGAATATAATCAATGCCTGCGCCTCAAAGTGATCTGTTTGTTTTATTATAGCAACAACATTTATAACATATCAAAAGATCTGACTCAACATTCTCATTTTTGCCAACATTACATTGATGTCCACCATGTATTGACTAGAATTATTTGAGATTTTTGAAGATATTTTGATTGAGCCACAAATTAGAAACGAAGGTGAACATCACAAGATGCTGACTAATAAAGGAAGAGACCGACTTTTCTCCACGATGGGCTAACAAGGGAACAATTACAATTTTGTACTTGAAATCAATTGCAGGACATAGAGGGTTATTTAGAGTTAGGCAAATGCAGGCATCTGTCAACTGGCTAATGTTCCAGCCTGTGACCAACAAATTCTAAGTAATTTCCCCAGTCCTAATAAAAAAGGAGATTTAATAATTCATCAAAAATTAAGAACGAAGTTGTGTGTGTGAGATCCAAATTGGGTATAACCCACATAATGAGCTAATCAAGCTCAAAGGCAGTATAATTTCTGCTAAACACGAGGACTCTTACCTTCTTAAAAACAACAGGCTTCCATGGTGCTGTTAAAGATTTGTTATTTAATAACTTCACAAAATCATAGGATACTGTATCTACTTGTTGAGGAGGTCATCTGGACATTTCATCTGCAGCACTACAAGAATGTATAATTATATATAAGTAAACAACACCTTAATAAAGTCAACTCTTCATCAAGAGAGATGAATAAAAGGAGATTTCCTAGACATTATGATTCTGTGATGAACTCAATATGGGTGACTTTTGATGCCAGGATGACTTGTAAATTTTCATTGCTTCTAGTATGTTTTAATATCAGAACATAGATCTGCTATGGGGAGAGGCACAATGCCCCATTCTTTATTTGGTAATACTTCTATTACTTTTTTCCCTTGGTAATGATTCTTCTCCTATAAGACTGTTTTTCCTCATTGTCTCTCCCATTGTCTCTCTTCTTTGACTAGGTTTCTACCACTTTCATGTCTTGCTTTGTTTTGTGCATATTGACTTAGTGCAAAATGTAAATCCTGCTCTTATTTCTAGCACATGTAGCACAATTTCATTGTCACCCTGGACACCTCCCAGGTCATTTTTAGATATATTCTCATTCAATAATATAAATGTGTCAATATGTTTTCAGTTCATGGCTTCACCCCTCATCCAACCTATTCACAGGTTCCTTGAACTTTTCTTGGATCTAAGGATATCATTTTGATGAGTGGCATACCTGCAGTTAGTTATATTTAGACATTCCCCGCCCGATATGTGGGAATTTGTGTGCCTTCAGGGTAACACCTGAGGTGGCTCTTGTGAAGGCACTGATTCCTTGTCAAGGGGTACCTAGTTTGAGATACCCACATATCAAAGTATTTTGTTCAAAAAGATCAAACTTACCATAAGATGTTTGTTGCAGAACACGATCACAGTGTCCACCACACTCATTTTCTCCAAGTACACGTTGCCATTACGGAATTTCCCTAAAAGAGACCACCATGTTTTGCACGACAGACAACCCAAACAAAATGGATGATGGTAGCACTGCCATAACAAGGCCTGTGGTGAGTGAACTGATGGAGAAGGGTGTCCACCTCGGAAGGAATCCAGTAGAATGACCCACATAAGTGTAAGCAGCAGATTTCCCTTCATCAAGTTGAATGGTGTCCACTACTGAAGGAATTAACTAGGTTGACCCACATGAGTGTAAGCAGCAGATTTCTCTTCATCAAACCAGATAATCGATCTGGTTGACAAACTTGGTGCCATGCCGGTCAGTATAGCAAGACTCAGCTAAAGTCATACATTAAATTAAGCAGTGTCATTTGCAGGGATCAAAAGTATACCTAGATTCACCACCCATCTTCCTTACCTCGCTGGGGAAGCATACATTGCAAATGCGTGTGTCCAATGGAAGCTACTAGGTGATGTTCTGGGAGACTACAGAGATCTGCCATTGCATGACATTCACGGAGTGCTTGGTGTTGAAATCATGTTATCCATGGAGCTCCATCATCTAGGTCGGGCAGTTCTGAGTCTCAAATAGGTAGGTAAAGGTGTATAAATAGGTCAACAAGAAGATGCTTGAAATGCAGACAGGAATGAAAGAATGGCAGACAATAACATGCACTGTTTGCAGGGTAACTAGCTGCACAGGCCCTTGTTTACTAGGTGACGCAGAAAATATGAAAAAAGTCCAGATACAGAGGCAATAAATAAGCCAATGATTTTGTTTTCTGTGTGTATGGTGAATATTTAAAACAGACTGCCCGAGGGTGGACAATAGTTTTGATGAATTGATGCATTTAAAAAAACATAACAATCTGTATATTCTTTCATTTTCCAGGATGACACATTGTTGCTTCAACCGAGTGGCACTTTGTGTGGTGATGGAGAGTTTAAATGATTCTGTAGTACAAGGTCAGTCTTCATACTCTTAAATTTAAACATTTGCCTATTTTTCAAAAGGAACTTTACAAGAAATTCAAAAATATCAAGAGAAATGGAAGTAAAAATTATGTATACTACTCTTAATCTGAAAACACGATGTGAGTAATTATTGTAGCATAGTTCAAACAACCTCTAATGTTTTTTTCTCTCCTTTTTTAATACATCCACTTTTGAATTAGAATGGATGCCACAGTAGCAAACCATAAAATTATTGGGCCAATTTACAAAGGTAGATTCAACATTAAATTTAAGTTTACTATCAAATGTACTTTTCCTATACCTGTCATGACTCCTCAAAGGAATTCCTGGCATGTGTATATCCATTTACTATTTCTACTATTTCAGAATTCTGTCCGACTTTTCAAGTTCCAAGATGGAAGGAGAAGAAATAATCTCCATATATGGAGGGAGTGTAGGGAAAGGCCTTTGTCCATGGGCAATTTTTTTTTGCTGCAGAAGAAAAAAAGGTGAATTTGAACTCATGGTGTCATTTCTCCTGTGTAGACTTCTCCCCGATGCAGAATTGTGCACTGGACTAATCAGAGATTTTAAAAAGTTACCTGACATTCCTGGAAGTACATCTGGAAACCAGCACCTGGTGAAGCTTTTCAGATACACTAATAGGCATATTTAGGCAATGGGAAATAATCAGAAATGGATGCTGAGGTGGAGGCGTAAAACACTGTCAATGTCTGTTTCCATTTTTTTTTTTGTGACTCAGACATACTGCAGTTTGTGACATAACAGACACAAGAAGCACATATATATATATATCTATATATATACATATATATATATATATATATAGGTTTACAGTGATGTTATAGTTAGGTTCTGAATTTACTATTCCAAAACCATAGAAATTCAGCAGCTACTAGCTATAGTTAGAGTTCTGTCAAGTAACAAAAACCCGTTCCCTAAGGTAACTATAACTCACGCCCTCAGCATGCACAGTTGTCTCATCGATAAGTTTATTCCAAATGTTGCAGTAAGAGTATGAAAGATGGCATAGAAAAAGTCATCAATGATATAATATGTGAAGTAATTAGCTGTGCATGGCGAAGGCACAAGTTATAGTTACCTTAGGGCGTGACATATAACAAGCTAAATTTGCTGCTGAGGCATTACACACCCCATTCAAGGACAGCTGTTGACAAACCATTGAATGGCTCACAGAAGTCTTGCATTCACTACCGCTAAGAAAGACCTCTTTCATCCCATTGAAACATTTGTATGAGAAACTATCTCCCAGCCTTTCATATCTGCCCACTGGAATGTGTTTCAAACAGGATGTAAATTTAAGTGCTGAAATGAGCAGCTAAAATTACTATATTGCTGACATGGAAGTTGCACAGAAGACCTACATGTTGCTTTTCCACTGCCAGGTGGGTGAGCCCCATGATGATGTGTGCAACACTATCTTTCTGAAGGATATACTGTCTGTGTGACTGGGAGCAGATACACTGATATGCATAACCTTAACAAACGGTTTCACACCCGAAGTAGACTCTTTAGGAATCCTGGTCACAATACATTGGTTTGCTGTGAGGGTGGGACACATATATTTTTTTGCAATGGAAGGTTGTTGACACAGTATAATTTTATGTCAACACAAGGTCTACACAGTTCTTTCTTAAAATAGACTCCAGTAAATTTTGAAAAGCAATTAAAACCCCAGTAATCCTGAATCAATACTAAGGGGCCGATTACGAGCTATGCAGTTTTACCACTATCCCACCACTGAGGTAGGACCGAGTACTATGCCAAGCAGGCGGCCACCCTGTCTGCCATATTACGAGTTTCCCTTGGGACTGGCAGTACCACTGTGGCAGAGCAATGATGGTGGTACGTAACGCTGCAGGAAATGAGACGGAATGTAATGCAGCCACACTGCTGACTGCTGGACACACCCACAATGTGGTTCCAGACGGTTGGCTGTAGGTTGTTGGTTGTGATGAGTGAGCTGTGTGACACAGCACAAACCTGAACTAAAGGTATTGGAGCACTTTACATGTGCACCATTGATGGTACACAATGGCACAATCACCTTAGGTACAATTCAAGGCACATTTACTGCCTTTCTGCTGACTCACTGCCTTTCCACCGATCTTTACCTGGCGGGGACACCAGAGGGTCCCCGCCAGGTAAAGGTCGGTGGAAAGGCAGTTCATATTATGCCTGGCGGTGAAAATGATGGGACCGCCTCCATGGGCCACCTCGGCATCTCCTGCACCAGCAGGAGCAGAAATGTTGGCGGAGGCATTGTTCCTGCTCATTTCCTGATTGGGTGGTCAGACCACCAGGGAAGTGGGCAGGAAGACTGCTGAAATGTGACAGCATGACTCTTCCCGCCATCATCGTAATCTGCCCCTAAGTCTTTATTCAGAGGTAGTTTATGAGGATTTGGTTACATAAAGAGGCAATATTGTTGGGGAATGTTCTAACACCTTTTAGCCATATTTGTAATTTGTTCTCCACAATTCTCAACCTCACCCTCATGCTCGATTATACCACTCTTTTGATAAATAGGTTTGGCTCCTTTAGTACCCTTGCAATTCATTTAGTACTTCAATGTTTTACAGGCTGCATGATTTTAGTAATGTGATGTCATTTTCCAGCATGACTGACTAGCTGCCTCTCAGCATATAACACATCCTTTCAAAATGAAATGCCAAAGTTGCCATCTTCCCCATTGTGTTTTCTAGAGTGGGTTTCCATATCCTGGCAAGAACAGGCCAATGTCATTGCCCCTGAGTATTTTACAATTTAAAGAGATTTTATTGTTTATACCCCTTGAGATAACACAAAACAATTAGCATATAATATGACAAAGTGGAAAAACATAGGGCGTCATTATAAGTCTGGTGGTCAGACCGCCACACTCCTGGCAGTCCAACTGCCATATTATGACCCTGTCAGTCGGATCGCCAGGGGACCGCCACCTCTCCCAGGAACATGGTTCCCGATGGGTTGGCTGCGGTCAGAGGCTTGATTAGCCACAGTGGCACTGAATTCAGCATGAATATGCTGATCACAAGTCCCCTTTCTGCCAGCCTTTTCATGGCAGGGTCCCACCAGGCCACCAGCACTGTCTTGTGGAAAGACAGTGCTGGGAGCCACCGGGGTGCCCTGCACTCCCCAGGACCATGTTGTGCGTGGTCCAAGGGGTCTCCATGCCCGACTCCCTCGAAATTCACTCTATCTACTATGGCAGTGCACATTCCATGGGTGCTCGGGCCCCCTCTGTGCAACGGCATTGACCTCGACTCCATGAGGGGCTGAGGCCCATGCTGCTGCACCTTTTCCTCTGGGCTGACCGATGGAAACCTCCTAATATGGAGGTTTCCCCCATCAGCTCAGTGGAAACATTGTAATAGGGCCTGGCTGGAGACTTCCAGCTCCACATCAGTCTCCTCCCAAGAGGCTGGTGGTTGGCCCGCCAACCTCATAATGAGGCCCATAGTCTCAATAATACTGCATGATTATTGCTAAGGAATGAAAATACAACTAATAAAAGAAGAAATTAGAAAGGGGGGGAGAGATGCAGAAGACAAAAAGGTGAGTACACCATGAAATAAGGATGCAACTCTTATCTCGAAGATTAGAGAATGCATAAAAATGCAATAATGTTGAACTATAGATTCTCAATCTTATAAAAGAGTATACATCAATCACAATAAAACTGAAAGAACTGTTGCACTGAGCTATACATCAAGGTGGATTGATTACTTCTTCTGCAGCTGGTGAATGTAAATTAGAACCAGATATGTTCATAGATAAATAGATAGTTACTGGGGACTACAATAACTCTTGATTGTGAGTAAAGTTATAGGTGTTACATAGACTCTATATAATCTACGATCAGAGCAAACTTCAGGCTTAGAACAAGATGTTAGAGTTATCTTTCCAATGTTTTGTAATTTGTTGGAAAGTAATAGCTATAAAGCATTGAATGAGCAACAGATCCACTTATGGGGTAAGCTTCCTAGAACTACATTCATATCAAATTGTATAGTAATATGAAAAATATTGTTAAATTGGATTCAAACTTTCTGCCAAAAATTATGAATTTTCTTATAAAAAAAGTATATATTTCAGATATGCATGAGGTTCATTGCATGACCAACAACTCACAATTGAATTGTAAAGGCCTTTCAGTCTCCAAGAAGGCCAATGTATAGATTTTTTTATTGGAATTAAATTATTATAAATTATAGAATTGAGAACTGTAAGTTTCTCATTGTGACAAGAAAGATTTAAGTAAACTTGACATTTGTTTCAATATAGGCACACTGAATATCAAGGTTGTTTTTAAATTGCAGAAACTCTCTAAAAGAGAATAGACTTAAGAAAGATTTTTGTATGTGAGCCCATAGGGGGGGAAAGGATTATTAAAATCAGTGAGCCAAAAAGAAGACTGCTTATAAAAAAAAGCTTAGCGATACAATCTAAATTCTGGGACATGAACCCCTCTTCCATCTTTGGAAAGTTTGAGTCTGGAAATTGAAATATGTGATTGTTTATTATTATATAGGAAATTAAAAAATGGGATTCAAATTTGTTAAAAAAGGAAACTGGAAAGCATATAAAAATCATAGGAAGGGTATATATAGAATAATTGGGACTAACATAATTTTTTTTAAATCAAGAGTACCGCAACAAGAAAGAAAAAGAGGAGTCCATCTAAACATTAAAGTATCAACTTTCTTGAAAGTAGCTTCAAAGTTAAGTTAATTGTATTATTAATGGGCTGGTAAATCCTAAACTTAAATATTTTATTTTATTAGGATTTCAAGAGAAACATGAGTTATCAAACATATGTAAAAAACTAAGGGAGTCATTATGACACCGGCGGTGAATGGTAATGTAGCAGCAATACCGCCAACAGGCTGGCGGTACATACTGCTACATTATGCAGCCAACCCGACACTTCTCCACTCATACTGCCCTGGCGGTATCAGCCACCGGGCCGGAGATGTCAATCTCCAGCCCAGCGGCCGGCATAGTACCGCTGGCGGCATTATGAGCCGGCCTACCGCCATGTTTTTTGTGGCGTTAGCAATGCCACGAACACCATGGTGGCAGGCTCTACCGGTGACAGGGAATTCCTTCCCTGCCACTGGTAGGTGGCTCCTCCACCCCCCAACACACACCTGATGCCCCCTACCCCCTCTCCTCTCAAACTCACCCACCACCCCAATACGCACACTAACACCCCACCCCGACATTCAAATACACCCCGACCCACCCCCAATCCAAACACACACACCCCTCACCCCGATCCAAACACACCCCCCCACCCCCGATCAAAACACCCCCTGCCCCCTCCGATTCACAGACACCCCTCACCCCCTATACACACACACAGACACCCACATGCACCACGCATACACCCATTCACCATCACTGGTATACACGCATTCATACATGCATACTTCCAGACATACTCTCACACATTCTTTCACACATCTACACTGATATGCAGACACGCACTTACTTCACCATTCATACACGCATTCTCACACATGCATACAACCACACAAACAACACAACACACACAGACGTATGGAAACACGCACTCACACACTCAGACACACACACACAACACCCCCCACCATTCCACCCCCCCTCGGATGCCTGACTTACCTTGTCTCGGGAGGAGGTCGTCTGGCAAGAACCAGAAAGGGGCGCTGCTACCAACAGCAGCGCCCTGCCAGCAGAACACCGCTAGGCCGTATTTCTAGCCAAAATACAGCTGATGGTATTCTACTGGCGTGGCGGTGCAGGTGGTAGCAGCGTCAGCTTACCGCCGTCCGCCAGCATGAACACTGTAGGATTTCTGCCCTTATTGTGATGGAAGTCAGGCAGTGCTCATAATATGGAGGACGGATGGTAGCCGCCGTGGCGGTATGTTGACGCCCATCACGGCGGCAGGAGGCGATTTTTACCGCCAATGTTATAATGAGGGCCTAAATGTATTCAGAGGTAAAACTTCAGATTTCTCAGCACTACTGTAATAACCAGAAATAGAAGCAAAGGATTCAACCTCTTTAAAAAAGGAGGGAGTTACAGTTTGGAGTTTGACATAAATACCATTAAAGTATCTTCATGTGCTGATCATTCTAACTGTATATGTCCATACACATCTTTGTATATCATTATTTGTAACTTTTTTTCTGATAAAAATAGTCCAATGGCTATAATAAATAAGAGTAGAGATAATTGGCATCCCTGTCTTATTCCTTTTTGTAGGGGAAAGAATACAGAATAAATGCCATTAATTAAAACAGCTGCTCTGGCTGCTAAATATAATAACAAAAATAGCAGTATGAATTTAGAATCAAAACCAAACCAATTAAAAGACTGAAACATAAAATCACAATCCATCTTATCAAATACTTTTTTGGCATCAAGGGTGACAGCAGCTAAAGGATATATGAAAAGGGACATCAAAGACTAATCTAGTATTATCTGAGTAAGTGACCTCTGATAACGCCAGTTCATTCCTTTCCAATGAATTTTGGTAATCATTGTTCCAATCAAAGGGCAAATGACTTTTTGAAACATTTTATACACCAAATTTAAAAATGAGATTAGTCTACAATCCCCAAAAATATTTAGAATAAGAATTTTGAAAATAAATCAAAATATCAAATATTTTGTCTAATAAGAAATTTGAAACATGGATTTATAACAATTGTGAATCCATCTGGATCAGAGGTTCTACCTTTATTAATCAAATTAATTATCCCATTAATTTCATCTAACAAAATATCTCTTTTTATGGAATCAAAATCAATATTTGTATTACATATGTTAGTGATTTATGCTAAATGCTTGGGTTTGTTTTAGCTTGAAGAGGTTTTTCAAGACTCTAAAGTGATTTGTAATAACCTACAAATATTTGGGAGCTTTCAGAATCATTACATGTTTTTTATGGTCCTTTTAAATTTGTAGGCAATTAGCTAGTAACTAACCCATTCTATTTTGAACCCCATAATAGCATGCTCTGGACATCAGAACAATCATTTTGAGTGGAATATTGGTTAAATCACACAGGGCTTCATTACGAGTCAGGCGGTCCAAATTACAACCCTGGTGCTTAGGTTGCCAGTGAACCGCCAGCTCCACCACGATCAGAGGTCTCAGCGGTCTGGAGGTGGTGGTTGTCCTAATCCACAAGGGCAAGCAGTGCTGCCCTGGGCATTACGACCCTCTTCTCCACCAGCAGTTTCATGGCGGTACCACTGCCATGAAAAAGCTGGCAGAGAACGGATGCTGTGGGCCCTAGGGAAGCCCCTGCACTGTCCATGGACTGGTATGGTCAGTGCAGGCCCCCCCAGCCAGCACCCTCACAATGTTCTGTCTGCTTGGCAAACAGTGAACATTACGAGGATGCTGGTGCACCATGCTCACTGCAGCATTGCTGCTGGCTCGATTATGAGCCGGAGACAATGCTGTGGGCTGTTTCCTGCTAGGCCAGTGAGTGGAAACTCAGGTTTCTGCCTGCTGACCTAGCTGGAAACTCACAAGGGAGCCAGCAAGGAGATAGCCTGTGTGGAGGCAATCTCCCTGTCAGTAGTTTGGTGGAACGTAAGAAACATTCACCAAACTCATAATGGCTCCCCGCAGTATTTAAGAAACATAGGGGGTTATTACAACTTTGGAGGAGGTGTTAATCCGTCCCAAATGTGACGGATATACCACCAGCCGTATTACGAGTTCCATAGGATATAATGGACTCGTAATACGGCTGGTGGTATATCCGTCACTTTACCGTCACTTTTGGGACGGATTAACACCTCCTCCAAAGTTGTAATAACCCCCATAATGTTAAATAAGATATCTTCAAATTTTATTTCACCAAGCTCATTTTTATTTAATGATATAATCCGTAGCTGCTGCTTAAAATGCATCCCATTTTGTAAGAAAACCTATTTCATCTGTCATAGTTAAGCAGGACAATTCCTCAGGAAAAGATTGAAATGACTGAGTCGAAATTGGTCAGATAAAATAGCATTATTGAACTTCCAATGTCAAGGACCATGAGGAGGGAGAATAAATTACAAGTCAACAAAAACTGGAGCATGGTCTGAAATTAAAATTGCTCCAAAATTTGTTTGAACTAGTTTGGAGCAGTTGTTGTGACAATACATTGCTAAAAAAATGTAGGGGCTGATTACGAGGTTGGTGGTCTCACCTTCAACTGCCTGGCAGTGTGGACCACAATATTATGAGTTTGACGGTTGTACAAATACAAGACCGCCAACCTTCGCTGGCACCGCCAGCCAGAACCATCTGCCATGGTTGCCAGGCCGGTGGAGACAATGTTTCCACCGGACCTATTAAGAGGTTGCACACCGCCAATGTGACCGTGGTGGTCCAACTACCAGGTTCCAGTAGGTAGAAACGGGGAGTACAAAGGGAGATACTCACATTCAGAAAGCCGTACACGTCCGGCCCCATCATGGAACCACAACTAGATGCCATCCCGCTGTTCCTGCTCATCCAAACACAACAACATACAGGGGGTCATTCTGACCCTGGCGGCCGGTGGCCGCCAGGGCCACCGACCACGGGAGCACCGCCAACAGGCTGGCGGTGCTCCAACGAGCATTCTGACCGCGGCGGTTCAGCCGCGGTCAGAAGCGGAAAGTCAGCGGTCTCCCGCTGACTTTCCGCTGCTCGTTTGAATCCTCCATGGCTGCGGAGCGCGCTCCGCAGCCATGAGGATTCTGACCCCCCCTACCGCCATCCTGTTCATGGCGGGAAAGCCGCCATGAACAGGATGGCGGTAGGGGGGGTCGCGGGGCCCCTGGGGGCCCCTGCCGTGCCCATGCCAATGGCATGGGCACGGCAGGGGCCCCCGTAAGAGGGCCCCGCAAAGTATTTCAGTGTCTGCCTTGCAGACACTGAAATACGCGACGGGTGCCACTGCACCCGTCGCACCTTCCTACTCCGCCGGCTCGATTACGAGCCGGCATCCTCGTGGGAAGGGAGTTTTTCCCTGGGCTGGCGGGCGGTCTTTTGGAGACCGCCCGCCAGCCCAGGGAAAAACTCATAATACCCTCCGCGGTCTTCTGACCGCGGAGCGGTATAATGGGGGCGGAATTCTGGCGGGCGGCCTCCGCCGCCCGCCAGAATCAGAATCACCCCCACAATGTTGATAAGGATGACAACAACCGTAAGTACACAAATCTACCTATAAGAACTACATTAACATATGCCATGCAGTGCTGACAAACACATTAGAGGGGGGGATGCCACATGCGGCACCTACACTCCACAAATGACACACACTCGCAATCACACATCTACATGAACACCTACACACTCACGAGATGCACACTTTGGACAACACACACACCCTGCACCGCAACACAACACTTCTACACAAAACCACACAGTTCAGGCACAGGGACACTGAAGGTCGCACAACAGTCACACACACAGCTACATCAACACATCTACTGCACATATACAAATACAATGTACATACTCACACAACAAAGGCCAGTGACTGACCACACATGCAACAGACATAGCCATCGATCACATACAACACCACCATGAACCTACCATGCAATGGACACACACATCACAACACAATGGAAGCATAATGCCATGCACAAAACACAGACACAAAATGAAAGAAATAAGGCAAGGAACACTATCAGTACAATACCAGCACAATTGGAATGGAAGAATTAAGACCATACATGGAAAGAGACTGCACTGGGACACATAGCACGTACAACAGGGCCATCAAACCACATGCGCTCTAAAAATAGCCCTACACAGATCTCAGGGACAAACCATGCATAAACCAATTGTCATGCACACCAACACAATGGGGAAGGGCATGTCTACAAAGCACAATCATCACACTCCATGTCTGCACTAATAAAACTTAAGGAGATATACATCACATGTACACAACAGTCATATCAGGGGCACTAGTCTAACGCCATACATGCCCACACTGTATAACACAAACCTGAATACTTCAATAACAATCACTACACAATGTCATTACACCAACACAGCCTATACACACATATGTCCATCACACAACACATACCGCCCTCTCTTGGGAGACAACAGCACTGCACACAAACTCATATACAGCATAAAACACCACATGGAGCAGCAAGCAGGCACAAAAACAAACAACTACAGGCACACTACCAATGTCACTCAGGAAGAACAGAAACCCAAAAAAGAACTACAGGACAAAGGTGTACCCAAAAAAACAACAACTGGTTGGGATTATTGATAATGATCCTCATAAAAGTTCAGGGCCATAGGCAAGTCCACAAATGGTCCAATTCATGGCACTGTGATGTGCCCGAACTTGACTACTAACTGCATTTAACCTCCAATGGAAGGGGCATGATGGGGGTATGCAGGTACCTCACAGATTATCTAGGAGTGGGGGGAGCTAGTTTGGGTTTGGGAGGGGCTTTGGTTTGGGCTTGGGAGAGGGGGATCCTTCTTGGGAGGGATGGGCTTCTTCTTGGTGGGGGAGGGGGCATGGGTACTTGCAGGGGAGGTAGGGGAGGTCACTTGGGAGAGCGGGCACAGCCAACTGGGTGGGGTGCAACAGAGAGGGTGGTGATAGAACTGGGGGCGGTTAATAAAGATGGTGCTGGGGAGGTTACCTGACGGGTCCACCACCATTGGAGGTGACCACTGGAGGAGGACTATGATGATGTTAATGCATATCTGGTCTCCTCCATAGCTCTCCGCACACCCTCTGGGCAACCAGGTCTCTCTGTGTCGGTGGTGTCTTGAACCGAGTCCTGTGGCCAGATGCTTCCCTTCTTGGCTGTGCCCCATCTCCTTTGCCTGCCTGTTCTGATGCTGCCAAATGAAAGAGGGATAGGGTCAGTACATGGACTTAAAACACTTTAATCACAACTCTGAAAAACAAAAAATACCATCATGTCTAGTAGACCCACTCTGAATGTGCCAGCAATTTGGAACACCCATGTGACAATACAAAACCATGCAAGCCATTAGGAAAACCAAAACCTTCACATAAATAAATGTGGATCTCAAAGAACTGCAATAGCATAGATGGAGTCTACCCAACACACTAACCACAACACAATTAGCTTAACACGCCACATCAAACCAGTTCCACATACAGAAGGCCACATCTGACTAGTAGCCTACAATTGGCCCTACCAATTACACAGACAAAAGCCCATGCACACACCTAATCTGCACTGATCTTATGTACCAACTATAACACTTGTGGTGAAGTCAATGCAGACAACACAGTCTCAAACGTGCAGCATCTTGATTTGCATTCATGCAGAAAATCATGTCACCGTTTACACCTCATAATAATGAACCATTTTCCAAACATCACCAACCTAAATAGAGTCCAGGAGATAGGAGCAATATCACATAGCTATGCCCCACAAGTAGTATTGAAGAAACAATTATGTAGTAAGCTCAGAAAGCTTATGAAGTGACATCTTCTGGATATACACAATACACAGTGTAAGGGAGAGGATAGCCTCTACCAATGTCTGGCATCCAGTTCCATGTCTACACCTCATTGTGTTTGTAATACAGAGCTGTATTGTGCAGAATGGGGAGACACATAACTCCCGATCAATATCAGTAGGAAACAAAATTGACTTCCAGTTTGGGGCAATATCACTAGCCACATCTTTCACATTGCAATTAATGCATCTTGCAGCGAATGAATCACTGAGCCCAATCATATGTGACACAAACATCACTGCATGATAAACCATGATGCATCCCAACAGTCAGGACACATTTCACAACCATTGCACATGCTCATTGCATTTAGCAACATGATCACACATTAAGGGTACATATGAACATGAACTAGAAAACATCTTTCTCTGACCCTACCACTCATGACCCTCTATGCTACTGCAGTTGTACATGACTAATGACATACTGTGATGCATTATGGTATCAGTCTGATGATATGATGGTGAAACACTCCTGTACGTGGATTCTCAAGAATAAGGCAAATTATTTTAGCTTGCCATTACAACCAGAGTTCACAAAGCACATGTATGTGAGAGACTCCAGACATCATCCCATTTTGTAATTGTATTTGTGATTCTTATAAAGCGCATTCAGACCGGAGGTATGGAAGCACTATGCAGGTAATAGAGCCAAAGCTTTCAGAGATCTAGAGGGAAAATAGCCATGTCTTGAGTTGCTTACAAAAAGGGAGCAGAGAGGGGATTGCTCTGAGCTCATGTGGAAGAGAATTCCAAACTTTATCAGCTTCTGTTGAGAAGGCCCTAGTTCACCATTTTACTTTGTGGGCTCTCAGAATCTTCGCTAATCTGAGGTTTAATGATCTTAAAGAGCAGTTTGGTATGTGCCAGCTAACTGCAGTTTGTAAATATTCAGAGCCTTGGGAGTGAAGAGCATTGTGCACCAAGCACAGCATCTTGAAGGTGATACCTTTCCTAATTGGAAGCCAGTGCAATCCCCTAATGCCCTCCTTAATGGGAGCAGACCTGGGTATCCCGAGTACTAATCTGGCAGCCGAGTTTTGAACAAGTTGTAGCTTATACTGAGCAAGTTGATTGATGTTCAGGTAGAGGGCATTAGAATACCATGGATGGCACACACCTTTTCCTCTAGCATAGTTATGTCAATTTAAGGGGAATGGTGCACATATTGCATGTAGCCACAATGGAGTTTGGATACAATAAACAGACAGAAAACTTTCCCCTGCACATTCCCCATGTGAAAAGGGAAGGTAGTGTGCTACAGTAGCCAAGATGAAGCCATGTAAGTCTTCGCACTTGTATGATGGGCACCTACATATCACAAACTGCAGTGATGCACCTGTTGCCACTATATGATTAACAACACCTGCCCCAGGGTGCCATATGTCAATATGCATATCATTCCAGACACATGGCAGGGGACAGTGAACCACTTCATGCTCACCTTTGGACTACAACAATTGGGAGGAGTAACCTGTTGCTGAAAACTGAGAGCCACCAAAATAAGAAATTATTTATATTGCATCATTAAACGCACACATATGTCCTTCCTCTGAGTTGATGGTGTGAGAGTTTCCTACAGTAGTATCTATGGTGCCAGTTCAAAAACATACAGTTTGGAAACACGTGGCCTGTTCACTAATTCTACATGACATATGAACTGTAACACATTACACATCCCTCACGGTCAAGGGTAGTAGTCACTCCCTCACCAAAACACCTTATCAAAGGCTCTAATTAGAAATTTCCCCCCCCCATGTGGCTGTTGTGCTGCCCTCAAATGCCCATCCAGCTCCGGGTAGGCCACTGCCAGAATGCAGACCACAGGGGGGAACAATGTCCAACTGGCACCCAGTCTATGTTAAGAGGACAGCCCCTGCTGGGCCTCCGCAATCTTTCTGGTCCAGGGCCACAGGTTCTCCCACCTCTTCCGACAGATGTCTCTCTGCCGGCAGTTGGCACCCAGAGTTTGCATCTTCTTGGTGATGGCTCGCCAGACCGTCTTCTTCTGATGGGCCATGAACTGCATGGATGCGAAAAACAAGACAGGAAATCATGTCAACAAGTCCACACAAACAAAAAAAAAACAGAGTCACATACATGTCAGTGTGCCTAGGTAAAACATCCTGTATTGACCATCCTAACCACCTGTGGCCTATTGCAATTATTGGACACGGGGACAAGACTACAGACACTGTCCAATTGTCTGACCCACACACCACCCAGCTCAGGCCCAGCACTGATTAGGCTGGTCAACTATAATATCTGTGAGACAATGCTGTCCACCTGACAGAGAGCAGGAACAGAATGACACGCAGCACACAAAGGGGCATATTTATACTCTGTTTGCGCCGTATTTGTGTCATTTTTTTACGCAAATCTGGCGCAAACTTAACTCCATATTTATACTTTGGCGCTAGACCCATCTAGCACACATTTATGGAGTTTGAGTCATGTTTGTACCGTGGAAAACTACCTTGTGTTAATGAGATGCAAGGTAGGCATTCCAGGGCAAAAAATGACTCTAAGGCCTTTGCGCCTTATTTATACTCCTGTGCAAAAATTACACACGGGAGGGCCTTAAAAAATGACTCTAAACCGGTTTAGAGTCATTTTTTTACGCGTGGGTCAGGGCAGGCGTTAAGGGACCTGTGGGGTCCGAACCATGAAAGCAGTCCACAGGTGCCCTTCACTGCTCTCAGGGACACCCCCTGCCACCCTCGCCCACACCTGGAGGACACCCATATTTATGTAGAAGTGGCATGGGGGGCCTAACTTGGGCCCCCCTACATGCCACTGTGCCCAATGGCCATGCCCAGGGGACAGAAGCACCTGGGCATGGCCATTGGGCAAGGGGGCATGACTTCTGTCTTTGCTAAGACAGGAGTCATTTCCATAGGGCTGTGTGTCAAACAATGATGCTAGTCTAACCTGACTTGCACCATTCTTTGGCGCACAACCCCCAGTCTTCCCTACGCCTCCGCTGCCCGGTTACTGTCATTTATTTTGACGCTAACCAGGCCACAGCGCCGGCTACCGTCATTTCATAAATAAGGTGGCCGGCTGCTGCATTGGAATGGCGGTAGCCCGCGTTAAACATTTTGACTCAAATCTGCACTAGCGCAGGTTTGCGCCAAAAAGTATAAATATGGGCCCAAGTGTCACTGATTTGTAAAAATCCACAACCATTATTGCACATAAACAGCCAATATGCCTGATTAACAACCACAGAATAAGTCCATACAGGCCACAGCCAGCCGACTAACTCCACTATAGCACGTGGCTCACACTGAAGCATGCTTATTGACTCCCCAATCAATGCGCACTGATAGCAGCTACAGCCATCACAATCCATCACATTACATGCTGTGATAAAGTCTACCCTGTCTAAAGTTCATTCATGTTACAGTATAGGGGAAATTGTGTACATGGGATACTTACCTGCTCCTCTGAGGTACCATAGAGCTATTCAAACAGGGCTAGGACCTCATCTATAAGCTTGCCAAGCTCCTCAGTAGTGAAAGCAGGGGCCCTATCACCTGTTTGACGTGGCATGATTGCTCCCAGACGCTGTACACAGCAGTTCAGGTAGTGGAGATCTTGCTGGCAGCAGTGTCAGGAGTCAAGTGAGGGAATATGCAGGAGATGGCAATCACATCTGCCACATACACAACAGTCAGAGCCGGCAGTCACGGGCATTGGCCAAAGACTGCCACTGGCAACAACGTTAGTCTATGACTGTTTCCGCCATGGTTGCGTCCATGAAACACCATGGCATTTCTGCCGGCGGACGTGGGTGGTTCTCCCATGTCCAGTAGAGTAGGTCAGGCAGCCGCCATTTTAGAGGCAAGCAATGCCACTATTGGTATGTTCAGATACATCACATATCTGATTTTGTCATTCTGGAGAATAATCAGTTCTGGTTGTGTCCTGTAATGTTTGATAATATATTCAACCCTCATAGCTGTATGCTGCCAAGCACATGTGACCACAAAAGTAAGGGCACAGATCCAAAATCATTTCCCCCAGCCAATTTGGGTGTAGGTTCATAAAATCATAATCCTAGTGGAAAGTCACATTCCCATTTAGTTGTGGACCAGGTAGCTGAAGGAAATATATATGGTGAAAAGCAAGGGAGAAAAGTCACTTCTATGTATTTGAAAGTGGTTATGTGTACTGTGTAGCATGTACCCTTCTAATCAGATACCATGTCACTGTTTGAAAATGACAAGCTTTTGTCATCTTGCAAGGGACACATATGACGCCTGTACTCTCCTTTTGTCCCACATAGTTATCCTAGGAGGGGAAGGATCCAACAACCTCCTGTGTACCATCCATTGGCAGATCTACAAGCCATGGAAGACAGGTACATCATACAGATATACCACCTGGATAGGCAGGCAATTGTGGATCTTTGTTAACAGTTGGAGCCAGATCTCATGCCAGCCAGTCATCCAAATAGCATACCACCTATTGTTCAAATCATGGCAGTGTTGCACTTCCTGGCCACCGGGTCCTTCCAAAATACAGTGGCCCTATCTGCTGGGATGTCCCAGCCTATGTTCAGTCTGGTCTTATAGGATGTGCTTTCTGCAGTGTTGAAACATCTGCAAAGCTACATTTGCTTCCCTCAACCTGAGGACTTGACTCATGTGAAGGCTGAGTTCTATGCTTTGGCACACATGCTACATGTGGTTGGAGCCATTAATGCTACGCATGTAGCCTTCGTTCCAACGCATGGCAATGAACAAGTGTATAGGAACTGTAAAAACTTCCATTCCATCAATGTCCAAGTTGTCTGTTTGGTGGACCTCTACATTTCCCAGGTCTGTGCCCTTTATCCGGGTTCAGTCCATGATGCCTTCATCATGCAGAACAGGTCTATTTCACAGTTGATGACGCAACAGAGAGGGACTGGCTGGTTGGTAAGTCGCTGATGTCCTGCCTATTTGCATGTTATGCCTTCTGCAATGGAGACAATGAGAGGGACTCATGTTTGCACATATGTCGCATTGCCTTACAGAGGACTCTGTGCACCCAAAATGTCCATGGTTGCTGACACCGGTGAGGAACCCAACTACGCCAGGGGAGGTCCGCTTCAACGAGGGAAAGAAGGACATGTTGTGTCGTGGAGCGGGTCTTTGTGCTTCTGAAAGCCAGATTCAGATGTTTGGACAAGTCTGGTGGAGTCCTCCCCTACTCACCCGCAAAAGTGTGCAAGAACATTGTGGCCTGCTGAATGCTCCACAACATTCCTTTAGGATAAATATCCCTTATATTTCTGATGAGGGGGAGCTAGCAGTGCCACTGGGTGAGGTCCTGGAAATGCCAAGTGAGGATGACAGTGATGAGGATGAAGCTGGAGATATTCGAGCAGATCTCATCAATCATTACTTCACTTGAATGTAAGCATGTGATGTGCTGTGAAAATTGTGTCAGCATGAGGCACTGTAGTGATCAGGATGTGTTGAGTAAGGCATTTCTTTTGCAAAGTGACAGAGCATCTCATTTCTCAAGTTATTTCAAACTAGGTCATGTCACTACCTTGCTTATAGTGACATGGCAGGCAGTAATAGGGCAGGGCGATGGCAGTGGCTTCCTCCCCACGAGTTTGGCATTTCCACGGGGGGATCTCCAAACTCTTAATGAGGCATTAAGTCTGGATAATAATCTAAGACTCTCTGTCTTCTAGTAGGAGAGCCAAGGCCCTTTACATACCAATTGACTTTTTTAAATAACATAGATATAGGATGTGAAACATAAAAGAAAAAGATTATGTAGCATAAATATTAAGAAATTAGATAAAATGAACAAAACACCGAGGGAGGTCTAGATGAAAGCAATCTAGATTCAAAAGATGAGCATAACAATATATGAGAAAAAGTATTTAAATAGAGAAAAAATTAAAGAAGTCTAGGGAGGGGAAAATAAGAAATATGGGAAACAAAATAGAGAATGAGATAGTATAAATCAAACTGCGTACATTTAGAAACACAAACTATCGGGGTATGGGAAGCACAAAACAGAAATGGCACATCTTTACTGCAGGAAGTCCAGAAAAAGGTGGCAATATCTGCAAAATAGGATTAGGATTACAGAATATATACCTGAAAAATAGAAAAATATATGATTAAGAAATGGCAAGTTAAAATATAGATCAACAAATTGTCAAGTATTCAAGGAACAAGATGTGCCTGTAGCAACTTCTTTACAATTATAATGGAAAGATGTTTTATTTTCACAGGGTCCTCATAAGTTGTAGTTTTGCTGTTGTATATGCCTCTAAATATACAAGGATGAAATAATCTAAATCTAGTATTTAGAGATCTGAGGGCAGGGTGCATGCCTAGTTTGGTCTGCAGTAGAATTAGCAACATCCATTGACAAAAACAACTTGTTACATGTCCAGGAGATGGCTTTACAAACATCAGTATGTTTTAAGAATACAAATATTACTCATCTAGGTTTAGTAGGCAATTAAGAAACATGTAGGCTCTGTCTCATTCTGTGTGCCCTTTGTATCTCTAATAATGTTGATTGATGCACATCCAGGAGCTTTGGAGTAAAAGATTGAAAGAATATTATAAAGTCGGATCCTTCAATCCCTTCCTGCAGACCATAGAGTTTGAAACTGTTCCTTCTATTTCTATTTCTATGTCCAGGTCCTCTGTCTGGTTTTTTAGAAGAGTTATTTTTTGCTGCATAGATTCAATTTTTTGCCTAGAATGTTGCTTATCATTCACAAGCTGTTCAACCTCAGAAACCCTCATCTCCAAACTTGACCATTTATTATCTAAAAACTGTAGTCTTTTTTTTAGGTTCTTCCATATAAGGTTTTAAAACTTGAATTTCTTTAAGTATTAAATCTATGGACACCAAGTGTGGAGAGTTGATGGGACAGGGAGGATCTTTCTTAGGTCTCTTAGTAATGGAATTAGTAGTGCTCATAACTGTTTTTCTTAGCTAAGGAGAATGGAGGAATGCCTGAGAGTGAAGTATTGTGTTTGGAAGAATCAAGGTCAACCGTTGTCTCGCTTTATTTGTAGACTGCATAGGCTGATGGTCCTTTGTATTGGAGCAAAAGGAAACAGATAATTTTAACTTCTTTTGGCCATAAAAATGATAGTTGTTTTTTGAGTGCATAGTTATTACCCTACAAAGTAGATAAACTACAGTGTTTTAAGACTGGTACAACCAAAGGAGTTTTGAAGAGGACCTAAATGTCAGGTCATAAAAATCCAACAGGAAAATATTGAAGCAATACATCGGTAGGATTAATGTAAGGGTAAGTATTGTCATTAAACAAGTGAGTACAGAACATATTTGAACGGAAGTAATGTGAAGAAAGTGCGCTATGAACACAAAGTAAATGAAGCTGTGAAAAATGGAGGCAAGGGGCCAAGTGCTTCATGTGATACTACGTTGACTATTGCCCAAGAGGAAGCATGTCGACTCAAGTTGGAAGGTTTGTCAAGCAAATGTGCCGTAATGGGTTACAAAATAATTTAAAATAACAAATCAGCATTGACAAGAAGCAGTGGAGGATTGTAGCAGGGCTAGAAATTTTTCAGATAAAATCAAAGTTATTTGTGCTATGAAAGATGAATACTGTGAAGAAAATGCACCTTGATCACAAAATAAAGGCTGTTCATCCTTGTGAAATTTCCATGCAAATGTGTAGGCCACGAAACACATCAAAACGAAACGTCTGTGCCATCAAGCAGCAGTAAAGAATTGTGATAGGACCAGTAGTACTGTGAGCTGCATAAAAAGTGTGGGCGCTCTAAAAGGACATGCTTGTCTCTATTAAATTCCATCCAACAAAGTCAGAAAAAGACGACGGACACATTGCTTACATTTTTAGAATGAGCAGACTTAGCAGAGCTTGTGCTTCATTTTCCGGCGAGAAGTACCACACCTCCCATATCTTAGTGAAGAAGAGACCCAGACCTCCAAGGAGCTTCAAAGGAAAGGAACCACTCCTGATGGAGCCTAGCCACCTCCAGTACTTTAAATTTACCATTTGACAAAATTGTGTTACGTGGGAGAAGCCAGAGAACCCTGTACAGTGGTTCCTAAATCATATCAGGAACTTACCAAAGTCAGTGCTCAAGATTTATTTAAAATGAATTATTTCCAAACACCTTTTGAAAGACTCCATTACTACTATAGAATGGACTTATCTGTACTTTATAGGTTGACAAACGTCACTGGCCCATTGCAATTTGATAGGCTTTCCAATTGTCATGTCCACCACCAACATTTCTACAGGTGGCCCTTTGTTGTTAATGCAACCAATATTTTTTTTAATGAGTATTGTGGGTATACTTTGGACTGTTATCAATGGGTTATGCAGTGAGAGATATCCTGTAGGACCATGCAGGAGGAATGTCAGAGTTTTTGGATTTGAAGCGTAAGCAGCACCGATTATTCTTCCAGATATGTAGGACCGATTCAAGTGAGGATTCTTCTGGGACTTTCATATCATGTCACTTTATTGAGGTTGAATATTAAATCAATGAACCATAGAAACTAAGGTCCTGATTCACTTTGCCAAAACTGCACTATAGACGAGGTAGAGAAGTGGTTCCCAACCTTTTGACTTCTATGGACCCCCACTTTATCAGTACCGGAGCTCGGGGACCCCCACTGAATCATTATTGGAAACTGGGGACCCCCCCTCTGAGTAATTACTGGAAGCTGGGGACCTAATCTATTAAAATTATTCAATTTTCCAAGCAGTCACAGACCCCCTGAGGAGGCTTCGCGGACCCCCAGTGGTCGCCGGACCACAGGTTGGGAACCACTGAGGTAGAGAATAAAATGTATCATATCTTAATAGATATGGCGCATTTTCTCTCTCCTTTTGTTGCACGGCAGCGCAGCAACATTGCAAGACCCTATATCGATGTTGTTAATACAGACCTAAAATAATATCACATGCATTTAACTTGAAGTACCAATACATTGCAAGTTGAGCATATTAGCTTATCTTAACTCCACCTATACTCACCCTTTGAGACAATTATGAGTGGAAATGAGTAGCACTTACATAGATACCTTACAATGCAGTGGTAAATATCATGTTATTGACATCCGATTTATCTCATGCAAACCTTAGTTTCCCCCACCCTCCATCCTACCGGGGGTTCCATGGGGAAAAGTTGCCTCTTTTCTTATTGCAGTGAGGTAACTGTAAAATACAGATTACAAAGGAAGTCCTTGCACCTTAATAAACTGTCCATTTTGGCTTCTCATCTTTAAACTGTTCAAAACACCATCTACTGCACCAAGTAAAACATGGCTAAAATGGGACCAAATGAGGCTACATATAATTTAAAATAAAATTGTGGTATGTTGTCAGGTGATTTCTATTCTGCATATGGTCTGTTATACGTATTTATTTTTAACAACGTTCCAAACTGCTATTATCGGTTCTGGAGATCTCTCACTGCATCGCTCCTTTATTATTCCCACTAAATATTTGTTGTCTTCTGTTTCTTGCTGTTCTCACATTGTCATCAGAAAATGACTGCACAGTCTGCCAATTAGCCTTCGTCTGTCAGCACATTAATCAGTATTGAAGGATGCTGCTGAATGGAGGAGCTCGCTTGTTGGATCTGGTAAGCTGCTGGGTGCCCTTCTACACAATATATGTATCCTATTACTGTCGCAGCATCCTTTTAAAAACATATTCCCTACTAAGCCTTTGTACTTTTGCTGTTTGTTTTGAAGCATTAAAACATTTCAGTGGAATTTCAGTACAAGAAAGTAACCGCATGCCTATCTTATTATGATAAATAATAACCTACAACTACCGTTCCTGCTGTTTTTTGGACGGAATGGGCCAGAGCATCCTTCTTACCTAGCAGATGCTGAGATGGAATGAGTGAGACGGAATAAGCCCACAATGCACTTCTATCCCCACAGCTGCTGGGACATACATAACGCGCAGACAATGCAATTCTATTCAAGCAGATGTGGGTCAGATTGTTGCAAAAATGCACTTCTGTCCCCGCAGATGCGGGGCGTCAATTACGAGTAAAAGCATTTCTGTCACCCTAATTTTGAGACAAACTTCATTAACTAGCCACAGAGAAAGACAATGACAGAAAGAGACAGCTGGAGAACAAAACAGGGACAACTAGTAATAGAGACACACAGAAAGAAAGATGGAAAACATAGAGAGACAGTGAGAGAGCGACTGAGAGATACAGACAGACAGTAAAAGAATGAAAACAGGTAGAGAAAAGTTAAGACTGGAAGAAAGGAAGAAAAGCAGAGAAATGCAGTAATAGGTAGAGAAACACAAAGAGAATGAAACAGAAAGTAAGAGAATGACAGGAGATATAAAGACAATGAAAAAGACAGGTAGCAATGGATAGCGAGAGAAACAGGAAGATGGTGAAAGACAACTAGAGAAAGACAGGCAAAGAAAGAGAGGGTAACAAAGGAATAGGCAGTTTAAGAGGGACAGTTAGAGACAATTTGAGAAAGATAAGAAAGCCAAAGGTAGAAAAAGATCAAGCATTTGGAATGCAATGGGTCTCGCGTTTGAGTTATTAGTGTTGTAAATTCCTAACTGGACTTTTCTTGCAATATAAATTGAAAATGAAACAGTTGACATAAGCAAGCCAATTCACAACACCATGGCGGCCATGAGCATCAGCACAAAGGAGAGACACCAAAGGAAAAAAGACGTTTGCTCACAGTCAAACGTATCAGCAAACATTCAATTATCCACATAACAGGGTAGATGGCCAAAGCGATAAAAAATCTGCTCCAAGGAGGGACAAACGTAAAGAATTTACCAATGATAATAAAGGATTTTTGGAAGGCAAGACAATGAACAAGTGATAGTGATGGGCGTGCACTGGGTGCAGTTAAAAGCAAACAGATACAACAGGTCAGAGCCCTTGCTCGCTCGACCTAAACAGGGATGCAACAGAGTGAGAAAGGGAGAGAGAACAAGACTCAGGCGGTCATTCCAACCGCGGCGGGAACCGCCGAATGACCGCACCGCGGTCAAAAAAGACCGCAGCGGCCATTCTGGCTTTCCCGCTGGGCCGGCGGGCGACCGCCAAAAGGCCGCACGCCGGCCCAGCGGGAAAGTCCCAGCAACGATGAAGCCAGCTCCGAATGGAGCCGGCGGAGTTGCTGGGGTGCGACGGGTGTAGTGGCACCCGTCGCGATTTTCAGTGTCTGCAAAGCAGACACTGAAAATCATTATGGGGGCCTGTTAGGGGGCCCCTGCACTGCCCATGCCAGTGGCATGGGCAGTGCAGGGGCCCCCAGGGGCCCCACGACACCCGTTCCAGCCATCCTGTTCCTGGCGGTAAAAAACCGGCGGGAAACCGCCGGTTCCCCTTTTCTGACAGAATGGCCCAGGAAGCACCGCCAGCATGTTGGCGGTGCTTCCGCGGTCCCCGGCCTGTCGGAATGACCCCCTCAGTTGCTCCCAATCACTGCCAGTCTGTGTTAGTCTCTCTCTGTCTATCTTATCCTCCGTCACTCTCAGTCTCACCCTCAGGCATTGTGTTACTCACAGACTTACCCTCAGCAAGTCTCAGTCACACCAGACTCACATCAGCTAGTCCTTGCCACCCACAGTCTCACCCTCAGTCTGTCAACCACAGTCTATAATATTCAGTACCAGTATTTCCCAATCACTCTCAGTCTCATTCACTCTGTCTCATTTCCTTATCTCTCAGTCTCAGTTACTCTCTCTTTTATTCAGATAGACTCTATTACCTATTTCCAGTATCTATTCCACTCCCTGTTTCAATCTCATGCTCAGCCAGTCTCAGTCACTCTTTCTGTTTCTGTTTCTCTTTCTGTTTCTGTTTCTCTTTCTGTATCTATTTCTCTTTCTCTTTCGCAATTATATTGCCAAAATACATTTTCTGGTGCTTCATTGCACAGCTGTAGTGTTGAATATATGCTAGGTATTTACCCAAGGAGACAGAAAGAACTCCATGTGAGTAGATATTTTGTGCAAAGCTTTGGACTCTTGTTGGATAAAAGGGCAGGTGAGGTTCCTTTGTGGCTGAGTCACTCACACAGCTACTGACACACCCACACAGACATTCACTCACTCACTCACAGTCACACTTAGACACTCACTCAGACAATCATGGAATCACTCACAGACCCACTCAGAGATTCACGCACCCACTCACAGACCAACTCAGAAACTCATGCACCCACTTAAAGATCCATTCAGACATTCACGCACCCACGCACAGACCCTCTCAGGCATTCATGCACCCACTCACAGACCCACTTAGATATTCATGCACTCACTCACAGGCCCATTTAGAATCTCATGCACTCACCCACAGATGCACTCAGAGACTCATGTAACTACTCACAGGTCTACTCATACACTCATGCACCCACTCACAGACCCACTAAGACACTCATGCACCCATTAATAGACCCACTTAGAGACTCATGCACTCAGAGACTCACTCAGCGACTCACAGTCACTCACAGACCCATTCAGAGACTCACACACCCACTCACAGACCCACTTAGACACTCATGCACCCACTCACAGACCTACTCAGAGACTCCTGCACCCACTCACAGACTCACTTAGACACTCATGCACCCACTCACAAACCCACTCGGATATTCCTGCACCCACTCACAGACCCACTCAGACTCTCACACACCCACTTACAGACCCACACAGACACTCATACACACCCTCATAGAGACACTCTCACACCCACTCTCAAACCCAGAGACACCATGTCACACCTACTTTCACACCCAGAAAGACACTCTCACACCCACATAAACCCTCTCACACCCACTCTCACACCCAAACAGACACCCTCACATCCACTCTCACACCCAGAGTTACCCCCTCACACCTATTCTCACATTCAGAGAGACAGGAAGTTTGGCCAAATCCCACCACACACAGCTGTGGCATGGGGTTGGGTGGTTATGGGGGTTGGCCACAGGGCCTGGCCGTGCGTGGCAGTGGTTGGATTAACGTATAGTAACTAAAATTACTTTGCATTAAAAAACCATAGCAATTCACTACAAAAAAAGGTTACAGGGACATTATAGTTAGATAATGGAATTAAGAAAAACATAGGAATTCACACAAGGAACCAATGGTTACAGGGTCGTAATAGTTAGGTTCTGAATTTACTTGCACAAAACCATAGAAATTCAGCAGTTATAGTTAGAGTTATTTCAAGTAATTATAAGATAACTACAACTTGCACCCTTGCCATGCACTGCTAATTACCCCAGATATTACACTACTCATGACAAGTTTAATAACATCAATAAAAATATCAATGAAACATTAGCAGTCAAATTATTGAAGAAAAAACTGTGCATAGTGGGGTGCAAATTAGATTTACCCTAGTGCGCAAGTTATAGTTACTTAAAATAACTCTATCTATAACTGCTGAGGTTGTATGGTTTTGTGAGAGTAAATTCAGAACCTTTGGGTTTTTAAGTGATTATATATATATATATATAAATAAATATATGTATATAAGACCCAGAGAGTGTTGAAATGCATTTGTTTCCTTTGCTGTAATAAAGATAGTGAAAAGAATACTGTAATTCCGTTTACAATTATTTCAGAGTGGCTTGTCATTGCCCTGGGTAAAATAGACGGAGATTTACTTTTTGTATACAAAGCGATGGGGGAACATGGAATAGCAAAACAAGTGTTATTGCCCCTTGTCTTTCTCTACATTTTTTCCTTCCAAATATAGGACAGTGTGTAAAAAAGACGTCTATTTGAGAAATGCCCTGTAATTCACATGCTAGCATGGGCACCCCAGAATTCAGAGATGTGCAAATAACCACTGCTCCTCACCACCTTATCTTGTGCCCATTTTGGAAATTCAAAGGTTTTCTTGATACCTATTTTTGTCTCTTTTTATTTCAGCAAATGAATTGCTGTATACCCGGTATAGAATGAAAACCCACTGCTAGGTGCAGCTCATTTATTGGCTCTGGGTGCCTAGGGTTCTTGATGAACCTACAAGCCCTATATATCCCCGCAACTAGAAGAGTCCAGCGGACGTAACAGTATATTGCTTTAAAAAATCTAACATTGCAGGAAAAAGTTACAGAGTAAAACGTAGAGAAAAATTGCTGTTTTTTCACCTCAATTTCAATATTTTTTATTTCAGTTGTTATTTTCTGCAGGAAACCCTTGTAGGATCTTCACAAATTACCCATGCTAAATTCAGTATTTTGTCTACTTTTCAGAAATGTTTAGGTTTCTGGGATCCAGCATTGGTTTCACACCCATTTCTGTCACTGACTGGAAGGAAGCTGAAAGCACAAAGAATCGTAAAAATAGGGTATGTCCCAGTAAAATGCCAAAATTGGTTTGAAAAATTGGGTTTTCTGATTTAAGTCTGCCTGTTCCTGAAAGCTGGGAAGCTGGTGATTTTAGCACCGCAAACTCTTTGTTGATGCCATTTTCAGGGAAAAAAACCACAAGCCTTCTTCTACAGCCCTTTTTTCCAATAAAAAACAAAAATGACATTTTTACTGTATTTTGACTAATTTCTTGGCCTCCTTCAGGGGAACCCACAAAGTCTGGGTACCTCTAGTATCCCTAGGATGTTGGAAAAAAAGGACGCGAATTTGGCGTGGGTAGCTTATGTGGACAAAAAGTTATGAGGGCCTAAGCGTGAGCTATTCCAAATAGGCAAAAAAGGCCTGGCACAGGAGGGGGAAAAGGCCTGGCAGCGAAGGGGTTAATCAATTCATTGTCCGTGGATCAGTGTCCCAAAAAGCATGGGCGAAGCCCACACAAGATACCTGACTCGAAACAGAGAGAACACTGCAGGGGCTTCAGATGGAAAATAAACAGGCACCTCAGGGGGAGTGCGGCACCTCAGCTGGATGAACGGACAACGCCACTGCTCCACAAGGGGGCTCCATGCCCACTGCTGTATCCTGGGGAGTGAAAAGCCACAGTCTCTCAAGTCTGTCCAGTGGGTGGTTTGCCCACTGCTGTATCATGGGGAGTGCAAAGGCACAGTCTCTCAAGTCTTTCCAATGGGTGGTTTGCCCACTGCTGCATCCTGGGGAGTGCAAAGCAACAGTCTCTCAAGTTTTTCCAGTGGGTGGTTTGCCCACTGCTGTATCCTGGGGAGTGCAAAGCCACAGTCTCTCAAGTGGCTGTCAGTCTCCACTGGTTCTGGAGGGTGCTTTGTGCCCAGAGTGCTTAATCCTGCCAAGGACTGAGGTAGTGGATGTGAATCTCCACTGGTTCTGGAGGGGGCTTGTGCCCAGAGTGCTTCATCCTGCCAAGGACTGAGGTAGTGGATGTGAATCTCCACTGGTTCTGGAGGGGGCTTTGTTCCCAGAGTGCTTCATCCTGCCAAGGACTGAGGTAGTGGATGTGAATCTCCACTGGTTCTGGAGGAGGCTTTGTGCCCAGAGTGCTTCATCCTGCCAAGGACAGAGGTAGTGGATGTGAATTTCCACTGGTTCTGGAGGGGGATTTGTGCCCAGAGTGCTTCACATGCAGTGTGGCAGTTCCCATTCCCTCACCTGGGTGTGTGTGCCACGAGATTACCTGGGAACAGGTAGCATGATACGCCATGGAGGCAGAGACACACTCCACCCTGCTGCGACTTCGCCTGCCACCTGCAGGTACAAACAGTGCTGGGAGTCATGCCTCATGGAGACTGGGCAGGGTCCAGGACATCTCCTGCAGCCTCGGACGGCTGCCCACTGGGGATGATTGCCATGTCAGCTGTGGTGGCACTGTCTGAGCACGTCGCGGGGCTGGTGGCGGTGGTTGCGGCGGTGTCTGTGGCGGAGGTGCTGGCAGTGGTGTATATGTCTGCACCTGTTGAGGGACACAGCAGGACGTCTCCTGCAGCCTCGGACAGCTGCCCACTGGGGATGATGCTGGGGACTGTTGCTGAGGCAGCAGATGTGCAGGTGGCGGTGCTGGTGGCGGTGCAGGTGGCGGTGTCCACCGCCGTACAGGTTGATGTTGTGGTTGACAGAAGGGGCGACTCTTGCCCCTCAGCCGGAGCCACCGTGCTGTGTCATGACCTGCTCTTCGGCTTGTGTCCCTTCCCCACCTTTGATGTTGCTGCTGTTGTCTTGCCACTGCACCCTTTTGGTTTGGAGGAGCCCTTGCTTGCTGGTAGGTATGTATTCTCCCTCCGGCATGTGGGCACCTTCTTCACCTTGGCAGGTGGCGGAATGGCCTGCTCCTTGGCCTCGCTAGGTGGCACACTGGCAGCCCTGATGGGTGGTGCCCGTGATGAGACCGGAGTTGCTGGGACCACTGTGCTTGAGGATTTGGTGGCTGAGGTGCTGGGCTGGGACCTGGACAGCCTGGCCCTAGGGGAAGGATGGGGGGGAGGTGTAGGGAAGAGGTCAATGTTAGCCAGGAAAGGTTTCTTTGACACACTGGGACGGGAAGATGGAGGGGGTTTGGGAGTGGAGGAAGAGGTAGTGGTTGTAGGAGGTGTACGTTTGCTGAGTTTGGGTGAAGGTGCATGGGCCGGAGGTATCTGCCACTGCAAGGGAGCTCCCATCAGAGGAGGAGTCGCTGGTGTACGTTCCTGTCCCCGTCGTGGAGCTCCCCTCACCCTCCGTCCCACTGGTGCCTTCAGACTCCGTTACTTCACCCTCCAGGGCCATGTGGGATGCAGCTCCCTCCTGCTCCTCCGCCAGATGATGCTAATGCACGCAAGAACAGGGTGACAAAAAAAAAGCGGGGGAAAGACAGAAGAGACACATGGTCAGTGCATGCAACACCACTACCGTTGGCAGACACAACACACAGGGAGCAGCCCTAGGCACTAAGCTATGCACTAACAGTGCAGGGGAACAGCACATGCCCAAGGGGAGACTCTGTGTAGACCCATTTCATGCACAGCTGGAACCCATGGGAACCTGACTAGGTGTAGAGGAAAAATACCACCTTTCCGGTTGGAGTGCTGCAAAACAATGGATCAACCTTTGTGCGTCTGCCCTGGCCTAGGGGAACCCACAGGCCACCATCCCCACCCAGACACCTCGTCAAGCGCGCAGAGTCAACTGGTTGAGAGTGTATTCTCCCCCTTGTGGCTGCTGTGATGCCCTCAAGCGCCCAGCCAACTCCAGATAATGCACCGCCAGGATCCGGTACATCAGGGGGGTCATGGTGCGACGGGCACCCCTTCCACGTTGGGAGGCCTTCCCCAGCTGGGCCTCTGCCGTCTTCTTGCTCAAGGGATGCAGGCCCTCCCATCTTTTCTGGCAGTGGGTGCTCCATAGATGGTAGACCCCCAGGGTCCGCACTCCCTTGGCGATGGCACGCCAAACACCCTTCTTCTGGTGGGCGCTGAAATGGAGGAAAAGTGAAGTTATAATGGATGTTACTCTCCCGTACAGTTCTTCTCACACATTGCCAAACCTCCCACCCTGACCCAGACATAAATACACAAACACGATCCTCACATGCTAGCCTATCCCCCTCAAAGTACTCACCTGTTTGTCTGGAGGACCGTACAGTTGCGTGTACTGGGGGAGGACCCCATCCACTATTTCTCCAACTCCTCCAAACTGAAGGCAGGGGCCCTTTCCCCAGACACTGTAGCGACTGTCATTTCCAGACACAGGTCACAGCAGCACTTGCAGTGTAGGTCCTCCCCTGTTGAAGGTCAGGTATCAAGTGAGGGAACAGATAGAAAATGGCGACCACGTCCGCGGTGGTGCGTACCGTCACCGCCGGCGTACATCGTTATTGGCTCCTGGAACCCATAGGGCCCAATGTTAACCAATGCTGAATTGCGCTGCGGTATTCGACCGCCTACCGCGACGGTGTACAACGCCAGCGCAGTTACCTCATTTCCTGTTGTCCCACCGTACAGGTTAGGCAGCCGCCATTTCAGGGGGCCACATGGCAGGCCAAATAACTGCGTCACACATTTTCAGGCCAGGAATACGGACAGACAAAGGCACATAGAGAAAATGTAAAGTTTTTGCAAAACAGCATTGTGATACCTAATTGTTGTATGACCCTCTGCTCACCGTTCTCCTCCATAGGGCACGTCCGCTGGGGCAGGTGATGAGATGGCGGCATCCTCCGGTGTACAGACCCCTGGTGGACCTGTCGACAATGGAAGACAGACACATCATTATCACTTACAGAGGTGATCGTGCAACAATCCAGGAACTGTGTGCCCAGTTGGAGCCTGACCTGATGTCAACTATTCGCCATCCCACAGGAATCTCCCCTCTAGTGCAGGTCCTGTCTGTACTCCATTTCCTGGCCAGTGGGTCTATTCAAACAACAGTAGCCATGGCATCAGGTATGTCCCAGCCAATGTTCTCTAACGTGTTGTCCAGAGTGTTGTCTGCCCTGCTAAAACACATGGCCAGCTACATCGTTTTCCCTCAAGTGGAGGATTCGCCCACAGTGAAAGGTGCTTCTATGCCCTGGGACATATCCCCAACATAATTGGTGCAATTGATGGTACACATGTGACATTTGCCGCCCCGCAGGAATGAACAGGTGTACAGAAATCGCAAAAGATACCATTCAATGAATGTGCAGATGGTGTGTTTGGCAGACCAGTACATCTCCCATGTGAATGCCAAGTATCCTGGCTCAGTGCATGACGCTTACATTTTGAGGAATAGCAGCATCCCTTATGTGATGGGGCAACTCCAGAGGCACCGGGTGTGGCTAATAGGTGAGCCTAAAGTCCCCACACAGTTTCATTTGCTGTCTGGGTATGGGAGATTCCCTAATGTTTGGAGGATGTCTAACAGTTGTCCCTCGATATTTGCAGGTGACTCTGGTTACCCCAACCTGTCATGGCTACTGACCCCAGTGAGGAACCCCAGGACAAGGGCAGAGGAACGCTTCAATGAAGTACATGGGCGAACTCGGAGGATAATCGAGTGCACCTTCGGCCTCCTGAAGGCTAGATTCTGGAGCCTCCATCTGACAGGTGGCTCCCTATACTACTCACCGAAGAAGGTGTGCCAGATAATTGTGGCCTTATGTATGTTACACAACCTGGCTTTGTGACGCCAGGTGCCTTTTCTGCAGGAGGATGGGCCTGATGCTGGTCTTGTGGCAGCTGTGGAGCCTGTGGACAGTGAAGAAGAGGAGGCAGTAGAAGAAGATGTAGACAACCGAAACAACATCATCATGCAATACTTCCAGTGAGACACAGGTAAGAAGATGGAACTGCTTCCCACATCTCATACTATTGTAGGAGCTAGCATATGTCTGCCTTTTTACCTCTGTGTATGGACCTTGACTTGTCACTTTGGCTTTCCATTTCACAGATCTGGGTCCCAATTTGTGCCCTCTGCTATGTTTACTCCTGGCCTACAGCTGTGTAACATTGGTATGTGAACAAGTACATTGACATTGCTATATTTCAGATATTTTGCAATTACACATTTGTGAAAGCACAGACTGACTCTAGATTTTTTGTTGATTCAAGGGTGTTTATTTCTTTGCAAATAAGTGGAGGGGGGTCTGAAATAGGCTGGGGTGGTGGTGGAGGAATGTCCATGGCAGAGTCTAGTCTCTTGGTCTCACAGGTGCATTGTCCAGTGGGGCATAGGAAGTGGAGCTATGGCAGTTTAAGGTGGACAGGGTGGCAAAGTGAGGCAGAAGGGTGACATTCAGGAGGGTCTTATTTCCTGGCTGGGGTCTTGGCAATGTTCTCTGTCTTGTTCCTGGATCTCAGGGACCGTTTGCGGGGTGGTTCTCCTTCTGCAGAGGGTGGGGTGCTGGTGGCCTGTTGGTCTTGTGGCGGTGCCTCCTGTCCACTAGCGCCGGCGGAGGTGGAGGGCTGTTCATTGTCCAGGCTAGTGTCAAGGGCCCGTTGGTGTGCCACTGTGTCTCTCCTGGTGTTGAGAAGGTCTGCCAGCACCCCTGCAATGGTGACCAGGGTGGTGTTAATGGACTTCAAGTCCTCCCTGATCCCCAGGTAGTGTTCCTCCTGCAGCCACTGGGTGTCCTGAAACTTGGCCAGTACTGTTGCCATGGTCTCCTGGGAATTATGGTATGCTCCCATGATGTTGGAGAGTGCCTCATGGAGAGTGGGTTCCCTGGGCCTGGGTTCCCCCTGTCGCACAGCAGTCCTCCCAGCTTCCCTGTTATCCTGTGCCTTTGTCCCCTGAACCGTGTGCCCACTGCCACTGATCCCAGGTCCCTGATTTTCTTGGGGTGGTGGGTTTGCCTGGGTTCCCTGTAGTGGTGGACACACTGCTGATTGACGTGTCCTGGGGACAGAGGGATGGGCCTGCTGGGTGGGTGCTGTGCGTATGTTTCCTGAGGGGGGAGGTTCAGTGGTGGTTTGGGACAGAGTCAGGGGAACTGACTGTCCCGAGGTCCCTGATGGGCCGGGCTGGTCATCTTGATCCAGGTGTGCAGAGCTGCTGTCGTCACTGTGGGCCTCTTCTGTGGGGGGACTGGATATGTCTGGCACCGCCTGTCCAGGGATGTTCGGTATGGGTCCTGTTGGGGTGTAAATGCATAGTTTTAGTATCTGTGTGTGCCATCTTGTGCTTTGGGTGAGGTACCGTCTACTCCTGTGCTTGCATCATTGTGTATGCCCTTTTGTGATAGTTGGTTTGGGATCTGTGTAGGTATCTGTATTGGACATGCTTTGGTGACAGTGGTACATGCATAGGTGTTGCATGCAGGGCCTTGGTATTGAGATGTGTAGGTTGTGATAGTGGGACATATGTGAGATGATGGTGTGATGGGAGTGAGGGTAAGGGTGGGGGTATGTGATGGCATGCAGGAGGGGTGGGAGGGGTAAAGTAGTTAAGATATGACTTACCAGAATCCAGTCCTCCTGCTACTCCTGCCAGGCCCCCAGGATTCAGTATTGCCAAGACTTGCTCTTCCCATGTTGTTAGTTGTGGGGGAGGAGGTGGGGGTCCACCGCCAGTCCTCTGTACAGCAATCTGGTGTCTGGATACCCCGGAATGCACCTTCTCCCGTAGGTCGTTCCACCTCTTCCTGCTGTCATCCCGTGTTCTTGGATGCTGTCCCACTGCGTTGACCCTGTCGATGATTCTCTGCCATAGCTCCATCTTCCTTACAATGGAGGTGTGCTGCACCTGTGATCCTCCACCATGACCCTGAGCTCCTCCTCAGAAAACCTGGGGTGTCTTTGCGGTGCCATGATGTTGTGTGGGTGATGTGTGAGGTGCTATCTGTTGTGATGTGTTGGGGATGTGTTTGTGTGTGTTGTTTGAGGTGCGTGGATGCTGTATAAGTGATGGTGTTGTGTCTGTGGATGCTGGTGTTGTGTTTGCTAATCTCTCTCTCTGGCCTTCTTCAAAATTTTAGGTTGTAAGGGTTTGTGGGTAAGGTGGTTGTGTGTTTTATAGTGGTGTGGGTGTATGGGTGTGTATGTGTATCAGGTGTGTGTATTTCGATTTGTCCAATGTGGTTGTGTTTTGTAAGTGTGTGTGTATTTTGAGCGCGGCGGTGTGTACCGCCAATGGATTACCGCGGTTGAAAGACCACTGTGTTGATTCGTGAGCCATGATAGTGTGGGCGTATTCTTGTTGGTGTGACGGTCTGGTTTTGGTATCGACAGTTTATCACTGACCTTTGGTGTGGCGGACTTGTGTGGGTGTCTGTATTGTGGCGGATTCCGAGATGTGGGTCGTAATACCTGTAGCGGAATTCCGCCGCCGCAACGGTATGTTGGCGGTCTTCAGCAAGGCGGAAAGCAGGATTTACCGCCAGGGTTATAACGAGGGCCAATGTGTTTAGGTTTAGTAATGCTGGGATATTTTTGAAACTGTGAAATGAAATGACATGAGTTCAACAACATTATAAGTGCTGAGTTATGTGTGAATATGCCAAGATGGCATCCGTCTTTGTGTACATTTACAAAAAATGCATCTATTTTGTCCATCTTCGATGTTTGCGGATTTGCACAAGCATGTCTTTTTTCATGTTGTTTACTTATTTATTTTTGGATGGATTCACTGTTATTTTATCCCTGATCAAGGCCCGGCTGGGCCAAATGCATTGAGAGAAACCTTCATTAAAAGCACTTGAAAGCAACCCTTACTGTGTCCAAGCATGTCTATCTTTTGGATACTGTGTGCTGATATATATATATATATATATATATATATATATATATATATATATGCACAAAAACAAAAACGCTCACTATCGGGTTCCTAAAGACCCATGAGGGGTGGTGCGTCGAGAACCGGCAGAGCACTCCGGTTTTGTTTAAAATTAAAGAAGAGAACAACACTAGGACAATGTTGCCTAGTGAAGGCGCACACTCAGGAATTTGCAAAATAATAATATTTATTCACACAACGCGTTTCGGCTGTCTAGCAGCCTAGTTCACGTGTATAGTTCAAACATTGTAAACCAGATTTAAATACACAGTTACATATAAACAAAGAAACAGGACTGCATGTACTCTACAGATAAAAATAGAAATAGAAACAGGACTACATCATTTTAGATATTCGAATAATAGTACTTGATAATAGCATCCATGAAAAACGTGAACAATAAAAGATAGATAGTAAGGGATAAATCAGCCTTATTCTCCATATATAAATACATAAATATATATCAATACATAAAATAAATACTAATAAATATTAAATATTCACTAATAAACATTTATCCATTTATAAAAAATTAATTGATGACATCTTACTGAGGTATATTCTAAATTCATAATTATACTAAATGATACTAATTAATTAAACCATTGTAGGTATATAAATAGGTATAAAATATCATAAAATGTCGATATAAATACGGCTCATATATATATACTTTTCTTCAAAAACAATTCACTATTTGATACAATCTTATTTTATACATATATATACTACAGAGACCTATATTTGATCTTTCCCCTACTTACAACGTACTAATTTCCATGTATCTTTTTTATAACCTGATTCCACCACAGTATCGATACTATATATCTATCTTCATATCATAAAGGGACACAAAACTCTTTTTCCCCCCTTGTTAAAATTCTTAATGCCATAACATAATCAGTACTAATTCTCTGTAGCTCCTGTCAATATCACCCAAGACCAATTATAAGCTAGAATCAGGAATCCATCCGGTCCCCTCCATTCTAAAAAAGACATAAAAGTGAAAAAAATTGCATAAAAGTGAAAAAAATGAAAAAAATGAAAAAAATGTAAAAAAGGAATAAAATTCAATCCATGCAGTATAATCATCGATAGAGGAAACAATCAAACTGCAATGCCACTACTTAAATACTGATAGGAGACTCAATTTCTTATATCCTAAACACTTCTTCAACTTAATCATCAAATAAGTGAGTATTCAACTCCTCCCCAATATTCAGACCCACAGGTGTCTTAGTTTCTAAATCTAAAATATATTTAGATTCTTTTGTGCGTAAAATCAACTCTCTATTACCACCTCTATGGTGTGCTGGCACATGTTCAATACCAAAGTAAGACAATAAGGTGCCATCAGAATTATGGAAGTCCTGAAAATGTCTAGCTACTGGGTAGTGAGGATCTTTCAATTTGATAGCACGCATATGTTCAAGAATACGTTTTTTCACTATGTGTTTTGTACTTCCCACATACCACAGCTGACAAGGGCATTCCAATACATATATGGTAAATGGAGTACTACATGTTATGAACTGTTTGATTTGTCTGTTCATCCCTGGCTTTCTTGTAGAATACTCCTTTCTACTTGCACTATTTCGACAGGCTTTACAATGTCCACAGGGAAAGAATCCTTGTAAGTTATGTTCCTTAACACCAGAAATGAGAGAGACATCATTAGATCTCAACATATCATGAAGATTACGACCTCTTCTATAAGTGATCGAGGGCCATTTCTGAATTTCTTTGCCTATAATAGGATCACTCTTCAAAATTTTCCATTGTTTAGAAATAATCTTCTTAATCTGGGTAGTGTCCTCATTGTAGGTTAAGATCAATCTGATGTCATCGTTAGTTTCATTTACCTCTTTAACCTTATTATCAAAGAGAGTATGGATTCTTTCAACCTTTTTGATTTTCTCAGTAGCTTTTTTGATTACCCAATTTGGGTAACCTCTTTGTCTAAACCTAACAACCATGTCTTTCTGTTCTCTTTCAAATGCCTCATCGGTATTACTTATTCGTTTAGCCCTCAATAGTTCTCCATACGGGATACTCCATTTTAATTTGTCTGGATGTCCACTTGTGGCATGCAATAAGCTGTTTCCTGCTATAGTTTTTCGGAAAAGTTCAGTATGGATCGTCTTATCCTTAATCGTAACTTTAGTATCCAAGAATTCAATAGAGGAATGACTTATATTATATGATAGTCTAATATTATAATCATTGTCATTGAGTTTCTTAATAAAATGTTTGGCCTCATTCTCAGAGCCTTTCCAAATTACAAACAAGTCATCGATATATCTGAGCCACAATGTGATCTGATTAATCTCAGAATATTTCTCTTCATCTTTAAAAATATCTTCTTCCCACAGGCCTAAGAACAGGCAAGCAAAACTGGGAGCAAAGCAAGTTCCCATTGCGGTCCCCAGAACTTGTTTATACAGCTGACCATCAAATAAGAAAATATTATTTGTTAAACAATATGTTATCATCTCAAGAATCATATCTGTATGTGCTAAGTATCGTAAGGACCTTGTATGTAGAAAATGTCTGCACGCTTTGACACCCATCTCATGATCAATGATAGTGTATAATGAATTAACATCTAGAGATATAAGTAAAAAGTCATCCTCCCAAACAATGCCTTCTAATTTGCCTAAAAAATCTTTAGTATCTTGCACATAAGAGGGTAGACTCATAACAAAATCCCTCAAAAAGAAATCCACATATTTGGATACGTTTTCCAAGGCATTACCACAAGAGGATACTATTGGTCTTCCTGGAGGATTAACTATGTTTTTATGTATTTTGGGGAGAATATAGAAGATTGGTAATTTAGGAAAGTCCTTTTTCAAGAAGCAGTATTCTTCCCATAGTAATAGGCCTTTATCTTTCCATTCTGCTAAAAGCTGCCATATTCCTAGAATACTATTAGTATATACTTCTTTACTCACGACTTTGTAATAGTGTTTATTGTTCAATTGTCGCATGACTTCATCAATAAATCTTTGTCGTTTCCAAAGGACTATATTACCTCCCTTATCTGCTGGACAGATCATAGTATCACCATCTTCTGCCAATTGTCTAATAGTCTCATTTTGGTTATGTGTCATATTGGTGTTACTTCTAGGTTTGAACCATGTTCGATGTCGAAAATGTAAAAGATCATATTTGGAAAAAATGTCGACTTAGGTTTGAAGCCCGACGAAATTGCATGATCATAAACAACACCCAATTCATCTAAAGTCTGATATAAATTATTTTCTTTATTCTGTATACTCTGTTCCTGTTCTAACTCATGAAGGGTTATCAAGGTATCTACATCACTGATAATTAGGCCATGTTCATCACTATCATGATTTATAGATGGTTCTACATTGATGCCAGTATTCCCCTTCAATTTAAACAATTTTTTTAGTTTCAATTTTCTGATAAACTTGAAAAGATCAATACGAGTTTCAACATAATTAAATCGTGTGGTTGGACAGAAGGAGAGACCTAAACAAAGTGTTTTCTTATCATTCTCAGTTAGATGATGATCGGATAAATTAATAACCGTCTTATTTATCGTTTCAATATCCATTACACTACTGCATTGGAGCCATTCGTTGATGTTACACCTCGCTCCAAATTTTGATCTCTTCTTATTGCGGTTTCTAGTTCTCTCTCTCCTCTTCTGACTCCGGCTCATCTTCCCCTTCGACCTGTTGGTCTGCCTCTGTAGTTCTGTCCCTCTCCTTTCTGTTTGTATGATACCTGCCTGCCGCGCCTTAACAGGCAGTATTCGTCTAAAAACGTGGCCTGTTTACTAGTAATTTCAACACTAGAAACTTCACTATCTGTTGAACTCAAAGAGTCAGATTCCCGGACACTATCATGTTCACTTTCAGAGGTTGAAGGCTGAACCACAGGCTTAGAAGAATTTGGGCCTGATCTGTACAGGTGATCGTATTTCCTACTAAATGTTAGGATCCTACCACTTTCATAGTCCCCTATATCCCTATGAAGTTTTTGTTGTTTTTTAATCTTTATATCATCTTCATATTTCTTCAATTTTACTTTCATAGATTCAAGGAAACGTGAAATGATTTATTTTTCTTTTCCTAATCTACTGGCAAGATCCTCTTTTATTTTCTTAATATCAGTTAACAAGGTTTCTCTATCACGCCATGCGTATTTGACCAAAATTTCCAACATATGTTTAGAGCCAACGGCCGAATTATCCGCCCACTCTTTCAACATTTCAGGGTTGGGTGACTCATATACAGGTGTAATAAAGATTCTTAGTCCTCTCGGAACCATGTCTTGATCAATGTAATTCTGCAATTACGTGGCTTCCCACCATTTAGATATTTCCTGTTTACACGATTTTTCCAATTTATATAGTAATGCATTTAAATCACTATTAACCCCCATATCATTCACAGATGAATGTCCTCTCATAACAGTTTTGGCAAATAACGTCTGAGCAGCCATTTTTCTCTCATTATCGATTAAATCATCCATAATGTTGACAATAGTACAAATCCAATTATACAAAAAAACAAAAACTATATCACTAAAATACTGTATTACAATACCAATTGTGTCAAAGAAACAGTAACACAATATACAAAATATACAAAATTGCAAAAAAACCCGGGCAAAATGTCCAGTTCCCCTTGCCGTAACTCGTTAGGTAAAAGAATATATATCTTTTATTTATTGTAATTATTCTCTTTTACCCTCTTGAAAGTCCATTCTTCCCATTTTGAACAATACACCATTTGTATCGAAAAGGACTCATGAAAGGTACAACTCAGGTAATCAACAGGCATATATCCATAAAAAACTGCACCGGATTAACAGATTTCGTTAATCACAACTCACTACTAGCATATAACTTGATTATGATATTTGGTGTCCAAGTCGCCTTTTTTTAATTTTTTTCATTTTTTTCACTTTTATGCCATTTTTTTCACTTTTATGTCTTTTTTAGAATGGAGGGGTCCGGATGGATTCCTGATTCTAGCTTATAATTGGTCTTGGGTGATATTGACAGGAGCTACAGAGAATTAGTACTGATTATGTCATGGCATTAAGAATTTTAACAAGGGGGGAAAAAGAGTTTTGTGTCCCTTTATGATATGAAGATAGATATATAGTATCGATACTGTGGTGGAATCAGGTTATAAAAAAGATACATGGAAATTAGTACGTTGTAAGTAGGGGAAAGATCAAATATAGGTCTCTGTAGTATATATATGTATAAAATAAAATTGTATCAAATAGTGAATTGTTTTTGACAGAAAGTATATATATATGAGCCGTATTTATATCGACATTTTATGATATTTTATACCTATTTATATACCTACAATGGTTTAATTAATTAGTATCATTTAGTATAGTTATGATTTTAGAATATACCGCAGTAAGATGTCATCAATGAATTTTTTATAAATGGATAAATGTTTATTAGTGAATATTTAATATTTATTAGTATTTATTTTATGTATTGATATATATTTATGTATTTATATATGGAGAGTAAGGCTGATTTATCCCTTACTATCTATCTTTTATTGTTCACGTTTTTCATGGATGCTAATATCAAGTACTATTATTCGAATATCTAAAATGATGTAGTCCTGTTTCTATTTCTATTTTTATCTGTAGAGTACATGCAGTCCTGTTTCTTTGTTTATATGTAACTGTGTATTTAAATCTGGTTTACAATGTTTGAACTATACACGTGAACAAGGCTGCTAGACAGCCGAAACGCGTTGTGTGAATAAATATTATTATTTTGCAAATTCCTGAGTGTGCGTCTTCACTAGGCAACATTGTCCTAGTGTTTTTCTCTTCTATAATATATATATATATATATATATATATATGTATATATATATATATATATACATATACATACATATATATACAGGACGCTGACTTACACATATTTTGGAAGTAATATACATATATATATAGATATATCCTTATCTGTAACGCGGAATGCTGGCACACTGCCAAAGCACCAGTGGTGCTGCTGGCCGAAGCACCTGCACACGCTTCACATATATCCACGTCTCGGCCTACTGTAGTGAAAGTAGAGAGCAGCACTCCTCTTATCAATTCCAAAATGTATTTATTTGTACAATGAGCAAACAAATAGGAAGGGGAGAAGAGAGAAAAAACTCAGGAGATTGGAAACTCCATTCATGCTAGATTTGATCAGAATGTGAATGATGTTTAATTTTTTATTGTTTTTCACACCACCACGGAAACCCAGGTGGAAACGAACTGCATAAAAGGAGACACTCACCTTTACAAAGACTCCATTTAACCAGATTTCCATGTCATCCCACCACTCGTAGTCACACAGAGACTAAGGAATCAACGCCAAAGATGACGACGGCAACCGTAAGTGTACACACTTATCTGTCACTGTTGAAATTGCCAAAGTTCGTAAACTCACACCACATGCCATTGGGAACGAGGGGCAAGGGTGACACACACATGTAACCTGACACTGACACACACACACTCACAGACAGCCACATACACACCTGCACATACACAGTACACACACTACGGCCATCACACACACACACACCCACACACACACATCAAAAACACAAACGACTTCCGGAAACACAGCACCGCACAGTCACACACATGCAGGACAAATATGCAATATCAAAACCAAAAACTGATTGGTCCAAAGCTGTATTAATAATAGGAAAATAAATGAAATGTCCAAGGCCATAGGCCAGTCCGATTTGAAAATGTGCATCATGCACACTGTGCACATCTGTGGGCTCTGAACTTGACTCCTGACTGCCATGTAACCTCCACAGGTAGGGGCATCAAGGGGGCAGACAGGCACCTCAGGGATTATCGGGGTGGAGGTGGGGTTTGGTCCTAGGCTTTGGAAGGGATCCTTTGTGTTTGGGCCTGGGAGGGGGGGATGTTAGATCTTGGCGTAGGGGAAAGTTGGGCTCTCTTGGAAGGAGTAGACTTCATGGCGGGGAAGGGGCATGGACACTTGCAGGGGGTAGAGGTGTCTTGGAGGTAGAAGGGATGGGCCTGGGGAGGAAAAAAAAATGTATGGGGTGTCACAGGGGAAGAGGAGTAAGGAAAAGGTCAAAACATGAAAGGAACACTTTTTTAGTGGCTTGATCTGTGAATGTTGGTGTGGTGTCTGCAGGTGTAGTATCAGTGATGCTGGGGGTGTCAGGGCAGGTAGTGACTGTTGCTGTGTCTGCATCTGTATGTTGCTTGTGTGCATGCCAGTGGTGTGTCCTGTGGTATCTGTGTTTGTTTGAGCTACCCTTAGATGTTGAGGTGGATGCATGCCTGTCTGTCTGTGTGCTCTGGCTGGTTCGGGGAAGGCAGATTTGGGTTTGGGAAGAGGAAGGTGGAGGGGGGACGGGAGACAAAGGGTAACTGGCTGCCAAAAGTTTGGCGGCCAGAGCCTGAAAGGATCTCTGTAGGCCAGCCAGTGCACCGTGAATTCCCTCCAGGAACACATTACTCTGTTGGACTTGAGTTGCCAGTCCCTAGATGCCATTCACGATGGTCAACTGACCCACAGAGATTGATCTCAGGAGGTCAATAACCTTCCCACTGAGGGCAGCAGGGCTGACAGGGGCAGGGACAGGGGCAGAAGTGCCTGCAGCAAAGGAAACACCCACACTCTTGGGTTAGCGGGCACGGCCAACTGGGTGGGGAGCAACAGGGAGGGCAGTGGTAGTAAGGGGGGTGGTGTACTTAGATTGTGCTGAGGCTTCCCAGATGGGTATGCCACCACCAGAGAGTGTCTACTGGAGAAGGATTCCTAGGATGAAGAATAGGATCCTGTCTCTCCTTGCTCTCCAGGCCACTGGGTCCCTCAGTGTCAGTGGTATTATGACTTCTGCCCTGTGGTCAGCAGCTTCCCCGCATGGCTGTCCCCCATCTCCTTCACCTGCCGATGCTGATGCTGAAAAACAAAGAGTGAGGTAGGGTCATCACATTCTTGACATATACATACATTACACCATAGACAATAGTAACATCACATCAATGTGTGAAACACCCAAAGGTAGAAACCATTTTGAGCCAACATCATGTCACAATGTCACATTTTTATCAACCCTGTATGACAAGAATATCACACACAACATAAGCCAACTATCATACCACTACATCATCATCCTCTCAGTGACGCTATAGCACAAACTATACCTGTACAAGATGATTTGTCAACAATAAAAGGATGTCCCTATACAGAGCATCACTGTGAGACAACAATCCATCAATGGGAATTAGTGTTGACTTTGATATAATATTCATACATACTCCACATCTACACTTGCTAAGCCCATTACCAGATGTCATGTCCTATGAAAGTTACCTCATCACATTTCAATTACAACACAGCATGTTTCTTAGCATTCACTTTTATAACTTGTAACGGTGTCTATAACATTCACAAAGGCAAAAAACACAGAATTGCCTACTCCATTTGGCATATCCAAAGTTGGAGTGTTATAGATTTCAAATCCATTTCAACAACACATGTATCAATAGAGTTTTTTGCAAAGGTTGATAAATACTTTGTGGAAGTAATCATCTTAGTAATGATCACATAGTGAACAAAGTGATGTACACTAATTGGGGCCAATTCAGCACACATGATCTACCCACAGACAACCCCAGGGACCACACTAACACCTTCAATACAATAGACACATGTCATGTACATGAAGGTAACATGCAGTTCTATGAATACTAATGATTACCAACCTCACATCAACAATATCAGAATCCTAGCATCACTGTCAGCACTTCAGACATGAGTGACTCTACATTTTTGGAGTAAAGTTACACTGACATATACAACCTCTTAAGTGACTATGATTGAGACATACACCTGGAGAGCAGCACACTGACTCCCATTCCACCAAGATGTGAAGGACAACTTCAAAACCAGCAACACAATAAAGTCAGTGCAAATTGAGCTTAGCCATACTAGCACAAATCTAACCAGATTCAGAATAGTTAAAGTAAGTATGACAAACCTGGATCAGAAATCTTGAAAATGACAGGAATTACCAATATTCACATGATGTTGGCAAGAAAAGTGTATATTGTACCATTTAGGAGATTTCCTGCCCAATGTAGCATGCCGGCAATACATTGGTTAGGGGAAAAGCAGGCTAGCCACTTACCTTCACAATACCATGTGCATGGACAAATAGTCTGAACTTATGACGTGTCTTGCACTAGGAATGAAGAAATACCAACATGCTTTTCGCCATGTAGAATGTCCACCCTGATTATACAGCAACGTTTTCCAAAGTACAGTCCAAACATAACAATGGGGACACCTCCTTACACATCTGAGTAAGTGTAGCAAGTATGTCATGTGAAATTTCAGGTTGAGATCACACCCTCACATGAACTTTACATCTAGTTCACAACTCATAAATAATTGGCCTGTTTCTCACCTGTCAGGCCCTATGTTGTACATAGAGCTAAATCCGTTTGAATAGGAATGGACAGAGACCAAAGACCTGATCAATTTACCCACAGCATACCTGGAGTATGGATCAGTAGGTGGGAAGGATGACCCAGCAGGTTAGATATAGAGCAGTGTACTGGTACATATATGATACTATTACATCTGTATCATCACATCCTTCAATACAATATGGTTCACATGGACAAGTTTTATGTCCTTATACACACTAGAAGCTCCACACCTCTATGTCAATGTTATAACCTGTACACATAGGTGTACCTAAGGGACCATTTGCCTTTAGCACTTACCACATTGTCACAGCTTAAATACTTACACATTACACACTGAACTGTCAGAGAGATGCTCATGTATGTAGTCAATACGTACCCCCTTGTGGCTACTGTGCTGTCTTCAAATGCCCTTCTAACTCAGGGTAGGCCACTGCCGAAATGCGGGCCATTAGGGTGATGAAGGTCCAATGGGCACCCCTCTCTCACTGGGAGGACATCCCCAGCTGGGCCTCTGCAGTCTTCCGGGCCCAGCGTCTCAGGTCCTCCCACTGCTTCCTATAGGGGGTGCTCTGCTGGATGTGGACCCACAGAGTCCGTACATGCTTGGCGATGGCCCGCCAGAGTTCCTTCTTTTCATGGACGTTGACCTGCATGGATGATAGCCAAAAGGAGAAAGTCATGTCCACATGCACCATCCCAACACAAGTGGTGAGAACACTTTAGTCACAGTAAGTAGGCAAACATACTCTTCCTCACAGTCCAAACTCATTCACAATTTACAATCTGCAGCCATGCCCATTTGAGAAGTGGAATCTCCCATACAACATGCATGAACAGTACCTGGCATTGACTAGACACATATGACCAGGCTACATGATTATCCATAACATGGTATGTGTCTATAAACATTTCTTACACCATTATTATTGCACATGCTGCAATCTATGTTGTGTACAAAGAAAGTTCGATTACACACTAGCTCCTATGTATCAGTACTATAGGTCTGTCTATGCACATGTACACATTTCCATACACCCAGACATGATTGCCCAATCCCTCACTACCTCACATTTCATTTACACCTTCATACACTCCACCTTTCACACATTATTATTCGATTGGACTCACCTGCTCCTCTTGTGCACCGTATAACTGCTCATACAGGGGTAGGACGTCATCCACAAGCTTGTCCACCTCTTCTGGAATGAAGGCAGGGGCCCTATAACCTGCAGGACAAGGCATGATAGCTCCCAGAGGCAGTACACAGCAGCTCAGGTAGTGGAGGTCTTGATGGCAGCAGTGTAAGGAGTCAAGTGAGCAATACTGCATAAGATGGTAGTCACGTCAGCCACATACATGACTCTCACCACCGGGGGACATCGCCATTGGCCTAGGTCTGCCAAAGGCAGCAATGTGTTCCAATGGCAAGGTGTACTGCAGTTGTGACCGTCTACTGCCATGAGGACATTTGCCGGCGGAGTTAGGTCACTTTCTCATGTCCTGTACAGCAGGTCAGGCAGCTGCCATTTTGAGGCAATTATATATATATGGAAAAGTAATGGAATCTGCGTCATTTACGATTCTCTATGTATTGCGCAAACTGTTAGTAAGTGCTGCCTTGATGTTTAGTAGTTTAATTGTGCAAGTGAGTAGTAAAAGCTGAGTAACAGAGGAACTGAAGGTAATGAAAATGATAACCTATCCTCAACATCCTATGTGCGACAACAATGGAATATAGGTTCAACAAATACGTTTCACATGTAAACTAGGTTGGACTATCATATTGTCATAGATAAATATGCATGTATAGTACATCAGAGGATTCAGGGAATGTAAACCAAGGGGACTGTCATAGGATGCACAGCAATATGCTGTACTTCTAATGTCATATGTTGTATCTGACATCATATGAAGATATGTGTGACTTCTATTTGAACATATTCATTATGTGTACATTGTAAAAGTTACCTACCAACTAATTATTTCCCCACATAGTTACCCTGGCATGAGGAGAGGAAGACAACCTCCAGTGTACTGCCAACTAATAGACCTGGACACCATGGAGGAGAAGCACATTATACAAATCTATTGCCTGAATGGGCATTTAGTCATGGATCTTTGTGATCAGTTGGAGCCAGAGCTGATTCCTGCCATTAGCAATCCCAAAGGCATACCTCCATCATTCAAGTTATGTCAGTGCTACACTTCCTGGCCACTAGGTCCTTTCAAAATACAGTGGCCTTAACTGCAGGGATGTCTCAGCTCATGTTCAGTGTGGTTTTGAAGGATTTAGTGTGTGCATTGTTGAAACACCTGGACAGCTACATCAGGTTTCCCCAGTGTGTGGATTTGGCCAATGTGAACACATAGTTTTATGCTTTTGGACACATTCCACATGTGGTTGGAGCCACAGATGGCACTCATGTAGCCTTGGTTCCACCCCAGTGCTGATAAACAGGTGTACAAGAACAGGAAAAACTATCACTCAATCAACATCCAAGTGGTGTGATTGGCAGACCAGTACATTTCACAAGTCTGTGAAAAGTGTCCAGGATCAGTCCATGATTCTTTCATCATATGGAACAGCAATATCCCACTGCTGATGACACAAACCTACACAGAGAGGGCCTGGCTGATTGGTAAGTCACATTTGACATGTGTGTCTGCAAAGTTTATCTTGTGCTATCACAAAAGTGCATGTCCAGGATATATGTTTGTGTTGTTGTCACTTTCCTTACAGGGGACTCAGACTACCCAAACTGTTTTTGATTGTTGACACCAGTGAGGTACCCAACCACTCCAGTGGAAGTCCACTACAAAAAAGCCCACTGAAGGACAAGGCGTGTTATGGGGTGAATTTATGGGCTCCTGGAGGCAATAGTTCACTGCCTGGACATATCTGGATAAGCCTTTCTCTATTTACCCAACAAGATATGCCAAAACATTGTTGCCTGCTGCATGCTCCACAACCTTGCCCTGAGACATCACATACCATTCATACTAGATGACGGGGAGCCAGCAGAACTAGTGGGTGGAAATGCAGATTTGCCAAGTCAGGATGAGCTAGATGAAGATGAAGCTGGAGACTTAAGGGCAGATCTCATCAATCAGTACTTCAACTTACTCAAGGTATGTGATGTCTTCTTAATAGTGAGATATCATGTTGTAACCTACTATTGAAGGTTGGCATGTCACATCCTATTTACCATCATCTGTGAGGTCTTAGTTAGCTCCAATGCCAATGAGTCAGGTATGCATACAGATTGTAAATTATTATTGTGTACTGTACATTGTGGCATACAGGGCCTCATTATGACCCTGGCGGGCGGCGGAGGCCGCCCGCCAGGATCGCGCCCTCCAAATTACCGCACCGCGGTCAAAAGACCGCGGCGGGTATTACGAGTTTTCCCCTGGGCTGGCGGGCGGTTCCAGTTAAACCGCCCGCCAGCCCAGGGGAAAACGACCTTCCCACGAGGATGCCGGCTCGTAATCGAGCCGGCGGAGTGGGAAGGTGCGACGGGTGCTACTGCACCCGTCGCGTATTTCACTGTCTGCAAGGCAGACAGTGAAATACATTTTGGGGCCCTCTTACGGGGGCCCCTGCCGTGCCCATGCCATTGGCATGGGCACGGCAGGGGCCCCCAGGGGCCCCGCGACCCCCCCTACCGCCATCCTGTTCATGGCGGCTTTCCCGCCATGAACTGGATGGCGGTAGGGGGGGTCAGAATCCTTATGGCTGCGGAGCGCGCTCCGCAGCCATGGAGGATTCCAATGAGCAGCGGAAAGTCAGCGGGAGACCGCTGACTTTCCGCTTCTGACCGCGGCTGAACCGCCGCGGTCAGAATGCTCATTGGAGCACCGCCAGCCTGTCGGCGGTGCTCCCGTGGTCGGTGGCCCTGGCGGCCACCGGCCGCCAGGGTCAGAATGACCCTCACAGTGTCCTGAGATGTTACAGCCCAAGCAAAGTCACACTTGTACAAATGACTTGTCAGAATTGATGTTTGTTTATCGATATGTCTTATCCCAGAGTTTCTGGTTGGCTCTTCATCATTTGCAAGTCACAGACAGTGTAAGAGGCAGATAGGAATTGCAGGCAGACATGAGAAAAGGACATTGATGAAACCAGGTACTGATTGGCATGAGTACGCAGAGTGTAACTAATATGACCAGACTGTCAGGACACTGGGGTGGAATTGTGTTTTCTCACCAAGAAGACCTGTTTAGTACTGGAGGTGGTGAAATGGTGTCATGTATGTGTCTGACACATGTGAAAATGTTGAACTATAGCCTCTACCATCATAATGGTTTCTGTTGTATGTGACCTACCTTGAACATAGCTGTCAGTGTGTTTGTACTTTGCAGACCAATGTGCATGTCTCTGTGGACTGACGTAGGTGAGTGGTAAGCCTACAGGTACGTGACCATGGTAAGTGAAAGGTTCCAGGAGTGGGGACATCAGTACTGATTATTTGGAAACTTGAGTAGGAGTATGTGATAAGGCTTTACCTGGGGAAACAAAGGAACAATCTGTATGGTGCCAGACTTGTAAGAAAACTGACAAGTCGAAGGCTCAGGCCGAATCGCGTTGCCATATATGTTTGGATTTAGCACTTAGCACTTTGTACTTCACATTATGAAATAAAGAAGATACCTTTCGAATTGGACTGACGGTGCCGGCGTCATTCATGCGGCGAGAATCTGGTAAACTTTGGTGACTTTGTGCTATGCAGTGACTATTGGTGATATATATATATATATATATATATATATATGTATATATATATATATATATATATATATATATATATATATATATTTATTTATTTAACACAGTGGCCATCACGGGGGTATGTGGTCTCAGGCCTTCCCTTCCCCCTTTATAATGTAATGTGGCCCCAAGGGATGGGCTGAAAGGCCTATTAAGGCTTAGGGATGGTGGCCACGCAGCTACCCTCCCATTTTATTAAGGGGATGACCCCGATGGATGGGGTCCTCGGGGCTCTGGAAGGCTCGGGGAGGGAGCCATGGGGCCCCTTCTCCTTTTAAAAAAAGGGGTATGTGGTCCCTGGAGCCTAAAAAGACATGGGGTGGGGACTGCATGGCCCCTCTCCCCTGCTTTATCATATGTGGCACCAAGGGATGTAGTCATTGGGGTCTATTAGGCCTCGGGGATGGGAGCCATGTGGCCCCTCTTTCCTTTTTTATTGTATTTGCTCCCTGGGCATTGGGTCCCTAAGGCATACTAGGGCCCGGGGAGAGGGGCTGCATGTCCCTGTCTCCTTGATTTTGGCCCCCGGAGAATGGGGTGCCTAGGGCCCAAGAAGTCGGGGGAGGGTGGCTGCGCAGCCCACCTGTCCTGTTTTATTGTATTTGGCCTCAGAGGATGGGGGCCCAAGGTCGTCTTAAGGCTCAGGGAGGAGGGCTGCACACCTCACCTCCCCTTAGATTTTAGCCCCAGGGGTGTGGTGCCTGATGTGAAGAACGTTGCGGTAGGGAGACCACTCTGCAGAGGGTCTTGCTATAGTATGTTACTGTATGTTTTTTAGGGTATTTCTATTCACTGTGTGGATCTCTAGAGAACTTACTGTGATCCCCAATTTACACGTGCCACCAATAGGAAAGACTTCGATATGGCAGCTTAGTGCATACTATGTTGGTGTTCAACTTTAATGTGTTGAGCTACAGGGAACTAGCCATGATCCTCTACCTATGTGGACCACCGATATGAATGGCTTTTATTTGATGTAAAGTATTAAGTCATATGTAGGAATCATATTTATGTAGTGTATTATAAGATGTGATGTTGGGCTTTTAATTTTGAAATATGTAACTGGGTGTGATTAAATTTCCCTTTTAAGGGTAGCATAATGTGGAGTTTGTGCTTATCTGATTATATGATTTACAGATTCTGTTGGGACATTATTCCCTTTATTACACGTGAAGTGCATATCAGTTGAATACAGATTGTGGGATTAAGCAAAGTGCTGTTTGACGCATAGGAGGCGTTTTAATTTTATTTTGGTGGATAGTTAGACCAATATCAATTTTATATCTTTATATTAGACAGGATTACTGGATTAGCGTCATTAATTTTATGAGGTACTCCATTCTTTTTTGAAGGTATATTCAATCATTTACACAAGGTTGTTTTGATTGAGTGGTATGTTTAGGAGCTGAGTTGCTAGGAACACAAGTTGAGGTCTGTCATACCTTGGTGCTGTTAAAATATGTAAATCACAACTGTACTGTAAAAATTGAATTGTATCTGACACGGGTGATATTATTGTTTTATTTATGTATTTGGAGTTTTCCTGTATATTACTGTGATATATTATACAAACAGTGCCTCTTTAACTATTGTTACTGTGTCCAATGCAGTTTTAGAGTTGGTGGACTGATCCCCAGTTTTTGGTTATGAAACTAACATTTTCTATGTGCTATATTTGATCATAGCTCTGATAAAGTCAGAGACGAATGTCCTATAGCAACAAAACACTTGTTGGCTTGTGTGGATGTCAAGAAATGTGGGATTACGGATTTCAAGGATTTCAAGAACTCCGTGGATCTGATTAACAGATTGAAATAAGAAAACAGGAACATTATTAGACTTTACTGCTAATTTTTATATATTAATTTGAGAGTGCTCGAGGACGTTTGTAAGTGTGGATTCTTGTACGTTCTTACAGGTAGTTAGGAGGCCTTCTTTCCTCCTAGAGCACCAGTCCTTATAAATTATTACTTTTTGTAATTTATTTGGGTTCTCAGAGGTGTGCGTGATCAATGCCTCACAGTTGACTGTTTCCGTTTACTCTAATATTATCTAAAAATGAAATGTTTCTTATTTTAATTTGACATATTATAACAGCCTTTTTTAAATTAAAAACGTATCTAACATTTATTTATATTAAAATATAATAAAATAATTATATTTGTCATTGTTAATAACGTTTAGCACCAAAAAAAAGATAATCTTTTACTTCATTAAAAAAAAAATATCATTCCATACATTTTAAATAAATAAATGCTAAATTTAAATTAAGTTATTAATGCAGTAACATTTTGTAAATATTTTATACAATTGAAATACATATTGCACGGGATTTAACATTGATAATTTACATTCAAATATTCTTTTCATTTTTTTCAATAGAAGTGTTCACTTTCCCTATATTTAACATATGGAGATATCTGCATCAGGTGTTTGAGACCACTACCCTCAAGTGAAAAGTTACTAATTGTAAATTTAAAATTTAACTTAAGTTTAACGTAACTAGGAAGTCGGGTGATCCGGGTCCGGTTGGAGAGACAGAGGTTCCCGCTTCCGGTTCAACCCCTGCTGCAATCTGTGAGGCGCGCACGCGGGCCACTGAGGGGGGGTCCGTCGGTCCCTGTTCGTGTGCTGCCGCCGCCGCGTGCAGGACCGGACCATGCACTCTGAGAGGCGCCCCTCGTCTGTTCGAGGAGCCCGTTTGTGACACGCGGGCCATTGAAGGGGCTCGTCCAAAGGCTCCGGCTGTGTACTGCGGCCGCCGCTTACTGGAGCGGTAGCGCGCTTCGAGAGGCACCATTGGCACGGCTGCCGGTTACAAGATTACTCAGCCCCCGCCCCATTCTCAAGCCCTGCATCGGAGGAGACGGCTCCAACGCTGGTGTGCGTGGGAGTGAGCTGGTGTGGTGCCCGGCGTCTGCAGCTCTCAGCCTTGAGCCGAGCCGTGCCAACACGCTGAGGCGACAAAGCTGTGATTGAAGTCTGGGCCGTGAAACCGTGGAGTCGTGCACGTAGGAGACGCCGACAAGTAGCTGTGGAGAGACGGAGAGGGAAATCGGCGCTGGAGTAAGAGGCCTGAAAGAGCAGGAGAAGGAAGGAGGAGGTGAAGGAGGAGATCACCGAACTCAAGCGCACTCAAGCACACAAGTGTGGGGGCAAGCCTGACCTTGACCTTTGGTTGAGGTAAAGGGGTAAAGAAGGTAAAAGGGGAGAGGGAGAAAGTGGGGGGTTGTCTCCCTCACTCCCCTGTCACTTGCCCACTTGACAGCCTCATAACTCCCTAAGTGCTCAACTGCCCAATACTCCTACCATCCCCTATTAACTCTTAGTGACTCCTATTGATGCCCAGGAGTCATTGAAGGCGCTATCCCCTCTCTGCTGGCCTCCAGTGCCTCCCATTGACTTTCTTGGTCTCGATTGATCCGCAAATGCACAAAAGGCACCATAGCTACTGTGCCTAGTGTTGGGCTGGATCCGGCTTGGCTGCAAAAAACTGGTGCTGCATTGAAAGCCCGTATTTGAAGTCTACTGCAAGGAGAGGATCAGGAGTATTGGGAGTGTTGGGAGGGTCGGAAGTTCGGGCAGCCTTTTCGCTCCTGCCCACCTCGTACCTGACTCTCCTCCCATTTCTGAGGCAACTGTAACTGCAACTGGGCTCTGGTGGTGCCTTGGTGGTACTTTGCTGGTACTGCCCCATCTTCCTCGACGTCGCTGATATTTGAGTCGTTGAAGCACGTAATCACGGACTGCAGCAGGAGGAGGGGCAGGCCCAGGAGGCTCCTTTCATTCAGAGTTCGTGCTCCCGCCTCGCGGGAAGCGCGTAATCACGGACTGCAGCAGGAGGAGGGGCAGGCCCAAGAGTCCCCTTTAATTCAGCGTTCGCGAGACGCGCGCGGGCGGCGCCTGGGCAAAGCCCGGGCCAATCCTTTGCCCATCATGGCCAGGAAGAGGCAGGGCTGAGGCCCCCCCTGACATCTCCTCCACGGTTGTGACTCTGGGAAGTGTAAGCATGTGGCCGCCAGGAGGTATTTTTCCCATTAGTCTCCCTGCTTCTTGGTGAGGATATTTTTATTCTTATTGTTGTAAGTTTATTTTAGATTATTTTTACCCGTTTTAGCTTATATGAATCTAACTATTAGTTAGAAGCACTTTGGAGCAATATAGGCTGAACTTCCTAGTATAAAGCAATTAGCCAATAATGGGCAAGAGGAAGCAATTAAGTGCAAAAGATACCACCACTCACAAAGATCATTCTTCAATATTAAAATTTATTTCAGGAGCAACGGGTGCTATTGACAAACAGATTAGTAATGTAGAGGAAAGGATTCTAACTCAGAAGTGTCTGTTGGGATCTTCTTTTAATCCTAATAACTCTCTTCTGTTAGATTTAACACCCCAAAAATTGACAAATCTGTCGGAAAGTGGGATTCAAACAAAAGGTTTAAACAGATGTATCCATCATCTAAATGAGTCTATCTCAGAGGCTGATGAGCATTCACCTTCACCTAAACGCACAAAGAAACCTAAGCTAGCTAAAAAAAGGCAGAGCCTCTAGTCAAGAGCCATCTGTTATAAACAGATATGGCAATTTTGGAATTCAAACCACGGAACAAGCTCAAACTAACTTTGAACACATACAACCTGACCAGAAGCCCAAACAAATTACAGCTAAAGCAAAAATCAACACCTTGGATACTATCAATGCTTTGGAACATCTAGTCAGGTCATCCTTTGAGCTAATTTAACCCAAGTGGAGGAAAATGTAGAGTCAATCCTTAATCTAATGAAGGCACAGTCTGCAGGTCCACCACTTGTAATCACCCAAAACTCTGGTGACATAGGCACAACCCGAAATTCAAACTCTATTAAAAAGTTCTACAATCCACCGGCTATCTCCCAGGCCACTGAACGACATGCAGATCCTTGTTTTTCTCCAACCAGCACCAGAAGTCTCCAACATTTAAAAGTAAACACAAATGGTTTGGAGTCACAGAATAGATCGAAACCTTCCCAGGATATTTCACCAACATTAAGAAACACACTAGACCTTCCTCCCGAGGTAACTCCTTACGTAGTAGTTCTGGCAAATGTCCCTACCTTACCTATGGATAAAAGGGAAACATGGACAGCTTTGAGGAATAAATCCCTGAATTGGATAGGGACTCGTATGGAACCTGGCATGACCAACTCACTTTTTGAAGATATTAAAATGGTCAGAAGGGCAAAATGGGTGGGTAGGAACCACAAAACATTAAGAGGTGACTGCGTGGTACTCTCTTTTAAAACCCCAAAATTGGTTCAAGATATTTTGAGTAATTTATGTCCGTGACAGATCACCGACAATGGCATTTTACCGCTCCCTTTAGTTTTTTTTATAATTCTAATTAATGAAAGGCATGACCAATCCAGTTTTAACTCTGTAAATCAACAAAGTAGATTTGAGAGAAATTACACGGTTCCCACTAAGAACAGATTTTACGCCCTCTCTTTGGAAGAAGTTGATTGACTGTCAATAGACCAGACTGTGGGCAGGATTAGCCCTGTACCGACGAGTCCTGTGCCTGACCTACTGAAGGGCGGTGATGGCCTGGTGGGGAGCATAGGAGACACAAGGAGGGAAATGGATAAATTACTGAGACAGGACGCTATTGATGAAACCCCAACAAGTGGAGCTCCGTCCAATTGGCTATATCTACATCAACTTCCATATTCCATATAGAGTCGGAGATTAATATCTCATCACCAACAAGGAAAGTAATACAACATGTATCAATGGGGCTGGGTAGAAACATGGCGGGAGATAATTTTTTATTCTGGAACGTGGTGGGTCTGCGCACTAATATCGAGAATGAGGAGTGGCTAGAATTTATTAGGCCTTTTTCTTGCATTTGTTTACAAGAGACTTGGTCCGTGGATCCTATTCATAAAAATGGTTTTAGGACATTCCATACCCCTGCAATTCCCAGTTCACGGGGCAGGGCCAAGGGTGGACTGTCCACATTTAATTCTAATAAGTTTAATTTAGCAAAGGATTTTAGCTTAATTTCTAACACGTTTTATCAATTGATAGTATGTGAATTAAAAAATAAAGCATATATGGTGATTATTAACTTTTATAACAATGCCCCCCAACAAAGATTTTTATCTATACTTAGGTTACTGCAGGAAGATTCGGATTGTGTATGTAATTATTCACACAAAGAGACCTTTATTGTGTGGGGGGGCGATTTCAATACTCACCTGTGCCCTCAAATAGATAAGAAACCTTGCACCTTTGGCACAGGTGGAATTGATGACTCATTCCATTTTACACATAACCACTATGGTAATCTGTTAAATGATGTCTTATTTAAATTCGACCTTTTTTTCTACAATTCTTTAAGTGGTAGTAATTCACAGCAAAACCTACTTTTAATGGCAGATGCACTAATACAATAATTGATTTTATATTAATTTCTATCAATTTTGCATTTTGCACTTTTGAGTATCAAATTCATGATATTGTGTTCAGCGACCACTATCCTCAAAGTTTAAGTTTTGCACTGCCTCAAGTTATTAATAAACAGAGGGGTCAAGCAGAGAAGGTAGTGAATATTGAATTGGGCGCAAGGAATGGTTACATTATTCGGTGGTCTCAGATTGAACCTATAGACTTTATGAAACAACTGCTGACTAAACACTCTAATGAGTTCGAAACTTGTCTTTCAGATAATTCCAGACCACAGGAGTGTGTTAAAGCATTCACCGTAATCACTACTGGAATAAAACAGTCTCTCACAGCAAGTACGGGGAAAATCTGATTACGGAAAGACAAAGGGTGGTTTGATAGTGAATGTACACAGGCCCATACGCGACTTAAAAGCACCTACATTGCGAAAACCCTAACAAACATGAAACTGCTTTCCTTAGGAAAGAGTATAAAAAGGCTATAAAAAACAGACAACAGAACTTAAAAAATGAGGCATGGCCTTCTCTTCATGAAGCAAGTCTTCAAAATGATAATGTCAAATTTTGGAGGATAAGGGAACTCCCCCCTCCTGTGTGATGGAACGCCACCAATAATCAAAATAGCCATCACGGAAGAGGAGTGGGTTGATTATTTTTCCACCATATACTCATCAGAAAACCGAGCCCCAGACTTAAATGCTCATAGGCTGGTCTCCTACCCTATTATGCCATCATTTAGTCTAAATGAGGTTATTGATGCCATTAATACTAGCAAGAGTGGGAAAGCACCAGGCCCAGATGGCGTCCCAATCGACATTTATAAGTCAAACATTTCATTATGGGGCCCATTACTGACACAGGTCTTACGAGCCTGTTGTGACACAGCCTTTATTTCAACCTGGGCCGAGTCCATTATTGTCCCGATATTTAAAAAAGGAGATCGACTAAATCCAGCTTGCTACCGACCAATCTCATTGCTCGATACTCTTGCAAAGATTTCTGGACGCATGGTACTAAATAGGCTGCAGGAATGGACGGAAGTTAATAACATCCTCTCAGATCTACAATATGGCTTCAGGGCTGGGATAGGGACGGTGGAACAGGCCCTGAATTTAGATATTATAATCGGCAAATATACCAAGGCCAAGCCAGGAGCCTTATACCTTGTATTGGTGGACCTGACTTCAGTATTCGACTGCATAATCCACAGTAAACTTTGGCCCATTTTATTGGATATGGGGGTAGATATCACAATAGTCCACTTCATCAGGAAACTATATTCTGAAGCCAGTGCTAGGGTGCGTTATGGGTCCCAGGGGGAATGTACCTCTGCCTTCCCCATAAAGCGGGGGTACGCCAAGGTTGTGTTTTAGCCCCCTTATTGTTTGCCTTATACATTAATAAATTAGAGGATGTTCTATCAACTGCTTACAGAGACCTTCCGCGAGTTGGTCCTCGAAAGATTCCAGCACTTATGTATGCGGATTATGCCGTTCTGATGGCGTGTACCCCAGTAGCCTTGCAGCGATTGTTAACAACTTTTGATAAGTATATGGAAGACTTAGGTCTTAGAATTAATCATTCTAAAACCTTCCTAATGACCTGTGGCACAAAATCTGTAAAAAAATTTCAAGTCACGCTATAAGGTGTTAAATTAGACGACACAGAAACTTTTTCCTACCTAGTAAGCATGTTTGACAAGAAAGGTACCTGGTCGCAAGCTATTAGGTCTAGGAATTTATTATTTAGGAAAACTATCATGTCTGTAAAGAATTTTTCTAAGAAGGTTGGTAGGGCTACCCCTAAAGATAAGACGGCAATTTATAACGCAAAATGTGTATCTGTCACATCGTATGGGGCAGGCCTTTGGGGACATAGTAAATGTAATGCCATACAGCTAGCCGAAAATGATTTTCTAAGGACCATCCTAAGTGTGCCAAAATCTACTTCAACTTTGGTGTGTCATACAGAAATGGGGGCAACATATGTTACAGATTTAATAAGTACGCAACCAATTTTACTTTGGCAGAAGGTCTGGACTTCTGACTCTGCTAGGCTGAATAGGGCTTTATTGAAGATGCTCAATTATTAAGTTATTCATTACAAATCCCATGGTTGAATGATATAAAGAACTTCCTTACCGACCTGGGCCACCCGGAGTTATTCTTTACTCCAGACAAGCTGGAATCATTTTCTAGGAAAGGTTTGAAAAATATCTGCCTTACCTACTTGTCTGACTCGAGGTGGGCCATTGAGTCACAGAAAGCTAGTGTAAGGAGGAATCTTCTGTTACAGCAAGTAGATGGCATGGAAACTTATCTAAAACGCATACTGAATTCAAGGCATCGATACGTCCTCACACGTTTAAGATTAGAGACTTTCCATTGCCTCATTAGTTTTCCACTCACCAATGACTGGACTCCAGCTCTAGAAAAATGTCCTTGTGATTTATTGTCCGATCAAAGTACAATGCATATAGTTTTTTTTTGTACATTTTTTTCTGAATTAAGGAAAGCGTTTGTGATTCCACTTTTAAACTCTATGCACTTTAAACAATGTCGCTTAGCTTTTCTTTATCTGCAGTCTCTTCCATCAATTATGATCTGCAATGGACTAGCTCTATACCTATGTGCTGTAATCAAGGCTAGATCAAACTACTAGGTAAATTAGGGAGGCTCTTGATCAAGTTATTCTTCCTAGTCGGGTTTAATAGATCTTGCTTCTAATTATACAGTTTTATTGATCTCATATGGTTGTATAGAATTATATATGAATTTGGCCCTCCGTAGTAAATTTTATCACATGGTATTAATTGTTCTATGTTATGATCTATTTCTATTTATTTATTTTATGCGTCTTCTGATTGGTGTTCTCTGTATGTTTTACCTGCTTTTATGATTGTGAGACACACAACCGAATAAAGAATTTGATGATGATGATGATGATGAGTCGGTCGCGTACCTGAGCCACTTCATAGCAAGAGGGTGGCCAAGAACAGTTCCAACAGAATGACGTCTAAATGCACAAGAAGGAGTAGGTCCTTCCTTAACCGGGCATGTAAAAAAACTAAATCAAACCCCCTGAGTAACAAAGGAATACAACAACTAAATATAAAAAGTCTGAATTCTATTCTGCCATTTCTTTCGAAGGATCCTAGTGAGAAAATAATGAGTAGGGCAGAAAACACCTCGGGTGTCACTAATAAATCTTCCCTAGGCCCCTCTCAGAACAATGATCTGAATGCTTTGATAGGTGAAGGCACCATTGCAAAGGAGAGGTCTGCAGGGGTTTTGACAGGGGGGATAAGTCAGGTTAGAGCCACATATTTTACTCTCCCTGTTATAGACCTGGACGAGGTGCCTAGCTGCAGATTAGCACCCTCAACTATTCCAGCAACACCTGCAGAAGCCCAATCTAACATAGTCTCCCCCATGTTAAATCTCTTCAGTAGTACTCCCTCAGATAATTTTCTGTCTGATTTAACTCAATCTGATACACCAGATCTTGGTTGCCCCCCTGCACAACATGCAGTTTTCTCAGATTCCATCAGATGTCTTGAGAGAATTTTATCATCCACCCTGGAACCTTTGGAGAAAACCGTAAAAAAATTCAGATCATTCTCAAGACATCTTGGTCTCTATTTTAAAAGTCTTACTAGTAAACCAAAATATGAGCCAGTCCCCGACAGAATGAATCATGACTTCTAAAAGAGAAGCATCGAAGAGCTTGGCCCTTAATTTTAATGGTAATAGCCTGCAGTCCCCAAGTAGTGAGGATTTGAAGACTAAAGGTGATAAACCCTCCCTTCTTGATAGAGGAACTCAAGCGGGGAAATCTCAGGTTGACAAAAGAAAAATTAATATAGTGGTCCATCCCTCAGAAGAAAATGAGATATACTCTCTGGACAATCTGTTTACTAATTCATTCTCAATGTTTAATACAACTACATTGGCTCATATCGCCCAGTCTAAGGAATCAGACCCTATTCACAGTGTTCCATCATATCCTATCTATCTTCCTAAAGATCCCCCACCTAGAAAGCAGGTGGATCTAGTAGAGCAAAATAAACAAACTGAAATCGATTTAGGGCAGGCCAGTAGAACAACCAAAATAAGAGGGAAAAAGTCTGGAAAGAAAAGAAACCGGAGAATCATAAAAAAAAAAGAACAGAAGGTTAAGTTCGAAGAGAGAGAACAGGTGGAAAATATGGACACTGTGAAACAGGCCTCCCTTCCGAAGATTTCTCAGAAGAATTCTGAGGGTGCGTCTGCAGTTAGATATGCACAAGCCCTGGTTCAGACGGATGACTCAGTCATTCCAGTGACCCCACATGCAAGATCTGACTCTACCATCATGCTTCTGCCTAATCTGTCCCACTGCGTGGCAAAGGGGCCTCATCCGGGACCCAGTTTTCAGAATGTGGGAGGAAAACTCAGAGGGGATAAAGCCCCTGATGGGCAGACCGACTTGCCTGATTATCTGGAATTCCTGGCCATATTTGACCCAAATGTATGCCTAAATTGATCATTTTTGTTGTCATGTTTCTTGGAAATAGATGAGCTCAATTTAATTGAAAGTACTGATATTGTGAGGGTCTTTCCTGATCACAGTAAAGGTAGAAGTCAGGGAAAGGTTTGTTTTTTTCCCAAAACTACTGTGAAATTAATATTGGCTAATTGTGCCCAGTTACAACGCAGGGGAATAGATGTGATCCCTGTGAGGGAGAAGTCCTTGCTTCTGGGTGGGCCACCCAAAACCAAAACCTACGGATCAGATTCTATAAATTACAGTTATGAATTGGGGGAGAAAACCCTCTTTTACCTTAGGTGAAAGTGTCCAAGTTTCCTTACACCAGGGTATAACAGTAGTTAATGTGGTAGAAGGGCCCAAACCACAGGGTAAAGGTGATACTCAAGAAAACTGGAATTGGCTTCCGTGGGTACTGAATAGACCTAAGCCGAGGGAAATGCTGATTCAGCCCTGTTACTAGCTCTGGTCCTACCCTGGCCTCCTGGAATATTGCAGGACTAGGGAAGGATCAGTGTAAATTACAAGTCTTGTGTTCCATGATGTTTGACTTGATTTGTATTCAAGAAACTTGGTGTCTAAACAAGTTCATCTCTCCGGGCTACACGGTTTTAAGCAAAAAAGCACTCCCTTAAAAAAAAGGGCATGCTAAAAGGGGTATCACCGTTCTTTTAAGTAACAGATATGACTGGGAATATGTCTGTCTCCCCGTTTCTACAAACTCATGCCAAATAGTACAAGTACAATTTAGAGGGGAAAGGGTGACAAAATGCCCCTAACCATTGTAAATGTGTATATCCCCCCTGAAAAAGAATGGGATGCTAAACTCCAACAACTCTTTGTACAAATTGGCGCTATAAGAAACCCCGTCAACTTATTGGTTATGGGGGACCTAAATTACAAGGTGTGTAACACTACACTTTACTCCTTTAGTAACCTGGACAGAAAAAAAATCGCTTAATATCCCTGCTATCAAGTTCCCTCCTAGAATTAGGACAGATAAAAGAGGCATATCCTTGCTGAAAGGCTATAGGGCTTGCTGCTGTATCATCCTTAACGGGCGCTACAGTATGGACTCACCCGCAGCCCACACCCATAAATCATTTAAGAAGAACTCCATAATAGACTACATCTGTGCTTCGTATAATCTGGCTCAAAAAGTTGGGGACATGGGGGTATTAGACACCCCATGTAGTGACCACAAAATCCTAGTCTCTTTCTATGCATGAAGCTAGTGGCAATAGATTAGTGGTCTACAAAAGGCATAAACATAAGTACTAATGGAAAAAATCAGAGAATGTCTTGGTCAATAGGCAAAATGCTATTGATAAAGCCACTGTTGGAGAACATCACGGGTAATCTGGAGGTGTGGGGGAAAGAGGAGGACCAGAATTGGGTGGCACTGAGGGAGGTGGCCGTAAAGAGAAACCCCAGACTATTCTGGGCTATTATATCAGAGGGGTGCGGTAATCGTAAATCCTTAGCGGCCGCCCCAATAGCAGAGGAAGTCTGGCAATTGTATATTCAAGAACTGTATGCTGAAAATCAGGGTGCTAACACAGGGAGAAAGGTGGGAGTTCTAAATAGAGGTGGATAAAGGGGTAATACATGGGCACCAACAGTGACAGAACTAGAAGGGATCATAACATCAATGCGTTCTTCAGGTGCCATGGGCCCTGACGAGATGCCAATGACCCTAATTAAAAGGGAGCCTTTGCTTTGGGCAAAATTTCTCCAACCAGTTATTGGCCTCTGTTATGCCCACGGTATTATCCCGGAATCATGGACGGGTAGTATAATAATTCCTATACACAAAAAGGGGGATAGATCAATCCCGTCAAATTACAGACAAATTGCCTTACTAGATGCTACTGGAAAGATATTTGCAAAAAGTATCCTCCTACAACTGACTGACTGGGTGGAGGAAAATGGTATCTTACCAGTGGAACAGGCAGGCTTTAGAAAAGCCCATAACACCTTAGACAATATCTTGATCATGCAAACCATAATTGATAAGTATGTCCAGACTAGGGGAGGTAAAGTGTATGCAGCATTTATCGACTATTCCACAGCATTTGACAGAGTGGATATGGGGTATACTGTGGAAAAACATCAAGGTCTGGGGTTTCCACCTGGCCTTCTGCAATTGGTAATTGCCCTACACTCATCTACCTGGTGTAAAATCCTAATGGCTGGAGAACAGGGGTTATTTTCTAAGGTATTGACAAAAAATGGCTTAAAACAAGGCTGCTTACTTTGCTCCATTGCTTTTCTCCCTTTATATTCATGATCTACCCATAAGTCTCAGGAACTCCTCCAGCAATGCCCCTGCGGTGGGGGGCTGGCCTATCGAAGTGTACAACCTTGCCCCAAAAGGTCTAAACCATCGCATGGCCGCATTGAAAACCTATCCAGAGAAGCACTCCCTGAAAATTAATACAACTAAGTCACAGGTGGTCTGCTTCTCTGGGAAGATCCTTTAAAGAAAAGTTGTGTCCCCCTGAGTAATAGGTCAACATAAGCTGGCTCAGCAAGTATCATACCAGTTTTTAGGCAAGATTATTTTCAGCCTCAATAAAAGATTCTGATCATATACGACATAATACCAATAAGGCCCTTTCACTAGCCCAAGGCCTGTCGGCCTTTTATAAGGCAAATGATAAGCGCCATTTTTCCCACTTACTATCAACCTATCAGGTTAAGATTCCAGCGACTCTTCTATATGCAGCAGAGTGTAATGGCATATCCAAATGGAGCTTTTTGGACAAGACGGAATCCCGCATCCTGAGATGCATGGTCTCTGGTAGCCATGCAGTCTCTGGGGCTGCATTACGCCTTGAATTTGGTATTAAAAACATCTTTGTGCAAGGCCTTGTGGCAGTAATAAGAAGGGCACACAACCTCATGCATAGTGAGAATTGTACACTTAGAAACCTGGCCTATGGTGAGATCTTCAATAATTTGAGGGAAAATCTGTTTTCTTTAGAAATTACATCAAAGCTATTCAACTCCTAGAGCTAGACCTGGGGCTTTGCCCTTCAAGTCCTTATGCATCATTAAAAAAAAATCTGAAGGAAGCATCTTGGTCCAAGGGTTTTTTGATGGATATGGAGGTGTTTCGTAAAAGAAGAGGTCTAGAGAAGTTAACTACCTCGGTAACTATGAAAAGGGTGCAACCCTATCTGACTTGGAATTTAAACCATGGGGTGAGGCGACTGTGTATCCTGCTTAGACTAAGTAGATTGCCATTGAAAGATCTCACCTCACGGTGGGATGGCTCTACTAGTGTTTGTGATCTGTGTCAAGGAGGGGTACAATTTCTTACTCATGTCCTATTTGTCTGTCCGGCTCTCGCCGCTCCAAGTAAATTGTGGTTGAACCCCCTTTTCTTACAGCTTAATATTAGATCTCCCAGAGAAGCGCTAGATTTATGTTATACCCCCCATAATGAAAGATTTTGTTGCAGGATTTTTAAGTTTTTCCAATCATTTTTGCAGATATTCTGAATTATGGATATTAAATAAGGAACTATTGTTGTATGTATTTATCTATTTTGCCCTTTTATGAAATGAGTATTATTTTTTTATGGAATTTTGTTTCTTCCTTTTAATGATCTTGTATCTGTATTCATGTGGACCTCTCAGGAGTTCCATAACATGATAATAAATTTAATTGAATTGAATTTAACGTAACTTTTAAAAAAAACAATATTACATCTATTGAAATATATTCAATTAAATCAGTACAATTAAAAAAAAATATTTTAAAAATCCCACCTAAAATATTTTTGTATTTTATCATAAGTATTAAAAAGTACAAAATATAGAATTGATTTAAATTATGTTTTTGCTTTGGAAATTAATGTTATATTTATTTCTAAATTAAAAAATATTATTGAAGTGTTTTATCAAAAAATTATATTTATTTAAAAAAATAAGATTTAATTATGTACTTGGGATTCTATTTGAAGTCACTGTCTCCATTACTTTCTAAGTGTGAGTGTAGGGCTTAATACGTTTCTTTTTTTTTGGGGCTGTGGTAACGTTGCACTCCTAAATTTGGCTCCACTTCCCCGTCTATCAGAGGGTGGAGACAGGTAAGTTTACACCTTTGAGTAATTTTACTCTTGTAAATGGTGCATTACCTAAATTAGTAAAGTTACTTAAAAGAGTGAGAGTAAATTTACATATGTAGATTTACTCATGTTTAAATTTACCTATGTGCAGAGGCCCCGTTGTGTCTCCCCATATCTCCACTGCCTGTCTACCACCTCTCACACTTGTCCTTATCTTTCTTTTCCCTTCTTTCTGCACCTCTCTCCAGTGCACCATCGTTACCCTCTTCATCTCACTCTCCTCTCAACCACCACAAAGCCATCCTGATGCTCTGTATCTCACCCTCTTCTCTCTCTATCCACCTCACCTACCTCCTGGCTCCATGCCATTAATCTTCTCTCAGGATGGCTCACTGTGCCACAGGACCAGTCACTGCTCGTTGGTGTTAAAGGGGGCGGGGCTATGCATGCGGGTGGGGAAAGCAGCAGGGGTGGCGAGGGAAATGAATAAAAAACAAAAAATAACAATAAACTAATCTGAACGCCGTGTTCTGCCGCCGCTCCTCCGTCTCCTCAGCATGCTGCAGGCACAGGCTCCAAGCCTGCCCAGCAGCCAATCCTGAAGCTGCTCAGAGCAGCATCAGGTTTGCCTGGGAGGCTCCATCCAGGAGCACCTGTGCAGACTCCCTCCAGCCCAGCAGCACAGTTACTGGGCTGGAGAGATTCCTGTGTGCATGTGTGTTTGGCCGGCCTGAGACGGCTGACCAAACACATATTCGCTCTGACGGGGGAATGCTGAACACTCTTATTCACACTCATCACCCCGGTGGCCACACCCCTTTACAAGGAAATGATAATAAACACTGTTCATTATCGCTTCCTTGTAAAGGTTTTACAGCTGCCACTGCTGGTGGGGGGGTGATGCTCCTCTGCCCTAATAGAGGAGCCACCCCTGCACAGGACTCAAGTTATACCTTACTGACAAATCATACATAGATGGATTGTGATCGGGTTGCTTGTGTTGGCATCTGGAGGGGGCCCAGCCAGGTAGTATGGGCTGCTGGACTGTTCCTCTTGGAGCAAGACTAGGGTTGATTTGCGCAAAGCTAGTCTCTGTCTTGAGTGATATAGTGGGTCAACTACGATGACACTGGAATATGTCCCCAAGTGGCTTCAAGTGCCTGACACTATTTGCAAGCATGCCACCCATCACCTTTGTATTTCACGTAGAACATCTATTTGCCTGGCATGTTCTGGAATCAATGGACAAAAAAGTGGGCTCTCAATAGAGGATTAAATTAACAAAGGGTGACCTGACTGTTTTTTTCTGTTAGATCTATTAAAGCAGACCCTGCCTTCATTCCAACCTGCTGCATATCACGGTTGTCCAAGCCTACATCCTCTCTGTACACCATTATGGCAATGTCTAGTACCTTTGTCTTCCACTATTAGGATACTCCGGCAGCTCCAGAATGAAATAGTGGGAATGATGTTTAATCTATGGAAAGTAAACAATATTTCAGCACTGCAACAGTCTCTTCACTGGGGTTCAATAAAACAGAAAATTCACTGCAAATTTTGCAGATTGGACTTACTACAAGACTGGGCCTTACCTTTTGATCTGTCTTCTACAGTCTTTTGTTTCTGTTGGGTATTGGAGCTCAGGCATGCTATGCCTTCACTCTACTGCAGTCAGTTCAGAAAGAGAGTGGAAAACAATAAAACTTTTTAATCAGTTTTCTTTCAGGGGTTTCAATTTTGGAACCTGGTTACAGGCAAGTGTCAAGAAGGGTGAGAAAAGAAACCATGCACATTAAATTTACGCTTTTGCAAATAAAAGGTATCACTATATTTATGGAGATTGCATCATAATGCACTATGAACTCCGTTTTCAACAGAAATGTTTCCGACTTCCATCTCATCCATCCTCTTACCATCCACAAACACACACTTTCCACTTTAGCTTTCCACTTTTGTTCAGTTAAAGTAGGATTTTTTGTGCCCCTTTACTTTTAATGAAACGATGTGCCTGGCCAGCATCCCCAGACACAAAGAGGCATATGTTTACTTGTTTTGCGCTGAATTTGCATCATTTCTTTTTTACCCAAATTCGGTGTAAAACTAACTCCATATTTATACTGTGGCACTAGACCCGTTAAGCGCCAAAGTTATGGAGTTAAAGTCATTTTTTGGACATGGAAACATACTTTGCGTCAATGTGATGCAAGATAGCCGTTCCCGTGCAAAAAATGACTCTATTGCCATAGTGCCATATATATCCCCCATACTAAAACCATGCACGGGAAGGAGGGGTCAAATAATGGTGCAAAGCGTGCTTTGCACCATTATTTAACGCCTGGGTCAGGGCAGGCGTTAGGGGACCTGTAGGCTTATTTCCATGGTGCAACACCATGGAATAAGCTCACAGATGCTCTCCCCAGGCCCCAGGGACACCCCCACCCACACCAAAGGGACAGCAGAGAACGGGTGACCCCATCCCAGGTAGGTATAGTAAGTACAGGTAAGTATTTTATTTTAAGTGCAATTGGGGGCTCTGGAATGGGACCCCCTACATGGCACTGGGTGCACTGGCCATGCCCAGAGGACCCTGGTCTCCTGTGCTGGTCATTGGGGTGGTGGTCATGACCTGTCTTTTCTAAGACAGGAGTCATGTGGTATGGATGGTTTTGCGTCAGAAAATGACACTAGGCTGGTTAGAGTCTTTTTTTTTTTACTCTAACCATCCTAGCGGTTTGTTAGAATGACTTCAAACAAAAAAACACAAATAGCTCTTCATTTTAAATAAGCATTGTACATTGCACAGTGACTAGTATTTTTACATGTCCCACAGCTCTAAGATGATATTTATCAAAAAAATGGGAGAGGGTCCAGTTGCGGCGGTGGGGGGTGGGATCATTAGAATATATACAAAAAATAGTACCCCTCACACCATAGATTAATTACATTTTTATGAAGGCTATGAATGCTAAGTAAGTATGGCCATTGGGAAAGCGGCCCTCACAGGGATAGTGGCCTGCTGGGGACAGCAGACCACCATGTCTGTGACCGCTTTTAAGTAAAGCAGTTTTCTTTTTTTTTGGAAATGCAGCCCGTTTTCCTTAAAAGAAAATGGGATGCATTTCAAAAACAAAAATCAAATGTTTTCTTTTCATTTTTTCAGAGCAGGCAGTGGTCCGTGGAACCACTTCCTGCTCTGAATAAATATTTTTGCTTCCATTTACAAAGCTGAAAGGGTCCCATGGGAAACCCTTCCTGTTTGCGAATAGGTTAGCACCAATTTGAAATCAGTGCTAACTGCGATTGTTTTGTGACCTCATTCACGGTCACAACACAATCATACATCGCACTGCAACCGCAATTAGGAAGGGAACACCCCTTCCCAATTGTAACTCGCAAACCTATTTTGCAATTTGGTAAATAGATTACCATATTGCAAATTGTGTTTGTACATACCAAAATGCTTTTTTCTTGTCACAAACGACCCGATTCTGCAAATCGGGCCATTTGCAACAAGAAAAAAGGTACATACATCTGGCCCTTAATGAGATAGGTCCCTTGCGACCCATCTGGGAATCGACTCATGCTGGTAGAGGCCTCTTGCAGTGTGGAGCATGTTTGAAATGTTTTTGAGGGGTTTCTTATCATTCTGGTCCTGGAAAGGTGGGCTATTCCCAGTAAGCATGATGTGGCCTTGCACAGAATATTATACATAACATTTGTCAAGAGTCTCAATAACAAGGTCTCAGTTAGGATACAAAACTCACAAAGGGGAAAAAAGCCGTCCTTGGCAATGTTGTAGCTCTTAGTTGAAGGTGAGAATGTATACAAAAGTCACTGTCAAGGCACCAAGCTCAAATCTGGAGGGAGAAAACAGCCAGACAGTAATTCCAGGTGATGAATCCAGAAGATCAGACTTATAGAAGACAAAGGCCCTCATTATAACATTGGCGGTAAATACCTCCTACTGCCATGGCGACAGCCTGCCAAAAGACCGTCGCCGTGGCTACCAGCCATCCGCCAAATTATGACCATAGCCGGAATTCTGCCAGAAGGATGGCAGAATTCCGGCTGCGGCCATGGCGGTGGGTGGCAGTAAGCCATGCCAGTAGAACACTGCAGACCGTATCATGACCTATAATACGGCCTTGCGGTGTTCTGCTGGCGAACGCTGCTGTTGGCAGCAGCGCCCCGTTGCGTGTCCTGCCGGAGGATCCCCTGAAATCAGGTAAGTCCGGTGCTCCAACAGGGGAGGGGGGTGGGGGGTGTTGTGTGTGTGTGAAAGTTTGTGTGCGTGTGAATGTGAGTGTGTGTTGCGTGTTGTATGTGTGTGCATGTATAGATGTGTGAGTGAGTGTATGTTGTGTTGTGTGAATGCATGTTTGCTTGTATGTATGTCAGTGTGTGTGGATGTGTGTGTGAATGGATGTATGCATGCGTGGGTGAATGTGGGTATGAGTGTGTACAATGGTGAGTGAAGGTGTGTGTATGCTGGGGGGGTGGGTCTGAAGTGGGAGGGAGGTCGAGGGGAAACCAGGGGAGGGCAATGGGGGCGAGGAAGACCTGTCACTGATAGTGTATACTGCCATGGTTTAAGTGGCGGTAAGGAAGCTGCGAAAACCATGGCGGTAGGCGGGGTCATAATCCCGTGGGCGAGCTAGTGAGGGCCGCCTGGCTGGAGACTTAAGTCTCCAGCCTGGCGGCTGTTCCTGCCATGGAGGACAGAGTGGTACATTGGCGGTTTGGCTCCAAACCGCCAATGTCATATTATGGGGTAAAGTACCGCCAGCCTGTTGGCAGTACTTTTCTCCATTCTACCGCCATCTGCCGGGGTTGAAATGAGGGCCAAAATCTGGGTCAAAAAAAGCAGCAAGGGGACAAAAGAATTCAACAGAAAGTAATGAATCCAATGTACAGTGATTCATCTCTGCTTGAGATTGCCACCATTATATAAGATACCAACAGGAAGTGAAATCACAGAAAATACTGTACTTCATGTTAGATTAGGAACTTAGAATAACATCCGTTGCATAGACCACAATTTCAGGAAGGGTTACTCATAAAGGTTGTCTGTGACCTTTTTCAGAAAGTCATGGTATTCACTGGAAAACAGAAAACAAGCCCTAGTCTGACATTTTTCTTTTTGCACTGGATTCCTCTGTACCATGCCTACCTTTTAAGACTGGTATCCAGACAGCTCAGGGAACACCCCTCAAGTTGACTGCAAGCCCAGAGACAACAGAGCTATTCAGGAGGCGCAAATGCTTAGCCATGCAGTGAGTGCAGTCTTGTGAAACATGCTGACCAGGAGCACTTCTTCCACCATTAAGTTTAGTGTTTGATAAGTTTTTGACATTTCTATAGGCAGAGATGTAACAAAATTAGAGAAAGCAACATGTGAGATATTAGTGCACCAGCAGCAATTACCACAGAATCTATTTGGAATTCCTCCTTGTAAGAATGGGTGGAGATTAACTTAGGGATATCATGTCATTGGTGAAACTAGGGCTTATTATGTCAACATTGAGAATTCAGCATTTACATTTTGATGTTAAAGATCTCATGGATCCTGAAACAAGAAGTACCTGTTCTACCTTGTGCTAGAATGTCATATTAATTGACTACCTTAGTGCAGTCAGCAATCTCACCATCTAATATGCGATACCTTCCCTTCTCCTTTGCTTACTTGCCTGCTTTGGAAAGCAAAGAGCTGTAAACTAGGTCTGAGTTTCACTTCAGGGATGACCTAGCTGAGTACAAAGAGCCTTCTTGAACTGCAACTGCTGACTGTATCCTCTGGTAAAGAGAAAATGTACGTAAAAGCCACAATGAGAAAACCATTTTAAAGTAGATGTACAGCAAACTAGTGACTTTTCCAACATCATCCATCAAAAGAAATGTTTTAGTGGAGGTTTATTTCTGATCTTCTCTCTGTTGAACTGAATAGTGAATCTCACTTTATGTACTCTTTAGCAACATCCAAAAGCTACCATGCATGGTGAGACTGCAGTCACAAGTAATCCTTGTAAGTGGATCCCACAATGGAGAAAGGTGCACACGTGGGAAAATGTCCACTAATATGGTTTAAATGCGGCAAGCTAAAGACTGCTAGGGGTATGGAGGCACAAGGTCGGAATGCAGCTTCCGTTTCTAAGTAGGCCCAACACACTAGTTCTTTATGATCATTCTAACTTTAAGTCAGTTCCATATTTGGCAAGGTCCTTCTGAAAAGTCTGATGAATAAACCTAGTCCATCACTTTCTCTCATATATTTGTAATGAGTTCCATACTGGTCTTTTTAATGGTAGTCCGAGGAGGAAGTGCTAACCCCATTTTCCCTTCTTTCCTATTATCTTTTGTTTTTCAAGTGTTGTGAAGTCATTAGCTAACAGTTTTCTGTTTTCAACGTTACCTGCATATTTTATTCCTTTATTTCTATGAATGCATTGATGCTTTTTTATTGTATCTCAAAAGATGCTTGAGAACAATTTTGACTGCATTCCGAGCTGTCAGGGAATGTCAAGGAAATACTTTGGTTTGCCTTTGGATGTCTCCTTGATCTGGTTGTTCTAGGAAGTTATACTTGGCATCTATAAAGCTGAATCACCTTCCCAGTCAGCCTGTAAAGGGGATTTTTTAAAGCACCAAACAAGATTATCATTCTGAGTGATGTGGAGAACTCAGAATTTAGTAAATTATGATAATGGAATCAGTATACCACTTCTTTTACTTATAAAGAGATGAAGAATTTATCTAATTTATTCTAAAGGACAGCACATAGTAGAGAGCATGCAGAACAATGTTCAGGAAAAAGGCATAACGTCTTACATGTTCTAAGGGAACTCTGCTTCTTCATTTATCAGGCATGTAGATATTATCCATACTTAGCTTCCACAGTGATCTATCACTAGTCTTGGATCACATTTCAACATTAATGTGGCTATCTATGAAATATATGAGCAGAAATAAGACGATTTGAGAATTAAAGTTTAAATGTTACACATGACCTAATAAGTTTGGTCATGAAGAGTTCATGAAGGTCAAGTCACACTCAATGAGCGATGTTGGAGACAATGGGGAATATTGGTAGAAGCAGATGCTGGAAAAATAACCTTAAGAAACTATCTGGTCCCGAAGAATTAGAATGGCATTAAATGGTTGCCTAGTACTTACAAGCAAAAATATTTCACCAGTACAAAGAAACAAGAAGAATCAAAAGCTTGAACTGTAGTTCGTGAATCAAATCTGCAAATTACTCCAAGAATAGGTCAAAATCTACAAGGGCCTATCTTCACCAAGGACTGAAGTAAGACAATGGGCAGATAACTTCTCTTTGTACACTTGAGGTTGACACTGACAGCTGGGCAGGCTACTTGTCTTTCCACCAGACCATTTCACTAGCAAGCTAACCTCCTATGCATGGGTATCGGTAAATGATGTGGCTACTCATGTCATGAATTTGAGACCATCAAGAATCGTCAAAGCCACTAAGCTCGCCTGACTGGTGAATGAAGCATACAAGGCATGGCTGGGTCTGTGAGCTAATGTATATTCAGTATTTATTTGTTCTCTACTTTCACTTATATACACAAGCTAAAAGGTAAACACATAGGGCAGAAGTTCCATTTTGTCATCTCTGAAGCAAATAAGCATAAGGGTTGCTGGGTTGCTTGTGCTCTGGTTCACGGAAGATCTGCATACCATTGTTCAGTAAGGGCCTTAAGCACTATGATGGAGATGCAAAATAGCCAGTGACTTTTGTACATAACTGCTTTGCAACTCTTCAATTGTGCACTGCGATTCATGCACTAATCAGGCACATCAAAAAATGCCAATTTGCGGATAGCCATAAAAAAAGCCTTTATGAATAATATTTATGAAGGAGTCTTTTTGCAGCACTCAGAAGTTGGCTGTACATTTGTGGAAATTTGACATTTTTGGAAAACATGGGAAACAGCCCCTTTCCTAGAGCAAGAGACTGCTTTACTAAAATGGATGCAGTGGCTGTCGAGGAATATATATATATATATATATATATATATATATATATATATATATATCCACATGTATGTACCGATAGATGTGATACTTTAGTCCAATTCTCTCCGCCATTATCTGCGTCCTAGTAAGCTATTTATTATTTTCTCTTACCAAGATGCTTGCTCCTTTCATTCACAGAATGGTACCACTCACCACTCATCCACAATACTATTTTAGCACTGCCCCAAGACTTCCCTGCTGACCTCTCTGACACCTATGCCAGCTGTGCAAACAAACCTCTCCAAGCCACGACAAGTTCAGCTTGGTCTCACACTTCCGACAGTCAGCAACCCACCCCCCTTTTTTTACAGATCCACCTGTTGCATGTTCACTTGTTTCTCCTCACACTGCATTATGTGTAATTTTATTCTGTGGTCTTGAAGTTTTGTACATGGAGCATTACTTTTTGTATATGCTTGCCCATGTTTGGACTGTGTCCCCTTTTGGGATTTTGCTTTGACAGCACTTTCAAGCATATATATCTGCCTGACTTAAATGTCTCAGGGCAGAAGAGGCTAGCTTGAAAGACATAACACTGGGATGTGCGTCTGCCTTCTGCCTTGACCTGCCAATAAACTTTGGTACCTCAACAAACATTTCATCTGTTCCGGGGCCTTGCCTGGTGTTTGTGTTTTCTTTGCGTCACTCTAAGGAGGGTTGGAAAAGTAGCTTTCCTAACAGTGGCTCTCTTGACAACTGAATAACCCCACAGATGCCAAACTCAGACGTTCATAAGGTGAAAGCTGCCACACACAGACAACTTTCAACTTTCAAATAGGGTACCAGCAGTTACTATCCGATCCATATTTTTTAACTGCAATTGCTACATTCCATTGTGATTCATTAGAAGACACCTTGACATTTACTGATCGCAAAGAGTTTTTTTTTTGTGAATCACAGACTTCAACTGTAGACTCTACGTATTTGCGGTTTTTGCTCCTGAAGCTAGGCTCCTGGTAATGATGTGAACTACAAACAATAAACAAACAGAAATGTTAGGGATACTGAATAAAGCTAAGAACTATATAAATATTAAATGCAGGAGTTGCTGACTTTTAACTCCTTTTCCCCAAAGGCAGTAAAAAAGTAGTCTGGGAGCTGATATATTTTGGCATTGATTTGTTCTCTGCAAACACTTACATAAACAAGCTAAAAAGTAAACACATAGGGCTTATTTGATGCAGAGCAGAGAAAATGTAACATTGTGTTCCTGTGTTACAGAAGCAGGACTGTTTCAAGCACTTCATAAAATAAGACCCATCAGACCATTAATGTGAACTAAAGATTATGAGCAGACTGTTCAAAAATTAGACTGGCAGGTAAGATTTTCCTATTTCAGAAATTGAAACTGTTATTGCAATGAATGGTATTATTTTTTGGTTGGATCGAATAGATAAGGACATAGCACTGGAATCTTATGGTATATGTGAAGTTCCTGTCTTTTCTTCCCTACAAAATTTAGTTCAGAGATCTTCAAAGAAAAAATATGTTAGTCTTGAATTCAACTGAGCATTAATTGTATAACTGTCATACCGATTCCTGATAGGATGGCAGCCAAGTGTATTCAATCTACACCAATTTCTTTGAATAGTATAGACATTAACATATTCATGAGTCGAGTATTATCCAGGATGAGCAAATTCATGCTTCAAACATGTTTTGTTCTAGACTGGTTTTCATCCAATCAGCAAGAATACGTTTTGCTATAATGAACAGCAACAGGAATGGGGCATTGGGATACATTTGGCCAACATAACAAATATCAATTTGAAACAATTTATGAATACTATGAAGATATGAAATACATAACTTATTTAGTCCTAGGTGAAATTTTTTTTTCTCCAGAGTAAAGGAAGTAATTTGGGGTATTTCATGTTACTTTTATGACATGACAATACCAAAAATGACACGTTATTCCCACTCTTGCAATTCAGATTAATTTGGAGCAAAATGGCTGCCACAAACAAACAGGAAGAGGACACGAGCGGCTGCTGGCTGCTGCTTTTCATGTTCTGTTTCATTTATAGTTATTTTCTTAGCACAAAATTAGTCCTTTAGTCCATTTTGGACACAAGGGTGCATTTTGTGCTATGAAAATAGACCTAAATACTGGGTTACAGTCCTTGAGTAATTCTGTGTAATTTTGCTATAATTTGCATAATTACTCTACAGCAAATTACATGAGTTATGCCCACCCCTAAACATAATGCTGGAAAGAGTAACTTCACAACTCTCACGTCTGATGGATGGGTTTCAGCCACAACTATGTGGAAATTAAGCCTGACAAATGAATAGAGAAAACAACTGGGACCTGCTATGGTAACAAATTCAGAAGAAGTTAAATTGACCACAATAGTAAAGATCATACTATATCATAACTGTTGTTATATTCAAAATTACATAAGATTTACAGAATGATTCTTTTTACATTGAATGAATGGTCTAGGTCAAAGTCTTGAAGAGCATTATCAATTTGTTAGATATATAAAAAAGTACTTGCTTGGAAAAACTGAAAAATTGACCTAACACAGGCACACAAATATGTTCACATGTATTGGCGTACAAATACAAACAGAAACAAAACACACACAGAAGGTTTGAGATTTCCAGACATAAACGTATACCTCTGGAAAGAACAAATAACACAATCTCCTATTTGCTTCCCAAATCAAATCACAGCCCATTTTGGCAGAGGATAACTGGTACCTTTACTGGTTAAGGAAGCATCTCAGTATGATCATTTTTCCCAGGAAATATGGTTAGCAAGAAGTAAAAGAATGACTTAAAGAGATTCTTTCCCCACCGTGCGCCTGGTAGCCACTTTGAGAAACAATAGGAAACTAGATCAAAGATGAACCTTTTTTTTGTTTTTTTTTACAAAATGGGAAGGAAAGGTGATCTGGCAGATGTCAGACATTTTGCAGGACACAAAAAACTGCCTTATTTTCTTCACCTACATTTCATGCAATTAAATCTAAGATGTAAAGAAGTACTGCCATAAATAATTGCCTAGGAAAAACCTTGCCATCCATAACCAGAACCACAAAAACATGTGCTGTAGCCAAACATTAGACCCGGATTGTTTGGTGGTGGTGGACCTTTACCACGAGGCACCTTACTACTGGGCTAGACTCCTTACTAAGGTGTTTAATGCAGCCCTTGAGGGGAACACAGTACCGCAGTCCTTGTGCTCTGCCATTATTGTTCTGATCTATAAGCAGGGCGATCGAGGCTGTCCCGCTAATTACCGGCTGATCTCCCTTCTTAATTGAGCCGGGAAGGTTCTAGGGAAAGTTTTGCTCAATCGCCTCCTGGAGTGGGCTGATGCCCAGGGTGTGCTAACAGAAGTGCAAGCTGGCTTTCGATCTCGGGTGGGATCTATTGATCAGATCCTCGACTTTACCTGATTTCATATATATATCTACAGTAACCAGGATGTCCTCACTGTCTTTGGTTTACATAAACCTGAAAGCTGCCTTCGATTCAGTGGACAGGGGCAAATTATGAAGGTCATTGTTGGACTTAGGGGTTGATACTTCCCTAGTGAAAGCTATAGCAGCATTGCACTCAGATAACATGGCCAGAGTGAGATAAGGGATGGGTGGGGAGTGCACAGATCTCTTTCAGGTTCAAAAAGCTGTCCGGCAAGGTTGTGTCCTGGCACTTCTACTACTTAGACTCTTCCTGAACGATGTGGTTGACTCCCTCTTAGCAGAACAGCTTGATGTTCCCCTTGTAGCTGGCAGGAGGGTCCCAATATTACTATTCGTGGATGACGCAGTATTTATGGCACGCACAGAAAATGCGGCCTATAGGCTGCTCGCCCACTTTGTTGAATATTGAAAGGAAAAATCACTGATCATCAACTGTATAAAGACCTTGGGGGTGACCATGCGGACTATCTCTAAGTCTTTGATGAAAACTAATGATTAATCATGTACTAATTGAGGTCACCAAGCACTTTGATTATTTAGGTGTGCGGTTTTCAGACAATCTAAGCGTGACTACCAAGTCCGGAAGGCAGCTATTGTCCTTAAGCAAGCTGCGGGGGCAATATTGAAGTTCAAGTCGAATACTGGAGCTAGAAGTATCAGCACTATCCTGGAAATATATGCCCGAAAAGCAGTGGCTGTAGCACTCTACGGGGCAAAGCTCTGGGGATATGCAAATACTAGTGTGCTGCAAGTAACCAAGAACAGCTTTCTGAGATTCTTATTGTTGCTATGGCCGGGAACCCCCTTGAAGGCTGTCTTTGCAGAGCTTAGCCTGGTGCTGATATCAGAATTTGCAGCCTTAAGGCCAATATTGTACTAGGTAAAGTTAGTACGCGACTCCAGAAACTCTTGAAGAGGTTATCCTGAGTGGCGGACCTGGGGAGCGTACCCAGGTGCCCCACGTCAAAGAGACTCTAGGGAACCTTTGGTTAGAGGCCCTTTGGGCTGATCGGGGAAGAATCAATCAGGACACTGCGGGTCAGGTAAAAGATTGGTATCGAGAATTTAATGAGACGAGGGTGCACCAGGAATTTAGGCCTAATTTGATTACATGTTATTATTTTAATAACAACCACGACCCTGCCCTTCCAGATTATCTGGATCTGTTGCACCCCACAATGAAGTGCTCTCTGTACATAAAATATAAGTTGGGTGTGCTGCCTCTAAGAGGCTATCTGGTGTCTACTCAAAGGTTGGCGGCAGGACTGGAGTCTTGTGACTGCAGTCCTGGGGCGGTAGACAATGTTGCCCATTTCACCCTGTTCTGCAAGAAATTCGATGTGGTGAAGCACTGGTGGCTCTACCCCCTATTTAAATCTAGCGGAACAATTTGTACTAAAGCTGCACTAGCACTTTGTGCAAGGCCGGGTAATATAATTGTGCACAACTTGAAAGTCTCATATATATGGGCTGCGTGGCCCCGACTGAGGGAGCTTCCAGCTAAATTAGGGTTGACTGATCTATAAGATCCTATCAGGCCCAAGCTGTGGTTTGTGAGATGGAATTATTGCTCTCTCCTGTATAAATGAGGCTCCCTTTACCCTCATCTAATGGCTTGCTGCAACAAAATTATTGCTGTCAATTTTAATTGCTATGAGCACAAGCACTTTAATTCAGGGCCCTTCTTGCAAAGGCTCTGACATTGATGGGGGTTTGCTTCCTTTCATTTATATGAATGGGGGGCCGTGTTTGTATAGATGCACATGTTTTTTTCAGAGTAATGATCTGCCTTGCTGCTATTATGTTTCTAATGATGACGAATGATTTTATACGTAACTAAGGCCCTCATTTCAACTTCCGCTGTCTTTTTTAAAGACCGCCGAGGTACCGCCGTGAAGAAGACCGCCAGTGCAGGCGGTTTTCCGCTTAGCGTATTATGACTGTTGGAAGCCCTCGGTCCTTTTTCGGATGGAGAGCCGCCAGCAGCCATACTGGCGGTCGGCAGGGAAGTGGAGGCTGCTCCACCTCCACCACCCCGTCATCAGAACACCGCCCACCGAATAACGCCCCAATTTTAAGAACAGTTTTCTTATGTTTCTCTTGGACATGCGCAAAAAGACCAACTGTCTTGGAGTCGATCTGAAGCATATGTGGGTTTCCAACAATCCACCTTTATTCCTAACTCTAGATTTAGAACACACTCCAAGCAATGCTTTTAACTAAACATTTCATAGAGCTCTAAATTATGATAACTATGCATACAGGAAGTCTGGATTAAAAAAAAAAAGTTTTAATGATTAATGAAAATTATAGTTTAGGATCCATAAAAAGCTTTCATCCATGAATTCCCTATGGCATATACCACCCAGCCACATCACTCTGGAAAAACTGAAGGAGACCATTCAAGGGACTGGCTGGAGAAAAGGGAAACAGGCATATTGAACTAATAGGAGTTAATGATCCTTGACATAGATCAACCTGGGTAGAAATTTTACTATTCAAGCACAGATTATATCATTATTCTCAAGGACCACGTCTCAACAAATTCAGAACTTGAGAAACTTTAGATTTGAACTTGGAGGTAAGATCGATTCACTGTTAGCATTTAAAGCACAGGCATGCACTGCTAATCAAATTATCATTGAGTTCCAAGGCTAGGAAAGGAAAAGCTACACCATTGGATCTGAAATCCTGGAACCTTTTCCAAATTTTATTAAGAGTTTTATTCTACGTCTCAGCATAATTGAAGCACTAATCTAGAGTTTGATATTACAAATTTCTTTGAGTTGAGATTTCTATCTGAGAATATGGTAGCACCATTTACATCACAGAAATTGCCCAAGGCTATTCGCATTGAGATAAAGCTGTGGAGATGGATCATTATACCTACTGAACAATATACAATCCAAATGCATGAGATATAACCTTATTTTCTTCACGTTATAAATAAAATAGTGTAATTAGCTCTCTTTCTCCAGAGTGTATTATGGTGTTTCTTAAATACAGCTAAAGCTCTGTTATTCTTGGAATTATATCAACCAACTTCACTATTTTGCTGTGACTGTAAGAGCTATGCTTCAGTACTTACTCAGTGGATTGATAAGGTAATTATGAACATGGATACACCCTAAAACCCTGGGTTTATTCTGAACAGGGATATCACAACTCACACTAAGTTAACAGTTATACTAGTTGATTGAGCAGTAACCAATCAACTCTCCCAGTCACTCCTATCTTTAGATGCCAAGAAGGTGCTTTACACAGAGGGGTGGTCATTTCTTTGGGCAGCCTTGCAGTGAATGTGGATTCCAGAGAAAGGTATCAAAACTATACAAGGTACATATTAGGATACATCAGAAATGTTCACTATTAATGGCCACTCTTCTATAGCCTTTAGCATCACATTGTCAGGATTTACAGGAAGCGCGGTCTCTCACAAACCTCCTATGGCGATCTATCTACTAAAATGCATGCCCGCTACATTCTCTCTTGCAGCAGGCCATGCCTTCCATGCCATCCTTGTGGCAAATCACATCTGCCTGGAGGCAGTGCTAAATGGTGGATACAGTGCCCTCATTCCTATTCTGAGTTTGCATCTTCAAAGTGGGACTTCAGTTCCCAACAACCTCCACGGGCGGCCATGTTGGGGTGTGGCTGAGGTATAAATAGCAGCCACACCTGGTTTCCAGCGCTTACTATTCTGGAAACCTCCCCGCGAGTGAAACTTCTCTGTTGTTCCTCCTGCTGTCTGACAGAGGAATTTCCTTGGAGCGAGTGGACGGACTCGCAGCTGGTGAGTTCATTCCGACGGGGCCTCCCCTGCTGGCCTTTGAGATTCTTTACTGGAAGCTTTGTTACTTTGTTTCCGCTCCTCCTTAGAATCTCGGAGGCGAGCGGCTTTGCTATTTTGTTTCCGCTTCTCCTTGGGTTTTGGAGGGGAGCGGTTTTTGGATACTTTGTTTCCGCTCCTCCGTTTGATCTTGGAGACGAGCGTATGTGACAAATTGATAATTACCGATGTTGTTTAGTTTTATTTTTAGCTGGCTTTCCTCTCTGAAATCTTGATTCTGTGTTGGAATTCTTGATATAGAAGAATCAAGTTTGTTTTGTAGGAGAACGCTATTTATGTGTTGACGAACTCATATCTTGTTGACATTTTATTTGGATGCTATTAAGAAAATTCATTACGCTATTTCAAGTGAATGTTCTTTTGTGTTTTTAGAAGAGATTTTGAATACTCTAATTCTGAGTACTCTTTGTTATAACATTTTTGATTGCTTAATACAAAAATGTTTTATAAAGAATTGTAGTGTTCCTTCTTGAGCTCCTGGCATACGCTCTTTGGAAGGATTCAGTGACAGTATTTTATAGCAGTTATTTTAGCTTGGAGTGCCATGATCTGGGTTTAAGTTATTTTAAAAAATGTGCTCTTTCTAGCTATTGGCTAATTCCCACATTACAAGCAAAAGTGTTTTCTTGCATGATTTTAAAAACAACATAAGATTATTAATACGGTTGTTTTTCTTTGTACTTAACCAATTCCTTTTCAGATCTCCTTCTTGGTTGTTCCTTTCCTGCTTTCCTTTCCCCCAGCCTGGCCTCACCAATCTTCAGCGCCATTAAGGCATCTGAATTGGTGCTGCCTGCAGGTGGGCTCTTGATTAGCGTTGTACAGATCCCGAGGAATTGGGCCTTGACACACATGCAGCACTCAAAAGGAATGCTTTGTCTCTCCCTACATATATTCTTTATGTAAGGAACCAATCTTGATGCTCCTTCTTAGCCATTCAAATATTGTACTGTCAATACCTCCCAGGGCAGAAGTTACATTTTTATCATGTGCGGATGGAGTGGTGGTAGTAACCCAAATTACTATACTTTTTCCAGTCTCTCCCAGGCTATTTGCCTTCATCTTTCTTTGAAAGGCTATATGGAATGATTACCTCTTTCATATCGGGACACAAAATACCGCAATAGGTCCTTGAGTCATCTGATACTTAACTTCCTAAATCTAAGAGAGATGTGTACTTCTGAATTTTATGTTCTACTACTGGGCTACACTTGGAAATAAATTAATGAAACTTGTTGAAGATATGGGCAGTGCTCCACTATTCATCTATGTCCTATTCATAAGACCCACTTATTTATTTCCAATAGTTATTCTTACACTAAAAGATATCTGAGACATGCCAAATTAAAGGAGAATCAAAACATGACCATAGTCAGATACATTAAGATAACCAAATATCATGAAGAGTCCATTATGGTATAATTCCTAAATGTCAGGTACCTTGCAGTTACACCAGGCCTTACTTCGATTAAATCTACAATTCCTTCACAACCTATACATTAATGACACTGTTAGAAATGGGATCAGGTTACCCCCTGTCCAAGCAAGGACTCTCACTCTAGTCAGGGCAAAGGAGAAGCACACCTGGTTAACCCCCACTCAGCCCGTTGATAGCTTGGCACAAGCAGAAAGGCTTAACCCAGAAGCAATATGTGAAGTATTTGTACAAACACACACAGTATTACAGTGAACATCACAGCAGTTTAGACAAATAAACAATATTTATCTAAAGCAGACAAGACCAAAATGACAAAAATCCAACATACACAAGTCAAGACATAAATTTTCAAAAGAATAAGAGTCTTACTCCATAGAAAACAATAAAAACATTGATTTTACATAAAGTAACTTGTTTGCAAAAAAAATAAAGCCTCACAGGCGAGCGTGGGTCGGAAAAGTCAGCGATGCGTCAATTCCTTACTCACAAGTGAGGTTGTGCGTTGTTTTTTCTCCAGTCAGGTAGGCGATGCATAGTTTTTCTCCCTCGCAATAGAGAGATGCATCGATTTCCGGACAGGATACCTCGATCCACGCAGGTTCACAATGACTTTGACACCCAGGGACGATGTCTGAGAAATCTGGTCGCACGGTGTTAGAAAACCATGCTGCATGGAGTTTGTGCTATTATCAGAAGCCTCAAGTGGGTGTCGGGTTGTTTCTCCAGCCCTGATGCATCGATCTCTCAGCCGCGATGCAGGTGAAGCATCGATTTGTGCCGCGAGGCGGGTAGAGGATCGTTTTTCAGCTGCGAAGCAGGTGGTGCATCAAAAATATTCCCACACAACATTCTGTGCATGGATTTCAGTCCTTGTTCTGCCAACTTCACCTCTCAATGGCCCAGAGACTGGACAGGGCACCACTTGGCAGGGCAGGAGTCTCAGCAGAGAGTCCAGGTGCGGGTAGAGGAAGTCTTTGATGGCCCTAAGACAAAAAAGGAGGCAAGCTCAATTCAAGCCCTTGGAGATTCTTCTCAAGCAGGAATGCACAACAAAGTCCAGTCTTTGTCTTCTTTCAGGCAGAAGCAGCAACTGCAGGCCAACCCAGCAAAGCACAGTCACAGCTAAAGGGGCAGTACTCCTCCTCCAGCTCTTCAGCTCTTCTCCTTGGCAGAGATTCCTCTTGATTCCAGAAGTAATAAAAACAACCTGGGGTTTTGGGTCCACTACTTATACCACTTTCTGTATTTGAAAGTTCACAGGATCCTACCTTGCCCAGGCATGGCCCCAAACACACACCAGGGGGTTGGAGACTGCACTGTGGGAGGGCAGGCACAGCCCATTCAGGTGTAAGCGACCACTCATCCTTCCAATCTAGCCCAGATCGCTTATCAGGATAGGCAGGCTAGACCCCAGCTCCCTTAGTGTCACTGTCTGGAAGAGATTCACAAACAGCACAACTGTCAGTCTGACCCAGACAGGGAATCCACAAACAGGCAAAGTCACAGAATGGTTTAAGCAAGAAAATGCCCACTTTTTAAAAGTGGCATTTTCAAACTAACAATGTAAAAACAAACTTCACTAAAATATATATTTTTTAAATTGTGAGTTCAGAGACCCAAAGCCCATATTTCTCTCTGCTCCCAAAGGGAAACTACAGTTTAAGGATATTTAAAGGCAGCCCCCAGATTAACTTATGTGAGAGAGATAGGCTGTGCAGCAGTGAAAAACAAATTTGGCAGTATTTCACTGTAAAACACATCAGTACATGTCCCACCTTTAACATACACTGCACCCAGCCCATGGGGCTAACTAGGGCCTAACGTAGGGGTGCCTTACATGTAGAAAAAGGGAAGGTTTGGGCCTGGCAAGTGGGTACACTTACTAAGTCGAATTGGCTGTGCAAGACTTCACACACAGACACTGCAGTGGCAGGTCTGAGCCATGTTTACAGGTCTACTTGTGTGGGTGGCACAACCAGTGCTGCAGGCCCACTAGTAGCATTTGATTTACAGACCCTGGGGACCTCTAGTGCACTTTGCGAGGGACTTACTAGTAAATCAAATATGTCAATCAGGGAAACGCCAATTACTCATACATTTTACACAGGGAGCACTTGCACTTTAGCACTAGTCAGCAGTGGTAAAGTGCCCAGAGTACCAAAAACAGCAAAAACAAATTCCAGCACATAGTCAAAACAGGGGAAGAAGGGGAAAAAGAGGAGACCACGCCAAGGATGCCAGGTCTAACACGTCTCTGCCCCAGCTGAAAGTGAGGAGAACTACCCAACCTCATTGGAGTTCTCATCACTAAGGCAGAAATACCTGGACAGACCATCAGAATTGGTGTGTTCTCTTCTCTTCCAGGGTGGTGTCCCACCGTAAAGTCCATTCCCTGTAGGGAAATGGACCACCTCAACAGTTTTGGGTTCTCGCCCCTAATCTGCATTAACCATCTAAGGGGCCTGTGGTTTGTCTGAAACATACTAAGTCCCAAAAAGGTAGGGTCTTAGCTTCTTCAGTACACAGACCACAGCAAATGCTTCCTGCTCAATTGCACTCTACCTACATTCCTGGGGAAATAACCTCCTACTAATGAAGGTTACAGGCTGGTCTAGGCCTTCTTTGTTTAGCTGTGACAACACTGCTCCCACCCCATGCTCTGAAGCATCAGTCTGCACAATAAATTCTTTAGAGAAGTCAGGTGCCTTTAGCACGGGTGCTGTGCTCATAGCTGCTTTCAGGGCATCAAAAACTGACTGGCAAGCCTCAGTCCAGCTCACCGTTCTGGGCTGCTTTTTGGAGGTTAGCTCAGTCAAGGGAGCAACAATAGTGCCATACCCCTTGACAAACCACCTGTAATGTCCCGTGAGACCTATAAAGGTCCTCACCTCAGTCTGGGTCTTGGAAGGCTCCCAAGCCATAATGGTGTCAATCTTTGCCTGTAGGGGTGCCACCTGGTGTCCTAAGTACACCGCAGAACCCTACCCTATTTGACACTTACTTGCCTTAATAATGAGGCCTGCCTTCTGCAGAGCCTCCAACACTTTGCCGAGATGCTGTAAGTGTTCCTCCCAGCTGGAGCTTAACACAGCAATGTCATTCAGGTAGGTGGCACTGAAGTCCTCCAGCCAAGTCAAAACCTGGTTAGCTAACCTCTGAAAGGTGGCAGGGGCATTCTTCATCACAAAGGACATCACCCTAAACTGGTAGTGCACATCTGGGGTAGAGAATGCAGATCTCTCCTTGGCCCCTTCAGTTAGAGCAATCTTCCAATACCCAGACGTTAAGTAAAACGTGCTGAGGTATTTGGTAGCCCCTAACCGATCCGTGAGCTCATCAGCTCTGGGAATCGAGTGCACGTCAGTCTTCATGCCCGCATTGAAGCCACGGTATTCCACACAGAACCTGAGTTCTGGGGTGGCATTAGGAGCAGCAGCCTTTGGGACCAAAACCACAGGGCTGGCCCAAGGGCTGCTGGAAAATTCAATAACCCCGAATACTAACATCTTGGATATCACATCCTTGATGTTAGCTCTGACCTTGTCAGTCACCCTGTAAATCTTGTGTTTTACAGGTGGACTGTCCCCAGTGTCCACATCATGTGTACACAAATGAGTGATGCCTGGGACCAAGGAAAACAATGAGGCAAACTGTCCCAACACATGGCAACGGTCCCTTTGTTGCTCTGGGTTCAGGGAGGGAGAGAGGTTCACACCCTCCACAGACCCATCTTTCTCCTTAGCAGGCAGGAGGTCAGGAAGAGGATCACTCTCTTCCTCCATCCCATCATCTGTTGCTAGGAGCATTGTCAACTCAGACCTCTCAACCTGAGGTTTGAGGTGGTTCACATGCAGGACCCTCAAAGGGTTCCTGGGAGTCCGCAAGTCCACCAGATAGGTGAAATCACTCCTGCGCTCCACCACCTCAGAAGACCCAGTCCCCTTGTCCTGGAGTGCCCTAGGCTCCACTGGGGCCATCACCCACACTTTCTAGCCAGGCTGAAACTCAAACAGAGTGTCATTCTTGTCATACCAGCGTTTCATGACTTACTGGCTTGCTTCCAGGTTCTACCAAGCAAGCTTCTTGGAGTGGGCTGTCTGGTTCATAAAAGGCAGCATTTAGCTAAATACATCCTGGGGGGGGGGGCTTACTGGAGGCCTTCTCCAAGCCTTCCCTAACCAGACTCAGAGGTCTTCTCACAGGGTGTACATACAACAATTCAAAAGGGCTAAAACCAAGTACCCTTTGTTGCACCTCCCTGTAAGCAAACAGAAGGCATGCCAGGAGGATGTTCCACTTACAACGCAAGGGCTCTGACAGGCCCATAATCATGCCTTTCAAAGTGAGGTTGAATCTCTCAATCTGACCATTTCTTTGGAGGTGATAAGGGGTGGTGATTTTTTTGTCACCCCACACTCCTTCCACAGAGCCTTCATATAAGTAGATATGAAGTTGGCACCTCTATCAGATACAACCTCTTTGGGGAACCTCATGTGGGTAAATACCCCTATCAATGCCCTTCCCACCACTGGGGCTGAGATTGATCTCAGAGGTATGGCTTCCAGGTATCTTGCGGCATGTTCCACCAAGACCAGAATAAACCTGTTGCCCATGGCTGACCTGGGATCCGAAGGCCCCACAATGTCAATACTCACCCTTTCAAAGGGGGTGCTGACAACAGGAAACGGTTTTAGGGGAGCTTTACATTTTCCCCCACTCTTGCCACTTGCCTGACAAATTTGGTAAGACCCACAATATGCATCAGAGAGCCTGCACATTTGGGGCCTGTAAAAGTCGGTGACAAGCCTCTTAAAGGTCTTGTCCTGACCAAATGTCCATCCAAAGACACATCATGAGCCAGACCCAGTAAGAAGGCTCTGAAGCACTGGGGTACCAACAGCACATGGTCTACCCCAGTCTCAGCAACCTTAGGCTCACTATAGCGGAGGTCATCCTCACAATAAATCAGATGTGACCCAGACTTTTTTCCAGACACCTGATCTGCAGCCTGCTGCTGCAAACCCTCCAGAGTAGGGCATGTCTTCTGTGCCTCACAGAATGCTTCCCTGGTGGATCCCCCTTCCTGCTGCCACTGAGTCAGCTCAGGGACTGCCCCCAACTCAGCTGCCTGTTCCCCTACAGGGTCCGGGGCATCCCCCTCAGGTTTAGCCTCCTCCCAGACCGTGGGAACATCTGTGGTTCATTTCCCAAGCTCCTTGCCCTTTCTCCTTCTGGCAGACACATGGGCCACTCTTTCCGGATCCAAGGTCTCCTGGTCACCCTGATGGGCCACCATTGACCGGGTGGACCCACACACCCACCCAGGCAGACCCAACATCTCCAAGTGAGACCTGAGTTCCACCTTCTTCCAAGGGGAATCTCCCAGGTTACTGGCAAGCTGACAATCTACAGGCATGGTTGGACTCACAGCTACCCTCAAAGAACCTGAGACCACCCACATTCAAAGGGAACCTGTGCCACTCTGCACAGGCGCTTAGAGTTGTTTACTACAACTATTTGCTGAAGTACATAGGGGTCTATCTGCTCTTCAGACACCAGGTGACTCCTCACCGTAGTCACACTGGCTCCTGTGTCTCTCAGAGCATCCACCTTCTGTTCATTGATGGTCACCCACTGCCTGTAAGTTGTAGTGTTCTCAGGCACAATGGTCCTATGGACCATCTCACTGTCCCCTCGTGAGGCAAGGGTCATCTCAGTTGGCTCTTACCCATCTGGAACAAACTCCTCTCCAAGAGCTACACTGACCAAAACCTGTGACTGTGCACCAGTGGGTGCCTTTGTCCCCTTGGGACATTTGGGATCCCCCTTATTTGACCCACCTGATCACATGCGAAGCACTTGCAGCGACCCTTCACTGCAGGTTTTCCTGTAGAGACCCATGGGAATCCTTGCCCTGGGAACTAGGTTGGGGCCCTTTAAAGAACTCCCCCTGTTTACCCTTACTCCCCCATTTCTTCTGATGGGGACCCTGCCCATCCTTGGCATGGTCTCCCCCATATCTCTTCTGGACCCTGGTGCTCTCACACCGGTCTGGTTCCTGCACAAGCTTTCTGGGGTTAGTTAGCTCGCTGTCAATTAGGTGCTGGTGCAGCTCTGGAAAACAAAGACTGCACAAATGCTCCAAAGCAATCAAATTGTACAGCCCCTTATAAGTTGTCACCTTGCTGCCCTTCACCCAACCATCCAATTACCTGCAAAAAGAGTCAACACATTCCAACCAGTTTGGGATTCCTTCTTTTTGTAGGACCTAAACTTATCCCTGTACTCCTCAGGGGTGAGAGCATACCTTGTGAGAAGGGCATCCTTCATGATAGAGTAGGTGAATCCCTGAGGATCCCATAGGGATGTCAGAGTATCCCTCCCCTCTTCCTCAAAGTGCTTCCACAGACCCGCCCCCTAATGTGCTTCAGGGACCATATTCATGGGGAGAGCTGACTCCTTAAACCACAGATAGATGTCATCCTCCCTCTCATAATCCGTTACTAAGTCCTTTGGAATGTGTACCCTCCTCTCAGGCTGCACTGAGGTACTGCTGCCACCATCTCTGCTAGACTGGCACCTCTGATCCAGCTCCTTTAAACTGAGCTCATGAGCCAATAGCATCTTTTTCACCTCTATGGCCAATCTTCTCTCTTCCATCTCTATTTTAGGCTTCTCTAATTGCAACTGGTGCAACCTCTCTGCCTGTCTGTTCTGCAACTCCTCAGGAGTCACACCCTTGGATGACACATTGCTACCTGCCCTGGAGACCCTCTCCCCAGTCAGAACAGGCACATCCATTACCAATTCACTGTACCTCCTTACCCTCATACTCCAACTCTGTGTGTCTCCCAGCCTCCTTGGCTGCCACCCAGGCCCTCAATGCCTTTTTCAAATTCTCCTTCTTGGGGGAGCTCTTGATTGGGTAGGCAAGATCCTTACAAAATTACTTAAGTTGAGCCACTGCGTAGTCTTTCAGTTTCTCCAACTCAAAACAGCTTTTGTAGAAACAGCTGGGACATCCCCGGATTGAGACATATTTGTAAGGTTCACTCAAAAGTGCATACTTCCAAAAAAACAAAGAGTTCCCAGGAGAAGTTCGAAAAAATCAAAAATCACCAAAAATGTGGAAGCAGGAGAAAGTCCAAAAAAGAGAAAAAACATAAAAAAACAAGCAGTATATGGTCACATAATGGTCTGCACTGAAAACAGTAGTGTATACTTAATCACTGTATGTCAAGTACAAACATTAGTCCAATCCTACTGCTGCCACCTATGTTAGAAATGAGGTCTTTGGTTGACAGTCAGGTTACCCCCTGTCCAAGCAAGGACCCTTACTCTAGTCAGGGCAAAGGATAAACACACCTGGTTAACCCTCACTCACCTCTTTGGTAGCGTGGCACAAGCAGAAAGGCTTAACTCAGAAGCAATGAGTAAAATATTTGTACCAACAAACACAGTGATACATTGGAGACACTGCAAAATGGACACCACACCAGTTTGGAAAAAAAGACAATATTTATCTAAATCAAACAAGGCCACATGCCAAAAAATCCAGCATACACAAGTCAAGATGTAAATTTTTGAATAAGAGTCTTACTCCATAGAAAACAATGGAAACGTTGATTTTACACAAAGTACCTGATTTGCATAAAAAATAAAGCAGCACAGGCAAAAAAGTCAGTGATCCGTTGATTCCTTACTCACAAGTGAGGCCGTACGTCATTTCTTTTCCACTTGGGTGGTGATGTGTTGTTTTTCTCCCTTGCAAGAGAGAGATGCATCGATTTCCAACAGGGTACTTCAGATCTGCGCAGGTTCATGATGACTTTGATGCCGAGGGATGATGTGTGAGAAATCTGGTCACAGAGTGTTAGAAAACTGAGCTGCATGGGGTTTACATTATTATCAGCAGCCACAAGCGGGTGTTGCGTAGTTCTCCAGCTGCAATGCATCGATCCCCCAGCCGTGATGCAGGTGGAGTGTCGATTTTTGCCGCAAGGCGAGTAGCAAGTCGTTTTTCAGCTGTTTTGCAGGTGGAGCGATGACAATTTCTCTGCACGGCGTTCTGTGCACTGATTTCCGTCCTTGTTTTGCCAAATTCACCTCCCAAGGGCCCAGAGAGTGGACAGGGCACACCTTGGCAGGGCAGAAGCCTCAGTGGAGAATCCAGGTGCTGGCAGAGGAAGTCTTTGATGGCCCTGAGACTTCAGAACAGGAGGTATGCTCAATTCAAGCCTTTGGAGATTCTTCTCAAGCTGGAATGCACCACAAAGTCCAGTCTTTGTCTTCTTTCAAGCAGCAACTGTAGGCCAGCCTAGAAAAGCACAATCACAGGCAAAGGGGCAGTACTCCTCCTCCAGCTCTTCAGCTCTTCTCCTTGGCAGAGGTTCCTCTTGATTCCAGAACAAATCTAAAACCTGGGGGTGTGGGTCCACTACTTATACCACTTTCTGTCTTTGAAGTAGGCAAACTTCAAAGGAAAGTCTCTGTTGTTCACAGGATCCTGCCTTGCCCATGCCTGGCCCCAGACACATACCAGGGGGTTGGAGACTGCATTGTGGGAGGGCAGGCACAGCCCATTCACTCCTACCTCCACTTCAGCCCAGACGGCTCATCAGTTTGTGCAGGCTACACCCAACTTTCAGTTTGACCCAGACAGGGAATTCACAAACATGCAGAGTCACAGAATGGTTTAAGCAAGAAAATGCCCACTTTCTAAAAGTGGCATTTTCAAACTAACAATCTAAAATCCAACTTCACTAAAAGATGTATTTTTAAATTGTGAGTTCAGAGACCCCCAAACTCCATATTTCTCTCTGCTCCCAAAGTGAAACTACACTTTAAGGATATTTAAAGGCAGCCCCCATGTTAACCTTTGAGAGAGGTAGGCCTTGCAACAGTGAAAAACAAATTTGGAAGTATTTCACTTAGGACATGTAAAACACATGAGTACATGTCCCACCTTTAACATACACTGCACCCCGGGGCTATCGAGGGCCTACCTTAGGGGTGCCTTACATGTGTAAAAAGGGAAGATTTAGGCCTGGCAGTTGGGTGCACTTATTAGGACGAATTGGTGGCTACAAACTACACACACAGGCACTGCAGTGGCAGATATGAGCCATGTTTTTATAGGGCTACTTGTGTGGGTTGCACAACCAGTGCTGCAGGTCCACTAGTAGTATTTGATTTCCAGGCCTTAGACACCTCTAGTGCACTTTATTAGGGACTTACTAGTAAATCAAATGTGCCAATCAGGGAAAAGCCAATTACACATACATTTTACACAGGGAGCACTTGCACATTAGCATTGGTCAGCAGTGGTAAAGTGCCCAGGGTACCAAAAACAGAGTCCAGCACACAGTCAAAACAGGGGAAGCAGAGGCAAAAAAGAGAGGGGACACCACGCCAAGGATGCCAGGTCTAGCAGATACATTGAAAGTGTTCACTGAATTTGTTGACATGTTTTTCACTATATGATAATTTTTTCGGTACATACATTTTTGAGAAAATGTAAACTCCATTAGAACAGAGCCACTATTGAACTATTTATGAATGATATACTATATATTAATAGAAAAATACATTTTAAAATCACTGTTCAGTAAGAGATGTTGACTGATTTAGAAGACAAGAACTCTTGAAATAGGAATTGAAATGGACTGGTTGGCTTGAATTAGAGATTAATCGAGAGACCATTAACAAATCAATATCTATGGGTTATCTAGCAACCAACATAACTACGTGTAGGCTTTACTGAAGCCTATTTGATTTCTACAATGCCCCCGCAAAGATTACTATTTGGAAATGAACTTGTAGAATCATGTCCCAGCTGTAACCCAAAAAACAAATCCAGAAAATTAGGAGGGTGAAGGCAGAACAGCTTGAGGGTGACCCTGCAGAGGGGGCCAAGTCCAACCCTGCCTTACCCAATAACTTGCTTTTTCATGAATCTCAAATGTGGCTTTCATCAGCCTTTAGATGAATGTACAAAAGTATTATTGAAATGGATGAATCCATAGTGGAATAATGTAATTGAAAATAATTTTAATAGATCAGCATTTGGGTCCAGATGTATCAAACATTTTTGGGATTCCAAATGACCCAATGGGCAGTTTGGGATCACAAAAATCCATTTTGGTATGTATCAAGTCCAATTTGCGATTCGGTAACTTGTTACCGAATCCCAAATTGGATTTGGGACGACATATCTGATCGGTATTAGGAAGGGGAGTGTCAAAGGCGTCCCTTCCTAATACTGAATCGCAGAGGTATGTATGATTGTTTTGTGACCGTGAATATAGTCGCAAAACAATCGCAGTTACCACCAATTTCAAATTGGTGGTAACCCATTCGCAAAGGGGAAGGAGTCCCCAAGGGACTCCTTCCACATTGTGAATGCATGCAAAAACATGTTTTAAGAACAGGCAGTGGTCCCAAGGACCACTTCCTACTCTTAAAAAATGAAAAGAAACCTTTTCATTTTTCTTTTTTAAATGCATGCTGTTTCCTTTAAGGAAAACGGGCTGCATTAAAAAAAAAAAAAAAAAAGAGATTGCTTTATTTAAAAAAATCACAGACATGGTGGTCTGCTGAGCCCATCAGGCCACCATCCCTGTGATTGAAGCCATTTGCAATGGCTCGCAAATTGCGACCTACCTCATGAATATTAATGAGGTAGGTCCATTTGCGAGCCCTTGCTAACCGCTGTATGAAACTCCTGAGTTTACCAATAGCAATTTGGTAATCCTATTGGAATTAATGACACATCTGGCCCTGGGTTGTTTTATTTATACGCTTCCTCAGTCAGAAAAGTTTACATATTAAATTCTTAAGTGAAGTGATAAGAGGCAGATGATTTCAATGTAACTTTGGATTATGAGATTTGGAATCGAATTTTGAAAAACAATTTAAAATCTACCATTGATCAGAATCTTTTACTGATTTACCCCAAAAAATATTTCTCTGGAGTGCTACCCATCAGTCAGAATGGCTGACCTGTGTGTAATGGATAAATTCTTATGTGGGGTGTTTGAGACTGAAAGAATTATGTTGGTTCATGTGCTCTAATAATGTGACATAGTTAAGCATTTCTGAAATTATATTTTTGGAAAGGCTTGCATGTGCCTTATACTATTGAATGTTTAGAATGTGCAAAGAACCCTGAAAGAAAATCCTGAACAGAGTTTTACTATGTGTTCCTTTTATTGTAAAGAATATGATGCTATGCGAATGACAAGCCAAGGATAGAACTCATATTTAGAACAGGCTAATTGGGGATATCCGATGCCTATAATTTAAGTTTTCAGCTACTATCCCCTACCTAAATCTGTCTATTTTGTGTTGATACCAGAATAGGAAATAACATGCAGACCTGGAATTACCAGGCCCAAATCAATGTTTAGAGTCCCCATTGTGCTCCTATTTCCACCTGCTTTGAGTATCAGCAATTCTTTCAGATTATCTGAGTCAATAAATTCTCCTTTGTTAGCTCATCATCAGCTGCATGATACTTAGCAAAACTGCTGCAACCAGTGGTGACAGCTGTGGTAGACTGGGAGTAAGGATGTTGGCCTATTTAGAAAACATGCTATTTTTGGCAGAGAATCCCTTGGTCTTTATTTGTATTGGCATATGTAGTTGATTGTCTAGGAGATCTTGCTTTTGTAATATTCTGTTAGATTAGCTACTCCATGGCTAGAATTAAAGAATGTGAGTTTCTTGGGAGATTGCCAACAAGTGATTTTACATCTGCCAAGATCAAAGCTTTATTCCACCGAACAATAGTTTGTAAAAGTACATCAGCAACACACAATTATACTTTGTCAACTGGCAAGAATAGTATGGCTCTTAACATCATACATTCCAACTCTTCATCAGCACCCCATAAAACACATGGCTTTGCAATTGCTACAAATATAGTTTCTATGTTATAACAGTCATGACTCTTTGGATTGACACCAAAGAGTCCCAGTGATGGCTCAATCATATGCAGACCTGACCCCTCCCCTAATGTTGTTCAGTCTCCAGACCTAATCATACAGTCAGATGGTAGTCTGAGAGTTTGGGGAACATGTTACAAACAGTTATCATCTGGATGAAAGTGATCTCATACAGTGACAGGCATGAACATTAATGCTTAGACATCTTGTTTGAAGACTGATGATGCACAAATAATATGATGACTTGGAATGCTACCCCAAGTGGTTGTCTGTGGTTAGACAAATCTCTAACATTCCACCTTCACCTTTTGACAGTTTTATCACAAATAGTAGATATCAGTGTTCCATTCTTATCAGGATGGACACCATTTTGACTGTACCAATATCAACCATCTGGAGAGGAAATTGTTGACTTTGCCAGAGGAGGGATCTCAGTTAAATATTGGTTTATGAGGCACGGCTTATCAGCTCCTCAGGGAGAAAGCCCCATGTACAGGCCATAAAGAGAGGCTCAAGAAACACTGTAGAGTCTCAGAGCAACACAGATTTGGGCAGGGAAAGTAGATGAGTCTAGAATGAAATCTAAGAATCTGACCTGTAGGAGCACACATTAATATGAACATAGCAATCTAAGCTTTTGCAACATGTTTCTTTTTCTTTCCCCAGTCAGTCAATCAACTTTCAATGTCTTCATGGAACAGGATCATTTCATCATCTTCTCACCGGAACATTATGGTCTATAGACAGCAATGTTCAAGTAAATCATTTTCGTCAACTACTTGGTATGATCATTTATTTTCCTTAACCAAACTGCAATTTCATATTTAAGCCTTTACATCAGCAAAGTAAAACTCAATCTACTTGTTCGATTATTCCACAGAGCCTTTTTTATCAAATGTAAACATGTTCATACATTTATTGTAATATATGAAACAAATGCCTATGGTAAGGTCAAAACTAACTTCTTTTACATTGTCATTACTTTCACAAGGTCAGCTTGCTAGAAATTTAACTTTACACGTTTTTAACCTACGTCAGCTTTGCAAGAAACTGCTGTTTCATCTATTCAATCCAGATATGTGTAAATGTGGCAGTCTACTACATTTCTTGACACTGGTTTTCATCCAAGGCCTACATGTTAATTATGCATGTTATTACATTCATTTTCAATGTTTTAAAATGCTCTATCATATTCCAGTTCTGGCAGTTATTGTCGAGCCGCTAACAGCTTCCAAGCCAGCCCAAGTGCATCATCCTAACTGTTCCAGCAGGGCTGTCAGAAGGAAGATGTCAGAGTTGGCATTATTACCCTCGCCCCTCACTATTTCAGGGTCCCATTCTGATGCAGTAAAATTTATTTCTAAATTTTGAAGGAAACCTCCCGATTTTTCATGGCAGCTAACATGTCTCACTATCCTAGATTGCTCCATATACTGACATATGGGCCCAACATGTTTCTTCTTTGTCTCAGGCACCACAAATACTTCTGACATGCATGTGTCCCAGCGCAGTTTGCCGAACTGAATAATTAAAATTCAACATGAATGAGCAGCAGCTTGCAGGAGCTGTTACGGTGTACTTATTTTGATCTTCAGCTTGCCTTGGCACAAATTCGTCATATAAAATGCAGTAAGTAACTCAGTTTGTCTACTTCCTATCCTGTCAGGGAGCGCTTGGAAGCCAAATCAACACAGCTGCAACTTAGTACTTGACTGTAAAACCCAGGAGGCCAGTAACTGAAATACAAGCAGAGAATGGCACTTTACAAGTTGCTAAGACATTAAATGAGATTTTGAAGTTTGTCTTCATTTTCCCTATCTCTGTATGTATATTAGAGTTATAGGTCCATGCATCCCCATTGACAATGCCAACTACATCCTTTTATGAGTGCTATTGAGTAATAATAGCCATCTAAAAAGTCTACTATGAAGTGTTGATTGCTATCCAAAGAACCTAAGTTATCAGCCTTCGATGGATGAAAGATGAAGATAAAACATGCATGCTTCCAAATGTGTTCCTTGCAGGTACGTGAAGCTGTTTAATATGGGTGCATAATTCATTGATCTATATCACCAAGTGTAACATTAGATCTGAGTGTAATACTAGGTTCTCTGCAAGATAAGCAATACCTCCACAGGGCTATTGAACATAAAATCCCAAATTATGACCCATACATTACACACTGTGCTCTGCAACAGTGATGTTACCTATCTGAGCTATCCCCTCGTCATGGACCATTCTGTGATTATCCAGATTGTCAAAAAAGGAGATAAAACAGACCCAAACTGTTACAGACCAATATCATTGTTGGATTGTACAGTCAAAATTGTGGGGATTGTCATTTTAGCTCGTTTGCAAGAATGGTGGGGGCAGAATAAGTTTATTTCCAATATTCAGTATGGATTTAGATAGGGGAAAAGCACTAACGATCACGCTCTGAACCTTTATTTAATTATTAACACGTTTACCTAAGCTAAGCAGGGGAGTATCCATATGGCATTTATGTCTCTCTCTTTTGCATCTGACTTTTTTAATAGAAGCAAAGTCTGGCCTTTGATGATCTCCTTCGGATTTGACACTGAGCTCATTCATTTTCTGGCTGACCTGCATATAAACTTGTCCGCTTGTGCTGGGTACAGTGAAAATGGACTCTGTACAGAATATTTAGCCATCACTCAGAGACTCAGGTAAGGCTGTATTTTATTATATATATTATATACTAATCATGTTGAGAGCCACTTACTGCGGATGGCCTTGATCTACCACGAATGGATAAGAAACTGATTCCAGGACTCCTGTATGCAGATGATGGCAACCTCCTAGCAAGGATGGCTTTGAGCCTTTTATCACTTTTAGATTAATTTGTAGAATTTATGGTCTCCTTTGACCTCTCTACTAATTTGAAGAACACACATTATAATGGGAGTGGAAATCACAAGAATCCCCACATTTACAGATCCATGGGTGTTTTGTTTGATCAGAAGGGAATCTGGCATCCTATGGTTTTGGCCAAATGGTCTCTATTTACAAGGACTGTGGGTGCAATTTTTGATTTTGCTGTCAGACTTGGGAACAAACCTTATTGAAGATCTTCAATGCAAAATGTTGGTACTGGAGTATTATTTGATAGCGAATTGTGGGGCTATATTGATTGTTCTCAGTTTGAAGTGGTGGAGAATATTTTTAAATGTTTGTTGGCTTTGCCATGTAGTATTTCCTCTGTCATTGCCCATGAGGAGGTAGGGAAGTGATACATAGTAGATCAAATTGTCCTTCAACCTTTTTTAAAATGGCTGACGATATGGGTTAATCCAGAACTTGAGTTGAACGGGTTATTTTTGAGAGATTGCCTCTCTTTGGATTATGGGAAGACTATTGCTTGGCTGAAGTATGTGCAAAAGGGTATTCAAGCTCTTGTCTGGTCTGCGTTGTTTACAGCCCCTGAATCTATTAGAAAATCTGATATAGCGTGGGCTAAGGAAAATCTCACCCGTAGAAATTCGGACAGACAGGCTTTAGAATTGCAAAAAGGATTGTGCAGGAATATGTCATGCTCAAAACAACCTTGCTTATGGAACCTTATTTCATTTTCGCTGATAATTATTTTCATTCGTACCTCCAAACTACATTCCGCTTGTTGATGATACATTAAGGCCCTGATTTATACTTTTGGTGCAAAACTGCACCAACTCAGTTTTGCACCAAAAAGTTTAGCACCGGCTTGCACCATTTCTGTGCAGCAGCGGGGCACCATATTTATGGAATGGTGCAAGCCGGTGCAAAGGGTAGGCTAGTGGCAAACAAAATGACTTTAGTCGGGTTGGGCTGGCAGTATGGAAGAAGGGGTTTTTGCATCAAAAAATGACGTTAGGCAGGTTAGAGTAAGAAAAATGACTGTAACCTGCCTAGAGTCATTTTCTGACGCAAAACCATTCATACCACATGACTCCTGTCTTAAAAAAGACAGGAGTCATGCCCACCACCCCAATGGCCAGCACAGGGGTCCAAGGTCCCCTGGGCATGGCCAAGGCACCTACTGCCATGTCAGGGCCCCCAGTGGCACTTTAAAAAATAAAATAAAATAAAATAGAATACTTACCTGTACTTACCTGGGATGGGGCCCCTCATCCTCTGCTGTCCCACTGGTGTGGGTGAGGGTGTCCCTGGGCCCTGGGGAGGACACCTGTGGGCTTATTCCATGGTGTTCCACCATGGAAATAGGCCCACAGGTCCCCTAACCCCTGCCCCGACCCAGGCATTAAAAAATGGGGCAAAGCAAGCTTTGCACCATTTTTTGACCCCTCCTCCCTCCTGTGCACCATTTTTGCACGGCAGTATAAATATGGCGTGAAGGCCATAGAGTCATTTTTTGCACAGGAATGCCTACCTTGCATCTAATTACGGCAAGGTAGGTTTCCACTTTCCAAAAAATGACTTTAACTCCATAAATGTGGCGCTAGACGGGTCTAGCACCAAAGTATAAATATGGAGTTAGTTTTGCACCGAATTAGAGTAAAAAAATGACGCTAATTCAGTGCAAACAGAGTATAAATATGCCTCTAAGTGCTTGCGTTTCTTAAGGGTAGAGAATCTCCCACCATGTCGCTGTGACAACTTTTCAAGACAAGACACACTTCATTATCTTTTTTTCTGTGATTTGTATTGTTACCTTTGTCAGAAGTTTATAATTCCCTTTCTAAAAGGTATGAATTTTCATCTGCTGACACCTGCACTAAATGTTTTACTGATGCTAACTTCAGAAGGAATTCGTGGCTGGATTTTTAAGGGTCACTGTAAAGAAAAGATTCATTTTTAATAACTAATTGTTTAAATAGTTTTTATTCGATGAAGTGATTGCCATGTTTATTTGGGTCTTATGATTTTTAAAATTTGATGCTTTTAATGTTGCATCTGTTTATTGTTGGATGCATGTTTTATGGAAATTATTTTCTGAAGCAAACATTTATGACTGATGAACCCTCAGAGCTATATAACAATGAGTCGTTTAGCAACAGAGATTGCATGTACCTCTCTCCAACACTTGGGATAACCACTTGAGATATCCTATGGGTAGTATACTAAGAGTCGTGCTGGATTGTCAGATATCCCTGCACCTTGTGCATTATTCCAGTAAGTAATCTTAAAATTACATATATTTGTGATGTATTAAGTTACTAATGACAGCTGTCACATTTTTCCTAGTTGTGAATTCTTTTCCTTTGGGGTAGAGTTTGCAAAAATGAATGCAGATGTCTGTTGCAAACTGCACTCCTTATGTCCATCGTTTATGACTCCACCCTTCATGACTACTTCCCCTCTCTGCTCCCCATGCCTAATTTATGGATTCTCAATTTTTTTTTTTTTTGCATTTCCAACTCTTTAGACCCGTATTTTGTTTGTCCAGTACACCCAAAGAATACTGGCCCTCATTACAACCCTGGCGGTAAATCCTGCTTACCGCCGTGCAGAAGACCGCCAACATACTGCTGCGGCCGCAGAATTCCGCTACAGGTTTTACGACCCAAAGCTCGGAATCCGCCACAATACAGACACCCACAAAAGTCCGCCACACCAAAGGTCAGTGATAAACTGGCGATAACAAAACCTCCACCGTCACGCCACCAAGAATACGCCCACACTATCACGACCCATGAATCAACGCGGCGGTCATTCAACCGCGGTAAACCATTGGCGGTACACACCGCCACACTCAAAATACACACACACTAACAAAACACAACCACATTGGACAATTCAAAATACACACACCTGATACACATACACACACCACATCCACACACTCACACCACTATAAAACACACACCCACATTACCCACAAACCCTAAATACCAGAAATTTGAAAGCAGGACAGAGAGAGACACTACCTAAAACAACACCAGCATCCACAGACACACAACACCATCACTTACACAACATCCACGCACCTCAAACAACACACACCAACACATCCCCTCACACATCACAACAAACACCACCTCACACATCACCCACCCCACATCATGGCACCTCAAAGACACCCCAGGTTCTCTGAGGAGGAGCTCAGGGTCATGGTGGAGGAAATCGTCCGGGTAGAGCCACAGCTATTCGGATCACAGGTGCAGCAGACATCCATTGCAAGGAAGATGGAGCTGTGGCGCAGAATTGTCGACAGGGTCAACGCAGTGGGACAGCATCCAAGAACACGGGATGACATCAGGAATAGGTGGAACGACCTACGGGGGAATGTGCGTTCCGTGGTATCCAGACACCAGATTTATGTACAGAGGACTGGCGGTGGACCCCCACAACTAACAACATGGGAGGAGCAGGTCTTGGCAATACTGCATCCTGAGGGCCTCGCAGGAGTAGCAGGAGGACTGGACTCTGGTAAGGCAAATCTATACTACCTTATCCCCCCACCCCATCTGCATGCCATCACATACTCCCACCCTTAACCTCACTCCCATCACCCCAACAACCCACAGATACCCCACCAACACAACCCACACATCCCAAAACCAAGCCCTGCATGTAACACCAATGCATGGACACCCATCACCCAAGCATGTCCAGTACAGAGACTCACTCATGCCCCAAAATCACCCATCACACAAGGACCAGCCAATAATGCAAGCACAGGAGTAGAGGGTCACTGACCCATTAGACATGATGGCACACACAGATACAATAACTATGCATTTACACCCCAACAGGACCCCTACCCAACGTCACCAGACAGGAGGTGCCAGACATATCCAGTCCCCCCACAGAAGAGGCCCACAGTGATGACAGCAGCTCTGCACGCCTGGATCAAGATGACCAGCCCGACCCATCTGGGACCTCGGGACAGTCGGTTCCCCTGCCACTGTCACAAGCCACCACAGAGCCTCCCCCCTCAGGAAACACCAGCACAGCACCCTCCCAGCGGGCCCATCCCTCTGTCCCCAGGACATGTCAATCAGCAGTGTGTCCACCACTACAGGGAACCCAGGCAAACCCACTAACACAGGACGATCAGGGGCCTGGGGGCAGTGTCAGGTGGCACATGGTTCAGGGGACAGAGGTACAGGATAACAGGGAACCTGGGAGGACTGCTGTGTGACAGGGGGGGACAGGCCCAGGGGACCGACACTCCACGAGGCACTCTCCAACATCATGGGAGCTTACCATCATTCCCAGGAGACCATGACAACGGTACTGGCCAAGTTTCTGGAGACCCAGCGGCTGCAGGAGGAACACTACCTTGGGATCAGGGAGGACTTGAAGTCCATTAACACCACTCTGGTCACCATTGCAGGGGTGCTGACAGACCTTCTCAACACCAGGAGGGACACAGTGGCACAACAAGGGGCCCCTAACACTAACCTGGACGATGAACAGCCCCCACCTCCGCCGGCGCTAGTGGACAGGAGGCACCGCCACAGGAACAACAGGACACCAGAACCCCACCCCTTGCAGATAGAGAACCACCCTGCAAACAGTCCCTGAGATCCAGGAACAAGACAGAGAACATTGCCAAGACCCCCGCCAGGAAATAAGACCCTCCTGAATGTCACCCTTCTGACTCACTATGTCATCCTGTCCATCCTTAAACTGCCATTGCTCCACTTCCTATGCCCCTTTGGACAATGCACCTGTGAAACAAATAGACTGACTCTGCCATGGACATTCCTCCACCATCACCCAGCCCATTTTACATCCCCCTCCACTTATTTGCACAGGAATAAACACACTTCAATCACAAAACAATCTGGAGTCAGACTGTGCTTTCACAAATGTGTAATTGCAATAACTATGGAATATAGCAATGTCAAATTACTTGTTCACATACCAATGTAACACAGCTGTAGGCCAGGAGTAAACAGAGCAGAGGGCACAATGTGGGACACAGATCTGTGAAATGGAAAGTCAAAGTGACAAGTCAGGGTCCATACACTGAGAGAAAATGACAGACGTATGCTAGCTCAAACAATAGTGTCAGATGTGGGAAGCGGTGACATCTTCTTACCTGGGTCTCACTGGAAGTATTGCATGATGATGTTGTTGCAGTTGTCGATATCCTCTTCTTCTGCCTCCTCTTCGGAACTGTCCACAGGCTCCACAGCTGCCTCAAGACCACCATCTGGCCCATCCTCCTGCAGAAAAGGCACCTGCAGTCACAAAGGCAGGTTTTGCAGCATTCAGCAGGCCACGATTATCTGGCACACCTTCTTTGGTGAGTAGTATAAGGATCCACCTGTCAGATGGAGGCACCAGAATCTGGCCTTCAGGAGGCCGAAGGTGCGCTTGATCATCCTCCTAGTTCGCCCATGTGCCTCATTGTAGCGTTCCTCTGCCCTTGTCCTGGGATTCCTCACTGGGGTCAGTAGCCATAACAGGTTGGGGTACCCAGAGTCACCTGCAAATGTCGAGGGACAACTTTTAGACACACACTAACCCTTAGGGACAGCCCCATACCCAGACACCTATGTCAACTGTATTGGGACCTTGCCCTCACCTATTAGATAAACACTGTGCCTCTGGAGTTGGCCCATCACATAAGGGATGCTGCTATTTCTCAAAATGTAAGCGTCATGCACAGAGCCAGGATACTTGCCATTCGCATGGGAGATGTACTGGTCGGCCAAACACACCATCTGCACATTCATCGAATGGTAGCTCTTCCGGTTTCTATACACCTGTTCATTCCTGCGGGGGGCTACAAATGCCACATGTGTCCCATCAATGGCAGCAATGATTTTGGGGATATGTTCCGGACATAGAAATCACCTTTCACGGTGGGCAAATCCTCCACCTGAGGGAACACAATGTAGCTGCGCATGTGTTTCAGCAGGGCAAACAACACTCTGGACAACACGTTAGAGAACATTGGCTGGGACATCCCTGATGCCATGGCCACTGTTGTTTGAAAAGACCCACTGGCCAGGAAATGGAGTACTGACAGGTCCTGCTCTAGAGGGGGATTCCTGTGGGATGGCGGATAGATGAAATCAGGTCTGGCTCCAACTGGGCACAAAGTTCCTGGATTGTTGCACGATCAAGTCTGTATGTGACTAGGATGTGTCTCTCTTCCATTGTCGACAGGTCCACCAGGGGTCTGTACACCGGAGGATGCCGCCATCTCATCACCTGCCCCAGCAGACATGGCCTATGGAGGAGAACAGCGAGCAGAGAGTCATCCAACACTAAGGTATCACAATTTGTTATTTGCAGAAATGTTATTAATCCACAATGTGCCGGTATCTGTCTATATTCCCGGCCTAGATAGGTGTGGCGCAGTTAACATTCATCCCATACGGCCTCCTGAAATGGCGGCTGCCTGACCTGTAAGGTGGGACATGGGGATAGGAGGTAACTGCACTGGCGTTGTACACCGTCGCGGTGGGTGGTCAAAGACCGCGGCGCAATTCTGCATTGGTTAACATTGGGCCCTATGGGTCCCAGGAGCCAATGACGATGTACGCCGGCGGTGACGGTACGCACCGACGTGGACGTGACCGCCATTTTCTGTCTGTTCCCTCACTTGATACCTGACCTTCAACAGGAGAGGACCTACACTGCAAGTGCTGCTGTGACCTATGTCTGGAAGCGACGATGGCTACATTGTCTGTGGAAAGATCCCTGCGTTCACTTCGGAGGAGTTGGAGAAACTAGTGGATGGGATCCTACCCCAGTACACGCAACTGTACGGTCCTCCAGAAAAACAGGTGAGCACACTGTGAGCACGCTGCATGGGCAATGCCGGTTTTGAGTGGTGTGGATGGAAGATACATGGGGGGGCTGAGACCTGCATGTGCGGATGGTGAGTGTATGTGTGTCAGGACATGGGTGGGAACTGGTGGGCAATGAGTATGACGGTCCAGACGGGTAAGTAATTTCCTTTCCCCCTGTACCATTCCTCTAAGTCAGCGCCCACCAGGAGAAGGGTATTTGGCGTGCCATCGCCAAGGACCTCCGGACCCTGGGGGTCTACCACAGACGGAGCACCCACTGCCGTAAAAAATGGGCGGTGGCCTATCCGGAGTTGGATGGGCACTTGAGGGCATCACAGCAGCCACAAGGGGGTGAGTACACTCTCATTCAGCTGACTCTGCACGCATTACGAGGTGTCTGGGTGGGGGAGGTGGGCAGTGGGTTCCCCCAGGCCAGGGCGGACTTGGTAGGCAAGGTCCCTTGTGAGGCAGGCTATGTGGCACCCCAACCCCACCAGTGGTAAGAGCCATCTACACCTAGTCAGGCTCCTGTGACTTCCAGGTGTGCAGCAATTGGTCTTTGGCCTCGTACCCCATGGTCAGCTGAAATTTCTAGGAACTGTTAGTGCATGGCGTAGGGCAGAGGGCTCCTCCATGTGTGTTGTGTCCGTCAACGGTAGTGGTGTTGCATGCACTGAACATGTCTTTCTTCTGACCCCCCCCCTTTTTGTGGTCTCCCTGTTCTTGTGTGCAGTAGCATCATCAGGCGGAGGAGCATTGGCACCGGAGCAGGAGGGAGCTGCAACCCACTTGGCCATGGAGGGTGAAGCAGCGGAGTCTGAAGCCACCAGTGGGACGGAGGGCGAGGGGAGCTCCACGGAAGGGACAGGAGCAGACAGCAGTGACAGCGACTCCTCCTCTGATGGGAGCTCCCTTGCGAGGGCGGGCACCTCTGTGCCCACCGCATCAAAAGGTACAGCTGCTACCCCCCCTACCAGCACCACCCTCCCAGCAGCCCCTCAGCGTGTTTACCGTGCCCACTCACCCAGGAGGGTGGGCATCCCCTTCGCCCCAGGCACCTCAGGCCCTGCCCCAGTCAGCCCTGCTGCCCTCAGTGAGGAGGCTATTGTCCTCCTGAGATGCCCCACTGTTGGGAAATCTACCATTGTGAATGCCATCCAGGGTGTAGAGAGGCATTTGCAACAAACAAATGCATACCTGGAGGGCATTCGTTCTGGGCAGGCAGCCCAACAGAGAGCATTTCAGGCTCTGGCCTCAGCACTGATGGCAGCCATTGTCCATGTGTCCAGCCTCCAACCTCCAACTTCCTCCACCCAGACCCAATCCCCTGTACCTCAACCTATCCCAAGCACACCATCAGACCAGCATGCACACAAAGCAACACACAAGAGTGGACATGGTAAACATAAGCACCACACATCCTACAGGCACTCACACAAGCACCATCCCCATTCAGCAACATCCACTGCCTCCACTGTGTCCCCCTCCTCCACGTCCTCCTCCTCCCTCCCTGTCTCGTCTCCACTCACACCTGCATGCACTACATCCTCAGCCACTACCTCCATCACCAGCACGCCCATATCCACACACCGCTAATGTGCACTCACCACCCCCACTACCATTCACACATCCCAGAGTCCTCTCCCAGTGTGTCAGTGAGCCCTCCTCCCAAAGTACACAAACGCAGGCACACACCCACCCAACAGCCATCCACCTCACAACAGCCTCCGGCCCATGCACCTTCACCCAAATTCAGCAGACGTACACCTCCTACAACCACTACCTCCATGCCCAAGCCCCCTCCATCTTCCCATCCCAGTGTGTCTAAAAAACTCTTCCTGGCTAACATTGACCTCTTCCCTACACCTCCCCCCCGTCCTTCCCCTAGGGCCAGGCTTTCCAGGTCCCAGCCCAGCACCTAGGCCACCACATCCCCAGGCACAGTGGTGCCAGCAACTGCAGGGTCATTGAGTGCGCCACCCATCAGGGCTGCCAGTGTGCCACGTAGCGAGGGCAAGGACATTCCGCCACCTGCTAAGGTGAAAAAGGTGCCCGCATCCCGGAGGGAGAAGCCGAAACTACCCGCCACCAAGGGCTCAGCAAAAACAAAAGGGGATAATGGCAAGACAACTGAGGCACCAGGTGGGGATGGGCCAAAAGCAGAAGAGCAGGTCAGGAGAGGGCATAGTGGCACCGACTGAGAGACCAGTGTCACACCTTCTCTCCACAACCACGCCAACCTGTATGGCGGCGAACACCGCTAGCTGCCCTGCCACCACAAACGCCACGTGCACCGCCCCAGCACGTCTACAGCATCAGCGATAGTCCCCAGCCTCTTCCCCAGTGGGCAGCCGTCCGAGGCTGCAGGAGACGTCCTGCTTTGTCCCTCAGCAGGTGCTGACACATGCACCGCCGCCAGCACCGCCGCCACAGACACCGCTGCAAGCACCGCCGCCACAGACACCACCGCAAGCACCGCCACTGGCCCTGCGGCATCCTCCAACACTGGCACCACCGCTGACATTGCTACCATCCCCAGGCGTCAGTCGTCTGAGGCTGGAGGAGAGTTCCTGGACCCTGGGCAGCTTCCATGAGGCATGACTTCCATCACTGTTTGCACCTGCAGGTGGAAGGCGAAGCCGCAGCAGTGTGGGGTATGTCGCTGCCTCCATGGCGTATCATGCTACCTGAACCTCGCCAATCTCGTGGCACACACACCCAGGTGAGGGAATTGTACCGGCCACACTGCACGTGGAGCACTCTGGGCACCGTGCCCCCAGAACCAGTGGAGAGATACATCCACTACCTCAGTCCTTGGCAGGATGAAGCACTCTGGGCACCAGGCCCCCTCCAGAACCAGTGGAGACTGCTATCCACTTGAGAGACTGTGGCTTTGCACTCCCCAGGATAAAGAAGTGGGCAAACCACCCACTGGAGAGACTTGAGAGACTGTGGCTTTGCACTCCCCAGGATAGAGCAGTGGGCAAACCACCCACTGGAGAGACTTGAGAGACTGTGGCTTTGCACTCCCCAGGATAGAGCAGTGGGCATGGAGCCCCCTCGTGCAGCAGTGGCGTTGTGCATTCATCAGGCTGAGGTGCCCCCCTTCCACTCCCCCTGAGGTGCCTGTTTCAATTCGATCTGTGCCCCAGCAGTGTTCTCTCCGTTTCCAGTCAGGTATCATGTGTGGGCTTCGCCCATGCATTTTGGGCCCAGTGGTCCACGGACAATGATTGGTACACTATCCAGACTTGTGTAGTTGGTGTACATATTTGTATATACTGAATTTTGAATTTGACTAATGGATTTTTCATGATTACAATCTTTACAATCATTTTGTTTTCTCTTTGCTATCTTCCAAGGGGTGGGGGGGTGTATATGTGATGTTGATGTATGTATTTGTGTGTATGTTGTTGTGTGTGAGGGTGGGGGTGTTGCGTGTTGGGTGTGTGTTTGTCACTCTCTTTCCTCCCCCCCTCCCCTGTGTTGTAGGTGCAGTACTCACCGTAGTCGCCGCTGCCGCTGTTCATACTCCTGGTAGAAGAGGAGGTAAACCAACATAGGTAACACCTGAAGTTCGGGCTCCATGGCGTCCTGGTTCCTCGTTGGGTGTCGAGAGGTGAGTGTTTTCCCTTCTGTGTACTGTTTCCGCCGTGCTTTTGATTGCGTTGGTTCCGCCCCAGAAAAGGTGGCGGATAGGCATCTTGAAATACAGTGGGCGGTACTTTGTCTTCTGCCTGTCTGTTGGCGGTTACCGCTGCAGTGTTTGTTTCTAGCGCCGTGGCGGTTTGGAGAGTGGGCTGTCTATGTTGGCGGTTACTGCCACAGTCTTAATCCCATTTTTTTTTTCCGCTGGCCTGGTGGTGGTATTACTATCGCTTTAACACAGACCGCCAGGGTTGTAATGAGGGCCACTGTCGGAAAAAGTGACATTTGAAATATTTTGTAAAACAATCTTGTTGATAACATCATTTATGAAGCCATTTTGTCAAGTTTATCGTGGTAATTTGTCTGGAAAGATGTCTCTATGTGTTTTCTTCTCTTTTCAGCTGTATTGGTAAATCATTTCGTTATTTAAATCCTAAATTAGAAGATCCTCTTGAATTTAAGGCTTTAAGTAGGACGGTTTCTGTCCGATCTCAGGACCTCCAATAATTAAAAAAAATTGCTTTGAAATGGGACCCTACCCAGCTCTATATCCATGCCCATTATTTAATTGACAAATACAGGAATCGATTTCTTAATAATATGTGTAAAAACCCTAAAGGTACTCCATGTCAGAGTACAATCCCTATTTGTAGTTCACATGTTATTTCCTTCCTCCTTTATTCCCTAAGAGTATTTGATTTTTTCCAAGATCAGGTGTTTCTGTGTTTTTTTTTAATGCAGAATACGAGTGCCATCTAGTACATAAGATGAAGAGAACCGGCTCACGGTGTCTGGGTGAGTAAAGTTTTTTTGGGGGGTTATGCAGGGTTACGATTGAGAGCTCTGATTGTGAAGCAGAAGACAGTATGAGTTACTAGTGCTTTTCAGATGGTCATAGGTATGTGCAGGCTATATACAAGTTTGGGCCTAGATTTACTAAGCGTTGCATTGTTCGTGCACTGTTCAAGGCTACACAGTGATAACGCAAAAGCTTCCTTAAGATCTATGAAGCCAGGCAAGAGGCGATATGCTCCCACAATGTGTCATTTTGTAAAGAAATCTAATGCAACAAAGTGACTTGCACTGATTTAAATTAGATTTCGAGCTGGTAGGTGTTCCATCGGTGTAGCATGGGCATTTATGTTCATCCACCCATTGATGTGAAGGAAATTTATCTTTGCAATGATTTGTAAACTTGGCTTTGCAGCAAATCAATATGTCCCCCAGAAGGTGGCGTAATGTGGAGAAAAATCTTTTTTTCCTTTGTTGTTTTCTCCTTCTATCCATGATGTATTCTGCATCACACATTGAAAGAGGAAAATGCCTCTTTGGATTGTTTTTGTGCATGAAGATATCCCTTCTATACAAAAACTTTACTGCCTTCTGCCCGGGCACCCGTGCAGCATGGCACAAGGGTGCCTTATTTGGCACTAGGGACCACACAGTGTGCCAGTGTTATGAAAGAGCAGTAGTGCACCATATTTCTGTAGAAAAAGGACACATTTCTGCTCTCTCTGTTTCAAGGAACTCAGCACAGCAACGTAGGACAATAGTCATACATGTGCCACCTTTAATTGTGGGGAAAGTGTGAGATATGCAGATGGAGGGTTTCAGAAAGACATAGGAAGAACAGGGGAGTAAGTGAGTGAGCGACTTGAGTGGACAGTTTATGGAAGGGACAATGAGCGTGCTTGAAACACTCCAAAGGCCTCTACCCCTTGCACAGACCTTAGTAATGTTTAATTCACAGACTAATATCTTACGAATGTAAACATTTTCAATTGTAATTTTTCACAACAAAATTATAGTTGTTATTGATTTATCTGCTACAGATAACAAGCATTAGCAAAGGCAATGGGTCTGAATTGTTCTACTTATATGTATGTGTTGCTATGTGTGAGACAGCGTAACCTGGCTGTGCCATTACCCCTAATAAACGTGAAATGAAAGGGTTGTTGTTTTACTGCTTAGTGAAAGGAATGTTTCTTTTAATGTGGTGCATGGTAAAATGTATGAGCCAAGTACAAAGATAAATGCAATGTTTCATGAATGCCATATGATTTTTTTCAAAAATGTTTATGTTTCAGTGTTTTAGCAATATTATTCTTTATAATCATTATATATTTGATATAAGAGACATAGACTTAATTTAACCTGAAAGTGTATTCATGTTTAATTAGTTTGGCTGAAATGAAGGCCTATACATTTTCTGTGTTTTAACCTTCAATGTGCAGTTTCCTTTTTCAATGTTTTTCTAAAGTTGCAGGTGTCAGGATCGGAGACTGAGTTAATACGGAAGAAACCCCAGCAGAAGCTCATCGAGGATGTGAGGAGTATCCTGAGCTAGCAGCTGTAACTCTTCTGAAAATCCAGAGAGTTAGGGTGTACGAAGGTCGATGCCGAAAATCCAGAAGGCGATGTGCCAATTAGCAAATTATAATTTGTGGCTATGTTTTTGAACTAGGAAAGGTATTTGCCTGTGAGATCATCCTTGTAAGACACAAGATTTAAGTAGGTTTATTTAGCTGAAAGCTTCAGATTTCCTCTGCTCTTAGCTGAGAGTGGACCTTACTTAGATACTTCATGCCACCATACCTCTCATGCTGACTACTTGCTCGAACCTATAGAATTTTAGTATAGTCATGTTTGTAGGTCAAATGGTTAGGCAGGAAAACTTGGATTCAAATTCTATGGGTCAATTGTATTTTGTCATTTTCTGCATTATCTCTATTGAATTGGTGGTCTTTTACATATTAGCTAAATTTCATATTGTACGACGTTTTGATTCACCTTTGGTTATTCTGTACATTTATACTATGATTTTGGCACTCATATACGTAAGTTTGACTTTGAGTCCAAATAAAGCCCTTTGAATTACAATTTGGTCTCTAAGATTGAATGCATGGGTATCACGTTACACTGTAATAAACAGGGGGGAAATTAATCAGACCCCAGAATTTAAAATTAGGGCCCAAAGCTGCAGCAGATGGTAGAAATGAGCATGGCTCTCTTTCCGAAATGAGGAGAACTGGAATTAGGCTCTAGAACAGTTAGTCCCCAGTGTCCAATTTAGATGCTCAAATCCAGCCTTGGAAGATCGGTGGAATCATGGTGATTTGGAGGAGAGTTGTACTGGCAGCGGATGAGTGAGTATTAACAGGGTTGCCGATTGCAACAGTTGTTGAGGTGATGGTGTGAATAAGTGATGTCTTCCGGAGATGTTGTTGCGTGTTGTGTGAGTGTGATGATTTATAAAGAGGTTATCGGGTCCATTGTGGCCTAAGATCCCGCAATAGTTTAAAGGGTGTGGCAGACACCATATTATATTGTCTGCTCAGAGATTGCGTTGTTGTGAGACGTCGACAATGGCATATTGAAGATAGGTTCTTACTCTATGTGAATGCGAGGCAATTGGTATAGTGGATCTTAATGCATAAAGTGAAGCTATACTGATCTCGATGATGACCCACAGGTCGAGGTTTTATTGGAAGTGATTATAAACTCTCTTGTGTGTTTAAAACTATACTATTTATTTTAGCAGAGCAGACAAAGGTTTTGTATTTTGCCTGTGCGTGCGATGTTGTGGAGCAAGCATGTGCAGATTGTAAAGGAGGGGGCTGCCCTGAGGAGCGAGGTCTTTGTCACAGTGTACCACACTGATATAGGTCGACTGGTGCAGTGTCAAGTTGATGATACAGTGCCACGCCGCGAATGGTGGCTGCACTGAAGCAAGGAATTGTAGTTACAATATCATTTTTATTGATGTGAAGAAAAGGGGGGAAAATTATAGGGATAGGCGCTAACAGAATATCACCAAAACATGTCTTTAACAATAGATAGTAAATACGGTGCTCCCGAATGGAGGGTCCTCCCAGCACCTCCAGTGTTTCTCCAATAGGAAAAAACAAACTGATTCAAAAGGCCAGGGCACTCGTATGAAATAAGATAAGAGTCTGTGCAGTTAGGTTCTTGGTCTTCGGACAATCAATATATAATCCAAACAAGTTAAAGTTCAGTGTCTTTATTCTTGTGCGAGATTTTTATACATGTTCATCACATCAGAAAGATTCCATATGTGGTCATCACCACAACATCCAACAGCCAACACATGTTTCGTCTCCGAGAAATTAATCTCATTGACTTCCTCAGGGCAAAGTATAATTAAGGTGTTAACATGAATAAATGGCTTATCCTAATCAAGTAAAACTCTTCAAGATAATGTACAATCAATAGAGAAAGAGTAGTGGGAATCATGTGACGGGGGCACCGTAAAAAGATTTTGGATCCATACGTGCTGACTTATGAGTACTCTCTCACGAAGACTCGGGGATAATAGTGTTTTGCCCCCGTCACGTGATCTTATCTTATTTCATACGAGTGCCCTGGCCTTGTGAAAATTGTTGAAAAATGAAATTTTTTAAAGTTTTAAAGTTTTGCGAGACCTGTGCTCAGATGATGCTCACATTCCTAATAGAGAGGGTGAAGTGGCCCCTCCCAAAGGTATTCCTGCTCATTGTATGGTGATTATTGTAGGGCTTCAAACATGTGTTTGGCTTGGTCATTGGAACAAGATCACAGAAAAGGATGGCCCATTGAGGTTCCCACAATGCAGCACATTTAATTTGAGAATTACAGAAAGTTTAAGGAAGCTGCAGTACGAAATAGACTTCCTAGGCTTTCTACACCTCCTAGACTTGCACATTATGAAGCACTTAATGCTTGGGAACTTGCTGCTCATGCGAAGGAGAGGGAGAGATACCAAGTTAGAGCGAAGAAAGCTATACATGGTTATGCTGGTGCTAGACGGGATTCTGAGCAAAAAAGTTTGAGAACAGACATGATAGAGAGGGATAAGCTGTATATGGCTTTGACCACAGATGTGATGAGGGAGAAGGGGGAAGAAAGATGACTAGAAGGCAAAAGGACATTATGGAGATAGTCTTTTGGATGTGGTATTATCAGAATGTCACCCCTTTATAATGAAGCCAGAGGCGAGAGTGGGAAAAATGGTAATAGTGACAGTGACGTAATTTACTTTCCTACTGTGCCGAATAGGAAGGCTCTTAGTCCTGTGGGACCTATTCCTATTAGTGTCACTTGTGAACTAAGAAGTGTGGATCTTAGAGAATGTGTCCCAGTTGACCTCACTGTGAGTACTGTTGATGCTCCTACAGTACCAGTTACTATTGGTCCTGTAGTTCCCATGTATAAATCAGAAGGTTCTCGGAGAAATACATAGAGTCTGGCAGCAACTTATAGTGTTGCGGGATCAACAAATGCCCCAAATAATTCAGGTACAACAGAATTTGTTTCTTTAATTCCTACACATACTAGCACTCCATATGCAGCAAGTGCAGATACAACTCAGAATATGTCATGATGCACTTCAATAGGTTCATATCAGAAGATGCCTACTCATACCACTCCTGTATGGGAACCGCCTTTGAATTTGGGGAATGATGCTCAAGGAAACGTTTTTACACCTAAGGTTCCTGTAATAACTCAATCTATTAGTGCCAACGAGATAGATGAGTAGTTGCAATTTCTTTAACGGAAGTACTCCATTTAAAGAGGGCACAAGTACAGAAGTGAGCCAGGGAACAATTCCATCAACATCAAAGGAACTCTGGATGTAGTGAAGTTGACAGTAGAATTGGACGCAATGATTGTTGGAATATATGTGTAGGGACATTACTAAGCAAGTGGGTCAAGTTCACGATAAAGTTGCAGAATTGGCTCAGAAATATGAGGTTGACAAATAAAAGTAAGGCTCTGCAAAGGAGCTATTTGGTAGGGAGCTATTGGGTGTGCGTCAGTGAAAAAGATATTGCTGATATGAGAACTCCAGGGCTGAAAACTCAGATTAAAGAATAAATTCAGAACATTAGGCAATGGAATAAATTAGATAACAAGGAGACTAAATGGGCAAAAAAGAAGTAGGTAGAGAAACCTTCAGTTGAACCACTACAATCTAGTTTCAGAGAAGTGTCTGGTTGAGGTTATTTGTATGCCATGGAGCAGAAGTGATCTTGCTTCATTTACCAATGATTTCCCAAAATTGTGAGACAACCAGTGGAATGGTATCAACAGGTTGAAAGATTTGTGAAAATTTCACAGGTGTTGTGAACTGACCTGGATACGTTGTTTGACATTGTTGTTCCGAGTGATCTGTGAACGGAATGTAAGATAGCTGTTCGATAACTTGAGGTGGAACCGACTAGAAATACATTGATAAATGGTCCTTCACCATTGATAATGAAGAAATATCAGACAGTCATGACATTCCTGAAAGGAAAAGTGCCTCCTCAGGATGTTGATTGGGTCAAAAGTGACAGAACGATTCATGAACCAAATGTGTCGATTCATGCTTACAATGAGAGGTTGTTGCAGCTGTATAGTGGTGTGGAAAAATTAGAGACAAAGGATATAGGAGATTTTGTTTCAAGATTTGTGACAGGGTTGAGGCCACAAATAAGCATGATGATCCAGCAACATTTGGTCTGCTGGCAGAATAAGTCTATTGATGACATTTTGCATTATGCAAAATATTGTCATGATGAAATAGAGATAAAGCAGAAAAAGCTGAAGGAAAACCTGATGGTTGCTCAAATGAGAGCTGCACAAACAACTAGTCAGACACCCCAGGCTGTAAATACTGTGGGCACAATGCAAGGAGTATACCAGCAACCAAAAAATCCCATGCACGCTAAAGGTCAAGGAGTCCTTATAGATCCAGGTACAGGAATGGATATAAATAGTCTAAAACGATCAACTCAATGTCACATCTGCAATGCAGTGGGACATTGAAAGCGGGAATGTTGTTTAAGTCCAGCTAATCAAGCCCAACATGCTGGATTTGTGCCTTCTCACAGTAATAATTCTAATCAGATGCAGGTTATGCAAAGACCTAGAACTCAAAAGTTCAATGAGCCCTAAGCTCCAAAATTGCAGGTTTTTAAACCTCTGATGCCACAAAAAAATAATGCTGGGCCATTTCAAAATATGAATCAGGGTTTGAGAATTAATACAGATTTGACGCAGGACAATAATCCATTTCAGCAATTTTCCCTGTTTAATTTGAATAAAGGAAATAGCTTCGATCAGTCAGCTTGACCATGCCAGAGGGGGGAGGAAGACTGCACACTTGGTGCAGCATTAGAGTTGGACCAGGGTGAACCTTTTATAGACAGTGAAGTGGATAGCTGTCCTGTGTCATTTTTGGGCAATACTGGTGCTACAGTAGAAGTCCCAAATCTACCCCTCTCGGGAAAAACAATCCAACTTGTTGGTGTAGAAAATAACCAAATGACTGCTCAAGAAACTGTTGCAGTTAAAATGAAAATAGAATCTTTTGAGGATAAACACAAGTTTATCATATGGAATTGCAGTCCAGTGAATTTCCTGGGAAGAGATTTACTTACAAAACTGACCTGTGTGATCGTTTTCACTGCAGCAGGAATGGAAGTGCCAACCCCTGGCGAGGATGCTGTTTTTAAGTTTCTACACCTAAGGTTCCTGTAATAACTTGATCTATTAGTGCCAACAAGATGGATGAGTAGATGCAATTTTTTTAATGGAAGTACTCCATTTAAAGAGAGCACAAGTACAGAAATGAGCCAGGGAACAATTCCATCAACATCAAAAGAACTCTGGATGTAGTGAAGTTGACAGTAAAATTGGACGCAATGATTGTTAGAATATATGTATGGGACATTACTATGCAAAATTAGCATGATGCTGACTTTGTTAACGCTTGATGACTTGCCCCCGGATTTGAGAGAAACTGTTAAACACGAGGTGTTGGATTTTTTGGAGAAAGATATTGGACTGATCAAAGGTGTAGAACCTGTCTGAATTTCTGTGAAGCTTATGCTGAATTCCCAAGAACCCCACAATATAATTTGACACCAAAAACAATTGCTGAGAAACCTCCTGTGATTAAATCCATGATACAGCAGGGAATTCTGAAGGAGATAATGGGAAGTCCTTGTAACTATCCCATTATGGGTCTTCAAATACCGAGTGACAAATATACGATTGTACAGGACCTGTGGAAAAAAAAAACATTGTTCTTCCTTGTTGGCCTGTGGTACTGAAATCAGCTGTAAAACTGTTCCAGATTCCACGTGAGACTGAGTAGGTCACTGTCATTGATTTGATTTGAGGACAGGCAGTTCCTTTTTTAATACCAGCTCAGAAGCAGGGTCTTACTGTGGTGTTGTGTCCTTCAACGGTCTTCTGAATTTCCAACTATTTTTAATCAGATATTTAAAGAAAAATCTAGAATCCTTAATCATGCCTTGCAGCTCAGTCGTGATCCAATATATTGACGACCTAATGGTGGAATTGAATACTCAAGAAGCTTGCAAACAAGATACTATTGCGTTGTTGAACCACTTGGATGAAAATGGACATAAGGTGTCACCAGGAAAGTTACAATATTGTCCAAAAGCAGTCTAATATCTTGGACACCACATTGAAAAGGCAGTGAGGAAAGTATCACAAGAGTATTTCAACCATACTGAAAATGAGTTTGCTAACTACACCGAGGGAAGTTAGGATGTGTTTTGTAATGGTGGGCTACTGTAGACAGTGGATACCCAGCTTTTCCCTGATGGTCAAGCCTTTGCAGAGCCTGACACACAAGGATGAATCTGATCTGGTACCATGGGATAACGTCTGTCTTGTCAGGTTTCTAGAGCTAAGAGAATGACTCTGTCATTCCCTGGCTCTAGGGATGGACAATTATAACAAATCTTTTGCAATTTTCTGCAGTGAGAGGGAGGTCTTTGATCTTTCAGTGCTAACTCAAATGCATGGAAATGCTAAGAGACCCTTGGCCTATTTGTCTACCACATTAGATCCTACCCACTGCCTTAAATTGGTAGCAGCAGTCAGCACAAGCAAATAGAGGTGTGAAAATATTGTAATTTGTCACCCACTGACTGTGTACGTCCCACATTCCGTGGAACTTTTGTGGACCAGAACAAGAACATCTTACAAGCAGTCTACTTACCAAATATGAGCATGTGATATTAGCTGCAGATATTCTAACTATCAAACATTGTGGAATTTTGAATCCTGCCACTTTGTTGCAAATATCGAATCAGGAAGTTGTGGAATATTGTGAAGGAGACCACAATTGTCTTGATGTTACTGAACTATGCACCAAACCGAGACCAAACATCTGAGATGAACCATTACCTGCATCTGATTATATCCTCTATGTTGATGGTTCATGCTTAAGAGACCGGAAGAAGTCTGAGAGCAGTTTATGCTCTTCATACCATTTCTTGAGTTGTCAAACCTTCCTGGCTTCAAGAAATATTCTCTGACCAAGTATCCAAATTGATTGCTCTTACTAGAGCATGTTGTGTTTCCGATCAATTGAAAGTGGCAATCTTTACCAATAGTCAGTATGGCTTTGGTGTTGTTCATTACTTCGGACAACTGTGGTCTCAGCGAGGCTTTATAAAGTCTTCTGGATATCTGATCTGGAATGGTGAACAAGTGAAAAAACTTCCTTGAGGCACTACAGTTGCCCTAGAAGATTGCAGTGGTTAAGTACCCTACACATCGTTCTGGAGATGACTATGTGACTTTGGGCAATAGGTACGTTGATGAGGTCGCAATGTACTGTGCACACAATGTTTGTACATTAAATGGTGAATTCACAAATAAAGGAAAGGATGAAACTAACTTTAACCTCTGGTTGACAACAGTTGATACCTGGGATGAAGTGAAGAGGCTTCAGGAGGAAGTGTCCGAAGAGGTACAAAAAAGCTGTGTCAGAGCAGGGTCTGTCAAGAGAGATGACGACATTTGGGTTTCAATGGATGGAGGACCAGTATTGCCAAATAGTTGGTTTCCTCCTATGGCTAGATATTTCCATGGTCGAGCTCATATTGGGTGGGATGCCTTGGTGAGATTGTTTAGACAGACTTGGTTCAACCCTAAATTTAGGTTGATGGCTGAAGCATTGTGTCATATATATGTTGCATGTCAATAGAACAATGTTGGGAAAAGAACTGCAGTTACACTGAGTCACAAAGAAAGGTTAGGAGTACCTTTTAACAGGATATAAATGGATTTCATTGAGATAGCCGTGTGCAATGGATTGAGATATGTTTTGGTTGTAGTGTGTCTTTACTGTTGGGATGAGTCTTACCAAACTAGGTGAATTGGTAGTCTCACTGTAGCTAAAATGTTACTGATGGAACTCATTCCTAGGTTTGGTTTCCCAACCTCTTTGGAATCAAATTGAGGAACTCATTTCAACAAGGAGGTCCTGAAATTGTTGTGTGCAGCTTTGCAAATGGAGCAGTGATTACATTGCAGTTACACACCTGAGGCTTCGGGTCTTGTGGAGCAGGTGAACAGCAAGCTGAAATCCAGATTGGCAAAAGTGTGTGCTTCAACGTCATTGAAATGGCCTGATGCTCTGCCTCTTGTGTTAATGCCTGATCCAGAAGAACCAGTGGTGCAAGAGAGACGACAAAAACAAGACAGAGGAGAGCAGATCGGGGAGCAGATCGAGCCAGACACAGCACTTGATCAAGCTGAAGGGGGTTTTGAACAAGTGAGATCTGAGACCGAAGCAGAGACAAATTAATCTTGCCCTTAAGTGAAAGAGTTGGACTCACAATCAGACCCAGAAGAAGGAGCTAGTGCTGGAAGAAAGTGACTGAAAACTGGAGTCCGTTGGTCCAGAAGAAAGAAAAGAGGGAAAGTGAGTCTGCATAAAAAATGTGTACCAACATCAACTGCAGAAGAAACGGAAAGTTCTGATCTGAATGAGAGTGACAACTAAGGTCTGACACTATGAAGATCAAAGACAACAAGAGTGCCTAGTTGTAAGTATTCTTCGCCAGAGTGGACTTACTTCGCAAATGTGACAGTCACAGATAAAGAGTTCTAGTGGAAGATTGAATGAGGGAATTAGAAACTAAAATAGGAAGAAATAGAACACCAAGTGCAAGGGAATCTAGCAGCTTTAACTTTAGATTGGCAACACAAAGGGAAATTGTGCATATACATTGATCAGAGCTACATTGATCCTTTGTTCATAGAGAAGTGCGATTGTGACGATGTTTTTGATGTCAGAGGAAAGAGTGAATTATTTTTTAATGGAAAGTATCCTGTGATTCCTGCAGTGTATTTTAATTTGCCTGTTTTAATTTACTGAACGGATGGCATGGTACATGTTATCCAGCGATAATATAGCTAGTGCAGCAGAAATAGTGAGAGACATTTTTTGGTGCATTGATTCCATCGGTGGAAGCGATTTTGAATGACCTGAAGATTAGGAGGCTGTCTACAATAATGAATAAGCTTGCTACTAACACACCAAGGCCCATATTTATACTTTTTTAGTCTGTTCTTGTTAGTAAATACTGAGATGGTTGAGATAAGATCAATTGTTTTACAAAATCGGCTTGTGCTAGATTTGTTGCTCACAAATGAGGATGGAGTCTGTCAGATGCTGAAGGTTCAACAATGCAGTAGCTTTATTCAGGATAAAAGTAAGCATTTGGAAATTATATCTGGAATATTTCAGGGATGACAAAAGATTTGAATGAGCTGAAAGTGACTGGTGCATGGGAAGCAATTGGAGATGAACTTTCAGCTACTGGCAGGTGCTTTGGGAATTTGGGAAGTGCAATTGTAGGTTTTGTTTTGAGACCAATGCTGATTATTTCAATAGTGGGAATAGTTTTGTTGGTTGGATATATAATCTTTCAGAGAAGGAAGTTCCTGAGAGTTCAAAAGAGAAAGTCAGCAGAAGTTGAATTGGAAGATAGTCAGAGTAAATATTATGAGGATATGAAATGTTTGGAGGAGTTAAGGTGGAAACTGTTCAAAACAACCAGGTTTTAGAGAGTCTTTTTCAAGACTGAAAATGGATTTATGATGACTCTATAAATCATCAGAGGGACAGTTGAGAGAGCATAACCTGGCTGTGCCATTACGCCTTTTAAACGTGAAATGAAAGGATGTTTTTTTTTCTGCTTAACAAAAGGAATGTTTATTTTAACATAGTGCACATAAAAAAATATACAAGCCATGTGCACAGATAAATGCAATGTTTCATGTATGCCATATTTTATCATCATTTGAAAGAATGTTTATGTTGCAGCATTTTAGAAGTATTATTCTTTGTAATCATTGTATATCTGACATGAGAGACGTATGTAAATTATTTTACCTGAAAGTGTATTCATGTTTAATTAGTTTGGCGCACGAGAAGGCCCATATATTTTCTGTGTTTTAACCTTCAATGTGCAGTTAGCTTTTTCAATGTTTTTCTGAAGCTGCAGGTGTCAGTATATGAGACCGAGTTAATAGGGAGCTCATTGTTTGAGATGATAAGAAAAGCCTGACAGATTGTTTATCAAGGATGTGAGGAGTATCCTGAACTGGCAACTGTAACTCTTGTGAAATTCTAGGGTGTGTGAGTGTACCAAGGTCGATGCCAAAAACCCAGCAGCCTCAAGTGTCAATTAGCAAATTCTAATTTGTGGCTATGTTTTTGAACTAGGAAAGGTGTTTGTCTATGAGATCATCCTTGGAAGAAACAAGATTTAAGTGTAGTTTAGTTAGATGTAAGCTTCAGTTTCTCTCTGCCCTTAGCTGAGAGCAGACCTTACTTAGATACTTCTCTTGAACTTTAATTTCTATATGGCTTCATGCTACCATTCCTCCCATGATTGAAACTTCTCCAGAAGTTTTGTTGAGGTGCCTACTTTCCTGAACCTATTACATATTAGCATGTTCAGATTTTTAGATCAAATAGGTGGGCAGGAAAACCCGAATTTGAGCTCAATGTATCTACTGTTTTCCTCATTGTCTGCATTATCTCCATTGTCTTGGTGGTCCTTTACCTGTTAGTTAAATCTCATATTATACGCTGTTTTGATTCACCTTTGGTTTATTTGTACATTTATGCTATGATTGTGAGACTCATATGTGGAAGTTTGACTCTGAGTCTAAATAAAGCCCTTTGAACTATGATTTGGTCTCTGAGATTGAATGTGTGACTATTGAGTTATACTGTAAAAAAATTGAATAATTTGATGCATCGTCTCCTCACCTTTTGGAACAGAGAAAAAAACGAATTGGATCCCTTTATCTAGAATTAAGTCCCAAAGCTGGAATATGCCAGCTTTTGGCACTTGCTGCTGTGTCACATGATTAAAGTTAGTCTGGCTGATGAAGGGTGATACCCCAAAACAGGTCCCAGGATGCTTGTTTCTGGTCCAGGGAGGACCTGGCCTGGCAGTTCAGGCTAGACTGTTCCAATGAGGCACTTGGTCAAGACTCATTTGCATATGGCTTTGTCCAAACTGGGGTGATGTGACAAACAAAATACGATGGATTAAACCCAGATCTGTGACTGGAGGTGAGTGTTTGCAAAGTTTAAACACTCCGTCCAGCATTTTATTTTCTGGTGTGTCTATGTTTGCCCTAAGTAGCCGATGCCCAGACTTGGGTCCCTTGCTCGCTGAATTACAGGATTTAAGCTAGTCTGGCTGAAGGGGGTGATACCCTGAAACTGGTCTCAGGATGCTTGTTTCAGATACAGGGAGGACCTGGCCTAGCAGTTCTGGCTGGCACAGTGTCAAGACTCATTTGCATATAGCTGGGTCCAAACGGGAGTGACATGGCAAGCCAAATAACAATGGATTAAACAGAGATCTGTGACTGGGGGTGAGTGTTTGAAAAATGTCAACACTCTGTCCATGATTTTATTGTGTGCTGTTGCTATGTCTAGATGCAATAACATAAACCTTACACAGGTACCCAAAAACAGGTCAGGTGGCATCCGAAGCGCAGGATTTTAATTCACATATTTTATGCAAAGCCATCACACCAACCATGCCTCTTATAAAAGATTCCTAATTAAGCTTCTGGCCTGTGTTAGAGAACTCCCCTTCCATATATCCTTCTTACCCCCACCTTTATGGGATCGAGCACAAAGCGCTTTGTCCCTTGTGTAATCTCTCTGTGGGCTTTTAACCAAGCCCATGTCAAGCCCACCTGTTTGGTTGGTTGTGGGCTTGCCTTTTAAAATGAGCTTGATTTAATTAATGAAAGGCATGTATACGTCATGCCTTTTCCGGTGTTTAGCCCGCCTCGAGCTCACTGGCCAACTACAGAAAAGATACGAGGCTCCATGTTTTACGTATGGTTTATGCACAACTATTTATCTTTATTTTGTAGGCAGCGTGATCTTGCTGGGCAGTGGTCGAGCGCTTTGCATGACATTGACCCTATTACATGGGTATTTGCACTTTTGCCGGTTATATGGATAATTGCACTTTTGCTGGTTACATGGATAATTGCACTTTTGCCAATACATTTCACTGAGAGCGAACCTCTGTTTCCTTTTGTGTGTTTGTTTTGCACTCATGGCGGCAGTCGGCTCGCTTATGTGAAACTGTTTTACTTTTCAGTTTATGTGGCAAGAAAAGTTTGGTTTGTAATGTGAAAATGCTTTACTTTTCATGTTCAGTTTATGTGGCAAGAAAAGTCCGGTTAGGAGTTAACAACGCTAATAGCTTTAACACGAGCAAACATGAGACCCATTGCATTGCAAACGCTTGTCTATCCTGCTGAAAGCACTGCTGCTGAATTGTATGTGTGTTGGTCAGTGAGAGTTTTTTGGCCATTAATTTTTCGTTCGTTTGATTTACTCTGTTATGATAAATTATCTCTAGAGGGCAGCATTGGTACTCAATGGTTGCTTTTACTTTTTCCTAATTGACAAATGCATGAAGAAGAGAAAAAATACAGAATGGGTGCAGTTACTGAACTAAATGATGCCACCGCTACAAGTTTATCCCTGACACACACACACACACACATCTCGCCAATGCCGCCCCTTCAGTTCTTATGTTGCGCAATGACAACTTCAAATTTTGCTGACTCTGGGCTTTGAAGTTGCACTGGTTTTCTTAGGCTGTTTGTTGAGAGCAGAAAATGCTACGCCAGAAAGAGCACAAATATTGTTAATGTATCCCAGCTGGGGAAATTTGGAGTCAGAAGTTGTATGTTCAAGTTTCTCTTCCTCGGTGTAATTTGGTATAGCCTTGGACATATTACTTCGTTTGTCTGGTGCTCATTTGAATTTTTCAAAGACATTTTACTTGGAAATCAAAAACATGAACTCCCAAGTGTTCGTCACCTACGGACAGTGATGTTTTAAAGCACTCAAAGAAACCAATCATTTACAACCTCTGAGGCTTTGGTACCGAGAGTAGTGGACATCTGGAACAGCAGTCCCTGGAGCTGCAATCTCTGACTGGGTTTCAGGAATTTCGACACAACAGTCCCCATGCCTGTGTGCAGTTGCAGTACCCATGCTCTGTGCCGTAGAGGGAGACATAAAAGTGCAGGCACTCTATTCAGAGTACCTCGTTGCGTCTGACAAGTGCAGGCTCCCTCTCATTATAAGCATTAAGGCCCGTATTTATACTTTTTGACGCTAAACTGCGCTAACGCAGTTTAGCGTCAAAAAATTTTGCGCCGGCTAACGCCATTCTGAAGCACCATGCGGGCTCCGTATTTATTGAATGGCGTTAGCCGGCGCAAGCAGACCGGCGTTGCCTGGTGTGCGTGGAAAAAAACCACGTACACCAGGCAGCGCCGGCGTTGGGAAAAATGGCATTAGGGCGTCTTAAAATGGCGCAAGTCAGGTTGACGCTAAAAAATCGTCTTAACCCGATTTGCGCCATTTAAAACGACGCCCAGACGCCATTTACATGACTCCTGTCTTAGTAAAGACAGGAGTCATGCCCCCTTGCCCAATGGCCATGCCCAGGGGACTTCTGTCCCCTGGGCATGGTCATTGGGCATTGTGGCATGTAGGGGGGCACAAATCAGGCCCCCCTATGCCAAAAAAAAATATAAAAAAAAATAAATTTATACTTACCTGAACTTACCTGAATGTCCCTGGGATGGGTCCCTCCATCCTTGGGTGTCCTCCTGGGGTGGGCAAGGGTGGCAGGGGGGGTACCTGGGGGCAGGGTAGGGCATCTGTGGGCTCATTTTGAGCCCACAGGCCCCTTAACGCCTACCCTGAACCAGGCGTTAAAAAGTGGCGCAAATGCAGGGTTTTTTGACCCGACCACTCCCGGGCGTGATTTTTGCCCGGGAGTATAAATACGACGCATTTGCGTCGCCGTCATTTTTTTAGACGGGAACGCCTTCCTTGCATCTCATTAACGTAAGGAAGGCGTTCACGCAAAAAAATGACGCTATTTGCCCATACTTTGGCGCTAGATGCGTCTAACGCCAAAGTATAAATATGGCGTTCGTTTTGCGCCGAATTTGCATCGAAAAAAACGACGCTAATTCGGCGCAAACGGAGTATAAATATGCCCCTAAACCTCTGCTGAGAAGTGCAGGTACTGTCCCTCTCAAGTTAAAGAAGTGCCATTATCGAAGCATGAATTCCTAATCAATCTTCCAAAGTCATGCCTAAAGCCATCTCAGATGCTGTTGTTCATTTAACAGACGTTATACAGCAGTAAACAGGATGCTCTTTCCAGTGAACCGGGTGCAGGGTCTCCTGGTTCATGTAAAAACTCTGCTACATAATGGAACGGCACCAGTGAATGAGTGACGATCGGACAGGCCTATAGTGTAATCCGGTAGTGACCGATGTGCTGGTCTCACAGGTCAGGGTGTGGGCTGTTTTCTTAGCAGTTTGAGGGCATGTTTTATAGCCAGCTGGGCCTATTTTTACTATTCATTTTTCCGCTATTATAACAAACAGTGCCTGCAGCAAAAACACATACATTTAGTCTCTCATACCTTGCAAAAACTCATACAGTGTGCCTTTAGAAGCTCAAAGCTGACCTGATTTGCAAATGTGGGACAGGTTTTTTAGCTATCTGGCTCACTAGATGGTCCACGTTTATTTCGGATCCCAGACCTATCTTTATGTGTATCCATTCTGGAGGGAGTGGTTGAAATTTCTGGCACACGACTCAACCTTGATCTCAATGGCCTTATTTTCGTCTCAAGTCCTTGTTTTACGCTTTTACTAGAAAAGTAGTCACGCAAACCACAGGGTCTGCTTCTGGCAGGCAGGAAGAGTCAAAGTTCAAGAGTCTGGTTCGGTTGGTGAATGACATCTTCCAGAGGGCAAAACCTTGCATTCCCAGCCTGACTTCAGTGTACCAGGAGGGTGAAGGCAATCAGCAGATGGGTCTCCTCAGCATGGCTTCCACTGTGCCAAGATTATTGTTTGCCTAAGGGAGGGGGTGGAGCTGGCCGCCATGGCCTGAAGATGAAGACAGCATGAACTCCTTGGCTCTTAATGGTCCCTTGTCATTTACAGCCGTTCTGCACCACCCGTTTCAGCATTGGGGAGCTGTGGTGTGGCCATGCACCCGGTCCAGATGTTGGCTAGTGCCCAAAGTGAGTTGCTGCAGCCCTGGGCTGTAACGATTCCGTAGCACCAGAGCCTGAGGAACAACTATCATGGCGGCCTGCCCTGATAGTAGTGGTGGCGCCACACCTGCTGGTGATCCTTCAGACAATGACCCTGGAACTCGCTGTGAGTCAGTTTAGATCCAGGTGGGGACCAGAAGGGTTTACCCTTGCCTGGTGGAGTACTGTCCAGGTGTTTACATCCACTGGCCATATTCAAGATGATGAATCTGCCACAATGGCAGTAGCGCTGCAACTCTCCCTTCACTCCCTGGGAGCATAATGCCTGTGTATGAGTGACTGCTGCTGCGGTGCGCATTTGTAGCTCCCTGAGGAACCACTGGATGTTCGCCTGGAGTCTGTGCAGCACCCAATTCAGAACGTCACCAAAATGGTAGTACCATCTTAGCAGGAGCAACCGTGCCACTCCTTCTTATTGCCTGCATTGACCTGTTGTCCTTCTGTACCTCCCCTCCTTGAATTTGGAAACGCATATCTGGGGGCTGGTGGGAACTGGGGTGTGTGAGATCCATTGGGAGAAGGCCACTCCCATTTGAGTGTGGACTGCTTGGAGTGGAATTTGCTGGCCCGGAGAGTGGAGTGGGGGCCATCTAACTGCAGCACCAGGCTCCAGGACACCTTCTTGTGGTGGAGTTTGATGTTATAGGTAAGGGGTGTAGCTGACTGTCTGTTGTGAGTGCAGGGGTATTGATGGTGGGCCGCCCTGCATCTCTTCCTCCTCAATGGGCAGTTGTTCAGGACTTTGCCCTGTATTTCAATTTGTGAGGTGCCTGGTTCCCTTCCTTCTTGGTGACTGTCTGCTCCATCCCCCTACTGTCCTGGGGATCTGGTGCGGCCACCCCTTTCACTCTCCTTTTGTCCTCTTGTCCTCTTGTGCTTGGCCTGTGCTATCCCTGGTCAGCATCCCTTTGTCTCACTGGTTGGCTGCTGTGATAAGCTCCATGGAGAAACTGTGGCTGGGTAAGGGTTAGTGGCAGACCGGTCTTGTTGTTCCCTTCTTGTCTTTGCCGATCATTATGGGGAACACACAGCAAGCTCGGGATGAAGGACTTTCAGGTGTCCCCCAGGAGTGGATCAGGCAGGATGCCAGTAGAGCAAACCTCTTAGGTATAGATGACAAATCTGATAAACTGCTAGCCACCATAGAGGCATCTGAGGAGTGTTTGGAGGGGAAAATTGATGCCCTGACGGTAGACCTTGTTCTTATCCAAGAGGACTCCCAGAAGGCCGCTGATAGAAACTCATGACTCTGGGCAGCACTATACATTCACTTACCCCAGTGGTGTGGGCTGTGGATATCTGCATCCTAGCCCTGGAGGCACAGACATGGGATCTGAAAGCCTCCTTTAATGATCAGAAGGGGAGGGCTCAGCATAATAATGTCCACATTGTGTGAGTGCCAGAGCATGAAGAAGGTGCCTTCCTGGTATGCTATCTGGAGGAGTAGTTGCAAAAAGTGGTTGCACCAGAGCTCCATTCTAAGTTCTTTCCCCTAGACCGTGCACATAGATTCCCAGCTTAGCCATCCCGCCATGATGCCTCACCTCGACTGATCGTGTCCCGCCTCCTCCATTTTAGAGACAGGGCCCTTTTGTGGTGGACAACGCTAAGGTATCTCTATACCTTGGCTTTACCCTCCAGGTTCAGAATCAGCGGACATCATTTATGGCTGTGGAAAAGAAATTGCGGGGAATTGGCCTACTTTACTCCCTGCTGTACCCCATGCACCTGCAAATCCAGACTAAGGACACAGTACATTTCTTTACTGACCTGGCGGCATCTTGGTACTTGTTAAACTTTTCATCCTTGGCGTGGTCTCCCTTCACTTTTTGCCTCTGTTTCCCAGACTGTTGATGTGTGCTGGACTCTGTTTTTGCTGTTTTTGTTACTCTAGGTACTTAATCTGTGCTAAAGTGCAAGTGCTCCTATGCAAAATGTACAGGTCATTGGTTCATCCATGATTGGCATATTTGATTTACTAGTAAGTCCCTAGTACAGTGCACTATAAGGGGCCCAGGGCCTGTAAATCAAATGCTACTAGTGGGCCTGCAGCACTGAATGTGCCACCCACCTAAGTAGCTCTGTAATCATGTCTCAGACCTGCCACTGCAGTGTCTGTGCGTGCAGTTTTAAACTGTAAATTCAGCTTGGCAAGTGTACTCACCTGCCAGGCCTAAACCTTCCCTTTTCTTACATGTAAGGCACCCCTAAGGTAGGCCCTAGGTAGCCCCAAGGGCAGGGTGTGGTTTATGGTTAAGGTAGGACATGTAGGTGGTCATTACAACCCTGGCGGTCAGTGGTAACTGCTGATATGAGATTGTGCACTGAGTATTGGGGAAATAGGCCTTAGACTTTCTAGTTTTTGAATTCCTTCAAAGGCCTTGGAATACTTTTCTTACAAATGTCCCCTGTTCCATCATGTAATTCCTCTGTTACTGTTACTGTTACTGTTCATGCTGATGGTTTTCATATTGTGTTTGATTACTGTCTATTTTGGGAGCCTCTCCTAATGTCCCCCACTCCATTGCAATTGTTTTCTGTTTGTTTGGTTTGAAATGATAATAGAAACATTTACAAAAAATATTGTTTGCCTAAGACAGTGTTTCAATTCATGTGCCTTATGTTTGGTCTGATACTGATGGATCCAATTGCTACCAGAGAGATTTGTCTGCTTGATCAGTTCTGTTCCCAATTCCACAATCCTCTAACGTGGGGGAGGGGTTCTGTGGTGTCATCTTGGCCACATGGATTGATATATGTGTTCCTTTCATTTCCTCACGTTCACATTCCTCAAGTTTTGCAAAAATAATAAACATTCATGGGGATGGTAAATGTGGGATTACCATACAGAATTTGCTGGGAATACTTTCCTAAGGTATGGAGTCTAGAAGAAGAACATTTGTGGATGCTCCAAATGACTGAGTCCTTCAGGCTCTCCAGAACTATCCCACCTGAGGTCTGGAATTTGAAAGGTTAGAGCTTCAGCATTTAAGTCTCTCAGAAACAGCAGCGTTGGCCATTCAACATTCCAGTCGTCTGTCCAGTACTTTCTCTCATCTTTTCACACATGTTTTTATCAGCGGGAATCAACCTAGTCTCCTGTTCCTTTGGAAAATTCTACACTTTCTTCTAGAAGGTTTCCATTAAGTTTTGGTAGTGGATATACTTAAAGTACAATTGGCTATCATTATGACATTTAGCAACCTGGAGGAGAGTTAGAAGTTTTGGATTCCCTAGTTCCTCGCATTTTGAAGTGGTCATTGTTGCTAAATTCTACTAGGAAAGTTCTACCTTCATTGGATTTACCAATCATTTTGTACGTGAAGCAGGATCCTATGTTTGGGCTACAATAGTCAATGCATTTTGATTTACGATCCTATAAGGTTCTATTCTTTGGTGATTATGTATTTATGGTCTGTGGGCGATCTGTGTTCTTTAGTGTGTAGTGAAAAAAATTGTGTCTGCTTCTAGATACTTTGGTGCTAAAATCTGTGCCTTATTTTTACCAAAAGTTCTATCCCAGTTTCACTTGGATTAGGAGGTTATTCTTGCAGCCCTAGCCATGAGAGAGGTCTGACTCACTTGCTTCTTTTGTTTGCTATAGTTCAGGGCAACTATTCCACCCCCCCCACTTCAGTAGCGTAAGCAAGATGTCTTGGGCCCGGTGCATGCAAGAATGGAAAATAGCCCCTTTCGCTGTCTTGGTAGTATTGTACAGAAATGATCAGGGTACAAAGGGGTGCTGGGGCTCTGAGTCTTGGTGCCACTGCACCTGCTGCATAAATGATAGCTACACCCCTGTACCACTTTCAAAGATCAATTCAACACCCTAATATAGAGGATACCTGAAATCTCTGTTTGGTTTGTGTTGTTATATTAATCATGCAGATATTATGGCTTTTAATGAATGTCAAATATTGTGATGTCATCAGGATGAATGTCATGTGAAAACAGTTCCTGGGAAGATTTTGAGTCATATGATGTCAACTCCTGGTATGTCATTGAGATCATAGGGTATGTGATGTCACTTCTGCAGCACCTGCCATTTTGCTGATTTGACATGGGCTTTACATGGGTGGAAGGATATACCTTTGTGCAGCACTATCGGACTCAGGTATCAGATATTGTGGGTTCTTAGTTTTTCTAATCAGTGGATAGTCAATAAAGTTTTCTGTGTATTTCTTCACTAAAGCCATGTAGTTTGTCTTTCCTTATTTGTTTGTGAACATTCCTCATCTTAGTGCTACCTTGATATATCCAACTTTGTAAGAAATGAATCAAGGACCGGGGTATGCAGAGGAATTATTTGGATTACATTTGGTAATCTGCATTGCTCCTAGTCTTCTTGTACATGTATCCATACTAGCTGCCATCCATTGCAGCCCTGAATAGTTTAAGTGATGCAAATTACCAAAAGTAATCCAAACATTTTAAGTCCATGCTGTTTATGCTTCATAGTCACTATAAAACTAAACATATGCAACTGAACAATTGCGTAGGAAGTTCATTATCTGCAGTATAGATTTATGTGAAACAGCATGTTTAAATTGCGACAACCTACAAATTTATTCATCCAAGGCTACTGAAATACCCACAAACTAGCTTTGTTTTTTAGACCTGAACATCAGTGCTAATAAACAAGGCAAACTAACTGTGCATAACTTTGTGCTTATTTGGTTAACAGTGCCCAGCATAAGCTGAACATGTGAGTTTAGCGTAGTGTTAATGCAATGAGTGCTAATATTTTCTCCCCTAATACTATCATCACCAAAACCATTGCTGTAAAATCACTTTGGGAGATAGGGGTGCAGACAAACCACTGACCACCTTGTAAAGTGTGGAAAAGGTTGCTTTATTAAATGAGGTGCACAATAACAGCTTACTCCTGGGCAAACCATCTTACAAAACTACCACCTGGCTAAACATCCAATTAACTAACCAATGTACTACCACCAACGCTAGTGTCCCACCCATTGTTCCCCACCCTGCAAGTATCTCATTGCTATTGAAGCACATTTCAACATTTTCAACTTTAACTTACTGCTCCAACCTAAGACTGCAAGTATTAAACTCTAAGCAACTACATTTCTTAACCTTGAACTTCTTATCTACCCTTCCTTTCCCAGTGTTTCACCAATGGTAATGACACTCCAACTTCTGTAGATTCCTCGACAACTTTTAAAGCCACCGCTAGGCTCCTGTCCCAAGCAACAACTTACAAACATGACTTCCCACTGTAACCTATCCCAATAATGGGTTCCGAGAAAAATGAAAACTTCTGTAATCTGCTAACCCCAACATGGCTATGAAAAGGGGGGAAGGGTGGGTGGGAGAAAACAGACAAACAGGGCTCCACACTTCCAGCTACCAGATCGCCAAAAACCTACAATGGTGGCAGGGATCCCAAAAGGAGCCCCATATATAACCTTATTGGATTACATTGGGTTCTGTTAGAGCCCAAGTCCAAATTGAAAGGGGGAGGGCAGTCAATAAGACTGCACCCGCTCCCAAAAACACCAGGGTGGCAGACCTCCATGTGGTCCATTGTCCCTCAGATCCCCATTGGGAAATAGGGGCACAGACAAACCACTGATCATCTTGTAAAGTGTGAAAAAGGCCACTTTATTGAAACAGGTGAACATTAACACCTTGTTCTTGGGCAAACTGCCTTACAAAACTACTACCTCGCTAAATATCAAATTAACTCACCAATGACCTACCCACTCTCCTCACCCACAATACCCCACCCCATAAGTATTTAATTGCTATTGAAGCGCATCTCAAACTTTCCAACTTTAACTTATCCTCTCCAGCCCTAGATTGCAAGTATTAAACACTAAGCAACTGAAATTCTTGACCTTAAAATTCCTTCCTACTCTCCGTTTTCCTGTTTTTCACCAATAGCAACACCACTCCAGCTTCTGTAACCTCTTGGAAAACTTTCAAGGCCACCCCCACCCAGAAAAAGGCAGCTTACTAACTTTTTTTCCTCCCCCACCCCTGTAGCTGAACTCCCCAAGGCTCCTTTCTCATCTATGGATATTCAGTGCCTGCACCACTACCTTTTTCAACACCAAGAGGTACAACTCCATCCCTACCCAAGGAAGATGGACACAATTGCTTCGAAAAAACTCAACAGTGTCATACTGAATATCCGAATGGCAAAGTCAGCCTAAACCAAGTCCCTGCAAAAACAACTCATCTTCCTGTTAATCTCCCTGTGTGCCCTGTCCACTGCAGCTGGCTTCACAGCACCCCACCACTTCCTGCGGTTCATGAACTCTGTCCAAATTCCAAAGCAACCAGACCACTGCACTGTCAATTGTCTTAATGGCTCTCTTCAAAACCACTCTCTTCTCCAATACAAAATTATTTTTCCCAAATGGAGAGCCAGCAAATCCAGGTATCTCCCTCCAACTAGCATACCATTTACACACTTGATCAACTTGTGTCATCTCATGCAACTTTTTCCCACCAGATGCAAAAACAACAGGTGGTGAACATAATGCAGAAAAATCAAGCATTCACCCCTAGTCATGGATCTGGGTATGATCCATAAGTTTCTTTGCTCCCCATGCTGTTTCAGTTGGGACTCAGCCATATGCAAAACAGTCTTGACCCTGCTCCCCACGGAAACAGTCCAGCCCGACCTGCCAGGCCAAGTCCTCCCTCAACCAACAGGGGACCGGTTTCCGGATATAACTCCTATCAGCCAGGCTAGGTTGAATTTGGTGGCACAGTAAGCAAGGTTCCCATGTCTGGGCATACCATTCCACTTAGGGCGACAAATGCAAAAACAACTGATAATGAACCGAATGCGGAACAAATCAAACATTCACCTCCCCATCACAGACCTGGGTTTAATCCATCAAGTTTTGTTGCTCCACTTTGGACCCAGCAATGTGCAAATCAGTCTTGACCCTGTTCCCCATAGGAATAGTCCAGCCCGAACTGACAGGCCAGGCCCTCCTTGGACCAGAAACAAGCATCCTCAGACCGGTTTCAGGGCATCACCCCTTATCAACCAGGCTAGCTTGAATCTGGTGACGTAGCAAGCATGGGACCCACATCTGGGCACACCATTCCCACTTAGGGTGACCTATACAAAAACAACAAATGATAGAAGGATTATGGAACAAATCAAACATTCACCGTTAATCACATATCTGGGTTTAATCCTTCAGTTTTTCTGTATGCCATGCTGTTCCAGTTTGGACCCATACATGAGCAAATCAGTCTTGACCCTGATTCCCATGGGAACAGTCCAGCCCCAACTGCCAGGTCAGGTCGTCCCTGGACCAAAAACAAGCATCCTGGGACCAGTTTTAGAGTATTACCCCTCATCAGCCTGGCTAGCTTGAATGTGCTGACATAGCAAGCACGGGACCCACATCTGGGCATACCCTTCCCACTTAGGGCGACATATGCAAAAACAACAACAGATGATGGACGTAATTTGGAACAAATCAAACATTCACCCCCAGTCACAGATCTGGGCTTAATCTATCAGTTTTTTTTGCTTGCCATGCCATAACAGTTTGGACCCAGCCATATGCAAATCAGTCTTGACCCTGCTCACCATGGAAACAGTCCATACTAGCCTTTCTCTCCAGGTCCCTGTGCCCGTCTCATCCCTCTGTTACTGCCCCCTACTCTGTCCCTGATTTCTCATCTGTGTTACCAAAGCAGTAGATAAGCACATGCCTGTTCACTTGGAACACTCATGCCGAATGTCGCAGTACTCACAGGTACACATTCCCTTGTTGTAGTCCCAACATGCTCCCCGAACCTCCCTGTCCTTTGGTTGTCTGTCTCACCCCACTGTCCCGCTGGGGCACACTTGAAAGGGCTTGTAAACTATCTGCAGGCCACTGGCTGTGAAAATTGTCTTCACAAACTTAGCGGGACCAAGGTATGCTGCCATTCATCTGAATCCAGTTGCTGCCACTTACTCTCAGGATTCCAAGCCAATATCCCCCTGAATTTCTCATCATATTGGGCCCAGGCATACCCCTCAAAAGTCAGTTGGGCCTTGTGTATTACATCAACGTTCAGGAAACGTCTCGCATTAGACACTGGCTGAAATAAAAAATGCCACTGTCCAATTCTCAATTGTCAGGTGAAACTTCGGCCTCTTGGCCAATTCATACTACTCCTCTTTTGACCCTTCTATAGAGCACACTTCCCTATGAAGGAGCTTCAACATCTCCATATTTGCCGTACCCCACCCATGCCCTAACGCGTGCCTCCACCGGATCCTCCCCATCTCAAACTTTGTCTTCTTCAGGCTATTCTCCTCATAATCCACCATTGACACCCCCATGGTGTCCTCTGTCCTGGCCCAACTTGGGCCTACCCCTGCAGACTGTCCTATTACTGTTGTTTATGTCTGAGCTGTGGGACAGCAAATGGTGGCCAGGGAGGCTGTATGAACCTAGTCTGCAGACACCATCCATCCCTCTTCTGTGGCGAAGGAGCCAGAGGATCCCCAAAACTTACCTGCTTTTGGATTCAACTAGGTAGTCTTGAACCTATTTCTTTTGGCTGCAATGGGATCCCCCACAGACAATGGGAGAACCGCTCTGGGGTCAGCCATCTTTTCAGATCAGTGTCTGTGAGCCACGCCAAGCTCTCTTGAGTCTGGAAATTTCCGATGTTCTTCAAGCTGTAAAAAAGAGGACACGACTGATGTGCTGGCACATCTCACCCTCCTATCCCTTCTTACATCTGTTTCAGGGACCCAAGACCACTGACCCTGCCTGTCTCTCCCATCCTCACCACCCAGGGAGTGCTCCTCATGGCCCTCAATTATCCACCCTGTGCCCCCTCGAGCCTGGCCCCCATCCTCTGATCATCAGACTCTGCACCTTCATCCTCTCTGCTCTGTTCCAGCATGGCCAGCATGAGTTCAGAGACCACCCCCTGCATTGCAGTGGAGACCCCTACTCCACCTTGGCCAAACCTTCTATGCCCGCTCTGGGCTCACCCGCACCTTATGCAGCCCCAGATCCATGGGGCCCCAGGGGGCCACCCTTTGTCCTGTGTTCTTGTAGGTCCTGCAAGGCCCTCTTGAGCCAGTCCCAACGCCGCACTTAGGGGCCTTCCTCCAGCCACAGGTACACCCCTCATCATCCCAGCCTGTTCCTGCCTGGTGGGGCCCCAGAGTATTCCCTGGGGTTCCTGCCCTCACCTTATGTATTCCTGCCATTCATTAATTGCCCAGCAGGAGGTCCTATTCATGACTCTTAGACGCAGACGGATCGCCTTATGCTATTCAGAGGGAGGTGCCACTTTTCACAGAGCAGACACCTCCCTTGTGCCTGCTGCCTTGCTCAGCCACCCTTTGCCTTATGTAGCACATATGCAGGCTGCTTGGGCACCGGGGCACTAATTTTCTGCCCTTCAACCAGCCCTTCCCTCCTTGAGCCCCATTACCACATGCACCTCGGATGGCCCCCAGCTGTGCATGTAGCGGCCTCACAGTCTCGCCTGGGGTGATGCCGCCACAGCTTACGGGGTGAAAAACATGCGATCACAGCCACTGCCATGAAGCCGGAAGTCCGCCATGTTGGTCTCCCCAAGCAGGCCACATCACTCCCCTTCACCACCAGATCCACAAGACCTACTTTGCAGTGCAGGTACATCACCTCTGCCACTTTTTCGGCACTAGATGCATCTGCCACCCAGGAATTATTTATAGGAAAAAAGGAGAAACAAGGCTCCCTGCTGCCAAACACCAGGTCACCAAAAACCTACAATGGTGGCAGGGTGCCCAAAAGAAGCCCCATATATAAAGTTATTTGGCTACATTGGGCTCTGTTGGAACCCATGCACATAATTAAAAGGAAAGGGCTGTCAATTTTGGCTGCACCCAGTCCCAAAACCCCAGGGTCGCAGACCTCCTTGCAGTCGGCTGCACCGAAATCTTCCTATTGTCACGAACATGGGATTATATATTAATCCTTGTGTTGGATCTTGTATGGCACCTGCTGTTTGTGCTCTTTTATATTGATAAGTAAATCAAAGTAATGCTTTTTGATGCCTTATGTTGTTTTCCCTCATGAAAGAACACATGAAAAACCTTAGTAAATAACCCTCACAGTTCTTATAACAAGGTAATAAATGCATTGGCGAAGAGGAAACATTTTCATGAAATATCACTACCAGACAAATAAAAGTGCTCTGCAAAACCACCCGTACTTGTGTAATTTGCCAGTTTCAATAGGAAAGTTGCTCAGTACAACACTGTAAACATGTCTTAAGTTTACAATAATAAAAACAATTCCATGCATACCCTGGGCCACTGGTCGCACTGATTGAGGCATGACTCGAAAGAACATAAAAAAGTAGAACCGGTGGACAGACATCAGAAGTCACAACAGAGTAATTCCCATCACATGAATGACCATCAGCTGGTATAAACACATGCACCCCATTGACAATACTTTTAAAGAGGTTTATGCAGCTGACATTCATATTACTCTACACCCTCTTGAACACTTTCATATGCCTCAGCAGTTGCCACTCTAGAGGAAGAAGAGGACAAACACGCGGACAATTGTAAATAAAACACAATGCAGCACAGAAGCATGAGGAAAAGTATGACTAACACAATGCTGCATACATTCAGCCTCATGGAAGGACACGTTCTTGCCATAACTGACTTCTGGTATGATCACACCATATCACACCATGAGCATCACTGATGAAGACATTAAGGCAAATAACATTTCAGCTGCAGTCAAACAATATGTAAAATACTTGACTGTCCTGCATTTTTGTAGCAACAGTTCACTTCAACAAATATCGGCAAACTACAGCCCACATTCTGGGTAAACATGGGTCGAGTAATAGCTATAGAAAACACATTTTCTTCCAAATTGATAAAAAAAATAGTCAACTTTGTGAAGGCAGACTTATATGCGGGGTTCCTATTTTTGTAGCCATTGATGGTGAAAACAATGTGCTGTCCCAAGAGTTAAAAGATCAAATGTACTTTACTCAGAGGATGCAGCATACGCTTATCATTCCAATAACCCACAATATACATTTTAATATGCGTTTCTGGGCATGATTTCCCTTATGGAGGCATCATTAAGCCTGAGCAACATCTAAATTATGCCAGCAAAATTTGCATTAACTTGGGATTTCCACATTATGATTTGTAAGAAATTGGTTTGTTGGTTGAAGAGAGTGTGCACCCTGGACAGGCAACAGCCACAAATACTTGCAGGGTAAAGCACAAAAAGTCACTAAATTAACTTGTGCTTAACCCTGGGTAGCTTTGCACAAAAATCAGTCAGGCTTAACTTAGATTAAAGTATTTATGCAAGACACAAACAGTAGTATAAAGTGAAAAAACAACAGAAGAAAAATTCCATACCAAATAAGAAAAATAGATTACATTTTAATTAATTATTTGACATCAAAATTACAAAAATCCAATCAGTTGACCGGAGTTAAAAAATTTAAAATTTTAAAATAAAAGGCAGAGTTATATGCAGGAACCATATGGTCAATGTACCAGCCACAGCCATCTAGTTTCACAAGACAGGGTCAAAAAGAAACAATATGGCCGACTATGATTGAGAATGTTTCATATAAAAGGAGTGGATTGGGCCATGTCAGTGCTTTCCTTCTGACTTAGAAGTAATTTTGAGAAAAATGTTCTGATAATGCAAAGTTCAGGTGGGGCAAGGCTGCCGTTGGTGTCTGAGGAGGGAGCGTCGTCACTGGAGAGCCTTGAGTCAAAGATTTCTAAGTTCAGGCTCAGCCCAGATTTAAGATGGGCTAGTGCCTCCTTGCACCAACAGGGCCCAAATTTGCTGCACCATATTTACAAAGTGGCGCAATGCATGCATTGTGCCACTTTGTAACCCCTTGTACCACGTTACACCTGTGCCAAGCATAATGTATGCAGGGGGGTTCCTCCGCTAGGGGGACTGCAAAAATGTCACAGTGGAATCTAAGAGACTCCACTGCACCATTTTTTGTGGCTACTCATTTAACACCTGCACAGAGCAGGCGTTAAAAGGGGGCACACAATTGCTTTCAATGGGCCCCTATGTGCTCATGTGAATTGTGTTCAGCTCAGCCCCCATCCTGCCATCAGATGGCCTAGTCAGGCATAGATAATCTCTCTATTGTGTGACTGTCTGGGAGGAATTCACAAACTCTAACTGTCAGGTAAATCCAGACAGGTGAACCAGGACAGGCTGCAGGAAAAAAGGGCTAAGGGCAGAAAAATGCCAACTTTCTAAATGTGGTATTTTCTAAATTTTAATAAAAAATACGAGTTTTTGCATTAAATAAGGGTTTTCATTTTAATTCTAAAGACACCAAACAT